>NC_081366.1:41007577-43947577 GCF_030684315.1 Stegostoma tigrinum | reverse complement strand
CGGTCCCACATCTCTCTCTCGCACATCTCTCTCTCACACATCTCGCGCGCTCTCTCTGTCTCGCACATCTCTCTGTCTCGCACATCTCTCTCTCTCGCACATCTCTCTCTCTCTCTTGCACATCTCTCTCTCTCGCACATTTCTCTCTCTCGCACATGTCTCTCTCTCGTGCACGTCTCTCTCTCTCTCTCTCGCACATCTCTCTCTCTCGCACACCTCTCTCTCTCGCACATCTCTCTCTCTCTCGCACATCTCTCTATCTCGGACATCTCACTCTCTCTCTCGCACATCTCTCTCTCTCACACATCTCTCTCTCTCGCACATCTCTCTCTCTCGCACATCTCTCAATCACACATCTCTCTCTCTCTATCTCGCATATCTCTCCCTCTCTCTCTCGCACACCTCTCTCTCTCGCACATGTCTCTCTCTTTCTCTCGCGCATGTCTCTCTCTCTCTTTCTCTCGCGCGCACGTCTCTCGCTCGCGCACGTCTCTCTCTCTCTCGCACATCTCTCTCTCTCGTACACCTCTCTCTCTCGCACATGTCTCTCTCTTTCTCTCGCACATGTCTCTCTCTCTCTCGCGCGCGCACGTCTCTCACTCGCGCACGTCTCTCTCTCTCTCTCGCACATCTCTCTCTCTCGCACATCTCTCTCTCTCTCTGTCTCACACATCTCTCTGTCTCGCACATCTCTCTTTCTCGCACATCTCTCTCTCTCGCACTTCTCTCTCTCTCGCACATCTCTCTCTCTCTCGCACATCTCTCTCTCTCGCACATCTTTCTCTCTCTCTCTTTCACACATCTCTCTGTCTCGCACATCTCGCGCTCTCTGTCTCTCGCACATCTCTCTCTCGCACATCTCTCTCTCGCACATCTCTCTCTCGCACATCTCTCTCTTGCACATCTCTCTCTCGCACACTGCTCTCTCTCGCATGCCTCTCTCGCACACCTCTCTCAATCGCACATGTCTGTCTCTTTCTCTCGCGCACGTGTCTCTCTCTCTCTCTCTCTCTCTCGCATATCTCTCTCTCTCACACATCTCTCTCTCTCACACATCTCTCTGTCTCGCACATCTCTCTGTCTCGCACATCTCTCTGTCTCACACATCTTTCTCTCTCGCACACCTCTCTCTCTCTCGCGCACCTCTCTCTCTCGCACACCTCTCTCTCTTGCACATCTCTCTCTCTCACACATCCCTCTCTGTCGCACATCTCTCTCTCTCTCGCACACATCTCTCTCTCGCACACCTCTCTCTCTCGTACATCTCTCTCTCTCGCACATCTCTCTCTCTCTTGCACATCTTTCTCTCTCTCTCGCACATCTCTCTCTCTCGCACATCTCTCTCTCTCGCACATCTCACTCTCTTGCACATGTCTCTCTCTCGTGCACGTCTCTCTCTCTCCCTCTCGCACATCTCTGTTTCTCGCACATCTCTGTTTCTCGCACATCTCTCTCTCTCGCACATCTCTCTATCTCGCACATCTCACTCTCTCTCTCGCACATCTCTCTCTCGCACATCTCTCAATCACACAACTCTCTCTCTCTATCTCGCATATCTCTCCCTCTCTCTCTCGCACACCTCTCTCTCTCGCACATGTCTCTCTCTCCCTCTCTCTCTCGCACACCTCTCTCTCTCGCACATGTCTCTCTCTCTCTCTCTCTCTCACACATCTCTCTCTCTCGCACATGTCGCGCTCTCTGTCTCTCGCACATCTCTCTCTCGCACATCTCTCTCTCGCACATCTCTCTCTCGCACATCTCTCTCTCGCACACCTCTCCCTCTCGCACACCTCTCTCTCACATCTCTCTCTCTCGCACAGCTCCCTCTCTCGCACATCTCTCGGTCCCACATCTCTCTCTCGCACATCTCTCTCTCACACATCTCGCGCGCTCTCTCTGTCTCGCACATCTCTCTGTCTCGCACATCTCTCTGTCTCGCACATCTCTCTCTCTCGCACATCTCTCTCTCTCTCTTGCACATCTCTCTCTCTCTCGCACATTTCTCTCTCTCGCACATGTCTCTCTCTCGTGCACGTCTCTCTCTCTCTCTCTTGCACATCTCTCTCTCTCGCACATCTCTCTGTCTCGCACATCTCTCTCTCTCTCTCTCGCACATCTCTCTCTCGCACATCTCTCAATCACACATCTCTCTCTCTCTATCTCGCATATCTCTCCCTCTCTCTCTCGCACACCTCTCTCTCTCGCACATGTCTCTCTCTCTCTCTCTCTCTCGCACATCTCTCTCTCTCGCACACCTTTCTCTCTCTCTCTCTCAAACATCTCTCTCTCTCGCACATGTCGCGCTCTCTGTCTCTCGCACATCTCTCTCTCGCACATCTCTCTCTCGCACATCTCTCTCTCGCACATCTCTCTCTCGCACATCTCTCTCTCGCACACCTCTCTCTCTCGCACCCCTCTCCCTCTCGCACACCTCTCTCTCACATCTCTCTCTCTCGCACAGCTCCCTCTCTCGCACATCTCTCGGTCCCACATCTCTCTCTCGCACATCTCTCTCTCACACATCTCGCGCGCTCTCTCTGTCTCGCACATCTCTCTGTCTCGCACATCTCTCTCTCTCGCACATCTCTCTCTCTCTCTTGCACATCTCTCTCTCTCTCACTCACATCTGTCTCTCTCTCGCACACCTCTCTCTCTCGCACATGTCTCTCTCTTTCTCTCGCGCATGTCTCTCTCTCGCATATCTCTCTCTCTCTCGCACATCTCTCTCTCTCTCTGTCTCGCACATCTCTCTGTCTCGCACATCTCTCTGTCTCGCACATCTTTCTCTCTCGCACACCTCTCTCTCTCTCTCGCGCACCTCTCTCTCTCGCACACCTCTCTCTCTCGCGCATATCTCTCTCTCGCGCATGTCTCTCTCTCGTGCATGTCTCTCTCGCGCATTTCTCTCGCTCGCGCATCTCTCTCTCTCGCGCATCTCTCTCTCTCTCTCTCTCGCACATCTCTCTCTCGCACATCTCTCTCTCGCACATCTCTCTCTCGCACATCTCTCTCTCGCACATCTCTCTCTCGCGCAACTCTCTCTCGCGCAATTCTCTCTCTCTCTCTCTCGCACATCTCTCTCTCTCTCACTCACATCTGTCTCTCTCTCGCACACCTCTCTCTCTCGCACATTTCTCTCTCTCGCACATGTCTCTCTCTCGTGCACGTCTCTCTCTCTCTCTCTTGCACATCTCTCTCTCTCGCACATCTCTCTATCTCGGACATCTCACTCTCTCTCTCGCACATCTCTCTCTCACACACATCTCTCTCTCTCGCACATCTCTCTCTCTCGCACATCTCTCAATCACACATCTCTCTCTCTCTATCTCGCATATCACTCCCTCTCTCTCGCTCACCTCTCTCTCTCGCACATGTCTCTCTCTTTCTCTCGCGCATGTCTCTCTCTCTCTCTCTCGCGCGCACGTCTTTCGCTCGCGCACGTCTCTCTCTCTCTCGCACATCTCTCTCTCTCTTGCACATCTCTCTCTCTCTCGCACATCTCTCTCTATCTCTCTCTGTCTCACACATCTCTCTTTCTCGCACATCTCTCTTTCTCACACATTTCTCTCTCTCTCTCTCTCTGTCGCACATCTCTCTCTCTCTCTCTCGCACTTCTCTCTCTCTCTCGCACACCTCTCTCTCTCGCACACCTCTCTCTCTCGCACACCTCTCTCTCGCACATCTCTCTCTCTCGCACAGCTCCCTCTCTCGCACATCTCTTGGTCCCACATCTCTCTCTCGCACATCTTTCTCTCACACATCTCTCTCTCTCGCACATGTCTCTCTCTCGTGCACGTCTCTCTCTCTCTCGCACATCTCTCTCTCGCACATCTCTCAATCACACATCTCTCTCTCTCTACCTCGCATATCTCTCCCTCTCTCTCTCGCACACCTCTCTGTCTCGCACATGTCTCTCTCTTTCTCTCGCGCATGTCTCTCTCTCTCTCTCGTGCGCGCAAGTCTCTCGCTCGCGCACATCTCTCTCTCTCTCTCGCACATCTCTCTCTCTCTCGCACATCTCTCTCTATCTCTCTCTCTCTCTCTGTCTCAGACATCTCTCTGTCTCGCACATCTCTCTTTCTCGCACATCTCTCTCTATCTCTCTCTCGCACATCTCTCTCTGTCGCACATCTCTCTCTCTCTCTCTCTCGCACTTTTCTCTCTCTCGCACATCTCTCTCTCTCTCGCACATCTCTCTCTCGCACATCTTTCTCTCTCTCTCTCTTTCACACATCTCTCTCTCTCGCACATCTCGCGCTCTCTGTCTCTCGCACATCTCTCTCTCGCACATCTCTCTCTCGCACATCTCTCTCTCTCTCGCTCACATCTGTCTCTCTCTCGCACACCTCTCTCTCTCGCACATGTCTCTCTCTTTCTCTCGTGCACGTCTCTCTCTCTAACTCTCTCGCATATCTCTCTCTCTCTCGCACATCTCTCTCTCTCTCTGTCTCGCACATCTCTCTGTCTCTCACATCTCTCTGTCTCGCACATCTCTCTCTCTCTCTGTCTCGCACATCTCTCTGTCTCTCACATCTCTCTGTCTCGCACATCTCTCTCTCTCGCAATTCTCTCTCTCTCTCTCTCTCTCGCACATCTATCTCTCTCTCTCTCGCACATCTTTCTCTCTCTCTCGCACATCTCTCTCTCTCGCACATCTCTCTCTCTCGCACATCTCTCTCTCTCGCACATGTCTCTCTCTCTCGCACATCTCTCTCTATCTCTCTCTCTCTCTGTCTCACACATCTCTCTGTCTCGCACATCTCTCTTTCTCGCACATCTCTCTCTCTCTCTCTCTCTCGCACTTCTCTCTCTGTCGCACATCTCTCTCTCTCTCGCACATCTCTCTCTCTCGCACATCTTTCTCTCTCTCTCTCTTTCACACATCTCTCTCTCTCGCACATCTCGCGCGCTCTCTCTCTCTCGCACATCTCTCTCTCGCATATCTCTCTCTCGCTCACGTCTCTCTCTCGCACATCTCTCTCTCTTGCACATCTCTCTCTCTCTCTGTCTCGCACATCTCTCTGTCTCGCACATCTCTCCGTCTCACACATCTTTCTCTCTCGAACACCTCTCTCTCTCTCTCGCGCACCTCTCTCTCTCGCACATCCTCTCTCTCTCGCACATCTCTCTCTCTCGCACATCGCTCTCTGTTGCACATCTCTCTCTCTCTCGCACATCTCGCGCTCTCTGTCTCTCGCACATCTCTCTCTCGCACATCTCTCTCTCTCTCGCTCACATCTGTCTCTCTCTCGCACACCTCTCTCTCTCGCACATGTCTCTCTCTTTCTCTCGCGCACGTCTCTCTCTCTAACTCTCTCGCATATCTCTCTCTCTCTCGCACATCTCTCTCTCTCTCTGTCTCGCACATCTCTCTGTCTCGCACATCCCTCTGTCTCGCACATCTCTCTCTCTCGCACATCTCTCTCTCTCTCGCACATCTTTCACTCTCTCTCTCGCACATCTCTCTCTCTCGCACATCTCTCTCTCGCGCATCTCTTTCTCGCACATCTCTCTCTGTCGCACATCCCTCTCTCTCGCACACCTCTCTCTCTCTCGCACACCTCTCTCTCTCTCGCACACCTCTCTCTTTCTCACACATCTCTCTCTCTCGCACATCTCTCTCTCGCACATCTCTCTCTCGCGCATCTCTCTCTCGTACATCTCTCTCTGTCGCACATCCCTCTCTCTCTCGCACACCTCTCTCTCTCTCGCACTTCTCTCTCTCTCGCACTTCTCTCTCTCTCGCACTTCTCTCTCTCTCGCACATCTCTCTCTCTCTCTCGCGCTCTCTGTCTCTCGCACATCTCTCTCTTGCACATCTCTCTCTCGCACACCTCTCTGTCTCGCATACCTCTCTCTCGCACATCTCTCTCTCTCTCACTCACATCTGTCTCTCTCTCGCACACCTCTCTCTCTCGCACATGCCTCTCTCTTTCTCTCGCGCATGTCTCTCTCTCGCATATCTCTCTCTCTCTCGCACATCTCTCTCTCTCTCTGTCTCGCACATCTCTCTGTCTCGCACATCTTTCTCTCTTGCACACCTCTCTCTCTCTCTCGCGCACCTCTCTCTCTCGCACACCTCTCTCTCTCGCGCATATCTCTCTCTCGCGCATGTCTCTCTCTCGTGCATGTCTCTCTCGCGCAATTCTCTCGCTCGCGCATCTCTCTCTCTCGCGCATCTCTCTCTCTCTCGCACATCTCTCTCTCGCACATCTCTCTCTCGCGCATCTCTCTCTCGCACATCTCTCTCTCGCGCAACTCTCTCTCTCTCTATCTCGCACATCTCACTCTCTCTATCTCGCACATCTCATACTCTCTCTCTCGCACATCACTCTCTCTTGCACATCTCTCTCTCTCGCACATCTCTCTCTCCCACATCTCTCTCTCCCACATCTCTCTCTCTCGAACATCTCTCTCTCTTGCGCATCTCATTCTCTCTCTCTCCCGCATGTCTCTCTCTCTCTCTCTCGCACATGTCTCTCTCTCGCTCGCACATGTCTCTCTCTCGCGCATGACTCTCTTTCTCTCTCGCACATCTCTCTCTCTCGCACATCTCTCTCTCTCGCGCATGTCTCTCTCGCACATCTCTCTCTCGCACATCACTTTCTCTCTCTCACGCACACCTCTCACTCTCACATGTCTCTCCCTTTCTCTCGGCAATGTCTCTCTCTCTCTCTCTCTCACATCTCTCTCTCTCGCACATGTCGCGCTCTCTCTCTCGCACATCTCTCTCTCGTACACCTCTCTCACTCGCACACCTCTCTCTCGCACATCTTTCTCTCTCGCACAGCTCCCTCTCTCGCACATCTCTCGGTCCCACATCTCTCTCTCTCGCACATCTCTCTCTCACACATCTCGCGTGCTCTCTCTGTCTCGCACATCTCTCTGTCTCGGACATCTCTCTCTCTCACACATCTCGCGTGCTCTCTCTCTCGCACATCTCTCTCTCTCTCTCTCGCACATCACTCTCTCTCGCACATCACTCTCTCTCGCACATCTCTCTCTCTCGCACATGTCTCTCTCTCGTGCCCGTCTTTCTCTCTCTCTCGCACATCTCTCTCTCTCGCACATCTCTCTCTCTCGCACATCTCTCTCTCGCACATCTCTCAATCACACATCTCTCTCTCTCTATCTCGCATATCTCTCCCTCTCTCTCTCGCACACCTCTCTGTCTCGCACATGTCTCTCTCATTCTCTCGCGCATGTCTCTCTCTCTCTCACGCGCGCACGTCTCTCGCTCGCGCACGTCTCTCTCTCTCTCTCTCGCACATCTCTCTCTCTCTCGCACATCTCTCTCTATTTCTCTCTCTCTCTGTCTCACACATCTCTCTGTCTCGCACATCTCTCTTTCTCGCACATCTCTCTCTCTCTCTCTCTCTCGCACATCTCTCTCTGTCGCACATCTTTCTCTCTCTCTCTCTTTCACACATCTCTCTCTCTCGCACATCTCGCGCTCTCTGTCTCTCGCACATCTCTCTCTCGCACATCTCTCTCTCGCACATCTCTCTCTCGCACATCTCTCTCTCGCACACCTCTCTCTCGCACATCTCTCTCTCTCTCGGTCACATCTGTCTCTCTCTCGCACACCTCTCTCTCTCGCACATCTCTCTCTCGCTCTCTCACACACCTCTCTCTCTCGCACATGTCTCTCTCTTTCTCTCGTGCATGTCTCTCTCTCTCGCGCGCACGTCTCTCGCTCGCGCACGTCTCTCTCTCTCTCTCGCACACCTCTCTCTCTCGCACATGTCTCTCTCTTTCTCTCGCGCATGTCTCTCTCTCGCATATCTCTCTCTGTCTCGCACATCTCTCTCTCTCTGTCTCGCACATCTCTCTGTCTCGCACATCTCTCTCTCTCGCACATCTCTCTCTCTCGCACATCTCTCTCTCTCGCACATCTCTCTCTATCTCTCTCTCTCTCTCTGTCTCACACATCTCTCTGTCACACACATCTCTCTTTCTCGCACATCTCTCTCTCTCTCTCTCTCGCACATCTCTCTCTCTCGCACTTCTCTCTCTCTCGCACATCTCTCTCTCTCTCTCTCGTACATCTCTCTCTCTCGCACATCTTTCTCTCTCTCTCTCTTTCACACATCTCTCTCTCTCGCACATCTCTCGCACATCTCTCTCTCGCACATCTCTCTCTCGCACATCTCTCTCTCGCACACCTCTCTCTCGCACATCTCTCTCTCTCGCACATCTCTCTCTCTCTCGCTCACATCTGTCTCTCTCTCGCACACCTCTCTCTCTCGCACATCTCTCTCTCGCTCTCTCACACACCTCTCTCTCTCGCACATGTCTCTCTCTTTCTCTCGCGCATGTCTCTCTCTCTCTCGCGCGCACGTCTCTCGCTCGCGCACGTCTCTCTCTCTCTCGCACATCTCTCTCTCTCTCGCACATCTCTCTCTATCTCTCTCTCTCTGTCTCACACATCTCTCTGTCTCGCACATCTCTCTTTCTCGCACATCTCTCTCTCTCTCTCTCTCTCTCGCACATCTCTCTCTGTCGCACATCTCTCTCTCTCTCTCTCTCACACTTCTCTCTCTCTCGCACATCTCACTCTCTCGCACATCTCTCTCTCTCGCACATCTTTCTCTCTCTCTCTCTCTCGCACATCTCTCTCTCTCTCTCGCACCTCTCTCTATCTCTCTCTCTCTCTGTCTCACACATCTCTCTGTCTCGCACATCTCTCTTTCTCGCACATCTCTCTCTCTCTCTCGCACATCTCTCTCTGTCGCACATCTCTCTCTCTCGCACTTCTCTCTCTCTCTCGCACTTCTCTCTCTCTCTCGCACATCTCTCTCTCTCGCACATCTCTCTCTCTCGCACATCTCTCTCTCTCGCACATCTCTCTCTCTCGCACATGTCTCTCTCTCGCGCACGTCTCTCTCTCTCTCTCTCTCTCGTATATCTCTCTCTCTCTCTTGCACATCTCTCTCTCTCTCTGTCTCGCACATCTCTCTCTCTCTCTGTCTCGCACATCTCTGTCTCGCACATCTCTCTTTCTCGCACATCTCTCTCTCTCTCTCTCTCGCACTTCTCTCTCTGTTGCACATCTTTCTCTCTCTCGCACATCTCTCTCTCTCGCACATCTTTCTCTCTCTCTCTCTTTCACACATCTCTCTCTCTCGCACATCTCGCGCTCTCTGTCTCTCGCACATCTCTCTCTCGCACATCTCTCTCTCGCACACCTCTCTCTCTCGCACACCTCTCTCTCGCACACCTCTCTCTCGCACACCTCTCTCTCGCACACCTCTCTCTCGCACATCTCTCTCTCTCGCACATCTCTCTCTCTCTCTGTCTCGCACATCTCTCTGTCTCGCACATCTCTCTGTCTCGCTCATCTCTCTCTCTCTCGCACATCTCTCTCTCTCTCTCTCGCACATCTTTCTCTCTCTCTCGCACATCTCTCTCTCTGTCGCACATCTCTCTCTCTCGCACATGTCTCTCTCTCGTGCACGTCTCTCTCTCTCTCTCGCACATCTCTCTCTCTCGCACATCTCTCTCTCTCGCACATCTCTCTCTCTCGCACATCTCTCTATCTCGCACATCTCACTCTCTCTCTCGCACATCTCTCTCTCACACACATCTCTCTCTCTCGTGCACATCTCTCTCTCGCACATCTCTCAATCACACATCTCTCTCTCTCTATCTCGCATATCTCTCCCTCTCTCTCTCGCACACCTCTCTCTCTCGCACATGCCTCTCTCTTTCTCTCGCGCATGCCTCTCTCTTTCTCTCGCGCATGTCTCTCTCTCTCTCTCGCGCGCGCGCACGTCTCTCGCTCGTGCACGTCTCTCTCTCTCTCTCTCGCACATCTCTCTCTCTCTCGCACATCTCTCTCTATCTCTCTCTCTCTCTGTCTCACACATCTCTCTTTCTCGCACATCTCTCTCTCTCTCTCTCGCACTTCTCTCTCTGTTGCACATCTTTCTCTCTCTCGCACATCTCTCTCTCTCGCACATCTTTCTCTCTCTCTCTCTTTCACACATCTCTCTCTCTCGCACATCTCGCGCTCTCTGTCTCTCGCACATCTCTTTCTCGCACATCTCTTTTTCGCACATCTCTCTCTCGCACACCTTTCTCTCTCGCACACCTCTCTCTCGCACACCTCTCTCTCGCACACCTCTCTCTCGCACATCTCTCTCTCTCGCACATCTCTCTCTCTCTCTGTCTCGCACGTCTCTCTGTCTCGCACATCTCTCAATCACACATCTTTCTCTCTCGCACACCTCTCTCTCTCTCTCGCGCACCTCTCTCTCTCGCACACCTCTCTCTCTCGCACATCTCTCTCTCTTGCACATCCCTCTCTGTTGCACATCTCTCTCTCTCTCGCACACGTCTCTCTCTCGCACACCTCTCTCTCTCGCACATGTCTCTCTCTCTCTCTTGCACATCTCTCTCTCGCTCTCTCTTGCACATCTCGCGCTCTCTCGCGCTCTCTGCAGCTCGCGCATCTCTCTCTCACCCATCTCTCTCTCGCACATCTCTCTCTCGCACATCTCTCTCTTGCACAGCTCTGTCTGTCGCACATCCCTCTCTCTCGCACACCTCTCTCTCTCTCGCACACCTCTCTCTCTCTCACACATCTCTCTCGCATATCTCACTCTCTCTCGCACATCTCTCTCTCTCGCTCATCTCGCGCTCTCTGTCTCTCGCACATCTCTTTCTCGCACATCTCTCTCTCTCTCTCTCTCTCTCTCTCGCACATCTCTCTCTCTCGCACATCTCTCTCTCGCACATCTCTCTCTCTCTCTATCTCGCACATCTCTCTCTCTCTATCTCGCACATCTCACTCTCTCTCTCTCGCACATCTCTCTCTCACACACATCTCTCTCTCACACACATCTCTCTCTCTCGCACATCTCTCTCTCTCGCACATCTCTCTCTCACACACATCTCTCTCTCTCGCACATCTCTCTCTCTCGCACATCTCTCTCTCACACACATCTCTCTCTCACACACATCTCTCTCTCTCGCACATCTCTCTCTCACACACATCTCTCTCTCTCGCACATCTCTCTCTCTCGCACATCTCTCTCTCACACACATCTCTCTCTCACACACATCTCTCTCTCTCGCACATCTCTATCTCGCACATCTCTCTCTCGCACATCTCTTTCTCTCTCTCGCACACCTCTCTCTCTCTCGCACATGTCTCTCCCTTTCTCTCGGCAATGTCTCTCTCTCTCTCTCTCTCACACATCTCTCTCTCTCGCACATCTCTCTCTCGCACACCTCTCTCTCTCGCACACCTCTCTCTCACACATCTCTCTCTCTCGCACAGCTCCCTCTCTCACACATCTCTCGGTCCCACATCTCTCTCTCGCACATCTCTCTCTCACACATCTCGCGCGCTCTCTCTGTCTCGCACATCTCTCTCTCGCACATCTCTCTCTCGCACATCTCTCTCTCGCACATCTCTCTCTCTCTATCTCGCATATCTCTCCCTCTCTCTCTCGCACACCTCTCTGCCTCGCACATGTCTCTCTCTTTCTCTCGCGCATGTCTCTCTCTCTCTCGCGCGCGCACGTCTCTCGCTCGCGCACGTCTATCTCTCTCTCTCGCACATCTCTCTCTCTCTCGCACATCTCTCTCTGTCTCTCTCTCTCTGTCTCGCACATCTCTCTTTCTCGCACATCTCTCTCTCTCTCTCTCTTGCACATCTCTCTCTCTCGCACATCTCTCTCTCTCTCTCGCACATCTCTCTCTCTCGCACATCTCTCTCTCTCTCGTACATCTCTCTCTCTCGCACATCTTTCTCTCTCTCTCTCTTTCACACATCTCTCTCTCTCGCACATCTCGCGCTCTCTGTCTCTCGCACATCTCTCTCTCGCACATCTCTCTCTCGCACACCTCTCTCTCGCACATCTCTCTCTCTCGCACATCTCTCTCTCTCTCGCTCACATCTGTCTCTCTCTCGCACACCTCTCTCTCTCGCTCTCTCACACACCTCTCTCTCTCTCGCACATGTCTCTCTCTTTCTCTCGCGCATGTCTCTCTCTCTCTCGCGCGCACGTCTCTCGCTCGCGCACGTCTCTCTCTCTCTCTCGCACATCTCTCTCTCTCTCGCACATCTCTCTCTATCTCTCTCTGTCTCTGTCTCACACATCTCTCTGTCTCGCACATCTCTCTTTCTCGCACATCTCTCTCTCTCTCTCTCGCACATCTCTCTCTGTCGCACATCTCTCTCTCTCTCTCGCACTTCTCTCTCTCTCTTGCACATCTCTCTCTCTCGCACATCTCTCTCTCTCGCACATGTCTCTCTCTTTCTTCGCGCACGTCTCTCTCTCTCTCTCTCGTGTCTCTCTCTCTCTCTCTCGCACATCTCTCTCTCTCTGTCTCGCACATCTCTCTCTCTCTCTGTCTCGCACATCTCTGTCTCGCACATCTCTCTTTCTCGCACATCTCTCTCTCTCTCTCTCTCTCGCACTTCTCTCTCTGTTGCACATCTTTCTCTCTCTCACACATCTCTCTCTCTCGCACATCTTTCTCTCTCTCTCTCTTTCACACATCTCTCTCTCTCTCTCTCTCTTTCACACATCTCTCTCTCTTGCACATCTCGCGCTCTCTGTCTCTCGCACATCTCTCTCTCGCACATCTCTCTCTCGCACACCTCTCTCTCTCGCACACCTCTCTCTCGCACACCTCTCTCTCGCACACCTCTCTCTCGCACACCTCTCTCTCGCACACCTCTCTCTCGCACATCTCTCTCTCTCGCACATCTCTCTCTCTCTCTGTCTCGCACATCTCTCTGTCTCGCTCATCTCTCTCTCTCGCACATCTCTCTCTCTCTCTCTCTCTCGCACATCTTTCTCTCTCTCTCGCACATCTCACTCTCTCGCACATCTCTCTATCTCATACATCTCACTCTCTCTCTCGCACATCTCTCTCTCACACACATCTCTCTGTCTCGCACATCTCTCTCTCGCACATCTCTCAATCACACATCTCTCTCTCTATCTCGCATATCTCTCCCTCACTCTCTCGCACACCTCTCTCTCTCGCACATGTCTCTCTCTTTCTCTCGCGCATGTCTCTCTCTCTCTCGCGCGCACATCTCTCGCTCGCGCGGACGTTTCTCTCTCTCTCTCTCTCGCACATCTCTCTATCTCTCTCTGTCTCACACATCTCTCTGTCTCGCACATCTCTCTTTCTCGCACATCTCTCTCTCTCTCTCTCTCTCGCACATCTCTCTCTGTCGCACATCTCTCTCTCTCTCTCTCACGCACTTCTCTCTCTCTCGCACACCTTTCTCTCTCTCTGTCTTTCACACATCTCTCTCTCTCGCACATCTCGCACTCTCTGTCTCTCGCACATCTCTCTCTCGCCCATCTCTCTCTCGCTCATCTCTCTCTCGCACACCTCTCTCTCACACATCTCTCTCTCTCGCACATCTCTCTATCTCGCACATCTCACTCTCTCTCTCGCACATCTCTCTCTCACACACATCTCTCTCTCTCGCACATCTCTCTCTCGCACATCTCTCAATCACACATCTCTCTCTCTCTATCTCGCATATCTCTCCCTCTCTCTCACACACACCTCCCTCTCTCGCACATGTCTCTCTCTTTCTCTCGCACATGTCTCTCTCTCTCTCTCTCTCTCGCGCGCACGTCTCTCGCTCGCGCACGCCTCTCTCTCTCTCTCTCTCGCACATCTCTCTCTCTCTCACACATCTCTCTCTATCTCTCTCTCTCTGTCTCACACAGCTCTCTGTCTCACACATCTCTCTTTCTCGCACATCTCTCTCTCTCTCTCTCGCACATCTCTCTGTCGCACATCTCTCTGTCGCACATCTCTCTCTGTCTCTCTCGCACATCTCTCTCTGTCGCACATCTCTCTCTCTCTCTCTCGCACTTCTCTCTCTCTCGCACATCTCTTTCTCTCTCTCACACATCTCTCTCTCTCGCACATCTTTCTCTCTCTCACACATCTCTCTCTCTCGCACATCTTTCTCTCTCTCTTTCACACATCTCTCTCTCTCGCACATCTCGCGCTCTCTGTCTCTCGCACATCTCTCTCTCGCACATCTCTCTCTCGCACACCTCTCTCTCTCGCACACCTCTCTCTCTCGCACACCTCTCTCTCTCGCACACCTCTCTCTCTCGCACACCTCTCTCTCTCGCACACCTCTCTCTCGCACATCTCTCTCTCTCGCACATCTCTCTCTCTCGCTCACATCAGTCTCTCTCTCGCACACCTCTCTCTCTCTCACATGTCTCTCTCTTTCTCTCGCGCACGTCTCTCTCTCCCTCTCTCTCTCGCATATCTCTCTGTCTCTCGCACATCTCTCTCTCTCTCTCTCTCTGTCTCGCACATCTCTCTGTGTCGCACATCTTTCTCTCTCGCACCCCTCTCTCTCTCTCGTGCATATCTCTCTCTCGTGCATATCTCTCTCTCGTGCATATCTCTCTCTCGCGCATATCTCTCTCTCGCGCATGTCTCTCTCTCGCGCATGTCTCTCTCTCGCGCATGTCTCTCTCTCGAGCATGTCTCTCTCTCGCGCATGTTTCTCTCTCGCGCATTTCTCTCTCTTGCGCATCTCTCTCTCTTTATCTCGCACATCTCTCTCTCCCTCACTCTCGCACATCTCTCTCTCTCGCACATCTCGCTCTCTCTCGCTCTCTCTCTCTCGCTCTCTCTCTCTCGCACATCTCTCTCTCGCACATCTCTCTCTCGCACATCTCTCTCTCGCGCAACTCTCTCTCTCTCTATCTTGCACATCTCACTCTCTCTCTCTCGCACATCTCTTTCTCTTGCACATCTCTCCCTCCCACATCTCTCTCTCCCACATCTCTGTCTCCCACATCTCTGTCTCTCGCACATCTCTCTCACTTGCGCATCTCATTCTCTCTCTCTCGCGCATTTCTCTCTCTCTCTCTCGCACATGTCTCTCTCTCGCGCATGACTCTCTTTCTCTCTCGCACATCTCTCCCTCTCGCACATCTCTCCCTCTCGCACATCTCTCCCTCTCGCACATCTCTCTCTCTCGCACATCTCTCTCTCTCGCACATCTCTCTCTCGCACATCTCTTTCTCTCTCTCGCACACCTCTCTCTCTCGCACATGTCTCTCCCTTTCTCTCGACAATGTCTATCTCTCTCTCACACATTTCTCTCTCTCGCACATGTCGCGCTCTCTGTCTCTCGCACATCTCTCTTTCGCACATCTCTCTCTCGCACATCTCTCTCTCGCACACCTCTCTCTCTCGCACACCTCTCTCTCGCACATCTCTCTCTCTCGCACAACTCCCTCTCTCGCACATCTCTCAGTCCCACATCTCTCTCTCGCACATCTCTCTCTCACACATCTCGCGCGCTCTCTCTTTCTCGCACATCTCTCTGTCTCGCACATGTTTCTCTCTCGCACATCTCTCTCTCTCTCTCTCGCACATCTTTCTCTCTCTCTCGCACATCTTTCTCTCTCTCTCGCACATCTCTCTCTCTCGCACATGTCTCTCTCTCGTGCACGTCTCTCTCTCTCTCGCACATCTCTGTCTCACACACATCTCTCTCTCTCGCACATCTCTCTCTCGCACATCTCTCAATCACACATCTCTCTCTCTCTATCTCGCATATCTCTCCCTCTCTCTCTCGCACACCTCTCTCTCTCGCACATGTCTCTCTCTTTCTCTCGCGCATGTCTCTCTCTCTCTCTCTCTCGCGCGCACGTCTCTCGCTCGCGCACGTCTCTCTCTCTCTCTCTCGCACATCTCTCTCTCTCGTACACCTCTCTCTCTCGCACATGTCTCTCTCTTTCTCTCGCACATGTCTCTCTCTCTCTCGCGCGCGCACGTCTCTCACTCGCGCACGTCTCTCTCTCTCTCTCGCACATCTCTCTCTCTCGCACATCTCTCTCTCTCTCTGTCTCACACATCTCTCTGTCTCGCACATCTCTCTTTCTCGAACATCTCTCTTTCTCGCACATCTCTCTCTCTCGCACTTCTCTCTCTCTCTCGCACATCTCTCTCTCTCGCACATCTCTCTCTCGCACATCTTTCTCTCTCTCTCTTTCACACATCTCTCTCTCTCGCACATCTCGCGCTCTCTGTCTCTCGCACATCTCTCTCTCGCACATCTCTCTCTCGCACATCTCTCTCTCGCACACCGCTCTCTCTCGCACGCCTCTCTCGCACACCTCTCTCAATCGCACATGTCTCTCTCTTCCTCTCGCGCACGTGTCTCTCTCTCTCTCTCTCGCATATCTCTCTCTCTCACACATCTCTCTGTCTCGCACATCTCTCTGTCTCGCACATCTCTCTGTCTCGCACATCTCTCTGTCTCACACATCTTTCTCTCTCGCACACCTCTCTCTCTCTCTCTCGCGCACCTCTCTCTCTCGCGCACCTCTCTCTCTTGCACACCTCTCTCTCTTGCACATCTCTCTCTCTCACACATCCCTCTCTGTCGCACATCTCTCTCTCTCTCGCACACGTCTCTCTCTCGCACACGTCTCTCTCTCGCACACGTCTCTCTCTCGCACACCTCTCTCTCTCGTACATCTCTCTCTCTCGCACATCTCTCTCTCTCTTGCACATCTTTCTCTCTCTCTCGCACATCTCTCTCTCGCACATCTCACTCTCTTGCACATGTCTCTCTCTCGTGCACGTCTCTCTCTCTCTCTCTCTCGCACATCTCTGTCTCTCGCACATCTCTCTCTCTCGCACATCTCTCTATCTCGCACATCTCACTCTCTCTCTCGCACATCTCTCTCTCACACACATCACTCTCTCTCGCACATCTCTCTCTCGCACATCTCTCAATCACACATCTCTCTCTCTCTATCTCGCATATCTCTCCCTCTCTCTCTCGCACACCTCTCTCTCTCGCACATGTCTCTCTCTCCCTCTCTCTCTCGCACATCTCTCTCTCACACACATCACTCTCTCTCGCACATCTCTCTCTCGCACATCTCTCAATCACACATCTCTCTCTCTCTATCTCGCATATCTCTCCCTCTCTCTCTCGCACACCTCTCTCTCTCGCACATGTCTCTCTCTCTCTCTCTCTCTCTCTCGCACATCTCTCTCTCTCGCACACCTTTCTCTCTCTCTCTCTCACACATCTCTCTCTCTCGCACATGTCGCGCTCTCTGTCTCTCGCACATCTCTCTCTCGCACATCTCTCTCTCGTACATCTCTCTCTCGCACACCTCTCTCTCTCGCACACCTCTCTCTCGCACATCTCTCTCTCTCGCACAGCTCCCTCTCTCGCACATCTCTCGGTCCCACATCTCTCTCTCGCACATCTCTCTCTCACACATCTCGCGCGCTCTCTCTGTCTCGCACATCTCTCTGTCTCGCACATCTCTCTCTCTCGCACATCTCTCTCTCTCTCTTGCACATCTCTCTCTCTCGCACATTTCTCTCTCTCGCACATGTCTCTCTCTCGTGCACGTCTCTCTCTCTCTCTCTCGCACATCTCTCTCTCTCGCACACCTCTCTCTCTCGCACATCTCTCTCTCTCGCACATCTCTCTATCTCGGACATCTCACTCTCTCTCTCGCACATCTCTCTCTCTCACACATCTCTCTCTCTCGCACATCTCTCTCTCTCGCACATCTCTCAATCACACATCTCTCTCTCTCTATCTCGCATATCTCTCCCTCTCTCTTTCGCACACCTCTCTCTCTCGCACATGTCTCTCTCTTTCTCTCGCGCATGTCTCTCTCTCTCTTTCTCTCGCGCGCACGTCTCTCGCTCGCGCACGTCTCTCTCTCTCTCTCTCGCACATCTCTCTCTCTCGTACACCTCTCTCTCTCGCACATGTCTCTCTCTTTCTCTCGCACATGTCTCTCTCTCTCTCGCGCGCGCACGTCTCTCACTCGCGCACGTCTCTCTCTCTCTCTCGCACATCTCTCTCTCTCGCACATCTCTCTCTCTCTCTGTCTCACACATCTCTCTGTCTCGCACATCTCTCTTTCTCGCACATCTCTCTCTCTCGCACTTCTCTCTCTCTCGCACATCTCTCTCTCTCGCACATCTCTCTCTCTCGCACATCTTTCTCTCTCTCTCTCTTTCACACATCTCTCTCTCTCGCACATCTCGCGCTCTCTGTCTCTCGCACATCTCTCTCTCGCACATCTCTCTCTCGCACATCTCTCTCTCGCACATCTCTCTCTCGCACATCTCTCTCTTGCACATCTCTCTCTCGCACACCGCTCTCTCTCGCATGCCTCTCTCGCACACCTCTCTCAATCGCACATGTCTGTCTCTTTCTCTCGCGCACGTGTCTCTCTCTCTCTCTCTCTCTCTCGCATATCTCTCTCTCTCACACATCTCTCTCTCTCACACATCTCTCTGTCTCGCACATCTCTCTGTCTCGCACATCTCTCTGTCTCGCACATCTCTCTGTCTCACACATCTTTCTCTCTCGCACACCTCTCTCTCTCTCGCGCACCTCTCTCTCTCGCACACCTCTCTCTCTTGCACATCTCTCTCTCTCACACATCCCTCTCTGTCGCACATCTCTCTCTCTCTGGCACACATCTCTCTCTCGCACTCCTCTCTCTCTCGTACATCTCTCTCTCTCGCACATCTCTCTCTCTCTTGCACATCTTTCTCTCTCTCTCGCACATCTCTCTCTCTCGCACATCTCTCTCTCTCGCACATCTCACTCTCTTGCACATGTCTGTCTCTCGTGCACGTCTCTCTCTCTCCCTCTCGCACATCTCTGTTTCTCGCACATCTCTCTCTCTCGCACATCTCTCTATCTCGCACATCTCACTCTCTCTCTCGCACATCTCTCTCTCGCACATCTCTCAATCACACAACTCTCTCTCTCTATCTCGCATATCTCTCCCTCTCTCTCTCGCACACCTCTCTCTCTCGCACACCTCTCTCTCTCGCACATGTCTCTCTCTCTCTCTCTCTCTCACACATCTCTCTCTCTCGCACATGTTGCGCTCTCTGTCTCTCGCACATCTCTCTCTCGCACATCTCTCTCTCGCACATCTCTCTCTCGCACATCTCTCTCTCGCACATCTCTCTCTCGCACATCTCTCTCTCGCACATCTCTCTCTCGCACACCTCTCTCTCTCGCACACCTCTCCCTCTCGCACACCTCTCTCTCACATCTCTCTCTCTCGCACAGCTCCCTCTCTCGCACATCTCTCGGTCCCACATCTCTCTCTCGCACATCTCTCTCTCACACATCTCGCGCGCTCTCTCTGTCTCGCGCGCTCTCTCTGTCTCGCACATCTCTCTGTCTCGCACATCTCTCTGTCTCGCACATCTCTCTCTCTCGCACATCTCTCTCTCTCTCTTGCACATCTCTCTCTCTCTCGCACATTTCTCTCTCTCGCACATGTCTCTCTCTCGTGCACGTCTCTCTCTCTCTCTCTCTTGCACATCTCTCTCTCTCGCACATCTCTCTCTCGCACATCTCTCAATCACACATCTCTCTCTCTCTATCTCGCATATCTCTCCCTCTCTCTCTCGCACACCTCTCTCTCTCGCACATGTCTCTCTCTCTCTCTCTCTCTCGCACATCTCTCTCTCTCGCACACCTTTCTCTCTCTCTCTCTCAAACATCTCTCTCTCTCGCACATGTCGCGCTCTCTGTCTCTCGCACATCTCTCTCTCGCACATCTCTCTCTCGCACATCTCTCTCTCGCACATCTCTCTCTCGCACACCTCTCTCTCTCGCACCCCTCTCCCTCTCGCACACCTCTCTCTCACATCTCTCTCTCTCGCACAGCTCCCTCTCTCGCACATCTCTCGGTCCCACATCTCTCTCTCGCACATCTCTCTCTCACACATCTCGCGCGCTCTCTCTGTCTCGCACATCTCTCTGTCTCGCACATCTCTCTCTCTCGCACATCTCTCTCTCTCTCTTGCACATCTCTCTCTCTCTCACTCACATCTGTCTCTCTCTCGCACACCTCTCTCTCTCGCACATGTCTCTCTCTTTCTCTCGCGCATGTCTCTCTCTCGCATATCTCTCTCTCTCTCGCACATCTCTCTCTCTCTCTGTCTCGCACATCTCTCTGTCTCGCACACCTTTCTCTCTCGCACACCTCTCTCTCTCTCTCGTGCACCTCTCTCTCTCGCACACCTCTCTCTCTCGCGCATATCTCTCTCTCGCGCATGTCTCTCTCTCGTGCATGTCTCTCTCGCGCATTTCTCTCGCTCGCGCATCTCTCTCTCTCGCGCATCTCTCTCTCTCTCTCTCGCACATCTCTCTCTCGCACATCTCTCTCTCGCACATCTCTCTCTCGCACATCTCTCTCTCGCGCAACTCTCTCTCGCGCAACTCTCTCTCTCTCTCTCTCTCTCGCACATCTCTCTCTCTCTCACTCACATCTGTCTCTCTCTCGCACACCTCTCTCTCTCGCACATTTCTCTCTCTCGCACATGTCTCTCTCTCGTGCACGTCTCTCTCTCTCTCTCTTGCACATCTCTCTCTCTCGCACATCTCTCTATCTCGGACATCTCACTCTCTCTCTCGCACATCTCTCTCTCACACACATCTCTCTCTCTCGCACATCTCTCTCTCTCGCACATCTCTCAATCACACATCTCTCTCTCTCTATCTCGCATATCTCTCCCTCTCTCTCGCTCACCTCTCTCTCTCGCACATGTCTCTCTCTTTCTCTCGCGCATGTCTCTCTCTCTCTCTCTCGCGCGCACGTCTTTCGCTCGCGCACATCTCTCTCTCTCTCTCGCACATCTCTCTCTCTCTTGCACATCTCTCTCTCTCTCGCACATCTCTCTCTATCTCTCTCTGTCTCACACATCTCTCTTTCTCGCACATCTCTCTTTCTCACACATTTCTCTCTCTCTCTCTCTCTGTCGCACATCTCTCTCTCTCTCTCTCGCACTTCTCTCTCTCTCTCGCACACCTCTCTCTCTCGCACACCTCTCTCTCTCGCACACCTCTCTCTCGCACATCTCTCTCTCTCGCACAGCTCCCTCTCTCGCACATCTCTTGGTCCCACATCTCTCTCTCGCACATCTTTCTCTCACACATCTCGCGCGCTCTCTCTGTCTCGCACATCTCTCTGTCTCGGACATCTCTCTCTCTCTCTCTCGCACATCTCTCTCTCTCGCACATCTCTCTCTCTCGCACATGTCTCTCTCTCGTGCACGTCTCTCTCTCTCTCGCACATCTCTCTCTCGCACATCTCTCAATCACACATCTCTCTCTCTCTACCTCGCATATCTCTCCCTCTCTCTCTCGCACACCTCTCTGTCTCGCACATGTCTCTCTCTTTCTCTCGCGCATGTCTCTCTCTCTCTCTCGTGCGCGCAAGTCTCTCGCTCGCGCACATCTCTCTCTCTCTCTCGCACATCTCTCTCTCTCTCGCACATCTCTCTCTATCTCTCTCTCTCTCTGTCTCAGACATCTCTCTGTCTCGCACATCTCTCTTTCTCGCACATCTCTCTCTATCTCTCTCTCGCACATCTCTCTCTGTCGCACATCTCTCTCTCTCTCTCTCTCTCGCACTTTTCTCTCTCTCGCACATCTCTCTCTCTCTCGCACATCTCTCTCTCGCACATCTTTCTCTCTCTCTCTCTTTCACACATCTCTCTCTCTCGCACATCTCGCGCTCTCTGTCTCTCGCACATCTCTCTCTCGCACATCTCTCTCTCGCACATCTCTCTCTCGCACATCTCTCTCTCGCACATCTCTCTCTCGCACATCTCTCTCTCTCTCGCTCACATCTGTCTCTCTCTCGCACACCTCTCTCTCTCGCACATGTCTCTCTCTTTCTCTCGTGCACGTCTCTCTCTCTAACTCTCTCGCATATCTCTCTCTCTCTCGCACATCTCTCTCTCTCTCTGTCTCGCACATCTCTCTGTCTCTCACATCTCTCTGTCTCGCACATCTCTCTCTCTCGCAATTCTCTCTCTCTCTCTCTCTCTCGCACATCTATCTCTCTCTCTCTCGCACATCTTTCTCTCTCTCTCGCACATCTCTCTCTCTCGCACATCTCTCTCTCTCGCACATCTCTCTCTCTCGCACATGTCTCTCTCTCTCGCACATCTCTCTCTATCTCTCTCTCTCTCTGTCTCACACATCTCTCTGTCTCGCACATCTCTCTTTCTCGCACATCTCTCTCTCTCTCTCTCTCGCACTTCTCTCTCTGTCGCACATCTCTCTCTCTCTCGCACATCTCTCTCTCTCGCACATCTTTCTCTCTCTCTCTCTTTCACACATCTCTCTCTCTCGCACATCTCGCGCGCTCTCTCTCTCTCGCACATCTCTCTCTCGCATATCTCTCTCTCGCTCACGTCTCTCTCTCGCACATCTCTCTCTCTTGCACATCTCTCTCTCTCTCTGTCTCGCACATCTCTCTGTCTCGCACATCTCTCCGTCTCACACATCTTTCTCTCTCGAACACCTCTCTCTCTCTCTCGCGCACCTCTCTCTCTCGCACATCCTCTCTCTCTCGCACATCTCTCTCTCTCGCACATCGCTCTCTGTTGCACATCTCTCTCTCTCTCTCGCACATCTCGCGCTCTCTGTCTCTCGCACATCTCTCTCTCGCACATCTCTCTCTCTCTCGCTCACATCTGTCTCTCTCTCGCACACCTCTCTCTCTCGCACATGTCTCTCTCTTTCTCTCGCGCACGTCTCTCTCTCTAACTCTCTCGCATATCTCTCTCTCTCTCGCACATCTCTCTCTCTCTCTGTCTCGCACATCTCTCTGTCTAGCACATCCCTCTGTCTCGCACATCTCTCTCTCTCTCGCACATCTTTCACTCTCTCTCTCGCACATCTCTCTCTCTCGCACATCTCTCTCTCGCGCATCTCTTTCTCGCACATCTCTCTCTGTCGCACATCCCTCTCTCTCGCACACCTCTCTCTCTCTCGCACACCTCTCTCTCTCTCGCACACCTCTCTCTTTCTCACACATCTCTCTCTCTCGCACATCTCTCTCTCGCACATCTCTCTCTCGCGCATCTCTCTCTCGTACATCTCTCTCTGTCGCACATCCCTCTCTCTCTCGCACACCTCTCTCTCTCTCGCACTTCTCTCTCTCTCGCACTTCTCTCTCTCTCGCACTTCTCTCTCTCTCGCACATCTCTCTCTCTCTCTCGCGCTCTCTGTCTCTCGCACATCTCTCTCTTGCACATCTCTCTCTCGCACACCTCTCTGTCTCGCATACCTCTCTCTCGCACATCTCTCTCTCTCTCACTCACATCTGTCTCTCTCTCGCACACCTCTCTCTCTCGCACATGCCTCTCTCTTTCTCTCGCGCATGTCTCTCTCTCGCATATCTCTCTCTCTCTCGCACATCTCTCTCTCTCTCTTGCACATCTCTCTCTCTCGCACATTTCTCTCTCTCGCACATGTCTCTCTCTCGTGCACGTCTCTCTCTCTCTCTCTCGCACATCTCTCTCTCTCGCATCTCTCTCTCTCTCGCACATCTCTCTCTCTCTCGCACATCTCTCTATCTCGGACATCTCACTCTCTCTCTCGCACATCTCTCTCTCTCACACATCTCTCTCTCTCGCACATCTCTCTCTCTCGCACATCTCTCAATCACACATCTCTCTCTCTCTATCTCGCATATCTCTCCCTCTCTCTTTCGCACACCTCTCTCTCTCGCACATGTCTCTCTCTTTCTCTCGCGCATGTCTCTCTCTCTCTTTCTCTCGCGCGCACGTCTCTCGCTCGCGCACGTCTCTCTCTCTCTCTCTCGCACATCTCTCTCTCTCGTACACCTCTCTCTCTCGCACATGTCTCTCTCTTTCTCTCGCACATGTCTCTCTCTCTCTCGCGCGCGCACGTCTCTCACTCGCGCACGTCTCTCTCTCTCTCTCGCACATCTCTCTCTCTCGCACATCTCTCTCTCTCTCTGTCTCACACATCTCTCTGTCTCGCACATCTCTCTTTCTCGCACATCTCTCTCTCTCGCACTTCTCTCTCTCTCGCACATCTCTCTCTCTCGCACATCTCTCTCTCTCGCACATCTTTCTCTCTCTCTCTCTTTCACACATCTCTCTCTCTCGCACATCTCGCGCTCTCTGTCTCTCGCACATCTCTCTCTCGCACATCTCTCTCTCGCACATCTCTCTCTCGCACATCTCTCTCTTGCACATCTCTCTCTCGCACACCGCTCTCTCTCGCATGCCTCTCTCGCACACCTCTCTCAATCGCACATGTCTGTCTCTTTCTCTCGCGCACGTGTCTCTCTCTCTCTCTCTCTCTCGCATATCTCTCTCTCTCACACATCTCTCTCTCTCACACATCTCTCTGTCTCGCACATCTCTCTGTCTCGCACATCTCTCTGTCTCGCACATCTCTCTGTCTCACACATCTTTCTCTCTCGCACACCTCTCTCTCTCTCGCGCACCTCTCTCTCTCGCACACCTCTCTCTCTTGCACATCTCTCTCTCTCACACATCCCTCTCTGTCGCACATCTCTCTCTCTCTGGCACACATCTCTCTCTCGCACTCCTCTCTCTCTCGTACATCTCTCTCTCTCGCACATCTCTCTCTCTCTTGCACATCTTTCTCTCTCTCTCGCACATCTCTCTCTCTCGCACATCTCTCTCTCTCGCACATCTCACTCTCTTGCACATGTCTCTCTCTCGTGCACGTCTCTCTCTCTCCCTCTCGCACATCTCTGTTTCTCGCACATCTCTCTCTCTCGCACATCTCTCTCTCTCTCGCACATCTCACTCTCTCTCTCGCACATCTCTCTCTCGCACATCTCTCAATCACACAACTCTCTCTCTCTATCTCGCATATCTCTCCCTCTCTCTCTCGCACACCTCTCTCTCTCGCACACCTCTCTCTCTCGCACATGTCTCTCTCTCTCTCTCTCTCTCTCACACATCTCTCTCTCTCGCACATGTTGCGCTCTCTGTCTCTCGCACATCTCTCTCTCGCACATCTCTCTCTCGCACATCTCTCTCTCGCACATCTCTCTCTCGCACATCTCTCTCTCGCACACCTCTCTCTCTCGCACACCTCTCCCTCTCGCACACCTCTCTCTCACATCTCTCTCTCTCGCACAGCTCCCTCTCTCGCACATCTCTCGGTCCCACATCTCTCTCTCGCACATCTCTCTCTCACACATCTCGCGCGCTCTCTCTGTCTCGCACATCTCTCTGTCTCGCACATCTCTCTGTCTCGCACATCTCTCTCTCTCGCACATCTCTCTCTCTCTCTTGCACATCTCTCTCTCTCTCGCACATTTCTCTCTCTCGCACATGTCTCTCTCTCGTGCACGTCTCTCTCTCTCTCTCTTGCACATCTCTCTCTCTCGCACATCTCTCTCTCGCACATCTCTCAATCACACATCTCTCTCTCTCTATCTCGCATATCTCTCCCTCTCTCTCTCGCACACCTCTCTCTCTCGCACATGTCTCTCTCTCTCTCTCTCTCTCTCGCACATCTCTCTCTCTCGCACACCTTTCTCTCTCTCTCTCTCAAACATCTCTCTCTCTCGCACATGTCGCGCTCTCTGTCTCTCGCACATCTCTCTCTCGCACATCTCTCTCTCGCACATCTCTCTCTCGCACATCTCTCTCTCGCACACCTCTCTCTCTCGCACCCCTCTCCCTCTCGCACACCTCTCTCTCACATCTCTCTCTCTCGCACAGCTCCCTCTCTCGCACATCTCTCGGTCCCACATCTCTCTCTCGCACATCTCTCTCTCACACATCTCGCGCGCTCTCTCTGTCTCGCACATCTCTCTGTCTCGCACATCTCTCTGTCTCGCACATCTCTCTCTCTCGCACATCTCTCTCTCTCTCTTGCACATCTCTCTCTCTCTCACTCACATCTGTCTCTCTCTCGCACACCTCTCTCTCTCGCACATGTCTCTCTCTTTCTCTCGCGCATGTCTCTCTCTCGCATATCTCTCTCTCTCTCGCACATCTCTCTCTCTCTCTGTCTCGCACATCTCTCTGTCTCGCACATCTTTCTCTCTCGCACACCTCTCTCTCTCTCTCGCGCACCTCTCTCTCTCGCACACCTCTCTCTCTCGCGCATATCTCTCTCTCGCGCATGTCTCTCTCTCGTGCATGTCTCTCGCGCATTTCTCTCGCTCGCGCATCTCTCTCTCTCGCGCATCTCTCTCTCTCTCTCTCTCGCACATCTCTCTCTCGCACATCTCTCTCTCGCACATCTCTCTCTCGCACATCTCTCTCTCGCGCAACTCTCTCTCGCGCAACTCTCTCTCTCTCTCTCTCTCTCGCACATCTCTCTCTCTCTCACTCACATCTGTCTCTCTCTCGCACACCTCTCTCTCTCGCACATTTCTCTCTCTCGCACATGTCTCTCTCTCGTGCACGTCTCTCTCTCTCTCTCTTGCACATCTCTCTCTCTCGCACATCTCTCTATCTCGGACATCTCACTCTCTCTCTCGCACATCTCTCTCTCACACACATCTCTCTCTCTCGCACATCTCTCTCTCTCGCACATCTCTCAATCACACATCTCTCTCTCTCTATCTCGCATATCTCTCCCTCTCTCTCGCTCACCTCTCTCTCTCGCACATGTCTCTCTCTTTCTCTCGCGCATGTCTCTCTCTCTCTCTCTCGCGCGCACGTCTTTCGCTCGCGCACGTCTCTCTCTCTCTCGCACATCTCTCTCTCTCTTGCACATCTCTCTCTCTCTCGCACATCTCTCTCTATCTCTCTCTGTCTCACACATCTCTCTTTCTCGCACATCTCTCTTTCTCACACATTTCTCTCTCTCTCTCTCTCTGTCGCACATCTCTCTCTCTCTCTCTCGCACTTCTCTCTCTCTCTCGCACACCTCTCTCTCTCGCACACCTCTCTCTCTCGCACACCTCTCTCTCGCACATCTCTCTCTCTCGCACAGCTCCCTCTCTCGCACATCTCTTGGTCCCACATCTCTCTCTCGCACATCTTTCTCTCACACATCTCGCGCGCTCTCTCTGTCTCGCACATCTCTCTGTCTCGGACATCTCTCTCTCTCTCGCACATCTCTCTCTCTCGCACATGTCTCTCTCTCGTGCACGTCTCTCTCTCTCTCGCACATCTCTCTCTCGCACATCTCTCAATCACACATCTCTCTCTCTCTACCTCGCATATCTCTCCCTCTCTCTCTCGCACACCTCTCTGTCTCGCACATGTCTCTCTCTTTCTCTCGCGCATGTCTCTCTCTCTCTCTCGTGCGCGCAAGTCTCTCGCTCGCGCACATCTCTCTCTCTCTCTCGCACATCTCTCTCTCTCTCGCACATCTCTCTCTATCTCTCTCTCTCTCTGTCTCGCACATCTCTCTTTCTCGCACATCTCTCTCTCTCTCTCTCTTGCACATCTCTCTCTCTCGCACATCTCTCTCTCTCTCTCTCGCACATCTCTCTCTCTCGCACATCTCTCTCTCTCTCGTACATCTCTCTCTCTCGCACATCTTTCTCTCTCTCTCTCTTTCACACATCTCTCTCTCTCGCACATCTCGCGCTCTCTGTCTCTCGCACATCTCTCTCTCGCACATCTCTCTCTCGCACACCTCTCTCTCGCACATCTCTCTCTCTCGCACATCTCTCTCTCTCTCGCTCACATCTGTCTCTCTCTCGCACACCTCTCTCTCTCGCTCTCTCACACACCTCTCTCTCTCTCGCACATGTCTCTCTCTTTCTCTCGCGCATGTCTCTCTCTCTCTCGCGCGCACGTCTCTCGCTCGCGCACGTCTCTCTCTCTCTCTCGCACATCTCTCTCTCTCTCGCACATCTCTCTCTATCTCTCTCTGTCTCTGTCTCACACATCTCTCTGTCTCGCACATCTCTCTTTCTCGCACATCTCTCTCTCTCTCTCTCGCACATCTCTCTCTGTCGCACATCTCTCTCTCTCTCTCGCACTTCTCTCTCTCTCTTGCACATCTCTCTCTCTCGCACATCTCTCTCTCTCGCACATGTCTCTCTCTTTCTTCGCGCACGTCTCTCTCTCTCTCTCTCTCGTGTCTCTCTCTCTCTCTCTCGCACATCTCTCTCTCTCTGTCTCGCACATCTCTCTCTCTCTCTGTCTCGCACATCTCTGTCTCGCACATCTCTCTTTCTCGCACATCTCTCTCTCTCTCTCTCTCTCTCGCACTTCTCTCTCTGTTGCACATCTTTCTCTCTCTCACACATCTCTCTCTCTCGCACATCTTTCTCTCTCTCTCTCTTTCACACATCTCTCTCTCTCTCTCTCTCTTTCACACATCTCTCTCTCTTGCACATCTCGCGCTCTCTGTCTCTCGCACATCTCTCTCTCGCACATCTCTCTCTCGCACACCTCTCTCTCTCGCACACCTCTCTCTCGCACACCTCTCTCTCGCACACCTCTCTCTCGCACACCTCTCTCTCGCACATCTCTCTCTCTCGCACATCTCTCTCTCTCTCTGTCTCGCACATCTCTCTGTCTCGCACATCTCTCTGTCTCGCTCATCTCTCTCTCTCGCACATCTCTCTCTCTCTCTCTCTCTCGCACATCTTTCTCTCTCTCTCGCACATCTCACTCTCTCGCACATCTCTCTATCTCATACATCTCACTCTCTCTCTCGCACATCTCTCTCTCACACACATCTCTCTGTCTCGCACATCTCTCTCTCGCACATCTCTCAATCACACATCTCTCTCTCTATCTCGCATATCTCTCCCTCACTCTCTCGCACACCTCTCTCTCTCGCACATGTCTCTCTCTTTCTCTCGCGCATGTCTCTCTCTCTCTCGCGCGCACATCTCTCGCTCGCGCGGACGTTTCTCTCTCTCTCTCTCTCGCACATCTCTCTATCTCTCTCTGTCTCACACATCTCTCTGTCTCGCACATCTCTCTTTCTCGCACATCTCTCTCTCTCTCTCTCTCTCGCACATCTCTCTCTGTCGCACATCTCTCTCTCTCTCTCTCACGCACTTCTCTCTCTCTCGCACACCTTTCTCTCTCTCTGTCTTTCACACATCTCTCTCTCTCGCACATCTCGCACTCTCTGTCTCTCGCACATCTCTCTCTCGCCCATCTCTCTCTCGCTCATCTCTCTCTCGCACACCTCTCTCTCACACATCTCTCTCTCTCGCACATCTCTCTATCTCGCACATCTCACTCTCTCTCTCGCACATCTCTCTCTCACACACATCTCTCTCTCTCGCACATCTCTCTCTCGCACATCTCTCAATCACACATCTCTCTCTCTCTATCTCGCATATCTCTCCCTCTCTCTCACACACACCTCCCTCTCTCGCACATGTCTCTCTCTTTCTCTCGCACATGTCTCTCTCTCTCTCTCTCTCGCGCGCACGTCTCTCGCTCGCGCACGCCTCTCTCTCTCTCTCTCTCGCACATCTCTCTCTCTCTCACACATCTCTCTCTATCTCTCTCTCTCTGTCTCACACAGCTCTCTGTCTCACACATCTCTCTTTCTCGCACATCTCTCTCTCTCTCTCTCTCGCACATCTCTCTGTCGCACATCTCTCTGTCGCACATCTCTCTCTGTCTCTCTCGCACATCTCTCTCTGTCGCACATCTCTCTCTCTCTCTCTCGCACTTCTCTCTCTCTCGCACATCTCTTTCTCTCTCTCACACATCTCTCTCTCTCGCACATCTTTCTCTCTCTCACACATCTCTCTCTCTCGCACATCTTTCTCTCTCTCTTTCACACATCTCTCTCTCTCGCACATCTCGCGCTCTCTGTCTCTCGCACATCTCTCTCTCGCACATCTCTCTCTCGCACACCTCTCTCTCTCGCACACCTCTCTCTCTCGCACACCTCTCTCTCTCGCACACCTCTCTCTCGCACATCTCTCTCTCTCGCACATCTCTCTCTCTCGCTCACATCAGTCTCTCTCTCGCACACCTCTCTCTCTCTCACATGTCTCTCTCTTTCTCTCGCGCACGTCTCTCTCTCCCTCTCTCTCTCGCATATCTCTCTGTCTCTCGCACATCTCTCTCTCTCTCTCTCTCTGTCTCGCACATCTCTCTGTGTCGCACATCTTTCTCTCTCGCACCCCTCTCTCTCTCTCGTGCATATCTCTCTCTCGTGCATATCTCTCTCTCGTGCATATCTCTCTCTCGCGCATATCTCTCTCTCGCGCATGTCTCTCTCTCGCGCATGTCTCTCTCTCGCGCATGTCTCTCTCTCGAGCATGTCTCTCTCTCGCGCATGTTTCTCTCTCGCGCATTTCTCTCTCTTGCGCATCTCTCTCTCTTTATCTCGCACATCTCTCTCTCCCTCACTCTCGCACATCTCTCTCTCTCGCACATCTCGCTCTCTCTCGCTCTCTCTCTCTCGCTCTCTCTCTCTCGCACATCTCTCTCTCGCACATCTCTCTCTCGCACATCTCTCTCTCGCGCAACTCTCTCTCTCTCTATCTTGCACATCTCACTCTCTCTCTCTCGCACATCTCTTTCTCTTGCACATCTCTCCCTCCCACATCTCTCTCTCCCACATCTCTGTCTCCCACATCTCTGTCTCTCGCACATCTCTCTCACTTGCGCATCTCATTCTCTCTCTCTCGCGCATTTCTCTCTCTCTCTCTCGCACATGTCTCTCTCTCGCGCATGACTCTCTTTCTCTCTCGCACATCTCTCCCTCTCGCACATCTCTCCCTCTCGCACATCTCTCCCTCTCGCACATCTCTCTCTCTCGCACATCTCTCTCTCTCGCACATCTCTCTCTCGCACATCTCTTTCTCTCTCTCGCACACCTCTCTCTCTCGCACATGTCTCTCCCTTTCTCTCGACAATGTCTATCTCTCTCTCACACATTTCTCTCTCTCGCACATGTCGCGCTCTCTGTCTCTCGCACATCTCTCTTTCGCACATCTCTCTCTCGCACATCTCTCTCTCGCACACCTCTCTCTCTCGCACACCTCTCTCTCGCACATCTCTCTCTCTCGCACAACTCCCTCTCTCGCACATCTCTCAGTCCCACATCTCTCTCTCGCACATCTCTCTCTCACACATCTCGCGCGCTCTCTCTTTCTCGCACATCTCTCTGTCTCGCACATGTTTCTCTCTCGCACATCTCTCTCTCTCTCTCTCGCACATCTTTCTCTCTCTCTCGCACATCTTTCTCTCTCTCTCGCACATCTCTCTCTCTCGCACATGTCTCTCTCTCGTGCACGTCTCTCTCTCTCTCGCACATCTCTGTCTCACACACATCTCTCTCTCTCGCACATCTCTCTCTCGCACATCTCTCAATCACACATCTCTCTCTCTCTATCTCGCATATCTCTCCCTCTCTCTCTCGCACACCTCTCTCTCTCGCACATGTCTCTCTCTTTCTCTCGCGCATGTCTCTCTCTCTCTCTCTCTCGCGCGCACGTCTCTCGCTCGCGCACGTCTCTCTCTCTCTCTCTCGCACATCTCTCTCTCTCGTACACCTCTCTCTCTCGCACATGTCTCTCTCTTTCTCTCGCACATGTCTCTCTCTCTCTCGCGTGCGCACGTCTCTCACTCGCGCACGTCTCTCTCTCTCTCTCGCACATCTCTCTCTCTCGCACATCTCTCTCTCTCTCTGTCTCACACATCTCTCTGTCTCGCACATCTCTCTTTCTCGAACATCTCTCTTTCTCGCACATCTCTCTCTCTCGCACTTCTCTCTCTCTCGCACATCTCTCTCTCTCGCACATCTCTCTCTCGCACATCTTTCTCTCTCTCTCTTTCACACATCTCTCTCTCTCGCACATCTCGCGCTCTCTGTCTCTCGCACATCTCTCTCTCGCACACCGCTCTCTCTCGCACGCCTCTCTCGCACACCTCTCTCAATCGCACATGTCTCTCTCTTCCTCTCGCGCACGTGTCTCTCTCTCTCTCTCTCGCATATCTCTCTCTCTCACACATCTCTCTGTCTCGCACATCTCTCTGTCTCGCACATCTCTCTGTCTCGCACATCTCTCTGTCTCACACATCTTTCTCTCTCGCACACCTCTCTCTCTCTCTCTCTCGCGCACCTCTCTCTCTCGCGCACCTCTCTCTCTTGCACACCTCTCTCTCTTGCACATCTCTCTCTCTCACACATCCCTCTCTGTCGCACATCTCTCTCTCTCTCGCACACGTCTCTCTCTCGCACACGTCTCTCTCTCGCACACGTCTCTCTCTCGCACACCTCTCTCTCTCGTACATCTCTCTCTCTCGCACATCTCTCTCTCTCTTGCACATCTTTCTCTCTCTCTCGCACATCTCTCTCTCGCACATCTCACTCTCTTGCACATGTCTCTCTCTCGTGCACGTCTCTCTCTCTCTCTCTCTCGCACATCTCTGTCTCTCGCACATCTCTCTCTCTCGCACATCTCTCTATCTCGCACATCTCACTCTCTCTCTCGCACATCTCTCTCTCACACACATCACTCTCTCTCGCACATCTCTCTCTCGCACATCTCTCAATCACACATCTCTCTCTCTCTATCTCGCATATCTCTCCCTCTCTCTCTCGCACACCTCTCTCTCTCGCACATGTCTCTCTCTCCCTCTCTCTCTCGCACATCTCTCTCTCACACACATCACTCTCTCTCGCACATCTCTCTCTCGCACATCTCTCAATCACACATCTCTCTCTCTCTATCTCGCATATCTCTCCCTCTCTCTCTCGCACACCTCTCTCTCTCGCACATGTCTCTCTCTCTCTCTCTCTCTCTCTCGCACATCTCTCTCTCTCGCACACCTTTCTCTCTCTCTCTCTCACACATCTCTCTCTCTCGCACATGTCGCGCTCTCTGTCTCTCGCACATCTCTCTCTCGCACATCTCTCTCTCGTACATCTCTCTCTCGCACACCTCTCTCTCTCGCACACCTCTCTCTCGCACATCTCTCTCTCTCGCACAGCTCCCTCTCTCGCACATCTCTCGGTCCCACATCTCTCTCTCGCACATCTCTCTCTCACACATCTCGCGCGCTCTCTCTGTCTCGCACATCTCTCTGTCTCGCACATCTCTCTCTCTCGCACATCTCTCTCTCTCTCTTGCACATCTCTCTCTCTCGCACATTTCTCTCTCTCGCACATGTCTCTCTCTCGTGCACGTCTCTCTCTCTCTCTCTCGCACATCTCTCTCTCTCGCACACCTCTCTCTCTCGCACATCTCTCTCTCTCTCGCACATCTCTCTATCTCGGACATCTCACTCTCTCTCTCGCACATCTCTCTCTCTCACACATCTCTCTCTCTCGCACATCTCTCTCTCTCGCACATCTCTCAATCACACATCTCTCTCTCTATCTCGCATATCTCTCCCTCTCTCTTTCGCACACCTCTCTCTCTCGCACATGTCTCTCTCTTTCTCTCGCGCATGTCTCTCTCTCTCTTTCTCTCGCGCGCACGTCTCTCGCTCGCGCACGTCTCTCTCTCTCTCTCTCGCACATCTCTCTCTCTCGTACACCTCTCTCTCTCGCACATGTCTCTCTCTTTCTCTCGCACATGTCTCTCTCTCTCTCGCGCGCGCACGTCTCTCACTCGCGCACGTCTCTCTCTCTCTCTCGCACATCTCTCTCTCTCGCACATCTCTCTCTCTCTCTGTCTCACACATCTCTCTGTCTCGCACATCTCTCTTTCTCGCACATCTCTCTCTCTCGCACTTCTCTCTCTCTCGCACATCTCTCTCTCTCGCACATCTCTCTCTCTCGCACATCTTTCTCTCTCTCTCTCTTTCACACATCTCTCTCTCTCGCACATCTCGCGCTCTCTGTCTCTCGCACATCTCTCTCTCGCACATCTCTCTCTCGCACATCTCTCTCTCGCACATCTCTCTCTTGCACATCTCTCTCTCGCACACCGCTCTCTCTCGCATGCCTCTCTCGCACACCTCTCTCAATCGCACATGTCTGTCTCTTTCTCTCGCGCACGTGTCTCTCTCTCTCTCTCTCTCTCTCGCATATCTCTCTCTCTCACACATCTCTCTCTCTCACACATCTCTCTGTCTCGCACATCTCTCTGTCTCGCACATCTCTCTGTCTCACACATCTTTCTCTCTCGCACACCTCTCTCTCTCTCGCGCACCTCTCTCTCTCGCACACCTCTCTCTCTTGCACATCTCTCTCTCTCACACATCCCTCTCTGTCGCACATCTCTCTCTCTCTGGCACACATCTCTCTCTCGCACTCCTCTCTCTCTCGTACATCTCTCTCTCTCGCACATCTCTCTCTCTCTTGCACATCTTTCTCTCTCTCTCGCACATCTCTCTCTCTCGCACATCTCTCTCTCTCGCACATCTCACTCTCTTGCACATGTCTGTCTCTCGTGCACGTCTCTCTCTCTCCCTCTCGCACATCTCTGTTTCTCGCACATCTCTCTCTCTCGCACATCTCTCTATCTCGCACATCTCACTCTCTCTCTCGCACATCTCTCTCTCGCACATCTCTCAATCACACAACTCTCTCTCTCTATCTCGCATATCTCTCCCTCTCTCTCTCGCACACCTCTCTCTCTCGCACACCTCTCTCTCTCGCACATGTCTCTCTCTCTCTCTCTCTCTCACACATCTCTCTCTCTCGCACATGTTGCGCTCTCTGTCTCTCGCACATCTCTCTCTCGCACATCTCTCTCTCGCACATCTCTCTCTCGCACATCTCTCTCTCGCACATCTCTCTCTCGCACACCTCTCTCTCTCGCACACCTCTCCCTCTCGCACACCTCTCTCTCACATCTCTCTCTCTCGCACAGCTCCCTCTCTCGCACATCTCTCGGTCCCACATCTCTCTCTCGCACATCTCTCTCTCACACATCTCGCGCGCTCTCTCTGTCTCGCACATCTCTCTGTCTCGCACATCTCTCTGTCTCGCACATCTCTCTCTCTCGCACATCTCTCTCTCTCTCTTGCACATCTCTCTCTCTCTCGCACATTTCTCTCTCTCGCACATGTCTCTCTCTCGTGCACGTCTCTCTCTCTCTCTCTCTTGCACATCTCTCTCTCTCGCACATCTCTCTCTCGCACATCTCTCAATCACACATCTCTCTCTCTCTATCTCGCATATCTCTCCCTCTCTCTCTCGCACACCTCTCTCTCTCGCACATGTCTCTCTCTCTCTCTCTCTCTCGCACATCTCTCTCTCTCGCACACCTTTCTCTCTCTCTCTCTCAAACATCTCTCTCTCTCGCACATGTCGCGCTCTCTGTCTCTCGCACATCTCTCTCTCGCACATCTCTCTCTCGCACATCTCTCTCTCGCACACCTCTCTCTCTCGCACCCCTCTCCCTCTCGCACACCTCTCTCTCACATCTCTCTCTCTCGCACAGCTCCCTCTCTCGCACATCTCTCGGTCCCACATCTCTCTCTCGCACATCTCTCTCTCACACATCTCGCGCGCTCTCTCTGTCTCGCACATCTCTCTGTCTCGCACATCTCTCTCTCTCGCACATCTCTCTCTCTCTCTTGCACATCTCTCTCTCTCTCACTCACATCTGTCTCTCTCTCGCACACCTCTCTCTCTCTCGCACATGTCTCTCTCTTTCTCTCGCGCATGTCTCTCTCTCGCATATCTCTCTCTCTCTCGCACATCTCTCTCTCTCTCTGTCTCGCACATCTCTCTGTCTCGCACACCTTTCTCTCTCGCACACCTCTCTCTCTCTCTCGTGCACCTCTCTCTCTCGCACACCTCTCTCTCTCGCGCATATCTCTCTCTCGCGCATGTCTCTCTCTCGTGCATGTCTCTCTCGCGCATTTCTCTCGCTCGCGCATTTCTCTCTCTCGCGCACATCTCTCTCTCGCACATCTCTCTCTCGCACATCTCTCTCTCGCACATCTCTCTCTCGCACATCTCTCTCTCGCGCAACTCTCTCTCGCGCAACTCTCTCTCTCTCTCTCTCTCTCGCACATCTCTCTCTCTCTCACTCACATCTGTCTCTCTCTCGCACACCTCTCTCTCTCGCACATTTCTCTCTCTCGCACATGTCTCTCTCTCGTGCACGTCTCTCTCTCTCTCTCTTGCACATCTCTCTCTCTCGCACATCTCTCTATCTCGGACATCTCACTCTCTCTCTCGCACATCTCTCTCTCACACACATCTCTCTCTCTCGCACATCTCTCTCTCTCGCACATCTCTCAATCACACATCTCTCTCTCTCTATCTCGCATATCTCTCCCTCTCTCTCGCTCACCTCTCTCTCTCGCACATGTCTCTCTCTTTCTCTCGCGCATGTCTCTCTCTCTCTCTCTCGCGCGCACGTCTTTCGCTCGCGCACATCTCTCTCTCTCTCTCGCACATCTCTCTCTCTCTTGCACATCTCTCTCTCTCTCGCACATCTCTCTCTATCTCTCTCTGTCTCACACATCTCTCTTTCTCGCACATCTCTCTTTCTCACACATTTCTCTCTCTCTCTCTCTGTCGCACATCTCTCTCTCTCTCTCTCGCACTTCTCTCTCTCTCTCGCACACCTCTCTCTCTCGCACACCTCTCTCTCTCGCACACCTCTCTCTCGCACATCTCTCTCTCTCGCACAGCTCCCTCTCTCGCACATCTCTTGGTCCCACATCTCTCTCTCGCACATCTTTCTCTCACACATCTCGCGCGCTCTCTCTGTCTCGCACATCTCTCTGTCTCGGACATCTCTCTCTCTCTCTCTCGCACATCTCTCTCTCTCGCACATCTCTCTCTCTCGCACATGTCTCTCTCTCGTGCACGTCTCTCTCTCTCTCGCACATCTCTCTCTCGCACATCTCTCAATCACACATCTCTCTCTCTCTACCTCGCATATCTCTCCCTCTCTCTCTCGCACACCTCTCTGTCTCGCACATGTCTCTCTCTTTCTCTCGCGCATGTCTCTCTCTCTCTCTCGTGCGCGCAAGTCTCTCGCTCGCGCACATCTCTCTCTCTCTCTCGCACATCTCTCTCTCTCTCGCACATCTCTCTCTATCTCTCTCTCTCTCTGTCTCAGACATCTCTCTGTCTCGCACATCTCTCTTTCTCGCACATCTCTCTCTATCTCTCTCTCGCACATCTCTCTCTGTCGCACATCTCTCTCTCTCTCTCTCTCTCGCACTTTTCTCTCTCTCGCACATCTCTCTCTCTCTCGCACATCTCTCTCTCGCACATCTTTCTCTCTCTCTCTCTTTCACACATCTCTCTCTCTCGCACATCTCGCGCTCTCTGTCTCTCGCACATCTCTCTCTCGCACATCTCTCTCTCGCACATCTCTCTCTCGCACATCTCTCTCTCGCACATCTCTCTCTCGCACATCTCTCTCTCTCTCGCTCACATCTGTCTCTCTCTCGCACACCTCTCTCTCTCGCACATGTCTCTCTCTTTCTCTCGTGCACGTCTCTCTCTCTAACTCTCTCGCATATCTCTCTCTCTCTCGCACATCTCTCTCTCTCTCTGTCTCGCACATCTCTCTGTCTCTCACATCTCTCTGTCTCGCACATCTCTCTCTCTCGCAATTCTCTCTCTCTCTCTCTCTCTCGCACATCTATCTCTCTCTCTCTCGCACATCTTTCTCTCTCTCTCGCACATCTCTCTCTCTCGCACATCTCTCTCTCTCGCACATGTCTCTCTCTCTCGCACATCTCTCTCTATCTCTCTCTCTCTCTGTCTCACACATCTCTCTGTCTCGCACATCTCTCTTTCTCGCACATCTCTCTCTCTCTCTCTCTCGCACTTCTCTCTCTGTCGCACATCTCTCTCTCTCTCGCACATCTCTCTCTCTCGCACATCTTTCTCTCTCTCTCTCTTTCACACATCTCTCTCTCTCGCACATCTCGCGCGCTCTCTCTCTCTCGCACATCTCTCTCTCGCATATCTCTCTCTCGCTCACGTCTCTCTCTCGCACATCTCTCTCTCTTGCACATCTCTCTCTCTCTCTGTCTCGCACATCTCTCTGTCTCGCACATCTCTCCGTCTCACACATCTTTCTCTCTCGAACACCTCTCTCTCTCTCTCGCGCACCTCTCTCTCTCGCACATCCTCTCTCTCTCGCACATCTCTCTCTCTCGCACATCGCTCTCTGTTGCACATCTCTCTCTCTCTCTCGCACATCTCGCGCTCTCTGTCTCTCGCACATCTCTCTCTCGCACATCTCTCTCTCTCTCGCTCACATCTGTCTCTCTCTCGCACACCTCTCTCTCTCGCACATGTCTCTCTCTTTCTCTCGCGCACGTCTCTCTCTCTAACTCTCTCGCATATCTCTCTCTCTCTCGCACATCTCTCTCTCTCTCTGTCTCGCACATCTCTCTGTCTAGCACATCCCTCTGTCTCGCACATCTCTCTCTCTCTCGCACATCTTTCACTCTCTCTCTCGCACATCTCTCTCTCTCGCACATCTCTCTCTCGCGCATCTCTTTCTCGCACATCTCTCTCTGTCGCACATCCCTCTCTCTCGCACACCTCTCTCTCTCTCGCACACCTCTCTCTCTCTCGCACACCTCTCTCTTTCTCACACATCTCTCTCTCTCGCACATCTCTCTCTCGCACATCTCTCTCTCGCGCATCTCTCTCTCGTACATCTCTCTCTGTCGCACATCCCTCTCTCTCTCGCACACCTCTCTCTCTCTCGCACTTCTCTCTCTCTCGCACTTCTCTCTCTCTCGCACTTCTCTCTCTCTCGCACATCTCTCTCTCTCTCTCGCGCTCTCTGTCTCTCGCACATCCCTCTCTTGCACATCTCTCTCTCGCACACCTCTCTGTCTCGCATACCTCTCTCTCGCACATCTCTCTCTCTCTCACTCACATCTGTCTCTCTCTCGCACACCTCTCTCTCTCGCACATGCCTCTCTCTTTCTCTCGCGCATGTCTCTCTCTCGCATATCTCTCTCTCTCTCGCACATCTCTCTCTCTCTCTTGCACATCTCTCTCTCTCGCACATTTCTCTCTCTCGCACATGTCTCTCTCTCGTGCACGTCTCTCTCTCTCTCTCTCGCACATCTCTCTCTCTCGCATCTCTCTCTCTCTCGCACATCTCTCTCTCTCTCGCACATCTCTCTATCTCGGACATCTCACTCTCTCTCTCGCACATCTCTCTCTCTCACACATCTCTCTCTCTCGCACATCTCTCTCTCTCGCACATCTCTCAATCACACATCTCTCTCTCTCTATCTCGCATATCTCTCCCTCTCTCTTTCGCACACATCTCTCTCTCGCACATGTCTCTCTCTTTCTCTCGCGCATGTCTCTCTCTCTCTTTCTCTCGCGCGCACGTCTCTCGCTCGCGCACGTCTCTCTCTCTCTCTCTCGCACATCTCTCTCTCTCGTACACCTCTCTCTCTCGCACATGTCTCTCTCTTTCTCTCGCACATGTCTCTCTCTCTCTCGCGCGCGCACGTCTCTCACTCGCGCACGTCTCTCTCTCTCTCTCGCACATCTCTCTCTCTCGCACATCTCTCTCTCTCTCTGTCTCACACATCTCTCTGTCTCGCACATCTCTCTTTCTCGCACATCTCTCTCTCTCGCACTTCTCTCTCTCTCGCACATCTCTCTCTCTCGCACATCTCTCTCTCTCGCACATCTTTCTCTCTCTCTCTCTTTCACACATCTCTCTCTCTCGCACATCTCGCGCTCTCTGTCTCTCGCACATCTCTCTCTCGCACATCTCTCTCTCGCACATCTCTCTCTCGCACATCTCTCTCTTGCACATCTCTCTCTCGCACACCGCTCTCTCTCGCATGCCTCTCTCGCACACCTCTCTCAATCGCACATGTCTGTCTCTTTCTCTCGCGCACGTGTCTCTCTCTCTCTCTCTCTCTCTCTCGCATATCTCTCTCTCTCACACATCTCTCTCTCTCACACATCTCTCTGTCTCGCACATCTCTCTGTCTCGCACATCTCTCTGTCTCGCACATCTCTCTGTCTCACACATCTTTCTCTCTCGCACACCTCTCTCTCTCTCGCGCACCTCTCTCTCTCGCACACCTCTCTCTCTTGCACATCTCTCTCTCTCACACATCCCTCTCTGTCGCACATCTCTCTCTCTCTGGCACACATCTCTCTCTCGCACTCCTCTCTCTCTCGTACATCTCTCTCTCTCGCACATCTCTCTCTCTCTTGCACATCTTTCTCTCTCTCTCGCACATCTCTCTCTCTCGCACATCTCTCTCTCTCGCACATCTCACTCTCTTGCACATGTCTCTCTCTCGTGCACGTCTCTCTCTCTCCCTCTCGCACATCTCTGTTTCTCGCACATCTCTCTCTCTCGCACATCTCTCTCTCTCTCGCACATCTCACTCTCTCTCTCGCACATCTCTCTCTCGCACATCTCTCAATCACACAACTCTCTCTCTCTATCTCGCATATCTCTCCCTCTCTCTCTCGCACACCTCTCTCTCTCGCACACCTCTCTCTCTCGCACATGTCTCTCTCTCTCTCTCTCTCTCTCACACATCTCTCTCTCTCTCGCACATGTTGCGCTCTCTGTCTCTCGCACATCTCTCTCTCGCACATCTCTCTCTCGCACATCTCTCTCTCGCACATCTCTCTCTCGCACATCTCTCTCTCGCACATCTCTCTCTCGCACACCTCTCTCTCTCGCACACCTCTCCCTCTCGCACACCTCTCTCTCACATCTCTCTCTCTCGCACAGCTCCCTCTCTCGCACATCTCTCGGTCCCACATCTCTCTCTCGCACATCTCTCTCTCACACATCTCGCGCGCTCTCTCTGTCTCGCACATCTCTCTGTCTCGCACATCTCTCTGTCTCGCACATCTCTCTCTCTCGCACATCTCTCTCTCTCTCTTGCACATCTCTCTCTCTCTCGCACATTTCTCTCTCTCGCACATGTCTCTCTCTCGTGCACGTCTCTCTCTCTCTCTCTTGCACATCTCTCTCTCTCGCACATCTCTCTCTCGCACATCTCTCAATCACACATCTCTCTCTCTCTATCTCGCATATCTCTCCCTCTCTCTCTCGCACACCTCTCTCTCTCGCACATGTCTCTCTCTCTCTCTCTCTCTCTCTCGCACATCTCTCTCTCTCGCACACCTTTCTCTCTCTCTCTCTCAAACATCTCTCTCTCTCGCACATGTCGCGCTCTCTGTCTCTCGCACATCTCTCTCTCGCACATCTCTCTCTCGCACATCTCTCTCTCGCACATCTCTCTCTCGCACACCTCTCTCTCTCGCACCCCTCTCCCTCTCGCACACCTCTCTCTCACATCTCTCTCTCTCGCACAGCTCCCTCTCTCGCACATCTCTCGGTCCCACATCTCTCTCTCGCACATCTCTCTCTCACACATCTCGCGCGCTCTCTCTGTCTCGCACATCTCTCTGTCTCGCACATCTCTCTCTCTCGCACATCTCTCTCTCTCTCTTGCACATCTCTCTCTCTCTCACTCACATCTGTCTCTCTCTCGCACACCTCTCTCTCTCGCACATGTCTCTCTCTTTCTCTCGCGCATGTCTCTCTCTCGCATATCTCTCTCTCTCTCGCACATCTCTCTCTCTCTCTGTCTCGCACATCTCTCTGTCTCGCACATCTTTCTCTCTCGCACACCTCTCTCTCTCTCTCGCGCACCTCTCTCTCTCGCACACCTCTCTCTCTCGCGCATATCTCTCTCTCGCGCATGTCTCTCTCTCGTGCATGTCTCTCGCGCATTTCTCTCGCTCGCGCATCTCTCTCTCTCGCGCATCTCTCTCTCTCTCTCTCTCGCACATCTCTCTCTCGCACATCTCTCTCTCGCACATCTCTCTCTCGCACATCTCTCTCTCGCGCAACTCTCTCTCGCGCAACTCTCTCTCTCTCTCTCTCTCTCGCACATCTCTCTCTCTCTCACTCACATCTGTCTCTCTCTCGCACACCTCTCTCTCTCGCACATTTCTCTCTCTCGCACATGTCTCTCTCTCGTGCACGTCTCTCTCTCTCTCTCTTGCACATCTCTCTCTCTCGCACATCTCTCTATCTCGGACATCTCACTCTCTCTCTCGCACATCTCTCTCTCACACACATCTCTCTCTCTCGCACATCTCTCTCTCTCGCACATCTCTCAATCACACATCTCTCTCTCTCTATCTCGCATATCTCTCCCTCTCTCTCGCTCACCTCTCTCTCTCGCACATGTCTCTCTCTTTCTCTCGCGCATGTCTCTCTCTCTCTCTCTCGCGCGCGCACGTCTTTCGCTCGCGCACGTCTCTCTCTCTCTCGCACATCTCTCTCTCTCTTGCACATCTCTCTCTCTCTCGCACATCTCTCTCTATCTCTCTCTGTCTCACACATCTCTCTTTCTCGCACATCTCTCTTTCTCACACATTTCTCTCTCTCTCTCTCTGTCGCACATCTCTCTCTCTCTCTCTCGCACTTCTCTCTCTCTCTCGCACACCTCTCTCTCTCGCACACCTCTCTCTCTCGCACACCTCTCTCTCGCACATCTCTCTCTCTCGCACAGCTCCCTCTCTCGCACATCTCTTGGTCCCACATCTCTCTCTCGCACATCTTTCTCTCACACATCTCGCGCGCTCTCTCTGTCTCGCACATCTCTCTGTCTCGGACATCTCTCTCTCTCTCGCACATCTCTCTCTCTCGCACATGTCTCTCTCTCGTGCACGTCTCTCTCTCTCTCGCACATCTCTCTCTCGCACATCTCTCAATCACACATCTCTCTCTCTCTACCTCGCATATCTCTCCCTCTCTCTCTCGCACACCTCTCTGTCTCGCACATGTCTCTCTCTTTCTCTCGCGCATGTCTCTCTCTCTCTCTCGTGCGCGCAAGTCTCTCGCTCGCGCACATCTCTCTCTCTCTCTCGCACATCTCTCTCTCTCTCGCACATCTCTCTCTATCTCTCTCTCTCTCTGTCTCAGACATCTCTCTGTCTCGCACATCTCTCTTTCTCGCACATCTCTCTCTATCTCTCTCTCGCACATCTCTCTCTGTCGCACATCTCTCTCTCTCTCTCTCTCGCACTTTTCTCTCTCTCGCACATCTCTCTCTCTCTCGCACATCTCTCTCTCGCACATCTTTCTCTCTCTCTCTCTTTCACACATCTCTCTCTCTCGCACATCTCGCGCTCTCTGTCTCTCGCACATCTCTCTCTCGCACATCTCTCTCTCGCACATCTCTCTCTCTCTCGCTCACATCTGTCTCTCTCTCGCACACCTCTCTCTCTCGCACATGTCTCTCTCTTTCTCTCGTGCACGTCTCTCTCTCTAACTCTCTCGCATATCTCTCTCTCTCTCGCACATCTCTCTCTCTCGCTCTCGCACATCTTTCTCTCTCTCTCCGACATCTCTCTTTCTCGCACATCTCTCTCTCTCGCACATGTCTCTCTCTCGTGCACGTCTCTCTCTCTCTCTCTCGCACATCTCTCTCTCTCGCACACCTCTCTCTCTCGCACATGTCTCTCTCTTTCTCTCGTGCACGTCTCTCTCTCTAACTCTCTCGCATATCTCTCTCTCTCTCGCACATCTCTCTCTCTCGCTCTCGCACATCTTTCTCTCTCTCTCCGACATCTCTCTTTCTCGCACATCTCTCTCTCTCGCACATGTCTCTCTCTCGTGCACGTCTCTCTCTCTCTCTCTCGCACATCTCTCTCTCTCGCACATCTCTCTCTCTCGCACATCTCTCTCTCGCACATCTCTCTCTCGCACATCTCTCAATCACACATCTCTCTCTCTCTATCTCGCATATCTCTCCCTCTCTCTCTCGCACACCTCTCTGCCTCGCACATGTCTCTCTCTTTCTCTCGCGCATGTCTCTCTCTCTCTCGCGCGCGCACGTCTCTCGCTCGCGCACGTCTATCTCTCTCTCTCGCACATCTCTCTCTCTCTCGCACATCTCTCTCTGTCTCTCTCTCTCTCTCTGTCTCGCACATCTCTCTTTCTCGCACATCTCTCTCTCTCTCTCTCTTGCACATCTCTCTCTCTCGCACATCTCTCTCTCTCTCTCTCGCACATCTCTCTCTCTCGCACATCTCTCTCTCTCTCGTACATCTCTCTCTCTCGCACATCTTTCTCTCTCTCTCTCTTTCACACATCTCTCTCTCTCGCACATCTCGCGCTCTCTGTCTCTCGCACATCTCTCTCTCGCACATCTCTCTCTCGCACACCTCTCTCTCGCACATCTCTCTCTCTCGCACATCTCTCTCTCTCTCGCTCACATCTGTCTCTCTCTCGCACACCTCTCTCTCTCGCTCTCTCACACACCTCTCTCTCTCTCGCACATGTCTCTCTCTTTCTCTCGCGCATGTCTCTCTCTCTCTCGCGCGCACGTCTCTCGCTCGCGCACGTCTCTCTCTCTCTCTCGCACATCTCTCTCTCTCTCGCACATCTCTCTCTATCTCTCTCTCTCTCTGTCTCACACATCTCTCTGTCTCGCACATCTCTCTTTCTCGCACATCTCTCTCTCTCTCTCTCGCACATCTCTCTCTGTCGCACATCTCTCTCTCTCTCTCGCACTTCTCTCTCTCTCTCGCACATCTCTCTCTCTCGCACATCTCTCTCTCTCGCACATGTCTCTCTCTTTCTCTCGCGCACGTCTCTCTCTCTCTCTCTCTCTCGTGTCTCTCTCTCTCTCTCTCGCACATCTCTCTCTCTCTGTCTCGCACATCTCTCTCTCTCTCTGTCTCGCACATCTCTGTCTCGCACATCTCTCTTTCTCGCACATCTCTCTCTCTCTCTCTCTCTCTCGCACTTCTCTCTCTGTTGCACATCTTTCTCTCTCTCACACATCTCTCTCTCTCGCACATCTTTCTCTCTCTCTCTCTTTCACACATCTCTCTCTCTCTCTCTCTCTTTCACACATCTCTCTCTCTTGCACATCTCGCGCTCTCTGTCTCTCGCACATCTCTCTCTCGCACATCTCTCTCTCGCACACCTCTCTCTCTCGCACACCTCTCTCTCGCACACCTCTCTCTCGCACACCTCTCTCTCGCACACCTCTCTCTCGCACATCTCTCTCTCTCGCACATCTCTCTCTCTCTCTGTCTCGCACATCTCTCTGTCTCGCACATCTCTCTGTCTCGCACATCTCTCTGTCTCGCTCATCTCTCTCTCTCGCACATCTCTCTCTCTCTCTCTCTCTCGCACATCTTTCTCTCTCTCTCGCACATCTCACTCTCTCGCACATCTCTCTATCTCATACATCTCACTCTCTCTCTCGCACATCTCTCTCTCACACACATCTCTCTGTCTCGCACATCTCTCTCTCGCACATCTCTCAATCACACATCTCTCTCTCTATCTCGCATATCTCTCCCTCTCTCTCTCGCACACCTCTCTCTCTCGCACATGTCTCTCTCTTTCTCTCGCGCATGTCTCTCTCTCTCGCGCGCACATCTCTCGCTCGCGCGGACGTCTCTCTCTCTCTCTCTCGCACATCTCTCTATCTCTCTCTCTCTGTCTCACACATCTCTCTGTCTCGCACATCTCTCTTTCTCGCACATCTCTCTCTCTCTCTCTCTCTCGCACATCTCTCTCTGTCGCACATCTCTCTCTCTCTCTCTCACGCACTTCTCTCTCTCTCGCACACCTTTCTCTCTCTCTCTCTTTCACACATCTCTCTCTCTCGCACATCTCGCACTCTCTCTCTCTCGCCCATCTCTCTCTCGCCCATCTCTCTCTCGCTCATCTCTCTCTCGCACACCTCTCTCTCACACATCTCTCTCTCTCGCACATCTCTCTATCTCGCACATCTCACTCTCTCTCTCGCACATCTCTCTCTCACACACATCTCTCTCTCTCGCACATCTCTCTCTCGCACATCTCTCAATCACACATCTCTCTCTCTCTATCTCGCATATCTCTCCCTCTCTCTCACACACACCTCCCTCTCTCGCACATGTCTCTCTCTTTCTCTCGCACATGTCTCTCTCTCTCTCTCTCTCTCTCTCTCGCGCACGTCTCTCGCTCGCGCACGCCTCTCTCTCTCTCTCTCTCGCACATCTCTCTCTCTCTCACACATCTCTCTCTATCTCTCTCTCTCTGTCTCACACAGCTCTCTGTCTCACACATCTCTCTTTCTCGCACATCTCTCTCTCTCTCTCTCTCGCACATCTCTCTGTCGCACATCTCTCTCTGTCTCTCTCGCACATCTCTCTCTGTCGCACATCTCTCTCTCTCTCTCTCGCACTTCTCTCTCTCTCGCACATCTCTTTCTCTCTCTCACACATCTCTCTCTCTCGCACATCTTTCTCTCTCTCACACATCTCTCTCTCTCGCACATCTTTCTCTCTCTCTTTCACACATCTCTCTCTCTCGCACATCTCGCGCTCTCTGTCTCTCGCACATCTCTCTCTCGCACATCTCTCTCTCGCACACCTCTCTCTCTCGCACACCTCTCTCTCTCGCACACCTCTCTCTCTCGCACACCTCTCTCTCGCACATCTCTCTCTCTCGCACATCTCTCTCTCTCTCGCTCACATCAGTCTCTCTCTCGCACACCTCTCTCTCTCTCACATGTCTCTCTCTTTCTCTCGCGCACGTCTCTCTCTCCCTCTCTCTCTCGCATATCTCTCTGTCTCTCGCACATCTCTCTCTCTCTCTGTCTCGCACATCTCTCTGTCTCGCACATCTCTCTGTGTCGCACATCTTTCTCTCTCGCACCCCTCTCTCTCTCTCGTGCATATCTCTCTCTCGTGCATATCTCTCTCTCGTGCATATCTCTATCTCGCGCATATCTCTCTCTCGCGCATGTCTCTCTCTCGCGCATGTCTCTCTCTCGCGCATGTCTCTCTCTCGCGCATGTCTCTCTCTCGCGCATGTTTCTCTCTCGCGCATTTCTCTCTCTTGCGCATCTCTCTCTCTTTATCTCGCACATCTCTCTCTCCCTCACTCTCGCACATCTCTCTCTCTCGCACATCTCGCTCTCTCTCGCTCTCTCTCTCTCGCTCTCTCTCTCTCGCACATCTCTCTCTCGCACATCTCTCTCTCGCACATCTCTCTCTCGCGCAACTCTCTCTCTCTCTATCTTGCACATCTCACTCTCTCTCTCTCGCACATCTCTTTCTCTTGCACATCTCTCCCTCCCACATCTCTCTCTCCCACATCTCTGTCTCCCACATCTCTGTCTCTCGCACATCTCTCTCACTTGCGCATCTCATTCTCTCTCTCTCGCGCATTTCTCTCTCTCTCTCTCGCACATGTCTCTCTCTCGCGCATGACTCTCTTTCTCTCTCGCACATCTCTCCCTCTCGCACATCTCTCCCTCTCGCACATCTCTCTCTCTCGCACATCTCTCTCTCTCGCGCATGTCTCTCTCGCACATCTCTCTCTCGCACATCTCTTTCTCTCTCTCGCACACCTCTCTCTCTCGCACATGTCTCTCCCATTCTCTCGACAATGTCTATCTCTCTCTCACACATTTCTCTCTCTCGCACATGTCGCGCTCTCTGTCTCTCGCACATCTCTCTTTCGCACATCTCTCTCTCGCACATCTCTCTCTCGCACACCTCTCTCTCTCGCACACCTCTCTCTCGCACATCTCTCTCTCGCACAACTCCCTCTCTCGCACATCTCTCAGTCCCACATCTCTCTCTCGCACATCTCTCTCTCACACATCTCGCGCGCTCTCTCTTTCTCGCACATCTCTCTGTCTCGCACATGTTTCTCTCTCGCACATCTCTCTCTCTCTCTCTCTCTCGCACATCTTTCTCTCTCTCTCGCACATCTCTCTCTCTCGCACATGTCTCTCTCTCGTGCACGTCTCTCTCTCTCTCGCACATCTCTGTCTCACACACATCTCTCTCTCTCGCACATCTCTCTCTCGCACATCTCTCAATCACACATCTCTCTCTCTCTATCTCGCATATCTCTCCCTCTCTCTCTCGCACACCTCTCTCTCTCGCACATGTCTCTCTCTTTCTCTCGCGCATGTCTCTCTCTCTCTCTCTCTCGCGCGCACGTCTCTCGCTCGCGCACGTCTCTCTCTCTCTCTCTCGCACATCTCTCTCTCTCGTACACCTCTCTCTCTCGCACATGTCTCTCTCTTTCTCTCGCACATGTCTCTCTCTCTCTCGCGCGCGCACGTCTCTCACTCGCGCACGTCTCTCTCTCTCTCTCGCACATCTCTCTCTCTCGCACATCTCTCTCTCTCTCTGTCTCACACATCTCTCTGTCTCGCACATCTCTCTTTCTCGAACATCTCTCTTTCTCGCACATCTCTCTCTCTCGCACTTCTCTCTCTCTCGCACATCTCTCTCTCTCGCACATCTCTCTCTCGCACATCTTTCTCTCTCTCTCTCTTTCACACATCTCTCTCTCTCGCACATCTCGCGCTCTCTGTCTCTCGCACATCTCTCTCTCGCACATCTCTCTCTCGCACACCGCTCTCTCTCGCACGCCTCTCTCGCACACCTCTCTCAATCGCACATGTCTCTCTCTTCCTCTCGCGCACGTGTCTCTCTCTCTCTCTCTCGCATATCTCTCTCTCTCACACATCTCTCTGTCTCGCACATCTCTCTGTCTCGCACATCTCTCTGTCTCACACATCTTTCTCTCTCGCACACCTCTCTCTCTCTCGCGCACCTCTCTCTCTCGCACACCTCTCTCTCTTGCACATCTCTCTCTCTCACACATCCCTCTCTGTCGCACATCTCTCTCTCTCTGGCACACATCTCTCTCTCGCACTCCTCTCTCTCTCGTACATCTCTCTCTCTCGCACATCTCTCTCTCTCTTGCACATCTTTCTCTCTCTCTCGCACATCTCTCTCTCTCGCACATCTCTCTCTCTCGCACATCTCACTCTCTTGCACATGTCTCTCTCTCGTGCACGTCTCTCTCTCTCCCTCTCGCACATCTCTGTTTCTCGCACATCTCTCTCTCTCGCACATCTCTCTCTCTCTCGCACATCTCACTCTCTCTCTCGCACATCTCTCTCTCGCACATCTCTCAATCACACAACTCTCTCTCTCTATCTCGCATATCTCTCCCTCTCTCTCTCGCACACCTCTCTCTCTCGCACACCTCTCTCTCTCCCTCTCTCTCTCACACATCTCTCTCTCTCTCGCACATGTTGCGCTCTCTGTCTCTCGCACATCTCTCTCTCGCACATCTCTCTCTCGCACATCTCTCTCTCGCACCTCTCTCTCTTGCACACCTCTCTCTCTTGCACATCTCTCTCTCTCACACATCCCTCTCTGTCGCACATCTCTCTCTCTCTCGCACACGTCTCTCTCTCGCACACGTCTCTCTCTCGCACACGTCTCTCTCTCGCACACGTCTCTCTCTCGCACACCTCTCTCTCTCGTACATCTCTCTCTCTCGCACATCTCTCTCTCTCTTGCACATCTTTCTCTCTCTCTCGCACATCTCTCTCTCGCACATTTCACTCTCTTGCACATGTCTCTCTCTCGTGCACGTCTCTCTCTCTCTCTCTCTCGCACATCTCTCTATCTCGCACATCTCACTCTCTCTCTCGCACATCTCTCTCTCACACACATCACTCTCTCTCGCACATCTCTCTCTCGCACATCTCTCAATCACACATCTCTCTCTCTCTATCTCGCATATCTCTCCCTCTCTCTCTCGCACACCTCTCTCTCTCGCACCTGTCTCTCTCTCCCTCTCTCTCTCGCACATCTCTCTCTCACACACATCACTCTCTCTCGCACATCTCTCTCTCGCACATCTCTCAATCACACATCTCTCTCTCTCTATCTCGCATATCTCTCCCTCTCTCTCTCGCACACCTCTCTCTCTCGCACATGTCTCTCTCTCTCTCTCTCTCTCTCGCACATCTCTCTCTCTCGCACACCTTTCTCTCTCTCTCTCTCACACATCTCTCTCTCTCGCACATGTCGCGCTCTCTGTCTCTCGCACATCTCTCTCTCGCACATCTCTCTCTCGTACATCTCTCTCTCGCACACCTCTCTCTCTCGCACACCTCTCTCTCGCACATCTCTCTCTCTCGCACAGCTCCCTCTCTCGCACATCTCTCGGTCCCACATCTCTCTCTCGCACATCTCTCTCTCACACATCTCGCGCGCTCTCTCTGTCTCGCACATCTCTCTGTCTCGCACATCCCTCTCTCTCGCACATCTCTCTCTCTCTCTTGCACATCTCTCTCTCTCGCACATTTCTCTCTCTCGCACATGTCTCTCTCTCGTGCACGTCTCTCTCTCTCTCTCTCGCACATCTCTCTCTCTCGCACACCTCTCTCTCTCGCACATCTCTCTCTCTCGCACATCTCTCTATCTCAGACATCTCACTCTCTCACTCGCACATCTCTCTCTCTCACACATCTCTCTCTCTCGCACATCTCTCTCTCTCGCACATCTCTCAATCACACATCTCTCTCTCTCTATCTCGCATATCTCTCCCTCTCTCTCTCGCACACCTCTCTCTCTCGCACATGTCTCTCTCTTTCTCTCGCGCATGTCTCTCTCTCTCTTTCTCTCGCGCGCACGTCTCTCGCTCGCGCACGTCTCTCTCTCTCTCTCTCGCACATCTCTCTCTCTCGTACACCTCTCTCTCTCGCACATGTCTCTCTCTTTCTCTCGCTCATGTCTCTCTCTCTCTCGCGCGCGCACGTCTCTCACTCGCGCACGTCTCTCTCTCTCTCTCGCACATCTCTCTCTCTCGCACATCTCTCTCTCTCTCTGTCTCACACATCTCTCTGTCTCACACATCTCTCTGTCTCGCACATCTCTCTTTCTCGCACATCTCTCTCTCTCGCACTTCTCTCTCTCTCGCACATCTCTCTCTCTCTCGCACATCTCTCTCTCTCGCACATCTTTCTCTCTCTCTCTCTTTCACACATCTCTCTCTCTCGCACATCTCGCGCTCTCTGTCTCTCGCACATCTCTCTCTCGCACATCTCTCTCTCGCACATCTCTCTCTCGCACATCTCTCTCTTGCACATCTCTCTCTCGCATGCCTCTCTCGCACACCTCTCTCAATCGCACATGTCTGTCTCTTTCTCTCGCGCACGTGTCTCTCTCTCTCTCTCGCATATCTCTCTCTCTCACACATCTCTCTCTCTCACACATCTCTCTGTCTCGCACATCTCTCTGTCTCGCACATCTCTCTGTCTCGCACATCTCTCTGTCTCACACATCTTTCTCTCTCGCACACCTCTCTCTCTCTCGCGCACCTCTCTCTCTCGCACACCTCTCTCTCTCGCGCATATCTCTCTCTCGCGCATGTCTCTCTCTCGTGCATGTCTCTCTCGCGCATTTCTCTCGCTCGCGCATCTCTCTCTCTCGCGCATCTCTCTCTCTCTCTCTCTCGCACATCTCTCTCTCGCACATCTCTCTCTCGCACATCTCTCTCTCGCACATCTCTCTCTCGCGCAACTCTCTCTCGCGCAACTCTCTCTCTCTCTCTCTCTCGCACATCTCTCTCTCTCTCACTCACATCTGTCTCTCTCTCGCACACCTCTCTCTCTCGCACATTTCTCTCTCTCGCACATGTCTCTCTCTCGTGCACGTCTCTCTCTCTCTCTCTTGCACATCTCTCTCTCTCGCACATCTCTCTATCTCGGACATCTCACTCTCTCTCTCGCACATCTCTCTCTCACACACATCTCTCTCTCTCGCACATCTCTCTCTCTCGCACATCTCTCAATCACACATCTCTCTCTCTCTATCTCGCATATCTCTCCCTCTCTCTCGCTCACCTCTCTCTCTCGCACATGTCTCTCTCTTTCTCTCGCGCATGTCTCTCTCTCTCTGTCTCGCGCGCACGTCTTTCGCTCGCGCACGTCTCTCTCTCTCTCGCACATCTCTCTCTCTCTTGCACATCTCTCTCTCTCTCGCACATCTCTCTCTATCTCTCTCTGTCTCACACATCTCTCTTTCTCGCACATCTCTCTTTCTCACACATTTCTCTCTCTCTCTCTCTCTGTCGCACATCTCTCTCTCTCTCTCTCGCACTTCTCTCTCTCTCTCGCACACCTCTCTCTCTCGCACACCTCTCTCTCTCGCACACCTCTCTCTCGCACATCTCTCTCTCTCGCACAGCTCCCTCTCTCGCACATCTCTTGGTCCCACATCTCTCTCTCGCACATCTTTCTCTCACACATCTCGCGCGCTCTCTCTGTCTCGCACATCTCTCTGTCTCGGACATCTCTCTCTCTCTCTCTCGCACATCTCTCTCTCTCGCACATCTCTCTCTCTCGCACATGTCTCTCTCTCGTGCACGTCTCTCTCTCTCTCGCACATCTCTCTCTCGCACATCTCTCAATCACACATCTCTCTCTCTCTACCTCGCATATCTCTCCCTCTCTCTCTCGCACACCTCTCTGTCTCGCACATGTCTCTCTCTTTCTCTCGCGCATGTCTCTCTCTCTCTCGTGCGCGCAAGTCTCTCGCTCGCGCACATCTCTCTCTCTCTCTCGCACATCTCTCTCTCTCTCGCACATCTCTCTCTATCTCTCTCTCTCTCTGTCTCAGACATCTCTCTGTCTCGCACATCTCTCTTTCTCGCACATCTCTCTCTATCTCTCTCTCGCACATCTCTCTCTGTCGCACATCTCTCTCTCTCTCTCTCTCGCACTTTTCTCTCTCTCGCACATCTCTCTCTCTCTCGCACATCTCTCTCTCGCACATCTTTCTCTCTCTCTCTCTTTCACACATCTCTCTCTCTCGCACATCTCGCGCTCTCTGTCTCTCGCACATCTCTCTCTCGCACATCTCTCTCTCGCACATCTCTCTCTCTCTCGCTCACATCTGTCTCTCTCTCGCACACCTCTCTCTCTCGCACATGTCTCTCTCTTTCTCTCGTGCACGTCTCTCTCTCTAACTCTCTCGCATATCTCTCTCTCTCGCACATCTCTCTCTCTCTCTGTCTCGCACATCTCTCTGTCTCTCACATCTCTCTGTCTCGCACATCTCTCTCTCTCGCACATCTCTCTCTCTCTCTCTCTCGCACATCTATCTCTCTCTCTCTCGCACATCTTTCTCTCTCTCTCGCACATCTCTCTCTCTCGCACATCTCTCTCTCTCGCACATCTCTCTCTCTCGCACATGTCTCTCTCTCTCGCACATCTCTCTCTATCTCTCTCTCTCTCTGTCTCACACATCTCTCTGTCTCGCACATCTCTCTTTCTCGCACATCTCTCTCTCTCTCTCTCGCACTTCTCTCTCTGTCGCACATCTCTCTCTCTCTCGCACATCTCTCTCTCTCGCACATCTTTCTCTCTCTCTCTCTTTCACACATCTCTCTCTCTCGCACATCTCGCGCGCTCTCTCTCTCTCGCACATCTCTCTCTCGCATATCTCTCTCTCGCTCACGTCTCTCTCTCGCACATCTCTCTCTCTTGCACATCTCTCTCTCTCTCTGTCTCGCACATCTCTCTGTCTCGCACATCTCTCCGTCTCACACATCTTTCTCTCTCGAACACCTCTCTCTCTCTCTCGCGCACCTCTCTCTCTCGCACATCCTCTCTCTCTCGCACATCTCTCTCTCTCGCACATCGCTCTCTGTTGCACATCTCTCTCTCTCTCGCACATCTCGCGCTCTCTGTCTCTCGCACATCTCTCTCTCGCACATCTCTCTCTCTCTCGCTCACATCTGTCTCTCTCTCGCACACCTCTCTCTCTCGCACATGTCTCTCTCTTTCTCTCGCGCACGTCTCTCTCTCTAACTCTCTCGCATATCTCTCTCTCTCTCGCACATCTCTCTCTCTCTCTGTCTCGCACATCTCTCTGTCTCGCACATCCCTCTGTCTCGCACATCTCTCTCTCTCGCACATCTCTCTCTCTCTCGCACATCTTTCACTCTCTCTCTCGCACATCTCTCTCTCTCGCACATCTCTCTCTCGCGCATCTCTTTCTCGCACATCTCTCTCTGTCGCACATCCCTCTCTCTCGCACACCTCTCTCTCTCTCGCACACCTCTCTCTTTCTCACACATCTCTCTCTCTCGCACATCTCTCTCTCGCACATCTCTCTCTCGCGCATCTCTCTCTCGTACATCTCTCTCTGTCGCACATCCCTCTCTCTCGCACACCTCTCTCTCTCTCGCACTTCTCTCTCTCTCTCGCACTTCTCTCTCTCTCGCACTTCTCTCTCTCTCGCACATCTCTCTCTCTCTCTCGCGCTCTCTGTCTCTCGCACATCTCTCTCTTGCACATCTCTCTCTCGCACACCTCTCTGTCTCGCATACCTCTCTCTCGCACATCTCTCTCTCTCTCACTCACATCTGTCTCTCTCTCGCACACCTCTCTCTCTCGCACATGCCTCTCTCTTTCTCTCGCGCATGTCTCTCTCTCGCAAATCTCTCTCTCTCGCACATCTCTCTCTCTCTCTGTCTCGCACATCTCTCTGTCTCGCACATCTTTCTCTCTCGCACACCTCTCTCTCTCTCTCGCGCACCTCTCTCTCTCGCACACCTCTCTCTCTCGCGCATATCTCTCTCTCGCGCATATCTCTCTCTCGCGCATGTCTCTCTCTCGTGCATGTCTCTCTCGCGCAATTCTCTCGCTCGCGCATCTCTCTCTCTCGCGCATCTCTCTCTCTCTCTCTCTCGCACATCTCTCTCTCGCACATCTCTCTCTCGCGCATCTCTCTCTCGCACATCTCTCTCTCGCGCAACTCTCTCTCTCTCTATCTCGCACATCTCACTCTCTCTATCTCGCACATCTCATACTCTCTCTCTCGCACATCACTCTCTCTTGCACATCTCTCTCTCTCGCACATCTCTCTCTCCCACATCTCTCTCTCCCACATCTCTCTCTCTCGAACATCTCTCTCTCTTGCGCATCTCATTCTCTCTCTCTCCCGCATGTCTCTCTCTCTCTCTCTCTCGCACATGTCTCTCTCTCGCTCGCACATGTCTCTCTATCGCGCATGACTCTCTTTCTCTCTCGCACATCTCTCTCTCTCGCACATCTCTCTCTCTCGCGCATGTCTCTCTCGCACATCTCTCTCTCGCACATCACTTTCTCTCTCTCACGCACACCTCTCTCTCTCACATGTCTCGCCCTTTCTCTCGGCAATGTCTCTCTCTCTCTCTCTCACACATCTCTCTCTCTCGCACATGTCGCGCTCTCTCTCTCGCACATCTCTCTCTCGTACACCTCTCTCACTCGCACACCTCTCTCTCGCACATCTTTCTCTCTCGCACAGCTCCCTCTCTCGCACATCTCTCGGTCCCACATCTCTCTCTCTCGCACATCTCTCTCTCACACATCTCGCGTGCTCTCTCTGTCTCGCACATCTCTCTGTCTCGGACATCTCTCTCTCTCACACATCTCGCGTGCTCTCTCTCTCGCACATCTCTCTCTCTCTCTCTCGCACATCACTCTCTCTCGCACATCTCTCTCTCTCGCACATGTCTCTCTCTCGTGCCCGTCTTTCTCTCTCTCTCGCACATCTCTCTCTCTCGCACATCTCTCTCTCTCGCACATCTCTCTCTCTCGCACATCTCTCTCTCGCACATCTCTCAATCACACATCTCTCTCTCTCTATCTCGCATATCTCTCCCTCTCTCTCTCGCACACCTCTCTGTCTCGCACATGTCTCTCTCATTCTCTCGCGCATGTCTCTCTCTCTCTCACGCGCGCACGTCTCTCGCTCGCGCACGTCTTTCTCTCTCTCTCGCACATCTCTCTCTCTCTCGCACATCTCTCTCTATTTCTCTCTCTCTCTGTCTCACACATCTCTCTGTCTCGCACATCTCTCTTTCTCGCACATCTCTCTCTCTCTCTCTCTCTCTCGCACTTCTCTCTCTGTTGCACATCTTTCTCTCTCTCGCACATCTCTCTCTGTCGCACATCTTTCTCTCTCTCTCTCTTTCACACATCTCTCTCTCTCGCACATCTCTCTCTCGCACATCTCTCTCTCGCACATCTCTCTCTCGCACATCTCTCTCTCGCACATCTCTCTCTCGCACACCTCTCTCTCGCACATCTCTCTCTCTCTCGGTCACATCTGTCTCTCTCTCGCACACCTCTCTCTCTCGCACATCTCTCTCTCGCTCTCTCACACACCTCTCTCTCTCGCACATGTCTCTCTCTTTCTCTCGTGCATGTCTCTCTCTCTCGCGCGCACGTCTCTCGCTCGCGCACGTCTCTCTCTCTCTCTCTCGCACACCTCTCTCTCTCGCACATGTCTCTCTCTTTCTCTCGCGCATGTCTCTCTCTCGCATATCTCTCTCTCTCTCGCACATCTCTCTCTCTCTGTCTCGCACATCTCTGTCTCGCACATCTCTCTCTCTCGCACATCTCTCTCTCTCGCACATCTCTCTCTCTCGCACATCTCTCTCTCTCGCACATCTCTCTCTCTCGCACATCTCTCTCTCTCGCACATCTCTCTCTCGCACATCTCTCAATCACACATCTCTCTCTCTCTATCTTGCATATCTCTCCCTCTCTCTCTCGCACACCTCTCTGCCTCGCACATGTCTCTCTCTTTCTCTCGCGCATGTCTCTCTCTCTCTCGCGCGCGCACGTCTCTCGCTCGCGCACGTCTATCTCTCTCTCTCGCACATCTCTCTCTCTCTCGCACATCTCTCTCTATCTCTCTCTCTCTCTCTGTCTCACACATCTCTCTGTCACACACATCTCTCTTTCTCGCACATCTCTCTCTCTCTCTCTCGCACATCTCTCTCTCTCGCACATCTCTCTCTCTCTCGTACATCTCTCTCTCTCGCACATCTTTCTCTCTCTCTCTCTTTCACACATCTCTCTCTCTCGCACATCTCTCGCACATCTCTCTCTCGCACATCTCTCTCTCGCACATCTCTCTCTCGCACATCTCTCTCTCGCACACCTCTCTCTCGCACATCTCTCTCTCTCGCACATCTCTCTCTCTCTCGCTCACATCTGTCTCTCTCTCGCACACCTCTCTCTCTCGCACATCTCTCTCTCGCTCTCTCACACACCTCTCTCTCTCTCGCACATGTCTCTCTCTTTCTCTCGCGCATGTCTCTCTCTCTCTCGCGCGCACGTCTCTCGCTCACGCACGTCTCTCTCTCTCTCGCACATCTCTCTCTCTCTCTCGCACCTCTCTCTATCTCTCTCTCTCTCTGTCTCACACATCTCTCTGTCTCGCACATCTCTCTTTCTCGCACATCTCTCTCTCTCTCTCGCACATCTCTCTCTGTCGCACATCTCTCTCTCTCTCTCGCACTTCTCTCTCTCTCTCGCACATCTCTCTCTCTCGCACATCTCTCTCTCTCGCACATCTCTCTCTCTCGCACATGTCTCTCTTTCTCTCGCGCACGTCTCTCTCTCTCTCTCTCTCGTATATCTCTCTCTCTCTCTCGCACATCTCTCTCTCTCTCTGTCTCGCACATCTCTCTCTCTCTCTGTCTCGCACATCTCTGTCTCGCACATCTCTCTTTCTCGCACATCTCTCTCTCTCTCTCTCTCTCGCACTTCTCTCTCTGTTGCACATCTTTCTCTCTCTCGCACATCTCTCTCTCTCGCACATCTTTCTCTCTCTCTCTCTTTCACACATCTCTCTCTCTCGCACATCTCGCGCTCTCTGTCTCTCGCACATCTCTCTCTCGCACATCTCTCTCTCGCACACCTCTCTCTCTCGCACACCTCTCTCTCGCACACCTCTCTCTCGCACACCTCTCTCTCGCACACCTCTCTCTCGCACACCTCTCTCTCTCGCACATCTCTCTCTCTCTCTGTCTCGCACATCTCTCTGTCTCGCACATCTCTCTGTCTCGCACATCTCTCTGTCTCGCTCATCTCTCTCTCTCTCGCACATCTCTCTCTCTCTCTCTCGCACATCTTTCTCTCTCTCTCGCACATCTCTCTCTCTGTCGCACATCTCTCTCTCTCGCACATGTCTCTCTCTCGTGCACGTCTCTCTCTCTCTCTCGCACATCTCTCTCTCTCGCACATCTCTCTCTCTCGCACATCTCTCTCTCTCGCACATCTCACTCTCTCTCTTGCACATCTCTCTCTCACACACATCTCTCTCTCTCGCGCACATCTCTCTCTCGCACATCTCTCAATCACACATCTCTCTCTCTCTATCTCGCATATCTCTCCCTCTCTCTCTCGCACACCTCTCTCTCTCGCACATGCCTCTCTCTTTCTCTCGCGCATGTCTCTCTCTCTCTCTCGCGCGCGCGCACGTCTCTCCTTCGTGCACGTCTCTCTCTCTCTCTCTCGCACATCTCTCTCTCTCTCGCACATCTCTCTCTATCTCTCTCTCTCTCTGTCTCACACATCTCTCTTTCTCGCACATCTCTCTCTCTCTCTCTCTCTCGCACTTCTCTCTCTGTTGCACATCTTTCTCTCTCTCGCACATCTCTCTCTCTCGCACATCTTTCTCTCTCTCTCTCTTTCACACATCTCTCTCTCTCGCACATCTCGCGCTCTCTGTCTCTCGCACATCTCTTTCTCGCACATCTCTTTTTCGCACATCTCTCTCTCGCACACCTCTCTCTCTCGCACACCTCTCTCTCGCACACCTCTCTCTCGCACACCTCTCTCTCGCACACCTCTCTCTCGCACATCTCTCTCTCTCTCGCACATCTCTCTCTCTCTCTGTCTCGCACGTCTCTCTGTCTCGCACATCTCTCCGTCTCACACATCTTTCTCTCTCGCACACCTCTCTCTCTCTCTCGCGCACCTCTCTCTCTCGCACACCTCTCTCTCTCGCACATCTCTCTCTCTCTCGCACACGTCTCTCTCTCGCACACCTCTCTCTCTCGCACATGTCTCTCTCTCTCTCTTGCACATCTCTCTCTCGCTCTCTCTTGCACATCTCGCGCTCTCTCGCGCTCTCTGCAGCTCGCGCATCTCTCTCTCACCCATCTCTCTCTCGCACATCTCTCTCTCGCACATCTCTCTCTTGCACAGCTCTGTCTGTCGCACATCCCTCTCTCTCGCACACCTCTCTCTCTCTCGCACACCTCTCTCTCTCTCACACATCTCTCTCGCATATCTCACTCTCTCTCGCACATCTCTCTCTCTCGCTCATCTCTCTCTGTCGCACATCCCTCTCTCTCGCACACCTCTCTCTCGCACATCACTCTCTCTCGCACATCTCGCTCTCTCTCTCTCTCTCTCTCTCTCTCTCTCGCACATCTCTCTCTCTCGCACATCTCTCTCTCGCACATCTCTCTCTCACACACATCTCTCTCTCACACACATCTCTCTCTCTCGCACATCTCTCTCTCTCGCACATCTCTCTCTCACACACATCTCTCTCTCTCGCACATCTCTCTCTCTCGCACATCTCTCTCTCACACACATCTCTCTCTCACACACATCTCTCTCTCTCGCACATCTCTCTCTCACACACATCTCTCTCTCACACACATCTCTCTCTCTCGCACATCTCTCTCTCACACACATCTCTCTCTCTCGCACATCTCTCTCTCTCGCACATCTCTCTCTCACACACATCTCTTTCTCTCTCTCGCACACCTCTCTCTCTCTCGCACATGTCTCTCCCTTTCTCTCGGCAATGTCTCTCTCTCTCTCTCTCTCACACATCTCTCTCTCTCGCACATCTCTCTCTCGCACACCTCTCTCTCTCGCACACCTCTCTCTCACACATCTCTCTCTCTCGCACAGCTCCCTCTCTCACACATCTCTCGGTCCCACATCTCTCTCTCGCACATCTCTCTCTCACACATCTCGCGCGCTCTCTCTGTCTCGCACATCTCTCTGTCTCAGACATCTCTCTCTCTCGCACATCTCTCTCTCTCGCTCTCGCACATCTTTCTCTCTCTCTCCGACATCTCTCTCTCTCGCACATCTCTCTCTCTCGCACATGTCTCTCTCTCGTGCACGTCTCTCTCTCTCTCTCTCTCGCACATCTCTCTCTCTCGCACATCTCTCTCTCTCGCACATCTCTCTCTCTCGCACATCTCTCTCTCGCACATCTCTCTCTCGCACATCTCTCTCTCGCACATCTCTCAATCACACATCTCTCTCTCTCTATCTCGCATATCTCTCCCTCTCTCTCTCGCACACCTCTCTGCCTCGCACATGTCTCTCTCTTTCTCTCGCGCATGTCTCTCTCTCTCTCGCGCGCGCACGTCTCTCGCTCGCGCACGTCTATCTCTCTCTCTCGCACATCTCTCTCTCTCTCGCACATCTCTCTCTGTCTCTCTCTCTCTCTGTCTCGCACATCTCTCTTTCTCGCACATCTCTCTCTCTCTCTCTCTTGCACATCTCTCTCTCTCGCACATCTCTCTCTCTCTCTCTCGCACATCTCTCTCTCTCGCACATCTCTCTCTCTCTCGTACATCTCTCTCTCTCGCACATCTTTCTCTCTCTCTCTCTTTCACACATCTCTCTCTCTCGCACATCTCGCGCTCTCTGTCTCTCGCACATCTCTCTCTCGCACATCTCTCTCTCGCACATCTCTCTCTCGCACACCTCTCTCTCGCACATCTCTCTCTCTCGCACATCTCTCTCTCTCTCGCGCACATCTCTCTCTCTCGCACATCTCTCAATCACACATCTCTCTCTCTCTATCTCGCATATCTCTCCCTCTCTCTCTCGCACACCTCTCTCTCTCGCACATGTCTCTCTCTTTCTCTCGCGCATGTCTCTCTCTCTCTCTCGCGCGCGCACGTCTCTCGCTCGCGCACGTCTCTCTCTCTCTCTCGCACATCTCTCTCTATCTCTCTCTCTCTGTCTCACACATCTCTGTCTCGCACATCTCTCTTTCTCGCACATCTCTCTCTCTCTCTCTCGCACTTCTCTCTCTGTTGCACATCTTTCTCTCTCTCGCACATCTCTCTCTCTCGCACATCTTTATCTCTCTCTCTCTCACACACCTCTCTCTCTCTCGCACATGTCTCTCTCTTTCTCTCACGCATGTCTCTCTCTCTCTCGCGCGCACGTCTCTCGCTCGCGCACGTCTCTCTCTCTCTCTCGCACATCTCTCTCTCTCTCGCACATCTCTCTCTATCTCTCTCTCTCTCTGTCTCACACATCTCTCTGTCTCGCACATCTCTCTTTCTCGCACATCTCTCTCTCTCTCTCTCGCACATCTCTCTCTGTCGCACATCTCTCTCTCTCTCTCGCACTTCTCTCTCTCTCTCGCACATCTCTCTCTCTCGCACATCTCTCTCTCTCGCACATGTCTCTCTCTTTCTCTCGCGCACGTCTCTCTCTCTCTCTCTCTCTCGTGTCTCTCTCTCTCTCTCTCGCACATCTCTCTCTCTCTGTCTCGCACATCTCTCTCTCTCTCTGTCTCGCACATCTCTGTCTCGCACATCTCTCTTTCTCGCACATCTCTCTCTCTCTCTCTCTCTCTCGCACTTCTCTCTCTGTTGCACATCTTTCTCTCTCTCACACATCTCTCTCTCTCGCACATCTTTCTCTCTCTCTCTCTTTCACACATCTCTCTCTCTCTCTCTCTTTCACACATCTCTCTCTCTTGCACATCTCGCGCTCTCTGTCTCTCGCACATCTCTCTCTCGCACATCTCTCTCTCGCACACCTCTCTCTCTCGCACACCTCTCTCTCGCACACCTCTCTCTCGCACACCTCTCTCTCGCACATCTCTCTCTCTCGCACATCTCTCTCTCTCTCTGTCTCGCACATCTCTCTGTCTCGCACATCTCTCTGTCTCGCACATCTCTCTGTCTCGCTCATCTCTCTGTCTCGCACATCTCTCTCTCTCGCACATCTCTCTCTCTCTCTCTCTCTCGCACATCTTTCTCTCTCTCTCGCACATCTTTCTCTCTCTCTCGCACATCTCTCTCTCTCTCTCGCACATCTCTCTCTCTGTCGCACATGTCTCTCTCTCGTGCACGTCTCTCTCTCTCTCTCGCACATCTCTCTCTCTCGCACATCTCTCTCTCTCGCACATCTCTCTCTCTCGCACATCTCTCTATCTCGCACATCTCACTCTCTCTCGCACATCTCTCTCTCACACACATCTCTCTCTCTCGCGCACATCTCTCTCTCTCGCACATCTCTCAATCACACATCTCTCTCTCTCTATCTCGCATATCTCTCCCTCTCTCTCTCGCACACCTCTCTCTCTCGCACATGTCTCTCTCTTTCTCTCGCGCATGTCTCTCTCTCTCTCTCGCGCGCGCACGTCTCTCGCTCGCGCACGTCTCTCTCTCTCTCTCGCACATCTCTCTCTATCTCTCTCTCTCTCTGTCTCACACATCTCTGTCTCGCACATCTCTCTTTCTCGCACATCTCTCTCTCTCTCTCTCGCACTTCTCTCTCTGTTGCACATCTTTCTCTCTCTCGCACATCTCTCTCTCTCGCACATCTTTATCTCTCTCTCTCTTTCACACATCTCTCTCTCTCGCACATCTCGCGCTCTCTGACTCTCGCACATCTCTCTCTCGCACATCTCTCTCTCGCACACCTCTCTCTCTCGCACACCTCTCTCTCGCACACCTCTCTCTCGCACACCTCTCTCTCGCACACCTCTCTCTCGCACATCTCTCTCTCTCGCACATCTCTCTCTCTCTCTCTGTCTCGCACGTCTCTCTGTCTCGCACATCTCTCCGTCTCACACATCTTTCTCTCTCGCACACCTCTCTCTCTCTCTCACGCACCTCTCTCTTTCGCACACCTCTCTCTCTCGCACATCTCTCTCTCTTGCACATCCCTCTCTGTTGCACATCTCTCTCTCTCTCGCACACGTCTCTCTCTCGCACACCTCTCTCTCTCGCACATGTCTCTCTCTCTCTCTCTTGCACATCTCTCTCTCGCTCTCTCTTGCACATCTCGCGCACTCTCGCGCTCTCTGCAGCTCGCGCATCTCTCTCTCACCCATCTCTCTCTCGCACATCTCTCTCTCGCGCATCTCTCTCTTGCACAGCTCTGTCTGTCGCACATCCCTCTCTCTCGCACACCTCTCTCTCTCTCGCACACCTCTCTCTCTCTCACACATCTCTCTCTCGCATATCTCTCTCTCTCTCGCACATCTCTCTCTCTCGCTCATCTCTCTCTGTCGCACATCCCTCTCTCTCGCACACCTCTCTCTCGCACATCACTCTCTCTCGCACATCTCGCTCTCTCTCTCTCTCTCGCACATCTCTCTCTCTCGCACATCTCTCTCTCGCACATCTCTCTCTCTCTCGATCTCGCACATCTCTCTCTCTCTGTCTCGCACATCTCACTCTCTCTCTCTCGCACATCTCTCTCTCACACACATCTCTCTCTCTCGCACATCTCTCTCTCTCGCACATCTCTCTCTCTCGCACATCTCTCTCTCACACACATCTCTCTCTCTCGCACATCTCTCTCTCACACACATCTCTCTCTCACACACATCTCTCTCTCACACACATCTCTCTCTCTCGCACATCTCTATCTCGCACATCTCTCTCTCGCACATCTCTTTCTCTCTCTCGCACACCTCTCTCTCTCTTGCACATGTCTCTCCCTTTCTCTCGGCAATGTCTCTCTCTCTCTCTCTCTCACACATCTCTCTCTCTCGCACATCTCTCTCTCGCACACCTCTCTCTCTCGCACACCTCTCTCTCACACATCTCTCTCTCTCGCACAGCTCCCTCTAACACACACATCTCTCGGTCCCACATCTCTCTCTCGCACATCTCTCTCTCACACATCTCGCGCGCTCTCTCTGTCTCGCACATCTCTCTGTCTCAGACATCTCTCTCTCTCGCACATCTCTCTCTCTCTCTCTCGCACATCTTTCTCTCTCTCTCCGACATCTCTCTCTCTCCGACATCTCTCTCTCTCGCACATCTCTCTCTCTCTCGCACATGTCTCTCTCTCGTGCACGTCTCTCTCTCTCTCTCGCACATCTCTCTCTCTCGCACATCTCTCACTCGCACATTTCTCTCTCTCGCACATCTCTCTATCTCGCACATCTCTCTCTCTCTCTCGCACATCTCTCTCTGTCGCACATCTCTCTCTCTCTCTCTCGCACATCTCTCTCTCTCTCGCACATCTCTCTCTCTCTCGCACATCTCTCTCTCTCTCTCGCACATCTTTCTCTCTCTCTCTCTCTTTCACACATGTCTCTCTCTCGCACATCTCTCTGTCTCGCACATCTTTCTCTCTCGCACACCTCTCTCTCTCTCTCGCGCACCTCTCTCTCTCGCACACCTCTCTCTCTCGCGCATGTCTCTCTCTCGCCCATGTTTCTCTCTCGCGCATGTTTCTCTCTCGCGCATTTCTCTCGCTCGCGCATCTCTCTCTCTCGCGCATCTCTCTCTCTTTATCTCGCACATCTCTCTCTCCCTCACTCTCGCACATCTCTCACTCTCGCACATCTCTCTCTCTCGCACATCTCGCTCTCTCGCACATCTCGCTCTCTCTCGCTCTCTCTCTCTCGCACATCTCTCTCTCGCACATCTCTCTCTCGCACATCTCTCTCTCACGCAACTCTCTCTCTCTCTATCTCGCACATCTCACTCTCTCTATCTCGCACATCTCACTCTCTGTCTCGCACATCTCTCTCTCTCGCACATCTCTCTCTCTCGCACATCTCTCTCTCTCGCACATCTCTCTCTCCCACATCTCTCTCTCTCTCGAACATCTCTCTTTCTCGCGCATCTCATTCTCTCTCTCTCGCGCATGTCTCTCTCTCGCACATCTCTCTATCTCGCGCATCTCATTCTCTCTCTCTCGCGCATCTCATTCTCTCTCTCTCGCACATGACTCTCTTTCTCTCTCGCACATCTCTCTGTCTCGCACATCTCTCTCTCGCACATCTCTTTCTCTCTCTCGCACACCTCTCTCTCTCGCACATGTCTCTCCCTTTCTCTCAGCAATGTCTCTCTCTCTCTCTCACACACATCTCTCTCTCTCTCGTACATGTCGCGCTCTCTCTCTCTCGCACATCTCTCTCTCGCACACCTCTCTCTCTCGCACACCTCTCTCTCGCACATCTCTGTCTCTCGCACAGCTCCCTCTCTCGCACATCTCTCGGACCCACATCTCTCTCTCGCACATCTCTCTCTCACACATCTCGCGCGGTCTCTCTGTCTCGCACATCTCTCTGTCTCGGACATCTCTCTCTCTCGCACATCTCTCTCTCTCTCTCTCTCTCTCGCACATCTTTCTCTCTCTCTCGCACACCTCTCTCTCTCGCACATGTCTCTCTCTCGCACATGTCTCTCTCTCGTGCACGTCTCTCTCTCTCTCTCGCACATCTCTCTCTCGCACATCTCTCAATCACACATCTCTCTCTCTCTATCTCGCATATCTCTCCCTCTCTCTCTCGCACACCCCTCTGTCTCGCACATGTCTCTCTCTTTCTCTCGCGCACGTCTCTCTCTCTCGCGCGCACGCATGTCTCTCGCTCGCGCACGTCTCTCTCTCTCTCGCACATCTCTCTCTCTCTCGCACATCTCTCTCTATCTCTCTCTCTCTCTGTCTCACACATCTCTCTGTCTCGCACATCTCTCTTTCTTGCACATCTCTCTCTCTCTCTCTCTCTCTCGCACATCTCTCTCTGTCGCACATCTCTCTCTCTCTCTCTCGCACTTCTCTCTCTCTCGCACATCTCTCTCTCTCGCTCATCTCTCTCTGTCGCACATCCCTCTCTCTCGCACACCTCTCTCTCGCACATCACTCTCTCTCGCACATCTCGCTCTCTCTCTCTCTCTCGCACATCTCTCTCTCTCGCACATCTCTCTCTCGCACATCTCTCTCTCTCTCTATCTCGCACATCTCTCTCTCTCTATCTCGCACATCTCACTCTCTCTCTCTCGCACATCTCTCTCTCACACACATCTCTCTCTCTCGCAGATCTCTCTCTCTCGCACATCTCTCTCTCACACACATCTCTCTCTCTCGCACATCTCTCTCTCTCGCACATCTCTCTTTCTCGCACATCTCTCTCTCACACACATCTCTCTCTCACACACATCTCTCTCTCTCGCACATCTCTATCTCGCACATCTCTCTCTCGCACATCTCTTTCTCTCTCTCGCACACCTCTCTCTCTCTCGCACATGTCTCTCCCTTTCTCTCGGCAATGTCTCTCTCTCTCTCTCTCTCACACATCTCTCTCTCTCGCACATCTCTCTCTCGCACACCTCTCTCTCTCGCACACCTCTCTCTCACACATCTCTCTCTCTCGCACAGCTCCCTCTCTCACACATCTCTCGGTCCCACATCTCTCTCTCGCACATCTCTCTCTGACACATCTCGCGCGCTCTCTCTGTCTCGCACATCTCTCTGTCTCAGACATCTCTCTCTCTCGCACATCTCTCTCTCTCTCTCTCTCGCACATCTTTCTCTCTCTCTCCGACATCTCTCTCTCTCGCACATGTCTCTCTCTCGTGCACGTCTCTCTCTCTCTCTCTCTCGCACATCTCTCTCTCTCGCACATCTCTCTCTCTCACACATCTCGCGCGCTCTCTCTGTCTCGCACATCTCTCTGTCTCAGACATCTCTCTCTCTCGCACATCTCTCTCTCTCTCTCTCGCACATCTTTCTCTCTCTCTCCGACATCTCTCTCTCTCGCACATGTCTCTCTCTCGCACATGTCTCTCTCTCGTGCACGTCTCTCTCTCTCTCGCACATCTCTCTCTCTCGCACATCTCTCTCTCTCGCACATCTCTCTCTCTCCCACATGTCTCTCTCTCGTGCACGTCTCTCTCTCTCTCTCGCACATCTCTCTCTCTCGCACATCTCTCACTCGCACATTTCTCTCTCTCGCACATCTCTCTATCTCGCACATCTCTCTCTCTCTCTCGCACATCTCTCTCTGTCGCACATCTCTCTCTCTCTCTCTCGCACATCTCTCTCTCTCTCGCACATCTCTCTCTCTCTCGCACATCTCTCTCTCTCTCTCGCACATCTTTCTCTCTCTCTCTCTCTTTCACACATGTCTCTCTCTCGCACATCTCTCTGTCTCGCACATCTTTCTCTCTCGCACACCTCTCTCTCTCTCTCGCGCACCTCTCTCTCTCGCACACCTCTCTCTCGCGCGCATGTCTCTCTCTCGCCCATGTGTCTCTCTCGCGCATGTTTCTCTCTCGCGCACTTCTCTCGCTCGCGCATCTCTCTCTCTCGCGCATCTCTCTCTCTTTATCTCGCACATCTCTCTCTCCCTCACTCTCGCACATCTCTCTCTCTCGCACATCTCGCTCTCTCTCGCTCTCTCTCTCTCGCACATCTCTCTCTCGCACATCTCTCTCTCGCACATCTCTCTCTCATGCAACTCTCTCTCTCTCTATCTTGCACATCTCACTCTCTCTATCTCGCACATCTCACTCTCTCTCTCGCACATCTCTATCTCTCGCACATCTCTCTCTCTCGCACATCTCTCTCTCCCACATCTCTCTCTCTCTCGAACATCTCTCTTTCTCGCGCATCTCATTCTCTCTCTCTCGCGCATGTCTCTCTCTCGCACATCTCTCTTTCTCGCGCATCTCATTCTCTCTCTCTCGCGCATCTCATTCTCTCTCTCTCGCACATGACTCTCTTTCTCTCTCGCACATCTCTCTGTCTCGCACATCTCTCTCTCGCACATCTCTTTCTCTCTCTCGCACACCTCTCTCTCTCGCACATGTCTCTCCCTTTCTCTCAGCAATGTCTCCCTCTCTCTCTCACACACATCTCTCTCTCTCTCGTACATGTCGCGCTCTCTCTCTCTCGCACATCTCTCTCTCACACACCTCTCTCTCTCGCACACCTCTCTCTCGCACATCTCTGTCTCTCGCACAGCTCCCTCTCTCGCACATCTCTCGGTCCCACATCTCTCTCTCGCACATCTCTCTCTCACACATCTCGCGCGGTCTCTCTGTCTCGCACATCTCTCTGTCTCGGACATCTCTCTCTCTCGCACATCTCTCTCTCTCTCTCTCTCTCGCACATCTTTCTCTCTCTCTCGCACACCTCTCTCTCTCGCACATGTCTCTCTCTCGCACATGTCTCTCTCTCGTGCACGTCTCTCTCTCTCTCTCGCACATCTCTCTCTCGCACATCTCTCAATCACACATCTCTCTCTCTCTATCTCGCATATCTCTCCCTCTCTCTCTCGCACACCTCTCTGTCTCGCACATGTCTCTCTCTTTCTCTCGCGCATGTCTCTCTCTCTCGCGCGCACGCACGTCTCTCGCTCGCGCACGTCTCTCTCTCTCTCGCACATCTCTCTCTCTCTCGCACATCTCTCTCTATCTCTCTCTCTCTCTGTCTCACACACCTCTCTGTCTCGCACATCTCTCTTTCTCGCACATCTCTCTCTCTCTCTCGCACATCTCTCTCTGTCGCACATCTCTCTCTCTCTCTCTCTCGCACTTCTCTCTCTCTCGCACATCTCTCTCTCTCGCTCATCTCTCTCTGTCGCACATCCCTCTCTCTCGCACACCTCTCTCTCGCACATCACTCTCTCTCTCACATCTCGCTCTCTCTCTCTCTCTCGCACATCTCTCTCTCTCGCACATCTCTCTCTCGCACATCTCTCTCTCTCTCTATCTCGCACATCTCTCTCTCTCTATCTCGCACATCTCACTCTCTCTCTCTCGCACATCTCTCTCTCGCACATCTCTCTCTCACACACATCTCTCTCTCTCGCACATCTCTCTCTCTCGCACATCTCTCTCTCTCGCACATCTCTCTCTCTCGCACATCTCTCTCTCTCGCACATCTCTCTCTCTCGCACACATCTCTCTCTCGCACACATCTCTCTCGCACATCTCTATCTCGCACATCTCTCTCTCGCACATCTCTTTCTCTCTCTCGCACACCTCTCTCTCTCTCGCACATGTCTCTCCCTTTCTCTCGGCAATGTCTCTCTCTCTCTCTCTCTCACACATCTCTCTCTCTCGCACATCTCTCTCTCGCACACCTCTCTCTCTCGCACACCTCTCTCTCACACATCTCTCTCTCTCGCACAGCTCCCTCTCTCACACATCTCTCGGTCCCACATCTCTCTCTCGCACATCTCTCTCTCACACATCTCTCTCTCACGCAACTCTCTCTCTCTCTATCTCGCACATCTCACTCTCTCTATCTCGCACATCTCACTCTCTGTCTCGCACATCTCTCTCTCTCGCACATCTCTCTCTCTCGCACATCTCTCTCTCTCGCACATCTCTCTCTCTCGCACATCTCTCTCTCCCACATCTCTCTCTCTCTCGAACATCTCTCTTTCTCGCGCATCTCATTCTCTCTCTCTCGCGCATGTCTCTCTCTCGCACATCTCTCTTTCTCGCGCATCTCATTCTCTCTCTCTCGCGCATCTCATTCTCTCTCTCTCGCACATGACTCTCTTTCTCTCTCGCACATCTCTCTGTCTCGCACATCTCTCTCTCGCACATCTCTTTCTCTCTCTCGCACACCTCTCTCTCTCGCACATGTCTCTCCCTTTCTCTCAGCAATGTCTCTCTCTCTCTCTCACACACATCTCTCTCTCTCTCGTACATGTCGCGCTCTCTCTCTCTCGCACATCTCTCTCTCGCACACCTCTCTCTCACACACATCTCTCTCTCTCGCACATCTCTCTCTCACACACATCTCTCTCTCTCGCACATCTCTCTCTCTCGCACATCTCTCTCTCACACACATCTCTCTCTCTCGCACATCTCTCTCTCTCGCACATCTCTCTCTCACACACATCTCTCTCTCACACTCATCTCTCTCTCTCGCACATCTCTATCTCGCACATCTCTCTCTCGCACATCTCTTTCTCTCTCTCGCACACCTCTCTCTCTCTCGCACATGTCTCTCCCTTTCTCTCGGCAATGTCTCTCTCTCTCTCTCTCTCACACATCTCTCTCTCTCGCACATCTCTCTCTCGCACACCTCTCTCTCTCGCACACCTCTCTCTCACACATCTCTCTCTCTCGCACAGCTCCCTCTCTCACACATCTCTCGGTCCCACATCTCTCTCTCGCACATCTCTCTCTCACACATCTCGCGCGCTCTCTCTGTCTCGCACATCTCTCTGTCTCAGACATCTCTCTCTCTCGCACATCTCTCTCTCTCTCTCTCTCGCACATCTTTCTCTCTCTCTCCGACATCTCTCCCTCTCGCACATCTCTCTCTCTCGCACATGTCTCTCTCTCGTGCACGTCTCTCTCTTTCTCTCTCTCGCACATCTCTCTCTCTCGCACATCTCTCTCTCTCGCACATCTCTCTCTCTCGCACATCTCTCTCTCTCGCACATGTCTCTCTCTCGTGCACGTCTCTCTCTCTCTCTCTCGCACATCTCTCTCTCTCGCACATCTCTCACTCGCACATTTCTCTCTCTCGCACATCTCTCTATCTCGCACATCTCTCTCTCTCTCTCGCACATCTCTCTCTGTCGCACATCTCTCTCTCTCTCTCTCGCACATCTCTCTCTCTCTCGCACATCTCTCTCTCTCTCACACATCTCTCTCTCTCTCGCACATCTTTCTCTCTCTCTCTCTCTTTCACACATGTCTCTCTCTCGCACATCTCTCTGTCTCGCACATCTTTCTCTCTCGCACACCTCTCTCTCTCTCTCGCGCACCTCTCTCTCTCGCACACCTCTCTCTCTCGCGCATATCTCTCTCTCGCCCATGTCTCTCTCTCGCGCATGTTTCTCTCTCGCGCATTTCTTTCGCTCGCGCATCTCTCTCTGTCTCGCATCTCTCTCTCTTTATCTCGCACATCTCTCTCTCCCTCACTCTCGCACATCTCTCTCTCTCGCACATCTCGCTCTCTCTCGCTCTCTCTCTCTCGCACATCTCTCTCTCGCACATCTCTCTCTCGCACATCTCTCTCTCACGCAACTCTCTCTCTCTCTATCTCGCACATCTCACTCTCTCTATCTCGCACATCTCACTCTCTGTCTCGCACATCTCTCTCTCTCGCACATCTCTCTCTCTCGCACATCTCTCTCTCTCGCACATCTCTCTCTCCCACATCTCTCTCTCTCTCGAACATCTCTCTTTCTCGCGCATCTCATTCTCTCTCTCTCGCGCATGTCTCTCTCTCGCACATCTCTCTTTCTCGCGCATCTCATTCTCTCTCTCTCGCGCATCTCATTCTCTCTCTCTCGCACATGACTCTCTTTCTCTCTCGCACATCTCTCTGTCTCGCACATCTCTCTCTCGCACATCTCTTTCTCTCTCTCGCACACCTCTCTCTCTCGCACATGTCTCTCCCTTTCTCTCAGCAATGTCTCTCTCTCTCTCTCTCACACATCTCTCTCTCTCTCGTACATGTCGCGCTCTCTCTCTCTCGCACATCTCTCTCTCGCACACCTCTCTCTCTCGCACACCTCTCTCTCGCACATCTCTGTCTCTCGCACAGCTCCCTCTCTCGCACATCTCTCGGTCCCACATCTCTCTCTCGCACATCTCTCTCTCACACATCTCGCGCGGTCTCTCTGTCTCGCACATCTCTCTGTCTCGGACATCTCTCTCTCTCGCACATCTCTCTCTCTCTCTCTCTCTCTCGCACATGTCTCTCTCTCGCACATGTCTCTCTCTCGCACATGTCTCTCTCTCGCACATGTCTCTCTGTCGCACATGTCTCTATCTCGCACATGTCTCTCTCTCGTGCACGTCTCTCTCTCTGTCTCGCACATCTCTCTCTCGCACATCTCTCAATCACACATCTCTCTCTCTCTATCTCGCATATCTCTCCCTCTCTCTCTCGCACACCTCTCTCTCTCGCACATGTCTCTCTCTTTCTCTCGCGCATGTCTCTCTCTCTCTCTCTCTCTCGCGTGCACGTCTCTCGCTCGCACACGTCTCTCTCTCTCTCTCGCACATCTCTCTCTCTCTCGCACGTCTCTCTCTATCTCTCTCTCTCTCTGTCTCACACATCTCTCTGTCTCGCACATCTCTCTTTCTCGCACATCTCTCTCTCTCTCTCTCTCTCTCTCTCGCACATCTCTCTCTGTCACACATCTCTCTCTCTCTCGCACTTCTCTCTCTCTCGCACATCTCTCTCTCTCGCTCATCTCTCTCTGTCGCACATCCCTCTCTCTCGCACACCTCTCTCTCGCACATCACTCTCTCTCGCACATCTCGCTCTCTCTCTCTCTCTCGCACATCTCTCTCTCTCGCACATCTCTCTCTCTCGCACATCTCTCTCTCGCACATCTCTCTCTCTCTCTATCTCGCACATCTCTCTCTCTCTATCTCGCACATCTCACTCTCTCTCTCTCGCACATCTCTCTCTCACACACATCTCTCTCTCTCGCACATCTCTCTCTCTCGCACATCTCTCTCTCACACACATCTCTCTCTCTCGCACATCTCTCTCTCTCGCACATCTCTCTCTCGCACATCTCTCTCTCACACACATCTCTCTCTCACACACATCTCTCTCTCACACACATCTCTCTCTCTCGCACATCTCTATCTCGCACATCTCTCTCTCGCACATCTCTTTCTCTCTCTTGCACACCTCTCTCTCTCTCGCACATGTCTCTCCCTTTCTCTCGGCAATGTCTCTCTCTCTCTCTCTCTCACACATCTCTCACTCTCGCACATCTCTCTCTCGCACACCTCTCTCTCTCGCACACCTCTCTCTCACACATCTCTCTCTCTCGCACAGCGCCCTCTCTCACACATCTCTCGGTCCCACATCTCTCTCTCGCACATCTCTCTCTCGCACATCTCTCTCTCACACATCTCGCGCACTCTCTCTGTCTCGCACATCTCTCTGTCTCAGACATCTCTCTCTCTCGCACATCTCTCTCTCTCTCTCGCACATCTTTCTCTCTCTCTCCGACATCTCTCTCTCTCGCACATCTCTCTCTCTCGCACATGTCTCTCTCTCGTGCACGTCTCTCTCTCTCTCTCTCTCGCACATCTCTCTCTCTCGCACATCTCTCTCTCTCGCACATCTCTCTCTCTCGCACATCTCTCTCTCTCGCACATGTCTCTCTCTCGTGCACGTCTCTCTCTCTCTCTCGCACATCTCTCTCTCTCGCACATCTCTCACTCGCACATTTCTCTCTCTCGCACATCTCTCTATCTCGCACATCTCTCTCTCTCTCGCACATCTCTCTCTGTCGCACATCTCTCTCTCTCTCTCTCGCACATCTCTCTCTCTCTCGCACATCTCTCTCTCTCTCACACATCTCTCTCTCTCTCGCACATCTTTCTCTCTCTCTCTCTCTTTCACACATGTCTCTCTCTCGCACAACTCTCTGTCTCGCACATCTTTCTCTCTCGCACACCTCTCTCTCTCTCTCGCGCACCTCTCTCTCTCGCACACCTCTCTCTCTCGCGCATGTCTCTCTCTCGCCCATGTCTCTCTCTCGCGCATGTTTCTCTCTCGCGCATTTCTCTCGCTCGCGCATCTCTCTCTCTCGCGCATCTCATTCTCTCTCTCTCGCACATGACTCTCTTTCTCTCTCGCACATCTCTCTGTCTCGCACATCTCTCTCTCGCACATCTCTTTCTCTCTCTCGCACACCTCTCTCTCTCGCACATGTCTCTCCCTTTCTCTCAGCAATGTCTCTCTCTCTCTCTCTCACACATCTCTCTCTCTCTCGTACATGTCGCGCTCTCTCTCTCTCGCACATCTCTCTCTCGCACACCTCTCTCTCTCGCACACCTCTCTCTCGCACATCTCTGTCTCTCGCACAGCTCCCTCTCTCGCACATCTCTCGGTCCCACATCTCTCTCTCGCACATCTCTCTCTCACACATCTCGCGCGGTCTCTCTGTCTCGCACATCTCTCTGTCTCGGACATCTCTCTCTCTCGCACATCTCTCTCTCTCTCTCTCTCTCTCGCACATCTTTCTCTCTCTCTCGCACACCTCTCTCTCTCGCACACCTCTCTCTCTCGCACATGTCTCTCTCTCGCACATGTCTCTCTGTCGCACATGTCTCTATCTCGCACATGTCTCTCTCTCGTGCACGTCTCTCTCTCTCTCTCGCACATCTCTCTCTCGCACATCTCTCAATCACACATCTCTCTCTCTCTATCTCGCATATCTCTCCCTCTCTCTCTCGCACACCTCTCTCTCTCGCACATGTCTCTCTCTTTCTCTCGCGCATGTCTCTCTCTCTCTCTCTCTCGCGTGCACGTCTCTCGCTCGCACACGTCTCTCTCTCTCTCTCGCACATCTCTCTCTCTCTCGCACGTCTCTCTCTATCTCTCTCTCTCTCTGTCTCACACATCTCTCTGTCTCGCACATCTCTCTTTCTCGCACATCTCTCTCTCTCGCACACCTCTCTCTCACACATCTCTCTCTCTCGCACAGCGCCCTCTCTCACACATCTCTCGGTCCCACATCTCTCTCTCGCACATCTCTCTCTCGCACATCTCTCTCTCGCACATCTCTCTCTCACACATCTCGCGCGCTCTCTCTGTCTCGCACATCTCTCTGTCTCAGACATCTCTCTCTCTCGCACATCTCTCTCTCTCTCTCGCACATCTTTCTCTCTCTCTCCGACATCTCTCTCTCTCGCACATCTCTCTCTCTCGCACATGTCTCTCTCTCGTGCACGTCTCTCTCTCTCTCTCTCTCGCACATCTCTCTCTCTCGCACATCTCTCTCTCTCGCACATCTCTCTCTCTCGCACATCTCTCTCTCTCGCACATGTCTCTCTCTCGTGCACGTCTCTCTCTCTCTCTCGCACATCTCTCTCTCTCGCACATCTCTCACTCGCACATTTCTCTCTCTCGCACATCTCTCTATCTCTCACATCTCTCTCTCTCTCTCGCACATCTCTCTCTGTCGCACATCTCTCTCTCTCTCTCTCGCACATCTCTCTCTCTCTCGCACATCTCTCTCTCTCTCACACATCTCTCTCTCTCTCGCACATCTTTCTCTCTCTCTCTCTCTTTCACACATGTCTCTCTCTCGCACATCTCTCTGTCTCGCACATCTTTCTCTCTCGCACACCTCTCTCTCTCTCTCGCGCACCTCTCTCTCTCGCACACCTCTCTCTCTCGCGCATGTCTCTCTCTCGCGCATGTCTCTCTCTCGCGCATGTTTCTCTCTCGCGCATTTCTCTCGCTCGCGCATCTCTCTCTCTCGCGCATCTCTCTCTCTTTATCTCGCACATCTCTCTCTCCCTCACTCTCGCACATCTCTCTCTCTCGCACATCTCGCTCTCTCTCGCTCTCTCTCTCTCGCACATCTCTCTCTCGCACATCTCTCTCTCGCACATCTCTCTCTCACGCAACTCTCTCTCTCTCTATCTCGCACATCTCACTCTCTCTATCTCGCACATCTCACTCTCTGTCTCGCACATCTCTCTCTCTCGCACATCTCTCTCTCTCGCACATCTCTCTCTCTCGCACATCTCTCTCTCCCACATCTCTCTCTCTCTCGAACATCTCTCTTTCTCGCGCATCTCATTCTCTCTCTCTCGCGCATGTCTCTCTCTCGCACATCTCTCTTTCTCGCGCATCTCATTCTCTCTCTCTCGCGCATCTCATTCTCTCTCTCTCGCACATGACTCTCTTTCTCTCTCGCACATCTCTCTGTCTCGCACATCTCTCTCTCGCACATCTCTTTCTCTCTCTCGCACACCTCTCTCTCTCGCACATGTCTCTCCCTTTCTCTCAGCAATGTCTCTCTCTCTCTCTCTCACACATCTCTCTCTCTCTCGTACATGTCGCGCTCTCTCTCTCTCGCACATCTCTCTCTCGCACGCCTCTCTCTCTCGCACACGTCTCTCTCGCACATCTCTGTCTCTCGCACAGCTCCCTCTCTCGCACATCTCTCGGTCCCACATCTCTCTCTCGCACATCTCTCTCTCACACATCTCGCGCGGTCTCTCTGTCTCGCACATCTCTCTGTCTCGGACATCTCTCTCTCTCGCACATCTCTCTCTCTCTCTCTCTCTCTCTCTCTCGCACATCTTACTCTCTCTCTCGCACACCTCTCTCTCTCGCACATGTCTCTCTGTCGCACATGTCTCTATCTCGCACATGTCTCTATCTCGCACATGCCTCTCTCTCGTGCACGTCTCTCTCTCTCTCTCGCACATCTCTCTCTCGCACATCTCTCAATCACACATCTCTCTCTCTCTATCTCGCATATCTCTCCCTCTCTCTCTCGCACACCTCTCTGTCTCGCACATGTCTCTCTCTTTCTCTCGCGCATGTCTCTCTCTCTCTCTCTCTCGCGTGCACGTCTCTCGCTCGCACACGTCTCTCTCTCTCTCTCGCACATCTCTCTCTCTCTCGCACGTCTCTCTCTATCTCTCTCTCTCTCTGTCTCACACATCTCTCTGTCTCGCACATCTCTCTTTCTCGCACATCTCTCTCTCTCTCTCTCTCTCTCTCGCACATCTCTCTCTCGCACATCTCTCTCTCGCACATCTCTCTCTCGCACATCTCTCTCTCGCACATCTCTCTCTCGCGCACATCTCTCTGTCTCGCACATCTTTCTCTCTCGCACACCTCTCTCTCTCTCTCGCGCACCTCTCTCTCTCGCGCACCTCTCTCTCTCGCACACCTCTCTCTCTCGCGCATGTCTCTCTCTCGCGCATGTCTCTCTCTCGCCCATGTCTCTCTCTCGCGCATGTTTCTCTCTCGCGCATTTCTCTCGCTCGCGCATCTCTCTCTCTCGCGCATCTCTCTCTCTTTATCTCGCACATCTCTCTCTCCCTCACTCTCGCACATCTCTCTCTCTCGCACATCTCGCTCTCTCTCGCTCTCTCTCTCGCACATCTCTCTCTCGCACATCTCTCTCTCGCACATCTCTCTCTCACGCAACTCTCTCTCTCTCTATCTCGCACATCTCACTCTCTCTATCTCGCACCTCTCACTCTCTCTCTCGCACATCTCTCTCTCTCGCACATCTCTCTCTCTCGCACATCTCTCTCTCTCGCACATCTCTCTCTCCCACATCTCTCTCTCTCTCGAACATCTCTCTTTCTCGCGCATCTCATTCTCTCTCTCTCGCGCATGTCTCTCTCGCACATCTCTCTTTCTCGCGCATCTCATTCTCTCTCTCTCGCGCATCTCATTCTCTCTCTCTCGCACATGACTCTCTTTCTCTCTCGCACATCTCTCTGTCTCGCACATCTCTCTCTCGCACATCTCTTTCTCTCTCTCGCACACCTCTCTCTCTCGCACATGTCTCTCCCTTTCTCTCAGCAATGTCTCTCTCTCTCTCTCACACATCTCTCTCTCTCTCGTACATGTCGCGCTCTCTCTCTCTCGCACATCTCTCTCTCGCACACCTCTCTCTCTCTCGCACACCTCTCTCTCGCACATCTCTGTCTCTCGCACAGCTCCCACTCTCGCACATCTCTCGGTCCCACATCTCTCTCTCGCACATCTCTCTCTCACACATCTCGCGCGGTCTCTCTGTCTCGCACATCTCTCTGTCTCGGACATCTCTCTCTCTCGCACATCTCTCTCTCTCTCTCTCTCTCTCTCGCACATCTTTCTCTCTCTCTCGCACACCTCTCTCTCTCGCACATGTCTCTCTCTCGCACATGTCTCTATCTCACACATGTCTCTCTCTCGTGCACGTCTCTCTCTCTCGCACATCTCTCTCTCGCACATCTCTCAATCACACATCTCTCTCTCTCTATCTCGCATATCTCTCCCTCTCTCTCTCGCACACCTCTCTGTCTCGCACATGTCTCTCTCTTTCTCTCGCGCATGTCTCTCTCTCTCTCTCTCTCTCTCTCGCACATCTTTCTCTCTCTCTCGCACACCTCTCTCTCTCGCACATGTCTCTCTCTCGCACATGTCTCTATCTCGCACATGTCTCTCTCTCGTGCACGTCTCTCTCTCTCGCACATCTCTCTCTCGCACATCTCTCAATCACACATCTCTCTCTCTCTATCTCGCATATCTCTCCCTCTCTCTCTCGCACACCTCTCTGTCTCGCACATGTCTCTCTCTTTCTCTCGCGCATGTCTCTCTCTCTCTCTCTCTCGCGTGCACGTCTCTCGCTCGCGCACGTCTCTCTCTCTCTCTCGCACATCTCTCTCTCTCTCGCACATCTCTCTCTATCTCTCTCTCTCTCTGTCTCACACATCTCTCTGTCTCGCACATCTCTCTTTCTCGCACATCTCTCTCTCTCTCACACATCTCTCTCTCTCTCGCACATCTTTCTCTCTCTCTCTCTTTCACACATCTCTCTCTCTCGCACATCTCGCGCGCTCTCTCTCCCTCGCACATCTCTCTCGCACATCTCTCTTTCTCGCGCATCTCATTCTCTCTCTCTCGCGCATCTCATTCTCTCTCTCTTACACATGTCTCTCTCTCGCGCATGACTCTCTTTCTCTCTCGCACATCTCTCTCTCGCACACTTCTCTCTCTCGCTCACCTCTCTCTCACACATCTCTCTCTCTCGCACAGCTCCCTCTCTCGCACATCTCTCGGTCCCACATCTCTCTCTCGCACATCTCTCTCTCTCGCACATCTCTCTCTCTCGCACATCTCTCTCTCCCTCACTCTCGCACATCTCTCTCTCTCGCACATCTCGCTCTCTCTCGCTCTCTCTCTCTCTCTCGCACATCTCTCGGTCCCACATCTCTCTCTCGCACATCTCTCTCTCACACATCTCGCGCGGTCTCTCTGTCTCGCACATCTCTCTGTCTCGGACATCTCTCTCTCTCGCACATCTCTCTCTCTCTCTCTCTCTCGCACATCTTTCTCTCTCTCTCGCACACCTCTCTCTCTCTCTCTGGCACATCTTTCTCTCTCTCTCCGACATCTCTCTCTCTCGCACATCTCTCTCTCTCGCACATGTCTCTCTCTCGTGCACGTCTCTCTCTCTCTCTCTCGCACATCTCTCTCTCTCGCACATCTCTCTCTCTCTCGCACATCTCTCTCTCTCGCACATCTCTCTCTCTCTCTCTCGCACATCTTTCTCTCTCTCTCGCACACCTCTCTCTCTCTCTCTGGCACATCTTTCTCTCTCTCTCGCACATCTCTCTCTCTCGCACATCTCTCTCTCTCGCACATGTCTCTCTCTCGTGCACGTCTCTCTCTCTCTCTCTCGCACATCTCTCTCTCTCGCACATCTCTCTCTCTCTCGCACATCTCTCTCTCTCGCACATCTCTCTCTCTCGCACATGTCTCTCTGTCGCACATGTCTCTATCTCGCACATGTCTCTCTCTCGTGCACGTCTCTCTCTCTCTCTCGCACATCTCTCTCTCGCACATCTCTCAATCACACATCTCTCTCTCTCTATCTCGCATATCTCTCCCTCTCTCTCTCGCACACCTCTCTCTCTCGCACATGTCTCTCTCTTTCTCTCGCGCATGTCTCTCTCTCTCTCTCTCTCTCGCGTGCACGTCTCTCGCTCGCACACGTCTCTCTCTCTCTCTCGCACATCTCTCTCTCTCTCGCACGTCTCTCTCTATCTCTCTCTCTCTCTGTCTCACACATCTCTCTGTCTCGCACATCTCTCTTTCTCGCACATCTCTCTCTCTCTCTCTCTCTCTCTCTCTCTCGCACATCTCTCTCTGTCACACATCTCTCTCTCTCTCGCACTTCTCTCTCTCTCGCACATCTCTCTCTCTCGCTCATCTCTCTCTGTCGCACATCCCTCTCTCTCGCACACCTCTCTCTCGCACATCACTCTCTCTCGCACATCTCGCTCTCTCTCTCTCTCTCGCACATCTCTCTCTCTCGCACATCTCTCTCTCTCGCACATCTCTCTCTCGCACATCTCTCTCTCTCTCTATCTCGCACATCTCTCTCTCTCTATCTCGCACATCTCACTCTCTCTCTCTCGCACATCTCTCTCTCACACACATCTCTCTCTCTCGCACATCTCTCTCTCTCGCACATCTCTCTCTCTCGCACATCTCTCTCTCACACACATCTCTCTCTCTCGCACATCTCTCTCTCTCGCACATCTCTCTCTCTCGCACATCTCTCTCTCACACACATCTCTCTCTCACACACATCTCTCTCTCACACACATCTCTCTCTCTCGCACATCTCTATCTCGCACATCTCTCTCTCTCGCACATCTCTCTCTCTCGCACATCTCTCTCTCGCACATCTCTCTCTCTCTCTATCTCGCACATCTCTCTCTCTCTATCTCGCACATCTCACTCTCTCTCTCTCGCACATCTCTCTCTCACACACATCTCTCTCTCTCGCACATCACTCTCTCTCGCACATCTCTCTCTCTCGCACATCTCTCTCTCACACACATCTCTCTCTCTCGCACATCTCTCTCTCTCGCACATCTCTCTCTCACACACATCTCTCTCTCACACACATCTCTCTCTCACACACATCTCTCTCTCTCGCACATCTCTATCTCGCACATCTCTCTCTCGCACATCTCTTTCTCTCTCTTGCACACCTCTCTCTCTCTCGCACATGTCTCTCCCTTTCTCTCGGCAATGTCTCTCTCTCTCTCTCTCTCACACATCTCTCACTCTCGCACATCTCTCTCTCGCACACCTCTCTCTCTCGCACACCTCTCTCTCACACATCTCTCTCTCTCGCACAGCGCCCTCTCTCACACATCTCTCGGTCCCACATCTCTCTCTCGCACATCTCTCTCTCGCACATCTCTCTCTCACACATCTCGCGCGCTCTCTCTGTCTCGCACATCTCTCTGTCTCAGACATCTCTCTCTCTCGCACATCTCTCTCTCTCTCTCGCACATCTTTCTCTCTCTCTCCGACATCTCTCTCTCTCGCACATCTCTCTCTCTCGCACATGTCTCTCTCTCGTGCACGTCTCTCTCTCTCTCTCTCTCGCACATCTCTCTCTCTCGCACATCTCTCTCTCTCGCACATGTCTCTCTCTCGTGCACGTCTCTCTCTCTCTCTCGCACATCTCTCTCTCTCGCACATCTCTCTCTCTCGCACATCTCTCACTCGCACATCTCTCTATCTCGCACATCTCTCTCTCTCTCGCACATCTCTCTCTGTCGCACATCTCTCTCTCTCTCTCTCGCACATCTCTCTCTCTCTCGCACATCTCTCTCTCTCTCACACATCTCTCTCTCTCTCGCACATCTTTCTCTCTCTCTCTCTCTTTCACACATGTCTCTCTCTCGCACATCTCTCTGTCTCGCACATCTTTCTCTCTCGCACACCTCTCTCTCTCTCTCGCGCACCTCTCTCTCTCGCACACCTCTCTCTCTCGCGCATGTCTCTCTCTCGCGCATGTCTCTCTCTCGCCCATGTCTCTCTCTCGCGCATGTTTCTCTCTCGCGCATTTCTCTCGCTCGCGCATCTCTCTCTCTCGCGCATCTCATTCTCTCTCTCTCGCACATGACTCTCTTTCTCTCTCGCACATCTCTCTGTCTCGCACATCTCTCTCTCGCACATCTCTTTCTCTCTCTCGCACACCTCTCTCTCTCGCACATGTCTCTCCCTTTCTCTCAGCAATGTCTCTCTCTCTCTCTCTCACACATCTCTCTCTCTCTCGTACATGTCGCGCTCTCTCTCTCTCGCACATCTCTCTCTCGCACACCTCTCTCTCTCGCACACCTCTCTCTCGCACATCTCTGTCTCTCGCACAGCTCCCTCTCTCGCACATCTCTCGGTCCCACATCTCTCTCTCGCACATCTCTCTCTCACACATCTCGCGCGGTCTCTCTGTCTCGCACATCTCTCTGTCTCGGACATCTCTCTCTCTCGCACATCTCTCTCTCTCTCTCTCTCTCTCGCACATCTTTCTCTCTCTCTCGCACACCTCTCTCTCTCTCGCACATGTCTCTCTCTCGCACATGTCTCTCTCTCGCACATGTCTCTATCTCGCACATGTCTCTCTCTCGTGCACGTCTCTCTCTCTCTCTCGCACATCTCTCTCTCGCACATCTCTCAATCACACATCTCTCTCTCTCTATCTCGCATATCTCTCCCTCTCTCTCTCGCACACCTCTCTCTCTCGCACATGTCTCTCTCTTTCTCTCGCGCATGTCTCTCTCTCTCTCTCTCGCGTGCACGTCTCTCGCTCGCACACGTCTCTCTCTCTCTCTCGCACATCTCTCTCTCTCTCTCGCACATCTTTCTCTCTCTGTCCGACATCTCTCTCTCTCGCACATCTCTCTCTCTCGCACATGTCTCTCTCTCGTGCACGTCTCTCTCTCTCTCTCTCTCGCACATCTCTCTCTCTCGCACATCTCTCTCTCTCGCACATCTCTCTCTCTCGCACATCTCTCTCTCTCTCGCACATGTCTCTCTCTCGTGCACGTCTCTCTCTCGCACATCTCTCTCTCTCGCACATCTCTCACTCGCACATTTCTCTCTCTCGCACATCTCTCTATCTCTCACATCTCTCTCTCTCTCTCGCACATCTCTCTCTGTCGCACATCTCTCTCTCTCTCTCTCGCACATCTCTCTCTCTCTCGCACATCTCTCTCTCTCTCACACATCTCTCTCTCTCTCGCACATCTTTCTCTCTCTCTCTCTCTTTCACACATGTCTCTCTCTCGCACATCTCTCTGTCTCGCACATCTTTCTCTCTCGCACACCTCTCTCTCTCTCTCGCGCACCTCTCTCTCTCGCACACCTCTCTCTCTCGCGCATGTCTCTCTCTCGCCCATGTCTCTCTCTCGCGCATGTTTCTCTCTCGCGCATTTCTCTCGCTCGCGCATCTCTCTCTCTCGCGCATCTCTCTCTCTTTATCTCGCACATCTCTCTCTCCCTCACTCTCGCACATCTCTCTCTCTCGCACATCTCGCTCTCTCTCGCTCTCTCTCTCTCGCACATCTCTCTCTCGCACATCTCTCTCTCGCACATCTCTCTCTCACGCAACTCTCTCTCTCTCTATCTCGCACATCTCACTCTCTCTATCTCGCACATCTCACTCTCTGTCTCGCACATCTCTCTCTCTCGCACATCTCTCTCTCTCGCACATCTCTCTCTCTCGCACATCTCTCTCTCTCGCACATCTCTCTCTCCCACATCTCTCTCTCTCTCGAACATCTCTCTTTCTCGCGCATCTCATTCTCTCTCTCTCGCGCATGTCTCTCTCTCGCACATCTCTCTTTCTCGCGCATCTCATTCTCTCTCTCTCGCGCATCTCATTCTCTCTCTCTCGCACATGACTCTCTTTCTCTCTCGCACATCTCTCTGTCTCGCACATCTCTCTCTCGCACATCTCTTTCTCTCTCTCGCACACCTCTCTCTCTCGCACATGTCTCTCCCTTTCTCTCAGCAATGTCTCTCTCTCTCTCTCTCACACATCTCTCTCTCTCTCGTACATGTCGCGCTCTCTCTCTCTCGCACATCTCTCTCTCGCACGCCTCTCTCTCTCGCACACGTCTCTCTCGCACATCTCTGTCTCTCGCACAGCTCCCTCTCTCGCACATCTCTCGGTCCCACATCTCTCTCTCGCACATCTCTCTCTCACACATCTCGCGCGGTCTCTCTGTCTCGCACATCTCTCTGTCTCGGACATCTCTCTCTCTCGCACATCTCTCTCTCTCTCTCTCTCTCTCTCTCTCGCACATCTTACTCTCTCTCTCGCACACCTCTCTCTCTCGCACATGTCTCTCTGTCGCACATGTCTCTATCTCGCACATGCCTCTCTCTCGTGCACGTCTCTCTCTCTCTCTCGCACATCTCTCTCTCGCACATCTCTCAATCACACATCTCTCTCTCTCTATCTCGCATATCTCTCCCTCTCTCTCTCGCACACCTCTCTGTCTCGCACATGTCTCTCTCTTTCTCTCGCGCATGTCTCTCTCTCTCTCTCTCTCGCGTGCACGTCTCTCGCTCGCACACGTCTCTCTCTCTCTCTCGCACATCTCTCTCTCTCTCGCACGTCTCTCTCTATCTCTCTCTCTCTCTGTCTCACACATCTCTCTGTCTCGCACATCTCTCTTTCTCGCACATCTCTCTCTCTCTCTCTCTCTCGCACATCTCTCTCTCGCACATCTCTCTCTCGCACATCTCTCTCTCGCACATCTCTCTCTCGCGCACATCTCTCTGTCTCGCACATCTTTCTCTCTCGCACACCTCTCTCTCTCTCTCGCGCACCTCTCTCTCTCGCGCACCTCTCTCTCTCGCACACCTCTCTCTCTCGCGCATGTCTCTCTCTCGCGCATGTCTCTCTCTCGCCCATGTCTCTCTCTCGCGCATGTTTCTCTCTCGCGCATTTCTCTCGCTCGCGCATCTCTCTCTCTCGCGCATCTCTCTCTCTTTATCTCGCACATCTCTCTCTCCCTCACTCTCGCACATCTCTCTCTCTCGCACATCTCGCTCTCTCGCACATCTCTCTCTCGCACATCTCTCTCTCGCACATCTCTCTCTCACGCAACTCTCTCTCTCTCTATCTCGCACATCTCACTCTCTCTATCTCGCACCTCTCACTCTCTCTCTCGCACATCTCTCTCTCTCGCACATCTCTCTCTCTCGCACATCTCTCTCTCTCGCACATCTCTCTCTCCCACATCTCTCTCTCTCTCGAACATCTCTCTTTCTCGCGCATCTCATTCTCTCTCTCTCGCGCATGTCTCTCTCGCACATCTCTCTTTCTCGCGCATCTCATTCTCTCTCTCTCGCGCATCTCATTCTCTCTCTCTCGCACATGACTCTCTTTCTCTCTCGCACATCTCTCTGTCTCGCACATCTCTCTCTCGCACATCTCTTTCTCTCTCTCGCACACCTCTCTCTCTCGCACATGTCTCTCCCTTTCTCTCAGCAATGTCTCTCTCTCTCTCTCTCACACATCTCTCTCTCTCTCGTACATGTCGCGCTCTCTCTCTCTCGCACATCTCTCTCTCGCACACCTCTCTCTCTCTCGCACACCTCTCTCTCGCACATCTCTGTCTCTCGCACAGCTCCCTCTCTCGCACATCTCTCGGTCCCACATCTCTCTCTCGCACATCTCTCTCTCACACATCTCGCGCGGTCTCTCTGTCTCGCACATCTCTCTGTCTCGGACATCTCTCTCTCTCGCACATCTCTCTCTCTCTCTCTCTCTCTCTCGCACATCTTTCTCTCTCTCTCGCACACCTCTCTCTCTCGCACATGTCTCTCTCTCGCACATGTCTCGATCTCACACATGTCTCTCTCTCGTGCACGTCTCTCTCTCTCGCACATCTCTCTCTCGCACATCTCTCAATCACACATCTCTCTCTCTCTATCTCGCATATCTCTCCCTCTCTCTCTCGCACACCTCTCTGTCTCGCACATGTCTCTCTCTTTCTCTCGCGCATGTCTCTCTCTCTCTCTCTCTCTCTCTCTCGCACATCTTTCTCTCTCTCTCGCACACCTCTCTCTCTCGCACATGTCTCTCTCTCGCACATGTCTCTATCTCGCACATGTCTCTCTCTCGTGCACGTCTCTCTCTCTCGCACATCTCTCTCTCGCACATCTCTCAATCACACATCTCTCTCTCTCTATCTCGCATATCTCTCCCTCTCTCTCTCGCACACCTCTCTGTCTCGCACATGTCTCTCTCTTTCTCTCGCGCATGTCTATCTCTCTCTCTCTCTCTCTCTCGCACATCTTTCTCTCTCTCGCACATCTCTCTCTATCTCTCTCTATCTCTGTCTCACACATCTCTCTGTCTCGCACATCTCTCTTTCTCGCACATCTCTCTCTCTCTCACACATCTCTCTCTCTCTCGCACATCTTTCTCTCTCTCTCTCTTTCACACATCTCTCTCTCTCGCACATCTCGCGCGCTCTCTCTCCCTCGCACATCTCTCTCGCACATCTCTCTTTCTCGCGCATCTCATTCTCTCTCTCTCGCGCATCTCATTCTCTCTCTCTTACACATGTCTCTCTCTCGCGCATGACTCTCTTTCTCTCTCGCACATCTCTCTCTCGCACACTTCTCTCTCTCGCTCACCTCTCTCTCACACATCTCTCTCTCTCGCACAGCTCCCTCTCTCGCACATCTCTCGGTCCCACATCTCTCTCTCGCACATCTCTCTCTCTCGCACATCTCTCTCTCTCGCACATCTCTCTCTCCCTCACTCTCGCACATCTCTCTCTCTCGCACATCTCGCTCTCTCTCGCTCTCTCTCTCTCTCTCGCACATCTCTCGGTCCCACATCTCTCTCTCGCACATCTCTCTCTCACACATCTCGCGCGGTCTCTCTGTCTCGCACATCTCTCTGTCTCGGACATCTCTCTCTCTCGCACATCTCTCTCTCTCTCTCTCTCTCGCACATCTTTCTCTCTCTCTCGCACACCTCTCTCTCTCTCTCTGGCACATCTTTCTCTCTCTCTCCGACATCTCTCTCTCTCGCACATCTCTCTCTCTCGCACATGTCTCTCTCTCGTGCACGTCTCTCTCTCTCTCTCTCGCACATCTCTCTCTCTCGCACATCTCTCTCTCTCTCGCACATCTCTCTCTCTCGCACATCTCTCTCTCTCTCTCTCGCACATCTTTCTCTCTCTCTCCGTCATCTCTCTCTCTCGCACATCTCTCTCTCTCGCACATGTCTCTCTCTCGTGCACGTCTCTCTCTCTCTCTCTCGCACATCTCTCTCTCTCGCACATCTCTCTCTCTCGCACATCTCTCTCTCTCGCACATCTCTCTGTCTCGCACATGTCTCTCTCTCGTGCACGTCTCTCTCTATCTCTCCCTCCCTCACTCTCGCACATCTCTCTCTCTCTCGCACATCTCGCTCTCTCTCGCTCTCTCTCTCTCGCACATCTCTCTCTCGCACATCTCTCTCTCGCACATCTCTCTCTCGCACATCTCTCTCTCGCACATCTCTCTCTCGCACATCTCTCTCTCGCGCAACTCTCTCTCTCTCTATCTCGCACATCTCACTCTCTCTATCTCGCACATCTCACTCTCTCTCTCTCGCACATCTCACTCTCTCTCATGCACATCTCTCTCTCTCGCACATCTCTCTCTCCCACATCTCTCTCTCCCACATCTCTCTCTCTCTCGAACATCTCTCTCTCTTGCGCATCTCATTCTCTCTCTCTCGCGCATGTCTCTCTCTCGCACATCTCTCTTTCTCGCGCATCTCATTCTCTCTCTCTCGCGCATCTCATTCTCTCTCTCTCGCACATGTCTCTCTCTCGCACATGTCTCTCTCTCGCGCATGACTCTCTTTCTCTCTCGCACATCTCTCTGTCTCGCACATCTCTCTCTCGCACATCTCTTTCTCTCTCGCACGCCTCTCTTTCTCGCACATGTCTCTCCCTTTCTCTCGGCAATGTCTCTCTCTCTCTCTCACACATCTCTCTCTCGTACATGACGCGCTCTCTCTCTCTCTCGCACACCTCTCTCTCGCACATCTCTGTCTCTCGCACAGCTCCCTCTCTCGCACATCTCTCGGTCCCACATCTTTCTCTCGCACATCTCTCTCTCACACATCTCGCGCGGTCTCTCTGTCTCGCACATCTCTCTGTCTCGGACATCTCTCTCTCTCGCACATCTCTCTCTCTCTCTCTCTCTCTCTCTCGCACATCTTTCTCTCTCTCTCGCACACCTCTCTCTCTCGCACATCTCTCTCTCTCGCACATCTCTCTCTCACACACAGCACTCTCTCTCGCACATCTCTCTCTCGCACATCTCTCAGTCACATATCTCTCTCTCTCTATCTCGCATATCTCTCCCTCTCTCTCTCTCGCACACCTCTCTGTCTCGCACATGTCTCTCTCTTTCTCTCGCGCATGTCTCTCTCTCTCTCTCTCGCGTGCACGTCTCTCGCTCGCACACGTCTCTCTCTCTCTCTTGCACATCTCTCTCTCTCTCGCACGTCTCTCTCTATCTCTCTCTCTCTCTGTCTCACACATCTCTCTGTCTCGCACATCTCTCTTTCTCGCACATCTCTCTCTCTCTCTCTCTCTCTGTCGCACATCTCTCTCTCTCGCACATCTTTCTCTCTCTCTCTCTTTCACACATCTCTCTCTCTCGCACATCTCGCGCGCTCTCTCTCCCTCGCACATCTCTCTCTCGCACATCTCTCTTTCTCGCGCATCTCATTCTCTCTCTCTCGCGCATCTCATTCTCTCTCTCTCACACATGTCTCTCTCTCGCGCATGACTCTCTTTCTCTCTCGCACATCTCTCTCTCGCACACCTCTCTCTCACACATCTCGCGCGGTCTCTCTGTCTCGCACATCTCTCTGTCTCGGACAGCTCCCTCTCTCGCACATCTCTCGGTCCCACATCTCTCTCTCGCACATCTCTCTCTCACACATCTCGCGCGGTCTCTCTGTCTCGCACATCTCTCTGTCTCGGACATCTCTCTCTCTCGCACATCTCTCTCTCTCTCTCTCTCTCTCTCTCTCTCTCTCGCACATCTTTCTCTCTCTCTCGCACACCTCTCTCTCTCTCTCTCGCACATCTTTCTCTCTCTCTCCGACATCTCTCTCTCTCGCACATCTCTCTCTCTCGCACATGTCTCTCTCTCGTGCACGTCTCTCTCTCTCTCTCTCGCACATCTCTCTCTCTCGCACATCTCTCTCTCTCTCTCTCACACATCTTTCTCTCTCTCTCCGACATCTCTCTCTCTCGCACATCTCTCTCTCTCGCACATGTCTCTCTCTCGTGCACGTCTCTCTCTCTCTCTCTCGCACATCTCTCTCTCTCGCACATCTCTCTCTCTCGCACATGTCTCTCTCTCGTGCACGTCTCTCTCTCTCTCTCGCACATCTCTCTCTCTCTCACATCTCTCTCTCGCACATTTCTCTCTCTCGCACATCTCTCTCTCTCGCACATCTCTCTCTCTCTCGCACATCTCTCTCTCTCTCGCACATCTTTCTCTCTCTCTCTCTCTTTCACATATGTCTCTCTCTCGCACATCTCTCTGTCTCGCACATCTTTCTCTCTCGCACACCTCTCTCTCTCTCTCGCGCACCTCTTTCTCTCGCACACCTCTCTCTCTCGCGCATGTCTCTCTCTCGCCCATGTCTCTCTCTCGCGCATGTTTCTCTCTCGCGCATGTTTCTCTCTCGCGCATTTCTCTCGCTCGCGCATCTCTCTCTCGCGCGCATCTCTCTCTCTTTATCTCGCACATCTCTCTCTCCCTCACTCTCGCACATCTCGCTCTCTCGCACATCTCGCTCTCTCTCGCTCTCTCTCTCTCGCACATCTCTCTCTCGCACATCTCTCTCTCGCACATCTCTCTCTCACGCAACTCTCTCTCTCTCTATCTCGCACATCTCACTCTCTCTATCTCGCACATCTCACTCTCTCTCTCGCACATCTCTCTCCCTCGCACATCTCTCTCTCCCACATCTCTCTCTCCCACATCTCTCTCTCTCTCGAACATCTCTCTCTCTCCCGCACATCTCTCTCTATCTCTCTCTCTCTGTCTCACACATCTCTCTGTCTCGCACATCTCTCTTTCTCGCACATCTCTCTCTCTCTCTCTCTCTCTCGCACATCTCTCTCTGTCGCACATCTCTCTCTCTCTCTCTCTCGCACTTCTCTCTCTCTCGCACATCTCTCTCTCTCGCACATCTCTTTCTCTCGCACATCTTTCTCTCTCTCTCTCTTTCACACATCTCTCTCTCTCGCACATCTCGCGCGCTCTCTCTCTCTCGCACATCTCTCTCTCGCACATCTCTCTCGCACATCTCTCTCTCGCACATCTCTCTCGCGCACATCTCTCTCTAGCACATCTCTCTCTCTCTCGCTCACATCTGTCTCTCTCTCGCACACCTCTCTCTCTCGCACATGTCTCTCTCTTTCTCTCGCGCACGTCTCTCTCTCTCTCACATATCTCTCTCTCTCTCTCGCACATCTCTCTCTCTCTCTGTCTCGCACATCTCTCTGTCTCGCACACCTCTCTCTCGCACATCACTCTCTATCTCTCTCTCTCTCTGTCTCACACATCTCTCTGTCTCACACATCTCTCTGTCTCGCACATCTCTCTTTCTCGCATATCTCTCTCTCTCTCTCTCTCTGTCTCACACATCTCTCTGTCTCGCACATCTCTCTTTCTCGCACATCTCTCTCTCTCTCTCTCTCTCGCACATCTCTCTCTCTCGCACATCTTTCTCTCTCTCTCTCTCTCTCTCTCTCTCTCGCACATCTCTCTCTGCCGCACATCTCTCTCTCTCTCTCTCTCTCTCTCTCTCGCACATCTCTCTCTCTCGCACATCTCTCTCTCTCTCTCTCTCTCACTCGCACATCTCTCTCTCTCGCACATCTCTCTCTCTCGCACATCTCTCTCTCTCTCTCTCTCTCTCTCGCACATCTCTCTCTCTCGCACATCTCTCTCTCTCTCTCGCACATCTCTCTCTCTCGCACATCTCTCTCTCTCTCGCGCACAACTCTCTCTCTCTCTCGTACACCTCTCCCTCTCGCACATGTCTCTTTCTCTCGCGCATGTCTCTCGCTCACACACGTCTCTCTCTCTCTCGCACATCTCTCTCTCTCTCGCACATCTCACTCTCTCTCGCACATCTCTCTCTCTTGCACATCTCTCTCTCACACACATCTCTCTCTCACACATATCTCTCTCGCACATCTCTATCTCGCACATCTCTCTCTCGCACATCTCTTTCTCTCTCTCGCATACCTCTCTCTCTCGCACATGTCTCTCCCTTTCTCTCGGCAATGTCTCTCTCTCTCTCTCTCTCGCACATCTCTCTCTCTCGCACAGCTCTCTCTCGCACACCTCTCTCTCTCGCACACCTCTCTCTCGCACATCTCTCTCTCTCGCACAGCTCCCTCTCTCGCACATCTCTCGGTCCCACATCTCTCTCTCACACATCTCGCGCGCTCTCTCTGTCTCGCACATCTCTCTGTCTCAGACATCTCTCTCTCTCGCACATCTCTCTCTCGCACATCTTTCTCTCTCTCTCCAACATCTCTCTCTCTCGCACATCTCTCTCTCTCGCACATGTCTCTCTCTCGTGCACGTCTCTCTCTCTCGCACATCTCTCTCTCTCGCACATCTCTCTCTCTCGCACATCTTTCTCTCTCTCTCCGACATCTCACTCTCTCACACATCTCTCTCTCTCGCACATGTCTCTCTCTCGTGCACGTCTCTCTCTCTTGCACATCTCTCTCTCTCGCACATCTCTCTGTCTCGCACATCTCTCTCTCTCGTGCACGTCTCTCTCTCTCTCTCTCGCACATCTCTCTCTCTCGCACATCTCTCTCTCTCTCTCTCGCACATCTCTCTCTGTCGCACATCTCTCTCTCTCTCTCTCACACTTCTCTCTCTCTCTCGCACATGTCTCTCTCTCGTGCACGTCTCTCTCTCTCCGTCGCACATCTCTCTCTCTCGCACATCTCTCTCTCGCACATTTCTCTCTCTCGCACATCTCTCTATCTCGCACATCTCTCTCTCTCTCTCGCACGTCTCTCTCTGTTGCATATCACTCTCTCTCTCTCTCGCACTTCTCTCTCTCTCGCACATCTCTCTCTCTCTCGCACATCTTTCTCTCTCACTCTCTCTTTCACACATCTCTCTCTCTCGCACATCTCTCTGTCTCGCACATCTTTCTCTCTCGCAACCCTCTCTCTCTCTCTCGCGCACCTCTTTCTCGCGCACACCTCTCTCTCTCGCACATCTCTCTCTCTCGCACATCTCTCTCTCACACACATCACTCTCTCTCGCACATCTCTCTCTCGCACATCTCTCAATCACACATCTCTCTCTCTCTATCTCGCATATCTCTCCCTCTCTCTCTCGCACACCTCTCTGTCTCGCACATGTCTCTCTCTTTCTCTCGCGCATGTCTCTCTCTCTCTCACGCACGCACGTCTCTCGCTCGCGCACGTCTCTCTCTCTCTCGCACATCTCTCTCTCTCTCGCACATCTCTCTCTATCTCTCTCTCTCTGTCTCACACATCTCTCTGTCTCGCACATCTCTCTTTCTCGCACATCTCTCTCTCTCTCTCTCTCTCTCGCACACCTCTCTCTCTCGCGCATGTCTCTCTCTCGCCCATGTCTCTCTCTCGCGCATGTTTCTCTCTCGCGCATGTTTCTCTCTCGCGCATTTCTCTCGCTCGCGCATCTCTCTCTCGCGCGCATCTCTCTCTCTTTATCTCGCACATCTCTCTCTCCCTCACTCTCGCACATCTCGCTCTCTCGCACATCTCGCTCTCTCTCGCTCTCTCTCTCTCGCACATCTCTCTCTCGCACATCTCTCTCTCGCACATCTCTCTCTCACGCAACTCTCTCTCTCTCTATCTCGCACATCTCACTCTCTCTATCTCGCACATCTCACTCTCTCTCTCGCACATCTCTCTCCCTCGCACATCTCTCTCTCCCACATCTCTCTCTCCCACATCTCTCTCTCTCTCGAACATCTCTCTCTCTCCCGCACATCTCTCTCTATCTCTCTCTCTCTGTCTCACACATCTCTCTGTCTCGCACATCTCTCTTTCTCGCACATCTCTCTCTCTCTCTCTCTCTCTCGCACATCTCTCTCTGTCGCACATCTCTCTCTCTCTCTCTCTCGCACTTCTCTCTCTCTCGCACATCTCTCTCTCTCGCACATCTCTTTCTCTCGCACATCTTTCTCTCTCTCTCTCTTTCACACATCTCTCTCTCTCGCACATCTCGCGCGCTCTCTCTCTCTCGCACATCTCTCTCTCGCACATCTCTCTCGCACATCTCTCTCTCGCACATCTCTCTCGCGCACATCTCTCTCTAGCACATCTCTCTCTCTCTCGCTCACATCTGTCTCTCTCTCGCACACCTCTCTCTCTCGCACATGTCTCTCTCTTTCTCTCGCGCACGTCTCTCTCTCTCTCACATATCTCTCTCTCTCTCTCGCACATCTCTCTCTCTCTCTGTCTCGCACATCTCTCTGTCTCGCACACCTCTCTCTCGCACATCACTCTCTATCTCTCTCTCTCTCTGTCTCACACATCTCTCTGTCTCACACATCTCTCTGTCTCGCACATCTCTCTTTCTCGCATATCTCTCTCTCTCTCTCTCTCTGTCTCACACATCTCTCTGTCTCGCACATCTCTCTTTCTCGCACATCTCTCTCTCTCTCTCTCTCTCGCACATCTCTCTCTCTCGCACATCTTTCTCTCTCTCTCTCTCTCTCTCTCTCTCGCACATCTCTCTCTGCCGCACATCTCTCTCTCTCTCTCTCTCTCTCTCTCGCACATCTCTCTCTCTCGCACATCTCTCTCTCTCTCTCTCTCTCACTCGCACATCTCTCTCTCTCGCACATCTCTCTCTCTCTCTCTCTCTCTCTCTCGCACATCTCTCTCTCTCGCACATCTCTCTCTCTCTCTCGCACATCTCTCTCTCTCGCACATCTCTCTCTCTCTCGCGCACAACTCTCTCTCTCTCTCGTACACCTCTCCCTCTCGCACATGTCTCTTTCTCTCGCGCATGTCTCTCGCTCACACACGTCTCTCTCTCTCTCGCACATCTCTCTCTCTCTCGCACATCTCACTCTCTCTCGCACATCTCTCTCTCTTGCACATCTCTCTCTCACACACATCTCTCTCTCACACATATCTCTCTCGCACATCTCTATCTCGCACATCTCTCTCTCGCACATCTCTTTCTCTCTCTCGCATACCTCTCTCTCTCGCACATGTCTCTCCCTTTCTCTCGGCAATGTCTCTCTCTCTCTCTCTCTCGCACATCTCTCTCTCTCGCACAGCTCTCTCTCGCACACCTCTCTCTCTCGCACACCTCTCTCTCGCACATCTCTCTCTCTCGCACAGCTCCCTCTCTCGCACATCTCTCGGTCCCACATCTCTCTCTCACACATCTCGCGCGCTCTCTCTGTCTCGCACATCTCTCTGTCTCAGACATCTCTCTCTCTCGCACATCTCTCTCTCGCACATCTCTCTCTCGCACATCTTTCTCTCTCTCTCCAACATCTCTCTCTCTCGCACATCTCTCTCTCTCGCACATGTCTCTCTCTCGTGCACGTCTCTCTCTCTCGCACATCTCTCTCTCTCGCACATCTCTCTCTCTCGCACATCTTTCTCTCTCTCTCCGACATCTCACTCTCTCACACATCTCTCTCTCTCGCACATGTCTCTCTCTCGTGCACGTCTCTCTCTCTTGCACATCTCTCTCTCTCGCACATCTCTCTGTCTCGCACATCTCTCTCTCTCGTGCACGTCTCTCTCTCTCTCTCGCACATCTCTCTCTCTCGCACATCTCTCTCTCTCTCTCTCGCACATCTCTCTCTGTCGCACATCTCTCTCTCTCTCTCTCACACTTCTCTCTCTCTCTCGCACATGTCTCTCTCTCGTGCACGTCTCTCTCTCTCCGTCGCACATCTCTCTCTCTCGCACATCTCTCTCTCGCACATTTCTCTCTCTCGCACATCTCTCTATCTCGCACATCTCTCTCTCTCTCTCGCACGTCTCTCTCTGTTGCATATCACTCTCTCTCTCTCTCGCACTTCTCTCTCTCTCGCACATCTCTCTCTCTCTCGCACATCTTTCTCTCTCACTCTCTCTTTCACACATCTCTCTCTCTCGCACATCTCTCTGTCTCGCACATCTTTCTCTCTCGCAACCCTCTCTCTCTCTCTCGCGCACCTCTTTCTCGCGCACACCTCTCTCTCTCGCACATCTCTCTCTCTCGCACATCTCTCTCTCACACACATCACTCTCTCTCGCACATCTCTCTCTCGCACATCTCTCAATCACACATCTCTCTCTCTCTATCTCGCATATCTCTCCCTCTCTCTCTCGCACACCTCTCTGTCTCGCACATGTCTCTCTCTTTCTCTCGCGCATGTCTCTCTCTCTCTCACGCACGCACGTCTCTCGCTCGCGCACGTCTCTCTCTCTCTCGCACATCTCTCTCTCTCTCGCACATCTCTCTCTATCTCTCTCTCTCTGTCTCACACATCTCTCTGTCTCGCACATCTCTCTTTCTCGCACATCTCTCTCTCTCTCTCTCTCTCTCGCACATCTCTCTCTGTCGCACATCTCTCTCTCTCTCTCTCTCGCACTTCTCTCTCTCTCGCACATCTCTCTCTCTCGCACATCTCTTTCTCTCGCACATCTTTCTCTCTCTCTCTCTTTCACACATCTCTCTCTCTCGCACATCTCGCGCGCTCTCTCTCTCGCACATCTCTCTCTCGCACATCTCTCTCGCACATCTCTCTCTCGCACATCTCTCTCTCGCACATCTCTCTCTAGCACATCTCTCTCTCTCTCGCTCACATCTGTCTCTCTCTCGCACACCTCTCTCTCTCGCACATGTCTCTCTCTTTCTCTCGCGCACGTCTCTCTCTCTCTCACATATCTCTCTCTCTCTCTCGCACATCTCTCTCTCTCTCTGTCTCGCACATCTCTCTGTCTCGCACACCTCTCTCTCGCACATCACTCTCTATCTCTCTCTCTCTCTGTCTCACACATCTCTCTGTCTCGCACATCTCTCTTTCTCGCATATCTCTCTCTCTCTCTCTCTCTCTGTCTCACACATCTCTCTGTCTCGCACATCTCTCTTTCTCGCACATCTCTCTCTCTCTCTCTCTCTCTCGCACATCTCTCTCTCTCGCACATCTTTCTCTCTCTCTCTCTCTCTCTCTCGCACATCTCTCTCTGCCGCACATCTCTCTCTCTCTCTCTCTCTCTCTCTCTCTCTCGCACATCTCTCTCTCTCGCACATCTCTCTCTCTCTCTCTCTCTCACTCGCACATCTCTCTCTCTCGCACATCTCTCTCTCTCTCTCTCTCTCTCGCACATCTCTCTCTCTCGCACATCTCTCTCTCTCTCTCGCACATCTCTCTCTCTCGCACATCTCTCTCTCTCTCGCGCACAACTCTCTCTCTCTCTCGTACACCTCTCCCTCTCGCACATGTCTCTTTCTCTCGCGCATGTCTCTCGCTCACACACGTCTCTCTCTCTCTCGCACATCTCTCTCTCTCTCGCACATCTCTCTCTCTCTCGCACATCTCTCTCTATCTCTCTCTCTCTGTCTCACACATCTCTCTGTCTCGCACATCTCTCTCTCTCTCTCTCTCTCGCACATCTCTCTCTGTCGCACATCTCTCTCTCTCTCTCTCTCTCGCACTTCTCTCTCTCTCGCACATCTCTCTCTCTCGCACATCTCTCTCTCTCGCACATCTTTCTCTCTCTCTCTCTTTCACACATCTCTCTCTCGCACATCTCACGCGCTCTCTCTCTCGCACATCTCTCTCTCGCACATCTCTCTCTCGCACATCTCTCTCTCGCACATCTCTCTCTCGCACACCTCTCTCTCGCACACCTCTCTCTCTCGCACATCTCTCTCTCTCTCGCTCACATCTGTCTCCCTCTCGCACACCTCTCTCTCTCGCACATGTCTCTCTCTTTCTCTCGCGCACCTCTCTCTCTCTCTCTCTCTCTCTCGCATATCTCTCTCTCTCTCTCGCACATCTCTCTCTCTCTCTGTCTCGCACATCTCTCTGTCTCGCACACCTCTCTCTCGCACATCACTCTCTCTCGCACATCTCGCTCTCTCTCGCTCTCTCTCTCTCGCACATCTCTCTCTCGCACATCTCACTCTCTCTCGCACATCTCTCTCTCTCGCACATCTCTCTCTCTCGCACATCTCTCTCTCACACACATCTCTCTCTCACACATATCTCTCTCGCACATCTCTATCTCGCACATCTCTCTCTCGCACATCTCTTTCTCTCTCTCGCATACCTCTCTCTCTCGCACATGTCTCTCCCTTTCTCTCGGCAATGTCTCTCTCTCTCTCTCTCTCGCACATCTCTCTCTCTCGCACATCTCTCTCTCGCACACCTCTCTCTCTCGCACACCTCTCTCTCGCACATCTCTCTCTCTCGCACATCTCTCTCTCTCGCACAGCTCCCTCTCTCGCACATCTCTCGGTCCCACATCTCTCTCTCACACATCTCGCGCGCTCTCTCTGTCTCGCACATCTCTCTGTCTCAGACATCTCTCTCTCTCGCACATCTCTCTCTCGCACATCTTTCTCTCTCTCTCCAACATCTCTCTCTCTCGCACATCTCTCTCTCTCGCACATGTCTCTCTCTCGTGCACGTCTCTCTCTCTCGCACATCTCTCTCTCTCGCACATCTCTCTCTCTCGCACATCTTTCTCTCTCTCTCCGACATCTCACTCTCTCACACATCTCTCTCTCTCGCACATGTCTCTCTCTCGTGCACGTCTCTCTCTCTTGCACATCTCTCTCTCTCGCACATCTCTCTGTCTCGCACATCTCTCTCTCTCGTGCACGTCTCTCTCTCTCTCTCGCACATCTCTCTCTCTCGCACATCTCTCTCTCTCTCTCTCGCACATCTCTCTCTGTCGCACATCTCTCTCTCTCTCTCTCACACTTCTCTCTCTCTCTCGCACATGTCTCTCTCTCGTGCACGTCTCTCTCTCTCCCTCGCACATCTCTCTCTCTCGCACATCTCTCTCTCGCACATTTCTCTCTCTCGCACATCTCTCTATCTCGCACATCTCTCTCTCTCTCTCGCACATCTCTCTCTGTTGCATATCACTCTCTCTCTCTCTCGCACTTCTCTCTCTCTCGCACATCTCTCTCTCTCTCGCACATCTTTCTCTCTCACTCTCTCTTTCACACATCTCTCTCTCTCGCACATCTCTCTGTCTCGCACATCTTTCTCTCTCGCAACCCTCTCTCTCTCTCTCGCGCACCTCTTTCTCGCGCACACCTCTCTCTCTCGCACACCTCTCTCTCTCGCACATCTCTCTCTCTCGCACATCTCTCTCTCACACACATCACTCTCTCTCGCACATCTCTCTCTCGCACATCTCTCAATCACACATCTCTCTCTCTCTCTCTCGCATATCTCTCTCTCTCTCTCGCACATCTCTCTCTCTCTCTGTCTCGCACATCTCTCTGTCTCGCACCCCTCTCTCTCGCACATCTCTCTCTCTCGCACATCTCTCTCTCTCTCTCTCTCTCTCTCTCTCTCTCTCGCACATCTTTCTCTCTCTCTCGCACACCTCTCTCTCTCTCTCTCGCACATCTCTCTCTCTCGCACATGTCTCTCTCTCGTGCACGTCTCTCTCTCTCTCTCTCGCACATCTCTCTCTCTCGCACATCTCTCTCTCTCGCACATCTCTCTCTCTCGCACATCTCTCTCTCTCGCACATCTCTCTCTCTCGCACATCTCTCTCTCTCTCTCTCACACATCTTTCTCTCTCTCTCCGACATCTCTCTCTCTCGCACATCTCTCTCTCTCGCACATGTCTCTCTCTCGTGCACGTCTCTCTCTCTCTCTCTCGCACATCTCTCTCTCTCGCACATCTCTCTCTCTCGCACATGTCTCTCTCTCGTGCACGTCTCTCTCTCTCTCTCGCACATCTCTCTCTCTCTCACATCTCTCTCTCGCACATTTCTCTCTCTCGCACATCTCTCTCTCTCGCACATCTCTCTCTCTCTCGCACATCTCTCTCTCTCTCGCACATCTTTCTCTCTCTCTCTCTCTTTCACATATGTCTCTCTCTCGCACATCTCTCTGTCTCGCACATCTTTCTCTCTCGCACACCTCTCTCTCTCTCTCGCGCACCTCTTTCTCTCGCACACCTCTCTCTCTCGCGCATGTCTCTCTCTCGCCCATGTCTCTCTCTCGCGCATGTTTCTCTCTCGCGCATGTTTCTCTCTCGCGCATTTCTCTCGCTCGCGCATCTCTCTCTCGCGCGCATCTCTCTCTCTTTATCTCGCACATCTCTCTCTCCCTCACTCTCGCACATCTCGCTCTCTCGCACATCTCGCTCTCTCTCGCTCTCTCTCTCTCGCACATCTCTCTCTCGCACATCTCTCTCTCGCACATCTCTCTCTCACGCAACTCTCTCTCTCTCTATCTCGCACATCTCACTCTCTCTATCTCGCACATCTCACTCTCTCTCTCGCACATCTCTCTCCCTCGCACATCTCTCTCTCCCACATCTCTCTCTCCCACATCTCTCTCTCTCTCGAACATCTCTCTCTCTTGCGCATCTCATTCTCTCTCTCTCGCGCATGTCTCTCTCTCGCACATCTCTCTTTCTCGCGCATCTCATTCTCTCTCTCTCGCGCATCTCATTCTCTCTCTCTCGCACATCTCTCTCTCGCACACCTCTCTCTCTCGCACACCTCTCTCTCGCACATCTCTGTCTCTCACACATCTCTCGGTCCCACATCTCTCTCTCGCACATCTCTCTCTCACACATCTCGCGCGGTCTCTCTCTCTCGCACATCTCTCTCTCTCGCACATGTCTGTCTCTCGCACATGTCTCTCTCTCGTGCACGTCTCTCTCTCTCTCTCGCACATCTCTCTCTCTCGCACATCTCTCTCTCACACACATCACTCTCTCTCGCACATCTCTCTCTCGCACATCTCTCAATCACACATCTCTCTCTCTCTATCTCGCATATCTCTCCCTCTCTCTCTCGCACACCTCTCTGTCTCGCACATGTCTCTCTCTTTCTCTCGCGCATGTCTCTCTCTCTCTCACGCACGCACGTCTCTCGCTCGCGCACGTCTCTCTCTCTCTCGCACATCTCTCTCTCTCCCGCACATCTCTCTCTATCTCTCTCTCTCTGTCTCACACATCTCTCTGTCTCGCACATCTCTCTTTCTCGCACATCTCTCTCTCTCTCTCTCTCTCTCGCACATCTCTCTCTGTCGCACATCTCTCTCTCTCTCTCTCTCGCACTTCTCTCTCTCTCGCACTTCTCTCTCTCTCGCACATCTCTTTCTCTCGCACATCTTTCTCTCTCTCTCTCTTTCACACATCTCTCTCTCTCGCACATCTCGCGCGCTCTCTCTCTCTCGCACATCTCTCTCGCACATCTCTCTCGCACATCTCTCTCGCACATCTCTCTCTCGCACATCTCTCTCGCGCACATCTCTCTCTAGCACATCTCTCTCTCTCTCGCTCACATCTGTCTCTCTCTCGCACACCTCTCTCTCTCGCACATGTCTCTCTCTTTCTCTCGCGCACGTCTCTCTCTCTCTCACATATCTCTCTCTCTCTCTCGCACATCTCTCTCTCTCTCTGTCTCGCACATCTCTCTGTCTCGCACACCTCTCTCCCGCACATCACTCTCTATCTCTCTCTCTCTCTGTCTCACACATCTCTCTGTCTCGCACATCTCTCTTTCTCGCACATCTCTCTCTCTCTCTCTCTCTCTCGCACATCTCTCTCTGTCGCACATCTCTCTCTCTCTCTCTCTCGCACTTCTCTCTCTCGCACATCTCTCTCTCTCGCACATCTCTTTCTCTCGCACATCTTTCTCTCTCTCTCTCTTTCACACATCTCTCTCTCTCGCACATCTCGCGCGCTCTCTCTCTCTCGCACATCTCTCTCTCGCACATCTCTCTCGCACATCTCTCTCTCGCACATCTCTCTCGCGCACATCTCTCTCTAGCACATCTCTCTCTCTCTCGCTCACATCTGTCTCTCTCTCGCACACCTCTCTCTCTCGCACATGTCTCTCTCTTTCTCTCGCGCACGTCTCTCTCTCTCTCACATATCTCTCTCTCTCTCTCGCACATCTCTCTCTCTCTCTGTCTCGCACATCTCTCTGTCTCGCACACCTCTCTCTCGCACATCACTCTCTATCTCTCTCTCTCTCTGTCTCACACATCTCTCTGTCTCACACATCTCTCTGTCTCGCACATCTCTCTTTCTCGCATATCTCTCTCTCTCTCTCTCTCTGTCTCACACATCTCTCTGTCTCGCACATCTCTCTTTCTCGCACATCTCTCTCTCTCTCTCTCTCTCTCGCACATCTCTCTCTCTCGCACATCTTTCTCTCTCTCTCTCTCTCTCTCTCTCGCACATCTCTCTCTGCCGCACATCTCTCTCTCTCTCTCTCTCTCTCTCTCGCACATCTCTCTCTCTCGCACATCTCTCTCTCTCTCTCTCTCTCACTCGCACATCTCTCTCTCTCGCACATCTCTCTCTCTCTCTCTCTCTCTCTCTCGCACATCTCTCTCTCTCGCACATCTCTCTCTCTCTCTCGCACATCTCTCTCTCTCGCACATCTCTCTCTCTCTCGCGCACAACTCTCTCTCTCTCTCGTACACCTCTCCCTCTCGCACATGTCTCTTTCTCTCGCGCATGTCTCTCGCTCACACACGTCTCTCTCTCTCTCGCACATCTCTCTCTCTCTCGCACATCTCACTCTCTCTCGCACATCTCTCTCTCTTGCACATCTCTCTCTCACACACATCTCTCTCTCACACATATCTCTCTCGCACATCTCTATCTCGCACATCTCTCTCTCGCACATCTCTTTCTCTCTCTCGCATACCTCTCTCTCTCGCACATGTCTCTCCCTTTCTCTCGGCAATGTCTCTCTCTCTCTCTCTCTCGCACATCTCTCTCTCTCGCACATCTCTCTCTCGCACACCTCTCTCTCTCGCACACCTCTCTCTCGCACATCTCTCTCTCTCGCACAGCTCCCTCTCTCGCACATCTCTCGGTCCCACATCTCTCTCTCACACATCTCGCGCGCTCTCTCTGTCTCGCACATCTCTCTGTCTCAGACATCTCTCTCTCTCGCACATCTCTCTCTCGCACATCTTTCTCTCTCTCTCCAACATCTCTCTCTCTCGCACATCTCTCTCTCTCGCACATGTCTCTCTCTCGTGCACGTCTCTCTCTCTCGCACATCTCTCTCTCTCGCACATCTCTCTCTCTCGCACATCTTTCTCTCTCTCTCCGACATCTCACTCTCTCACACATCTCTCTCTCTCGCACATGTCTCTCTCTCGTGCACGTCTCTCTCTCTTGCACATCTCTCTCTCTCGCACATCTCTCTGTCTCGCACATCTCTCTCTCTCGTGCACGTCTCTCTCTCTCTCTCGCACATCTCTCTCTCTCGCACATCTCTCTCTCTCTCTCTCGCACATCTCTCTCTGTCGCACATCTCTCTCTCTCTCTCTCACACTTCTCTCTCTCTCTCGCACATGTCTCTCTCTCGTGCACGTCTCTCTCTCTCCGTCGCACATCTCTCTCTCTCGCACATCTCTCTCTCGCACATTTCTCTCTCTCGCACATCTCTCTATCTCGCACATCTCTCTCTCTCTCTCGCACGTCTCTCTCTGTTGCATATCACTCTCTCTCTCTCTCGCACTTCTCTCTCTCTCGCACATCTCTCTCTCTCTCGCACATCTTTCTCTCTCACTCTCTCTTTCACACATCTCTCTCTCTCGCACATCTCTCTGTCTCGCACATCTTTCTCTCTCGCAACCCTCTCTCTCTCTCTCGCGCACCTCTTTCTCGCGCACACCTCTCTCTCTCGCACATCTCTCTCTCTCGCACATCTCTCTCTCACACACATCACTCTCTCTCGCACATCTCTCTCTCGCACATCTCTCAATCACACATCTCTCTCTCTCTATCTCGCATATCTCTCCCTCTCTCTCTCGCACACCTCTCTGTCTCGCACATGTCTCTCTCTTTCTCTCGCGCATGTCTCTCTCTCTCTCACGCACGCACGTCTCTCGCTCGCGCACGTCTCTCTCTCTCTCGCACATCTCTCTCTCTCTCGCACATCTCTCTCTATCTCTCTCTCTCTGTCTCACACATCTCTCTGTCTCGCACATCTCTCTTTCTCGCACATCTCTCTCTCTCTCTCTCTCTCTCGCACACCTCTCTCTCTCGCGCATGTCTCTCTCTCGCCCATGTCTCTCTCTCGCGCATGTTTCTCTCTCGCGCATGTTTCTCTCTCGCGCATGTTTCTCTCTCGCGCATTTCTCTCGCTCGCGCATCTCTCTCTCGCGCGCATCTCTCTCTCTTTATCTCGCACATCTCTCTCTCCCTCACTCTCGCACATCTCGCTCTCTCGCACATCTCGCTCTCTCTCGCTCTCTCTCTCTCGCACATCTCTCTCTCGCACATCTCTCTCTCGCACATCTCTCTCTCACGCAACTCTCTCTCTCTCTATCTCGCACATCTCACTCTCTCTATCTCGCACATCTCACTCTCTCTCTCGCACATCTCTCTCCCTCGCACATCTCTCTCTCCCACATCTCTCTCTCCCACATCTCTCTCTCTCTCGAACATCTCTCTCTCTCCCGCACATCTCTCTCTATCTCTCTCTCTCTGTCTCACACATCTCTCTGTCTCGCACATCTCTCTTTCTCGCACATCTCTCTCTCTCTCTCTCTCTCTCGCACATCTCTCTCTGTCGCACATCTCTCTCTCTCTCTCTCTCGCACTTCTCTCTCTCTCGCACATCTCTCTCTCTCGCACATCTCTTTCTCTCGCACATCTTTCTCTCTCTCTCTCTTTCACACATCTCTCTCTCTCGCACATCTCGCGCGCTCTCTCTCTCTCGCACATCTCTCTCTCGCACATCTCTCTCGCACATCTCTCTCTCGCACATCTCTCTCGCGCACATCTCTCTCTAGCACATCTCTCTCTCTCTCGCTCACATCTGTCTCTCTCTCGCACACCTCTCTCTCTCGCACATGTCTCTCTCTTTCTCTCGCGCACGTCTCTCTCTCTCTCACATATCTCTCTCTCTCTCTCGCACATCTCTCTCTCTCTCTGTCTCGCACATCTCTCTGTCTCGCACACCTCTCTCTCGCACATCACTCTCTATCTCTCTCTCTCTCTGTCTCACACATCTCTCTGTCTCGCACATCTCTCTGTCTCGCACATCTCTCTTTCTCGCATATCTCTCTCTCTCTCTCTCTCTGTCTCACACATCTCTCTGTCTCGCACATCTCTCTTTCTCGCACATCTCTCTCTCTCTCTCTCTCTCGCACATCTCTCTCTCTCGCACATCTTTCTCTCTCTCTCTCTCTCTCTCTCTCTCGCACATCTCTCTCTGCCGCACATCTCTCTCTCTCTCTCTCTCTCTCTCTCGCACATCTCTCTCTCTCGCACATCTCTCTCTCTCTCTCTCTCTCACTCGCACATCTCTCTCTCTCGCACATCTCTCTCTCTCTCTCTCTCTCTCTCTCGCACATCTCTCTCTCTCGCACATCTCTCTCTCTCTCTCGCACATCTCTCTCTCTCGCACATCTCTCTCTCTCTCGCGCACAACTCTCTCTCTCTCTCGTACACCTCTCCCTCTCGCACATGTCTCTTTCTCTCGCGCATGTCTCTCGCTCACACACGTCTCTCTCTCTCTCGCACATCTCTCTCTCTCTCGCACATCTCACTCTCTCTCGCACATCTCTCTCTCTTGCACATCTCTCTCTCACACACATCTCTCTCTCACACATATCTCTCTCGCACATCTCTATCTCGCACATCTCTCTCTCGCACATCTCTTTCTCTCTCTCGCATACCTCTCTCTCTCGCACATGTCTCTCCCTTTCTCTCGGCAATGTCTCTCTCTCTCTCTCTCTCGCACATCTCTCTCTCTCGCACATCTCTCTCTCGCACACCTCTCTCTCTCGCACACCTCTCTCTCGCACATCTCTCTCTCTCGCACAGCTCCCTCTCTCGCACATCTCTCGGTCCCACATCTCTCTCTCACACATCTCGCGCGCTCTCTCTGTCTCGCACATCTCTCTGTCTCAGACATCTCTCTCTCTCGCACATCTCTCTCTCGCACATCTTTCTCTCTCTCTCCAACATCTCTCTCTCTCGCACATCTCTCTCTCTCGCACATGTCTCTCTCTCGTGCACGTCTCTCTCTCTCGCACATCTCTCTCTCTCGCACATCTCTCTCTCTCGCACATCTTTCTCTCTCTCTCCGACATCTCACTCTCTCACACATCTCTCTCTCTCGCACATGTCTCTCTCTCGTGCACGTCTCTCTCTCTTGCACATCTCTCTCTCTCGCACATATCTCTGTCTCGCACATCTCTCTCTCTCGTGCACGTCTCTCTCTCTCTCTCGCACATCTCTCTCTCTCGCACATCTCTCTCTCTCTCTCTCGCACATCTCTCTCTGTCGCACATCTCTCTCTCTCTCTCTCACACTTCTCTCTCTCTCTCGCACATGTCTCTCTCTCGTGCACGTCTCTCTCTCTCCGTCGCACATCTCTCTCTCTCGCACATCTCTCTCTCGCACATTTCTCTCTCTCGCACATCTCTCTATCTCGCACATCTCTCTCTCTCTCTCGCACGTCTCTCTCTGTTGCATATCACTCTCTCTCTCTCTCGCACTTCTCTCTCTCTCGCACATCTCTCTCTCTCTCGCACATCTTTCTCTCTCACTCTCTCTTTCACACATCTCTCTCTCTCGCACATCTCTCTGTCTCGCACATCTTTCTCTCTCGCAACCCTCTCTCTCTCTCTCGCGCACCTCTTTCTCGCGCACACCTCTCTCTCTCGCACATCTCTCTCTCTCGCACATCTCTCTCTCACACACATCACTCTCTCTCGCACATCTCTCTCTCGCACATCTCTCAATCACACATCTCTCTCTCTCTATCTCGCATATCTCTCCCTCTCTCTCTCGCACACCTCTCTGTCTCGCACATGTCTCTCTCTTTCTCTCGCGCATGTCTCTCTCTCTCTCACGCACGCACGTCTCTCGCTCGCGCACGTCTCTCTCTCTCTCGCACATCTCTCTCTCTCTCGCACATCTCTCTCTATCTCTCTCTCTCTGTCTCACACATCTCTCTGTCTCGCACATCTCTCTTTCTCGCACATCTCTCTCTCTCTCTCTCTCTCTCGCACATCTCTCTCTGTCGCACATCTCTCTCTCTCTCTCTCTCGCACTTCTCTCTCTCTCGCACATCTCTCTCTCTCGCACATCTCTTTCTCTCGCACATCTTTCTCTCTCTCTCTCTTTCACACATCTCTCTCTCTCGCACATCTCGCGCGCTCTCTCTCTCGCACATCTCTCTCTCGCACATCTCTCTCGCACATCTCTCTCTCGCACATCTCTCTCTCGCACATCTCTCTCTAGCACATCTCTCTCTCTCTCGCTCACATCTGTCTCTCTCTCGCACACCTCTCTCTCTCGCACATGTCTCTCTCTTTCTCTCGCGCACGTCTCTCTCTCTCTCACATATCTCTCTCTCTCTCTCGCACATCTCTCTCTCTCTCTGTCTCGCACATCTCTCTGTCTCGCACACCTCTCTCTCGCACATCACTCTCTATCTCTCTCTCTCTCTGTCTCACACATCTCTCTGTCTCGCACATCTCTCTTTCTCGCATATCTCTCTCTCTCTCTCTCTCTCTGTCTCACACATCTCTCTGTCTCGCACATCTCTCTTTCTCGCACATCTCTCTCTCTCTCTCTCTCTCTCGCACATCTCTCTCTCTCGCACATCTTTCTCTCTCTCTCTCTCTCTCTCTCGCACATCTCTCTCTGCCGCACATCTCTCTCTCTCTCTCTCTCTCTCTCTCTCTCTCGCACATCTCTCTCTCTCGCACATCTCTCTCTCTCTCTCTCTCTCACTCGCACATCTCTCTCTCTCGCACATCTCTCTCTCTCTCTCTCTCTCTCGCACATCTCTCTCTCTCGCACATCTCTCTCTCTCTCTCGCACATCTCTCTCTCTCGCACATCTCTCTCTCTCTCGCGCACAACTCTCTCTCTCTCTCGTACACCTCTCCCTCTCGCACATGTCTCTTTCTCTCGCGCATGTCTCTCGCTCACACACGTCTCTCTCTCTCTCGCACATCTCTCTCTCTCTCGCACATCTCTCTCTCTCTCGCACATCTCTCTCTATCTCTCTCTCTCTGTCTCACACATCTCTCTGTCTCGCACATCTCTCTCTCTCTCTCTCTCTCGCACATCTCTCTCTGTCGCACATCTCTCTCTCTCTCTCTCTCTCGCACTTCTCTCTCTCTCGCACATCTCTCTCTCTCGCACATCTCTCTCTCTCGCACATCTTTCTCTCTCTCTCTCTTTCACACATCTCTCTCTCGCACATCTCACGCGCTCTCTCTCTCGCACATCTCTCTCTCGCACATCTCTCTCTCGCACATCTCTCTCTCGCACACCTCTCTCTCGCACACCTCTCTCTCTCGCACATCTCTCTCTCTCTCGCTCACATCTGTCTCCCTCTCGCACACCTCTCTCTCTCGCACATGTCTCTCTCTTTCTCTCGCGCACCTCTCTCTCTCTCTCTCTCTCTCTCGCATATCTCTCTCTCTCTCTCGCACATCTCTCTCTCTCTCTGTCTCGCACATCTCTCTGTCTCGCACACCTCTCTCTCGCACATCACTCTCTCTCGCACATCTCGCTCTCTCTCGCTCTCTCTCTCTCGCACATCTCTCTCTCGCACATCTCACTCTCTCTCGCACATCTCTCTCTCTCGCACATCTCTCTCTCTCGCACATCTCTCTCTCACACACATCTCTCTCTCACACATATCTCTCTCGCACATCTCTATCTCGCACATCTCTCTCTCGCACATCTCTTTCTCTCTCTCGCATACCTCTCTCTCTCGCACATGTCTCTCCCTTTCTCTCGGCAATGTCTCTCTCTCTCTCTCTCTCGCACATCTCTCTCTCTCGCACATCTCTCTCTCGCACACCTCTCTCTCTCGCACACCTCTCTCTCGCACATCTCTCTCTCTCGCACATCTCTCTCTCTCGCACAGCTCCCTCTCTCGCACATCTCTCGGTCCCACATCTCTCTCTCACACATCTCGCGCGCTCTCTCTGTCTCGCACATCTCTCTGTCTCAGACATCTCTCTCTCTCGCACATCTCTCTCTCGCACATCTTTCTCTCTCTCTCCAACATCTCTCTCTCTCGCACATCTCTCTCTCTCGCACATGTCTCTCTCTCGTGCACGTCTCTCTCTCTCGCACATCTCTCTCTCTCGCACATCTCTCTCTCTCGCACATCTTTCTCTCTCTCTCCGACATCTCACTCTCTCACACATCTCTCTCTCTCGCACATGTCTCTCTCTCGTGCACGTCTCTCTCTCTTGCACATCTCTCTCTCTCGCACATCTCTCTGTCTCGCACATCTCTCTCTCTCGTGCACGTCTCTCTCTCTCTCTCGCACATCTCTCTCTCTCGCACATCTCTCTCTCTCTCTCTCGCACATCTCTCTCTGTCGCACATCTCTCTCTCTCTCTCTCACACTTCTCTCTCTCTCTCGCACATGTCTCTCTCTCGTGCACGTCTCTCTCTCTCCCTCGCACATCTCTCTCTCTCGCACATCTCTCTCTCGCACATTTCTCTCTCTCGCACATCTCCCTATCTCGCACATCTCTCTCTCTCTCTCGCACATCTCTCTCTGTTGCATATCACTCTCTCTCTCTCTCGCACTTCTCTCTCTCTCGCACATCTCTCTCTCTCTCGCACATCTTTCTCTCTCACTCTCTCTTTCACACATCTCTCTCTCTCGCACATCTCTCTGTCTCGCACATCTTTCTCTCTCGCAACCCTCTCTCTCTCTCTCGCGCACCTCTCTCTCTCGCACACCTCTCTCTCTCGCACACCTCTCTCTCTCGCACATCTCTCTCTCTCGCACATCTCTCTCTCACACACATCACTCTCTCTCGCACATCTCTCTCTCGCACATCTCTCAATCACACATCTCTCTCTCTCTCTCTCGCATATCTCTCTCTCTCTCTCGCACATCTCTCTCTCTCTCTGTCTCGCACATCTCTCTGTCTCGCACCCCTCTCTCTCGCACATCTCTCTCTCTCGCACATCTCTCTCTCTCTCTCTCTCTCTCTCTCTCTCTCTCGCACATCTTTCTCTCTCTCTCGCACACCTCTCTCTCTCTCTCTCGCACATCTCTCTCTCTCGCACATGTCTCTCTCTCGTGCACGTCTCTCTCTCTCTCTCTCGCACATCTCTCTCTCTCGCACATCTCTCTCTCTCGCACATCTCTCTCTCTCGCACATCTCTCTCTCTCGCACATCTCTCTCTCTCTCTCTCACACATCTTTCTCTCTCTCTCCGACATCTCTCTCTCTCGCACATCTCTCTCTCTCGCACATGTCTCTCTCTCGTGCACGTCTCTCTCTCTCTCTCTCGCACATCTCTCTCTCTCGCACATCTCTCTCTCTCGCACATGTCTCTCTCTCGTGCACGTCTCTCTCTCTCTCTCGCACATCTCTCTCTCTCTCACATCTCTCTCTCGCACATTTCTCTCTCTCGCACATCTCTCTCTCTCGCACATCTCTCTCTCTCTCGCACATCTCTCTCTCTCTCGCACATCTTTCTCTCTCTCTCTCTCTTTCACATATGTCTCTCTCTCGCACATCTCTCTGTCTCGCACATCTTTCTCTCTCGCACACCTCTCTCTCTCTCTCGCGCACCTCTTTCTCTCGCACACCTCTCTCTCTCGCGCATGTCTCTCTCTCGCCCATGTCTCTCTCTCGCGCATGTTTCTCTCTCGCGCATGTTTCTCTCTCGCGCATTTCTCTCGCTCGCGCATCTCTCTCTCGCGCGCATCTCTCTCTCTTTATCTCGCACATCTCTCTCTCCCTCACTCTCGCACATCTCGCTCTCTCGCACATCTCGCTCTCTCTCGCTCTCTCTCTCTCGCACATCTCTCTCTCGCACATCTCTCTCTCGCACATCTCTCTCTCACGCAACTCTCTCTCTCTCTATCTCGCACATCTCACTCTCTCTATCTCGCACATCTCACTCTCTCTCTCGCACATCTCTCTCCCTCGCACATCTCTCTCTCCCACATCTCTCTCTCCCACATCTCTCTCTCTCTCGAACATCTCTCTCTCTTGCGCATCTCATTCTCTCTCTCTCGCGCATGTCTCTCTCTCGCACATCTCTCTTTCTCGCGCATCTCATTCTCTCTCTCTCGCGCATCTCATTCTCTCTCTCTCGCACATCTCTGTCTCTCACACATCTCTCGGTCCCACATCTCTCTCTCGCACATCTCTCTCTCACACATCTCGCGCGGTCTCTCTCTCTCGCACATCTCTCTCTCTCGCACATGTCTGTCTCTCGCACATGTCTCTCTCTCGTGCACGTCTCTCTCTCTCTCTCGCACATCTCTCTCTCTCGCACATCTCTCTCTCACACACATCACTCTCTCTCGCACATCTCTCTCTCGCACATCTCTCAATCACACATCTCTCTCTCTCTATCTCGCATATCTCTCCCTCTCTCTCTCGCACACCTCTCTGTCTCGCACATGTCTCTCTCTTTCTCTCGCGCATGTCTCTCTCTCTCTCACGCACGCACGTCTCTCGCTCGCGCACGTCTCTCTCTCTCTCGCACATCTCTCTCTCTCCCGCACATCTCTCTCTATCTCTCTCTCTCTGTCTCACACATCTCTCTGTCTCGCACATCTCTCTTTCTCGCACATCTCTCTCTCTCTCTCTCTCTCTCGCACATCTCTCTCTGTCGCACATCTCTCTCTCTCTCTCTCTCGCACTTCTCTCTCTCTCGCACTTCTCTCTCTCTCGCACATCTCTTTCTCTCGCACATCTTTCTCTCTCTCTCTCTTTCACACATCTCTCTCTCTCGCACATCTCGCGCGCTCTCTCTCTCTCGCACATCTCTCTCGCACATCTCTCTCGCACATCTCTCTCGCACATCTCTCTCTCGCACATCTCTCTCGCGCACATCTCTCTCTAGCACATCTCTCTCTCTCTCGCTCACATCTGTCTCTCTCTCGCACACCTCTCTCTCTCGCACATGTCTCTCTCTTTCTCTCGCGCACGTCTCTCTCTCTCTCACATATCTCTCTCTCTCTCTCGCACATCTCTCTCTCTCTCTGTCTCGCACATCTCTCTGTCTCGCACACCTCTCTCCCGCACATCACTCTCTATCTCTCTCTCTCTCTGTCTCACACATCTCTCTGTCTCGCACATCTCTCTTTCTCGCACATCTCTCTCTCTCTCTCTCTCTCTCGCACATCTCTCTCTGTCGCACATCTCTCTCTCTCTCTCTCTCGCACTTCTCTCTCTCTCGCACATCTCTCTCTCTCGCACATCTCTTTCTCTCGCACATCTTTCTCTCTCTCTCTCTTTCACACATCTCTCTCTCTCGCACATCTCGCGCGCTCTCTCTCTCTCGCACATCTCTCTCTCGCACATCTCTCTCGCACATCTCTCTCTCGCACATCTCTCTCGCGCACATCTCTCTCTAGCACATCTCTCTCTCTCTCGCTCACATCTGTCTCTCTCTCGCACACCTCTCTCTCTCGCACATGTCTCTCTCTTTCTCTCGCGCACGTCTCTCTCTCTCTCACATATCTCTCTCTCTCTCTCGCACATCTCTCTCTCTCTCTGTCTCGCACATCTCTCTGTCTCGCACACCTCTCTCTCGCACATCACTCTCTATCTCTCTCTCTCTCTGTCTCACACATCTCTCTGTCTCACACATCTCTCTGTCTCGCACATCTCTCTTTCTCGCATATCTCTCTCTCTCTCTCTCTCTGTCTCACACATCTCTCTGTCTCGCACATCTCTCTTTCTCGCACATCTCTCTCTCTCTCTCTCTCTCGCACATCTCTCTCTCTCGCACATCTCTCTCTCTCGCACATCTTTCTCTCTCTCTCTCTCTCTCTCTCTCTCGCACATCTCTCTCTGCCGCACATCTCTCTCTCTCTCTCTCTCTCTCTCTCGCACATCTCTCTCTCTCGCACATCTCTCTCTCTCTCTCTCTCTCACTCGCACATCTCTCTCTCTCGCACATCTCTCTCTCTCTCTCTCTCTCTCTCTCGCACATCTCTCTCTCTCGCACATCTCTCTCTCTCTCTCGCACATCTCTCTCTCTCGCACATCTCTCTCTCTCTCGCGCACAACTCTCTCTCTCTCTCGTACACCTCTCCCTCTCGCACATGTCTCTTTCTCTCGCGCATGTCTCTCGCTCACACACGTCTCTCTCTCTCTCGCACATCTCTCTCTCTCTCGCACATCTCACTCTCTCTCGCACATCTCTCTCTCTTGCACATCTCTCTCTCACACACATCTCTCTCTCACACATATCTCTCTCGCACATCTCTATCTCGCACATCTCTCTCTCGCACATCTCTTTCTCTCTCTCGCATACCTCTCTCTCTCGCACATGTCTCTCCCTTTCTCTCGGCAATGTCTCTCTCTCTCTCTCTCTCGCACATCTCTCTCTCTCGCACATCTCTCTCTCGCACACCTCTCTCTCTCGCACACCTCTCTCTCGCACATCTCTCTCTCTCGCACAGCTCCCTCTCTCGCACATCTCTCGGTCCCACATCTCTCTCTCACACATCTCGCGCGCTCTCTCTGTCTCGCACATCTCTCTGTCTCAGACATCTCTCTCTCTCGCACATCTCTCTCTCGCACATCTTTCTCTCTCTCTCCAACATCTCTCTCTCTCGCACATCTCTCTCTCTCGCACATGTCTCTCTCTCGTGCACGTCTCTCTCTCTCGCACATCTCTCTCTCTCGCACATCTCTCTCTCTCGCACATCTTTCTCTCTCTCTCCGACATCTCACTCTCTCACACATCTCTCTCTCTCGCACATGTCTCTCTCTCGTGCACGTCTCTCTCTCTTGCACATCTCTCTCTCTCGCACATCTCTCTGTCTCGCACATCTCTCTCTCTCGTGCACGTCTCTCTCTCTCTCTCGCACATCTCTCTCTCTCGCACATCTCTCTCTCTCTCTCTCGCACATCTCTCTCTGTCGCACATCTCTCTCTCTCTCTCTCACACTTCTCTCTCTCTCTCGCACATGTCTCTCTCTCGTGCACGTCTCTCTCTCTCCGTCGCACATCTCTCTCTCTCGCACATCTCTCTCTCGCACATTTCTCTCTCTCGCACATCTCTCTATCTCGCACATCTCTCTCTCTCTCTCGCACGTCTCTCTCTGTTGCATATCACTCTCTCTCTCTCTCGCACTTCTCTCTCTCTCGCACATCTCTCTCTCTCTCGCACATCTTTCTCTCTCACTCTCTCTTTCACACATCTCTCTCTCTCGCACATCTCTCTGTCTCGCACATCTTTCTCTCTCGCAACCCTCTCTCTCTCTCTCGCGCACCTCTTTCTCGCGCACACCTCTCTCTCTCGCACATCTCTCTCTCTCGCACATCTCTCTCTCACACACATCACTCTCTCTCGCACATCTCTCTCTCGCACATCTCTCAATCACACATCTCTCTCTCTCTATCTCGCATATCTCTCCCTCTCTCTCTCGCACACCTCTCTGTCTCGCACATGTCTCTCTCTTTCTCTCGCGCATGTCTCTCTCTCTCTCACGCACGCACGTCTCTCGCTCGCGCACGTCTCTCTCTCTCTCGCACATCTCTCTCTCTCTCGCACATCTCTCTCTATCTCTCTCTCTCTGTCTCACACATCTCTCTGTCTCGCACATCTCTCTTTCTCGCACATCTCTCTCTCTCTCTCTCTCTCTCGCACACCTCTCTCTCTCGCGCATGTCTCTCTCTCGCCCATGTCTCTCTCTCGCGCATGTTTCTCTCTCGCGCATGTTTCTCTCTCGCGCATGTTTCTCTCTCGCGCATTTCTCTCGCTCGCGCATCTCTCTCTCGCGCGCATCTCTCTCTCTTTATCTCGCACATCTCTCTCTCCCTCACTCTCGCACATCTCGCTCTCTCGCACATCTCGCTCTCTCTCGCTCTCTCTCTCTCGCACATCTCTCTCTCGCACATCTCTCTCTCGCACATCTCTCTCTCACGCAACTCTCTCTCTCTCTATCTCGCACATCTCACTCTCTCTATCTCGCACATCTCACTCTCTCTCTCGCACATCTCTCTCCCTCGCACATCTCTCTCTCCCACATCTCTCTCTCCCACATCTCTCTCTCTCTCGAACATCTCTCTCTCTCCCGCACATCTCTCTCTATCTCTCTCTCTCTGTCTCACACATCTCTCTGTCTCACACATCTCTCTGTCTCGCACATCTCTCTTTCTCGCACATCTCTCTCTCTCTCTCTCTCTCTCGCACATCTCTCTCTGTCGCACATCTCTCTCTCTCTCTCTCTCGCACTTCTCTCTCTCTCGCACATCTCTCTCTCTCGCACATCTCTTTCTCTCGCACATCTTTCTCTCTCTCTCTCTTTCACACATCTCTCTCTCTCGCACATCTCGCGCGCTCTCTCTCTCTCGCACATCTCTCTCTCGCACATCTCTCTCGCACATCTCTCTCTCGCACATCTCTCTCGCGCACATCTCTCTCTAGCACATCTCTCTCTCTCTCGCTCACATCTGTCTCTCTCTCGCACACCTCTCTCTCTCGCACATGTCTCTCTCTTTCTCTCGCGCACGTCTCTCTCTCTCTCACATATCTCTCTCTCTCTCTCGCACATCTCTCTCTCTCTCTGTCTCGCACATCTCTCTGTCTCGCACACCTCTCTCTCGCACATCACTCTCTATCTCTCTCTCTCTCTGTCTCACACATCTCTCTGTCTCGCACATCTCTCTGTCTCGCACATCTCTCTTTCTCGCATATCTCTCTCTCTGTCTCACACATCTCTCTGTCTCGCACATCTCTCTTTCTCGCACATCTCTCTCTCTCTCTCTCTCTCGCACATCTCTCTCTCTCGCACATCTTTCTCTCTCTCTCTCTCTCGCACTTCTCTCTCTCTCGCACATCTCTCTCTCTCGCACATCTCTCTCTCTCGCACATCTTTCTCTCTCTCTCTCTTTCACACATCTCTCTCTCGCACATCTCACGCGCTCTCTCTCTCGCACATCTCTCTCTCGCACATCTCTCTCTCGCACATCTCTCTCTCGCACATCTCTCTCTCGCACACCTCTCTCTCGCACACCTCTCTCTCTCGCACATCTCTCTCTCTCTCGCTCACATCTGTCTCCCTCTCGCACACCTCTCTCTCTCGCACATGTCTCTCTCTTTCTCTCGCGCACCTCTCTCTCTCTCTCTCTCTCTCTCGCATATCTCTCTCTCTCTCTCGCACATCTCTCTCTCTCTCTGTCTCGCACATCTCTCTGTCTCGCACACCTCTCTCTCGCACATCACTCTCTCTCGCACATCTCGCTCTCTCTCGCTCTCTCTCTCTCGCACATCTCTCTCTCGCACATCTCACTCTCTCTCGCACATCTCTCTCTCTCGCACATCTCTCTCTCTCGCACATCTCTCTCTCACACACATCTCTCTCTCACACATATCTCTCTCGCACATCTCTATCTCGCACATCTCTCTCTCGCACATCTCTTTCTCTCTCTCGCATACCTCTCTCTCTCGCACATGTCTCTCCCTTTCTCTCGGCAATGTCTCTCTCTCTCTCTCTCTCGCACATCTCTCTCTCTCGCACATCTCTCTCTCGCACACCTCTCTCTCTCGCACACCTCTCTCTCGCACATCTCTCTCTCTCGCACATCTCTCTCTCTCGCACAGCTCCCTCTCTCGCACATCTCTCGGTCCCACATCTCTCTCTCACACATCTCGCGCGCTCTCTCTGTCTCGCACATCTCTCTGTCTCAGACATCTCTCTCTCTCGCACATCTCTCTCTCGCACATCTTTCTCTCTCTCTCCAACATCTCTCTCTCTCGCACATCTCTCTCTCTCGCACATGTCTCTCTCTCGTGCACGTCTCTCTCTCTCGCACATCTCTCTCTCTCGCACATCTCTCTCTCTCGCACATCTTTCTCTCTCTCTCCGACATCTCACTCTCTCACACATCTCTCTCTCTCGCACATGTCTCTCTCTCGTGCACGTCTCTCTCTCTTGCACATCTCTCTCTCTCGCACATCTCTCTGTCTCGCACATCTCTCTCTCTCGTGCACGTCTCTCTCTCTCTCTCGCACATCTCTCTCTCTCGCACATCTCTCTCTCTCTCTCTCGCACATCTCTCTCTGTCGCACATCTCTCTCTCTCTCTCTCACACTTCTCTCTCTCTCTCGCACATGTCTCTCTCTCGTGCACGTCTCTCTCTCTCCCTCGCACATCTCTCTCTCTCGCACATCTCTCTCTCGCACATTTCTCTCTCTCGCACATCTCCCTATCTCGCACATCTCTCTCTCTCTCTCGCACATCTCTCTCTGTTGCATATCACTCTCTCTCTCTCTCGCACTTCTCTCTCTCTCGCACATCTCTCTCTCTCTCGCACATCTTTCTCTCTCACTCTCTCTTTCACACATCTCTCTCTCTCGCACATCTCTCTGTCTCGCACATCTTTCTCTCTCGCAACCCTCTCTCTCTCTCTCGCGCACCTCTTTCTCGCGCACACCTCTCTCTCTCGCACACCTCTCTCTCTCGCACATCTCTCTCTCTCGCACATCTCTCTCTCACACACATCACTCTCTCTCGCACATCTCTCTCTCGCACATCTCTCAATCACACATCTCTCTCTCTCTCTCTCGCATATCTCTCTCTCTCTCTCGCACATCTCTCTCTCTCTCTGTCTCGCACATCTCTCTGTCTCGCACCCCTCTCTCTCGCACATCTCTCTCTCTCGCACATCTCTCTCTCTCTCTCTCTCTCTCTCTCTCTCTCTCGCACATCTTTCTCTCTCTCTCGCACACCTCTCTCTCTCTCTCTCGCACATCTCTCTCTCTCGCACATGTCTCTCTCTCGTGCACGTCTCTCTCTCTCTCTCTCGCACATCTCTCTCTCTCGCACATCTCTCTCTCTCGCACATCTCTCTCTCTCGCACATCTCTCTCTCTCGCACATCTCTCTCTCTCTCTCTCACACATCTTTCTCTCTCTCTCCGACATCTCTCTCTCTCGCACATCTCTCTCTCTCGCACATGTCTCTCTCTCGTGCACGTCTCTCTCTCTCTCTCTCGCACATCTCTCTCTCTCGCACATCTCTCTCTCTCGCACATGTCTCTCTCTCGTGCACGTCTCTCTCTCTCTCTCGCACATCTCTCTCTCTCTCACATCTCTCTCTCGCACATTTCTCTCTCTCGCACATCTCTCTCTCTCGCACATCTCTCTCTCTCTCGCACATCTCTCTCTCTCTCGCACATCTTTCTCTCTCTCTCTCTCTTTCACATATGTCTCTCTCTCGCACATCTCTCTGTCTCGCACATCTTTCTCTCTCGCACACCTCTCTCTCTCTCTCGCGCACCTCTTTCTCTCGCACACCTCTCTCTCTCGCGCATGTCTCTCTCTCGCCCATGTCTCTCTCTCGCGCATGTTTCTCTCTCGCGCATGTTTCTCTCTCGCGCATTTCTCTCGCTCGCGCATCTCTCTCTCGCGCGCATCTCTCTCTCTTTATCTCGCACATCTCTCTCTCCCTCACTCTCGCACATCTCGCTCTCTCGCACATCTCGCTCTCTCTCGCTCTCTCTCTCTCGCACATCTCTCTCTCGCACATCTCTCTCTCGCACATCTCTCTCTCACGCAACTCTCTCTCTCTCTATCTCGCACATCTCACTCTCTCTATCTCGCACATCTCACTCTCTCTCTCGCACATCTCTCTCCCTCGCACATCTCTCTCTCCCACATCTCTCTCTCCCACATCTCTCTCTCTCTCGAACATCTCTCTCTCTTGCGCATCTCATTCTCTCTCTCTCGCGCATGTCTCTCTCTCGCACATCTCTCTTTCTCGCGCATCTCATTCTCTCTCTCTCGCGCATCTCATTCTCTCTCTCTCGCACATCTCTCTCTCGCACACCTCTCTCTCTCGCACACCTCTCTCTCGCACATCTCTGTCTCTCACACATCTCTCGGTCCCACATCTCTCTCTCGCACATCTCTCTCTCACACATCTCGCGCGGTCTCTCTCTCTCGCACATCTCTCTCTCTCGCACATGTCTGTCTCTCGCACATGTCTCTCTCTCGTGCACGTCTCTCTCTCTCTCTCGCACATCTCTCTCTCTCGCACATCTCTCTCTCACACACATCACTCTCTCTCGCACATCTCTCTCTCGCACATCTCTCAATCACACATCTCTCTCTCTCTATCTCGCATATCTCTCCCTCTCTCTCTCGCACACCTCTCTGTCTCGCACATGTCTCTCTCTTTCTCTCGCGCATGTCTCTCTCTCTCTCACGCACGCACGTCTCTCGCTCGCGCACGTCTCTCTCTCTCTCGCACATCTCTCTCTCTCCCGCACATCTCTCTCTATCTCTCTCTCTCTGTCTCACACATCTCTCTGTCTCGCACATCTCTCTTTCTCGCACATCTCTCTCTCTCTCTCTCTCTCTCGCACATCTCTCTCTGTCGCACATCTCTCTCTCTCTCTCTCTCGCACTTCTCTCTCTCTCGCACTTCTCTCTCTCTCGCACATCTCTTTCTCTCGCACATCTTTCTCTCTCTCTCTCTTTCACACATCTCTCTCTCTCGCACATCTCGCGCGCTCTCTCTCTCTCGCACATCTCTCTCGCACATCTCTCTCGCACATCTCTCTCGCACATCTCTCTCTCGCACATCTCTCTCGCGCACATCTCTCTCTAGCACATCTCTCTCTCTCTCGCTCACATCTGTCTCTCTCTCGCACACCTCTCTCTCTCGCACATGTCTCTCTCTTTCTCTCGCGCACGTCTCTCTCTCTCTCACATATCTCTCTCTCTCTCTCGCACATCTCTCTCTCTCTCTGTCTCGCACATCTCTCTGTCTCGCACACCTCTCTCCCGCACATCACTCTCTATCTCTCTCTCTCTCTGTCTCACACATCTCTCTGTCTCGCACATCTCTCTTTCTCGCACATCTCTCTCTCTCTCTCTCTCTCTCGCACATCTCTCTCTGTCGCACATCTCTCTCTCTCTCTCTCTCGCACTTCTCTCTCTCGCACATCTCTCTCTCTCGCACATCTCTTTCTCTCGCACATCTTTCTCTCTCTCTCTCTTTCACACATCTCTCTCTCTCGCACATCTCGCGCGCTCTCTCTCTCTCGCACATCTCTCTCTCGCACATCTCTCTCGCACATCTCTCTCTCGCACATCTCTCTCGCGCACATCTCTCTCTAGCACATCTCTCTCTCTCTCGCTCACATCTGTCTCTCTCTCGCACACCTCTCTCTCTCGCACATGTCTCTCTCTTTCTCTCGCGCACGTCTCTCTCTCTCTCACATATCTCTCTCTCTCTCTCGCACATCTCTCTCTCTCTCTCTCTCGCACATCTCTCTATCTCGCACATCTCTCTCTCTCTCTCGCACGTCTCTCTCTGTTGCATATCACTCTCTCTCTCTCTCGCACTTCTCTCTCTCTCGCACATCTCTCTCTCTCTCGCACATCTTTCTCTCTCACTCTCTCTTTCACACATCTCTCTCTCTCGCACATCTCTCTGTCTCGCACATCTTTCTCTCTCGCAACCCTCTCTCTCTCTCTCGCGCACCTCTTTCTCGCGCACACCTCTCTCTCTCGCACATCTCTCTCTCTCGCACATCTCTCTCTCACACACATCACTCTCTCTCGCACATCTCTCTCTCGCACATCTCTCAATCACACATCTCTCTCTCTCTATCTCGCATATCTCTCCCTCTCTCTCTCGCACACCTCTCTGTCTCGCACATGTCTCTCTCTTTCTCTCGCGCATGTCTCTCTCTCTCTCACGCACGCACGTCTCTCGCTCGCGCACGTCTCTCTCTCTCTCGCACATCTCTCTCTCTCTCGCACATCTCTCTCTATCTCTCTCTCTCTGTCTCACACATCTCTCTGTCTCGCACATCTCTCTTTCTCGCACATCTCTCTCTCTCTCTCTCTCTCTCTCGCACACCTCTCTCTCTCGCGCATGTCTCTCTCTCGCCCATGTCTCTCTCTCGCGCATGTTTCTCTCTCGCGCATGTTTCTCTCTCGCGCATTTCTCTCGCTCGCGCATCTCTCTCTCGCGCGCATCTCTCTCTCTTTATCTCGCACATCTCTCTCTCCCTCACTCTCGCACATCTCGCTCTCTCGCACATCTCGCTCTCTCTCGCTCTCTCTCTCTCGCACATCTCTCTCTCGCACATCTCTCTCTCGCACATCTCTCTCTCACGCAACTCTCTCTCTCTCTATCTCGCACATCTCACTCTCTCTATCTCGCACATCTCACTCTCTCTCTCGCACATCTCTCTCCCTCGCACATCTCTCTCTCCCACATCTCTCTCTCCCACATCTCTCTCTCTCTCGAACATCTCTCTCTCTCCCGCACATCTCTCTCTATCTCTCTCTCTCTGTCTCACACATCTCTCTGTCTCGCACATCTCTCTTTCTCGCACATCTCTCTCTCTCTCTCTCTCTCTCGCACATCTCTCTCTGTCGCACATCTCTCTCTCTCTCTCTCTCGCACTTCTCTCTCTCTCGCACATCTCTCTCTCTCGCACATCTCTTTCTCTCGCACATCTTTCTCTCTCTCTCTCTTTCACACATCTCTCTCTCTCGCACATCTCGCGCGCTCTCTCTCTCTCGCACATCTCTCTCTCGCACATCTCTCTCGCACATCTCTCTCTCGCACATCTCTCTCGCGCACATCTCTCTCTAGCACATCTCTCTCTCTCTCGCTCACATCTGTCTCTCTCTCGCACACCTCTCTCTCTCGCACATGTCTCTCTCTTTCTCTCGCGCACGTCTCTCTCTCTCTCACATATCTCTCTCTCTCTCTCGCACATCTCTCTCTCTCTCTGTCTCGCACATCTCTCTGTCTCGCACACCTCTCTCTCGCACATCACTCTCTATCTCTCTCTCTCTCTGTCTCACACATCTCTCTGTCTCGCACATCTCTCTGTCTCGCACATCTCTCTTTCTCGCATATCTCTCTCTCTCTCTCTCTCTGTCTCACACATCTCTCTGTCTCGCACATCTCTCTTTCTCGCACATCTCTCTCTCTCTCTCTCTCTCGCACATCTCTCTCTCTCGCACATCTTTCTCTCTCTCTCTCTCTCTCTCTCTCTCGCACATCTCTCTCTGCCGCACATCTCTCTCTCTCTCTCTCTCTCTCTCTCGCACATCTCTCTCTCTCGCACATCTCTCTCTCTCTCTCTCTCTCACTCGCACATCTCTCTCTCTCGCACATCTCTCTCTCTCTCTCTCTCTCTCTCTCGCACATCTCTCTCTCTCGCACATCTCTCTCTCTCTCTCGCACATCTCTCTCTCTCGCACATCTCTCTCTCTCTCGCGCACAACTCTCTCTCTCTCTCGTACACCTCTCCCTCTCGCACATGTCTCTTTCTCTCGCGCATGTCTCTCGCTCACACACGTCTCTCTCTCTCTCGCACATCTCTCTCTCTCTCGCACATCTCACTCTCTCTCGCACATCTCTCTCTCTTGCACATCTCTCTCTCACACACATCTCTCTCTCACACATATCTCTCTCGCACATCTCTATCTCGCACATCTCTCTCTCGCACATCTCTTTCTCTCTCTCGCATACCTCTCTCTCTCGCACATGTCTCTCCCTTTCTCTCGGCAATGTCTCTCTCTCTCTCTCTCTCGCACATCTCTCTCTCTCGCACATCTCTCTCTCGCACACCTCTCTCTCTCGCACACCTCTCTCTCGCACATCTCTCTCTCTCGCACAGCTCCCTCTCTCGCACATCTCTCGGTCCCACATCTCTCTCTCACACATCTCGCGCGCTCTCTCTGTCTCGCACATCTCTCTGTCTCAGACATCTCTCTCTCTCGCACATCTCTCTCTCGCACATCTTTCTCTCTCTCTCCAACATCTCTCTCTCTCGCACATCTCTCTCTCTCGCACATGTCTCTCTCTCGTGCACGTCTCTCTCTCTCGCACATCTCTCTCTCTCGCACATCTCTCTCTCTCGCACATCTTTCTCTCTCTCTCCGACATCTCACTCTCTCACACATCTCTCTCTCTCGCACATGTCTCTCTCTCGTGCACGTCTCTCTCTCTTGCACATCTCTCTCTCTCGCACATATCTCTGTCTCGCACATCTCTCTCTCTCGTGCACGTCTCTCTCTCTCTCTCGCACATCTCTCTCTCTCGCACATCTCTCTCTCTCTCTCTCGCACATCTCTCTCTGTCGCACATCTCTCTCTCTCTCTCTCACACTTCTCTCTCTCTCTCGCACATGTCTCTCTCTCGTGCACGTCTCTCTCTCTCCGTCGCACATCTCTCTCTCTCGCACATCTCTCTCTCGCACATTTCTCTCTCTCGCACATCTCTCTATCTCGCACATCTCTCTCTCTCTCTCGCACGTCTCTCTCTGTTGCATATCACTCTCTCTCTCTCTCGCACTTCTCTCTCTCTCGCACATCTCTCTCTCTCTCGCACATCTTTCTCTCTCACTCTCTCTTTCACACATCTCTCTCTCTCGCACATCTCTCTGTCTCGCACATCTTTCTCTCTCGCAACCCTCTCTCTCTCTCTCGCGCACCTCTTTCTCGCGCACACCTCTCTCTCTCGCACATCTCTCTCTCTCGCACATCTCTCTCTCACACACATCACTCTCTCTCGCACATCTCTCTCTCGCACATCTCTCAATCACACATCTCTCTCTCTCTATCTCGCATATCTCTCCCTCTCTCTCTCGCACACCTCTCTGTCTCGCACATGTCTCTCTCTTTCTCTCGCGCATGTCTCTCTCTCTCTCACGCACGCACGTCTCTCGCTCGCGCACGTCTCTCTCTCTCTCGCACATCTCTCTCTCTCTCGCACATCTCTCTCTATCTCTCTCTCTCTGTCTCACACATCTCTCTGTCTCGCACATCTCTCTTTCTCGCACATCTCTCTCTCTCTCTCTCTCTCTCGCACATCTCTCTCTGTCGCACATCTCTCTCTCTCTCTCTCTCGCACTTCTCTCTCTCTCGCACATCTCTCTCTCTCGCACATCTCTTTCTCTCGCACATCTTTCTCTCTCTCTCTCTTTCACACATCTCTCTCTCTCGCACATCTCGCGCGCTCTCTCTCTCGCACATCTCTCTCTCGCACATCTCTCTCGCACATCTCTCTCTCGCACATCTCTCTCTCGCACATCTCTCTCTCGCACATCTCTCTCTAGCACATCTCTCTCTCTCTCGCTCACATCTGTCTCTCTCTCGCACACCTCTCTCTCTCGCACATGTCTCTCTCTTTCTCTCGCGCACGTCTCTCTCTCTCTCACATATCTCTCTCTCTCTCTCGCACATCTCTCTCTCTCTCTGTCTCGCACATCTCTCTGTCTCGCACACCTCTCTCTCGCACATCACTCTCTATCTCTCTCTCTCTCTGTCTCACACATCTCTCTGTCTCGCACATCTCTCTTTCTCGCATATCTCTCTCTCTCTCTCTCTCTCTGTCTCACACATCTCTCTGTCTCGCACATCTCTCTTTCTCGCACATCTCTCTCTCTCTCTCTCTCTCTCGCACATCTCTCTCTCTCGCACATCTTTCTCTCTCTCTCTCTCTCTCTCTCGCACATCTCTCTCTGCCGCACATCTCTCTCTCTCTCTCTCTCTCTCTCTCTCTCTCTCTCTCTCGCACATCTCTCTCTCTCGCACATCTCTCTCTCTCTCTCTCTCTCACTCGCACATCTCTCTCTCTCGCACATCTCTCTCTCTCTCTCTCTCTCTCGCACATCTCTCTCTCTCGCACATCTCTCTCTCTCGCACATCTCTCTCTCTCGCACATCTCTCTCTCTCTCGCGCACAACTCTCTCTCTCTCTCGTACACCTCTCCCTCTCGCACATGTCTCTTTCTCTCGCGCATGTCTCTCGCTCACACACGTCTCTCTCTCTCTCGCACATCTCTCTCTCTCTCGCACATCTCTCTCTCTCTCGCACATCTCTCTCTATCTCTCTCTCTCTGTCTCACACATCTCTCTGTCTCGCACATCTCTCTCTCTCTCTCTCTCTCGCACATCTCTCTCTGTCGCACATCTCTCTCTCTCTCTCTCTCTCGCACTTCTCTCTCTCTCGCACATCTCTCTCTCTCGCACATCTCTCTCTCTCGCACATCTTTCTCTCTCTCTCTCTTTCACACATCTCTCTCTCGCACATCTCACGCGCTCTCTCTCTCGCACATCTCTCTCTCGCACATCTCTCTCTCGCACATCTCTCTCTCGCACACCTCTCTCTCTCGCACATCTCTCTCTCTCTCGCTCACATCTGTCTCCCTCTCGCACACCTCTCTCTCTCGCACATGTCTCTCTCTTTCTCTCGCGCACCTCTCTCTCTCTCTCTCTCTCTCTCGCATATCTCTCTCTCTCTCTCGCACATCTCTCTCTCTCTCTGTCTCGCACATCTCTCTGTCTCGCACACCTCTCTCTCGCACATCACTCTCTCTCGCACATCTCGCTCTCTCTCGCTCTCTCTCTCTCGCACATCTCTCTCTCGCACATCTCACTCTCTCTCGCACATCTCTCTCTCTCGCACATCTCTCTCTCTCGCACATCTCTCTCTCACACACATCTCTCTCTCACACATATCTCTCTCGCACATCTCTATCTCGCACATCTCTCTCTCGCACATCTCTTTCTCTCTCTCGCATACCTCTCTCTCTCGCACATGTCTCTCCCTTTCTCTCGGCAATGTCTCTCTCTCTCTCTCTCTCGCACATCTCTCTCTCTCGCACATCTCTCTCTCGCACACCTCTCTCTCTCGCACACCTCTCTCTCGCACATCTCACTCTCTCGCACAGCTCCCTCTCTCGCACATCTCTCGGTCCCACATCTCTCTCTCACACATCTCGCGCGCTCTCTCTGTCTCGCACATCTCTCTGTCTCAGACATCTCTCTCTCTCGCACATCTCTCTCTCGCACATCTTTCTCTCTCTCTCCAACATCTCTCTCTCTCGCACATCTCTCTCTCTCGCACATGTCTCTCTCTCGTGCACGTCTCTCTCTCTCGCACATCTCTCTCTCTCGCACATCTCTCTCTCTCGCACATCTTTCTCTCTCTCTCCGACATCTCACTCTCTCACACATCTCTCTCTCTCGCACATGTCTCTCTCTCGTGCACGTCTCTCTCTCTTGCACATCTCTCTCTCTCGCACATCTCTCTGTCTCGCACATCTCTCTCTCTCGTGCACGTCTCTCTCTCTCTCTCGCACATCTCTCTCTCTCGCACATCTCTCTCTCTCTCTCTCGCACATCTCTCTCTGTCGCACATCTCTCTCTCTCTCTCTCACACTTCTCTCTCTCTCTCGCACATGTCTCTCTCTCGTGCACGTCTCTCTCTCTCCCTCGCACATCTCTCTCTCTCGCACATCTCTCTCTCGCACATTTCTCTCTCTCGCACATCTCTCTATCTCGCACATCTCTCTCTCTCTCTCGCACATCTCTCTCTGTTGCATATCACTCTCTCTCTCTCTCGCACTTCTCTCTCTCTCGCACATCTCTCTCTCTCTCGCACATCTTTCTCTCTCACTCTCTCTTTCACACATCTCTCTCTCTCGCACATCTCTCTGTCTCGCACATCTTTCTCTCTCGCAACCCTCTCTCTCTCTCTCGCGCACCTCTTTCTCGCGCACACCTCTCTCTCTCGCACACCTCTCTCTCTCGCACATCTCTCTCTCTCGCACATCTCTCTCTCACACACATCACTCTCTCTCGCACATCTCTCTCTCGCACATCTCTCAATCACACATCTCTCTCTCTCTCTCTCGCATATCTCTCTCTCTCTCTCGCACATCTCTCTCTCTCTCTGTCTCGCACATCTCTCTGTCTCGCACCCCTCTCTCTCGCACATCTCTCTCTCTCGCACATCTCTCTCTCTCTCTCTCTCTCTCTCTCTCTCTCTCGCACATCTTTCTCTCTCTCTCGCACACCTCTCTCTCTCTCTCTCGCACATCTTTCTCTCTCTCTCCGACATCTCTCTCTCTCGCACATCTCTCTCTCTCGCACATGTCTCTCTCTCGTGCACGTCTCTCTCTCTCTCTCTCGCACATCTCTCTCTCTCGCACATCTCTCTCTCTCGCACATCTCTCTCTCTCGCACATCTCTCTCTCTCTCTCTCACACATCTTTCTCTCTCTCTCCGACATCTCTCTCTCTCGCACATCTCTCTCTCTCGCACATGTCTCTCTCTCGTGCACGTCTCTCTCTCTCTCTCTCGCACATCTCTCTCTCTCGCACATCTCTCTCTCTCGCACATGTCTCTCTCTCGTGCACGTCTCTCTCTCTCTCTCGCACATCTCTCTCTCTCTCACATCTCTCTCTCGCACATTTCTCTCTCTCGCACATCTCTCTCTCTCGCACATCTCTCTCTCTCTCGCACATCTCTCTCTCTCTCGCACATCTTTCTCTCTCTCTCTCTCTTTCACATATGTCTCTCTCTCGCACATCTCTCTGTCTCGCACATCTTTCTCTCTCGCACACCTCTCTCTCTCTCTCGCGCACCTCTTTCTCTCGCACACCTCTCTCTCTCGCGCATGTCTCTCTCTCGCCCATGTCTCTCTCTCGCGCATGTTTCTCTCTCGCGCATGTTTCTCTCTCGCGCATTTCTCTCGCTCGCGCATCTCTCTCTCGCGCGCATCTCTCTCTCTTTATCTCGCACATCTCTCTCTCCCTCACTCTCGCACATCTCGCTCTCTCGCACATCTCGCTCTCTCTCGCTCTCTCTCTCTCGCACATCTCTCTCTCGCACATCTCTCTCTCGCACATCTCTCTCTCGCACATCTCTCTCTCACGCAACTCTCTCTCTCTCTATCTCGCACATCTCACTCTCTCTATCTCGCACATCTCACTCTCTCTCTCGCACATCTCTCTCCCTCGCACATCTCTCTCTCCCACATCTCTCTCTCCCACATCTCTCTCTCTCTCGAACATCTCTCTCTCTTGCGCATCTCATTCTCTCTCTCTCGCGCATGTCTCTCTCTCGCACATCTCTCTTTCTCGCGCATCTCATTCTCTCTCTCTCGCGCATCTCATTCTCTCTCTCTCGCACATCTCTCTCTCGCACACCTCTCTCTCTCGCACACCTCTCTCTCGCACATCTCTGTCTCTCACACATCTCTCGGTCCCACATCTCTCTCTCGCACATCTCTCTCTCACACATCTCGCGCGGTCTCTCTCTCTCGCACATCTCTCTCTCTCGCACATGTCTGTCTCTCGCACATGTCTCTCTCTCGTGCACGTCTCTCTCTCTCTCTCGCACATCTCTCTCTCTCGCACATCTCTCTCTCACACACATCACTCTCTCTCGCACATCTCTCTCTCGCACATCTCTCAATCACACATCTCTCTCTCTCTATCTCGCATATCTCTCCCTCTCTCTCTCGCACACCTCTCTGTCTCGCACATGTCTCTCTCTTTCTCTCGCGCATGTCTCTCTCTCTCTCACGCACGCACGTCTCTCGCTCGCGCACGTCTCTCTCTCTCTCGCACATCTCTCTCTCTCCCGCACATCTCTCTCTATCTCTCTCTCTCTGTCTCACACATCTCTCTGTCTCGCACATCTCTCTTTCTCGCACATCTCTCTCTCTCTCTCTCTCTCTCGCACATCTCTCTCTGTCGCACATCTCTCTCTCTCTCTCTCTCGCACTTCTCTCTCTCTCGCACTTCTCTCTCTCTCGCACATCTCTTTCTCTCGCACATCTTTCTCTCTCTCTCTCTTTCACACATCTCTCTCTCTCGCACATCTCGCGCGCTCTCTCTCTCTCGCACATCTCTCTCGCACATCTCTCTCGCACATCTCTCTCTCGCACATCTCTCTCGCGCACATCTCTCTCTAGCACATCTCTCTCTCTCTCGCTCACATCTGTCTCTCTCTCGCACACCTCTCTCTCTCGCACATGTCTCTCTCTTTCTCTCGCGCACGTCTCTCTCTCTCTCACATATCTCTCTCTCTCTCTCGCACATCTCTCTCTCTCTCTGTCTCGCACATCTCTCTGTCTCGCACACCTCTCTCTCGCACATCACTCTCTATCTCTCTCTCTCTCTGTCTCACACATCTCTCTGTCTCGCACATCTCTCTTTCTCGCATATCTCTCTCTCTCTCTCTCTCTGTCTCACACATCTCTCTGTCTCGCACATCTCTCTTTCTCGCACATCTCTCTCTCTCTCTCTCTCTCGCACATCTCTCTCTCTCGCACATCTTTCTCTCTCTCTCTCTCTCTCTCTCTCTCGCACATCTCTCTCTGCCGCACATCTCTCTCTCTCTCTCTCTCTCTCTCTCGCACATCTCTCTCTCTCGCACATCTCTCTCTCTCTCTCTCTCTCACTCGCACATCTCTCTCTCTCGCACATCTCTCTCTCTCTCTCTCTCTCTCTCTCGCACATCTCTCTCTCTCGCACATCTCTCTCTCTCTCTCGCACATCTCTCTCTCTCGCACATCTCTCTCTCTCTCGCGCACAACTCTCTCTCTCTCTCGTACACCTCTCCCTCTCGCACATGTCTCTTTCTCTCGCGCATGTCTCTCGCTCACACACGTCTCTCTCTCTCTCGCACATCTCTCTCTCTCTCGCACATCTCACTCTCTCTCGCACATCTCTCTCTCTTGCACATCTCTCTCTCACACACATCTCTCTCTCACACATATCTCTCTCGCACATCTCTATCTCGCACATCTCTCTCTCGCACATCTCTTTCTCTCTCTCGCATACCTCTCTCTCTCGCACATGTCTCTCCCTTTCTCTCGGCAATGTCTCTCTCTCTCTCTCTCTCGCACATCTCTCTCTCTCGCACATCTCTCTCTCGCACACCTCTCTCTCTCGCACACCTCTCTCTCGCACATCTCTCTCTCTCGCACAGCTCCCTCTCTCGCACATCTCTCGGTCCCACATCTCTCTCTCACACATCTCGCGCGCTCTCTCTGTCTCGCACATCTCTCTGTCTCAGACATCTCTCTCTCTCGCACATCTCTCTCTCGCACATCTTTCTCTCTCTCTCCAACATCTCTCTCTCTCGCACATCTCTCTCTCTCGCACATGTCTCTCTCTCGTGCACGTCTCTCTCTCTCGCACATCTCTCTCTCTCGCACATCTCTCTCTCTCGCACATCTTTCTCTCTCTCTCCGACATCTCACTCTCTCACACATCTCTCTCTCTCGCACATGTCTCTCTCTCGTGCACGTCTCTCTCTCTTGCACATCTCTCTCTCTCGCACATATCTCTGTCTCGCACATCTCTCTCTCTCGTGCACGTCTCTCTCTCTCTCTCGCACATCTCTCTCTCTCGCACATCTCTCTCTCTCTCTCTCGCACATCTCTCTCTGTCGCACATCTCTCTCTCTCTCTCTCACACTTCTCTCTCTCTCTCGCACATGTCTCTCTCTCGTGCACGTCTCTCTCTCTCCGTCGCACATCTCTCTCTCTCGCACATCTCTCTCTCGCACATTTCTCTCTCTCGCACATCTCTCTATCTCGCACATCTCTCTCTCTCTCTCGCACGTCTCTCTCTGTTGCATATCACTCTCTCTCTCTCTCGCACTTCTCTCTCTCTCGCACATCTCTCTCTCTCTCGCACATCTTTCTCTCTCACTCTCTCTTTCACACATCTCTCTCTCTCGCACATCTCTCTGTCTCGCACATCTTTCTCTCTCGCAACCCTCTCTCTCTCTCTCGCGCACCTCTTTCTCGCGCACACCTCTCTCTCTCGCACATCTCTCTCTCTCGCACATCTCTCTCTCACACACATCACTCTCTCTCGCACATCTCTCTCTCGCACATCTCTCAATCACACATCTCTCTCTCTCTATCTCGCATATCTCTCCCTCTCTCTCTCGCACACCTCTCTGTCTCGCACATGTCTCTCTCTTTCTCTCGCGCATGTCTCTCTCTCTCTCACGCACGCACGTCTCTCGCTCGCGCACGTCTCTCTCTCTCTCGCACATCTCTCTCTCTCTCGCACATCTCTCTCTATCTCTCTCTCTCTGTCTCACACATCTCTCTGTCTCGCACATCTCTCTTTCTCGCACATCTCTCTCTCTCTCTCTCTCTCGCACATCTCTCTCTGTCGCACATCTCTCTCTCTCTCTCTCTCGCACTTCTCTCTCTCTCGCACATCTCTCTCTCTCGCACATCTCTTTCTCTCGCACATCTTTCTCTCTCTCTCTCTTTCACACATCTCTCTCTCTCGCACATCTCGCGCGCTCTCTCTCTCGCACATCTCTCTCTCGCACATCTCTCTCTCGCACATCTCTCTCGCACATCTCTCTCTCGCACATCTCTCTCTCGCACATCTCTCTCTAGCACATCTCTCTCTCTCTCGCTCACATCTGTCTCTCTCTCGCACACCTCTCTCTCTCGCACATGTCTCTCTCTTTCTCTCGCGCACGTCTCTCTCTCTCTCACATATCTCTCTCTCTCTCTCGCACATCTCTCTCTCTCTCTGTCTCGCACATCTCTCTGTCTCGCACACCTCTCTCTCGCACATCACTCTCTATCTCTCTCTCTCTCTGTCTCACACATCTCTCTGTCTCGCACATCTCTCTTTCTCGCATATCTCTCTCTCTCTCTCTCTCTCTGTCTCACACATCTCTCTGTCTCGCACATCTCTCTTTCTCGCACATCTCTCTCTCTCTCTCTCTCTCTCGCACATCTCTCTCTCTCGCACATCTTTCTCTCTCTCTCTCTCTCTCTCTCGCACATCTCTCTCTGCCGCACATCTCTCTCTCTCTCTCTCTCTCTCTCTCTCTCTCTCTCTCGCACATCTCTCTCTCTCGCACATCTCTCTCTCTCTCTCTCTCTCACTCGCACATCTCTCTCTCTCGCACATCTCTCTCTCTCTCTCTCTCTCTCGCACATCTCTCTCTCTCGCACATCTCTCTCTCTCGCACATCTCTCTCTCTCGCACATCTCTCTCTCTCTCGCGCACAACTCTCTCTCTCTCTCTCGTACACCTCTCCCTCTCGCACATGTCTCTTTCTCTCGCGCATGTCTCTCGCTCACACACGTCTCTCTCTCTCTCGCACATCTCTCTCTCTCTCGCACATCTCTCTCTCTCTCGCACATCTCTCTCTATCTCTCTCTCTCTGTCTCACACATCTCTCTGTCTCGCACATCTCTCTCTCTCTCTCTCTCTCGCACATCTCTCTCTGTCGCACATCTCTCTCTCTCTCTCTCTCTCGCACTTCTCTCTCTCTCGCACATCTCTCTCTCTCTCGCACATCTCTCTCTCTCGCACATCTCTCTCTCTCGCACATCTTTCTCTCTCTCTCTCTTTCACACATCTCTCTCTCGCACATCTCACGCGCTCTCTCTCTCGCACATCTCTCTCTCGCACATCTCTCTCTCGCACATCTCTCTCTCGCACACCTCTCTCTCGCACACCTCTCTCTCTCGCACATCTCTCTCTCTCTCGCTCACATCTGTCTCCCTCTCGCACACCTCTCTCTCTCGCACATGTCTCTCTCTTTCTCTCGCGCACCTCTCTCTCTCTCTCTCTCTCTCTCGCATATCTCTCTCTCTCTCTCGCACATCTCTCTCTCTCTCTGTCTCGCACATCTCTCTGTCTCGCACACCTCTCTCTCGCACATCACTCTCTCTCGCACATCTCGCTCTCTCTCGCTCTCTCTCTCTCGCACATCTCTCTCTCGCACATCTCACTCTCTCTCGCACATCTCTCTCTCTCGCACATCTCTCTCTCTCGCACATCTCTCTCTCACACACATCTCTCTCTCACACATATCTCTCTCGCACATCTCTATCTCGCACATCTCTCTCTCGCACATCTCTTTCTCTCTCTCGCATACCTCTCTCTCTCGCACATGTCTCTCCCTTTCTCTCGGCAATGTCTCTCTCTCTCTCTCTCTCGCACATCTCTCTCTCTCGCACATCTCTCTCTCGCACACCTCTCTCTCTCGCACACCTCTCTCTCGCACATCTCACTCTCTCGCACAGCTCCCTCTCTCGCACATCTCTCGGTCCCACATCTCTCTCTCACACATCTCGCGCGCTCTCTCTGTCTCGCACATCTCTCTGTCTCAGACATCTCTCTCTCTCGCACATCTCTCTCTCGCACATCTTTCTCTCTCTCTCCAACATCTCTCTCTCTCGCACATCTCTCTCTCTCGCACATGTCTCTCTCTCGTGCACGTCTCTCTCTCTCGCACATCTCTCTCTCTCGCACATCTCTCTCTCTCGCACATCTTTCTCTCTCTCTCCGACATCTCACTCTCTCACACATCTCTCTCTCTCGCACATGTCTCTCTCTCGTGCACGTCTCTCTCTCTTGCACATCTCTCTCTCTCGCACATCTCTCTGTCTCGCACATCTCTCTCTCTCGTGCACGTCTCTCTCTCTCTCTCGCACATCTCTCTCTCTCGCACATCTCTCTCTCTCTCTCTCGCACATCTCTCTCTGTCGCACATCTCTCTCTCTCTCTCTCACACTTCTCTCTCTCTCTCGCACATGTCTCTCTCTCGTGCACGTCTCTCTCTCTCCCTCGCACATCTCTCTCTCTCGCACATCTCTCTCTCGCACATTTCTCTCTCTCGCACATCTCTCTATCTCGCACATCTCTCTCTCTCTCTCGCACATCTCTCTCTGTTGCATATCACTCTCTCTCTCTCTCGCACTTCTCTCTCTCTCGCACATCTCTCTCTCTCTCGCACATCTTTCTCTCTCACTCTCTCTTTCACACATCTCTCTCTCTCGCACATCTCTCTGTCTCGCACATCTTTCTCTCTCGCAACCCTCTCTCTCTCTCTCGCGCACCTCTTTCTCGCGCACACCTCTCTCTCTCGCACACCTCTCTCTCTCGCACATCTCTCTCTCTCGCACATCTCTCTCTCACACACATCACTCTCTCTCGCACATCTCTCTCTCGCACATCTCTCAATCACACATCTCTCTCTCTCTCTCTCGCATATCTCTCTCTCTCTCTCGCACATCTCTCTCTCTCTCTGTCTCGCACATCTCTCTGTCTCGCACCCCTCTCTCTCGCACATCTCTCTCTCTCGCACATCTCTCTCTCTCTCTCTCTCTCTCTCTCTCTCTCTCGCACATCTTTCTCTCTCTCTCGCACACCTCTCTCTCTCTCTCTCGCACATCTTTCTCTCTCTCTCCGACATCTCTCTCTCTCGCACATCTCTCTCTCTCGCACATGTCTCTCTCTCGTGCACGTCTCTCTCTCTCTCTCTCGCACATCTCTCTCTCTCGCACATCTCTCTCTCTCGCACATCTCTCTCTCTCGCACATCTCTCTCTCTCTCTCTTACACATCTTTCTCTCTCTCTCCGACATCTCTCTCTCTCGCACATCTCTCTCTCTCGCACATGTCTCTCTCTCGTGCACGTCTCTCTCTCTCTCTCTCGCACATCTCTCTCTCTCGCACATCTCTCTCTCTCGCACATGTCTCTCTCTCGTGCACGTCTCTCTCTCTCTCTCGCACATCTCTCTCTCTCTCACATCTCTCTCTCGCACATTTCTCTCTCTCGCACATCTCTCTCTCTCGCACATCTCTCTCTCTCTCGCACATCTCTCTCTCTCTCGCACATCTTTCTCTCTCTCTCTCTCTTTCACATATGTCTCTCTCTCGCACATCTCTCTGTCTCGCACATCTTTCTCTCTCGCACACCTCTCTCTCTCTCTCGCGCACCTCTTTCTCTCGCACACCTCTCTCTCTCGCGCATGTCTCTCTCTCGCCCATGTCTCTCTCTCGCGCATGTTTCTCTCTCGCGCATGTTTCTCTCTCGCGCATTTCTCTCGCTCGCGCATCTCTCTCTCGCGCGCATCTCTCTCTCTTTATCTCGCACATCTCTCTCTCCCTCACTCTCGCACATCTCGCTCTCTCGCACATCTCGCTCTCTCTCGCTCTCTCTCTCTCGCACATCTCTCTCTCGCACATCTCTCTCTCGCACATCTCTCTCTCACGCAACTCTCTCTCTCTCTATCTCGCACATCTCACTCTCTCTATCTCGCACATCTCACTCTCTCTCTCGCACATCTCTCTCCCTCGCACATCTCTCTCTCCCACATCTCTCTCTCCCACATCTCTCTCTCTCTCGAACATCTCTCTCTCTTGCGCATCTCATTCTCTCTCTCTCGCGCATGTCTCTCTCTCGCACATCTCTCTTTCTCGCGCATCTCATTCTCTCTCTCTCGCGCATCTCATTCTCTCTCTCTCGCACATCTCTCTCTCGCACACCTCTCTCTCTCGCACACCTCTCTCTCGCACATCTCTGTCTCTCACACATCTCTCGGTCCCACATCTCTCTCTCGCACATCTCTCTCTCACACATCTCGCGCGGTCTCTCTCTCTCGCACATCTCTCTCTCTCGCACATGTCTGTCTCTCGCACATGTCTCTCTCTCGTGCACGTCTCTCTCTCTCTCTCGCACATCTCTCTCTCTCGCACATCTCTCTCTCACACACATCACTCTCTCTCGCACATCTCTCTCTCGCACATCTCTCAATCACACATCTCTCTCTCTCTATCTCGCATATCTCTCCCTCTCTCTCTCGCACACCTCTCTGTCTCGCACATGTCTCTCTCTTTCTCTCGCGCATGTCTCTCTCTCTCTCACGCACGCACGTCTCTCGCTCGCGCACGTCTCTCTCTCTCTCGCACATCTCTCTCTCTCCCGCACATCTCTCTCTATCTCTCTCTCTCTGTCTCACACATCTCTCTGTCTCGCACATCTCTCTTTCTCGCACATCTCTCTCTCTCTCTCTCTCTCTCGCACATCTCTCTCTGTCGCACATCTCTCTCTCTCTCTCTCTCGCACTTCTCTCTCTCTCGCACTTCTCTCTCTCTCGCACATCTCTTTCTCTCGCACATCTTTCTCTCTCTCTCTCTTTCACACATCTCTCTCTCTCGCACATCTCGCGCGCTCTCTCTCTCTCGCACATCTCTCTCGCACATCTCTCTCGCACATCTCTCTCTCGCACATCTCTCTCGCGCACATCTCTCTCTAGCACATCTCTCTCTCTCTCGCTCACATCTGTCTCTCTCTCGCACACCTCTCTCTCTCGCACATGTCTCTCTCTTTCTCTCGCGCACGTCTCTCTCTCTCTCACATATCTCTCTCTCTCTCTCGCACATCTCTCTCTCTCTCTGTCTCGCACATCTCTCTGTCTCGCACACCTCTCTCTCGCACATCACTCTCTATCTCTCTCTCTCTCTGTCTCACACATCTCTCTGTCTCGCACATCTCTCTTTCTCGCATATCTCTCTCTCTCTCTCTCTCTGTCTCACACATCTCTCTGTCTCGCACATCTCTCTTTCTCGCACATCTCTCTCTCTCTCTCTCTCTCGCACATCTCTCTCTCTCGCACATCTTTCTCTCTCTCTCTCTCTCTCTCTCTCTCGCACATCTCTCTCTGCCGCACATCTCTCTCTCTCTCTCTCTCTCTCTCTCTCGCACATCTCTCTCTCTCGCACATCTCTCTCTCTCTCTCTCTCACTCGCACATCTCTCTCTCTCGCACATCTCTCTCTCTCTCTCTCTCTCTCTCTCGCACATCTCTCTCTCTCGCACATCTCTCTCTCTCTCTCGCACATCTCTCTCTCTCGCACATCTCTCTCTCTCTCGCGCACAACTCTCTCTCTCTCGTACACCTCTCCCTCTCGCACATGTCTCTTTCTCTCGCGCATGTCTCTCGCTCACACACGTCTCTCTCTCTCTCGCACATCTCTCTCTCTCTCGCACATCTCACTCTCTCTCGCACATCTCTCTCTCTTGCACATCTCTCTCTCACACACATCTCTCTCTCACACATATCTCTCTCGCACATCTCTATCTCGCACATCTCTCTCTCGCACATCTCTTTCTCTCTCTCGCATACCTCTCTCTCTCGCACATGTCTCTCCCTTTCTCTCGGCAATGTCTCTCTCTCTCTCTCTCTCGCACATCTCTCTCTCTCGCACATCTCTCTCTCGCACACCTCTCTCTCTCGCACACCTCTCTCTCGCACATCTCTCTCTCTCGCACAGCTCCCTCTCTCGCACATCTCTCGGTCCCACATCTCTCTCTCACACATCTCGCGCGCTCTCTCTGTCTCGCACATCTCTCTGTCTCAGACATCTCTCTCTCTCGCACATCTCTCTCTCGCACATCTTTCTCTCTCTCTCCAACATCTCTCTCTCTCGCACATCTCTCTCTCTCGCACATGTCTCTCTCTCGTGCACGTCTCTCTCTCTCGCACATCTCTCTCTCTCGCACATCTCTCTCTCGCACATCTTTCTCTCTCTCTCCGACATCTCACTCTCTCACACATCTCTCTCTCTCGCACATGTCTCTCTCTCGTGCACGTCTCTCTCTCTTGCACATCTCTCTCTCTCGCACATCTCTCTGTCTCGCACATCTCTCTCTCTCGTGCACGTCTCTCTCTCTCTCTCGCACATCTCTCTCTCTCGCACATCTCTCTCTCTCTCTCTCGCACATCTCTCTCTGTCGCACATCTCTCTCTCTCTCTCTCACACTTCTCTCTCTCTCTCGCACATGTCTCTCTCTCGTGCACGTCTCTCTCTCTCCGTCGCACATCTCTCTCTCTCGCACATCTCTCTCTCGCACATTTCTCTCTCTCGCACATCTCTCTATCTCGCACATCTCTCTCTCTCTCTCGCACGTCTCTCTCTGTTGCATATCACTCTCTCTCTCTCTCGCACTTCTCTCTCTCTCGCACATCTCTCTCTCTCTCGCACATCTTTCTCTCTCACTCTCTCTTTCACACATCTCTCTCTCTCGCACATCTCTCTGTCTCGCACATCTTTCTCTCTCGCAACCCTCTCTCTCTCTCTCGCGCACCTCTTTCTCGCGCACACCTCTCTCTCTCGCACATCTCTCTCTCTCGCACATCTCTCTCTCACACACATCACTCTCTCTCGCACATCTCTCTCTCGCACATCTCTCAATCACACATCTCTCTCTCTCTATCTCGCATATCTCTCCCTCTCTCTCTCGCACACCTCTCTGTCTCGCACATGTCTCTCTCTTTCTCTCGCGCATGTCTCTCTCTCTCTCACGCACGCACGTCTCTCGCTCGCGCACGTCTCTCTCTCTCTCGCACATCTCTCTCTCTCTCGCACATCTCTCTCTATCTCTCTCTCTCTGTCTCACACATCTCTCTGTCTCGCACATCTCTCTTTCTCGCACATCTCTCTCTCTCTCTCTCTCTCGCACATCTCTCTCTGTCGCACATCTCTCTCTCTCTCTCTCTCGCACTTCTCTCTCTCTCGCACATCTCTCTCTCTCGCACATCTCTTTCTCTCGCACATCTTTCTCTCTCTCTCTCTTTCACACATCTCTCTCTCTCGCACATCTCGCGCGCTCTCTCTCTCGCACATCTCTCTCTCGCACATCTCTCTCGCACATCTCTCTCTCGCACATCTCTCTCTCGCACATCTCTCTCTAGCACATCTCTCTCTCTCTCGCTCACATCTGTCTCTCTCTCGCACACCTCTCTCTCTCGCACATGTCTCTCTCTTTCTCTCGCGCACGTCTCTCTCTCTCTCACATATCTCTCTCTCTCTCTCGCACATCTCTCTCTCTCTCTGTCTCGCACATCTCTCTGTCTCGCACACCTCTCTCTCGCACATCACTCTCTATCTCTCTCTCTCTCTGTCTCACACATCTCTCTGTCTCGCACATCTCTCTTTCTCGCATATCTCTCTCTCTCTCTCTCTCTGTCTCACACATCTCTCTGTCTCGCACATCTCTCTTTCTCGCACATCTCTCTCTCTCTCTCTCTCTCTCTCTCGCACATCTCTCTCTCTCGCACATCTTTCTCTCTCTCTCTCTCTCTCTCTCGCACATCTCTCTCTGCCGCACATCTCTCTCTCTCTCTCTCTCTCTCTCTCTCTCTCTCGCACATCTCTCTCTCTCGCACATCTCTCTCTCTCTCTCTCTCTCACTCGCACATCTCTCTCTCTCGCACATCTCTCTCTCTCTCTCTCTCTCGCACATCTCTCTCTCTCGCACATCTCTCTCTCTCTCTCGCACATCTCTCTCTCTCGCACATCTCTCTCTCTCTCGCGCACAACTCTCTCTCTCTCTCGTACACCTCTCCCTCTCGCACATGTCTCTTTCTCTCGCGCATGTCTCTCGCTCACACACGTCTCTCTCTCTCTCGCACATCTCTCTCTCTCTCGCACATCTCTCTCTCTCTCGCACATCTCTCTCTATCTCTCTCTCTCTGTCTCACACATCTCTCTGTCTCGCACATCTCTCTCTCTCTCTCTCTCTCGCACATCTCTCTCTGTCGCACATCTCTCTCTCTCTCTCTCTCTCGCACTTCTCTCTCTCTCGCACATCTCTCTCTCTCGCACATCTTTCTCTCTCTCTCTCTTTCACACATCTCTCTCTCGCACATCTCACGCGCTCTCTCTCTCGCACATCTCTCTCTCGCACATCTCTCTCTCGCACATCTCTCTCTCGCACACCTCTCTCTCGCACACCTCTCTCTCTCGCACATCTCTCTCTCTCTCGCTCACATCTGTCTCCCTCTCGCACACCTCTCTCTCTCGCACATGTCTCTCTCTTTCTCTCGCGCACCTCTCTCTCTCTCTCTCTCTCTCTCGCATATCTCTCTCTCTCTCTCGCACATCTCTCTCTCTCTCTGTCTCGCACATCTCTCTGTCTCGCACACCTCTCTCTCGCACATCACTCTCTCTCGCACATCTCGCTCTCTCTCGCTCTCTCTCTCTCGCACATCTCTCTCTCGCACATCTCACTCTCTCTCGCACATCTCTCTCTCTCGCACATCTCTCTCTCTCGCACATCTCTCTCTCACACACATCTCTCTCTCACACATATCTCTCTCGCACATCTCTATCTCGCACATCTCTCTCTCGCACATCTCTTTCTCTCTCTCGCATACCTCTCTCTCTCGCACATGTCTCTCCCTTTCTCTCGGCAATGTCTCTCTCTCTCTCTCTCTCGCACATCTCTCTCTCTCGCACATCTCTCTCTCGCACACCTCTCTCTCTCGCACACCTCTCTCTCGCACATCTCACTCTCTCGCACAGCTCCCTCTCTCGCACATCTCTCGGTCCCACATCTCTCTCTCACACATCTCGCGCGCTCTCTCTGTCTCGCACATCTCTCTGTCTCAGACATCTCTCTCTCTCGCACATCTCTCTCTCGCACATCTTTCTCTCTCTCTCCAACATCTCTCTCTCTCGCACATCTCTCTCTCTCGCACATGTCTCTCTCTCGTGCACGTCTCTCTCTCTCGCACATCTCTCTCTCTCGCACATCTCTCTCTCTCGCACATCTTTCTCTCTCTCTCCGACATCTCACTCTCTCACACATCTCTCTCTCTCGCACATGTCTCTCTCTCGTGCACGTCTCTCTCTCTTGCACATCTCTCTCTCTCGCACATCTCTCTGTCTCGCACATCTCTCTCTCTCGTGCACGTCTCTCTCTCTCTCTCGCACATCTCTCTCTCTCGCACATCTCTCTCTCTCTCTCTCGCACATCTCTCTCTGTCGCACATCTCTCTCTCTCTCTCACACACTTCTCTCTCTCTCTCGCACATGTCTCTCTCTCGTGCACGTCTCTCTCTCTCCCTCGCACATCTCTCTCTCTCGCACATCTCTCTCTCGCACATTTCTCTCTCTCGCACATCTCTCTATCTCGCACATCTCTCTCTCTCTCTCGCACATCTCTCTCTGTTGCATATCACTCTCTCTCTCTCTCGCACTTCTCTCTCTCTCGCACATCTCTCTCTCTCTCGCACATCTTTCTCTCTCACTCTCTCTTTCACACATCTCTCTCTCTCGCACATCTCTCTGTCTCGCACATCTTTCTCTCTCGCAACCCTCTCTCTCTCTCTCGCGCACCTCTTTCTCGCGCACACCTCTCTCTCTCGCGCATGTCTCTCTCTCGCCCATGTCTCTCTCTCGCGCATGTTTCTCTCTCGCGCATTTCTCTCGCTCGCGCATCTCTCTCTCTCGCACATCTCTCTCTCTTTATCTCGCACATCTCTCTCTCCCTCACTCTCGCACATCTCTCTCTCTCGCACATCTCGCTCTCTCTCACTCTCTCTCTCTCGCACATCTCTCTCTCGCACATCTCTCTCTCCCACATCTCTCTCTCTCTCGCACATCTCTCTCTCTCGCACATCTCTCTCTCTCGCACATCTCTCTCTCGCACATCTCTCAATCACACATCTCTCTCTCTCTATCTCGCATATCTCTCCCTCTCTCTCTCGCACACCTCTCTGTCTCGCACATGTCTCTCTCTTTCTCTCGCGCATGTCTCTCTCTCTCTCGCGCACGCACGTCTCTCGCTCGCGCACGTCTCTCTCTCTCTCGCACATCTCTCTCTCTCTCGCACATCTCTCTCTATCTCTCTCTCTCTGTCTCACACATCTCTCTGTCTCGCACATCTCTCTTTCTCGCACATCTCTCTCTCTCTCTCTCTCTCTCTCTCTCGCACATTTCTCTCTGTCGCACATCTCTCTCTCTCTCTCTCTCTCTCTCTCTCGCACTTCTCTCTCTCTCGCACTTCTCTCTCTCTCGCACATCTCTCTCTCTCGCACATCTTACTCTCTCTCTCTTTCACACATCTCTCTCTCTCGCACATCTCGCGCGCTCTCTCTCTCTCGCATATCTCTCTCTCTCTCTCGCACATCTCTCTCTCTCTCTGTCTCGCACATCTCTCTGTCTCGCACACCTCTCTCTCGCACATCACTCTCTCTCGCACATCTCGCTCTCTCTCGCTCTCTCTCTCTCGCACATCTCTCTCTCGCACATCTCACTCTCTCTCTCTCGCACATCTCTCTCTCTCGCACATCTCTCTCTCTCGCACATCTCTCTCTCTCACACATCTCTCTCTCACACATATCTCTCTCTCTCGCACATCTCTATCTCGCACATCTCTCTCTCGCACATCTCTCTCTCGCACATCTCTCTCTCGCACATCTCTCTCTCGCACATCACTCTCTCGCACATCTCTCTCTCGCACACCTCTCTCTCGCACATCTCTCTCTCTCTCGCTCACATCTGTCTCCCTCTCGCACACCTCTCTCTCTCGCACATGTCTCTCTCTTTCTCTCGCGCACCTCTCTCTCTCTCTCTCTCTCGCATATCTCTCTCTCTCTCTCGCACATCTCTCTCTCTCTCTGTCTCGCACATCTCTCTGTCTCGCACACCTCTCTCTCGCACATCACTCTCTCTCCCACATCTCGCTCTCTCTCGCTCTCTCTCTCTCGCACATCTCTCTCTCGCACATCTCACTCTCTCTCTCTCGCACATCTCTCTCTCTCGCACATCTCTCTCTCTCGCACATCTCTCTCTCACACACATCTCTCTCTCACACATATCTCTCTCTCTCGCACATCTCTATCTCGCACATCTCTCTCTCGCACATCTCTTTCTCTCTCTCGCATACCTCTCTCTCTCGCACATGTCTCTCCCTTTCTCTCGGCAATGTCTCTCTCTCTCTCTCTCTCTCGCACATCTCTCTCTCTCGCACATCTCTCTCTCGCACACCTCTCTCTCTCGCACACCTCTCTCTCGCACACCTCTCTCTCGCACATCTCTGTCTCTCGCACATCTCTCTCTCTCGCACATGTCTCTCTCTCGTGCACGTCTCTCTCTCTCTCTCGCACATCTCTCTCTCTCGCACATCTCTCTCTCGCACATTTCTCTCTCTCGCACATCTCTCTATCTCGCACATCTCTCTCTCTCTCTCGCACATCTCTCTATCTCGCACATCTCTCTCTCTCTCTCGCACATCTCTCTCTGTCGCATATCTCTCTCTCTCTCTCGCACTTCTCTCTCTCTCGCACATCTCTCTCTCTCTCGCACATCTCTCTCTCTCGCACATCTTTCTCTCTCACTCTCTCTTTCACACATCTCTCTCTCTCGCACATCTCTCTGTCTCGCACATCTTTCTCTCTCGCACACCTCTCTCTCTCTCTCGCGCCCCTCTTTCTCTCGCACACCTCTCTCTCTCGCGCATGTCTCTCTCTCGCCCATGTCTCTCTCTCGCGCATGTTTCTCTCTCGCGCATTACTCTCGCTCGCGCATCTCTCTCTCTCGCACATCTCTCTCTTTATCTCGCACATCTCTCTCTCCCTCACTCTCGCACATCTCTCTCTCTCGCACATCTCGCTCACTCTCGCTCTCTCTCTCTCGCACATCTCTCTCTCGCACATCTCTCTCTCGCACATCTCTCTCTCCCACATCTCTCTCTCTCTCGCACATCTCTCTCTCTCGCACATCTCTCTCTCTCGCACATCTCTCTCTCGCACATCTCTCAATCACACATCTCTCTCTCTCTATCTCGCATATCTCTCCCTCTCTCTCTCGCACACCTCTCTGTCTCGCACATGTCTCTCTCTTTCTCTCGCGCATGTCTCTCTCTCTCTCGCGCGCGCACGTCTCTCGCTCGCGCACGTCTCTCTCTCTCTCGCACATCTCTCTCTCTCTCGCACATCTCTCTCTATCTCTCTCTCTCTGTCTCACACATCTCTCTGTCTCGCACATCTCTCTCTCTCTCGCACATCTCTCTCTCTCTCTCTCTCTCTCTCTCTCGCACATCTCTCTCTGTCGCACATCTCTCTCTCTCTCTCTCTCTCTCTCGCACTTCTCTCTCTCTCGCACATCTCTCTCTCTCGCACATCTCTCTCTCTCGCACATCTCTCTCTCTCGCACATCTTTCTCTCTCTCTCTCTTTCACACATCTCTCTCTCTCGCACATCTCGCGCGCTCTCTCTCTCTCGCAAATCTCTCTCTCGCACATCTCTCTTTCGCACATCTCTCTCTCGCACACCTCTCTCTCGCACACCTCTCTCTCTCGCACATCTCTCTCTCTCTCGCTCACATCTGTCTCCCTCTCGCACACCTCTCTCTCTCGCACATGTCTCTCTCTTTCTCTCGCGCACCTCTCTCTCTCTCTCGCATATCTCTCTCTCTCTCTCGCACATCTCTCTCTCTCTCTGTCTCGCACATCTCTCTGTCTCGCACACCTCTCTCTCGCACATCACTCTCTCTCGCACATCTCGCTCTCTCTCGCTCTCTCTCTCTCGCACATCTCTCTCTCGCACATCTCACTCTCTCTCTCTCGCACATCTCTCTCTCTTGCACATCTCTCTCTCTCGCACATCTCTCTCTCACACACATCTCTCTCTCACACACATCTCTCTCTCTCGCACATCTCTATCTCGCACATCTCTCTCTCGCACATCTCTTTCTCTCTCTCGCATACCTCTCTCTCTCGCACATGTCTCTCCCTTTCTCTCGGCAATGTCTCTCTCTCTCTCTCTCTCGCACACCTCTCTCTCTCGCACACCTCTCTCTCTCGCACATCTCTCTCTCGCACACCTCTCTCTCTCGCACACCTCTCTCTCGCACATCTCTGTCTCTCGCACATCTCTCTCTCTCGCACATGTCTCTCTCTCGTGCACGTCTCTCTCTCTCTCGCACATCTCTCTCTCTCGCACATTTCTCTCTCTCGCACATCTCTCTATCTCGCACATCTCTCTCTCTCTCTCGCACATCTCTCTCTGTCGCATATCTCTCTCTCTCTCTCTCTCGCACTTCTCTCTCTCTCGCACATCTCTCTCTCTCTCGCACATCTCTCTCTCTCTCGCACATCGTTCTCTCTCACTCTCACTTTCACACATCTCTCTCTCTCGCACATCTCTCTGTCTCGCACATCTTTCTCTCTCGCACACCTCTCTCTCTCTCTCGCGCACCTCTTTCTCTCGCACACCTCTCTCTCTCGCGCATGTCTCTCTCTCGCCCATGTCTCTCTCTCGCGCATGTTTCTCTCTCGCGCATTTCTCTCGCTCGCGCACCTCTCTCTCTCGCACATCTCTCTCTCTTTATCTCGCACATCTCTCTCTCTCGCACATCTCGCTCTCTCTCGCTCTCTCTCTCTCGCACATCTCTCTCTCCCACATCTCTCTCTCCCACATCTCTCTCTCTCTCGCACATCTCTCTCTCTCGCACATCTCTCTCTCTCGCACATGTCTCTCTCTCGTGCACGTCTCTCTCTCTCTCTCGCACATCTCTCTCTCTCGCACATGTCTCTCTCTCGTGCCCGTCTTTCTCTCTCTCTCGCACATCTCTCTCTCTCGCACATCTCTCTCTCTCGCACATCTCTCTCTCTCGCACATCTCTCTCTCGCACACCTCTCTCTCTCGCACACCTCTCTCTCGCACATCTCTGTCTCTCACACATCTCTCGGTCCCACATCTCTCTCTCGCACATCTCTCTCTCACACATCTCGCGCGGTCTCTCTCTCTCGCACATCTCTCTCTCTCGCACATGTCTGTCTCTCGCACATGTCTCTCTCTCGTGCACGTCTCTCTCTCTCTCTCGCACATCTCTCTCTCTCGCACATCTCTCTCTCACACACATCACTCTCTCTCGCACATCTCTCTCTCGCACATCTCTCAATCACACATCTCTCTCTCTCTATCTCGCATATCTCTCCCTCTCTCTCTCGCACACCTCTCTGTCTCGCACATGTCTCTCTCTTTCTCTCGCGCATGTCTCTCTCTCTCTCGCGCGCGCACGTCTCTCGCTCGCGCACGTCTCTCTCTCTCTCGCACATCTCTCTCTCTCTCGCACATCTCTCTCTATCTCTCTCTCTCTGTCTCACACATCTCTCTGTCTGGCACATCTCTCTCTCTCTCGCACATCTCTCTCTCTCTCTCTCTCTCTCTCTCGCACATCTCTCTCTGTCGCACATCTCTCTCTCTCTCTCTCGCACTTCTCTCTCTCTCGCACATCTCTCTCTCTCGCACATCTCTCTCTCTCGCACATCTCTCTCTCTCGCACATCTTTCTCTCTCTCTCTCTTTCACACATCTCTCTCTCTCGCACATCTCGCGCGCTCTCTCTCTCTCGCAAATCTCTCTCTCGCACATCTCTCTCTCGCACATCTCTCTCTCGCACACCTCTCTCTCGCACACCTCTCTCTCTCGCACATCTCTCTCTCTCTCGCTCACATCTGTCTCCCTCTCGCACACCTCTCTCTCTCGCACATGTCTATCTCTTTCTCTCGCGCACCTCTCTCTCTCTCTCTCTCTCGCATATCTCTCTCTCTCTCTCGCACATCTCTCTCTCTCTCTGTCTCGCACATCTCTCTGTCTCGCACACCTCTCTCTCGCACATCACTCTCTCTCGCACATCTCGCTCTCTCTCGCTCTCTCTCTCTCGCACATCTCTCTCTCGCACATCTCACTCTCTCTCTCTCGCACATCTCTCTCTCTCGCACATCTCTCTCTCTCGCACATCTCTCTCTCACACACATCTCTCTCTCTCGCACATCTCTATCTCGCACATCTCTTTCTCGCACATCTCTTTCTCTCTCTCGCATACCTCTCTCTCTCGCACATGTCTCTCCCTTTCTCTCGGCAATGTCTCTCTCTCTCTCTCTCTCGCACACCTCTCTCTCTCGCACATCTCTCTCTCGCACACCTCTCTCTCTCGCACACCTCTCTCTCGCACATCTCTGTCTCTCGCACATCTCTCTCTCTCGCACATGTCTCTCTCTCGTGCACGTCTCTCTCTCTCTCTCGCACATCTCTCTCTCTCGCACATCTCTCTCTCGCACATCTCTCTCTCGCACATTTCTCTCTCTCGCACATCTCTCTATCTCGCACATCTCTCTGTCTCGGACATCTCTCTCTCTCGCACATCTCTCTCTCTCTCTCTCTCTCGCACATCTTTCTCTCTCTCTCGCACACCTCTCTCTCTCTCTCTGGCACATCTTTCTCTCTCTCTCCGACATCTCTCTCTCTCGCACATCTCTCTCTCTCGCACATGTCTCTCTCTCGTGCACGTCTCTCTCTCTCTCTCTCGCACATCTCTCTCTCTCGCACATCTCTCTCTCTCTCGCACATCTCTCTCTCTCGCACATCTCTCTCTCTCTCTCTCGCACATCTTTCTCTCTCTCTCCGACATCTCTCTCTCTCGCACATCTCTCTCTCTCGCACATGTCTCTCTCTCGTGCACGTCTCTCTCTCTCTCTCTCGCACATCTCTCTCTCTCGCACATCTCTCTCTCTCGCACATCTCTCTGTCTCGCACATGTCTCTCTCTCGTGCACGTCTCTCTCTATCTCTCCCTCCCTCACTCTCGCACATCTCTCTCTCTCTCGCACATCTCGCTCTCTCTCGCTCTCTCTCTCTCGCACATCTCTCTCTCGCACATCTCTCTCTCGCACATCTCTCTCTCGCACATCTCTCTCTCGCGCAACTCTCTCTCTCTCTATCTCGCACATCTCACTCTCTCTATCTCGCACATCTCACTCTCTCTCTCTCGCACATCTCACTCTCTCTCATGCACATCTCTCTCTCTCGCACATCTCTCTCTCCCACATCTCTCTCTCCCACATCTCTCTCTCTCTCGAACATCTCTCTCTCTTGCGCATCTCATTCTCTCTCTCTCGCGCATGTCTCTCTCTCGCACATCTCTCTTTCTCGCGCATCTCATTCTCTCTCTCTCGCGCATCTCATTCTCTCTCTCTCGCACATGTCTCTCTCTCGCACATGTCTCTCTCTCGCGCATGACTCTCTTTCTCTCTCGCACATCTCTCTGTCTCGCACATCTCTCTCTCGCACATCTCTTTCTCTCTCGCACGCCTCTCTTTCTCGCACATGTCTCTCCCTTTCTCTCGGCAATGTCTCTCTCTCTCTCTCACACATCTCTCTCTCGTACATGACGCGCTCTCTCTCTCTCTCGCACACCTCTCTCTCGCACATCTCTGTCTCTCGCACAGCTCCCTCTCTCGCACATCTCTCGGTCCCACATCTTTCTCTCGCACATCTCTCTCTCACACATCTCGCGCGGTCTCTCTGTCTCGCACATCTCTCTGTCTCGGACATCTCTCTCTCTCGCACATCTCTCTCTCTCTCTCTCTCTCTCTCGCACATCTTTCTCTCTCTCTCGCACACCTCTCTCTCTCGCACATCTCTCTCTCTCGCACATCTCTCTCTCACACACAGCACTCTCTCTCGCACATCTCTCTCTCGCACATCTCTCAGTCACATATCTCTCTCTCTCTATCTCGCATATCTCTCCCTCTCTCTCTCTCGCACACCTCTCTGTCTCGCACATGTCTCTCTCTTTCTCTCGCGCATGTCTCTCTCTCTCTCTCTCTCGCGTGCACGTCTCTCGCTCGCACACGTCTCTCTCTCTCTCTTGCACATCTCTCTCTCTCTCGCACGTCTCTCTCTATCTCTCTCTCTCTCTGTCTCACACATCTCTCTGTCTCGCACATCTCTCTTTCTCGCACATCTCTCTCTCTCTCTCTCTGTCGCACATCTCTCTCTCTCGCACATCTTTCTCTCTCTCTCTCTTTCACACATCTCTCTCTCTCGCACATCTCGCGCGCTCTCTCTCCCTCGCACATCTCTCTCTCGCACATCTCTCTTTCTCGCGCATCTCATTCTCTCTCTCTCGCGCATCTCATTCTCTCTCTCTCACACATGTCTCTCTCTCGCGCATGACTCTCTTTCTCTCTCGCACATCTCTCTCTCGCACACCTCTCTCTCACACATCTCGCGCGGTCTCTCTGTCTCGCACATCTCTCTGTCTCGGACAGCTCCCTCTCTCGCACATCTCTCGGTCCCACATCTCTCTCTCGCACATCTCTCTCTCACACATCTCGCGCGGTCTCTCTGTCTCGCACATCTCTCTGTCTCGGACATCTCTCTCTCTCGCACATCTCTCTCTCTCTCTCTCACTCTCTCTCTCTCTCTCGCACATCTTTCTCTCTCTCTCGCACACCTCTCTCTCTCTCTCTCGCACATCTTTCTCTCTCTCTCCGACATCTCTCTCTCTCGCACATCTCTCTCTCTCGCACATGTCTCTCTCTCGTGCACGTCTCTCTCTCTCTCTCTCGCACATCTCTCTCTCTCGCACATCTCTCTCTCTCGCACATCTCTCTCTCTCGCACATCTCTCTCTCTCTCTCTCACACATCTTTCTCTCTCTCTCCGACATCTCTCTCTCTCGCACATCTCTCTCTCTCGCACATGTCTCTCTCTCGTGCACGTCTCTCTCTCTCTCTCTCGCACATCTCTCTCTCTCGCACATCTCTCTCTCTCGCACATGTCTCTCTCTCGTGCACGTCTCTCTCTCTCTCTCGCACATCTCTCTCTCTCTCACATCTCTCTCTCGCACATTTCTCTCTCTCGCACATCTCTCTCTCTCGCACATCTCTCTCTCTCTCGCACATCTCACTCTCTCTCGCACATCTTTCTCTCTCTCTCTCTCTTTCACATATGTCTCTCTCTCGCACATCTCTCTCTCTCGCACATCTCTCTCTCTCGCACATCTCTCTCTCTCGCACATCTCTCTCTCTCGCACATCTCTCTCTCGCACATCTCTCAATCACACATCTCTCTCTCTCTATCTCGCATATCTCTCCCTCTCTCTCTCGCACACCTCTCTGTCTCGCACATGTCTCTCTCTTTCTCTCGCGCATGTCTCTCTCTCTCTCTCTCTCGCGTGCACGTCTCTCGCTCGCACACGTCTCTCTCTCTCTCTTGCACATCTCTCTCTCTCTCGCACGTCTCTCTCTATCTCTCTCTCTCTCTGTCTCACACATCTCTCTGTCTCGCACATCTCTCTTTCTCGCACATCTCTCTCTCTCTCTCTCTGTCGCACATCTCTCTCTCTCGCACATCTTTCTCTCTCTCTCTCTTTCACACATCTCTCTCTCTCGCACATCTCGCGCGCTCTCTCTCCCTCGCACATCTCTCTCTCGCACATCTCTCTTTCTCGCGCATCTCATTCTCTCTCTCTCGCGCATCTCATTCTCTCTCTCTCACACATGTCTCTCTCTCGCGCATGACTCTCTTTCTCTCTCGCACATCTCTCTCTCGCACACCTCTCTCTCACACATCTCGCGCGGTCTCTCTGTCTCGCACATCTCTCTGTCTCGGACAGCTCCCTCTCTCGCACATCTCTCGGTCCCACATCTCTCTCTCGCACATCTCTCTCTCACACATCTCGCGCGGTCTCTCTGTCTCGCACATCTCTCTGTCTCGGACATCTCTCTCTCTCGCACATCTCTCTCTCTCTCTCTCACTCTCTCTCTCTCTCTCGCACATCTTTCTCTCTCTCTCGCACACCTCTCTCTCTCTCTCTCGCACATCTTTCTCTCTCTCTCCGACATCTCTCTCTCTCGCACATCTCTCTCTCTCGCACATGTCTCTCTCTCGTGCACGTCTCTCTCTCTCTCTCTCGCACATCTCTCTCTCTCGCACATCTCTCTCTCTCGCACATCTCTCTCTCTCTCTCTCACACATCTTTCTCTCTCTCTCCGACATCTCTCTCTCTCGCACATCTCTCTCTCTCGCACATGTCTCTCTCTCGTGCACGTCTCTCTCTCTCTCTCTCGCACATCTCTCTCTCTCGCACATCTCTCTCTCTCGCACATGTCTCTCTCTCGTGCACGTCTCTCTCTCTCTCTCGCACATCTCTCTCTCTCTCACATCTCTCTCTCGCACATTTCTCTCTCTCGCACATCTCTCTCTCTCGCACATCTCTCTCTCTCTCGCACATCTCTCTCTCTCTCGCACATCTTTCTCTCTCTCTCTCTCTTTCACATATGTCTCTCTCTCGCACATCTCTCTGTCTCGCACATCTTTCTCTCTCGCACACCTCTCTCTCTCTCTCGCGCACCTCTTTCTCTCGCACACCTCTCTCTCTCGCGCATGTCTCTCTCTCGCCCATGTCTCTCTCTCGCGCATGTTTCTCTCTCGCGCATGTTTCTCTCTCGCGCATTTCTCTCGCTCGCGCATCTCTCTCTCTCGCGCATCTCTCTCTCTTTATCTCGCACATCTCTCTCTCCCTCACTCTCGCACATCTCGCTCTCTCTCGCTCTCTCTCTCTCGCACATCTCTCTCTCGCACATCTCTCTCTCGCACATCTCTCTCTCACGCAACTCTCTCTCTCTCTATCTCGCACATCTCACTCTCTCTATCTCGCACATCTCACTCTCTCTCTCGCACATCTCTCTCCCTCGCACATCTCTCTCTCCCACATCTCTCTCTCCCACATCTCTCTCTCTCTCGAACATCTCTCTCTCTTGCGCATCTCATTCTCTCTCTCTCGCGCATGTCTCTCTCTCGCACATCTCTCTCTCTCGCGCATCTCATTCTCTCTCTCTCGCGCATCTCATTCTCTCTCTCTCGCACATCTCTCTCTCGCACACCTCTCTCTCTCGCACACCTCTCTCTCGCACATCTCTGTCTCTCACACATCTCTCGGTCCCACATCTCTCTCTCGCACATCTCTCTCTCACACATCTCGCGCGGTCTCTCTCTCTCGCACATCTCTCTCTCTCGCACATGTCTGTCTCTCGCACATGTCTCTCTCTCGTGCACGTCTCTCTCTCTCTCTCGCACATCTCTCTCTCTCGCACATCTCTCTCTCACACACATCACTCTCTCTCGCACATCTCTCTCTCGCACATCTCTCAATCACACATCTCTCTCTCTCTATCTCGCATATCTCTCCCTCTCTCTCTCGCACACCTCTCTGTCTCGCACATGTCTCTCTCTTTCTCTCGCGCATGTCTCTCTCTCTCTCACGCACGCACGTCTCTCGCTCGCACACGTCTCTCTCTCTCTCGCACATCTCTCTCTCTCTCGCACATCTCTCTCTATCTCTCTCTCTCTGTCTCACACATCTCTCTGTCTCGCACATCTCTCTTTCTCGCACATCTCTCTCTCTCTCTCTCTCTCTCGCACATCTCTCTCTGTCGCACATCTCTCTCTCTCTCTCTCTCGCACTTCTCTCTCTCTCGCACATCTCTCTCTCTCGCACATCTCTTTCTCTCGCACATCTTTCTCTCTCTCTCTCTTTCACACATCTCTCTCTCTCGCACATCTCGCGCGCTCTCTCTCTCTCGCACATCTCTCTCTCGCACATCTCTCTCGCACATCTCTCTCTCGCACATCTCTCTCTCGCACATCTCTCTCTAGCACATCTCTCTCTCTCTCGCTCACATCTGTCTCTCTCTCGCACACCTCTCTCTCTCGCACATGTCTCTCTCTTTCTCTCGCGCACCTCTCTCTCTCTCTCACATATCTCTCTCTCTCTCTCGCACATCTCTCTCTCTCTCTGTCTCGCACATCTCTCTGTCTCGCACACCTCTCTCTCGCACATCACTCTCTATCTCTCTCTCTCTCTGTCTCACACATCTCTCTGTCTCGCACATCTCTCTTTCTCGCATATCTCTCTCTCTCTCTCTCTGTCTCACACATCTCTCTGTCTCGCACATCTCTCTTTCTCGCACATCTCTCTCTCTCTCTCTCTCGCACATCTCTCTCTCTCGCACATCTTTCTCTCTCTCTCTCTCGCACATCTCTCTCTGCCGCACATCTCTCTCTCTCTCTCTCTCTCTCTCTCGCACATCTCTCTCTCTCGCACATCTCTCTCTCTCTCTCTCTCTCACTCGCACATCTCTCTCTCTCGCACATCTCTCTCTCTCTCTCTCTCTCTCTCTCGCACATCTCTCTCTCTCGCACATCTCTCTCTCTCTCTCGCACATCTCTCTCTCTCGCACATCTCTCTCTCTCTCGCGCACAACTCTCTCTCTCTCTCGTACACCTCTCCCTCTCGCACATGTCTCTTTCTCTCGCGCATGTCTCTCGCTCACACACGTCTCTCTCTCTCTCGCACATCTCTCTCTCTCTCGCACATCTCTCTCTCTCTCGCACATCTCTCTCTATCTCTCTCTCTCTGTCTCACACATCTCTCTGTCTCGCACATCTCTCTCTCTCTCTCTCTCGCACATCTCTCTCTGTCGCACATCTCTCTCTCTCTCTCTCTCTCTCGCACTTCTCTCTCTCTCGCACATCTCTCTCTCTCGCACATCTCTCTCTCTCGCACATCTTTCTCTCTCTCTCTCTTTCACACATCTCTCTCTCGCACATCTCGCGCGCTCTCTCTCTCTCGCACATCTCTCTCTCGCACATCTCTCTCTCGCACATCTCTCTCTCGCACACCTCTCTCTCGCACACCTCTCTCTCTCGCACATCTCTCTCTCTCTCGCTCACATCTGTCTCCCTCTCGCACACCTCTCTCTCTCGCACATGTCTCTCTCTTTCTCTCGCGCACCTCTCTCTCTCTCTCTCTCTCGCATATCTCTCTCTCTCTCTCGCACATCTCTCTCTCTCTCTGTCTCGCACATCTCTCTGTCTCGCACACCTCTCTCTCGCACATCACTCTCTCTCGCACATCTCGCTCTCTCTCGCTCTCTCTCTCTCGCACATCTCTCTCTCGCACATCTCACTCTCTCTCGCACATCTCTCTCTCTTGCACATCTCTCTCTCACACACATCTCTCTCTCACACATATCTCTCTCGCACATCTCTATCTCGCACATCTCTCTCTCGCACATCTCTTTCTCTCTCTCGCATACCTCTCTCTCTCGCACATGTCTCTCCCTTTCTCTCGGCAATGTCTCTCTCTCTCTCTCTCTCTCGCACATCTCTCTCTCTCGCACATCTCTCTCTCGCACACCTCTCTCTCTCGCACACCTCTCTCTCGCACATCTCTCTCTCTCGCACAGCTCCCTCTCTCGCACATCTCTCGGTCCCACATCTCTCTCTCACACATCTCGCGCGCTCTCTCTGTCTCGCACATCTCTCTGTCTCAGACATCTCTCTCTCTCGCACATCTCTCTCTCGCACATCTTTCTCTCTCTCTCCAACATCTCTCTCTCTCGCACATCTCTCTCTCTCGCACATGTCTCTCTCTCTCGCACGTCTCTCTCTCTCGCACATCTCTCTCTCTCGCACATCTCTCTCTCTCGCACATCTTTCTCTCTCTCTCCGACATCTCACTCTCTCACACATCTCTCTCTCTCGCACATGTCTCTCTCTCGTGCACGTCTCTCTCTCTTGCACATCTCTCTCTCTCGCACATCTCTCTGTCTCGCACATCTCTCTCTCTCGTGCACGTCTCTCTCTCTCTCTCTCGCACATCTCTCTCTCTCGCACATCTCTCTCTCTCTCTCTCGCACATCTCTCTCTGTCGCACATCTCTCTCTCTCTCTCTCACACTTCTCTCTCTCTCTCGCACATGTCTCTCTCTCGTGCACGTCTCTCTCTCTCCGTCGCACATCTCTCTCTCTCGCACATCTCTCTCTCGCACATTTCTCTCTCTCGCACATCTCTCTATCTCGCACATCTCTCTCTCTCTCTCGCACATCTCTCTCTGTTGCATATCACTCTCTCTCTCTCTCGCACTTCTCTCTCTCTCGCACATCTCTCTCTCTCTCGCACATCTTTCTCTCTCACTCTCTCTTTCACACATCTCTCTCTCTCGCACATCTCTCTGTCTCGCACATCTTTCTCTCTCGCAACCCTCTCTCTCTCTCTCTCGCGCACCTCTTTCTCGCGCACACCTCTCTCTCTCGCACACCTCTCTCTCTCGCACATCTCTCTCTCTCGCACATCTCTCTCTCACACACATCACTCTCTCTCGCACATCTCTCTCTCGCACATCTCTCAATCACACATCTCTCTCTCTCTATCTCGCATATCTCTCCCTCTCTCTCTCGCACACCTCTCTGTCTCGCACATGTCTCTCTCTTTCTCTCGCGCATGTCTCTCTCTCTCTCACGCACGCACGTCTCTCGCTCGCGCACGTCTCTCTCTCTCTCGCACATCTCTCTCTCTCTCGCACATCTCTCTCTACCTCTCTCTCTCTGTCTCACACATCTCTCTCTCTCGCACATCTCTCTCTCTCGCACATCTTTCTCTCTCTCTCTCTTTCACACATCTCTCTCTCGCACATCTCGCGCGCTCTCTCTCTCTCGCACATCTCTCTCTCGCACATCTCTCTCTCGCACATCTCTCTCTCGCACACCTCTCTCTCGCACACCTCTCTCTCTCGCACATCTCTCTCTCTCTCGCTCACATCTGTCTCCCTCTCGCACACCTCTCTCTCTCGCACATGTCTCTCTCTTTCTCTCGCGCACCTCTCTCTCTCTCTCTCTCTCGCATATCTCTCTCTCTCTCTCGCACATCTCTCTCTCTCTCTGTCTCGCACATCTCTCTGTCTCGCACACCTCTCTCTCGCACATCACTCTCTCTCGCACATCTCGCTCTCTCTCGCTCTCTCTCTCTCGCACATCTCTCTCTCGCACATCTCACTCTCTCTCGCACATCTCTCTCTCTTGCACATCTCTCTCTCACACACATCTCTCTCTCACACATATCTCTCTCGCACATCTCTATCTCGCACATCTCTCTCTCGCACATCTCTTTCTCTCTCTCGCATACCTCTCTCTCTCGCACATGTCTCTCCCTTTCTCTCGGCAATGTCTCTCTCTCTCTCTCTCTCTCGCACATCTCTCTCTCTCGCACATCTCTCTCTCGCACACCTCTCTCTCTCGCACACCTCTCTCTCGCACATCTCTCTCTCTCGCACAGCTCCCTCTCTCGCACATCTCTCGGTCCCACATCTCTCTCTCACACATCTCGCGCGCTCTCTCTGTCTCGCACATCTCTCTGTCTCAGACATCTCTCTCTCTCGCACATCTCTCTCTCGCACATCTTTCTCTCTCTCTCCAACATCTCTCTCTCTCGCACATCTCTCTCTCTCGCACATGTCTCTCTCTCTCGCACGTCTCTCTCTCTCGCACATCTCTCTCTCTCGCACATCTCTCTCTCTCGCACATCTTTCTCTCTCTCTCCGACATCTCACTCTCTCACACATCTCTCTCTCTCGCACATGTCTCTCTCTCGTGCACGTCTCTCTCTCTTGCACATCTCTCTCTCTCGCACATCTCTCTGTCTCGCACATCTCTCTCTCTCGTGCACGTCTCTCTCTCTCTCTCTCGCACATCTCTCTCTCTCGCACATCTCTCTCTCTCTCTCTCGCACATCTCTCTCTGTCGCACATCTCTCTCTCTCTCTCTCACACTTCTCTCTCTCTCTCGCACATGTCTCTCTCTCGTGCACGTCTCTCTCTCTCCGTCGCACATCTCTCTCTCTCGCACATCTCTCTCTCGCACATTTCTCTCTCTCGCACATCTCTCTATCTCGCACATCTCTCTCTCTCTCTCGCACATCTCTCTCTGTTGCATATCACTCTCTCTCTCTCTCGCACTTCTCTCTCTCTCGCACATCTCTCTCTCTCTCGCACATCTTTCTCTCTCACTCTCTCTTTCACACATCTCTCTCTCTCGCACATCTCTCTGTCTCGCACATCTTTCTCTCTCGCAACCCTCTCTCTCTCTCTCTCGCGCACCTCTTTCTCGCGCACACCTCTCTCTCTCGCACACCTCTCTCTCTCGCACATCTCTCTCTCTCGCACATCTCTCTCTCACACACATCACTCTCTCTCGCACATCTCTCTCTCGCACATCTCTCAATCACACATCTCTCTCTCTCTATCTCGCATATCTCTCCCTCTCTCTCTCGCACACCTCTCTGTCTCGCACATGTCTCTCTCTTTCTCTCGCGCATGTCTCTCTCTCTCTCACGCACGCACGTCTCTCGCTCGCGCACGTCTCTCTCTCTCTCGCACATCTCTCTCTCTCTCGCACATCTCTCTCTACCTCTCTCTCTCTGTCTCACACATCTCTCTGTCTCGCACATCTCTCTTTCTCGCACATCTCTCTCTCTCTCTCTCTCTCTCGCACATCTCTCTCTGTCGCACATCTCTCTCTCTCTCTCTCTCGCACTTCTCTCTCTCTCGCACATCTCTCTCTCTCGCACATCTCTTTCTCTCGCACATCTTTCTCTCTCTCTCTCTTTCACACATCTCTCTCTCTCGCACATCTCGCGCGCTCTCTCTCTCTCGCACATCTCTCTCTCGCACATCTCTCTCGCACATCTCTCTCTCGCACATCTCTCTCTCGCACATCTCTCTCTAGCACATCTCTCTCTCTCTCGCTCACATCTGTCTCTCTCTCGCACACCTCTCTCTCTCGCACATGTCTCTCTCTTTCTCTCACGCACGTCTCTCTCTCTCTCACATATCTCTCTCTCTCTCTCGCACATCTCTCTCTCTCTCTGTCTCGCACATCTCTCTGTCTCGCACACCTCTCTCTCGCACATCACTCTCTATCTCTCTCTCTCTCTGTCTCACACATCTCTCTGTCTCGCACATCTCTCTTTCTCGCATATCTCTCTCTCTCTCTCTCTGTCTCACACATCTCTCTGTCTCGCACATCTCTCTTTCTCGCACATCTCTCTCTCTCTCTCTCTCTCTCGCACATCTCTCTCTCTCGCACATCTTTCTCTCTCTCTCTCTCTCTCTCTCTCTCGCACATCTCTCTCTGCCGCACATCTCTCTCTCTCTCTCTCTCTCTCTCTCTCTCTCTCTCTCGCACATCTCTCTCTCTCGCACATCTCTCTCTCTCTCTCTCACTCACTCGCACATCTCTCTCTCTCGCACATCTCTCTCTCTCTCTCTCTCTCTCGCACATCTCTCTCTCTCGCACATCTCTCTCTCTCTCTCGCACATCTCTCTCTCTCGCACATCTCTCTCTCTCTCGCGCACAACTCTCTCTCTCTCTCGTACACCTCTCCCTCTCGCACATGTCTCTTTCTCTCGCGCATGTCTCTCGCTCACACACGTCTCTCTCTCTCTCGCACATCTCTCTCTCTCTCGCACATCTCTCTCTCTCTCGCACATCTCTCTCTATCTCTCTCTCTCTGTCTCACACATCTCTCTGTCTCGCACATCTCTCTCTCTCTCTCTCTCTCGCACATCTCTCTCTGTCGCACATCTCTCTCTCTCTCTCTCTCTCGCACTTCTCTCTCTCTCGCACATCTCTCTCTCTCGCACATCTCTCTCTCTCGCACATCTTTCTCTCTCTCTCTCTTTCACACATCTCTCTCTCGCACATCTCACGCGCTCTCTCTCTCGCACATCTCTCTCTCGCACATCTCTCTCTCGCACATCTCTCTCTCGCACACCTCTCTCTCGCACACCTCTCTCTCTCGCACATCTCTCTCTCTCTCGCTCACATCTGTCTCCCTCTCGCACACCTCTCTCTCTCGCACATGTCTCTCTCTTTCTCTCGCGCACCTCTCTCTCTCTCTCTCTCTCTCTCGCATATCTCTCTCTCTCTCTCGCACATCTCTCTCTCTCTCTGTCTCGCACATCTCTCTGTCTCGCACACCTCTCTCTCGCACATCACTCTCTCTCGCACATCTCGCTCTCTCTCGCTCTCTCTCTCTCGCACATCTCTCTCTCGCACATCTCACTCTCTCTCGCACATCTCTCTCTCTCGCACATCTCTCTCTCTCGCACATCTCTCTCTCACACACATCTCTCTCTCACACATATCTCTCTCGCACATCTCTATCTCGCACATCTCTCTCTCGCACATCTCTTTCCCTCTCTCGCATACCTCTCTCTCTCGCACATGTCTCTCCCTTTCTCTCGGCAATGTCTCTCTCTCTCTCTCTCTCGCACATCTCTCTCTCTCGCACACCTCTCTCTCTCGCACACCTCTCTCTCTCGCACACCTCTCTCTCGCACATCTCTCTCTCTCGCACAGCTCCCTCTCTCGCACATCTCTCGGTCCCACATCTCTCTCTCACACATCTCGCGCGCTCTCTCTGTCTCGCACATCTCTCTGTCTCAGACATCTCTCTCTCTCGCACATCTCTCTCTCGCACATCTTTCTCTCTCTCTCCAACATCTCTCTCTCTCGCACATCTCTCTCTCTCGCACATGTCTCTCTCTCGTGCACGTCTCTCTCTCTCGCACATCTCTCTCTCTCGCACATCTCTCTCTCTCGCACATCTTTCTCTCTCTCTCCGACATCTCACTCTCTCACACATCTCTCTCTCTCGCACATGTCTCTCTCTCGTGCACGTCTCTCTCTCTTGCACATCTCTCTCTCTCGCACATCTCTCTGTCTCGCACATCTCTCTCTCTCGTGCACGTCTCTCTCTCTCTCTCGCACATCTCTCTCTCTCGCACATCTCTCTCTCTCTCTCTCGCACATCTCTCTCTGTCGCACATCTCTCTCTCTCTCTCTCACACTTCTCTCTCTCTCTCGCACATGTCTCTCTCTCGTGCACGTCTCTCTCTCTCCCTCGCACATCTCTCTCTCTCGCACATCTCTCTCTCGCACATTTCTCTCTCTCGCACATCTCTCTATCTCGCACATCTCTCTCTCTCTCTCGCACATCTCTCTCTGTTGCATATCACTCTCTCTCTCTCTCGCACTTCTCTCTCTCTCGCACATCTCTCTCTCTCGCACATCTCTCTCTCTCGCACATCTCTCTCTCACACACATCTCTCTCTCTCGCACATCTCTATCTCGCACATCTCTTTCTCGCACATCTCTTTCTCTCTCTCGCATACCTCTCTCTCTCGCACATGTCTCTCCCTTTCTCTCGGCAATGTCTCTCTCTCTCTCTCTCTCGCACATCTCTCTCTCTCGCACATCTCTCTCTCGCACACCTCTCTCTCTCGCACACCTCTCTCTCGCACATCTCTCTCTCTCGCACAGCTCCCTCTCTCGCACATCTCTCGGTCCCACATCTCTCTCTCACACATCTCGCGCGCTCTCTCTGTCTCGCACATCTCTCTGTCTCAGACATCTCTCTCTCTCGCACATCTCTCTCTCGCACATCTTTCTCTCTCTCTCCAACATCTCTCTCTCTCGCACATCTCTCTCTCTCGCACATGTCTCTCTCTCGTGCACGTCTCTCTCTCTCGCACATCTCTCTCTCTCGCACATCTCTCTCTCTCGCACATCTTTCTCTCTCTCTCCGACATCTCACTCTCTCACACATCTCTCTCTCTCGCACATGTCTCTCTCTCGTGCACGTCTCTCTCTCTTGCACATCTCTCTCTCTCGCATATCTCTCTGTCTCGCACATCTCTCTCTCTCGTGCACGTCTCTCTCTCTCTCTCTCGCACATCTCTCTCTCTCGCACATCTCTCTCTCTCTCTCTCGCACATCTCTCTCTGTCGCACATCTCTCTCTCTCTCTCTCACACTTCTCTCTCTCTCTCGCACATGTCTCTCTCTCGTGCACGTCTCTCTCTCTCCGTCGCACATCTCTCTCTCTCGCACATCTCTCTCTCGCACATTTCTCTCTCTCGCACATCTCTCTATCTCGCACATCTCTCTCTCTCTCTCGCACATCTCTCTCTGTTGCATATCACTCTCTCTCTCTCTCGCACTTCTCTCTCTCTCGCACATCTCTCTCTCTCTCGCACATCTTTCTCTCTCACTCTCTCTTTCACACATCTCTCTCTCTCGCACATCTCTCTGTCTCGCACATCTTTCTCTCTCGCAACCCTCTCTCTCTCTCTCGCGCACCTCTTTCTCGCGCACACCTCTCTCTCTCGCACACCTCTCTCTCTCGCACACCTCTCTCTCTCGCACATCTCTCTCTCTCGCACATCTCTCTCTCACACACATCACTCTCTCTCGCACATCTCTCTCTCGCACATCTCTCAATCACACATCTCTCTCTCTCTATCTCGCATATCTCTCCCTCTCTCTCTCGCACACCTCTCTGTCTCGCACATGTCTCTCTCTTTCTCTCGCGCATGTCTCTCTCTCTCTCACGCACGCACGTCTCTCGCTCGCGCACGTCTCTCTCTCTCTCGCACATCTCTCTCTCTCTCGCACATCTCTCTCTATCTCTCTCTCTCTGTCTCACACATCTCTCTGTCTCGCACATCTCTCTTTCTCGCACATCTCTCTCTCTCTCTCTCTCGCACATCTCTCTCTGTCGCACATCTCTCTCTCTCTCTCTCTCGCACTTCTCTCTCTCTCGCACATCTCTCTCTCTCGCACATCTCTTTCTCTCGCACATCTTTCTCTCTCTCTCTCTTTCACACATCTCTCTCTCTCGCACATCTCGCGCGCTCTCTCTCTCTCGCACATCTCTCTCTCGCACATCTCTCTCGCACATCTCTCTCTCGCACATCTCTCTCTCGCACATCTCTCTCTAGCACATCTCTCTCTCTCTCGCTCACATCTGTCTCTCTCTCGCACACCTCTCTCTCTCGCACATGTCTCTCTCTTTCTCTCACGCACGTCTCTCTCTCTCTCACATATCTCTCTCTCTCTCTCGCACATCTCTCTCTCTCTCTGTCTCGCACATCTCTCTGTCTCGCACACCTCTCTCTCGCACATCACTCTCTATCTCTCTCTCTCTCTGTCTCACACATCTCTCTGTCTCGCACATCTCTCTTTCTCGCATATCTCTCTCTCTCTCTCTCTGTCTCACACATCTCTCTGTCTCGCACATCTCTCTTTCTCGCACATCTCTCTCTCTCTCTCTCTCTCTCGCACATCTCTCTCTCTCGCACATCTTTCTCTCTCTCTCTCTCTCTCTCTCTCTCGCACATCTCTCTCTGCCGCACATCTCTCTCTCTCTCTCTCTCTCTCTCTCTCTCTCGCACATCTCTCTCTCTCTCTCTCACTCACTCGCACATCTCTCTCTCTCGCACATCTCTCTCTCTCTCTCTCTCTCTCGCACATCTCTCTCTCTCGCACATCTCTCTCTCTCTCTCGCACATCTCTCTCTCTCGCACATCTCTCTCTCTCTCGCGCACAACTCTCTCTCTCTCTCGTACACCTCTCCCTCTCGCACATGTCTCTTTCTCTCGCGCATGTCTCTCGCTCACACACGTCTCTCTCTCTCTCGCACATCTCTCTCTCTCTCGCACATCTCTCTCTCTCTCGCACATCTCTCTCTATCTCTCTCTCTCTGTCTCACACATCTCTCTGTCTCGCACATCTCTCTCTCTCTCTCTCTCTCGCACATCTCTCTCTGTCGCACATCTCTCTCTCTCTCTCTCTCTCTCGCACTTCTCTCTCTCTTGCACATCTCTCTCTCTCGCACATCTCTCTCTCTCGCACATCTTTCTCTCTCTCTCTCTTTCACACATCTCTCTCTCGCACATCTCACGCGCTCTCTCTCTCGCACATCTCTCTCTCGCACATCTCTCTCTCGCACATCTCTCTCTCGCACACCTCTCTCTCGCACACCTCTCTCTCTCGCACATCTCTCTCTCTCTCGCTCACATCTGTCTCCCTCTCGCACACCTCTCTCTCTCGCACATGTCTCTCTCTTTCTCTCGCGCACCTCTCTCTCTCTCTCTCTCTCTCTCGCATATCTCTCTCTCTCTCTCGCACATCTCTCTCTCTCTCTGTCTCGCACATCTCTCTGTCTCGCACACCTCTCTCTCGCACATCACTCTCTCTCGCACATCTCGCTCTCTCTCGCTCTCTCTCTCTCGCACATCTCTCTCTCGCACATCTCACTCTCTCTCGCACATCTCTCTCTCTCGCACATCTCTCTCTCTCGCACATCTCTCTCTCACACACATCTCTCTCTCACACATATCTCTCTCGCACATCTCTATCTCGCACATCTCTCTCTCGCACATCTCTTTCTCTCTCTCGCATACCTCTCTCTCTCGCACATGTCTCTCCCTTTCTCTCGGCAATGTCTCTCTCTCTCTCTCTCTCGCACATCTCTCTCTCTCGCACACCTCTCTCTCTCGCACACCTCTCTCTCTCGCACACCTCTCTCTCGCACATCTCTCTCTCTCGCACAGCTCCCTCTCTCGCACATCTCTCGGTCCCACATCTCTCTCTCACACCTCTCGCGCGCTCTCTCTGTCTCGCACATCTCTCTGTCTCAGACATCTCTCTCTCTCGCACATCTCTCTCTCGCACATCTTTCTCTCTCTCTCCAACATCTCTCTCTCTCGCACATCTCTCTCTCTCGCACATGTCTCTCTCTCGTGCACGTCTCTCTCTCTCGCACATCTCTCTCTCTCGCACATCTCTCTCTCTCGCACATCTTTCTCTCTCTCTCCGACATCTCACTCTCTCACACATCTCTCTCTCTCACACATGTCTCTCTCTCGTGCACGTCTCTCTCTCTTGCACATCTCTCTCTCTCGCACATCTCTCTGTCTCGCACATCTCTCTCTCTCGTGCACGTCTCTCTCTCTCTCTCGCACATCTCTCTCTCTCGCACATCTCTCTCTCTCTCTCTCGCACATCTCTCTCTGTCGCACATCTCTCTCTCTCTCTCTCACACTTCTCTCTCTCTCTCGCACATGTCTCTCTCTCGTGCACGTCTCTCTCTCTCCCTCGCACATCTCTCTCTCTCGCACATCTCTCTCTCGCACATTTCTCTCTCTCGCACATCTCTCTATCTCGCACATCTCTCTCTCTCTCTCGCACATCTCTCTCTGTTGCATATCACTCTCTCTCTCACTCGCACTTCTCTCTCTCTCGCACATCTCTCTCTCTCGCACATCTTTCTCTCTCACTCTCTCTTTCACACATCTCTCTCTCTCGCACATCTCTCTGTCTCGCACATCTTTCTCTCTCGCAACCCTCTCTCTCTCTCTCGCGCACCTCTTTCTCGCGCACACCTCTCTCTCTCGCGCATGTCTCTCTCTCGCCCATGTCTCTCTCTCGCGCATGTTTCTCTCTCGCGCATTTCTCTCGCTCGCGCATCTCTCTCTCTCGCACATCTCTCTCTCTTTATCTCGCACATCTCTCTCTCCCTCACTCTCGCACATCTCTCTCTCTCGCACATCTCGCTCTCTCTCACTCTCTCTCTCTCGCACATCTCTCTCTCGCACATCTCTCTCTCCCACATCTCTCTCTCTCTCGCACATCTCTCTCTCTCGCACATCTCTCTCTCTCGCACATCTCTCTCTCGCACATCTCTCAATCACACATCTCTCTCTCTCTATCTCGCATATCTCTCCCTCTCTCTCTCGCACACCTCTCTGTCTCGCACATGTCTCTCTCTTTCTCTCGCGCATGTCTCTCTCTCTCTCGCGCACGCACGTCTCTCGCTCGCGCACGTCTCTCTCTCTCTCGCACATCTCTCTCTCTCTCGCACATCTCTCTCTATCTCTCTCTCTCTGTCTCACACATCTCTCTGTCTCGCACATCTCTCTTTCTCGCACATCTCTCTCTCTCTCTCTCTCTCTCTCGCACATTTCTCTCTGTCGCACATCTCTCTCTCTCTCTCTCTCTCTCTCTCGCACTTCACTCTCTCTCGCACATCTCTCTCTCTCGCACATCTTACTCTCTCTCTCTCTTTCACACATCTCTCTCTCTCGCACATCTCGCGCGCTCTCTCTCTCTCGCATATCTCTCTCTCTCTCTCGCACATCTCTCTCTCTCTCTGTCTCGCACATCTCTCTGTCTCGCACCCCTCTCTCTCGCACATCACTCTCTCTCGCACATCTCTCTCTCTCTCTCTCTCGCATATCTCTCTCTCTCTCTCGCACATCTCTCTCTCTCTCTGTCTCGCACATCTCTCTGTCTCGCACACCTCTCTCTCGCACATCACTCTCTCTCGCACATCTCGCTCTCTCTCGCTCTCTCTCTCTCGCACATCTCTCTCTCGCACATCTCACTCTCTCTCTCTCGCACATCTCTCTCTCTCGCACATCTCTCTCTCTCGCACATCTCTCTCTCACACACATCTCTCTCTCACACATATCTCTCTCTCTCGCACATCTCTATCTCGCACATCTCTATCTCGCACATCTCTCTCTCGCACATCTCTCTCTCGCACATCTCTCTCTCGCACATCTCTCTCTCGCACACCTCTCTCTCGCACACCTCTCTCTCTCGCACATCTCTCTCTCTCTCGCTCACATCTGTCTCCCTCTCGCACACCTCTCTCTCTCGCACATGTCTCTCTCTTTCTCTCGCGCACCTCTCTCTCTCTCTCTCTCGCATATCTCTCTCTCTCTCTCGCACATCTCTCTCTCTCTCTGTCTCGCACATCTCTCTGTCTCGCACACCTCTCTCTCGCACATCACTCTCTCTCGCACATCTCGCTCTCTCTCGCTCTCTCTCTCTCGCACATCTCTCTCTCGCACATCTCACTCTCTCTCTCTCGCACATCTCTCTCTCTCGCACATCTCTCTCTCTCGCACATCTCTCTCTCTCGCACATCTCTCTCTCACACACATCTCTCTCTCACACATATCTCTCTCTCTCGCACATCTCTATCTCGCACATCTCTCTCTCGCACATCTCTTTCTCTCTCTCGCATACCTCTCTCTCTCGCACATGTCTCTCCCTTTCTCTCGGCAATGTCTCTCTCTCTCTCTCTCTCTCGCACATCTCTCTCTCTCGCACATCTCTCTCTCGCACACCTCTCTCTCTCGCACACCTCTCTCTCGCACATCTCTGTCTCTCGCACATCTCTCTCTCTCGCACATGTCTCTCTCTCGTGCACGTCTCTCTCTCTCTCTCGCACATCTCTCTCTCTCGCACATCTCTCTCTCGCACATTTCTCTCTCTCGCACATCTCTCTATCTCGCACATCTCTCTCTCTCTCTCGCACATCTCTCTATCTCGCACATCTCTCTCTCTCTCTCGCACATCTCTCTCTGTCGCATATCTCTCTCTCTCTCTCTCGCACTTCTCTCTCTCTCGCACATCTCTCTCTCTCTCGCACATCTCTCTCTCTCGCACATCTTTCTCTCTCACTCTCTCTTTCACACATCTCTCTCTCTCGCACATCTCTCTGTCTCGCACATCTTTCTCTCTCGCACACCTCTCTCTCTCTCTCGCGCCCCTCTTTCTCTCGCACACCTCTCTCTCTCGCGCATGTCTCTCTCTCGCCCATGTCTCTCTCTCGCGCATGTTTCTCTCTCGCGCATTACTCTCGCTCGCGCATCTCTCTCTCTCGCACATCTCTCTCTCTTTATCTCGCACATCTCTCTCTCCCTCACTCTCGCACATCTCTCTCTCTCGCACATCTCGCTCACTCTCGCTCTCTCTCTCTCGCACATCTCTCTCTCGCACATCTCTCTCTCGCACATCTCTCTCTCCCACATCTCTCTCTCTCTCGCACATCTCTCTCTCTCGCACATCTCTCTCTCTCGCACATCTCTCTCTCGCACATCTCTCAATCACACATCTCTCTCTCTCTATCTCGCATATCTCTCCCTCTCTCTCTCGCACACCTCTCTGTCTCGCACATGTCTCTCTCTTTCTCTCGCGCATGTCTCTCTCTCTTTCGCGCGCGCACGTCTCTCGCTCGCGCACGTCTCTCTCTCTCTCGCACATCTCTCTCTCTCTCGCACATCTCTCTCTATCTCTCTCTCTCTGTCTCACACATCTCTCTGTCTCGCACATCTCTCTCTCTCTCGCACATCTCTCTCTCTCTCTCTCTCTCTCTCTCTCTCGCACATCTCTCTCTGTCGCACATCTCTCTCTCTCTCTCTCTCTCTCTCGCACTTCTCTCTCTCTCGCACATCTCTCTCTCTCGCACATCTCTCTCTCTCGCACATCTCTCTCTCTCGCACATCTTTCTCTCTCTCTCTCTTTCACACATCTCTCTCTCTCGCACATCTCGCGCGCTCTCTCTCTCTCGCAAATCTCTCTCTCGCACATCTCTCTTTCGCACATCTCTCTCTCGCACACCTCTCTCTCGCACACCTCTCTCTCTCGCACATCTCTCTCTCTCTCGCTCACATCTGTCTCCCTCTCGCACACCTCTCTCTCTCGCACATGTCTCTCTCTTTCTCTCGCGCACCTCTCTCTCTCTCTCTCTCTCGCATATCTCTCTCTCTCTCTCGCACATCTCTCTCTCTCTCTCTCTCGCACATCTCTCTCTCTCGCACATCTCTCTCTCTCGCACATCTCTCTCTCACACACATCTCTCTCTCACACATATCTCTCTCGCACATCTCTATCTCGCACATCTCTCTCTCGCACATCTCTTTCTCTCTCTCGCATACCTCTCTCTCTCGCACATGTCTCTCCCTTTCTCTCGGCAATGTCTCTCTCTCTCTCTCTCTCGCACACCTCTCTCTCTCGCACATCTCTCTCTCGCACACCTCTCTCTCTCGCACACCTCTCTCTCGCACATCTCTGTCTCTCGCACATCTCTCTCTCTCGCACATGTCTCTCTCTCGTGCACGTCTCTCTCTCTCTCTCGCACATCTCTCTCTCTCGTACATCTCTCTCTCGCACATTTCTCTCTCTCGCACATCTCTCTATCTCGCACATCTCTCTCTCTCTCTCGCACATCTCTCTCTGTCGCATATCTCTCTCTCTCTCTCTCGCACATCTCTCTCTCTCTCGCACATCTTTCTCTCTCACTCTCTCTTTCACACATCTCTCTCTCTCGCACATCTCTCTGTCTCGCACATCTTTCTCTCTCGCACACCTCTCTCTCTCTCTCGCGCACCTCTTTCTCTCGCACACCTCTCTCTCTCGCGCATGTCTCTCTCTCGCGCATGTCTCTCTCTCGCCCATGTCTCTCTCTCGCGCATGTTTCTCACTCGCGCATTTCTCTCGCTCGCGCATCTCTCTCTCTCGCACATCTCTCTCTCTTTATCTCGCACATCTCTCTCTCCCTCACTCTCGCACATCTCTCTCTCTCGCACATCTCGCTCTCTCTCGCTCTCTCTCTCTCGCACATCTCTCTCTCGCACATCTCTCTCTCCCACATCTCTCTCTCTCTCGCACATCTCTCTCTCTCGCACATCTCTCTCTCTCGCACATGTCTCTCTCTCGTGCACGTCTCTCTCTCTCTCTCGCACATCTCTCTCTCTCGCACATGTCTCTCTCTCGTGCCCGTCTTTCTCTCTCTCTCGCACATCTCTCTCTCTCGCACATCTCTCTCTCTCGCACATCTCTCTCTCTCGCACATCTCTCTCTCTCGCACATCTCTCTCTCGCACATCTCTCAATCACACATCTCTCTCTCTCTATCTCGCATATCTCTCCCTCTCTCTCTCGCACACCTCTCTGTCTCGCACATGTCTATCTCTTTCTCTCGCGCATGTCTCTCTCTCTCTCGCGCGCGCACGTCTCTCGCTCGCGCACGTCTCTCTCTCTCTCGCACATCTCTCTCTCTCTCGCACATCTCTCTCTATCTCTCTCTCTCTGTCTCACACATCTCTCTGTCTCGCACATCTCTCTTTCTCGCACATCTCTCTCTCTCTCTCTCTCTCTCTCTCTCGCACATCTCTCGCTGTCGCACATCTCTCTCTCTCTCTCTCTCTCTCTCTCGCACTTCTCTCTCTCTCGCACATCTCTCTCTCTCTCGCACATCTCTCTCTCTCGCACATCCTTCTCTCTCTCTCTCTTTCACACATCTCTCTCTCTCGCACATCTCGCGCGCTCTCTCTCTCGCACATCTCTCTCTCGCACACCTCTCTCTCGCACACCTCTCTCTCTCGCACATCTCTCTCTCTCTCGCTCACATCTGTCTCCCTCTCGCACACCTCTCTCTCTCGCACATGTCTCTCTCTTTCTCTCGCGCACCTCTCTCTCTCTCTCTCTCGCACATCTCTCTCTCTCTCTGTCTCGCACATCTCTCTCTCTCGCACACCTCTCTCTCGCACATCTCTCTCTCGCACATCTCTCTCTCGCACACCTCTCTCTCTCGCACACCTCTCTCTCTCGCACACCTCTCTCTCTCGCACACCTCTCTCTCGCACATCTCTGTCTCTCGCACATCACTCTCTCTCGCACATCTCGCTCTCTCTCGCTCTCTCTCTCTCGCACATCTCTCTCTGGCACATCTCACTCTCTCTCTCTCGCACATCTCTTTCTCACACACATCTCTCTCTCACGCATATCTCTCTCTCTCGCACATCTCTATCTCTCGCACATCTCTCTCTCTCGCACATCTTTCTCTCTCTCTCTCTTTCACACATCACTCTCTCTCGCACATCTCGCTCTCTCTCGCTCTCTCTCTCTCGCACATCTCTCTCTCGCACATCTCTTTCTCTCTCTCGCATACCTCTCTCTCTCGCACATGTCTCTCCCTTTCTCTCGGCAATATCTCTCTCTCTCTCTCTCGCACATCTCTCTCTCTCGCACATCTCTCTCACTCGCACATCTCTCTCTCGCACACCTCTCTCACTCGCACACCTCTCTCTCGCACATCTCTGTCTCTCGCACATCTCTGTCTCTCGCACATCTCTGTCTCTCGCACATCTCTCTCTCTCGCACATGTCTCTCTCTCGTGCACGTCTCTCTCTCTCTCTCGCACATCTCTCTCTCTCGCACATCTCTCTCTCTCGCACATCTCTCTCGCGCGCATTTCTCTCTCTCGCGCATCTCTCTATCTCGCACATCTCTCTCTCTCTCTCGCACATCTCTCTCTGTCGCACATCTCTCTCTCTCTCTCTCGCACTTCTCTCTCTCTCGCACATCTCTCTCTCTCTCGCACATCTCTCTCTCTCTCGCACATCTTTCTCTCTCTCTCTCTCTTTCACACATGTCTCTCTCTCGCACATCTCTCTGTCTCGCACATCTTTCTCTCTCGCACACCTCTCTCTCTCTCTCGCGCACCTCTTTCTCTCGCACACCTCTCTCTCTCGCGCATGTCTCTCTCTCGCCCATGTCTCTCTCTCGCGCATGTTTCTCTCTCGCGCATTTCTCTCGCTCGCGCATCTCTCTCTCTCGCGCATCTCTCTCTCTTTATCTCGCACATCTCTCTCTCCCTCACTCTCGCACATCTCTCTCTCTCGCACATCTCGCTCTCTCTCGCTCTCTCTCTCTCGCACATCTCTCTCTCGCACATCTCTCTCTCGCACATCTCTCTCTCATGCAACTCTCTCTCTCTCTATCTTGCACATCTCACTCTCTCTATCTCGCACATCTCACTCTCTCTCTCGCACATCTCTCTCTCTCGCACATCTCTCTCTCTCGCACATCTCTCTCTCCCACATCTCTCTCTCTCTCGAACATCTCTCTTTCTCGCGCATCTCATTCTCTCTCTCTCGCGCATGTCTCTCTCTCGCACATCTCTCTTTCTCGCGCATCTCATTCTCTCTCTCTCGCGCATCTCATTCTCTCTCTCTCGCACATGACTCTCTTTCTCTCTCGCACATCTCTCTGTCTCGCACATCTCTCTCTCGCACATCTCTTTCTCTCTCTCGCACACCTCTCTCTCTCGCACATGTCTCTCCCTTTCTCTCAGCAATGTCTCTCTCTCTCTCTCTCACACATCTCTCCCTCTCTCGTACATGTCGCGCTCTCTCTCTCTCGCACATCTCTCTCTCGCACACCTCTCTCTCTCGCACACCTCTCTCTCGCACATCTCTGTCTCTCGCACAGCTCCCTCTCTCGCACATCTCTCGGTCCCACATCTCTCTCTCGCACATCTCTCTCTCACACATCTCGCGCGGTCTCTCTGTCTCGCACATCTCTCTGTCTCGGACATCTCTCTCTCTCGCACAACTCTCTCTCTCTCTCTCTCTCACACATCTTTCTCTCTCTCTCGCACACCTCTCTCTCTCGCACATGTCTCTCTCTCGCACATGTCTCTATCTCGCACATGTCTCTCTCTCGTGCACGTCTCTCTCTCTCTCTCGCACATCTCTCTCTCGCACATCTCTCAATCACACATCTCTCTCTCTCTATCTCGCATATCTCTCCCTCTCTCTCTCGCACACCTCTCTGTCTCGCACATGTCTCTCTCTTTCTCTCGCGCATGTCTCTCTCTCTCGCGTGCACGCACGTCTCTCGCTCGCGCACGTCTCTCTCTCTCTCGCACATCTCTCTCTCTCTCGCACATCTCTCTCTATCTCTCTCTCTCTCTGTCTCACACATCTCTCTGTCTCGCACATCTCTCTTTCTCGCACATCTCTCTCTCTCTCTCTCTCTCTTGCACATCTCTCTCTGTCGCACATCTCTCTCTCTCTCTCTCTCGCACTTCTCTCTCTCTCGCACATCTCTCTCTCTCGCACATCTCTCTCTCTCGCACATCTTTCTCTCTCTCTCTCTTTCACACATCTCTCTCTCTCGCACATCTCGCGCGCTCTCTCTCTCTCGCACATCTCTCTCTCACACATCTCTCTCTCGCACACCTCTCTCTCTTGCACACCTCTCTCTCGCACACCTCTCTCTCTCGCACATCTCTCTCTCTCTCACTCACATCTGTCTCTATCTCGCACACCTCTCTCTCTCGCACATGTCTCTCTCTTTCTCTCGCGCACGTCTCTCTCTCTCTCTCGCATATCTCTCTCTCTCTCTCGCACATCTCTCTCTCTCTCTGTCTCACACATCTCTCTGTCTCGCACACCTCTCTCTCGCACATCACTCTCTCTCGCACATCTCGCTCTCTCTCGCTCTCTCTCTCTCGCACATCTCTCTCTCGCACATCTCACTCTCTCTCTCTCGCACATCTCTCTCTCACACACATCTCTCTCTCACACATATCTCTCTCTCTCGCACATCTCTATCTCGCACATCTCTATCTCGCACATCTCTCTCTCGCACATCTCTTTCTCTCTCTCGCATACCTCTCTCTCTCGCACATGTCTCTCCCTTTCTCTCGGCAATGTCTCTCTCTCTCTCTCTCTCGCACATCTCTCTCTCTCGCACATCTCTCTCTCGCACACCTCTCTCTCTCGCACACCTCGCTCTCGCACATCTCTCTCTCTCGCACAGCTCCCTCTCTCGCACATCTCTCGGTCCCACATCTCTCTCTCGCACATCTCTCTCTCACACATCTCGCGCGCTCTCTCTATCTCGCACATCTCACTCTCTCTCTCTCGCACATCTCACTCTCTCTCATGCACATCTCTCTCTCTCGCACATCTCTCTCTCCCACATCTCTCTCTCCCACATCTCTCTCTCCCACATCTCTCTCTCCCACATCTCTCTCTCTCTCGAACATCTCTCTCTCTTGCGCATCTCATTCTCTCTCTCTCGCGCATGTCTCTCTCTCGCACATCTCTCTTTCTCGCGCATCTCATTCTCTCTCTCTCGCGCATCTCATTCTCTCTCTCTCGCACATGTCTCTCTCTCGCGCATGACTCTCTTTCTCTCTCGCACATCTCTCTGTCTCGCACATCTCTCTCCCGCACATCTCTTTCTCTCTCGCACGCCTCTCTCTCTCGCACATGTCTCTCCCTTTCTCTCGGCACTGTCTCTCTCTCTCTCTCACACATCTCTCTCTCTCGTACATGACGCGCTCTCTCTCTCTCTCGCACACCTCTCTCTCGCACATCTCTGTCTCTCGCACAGCTCCCTCTCTCGCACATCTCTCGGTCCCACATCTTTCTCTCGCACATCTCTCTCTCACACATCTCGCGCGGTCTCTCTGTCTCGCACATCTCTCTGTCTCGCACATCTCTCTCTCTCGCACACCTCTCTCTCTCTCTCTCTCTCTCTCGCATATCTTTCTCTCTCTCTCGCACACCTCTCTCTCTCGCACACCTCTCTCTCTCGCACATCTCTCTCTCTCGCACATCTCTCTCTCTCGCACATCTCTCTCTCCCACATCTCTCTCTCTCTCGAACATCTCTCTTTCTCGCGCATCTCATTCTCTCTCTCTCGCGCATGTCTCTCTCTCGCACATCTCTCTCTCGCACATCTCTGTCTCTCGCACAGCTCCCTCTCTCGCACATCTCTCGGTCCCACATCTTTCTCTCGCACATCTCTCTCTCACACATCTCGCGCGGTCTCTCTGTCTCGCACATCTCTCTGTCTCGGACATCTCTCTCTCTCGCACATCTCTCTCTTTCTCTCTCTCGCACATCTTTCTCTCTCTCTCGCACACCTCTCTCTCTCGCACATCTCTCTCTCTCGCACATGTCTCTCTCTCGTGCACGTCTCTCTCTCTCTCTCGCACATCTCTCTCTCTCGCACATCTCTCTCTCTCGCACATCTCTCTCTCACACACATCACTCTCTCTCGCACATCTCTCTCTCGCACATCTCTCAATCACACATCTCTCTCTCTCTATCTCGCATATCTCTCCCTCTCTCTCTCGCACACCTCTCTGTCTCGCACATGTCTCTCTCTTTCTCTCGCGCATGTCTCTCTCTCTCTCTCTCTCTCGCGTGCACGTCTCTCGCTCGCGCACGTCTCTCTCTCTCTCGCACATCTCTCTCTCTCTTGCACATCTCTCTCTATCTCTCTCTCTCTCTGTCTCACACATCTCTCTCTCTCGCACATCTCTCTTTCTCGCGCATCTCATTCTCTCTCTCTCGCGCATCTCATTCTCTCTCTCTCGCACATGTCTCTCTCTCGCGCATGACTCTCTTTCTCTCTCGCACATCTCTCTGTCTCGCACATCTCTCTCTCTCGCACATCTCCTTCTCTCTCTCGCACACCTCTCTCTCTCGCACATGTCTCTCCCTTTCTCTCGGCAATGTCTCTCTCTCTCTCTCTCACACATCTCTCTCTCTCGTACATGTCGCGCTCTCTCTCTCTCGCACACCTCTCTCTCGCACATCTCTGTCTCTCGCACAGCTCCCTCTCTCGCACATCTCTCGGTCCCACATCTCTCTCTCGCACATCTCTCTCTCACACATCTCGCGCGGTCTCTCTGTCTCGCACATCTCTCTGTCTCGGACATCTCTCTCTCTCGCACATGTCTCTCTCTCGCACATGTCTCTATCTCGCACATCTCTATCTCGCACATCTCTCTCTCGCACATCTCTTTCTCTCTCTCGCATACCTCTCTCTCTCGCACATGTCTCTCCCTTTCTCTCGGCAATGTCTCTCTCTCTCTCTCTCTCGCACATCTTTCTCTCTCTCTCGCACACCTCTCTCTCTCGCACATGTCTCTCTCTCGCACATGTCTCTCTCTCGCACATGTCTCTATCTCGCACATCTCTATCTCGCACATCTCTCTCTCGCACATCTCTTTCTCTCTCTCGCATACCTCTCTCTCTCGCACATGTCTCTCCCTTTCTCTCGGCAATGTCTCTCTCTCTCTCTCTCTCGCACATCTCTCTCTCTCGCACATCTCTCTCTCGCACACCTCTCTCTCTCGCACACCTCTCTCTCGCACATCTCTCTCTCTCGCACAGCTCCCTCTCTCGCACATCTCTCGGTCCCCCATCTCTCTCTCGCACATCTCTCTCTCACACATCTCGCGCGCTCTCTCTATCTCGCACATCTCACTCTCTCTCTCTCGCACATCTCACTCTCTCTCATGCACATCTCTCTCTCTCGCACATCTCTCTCTCCCACATCTCTCTCTCCCACATCTCTCTCTCTCTCGAACATCTCTCTCTCTTGCGCATCTCATTCTCTCTCTCTCGCGCATGTCTCTCTCTCGCACATCTCTCTTTCTCGCGCATCTCATTCTCTCTCTCTCGCACATGTCTCTCTCTCGCGCATGACTCTCTTTCTCTCTCGCACATCTCTCTGTCTCGCACATCTCTCTCTCGCACATCTCTTTCTCTCTCGCACGCCTCTCTCTCTCGCACATGTCTCTCCCTTTCTCTCGGCAATGTCTCTCTCTCTCTCTCACACATCTCTCTCTCTCGTACATGACGCGCTCTCTCTCTCTCTCGCACACCTCTCTCTCGCACATCTCTGTCTCTCGCACAGCTCCCTCTCTCGCACATCTCTCGGTCCCACATCTTTCTCTCGCACATCTCTCTCTCACACATCTCGCGCGGTCTCTCTGTCTCGCACATCTCTCTGTCTCGGACATCTCTCTCTCTCGCACATCTCTCTCTCTCTCTCTCTCTCTCTCTCGCACATCTTTCTCTCTCTCTCGCACACCTCTCTCTCTCGCACATCTCTCTCTCTCGCACATGTCTCTCTCTCATGCACGTCTCTCTCTCTCTCTCTCGCACATCTCTCTCTCTCGCACATCTCTCTCTCTCGCACATCTCTCTCTCTCGCACATCTCTCTCTCACACACATCACTCTCTCTCGCACATCTCTCTCTCGCACATCTCTCAATCACACATCTCTCTCTTTCTCTCGCGCATGTCTCTCTCTCTCTCTCTCTCGCGTGCACGTCTCTCGCTCGCACACGTCTCTCTCTCTCTCTCGCACATCTCTCTCTCTCTCGCACGTCTCTCTCTATCTCTCTCTGTCTCTGTCTCACATATCTCTCTGTCTCGCACATCTCTCTTTCTCGCACATCTCTCTCTCTCTCTCTCTCTCGCACATCTCTCTCTCTCGCACATCTTTCTCTCTCTCTCTCTTTCACACATCTCTCTCTCTCGCACATCTCGCGCGCTCTCTCTCCCTCGCACCTCTCTCTCTCGCACACCTCTCTCTCTCGCGCATCTCTCTCTCTCGCGCATCTCTCTCTCTTTATTTCGCACATCTCTCCCTCCCTCAGTCTCGCACATCTCTCTCTCTCGCACATCTCGCACATCTCGCTCTCTCTCGCTCTCTCTCTCTCGCACATCTCTCTCTCGCACATCTCTCTCTCGCACATCTCTCTCTCGCACATCTCTCTCTCGCACATCTCTCTCTCGCACATCTCTCTCTCGCGCAACTCTCTCTCTCTCTATCTCGCACATCTCACTCTCTCTATCTCGCACATCTCACTCTCTCTCTCTCGCACATCTCACTCTCTCTCATGCACATCTCTCTCTCTCCCACATCTCTCTCTCTCTCGAACATCTCTCTCTCTTGCGCATCTCATTCTCTCTCTCTCGCGCATCTCATTCTCTCTCTCTCGCACATGTCTCTCTCTCGCGCATGACTCTCTTTCTCTCTCGCACATCTCTCTTTCTCGCGCATCTCATTCTCTCTCTCTCGCGCATCTCATTCTCTCTCTCTCGCACATGTCTCTCTCTCGCGCATGACTCTCTTTCTCTCTCGCACATCTCTCTGTCTCGCACATCTCTCTCTCGCACATCTCTTTCTCTCTCGCACATGTCTCTCCCTTTCTCTCGGCAATGTCTCTCTCTCTCTCTCACACATCTCTCTCTCTCGTACATGACGCGCTCTCTCTCTCTCTCGCACACCTCTCTCTCGCACATCTCTGTCTCTCGCACAGCTCCCTCTCTCGCACATCTCTCGGTCCCACATCTTTCTCTCGCACATCTCTCTCTCACACATCTCGCGCGGTCTCTCTGTCTCGCACATCTCTCTGTCTCGGACATCTCTCTCTCTCGCACATCTCTCTCTCTCTCTCTCTCTCTCTCTCGCACATCTTTCTCTCTCTCTCGCACACCTCTCTCTCTCGCACATCTCTCTCTCTCGCACATGTCTCTCTCTCATGCACGTCTCTCTCTCTCTCTCTCGCACATCTCTCCCTCTCGCACATCTCTCTCTCTCGCACATCTCTCTCTCACACACATCACTCTCTCTCGCACATCTCTCTCTCGCACATCTCTCTCTCCCACATCTCTCTCTCCCACATCTCTCTCTCTCTCGAACATCTCTCTCTCTTGCGCATCTCATTCTCTCTCTCTCGCGCATGTCTCTCTCTCGCACATCTCTCTTTCTCGCGCATCTCATTCTCTCTCTCTCGCGCATCTCATTCTCTCTCTCTCGCACATGTCTCTCTCTCGCGCATGACTCTCTTTCTCTCTCGCACATCTCTCTGTCTCGCACATCTCTCTCTCGCACATCTCTTTCTCTCTCGCACGCCTCTCTCTCTCGCACATGTCTCTCCCTTTCTCTCGGCACTGTCTCTCTCTCTCTCTCACACATCTCTCTCTCTCGTACATGACGCGCTCTCTCTCTCGCACATGTCTCTCCCTTTCTCTCGGCAATGTCTCTCTCTCTCTCTCTCTCGCACATCTTTCTCTCTCTCTCGCACACCTCTCTCTCTCGCACATCTCTCTCTCTCGCACATGTCTCTCTCTCATGCACGTCTCTCTCTCTCTCTCGCACATCTCTCTCTCTCGCACATCTCTCTCTCTCGCACATCTCTCTCTCACACACATCACTCTCTCTCGCACATCTCTCTCTCGCACATCTCTCAATCACACATCTCTCTCTCTCTATCTCGCATATCTCTCCCTCTCTCTCTCTCGCACACCTCTCTGTCTCGCACATGTCTCTCTCTTTCTCTCGCGCATGTCTCTCTCTCTCTCTCTCTCGCGTGCACGTCTCTCGCTCGCACACGTCTCTCTCTCTCTCTCGCACATCTCTCTCTCTCTCGCACGTCTCTCTCTATCTCTCTCTCTCTCTGTCTCACATATCTCTCTGTCTCGCACATCTCTCTTTCTCGCACATCTCTCTCTCTCTCTCTCTCGCACATCTCTCTCTCTCGCACATCTTTCTCTCTCTCTCTCTTTCACACATCTCTCTCTCTCGCACATCTCGCGCGCTCTCTCTCCCTCGCACCTCTCTCTCTCGCACACCTCTCTCTCTCGCACACCTCTCTCTCTCGCGCATCTCTCTCTCTCGCGCATCTCTCTCTCTTTATTTCGCACATCTCTCCCTCCCTCAGTCTCGCACATCTCTCTCTCTCGCACATCTCGCTCTCTCTCGCTCTCTCTCTCTCGCACATCTCTCCCTCGCACATCTCTCTCTCGCACATCTCTCTCTCTCGCGCATCTCATTCTCTCTCTCTCGCGCATCTCATTCTCTCTCTCTCACACATGTCTCTCTCTCGCGCATGACTCTCTTTCTCTCTCGCACTTCTCTCTGTCTCGCACATCTCTCTCTCGCACATCTCTTTCTCTCTCTCGCACACCTCTCTCTCTCGCACATGTCTCTCCCTTTCTCTCGGCAATGTCTCTCTCTCTCTCTCTCTCACACATCTCTCTCTCTCGCACATCTCTCTCTCGCACACCTCTCTCTCACACATCTCGCGCGGTCTCTCTGTCTCGCACATCTCTCTGTCTCGGACAGCTCCCTCTCTCGCACATCTCTCGGTCCCACATCTCTCTCTCGCACATCTCTCTCTCACACATCTCGCGCGGTCTCTCTGTATCGCACATCTCTCTGTCTCGGACATCTCTCTCTCTCGCACATCTCTCTCTCTCTCTCTCTCTCTCTCACACACATCTTTCTCTCTCTCTCGCACACCTCTCTCTCTCTCTCTCGCACATCTTTCTCTCTCTCTCCGACATCTCTCTCTCTCGCACATCTCTCTCTCTCGCACATCTCTCTCTCTCGTGCACGTCTCTCTCTCTCTCTCTCGCACATCTCTCTCTCTCGCACATCTCTCTCTCTCGCACATCTCTCTCTCTCGCACATCTCTCTCTCTCTCTCTCGCACATCTTTCTCTCTCTCTCCGACATCTCTCTCTCTCGCACATCTCTCTCTCTCGCACATGTCTCTCTCTCGTGCACGTCTCTCTCTCTCTCTCTCGCACATCTCTCTCTCTCGCACATCTCTCTCTCTCGCACATCTCTCTCTCGCACATTTCTCTCTCTCGCACATCTCTTTCTCTCTCGCACGCCTCTCTCTCTCGCACATGTCTCTCCCTTTCTCTCGGCAATGTCTCTCTCTCTCTCTCACACATCTCTCTCTCTCGTACATGACGCGCTCTCTCTCTCTCTCGCACACCTCTCTCTCGCACATCTCTGTCTCTCGCACAGCTCCCTCTCTCGCACATCTCTCGGTCCCACATCTTTCTCTCGCACATCTCTCTCTCACACATCTCACGCGGTCTCTCTGTCTCGCACATCTCTCTGTCTCGGACATCTCTCTCTCTCGCACATCTCTCTCTCTCTCTCTCTCTCCATCTCTCGCACATCTTTCTCTCTCTCTCGCACATCTCTCTCTCTCGCACATGTCTCTCTCTCATGCACGTCTCTCTCTCTCTCTCTCTCGCACATCTCTCTCTCTCGCACATCTCTCTCTCGCACATCTCTCAATCACACATCTCTCTCTCTCTATCTCGCATATCTCTCCCTCTCTCTCTCTCGCACACCTCTCTGTCTCGCACATGTCTCTCTCTTTCTCTCGCGCATGTCTCTCTCTCTCTCTCTCTCGCGTGCACGTCTCTCGCTCGCACACGTCTCTCTCTCTCTCTCGCACATCTCTCTCTCGCACGTCTCTCTCTTTCTCTCTCTCTCTCTGTCTCACATATCTCTCTGTCTCGCACATCTCTCTTTCTCGCACATCTCTCTCTCTCTCTCTCTCTCTCTCGCACATCTCTCTCTCTCGCACATCTTTCTCTCTCTCTCTCTTTCACACATCTCTCTCTCTCGCACATCTCGCGCGCTCTCTCTCCCTCGCACATCTCTCTCTCGCACATCTCTCTTTCTCGCGCATCTCATTCTCTCTCTCTCGCGCATCTCATTCTCTCTCTCTCACACATGTCTCTCTCTCGCGCATGACTCTCTTTCTCTCTCGCACATCTCTCTGTCTCGCACATCTCTCTCTCGCACATCTCTTTCTCTCTCTCGCACACCTCTCTCTCTCGCACATGTCTCTCCCTTTCTCTCGGCAATGTCTCTCTCTCTCTCTCTCTCACACATCTCTCTCTCTCGCACATCTCTCTCTCGCACACCTCTCTCTCACACATCTCGCGCGGTCTCTCTGTCTCGCACATCTCTGTGTCTCAGACAGCTCCCTCTCTCGCACATCTCTCGGTCCCACATCTCTCTCTCGCACATCTCTCTCTCACACATCTCGCGCGGTCTCTCTGTATCGCACATCTCTCTGTCTCGGACATCTCTCTCTCTCGCACATCTCTCTCTCTCTCTCTCTCTCACACACACACATCTTTCTCTCTCTCTCGCACACCTCTCTCTCTCTCTCTCTCGCACATCTTTCTCTCTCTCTCCGACATCTCTCTCTCTCGCACATCTCTCTCTCTCGCACATCTCTCTCTCTCGTGCACGTCTCTCTCTCTCTCTCTCGCACATCTCTCTCTCTCGCACATCTCTCTCTCTCGCACATCTCTCTCTCTCGCACATCTCTCTCTCTCTCTCTCGCACATCTTTCTCTCTCTCTCCGACATCTCTCTCTCTCGCACATCTCTCTCTCTCGCACATCTCTCTCTCTCGTGCACGTCTCTCTCTCTCTCTCTCGCACATCTCTCTCTCTCGCACATCTCTCTCTCTCTCGCACATCTCTCTCTCTCGCACATCTCTCTCTCGCACATCTCTCTCTCGCACATTTCTCTCTCTCGCACATCTCTCTATCTCGCACATCTCTCTCTCTCTCTCGCACATCTCTCTCTGTCGCACATCTCTCTCTCTCTCTCGCACTTCTCTCTCCCTCGCACATCTCTCTCTCCCTCGCACATCTCTCTCTCTCTCGCACATCTTTCTCTCTCTCTCTCTCTTTCACACATGTCTCTCTCTCGCACATCTCTCTGTCTCGCACATCTTTCTCTCTCGCACACCTCTCTCTCTCTCTCGCGCACCTCTTTCTCTCGCACACCTCTCTCTCTCGCGCATGTCTCTCTCTCGCGCATGTCTCTCTCTCGGCCATGTCTCTCTCTCGCGCATGTTTCTCTCTCGCGCATTTCTCTCGCTCGCGCATCTCTCTCTCTCGCGCATCTCTCTCTCTTTATCTCGCACATCTCTCTCTCCCTCACTCTCGCACATCTCTCTCTCTCGCACATCTCGCTCTCTCTCGCTCTCTCTCTCTCGCACATCTCTCTCTCGCACATCTCTCTCTCGCACATCTCTCTCTCGCACACTCTCTCTCGCGCAACTCTCTCTCTCTCTATCTCGCACATCTCACTCTCTCTATCTCGCACATCTCACTCTCTCTCTCGCACATCTCTCTCTCTCGCACATCTCTCTCTCCCACATCTCTCTCTCCCACATCTCTCTCTCTCTCGAACATCTCTCTCTCTTGCGCATCTCATTCTCTCTCTCTCGCGCATGTCTCTCTCTCGCACATCTCTCTTTCTCGCGCATCTCATTCTCTCTCTCTCGCGCATCTCATTCTCTCTCTTTCGCACATCTCTCTCTCGCACACCTCTCTCTCTCGCACACCTCTCTCTCGCACATCTCTGTCTCTCGCACAGCTCCCTCTCTCGCACATCTCTCGGTCCCACATCTCTCTCTCGCACATCTCTCTCTCACACATCTCGCGCGGACTCTCTGTCTCGCACATCTCTCTGTCTCGGACATCTCTCTCTCTCGCACATCTCTCTCTCTCTCGCACATCTTTCTCTCTCTCTCGCACACCTCTCTCTCTCGCACATCTCTCTCTCTCGCACATCTCTCTCTCTCGCACATGTCTCTCTCTCGCACATGTCTCTCTCTCGTGCACGTCTCTCTCTCTCTCTCGCACATCTCTCTCTCTCGCACATCTCTCTCTCACACACATCACTCTCTCTCGCACATCTCTCTCTCGCACATCTCTCAATCACACATCTCTCTCTCTCTATATCGCATATCTCTCCCTCTCACTCTCGCACACCTCTCTGTCTCGCACATGTCTCTCTCTTTCTCTCGCGCATGTCTCTCTCTCTCTCACGCACGCACGTCTCTCGCTCGCGCACGTCTCTCTCTCTCTCGCACATCTCTCTCTCTCTCGCACATCTCTCTCTATCTCTCTCTCTCTGTCTCACACATCTCTCTGTCTCGCACATCTCTCTTTCTCGCAAATCTCTCTCTCTCTCTCTCTCTCTCGCACATCTCTCTCTGTCGCACATCTCTCTCTCTCTCTCTCTCGCACTTCTCTCTCTCTCGCACTTCTCTCTCTCTCGCACATCTCTCTCTCTCGCACATCTCTCTCTCTCGCACATCTTTCTCTCTCTCTCTCTTTCACACATCTCTCTCTCTCGCACATCTCGCGCGCTCTCTCTCTCTCGCACATCTCTCTCTCGCACATCTCTCTCGCACATCTCTCTCTCGCACATCTCTCTCTAGCACATCTCTCTCTCTCTCGCTCACATCTGTCTCTCTCTCGCACACCTCTCTCTCTCGCACATCTCTCTCTCTCTCTGTCTCGCACATCTCTCTGTCTCGCACACCTCTCTCTCGCACATCACTCTCTATCTCTCTCTCTCTCTGTCTCACACATCTCTCTGTCTCGCACATCTCTCTTTCTCGCACATCTCTCTCTCTCTCTCTCTGTCTCACACATCTCTCTGTCTCGCACATCTCTCTGTCTCGCACATCTCTCTTTCTCGCACATCTCTCTCTCTCTCTCTCTCGCACATCTCTCTCTCTCGCACATCTCTCTCTCTCTCTCTCTCTCTCACTCGCACATCTCTCTCTCTCGCACATCTCTCTCTCTCTCTCTCTCTCTCTCTCTCGCACATCTCTCTCTCTCGCACATCTCTCTCTCTCTCTCGCACATCTCTCTCTCTCGCACATCTCTCTCTCTCTCGCGCACAACTCTCTCTCTCTCTCGTACACCTCTCCCTCTCGCACATGTCTCTCTTTTTCTCTCGCGCATGTCTCTCGCTCACACACGTCTCTCTCTCTCTCGCACATCTCTCTCTCTCTCGCACATCTCTCTCTATCTCTCTCTCTCTGTCTCACACTTCTCTCTGTCTCGCACATCTCTCTTTCTCGCACATCTCTCTCTCTCTCTCTCTCTCTCGCACATCTCTCTCTGTCGCACATCTCTCTCTCACACTTCTCTCTCTCTCGCACATCTCACTCTCTCGCACATCTCTCTCTCTCGCACATCTTTCTCTCTCTCTCTTTCACACATCTCTCTCTCTCGCACATCTCGCGCGCTCTCTCTCTCTCGCACATCTCTCTCTCGCACATCTCTCTCTCTCTCACTCACATCTGTCTCTATCTCGCACACCTCTCTCTCTCTCGCACATGTCTCTCTCTTTCTCTCGCGCACGTCTCTCTCTCTCTTGCATATCTCTCTCTCTCTCGCACATCTCTCTCTCTCTCTGTCTCGCACATCTCTCTGTCTCGCACACCTCTCTCTCGCACATCACTCTCTCTCGCACATCTCGCTCTCTCTCGCTCTCTCTCTCTCGCACATCTCTCTCTCGCACATCTCACTCTCTCTCTCTCGCACATCTCTCTCTCACACACATCGCTCTCTCACACATATCTCTCTCTCTCGCACATCTCTATCTCGCACATCTCTCTCTCGCACATCTCTTTCTCTCTCTCGCATACCTCTCTCTCTCGCACATGTCTCTCCCTTTCTCTCGGCAATGTCTCTCTCTCTCTCTCTCTCGCACATCTCTCTCTCGCACACCTCTCTCTCTCGCACACCTCTCTCTCGCACATCTCTCTCTCTCGCACAGCTCCCTCTCTCGCACATCTCTCGGTCCCACATAGCTCTCTCGCACATCTCTCTCTCACACATCTCGCGCGCTCTCTCTGTCTCGCACATCTCTCTGTCTCAGACATCTCTCTCTCTCGCACATCTCTCTCTCGCACATCTTTCTCTCTCTCTCCAACATCTCTCTCTCTCGCACATCTCTCTCTCTCGCACATGTCTCTCTCTCATGCACGTCTCTCTCTCGCACATCTCTCTCTCTCGCACATCTCTCTCTCTCGCACATCTCTCTCTCTCGCACATGTCTCTCTCTCGTGCACGTCTCTCTCTCTCTCTCGCACATCTCTCTCTCTCGCACATCTCTCTCTCACACACATCACTCTCTCTCGCACATCTCTCTCTCGCACATCTCTCAATCACACATCTCTCTCTCTCTATATCGCATATCTCTCCCTCTCACTCTCGCACACCTCTCTGTCTCGCACATGTCTCTCTCTTTCTCTCGCGCATGTCTCTCTCTCTCTCACGCACGCACATCTCTCGCTCGCGCACGTCTCTCTCTCTCTCGCACATCTCTCTCTCTCTCGCACATCTCTCTCTATCTCTCTCTCTCTGTCTCACACATCTCTCTGTCTCGCACATCTCTCTTTCTCGCAAATCTCTCTCTCTCTCTCTCTCTCGCACATCTCTCTCTGTCGCACATCTCTCTCTCTCTCTCTCTCGCACTTCTCTCTCTCTCGCACTTCTCTCTCTCTCGCACATCTCTCTCTCTCGCACATCTCTCTCTCTCGCACATCTTTCTCTCTCTCTCTCTTTCACACATCTCTCTCTCTCGCACATCTCGCGCGCTCTCTCTCTCTCGCACATCTCTCTCTCGCACATCTCTCTCGCACATCTCTCTCTCGCACATCTCTCTCTAGCACATCTCTCTCTCTCTCGCTCACATCTGTCTCTCTCTCGCACACCTCTCTCTCTCGCACATGTCTCTCTCTTTCTCTCGCGCACGTCTCTCTCTCTCTCTCACACATATCTCTCTCTCTCTCTCGCACATCTCTCTCTCTCTCTGTCTCGCACATCTCTCTGTCTCGCACACCTCTCTCTCGCACATCACTCTCTATCTCTCTCTCTCTCTGTCTCACACATCTCTCTGTCTCGCACATCTCTCTTTCTCGCACATCTCTCTCTCTCTCTCTCTCTGTCTCACACATCTCTCTGTCTCGCACATCTCTCTTTCTCGCACATCTCTCTCTCTCTCTCTCTCGCACATCTCTCTCTCTCGCACATCTTTCTCTCTCTCTCTCTCTCTCTCTCTCGCACATCTCTCTCTGCCGCACATCTCTCTCTCTCTCTCTCTCTCTCTCTCTCGCACATCTCTCTCTCTCGCACATCTCTCTCTCTCTCTCTCTCTCTCACTCGCACATCTCTCTCTCTCGCACATCTCTCTCTCTCTCTCTCTCTCTCTCTCTCGCACATCTCTCTCTCTCGCACATCTCTCTCTCTCTCTCGCACATCTCTCTCTCTCGCACATCTCTCTCTCTCTCGCGCACAACTCTCTCTCTCTCTCGTACACCTCTCCCTCTCGCACATGTCTCTCTTTTTCTCTCGCGCATGTCTCTCGCTCACACACGTCTCTCTCTCTCTCGCACATCTCTCTCTCTCTCGCACATCTCTCTCTATCTCTCTCTCTCTGTCTCACACTTCTCTCTGTCTCGCACATCTCTCTTTCTCGCACATCTCTCTCTCTCTCTCTCTCTCTCGCACATCTCTCTCTGTCGCACATCTCTCTCTCACACTTCTCTCTCTCTCGCACATCTCACTCTCTCGCACATCTCTCTCTCTCGCACATCTTTCTCTCTCTCTCTTTCACACATCTCTCTCTCTCGCACATCTCGCGCGCTCTCTCTCTCTCGCACATCTCTCTCTCGCACATCTCTCTCTCTCTCACTCACATCTGTCTCTATCTCGCACACCTCTCTCTCTCTCGCACATGTCTCTCTCTTTCTCTCGCGCACGTCTCTCTCTCTCTTGCATATCTCTCTCTCTCTCGCACATCTCTCTCTCTCTCTGTCTCGCACATCTCTCTGTCTCGCACACCTCTCTCTCGCACATCACTCTCTCTCGCACATCTCGCTCTCTCTCGCTCTCTCTCTCTCGCACATCTCTCTCTCGCACATCTCACTCTCTCTCTCTCGCACATCTCTCTCTCACACACATCGCTCTCTCACACATATCTCTCTCTCTCGCACATCTCTATCTCGCACATCTCTCTCTCGCACATCTCTTTCTCTCTCTCGCATACCTCTCTCTCTCGCACATGTCTCTCCCTTTCTCTCGGCAATGTCTCTCTCTCTCTCTCTCTCGCACATCTCTCTCTCGCACACCTCTCTCTCTCGCACACCTCTCTCTCGCACATCTCTCTCTCTCGCACAGCTCCCTCTCTCGCACATCTCTCGGTCCCACATAGCTCTCTCGCACATCTCTCTCTCACACATCTCGCGCGCTCTCTCTGTCTCGCACATCTCTCTGTCTCAGACATCTCTCTCTCTCGCACATCTCTCTCTCGCACATCTTTCTCTCTCTCTCCAACATCTCTCTCTCTCGCACATCTCTCTCTCTCGCACATGTCTCTCTCTCATGCACGTCTCTCTCTCTCGCACATCTCTCTCTCTCGCACATCTCTCTCTCTCGCACATCTCTCTCTCTCGCACATGTCTCTCTCTCGTGCACATCTCTCTCTCTTGCACATCTCTCTCTCTCGCACATCTCTCTCTCTCGTGCACGTCTGTCTCTCTCTCTCGCACATCTCTCTCTCTCGCACATCTCTCTCTCTCTCTCTCGCACATCTCTCTCTGTCGCACATCTCTCTCTCTCTCTCTCACACTTCTCTCTCTCTCTCGCACATCTCTCTCTCTCTCGCACATCTCTCTCTCTCTTGCACATCTTTCTCTCTCTCTCTCTCTCTCTTTCACACATCTCTCTCTCTCTTGCACATCTCGCGCTCTCTGTCTCTCGCACATCTCTCTCTCGCACATCTCTCTCTCGCACATCTCTCTCTCGCACATCTCTCTCTCGCACACCTCTCTCTCTCGCACACCTCTCTCTCTCGCACACCTCTCTCTCTCGCACATGTCTCTCTCTTTCTCTGGCGCACGTCTCTCTCTCCCTCTCTCTCTCGCATATCTCTCTCTCTCTCGCATATCTCTCTCTCTCTCGCACATCTCTCTCTCTCTCGCACATCTCTCTCTCTCTCTATCTCGCACATCTCTCTGTCTCGCACACCTCTCTCTCTCTCTCGCGCACCTCTCTCTCTCGCACACCTCTCTCTCTCGCGCATGTCTCTCTCTCGCGCATGTCTTTCGCGCATGTCTCTCTCTCGCCCATGTCTCTCTCTCGCCCATGTCTCTCTCTCGCGCATGTTTCTCTCTCGCGCATTTCTCTCGCTCGCGCATCTCTCTCTCTCGCGCATCTCTCTCTCTTTATTTCGCACATCTCTCCCTCCCTCAGTCTCGCACATCTCTCTCTCTCGCACATCTCGCTCTCTCTCGCTCTCTCTCTCTCGCACATCTCTCTCTCGCACATCTCTCTCTCGCACATCTCTCTCGCACATCTCTCTCTCGCGCAACTCTCTCTCTCTCTATCTCGCACATCTCACTCTCTCTATCTCGCACATCTCACTCTCTCTCTCTCTCGCACATCTCACTCTCTCTCATGCACATCTCTCTCTCTCCCACATCTCTCTCTCCCACATCTCTCTCTCCCACATCTCTCTCTCTCTCGAACATCTCTCGCTCTTGCGCATCTCATTCTCTCTCTCTCGCGCATGTCTCTCTCTCGCACATCTCTCTTTCTCGCGCATCTCATTCTCTCTCTCTCGCGCATCTCATTCTCTCTCTCTCGCACATGTCTCTCTCTCGCGCATGACTCTCTTTCTCTCTCGCACATCTCTCTGTCTCGCACATCTCTCTCTCGCACATCTCTTTCTCTCTCGCACGCCTCTCTCTCTCGCACATGTCTCTCCCTTTCTCTCGGCAATGTCTCTCTCTCTCTCTCACACATCTCTCTCTCTCGTACATGACGCGCTCTCTCTCTCTCTCGCACACCTCTCTCTCGCACATCTCTGTCTCTCGCACAGCTCCCTCTCTCGCACATCTCTCGGTCCCACATCTTTCTCTCGCACATCTCTCTCTCACACATCTCGCGCGGTCTCTCTGTCTCGCACATCTCTCTGTCTCGGACATCTCTCTCTCTCGCACATCTCTCTCTCTCTCTCTCTCTCTCTCGCACATCTTTCTCTCTCTCTCGCACACCTCTCTCTCTCGCACATCTCTCTCTCTCGCACATCTCTCTCTCTCGCACATCTCTCTCTCTCGCACATCTCTCTCTCACACACATCACTCTCTCTCGCACATCTCTCTCTCGCACATCTCTCAATCACACATCTCTCTCTCTCTATCTCGCATATCTCTCCCTCTCTCTCTCTCGTACACCTCTCTGTCTCGCACATGTCTCTCTCTTTCTCTCGCGCATGTCTCTCTCTCTCTCTCTCTCGCGTGCACGTCTCTCGCTCGCACACGTCTCTCTCTCTCTCTCGCACATCTCTCTCTCTCTCGCACGTCTCTCTCTATCTCTCTCTCTCTCTGTCTCACATATCTCTCTGTCTCGCACATCTCTCTTTCTCGCACATCTCTCTCTCTCTCTCTCTCTCTCGCACATCTCTCGCTCTCGCACATCTTTCTCTCTCTCTCTCTTTCACACATCTCTCTCTCTCGCACATCTCGCGCGCTCTCTCTCCCTCGCACATCTCTCTCTCGCACATCTCTCTTTCTCGCGCATCTCATTCTCTCTCTCTCGCGCATCTCATTCTCTCTCTCTCTCACACATGTCTCTCTCTCGCGCATGACTCTCTTTCTCTCTCGCACATCTCTCTGTCTCGCACATCTCTCTCTCGCACATCTCTTTCTCTCTCTCGCACACCTCTCTCTCTCGCACATGTCTCTCCCTTTCTCTCGGCAATGTCTCTCTCTCTCTCTCTCTCACACATCTCTCTCTCTCGCACATCTCTCTCTCGCACACCTCTCTCTCACACATCTCGCGCGGTCTCTCTGTCTCGCACATCTCTCTGTCTCGGACAGCACCCTCTCTCGCACATCTCTCGCACGTCTCTCTCTCACACATCTCGCGCGGTCTCTCTGTATCGCACATCTCTCTGTCTCGGACATCTCTCTCTCTCGCACATCTCTCTCTCTCTCTCTCTCTCTCTCTCTCTCTCACACATCTTTCTCTCTCTCTCGCACACCTCTCTCTCTCTCTCTCGCACATCTTTCTCTCTCTCTCCGACATCTCTGTCTCTCGCACATCTCTCTCTCTCGCACATCTCTCTCTCTCGTGCACGTCTCTCTCTCTCTCTCTCGCACATCTCTCTCTCTCGCACATCTCTCTCTCTCGCACATCTCTCTCTCTCGCACATCTCTCTCTCTCGCACATCTCTCTCTCTCGCACATCTTTCTCTCTCTCTCCGACATCTCTCTCTCTCGCACATCTCTCTCTCTCGCACATCTCTCTCTCTCGCACATGTCTCTCTCTCGTGCACGTCTCTCTCTCTCTCTCTCGCACATCTCTCTCTCTCGCACATCTCTCTCTCTCGCACATCTCTCTCTCTCGCACATCTCTCTCTCGCACATTTCTCTCTCTCGCACATCTCTCTATCTCGCACATCTCTCTCTCTCTCTCGCACATCTCTCTCTGTCGCACATCTCTCTCTCTCTCTCGCACTTCTCTCTCTCTCGCACATCTCTCTCTCTCTCGCACATCTCTCTCTCTCTCGCACATCTTTCTCTCTCTCTCTCTCTTTCACACATGTCTCTCTCTCGCACATCTCTCTGTCTCGCACATCTTTCTCTCTCGCACACCTCTCTCTCTCTCTCGCGCACCTCTTTCTCTCGCGCACCTCTTTCTCTCGCACACCTCTCTCTCTCGCGCATGTCTCTCTCTCGCGCATGTCTCTCTCTCGGCCATGTCTCTCTCTCGCGCATGTTTCTCTCTCGCGCATTTCTCTCGCTCGCGCATCTCTCTCTCTCGCGCATCTCTCTCTCTTTATCTCGCACATCTCTCTCTCCCTCACTCTCGCACATCTCTCTCTCTCGCACATCTCGCTCTCTCTCGCTCTCTCTCTCTCGCACATCTCTCTCTCGCACATCTCTCTCTCGCACATCTCTCTCTCGCACATCTCTCTCTCGCGCAACTCTCTCTCTCTCTATCTCGCACATCTCACTCTCTCTATCTCGCACATCTCACTCTCTCTCTCGCACATCTCTCTCTCTTGCACATCTCTCTCTCCCACATCTCTCTCTCCCACATCTCTCTCTCTCTCGAACATCTCTCTCTCTTGCGCATCTCATTCTCTCTCTCTCGCGCATGTCTCTCTCTCGCACATCTCTCTTTCTCGCGCATCTCATTCTCTCTCTCTCGCGCATCTCATTCTCTCTCTCTCGCACATCTCTCTCTCGCACACCTCTCTCTCTCGCACACCTCTCTCTCTCGCACATCTCTGTCTCTCGCACAGCTCCCTCTCTCGCACATCTCTCGGTCCCACATCTCTCTCTCGCACATCTCTCTCTCACACATCTCGCGCGGTCTCTCTGTCTCGCACATCTCTCTGTCTCGGACATCTCTCTCTCTCGCACATCTCTCTCTCTCTCTCGCACATCTTTCTCTCTCTCTCGCACACCTCTCTCTCTCGCACATCTCTCTCTCTCGCACATGTCTCTCTCTCGCACATGTCTCTCTCTCGTGCACGTCTCTCTCTCTCTCTCGCACATCTCTCTCTCTCTCGCACATCTCTCTCTCACACACATCACTCTCTCTCGCACATCTCTCTCTCGCACATCTCTCAATCACACATCTCTCTCTCTCTATATCGCATATCTCTCCCTCTCACTCTCGCACACCTCTCTGTCTCGCACATGTCTCTCTCTTTCTCTCGCGCATGTCTCTCTCTCTCTCACGCACGCACGTCTCTCGCTCGCGCACGTCTCTCTCTCTCTCGCACATCTCTCTCTCTCTCGCACATCTCTCTCTATCTCTCTCTCTCTGTCTCACACATCTCTGTCTCGCACATCTCTCTTTCTCGCACATCTCTCTCTCTCTCTCTCTCTCTCTCTCGCACATCTCTCTCTGTCGCACATCTCTCTCTCTCTCTCTCTCGCACTTCTCTCTCTCTCGCACTTCTCTCTCTCTCGCACATCTCTCTCTCTCGCACATCTCTCTCTCTCGCACATCTTTCTCTCTCTCTCTCTTTCACACATCTCTCTCTCTCGCACATCTCGCGCGCTCTCTCTCTCTCGCACATCTCTCTCTCGCACATCTCTCTCGCACATCTCTCTCTCGCACATCTCTCTCTCGCACATCTCTCTCTAGCACATCTCTCTCTCTCTCGCTCACATCTGTCTCTCTCTCGCACACCTCTCTCTCTCGCACATGTCTCTCTCTTTCTCTCGCGCACGTCTCTCTCTCTCTCTCACATATCTCTCTCTCTCTCTCGCACATCTCTCTCTCTCTCTGTATCGCACATCTCTCTGTCTCGCACACCTCTCTCTCGCACATCACTCTCTATCTCTCTCTCTCTCTGTCTCACACATCTCTCTGTCTCGCACATCTCTCTTTCTCGCACATCTCTCTCTCTCTCTCTCTCTCTGTCTCACACATCTCTCTGTCTCGCACATCTCTCTTTCTCGCACATCTGTCTCTCTCTCTCTCGCACATCTCTCTCTCTCGCACATCTTTCTCTCTCTCTCTCTCTCTCTCTCTCTCTCTCGCACATCTCTCTCTGCCGCACATCTCTCTCTCTCACTCTCTCTCTCTCTCTCTCTCGCACATCTCTCTCTCTCGCACATCTCTCTCTCTCTCTCTCTCTCACTCGCACATCTCTCTCTCGCACATCTCTCTCTCTCTCTCTCTCTCTCTCGCACATCTCTCTCTCTCGCACATCTCTCTCTCTCTCTCGCACATCTCTCTCTCTCGCACATCTCTCTCTCTCTCGCGCACAACTCTCTCTCTCTCTCGTACACCTCTCCCTCTCGCACATGTCTCTCTTTTTCTCTCGCGCATGTCTCTCGCTCACACACGTCTCTCTCTCTCTCGCACATCTCTCTCTCTCTCGCACATCTCTCTCTATCTCTCTCTCTCTGTCTCACACATCTCTGTCTCGCACATCTCTCTTTCTCGCACATCTCTCTCTCTCTCTCTCTCTCTCTCTCTCGCACATCTCTCTCTGTCGCACATCTCTCTCTCTCTCTCTCTCTCTCTCGCACATCTCACTCTCTCGCACATCTCTCTCTCTCGCACATCTTTCTCTCTCTCTCTCTTTCACACATCTCTCTCTCTCGCACATCTCGCGCGCTCTCTCTCTCTCGCACATCTCTCTCTCGCACATCTCTCTCTCTCTCACTCACATCTGTCTCTATCTCGCACACCTCTCTCTCTCGCACATGTCTCTCTCTTTCTCTCGCGCACGTCTCTCTCTCTCTTGCATATCTCTCTCTCTCTCGCACATCTCTCTCTCTCTCTGTCTCGCACATCTCTCTGTCTCGCACACCTCTCTCACGCACATCACTCTCTCTCGCACATCTCGCTCTCTCTCGCTCTCTCTCTCTCGCACATCTCTCTCTCGCACATCTCACTCTCTCTCTCTCGCACATCTCTCTCTCACACACATCTCTCTCTCACACATATCTCTCTCTCTCGCACATCTCTATCTCGCACATCTCTCTCTCGCACATCTCTTTCTCTCTCTCGCATACCTCTCTCTCTCGCACATGTATCTCCCTTTCTCTCGGCAATGTCTCTCTCTCTCTCTCTCTCGCACATCTCTCTCTCTCGCACATCTCTCTCTCGCACACCTCTCTCTCTCGCACACCTCTCTCTCGCACATCTCTCTCTCTCGCACATCTCTCTCTCTCGCACAGCTCCCTCTCTCGCACATCTCTCGGTCCCACATAGCTCTCTCGCACATCTCTCTCTCACACATCTCGCGCGCTCTCTCTGTCTCGCACATCTCTCTGTCTCAGACATCTCTCTCTCTCGCACATCTCTCTCTCGCACATCTTTCTCTCTCTCTCCAACATCTCTCTCTCTCGCACATCTCTCTCTCTCGCACATCTCTCTCTCTCGCACATGTCTCTCTCTCGTGCACGTCTCTCTCTCTCGCACATCTCTCTCTCTCGCACATCTCTCTCTCTCGCACATCTTTCTCTCTCTCTCCGACATCTCTCTCTCTCGCACATGTCTCTCTCTCGTGCACGTCTCTCTCTCTTGCACATCTCTCTCTCTCGCACATCTCTCTCTCTCGTGCACGTCTGTCTCTCTCTCTCGCACATCTCTCTCTCTCGCACATCTCTCTCTCTCTCTCTCGCACATCTCTCTCTGTCGCACATCTCTCTCTCTCTCTCTCACACTTCTCTCTCTCTCTCGCACTTCTCTCTCTCTCTCGCACATCTCTCTCTCTCTCGCACATCTCTCTCTCTCTTGCACATCTTTCTCTCTCTCTCTCTCTCTTTCACACATCTCTCTCTCTCGCACATCTCGCGCTCTCTGTCTCTCGCACATCTCTCTCTCGCACATCTCTCTCTCGCACATCTCTCTCTCGCACACCTCTCTCTCTCGCACACCTCTCTCTCTCGCACACCTCTCTCTCGCACACCTCTCTCTCTCGCACATGTCTCTCTCTTTCTCTGGCGCACGTCTCTCTCTCCCTCTCTCTCTCGCATATCTCTCTCTCTCTCGCACATCTCTCTCTCTCTCTATCTCGCACATCTCTCTGTCTCGCACATCTTTCTCTCTCGCACACCTCTCTCTCTCTCTCGCGCACCTCTCTCTCTCGCACACCTCTCTCTCTCGCGCATGTCTCTCTCTCGCGCATGTCTTTCGCGCATGTCTCTCTCTCGCCCATGTCTCTCTCTCGCCCATGTCTCTCTCTCGCGCATGTTTCTCTCTCGCGCATTTCTCTCGCTCGCGCATCTCTCTCTCTCGCGCATCTCTCTCTCTTTATTTCGCACATCTCTCCCTCCCTCAGTTTCGCACATCTCTCTCTCTCGCACATCTCGCTCTCTCTCGCTCTCTCTCTCTCGCACATCTCTCTCTCGCACATCTCTCTCTCGCACATCTCTCTCTCGCACATCTCTCTCTCGTGCAACTCTCTCTCTCTCTATCTCGCACATCTCACTCTCTCTATCTCGCACATCTCACTCTCTCTCTCTCTCGCACATCTCACTCTCTCCCACATCTCTCTCTCCCACATCTCTCTCTCCCACATCTCTCTCTCTCTCGAACATCTCTCTCTCTTGCGCATCTCATTCTCTCTCTCTCGCGCATGTCTCTCTCTCGCACATCTCTCTTTCTCGCGCATCTCATTCTCTCTCTCTCGCGCATCTCATTCTCTCTCTCTCGCACATGTCTCTCTCTCGCGCATGACTCTCTTTCTCTCTCGCACATCTCTCTGTCTCGCACATCTCTCTCTCGCACATCTCTTTCTCTCTCGCACGCCTCTCTCTCTCGCACATGTCTCTCCCTTTCTCTCGGCAATGTCTCTCTCTCTCTCTCTCACACATCTCTCTCTCTCGTACATGACGCGCTCTCTCTCTCTCTCGCACACCTCTCTCTCGCACATCTCTGTCTCTCGCACAGCTCCCTCTCTCGCACATCTCTCGGTCCCACATCTTTCTCTCGCACATCTCTCTCTCACACATCTCGCGCGGTCTCTCTGTCTCGCACATCTCTCTGTCTCGGACATCTCTCTCTCTCGCACATCTCTCTCTCTCTCTCTCTCTCTCTCTCGCACATCTTTCTCTCTCTCTCGCACACCTCTCTCTCTCGCACATCTCTCTCTCTCGCACATGTCTCTCTCTCATGCACGTCTCTCTCTCTCTCTCTCGCACATCTCTCTCTCTCGCACATCTCTCTCTCTCGCACATCTCTCTCTCACACACATCACTCTCTCTCGCACATCTCTCTCTCGCACATCTCTCAATCACACATCTCTCCCTCTCTATCTCGCATATCTCTCCCTCTCTCTCTCTCGCACACCTCTCTGTCTCGCACATGTCTCTCTCTTTCTCTCGCGCATGTCTCTCTCTCTCTCTCTCTCGCGTGCACGTCTCTCGCTCGCACACGTCTCTCTCTCTCTCTCGCACATCTCTCTCTCTCTCGCACGTCTCTCTCTATCTCTCTCTCTCTCTGTCTCACATATCTCTCTGTCTCGCACATCTCTCTTTCTCGCACATCTCTCTCTCTCTCTCTCTCTCGCACATCTCTCTCTCTCGCACATCTTTCTCTCTCTCTCTCTTTCACACATCTCTCTCGCACATCTCGCGCTCTCTCTCTCCCTCGCACATCTCTCTCTCGCACATCTCTCTTTCTCGCGCATCTCATTCTCTCTCTCTCGCGCATCTCATTCTCTCTCTCTCACACATGTCTCTCTCTCGCGCATGACTCTCTTTCTCTCTCGCACATCTCTCTGTCTCGCACATCTCTCTCTCGCACATCTCTTTCTCTCTCTCGCACACCTCTCTCTCTCGCACATGTCTCTCCCTTTCTCTCGGCAATGTCTCTCTCTCTCTCTCTCTCACACATCTCTCTCTCTCGCACATCTCTCTCTCGCACACCTCTCTCTCACACATCTCGCGCGGTCTCTCTGTCTCGCACATCTCTCTGTCTCGGACAGCTCCCTCTCTCGCACATCTCTCGGTCCCACATCTCTCTCTCGCACATCTCTCTCTCACACATCTCGCGCGGTCTCTCTGTATCGCACATCTCTCTGTCTCGGACATCTCTCTCTCTCGCACATCTCTCTCTCTCTCTCTCTCTCTCTCTCTCACACATCTTTCTCTCTCTCTCGCACACCTCTCTCTCTCTCTCTCTCGCACATCTTTCTCTCTCTCTCCGACATCTCTCTCTCTCGCACATCTCTCTCTCTCGCACATCTCTCTCTCTCGTGCACGTCTCTCTCTCTCTCTCTCGCACATCTCTCTCTCTCGCACATCTCTCTCTCTCGCACATCTCTCTCTCTCGCACATCTCTCTCTCTCTCTTCGCACATCTTTCTCTCTCTCTCCGACATCTCTCTCTCTCGCACATCTCTCTCTCTCGCACATGTCTCTCTCTCGTGCACGTCTCTCTCTCTCTCTCGCACATCTCTCTCTCTCGCACATCTCTCTCTCTCGCACATCTCTCTCTCGCAAATTTCTCTCTCTCGCACATCTCTCTATCTCGCACATCTCTCTCTCTCTCTCGCACATCTCTCTCTGTCGCACATCTCTCTCTCTCTCTCGCACTTCTCTCTCTCTCGCACATCTCTCTCTCTCTCGCACATCTCTCTCTCTCTCGCACATCTTTCTCTCTCTCTCTCTCTTTCACACATGTCTCTCTCTCGCACATCTCTCTGTCTCGCACATCTTTCTCTCTCGCACACCTCTCTCTCTCTCTCGCGCACCTCTTTCTCTCGCACACCTCTCTCTCTCGCGCATGTCTCTCTCTCGCGCATGTCTCTCTCTCGGCCATGTCTCTCTCTCGCGCATGTTTCTCTCTCGCGCATTTCTCTCGCTCGCGCATCTCTCTCTCTCGCGCATCTCTCTCTCTTTATCTCGCACATCTCTCTCTCCCTCACTCTCGCACATCTCTCTCTCTCGCACATCTCGCTCTCTCTCGCTCTCTCTCTCTCGCACATCTCTCTCTCGCACATCTCTCTCTCGCACATCTCTCTCTCGCGCAACTCTCTCTCTCTCTATCTCGCACATCTCACTCTCTCTATCTCGCACATCTCACTCTCTCTCTCGCACATCTCTCTCTCTCGCACATCTCTCTCTCCCACATCTCTCTCTCTCTCGAACATCTCTCTCTCTTGCGCATCTCATTCTCTCTCTCTCGCGCATGTCTCTCTCTCGCACATCTCTCTTTCTCGCGCATCTCATTCACTCTCTCTCGCGCATCTCATTCTCTCTCTCTCGCACATCTCTCTCTCGCACACCTCTCTCTCTCGCACACCTCTCTCTCGCACATCTCTGTCTCTCGCACAGCTCCCTCTCTCGCACATCTCTCGGTCCCACATCTCTCTCTCGCACATCTCTCTCTCACACATCTCGCGCGGTCTCTCTGTCTCGCACATCTCTCTGTCTCGGACATCTCTCTCTCTCGCACATCTCTCTCTCTCTCTCTCGCACATCTTTCTCTCTCTCTCGCACACCTCTCTCTCTCGCACACCTCTCTCTCTCGCACACCTCTCTCTCTCTCGCACATGTCTCTCTCTCGCACATGTCTCTCTCTCGTGCACGTCTCTCTCTCTCTCTCGCACATCTCTCTCTCTCGCACATCTCTATCTCACACACATCACTCTCTCTCACACATCTCTCTCTCGCACATCTCTCAATCGCACATCTCTCTCTCTCTATATCGCATATCTCTCCCTCTCACTCTCGCACACCTCTCTGTCTCGCACATGTCTCTCTCTTTCTCTCGCGCATGTCTCTCTCTCTCTCACGCACGCACGTCTCTCGCTCGCGCACGTCTCTCTCTCTCTCGCACATCTCTCTCTCTCTCGCACATCTCTCTCTATCTCTCTCTCTCTGTCTCACACATCTCTCTGTCTCGCACATCTCTCTTTCTCGCACATCTCTCTCTCTCTCTCTCTCTCTCGCACATCTCTCTCTGTCGCACATCTCTCTCTCTCTCTCTCTCGCACTTCTCTCTCTCTCGCACTTCTCTCTCTCTCGCACTTCTCTCTCTCTCGCACATCTCTCTCTCTCGCACATCTCTCTCTCTCGCACATCTTTCTCTCTCTCTCTCTTTCACACATCTCTCTCTCTCGCACATCTCGCGCGCTCTCTCTCTCTCGCACATCTCTCTCTCGCACATCTCTCTCGCACATCTCTCTCTCGCACATCTCTCTCTCGCACATCTCTCTCTCGCACATCTCTCTCTAGCACATCTCTCTCTCTCTCGCTCACATCTGTCTCTCTCTCGCACACCTCTCTCTCTCGCACATGTCTCTCTCTTTCTCTCGCGCACGTCTCTCTCTCTCTCTCACATGTCTCTCTCTCTCTCTCGCACATCTCTCTCTCTCTCTGTCTCGCACATCTCTCTGTCTCGCACACCTCTCTCTCGCACATCACTCTCTATCTCTCTCTCTCTCTGTCTCACACATCTCTCTGTCTCGCACATCTCTCTTTCTCGCACATCTCTCTCTCTCTCTCTCTCTGTCTCACACATCTCTCTGTCTCGCACATCTCTCTTTCTCGCACATCTCTCTCTCTCTCTCTCTCGCACATCTCTCTCTCTCGCACATCTTTCTCTCTCTCTCTCTCTCTCTCTCTCTCGCACATCTCTCTCTGCCGCACATCTCTCTCTCTCTCTCTCTCTCTCTCTCTCGCACATCACTCTCTCTCGCACATCTCTCTCTCTCTCTCTCTCTCTCACTCGCACATCTCTCTCTCTCGCATATCTCTCTCTCTCTCTCTCTCTCTCTCTCTCTCTCGCACATCTCTCTCTCTCGCACATCTCTCTCTCTCTCTCGCACATCTCTCTCTCTCGCACATCTCTCTCTCTCTCGCGCACAACTCTCTCTCTCTCTCGTACACCTCTCCCTCTCGCACATGTCTCTCTTTTTCTCTCGCGCATGTCTCTCGCTCACACACGTCTCTCTCTCTCTCGCACATCTCTCTCTCTCTCGCACATCTCTCTCTATCTCTCTCTCTCTGTCTCACACATCTCTCTGTCTCGCACATCTCTCTTTCTCGCACATCTCTCTCTCTCTCTCTCTCTCGCACATCTCTCTCTGTCGCACATCTCTCTCTCTCTCTCTCTCTCTCACACTTCTCTCTCTCTCGCACATCTCACTCTCTCGCACATCTCTCTCTCTCGCACATCTTTCTCTCTCTCTCTCTTTCACACATCTCTCTCTCTCGCACATCTCGCGCGCTCTCTCTCTCTCGCACATCTCTCTCTCGCACATCTCTCTCTCGCACACCTCTCTCTCGCACACCTCTCTCTCTCGCACATCTCTCTCTCTCTCGCTCACATCTGTCTCCCTCTCGCACACCTCTCTCTCTCGCACATGTCTCTCTCTTTCTCTCGCGCACCTCTCTCTCTCTCTCTCTCTCTCGCATATCTCTCTCTCTCTCTCTCGCACATCTCTCTCTCTCTCTGTCTCGCACATCTCTCTGTCTCGCACACCTCTCTGTCGCACATCACTCTCTCTTGCACATCTCGCTCTCTCTCGCTCTCTCTCTCTCGCACATCTCTCTCTCGCACATCTCACTCTCTCTCTCTCGCACATCTCTCTCTCTCGCACATCTCTCTCTCTCGCACATCTCTCTCTCACACACATCTCTCTCTCACACATATCTCTCTCTCTCGCACATCTCTATCTCGCACATCTCTCTCTCGCACATCTCTTTCTCTCTCTCGCATACCTCTCTCTCTCCCACATGTCTCTCCCTTTCTCTCGGCAATGTCTCTCTCTCTCTCTCTCTCGCACACCTCTCTCTCGCACATCTCTGTCTCTCGCACAGCTCCCTCTCTCGCACATCTCTCGGTCCCACATCTTTCTCTCGCACATCTCTCTCTCACACATCTCGCGCGGTCTCTCTGTCTCGCACATCTCTCTGTCTCGGACATCTCTCTCTCTCGCACATCTCTCTCTCTCTCTCTCTCTCTCTCTCGCACATCTTTCTCTCTCTCTCGCACACCTCTCTCTCTCGCACATCTCTCTCTCTCGCACATCTCTCTCTCTCGCACATCTCTCTCTCCCACATCTCTCTCTCTCTCGAACATCTCTCTTTCTCGCGCATCTCATTCTCTCTCTGTCGCGCATGTCTCTCTCTCGCACATCTCTCTCTCGCACATCTCTGTCTCTCGCACAGCTCCCTCTCTCGCACATCTCTCGGTCCCACATCTTTCTCTCGCACATCTCTCTCTCACACATCTCGCGCGGTCTCTCTGTCTCGCACATCTCTCTGTCTCGGACATCTCTCTCTCTCGCACATCTCTCTCTCTCTCTCTCTCTCTCTCGCACATCTTTCTCTCTCTCTCGCACACCTCTCTCTGTCGCACATCTCTCTCTCTCGCACATGTCTCTCTCTCATGCACGTCTCTCTCTCTCTCTCTCGCACATCTCTCTCTCTCGCACATCTCTCTCTCTCGCACATCTCTCTCTCACACACATCACTCTCTCTCGCACATCTCTCTCTCGCACATCTCTCAATCACACATCTCTCTCTCTCTATCTCGCATATCTCTCCCTCTCTCTCTCGCACATCTCTCTCTATCTCTCTCTCTCTCTCTCTCTCTCTCTCTCTCTCGCACATCTTTCTCTCTCTCTCTCGCACACCTCTCTCTCTCGCACATCTCTCTCTCTCGATCATCTCTCTCTCACACACATCACTCTCTCTCGCACATCTCTCTCTCGCACATCTCTCAATCACACATCTCTCTCTCTCTATCTCGCATATCTCTCCCTCTCTCTCTCGCACACCTCTCTGTCTCGCACATGTCTCTCTCTTTCTCTCGCGCATGTCTCTCTCTCTCTCTCTCTCGCGTGCACGTCTCTCGCTCGCACACGTCTCTCTCTCTCTCTCGCACATCTCTCTCTCTCTCGCACGTCTCTCTCTATCTCTCTCTCTCTCTGTCTCACATATCTCTCTGTCTCGCACATCTCTCTTTCTCGCACATCTCTCTCTCTCTCTCTCTCGCACATCTCTCTCTCTCGCACATCTTTCTCTCTCTCTCTCTTTCACACATCTCTCTCTCTCGCACATCTCGCGCGCTCTCTCTCCCTCGCACATCTCTCTCTCGCACATCTCTCTTTCTCGCGCATCTCATTCTCTCTCTCTCGCGCATCTCATTCTCTCTCTCTCACACATGTCTCTCTCTCGCGCATGACTCTCTTTCTCTCTCGCACATCTCTCTGTCTCGCACATCTCTCTCTCGCACATCTCTTTCTCTCTCTCGCACACCTCTCTCTCTCGCACATGTCTCTCCCTTTCTCTCGGCAATGTCTCTCTCTCTCTCTCACACATCTCTCACTCTCGCACATCTCTCTCTCGCACACCTCTCTCTCACACATCTCGCGCGGTCTCTCTGTCTCGCACATCTCTCTGTCTCGGACAGCTCCCTCTCTCGCACATCTCTCGGTCCCACATCTCTCTCTCGCACATCTCTCTCTCACACATCTCGCGCGGTCTCTCTGTATCGCACATCTCTCTGTCTCGGACATCTCTCTCTCTCGCACATCTCTCTCTCTCTCTCTCTCGCACATCTTTCTCTCTCTCTCCGACATCTCTCTCTCTCGCACATCTCTCTCTCTCGCACATCTCTCTCTCTCGTGCACGTCTCTCTCTCTCTCTCTCGCACACCTCTCTCTCTCGCACACCTCTCTCTCTCGCACATCTCTCTCTCTCGCACATCTCTCTCTCTCGCACATCTCTCTCTCTCGCACATCTCTCTCTCTCTCTCTCGCACATCTTTCTCTCTCTCTGCGACATCTCTCTCTCTCGCACATCTCTCTCTCTCTCTCTCGCACATCTTTCTCTCTCTCTCCGACATCTCTCTCTCTCGCACATCTCTCTCTCTCGCACATGTCTCTCTCTCGTGCACGTCTCTCTCTCTCTCTCTCGCACATCTCTCTCTCTCGCACATCTCTCTCTCTCGCACATCTCTCTCTCGCACATTTCTCTCTCTCGCACATCTCTCTATCTCGCACATCTCTCTCTCTCTCTCTCGCACATCTCTCTCTCTCGCACTTCTCTCTCTCTCGCACATCTCTCTCTCTCTCGCACATCTCTCTCTCTCTCGCACATCTTTCTCTCTCTCTCTCTCTTTCACACATGTCTCTCTCTCGCACATCTCTCTGTCTCGCACATCTCTCTGTCTCGCACATCTTTCTCTCTCGCACACCTCTCTCTCTCTCTCGCGCACCTCTTTCTCTCGCACACCTCTCTCTCTCGCGCATGTCTCTCTCTCGCACACCTCTCTCTCTCGCACATCTCTCTCTCTCGCACATCTCTCTCTCTCGCACATCTCTCTCTCTCGCACATCTCTCTCTCTCTCTCTCGCACATCTTTCTCTCTCTCTGCGACATCTCTCTCTCTCGCACATCTCTCTCTCTCTCTCTCGCACATCTTTCTCTCTCTCTCCGACATCTCTCTCTCTCGCACATCTCTCTCTCTCGCACATGTCTCTCTCTCGTGCACGTCTCTCTCTCTCTCTCTCGCACATCTCTCTCTCTCGCACATCTCTCTCTCTCGCACATCTCTCTCTCGCACATTTCTCTCTCTCGCACATCTCTCTATCTCGCACATCTCTCTCTCTCTCTCTCGCACATCTCTCTCTCTCGCACTTCTCTCTCTCTCGCACATCTCTCTCTCTCTCGCACATCTCTCTCTCTCTCGCACATCTTTCTCTCTCTCTCTCTCTTTCACACATGTCTCTCTCTCGCACATCTCTCTGTCTCGCACATCTTTCTCTCTCGCACACCTCTCTCTCTCTCTCGCGCACCTCTTTCTCTCGCACACCTCTCTCTCTCGCGCATGTCTCTCTCTCGCGCATGTCTCTCTCTCGGCCATGTCTCTCTCTCGCGCATGTTTCTCTCTCGCGCATTTCTCTCGCTCGCGCATCTCTCTCTCTCTCGCGCATCTCTCTCTCTTTATCTCGCACATCTCTCTCTCCCTCACTCTCGCACATCTCTCTCTCTCGCACATCTCGCTCTCTCTCGCTCTCTCTCTCTCGCACATGTCTCTCTCGCACATCTCTCTCTCGCACATCTCTCTCTCGCGCAACTCTCTCTCTCTCTATCTCGCACATCTCACTCTCTCTATCTCGCACATCTCACTCTCTCTCTCGCACATCTCTCTCTCTCGCACATCTCTCTCTCCCACATCTCTCTCTCCCACATCTCTCTCTCTCTCGAACATCTCTCTCTCTTGCGCATCTCATTCTCTCTCTCTCGCGCATGTCTCTCTCTCGCACATCTCTCTTTCTCGCACATCTCATTCTCTCTCTCTCGCGCATCTCATTCTCTCTCTCTCGCACATCTCTCTCTCGCACACCTCTCTCTCTCGCACACCTCTCTCTCGCACATCTCTGTCTCTCGCACAGCTCCCTCTCTCGCACATCTCTCGGTCCCACATCTCTCTCTCGCACATCTCTCTCTCACACATCTCGCGCGGTCTCTCTGTCTCGCACATCTCTCTGTCTCGGACATCTCTCTCTCTCGCACATCTCTCTCTCTCTCTCTCGCACATCTTTCTCTCTCTCTCGCACACCTCTCTCTCTCGCACACCTCTCTCTCTCGCACATCTCTCTCTCTCGCACATGTCTCTCTCTCGCACATGTCTCTCTCTCGTGCACGTCTCTCTCTCTCTCTCGCACATCTCTCTCTCTCGCACATCTCTCTCTCACACACATCACTCTCTCTCGCTCTCTCTCTCTCGCACATCTCTCTCTCGCACATCTCACTCTCTCTCTCTCGCACATCTCTCTCTCTCGCACATCTCTCTCTCTCGCACATCTCTCTCTCACACATATCTCTCTCTCTCGCACATCTCTATCTCGCACATCTCTCTCTCGCACATCTCTTTCTCTCTCTCGCATACCTCTCTCTCTCGCACATGTCTCTCCCTTTCTCTCGGCAATGTCTCTCTCTCTCTCTCTCTCTCGCACACCTCTCTCTCGCACATCTCTGTCTCTCGCACAGCTCCCTCTCTCGCACATCTCTCGGTCCCACATCTTTCTCTCGCACATCTCTCTCTCACACATCTCGCGCGGTCTCTCTGTCTCGCACATCTCTCTGTCTCGGACATCTCTCTCTCTCGCACATCTCTCTCTCTCTCTCTCTCTCTCTCTCTCTCGCACATCTTTCTCTCTCTCTCGCACACCTCTCTCTCTCTCGCACATCTCTCTCTCTCGCACATCTCTCTCTCTCGCACATCTCTCTCTCCCACATCTCTCTCTCTCTCGAACATCTCTCTTTCTCGCGCATCTCATTCTCTCTCTCTCGCGCATGTCTCTCTCTCGCACATCTCTCTCTCGCACATCTCTGTCTCTCGCACAGCTCCCTCTCTCGCACATCTCTCGGTCCCACATCTTTCTCTCGCACATCTCTCTCTCACACATCTCGCGCGGTCTCTCTGTCTCGCACATCTCTCTGTCTCGGACATCTCTCTCTCTCGCACATCTCTCTCTCTCTCTCTCTCTCTCGCACACCTTTCTCTCTCTCTCGCACACCTCTCTCTCTCGCACATCTCTCTCTCTCGCACATGTCTCTCTCTCGTGCACGTCTCTCTCTCTCTCTCGCACATCTCTCTCTCTCGCACATCTCTCTCTCTCGCACATCTCTCTCTCACACACATCACTCTCTCTCGCACATCTCTCTCTCTCTTGCACATCTCTCTCTATCTCTCTCTCTCTCTGTCTCACACATCTCTCTCTCTCGCACATCTCTCTTTCTCGCGCATCTCATTCTCTCTCTCTCGCGCATCTCATTCTCTCTCTCTCGCACATGTCTCTCTCTCGCGCATGACTCTCTTTCTCTCTCGCACATCTCTCTGTCTCGCACATCTCTCTCTCTCGCACATCTCCTTCTCTCTCTCGCACACCTCTCTCTCTCGCACATGTCTCTCCCTTTCTCTCGGCAATGTCTCTCTCTCTCTCTCTCTCACACATCTCTCTCTCTCGTACATGTCGCGCTCTCTCTCTCTCGCACACCTCTCTCTCGCACATCTCTGTCTCTCGCACAGCTCCCTCTCTCGCACATCTCTCGGTCCCACATCTTTCTCTCACACATCTCTCTCTCACACATCTCGCGCAGTCTCTCTGTCTCGCACATCTCTCTGTCTCGGACATCTCTCTCTCTCGCACATCTCTCTCTCTCTCTCTCTCTCTCTCTCTCTCTCTCTCTCTCTCTCTCGCACATCTTTCTCTCTCTCTCTCGCACACCTCTCTCTCTCGCACATGTCTCTCTCTCGCACATGTCTCTCTCTCGTGCACGTCTCTCTCTCTCTCTCGCACATCTCTCTCTCGCACATCTCTCAATCACACATCTCTCTCTCTCTATCTCGCATATCTCTCCCTCTCTCTCTCGCACACCTCTCTGTCTCGCACATGTCTCTCTCTTTCTCTCGCGCATGTCTCTCTCTCTCTCTCTCTCTCGCGTGCACGTCTCTCGCTCGCGCACGTCTCTCTCTCTCTCTCGCACATCTCTCTCTCTCTCGCACATCTCTCTCTATCTCTCTCTCTCTCTGTCTCACACATCTCTCTCTCTCGCACACCTCTCTCTCTCGCACATGTCTCTCCCTTTCTCTCAGCAATGTCTCTCTCTCTCTCTCTCACACATCTCTCTCTCTCTCGTACATGTCGCGCTCTCTCTCTCTCGCACATCTCTCTCTCGCACACCTCTTTCTCTCGCACACCTCTCTCTCGCACATCTCTGTCTCTCGCACAGCTCCCTCTCTCGCACATCTCTCGGTCCCACATCTCTCTCTCGCACATCTCTCTCTCACACATCTCGCGCGGTCTCTCTGTCTCGCACATCTCTCTGTCTCGGACATCTCTCTCTCTCGCACATCTCTGTCTCTCTCTCTCTCTCTCGCACATCTTTCTCTCTCTCTCGCACACCTCTCTCTCTCGCACATCTGTCTCTCTCGCACATGTCTCTCTCTCGCACATGTCTCCCTCTTGTGCACGTCTCTCTCTCTCTCTCGCACATCTCTCTCTCTCGCACATCTCTCTCTCTCGCACATCTCTCTCTCACACACATCACTCTCTCTCGCACATCTCTCTCTCGCACATCTCTCAATCACACATCTCTCTCTCTCTATCTCGCATATCTCTCCCTCTCTCTCTCGCACACCTCTCTGTCTCGCACATGTCTCTCTCTTTCTCTCGCGCATGTCTCTCTCTCTCTCGCGCGCGCACGTCTCTCGCTCGCGCACGTCTCTCTCTCTCTCGCACATCTCTCTCTCTCTCGCACATCTCTCTCTATCTCTCTCTCTCTGTCTCACACATCTCTCTGTCTCACACATCTCTCTTTCTCGCACATCTCTCTCTCTCTCTGTCTCTCGCACATCTCTCTCTGTCGCACATCTCTCTCTCTCTCTCTCTCTCTCGCACATCTCTCTCTCTCGCACATCTCTCTCTCTCGCACATCTCTCTCTCTCGCACATCTTTCTCTCTCTCTCTCTTTCACACATCTCTCTCTCTCGCACATCTCGCGCGCTCTCTCTCTCTCGCACATCTCTCTCTCGCACATCTCTCTCTCGCACATCTCTCTCTCGCACATCTCTCTCTCGCACACCTCTCTCTCGCACACCTCTCTCTCTCGCACATCTCTCTCTCTCTCTCGCTCACATCTGTCTCTCTCTCTCGCACACCTCTCTCTCTCGCACATGTCTATCTCTTTCTCTCGCGCACGTCTCTCTCTCTCTCTCTCTCTCGCATATCTCTCTCTCTCTCTCGCACATCTCTCTGTCTCGCACACCTCTCTCTCGATCATCACTCTCTCTCGCACATCTCGCTCTCTCTCGCTCTCTCTCTCTCGCACATCTCTCTCTCACACACATCTCTCGCTCACACATATCTCTCTCTCTCGCACTTCTCTATCTTGCACATCTCTCTCTCGCACATGTCTCTCCCTTTCTCTCGGCAATATCTCGCGCGCTCTCTCTCTCTCGCACATCTCTCTCTCTCGCACATCTCTCTCTCGCACACCTCTCTCTCTCGCACACCTCTCTCTCTCGCACACCTCTCTCTCGCACATCTCTCTCTCTCACACAGCTCCCTCTCTCGCGCATCTCTCGGTCCCACATCTCTCTCTCGCACATCTCTCTCTCACACATCTCACGCGCTCTCTCTGTCTCGCACATCTCTCTGTCTCAGACATCTCTCTCTCTCGCACATCTCTCTCTCTCTCTCTCGCACATCTTTCTCTCTCTCTCCGACATCTCTCTCTCTCTCGCACATCTCTCTCTCTCGCACATGTCTCTCTCTCGTGCACGTCTCTCTCTCTCGCACATCTCTCTCTCTCGCACATCTCTCTCTCTCGCACATCTCTCTCTCTCTCGCACATGTCTCTCTCTCGTGCACGTCTCTCTCTCTCTCTCGCACATCTCTCTCTCTCGCACATCTCTCTCTCTCGCACATCTCTCTCTCTCTCTCTCGCACATCTCTCTCTCTCGCACATCTCTCTCTCTCGCACATCTCTCTCTCTCTCTCTCGCACATCTCTCTCTGTCGCACATCTCTCTCTCTCTCTCTCACACTTCTCTCTCTTTCGCACATCTCTCTCTCTCGCACATCTCTCTCTCTCGCACATCTTTCTCTTTCTCTCTCTCTCTTTCACACATCTCTCTCTCTCGCACATCTCGCGCTCTCTGTCTCTCGCACATCTCTCTCTCGCACACCTCTCTCTCTCGCACACCTCTCTCTCTCGCACACCTCTCTCTCTCGCACATGTCTCTCTCTTTCTCTGGCGCACGTCTCTCTCTCCCTCTCTCTCTCGCATATCTCTCTCTCTCTCGCACATCTCTCTCTCTCTCTGTCTCGCACATCTCTCTGTCTCGCACATCTTTCTCTCTCGCACACCTCTCTCTCTCTCTCGCGCACCTCTCTCTCTCGCACACCTCTCTCTCTCGCGCATGTCTCTCTCTCGCGCATGTCTCTCGCGCATGTCTCTCTCTCGCCCATGTCTCTCTCTCGCGCATGTTTCTCTCTCGCGCATTTCTCTCGCTCGCGCATCTCTCTCTCTCGCGTATCTCTCTCTCTTTATCTCGCACATCTCTCTCTCCCTCACTCTCGCACATCTCTCTCTCTCGCACATCTCGTTCTCTCTCGCTCTCTCTCTCTCGCACATCTCTCTCTCGCACATCTCTCTCTCGCACATCTCTCTCTCGCACATCTCTCTCTCGCACATCTCTCTCTCGCACATCTCTCTCTCGCACATCTCTCTCTCGCGCAACTCTCTCTCTCTCTATCTCGCACATCTCACTCTCTCTATCCCGCACATCTCACTCTCTCTCTCTCGCACATCTCACTCTCTCTCGCACATCTCTCTCTCTCGCACATCTCTCTCTCCCACATCTCTCTCTCCCACATCTCTCTCTCTCTCGAACATCTCTCTCTCTTGCGCATCTCATTCTCTCTCTCTCGCGCATGTCTCTCTCTCGCACATCTCTCTCTATCTTTCGCTCTCTCTGTCTCGCACATCTCTCTGTCTCGCACATCTCTCTGTCTCGCACATCTCTCACTCTCGCACACCTCTCTCTCTCGCGCATATCTCTCTCTCGCGCATATCTCTCTCTCGCGCATGTCTCTCTCGCGCGCATGTCTCTCTCTCGCGCATGTCTCTCTCTCGCGCATGTCTCTCTCTCGCGCATGTCTCTCTCTCGTGCATGTTTCTCTCTCGCGCATTTCTCTCTCTCGCACATCTCTCTCTCCCTCACTCTCTCGCACATCTCTCTCTATCTCGCACATCTCACTCTCTCTCTCTCGCACATCTCTCTCTCTCACACATCTCTCTCTCTCGCACATCTCTCTCTCCCAAATCTCTCTCTCGCACATCTCTCTCTCTCTCGCACATCTCTCTCTCTCTCGCGCACCTCCCTCTCTCTCTCTCGCGCATGCCTCTCTCTCTCTTCACATGTCTCTCTCTCGCGCATGTCTCTCTCTCTCTCTCGCACATCTCTCTCTATCTCTCTCTCTCTCTGTCTCGCACATCTCTCTGTCTCGCACATCTCTCTCTCTCGCACATCTCTCTGTCTATCTCTCTCTCTCTGTCTCGCACATCTCTCTGTCTCGCACATCTCTCTGTCTCGCTCATCTCTCTGTCTCGCACATCTCTCTCTCTCGGACATCTCTCTCTCTCGCACATCTCTCTCTCTCTCTCTCTCTCTCGCACATCTCTCTCTGTCGCACATCTCTCTCTCTCTCTCGCACTCTCTCTCACTCACACATCTCTCTCTGCCGCACATCACTCTCTCTCGCACACCTCTCTCTCTCTCGCAAACCTCTCTCTCTCGCTCATCTCTCTCTCTCGCACACCTCTCTCTCTCTCGCACATCTCTCTCTCTCTCTCGCAAACCTCTCTCTCTCGCTCATCTCTCTCTCTCGCACAGCTCTCTCTCTCGCACATCTCTCTCTCTCTCTCTCTCTCTCGCACTTCTCTCTCTCTCGCACATCTCTCTCTCTCGCACATCTCTCTCTCTCGCACATCTTTCTCTCTCTCTCTCTTTCACACATCTCTCTCTCTCGCACATCTCGCGCGCTCTCTCTCTCTCGCACATCTCTCTCTCGCACATCTCTCTCTCGCACATCTCTCTCTCGCACATCTCTCTCTCGCACATCTCTCTCTCGCACATCTCTCTCTCGCACACCTCTCTCTCGCACACCTCTCTCTCTCGCACATCTCTCTCTCTCTCTCGCTCACATCTGTCTCTCTCTCTCGCACACCTCTCTCTCTCGCACATGTCTATCTCTTTCTCTCGCGCACGTCTCTCTCTCTCTCTCTCTCTCTCGCATATCTCTCTCTCTCTCTCGCACATCTCTCTGTCTCGCACACCTCTATCTCGATCATCACTCTCTCTCGCACATCTCGCTCTCTCTCGCTCTCTCTCTCTCGCACATCTCTCTCTCACACACATCTCTCGCTCACACATATCTCTCTCTCTCGCACATCTCTATCTTGCACATCTCTCTCTCGCACATCTCTTTCTCTCTCTCGCATACCTCTCTCTCTCGCACATGTCTCTCCCTTTCTCTCGGCAATGTCTCTCTCTCTCTCTCTCTCGCACATCTCTCTCTCTCGCACATCTCTCTCTCGCACACCTCTCTCTCTCGCACACCTCTCTCTCTCGCACACCTCTCTCTCGCACATCTCTCTCTCTCGCACAGCTCCCTCTCTCGCGCATCTCTCGGTCCCACATCTCTCTCTCGCACATCTCTCTCTCACACATCTCACGCGCTCTCTCTGTCTCGCACATCTCTCTGTCTCAGACATCTCTCTCTCTCGCACATCTCTCTCTCTCTCTCTCGCACATCTTTCTCTCTCTCTCCGACATCTCTCTCTCTCTCGCACATCTCTCTCTCTCGCACATGTCTCTCTCTCGTGCACGTCTCTCTCTCTCGCACATCTCTCTCTCGCACATCTCTCTCTCTCGCACATCTCTCTCTCTCTCGCACATGTCTCTCTCTCGTGCACGTCTCTCTCTCTCTCTCGCACATCTCTCTCTCTCGCACATCTCTCTCTCTCGCACATCTCTCTCTGTCGCACATCTCTCTCTCTCTCTCACACTTCTCTCTCTTTCGCACATCTCTCTCTCTCGCACATCTCTCTCTCTCTCGCACATCTTTCTCTTTCTCTCTCTCTCTTTCACACATCTCTCTCTCTCGCACATCTCGCGCTCTCTGTCTCTCGCACATCTCTCTCTCGCACACCTCTCTCTCTCGCACACCTCTCTCTCTCGCACACCTCTCTCTCTCGCACATGTCTCTCTCTTTCTCTGGCGCACGTCTCTCTCTCCCTCTCTCTCTCGCATATCTCTCTCTCTCTCGCACATCTCTCTCTCTCTCTGTCTCGCACATCTCTCTGTCTCGCACATCTTTCTCTCTCGCACACCTCTCTCTCTCTCTCGCGCACCTCTCTCTCTCGCACACCTCTCTCTCTCGCGCATGTCTCTCTCTCGCGCATGTCTCTCGCGCATGTCTCTCTCTCGCCCATGTCTCTCTCTCGCGCATGTTTCTCTCTCGCGCATTTCTCTCGCTCGCGCATCTCTCTCTCTCGCGTATCTCTCTCTCTTTATCTCACACATCTCTCTCTCCCTCACTCTCGCACATCTCTCTCTCTCGCACATCTCGCTCTCTCTCGCTCTCTCTCTCTCGCACATCTCTCTCTCGCACATCTCTCTCTCGCACATCTCTCTCTCGCGCAACTCTCTCTCTCTCTATCTCGCACATCTCACTCTCTCTATCCCGCACATCTCACTCTCTCTCTCTCGCACATCTCACTCTCTCTCGCACATCTCTCTCTCTCGCACATCTCTCTCTCCCACATCTCTCTCTCCCACATCTCTCTCTCCCACATCTCTCTCTCTCTCGAACATCTCTCTCTTGCGCATCTCATTCTCTCTCTCTCGCGCATGTCTCTCTCTCGCACATCTCTCTCTATCTTTCGCTCTCTCTGTCTCGCACATCTCTCTGTCTCGCACATCTCTCTGTCTCGCACATCTCTCACTCTCGCACACCTCTCTCTCTCGCGCATATCTCTCTCTCGCGCATATCTCTCTCGCGCGCATGTCTCTCTCTCGCGCATGTCTCTCTCTCGCGCATGTCTCTCTCTCGCGCATGTTTCTCTCTCGCGCATTTCTCTCTCTCGCACATCTCTCTCTCCCTCACTCTCTCGCACATCTCTCTCTATCTCGCACATCTCACTCTCTCTCTCTCACACATCTCTCTCTCTCGCACATCTCTCTCTCCCAAATCTCTCTCTCGCACATCTCTCTCTCTCTCGCACATCTCTCTCTCTCTCGCGCACCTGCCTCTCTCTCTCTCGCGCATGCCTCTCTCTCTCTTCACATGTCTCTCTCTCGCGCATGTCTCTCTCTCTCTCTCGCACATCTCTCTCTATCTCTCTCTCTCTCTGTCTCGCACATCTCTCTGTCTCGCACATCTCTCTCTCTCGCACATCTCTCTGTCTATCTCTCTCTCTCTGTCTCGCACATCTCTCTGTCTCGCACATCTCTCTGTCTCGCTCATCTCTCTGTCTCGCACATCTCTCTCTCTCGGACATCTCTCTCTCTCGCACATCTCTCTCTCTCTCTCTCTCTCTCTCTCTCTCTCTCGCACATCTCTCTCTGTCGCACATCTCTCTCTCTCTCTCGCACTCTCTCTCACTCACACATCTCTCTCTGCCGCACATCACTCTCTCTCGCACACCTCTCTCTCTCTCGCAAACCTCTCTCTCTCGCTCATCTCTCTCTCTCGCACACCTCTCTCTCTCTCGCACATCTCTCTCTCTCTCTCGCAAACCTCTCTCTCTCGCTCATCTCTCTCTCTCGCACAGCTCTCTCTCTCGCACATCTCTCTCTCTCTCTCTCGCACCTCTCTCTCTCTAGCACATCCCTCTCTCTCTCGCACATCCCTCTCTGTCGCACACCTCTCTCTCTCGCACACCTCTCTCTCTCTCGCACATCTCTCTATCTCTCGCACATCTCTCTCTTTCGCACATCTCTCTCTCTCTCTCGCACATCTCTCTCTCTCTCGCGCACACGTCTCTCTCTCTCTCTCTCGCATATCTCTCTCCCTCTCGCACATGTCTCTCTCTTTCTCTCGCGCATGTCTCTCGCTCACACACGTCTCTCTCTCTCTCTCTCGCACATCTCTCTCTCTCTCGCACATCTCTCTCTATATCTCTCTCTCTCTGTCTCGCACATCTCTCTGTCTCGCACATCTCTCTGTCTCGCACATCTCTCTGTCTCGCACATCTCTCTGTCTCGCTCATCTCTCTGTCTCGCACATCTATCTCTCTCGCACATCTCTCTCTCTCTCGCACATCTCTCTCTGTCGCACATCTCTCTCTCTCTCTCTCGCACTTCTCTCTCACTCGCACATCTCTCTCTGTCGCACATCTCTCTCTCTCGCACATCTCTCTCTCTCTCTCTCGCACATTTCTCTCTCTCACGCACATCTCACGCTCTCTGTCTCGCACATCTCGCGCACTCTCTCTCTCTCTCGCACATCTCGCGCTCTCTCTCTCTCACATCTCTCTCTCTCTCTCGCACATGTCTCTCTCTCTCTCTCTCCCTCTCCCTCTGTCTCGTACATCTCTGTCCCTCTCTCGTGCACATCTCTCTCTCTCGCACACCTCTCTCTCAGACATCTCTCTCTCTCTCTCTCTCGCACATCTCTCTCTCGCACATCTCTCTGTCTCGCACATCTCTCTCTCTCGCACACCTCTCTCTCGCACATCTCTCTCTCTCACACGTCTCTCTCTCTCTCTAGCACATCCCTCTCTCTCTCGCACATCTCTCGCTCTCTCTCACACATCTCTCTCTCTCTCTCTCGCACATCTCTCTCTCTCTCTCTCGCACATCTCTCTCTCTCTCTTGCACATCTCTCTCTCTCGCACATCTCTCTCTGTCGCACATCTCTCTCTGTCGCACATACCTCTCTCTCGGACACCTCTCTCTCTCGCACATCTCTCTCTCTCGCACATCTCTCTCTCTCGCACATCTCTCTCTCTCTCTCTCTCGCACATCTCTCTCTCTCTCGCACACATCTCTCTCTCTCTCTCGTACACCTCTCCCTCTCGCACATCTCACTCTCTCTCTCTCGCACATCTCTCTCTCTCTCGCACATCTCTCTCTATCTCTCTCTCTCTCTGTCTCGCACATCTCTCTGTCTCGCACATCTCTCTGTCTCGCACATCTCTCTCTCTCTCTCTCTCTCTCGCACATCTCTCTCTGTCGCACATCTCTCTCTCTCTCTCGCACTCTCTCTCACTCACACATCTCTCTCTGCTGCACATCCCTCTCTCTCGCACACCTCTCTCTCTCTCGCAAACCTCTCTCTCTCGCTCATCTATCTCTCTCGCACACCTCTCTCTCTCGCACATCTCTCTCTCTCTCTCGCAAACCTCTCTCTCTCGCTCATCTCTCTCTCTCGCACAGCTCTCTCTCTCGCACATCTCTCTCTCTCTCTCTCGCACATCTCTCTCTGTCGCACATCTCTCTCTGTCGCACATCCCTCTCTGTCGCACACCTCTCTCTCTCGCACACCTCTCTCTCTCTCGCACACCTCTCTCTCTCTCGCACACCTCTCTCTCTCTCGCACATCTCTCTATCTCTCGCACATCTCTCTCTCTCGCACATCTCTCTCTCTCTCTCGCACATCTCTCTCTCTCTCGCGCACAACTCTCTCTCTCTCTCTCGCATATCTCTCTCCCTCTCGCACATGTCTCTCTCTTTCTCTCGCGCATGTCTCTCGCTCACACACGTCTCTCTCTCTCTCTCTCGCACATCTCTCTCTCTCTCGCACATCTCTCTCTCTATCTCTCTCTCTCTGTCTCGCACATCTCTCTGTCTCGCACATCTCTCTGTCTTGCACATCTCTCTGTCTCGCTCATCTCTCTGTCTCGCACATCTATCTCTCTCGCACATCTATCTCTCTCGCACATCTCTCTCTCTCTCGCACATCTCTCTCTCTCTCTCGCACTTCTCTCTCACTCGCACATCTCTCTCTGTCGCACATCTCTCTCTCTCGCACATCTCTCTCTCTCTCTCTCGCACATTTCTCTCTCTCACGCACATCTCTCTCTCTCTCTCTCTCGCACATCTCTCTCTCTCTCTCTCTCGCACATCTCTCTCTCTCGCACATCTCTCTCTCTCTCTCTCTCGCACATCTCTCTCTCTCTCTCTCGCACACATCTCTCTCTCTCTCTCGTACACCTCTCCCTCTCGCACGTGTCTCTCTCTTTCTCTCGCGCATGTCTCTCGCTCACACACGTCTCTCTCTCTCTCGCACATCTCTCTCTCTCTCGCACATCTCTCTCTGTCTCTCTCTCTCTCTGTCTCGCACATCTCTCTCTCTCGCACATCTCTCTGTCTATCTCTCTCTCTCTGTCTCGCACATCTCTCTGTCTCGCTCATCTCTCTGTCTCGCACATCTCTCTCTCTCGCACATCTCTCTCTCTCGCACATCTCTCTCTCTCTCTCTCTCTCTCTCTCTCTCGCACATCTCTCTCTGTCGCACATCTCTCTCTCTCTCGCACTCTCTCTCACTCACACATCTCTCTCTGCCGCACATCACTCTCTCTCGCACACCTCTCTCTCTCTCGCAAACCTCTCTCTCTCGCTCATCTCTCTCTCTCGCACACCTCTCTCTCTCGCACATCTCTCTCTCTCTCTCGCAAACCTCTCTCTCTCGCACAGCTCTCTCTCTCGCACATCTCTCTCTCTCTCTCTCTCGCACCTCTCTCTCTCTCTCTAGCACATCCCTCTCTCTCTCGCACATCCCTCTCTGTCGCACACCTCTCTCTCTCGCACACCTCTCTCTCTCTCGCACATCTCTCTATCTCTCGCACATCTCTCTCTCTCGCACATCTCTCTCTCTCTCTCTCTCGCACATCTCTCTCTCTCTCTCTCTCGCACACATCTCTCTCTCTCTCGTACACCTCTCCCTCTCGCACGTGTCTCTCTCTTTCTCTCGCGCATGTCTCTCGCTCACACACGTCTCTCTCTCTCTCGCACATCTCTCTCTCTCTCGCACATCTCTCTCTGTCTCGCACATCTCTCTGTCTCGCACATCTCTCTGTCTCGCACATCTCTCTCTCTCGCACATCTCTCTGTCTATCTCTCTCTCTCTGTCTCACACATCTCTCTGTCTCGCACATCTCTCTGTCTCGCTCATCTCTCTGTCTCGCTCATCTCTCTGTCTCGCACATCTCTCTCTCTCGCACATCTCTCTCTCTCGCACATCTCTGTCTCTCTCTCTCTCTCTCTCTCGCACATCTCTCTCTGTCGCACATCTCTCTCTCTCTCTCGCACTCTCTCTCACTCACACATCTCTCTCTGCCGCACATCACTCTCTCTCGCACACCTCTCTCTCTCTCGCAAACCTCTCTCTCTCGCTCATCTCTCTCTCTCGCACACCTCTCTCTCTCGCACATCTCTCTCTCTCTCTCTCTCGCACATCTCTCTCTCTCTCTCTCTCGCACATCTCTCTCTCTCGCACATCTCTCTCTCTCTCTCTCTCGCACATCTCTCTCTCTCTCTCTCTCGCACATCTCTCTCTCTCTCTCTCGCACACATCTCTCTCTCTCTCTCGTACACCTCTCCCTCTCGCACGTGTCTCTCTCTTTCTCTCGCGCATGTCTCTCGCTCACACACGTCTCTCTCTCTCTCGCACATCTCTCTCTCTCTCGCACATCTCTCTCTGTCTCTCTCTCTCTCTGTCTCGCACATCTCTCTCTCTCGCACATCTCTCTGTCTATCTCTCTCTCTCTGTCTCGCACATCTCTCTGTCTCGCTCATCTCTCTGTCTCGCACATCTCTCTCTCTCGCACATCTCTCTCTCTCGCACATCTCTCTCTCTCTCTCTCTCTCTCTCTCTCTCTCGCACATCTCTCTCTGTCGCACATCTCTCTCTCTCTCGCACTCTCTCTCACTCACACATCTCTCTCTGCCGCACATCACTCTCTCTCGCACACCTCTCTCTCTCTCGCAAACCTCTCTCTCTCGCTCATCTCTCTCTCTCGCACACCTCTCTCTCTCGCACATCTCTCTCTCTCTCTCGCAAACCTCTCTCTCTCGCACAGCTCTCTCTCTCGCACATCTCTCTCTCTCTCTCTCTCGCACCTCTCTCTCTCTCTCTAGCACATCCCTCTCTCTCTCGCACATCCCTCTCTGTCGCACACCTCTCTCTCTCGCACACCTCTCTCTCTCTCGCACATCTCTCTATCTCTCGCACATCTCTCTCTCTCGCACACATCTCTCTCTCTCTCTCGTACACCTCTCCCTCTCGCACGTGTCTCTCTCTTTCTCTCGCGCATGTCTCTCGCTCACACACGTCTCTCTCTCTCTCGCACATCTCTCTCTCTCTCGCACATCTCTCTCTATCTCTCTCTCTCTCTGTCTCGCACATCTCTCTGTCTCGCACATCTCTCTCTCTCGCACATCTCTCTGTCTATCTCTCTCTCTCTGTCTCACACATCTCTCTGTCTCGCACATCTCTCTGTCTCGCTCATCTCTCTGTCTCGCTCATCTCTCTGTCTCGCACATCTCTCTCTCTCGCACATCTCTCTCTCTCTCGCACATCTCTCTCTATCTCTCTCTCTCTCTGTCTCGCACATCTCTCTGTCTCGCACATCTCTCTCTCTCGCACATCTCTCTGTCTATCTCTCTCTCTCTGTCTCACACATCTCTCTGTCTCGCACATCTCTCTGTCTCGCTCATCTCTCTGTCTCGCTCATCTCTCTGTCTCGCACATCTCTCTCTCTCGCACATCTCTCTCTCTCGCACATCTCTGTCTCTCTCTCTCTCTCTCTCTCGCACATCTCTCTCTGTCGCACATCTCTCTCTCTCTCTCGCACTCTCTCTCACTCACACATCTCTCTCTGCCGCACATCACTCTCTCTCGCACACCTCTCTCTCTCTCGCAAACCTCTCTCTCTCGCTCATCTCTCTCTCTCGCACACCTCTCTCTCTCGCACATCTCTCTCTCTCTCTCGCAAACCTCTCTCTCGCAAACCTCTCTCTCTCGCTCATCTCTCTCTCTCGCACAGCTCTCTCTCTCGCACATCTCTCTCTCTCTCTCTCGCACCTCTCTCTCTCTCTCTAGCACATCCCTCTCTCTCTCGCACATCCCTCTCTGTCGCACACCTCTCTCTCTCGCACACCTCTCTCTCTCTCGCACATCTCTCTATCTCTCGCACATCTCTCTCTCTCGCACATCTCTCTCTCTCTCTCGCACATCTCTCTCTCTCTCGCGCACAACTCTCTCTCTCTCTCTCTCGCATATCTCTCTCCCTCTCGCACATGTCTCTCTCTTTCTCTCGCGCATGTCTCTTGCTCACACACGTCTCTCTCTCTCTCTCGCACATCTCTCTCTCTCTCGCACATCTCTCTCTATATCTCTCTCTCTCTGTCTCGCACATCTCTCTGTCTCGCACATCTCTCTGTCTCGCACATCTCTCTGTCTCGCACATCTCTCTGTCTCGCACATCTCTCTGTCTCGCTCATCTCTCTGTCTCGCACATCTATCTCTCTCGCACATCTCTCTCTCTCTCGCACATCTCTCTCTGTCGCACATCTCTCTCTCTCTCTCTCGCACTTCTCTCTCACTCGCACATCTCTCTCTGTCGCACATCTCTCTCTCTCGCACATCTCTCTCTCTCTCTCTCGCACATTTCTCTCTCTCACGCACATCTCACACTCTCTGTCTCGCACATCTCGCGCACTCTCTCTCTCTCGCACATCTCGCGCTCTCTCTCTCTCTCTCTCTCACATCTCTCTCTCTCTCTCGCACATGTCTCTCTCTCTCTCTCTCCCTCTCCCTCTGTCTCGTACATCTCTGTCCCTCTCTCGTGCACATCTCTCTCTCTCGCACACCTCTCTCTCAGACATCTCTCTCTCTCTCTCTCTCGCACATCTCTCTCTCGCACATCTCTCTCTCTCTCGCACACCTCTCTCTCGCACATCTCTCTCTCTCACACATCTCTCTCTCTCTCTACCACATCCCTCTCTCTCTCGCACATCTCTCGCTCTCTCTCGCACATCTCTCTCTCTCTCTCGCACATCTCTCTCTCTCTCTCTCGCACATCTCTCTCTCTCTCTTGCACATCTCTCTCTCTCGCACATCTCTCTCTGTCACACATCTCTCTCTGTCGCACATACCTCTCTCTTGGACACCTCTCTCTCTCGCACACCTCTCTCTCTCGCACAGCTCTCTCTCTCTCACACGCCCCTCTCACTCTCGCACATCTCGCTCTCTCGCACATCTCTGTCTGTCGCACATCTCTCTCTGTCGCACATCCCTCTCTCTCTTGCACACCTCTCTCTCTTGCACACCTCTCTCTCTCGCACACCTCTCTCTCTCTCGCACATCTCTCTCTCTCTCGCACATCTCTCTCTCTCGCACATCTCTCTCTCTCGCACATCTCTCACTCTCGCACATCTCTCACTCTCGCACATCTCTCTCTCTCGCACATCTCTCTCTCTCTCTCTCGCACATCTCTCTCTCTCTCGCACACATCTCTCTCTCTCTCTCGTACACCTCTCCCTCTCGCACATGTCTCTCTCTTTCTCTCGCGCATGTCTCTCGCTCACACACGTCTCTCTCTCTCTCGCACATCTCTCTCTCTCTCGCACACATCTCTCTCTCTCTCTCGTACACCTCTCCCTCTCGCACATGTCTCTCTCTTTCTCTCGCGCATGTCTCTCGCTCACACACGTCTCTCTCTCTCTCGCACATCTCTCTCTCTCTCGCACATCTCTCTCTATCTCTCTCTCTCTGTCTCGCACATCTCTCTGTCTCGCACATCTCTCTCTCTCGCACATCTCTCTCTCTCTCTCTCTCTCGCACATCTCTCTCTGTCGCACATCTCTCTCTCTCTCTCGCACTCTCTCTCACTCACACATCTCTCTCTGCCGCACATCCCTCTCTCTCGCACACCTCTCTCTCTCTCGCAAACCTCTCTCTCTCGCTCATCTCTCTCTCTCGCACACCTCCCTCTCTCGCACATCTCTCTCTCTCTCTCGCAAACCTCTCTCTCTCGCAAACCTCTCTCTCTCGCTCATCTCTCTCTCTCGCACAGCTCTCTCTCTTGCACATCTCTCTCTCTCTCTCTCGCACATCTCTCTCTGTCGCACATCTCTCTCTGTCGCACATCCCTCTCTGTCGCACACCTCTCTCTCTCGCACACCTCTCTCTCTCTCGCACACCTCTCTATCTCTCGCACATCTCTCTCTCTCGCACATCTCTCTCTCTCTCTCTCGCACATCACTCTCTCTCTCGCGCACAACTCTCTCTCTCTCTCTCTCGCATATCTCTCTCCCTCTCGCACATGTCTCTCTCTTTCTCTCGCGCATGTCTCTCGCTCACACACGTCTCTCTCTCTCTTGCACATCTCTCTCTCTCTTGCACATCTCTCTCTCTATCTCTCTCTCTCTGTCTCGCACATCTCTCTGTCTCGCACATCTCTCTGTCTCGCACATCTCTCTGTCTCGCACATCTCTCTGTCTCGCACATCTCTCTGTCTCGCTCATCTCTCTGTCTCGCACATCTCTCTCTCTCGCACATCTCTCTCTCTCTCTCTCTCTCTTTCTCTCGCACATCTCTCTCTGTCGCACATCTCTCTCTCTCTCTCGCACTTCTCTCTCACTCGCACATCTCCCTCTGGCGCACATCCCTCTCTCTCATACACCTCTCTCTCTCACACACCTCTCTCTCTCTCGCAAACTTCTTTCTCTCGCTCATCTCTCTCTCTCGCACATCTCTCTCTCTCGCACATCTCTCTCTCACTCTCTCGCACATCTCTCTCTCTCTCTCTCTCGCACATCTCTCTCTCTCGCACATCTCTCTCTGTCGCACATCCCTCTCTCTTGCACACCTCTCTCTCTCGCACTCCTCTCTCTCTCTCGCACACCTCTCTCTCTCGCACACCTCTCTCTCTCGCACACCTCTCTCTCTCGCACACCTCTCTCTCTCGCACACCTCTCTCTCTCGCACACCTCTCTCTCTCGCACATCTCTCTCTCTCGCACATATCTCTCTCTCTCACACATCTCTCTCTCTCTCTCTCGCACATAGAACATAGAACATAGAACATTACAGCGCAGTACAGGCCGTTCGGCCCTCGATGTTGTGCCGACCTGTCCTACCGATCTGAAGCCCATCTAACCTACACTATTCCACGTACATCCATATGCTTATCCAATAACGACTTAAATGTACCGAAAGTTGGCGAATCTACTACCGTTGCAAGCAAAGCGTTCCATTCCCTGACTCCTCTCTGAGTAAAGAAAGCGCAATGTCCAGTTTAGAATAACAAGCTCACAAGAGAGATGACCTGGTTTTAGATATCACTCGGGACCACAGACTCAGAGACAAAGCAAGACGACTCTGCGATTTGATGTAGAAACTGCTGACACTCCGAAGCCTGCAGCCCTCCTCCAATTCTCAAGTCAGAAGTGTGTCAATGACGGTGCAGATCCAACAACACTGAAAACAATCTTGAGTCTAGGCCAAAGCAGCCCCTTGATTGGCACCGTATCCATTCTCTCCACAGCCAACTCCAAGAGACAATAATGTGTCCCTGTACAAGATGCACTGCCACATTTTTTACCCACTATTCTGACACACACCTTTCCAGACTTAGAAAACTCATCTTCAAGGGCAAGGACATCAGACATGGTAGCACGAACCCCAGTAAAAATCACCTCCAAGCTACTCACAAACTTATTTGGAAATGAATGGTTGTTACTGAGTCAATCTTCGTAATCTCTTTTGGAACAGCATTGTGGGTCTCTGTACAGCAACATGAAGCTGTTCAAGAAGTCAGTTCATGCTGGACAATCAGCAACAGCTATGTCTCATTAAAGAATAAACAAATCGGAAAGAAATCCATCTGAGAGTCACAGGCAAATGCGTACTTTTTTTGTTCACGCAGCAGATTGTGGGCTATTACCAATTTTGAAAATGACAAATGAAGCTTTTGTTTGGGTGGGTATTGACAGCAGCTGCCCCCAAAATAAAAAGAAAATGGGAACTGCAGATGCTGGAGAATCCAAGATAACAAAGTGTGGAGCTGGATGAACACCGCAGGCCAAGCAGCATCTCAGGAACACAAAAGCTGACATTTCGGGCCGAGACCCTTCATCAGAAAAGAGGGGGGAGGAGACAGTTCTGAAATAAACAGGGAGAGGGGGAAGGCAGATTGAAGATGGACAGAGGGGAAGATAGGTGCAGAGGAGACAGACGAGCAATAAGGAAGGAGAGGATAAATATGAAGGTAGGCGAGCTAGTCATATTAGAAATCACAGTGAAAGCTTCTTTCAATACATAAGAAACAAACATGAGGCAAAAGTAGACAGTGGGCCGCTCCAAATTGATGCTGGAAGGCTAGTGATGGGAGATAAGGAAGTAGCTGAAGGATTTAATAAGTACTTTGCGTCAGTCTTCACAGTGGAAGACATGAGTAGTATGCCAACACTTAGGGAGAGTCAGGGGGCAAAGTTGAGTATGGTAGGCTTGACAAAAGAGAAAGTGCTAGAAAAGCTAAAAGGTCTAAAAATTGCTAAATCTCCTGGCCCCGAAGGGCTACATCCTAGAGTTCTGAGGAAGGTGGCTGAGGAAATAGCAGAGGCTTTGGATGTGATCTTTCAAAAGTCCCTGGAGTCAGGGTAAGTCCCAGATGATTGGAAAATTGCAGTTGTAACCCCCTTGTTTAAGAAAGGATCAAGTCAAAAGGTGGAAAATTACAGGCCGATTAACCTGACCTCGGTAGTTGATAAAATTCTTGAATCATTGTCAAGGATGAGATTTTGAAATTCCTGGAAGTGCAGGGTCAGATTAGAACAAGTCAGCATGGACGTAGTAAGGGGAGGTCGTGCCTGCCAAACCTGTTAGAATTCTTTGAAGAGGTAACAAGTATGTTAGCCCAGGGAAACCCAGTGGATGTTATCTATCTAGACTTCCAAAAGGCTTTACATAAGTGTCTCACGGGGGGCTGCTGAGCACGGTGAGGGCCCATGGTGTTCGAGGTGAGCTACTGACTTGGATTGAGGATTGGCTGTCTGATAGGAGGCAGAGAGTTGGGATAAAAGGCTGTTTTTCAGCATGGCAACCGGTGACGATTGGTGTCGCAGGTTTCGGTGTCGGGGCCGCAGCTGTTCACCTTACGTATTGATGATCTGGATGAAGGGAGCGGGGTCATTCTGGCGAAGTTTTCCGATGATACGAAGATAGGTGGACAGGCAGGTAGTACTGAGGAGGTGGAGAGGCGGCAGAAAGAGTTAGACAGTTTCGGAGAGTGGTCCAGGAAATGGCTGATGAAATTCAATGTGAGTAAATGTGGAGTTTTGCACTTTGGTAAAAAGAATACGGGCATGGACTATTTTCTAAATGGTGAGAAAATTCGTAAAGCTCAAGTACAAAGGAATCTAGAAGTGTTGGCCCAGGATTCTCTAAAGGTTAACTTGCAGGTAGAGTCCGTAATTAAGAAAGCGAATGTAATGTTGTCCTTTATCGCAAGAGGGTTGGAATATAAAAGCAGCGATGTGCTTCTGAGGCTGTATAAAACTCTAGTTAGGCCCCATTTAGAATACCGTGTCCAATTTTGAGCCCCACACCTCAGAAAGGACATACTAGCCCTGGAGCGTGTCCAGCGGAGATTCACACGGATGATCCCTGGAGTGGTAGGTTTGACATATGATGAACGGCTAAGGATCCTGGGATTGTACTCATCAGAGTTTAGAAGGTTGAGGGGAGATCTAATAGAAACTTACAACATAATGTCTGCCTCGGAAGGGGTGGACGCTAGGAAGTTGTTTCCGTGAGGCTGGGAGACTAGGACCCGTGGGCACAGCCTTAAAATTAGAGGGGGTAAATTTCAAACGGAAATGAGATGACATTTGTAAAGCCAGAGAGTGGCGGGCTTGTGGAAATCATTGCCACGGAGTGCAGTCGGGGCCAGGACGTTGGATGCCTTCGAGGCAGAGTTCGACTAATTCTTGATCTCACGAGGAATCAAGGGCAACGGGGAGAGTTCAGGGAAGTGGAGTTGAAATGCCCCTGAGCCATGATTTAAATGGTGGAGTGGACTTGATGGGCCGAATGGCCCTACTTCCACTCCGATGTCTTCTGGTCTTAAGTAAAAGGGGCGGACATGAAGCCAGGAGAGGTGAGTGTGGGCGTGGAGGTAGGGAGGGGATAGGTCAGTCTGGGGAGGACGGACAGGTCAAGGGGGCGGGAAGATGTTAGTAGGTAGGGAATGGGGGTTTGGCTTGAGCTGGGAGGAGGGGATCGGTCAGTGGAAGAACAGATTAGGGGACGAGCTGGGCTGGTTTTGGGATGCAGTGGTGGGAGGGGAGATTTTGGAGCTTGTGAAATCCACGTTGATAGCATTGGGCTGCAGAGCTCCCAAGGCTCAGTTAAGGAAGGACAATAAACACTAGTCAGTCAGTCACACATCCAGCAAAAAAAGTTTATTTTTTTAAAAAAAGGATGCATCTGTTAATCAAGTGGCAAAGCATTATCGAGTTTTGAGAAGATTTGTAGCTCAGGGTTGAGGTTCTGGATGTAAGATTGCTCACTGAGCTGGAAGGTTAGTTTGCAGACGTTTCGGCACCATTCCGGGTAAAATCATCAGGGAGCCTCCGGGGAAGCGCTGGAGTTAGGTCCCGCCTTCTCTTTAAGTGTTCCGGTTTCCTTGGGTTGTTGATGTCATTTCCGGTTCCTTTTCTCAGAGGATGGGAGATGGATTTGGCGCCAACGTGTTCTCCCGAGTGTAGTCTGTGTGTGGCATGAACTGCCAGAGGAGTGGCAGAGGCTGTTATACTCACAGTATTTAGAAGTCACCTGCAGGGACACATGAATAGGAAGGGGCTGGAGGGATATGGGCTCCAGGCTGGCAAACAGAACTAGTCAGTTACGGTGTCTGGTCGGCCTGGAGGAGTTGGACTGAAGGGTCTGTTTCCCTGCTGTACAACTCGACGACTCTGTTTCTCTCTCTCCCATTTTCTCCAAACCAACCCCCGCCGCACACACAATCTCTGTCTCTCCATCTCTCTGTGTGTGCCTCACTCTATGTCTCTATCTCTCTCTGTCATCTTGTCTCTGCCACCTCGCTGTGCACTTCTGTCTCTCTCCTCTCTCACTCTGTCTCTTTGGTCTCTGTGTGCGCCCCTCTCTATCTCTCGTCTTGTATCTGGCTCCCTCTGTGTGTGCTTCTGCCGTTCTCTCTCCCCTGTCTCTTCGTCTCTCCCTGTGAACCTATCTCTGTCCCCTCTCCCCCGCCCCACTGTCTCTCTCTTCCTCTCTATCCGAGCCTCTCCACCCGCTCAGCAGGGAGCATTGTGAGTTTTTTTGAACGAAGTTTAAAAATCTCTATTTAAACCCAACCCTCACTCTCTCTCTCACACACACACACACACACACACACACACACACACACAGTCTGTCTCTTTCTCCCTCTCAGTAAATCCCCTTCCTCTCCTGTTCCGACTCACGCCTTTCCCCCGCTCTCCCTTGGCGACGAGTCCGCTGTCTGGATCCCTTTTCCCGGGAGGGTTCTGAGGACCCAGCTGTTCGGCAGCGGGGATCATCGCACCACGCTCCCGTACCCCTACAACCTCCTGTTCTCCAGCGGCCTCCAGCATGACCACCGGGCTGGGAGCAGGCATCCGGGCTGCTGGAGCGCTCGCTGCTCAGTGGCTCGGCCCTGCACCGGGAGCGGGGATCCAAGGTGGGAGAAGGCCTCTTCGCACAGCTGCCTGGCACCGAGCCCGCGCTCCCCGAGCACCCGGCCACGGGTCCGCGACGCCTTCCGTAGCTGAGCAGCCTACAACTATCTCCTACTGCAAGGTAAGCTGGGGGTGGTGGTTTGGGGTGAAGGGAGGATTGGGGACATGAGCACGGTCCCTGTTTCACATCGTGCGCCGCTCCTATCCCAAAGCGAGGTGTTGGGAATGGATGTTTTGGGGGTGAGAATTCCCCTCCCCGGGTGAGGGGAAGGCTGGGGACATTGGGAGGGTGTCTATTATCCAGCCTTGCGAGGGTTTCCGTAGCCGACCAGCCTGCAGCTCTTGTTTGTGTTTTCTTGTTCTTCCTCCCTTCCTCTGATTCTCACCCCCTCTCTCACCTCTGCTGGCTCTAATTTCACTCCCTTGTCATGTTCCCTTATTTCCATCTTTCTGTCCCTTCTCTCTCTCTCTCCGTCCACAAACTCACTCTGGCTTTACTCACAGGGGGAGAGAGTACAAGAGGAAAGGAAACCAAAGCACGCAACGCCTTCGGCTGAGAGAGAGATGAAGAACTGCCGGAGATTTTCCAAACCCTGACACAGGGGTTGCCTCTCTCTCTCTCTCTCTCGACAGTCTCTGCGACTGCCCCATCAAACCCCACACCCATTCCCGTCCCATGGTGTCTCTCCACAAACCCACCTCCGGGTGGAAATGCAAACACAAGTTGCTGGAAATGCTCAGCATCTGTGAAGAAAAAGTCCCGAGGTAGCGTTTTGGGTGCGATGACCCTTTCCCTCCGAGCTCCGGCTTGAAATGCTCCAGCCTCTGAGACAGGGTCCCCTTGAGGTCGGAGAGCTGCGGGTCGATCTCGGCTGTTCGCTTGGCATCAGGAGCTCCCCTCAGCTCCAGGAAGGGGAATGATCACCCCCTAACCTTATACTGACAGTGGCTGTGTCCTTCCCTCATCCCCGGGAGCCCCTCCTGCCTTCTCACCTTGTTGCCGGGGTGCTATTTGACTACGGAGGCCTGTGCGATAAAGATCCTACTTCTCACAGCGGCAGGGGGAGGGGGCATCCCTTCGCTCCTAAGAAACCTCCTCCCATCCAATCTTGTGGCAATGGCTGTTCGGCTGCAGAAAGCGGCGCTGCCCGTGACCCCAAACCTCCCTACAACACCCCTCTCCTAATCCGACCCTTTTGCAGTAGCTGTCGGCCACTCAGTCACTGCGCTGTACAATAGTGACTCTCCCCATGTCCACTCACTTCCAGGGCGGCTATCCTCCAACCCCGACCCCATCCCATCCGCCTCCTTCCCTTTACCATGTGGTACGAGAGCTCTCTCTCTCTGTCTCGCACATGTCTGTCTCTCGCACATGTCTCACTCTCGCACATCTCTCTCTCTCGTGCACATCTCTCTCTCTCTCTCTCTCGCACATGTCTCTCTCTCTCTCTCTCCCTCTCCCTCTGTCTCGCACATCTCTGTCCCTCTCTCGTGCACATCTCTCTCTCTCTCTCTCTCGCACATCTCTCTCTCTCGCACACCTCTCTCTCGCACATCTCTCTCTCTCTCTCGCACATCTCTCTCTCGCACATCTCTCTCTCTCGCACATCTCTCTCTCTCGCACGTGTCTCTCTCTCGCGCACATCTCTCTCTCTCTCTTGCACATCTCTCTCTCTTTCTCTCGCGCACCTCTCTCTCTCTCTCTCTGTCTCGCACATCTCTCTGTCTCGCACATCTCTCTCTCTCGCACATCCCTCTCTCTCTCTAGCACATCCCTCTCGCTCTCTCGCACATCTCTCTCTCTCTCTCTTGCACATCTCTCTCTCTCGCACATCCCTCTCTCTCTCTAGCACATCCCTCTCTCTCTCTAGCACATCCCTCTCGCTCTCTCGCACATCTCTCTCTCTCTCTTGCACATCTCTCTCTCTCGCACATACCTCTCTCTCGGATACCTCTCTCTCTCGCACACCTCTCTCTCTCGCACACCTCTCTCTCTCGCACAGCTCTCTCTCTCTCACACACCTCTCTCTCTCTCGCAAACCTCTCTCTCTCGCTCATCTCTCTCTCTCGCACATCTCTCTCTCTCGCACATCTCTCTCTCTCTCTCTCTTGCACATCTCTCTCTGTCGCACATCTCTCTCTGTCGCACATCCCTCTCTCTCGCAAACCTCTCTCTCTCGCTCATCTCTCTCTCTCGCACATCTCTCTCTCTCGCACATCTCTCTCAATCTCTCTCGCACATCTCTCTCTGTCGCACATCTCTCTCTGTCGCACATCCCTCTCTCTCGCACACCTCTCTCTCTCGCACACCTCTCTCTCTCTCGCACATCTCACTCTCTCTCGCACATCTCTCTCTCTCTCTCTCGCACATCTCTCTCTCTCTCGCGCACAACTCTCTCTCTCTCTCGTACACCTCTCCCTCTCGCACATGTCTCTCTTTTTCTCTCGCACATGTCTCTCGCTCACACACGTCTCTCTCTCTCGCACATCTCTCTCTCTATCTCTCTCTCTCTGTCTCGCACATCTCTCTGTCTCGCACATCTCTCTGTCTCGCACATCTCTCTGTCTCGCTCATCTCTCTGTCTCGCACATCTCTCTCTCTCGCACATCTCTCTCTCTCTCTCTTTCTCTCGCACATCTCTCTCTGTCGCACATCTCTCTCTCTCGCACATCTCTCTCTCATGCACATCTCTCTCTCACTCTCTCGCACATCTCTCTCTCTCTCTCTCGCACATCTCTCTCTCTCGCACATCTCTCTCTGTCGCACATCCCTCTCTCTTGCACACCTCTCTCTCTCGCACTCCTCTCTCTCTCTCGCACATCTCTCTCTCTCGCACATCTCTCTCTCTCGCACATCTCTCTCTCTCGCACATATCTCTCTCTCTCGCACATTTCTCTCTCTCTCTCTCGCACATCTCTCTCTCTATCTCGCACATGTCTCTCTCTCGCACATGTCTCACTCTCGCAAATGTCTCTCTCTCGCAAATGTCTCTCTCTCGCACATGTCTCTCTCTCGCACATCTCTCTCTCTCGCGCACATCTCTCGCTCTCTCGCGCACATCTCTCTCTCGCGCACATCTCTCTCCCGCGCAATCTCTCTCTCGCACACGTCTCTCTCTCGCACACGTCTCTCTCTCGCACACGTCTCTCTCTCGCGCATGTCTCTCTCTCGTGCATGTCTCTCTCTCATGCATGTCTCTCTCTCTCTCGCGCATGTCTCTCTCTCTCTCGCGCGCATGTCTCTCTCTCTCTCTCACACGCACGTCTCTCTCTCTCTCTCTCGCGCACGTCTCTCGCTCGCGCACGTCTCTCTCTCTCTCTCTCTCGCACATCTATCTCGCACATCTCTCTCTCTCGCACATCTCTCTCTCTCGCACATCTCTCTCTCTCGCACATCTCTCTCGCTCGCACAACTCTCTCGCACATCTCGCGCTCTCTCTCTCTCGCACATCTCTCTCTCGCACATCTCTCTCTCGCACATCTCTCTCTCGCACATCTCTCTCCCACATATCTCTCTCTCGCGCATCTCTCTCTCGTCCATCTCTCTCTCGCACATCTCTCTCTCTCGCGCACCTCCCTCTCTCTCTCGCGCATTTCTCTCACTCTCTCTCGCACGTCTCTCTCTCGCGCACGTCTCTCTCTCTCTCTCGCACATCTCTCTCTCTCGCACATCTCTCTCTCTCGCACATCTCTCTCTCTCAGACATCTCTCTCTCTCGCACACCTCTCTCTCGCACATCTCTCTCTCTCTCTCTCTCTCGCACATCTCTCTCTCTCGCACATCTCTCTCTCGCACATGTCTCTCTCACACACCTCTCTCTCTCTCGCCCATCTCTCTCTCTCGCACATCTCTCTCTCTCTCTCGCACATCTCTCTCTCTCTCTCCCACAACTCTCTCTCTCTCGTACACCTCTCCCTCTCGCACATGTCTCTCTTTTTCTCTCGCGCATGTCTCTCGCTCACACACGTCTCTCTCTCTCTCGCACATCTCTCTCTCTCTCGCACATCTCTCTCTATCTCTCTCTCTCTGTCTCACACATCTCTCTGTCTCGCACATCTCTCTTTCTCGCACATCTCTCTCTCTCTCTCTCTCTCGCACATCTCTCTCTGTCGCACATCTCTCTCTCTCTCTCTCTCGCACTTCTCTCTCTCTCGCACATCTCTCTCTCTCGCACATCTCTTTCTCTCGCACATCTTTCTCTCTCTCTCTCTTTCACACATCTCTCTCTCTCGCACATCTCGCGCGCTCTCTCTCTCTCGCACATCTCTCTCTCGCACATCTCTCTCGCACATCTCTCTCTCGCACATCTCTCTCTCGCACATCTCTCTCTAGCACATCTCTCTCTCTCTCGCTCACATCTGTCTCTCTCTCGCACACCTCTCTCTCTCGCACATGTCTCTCTCTTTCTCTCTCGCACATCTCTCTCTCTCTCTCGCACATCTCTCTCTCTCTCTCCCACAACTCTCTCTCTCTCGCACACCTCTCTCTCTCGCACACCTCTCTCTCTCGCACACCTCTCTCTCTCTCGCAAACTTCTCACTCTCGCTCATCTCTCTCTCTCGCACATCTCTCTCTCTCTCTGTCGCACATCTCTCTCTGTCGCACATCTCTCTCTGTCGCACATCTCTCTCTGTCGCACACCTCTCTCTCTCGCACACCTCTCTCTCTCGCACACCTCTCTCTCTCTCGCACATCTCTCTCTCTCGCACATCTCTCTCTCTCGCACATCTCTCTCTCTCTCTCTCGCACATCTCTCTCTCTCTCGCGCACAACTCTCTCTCTCTCTCGTACACCTCTCCCTCTCGCACATGTCTCTCTTTTTCTCTCGCACATGTCTCTCGCTCACACACGTCTCTCTCTCTCTCGCACATCTCTCTCTCTATCTCTCTCTCTCTGTCTCGCACATCTCTCTGTCTCGCACATCTCTCTGTCTCGCTCATCTCTCTGTCTCGCACATCTCTCTCTCTCGCACATCTCTCTCTCTCTCTCTTTCTCTCGCACATCTCTCTCTGTCGCACATCTCTCTCTCTCTCGCACATCTCTCTCTCATGCACATCTCTCTCTCACTCTCTCGCACATCTCTCTCTCTCTCTCTCGCACATCTCTCTCTCTCGCACATCTCTCTCTGTCGCACATCCCTCTCTCTTGCACACCTCTCTCTCTCGCACTCCTCTCTCTCTCGCACATCTCTCTCTCTCGCACATCTCACTCTCTCGCACATCTCTCTCTCGCACATATCTCTCTCTCTCGCACATTTCTCTCTCTCTCTCTCGCACATCTCTCTCTCTATCTCGCACATGTCTCTCTCTCGCACATGTCTCACTCTCGCAAATGTCTCTCTCTCGCACATGTCTCTCTCTCGCACATCTCTCTCTCTCGCGCACATCTCTCGCTCTCTCGCGCACATCTCTCTCTCGCGCAATCTCTCTCTCGCACACGTCTCTCTCTCGCACACGTCTCTCTCTCGCACACGTCTCTCTCTCGCGCATGTCTCTCTCTCGTGCATGTCTCTCTCTCTCTCGCGCATGTCTCTCTCTCTCTCGCGCGCATGTCTCTCTCTCTCTCTCACACGCACGTCTCTCTCTCTCTCTCTCGCGCACGTCTCTCGCTCGCGCACGTCTCTCTCTCTCTCTCTCGCACATCTATCTCGCACATCTCTCTCTCTCGCACATCTCTCTCTCTCGCACATCTCTCTCGCTCGCACAACTCTCTCGCACATCTCGCGCTCTCTCTCTCTCGCACATCTCTCTCTCGCACATCTCTCTCTCGCACATCTCTCTCCCACATATCTCTCTCTCGCGCATCTCTCTCTCGTCCATCTCTCTCTCGCACATCTCTCTCTCTCGCGCACCTCCCTCTCTCTCTCGCGCATTTCTCTCACTCTCTCTCGCACATGTCTCTCTCTCGCGCACGTCTCTCTCTCTCTCTCGCACATCTCTCTCTCTCGCACACCTCTCTCTCGCACATCTCTCTCTCTCTCTCTCGCACATCTCTCTCTCTCGCACATCTCTCTCTCACACATGTCTCTCTCGCACACCTCTCTCTCTCGCACACCTCTCTCTCTCTCGCACATCTCTCTCTCTCCTGCACATCTCTCTCTCTCTCTCGCACATCTCTCTCTCTCTCTCGCACATCTCTCTCTCTCTCTCCCACAACTCTCTCTCTCTCGTACACCTCTCCCTCTCGCACATGTCTCTCTTTTTCTCTCGCGCATGTCTCTCGCTCACACACGTCTCTCTCTCTCTCGCACATCTCTCTCTCTCTCGCACATCTCTCTCTCTATCTCTCTCTCTCTGTCTCGCACATCTCTCTGTCTCGCACATCTCTCTGTCTCGCACATCTCTCTGTCTCGCTCATCTCTCTGTCTCGCACATCTCTCTCTCTCGCACATCTCTCTCTCTCTCTTTCTCTCGCACATCTCTCTCTGTCGCACATCTCTCTCTCTCTCTCGCACTTCTCTCTCACTCGCACATCTCCCTCTGTCGCACATCCCTGTCTCTCGCACATCCCTGTCTCTCGCACATCCCTGTCTCTCGCACATCCCTGTCTCTCGCACATCCCTCTCTCTCGCACACCTCTCTCTCTCGCACACCTCTCTCTCTCGTACACCTCTCTCTCTCTCGCAAACTTCTCTCTCTCGCTCATCTCTCTCTCTCGCACATCTCTCTCTCTCTCTCGCACATGTCTCTCTCTCGCACATGTCTCACTCTCGCACATGTCTCACTCTCGTACATGTCTCCTTCTCGCAAATGTCTCTCTCTCGCACATGTCTCTCTCGCGCACATCTCTCTCTCTCGCGCACATCTCTCTCTCTCTCGCGCACATCTCTCTCTCGCGCAATCTCTCTCTCGCACACGTCTCTCTCTCGCACACGTCTCTCTCTCGCACACGTCTCTCTCTCGCACATGTCTCTCTCTCGTGCATGTCTCTCTCTCATGCATGTTTCTCTCTCTCTCGCGCATGTCTCTCTCTCTCTCGCGCGCATGCCTCTCTCTCTCTCTCACACGCACGTCTCTCTCTATCTCTCTCGCGCAAGTCTCTCGCTCACGCACGTCTCTCTCTCTCTCTCTCGCACATCTATCTCGCACATCTCTCTCTCTCGCACATCTCTCTCTCTCTCTGTCTCGCACATCTCTCTCTCTCTCGCACATCTCTCTCTCTCTCGCACATCTCTCTCGCTCGCTCATCTCTCTCTCTCGCACATCTCGCGCTCTCTCTCTCTCGCACATCTCTCTCTCGCACATCTCTCTCTCGCACATCTCTCTCCCACATATCTCGCTCTCGCGCATCTCTCTCTCGTCCATCTCTCTCTCGCACATCTCTCTCTCTCGCGCACCTCCCTCTCTCTCTCGCGCATTTCTCTCACTCTCTCTCGCACATGCCCCTCTCTCGCGCACGTCTCTCTCTCTCTCTCGCACATCTCTCTCTCTCGGACATCTCTCTCTCTCACACACTTCTCTCTCGCACATCTCTCTCTCTCTGTCGCACATCTCTCTCTGTCGCTCAACTCTCTCTCTCGCACATCACTCTCTCTCTCGCACAAAACTCTCTCTCTCTCTCGCACATCTCTCTCTCTCGCACATCTCTCTCTGTCACACATCTCTCTCTCTCGCACATCCCTCTCTCTCGCACACCTCTCACTCTCGCACACCTCTCTCTCGCACATCTCTCTCTCTCGCACATCTCTCTCTCTCTCTCGCACATCTCTCTCTCTCTCTCGCACATCTCTCTCTCTCTCTCTCGCACATCTCCCTCTCTCGCACATGTCTCTCTCTCGCACATCTCTCTCTCTCGCGCACATCTCTCTCTCTCTCGCGCACATCTCTCTCTCGCGCAATCTCTCTCTCGCACACGTCTCTCTGTCGCACATGTCTCTCTCTCCTGCATGTCTCTCTCTCATGCATGTCTCTCTCTCTCTCGCGCATGTCTCTCTCTCTCTCTCGCGCACGTCTCTATCTCTCTCTCCTGCACGTCTCTCGCTAGCGCACGTCTCTCTCTCTCGCACATCTCTCTCTCTGGCACATCTCTCAGTCTTTCGCACAGCTCCCTCTCTCTGTCGCACATCTCTCTCTCTCTCGCACATCTCTCTCTCTATCTCGCACATCTCTCTCTCGCACATCTCTCTCTGTCGCACATCACTCTCTCTCGCACATCTCTCTCTCATGCACATCTCTCTCTCACACTCTCGCACATCTCTCTCTCTCTCTCGCAAATCTCTCTCTCTCGCACATCTCTCTCTGTCGCACATCCCTCTCTCTTGCACACCTCTCTCTCTCGCACTCCTCTCTCTCTCTCGCACATCTCTCTCTCTCGCACATCTCTCTCTCTCGCACATCTCTCTCTCTCGCACATATCTCTCTCTCTCGCACATTTCTCTCTCTCTCTCTCGCACATTTCTCTCTCTCTCTCTCGCACATCTCTCTCTCTATCTCGCACATGTCTCTCTCTCGCACATGTCTCACTCTCGCACATGTCTCACTCTCGTACATGTCTCCTTCTCGCAAATGTCTCTCTCTCGCACATGTCTCTCTCTCGCACATCTCTCTCTCTCGCGCACATCTCTCGCTCTCTCGCGCACATCTCTCTCTCGCGCAATCTCTCTCTCGCACACGTCTCTCTCTCGCACACGTCTCTCTCTCGCACATGTCTCTCTCTCGTGCATGTCTCTCTGTCATGCATGTCTCTCTCTCTCTCGCGCATGTCTCTCTCTCTCGCGCGCATGTCTCTCTCTCTCTCTCACACGCACGTCTCTCTCTCTCTCTCTCGCGCACGTCTGTCGCTCGCGCACGTCTCTCTCTCTCTCTCTCGCACATCTATCTCGCACATCTCTCTCTCTCGCACATCTCTCTCTCTCGCACATCTCTCTCTCTCTCGCACATCTCTCTCGCTCGCACAACTCTCTCTCTCGCACATCTCGCGCTCTCTCTCTCTCGCACATCTCTCTCTCGCACATCTCTCTCTCGCACATCTCTCTCCCACATATCTCTCTCTCGCGCATCTCTCTCTCGCGCATCTCTCTCTCACACATCTCGCGCGCTCTCTCTGTCTCACACATCTCTCTGTCTCGCACATCTCTCTCTCTTGCACATCTCTCTCTCTCTCATGCACATCTCTCTCTCACTCTCTCGCACATCTCTCTCTCTCTCTCGCACATCTCTCTCTCTCGCACATCTCTCTCTCTCGCACATCTCTCTCTCTCGCACATATCTCTCTCTCTCGCACATTTCTCTCACTCTCTCTCGCACATCTCTCTCTCTATCTCGCACATGTCTCACTCTCGCACATGTCTCACTCTCGTACATGTCTCCTTCTCGCAAATGTCTCTCTCTCGCACATGTCTCTCTCTCGCACATCTCTCTCTCTCGCGCACATCTCTCGCTCTCTCGCGCACATCTCTCTCTCGCTCAATCTCTCTCTCGCACACGTCTCTCTCTCGCACACGTCTCTCTCTCGCACATGTCTCTCTCGTGCATGTCTCTCTCTCATGCATGTCTCTCTCTCTCTCGCGCATGTCTCTCTCTCTCTCGCGCGCATGTCTCTCTCTCTCTCTCACACGCACGTCTCTCTCTCTCTCTCTCGCGCACGTCTCTCTCTCTCTCTCTCGCACATCTATCTCGCACATCTCTCTCTCTCGCACATCTCTCTCTCTCGCACATCTCTCTCTCTCGCACATCTCTCTCTCTCTCGCACATCTCTCTCGCTCGCACAACTCTCTCTCTCGCACATCTCGCGCTCTCTCTCTCTCGCACATCTCTCTCTCGCACATCCCTCTCCCACATATCTCTCTCTCGCGCATCTCTCTCTCGTCCATCTCTCTCTCGCACATCTCTCTCTCTCGCGCACCTCCCTCTCTCTCTCGCGCATTTCTCTCACTCTCTCTCGCACATGTCTCTCTCTCGCGCACGTCTCTCTCTCTCTCTCGCACATCTCTCTCTCTCGCACATCTCTCTCTCTCGGACATCTCTCTCTCTCGCACACCTCTCTCTCGCACATCTCTCTCTCTCTCTCTCTCGCACATCTCTCTCTGTCGCACATCTCTCTCTCGCACATGTCTCTCTCTCGCACACCTCTCTCTCTCGCACACCTCTCTCTCTCTCGTACATCTCTCTCTCTCTCGCACATCTCTCTCTCTCGCACATCTCTCTCTCTCTCTCGCACAACTCTCTCTCTCTCTTGCACAACTCTCTCTCTCTCGTACACCTCTCCCTCTCGCACATGTCTCTCTTTTTCTCTCGCGCATGTCTCTCGCTCACACACGTCTCTCTCTCTCTCGCACATCTCTCTCTCTCTCGCACATCTCTCTCTCTCTTGCACATATCTCTCTCTTGCACATTTCTCTCTCTCTCTCTCGCACATCTCTCTCTCTATCTCTCTCTCTCTGTCTCGCACATCGCTCTGTCTCGCACATCGCTCTGTCTCGCACATCGCTCTGTCTTGCACATCTCTTTGTCTCGCTCATCTCTCTGTCTCGCACATCTCTCTCTCTCGCACACCTCTCTCTCTCTCGCACACCTCTCTCTCTCTCGCACATCTCTCTCTCTCTCTCGCACAACTCTCTCTCTCTCTCGCACAACTCTCTCTCTCTCGTACACCTCTCCCTCTCGCACATGTCTCTCTTTTTCTCTCGCGCATGTCTCTCGCTCACACACGTCTCTCTCTCTCTCGCACATCTCTCTCTCTCTCGCACATCTCTCTCTCTATCTCTCTCTCTCTGTCTCGCACATCGCTCTGTCTCGCACATCTCTCTGTCTCGCTCATCTCTCTGTCTCGCACATCTCTCTCTCTCGCACATCTCTCTCTCTCTCTTTCTCTCGCACATCTCTCTCTGTCGCACATCTCTCTCTCGCACTTCTCTCTCACTCGCACATCTCCCTCTGTCGCACATCCCTCTCTCTCGCACATCCCTCTCTCTCGCACATCCCTCTCTCTCGCACATCCCTCTCTCTCGCACATCCCTCTCTCTCGCACATCCCTCTCTCTCTCGCACACCTCTCTCTCTCTCGCAAACTTCTCTCTCTCGCTCATCTCTCTCTCTCGCACATCTCTCTCTCTCTTGCACATCTCTCTCTCACTCTCTCGCACATCTCTCTCTCTCTCTCTCTCACACCTCTCTCTCTCTCGCACATCTCTCTCTGTCGCACATCCCTCTCTCTTGCACACCTCTCTCTCTCGCACACCTCTCTCTCTCTCGCACACCTCTCTCTCTCGCACACCTCTCTCTCGCACATCTCTCTCTCTCGCACATGTCTCTCTCTCGCACATCTCTCTCTCTCTTGCACATATCTCTCTCTCTCGCACATCTCTCTCTCGCGCACATCTCTCGCTCTCTCGCGCACATTTCTCTCTCGCGCAATCTCTCTCTCGCACACGTCTCTCTCTCGCACACGTCTCTCTCTCGCACACGTCTCTCTCTCGCACACGTCTCTCTCTCGCACACGTCTCTCTCTCGCGCATGTCTCTCTCTCGTGCATGTCTCTCTCTCTCGCGCGCATGTCTCTCTCTCTCTCGCGCGCATGTCTCTCTCTCTCTCTCTCACACGCACGTCTCTCTCTCTCTCTCTCGCGCACGTCTCTCGCTCGCGCACATCTCTCTCTCTCTCTCTCGCACATCTATCTCGCACATCTCTCTCTCTCGCACATCTCTCTCTCTCGCACATCTCTCTCTCTCTCGCACATCTCTCTCTCTCGCACATCTCTCTCTCTCTCGCACATCTCTCTCTCTCGCGCACATCTCTCTCTCTCTCGCGCACATCTCTCTCTCGCGCAATCTCTCTCTCGCACACGTCTGTCTCTCGCACACGTCTCTCTCTCGCACATGTCTCTCTCTCGTGCATGTCTCTCTCTCATGCATGTTTCTCTCTCTCTCGCGCATGTCTCTCTCTCTCTCGCGCGCATGCCTCTCTCTCTCTCTCTCACACGCACGTCTCTCTCTCTCTCTCGCGCACGTCTCTCGCTCGCGCACGTCTCTCTCTCTCTCTCTCGCACATCTATCTCGCACATCTCTCTCTCTCGCACATCTCTCTCTCTCTTTGTCTCGCACATCTCTCTCGCACATCTCTCTCTCTCTCGCACATCTCTCTCGCTCGCACATCTCTCTCGCTCGCACATCTCTCTCTCTCGCACATCTCGCGCTCTCTCTCTCTCGCACATCTCTCTCTCGCACATCTCTCTCTCGCACATCTCTCTCCCACATATCTCTCTCTCGCGCATCTCTCTCTCGTCCACCTCTCTCTCGCACATCTCTCTCTCTCGCGCACCTCCCTCTCTCTCTCGCGCATTTCTCTCACTCTCTCTCGCACATGTCCCTCTCTCGCGCACGTCTCTCTCTCTCTCTCGCACATCTCTCTCTCTCGCACATCTCTCTCTCTCGGACATCTCTCTCTCTCACACACTTCTCTCTCGCACATCTCTCTCTCTCTCTCTCGCACATTTCTATCTCTCGCACATTTCTCTCTCTCGCACATTTCTCTCTGTCGCACATTTCTCTCTGTCGCACATCTCTCTCTGTCGCTCATCTCTCTCTCTCGCACATCTCTCTCTCTCTCGCACAAATCTCTCTCTCTCTCTCGCACATCTCTCTCTGTCGCACATCTCTCTCTGTCACACATCTCTCTCTCTCGCACATCCCTCTCTCTCGCACATCCTTCTCTCTCGCACATCCCTCTCTCTCGCACACCTCTCTCTCTCGCACATCTCTCTCTCTTGCACACCTCTCTCTCTCACACACCTCTCTCTCTCTCGCACACCTCTCACTCTCGCACACCTCTCTCGCACATCTCTCTCTCTCGCACATCTCTCTCTCTCGCACATATCTCTCTCTCTCTCTCTCTCTCGCACATCTCTCTCTCTCTCTCGCACATCTCTCTCTCTCTCTCGCACATCTCTCTCTCTCGCAAATGTCTCACTCTCGCACATGTCTCACTCTCGCACATGTCTCACTCTCGTACATGTCTCCCTCTCGCAAATGTCTCTCTCTCGCACATGTCTCTCTCTCGCACATGTCTCTCTCTCGCGCACATCTCTCCCTCTCTCGCGCACATCTCTCTCTCTCTCGCGCACATCTCTCTCTCGCGCAATCTCTCTCTCGCACACGTCTCTCTGTCGCACATGTCTCTCTCTCCTGCATGTCTCTCTCTCAGGCATGTCTCTCTCTCTCGCGCGCATGTTTCTCTCTCTCTCTCGCGCACGTCTCTCTCTCTCTCTCGCGCACGTCTCTCGCTAGCGCACGTCTCTCTCTCTCGCACATCTCTCTCTGTCGCATAACTCTCTCTCGCACATCTCTCTCCCACATATCTGTCTCTCGCGCATCTCTCTCTCGCGCATCTCTCTCTCTCTCTCTCTCTCTCTCTCGCACATCTCTCTCTCTGGCACATCTCTCTGTCTTTCGCACAGCTCCCTCTCTCTGTCGCACATCTCTCTCTCTCTCGCACATCTCTCTCTCTATCTCGCACATCTCTATCTCGCACATCTCTCTCTGTCGCACATCACTCTCTCTCGCACACCTCTCTCTCTCGCACACCTCTCTCTCTCTCGCACACCTCTCTCTCTCTCGCACTCCTCTCTCTCTCGCACATCTCTCTCTCTCGCACATCTCTCTCTCTCACGCAGATCTCTCTCTCTCTCGCGCACATCTGTCTCTCTCTCGCACATCTCTCTCTCTCGCACATCTCCCTCTCTTTCTCTCATGCACCTCTCTCTCTCACTCTCTCGCACATCTCTCTCTCTCGCACATCTCTCTCTATCTCTGTCTCTCTCTGTCTCGCACATCTCCCTCTCTCTCCAGCACATCTCTCTCTCACTCGCACATCTCTCTCTCTCTCGCACACCTCTCTCTCTCGCACACCTCTCTCTCTCGCACACCTCTCTCTCTCGCGCATGTCTCTCTATCGCGCATGTCTCTCTCTCTCGCGCATTTTTCATTTGCGCATGTTTCTCTCTCGCGAATTTCTCTCTCGTGCATCTCCCTCTCTCACACATCTCTCTCTCTCGCACATCTCTCTCTCCCACACCTCTCTCTCGCACATCTCTCTCTCTCGCACCTCCCTCTCTCTCTCTCGCGCGTGTCTCTCTCTCTCTCTCGCACATCTCTCTCTCTCGCACATCTCTCTCTCTCGCACATCTCTCTCTCTCGCACATCTCTCTTTCTCGCACATCTCTCTTTCTCGCACATCTCTCTCTGTCGCACATCTCTCTCTCTCTCGCACATCTCTCTCTCTCTCGCACATCTCTCTCTGTCGCACATCTCTCTCTGTCGCACATCTCTCTCTGTCGCACATCTCTCTCTGTCGCACATCCCTCTCTGTCGCACATCTCTCTCTGTCGCACATCCCTCTCTCTCGCACATCTCTCTCTCTCTCTCTCGTACATCTCTCTCTGTCGCACATCTCTCTCTGTCGCACATCTCTCTCTGTCGCACATCCCTCTCTCTCGCACATCCCTCTCTCTCGCACACCTCTCTCTCTCTTGCACATCTCTCTCTCGCACATCTCTCTCTCTCGCACATCTCTCTCTCTCTCGCACATCTCTCTCTGTCGCACATCACTCTCTGTCGCACATCCCTCTCTCTCGCACACCTCTCTCTCTCTGTCGCACATCTCTCTCTGTCGCACATCTCTCTCTGTCGCACATCCCTCTCTCTCGCACACCTCTCTCTCTCGCACACCTCTCTCTCTCTCGCACACCTCTCTCTCTCTCGCACTCCTCTCTCTCTCGCACATCTCTCTCTCTCGCACATCTCTCTCTCTCACGCAGATCTCTCTCTCTCTCGCGCACATCTGTCTCTCTCTCGCACATCTCTCTCTCTCGCACATCTCCCTCTCTTTCTCTCATGCACCTCTCTCTCTCACTCTCTCGCACATCTCTCTCTCTCGCACATCTCTCTCTATCTCTGTCTCTCTCTGTCTCGCACATCTCCCTCTCTCTCCAGCACATCTCTCTCTCACTCGCACATCTCTCTCTCTCTCGCACACCTCTCTCTCTCGCACACCTCTCTCTCTCGCACACCTCTCTCTCTCGCGCATGTCTCTCTATCGCGCATGTCTCTCTCTCTCGCGCATTTTTCATTTGCGCATGTTTCTCTCTCGCGAATTTCTCTCTCGTGCATCTCCCTCTCTCACACATCTCTCTCTCTCGCACATCTCTCTCTCCCACACCTCTCTCTCGCACATCTCTCTCTCTCGCACCTCCCTCTCTCTCTCTCGCGCGTGTCTCTCTCTCTCTCGCACATCTCTCTCTCTCGCACATCTCTCTCTCTCGCACATCTCTCTCTCTCGCACATCTCTCTTTCTCGCACATCTCTCTTTCTCGCACATCTCTCTCTGTCGCACATCTCTCTCTCTCTCGCACATCTCTCTCTGTCGCACATCTCTCTCTGTCGCACATCTCTCTCTGTCGCACATCTCTCTCTGTCGCACATCCCTCTCTGTCGCACATCTCTCTCTGTCGCACATCCCTCTCTCTCGCACATCTCTCTCTCTCTCTCTCGTACATCTCTCTCTGTCGCACATCTCTCTCTGTCGCACATCTCTCTCTGTCGCACATCTCTCTCTGTCGCACATCCCTCTCTCTCGCACATCCCTCTCTCTCGCACACCTCTCTCTCTCTTGCACATCTCTCTCTCGCACATCTCTCTCTCTCGCACATCTCTCTCTCTCGCACATCTCTCTCTCTCTCGCACATCTCTCTCTGTCGCACATCCCTCTCTCTCGCACACCTCTCTCTCTCTGTCGCACATCTCTCTCTGTCGCACATCTCTCTCTGTCGCACATCCCTCTCTCTCGCACACCTCTCTCTCTCTCGCACATCTCTCTCTCTCGCACATCTCTCTCTCTCTCGCACATCTCTCTCTCTGTCTCGCACATCTCTCTCTCTCTCGCGTACATCTCTCTCTCTCTCGCACACCTCTCCCTCTCGCGCATGTCTCTCTCTTTCTCTCGCGCATGTCTCTCTCTCTCTCTCGCGCGCGCACGTTTCTCGCTCACGCACATCTCTCTCTCTCTCGCACATCTCTCTCTCTCTCGCACATCTCTCTGTCTTGCTCATCTCTCTGTCTCGCACATCTATCTCTCTCGCACATCTCTCTCTAACTCTCTCTCGCACATCTCTATCTGTCGCACATCTCTCTCTCTCTCTCGCACTTCTCTCTCACTCGCATATCTCTCTCTGTCGCACATCTCTCTCTCTCGCACATCTCACGCGCTCTGTCTCGCACATCTCGCGCACTCTCTCTCTCTCTCGCACATCTCGCGCTCTCTCTCTCTCGCACATCTCTCTCTCTCTCTCGCACATGTCTCTCTCTCTCACTCCCTCTCCCTCTGTCTAGCACATCTCTGTCCCTCTCTCGTGCACATCTCTCTCTCTCTCTCTCTCGCACATCTCTCTCTCGCACATCTCTCTCTCGCACATCTCTCTCTCTCGCACATCTCTCTCTCTCGCACATGTCTCTCTCTCGCGCACGTCTCTCTCTCTCTCTCGCACATCCCTCTCTCTCGCACATCTCTCTCTCTCGCACACCTCTCTCTCGCACATCTCTCTCTCTCGCACATCTCTCTCTCTCTCTAGCACATCCCTCTCTCTCTCGCACATCTCTCGCTCTCTCTCGCACATCTCTCTCTCTCTCTCGCAGTCTCTCTCTCTCTCTTGCACATCTCTCTCTCTCGCACATCTCTCTCTGTCGCACATCTCTCTCTGTCGCACATACCTCTCTCTCGGACACCTCTCTCTCTCGCACACCTCTCTCTCTCGCACATCTCTCTCTCTCTCTCGCACATCTCTCTCTCTCTCTCGCACATCTCTCTCTCTCTCGCGCACATCTCTCTCTCTCGCACACCTCCATCTCTCACACACCACTCTCTCTCGCACACCTCTCTCTCTCTCACACATCTCTCTCTCTCGCACATCTCTTTCTCTCTCTCGCACATCTCTCTCTCTCTCTCACGCATATCTCTTTCTCACGCATATCTCTCTCTCGCACATCTCTCTCTCTCGGACACCTCTCTCTCTCGGACACCTCTCTCTCTCGCACACCTCTCTCTCTTGCGCTTGTCTCTCTCTCTCGCGCATGTCTCTCTCTCGCGCATGTCTCTCCCTCGCGCAGGTTTTTTTCTCGCGCATTTCTCTCTCTCGCGCATCCCTCTCTCTCTCGCGCATCTCTCTCTCTTTATCTCGCGCATCTCTCTCTCACTCTCTCTCGCACACCTCTCTCTCTCGCACACCTCTCTCTCTCGCACACATCTCTCTCTCTCGCAAACCTCTCTCTCTCGGTCATCTGTCTGTCTCGCACATCTCTCTCTCTCTCTCTCTCGCACATCTCTCTCTGTCGCACATCTCTCTCTGTCGCACATCCCTCTCTCTCGCACACCTCTCTCTCTCTCGCACAACTCTCTCTCTCGCGCACATCTCTCTCTCGCGCAATCTCTCTCTCGCACACGTCTCTCTCTCTCGCACACGTCTCTCTCTCTCGCACACGTCTCTCTCTCGCACATGTCTCTCTCTCCTGCATGTCTCTCTCTCATGCATGTCTCTCTCTCTCTCGCGCATGTCTCTCTCTCTCTCGCGCACGTCTCTCTCTCTCTCGCGCACGTCTCTCTCTCTCTCGCGCACGTCTCTCTCTCTCTCGCACATCTGTCTCTCGCACATCTCTCTCCCACATATCTCTCTCTCGCGCATCTCTCTCTTGCGCATCTATCTCTCTCTCTCTCTCTCTCGCACATCTCTCTCTCTAGCACATCTCTCTGTCTTTCGCACAGCTCCCTCTCTCTGTCGCACATCTCTCTCTCTCTCTCGCACATCTCTCTCTCTATCTCGCACATCTCTCTCTCGCACATCTCTCTCTGTCGCACATCTCTCTCTGTCGCACAGCCCTCTCTCTCGCAAACCTCTCTCTCTCGCACACCTCTCTCTCTCGCGCACCTCTCTCTCTCGCACATCTCTCTCTCTCTCGCACACCTCTCTCTCTCTCGCACACCTCTCTCTCTCGCACACCTCTCTCTCTCTCGCACACCTCTCTCTCTCTCGCACATCTCTCTCTCGCACATCTCTCTCTCTCGCACATCTCTCTCTCTCTCTCGCACATCTCTCTCTCTCTCGCGCACAACTCTCTCTCTCTCTCTCGTACACCTCTCCCTCTCGCACATGTCTCTCGCTCACACACGTCTCTCTCTCTCTCGCACATCTCTCTCTCTCTCGCACATCTCTCTCTCTATCTCTCTCTCTCTGTCTCGCACATCTCTCTGTCTCGCACATCTCTCTGTCTCGCACATCTCTCTGTCTCGCACATCTCTCTGTCTCGCACATCTCTCTGTCTCGCACATCTCTCTGTCTCGCTCATCTCTCTGTCTCGCTCATCTCTCTGTCTCGCACATCTCTCTCTCTCGCACATCTCTCTCTCTCTCTCTTTCTCTCGCACATCTCTCTCTGTCGCACATCTCTCTCTCTCTGTCTCGCACTTCTCTCTCACTCGCACATCTCCATCTGTCGCACATCCCTCTCTCTCGCACACCTCTCTCTCTCACACACCTCTCTCTCTCGCACACCTCTCTCTCTCTCGCAAACTTCTCTCTCTCGCAAACTTCTCTCTCTCGCTCATCTCTCTCTCTCGCACATCTCTCTCTCTCGCACATCTCTCTCTCACTCTCTCGCACATCTCTCTCTCTCTCTCTCTCGCACATCTCTCTCTGTCGCACATCCCTCTCTCTTGCACACCTCTCTCTCTCGCACACCTCTCTCTCGCACATCTCTCTCTCTCGCACATCTCTCTCTCTCGCACATCTCTCTCTCTCGCACATATCTCTCTCTCTCGCACATCTCTCTCTCTCTCTCGCACATCTCTCTCTCTATCTCGCACATGTCTCTCTCTCGCACATGTCTCTCTCTCGCACATGTCTCACTCTCGCACATGTCTCACTCTCGTACATGTCTCCCTCTCGCAAATGTCTCTCTCTCGCACATGTCTCTCTCTCGCGCACATCTCTCTCTCTCTCGCGCGCATCTCTCTCTCGCGCAATCTCTCTCTCTCGCACACGTTTCTCTCTCTCGCACACGTCTCTCTCTTGCACATGTCTCTCTCTCGTGCATGTCTCTCTCTCATGCATGTCTCTCTCTCTCTCGCGCATGTCTCTCTCTCTCTCGCACGCATGTCTCCCTCTCTCTCTCACACGCACGTCTCTCTCTCTCTCTCTCGCGCATGTCTCTCGCTCGCACATCTCTCTCTCTCTCTCTCTCTCTCTCTGTCTCGCACATCTCACTCGCTCGCACATCTCTCTCTCTCGCACATCTCGCGCTCTCTCTCTCTCGCACATCTCTCTCTCGCACATCTCTCTCTCGCACATCTCTCTCCCACATATCTCTCTCTCGCGCATCACTCTCTCGTCCATCTCTCTCTCGCACATCTCTCTCTCTCGCGCACCTCCCTCTCTCTCTCGCGCATTTCTCTCACTCTCTCTCTCACATGTCTCTATCTCGCGCACGTCTCTCTCTCTCTCTCTCGCACATCTCTCTCTCTCGCACATCTCTCTCTCTCGCACATCTCTCTCTCTCGCACATTTCTCTCTCTCGGACATCTCTCTCACTCGCACACCTCTCTCTCGCACATCTCTCTCTCTCTCTCGCACATCTCTCTCTGTCTCTCGCACATCTCTCTCTGTCGCACATCTCTCTCTGTCGCACATCTCTCTCTGTCGCACATCCCTCTCTCTCACACATCCCTCTCTCTCGCACACCTCTCTCTCTCGCACACCTCTCTCTCTCGCACATCTCTCTCTCTCGCACATCTCTCTCTCTTACACACCTCTCTCTCTCGCACACCTCTCTCTCTCTCGCACACCTCTCTCTCTCGCACACCTCTCTCTCTCGCACACCTCTCTCTCGCACATCTCTCTCTCGCACATATCTCTCTCTCTCGCACATATCTCTCTCTCTCGCACATCTCTCTCTCTCTCTCGCACATCTCTCTCTCTCTCGCACATCTCTCTCTCTCGCACATGTCTCACTCTCGTACATGTCTCCCTCTCGCAAATGTCTCTCTCTCGCACATGTCTCTCTCTCGCACATGTCTCTCTCTCGCACATCTCTCTCTCTCGCGCACATCTCTCTCTCTCACGCACATCTCTCTCTCGCACACGTCTCTCTCTCTCGCACACGTCTCTCTCTCGCACACGTCTCTCTCTCGCACACGTCTCTCTCTCGCACACGTCTCTCTCTCGTGCATGTCTCTCTCTCGTGCATGTCTCTCTCTCATGCATGTTTCTCTCTCTCTCGCGCATGTCTCTCTCTCTCGCGCGCATGCCTCTCTCTCTCTCTCACACGCACGTCTCTCTCTCTCTCTCTCGCGCAAGTCTCTCGCTCGCGCACATCTCTCTCTCTCTCTCGCACATCTATCTCGCACATCTCTCTCTCTCGCACATCTCTCTCTCTCTCTGTCTCGCACATCTCTCTCTCTCTCGCACATCTCTCTCTCTCTCGCACATCTCTCTCGCTCGCTCATCTCTCTCTCTCGCACATCTCGCGCTCTCTCTCTCTCGCACATCTCTCTCTCGCACATCTCTCTCTCGCACATCTCTCTCCCACATATCTCGCTCTCGCGCATCTCTCTCTCGTCCATCTCTCTCTCGCACATCTCTCTCTCTCGCGCACCTCCCTCTCTCTCTCGCGCATTTCTCTCACTCTCTCTCGCACATGCCCCTCTCTCGCGCACGTCTCTCTCTCTCTCTCGCACATCTCTCTCTCTCGGACATCTCTCTCTCTCACACACTTCTCTCTCGCACATCTCTCTCTCTCTGTCGCACATCTCTCTCTGTCGCTCAACTCTCTCTCTCGCACATCACTCTCTCTCTCGCACAAAACTCTCTCTCTCTCTCGCACATCTCTCTCTCTCGCACATCTCTCTCTGTCACACATCTCTCTCTCTCGCACATCCCTCTCTCTTGCACACCTCTCACTCTCGCACACCTCTCTCTCGCACATCTCTCTCTCTCGCACATCTCTCTCTCTCTCGCACATCTCTCTCTCTCTCTCGCACATCTCTCTCTCTCTCTCTCGCACATCTCCCTCTCTCGCACATGTCTCTCTCTCGCACATCTCTCTCTCTCGCGCACATCTCTCTCTCTCTCGCGCACATCTCTCTCTCGCGCAATCTCTCTCTCGCACACGTCTCTCTGTCGCACATGTCTCTCTCTCCTGCATGTCTCTCTCTCATGCATGTCTCTCTCTCTCTCGCGCATGTCTCTCTCTCTCTCTCGCGCACGTCTCTATCTCTCTCTCCCGCACGTCTCTCGCTAGCGCACGTCTCTCTCTCTCGCACATCTCTCTCTCTGGCACATCTCTCAGTCTTTCGCACAGCTCCCTCTCTCTGTCGCACATCTCTCTCTCTCTCGCACATCTCTCTCTCTATCTCGCACATCTCTCTCTCGCACATCTCTCTCTGTCGCACATCACTCTCTCTCGCACATCTCTCTCTCATGCACATCTCTCTCTCACACTCTCGCACATCTCTCTCTCTCTCTCGCACATCTCTCTCTCTCGCACATCTCTCTCTCTCGCACATCTCTCTCTGTCGCACATCCCTCTCTCTTGCACACCTCTCTCTCTCGCACTCCTCTCTCTCTCTCGCACATCTCTCTCTCTCGCACATCTCTCTCTCTCGCACATCTCTCTCTCTCGCACATATCTCTCTCTCGCACATATCTCTCTCTCTCGCACATTTCTCACTCTCTCTCTCGCACATTTCTCTCTCTCTCTCTCGCACATCTCTCTCTCTATCTCGCACATGTCTCTCTCTCGCACATGTCTCACTCTCGCACATGTCTCACTCTCGTACATGTCTCCTTCTCGCAAATGTCTCTCTCTCGCACATGTCTCTCTCTCGCACATCTCTCTCTCTCGCGCACATCTCTCGCTCTCTCGCGCACATCTCTCTCTCGCGCAATCTCTCTCTCGCACACGTCTCTCTCTCGCACACGTCTCTCTCTCGCACATGTCTCTCTCTCGTGCATGTCTCTCTGTCATGCATGTCTCTCTCTCTCTCGCGCATGTCTCTCTCTCTCGCGCGCATGTCTCTCTCTCTCTCTCACACGCACGTCTCTCTCTCTCTCTCTCGCGCACGTCTGTCGCTCGCGCACGTCTCTCTCTCTCTCTCGCACATCTATCTCGCACATCTCTCTCTCTCGCACATCTCTCTCTCTCGCACATCTCTCTCTCTCTCGCACATCTCTCTCTCTCGCACATCTCTCTCGCTCGCACAACTCTCTCTCTCGCACATCTCGCGCTCTCTCTCTCTCGCACATCTCTCTCTCGCACATCTCTCTCCCACATATCTCTCTCTCGCGCATCTCTCTCTCGCGCATCTCTCTCTCACACATCTCGCGCGCTCTCTCTGTCTCACACATCTCTCTGTCTCGCACATCTCTCTCTCTTGCACATCTCTCTCTCTCTCATGCACATCTCTCTCTCACTCTCTCACACATCTCTCTCTCTCTCTCGCACATCTCTCTCTCTCGCACATCTCTCTCTCTCGCACATCTCTCTCTCTCGCACATATCTCTCTCTCTCGCACATTTCTCTCACTCTCTCTCGCACATCTCTCTCTCTATCTCGCACATGTCTCACTCTCGCACATGTCTCACTCTCGTACATGTCTCCTTCTCGCAAATGTCTCTCTCTCGCACATGTCTCTCTCTCGCACATCTCTCTCTCTCGCGCACATCTCTCGCTCTCTCGCGCACATCTCTCTCTCGCGCAATCTCTCTCTCGCACACGTCTCTCTCTCGCACACGTCTCTCTCTCGCACATGTCTCTCTCGTGCATGTCTCTCTCTCATGCATGTCTCTCTCTCTCTCGCGCATGTCTCTCTCTCTCTCGCGCGCATGTCTCTCTCTCTCTCTCACACGCACGTCTCTCTCTCTCTCTCTCGCGCACGTCTCTCGCTCGCGCACGCCTCTCTCTCTCTCTCTCGCACATCTATCTCGCACATCTCTCTCTCTCGCACATCTCTCTCTCTCGCACATCTCTCTCTCTCGCACATCTCTCTCTCTCTCGCGCGCATCTCTCTCTCGCGCAATCTCTCTCTCTCGCACACGTTTCTCTCTCTCGCACACGTCTCTCTCTTGCACATGTCTCTCTCTCGTGCATGTCTCTCTCTCATGCATGTCTCTCTCTCTCTCGCGCATGTCTCTCTCTCTCTCGCACGCATGTCTCCCTCTCTCTCTCACACGCACGTCTCTCTCTCTCTCTCTCGCGCATGTCTCTCGCTCGCACATCTCTCTCTCTCTCTCTCTCTCTCTCTGTCTCGCACATCTCACTCGCTCGCACATCTCTCTCTCTCGCACATCTCGCGCTCTCTCTCTCTCGCACATCTCTCTCTCGCACATCTCTCTCTCGCACATCTCTCTCTCGCACATCTCTCTCCCACATATCTCTCTCTCGCGCATCACTCTCTCGTCCATCTCTCTCTCGCACATCTCTCTCTCTCGCGCACCTCCCTCTCTCTCTCGCGCATTTCTCTCACTCTCTCTCGCACATGTCTCTATCTCGCGCACGTCTCTCTCTCTCTCTCTCGCACATCTCTCTCTCTCGCACATCTCTCTCTCTCGCACATCTCTCTCTCTCGCACATTTCTCTCTCTCGGACATCTCTCTCACTCGCACACCTCTCTCTCGCACATCTCTCTCTCTCTCTCGCACATCTCTCTCTGTCTCTCGCACATCTCTCTCTGTCGCACATCTCTCTCTGTCGCACATCTCTCTCTGTCGCACATCCCTCTCTCTCACACATCCCTCTCTCTCGCACACCTCTCTCTCTCGCACACCTCTCTCTCTCGCACATCTCTCTCTCTCGCACATCTCTCTCTCTTACACACCTCTCTCTCTCGCACACCTCTCTCTCTCTCGCACACCTCTCTCTCTCGCACACCTCTCTCTCTCGCACACCTCTCTCTCGCACATCTCTCTCTCGCACATATCTCTCTCTCTCGCACATATCTCTCTCTCTCGCACATCTCTCTCTCTCTCTCGCACATCTCTCTCTCTCTCGCACATCTCTCTCTCTCGCACATGTCTCACTCTCGTACATGTCTCCCTCTCGCAAATGTCTCTCTCTCGCACATGTCTCTCTCTCGCACATGTCTCTCTCTCGCACATGTCTCTCTCTCGCACATCTCTCTCTCTCGCGCACATCTCTCTCTCTCACGCACATCTCTCTCTCGCACACGTCTCTCTCTCTCGCACACGTCTCTCTCTCGCACACGTCTCTCTCTCGCACACGTCTCTCTCTCGCACACGTCTCTCTCTCGTGCATGTCTCTCTCTCGTGCATGTCTCTCTCTCATGCATGTTTCTCTCTCTCTCGCGCATGTCTCTCTCTCTCGCGCGCATGCCTCTCTCTCTCTCTCACACGCACGTCTCTCTCTCTCTCTCTCGCGCAAGTCTCTCGCTCGCGCACATCTCTCTCTCTCTCTCGCACATCTATCTCGCACATCTCTCTCTCTCGCACATCTCTCTCTCTCTCTGTCTCGCACATCTCTCTCTCTCTCGCACATCTCTCTCTCTCTCGCACATCTCTCTCGCTCGCTCATCTCTCTCTCTCGCACATCTCGCGCTCTCTCTCTCTCGCACATCTCTCTCTCGCACATCTCTCTCTCGCACATCTCTCTCCCACATATCTCGCTCTCGCGCATCTCTCTCTCGTCCATCTCTCTCTCGCACATCTCTCTCTCTCGCGCACCTCCCTCTCTCTCTCGCGCATTTCTCTCACTCTCTCTCGCACATGCCCCTCTCTCGCGCACGTCTCTCTCTCTCTCTCGCACATCTCTCTCTCTCGGACATCTCTCTCTCTCACACACTTCTCTCTCGCACATCTCTCTCTCTCTGTCGCACATCTCTCTCTGTCGCTCAACTCTCTCTCTCGCACATCACTCTCTCTCTCGCACAAAACTCTCTCTCTCTCTCGCACATCTCTCTCTCTCGCACATCTCTCTCTGTCACACATCTCTCTCTCTCGCACATCCCTCTCTCTTGCACACCTCTCACTCTCGCACACCTCTCTCTCGCACATCTCTCTCTCTCGCACATCTCTCTCTCTCTCGCACATCTCTCTCTCTCTCTCGCACATCTCTCTCTCTCTCTCTCGCACATCTCCCTCTCTCGCACATGTCTCTCTCTCGCACATCTCTCTCTCTCGCGCACATCTCTCTCTCTCTCGCGCACATCTCTCTCTCGCGCAATCTCTCTCTCGCACACGTCTCTCTGTCGCACATGTCTCTCTCTCCTGCATGTCTCTCTCTCATGCATGTCTCTCTCTCTCTCGCGCATGTCTCTCTCTCTCTCTCGCGCACGTCTCTATCTCTCTCTCCCGCACGTCTCTCGCTAGCGCACGTCTCTCTCTCTCGCACATCTCTCTCTCTGGCACATCTCTCAGTCTTTCGCACAGCTCCCTCTCTCTGTCGCACATCTCTCTCTCTCTCGCACATCTCTCTCTCTATCTCGCACATCTCTCTCTCGCACATCTCTCTCTGTCGCACATCACTCTCTCTCGCACATCTCTCTCTCATGCACATCTCTCTCTCACACTCTCGCACATCTCTCTCTCTCTCTCGCACATCTCTCTCTCTCGCACATCTCTCTCTCTCGCACATCTCTCTCTGTCGCACATCCCTCTCTCTTGCACACCTCTCTCTCTCGCACTCCTCTCTCTCTCTCGCACATCTCTCTCTCTCGCACATCTCTCTCTCTCGCACATCTCTCTCTCTCGCACATATCTCTCTCTCTCGCACATTTCTCACTCTCTCTCTCGCACATTTCTCTCTCTCTCTCTCGCACATCTCTCTCTCTATCTCGCACATGTCTCTCTCTCGCACATGTCTCACTCTCGCACATGTCTCACTCTCGTACATGTCTCCTTCTCGCAAATGTCTCTCTCTCGCACATGTCTCTCTCTCGCACATCTCTCTCTCTCGCGCACATCTCTCGCTCTCTCGCGCACATCTCTCTCTCGCGCAATCTCTCTCTCGCACACGTCTCTCTCTCGCACACGTCTCTCTCTCGCACATGTCTCTCTCTCGTGCATGTCTCTCTGTCATGCATGTCTCTCTCTCTCTCGCGCATGTCTCTCTCTCTCGCGCGCATGTCTCTCTCTCTCTCTCACACGCACGTCTCTCTCTCTCTCTCTCGCGCACGTCTGTCGCTCGCGCACGTCTCTCTCTCTCTCTCGCACATCTATCTCGCACATCTCTCTCTCTCGCACATCTCTCTCTCTCGCACATCTCTCTCTCTCTCGCACATCTCTCTCTCTCGCACATCTCTCTCGCTCGCACAACTCTCTCTCTCGCACATCTCGCGCTCTCTCTCTCTCGCACATCTCTCTCTCGCACATCTCTCTCCCACATATCTCTCTCTCGCGCATCTCTCTCTCGCGCATCTCTCTCTCACACATCTCGCGCGCTCTCTCTGTCTCACACATCTCTCTGTCTCGCACATCTCTCTCTCTTGCACATCTCTCTCTCTCTCATGCACATCTCTCTCTCACTCTCTCACACATCTCTCTCTCTCTCTCGCACATCTCTCTCTCTCGCACATCTCTCTCTCTCGCACATCTCTCTCTCTCGCACATATCTCTCTCTCTCGCACATTTCTCTCACTCTCTCTCGCACATCTCTCTCTCTATCTCGCACATGTCTCACTCTCGCACATGTCTCACTCTCGTACATGTCTCCTTCTCGCAAATGTCTCTCTCTCGCACATGTCTCTCTCTCGCACATCTCTCTCTCTCGCGCACATCTCTCGCTCTCTCGCGCACATCTCTCTCTCGCGCAATCTCTCTCTCGCACACGTCTCTCTCTCGCACACGTCTCTCTCTCGCACATGTCTCTCTCGTGCATGTCTCTCTCTCATGCATGTCTCTCTCTCTCTCGCGCATGTCTCTCTCTCTCTCGCGCGCATGTCTCTCTCTCTCTCTCACACGCACGTCTCTCTCTCTCTCTCTCGCGCACGTCTCTCGCTCGCGCACGCCTCTCTCTCTCTCTCTCGCACATCTATCTCGCACATCTCTCTCTCTCGCACATCTCTCTCTCTCGCACATCTCTCTCTCTCGCACATCTCTCTCTCTCTCGCACATCTCTCTCGCTCGCACAACTCTCTCTCTCGCACATCTCGCGCTCTCTCTCTCTCGCACATCTCTCTCTCGCACATCCCTCTCCCACATATCTCTCTCTCGCGCATCTCTCTCTCGTCCATCTCTCTCTCGCACATCTCTCTCTCTCGCGCACCTCCCTCTCTCTCTCGCGCATTTCTCTCACTCTCTCTCGCACATGTCTCTCTCTCGCGCACGTCTCTCTCTCTCTCTCGCACATCTCTCTCTCTCGCACATCTCTCTCTCTCGGACATCTCTCTCTCTCGCACACCTCTCTCTCGCACATCTCTCTCTCTCTCTCTCTCGCACATCTCTCTCTGTCGCACATCTCTCTCTCGCACATGTCTCTCTCTCGCACACCTCTCTCTCTCGCACACCTCTCTCTCTCTCGTACATCTCTCTCTCTCTCGCACATCTCTCTCTCTCGCACATCTCTCTCTCTCTCTCGCACAACTCTCTCTCTCTCTCGCACAACTCTCTCTCTCTCGTACACCTCTCCCTCTCGCACATGTCTCTCTTTTTCTCTCGCGCATGTCTCTCGCTCACACACGTCTCTCTCTCTCTCGCACATCTCTCTCTCTCTCGCACATCTCTCTCTCTCTTGCACATATCTCTCTCTCTTGCACATTTCTCTCTCTCTCTCTCGCACATCTCTCTCTCTATCTCTCTCTCTCTGTCTCGCACATCGCTCTGTCTCGCACATCGCTCTGTCTCGCACATCGCTCTGTCTTGCACATCTTTGTCTCGCTCATCTCTCTGTCTCGCACATCTCTCTCTCTCGCACACCTCTCTCTCTCTCGCACACCTCTCTCTCTCTCGCACATCTCTCTCTCTCTCTCGCACAACTCTCTCTCTCTCTCGCACAACTCTCTCTCTCTCGTACACCTCTCCCTCTCGCACATGTCTCTCTTTTTCTCTCGCGCATGTCTCTCGCTCACACACGTCTCTCTCTCTCTCGCACATCTCTCTCTCTCTCGCACATCTCTCTCTCTATCTCTCTCTCTCTGTCTCGCACATCGCTCTGTCTCGCACATCGCTCTGTCTCGCACATCTCTCTGTCTCGCTCATCTCTCTGTCTCGCACATCTCTCTCTCTCGCACATCTCTCTCTCTCTCTTTCTCTCGCACATCTCTCTCTGTCGCACATCTCTCTCTCGCACTTCTCTCTCACTCGCACATCTCCCTCTGTCGCACATCCCTCTCTCTCGCACATCCCTCTCTCTCGCACATCCCTCTCTCTCGCACATCCCTCTCTCTCGCACATCCCTCTCTCTCTCGCACACCTCTCTCTCTCTCGCAAACTTCTCTCTCTCGCTCATCTCTCTCTCTCGCACATCTCTCTCTCTCTTGCACATCTCTCTCTCACTCTCTCGCACATCTCTCTCTCTCTCTCTCTCTCACACCTCTCTCTCTCTCGCACATCTCTCTCTGTCGCACATCCCTCTCTCTTGCACACCTCTCTCTCTCGCACACCTCTCTCTCTCTCGCACACCTCTCTCTCTCGCACACCTCTCTCTCGCACATCTCTCTCTCTCGCACATGTCTCTCTCTCGCACATCTCTCTCTCTCTTGCACATATCTCTCTCTCTCGCACATCTCTCTCTCGCGCACATCTCTCGCTCTCTCGCGCACATTTCTCTCTCGCGCAATCTCTCTCTCGCACACGTCTCTCTCTCGCACACGTCTCTCTCTCGCACACGTCTCTCTCTCGCACACGTCTCTCTCTCGCACACGTCTCTCTCTCGCGCATGTCTCTCTCTCGTGCATGTCTCTCTCTCTCGCGCGCATGTCTCTCTCTCTCTCGCGCGCATGTCTCTCTCTCTCTCTCACACGCACGTCTCTCTCTCTCTCTCTCGCGCACGTCTCTCGCTCGCGCACATCTCTCTCTCTCTCTCTCGCACATCTATCTCGCACATCTCTCTCTCTCGCACATCTCTCTCTCTCGCACATCTCTCTCTCTCTCGCACATCTCTCTCTCTCGCACATCTCTCTCTCTCTCGCACATCTCTCTCTCTCGCGCACATCTCTCTCTCTCTCGCGCACATCTCTCTCTCGCGCAATCTCTCTCTCGCACACGTCTGTCTCTCGCACACGTCTCTCTCTCGCACATGTCTCTCTCTCGTGCATGTCTCTCTCTCATGCATGTTTCTCTCTCTCTCGCGCATGTCTCTCTCTCTCTCGCGCGCATGCCTCTCTCTCTCTCTCTCACACGCACGTCTCTCTCTCTCTCTCGCGCACGTCTCTCGCTCGCGCACGTCTCTCTCTCTCTCTCTCGCACATCTATCTCGCACATCTCTCTCTCTCGCACATCTCTCTCTCTCTTTGTCTCGCACATCTCTCTCGCACATCTCTCTCTCTCTCGCACATCTCTCTCGCTCGCACATCTCTCTCGCTCGCACATCTCTCTCTCTCGCACATCTCGCGCTCTCTCTCTCTCGCACATCTCTCTCTCGCACATCTCTCTCTCGCACATCTCTCTCCCACATATCTCTCTCTCGCGCATCTCTCTCTCGTCCACCTCTCTCTCGCACATCTCTCTCTCTCGCGCACCTCCCTCTCTCTCTCGCGCATTTCTCTCACTCTCTCTCGCACATGTCCCTCTCTCGCGCACGTCTCTCTCTCTCTCTCGCACATCTCTCTCTCTCGCACATCTCTCTCTCTCGGACATCTCTCTCTCTCACACACTTCTCTCTCGCACATCTCTCTCTCTCTCTCTCGCACATTTCTCTCTCTCGCACATTTCTCTCTCTCGCACATTTCTCTCTGTCGCACATTTCTCTCTGTCGCACATCTCTCTCTGTCGCTCATCTCTCTCTCTCGCACATCTCTCTCTCTCTCGCACAAATCTCTCTCTCTCTCTCGCACATCTCTCTCTGTCGCACATCTCTCTCTGTCACACATCTCTCTCTCTCGCACATCCCTCTCTCTCGCACATCCTTCTCTCTCGCACATCCCTCTCTCTCGCACATCCCTCTCTCTCGCACACCTCTCTCTCTCGCACATCTCTCTCTCTTGCACACCTCTCTCTCTCACACACCTCTCTCTCTCTCGCACACCTCTCACTCTCGCACACCTCTCTCGCACATCTCTCTCTCTCGCACATCTCTGTCTCTCGCACATATCTCTCTCTCTCTCTCTCTCTCGCACATCTCTCTCTCTCTCTCGCACATCTCTCTCTCTCTCTCGCACATCTCTCTCTCTCGCAAATGTCTCACTCTCGCACATGTCTCACTCTCGCACATGTCTCACTCTCGTACATGTCTCCCTCTCGCAAATGTCTCTCTCTCGCACATGTCTCTCTCTCGCACATGTCTCTCTCTCGCGCACATCTCTCCCTCTCTCGCGCACATCTCTCTCTCTCTCGCGCACATCTCTCTCTCGCGCAATCTCTCTCTCGCACACGTCTCTCTGTCGCACATGTCTCTCTCTCCTGCATGTCTCTCTCTCAGGCATGTCTCTCTCTCTCGCGCGCATGTTTCTCTCTCTCTCTCGCGCACGTCTCTCTCTCTCTCTCGCGCACGTCTCTCGCTAGCGCACGTCTCTCTCTCTCGCACATCTCTCTCTCTCGCATAACTCTCTCTCGCACATCTCTCTCCCACATATCTGTCTCTCGCGCATCTCTCTCTCGCGCATCTCTCTCTCTCTCTCTCTCTCTCTCTCGCACATCTCTCTCTCTGGCACATCTCTCTGTCTTTCGCACAGCTCCCTCTCTCTGTCGCACATCTCTCTCTCTCTCGCACATCTCTCTCTCTATCTCGCACATCTCTATCTCGCACATCTCTCTCTGTCGCACATCACTCTCTCTCGCACACCTCTCTCTCTCGCACACCTCTCTCTCTCTCGCACACCTCTCTCTCTCTCGCACTCCTCTCTCTCTCGCACATCTCTCTCTCTCGCACATCTCTCTCTCTCACGCAGATCTCTCTCTCTCTCGCGCACATCTGTCTCTCTCTCGCACATCTCTCTCTCTCGCACATCTCCCTCTCTTTCTCTCATGCACCTCTCTCTCTCACTCTCTCGCACATCTCTCTCTCTCGCACATCTCTCTCTATCTCTGTCTCTCTCTGTCTCGCACATCTCCCTCTCTCTCCAGCACATCTCTCTCTCACTCGCACATCTCTCTCTCTCTCGCACACCTCTCTCTCTCGCACACCTCTCTCTCTCGCACACCTCTCTCTCTCGCGCATGTCTCTCTATCGCGCATGTCTCTCTCTCTCGCGCATTTTTCATTTGCGCATGTTTCTCTCTCGCGAATTTCTCTCTCGTGCATCTCCCTCTCTCACACATCTCTCTCTCTCGCACATCTCTCTCTCCCACACCTCTCTCTCGCACATCTCTCTCTCTCGCACCTCCCTCTCTCTCTCTCGCGCGTGTCTCTCTCTCTCTCTCGCACATCTCTCTCTCTCGCACATCTCTCTCTCTCGCACATCTCTCTCTCTCGCACATCTCTCTCTCTCGCACATCTCTCTTTCTCGCACATCTCTCTTTCTCGCACATCTCTCTCTGTCGCACATCTCTCTCTCTCTCGCACATCTCTCTCTGTCGCACATCTCTCTCTGTCGCACATCTCTCTCTGTCGCACATCTCTCTCTGTCGCACATCCCTCTCTGTCGCACATCTCTCTCTGTCGCACATCCCTCTCTCTCGCACATCTCTCTCTCTCTCTCTCGTACATCTCTCTCTGTCGCACATCTCTCTCTGTCGCACATCTCTCTCTGTCGCACATCTCTCTCTGTCGCACATCCCTCTCTCTCGCACATCTCTCTCTCTCTTGCACATCTCTCTCTCGCACATCTCTCTCTCTCGCACATCTCTCTCTCTCTCGCACATCTCTCTCTGTCGCACATCACTCTCTGTCGCACATCCCTCTCTCTCGCACACCTCTCTCTCTCTGTCGCACATCTCTCTCTGTCGCACATCTCTCTCTGTCGCACATCCCTCTCTCTCGCACACCTCTCTCTCTCTCGCACATCTCTCTCTCTGTCTCGCACATCTCTCTCTCTCTCGCGTACATCTCTCTCTCTCTCGCACACCTCTCCCTCTCGCGCATGTCTCTCTCTTTCTCTCGCGCATGTCTCTCTCTCTCTCTCGCGCGCGCACGTTTCTCGCTCACGCACATCTCTCTCTCTCTCGCACATCTCTCTCTCTCTCGCACATCTCTCTGTCTTGCTCATCTCTCTGTCTCGCACATCTATCTCTCTCGCACATCTCTCTCTAACTCTCTCTCGCACATCTCTATCTGTCGCACATCTCTCTCTCTCTCTCGCACTTCTCTCTCACTCGCATATCTCTCTCTGTCGCACATCTCTCTCTCTCGCACATCTCACGCGCTCTGTCTCGCACATCTCGCGCACTCTCTCTCTCTCTCGCACATCTCGCGCTCTCTCTCTCTCGCACATCTCTCTCTCTCTCTCGCACATGTCTCTCTCTCTCACTCCCTCTCCCTCTGTCTAGCACATCTCTGTCCCTCTCTCGTGCACATCTCTCTCTCTCTCTCTCTCGCACATCTCTCTCTCGCACATCTCTCTCTCGCACATCTCTCTCTCTCGCACATCTCTCTCTCTCGCACATGTCTCTCTCTCGCGCACGTCTCTCTCTCTCTCTCGCACATCCCTCTCTCTCGCACATCTCTCTCTCTCGCACACCTCTCTCTCGCACATCTCTCTCTCTCGCACATCTCTCTCTCTCTCTAGCACATCCCTCTCTCTCTCGCACATCTCTCGCTCTCTCTCGCACATCTCTCTCTCTCTCTCGCAGTCTCTCTCTCTCTCTTGCACATCTCTCTCTCTCGCACATCTCTCTCTGTCGCACATCTCTCTCTGTCGCACATACCTCTCTCTCGGACACCTCTCTCTCTCGCACACCTCTCTCTCTCGCACATCTCTCTCTCTCTCTCGCACATCTCTCTCTCTCTCTCGCACATCTCTCTCTCTCTCTCGCACATCTCTCTCTCTCTCTCGCACATCTCTCTCTCTCTCGCGCACATCTCTCTCTCTCGCACACCTCCATCTCTCACACACCACTCTCTCTCGCACACCTCTCTCTCTCTCACACATCTCTCTCTCTCGCACATCTCTTTCTCTCTCTCGCACATCTCTCTCTCTCTCTCACGCATATCTCTCTCTCACGCATATCTCTCTCTCGCACATCTCTCTCTCTCGGACACCTCTCTCTCTCGGACACCTCTCTCTCTCGCACACCTCTCTCTCTTGCGCTTGTCTCTCTCTCTCGCGCATGTCTCTCTCTCGCGCATGTCTCTCCCTCGCGCAGGTTTTTTTCTCGCGCATTTCTCTCTCTCGCGCATCCCTCTCTCTCTCGCGCATCTCTCTCTCTTTATCTCGCACATCTCTCTCTCACTCTCTCTCGCACACCTCTCTCTCTCGCACACCTCTCTCTCTCGCACACATCTCTCTCTCTTGCAAACCTCTCTCTCTCGGTCATCTGTCTGTCTCGCACATCTCTCTCTCTCTCTCTCTCGCACATCTCTCTCTGTCGCACATCTCTCTCTGTCGCACATCCCTCTCTCTCGCACACCTCTCTCTCTCTCGCACAACTCTCTCTCTCGCGCACATCTCTCTCTCGCGCAATCTCTCTCTCGCACACGTCTCTCTCTCTCGCACACGTCTCTCTCTCGCACATGTCTCTCTCTCCTGCATGTCTCTCTCTCATGCATGTCTCTCTCTCTCTCGCGCATGTCTCTCTCTCTCTCGCGCACGTCTCTCTCTCTCTCGCGCACGTCTCTCTCTCTCTCGCGCACGTCTCTCTCTCTCTCGCACATCTGTCTCTCGCACATCTCTCTCCCACATATCTCTCTCTCGCGCATCTCTCTCTTGCGCATCTATCTCTCTCTCTCTCTCTCTCGCACATCTCTCTCTCTAGCACATCTCTCTGTCTTTCGCACAGCTCCCTCTCTCTGTCGCACATCTCTCTCTCTCTCTCTCGCACATCTCTCTCTCTATCTCGCACATCTCTCTCTCGCACATCTCTCTCTGTCGCACATCTCTCTCTGTCGCACAGCCCTCTCTCTCGCAAACCTCTCTCTCTCGCACACCTCTCTCTCTCGCGCACCTCTCTCTCTCGCACATCTCTCTCTCTCTCGCACACCTCTCTCTCTCTCGCACACCTCTCTCTCTCGCACACCTCTCTCTCTCTCGCACACCTCTCTCTCTCTCGCACATCTCTCTCTCTCTCGCACATCTCTCTCTCTCGCACATCTCTCTCTCTCTCTCGCACATCTCTCTCTCTCTCGCGCACAACTCTCTCTCTCTCTCTCGTACACCTCTCCCTCTCGCACATGTCTCTCGCTCACACACGTCTCTCTCTCTCTCGCACATCTCTCTCTCTCTCGCACATCTCTCTCTCTATCTCTCTCTCTCTGTCTCGCACATCTCTCTGTCTCGCACATCTCTCTGTCTCGCACATCTCTCTGTCTCGCTCATCTCTCTGTCTCGCTCATCTCTCTGTCTCGCTCATCTCTCTGTCTCGCACATCTCTCTCTCTCGCACATCTCTCTCTCTCTCTCTTTCTCTCGCACATCTCTCTCTGTCGCACATCTCTCTCTCTCTGTCTCGCACTTCTCTCTCACTTGCACATCTCCATCTGTCGCACATCCCTCTCTCTCGCACACCTCTCTCTCTCACACACCTCTCTCTCTCGCACACCTCTCTCTCTCTCGCAAACTTCTCTCTCTCGCAAACTTCTCTCTCTCGCTCATCTCTCTCTCTCGCACATCTCTCTCTCTCGCACATCTCTCTCTCACTCTCTCGCACATCTCTCTCTCTCTCTCTCTCGCACATCTCTCTCTGTCGCACATCCCTCTCTCTTGCACACCTCTCTCTCTCGCACACCTCTCTCTCGCACATCTCTCTCTCTCGCACATCTCTCTCTCTCGCACATCTCTCTCTCTCGCACATCTCTCTCTCTCGCACATATCTCTCTCTCTCGCACATCTCTCTCTCTCTCTCGCACATCTCTCTCTCTATCTCGCACATGTCTCTCTCTCGCACATGTCTCTCTCTCGCACATGTCTCACTCTCGCACATGTCTCACTCTCGTACATGTCTGCCTCTCGCAAATGTCTCTCTCTCGCACATGTCTCTCTCTCGCGCACATCTCTCTCTCTCTCGCGCGCATCTCTCTCTCGCGCAATCTCTCTCTCTCGCACACGTTTCTCTCTCTCGCACACGTCTCTCTCTTGCACATGTCTCTCTCTCGTGCATGTCTCTCTCTCATGCATGTCTCTCTCTCTCTCGCGCATGTCTCTCTCTCTCTCGCACGCATGTCTCCCTCTCTCTCTCACACGCACGTCTCTCTCTCTCTCTCTCGCGCATGTCTCTCGCTCGCACATCTCTCTCTCTCTCTCTCTCTCTCTGTCTCGCACATCTCACTCGCTCGCACATCTCTCTCTCTCGCACATCTCGCGCTCTCTCTCTCTCGCACATCTCTCTCTCGCACATCTCTCTCTCGCACATCTCTCTCTCGCACATCTCTCTCCCACATATCTCTCTCTCGCGCATCACTCTCTCGTCCATCTCTCTCTCGCACATCTCTCTCTCTCGCGCACCTCCCTCTCTCTCTCGCGCATTTCTCTCACTCTCTCTCGCACATGTCTCTATCTCGCGCACGTCTCTCTCTCTCTCTCTCGCACATCTCTCTCTCTCGCACATCTCTCTCTCTCGCACATTTCTCTCTCTCGGACATCTCTCTCACTCGCACACCTCTCTCTCGCACATCTCTCTCTCTCTCTCGCACATCTCTCTCTGTCTCTCGCACATCTCTCTCTGTCGCACATCTCTCTCTGTCGCACATCTCTCTCTGTCGCACACCTCTCTCTCTCGCACATCTCTCTCTCTCGCACATCTCTCTCTCTCACACATCCCTCTCTCTCGCACACCTCTCTCTCTCGCACACCTCTCTCTCTCGCACATCTCTCTCTCTCGCACATCTCTCTCTCTTCCACACCTCTCTCTCTCGCACACCTCTCTCTCTCTCGCACACCTCTCTCTCTCGCACACCTCTCTCTCTCGCACACCTCTCTCTCGCACATCTCTCTCTCGCACATATCTCTCTCTCTCGCACATATCTCTCTCTCTCGCACATCTCTCTCTCTCTCTCGCACATCTCTCTCTCTCTCGCACATCTCTCTCTCTCGCACATGTCTCACTCTCGTACATGTCTCCCTCTCGCAAATGTCTCTCTCTCGCACATGTCTCTCTCTCGCACATGTCTCTCTCTCGCACATGTCTCTCTCTCGCACATCTCTCTCTCTCGCGCACATCTCTCTCTCTCACGCACATCTCTCTCTCGCACACGTCTCTCTCTCTCGCACACGTCTCTCTCTCTCGCACACGTCTCTCTCTCGCACACGTCTCTCTCTCGCACACGTCTCTCTCTCGCACATGTCTCTCTCTCGCACATGTCTCTCTCTCGCACATGTCTCTCTCTCCTGCATGTCTCTCTCTCATGCATGTCTCTCTCTCTCTCGCGCATGTCTCTCTCTCTCTCTCGCGCACGTCTCTCGCTCGCGCACGTCTCTCGCTCGCGCACTTCTCTCTCTCTCGCACCTCTCTCTCTCGCACATCTCTCTCTCGCACATCTCTCTCCCACATATCTCTCTCTCGCGCATCTCTCTCTTGCGCATCTATCTCTCGCACATCTCTCTCTCTAGCACATCTCTCTGTCTTTCGCACAGCTCCCTCTCTCTGTCGCACATCTCTCTCTCTCTCTCGCACATCTCTCTCTCTCTCTCGCACATCTCTCTCTCTATCTCGCACATCTCTCTCTCGCACATCTCTCTCTCGCACATCTCTCTCTGTCGCACATCTCTCTCTGTCGCGCATCCCTCTCTCTCACACACCTCTCTCTCTCGCACACCTCTCTCTCTCTCGCACACCTCTCTCTCTCTCGCACACCTCTCTCTCTCTCGCACACCTCTCTCTCTCGCACATCTCTCTCTCTCGCACATCTCTCTCTCTCGCACATCTCTCTCTCTCGCACATCTCTCTCTCTCATGCAGATCTCTCTCTCTCGCGCACATCTGTCTCTGTCTCGCACATCTCTCTCTCTTTCTCTCGTGCACCTCTCTCTCTCTCTCTCTCTCTCTCTCTCGCACATCTCTCTCACTCTCGCACATCTCTCTCTATCTCCTTCTCTCTCTGTCTCGCACATCTCTCTCTCTCGCACACCTCTCTCTCTCGCACACCTCTCTCTCTCGCGCATGTCTCTCTCTCGCGAATTTCTCTCTCGTGCATCTCTCTCTCTCGCACATCTCTCTCTCTCGCACATCTCTCTCTCTCGCACATCTCTCTCTCTCGCACACCTCTCTCTCGCACATCTCTCTCTCTCGCACATCTCTCTCTCTCTCTAGCACATCCCTCTCTCTCTCGCACATCTCTCGCAATCTCTCTCTCTCTCTTGCACATCTCTCTCTCTCGCACATCTCTCTCTCTCGCACATCTCTCTCTGTCGCACATCTCTCTCTGTCGCACGTCTCTCTCTGTCGCACATACCTCTCTCTCGGACACCTCTCTCTCTCGCACACCTCTCTCTCACGCATATCTCTCTCTCTCTCTCGCACATCTCTCTCTCTCGCACACCTCCATCTCTCGCACACCACTCTCTCTCGCACACCTCTCTCTCTCTCGCACATCTCTCTCTCTCGGACACCTCTCTCTCTCGGACACCTATCTCTCTCGCACACCTCTCTCTCTTGCGCTTGTCTCTCTCTCTCGCGCATGTCTCTCTCTCTCGCGCATGTGTCTCTCTCTCGCGCAGGTTTTTTTCTCGCGCATCTCTCTCTCTCACGCATCTCTCTCTCTTTATCTCGCACATCTCTCTCTCACTCTCTCTCGCACACCTCTCTCTCTCGCACACATCTCTCTCTCTCGCAAACCTCTCTCTCTCGCTCATTTGTCTGTCTCACACATCTCTCTCTCTCGCACATCTCTCTCTCTCTCTCGCACATCTCTCTCTCTCGCACATCTCTCTCTGTCGCACATCTCTCACTGTCGCACATCCCTCTCTCTTGCACACCTCTCTCCCTCGCACACCTCTCTCTCTCTCGCACACCTCTCTCTCTCGCACACCTCTCTCTCTCGCACACCTTTCTCTCGCACATCTCTCTCTCTCGCACATCTCTCTCTCTCGCACATCTCTCTCTCTCTCACATCTCTCTCTCTCGCACACCTCTCTCTCTTGCGCTTGTCTCTCTCTCTCGCGCATGTCTCTCTCTCGCGCAGGTTTTTTTCTCGCGCATTTCTCTCTCTCGCGCATCTCTCTCTCTCGCGCATCTCTCTCTCTCTTTATCCCGCACATCTCTCTCTCCCTCACTCTCGCACATCTCTCTCTATCTCGCACATCTCACTCTCTCTCTCGCACAACTCTCTCTCTTGCACATCTCTCTCTCTCGCACATCTCTCTCTCGCACATCTCTCTCTCGCACATCTCTCTCCCACATATCTCTCTCTCGCGCATCACTCTCTCGTCCATCTCTCTCTCGCACATCTCTCTCTCTCGCGCACCTCCCTCTCTCTCTCGCGCATTTCTCTCACTCTCTCTCGCACATGTCTCTATCTCGCGCACGTCTCTCTCTCTCTCTCTCGCACATCTCTCTCTCTCGCACATCTCTCTCTCTCGCACATTTCTCTCTCTCGGACATCTCTCTCACTCGCACACCTCTCTCTCGCACATCTCTCTCTCTCTCTCGCACATCTCTCTCTGTCTCTCGCACATCTCTCTCTGTCGCACATCTCTCTCTGTCGCACATCTCTCTCTGTCGCACATCCCTCTCTCTCACACATCCCTCTCTCTCGCACACCTCTCTCTCTCGCACACCTCTCTCTCTCGCACATCTCTCTCTCTCGCACATCTCTCTCTCTTACACACCTCTCTCTCTCGCACACCTCTCTCTCTCTCGCACACCTCTCTCTCTCGCACACCTCTCTCTCTCGCACACCTCTCTCTCGCACATCTCTCTCTCGCACATATCTCTCTCTCTCGCACATATCTCTCTCTCTCGCACATCTCTCTCTCTCTCTCGCACATCTCTCTCTCTCTCGCACATCTCTCTCTCTCTCGCACATGTCTCACTCTCGTACATGTCTCCCTCTCGCAAATGTCTCTCTCTCGCACATGTCTCTCTCTCGCACATGTCTCTCTCTCGCACATGTCTCTCTCTCGCACATCTCTCTCTCTCTCGCACATCTCTCTCTCTCGCACATCTCTCTCTCTCGCACATCTCGCTCTCTCTCGGTCTCGCTCTCTCTCGTACATCTCTCTCTCGCACATCTCTGTCTCGCGCATCTCTCTCTCGCACATCTCTCTCTCTCTATCTCACACATCTCACTCTCTCTCTCTCGCACATCTCTCTCTCTCTCACAGATCTCTCTCTCTCGCACATCTCTCTCTCTCGCACCTCCCTCTCTCTCTCTCTCGCGCGTGTCTCTCTCTCTCTCTCGCACATCTCTCTTTCTCGCACATCTCTCTCTGTCGCACATCTCTCTCTCTCGCACACCTCTCTCTCGCACATCTCTCTCTCTCGCACAGCTCCCTCTGTCTCTCGCACATCTCTCTCTCTCTATCGCACATCTCTCTCTCTGTCGCACATCTCTCTCTGTCGCACATCTCTCTCTGACGCACATCCCTCTCTCTCGCACATCTCTCTCTCTCTGTCGCACATCTCTCTCTGTCGCACATCTCTCTCTGTCGCACATCCCTCTATCTCGCACATCCCTCTCTCTCGCACACCTCTCTCTCTCTCGCACACCTCTCTCTCTCTTGCACATCTCTCTCTCTCGCACATCTCTCTCTCTCTCGCACATCTCTCTCTCTCTTGCACATCTCTCTCTCTCGCGTACATCTCTCTCTCTCGCACACCTCTCCCTATCGCGCATGTCTCTCTCATTCTCTCGCGCATGTCTCTCTCTCTCTCTCTCTCTCTCGCGCGCACGTTTCTCGCTCACGCACATCTCTCTCTCTCGCACATCTCTCTCTCTCTCGCACATCTCTCCATCTCTCTCTTTCTCTGTCTCGCTCATCTCTCTGTCTCGCACATCTATCTCTCTCGCACATCTCTCTCTCTCTCTCTCTCTCTCGCACATCTCTCTCTGTCGCACATCTCTCTCTCTCTCTCTCGCACTTCTCTCTCACTCGCACATCTCTCTGTCGCACATCTCTCTCTGTCGCACATCTCTCTCTCACTCGCACATCTCTCTCTCTCTCGCACATTTCTCTCTCTCACGCACATCTCACGCGCTCTGTCTCGCACATCTCGCGCACTCTCTCTCTCTCTCGCACATCTCGCGCTCTCTCTCTCTCTCTCGCACATCTCTCTCTCTCTCTCTCGCACATGTCTCTCTCTCTCTCTCCCTCTCCCTCTGTCTCGCACATCTCTGTCCCTCTCTCGTGCACATCTCTCTCTCTCTCTCTCTCGCACATCTCTCTCTCGCACATCTCTCTCTCGCACATCTCTCTCTCGCACATCTCTCTCTCGCACATCTCTCTCTCGCGCACGTCTCTCTCTCTCTCGCACATCTCTCTCTCTCGCACACCTCTCTCTCGCACATCTCTCTCTCTCGCACATCTCTCTCTCTCTCTAGCACATCCCTCTCTCTCTCGCACATCTCTCGCAATCTCTCTCTCTCTCTTGCACATCTCTCTCTCTCGCACATCTCTCTCTCTCGCACATCTCTCTCTGTCGCACGTCTCTCTCTGTCGCACATACCTCTCTCTCGGACACCTCTCTCTCTCGCACACCTCTCTCTCACGCATATCTCTCTCTCTCTCTCGCACATCTCTCTCTCTCGCACACCTCCATCTCTCGCACACCACTCTCTCTCGCACACCTCTCTCTCTCTCGCACATCTCTCTCTCTCGGACACCTCTCTCTCTCGGACACCTATCTCTCTCGCACACCTCTCTCTCTTGCGCTTGTCTCTCTCTCTCGCGCATGTCTCTCTCTCTCGCGCATGTGTCTCTCTCTCGCGCAGGTTTTTTTCTCGCGCATCTCTCTCTCTCACGCATCTCTCTCTCTTTATCTCGCACATCTCTCTCTCACTCTCTCTCGCACACCTCTCTCTCTCGCACACATCTCTCTCTCTCGCAAACCTCTCTCTCTCGCTCATTTGTCTGTCTCGCACATCTCTCTCTCTCGCACATCTCTCTCTCTCTCTCGCACATCTCTCTCTCTCGCACATCTCTCTCTGTCGCACATCTCTCACTGTCGCACATCCCTCTCTCTTGCACACCTCTCTCCCTCGCACACCTCTCTCTCTCTCGCACACCTCTCTCTCTCGCACACCTCTCTCTCTCGCACACCTTTCTCTCGCACATCTCTCTCTCTCGCACATCTCTCTCTCTCGCACATCTCTCTCTCTCTCACATCTCTCTCTCTCGCACACCTCTCTCTCTTGCGCTTGTCTCTCTCTCTCGCGCATGTCTCTCTCTCGCGCAGGTTTTTTTCTCGCGCATTTCTCTCTCTCGCGCATCTCTCTCTCTCGCGCAGCTCTCTCTCTCTTTATCCCGCACATCTCTCTCTCCCTCACTCTCGCACATCTCTCTCTATCTCGCACATCTCACTCTCTCTCTCGCACAACTCTCTCTCTTGCACATCTCTCTCTCTCGCACATCTCTCTCTCGCACATCTCTCTCTCGCACATCTCTCTCCCACATATCTCTCTCTCGCGCATCACTCTCTCGTCCATCTCTCTCTCGCACATCTCTCTCTCTCGCGCACCTCCCTCTCTCTCTCGCGCATTTCTCTCACTCTCTCTCGCACATGTCTCTATCTCGCGCACGTCTCTCTCTCTCTCTCTCGCACATCTCTCTCTCTCGCACATCTCTCTCTCTCGCACATTTCTCTCTCTCGGACATCTCTCTCACTCGCACACCTCTCTCTCGCACATCTCTCTCTCTCTCTCGCACATCTCTCTCTGTCTCTCGCACATCTCTCTCTGTCGCACATCTCTCTCTGTCGCACATCTCTCTCTGTCGCACATCCCTCTCTCTCACACATCCCTCTCTCTCGCACACCTCTCTCTCTCGCACACCTCTCTCTCTCGCACATCTCTCTCTCTCGCACATCTCTCTCTCTTACACACCTCTCTCTCTCGCACACCTCTCTCTCTCTCGCACACCTCTCTCTCTCGCACACCTCTCTCTCTCGCACACCTCTCTCTCGCACATCTCTCTCTCGCACATATCTCTCTCTCTCGCACATATCTCTCTCTCTCGCACATCTCTCTCTCTCTCTCGCACATCTCTCTCTCTCTCGCACATCTCTCTCTCTCGCACATGTCTCACTCTCGTACATGTCTCCCTCTCGCAAATGTCTCTCTCTCGCACATGTCTCTCTCTCGCACATGTCTCTCTCTCGCACATGTCTCTCTCTCGCACATCTCTCTCTCTCGCGCACATCTCTCTCTCTCACGCACATCTCTCTCTCGCACACGTCTCTCTCTCTCGCACACGTCTCTCTCTCGCACACGTCTCTCTCTCGCACACGTCTCTCTCTCGCACATGTCTCTCTCTCGCACATGTCTCTCTCTCCTGCATGTCTCTCTCTCATGCATGTCTCTCTCTCTCTCGCGCATGTCTCTCTCTCTCTCTCGCGCACGTCTCTCTCTCTCTCACGCACGTCTCTCGCTCGCGCACTTCTCTCTCTCTCGCACCTCTCTCTCTCGCACATCTCTCTCTCGCACATCTCTCTCCCACATATCTCTCTCTCGCGCATCTCTCTCTTGCGCATCTATCTCTCGCACATCTCTCTCTCTAGCACATCTCTCTGTCTTTCGCACAGCTCCCTCTCTCTGTCGCACATCTCTCTCTCTCTCTCGCACATCTCTCTCTCTCTCTCGCGCACATCTCTCTCTCTCTCTCGCACACCTCTCTCTCTCGCACACCTCTTTCTATCGGACACCTCTCTCTCTCGCACACCTCTCTCTCTCACACACCTCTCTCTCTCTCGCGCATTTCTCTCGCTCGCGCATTTCTCTCGCTCGCGCATTTCTCTCGCTCGCGCATTTCTCTCGCTCGCGCATGTCTCTCTCTCGTGCATGTCTCTCTCTCGTGCATGTCTCTCTCTCGTGCATGTCTCTCTCTCGCGCATGTTTCTCTCTCGCGGATTTCTCTCTCTCGCGCATCTCTCTCTCTCGCGCATCTCTCTTTCTTTATCTCGCACATCTCTCTCTCCCTCACTCTCGCACATCTCTCTCTCTCGCACATCTCGCTCTCTCTCGCTCTCTCTCTCGCACATCTCTCTCTCGCACATCTCTCTCTCGCACATCTCTCTCTCGCACATCTCTCTCTCGCACATCTCTTTCTCACACATCTCTCTCTCTCTATCTCGCACATCTCACTCTCTCTCTCGCACATCTCTCTGTCTCGCACATCTCTCTCTCTCGCACATCTCTCTCTCTTGCACACCTCTCTCTCGCACATCTCTCTCTCTCGCACATCTCCCTCTCTCTCTAGCACATTTCTCTCTCTCTCGCACAGCTCCCTCTCTCGCACATCTCTCTCGCACATCTCTCTCTCTCTCGCTCATCTCTCTCTCTCGCACATCTCTCTCTGTCGCACATCTCTCTCTGTCGCACATCCCTCTCTCTCGCACATCCCTCTCTCTCGCACACCTCTCTCTCTCGCACACCTCTCTCTCTCGCACACGTCTCTCTCTCGCACACCTCTCTCGCACACCTCTCTCTCACGCACATCTCTCTCTCGCGCACATCTCTGTTTCTCTCTCGCACACCTCTTTCTCTCGCACATGTCTCTCTCTCGCTCGCGCATGTTTCTCTCTCTTTCTCTCACTCTCGCACATCTCTCTCTCTCTCTCTAGCACATCTCTCTCTATCTCTCTCTCTCTCTCTGTCTCGCACATCTCTCTGTCTCACACATCTCTCTCTCTCGCTTCACCTCTCTGTCGCACATCTCTCTCTCTGTCTCGCACATCTCTCTCTCTCTCTCTCTCGCACATCTCTCTCTCTCTCTCTCACACATCTCTCTCTCTCTTGCACATCTCTCTCTCGCTCATCTCTCTCCCTCATTTCTCTCTCTGTCGCTCATCTCTCTCTCTCTGTTGCTCATCTCTCTCTCTGTCACTCATCTCTCTCTCTCTCTGTCGCACATGTCTCTGCCATCTTTATCTCATGCTGAAATTTAACTGCTGAATACATGAAATTGATCAATATCATGCCCTTTTTAGATACATCCACAAATTCCAACATTTAGCACATAATCACACAATAAACAGGTGTCTGTATTTTTAATTATCTATTTTCCTTCATCCATACAGGGATAGCTTACTTTTATCCAAGATTGATAATGTTTGTTTCAAACCTCATTGGTTTATTCTATCCCCTTATTCTGCCTCCTCACCAGTTCATCCTTTCTGGTCCCAGGGCCTTTCTGGACGGTTTGTGTACTTGTGGTTCATCTCGTGGAGTTTGCTCTCTCAATTTTACTGTGGACATGAAATCCCTGTTTGGCCCTCATACCGCCTAATGAACTCTCAGTACCACCACTGACACAGTCAAATCAGAGCAAAGGTGAAATCATCTATGCTCCCTCAGTCATATCGAAAATTAAAATAAAAGCAGTAAGCCAATCTGTCAGAAAGCTTCTGGTCGCCCTCAAAAGTGAAATGATTGGGATGGTCTTTATTGTATTTCCAAAATTCCATGGAATACCACAGCTTTTTGATGTGATGAATTGAAGGTATGACCATGGAAAAGAGAACATTTGGTTTGAATGGAAGAGCTGGACAAAAGACCATCAAACAGAACATCTGAAACAAGTAGCTACTCCAATCACAGTCTCTCCAATGCTGCAGTTCCCATGTTTCTAAGTACTGGCTTCTTCTCTTCTGGCCTTCATGCTCCTTCAGTGATGGATACTGTGACTGGGACAGCAGCAAGGTTTGGACAGAGAGGACCTGCACGTGGATGAGCCGGAGCTGGAGCAGACACAGCAGCGTGCGAGAAACAGGAGAGAGGGAGAAGCCAAGGTCGTGTCGATCCAGTACAGTTGTGACAGTTTTGGCTGTGCTGGAGAGAGAGATTGACGGTCTGTGTGAGCGAGCAAGCAGAAGAGGAGGAGGCCTTTCAGATCGGGAAAGAGAGAGAGTGTGTGTGCGTGTGTGTGTGTGTGTGCGCGCGCGTGTCTTACTTTCACAGTTAAAACTTCATAGCTTTGGTTTTCCAAACCTTTCTTCAAAAAAGACTTTATATTACTTTCTAAAACCCTCCTCCAGAATCCAGCTTTTAAGTTTAGAACCACAGAGCTGTTGTAGCAATAACCAAATAGAAATGATATATGTTAAACCTTACACATTGGTTTTCTTCAACTTTAGTGTTTGTACAATAAATTTTATTCCCAAAAACACTGTGAAAAGAATTCTGTGGTAAAGGAAGATAAACTATTACTGGAAAAGATTAGGTTTTTGTTTTATGCCACTTAGAATTGTTTTAAGTGTTTAGAAGTATTTGACAGCCATTAAGCTTTTATTTTGGTTGTCGATGTGTGTATTTTTTTTCTGATGTGTAGAAGACATTGGGAGTCTTGTTGATCTCGAAGAGGCTTGTCTTCCAGACTTTAGTTTTCTTTAATCTCAGCCAATGGAAAAGGATGACGGACTGAGTGGAGGAGTAAGGTGAAGGTGCGGTGAATGAAGGAAAATTATTTCATTATTGTTGGATTCTTCGCTACTGGCACAGCCCTGATTTCCACCCCCGCCCCCCACCTTTCTTTAATCTATGCATGATGGCTTGGAGCAAATTTGCAAATTTCCTTCTTTGAGGACAGTTTGCTTTCTAACTTAAATCTTTAGACATTGAGACCTTCTGAAAATTGAAAAGCGCCCCCCCCCCCCCGCCACAAGAAAATCTGAGAAAGAACAAAAAAATTAAAATAACAACAAAGAAATAAAAACATGTTTTAACCTTTGTCTTTCAGCACATAATCTGCTTTCTGGAATCTGATGTTTTTTAAATTGTCCCTGAAGAATTGGAGGTGAACTATTCACTTGACTACAATTAAGAGAATCCTCATGAAATTTTAAGAGGCATAGGACCCAAATCTATGCTGTTGTTTCTCTAACCTATACTTTTCAAAGCTGATATGAAGGTGCCTGTAGAGCTTTTGAACGGAAGAAAATTTAAGAGCACACTGCCAACCAAAAAATGCCCACCAAATGATTAGGGAAAATCAAAATAACAGATTACTGACAAACAGATAGAAGGAAGTAAACATTTCAAATGGCATGCCGCAAATTTGTTGTTGATTAACTGTCATCTGGTTAACTAGGGATGGTGATTAAATACTAGATTAGCTAATGATACACTCAGCCACTGACTAAATAAAAACAACCTGCCTAAGTTGTTGAAAGGACAAACTGTGCAAATGTCAGATCCAAGCCTAAAGATCTCGAATCCAGCAACTATTTTTGGTGAAGCTGAGGCTCAAAGATTTTATGTCATTGCATGTAAAACTGCCAAGCAAATGAGGGAAGAACCAATTCTTTATTTGATCTTCACGTGATCTGGAAAAGCAGTACCTCTCAGCAGCAAGACAGCCTCAACAACAAATAGGGTAACCAGAAAGTGATACCACATTCATTGCATGAGGCACAATTCCTAACTTTCTATGAACAATGTGCACAACATTGTCTGCATTCCACAGAAAGCAATGAATAGTAATATTACAAATAGCAGCATAATGCCCTACCGCTGAAGCAAATCTGTGAATATTATGGATTCCAGAATGCAGAGCCGGGCAAAGAAGTGGTAGATGGAATTCAACTGAGAAAAGTGTGAAGTGATTCATTTTGGAAGGTTGAATTTGAATGCAACATATAGGGTTAATGGCCAGATTCTTGGCACTGTGGAGGAACAAAGAGATCTTGGGGTCCATGTCCATAGATCCTTTAAAGTTGCTACCCAAGTTGATAGGGTTGTTAAGAAGGCGTATGATGTGTTGGCTTTCATTGGCATGGGAATTGAGCCACAAGGTTATGCTGCCCAGCTCTACAAAACCCTGGCTAGACCACACTTGGAATATTGTGTTCAGTTCTGGTCGCCTCATTATAGGTAGGATGTAGAAGCTTTAGAGAGTGTGCAGAGGCAATTTACCAGGATGCTGCCTGAGCTGGAGGGCAGGTCTATGAGAGATTGAGGGAGCTAAGCCTTTTCTCATTGGAGCGAAGAAGGATGAGAGGTGATTTAATAGTGGTATACAAGATGATGAAAGGCATGTATAGAGTGGATAGGCAGAGATGTTTTCCCAGGGCGGAAATGACTAATACGAGGGAGTATAATTTTAAGGTGATTGGAGGAATGTATAGGGGAGACATCAGAGGTAGGTTCTTTTCACGGAGTGGTGGGCATATGGAATGCGCTGCTAGCAGTGGTAGTGGAGTCCGATACATTAGGGACATTTAAGTGACGTTTGGATAGGCACATGGATGATAGTAAAATGTAAGGTATGCAGGGTGGTTTGATCTTCGAGTAGGATAATAGATCGACACAACGTCATGGGCCAAAGGGCCGATACTGTGCTGTACTGTTCTATGTTCTACGTTCTACGTTCTTTTATTATTTTGAGAAAACAAGCTGTAAAAGACTCTGAAGGTGTTCAGTATAGTATGATAGTCAATTGTTAATTTTCTTTAGCAAATAGAAGGTAGGGATCAGAAGAGTTATAGAGGCATTGTCTTTTTTAAAGATAGAGATGTTGCATTATTGTTAATCATAAAATAATTTTGAAAATGTCCTTACACTGACCGCAGGGCAGCAGTAAAGTGTGAATCAGACCACCAGTCACACTGAGAAGTGAAAGAGTTACAGATGAAATCCAGCATTTTAAGCCTACAGTGTGCTTATTTCTAACTTTTGAGAATCAGAAGGCATAACACTGATCTATTCAGTCAAACTAGGAGAAACAGGGAGCAATTGACAGGACACATGGTATGTCAAACCAGTCAATTTTATGAACGCTTTTATTATATTGAAGTGAAGCTAGTGTATAATGCAAATTAACTTGTCCTGCTGTCACCTAAAAAGCTGTTATAATGCTTTCATCTCATGACAATCAGTCATAATAATCCTCCTGATTCTGAGCCAATTATTCAGATGTGATTGATTCTGGTGGCATCATTGTCATTTCTTTCTGTTAAACTTCAGTTAGGCTTCCACAGATTGAGGGAACAGGTATAATAAGACCAACTGAGAGTACAAGAAATGCCATAGAGAGAACTATACAGTTGCTAAACTCCTGAAGAGTTGTCAAATGCATTCTAATGGAGAGTCTGAAGAATCGTAATCATTAATATTAAAATGAACAAAATTGTTTCATCCAGATATATGGTGGCAAAGCTCCCTTCCCCCCCCCCCTTTCCCCCCCTCTTTCCCCCCCTCCCCCCCCTCCCTCAATATCAAAATAATGAACAAAGAAGCACAGATATGGAAAACCAGAGCTGTTTGCTGTGAACTTGCTCGCAGCACTTGCATCTTTTAGCATGAAAGTGTAGACTGACTGTCCAGAAGGTGTGGTGTATTGTTGGAAATGCCATTTTCCAAGTGAAAATTTAATTTGAGGCGCCTGTCTTATCAGATGGACATAAAATATCCAAAGAAGGTGCTTCAAAGAACAGCAAGGGAGTGATTCCTGACATCTTGGTTTATCTCGCAAATATCAGAAAGAAAATATTGAATGTTTGCTATTACCTTGCCGTTTATGGGAGCTTGCTGTGTGTTAAATTGGCTGCAGCATTGTCTACACTACAACAGTGCTGAGACGTCAAAAAGCATTTAATTTGTTGTAAAGCACTTGGGCACAAGTTAAGATTATGAAAAGTGATTATACTACAAAAATGCTGATTAGAATTATCTTTTAGCCATAAGGAAAGGATAATTGTTGTCCGGTTCTTTGAAAAACTGAAAGTTTACTCATCAAATAAAATCACTTCACATCTTTCTGTCCCATCCACCCACACACACACACTGTCTCTCACTGATGATGATTGCCAATTTTCTTTTATACAGCAGAAGTCTACAGTTCCCCTGATATCAAGCCAAGATTTAAAAGCTAAAAGGATGCACATTAATGCACTCGGAACTCCATGTTCACAGGTTGTGTTTATTTCACACAATGGCATATAGTTCAAAGTGCCAAAAATTCCAACCACCTCGCCTACAACTATTTCTAAATACCATTTCTGCCTCCTGTGCCAACTAACTTGTTCTTGTTCATGGTCCTAATCTGCTTTATTGAGTGAGGGATGGCTCTTGTAGAGCTTTTAATGAGATGTGAAGTCAATGCTATACCAAGTTATCTATTATTTCAGAGGAACCAACTTCCTGCAACTTTTTTTCCTTCTGGTTACAAATGGTTCTCGACCAATGTCTGAATTTTTGTCCTTTTTGAAGGTTGTCAGGTATGACAGAGTTAAAGTCGCTGTCAATTTCCAGAGAACCACAACATTCTGTTTAGTTAAGTATTTACGTAATTTTCTCCTATGACTTTAATTGCCCCCATCATCGTTTGTGTGCCTAACCGCTTCACATGTCTCTCCCCACCCTAATCCCATCCATCATACTCCTTTTATAATTAAATCCATTTTTGACATACATGGTCTGTCATTTCTGCTACAGTTCATTTTGATTGATCTTTTAAGCTTTAACTATATTGTCCTAACCCACTCAATAGGTATTTTAGTGTTCCCATTCACCACATCACTCTTCCAACTGCATCATCTCCTCCTCCGTATCTATTCCGTTATTGTAAATACAACATATCATTTGGGAGCCTCTAATTCCTCACTGCGTTAGGAAAACAACTCCTACCCCAGCCGTGTCTTTTTCTCTTCCAAATGTTTTATTACCTTTACACTTTTTGTTTTTTGAAGTTCTTAACCCAACAACTTCTTTGACATCTATGATGCATGTATTGTTCACTGAACATTTGCTGGCTTGCTGATGGAAGCTAGCACATTGTGTCAATTAAACTTCCCTTTGCATAACTTGTGTTATTTCTTAAATATAATATTCTAGAGGGACATGGACTAGCATATAAACATGCATAATTCTACAGATGTAACACATTTGAAGTCAGAAATCTTCCATATTCCGCTATCTGCTATGACAACTCTCTTCTTCTCTATGATAAGCTGCTTCTCCCCAAATTCTTTCTGCTCTTCTAGCTTGTTCAATCCCTCAATATTGTCTTGTTTCTTTCTCTGTGCCATTTATTTGAGTTAATAGGCTTCTTCAGATCTAAAAGAATCTTGTTATCCATTCTTGTTCTGTTACCTTTTCATTGTGATAACATTCTGTTGCCCACTGTGACATTGTACAATACAATAACATCTCAATTTAAAAAAAAACTTGCACTGCTAAACAATCTAATGCTCTTATTCTTGTGCATTCTAATTTACCATGGCCAACACCATTGGATATCTATTAGTTACAGAAATAAAAACATTCCAAACGCCTAGGCAAATATAATGGGATTTATTTCCATAACCTGGTGAATGTATTATAAATAGTAAGCACAAGGAACTCGGAACTACCTAGAACTTCCAGCAATCTAAGAGTTAACAGTACATATGTAGCTTATGTGAATTGCCTTTTATTTCCCTTGAGACGGAAGTGGCTCCTAATTTCTTAGTGTGATGCAGAATTAATGTGTGTGTGTGTGTGTGTGTGTTAGTGACTAATATAGAACATGTTGCAGCAGATGAGATGATAGTTTTCTGACTCAACACTAGACAGAAGCTAGAGTACAATCAAGATTCACCCAACGAAAACAAACTGTTACGGCTTCAACTCAGTTCGCAAATAATTTCCAATTTCTTCCACCTAGCTGCATACGTCAGTGAATTGCTACAATTTATACTATAAAAGGAAGGCACAGAAATGCTATTCGTCTCCTCCACAGATAAACTTGATAACATATTGCAGAGAAGCCACATGATAATGAAATTTAGGACAGCCCTATATAAAGCTAGAAAGCAGACTTGATCATGTGTTTGGTTGAGTTTTAAGTCTGTCAATGTATAATCACACAGCAAATACCAACCACAGGAAGGGCAAGAGAACCAGCCTTAAACTGTAGTTGTGCTTGTATTCATAGATACATCAAAATGATGTTATAAATTTAAGGCCAAGTTGCCACTGTCCCCTTGGAAACAGTTGTTATATGGTCAGTGGGCAAAAAAAATCAAACATTTACCCTCTATCAAAATAATAAAAGGATAATTACAATAATTTTCAGATTGACAATCTTGATGGTGAATACACAAATGGTCCCATTTGTCATGTCAAATAAACTTTTATTGTACTCTTAAAATTGGGAAATCCGAAGTTTTACGGTTTAATAAGCCAGATCAGTAGTGCATAAATGTATTAAGTTTAACAAATGCATAATTTTATTTCTGAGGGGAAAAAAGGAATTTTTGCAAGCACTTCTCAGATCTAGAAATGCATGCACTGTGCAAATGATAATTCAGGGCAGGTGATGAAGCAAAATTTGAGGAAGATATTTTGGTCCTTTGTATTTATGTTAAAAATTCTTACAACGTCAATCTGGAATTTGAGATTAGCAATGGATCAATTAACACACTATTGATCTTGAAGAAAGCTGTCTATGAAGTTCCAGTTAGACCTGTGATTGGATTTCACTTTTTCCTGATGTTAATTTCATCCTGGTGCCAGTTACATGTGATTTCTAATAACTCCGCATCATGATGCCATCAAACATTTAAAGCAACCAGTCAGATTGAAGAATTCCCCCAAAGAATTAGGAAGATACAAACAAAATTGATCTATTACTTTTCAATTCATTTGCAGAAATTAAAATAAAGTTTGAGATGTCTGTGCGGACTGAAGTTTGAAGCTGAAATAACAAATAAATGTGAAACAAAATGATTTCTTAAAAAGATGACATTTTCACCATAATCATTTCCTCCCACAGTCCAGGGTTGTGTAGTTTAGGTGGATTAGCCATGGGAAATGCTGGTTTACAGGGATAAGGTGATTCTAGGTGGGATGCTCAAAAGACCGAATGGCCTGTTTCCACACTGTAGGGATTCTATGAAAACCTGCCTTTCCATAAAGAGAAAAATAGTTTTCCAGACCAGAAAAGAGCGAAGGAAATAATTGTGACTAAGTGCATAGTTTACTTTTTGCAAGCTCCCTCAACAGCTTTTGATCCATTGTGTGTCTTCAGAAATGATTGTTCATCATTTTGGCTCATCAAAATGCAGAGAACATTTAATTCAGTGAAGATTTCTAAGCTTTCCAAGGATGATTAAAGGACATCTTCAAAATGTTTGCACTATCTTTTCAGCAGTTTGCTGCGGTAACCAAGTTCTGAGTATAATTGTATATCAATGATGTGTCATAACCAGCAGATCTAGCAACATACTGCTCTGCATATTAGCTTGGGAGAACTTTGGATGCCCCCAGCCCAACCCTAAACCCTTACCACCCCCAGATACCTGATGTGTTTTGGGGGTTGGTCAAGTCTCCAAATCAAATAGGAGTCTGGAAATCACTGTTATCCAGCAAATTGAAACCTTAGCCTTGAGTTTAATATCCAGGTCATGAAATAATTTTCTGTAACTTGGCATTGGAGGTGATGAATTTTATTTTGAAATAAAATTAAGTTTGAATTATTTCCAAATCTTGAATGCTGTGGCCTCTGGTGAGAAATTTGGAAGGATTGCATGGGAAGTCAAGCAAGGCCCATATCAATGCTGCAAACAACTAGCTGCAGTTTCCCAACAAGGTTCTGAATGTCAAGATGATGTTCAGACTAGAGAATGTCAAGAGGCCTATGACATGCAGTTGTTGGTCTTTGTCACCACTTTACAACATATCTTGCTTCAGTATTGTGCAGGTTCCCATTCTACTACTTTTCCGGCTAGAAACTAGACATTACAAAATCCTGCTGCAAGTCTTGGCAACTTCTGCTCACTGCTTGCTCCTTGACTTCATCCTGGCACACTCCATGGGCACTGATTGTGCACTCCATCTCCACTCAGATTGGCTTAAAACATGTGCCAGCCTCTCTCAATTATCACAGCACATCAGCAATCCACTTGGAGCATGCTCGAAGAACATTCGGCATGCAGGCACAGACACTCAGACTTGGCTACATCTTGGCTGCTCTTGGTGCACACTGATTGAATATTTATAGCATTCTCATTTTTCTCTGCCTTTTTGTGCCTTGATCCCTTAGCCACAATTTAAAGCCCCTCAGAACCTGTCCTGCCTTGTGTAGCACAGATAGAAAGTCAGCTGTTATCAGTAAAGTGGGTTAGCGTGATAATGCTATGCAAGTCTCCTACCTACAGCATGCACCAGCCACATACACAGCAAATGCAATGCACTGCATGTACACCAAACAAATCACCACGCCTCAAAGTCAAAGGAGGGTGGCCCTCAGTTGAGTCAAAGGGGTTTGTAATCAGGCAAAGGCCCCAATGCAGCGAGGGAAGCATGACCCCAGATATCCGCCCAGGGGCTTGGCATAGTTAGTCAGCCACTTGGGACAGTCAGGATCAGGATCAGGATCCTCTCACTGGGAGTTAAGAGCCAGATATTGGGACTCACCACCTGTCTTGATACTTTATGCTCTTTTACGGGGCTGATTTCACTTGGAAAGCGGGAAACAGAGATTGTGTGACAAAAGTGGCTGGCAAAGCTGTTAGTGCTAGTGCAGGGGGTGGGGGAGAAAACTGGTGAGGGGCCCTGAGTGAGTGACTAAGCAGTACAGAGGCCGAGGCATGGTTCATGTTATTGGATGAGTACCAATGAGTGTTGGAAGAGGTTGCAAGTGATAGAACGAGTTATGGAGCTTGAGCCTTAGAGCAAGGTTGGCACAGTAGCAGAGAAAGAATGAGTACGAGGTGGTAGAGAAAACCTGGTGGCAAAGAAAGCCACTGACCTTATTCCGACACTGCTGGATATTCCTCTAGACAGTGAGGCTCCACTGATCCGGGTGGCACCTTCTGGCTAAACTGGCAGGATCAGGACCTGCGGCCTCCTCTGTCTGTCCTGGTGAAAGAGGACAACCCTCCTCTGCACCACCCTACAAGGACCTCCAGGCCCCTCTCCACAAAGCAGGGCATTGTCTGCATGTCTGGGACAAAAATGATCAATATGCAGAACACTTCTGGACTGACAGTGTTTGAATAGGTATGCAGAAGCCTAGCACCAGGAATCATGGATATCCTGGCAATGGTAAATACTTCCATCCACAGCAAGTGGAAGGGTTGGGCTAGCACCAGATGAGTGGGGCATCACAGGGATGTAGTAGGTCAGTAATAAGGAGTGCTGGGAAGACATTACAAGAAAGCCTACTAAGCTGTTTGGAGAGCAACTTCTGTGCAACTCAACAACAGTGGCATTGTCCCAAAACACGGCAAGATTTAACCCGAACAATCTCGATGTCCACAACCTGCTCCTACAAATTACTGAAAGTAATCTTTTTTGTTCAAGGCAAATTGGGAGAAAAATGACAATTGTTGGGTATTTATTTTCTTGGGATTATGGAAACTTTGACCTCATTTTACACAATTTGTACCATTTCATCCTTAAACCTTAATGATGCAAGGCATGTAGCGCTTTTTGGTTAAGGCAAAAAGACACACTTATTTTTTCTGTGACCAGATCTGTGAGCCTATTTTTTAAAATAATACTAGCTTTTGTGATTAATATTTATAGGTTACAATGCCAATACAAATCTAAAATTTTCTGCTGTGTATTCTTATATTTCAGTGAAATAACCAAGTCTTATTTCATCTTGTAAAAAAAGGTTAAAAAGCCAGAACTAGCAATTCAACTTGTCCATGCAAGCCATTATCATGAGAGAATTCACATCATTGAAACAGTTCTGTAGTAATTAATGCAGAGCTTGAAATTCATTGTTTGGAATAAGCCAGATTGTTTTGTCTTAATGACTGTTAGCCATCGAGCCACTGGTTTGCATCATTGGAGAAACTCAAAGTGAATGTAATTATCTGTCATGGACTTATGAATCACACTGATTTTGCCTTTGTTGAACCATCTGAAGGGATATGTGTAAAAGTAAAATACTGTGGATGTTGGAAATCTGAAAAAAAAACAAAATGTTGAAAACAGCAGATCCAGCAGCATGTGTGGAGAAAGTGTTCACAGTATGGTTTATACATTATGGGTGGGTTCCCTGCAATCCACTGTAAATCTCAGGTATGAGTTAGCCTCTGTTTGACTGGTTTACTTTGCTTTTTTTGGTTGATGGGCATTAATTGAGACAGGACTCCTATCTACCTCAACCATGAGCTGTAGTAAAATGTCACAGACTTGAAAACTTGAGCAGGCTGAAGTGAATGTCCTGCTTCTTCATCCTAGCAAAATTTCAGTCCATTAACTCTGATGCAAATTAATTGTTGCCCCATAAAGTTGGTTAAATCGAGGTTCCTCCGTAATTCACTCATTAAAAAAATCTCAGAATCTCTTTATTTCAGTTCTAATTCAGCCTTTAAAACATACAATGGTCAAAAAGAAAAATGGGCTTGGAATCCCCAAATTGGATTGCCTTTTCAATAGACTACGCTCAAAGCCATTAAAATAATGGGTTCAAATGTGGTGAAAAAATGATAATACAATAAATGCTGAGTTGGTTTGCTCAATTAATTGAATAATAGTGTTGAACCTCTCAACTTGGCTGGATTTTGTTTCCTTTCATGTAAGCTTTTTTTTTAGATATATCAGGGAACTCCTTGCTGACAAGAGTACTATTGATGTATTGGAGACGATAGATGTTGCAATGTGTTTATCTCAATATTATTTCAATTAACCTGTCCAGATCTATTCTGATGCACCTCTGGAGCAGGTGCACTTGAAGCCGAGCTTTCTGGTCCAGACATGGGCATGCTATCACTACACGACAGGCCCCTCTGGAATCTTTCCCTACACTAAAAGTAGGAAGCAAAAAAGTGCAATGTATGTACCATTTCTATCAAATCTTCAGCAGCAAGGTAATTGGAAATTTACCAATTTTGATGCTTTTTGAACCAATGCATTAGATGTAACAGGGCAATGAAATGTATAATAAATGTGTTTCTATAGAAAGTCATTTGGAAAAAAAAACTGCAGCGTTTCACACGTAAGGCTGCTTGTAAATCCACCTGAAATCTGACAAAAGGGCTAAAAATTGGACTGAAAACTAAATATGCCAGGTCCTGGCCTTCTCCAAAAGGGAACCCTGTTTGAAGTGATGATTCTGACCTTCCCAAGTAAAGTGGAAAATATGCATAGGTAAAAACAGCAAATTTTAGGCCAGGAGTTTTATGCTGATGTGTTGAATGTGACCAGGAATGATATTGGAAATATCAAAAGTAAGACCCCAAGTAATTCTAGGCTTGCGTACTGGTCTGACCCGCCTTAGATGCAACTTTTTTTTTCATAATTCCTCTGTCTTTTGAGAAAATGATTTGCAGGGAGGCATTTCCACAATCTCTTCAGAGGGACAGGAGAGCTTGGCCCTTAATCTGTGCCCTCAACTGTATTTGATCTCCATTACATTCAGGCAGCTGCCAAAGTTTTGCCCTTTATGAGCACCTATTCTGTATTTTCAATTAAATGATCTGCCTTGCACCCAGAAATATTGACATGGTCAGTATTTCAGCATCCAATACCATGCATTTTCACCGTACATTATACTGCAATGGTATCTCTGCTATGTCTTAGGGGAATCTATAATAACAGCTTTTGTTTGTCTGGATTGTTTGGATTGATCATTTTAGGAGACACATGAGGAAGATTTGACGTGGTCTGTGTTGCCTGGCATTCCCATAAACCCATGGAGTGCATAGAGGACTGAAGAGCAGGAAGAGATGGATTTGCATGTGTTATGATTCCAAATAAAGAACATCTTTATGTAAATGAGAGTCCCATGTAGCATGCTTTCCAAAACAATTGCTGTCTTTTCAGGGAATATACACAATCCTTCTCAACTTCCAATGGTTTTGCTTTTCCTCAATTATCCAAATATCGACCAATTGTCCAAAGTCCTCTCCATCAGTGTTCTGAGAATTCCTTTCAGCAGTTAAGAGCCAAGTATGTTGCTGGTGATCTGGAGTCACGTGTTAGCCAGGCCATACAAGAACAGTTGATTTTCTTCTTTGAAGGGCATGAGTGAATCAAATAGGTATTTAAAACAAGTGATAGTTTTTGTGATCACCATTAATAAGAATTTGTATCCCAAAATAATTGAATTTAAATCCTACCAGCTTACTGTGGTTGCAATTGAAGCCATACCCTCAGCATCAGCCTGGCCTTTCCATTTTTGAGCACATTGATGCTGACACAAAGCACCACCTTCTCCAAATTTGTGAGAAAGCGTTTTTAAAACAGCTATCAAATGAATTAAAAGTTATTCAGATATATTTAGAAAACATCATCATTGATTATGAAGATAACAGTTTATAACCTTCCAGGTTGCAACATACACGATGTTCTCCTATAGCACATGGTATGGCAGTGCAAATTGTAAACCGCAATTGATGAATAGGGAAATGGTATTTGTAAAATGTGAACTTATGTTGGCTATAACATGATCCCATACATTGAGTATGGATTGCTCTTTTCCAGCGCTCTTTTAAATACAATGTTACTCATGTTTACAACGCACTTTAATCCTACAATTAACTTCTTTGCCAATGGGCTACGTAAGAAAGAAAGGTCAGATTTCTCTGCTTCACTTATTTGAAAATCTATCCAGAAGTCTGTGCTGATGGAATGTCAGGTCAGATCAGCATATAATCGGAGAAGGGAATTTTACCAGAAATTACCCATATGTCAATTTCAGCAGAATTTCATGGAGGGTTTCTAGCTGTGAGGTCTATCTCTCGCAATTTTGCACTGCTCACCTCTTTTGGATCATGGCCACACCAACGACTTTCCACTCACAGGTAGTTCTGCCATAATGCATGTTGATGTGAATTGGCTGTAATGCACTTGGCGAATAGTGGGTGCTGTTTGAATAACATGAACTTTCCGCTGCAAATGTATAGCGATTTCCCTATAGCGTGTTTTTCTATAATGTGAGGTTACACAAGAACACACTCTCTCGTAATGGGTGCACTATCTGTATTTCAAGCAGGTGTTAAAGATTACATCTGAAATTGCTGATGTGTCAATTTTGGGGGGAGTTTCATGGGGACTGCTGGCTGTGAGCTCTCTCTCTTAAAATTTTGTTCTGCTCCCTCCTTTGGATCATGCTTGCACTATCGTGCAAAACTGACCATTCCTAAGATTTCCAGTGGCAGAACTCTGTTTAAAGACCAGCTGTTACTTCATTTGTGAATCTGACCTTGTGTTTGCAATGCAACATCATCTGTCTGATAAATGATCATTTGTAACTGCAGTTATAAGAATGATGCTACACAGACGGGGAAGAATTTTGGAAAATACAATTGTTATGTGTTCCTTGTGCCCCTAACTCCGCTTGTCCCACAGGCCTCATTATTTTTATAGTGCGATTTTCGATAACACAGTATTGTGCTGGAATGCAACTATCATGTTATAGCAGAACCCCCGTGGTCTAATTCCAATGAGGATTTCATCGTACAAAATTAAACGCTGGGAAGGAACAGTTTTGATGTGCTCTTAAAATTTGAGTCCTAAACAAGGACTTTTTCATAGATCAAGATTGGTTGTTAGGAAGCTTTTCACATCAAAAATATTTGTTGTAATTATAACAGATTTCAAGGAAATAGTCTTTATTCACTAATTAGTATTGATCCAGTTAGATGTGAAGTGTCTCAACTCGGAGAGAAAACAGTTCCAGTTCAGCATTTACTTTTCTATGATTGTCATGACATTGTGCCTCATTTATAGAGGACTTGCAAGCCTATTTATGCTGGTGCTGGAGGCTAATTATTGCTCGTCATTGAGTTTACAATTTCACTCTAAACAAACCCCTCCTGAGTACTAACTGGGCTTTGTTTATTCACTTAAGAGACATGGGTGTTACCATCTGGCCAGCATTTATTGCCTTTCCCTAGTTGCCCTTGAAAAGATGGTGGTGAGCTGCCACCTTGAACTGTTGCATTCCGTGTACTGTAGGTGGATCACTTAATGCCCCTTTGGAAGGGAATTCCAGGATTATCACCCAACAGCAAAGAAGGAACATTGATTTATTTCCATGCCTGAATGGTGTGTGGCTCATGTTCCCATGTATCTGTTGCCGCCTTCTTTCTGGAGGGGAGAGTTTGTGAAGGTTTGGAAGCTGCTGTCTAAGAATATTTGGTGAATTTCTGCACTGCATCTTGTACTTGGAACACTCTACCATTGATGCTCAATAGCTGCAGAATGTGGATGACTTTGGAACCTTGGCTAGTGTAGACATTTTACCTCAGTTACCTACGTGCCCACCCATCTACCACCTGCATACGTTACCCACTTCACCCTTTTGATCCACTTCCTGACTCATCCATTAATGAATCTACACTCATATATTAAAAGCCTGAACATTTAAAAACTTATCTTAACACAGCAATTGGTGCCAAAAAAAGGAGGAATGTCCTTTCTGCTGGTATGTTTATGTTAGGCTGGAGATGCTGCAGCATCCATTTCTCCTTCAGCTGGGACCAGAAGAACCCCTAAGAAATTGACCATGGCATGGAACCAGGAATAACTTCATGGGCAGTGGTAAAGTGTCTGGCATTTTTACTGACGAGAAGATCTAGGCCAACAATTTGACTGCAAGTATTCTGCAGATCACAGCCAATCACATTATCTTAATATCACTACTGCTTATTGACATCACAAATTTGAACAACATTAGAAGTTAGTTAAAACATGGGAATATCTGCGGGTGGATTAAATGTATTCTTGAACATATTGTCAGTATTCTTAATTGTGTTGATTAGTTGCTAATTTAACATTATTTTAATGTGTGGAGCCTTGAGAGATGTTTTGCTCCCATATGCCTTTATCCCTGTGAATCAAATTTATTCAATGTCAATAAATGAAAACAAAACACAAGTATTGACAAGATAATAAAATGTGAGGCTGGATGAACACAGCAGGCCAAGCAGCATCTCAGGAGCACAAAAGCTGACGTTTCGGGCCTAGACCCTTCATCAGAGAGGGGGATGGGGGGAAGGAACTGGAATAAATAGGGAGAGAGGGGGAGGCGGACCGAAGATGGAGAGTAAAGAAGATAGGTGGAGAGGGTGTAGGTGGGGAGGTAGGGAGGGGATAGGTCAGTCCAGGGAAGACGGACAGGTCAAGGAGGTGGGATGAGGTTAGTAGGTAGCTGGGGGTGCGGCTTGGGGTGGGAGGAAGGGATGGGTGAGAGGAAGAGCCGGTTAGGGAGGCAGAGACAGGTTGGACTGGTTTTGGGATGCAGTGGGTGGGGGGGAAGAGCTGGGCTGGTTGTGTGGTGCAGTGGGGGGAGGGGATGAACTGGGCTGGTTTAGGGATGCAGTGGGGGAAGGGGAGATTTTGAAACTGGTGAAGTCCACATTGATACCATATGGCTGCAGGGTTCCCAGGCGGAATATGAGTTGCTGTTCCTGCAACCTTCGGGTGGCATCATTGTGGCAGTGCAGGAGGCCCATGATGGACATGTCATCAAGAGAATGGGAGGGGGAGTGGAAATGGTTTGCGACTGGGAGGTGCAGTTGTTTGTTGCGAACTGAGCGGAGGTGTTCTGCAAAGCGGTCCCCAAGCCTCCTCAAGTATTGACAATTCTGATTGTAATGAGATTAAAAAGTTTCTTGCTGAATATGGTATCTTATGTGCCCCTTCTCCTTAGACAAAAATAAATCTTTTGTTTATAGTTAGCAACAGTTATGTATTGTATGACTAAAAATCCAATGATGCACTTGTATTAATGTTCTCTAATAACTATTACACATTCTGTTTTGGGTTGAACAATTTTAACATTTTATGAATCACAGATGTTATACAATATAGTAGCTCCCTATGATTTTTTTATTCATGCATGGGATGTGATTGTGATGGCCAGACCTAGTTATTGCTCTATTCAAATTACCTTGGAGGTGGATAGTACTGGAAAACCTGAAAATATAGCTGGCATTTTCTTAGTGATGGAATTTGCATTTATATATACAGATATGTGCAATATGACCACAGTGAATCAGATAGAAAGCAGTGCTGATTTTAATTGAAGACCACAGTACGGTATTGTGACCAACATCTGGGGATGTTGTGTTTTGGGGAAGAAAACGGACTTTAATCACTTGTGACGGAAACAGTTGCTAGTCCAGCTTGCTAGGCCTGTGATTGATGATAAACAGCTGGTGCTAATCGAAATAATAAGTGTGCTTATCAAGCAAAATATCTTCAACGTAGGTTACTAATTAGCAGCTGTGACCTTATATATCAAGGGCTGTGATTAATTTAATGAGGAAAATTGAATCTACTGCTGCAAATGAAGAAGATATTGTCAAGGCCCCAGTCAATTTCAGGTTCTTTCAAAGACATAATTAGTTTAGAATGGCCATTTAGAAGTTGGAATGCTAATTAATATGTAAATTAGTGCCTTTAAATATTTACATTTTATGCCAATTTCTTCTGCTCAGGTTGTAGAAGAATGAGCACATCTGTTCTAATAATGCTGGCTTAGCTAGTCAAATAATGCTTTATCCCTGTGTGTTTGCGTATTGGAGAACATTAAATTGAGAATGGCTGAAACTTTACAAAAAATGAAGGGGTTGTTTTGAAACTTTACATTTTAATGAATTTAAGACTTTTTGCCTAGAGTTTACAGCTTTGCGTTTTGGTGCACCTGGATAATAATGACATGAAAACGTGTTTGTAGATGCACAGATCTGCATTTTGTACACCTGCTCATTCAGGAGGGAGTACAATGATTATGGCACTTGTGCTAATTCTTCTGCAGTACAATTCTGTGTTATAGTACTTTATCAACTTCATCAAATTATGTAAGACGTGTACCTGCCTGCATTGAAATTGAGGACCACTCTATGTTTTGGGTGCATATATGGTTTTATTTAACAGTCAATTCATTCCAACTTGAACGTAATAAATAACAGAGCCTTTATAAAGGAATATTGATGTCTTAAGTTAGATTGGAAATGTACATGCTTCCAGCCAAATGCATGACGTCTGTTATTTTGATGAGGGAAATCAAATAGGTGGCTAGGACTCTTACCTGAACAGACAAATGCAAATAAAGGATTTAACTTTTAGTTGAGGTCTCCGCTGCAAGATTGATTTGCCCTGAGGCAGCCTGTGGCACTGACTGAATCATCACCATCAACATTCCTGCTTCCAAAAGTATCTATTATGAAATGTTTTCATCTTAATGTGGTGCTGGGTGTAGCAGAAGTGTTGCTTCTATCCTGACATTTAAAGAAAGCAGGCTGCCAATTCACTTTGCCTCTCCACCTCTCCACGGAGTAAACACCATTGCACTTTGTTATTAGGACAGTACAGGTTGGCAAAAATTATCTATCTGTATATAATTACAGTTTGTTGCAATTGCATTGGTGCCCCAGGGAAATCTTCCCATTTGCAGCCACCACTTCTGTCTGTCTCCCACATTCGGTTGAGCTTCTGAGCTGATTTATCTTGAGTTTCGCCTGAGTTTCAAATTATTGGCATGATTGTTGATGATGTAAAATCACCTGAGTTAAGATTGATCCAACTGGTCTTGCAAGAGTAGTAGCATTTTCTCCAAGGGATCTTTGGATGTTCTATGTCATCTCATCAAAAAGGTCATATTTCAAGGAGATAAAATGTTGTGGCCAGTCCACTGCTTTCTGTATCTCTGGACCATTTGGTTATTAATTAATTGTAATATATCTTGAAAAATGTTATAATGTGCTTAATGTTTAACAATTATCCAATTTTGTAATTCCAACTATTTTTTGACGTTCCTCCCAAATGAATTCAATTAATTTTATTTGTATTCAATTAATCTTTTGTATCTTACAGCTTACCATCTGTTTCTTGTTTTAATGCCCAATTATGAGCTGGATTTGTCTTTTAAACATTCAACAATGAGAGTTGAAAAGTCAATTTTTGCCAAAGAAAATTTCTGGCAGAAATTACATTCTGTTTCTCAAAGCATAATGCAATTTTCATCACCCTGCTATTTTTACTTTTATTATCTTATTTGCTACTTTATTTACTGACACATCCCTCTATCGTTTATGGATTGGGATGTTACTTCATATCAGAGTATATGTGTAAAATTTAGATAGTTATTACTTATTTCATGTTTTGCTGCCTAACATTTATGTCAATAGAAAGAGTTGTATTTATATCGTTTCTTTCACAGCCTCAGGCAGTACTTTCCCACCAATGAAGTGTAGTCACTAACACAATAAGAAACGTAGCAGGCACTTTGCACAAAGTAAGCTCCCCATGAACAGTAATGAGAGCAATTATCAGGTAATTGGTATAAATAATGTTGAGAGACGAATGTTGGCCAGAATAATTGGGAAGACTCCCCAGTTCTTTTTAGGTTAACGGAGCTTTGGTGTCCACCTTACAGAGCAGACAAGATGTTGGTTTAACCTCATGTGAAAAACAGAAGGCAAAGCTTTACCTGGGCCTGATGACATGGGCTTTGGTGAGCGATGTGATCGAATCACATGAGAAGTTCAGCGAGACTTATCTAATGTCAGGAGCAAATTGCATCTTTTAACTGAGCTTCAGGTGCTGATACGAGAGACCTGCCAGGCAGTGGCAAATCACCTGTTAAGAGTCATTACTGCTTGGTAACAAATCATAACTACAGAGCTTGCCTCATTAACATGTAGCTTCCTGACCTACTAACCACCATGAGAATTCTCAACATGGATGTCAGAGTGGGTACCTGACAAGTTGAGCTTACTACTGGCAGTGAGGAGCCTCCATGTTGTTCACCAGGAAACAACATCCCCAGACGTGACAGACACCAGCCCTACAGGCCCATTATCACAGATATTGGCATTTGCTAATTTCAAACCACTTGGTATCCGAATGACAGTTCTCTGATCTAGTTCCAGGACCGATAGAAACATGAGACTAGGGCACACCAGCAACAAGCATCAAAAGGCTGCTACAAAGAAACTTTGTGTGAAGGGACAGGTACTAACTCATCACACACACACACACACACACACACACACACACACACACACACACACACACACACACACACACACACACACACACCCCGCACACCCCCCCCGCCATTGGTTCTCTCTATGTTCAATGCAACTCCCTGCCCCAGGCACTGCTGATCACTTCTCGGTAAAACAAATTTTGCGCACACACAGGGAAAGAAGAATAAGGACGTTTGATCAGTGTCCCAGATCTAAAACAGTTGTGGGAGAGCGCCTGTTCAGCAGTTGTCTAGTTCAATATTTTTATCTTGAGATCCCTCCAAGGCTCATTCGGTTGGCAGGATTGCTGTTTGAAAAAGTTGACACATCCATTTATAAAAGGTATCTTTGTAAGACACAACCACATCACAATGAACATGGAAGGCCTGTCTATTGCCTGCTCCTTATCACCTGAAAACCCTTACTTCACAAGTGAGAAGGAGCAGGCAGCGATTAAAAGAACAGCTATGGAGAGTTCCCATCAGAGGACAGAGCTCTCCATAGTGCCAGCAGGGTAAACACATTGCACCTCACAATTGTGAAAATCAACAATATTGAACTTTTTCATGACATGTAGGTGGAATGTATTTAATTTTGTCACCAGGTAATTAGGAGCTCCCAATCTCCCATCTTTGACAAGCAAGGATGCTGGGACATCACTTATTTTCAGCACTTTCTCATGTTTCCAGCTGTGAGATCTAACATTCTCTCCATCTCCCTGTGCTCTGTGTCATCTCTCAAACCGATGATTAAACAGATCTGTGAGTGATTGACTATTGCAGGATATTTACCCAATGGATTTAGTACATCTGGTGAGGCTGACCTTCAGAGGAAGGAAACAAATTGAATAAGAATCAAACTTTGTTAGATAAGGATGTGAGCGGGTATGTAGAGAAAGAAGAAATTGTGCCCTTGTAAGTAACATGTGAGGAGTTTGGGCAGCACAGTGGTTCGGTGGTTAGCAGTACTGCGTCACAGCACCAGACACCTGGGTTTGATTCAACCCTTGGGTGACTGTCCGTGTAGATTTCACACATTCTCCCCGTATCCGTGTGGGTTTCCACTGGATGCTCCAGTTTCCCCGCACAATCAAAGGATGTGCCGGTTAGGTGGATTGCCATTGCTTTTAGCGTCCAGGAGTGTGTAAATTAGGTGGATTAGACATGGGAAATTCAGGGTTACATTGAAAGGGTGTGTCTGGGTAGGCTGATCTTCAGAGGGGGCGGTGTGGACTTGGGCTGAATGGCCTGTTTCCACACTGTAGGGATTATATGATTCTGAGTGAAGTAATAGAGGAGGCATAAAAGTCAACATAATGAGGTAAATTATATGCTCAAGAATATTACTTCAAGGGTGTAACTACAACTTCCCTGACCTGTTTAGATCAATAATATACTTCGCACTGAACTGAAAAATGTGGATTCATGTTCTTACCGCTGATACCTCAGTCACATCCATCTAGCTAACGAAGCATATTCCTAAACAGTCTAACGCCATCTTCAGATTTTACCTCCTCGCTCTGAATTTCTGGCACAGAGGAAATTATTTCTCTGCATTTACCTGATTGAAATCCTTGATCATTTTAAAAACATTGTTCAAAAACACTTCTAAATGCAAAGAACATCGACTAATTTTGCTTTCACAAGTTAATAATTCAAAAGCTAATGTTATTGTGGTGAATTTGAGCTGAATATTCTGAAGTGCATTTAAAGTGGCCAAAACTGAACTTGACAACAGACAGGGAAATCTGAACCAGGCTCTGTTAAACTGAAACATCACTTCCATTATTTTGATAATGGCCAACATTGCCTTTGATTTTTTGACTTATTTTTGTACCTGTGCACCGGCTTTTTGGTTTGTGTACATGCACACCTAAATTCTCCTTTCAACATATGTTTTCACTCTTCAAAATAAGATCTAAATTTTCATTGATCTTAATTGATGTCCTGATAATTTATCCTGTCGGTTATCCTTGTCCTTTGTATTTTATCACCCAATTACTGATAGATTGAAGGTAACCATTTACGTTTATGAACTCCTGTTTTTGCCAATAATCTATAATGCTGGGTCTTGTCAAATGCTTTCTAGAAGCCCATGTAAACAATATCCAAAGATGTTCCTTTGTCATTTGTGTAATTAGCTTGCTCCAACAAATCATATATAAAAACAAGTTACACATTACAGACAAAAATGTTTTCATGTAACATTGCTTTTCAACTTGCCCCGGGAATTCCAAACTCGTGGATGAAGGAATGGTTTGATAGAACAAGTAAGCCATATCTCACTTGTTTGGAACAATTTATGTGAACCAGTGTTTGCTGTTGTTCATAAATACATGCTTCTACAAATTCCAACTACAATAATTTGTGATAAAAGTTCAAATAGATTAAATTTGAAAATCCCATAGATTTCAAAACCCATTGTTCTCTCCAAAAGATTGGATGTTGAAATACTTTGTTCTTGCACTTCACCAACCTGATCTGGTTTGTAGCTAATGGCCACATTAGAACCACAACTGTACATGTTAAATTTGTATTCACTAATAATGCATAAATACTTAACATTGTAGTCGGGAGCTTCTGAGGCAGAATTCTGTGGTGAAATTTTCCCAAAATAAAGCACAACTTTATGGGCACATTAGTTTTCTACAGGCTTTATTATGCAGCTTAATGAAAATTGTGATTATTTTTTCCTAATTCCATGATTACTGATTAATTGTCAAAGGGGTTTTCATGCTATTTATTCAAGCAGCAAAATATTTTCCGTTCTTCGTAAAAAGGTTTCCACGTTAGTATTAGGAATTTCTTGTGTGACTCTTTAAGGATTTGAATGCTCTCAACTGAAATTCTTTATAAATTTAGGGTTTAGTTTCAGAGAGGTTCCCTTGTCAAGCCTTCATAGCCTTGCACTACTGCTCCATTTTTGATGAGCATTTTGATCCCATTCAGTCAACAATGAGGAAGATAATTTATCATATTAACTGAACTAACACATTAATGAAAGTGCTTCAAGTGTCCTTTATATATAATTTTTTTGGTGTGTTAATGGAATTAGAACAGTACAGCAGGAATTTTGACAGATGCATGAATCCTATCAATGGGGAACTATTTGGAATTTCACCCAGTTCTGGGAAGGAATCAATTTATTTTTGTTTCTGGTGAAGAAAAGAATGAGAGACCTAAGTTCCATGAGGAATTACAAGAATATAGGATTGGATTTTATGCGAAGGTTGAGCTATCCACATCTTAATGTAAACATCGGAGGTGATTGCTTTTCTGTGTGGCTGACTTGCCATTTTTAACTCTTTGACCAATGAACCTTTAAATTACTCTAAACTATGAGGTGAGATTCCTACCCTTCTCCACAAGAAAGCATCACCTGCTACAAGACTGGCCAATTGATCTTGCTAGCACCAACTAGGTGAGTCATCTTGGACAAGAGCTATCACTGGGCATGGAGAGGGAAAAACAAACTCAGCAAGAAGGAAACCTTCACTCTCCCCTTTTTACTGGTCATGAGCCCAGCTGCATCAATCCTGTTGTGCTGCGCATTGGATACAAGCCTTTGCTACCACCTGATATATCTGGTCTGAGTCAGGTTGAATTCCTTAATCAGGTGTTAATTGTTCATTTAATAGGTTCAACTAAGAAAACAATCATCCCGTTCTTTGAAAAATCTTGTGTATTTGATTGAACTTCAGCCCTATGCTCTTGGCTCTGGGCATCTAATGTGGAGAGGTGTGAGCAGATGACAGGAGCTCCTCATGGGTCTGGCTCCTGGTCCTGGCCCAGGTTGTTATAAACAAGCTGTGGAGAGGGTCATGTCTGCCAGCTGTCTGCCGCTCTACTGTGATCACATTCGAGTCAGGTGTCATTGGAGAGGGACCGTGTGGTATCCATCAATGCTGTAGATACCTTTAGGGAGAGATGAGCCATCTAGATTTAAGTGTTTTTGTTCTCCCCCTCCAACTACATATTGATTTAGCCCCTTTCCTTTCTCCCTAACCACCCTCCCCAACCCTATTTGATGGTTTGCACTGTTCATAATGGGCTTGGCTTATAAATATTTGATTGGTTATATCGGCAACTATTGGTGGTGATGGTTAGTAGTTTTAAAAAAATGTCACTTGATCTCGTGGTGGAAAAGTCACTCAGTTGTGTATGGTACCACTTCTGAATAAAAAGGTTAAAAAGAAAATGGAGGCAATTATCCCAACAGATGTAGCTCCCTTACTGCTCTCAGAATCATGTTGAGGGAAGCTCTCTGAGCCAGGAGACCTGGGTTGAGGTCCTACCTGCTCCAGAGGTGTGTCATAATATCTCTATTCAGGACAGGATGAACATTCTGCTAATGGCACAGCAGTCTAATTTACCAGTCCGCTAGCTTGCTTCCCTTCCTACCTAATGTGTAGCCCATAAAGTCCAATCCACAGTGTCCAGAAATATTGAGGTTCCTTGGTTGAGTTAGAGAAGTTAAAGGAATGATACGGAGTGGCTAGTTGTATTTGACCATGAGTCACAGGAGCAGAAATTAGGTTATTAGGACCACCAAGTCTGCTCTGCCATTCAATCGTGGCAGATATGTTCTTCAAACCCATTCTCCTGCTTCCTCCCCATAACCCTTGATCCCCTTGATAATCAAGAACCTATCTATCTCAGTCTTAAATGTACTCAATGACCTGGCCTCCATCACCATCTGTGACAGTGAATTCCATAGGTTCACCACTCTCTAGCTGAAGAAGTGCCTCCCTATCTTCATTCTAAAAGGTCTTCCCTTTACTCTAAGTCTGTGCCCTCGGATCCAAGACTCTCCTACCAACGGAATTATCTTCCCAAAATCCACTCTGTCCAGGCCATTCAGTATTCCGTAAGTTTCAATTAGATTCACCCTTCATCCTTCTAAACTTCAATGAGTATAATCCCAGTGTCCTCAAACATTACTCATATGTTAAACTTTCCATTCCTGGGACCATTCTAAAAATCTCCTCTGAATCTGCTTCTTTGGGAAGAGATTGTCTCATTCTGGATGATGTATTATCCGCATGCTTAATTGAGCATTCATTAAGGCCCTAAAACTGCAATAGGAATCTGATTTAAATCATGAAATAATGCCCATTTGAAAATGACACCAGGTAACTTCGGGAATAATTTCTGGCAGATTTTTTTTTGTTTTTACAAGTGTTCTTTCCAATATTTCCCCATTCATATAAAACACCAAAGGTGTTTTGTGTAGACAAATGCACCATTGTGTCTAACTGGTTGTCAAGAAACTGGAAATCTGAAGAAATTGAAAATTTCAGTTTAACCAGGAGGTTGAAAATGTGAGGGAATTCAAATGAGATCAGTTGATGGAAGATATAATATAAGAGCAGAAAAAAAATGAGCTCATGTGCAGTTATGTTAATTGATTGTTGGGAAGGTAGGGCAACTACACTCTGTGTCAACAATAAGGTTGCTGTTATGTTCTGTTTTGATGCTATGACCTTGGAGGATCAATGGAACTAGAGCCTTGCAGGGTGAATGCAGAATGAATCAGATCATATTCTATGGAGTCAGATTTGGATAAATTGGGGAGGGATAGAATATCCAGGTCAAAATTTGTTTCATATAAACTTTGCTAACTTTGTTATTTCAGGCCAGAGCTAAATATAGCCTGCAAGAATTCACTTCTCGAATTTAGAAGAGGAAGAAAACAGCCTTGTCACTTGATGTGACATCAGCTGCACAATGATGTTAATTCTGATGCCAATGCACAGCAAATAGCAAACACAAGGGCAGCTGGTTTTGTTGGGTCATAGCCAGCATTATCAGGAAGATGAAACATCCTTTGGGAGAAAAGTCAACATTGTCTGACACTTCAAGCATCCATCAGCAAAGCAGTCAAGTTACAAGGTAATATTCATCAGTCTGCCCTTCAGAGAAAGTTTGCAGCATCATTTCTCAAGGAGTCTAAAAGCGTTGTCAGGGCAATTAGGAAAAGTTCTTTTGATCCCGGAAATAAATCTTTGACTAGTGAGGGTTATAAATTGTCTTCGAAACATTGCAACAAATTTGGCACGTGACATTTTGTGAGCTTAAGCTGAATTGAGAGACAGGTGAGGACCTGCCATAGCCTTTCAGTGCAGTGCATCATGAAGTTTACTTCTGTAAAGCTAAAAAAAGCCTATTGTTTTTTTTTCAAGGTGGAAACAAAAGTAGAGCAGACAAAACTATAAGCAGGTTTTCTCGTAGTTTAAATAATTCAGAACAACCTGACTGTAAATCTTTGTTCTAGATTTCTCATCTCCTCCAACTGATGGTGCTAAGCTTGAGATATTGATCATGAGCTCTTGCAGGCAGTAAAACTAATGAAAATGCGCCAACATTGGTGGCTTTGATGGGTGGTTAATGAAATGTGCAATCCTTCTTTAGTTTCTGCATGGCCTCATTATCCATTACTACTTGTCAAAAAGCTAAAGGGGTGATTCTAATCGTATCCACTGATGGCACCTGGACAATTAAATTGATTTCATCTCAGTATTTTTCACAGGTATAAATAAACACTTGTAAAAATACATACAGAAAGGCAGAGTTAGGTTTTCACCTGATGACTTATGTTTTGCAAGTGAGCAAGTGTAAATAGTGCTGACAGAAACTGTAGCAGAGAGTCTGACAGAATGTGGGCTTCTTCAAGATGAACTGTTGAATACATGTACTGTACCTTCAAGACCATCAAAGCAAAGGGTAATCACTGAGCAACAGAAATATACAAACTCCCGATAGTCCTTCCAAGTAAACTTAATATGATTGCAGAAAGAATGGAGGAGCCCTGCTGAAGGATTAGTGGAATCTGTTGCAGGATATTGCAAGGATATATCTTCTCCAAACATAATGTGGCCATCGTGGAACATCCACCACGACATTCAAATTAGCCCCGCAGGCCTTGATCACCAGTATGCGGATGCTGAGGGTGCCAAGCATGTTGCCATCTCGTCAGATAACTGACACCTTTGCCTTGACCTTAAAACAGCATCCCGCTGTCCAGTAAAGGTGAATGAATAAGTCTGGTTGGGTGAAGAGAAGGATGGTGGTGAAAGAGGAAATTGAAGAGAACATTTGCACTGCTTACTATAAGTTCCCTTGCAGTCAGTACCATGCAGCTGTGTCCTTTCCCAAGGGGCAGTTTTGTGCTGTACAGGTAAAACAGTCTTTGCTGAGACCCTCACAGGGTCAAAGATCCAGAGTTCATTGTCCAAATGTTTAACTCCAGCCTGAAAGAGCAGACTGATGAAAATTACCTTGTAACTTGACTGCATTGCTGATGGATGCTTTAAGTGTCAGACAATGTTGACTTTTCTCCCAAAGGATGTTTCATCTTCCTGATAATTCATCCATAATCAGACCAGAGATCTGTGCAGACTCTCTCTGCCTCAGCTCAAGTGACAAGAGTCCCATTACTCGTTACTATGTAAAGTTTTGCAGTTGCACAAATATTGCTGAAGAATCTTCATTCCTATTTTTGAGATTCCATGACCATTTCCCTATATTTATACATTTCACTAGAGTCTAGTCATATCGCATGGAAATGGGCCATTCAGCCCTCTGTGCCAACCAACAAACACCCAGCGATACTAATCCGATTAACTTGGTCCATCGCTTAGTATTTTAAGTCCTCTTCCAGATACTTCTTAAATGTTGTGAGAGTACATGCCTCCAACACCCTCTCAGGTAGCACGTTCCAGATATCTACCACTGTCTTGGCAAAAACATATTTTCTCTGCCTCTAAACAAATTGCTCCTCACCTTAAATTTATGCTCGTCTGGTTTTTGGCATATCTGCCAGCAGGAAGATATTCTCATTTATTCTGCCTATGCCCCTCAGGCTGTGTATTCCTCACTCAGTTCCAGACTCTGCCTCCTCTTCTCTAAGGAAAACAAACTCAGTCTATCCAATCTTTTCTCATAACTGAGACTTTTCATCCTAGGCAGCGTCCTGGTGAATCTCCTTTGCACCCTCTCCAGTGAAATCACCTCCTTCCAATTCCATAGCAATCAGAACAGCACATGGTATTCCATCTGTGGCCTAACCAATATTTTATAAAGGCTTTACAAGATTTTCTTGCCTCTAAAATGAAGTCAAGCAACCCTTATGCCTCCTTCATCACCCTGTTACCCTTAGGGATCTATGGATTTGTACATCAAGATCCCGTTTGCTCCTCGGTACTCATGTGGAACTACCATTCATTGTATATATCCTTCTCTTATTACACCTCCTGAAATGCATCACCTCACACTGATCAGGATTAAGTTCCATCTGCCATTGGGCTCCCAATTTACCAGCTGATCGGTGTCAGATAGTAGCCTGAGACCATCCTCCTCACTATCAAAAACACTACAAAGACTAATTTCTGTGTTATCTACAGGCATATTAATTATATCTTCAGTGTTCACATCCAGGTGGTTAATGTACATTATAAACAGAAAAGGTACCAACACCAAACCCTGTTATACAAAGCTGCACACAGGCTTCCAATTACAAAAACAAATCCCCCTTTGCATTCTATTTCAAGCCAGTATTGGATCCAGTTTGCCAACTTGCCTTGGATCCCATGGGCTCTTAGCTTTAAAATCAGTCTTCCGTGTAGGATCTTTTCAAAGTCCTTACTGAAGTCTATGTAAACCATAATCAATCTATTTAGTCACCTTTTTCAAAAAAAATTCAATTAAGGTAGTCAGAAAGGATTTCCGTCTGACAAATCTATGCTCACGATCCCTGACCAATTCTTGCCTTTCTATATATTGATCAATCTTGCCTTTCAGACCTCTCTTCCAATAATTTCCTGACCACTGATCTCAGATGAACTGGTCTGTACTTGGCTGGCTATCCCTGCTGTCCTTCTTAAACAAAAGAATTTCATTAGTTATCCTCCAGTTGTCTGGTCTGCCATCTCTGTCCAGCAAAGTATTAAATATATCCCAGCACCTCAGCATTCTCCTCCCTTGCCTCTCATAGCAGCCTGGGAAACATCTCCTCAGGGTCTGAAGATTTATGACTGTATGATTGTTAAAACATCTAAAACCTCTTCCTTATTACTCTTAACATCTCCCAGACCTTCAACATTCCAACTGAAATCCCAGCTACAATATCTTTTTCCTCGGTGAATACAGATGAAAAGTATTCATTTAAGACTTTGGCCATGTCCACTGAACTGAGTGCAGGATGCCCTTTTGGTCTCAAAAAGACCCCACTTTTTTCCCTGAGTAAACCTTTGCCTCCTAAGATGCTAGTATTTCCTTAGTCCCATCTGTTAGCCATTTCATGGCCTCTCTTTGCCTACCTAATTTCGTTTTTTAAGCATGCCTTTGAAGGGCCTCCCCTGTTTTTCACGGCCCTGTATCTGATATGTGTCCTCCTTTTTCCTAATCAAACTCTTCATATCCCTTGACATTCAGAGTTCCCTGGGCTTTCTGCCCTCATCCTTTTAATCTTAGCGGAATATGTAAGACTTGAATCTCTCTGTATTATGTTTAAAAGCCTCCCAATTTTCAAGTAACTGCAAGTAGCTGTTCCTAGTCTATTTACCAGGTCCTGTTTAAAGATATTAGAATTGCCCTTCCTCCAATTTAAACACTTAACTTCTCTGCTACTCTTATCCCATTCTGTAATGACTTTGAAACTGAACAGTGTTATGCTCACTGTCCCCAAAATACTCATCCAGTGGAATATCTACAATTTGATTGGCTTCATTCCCTAGGATTAGATTTACACTGCCCAACCTCTTGTAGGACTGCCTACGAAAAGGTCTCCTGGATACATTTTAGAAATTCTATCCCATTTGGTACTTTTATGATTAAGGTGATCCCAGTCAATGTTAGCAAAGTTGAAATTACATTCCAATAGTAACTCTATTTGTCTCAAACCTTCATGATTTTCTGACGGATCTGCTCCTCGGTCTCCTCCTGACTGTTGGAGACCTGTAGTATAATCCCAACCGTGTAATGTTCCCTTTTTTTAATGTGTAAGGTCTACCCAGATTGCGTCATTTAAAAACACTTCTATGATGTTCTCTGTCATTAAAGTAATGAATATCTTTATGAATAATGCAATGACTCCCACCTCTCTCATTTTCTGTCATTCCCTCCCCCACCATTGTGCCTGAAGCTTCTAAAGTCTGGAATATTGAACTGCCAGTCCTGTCCTTTCTTTAATCGTGTCTCAGTTATTGTGACAATACCATACTCTTATGTGCCGATCAATGCTCTGAGTTCATCTGCCTTACCAGTAACGCTCCATGCATCAAAACACACTTTGCATGTGCCTTACTCTGCTTATATCTTCTCCACATACTGGTATGTCCTAGCATTCCTTCTATATCTGATTGGACCTTGCTCCCAACTTTACATTTACTCTGTGCCCTGTTCCCCTGCCAGCTCAGTTTGAAACTTCCCCAACAATGTGAGCAAACCTTCCAGCAAGGATGTTGGACCCAGTCCAGTTCAGGTGCAACATGTCCAGGTCCCACCTATTCCCGAAGCTGTCCTAATGATCCAAAAACTTAGAACACTCCCTCTGACACGATACCCTTACGTACATGTTCATCTGACCTATGTTCCTATTCTGATATTCAGTAGTGCATAGCACTGGAAGAAATCTAGAGATCACATCCTTAGTAGTCTCCCTCTTTAATCTACTACATAACACCCTCAATTTCTGAGGCAGGATTACATTTTTTTTATCATGTCGTTAGAACTAACATGTGTCATGGACTGCTAGTGATTCACCCTCCCCCTTCAGAACGCCAGAAAGCCTTTCTGAGACATCTCTGATCCTGAAACTATGAAGGTAACATACCATTCATGAGTCTCATTTGCTGCCACAAAACCCCCTGTCAGTTTCCCGTACAATCGAGTCCCCGATCACTAACAGTATTCCAGCCTTTTAGCTCTCCTACTGTGCAACAGAGACATCTATGGTGCTGCGAACCCAGCAGTTACTGCTTTCCCCGAGAGACAATTTAGTCCCAGCAATATATTTGTTTGAGAGGGCGTTGGCCATAGGGGACTCCTGCACTGCTGCCCATGCTTTACTCATCTTCCTGGTCAGCCAATGCTTTTCTACCTATGTAATCCTTACTGGTGGTGTGACAAGCTCACTAAGTGTGCTATCCTCAACATTCTCAGCCTCATGGATGCTCCATTGTGAGTCCATCTGCAACTGCAGGTGCTCCATACACTCAATGTGGAGCTACAGCTGAATACACTTCCTGTATAGACATTCACCATCCACACTAGAAGTCTCCCTCATTTCCCACATATTGCAGGAGGAACATTTTATGGGATTGAGCTTTCCTGCCATTGTGAATCTGATCGACTTCAAACAATAAACTAGGAACCAATTAATCACCTTGCGGACTACTCAGCAAAGCAGATTTTTCTCTCTCAGGCTGTCTCTCTCATTTGGCTCCGAGGTTAGCACTGCTGCCTCACAGCGCCAGGGACCCAGCTTGATTCCACCCTCGGGTGACAGCCTGCCTGGAGTTTGCACATTCTCCCTGTGTCTGCGTGGGTTTCTTCCAGGTGCTCCAGTTTCCTCCCACAATTCAAAGATATGCAGGTTAGGTGGATTGGCCGAGCTAAATTGCCCTTTGTGTTCAGGGATGTGTAGATTAAGTGGGTTATAGGATGACAGGTCTGGGTGGGATGCTCTGAGGTTGTGTGTAGATTTGTGGGGCTGAAGGGCCTGTTTCCACACTATAGGGAGTCTATGATTCTATGAACACAAGTAAGGGCTTTACACACAGTTTTCCTTCCAGTACCACTCACTCAGTCTCGAAAGCAGGTTCCCAAGTTGTGTGACAATTTGTCTTTTTCAGTTAATTGATCAAAATAAGCCTGCCTATTCAAAATGACTGGTTGTAAGTGTCCTGAAAAGTAGCTATAGGACAAACAAATCCAATTCATGCGTTTTGGTGAACAGTGTGTACACACTTCTCTGCTGTTGTACACTCTGTCCCTATTAATAAAGCTGATGATATTACCTACTTTATGAACTGCTCTCTCCACCTGTCATGTGTGTCAGAGTTGTCTCCAGTTGCTTAAGCTTGAGATCATGATTTCTGAGCTTGAGAAGTACCTGGAACTACTGTGAGCATCAAGGAGAATGAGAGGTTCCTGGGGTGTAAACTCACAAGCAGGAGGAGTTCAGGATAGTAGATGAGTGGCTGTTCAGGAGAGTAGAAAGAGGTAGGAGGTAGAGGCATCTTTGCGATGTTGCCACACTCAAACTTAAATTCAGCATTAGAGATTGCTGGGAGTGATAACGCTTAGAAGGAGTTCAGTTTTTGAGCCTTTGAATCAACCAGAAAATGGAAGCTAATGAACCCAGCTACCTGCTCAGTGATTTTGGTGACTTGTCTGATAAATTAAGTTTGAAATAGACTTTGTTGCAAGAAGCTGTGTAGAAATGTGTTACATTCACTAAACATAGTGTCTAATTCATCATCATCTCTATGCTGTCATTGGCTTGACAGATCATCTTAGGGAAATAGACAGTACTGTCCAAAGAAGCCTGTTAAATTAAATTGTATGCCCATTTCATCTTGGTGAGTTATGACCATGGAAATCTGGACAAGGGAATTCTATTTAAATAAATAGCTAATTTTAAGGAGGGCTACATATGTTCAGCTTTGGCTCTAGAAAAGGTTCTTGTATCTGTATCTACTGAGCTTTAAAAGATAAAGAAAAGCAAACCTACATTTATTTGGCAACAATTGCACACCCCTTCTGTTTAGCTTGAAACCAGACCTTACCAAAGTGTTCCATAATTTCTGTCTGGAGACAGGCTGTTATGTAAACTGCAGGCCTTCATTTCTATTTCCTATTGGATAGATGTACCATGCCTATTGAAGAAAAGAGATTTTCGTAATACATGTGAACCTAAATTGAGACTCTGTTCCTTACTATCAGACATCTCCTCTTATCTAGACATCTGATTAATTTTACCCTCCAATTTAGTTTGTTGTGTTTTCTGTGTTTTTCCTGCCAAATCACTGTCATCAGTTGTTGCTCCTTGAAGCTGCTTTAATGTAGGTGAAGAGAAGGAGCAGGGTACTAGAAATTTGAAGCCAATTTCTTTTATCCTTTCTAACTGGTTATTTTTCTTTGACTCATTGTTGAAATAACAGAAATTCTATTGGCTGTCTTTTATGTTCTAAGTATTGGCCTTTTTGATGGCATTTTATGCTATCATCTATCTTCTTGGGAATACATAGCTTATTAAATAATCCAAAAACACCAGCAATACTAGAAGCTGGACTGTGCTGTACAATCATTTTCACAGAACTAGGTGCAATAGCTTTGGGAAGAAGAGCACAACTGACTGACAAAGGATACCTGTCTTTTTCCTAATTTCAAATCATCAAATCATTGCTGGCTGCTCTATCCCACTCACCACATGCAAAAATTAGTGGCCAAAATGGAATTAAGATTCCGTCTTTCGGTCTGCCCAATTCACCTACGATGTTGGTTGGCTGAGGGAAGTGGTAGAAAGCAATTAAATGTTTCAAATGAAAGGGAAGCCTCTGTAGCATGCCTAGTTTTTTTTTAAAAAGCCCCCTCCCTATCCAATTCTCCATTATACTTGAACTGCTGATGGCCTCGACGTATCTGGCCATTGGAGCCCAAGAGCCCTTTAAGCAATGCCAGTTTCATAATAACCTGATGGCATGCAATTTGGTTGATGACAGGGCTACGCAGTTTCTGAACCCCTAGGAGACGAACTGTAGAGTTAGAGAAATCCAGACGTTTTGAAAGAATGTACAAGTTTCACTTTTACTTGTCAAGCTTTCTAGTCACAGGTTAAAAAAAACGTTCTTTTCAAAAATTAGTTCATGCAGCAGTCACTTAGAATTGGTTATCAATAACTGAAAAACTTTTTCAAAATTTCACAAACAAATCAACTAGCTGACCTCTGCTACAGGACCTGCTAGAAGTTGAAATCAGTACCTGCATAGTCAAACTCATGAATCAAGGCCTGAGATATCCAACTTCCATGTCTTGTTCCTATAATGAATAATATACTTCTGTTAGAGTTTGGGACAAAAAAAGAATTGTAGCATTGGCTCACCATTGCCTCTTAAAATGAAATGAGCTGATGAACCTATTATTAAGATGCTGTGGTCCCATAAGGAATAGGAATTGGATCACTAGTTCATGTGCTAGATATCTTATTAGATAATGTTCATAAGGAATAGTTGTTCAGTGGTGGCTTATATGAACATATAGAAGCAGCAGAAAACCTACATAGTCATGTTTATTTGATTGTCTATCTTTACGTGCTTGTAAGAAAATAAAAAGTGCAAAGGACTAAATGTCTTCAGAAGCTGCAGAAGCACTTCTTCATGCAGGCTCCCCACATAATTCAAAGGGTCCTGTGTATATATAGGGCAGCTATTGAGCAATGCCAGTTTCATAATAACCTGATGGCATGCAATTTGGTTGATGACAGGGCTACGCAGTTTCTGGACATATTACTGTCTTAGTTCAAACGTAGACAAAAGAACTGAATTCCACAGGTAACAGTGAATCCCTAAATGTGTTGTGGGTGTACCTACACCAAACAAACTGGAACAGTTGAAGAAGGTAGCTCACTGTGACCACCTTTCATTCAGTTATGAATGGGTAATGCATGCTGGCCCTGGAGTGACCTACTGCTGCTTCTAAATGTCCATCCACCACTAAACAATTGCCAAGCAATTGTTCCTTATGAACATTATCTAATTAAACACATGATATTCCATAAAAGGACAACTCTTCCTTCTCTTAATGCTTGTTATGTGTGCATTTGCCTGACTAGTTACCCTAGTATTATCCAGTATGACTGGTGGAAGGCTGCTGACTTGGAGCAAGACTTTGTGTCTTAAAATGCAAAAGGCGGATAAATCGCCAGGACCTGATCAGGTATATCCCAAAACTTTGGGGAAAGCTAGGGAAGTGATTGCTGGGTCCCTTGCAGAGATATTTGTATCGTCAATAGCCAGGGGTAAGATGCCAGAAGACTGGAGGGTGGCTAACACGGTGCTATTATTCAAGAAAAGTAGTAAGGAAAAGCTACAGAACTATAGACTGGTGAACCTGACGTCAGTGGTGGGCAAATTGTTGGACGGGTTTCTGAGGGAATGGCAAAGACTGAGTAGAGATAATCAACATGGCTTTGTGCATGGGAAATTATGTCTCCCTTACCTGATTAATTTTTTGAAGAAATGACAAAAAAGGTTGATGAAAGCAGAACAATGGACCTTGTTTATATAAACTTCAGCAAAATGTTCACAAAAGTTCTGCGTGATAGACTGGTTAACATGATTAGATCACATGGAATTTGGGTACAGCTAGCTATTTGGATGCAAAATTGGCTTGAAGATAGGAGACTTAAGGTGGTAATGGAGGTTTATTTTTTAGTCAGGTGGTCTGTGACCAGTGGTGTGCCACAAGGATCAGTGCTGTGTCCAGTGCTTTCCATCATTTATATAAATGATTTGAATTGAAAATAGATGGTATGGTTAGTAAGTTTGCAGGTGATGTCAAAATTGGTAGTATAGTCGACAATGAAGAATATTATTTCAGAATACAAATGGACCTTGGTCTGTTGGGCTGAGGAGTAGCAGATGGAGTTTAATTTAGATAAACGTGAGATGTTGTATTTTAGTAAGGCAAATCAGGACAGGGCATATATACTTAACGTTTGAGACCTGGGGAATGTTGCTGAACAAAGAGACCTTGGGGTGTAGATTCTTAGTTCCTTGAAGGTGGAGCCACAGGTAGACGCACATTTTGTACTCTTGCCTTTATTAGTCAGTGCATTGAATATAAAGAGTTGGGATGTCACTTTGCGGCTGTTTATATTGCATTCAATTCTGGTCTCTCGCTATAGGAACGATGTTGTTAAACTTGAAAAGGTGCAGAAAAATTTATGAGGATATTGCTGGGGTTTATGGGTTTGAGCTATCGGGAGAGGCTAAATTGGCTGGGACTATTTTCCCTGGAGCATCAGATGCTGAGGGGTGACCTGGAGGTTTGTAAATTCATGAGGGGCATGGATAGGCTGTCCCTATAGCCAAGATCTTTTTCCCAGGGTAGGAGAGTCCAAAACTAGAGTCTTAAGATGAAAGGAGAGTGGCCCCTTTTTAAATCAATGGGGAAATAGTTTCATGCAAAGGGTGGTACATGTATGGAATGAGCTATTAGAGGAGGTGGTGGAGGCTGGTACAAATACAACATTTAAAAGGCATCTGGATAAATTCTTTAAAATGAAAGTTTTAGTGGGATATGGGCCAAATGCTGGCAAATGGGACTAAATGAATTTCGGATCTGAGTGGTATGGACGAGTTGGACGGAAAGTTCTGTTTCCAAGCCGTACAACTCTATGACTCCAAATGGCCTGCGTTGGGGCAGCACTAGACCAAGAATACCTGGCTTCAGACTGCACTGCCTTATTGCTGGCAATCACCTGGACAGTCTGGCTGGCCAACAGCACAAAGGATAGTGGCAGAGTGGCTATTGTTGGATGAAGAATGCTTCCATTTTAAGATGGTTAGCAAGATCATGTTCCATAGCCCCATTCTTCCAGAGACAGCCTCATCAATCTAATGAATCTGCTGCCGTCTCAATTATTAGACTGCAGTGGTACCCCAAAGTCCCCTTTTAGGCATTAGTATCTGTAGTTGTGATGGCAATAGGCTGAGCTCTCATCAGCTTGTTCTGAGTATCCACTGTAGCCCTCAGCTGTTGTGTGGCTTCTGCTTGTGCTGCAAATGAAGTTGAAACATTGGCTGTGATATGCTGCATCATGCTAAGTGTTTTTTATGGAATTGGCCACTACTTCCATGCTGGAGTGGATGGGTCTCAAGCTTTACATGAATCCTTGTGCCAAGTTTGTACCAGACTTTTCCATGTTCCTTGACAGTTGGTGTAGGCTTTTTTAGTGATTCTGTCAACAAACCAAACATTTCTGTATGCATTTTCATCACCCCATCAAATGTGTTGAGACTTTATCCACTGGGACATGTTCTGTCTTTTCCTTCTAGCCTCACTTCTGCTCTCTCAGGTTCAGTAGCTTACCAGCTGAAATTCAGTCAAGGCAGTGGGGTTCTCAGGCTCAGCCTGCCATCCACCCTGCCTCAGCTATGACTGGGATCCCAGGAGGCATGCTTCTAGTCTCTCCAAATCTGCATTTCACTTTCAAAGAGTTCCTCAATCTCATCTGTCTTACTTTGAATTCATTCGTCTGTCCACACTGTTGCATGCTTGATCTGCTTGTTTTAAAATCTTCCCTCTGTGAAGAACCTGTGGCATTCATTGTACACTGAATGTGCTAATTTTGTACAGATGTTTGGTTTTTGTCTTCTGTTTCACATTTTTTTTCTCTTGTGTGATCCAGGTAAGTCTTCGATGATTATGTTGAGCCTTCAATCTAGGACCTCACATTTGTGCATCATATCTCTGTTTGCTTTCTAAATCACATTTTTTTAAAAGGTGTTATAAACTGCACTATTCTGACTGCACAATTTTTACGTAAGATTTATGAGGTAATCTCGTGTGTTGTTCAGTATATGAAGTGGCAAGAAATAACAGACTAATTTTTTCATGTGCTGGACAATATGTTAATCTTGAATATCATATTACTTTGATAATACCAAATATAAAACTTAATTTAAAACTTATTTTTGAGTTCATTTCAAGATCTAAAACATTTAATGTTGTTGTATGTGGAACAGTGGGAATGATTTTGTTTTTATCAGGCTATTTTCAATTTGAAGCAAAGCTTACACCTATAATAAATGTCACTTCTGTTACAATTCCCATTAGTTTTACTGAAGCAAAGGAAGCGAATGATAAATTTGTCATAAAGCAAGTATGATATAAAATATATCTTTCATTTGAATTAGCCACTGTTTTGAAACCATTACCACAGAGTGGTAGTAAATCTTCAGTTAAGAGTTTGATCATGATAAAGATATTTGTCATCTTGAATATATTTTGCAAACTGATACGTCTTTTTTGTTAGCACATTCATGTATATTTTGCTTCTAGTTTCAGTTTACCCTGTTGTAACGAGCTGTGAAAGGATTAAAACTGTACCAATAAGAGCACCAATCAGCTCTAGCGATTACGATGATGCATGTGGAATTATAGGTCAAACAGTTTAGGAAAGAGTGAGAACTAGTATGTGGTCCTCCTCAATATTTCTGTTTTGATGTCTATGTTTCTAACGTAACCTGCAACTAGCTACTAACATACATTAAACTGACCTTGTTAACTACAAGAGATTTGTTCACAGTTAGCTAAGGAAGCAGGAACTGTCATTCCCCAAGCTAGAGGATGGTGGCAATAACTTGCACCATGAGGAGTAGCTGATTGTGAACTGGTACACCCATACAATGTTGTGGACAGTGCTGTAGATGTTATTTTAACTGCTGACAGCATATGGTGGGCAGTGGGGAATGGCCTTCAGATTCAGATTAAACACTCCTGCTCATACAGCAGAGTCATCTGCAAGGAGAGCTGAAAACTTAAAAAGCCCACAGAAAAAAAAAACTTTGTGACCATCCTTAACAGGGAGTAATATTCCAGTGTATGGGAATAGCAACTCAAACATAATAAAAGATGTTACATTTCCTGTTGCAGCTCAACTCCCTACAAGCAGAATCTGCCACTACAAAACAGTTCCGCGGTGTGTTTTAAGATGGTAGACCATGAGTGTGGTCCTTAATCAGAGCACAACAGTGAACTAACAGACTTTGAAGGATCCATGAGTAAAACTTAAAATCTCTGATGGTCCAGCAGTCACATTAAAGTGAAGTCTTAATCCAGGCTGAAAATGCTAAAAGTTGAAAAAATTACTTTCAGCTCGGATAGAGTGTCACAGCCATAGTCAGCAGTTAGAAAAATGGAAGGATGTCTTCTATCTCAAAATGTTCTTCGGTTAATAATTGGCCTACAGTCAGAAAACAGGGAGTAAATGGATAATTCCTACGTTGGCAGGCTGTGACAAGGACAAGTACTGGGGCCCTAGTTGTTTTCAATAGATAGCAATGATTTAGAAGTGAGGACCAAATGTATTAGTCCCAGATTTGACGATGATCAAAAACTAAGTGGGAATAATGATGTGAGGAAGATGTAAAGCAGCTGTGGACAAGCAAGAACATGATAGATGAAATATAATGTGAGGCTGTCAATTTGGTAGGAGGAACAGAGAATATTTCTGAGATGGCTAGAAGTTGGAAAATTTAGATGTATAAAGGAATGTAGGTGTCTTTGTCAATAAGCTACTGACAACTAACCTGCAGGTCCAGGAAGTATTCAGTAAAGCTGATGGAATATTAGCCTTTATTGCAACAGGATCTGAGTACAGGAGTAGTGAAGTCTTTATTCAATTGTATAGGAATTTGGTAAGAGGATACCTGGAGTGCTTTGGTCTCCTTTCAGGAAAGATGTTATTGCAATAGAGGGTGTACATAAATGTTCACGTGACTTGTTCCCTGGATTGTGGGACTGTCCTATGAAAGAGATTGGGCAAGTTGGACTCTTGTTCTCTGGAGTTTTGAAGAATAAGACCTGATCTCATGAAACTCATAAAGTACTTAGAGATAGTCAAGGTAGATGCAGGTAAAATATTTCTCATGGGAGCACAGTTTCAACATTAAGGAAGAGTCTGTGATGAAGATAATTTATTTCTTTCACACGGAGAACCATGAACATTTGGAGCTCACAAGGGTGTGGAAGATTAGGCCATAAATATGTTGAAGGTAGAGATTAATGGATATTTGCATACCACTAGCATATGGAGTTATGGGATAGAGTGGGAGAAAGGTATCACTGTTTATTCAGCAATAATCTTATATAATGGTTGGGTGGCTTGACAGTTTGAATGTCTTACTGCAGTTCCCATGCTCCTGTGTTTCTAAAGGGTGAAGAAAGTTGGGAAACCTTATTTGGTTCACAGAAAAGAAAAGAAACCCATCAGAAGAGTCACAATAAAGGAATAATTAATTCACAAAGAGTGGAAATCACTCAGTAAAACCATCATAAAACAGGAATGATTTAATAAAGCTACAAACAATGGGATTGATGCAGTAAAGCCCCCAAAAACTGAAAGTCCTCCATTTTACTTATGAGAGGTGGGAATCGTCAATTTTAGCTGCAAGGAGTCAGTAGTCCACCATTTTAGCAGCAAGATACAGTAAACCCTCCATTCTGGGACCTAAAAGCAGCCAATGTGCTATTACTTCAAAATAAAATTATTTTAATCAAGCAATATCTACAATCCTAGCAGGAAGACAAAGCATCAGAAATAGTATTGCCAGAAAGATTAAATTTCAGAGATGGACGAAATGAAACACTGAATTGATATCTTGGGGAGAAAAAAAATAATTTTGAGTTATCGAACAGTTGCTGTAACAGAAGAAATACCCAAAGTGTCTCTGGGAAAATAATTGACACAAACCTTACATTTTGGCGAGGTGGTCTCTGTGCAAATGGTCTGTTCTCAAATTTCAAGTTAGACACCACAGCAAGTGTCACTATATTATTTAATCGTGCTTTCTTAATGATGGCTTACTTCTACAGCTGACAACAGTGTACCTATATGATCCAGGATGCCCTCTAATGTAGAGAATGCCAAATATTAAAAAAAACTATATGCAATTCACAATGAATAATTCTCACTCTTGAGTAGGAAGCCAGATTTTGCCCTCAAATTGCTTCAAATGAGGGAGTTACAATGCATAAAGCCATAGAACTGGTCAGGGAAGAACTGGGATACGAGATAATGGGAACTGCAGATGCTGGAGAATCCAAGATAACAAAGTGTGGGGCTGGATGAACACAGCCGGCCAAGCAGCATCTTAGGAGCACATAAAATGCTGCTTGTCCTGCTGTGTTGATCCAGCCCCACACTTTGTTATCTAGGGAAGAACTGGCCCAGGTAAAACCAGTCAAAGGACGGTCAGTAGACGATTTCAAAAAGACGTTTCGGCCCAAGGAAACTGAAATGAAAACAAAATCTGTTGAGAAGAGTTATATTAGCATAAGAATGTTTTTCTCAAGCTGTTGACAGGTGGATACCTATAACTTTACCGTGGTTAGCAGAAATGTGCTCCATTGCTATCAATTCCGAAGAATGCTTAGATTGCAAGAGCTGACAAAAGTTAGCAAGGACAAAGAGCAAATCATGTAATATCCCAGGACTGACATGCTTCATTTGATCCAACTTATGAAACTATAAGCATTGTAACTCAGATTGCCCATATCTTTGTGAATAAATAGATATGACAGATTTAAGTCAGATATTTGTTACTGAGGTCAATGGGAAGAGACAAGTTGAAGTGGAGTATTTGACTTCCTGATCTTCTGCGCAAGAATTCTAAGTGACTGTGACAGAGATCATACCAAACTGGAAATGATCCTCAAATAGCAGAACTGACTAAATGAGCACACTGGTTTAACCAATAAAACAATTTCTGAGGGTGAATGAAGGGGTACAAACGAATCAACATTGAAGTAACATGGGTACATAATTCAGTACTGGTTTGTGGGTTGATACAGAGCTTTTAAAAAATGTGCATACAACTCTGTGGAAGCCAGAATTGAGAAGGAATTACCAATATCCAACAATTCAAGATGCTGAAGCAAGCAATTTCCTCAGTTGCAGTAATGAAAGCATACTCCACAAAAAAATCCAACCTATTAAAGATGCTGCAGATTAAGTGAGCTACAGTTAGCCATCAGAAGGAAAATTAAAGACAGCTGTTTTCCACTCAATAAACTCCCTGTCCTCCTGAAGGGAATGCACTCCAGGAGAATGGAATTATCCAGATCATTTGAATATGTGAAGTTAGAAGGTTGGAGGTAAGCTGGGACAGTGTTATTATGATTAACTTAAATACTAAAAGGAAATGAGCTTTGAAGGTGGTGGGGGTGTTGGGAAGTCCTATGTATGGGCCTGAAAGGGTCAATATCAAAGAATGCCTTAAACGTCATGCAAAATGGAATATGATCAACACAGCTTGGGATCTCAAAAGACAGACGTGACGTCCTGTTTCCTCCATGTTTAACCTGTAACAAGTTGAAAATGTGCAATGTACAATATATTCTCAAATACAAGAGACTCTAGTTAGACAAATAAATAGTTTTCCTCCACCAACCAGACCTCCCCACCCCTACACCCTCTCCCTCCCCTACCCCCCCAAATTCCTGCACTTGAAAGTTGCTGCCACCATCCTCTTCACAAGCAGCAGGTCATACAACATCGTGAGCTGGTATGCCCAGGCAACATAACCCAGGTATTGAGATAACAGGTGTAGAGCTGGATGAACACAGCAGGCCAAGCAGCATCAGAGGAGCAGGAAAGCTGATGTTTCAGGCATGTCTTAGCTTGGCCTGCTGTGTTCATCCATCTCTACACTTTGTTATCTCAGATTCTCCTGCATCTGCAGTTCCTACTGTCTCCATAAGCCAGATATTTCCTATTTCCATCCTTTCTAATCTCAAAAGTGATTTGATTGTTATCTATATGTTCTAATCCATTCAGAATTGTTATGCTGCACCTCTGGAGGAGGTGAACTTGAACCTGGGCCTCCTGCCTCACAGGTAGAGACCTACCACTGTACCACAAGAGCCCTTTGAATTGATTGAGATCCACTTTTAACCCTGTTCACTTGACATGAATCATCTGACCATTTATATGGCACATTTTTTTGCAGCGTTTGTGCCCACGGACAGTTTACATTTTTTTCAAAATCAATCTGTTCAAACCATTCTGCCACATCTTGACAGGTAAAGCTTGAACCCGAACCTCCTGGCCCAGAAGCAGGTACACTACCATTGTGTCATAAGAGACCTCCCACTGTCTGGTTTAACCCTGCTGGTTTTGAATTAGGACAAGGTGCCATCACATGCAAGCACGTGATTTGTTGAAATACAGATGTCAGCTCCAATGGTTGGAGCTACCCAATGCTATATTAACCAGAAACCACATAAATCTGCTTAAACCGGAACCCAATGTTATGAATGTGTCAGTTTAGTGTCTTAGAGCTAGTGAAGCTAATTAAAAATTGCCTCTCAGCTGTAGCTCAGTGGTTCGGAGGATTATTTTCTGCCTTGTTAATTTGGAGAATTTCCAGCACCCAGATTGCTTTCACATTATCTCCGTCTTGTCATCTACAACAAGTTTTAGCTACTTATTATGAATGCTATTATTACCTTGTTATCCTCAAAAAACATATAGGGCTTGAGCATATAGTAGGAGTGGTGGGATAGGTTATGTAGCAAGACGGAATGAAGATGGCAAGATGATGATGAAATTCAAGGGAAATGCAAGCACGAAGAGTGTAGAAAGTAGCACTAATTCTTTCAAGCACGACTGTCTAAGCCAGTTTCTTTTGGAGTTGGTGATGCTGTTTGGCTGGCAGAGAGCAGGTATTTCATCTTCCTTAATAAACATCTACAGGAAAGTATTTTAAAACAAAAGGGGAATCCATTGAATATTATTTTCAAACAAGAGCTATACAATCTCACTTTGATGTGGATTGCTGTTTTAAGTGGGCCTTGGGGATCACCCCAGTAATTGGCAGTCTACAAATGATTAATTTTAACACTAAGCTGTCTGTGGCAATGACTTGTATTGCTTATCAGAAATATGTTTGACCTTTGCGATTTATCACATTAACCAAAACTAGCATTCACATCACCAAAGAAAATGAACCCTACACATATAGATAAATATCCTTTTCTCTAATTTCAGTCTTGCCGTCAAACTATTCATTTCTAAGATTATAATTTCATAAAATACAATATAAGCTGACTTCTAATGTGATCATAACTGGGAAAATTTTCAAGGGCTATAACAACACTCTAGCTATCAGTCATATTGATGTCATTCTCTTAGATTGAGAAGGAAATAACTTCTAAACTAAATACATTATTTTTGTAAGATGGACAGTGTTTTAAAATCCCACATCATTGACATTAAGGTACACACATTTTAATGGCATATCCCTCCCGAGAAAGGACTCCTCAGCTGGAGATTATCCGCTGTGTTTGTTCTGTTTGTTTTTTTGGCTTTTGTGCTGTTTTCCTTTTTTTCTTCTTGGTGGTGTCCTGAACTCCCACCTCAGTGTGGGCGCAGCATGGCCTCGGTATGGACTTCTGGCCTTGAGAATTTTCCAGAGTGATCTCCTTGTCTTGAGAGCCTTGAAGTGAAGCCTGATGTGATCAGGATTCAAGGCTTGGTGCATATTTGAGCCTAGGTGCCAGTGTGGACTGGGTTAGAAGGACTGTTATTCTGAACTTTATATTTCTTTATTTTTTAAATTTATTCCAATGACCTATAATGATGCACTTTTTATTTGTTTATTCTTCTACTTTTTTTTTCCACCAAGAATTTGTACTTCAAAAGCTGTACTAAGGTACGTTTGTACCTAAGATGGTGCTGTAAGTACAACTTGTTAACTTTTCACTGTACTCACATGAGTAAATGCGACAATAAAACTAATTCTAATTCTAACATGATACTTCCAGTTTGGAAATGTTACAAAAGCGGAACCTTTGTTTTTTGATGTATCAAGATTAACCATGATCAAACTGAATTGCAGAGCAGGCTCAAGAGACTAGATTGCCTACTCCTTACTTTGTCTTTATGGTTTAACAGGTTATCATTGCTGCCTTTTTCTGCAGCAAACATGGAGCTAATTACATGGAGATTTGTACCACTTAAAAAGATTTGTTACTTTTTCTCATCCAAGTTATTATAATATTGTTTGTGCCTGTAAAGGTTTGTGACACCATGCAGCCTTACAAGAACGATTGTACTTTGAAGAGAAAGCAATTTCCTCATGATAAGGGAGTTACAGTTTACAGTTCTAAGTAACAAACTGGACCAAGTCATAAATTAGCAAAATATATCAGAACATCAATAGAGCTTTGCACACTTTACTGCCAAGAAACGAATAACTGGTCAAAGGCACTGCATTGTCATCTTGCAATGATTAAGTACTTATGAATTAGCCTGAAATGTACAGATACAGAGTACGCTTGTTAGATTGAACTCTGCATTTCTACCGTATATAATGGTGAAGCACTTAACAACAAGGACTGTAAAGTTGAATGCTTTTTCTTTTTGTCTTTATATTCTATGTTTTGGTTTAATTTTCTGTGATTTAAGATGGTGCTGGAGAATGGCGACACTACACAACAATTCTAACTGTATTTTGTAACAAAATACACATGAAAATGAATAAATCAATCAAATTTTCATTAATTTTAAATCATTTAAATATTACAAGAATGAAGAATTGCACATATATCATTTAAGACTGATTGATTATATTTGTTGCTATCTGGTTAAGGCATAGGGTGACATGGTGGTTCAGTGGTTAGCAACGCTGCCTCACTGCACCATGGACCTATGTTCAATTCCAGCCTTGGGCGACTATCTGTGTGGAGTTTACATGTTATCCCTCTATCTGCATGAATTTCTGCCAGGTTGTCTAGTCTCCTTCCACATTCCAAAAGTGTGTTGATTGGGTGGATTGACCATGCTAAGTTGCCTGTTTTGCAGCTTGAGTGAATTAGCCATGCTAAAGAATGTGAGATTATGGAGATGGTGGGGAACTGGGTTGGATGCTCTTTGGAAGGTTGGTGCAGATTTGATGGGCTGAACGGCCTCTTTTTGTATTGTAGGGGTTCAATGATACTTCATTCTCTTGAAAAATGTTTGATATTTCTGTGTGGAAGTGATTCTCAAACTAGTTCTGCAGAGGCCTTTTGGGGGATGATTAATACAAGCATGAGCAACTTTCCAGGATGTATAATCACTAATAAGCGTGGCCAAAGGCCTGACCTACTCAGTCCAGGCTCCTGCTCCCTCTAGGGTCCTGCACTCTTTCACCTTCTGCTTCCTTTGGGTCCCTTCTCTTGACATGTTTCTTCTCTGTTTGTAACATGCATAATTATGTCCACTGTACCTCTTGGAGAGCACACACACGCATGCATGTGCGCATACACATCCTACTGATTCATGTGTTGCCGCGAAGAATGGCCAGACGCTGGTGAAAGGCAGGCGCTTCCACCTCACTGACATCTAAGTGAATATGTGTCTCTGAAAAGCATTATTAAAACATTTTCAAGTTAGGTTTATTATATATCAGTATAAACTAGCTGGGGTCCATGATTACTATTCTATTTGAGAAGTGAGATTTGAGTCAAAAATGTTTGGGAACTCCTGTGTATGGTACTGGTTTAAAAAAAAATACAATTTTAAGTGTATCATTTTTGGTCCTGAGAATTTGCCTCTGATTGCAAACATGACTGCGTAGCAGTACCTTGTGAGCTGTAAGGAATAAATAGCTGTCAGCACCACATTTGTGTGCCTATTTATTTTCAATTGCGCCTCTCTTTTTTTTCTCCCTTTTGTGTTATGAAGGCAGGAATATTGTGTGTCTCCAATATTAAATGAATTCATTCGGTTAAAACAATACTAACTTTACAATGTTACTCGTAATATTATTGGCGATTTCTTAACCCCTTGCATTTCAAGAAAAAGACAATGTTTTTGTTGAAATAACATACAGTAGAATCTGGAACAAATGAATCTTCCAAGCACGAATATTGTACTCTGTTTAATATGCAATAGTTTAATACTGTTACTTTAATACTGGCAGTTCAATAGCTTTCACTGTTATCAGAGTACCTCTTTTATAAGCAAAGTGTCTTGACTTCTTTAACTGAATGATGAAAGAGGGGAAGGAAAATCAGGAAGAGCAGCATTTGACACAAATATTGTCAGGTCACAATGATGTTTTGGGTATTGTCAAAGGTTGAAAGTTTGCTAGGTTTTGAAACACAATCCATTCACTGTTCAAATAAATAAGTTGTGACAATGAAATTCCTTCAACAACCTGGAATTTCACATCTTATTACTTTTACATAAAAACAACATGACTTCAGAATTTGAAGTTTCTAAACAGCGTATATAAACAAAAAAGTGTACAGTGGGTTTCCTTGCATTGGAATCTTAAGCATACCAAGTAAAAACTTCATAAAGAATGATACCAGGAAGTTCTGATCAAGATTACGTGTGGCAGCATCTGTGAGGCGAAGATTAATATGATTCTTCAGAACTCTAGAAGCTTGTTGTGGGAAAACTAAGTCTTGTGTTAGATATTAGAAGTGGCCTAAAACTGGCTAGAAGTGCACCCCTACATGTTTGCGTACCCAGGACCACAAAATAAAGTGGTTTTAAAATGCACAGGCAAACCCTGAGTTGGTGCTGGTGGTGTTAGATACATATGGAATCCAGCTACCGGAGTGGTGCCTTTCTCAACTGCAGAAATTAAACTTCTATCGTACCCATCAACTATTCAGACATATAACAGGAATTGTCTCAAGGGAAGCCTGATCCAGGCTAGCAAATTAAAAGTAGTAAGAAATACGTTGAATGATTTGGCAAGAGCTTACAGCACAGGAGTGTAATAGCCATACAACGCAGACACAGACCCTATAGTCCAAGTCATCCACACTGACCAGACATCCCATAGGACCTAGTCCCATTTGCCAGCATTTGGCCCATGTCCCTCTAAACCCTTCCTACTCAGGTAAACATCCAGATACCTTTTAAATATTTTTTTCCACCATTTCCTCTGGCAGCTTGTTCCATTCACACACCGTCCTCTGCATAAAAATGTTACCTCTCAGGCCCTTTTTAAATCTTCCCCCTCTCATTTTAAACCTATGCCCTCTAGTTTTAGATTCCCCCACCCTAGAAAAAAGACCTTGGCTATTCACCCTATCCATGCGCCTCATGGTTTTATAAACCTCTAAGATCACCTCTCAACCTCCAATTCTCTAGGGAAAATAGCCACAGCTTATTCAGCCTTTCTCTATAATTCAAAGCCTCCACTCCCGGCAACATCCATTGTGAATCTTTTCTGAATCCTCTCAAGTTTAACAATGTCCTTTTGATAGAAAGCAGACCAGAATTGTATGCAGTATTCTAAAAATGACCTCACTAATGTTTTCTGTATCCACAATATGATGTGCCAACTCCTACACTCAGTATTCTGACCAGTGAAGGCAAGTGTACCGAATGTTGCCTTCACCACCCTGTGTAACTGCTACTTCACTTTCTGCACTCCTTGGTCTCTTTGTTTGGCAACATTCCCCAGGGTGTCAGAAATGGATTGATTGTGTGTAGATGTGTTCATGCCTCATCTCAGTCCTAACATTTGTGAATTCAAAATGGGGAAGGGGGGGTGGGTTAGAAGTGGCTCAGTGCATTGCCACTGTCTGAGGTCTGGATGATAAAAATTTAGACAGTGAGATGTAAATTGGCCAAAAGACCAAATTGGTGATGATGGTTATCTTGCCTAATAATCCTGTATGACTAGATTTAGTCTATAGTAGTCGCAGAGGATTATGACAGTGTTTTTCAATGGCAAGGATGATTTAGCAGAGTACCAAGTTCTAGCTGTATTGGAGGAAGTGTGAGTTTGACGGGGGGATAGGGGTGAGTGTAGCTTGCTCCTCCATCACATTTCGGTGGGAACATTGAAATGACTGCCTCATTTGACTCTGACCTAGATCGCTGCATACAATGCTTTTATGGGCAGATTGTCACTAACCATCTCTTTGATTTCAGGGTTACTGTGTACTGAAGCCTGGCACTTCTGACACGAATTATTGGGGCCAGCTGTGGGTTAGGTTAATTTAGTTCCTTGTACTCAGTGGTGTTCTGTCAGGAGCTGCCCTCTTTCTTAATTGGCCATATTGGTGATTTATTCAAAATGCTATAAGAGTGTAGGACACTTTACTTTAACAAGCATCTGATAACTTTGGCCTCCTCCTCCTCCTCCTCAGTTTGGGAAAAGCACATTGTCTTTGTGGCTTTAGATCCAATCCCCCTAACACAATCTCACCTTCTATTTGACCATGGTCATGCTTGTGACTGGCAAATGCACACACGAGTTGTATGAGGATTTCCTATGAGGTGGGACCTCTGTCATTTCAGTGGGTCCAATCCACAACCCTCCATGATACGTGATATCCAACTGGGGGTACGAGGGGTGGGATTTCCTCCACAAAATTTGGCTGAGTGATCTCTTCTACCAAATCAACTGTTGCTTGCCTCTCCCATCCTTCCAGCAGTATGGATTAGGATCTTGAGCCTGGCTTTTATGGTGGTGTTAACTACCGGAATAGTCCCATGAGAAGTGGCCTGTGCACCAACAGTTGTAGTATTTCCCTGCAGTAGTGGTAGATGCTGCCTTGGACCTCTCTGCTGCTGATCCCTAAATCCCAATGTAGGACAGACATATGGATGTGGATGGCTCTGATAATAACTCCCCTTATTTCAGTCACCCATTGCATTTCTTCACACGGGACCGGGGTTTGGGCCTTTTACCAGCTGGATTTTTCCCGTCTAGACTTGGGGTGTTCCAATGCATGAGTCTCTTTCCCTTACGCCTGGGACATCCTCCTTATCACCTAATGTTCACCATTTTTGCTGGCTTTCCTCACTGCCTCAGTGCGGGTCCAAGGTGCCCAGTTCAGCAGCGTCAGAACAGATTGACTTAAGTTACTGAATACTCCCAAGAACTGTGTACACAGGCACTCGGCAAATACACTTGGATGGTCTTCCTCTCTCACTGCCTACACTTATCTAACGCCTCTGCAGAGCCTCCTGTATTGTATCCAGCAGCAGCTGGGATTGTCTGTAGCTCCCCTCCTCCCACATTCTGAGGATTCGGGGTGAGAGAATCGATCAGGCACATAGATATTAACTTGACACCCTCAACATCATTGAGCCCATGGAGAACTCTTTGGTGGTGGGTGCTGTAAAAAAAAAGTTTGGGCATCAGCTGTGGGTTTATATCCGAGGATTTTTTTTTGCTATCTCCATCAATTTCACCGCCATCAAACAGGATTGCACTAGTAATTGGATTATTGCTCTGGCAGGTCTGACGAGATGTGGTCAGTGGGGTTGGTTCATCAGGGCACAGTAAGATCACAGAGGTGCCGAATGATCAACTCCCACTGCAAAGGGAGTTATGTGTTTCCAATCTCCTCTGCTAGTGTATCTATGGGTTGTTCTTCCAACTCCTTCCCCATAATTGCTGTCCCCATCTGATTCCAGTCCCAAATGCACTTTCTTTTTGCCTTTTGTGCAGAAAGTTGGGACTTCAGTTTATTTTTCAGTCGTGTGCTGGCATTTTCAATGATCCACAGAGCGAGTTCTGTTTTCTTTGCCTGCCTGGTGCAGGAATCTCAGAGCAACCTGTAGATTTTTGCAATTCTCAGTCAGCTCGCCCACAGCTTTTCCTGATCACTGAGGTGCACTGAGAAGATCTGAAACTCTCCCAAACGTACACCATTCACCAGTTCCTTTGCTCCTGCTCCTGCTGCTTTGACTCTTGCCCCAATTTCTACTTCACTTCCTCCAGCAGCTTACTTAGCTTCAACATTTCCCATTCTCTAGCTCTCAGCTGCTCCTATTGCCTCTCTGAGGTTTGAAGCATGTTTCCCTTCAGCTTTGTCTACCACCTCGCAGCATTTTTGTTCTTTGGGAACTGGACCCGTCATTTGCTGACTGTGTAATGGTTGAACGACCTGGATACTTATCGAGGTCCTTTCTTAGCACGTCCTCCCACTCTGGGCACTCTAATTTACAGTTTTCTCTGTCTGTCTGTCTGTCTCTCTCTCTCTCTCTCTCTCTCTCTCTCCATCTGTCTGTCTCTCGGTGTCCCTGACCCTACATTAGCTGCCTTTTCACTTTGATGCACCTTTGGCTTCCCAATCCTGACCCTGATCTAGCTTCTCTGAATCCTTGTGGGTCTCCAATGCCAGTACCTGGCTTCTTGGTCCTCTGATCCTGTATTCAGCTTCACTGCCCTGTTTGCTGTGGTTCCTTGACCCTGTACTAGCCTGTTCTAGGTTTCGTTTTCAGTGTCTCCCCAACCATGTACAATTCTTGCAGTCTGTCCTCCTTGTGTTACAAGCACTTGGTTTATGGCCCAAACTCTGATCAGAAACCTTCACCATCTTCCACCGACTTTAATTCTGGTCACCACATGGTGCAGCTGCCTTCTTAATTCAGTTTCAGCTTGAATGTCTGAGAGTTCAAAGTTAGTGGGGTTTGACTCGGAGCTTATACATACAAGCTTAATGGAAGACCACCCTGGGACAAAAATGTTGTCTGTGCTTTGGGCTCTCTGGCCAGTTTATGTACACACAACACTGTACCCCAAGCGCGGTAACAAAGTGTGGAGCTGGATGAACACAGCAGGCCAAACAGCATCTTAGGAGCACAAAAGCTGACGTTTCAGGCCTAGACCCTTCCCCCAAGCGATCTGGTCAGTTAGATGGACAAAGGGGCACAGAATTTAATGGCTATTCTTGATTTTAGTAATAGATCATTTATTTAAAATACCATGTGAGCATTTCCTAAATTCCCTCAATATTTGCTCTTTATATAGTTAATTCCACCTCAGGACCTTACCTGGAATGATCCACATCTACGAGCCGGGCTGCTAGAATTTCCTTCCTCTCCAATGTAGAGTTGACTCTCTTCCACAAAGATTGGTCTCGCAGGTCAAGGCAGGTCTTTTCCTGGGTCATCTTGTGTTGCCATGTGGTTTTATGCCACAAGTTTTGCTATGAGTCTTTGCTGTAGGCCTTCGTTGAAGGGATAGATTTCGGGTGTTGTGTTTTTTAATCACTCTCAGCCTAGACCATTCAATGTTCTGTGGCCTTTGGCCAATGGAGCCATGAGCAGGGGTCAAAACACTCAGTCAGTTTGTGCCCACACTCTTTGCTATTGCCATGCTGAGGAGGAATAAACAGTACATTGTCAGACATTGGCTGGAAGTCAAGGCATCAGAAAGGTACTTCTCCAAACACAATCCTCGGGCTGGTTGTAACTGGTTCTCCCTGAATCTTTGTGACCTCCTTGGCCTTGGTTTCCACTGTTCTGTGTAGCTGACAGCTATTGGCTGCTGTTTAATTTAGTTTGGCCAATCTTCTGTCGCGCCCGATTTCTCTGACTGTCTGTCATTTTAGAATGCCCAATTTTGGGCCTGCAGTTGCTTGAACATGACTGAAATATACCTTTCTCAGTTATTGTGAACCTCAAATTATTGTTTCAAAGCTAGTTGCACAAACTGTGTGCATTTTGTGTTCCCCCACTGTTAAAGGGACTTTGGAGTTAGAGAAATACTTCAAGGTGGAATGGCAAAGCTAACCGTAAAATTCATATTTCTTAAAAATCACAGATTTAGTTTGTTTGCAAATAACTGAATTAAATTCAGGATTGTTAACTATTGAATGGGATGAATTACATAGATGTAAGCAGGGTGTCAAACTTAACTTTATTCTCTCATATTGTCATTACAATTTAACGGCTTTCCATGAGAACAGATGACCATTTTGTCTGTAGTTATAGATTTGCAATGTGATTTCAAAAAGCAGTTAATTTTGTGTCTATTGACTCTTTTGAAAGGAATTGGAGGAATATATAGTTGAAGAATGTTGGCAAAAGGTTTCAAGGATCAGTCTGGACATGAATGATCAGACCCTATGCAGAACACAATGTGTAATGCACTACCGGGATCATGGGAATGTCATTAGTGGAATGCAGCTGCCCGAGCATATTATTCAGGCAATGAAAGCTGCTCAGCACAAAGGCAGTTACCACAGTGAGACTGGCCACGTGAATACTTGATATTTATAGGCATTTCCTGTACAGGACACAAATATAAAGTAACACAATTAACTGAAACAATTGTGTAATGTAAAGCTTATATTCTGTAATATGACTTAAGCAACAGCCAATATTTTCATTATAAATCATGTGTACCCCTTATTTTTTGAGAATGCAGTGTTTTCAGGAGGTTCAGTCTTTTAAGAAAAATGTTAGTCATTGGCTATAATCAATTCATGCCCCAAAATCCCAGAGTACTCAATTATAATCTGAAGCAAAGATTTTTTTTTCTCTCTTCGCTATTATTTTACATTGTTAATAGAGTCCAGCTGCAATTGAAAAGCAGGGATGAACGATGGCATTCTCTTGCAATACTTAATCGACTTGAATTCAGAAGTTTTTCTTCAGCCGAAGGAGACAATAATTCTACCTTAAAGCAGGCTCAGTATTCAAATCTAAATCTTGATGAGTCTCAAGACAATATTTCATGGCCATGAATAGTTTACATTACTCATTTTTGACAAGATTGGTAGATTATGCATGTGGATGGGCTTTGTTAGAAAACTGTTATGAATCAAAGTAATAGTATCCTTTACGTTCAAATTTTGCATTGTTGGATGGAGTGTAGTCTCTCTACCATCAGATACAGTTATGTCATAAGCTGATGTGTACACGATCATTTAAGATTTAAAAACAGAATTGTAGGGGGCTGTTTTTGTAACTGACAATTTTAAAAAAGTAAGATTTCTTGATATTGTAAATATTCATCATTTTAACTTTGAGATTGCATCACAAAACAGTACTGCGTGTGGAATCCATATCAATTTACCCCAACCAGACGATGAAACCACTGCTAATTGTCGGGAAAAACCCATCTGGCTCACGGGTACCGTTTTGGGGAAGGAGGTTACTGTCCTTACCAGGCCAGTCCTGCACCTGTCTCGAGAGCAACAGCAATGTGCTTGATCTTTACCTGCCCTCTGGGCAATTAGGGATGGGTAATAAATGCTGCCCTGGCCAGTGATGTCTACATCATATGAAGGAATAAAAAAGAAGAGAAAAGATCTGTATCCCAGTGGGAGAGTTTGTGCATTCAGTCAAGAAGAGACCTGTACCCCATGAAAACCAATGCATTCAAGATACAGTGATAGGAGATGGTTAACAGAGGTCCCCTCGAGAAAGCTGTACTGACTCAGCCCTATTTTACTATGCACTCGGCAATCTTATCCTTAATAATGCGCTCTACAATCTTACTGGTCTATAGTTTCCAATCTTCTGCCTCTTTTTCTTCTTAAACAGGGAAGTAGGCATTTTCCAGGACGCTGAGGAGTAGCAGATGGAGTTTAATTGGGATAAATGAGAGATACAGGAGTTTGGGGTGCCATGTTGACGTTGTACAGGACGTTGGTGGGGCCTCTTCTGGAGTGCTATGTACAGTTCTGGTCACTCTGTTAGAGGAAAATGTCATTAAATTGGAGAGGCTGCAGGGAAAAAAAAACACCAGGATGCTACTAGGAATGGAAGGTTTGCATTGTAAGGATAGGATGACACTTTTTTCCACTGGACTGTAGGAGGTTGAGGGGTGAGCTTTATAAAGGTTTATACAATCATGAAGGGAGATTTTGAAGCTGGTGAAATCCACATTGATACAATTGGGTTGCAGAGTTCCCAAGCGGAATATGAGCTGCTGTTCCTGCAACCTACGGGTGGCATCATTACGGCACTGCAGGAGGCCCAGGATGGACATGTTGTCTAAGGAATGGGAGGGGTAGTTAAAATGGTTCACGACTGGGAGGTGCAGGCCCCACCAACATCCTGTACAACCTCAACAAGCAGTTTATTTCGAATCGAGCATAGATGTTCTGCAAAGCGGTACCCAAGCCTCCAAGATAATAAAATGTGAGGCTGCATGAACACAGCAGGCCCAGCAGCATCTCAGGAGCACAAAAGCTGACGTTTCGGGCCTAGACCCTTCATCAGAGCTCTGATGAAGGGTCTAGGCACGAAACATCAGCTTTTGTACTCCTGAGATGCTGCTGGGCCTGCTGTGTTCATCCAGCCTCACATTTTATTACCTTGGATTCTCCAGCATCTGCAGTTCCCATTATCACTGGTACCCAAGCCTCCGCTTGGTTTCCCCAATGTAGAGGTAGCCACAGCGGATGCAGTATACCACATTGGTGGATGTGGAGGTGAACATCTGCTTGATGTGGAAAGTCATCTTTCAACCAGCTTCAAAATCTCCCCTCCCCCCACTGCACCCCAAAACGAGCACAGCTAGTCCCCGCCTCCCTAACCTGTTCTTCCTCTCACCTATCCCCTCCTCCCACCTCAAGCCGCACCTCCATTTCCTACCTACTAACCTCAACCTGCCCCCTTGACCTGTCCATCCTCCCCGGACTGACCTATCCCCTCCCTACTTCCCCACCCATACTCTCCTCTCCACCTATCTTCTCCTCTATCCATCTTTGTCCGCCTCCCCCTCCCTCCCTATTTATTTCAGAACCCTCTCCCTATCCCCCTTTTCTGATGAAGGGTCTAGGCCCAAAACACCAGCTTTCCTGCTCCTAGCCTGTTCTAGGTTTCGTTTTCAGTGTCTCCCCAACCATGTACAATTCTTGCAGTCTGTCCTCCTTGTGTTACAAGCACTTGGTTTATGGCCCAAACTCTGATCAGAAACCTTCACCATCTTCCACCGACTTTAATTCTGGTCACCACATGGTGCAGCTGCCTTCTTAATTCAGTTTCAGCTTGAATAAAGTTAGTGGGGTTTGACTCGGAGCTTATACATACAAGCTTAATGGAAGACCACCCTGGGACAAAAATGTTGTCTGTGCTTTGGGCTCTCTGGCCAGTTTATGTACACACAACACTTTACCCTTTTCTGATGAAGGGTCTAGGCCCAAAACACCAGCTTTCCTGCTCCTAAGATGTTGCTTGGCCTGCTGTGTTCATCCAGTTCCACACTTTGTTCTCAGCATCTGCAGTTCCCATTATCTCTGATTTCAATTTCAAATAAAATGTCCTTTATATATTTTTTGAGACATTAATATGATGACACATACTCCGTCTCCATGTATACTGTTGGTTAATTAGTGTTGGGTTGTTCAACTATGATTAGGTTCCCAGGACACCATTCAATTGGTAGTCTTGTTACTCTGATCCAAATAGGCCTCTTTTGGTACATGGGAAACTTAGTTTCCATGGTTGCTTGTCACCTCTTATCCCTTAACTATGATGACTGTGTCTGCTATTTTGTGCAAGATTGTAACAGTCGTCTTTGAGATTTCTCATTGTTCCAACTGTCATAGTTGCTGTCCTTGATAAGTGATAGGAAGGGCCTTCTCTATACTTGTAATTAGTTTCTAAAGCTATTCTTTCTAATGTTTTGTCTAGCAATTTAACATATATGTGTGTTAAGTCTATAATTTATTGGGAAACTATGTCTATAATTATCTTAAAGAATCTTAATCCTACTTGTAGCACTATAACTGATTAGAAAAAAAAAGACTAAAATTACTAATTGGTATGAAATTTTCATATCTTTAGGGCAGCAAAGAATGTTGCATGTTCAATCTTACTGAGGAACAGACTGCTATTGTCCTGTACTCAGGTCACATTAAACAAGTATTTCTCACGCTGTATAATTTCTGTTAAACATGTACTGCAAAGCTAGTTGGAACTATCATCTGCCATTTTGCTGTACTGTCATGGGACAGTCCTTACAGTATTCCCTGTTTGCCCATTGCCAGACAATAGCCATAGAGACACGACTGCAGTTATGAAGATATTCATATGTTTGTTTGTATTTTCCTCATCTCCCTGCTGGAAGTGTTGAATCAGAAATGGCCTATATTTGTCGTGTTGCCTTCTTGCATTTCTCCCATCAATCCTTTCAGGTTGCAGGAATGTCAGTACCAAATAATAACTATAAAAATTCTTCTAACAATCTTTGGATTTAATATTCTGTTGCTTGATGATTTCTTGTGTTTCTTTAGAAGGCTTGATCCAGTCTTCTCTTACAGTGAAGTGTGTTTAGTGCATTCGTGTTGCTTGTCATTCTTCAATGGTAGGGATATGGAGGTGGTTTTCAAGCTTCTGCAAACAATACTTGATCGAATTTTCAGTACTAAAAGAAAAACAATCATAACATTGATTATTATAATTCCCTGGATGAAAGATGTCTCCAGGGATCTCAGCCACCCTGTGGCCCAACTTCATAGGTTTGAAACTGGGAATTGTTGGTACCGTTTTTTTCGGCGAGAAGCTAATTAAAGGCCATCCTGTTCTGTAGTGCCATGCTTTGGATGGTGACTGTTTCAGCATTAATCTTATCAAGGGCCTGAGAGGTGTCATTTGCTACCTGTTCTAGGATAGCTGCCATGTGGATAGATTCCCTTGGTTAGCTTGGCTACACCATACCAGGGTGTCAAGATGGCAAAGCACATTTATGTTTCTGTAATGGCACATTTCTACAGCCTCAGTGATCCCCACCGGAGGGATGATGTACGGCATACAAATGGCACCACATAACTTAGGTAATGTGACCCTGCCCAAGGTAAGGTGGTAAGCCATGCACATGCTTTATGTCCACGTGCAAAGCAAGTGCCATTGTACGGATAAAATGAGTTTATATTCAGAAAACCAGACATGATGACGTGAAATTGATAAACTTAAGTTTAGGTGTTGGCAAAGAAATATATTAATATATTCAATACAGCTACTCTGATGTGAAGACCAGCTCCCAGCTCTGATGTGATGAGGCAAATGGAAGCAACCAGTTTTTCTACCCTTGATGTTTTGGCAGTGATAACAGATGGTGGTGCCTGGGAGGTATTAAATTAGTATTGGTACCTTTAAAAGCAGAAAAGCTGTGCCCTGTTTATTCCCAATTATCTCTGGTACTGTGAATGCCCCCACCCAATATATGCTGGCCTTTACAGAAGACTTGCCAGCCAAGCGAACGCCAGCCATTAGGGATTCATTTTGATGAGTGATACATGCTGCCAATTTAGATGTGCAGAAAGGAATTGGTCTCAGAGGGGTACCATCCTTTGAATGTATGGGAAGGTGTGAACAAACCCAGCAACTGGAGACATCAGTATGTTTGGCATAAGTATATGAAATATACATAAACGTATTAATGTTAAGTTCCCTCTTAATCAGGAGCCCATTGGTTCTCTGTGGGATCAAAATCAAAAGAAGCCCATAAAGAAGTTTTCATGCTTATGTTATAATCACTGTTGTTAATTATTCCAATTACCTCCATGCAACTGTGTCACAATCTGTTTTTCGAGGTCTCCAGAATTATGTTGATTGTTGAAGTTTTGAGATGATGTTGCTGGAGGGTGTCCTGTGTTCTGAGAGAAGAAGGTAAAAGAAAATACCAGACTTGCTGGCAGCTGTTAGTTTCTATATACTTTTAGCTGAACAGGATGCCTCCATTTACCAACTCCATTTTCATGAACAAGCACACTCCTATTACCTGTAAATATTACCTCATGAGGTCTGTCCCATCGAAGGAATCGGGCTCCCTTGCTTGAAATTATTTTCACCAGGTCCTTTGATTCTGGGGCTGGCATGGGAGTGACCAGTTGAATCCCAGCAGTCACACCCTGTAGTTTCACAGTTTTATTCGTTAGTGGTAAATCCGGACCTGTAATAAAAATACAACTCCGGTATCTATTAACATGCTGCACTGCCAGCCCACTAACAGGGCATTAATACATATCCTGTTATCCCAATCCCTTTCTCTGATGGATGATACTAGTCATTGGTCCCTAAATAGTTTCTGAAATCCATCTGTAGTTAATTGTAATATAATCTGTGTACTACGGTTGCCATTGGCAACCAGCTGGCGATGACTCTGTGTCTGTTTAATTCCTTGTTCCTGCTTGCCTCAATGCCGGAATCCACACCCTCTTTATTTTAGCCCTAGTTTTCCACAGTTCTCATGTTTCTTATTGAGGCAGTTCTTGGCAAAGTGCCCATCCTTATTGCACACGAAACACTCTCCTTCCTTTTGTTGTTTTGGACAGGCTCCCTCTCTGTGTATGCTCCCTGTAACAACTTCTGCTAGTTCCTTAATATTCCCTTGGTTATTTTCTGTGTTCATAGCCCAATTGAGTACTTCCTTAAAGTTATTCCTGACTGGCATCCCAAGGTTGATCACTGTTTTCAAGGGCAGCTCTGATCCATCTTTAAATTGCAAGAGAACGACGTTACCATTCCACTGGGGGTTTTGGGACACCCCTGCCCCACTTTCTTTATAAGCCTTGAACTTGCGTTTGGCATAATCTTCGACTGATTCCCCTTGTTTCGGACTTTTGTCCAGTTTGGAGCAGGTTTGCCAAGGGCGTGGGCACAAGCTTGCCTGAACTGTTTCCATTTCTGGGCCACTGTTTGTCTTGTATTTTCTGTAATCCAAGTGCAGTCTTTAAAAGAAGCTGCTACACTTTCCCACACTGCCCTGGGGATTTTGGTTGCTGTTAAGACTTGTAGGTTGTCAAGGGTCAGTCTGTGCTCCTCAGAGAGACCTTCCAATTTTTCCCAGAATCCTATATTGGCTCATGAGCTTTGGGAGGGTGTTTAGTAGCACTTGTCTCATCCCCCCAGGCTCAGGGATCTGTCTACCCTTAACCCCATCATTCTCCCTCAGAGATTCGTGGAGTATTTAGTGCTAGTTGGGGTCATAGAATACGGAGGTGGCCCGACCCTATATCCATACCCGTCGTCGTTATGGTGTTCATGCATTGTATGTTCAGTGTCAAGGTTGCAATCATTGGAACCATTGTCAACATCATCCTCGTCTTTTGAATACTGCTGAGAGTTTTCAGGCATTTCTGACTTTATTGGTGCAGGCGGCTGAGATGGGAACATGCCTCCTTTTCGCGTATGCTTGTCTTGTTCCTTTTTAGATGCCACTGAAGCTATCTTAATGTTTTCTTCTATCCATGCAACATTTTGTTTAAACAGAGCTGATTGGATAATTACCCCTTTTTGTGCCTTTTTCTTCTTCTGGTCCAACCACCGACCCTTCGGCTCTAATTCACACCCCTCACTATTCCAATCATTTGGGTTGTCTCTTTAATTAGTGCTTTGTTCTTTTCAAACACTGCCTGCAGGATTGACCTATACGAACCCCAGGTATTCTTACCAGCTCCATTTTTATTTGCCATTGCCTTAGATTCCCTCCTGTTTACAATTGTTTGTGTTTAAGACAGTTCTGTTGTCTCTCTTGTGTTATTTATGAGCACAGGCCTTTGTTTTGAGTTGATTTAAGGAGGCAGAGATAAGTTATGTCTTTTTTCTTGACTTTCAATTAACTTTACTCAACTACGCTCACTTTCTAGGAAATTTTTACCTCGCTTTAAAACACAAATTATAAATCAATATTTCATAGTGGGTTTTTACATGACAGTGACTCGTCTGTTAAAGTGATATCACTTTTAATCAGAGATAATGGGAACTGCAGATGCTGGAGAATTCAAGATAATAAAGTGTGAAGCTGGATGAACACAACAGGCCAAGCAACATCTCAGGAGCACAAAAGCTGATGTTTCGGGCCATAATCATGCGTGTTCCAAACTTGATACAGACATACACACTGTGTCACTTCAAATCATCATACCTTACCAAAGATACAAACTAAAGTCAAAGTAACCCCAGTTCTAGAGCTGCAGAGAACAGAAGCACAATTTATATAAGACAAAACATAACAACCAATGAGCAGAAGTACATTCAAACCAGGCCACAAAGAGTTAACACTGTATTCAGAAACCATAGTCTGTCTCTCTCTCACTGGTAGTTCTTCCAAATAACTCTACATTGCCTGTCTCTTGAGACCTCAATATTCTTTGTGCATTCCTTTGCACCCCAGTGGTTTCTCTAACCCTAGTATTTCTACACGCACACTTAGATTACCACACCCTCTAACTCTGCTTTCTTCATCTTTGCTCTAATTACAAAATCCTTTTTTCTCATGTTTTGACCGAGAGAGACACATACACACCAACTGCCACACTGTCTCAAGGGTCATAATCAAAATGCTCACCCACTCAGTAGGCTACAGTATGTCGGTGTCAGGCATAAAAACCTGCTCTTGCAGCACCGAAAGCTGTTGGAGTGAGTCTTTTACAGGGGATAATAATCTTTCAGGAGTCAACATAGTTTGAGGCACTTGGTAATTTTTATTCATGTATTCTACTGGTGGAATACAAGGAGAGGCCAAAGACTTCCCTCAAATCTGTGAGGGTTCAATTCCTCTCTTAACCTGCAGCTCAGATTGGAAAAAAAGTCATCAATGCTCCAACTTCAATTTCAAATAATATGCTTTTTATACATTTTTCTTGTGACATTAACATGATGGCACATACTTCCTCTCTGTGTATACTATTGCTGAATTAGTGTTGAGTTGTTCAACTATGATTGGATTCCTAGTGCATCATTTAATTAGTAGTCTTGTTACTCTAATCTGAATGGGCCTCTTTTGGTACTTGGGAAACTTCTTTTCCCTGGTTACTCGTGACCTCTTATCTCTCAACTATGGTGACAGCATCTGCTATTTTGTGCAGGACTGCAACAGAGTCGTCTTTAAGATTTCTCATCGTTCCAGCTCTCGTGGCTGATGTCCTTGATAAAAGATAAGAAGGACCCTCTATATTATTCAATTAGCTTTTAATTCTTTTCTGTCTAATTATTTTAGCAAATTGTGTATATATGAGTTAAGTCTGTAATTTATTAGGAAACTACACCTATGATTATCTTAAAGAACCTTAATTAAGACTTATTTGTATTATAACTGATTGGGGGAATAAAAACTTAAGAACATTTCATACCAATTCGTTAGTTATCTTTAGGGTAGCAAAGAATGTTGCATATTCAATCTTACGGAGGAAGACACATCTATTTTGCTTTGTGCTGAAAACACAATAAACAAGCATTTCTCCCACTTTATAATTTCTGTTAAATGTGTACTGCAAAGATTGTGGTTGTCAATGGCCATTTTTACTGTACTGTCCTAACACCTACCTCCTAATTTGGTACAATCCACAAATTTTGAAATTCTATTTCTGTTTCCCACATTCAATTGTTTCTCTTAGTGGGGAACAACAACAATTCCAACTGATCCCTCTGAATCACCGCACCCTACCTTTTTGCCGGTTTGGGTCATCACTCTGCCTTGTTTATTTTATAACTGGTTAAATACAGATCCTGCTAATTTACCCCAATTCTACACATTCTGACTTTGATGAATCTCTGATGAGATCGCTGTAGAACAGGGTGGACAAACTGGAGGGTTGCATCTATCTAAATTCATAGAAATTTGGAACTAGAAATAAACAAGAATATATTTGATCAGATTGGCTATTGTACAACAACCATTACTGTGAAAACATGTCTTTCCCAATGTCATAAGAAAAAGTTATTGCCGGCTCTCAAATTGTTTTAAAATAAATCACCAAAGCTACAAAAATACTTGCACGTTAATAATTAAGCCTCTTCAGATCCCAAATCTTTTATGACATATGGTTAATAATGTGTAATCTGTTTCATTGTATGTTGTTTGTTTGTAACAACATGTTAAGACTTGGGCTAGAGTCTGCTATGTAACCTTCTATGATCCTGTGTATTTGAGATCTTGGACCCTGATGTTTTGTCATGGTTCAAGGTGGAATAATGACCTGCACTCTACTTAGTTATGCTCTTAACTAATTTCTCCACTCTTTCCAACAATGCATCATATGGATGCAGTTGGATAATAAGTACTGTGTGGATTTGTGTGGATTTATGCTTCAAACATGAGAACTGCCAGAAGGACAAACCAAACTGTTGCTTTGAGGACGCATATTGATTTATTATCCTATCTGAAAATCCTGGCACATAAATTGGCATTTAGTGATCATAGGCTTCATCATTTGAACAGTGCATTCACCAAGGATGGTGAGGAAAAGAGATGCTATTTTGAATACCCCACTTCCTGCCCATGCTTTTGAAGGATGTATTCATGTATTAAGCACCATTGTTGAAAATAATTTGCTGACAATATGGCAGTTAATGTTTTGGCAACTATTGCATGAGAGTTACATTTAATTTGCCTCTCAACAGGGAATTTGATCATCAGTCACAAAAATGAAATCATGTCCCTGGACATCAAAAATAGCAGTTGCAATCTTGCACCATGGCTTAGAAGGAATTTCATGTGGAATACGTTCTGTCAATTGTAAAGGCTGTTAGAGTTGACTTGTTTGTTCCGTGTGACTGGAAGAGCTGATCAATCTCCTTTTATTGATGCTGAGCCAATAGAAGGATTCATGTACCAGTCTCTTGTTGTTTTCCAGTGCCCATGTCACCTACATTTAAATGATCAAGGATATATAGATGTGGAGCTTGTGGAATAATCACTTGTTTGCCTTTGAAAATGATTATTTCATTTCAAAATAACCATAAAGAATGTGCTTACTCAGAGACCTGTTGAATGTGTTTTGAGCCAACAGCTGTTGATAACCTTTATTGAGCTGTTGGAGATGGATGTTACAGACATCAATTGCTGAATCTGCAGCACTTGGCAGTAACCAAAATGAAGAAATTATGCTCTAACTCTGATTTGACAATCAACTTGCAAGTGTAAAAGAATGTCTTCCTTAATTCAGAAGGTTTGGAACTTGGCTAAAAGCATCGGATATAGTCATTTGGGAGCCTGGTTTGCAATACGCTTCAGAAATGTTCCCTTGGACCTTCATTCTTCACCATTACAACAAATTTTGATTTGAGAGGCTTTCAACAGATCATTTCCAACAGTTTTTGGGCTGTTCTAAGCAGTGAAATAGTTGCTGAGCAAGTACAAAATGCTTATAATCTCCTAATAGACATGCTCCACAGCTCTTTTGGTAGGCATCTACTTCCAAAATGGTGAACTTTCAAAATATTTTTACATCGAAGAACATAATTGTTGGATTTTAAAGCAATTTTTGGTTACTGAAATGTGTATCGGTATTCTTCCTGCTGCATGTATGAGGTATCTTTGTGAAACAAATCTTAAAAAAACAACAAACATTTTGGTCTCAAATCCTGGTATATATGGGGGTAAGAGACATGTCTATCAGTTGCCTTTGTCTTGTGATATTGACATCTTCTGTAAATCTTATATTTTGATAGGAACAGATCAAATACTATTTAAAGACTATATTGATTATAAGAGGTTGATTGGCACATGGTGATTAATTTTTTTTCCCTGTTATTGATGAGGCTCAGTTTTCTTTCTACAATCATGAGCTGATGAGATATGTCATAGTCATGTTTAGTTTTACCCAAGAGCTAGAATTCATCTGCAATGCAGAGACAACTTAGTTTTACTGTGATACATTCAAATGTTGTTGGAGCATGTTCTGGCTTATATCTACAGGAAGTTACTCAGTCTGCCATAGGATCAATATTTTCAGCTTTTTATTGATACAACATTGGAGTGAATTGATTTGGGTGAATCATTTTGTTAAATGCATTTTTTTGAGAGTTGAGCATTGCTGGCTGGCCAGCATTTATTGCCCACCTCTAGTTACTCTTAAGAACGTGTTTCTGAGCTGCCTTCTTTAGCCACTGCAGGCCATATGATTGGGTTGATCTACAAAGCCATTAAAGATGGAATTCCAGGATTTTGATCCAGTGACTGTGAAGGAACGACAATATATTTTCAAGTCAGGATGGTAAGTACATTGGAGAGGAATATGCAGGTGGCGGTGTTCCCATGTGTCCACTGCCCTTGGCCTTCTAGATGGAGTGGTTTTGGAAGGCGCTGCCTGGGGATGTTTGAATTTCTGCAGTGCTTCCTATAGGTAGTACACAATGCTGCTGCTCAGCATCGGTGGTGGAATTGTGGATGTAGTGCCAATCAAATGGGCTGCTTTGCCCTGGATGGGGGCAAACTTCTTGATTGTTTTTGGAACTGCACTCATCAAAGTAAATGGGGAGTATTCCATCAGATGCTTGACTTGTGCCTTGTAGACACTTGTGCCTTGTAGATGGTGGACAGGGCGCCAGGAAGTTAGTTACTTGCCTCAGTATTCCTAGCTTCTGACCTGCTTTTGTAGCTACTGTAATGACTGTGCGAAGACTGGCATGATTGATGTGGGAAACTTCAGGAAGAGTTGACATAATCTGTGTTGCAGCTTCACCAGGTTAACATATTGTTTATAGATATGGCTAGAGCTGAACTCCCTCTACCCACATCTAGTGCATGTCAAAATTGGTTGGCACTCATATACACCCTTTTGAAATGGGTAGTTATGCTGTCAATAGTGTCAAGTCACTGCAAACTCTAAAAGGAATAAAACCATATATATATAAACTCGTTGACCAAGACATCATAAATAACTATGACAAATCCAGTTGTGTCAAATTTGCAAAGCCTTCATTACTGAAATATTGGGCAGGGCGTGGGGGGGTTCAGTGGAGAAAGGGTATGGGAATGCTGTGGAAAATAAGAGAATTGTCTCACTGTCTAGTCCAACAATACCCTAACATATTCTTGGAATCATTCTTTTTAGACACTGTTCCAAACACTGCTATCACCATCCCTGGCTATTTTCTGCTAGACAGACTTAGCAGAGGTAGTGGCACAGTGGTGTATAGTCAGAAGTTCTCAACAGCCAGAAGATTAAGGACTGCATGAGAATTAATGGTATCAGACAGAGTATGGGCAAAGAAAGCTCTCTCCTCTAATCAATCAGTGCTCCGGATAGTCGACAATTGAAAGAGGTGCTGAGGGTGGAACAACACAGAAGGTATGTTGGTGCACAATTTCGGTATCCATCACCAAGGGTGGCTCTGTAACAGCACTACTCATCGACCTGGCTGAATTCTACATTTCACAGATGCCAGACTGGGTCCCCAGCAAATGATGAGGAAAATAACAAGTGAAAGATATATTTGACTTTGTCCTAAGAAAACAGTCACTGATGAACCTGTCCATTGACAGGATTAATTGGATTGACCACCATATGTTCCTTACGGAGATGAAGTCCCATCTTCCTTTGTGTTGTCTTCCTGACTTCAAGCTGATCCAGCAACTCAAAACTGTGCGTCCACAAAGTGTTGCATACTATCAGCAACATCAGAATTGTATTCAACCACAGTCTGTAACCTGGCATTTCCCCCATTCTGTCATTACTGGCAATGTATAGGATCAATATTGGTTCAATGAATATTGCAAAAGGGCATGCCAGGAACAGTACCAGGCTTACCTAAAAATAAGATTTTGACCCGGTGAAGTTACAACACAAGACTGCTTGTGTATAAGCCAGCTGAAGCAGCATTTGATAGTCAGAGCTAAGAATTCCCATAGTAAACTGATCATATCCAAGCTCTGCAATCCTGATACACCTAGTCATGAATGGTAGCAGACATTTAAACTAATATACAGGAGAGGAGATTTCCCCAACTATCTTCATCTTCAATGAATGGGAACCCATGACCACCAATGCAGCAGGCAAGACATTATCAACTTCAGCCATATTGCTGATGAAATGACACATCTGGGCTTTCTCCAGAGGGTCCGAATATCCAACCTTCAGCCAACCCAATTAATTCTTCATAATATTTGGAAATGCTGAAGGCACTGAATACTGCCCTGACATTATTCTGGAAATAGTAGCGAGACTATGATCCAGAAGCTGCATCATTACCAAATCTGTCCCAGTGCAATCAACACGTCACTGACATCTACCTGGTGAAATAAACAATTAACCTGGCATAAACCAAAGTCAGAACAAATCCACCCTTGGCCAATTGCTGCCTTATCAGTCTATTCTCAATCATCATCAAAGTGAAGGGATTATCAATCATGCTCCTACCCTTCATTACAGCCTTCTTCCAAACATGGACAAAAATGCTAAACTCCAGAGTGGAAGTGAAAGTGATTGCCCGTGGTATCATTGCAGCATTTAATGAAAATGGCCACAAGGAGGCCTAGAAAAAACTGTATACAACAAGAAATGGGGTTGTGGTTGGAGGAGACTGGGGGGAGGAGCAATGTCTTCACTAGTTGAAGTCATTTCTAATAGAAAGGAAGCTAGTTGTGGTTGAAGGTCAATCATCTCAGTTGGAGGGTATATCTAGGAGGGTCATATGGGATGCCATTCTTAGGCCCTATCAGCCCTTTTATGGTCTTGTCAGAATTAGAGATTTTCAATAATGATTGATGACGTTCAGCTCTGGATATAACTCCTCAGACACTGAAATAGTTTGTGTCCATATGCAGCAAGACCTGCACAAGTTCCAGGTTTGGGATGATAAGTGGCAAGTAGTGTACTTGCTACATAATGGCCAGATGATGATTATCTGCAGCAAAAGAATCTAATTATCTCATTCCTGACATTTCAATAGCTTTACCGTTGCTAAACTGCTCCAACGCAAACAAAAACTGTCAACATCCTGAGGATTACCATTGACCAGAAAATAAATGGAACCATCTGTAAGTACTATAAGTAAACGAGCCAGTCTGGGGCTATGATGCCTGCAGTGAGTAACCTCCCTGACTCCTAAAGCCTGTTCACCATTTACAAGGCTGAAGTCAGGAATGTGATGGAATAGTCTCTTATTGCCTGGAGGTGTCGGTTCCAACAACAATCATGAAGCTCAATGCGACTGGGGCCAATGAAGCCAATTTGACTCCACCTTCTTCATTACTCCCCCCAACACTGCGTTTTGACAGTGGTGTGTGCTATCTATAAGATAGTGTAGGAAATCACCAAGGTTTTTCAACAGCACCTCTTAAACACATGATCTCAACTACCTGGATGGAGGCATAAGTTTCCAGATGTTGGCTTGGAGGGCTTTGCATAGTCAATATGGCTGGAATATCATTTCTGTTGCCCAAATCACTTGGTCCATCTGGTTTCATTGTTTTTTGAATTTATCATGGTTTGTTACATCTGAGTAGCTTACTGAGCTGTTTCTAAGTGCATATGACTCTTAACCACATTGTTGTGGGTCTGCAGCCATATTTAGGTCAGACTGGAGCTGGCCAGCAGATTTCATTCCTCACAGGACATTGGTGAACCAGAATGATTTTCTGAGAACTGACAATGGTTTCATAGCCACTAGTTCTGAAAGCAAGTCCAGAGTGTTATTAATTAAATTCATGACTGACTATACCACCACCTCCCCATTTGTACTAGAAATTAAGATGATTTATTAAATCAGCACAGTTATATTTAAATTTGTTAGTAAATAAAATTTGATATTCAATCATTTGAGTTGTACTCTTTCTTGGCTGATTAGTACGCATGGTTTGATATAGAGCAGTGTTATCAATTCCGGCCATGATCAGTTATACATTGTTATATATTTGATGAAAGACATATTAAACTGGTATAAAAACATTTGCTTAATTTAGGACACGGCCACAGAAGACATTTGATAATGTGCGACACAAGAGAATGCTGAGAAAGATAAGGTCCCATGGTGTTAGATGCAAGGTGCTGGCATGGATAGAAGATTGGCTGTCTGGCAGAAAGCAGAGAGTGGAGATAAAGGGGTCTTTCTCCGGATGGCATCTAGTGACAAGTGGTGCTCCACAAGGGTCAGTGCTGGGACTATAACTTTTCACTTTGTACATTAACGATCTGGATGAAGGAACTGTGGGCATTCTGGCTAAGTTTGCAGATGATACAAGATAGGTGGAGGGACAGGTAGTATTGAGGAGCTGGCGAGGTTGCAGAAGTACTCTGACAGGTTAGGAGAGTGGGCAAAGAAGTGGCAGATGGAGTACAATGTGGGGAAAGTGTGAGGTCATGCACTTTAGTAAGAAGAATAAAAGCATGGACTATTTTCTAAATGGGGATAAAATTCAGAAGTCTGAAGTGCAAAGAGACTTGTGAGTTCTAGTCCAGGATTCTCTCAAGGTAAACTTGCAGGTTGAGTCAGTAGTCAGGAAGGCAAGTGCAGTGTTCGTATTTATTTTGAGAGGACTTGAATATAAAAGCAGAGATGTACTACTGAGGCTGTATACGGCTCTGGCCAGGCCACATTTGGAGTATTGTGTGCAGTTTTGGGCCCTATATCTCAGGAAGGACGTACTGGCCCTGGAGCAGGTTCAGAGGAGGTTCATGAGAATGGTCCCAGGAATGGAAAGCTTAACATATGAGGAACGTTTGAGGATTCTGGGACTATACTCATTGGAATTTAGAAGGATGAAGGGGACTCTGATTGAAACTTTCAAAATACTGAGTGACGTGGATGTTGGGAAGATGCTTCCATTGGTAGGAGAATGTAAGACCGGAGGGCTCAGCCTTAGAGAAAAGGGAAGACCTTTTAGAATGGAGATAGGGAGAAACTTCTTCAGCCAGAGAGTGAACCAATGGAATTCACTGCCACAGATGGCTGTGGAGGCCGGGTCATTGAGTACATTTAAGACTGAGATAAATAGATTCTAGATTATCAAGGGGATCAAGGGTTACGGGATGAAAGCAGGAGAATGGGGTTGAGGAACTTATCTGCCATGATTGAATGGTGGAGCAGACTCAATGGGCCGAATGGCCTAGTTTCTGCCCCTGTGTCTTGTGTGGTTTCCATGCCTTCTTAACAATCACATATACATTTGTAATCTTTGTTCTTATTGAACAGTCATTCCTGATGTTTTGTTTGTTCTTTTAGCATGTTTGAAGGTGGGGAATGTGGGATTATAAAGTGCTTTGTTAGATTCTTCCACGCTGGTACTTGTGTGACATCAATGCCCTGTAAAAATTCTACCATGCTTCACAAAGGAGATACCGAACAAATTGTAAATTTGGATGGAACACTGTGTAAAAGATAATATTCAGACAAAAAACACACAGTGCTCCACTCAAAGTAGAATGCCAATATGATCTCCAAGATAAATCCAATCACTTCCATTTTGTGTCTTCATCATCTGTTAAATTTCTTGCCTTCAGCCATGATGTATTGAACAATGTGTGTTTATTGTCTATCAAACAATGCAGAATTCAACTGAATCTAATTTGTGTGCTTAAAGATCTCTGATTTTTTGTTTTTGAATACAGACATAGTTTTATGAGTAAGAAGTGGAACTAGGAGAGAAGTTTTATCAGTAATGTTGAATAATGAATGCAACAGTCATCTATTTAAAATAAAAAGATCTCTGCTGCATTGACTTACTTAATGGTACATTTGACTAGAATTTGAGTTGCCAGAAATTATTTACATCATTACATCCTTGCACTTTTTCATAGCTACAGATTTAAAGCTGATTCTGGTAGGAAATTCTTCAATTGTTTTAGCTAACCTAACCACTAGTGGGTAATTATGTGTGATTTGAGATTCTTTTTGGCAACTTTTTGTCAGTTTTACAGACCACAAAGAATAAACTGTAGCTTTTAAGGTTTATTCTACACATAACATGATATTTTGTTTCTTTTGAGGATGCAACTGGGAAGGTGTTATTCTGTCTATTGGACCAGAACAGGCTTGTGGAAGATTTAAAACAAACAATCAGAGTACATTCAACTAAATTGCCAGCCTGATTGTACTGTATTTAGACAAAATGAAAGAATAAACCGGGAATCAAATTAAATAACCCCTTTTGAAGAATTAATTGAGATGCACCATTAAATATTTCTTTGCAAATAGACTAATGATGAAAGCCTCATACCCAAAGCCTAATATCCATTGTGTGTATCAATGTAAATTTAGATTTGTTCCTCTTTTAAAATCCATGGATGTTTGATCCTGGCATAAATGCTAGGTGGCAATTTTGGAGGAATGGTGCACTTGACCAATTTGTGTAACACAGGCATGTGCTTAGATTACTATAGCCACATTCTAGCCATCCATCCTGGTGGAAATGCTAGGATTCTGGATGGAGAATTCTGGGATCTGCATAAACTCCAGGGTCAAGCCACTGCTATCTAACTTTTCTCTCCCCAGGGAAGAAAGGCAGAGTGTCCCATTTAGATGCCTTTGTCAGGGAGCCAATATATTCTCAAAAATGTCTTCTTACCTTGAAAACATAAACTCAAAACAAAGCGGATATGATATTCCCCTGCTTCCAAAAAAATAAATAAGATGTTATTATGACATAGGATAGGTCAGGATTTGCTAAATACAACTAAAATACACAGTTGGCTGCTTGTTTCCTCGCCATGTTACAGAAATATACCTCGATCTCAAGGAATAAATAGACATCTTGAAATCATGGGGACTTAAAATTCACTGTTAGACCAAGCTAAGATATGAAAGTTTAAGTATTGAGACAAGATGGGTGGATATAATCAAAAAATATACAATGGCATTGTTATATTATTGAAAAATTGCGTATTTTGTTGAAAACTTTCATTAGAAAAGTTAAGATATTTATTAGGACAATCCACAAGAAATACCAAAGTAAGGGAAACACAACATTTATGCTCTAAGAGGGAAAAGTGTCAAGCGGTTGGCAAGACTCAAATTTCAGTGTAACACAAGATCAGGGCAAGGCTAGAAATGCGGAAGCATTACCATTCTCTGGCTCATTTCTCAAGGTGATGCTTTCATCCATCAGAATCAGAAATTGATATCAACAAGACATTTAAATGCAAAGAGCTATTATTTTTTCAAAGAAGATTTTAGCTGAAGTGCAAGACACACAAAGAAGTTACAACATCTTTTAATTAGAGCTAGCAGGTACTTTAATTAACATGAACTGTTTAATTAGTCTCTGGATGGCTGTTCCTCATGCTGGCTCCAACTTACTAAACTGGCATTGTGTACTAAATGTGGTTTCATTTTAACAGGCGTGGTTGCTTTCCCTTCGGCTCCTAAAGTATTCAATAAAAATTGCCTCCTCAATCTTCATCAGAATTTTTTTTTGAAAGGTTGGAAAATATTAGAAAACTGATCTTTTCACCCAGAGTGTGTTGGGGTCCAAAATGCGCTGTCTGGAAGTGTGGTTGAGGGTGGGTAACCTCACAACATTTAACAAGTATTTTGGTGACCACTTGAAGTGCTATAACACCCAAAGCTGTGAGCCAAGTGTGGAAAAATGGGATTTTTAAAAAATTGATTTTTTTTTTCTTTGTACAGACTTGATGGGCTGAAGGGATTTTTCTGCAACAAATGAACTCCTTACTGGACCCTGACAGTCTGGCCACAGCAAAATTTCCACCTGGCTTAGTATTCAGGTCCTTGGCTTCTCGGCATTTGGGATTGCCTGTGATCTCAGCAGTGACTGCTGCTCTTGATGGCAGGGCCAGAACTAGAGTGCTGCCACCCATTTGATTTCCACAATTAGGCCTTGCATCTAGATGAGGGCACAAGTTCCACCCTGCACCAGTTCATGATCATCAGATATAAGATTGCTGGCAACCCAGGTTAGCAGAGGGCAGGTTCCTTCCTGACAAACAAACTGATGAGGCCTTCTAGATGAAGGAACAGTGGGCATTCTGGCTAAGTTTGCAGATGATACAAGATAGGTGGAGGGACAGGTAGTATTGAGGAGCTGGCAAGGTTGCAGAAGTACTCGGACAGGTTAGGAGAGTGGGCAAAGAAGTGGCAGATGGAGTACAATGTGGGGAAAGTGTGAAGTCATGTACTTTAGTAAGAATAAAAGTTTGGACCAATTTCTAAGTTGGGAGAAAATTCTTGAATTCTTGAGGACTTGCATATAAAAGCAGAGATGTACTACTGAGACTTTACTAGGATCTGGTCAGGCCACATTGGAGTATTGCGTGCAGTTTTGGCAGTATAAGGACATAGGAAGTACTAAATTGGTAAAAGAGGAGTAAACTGGAGGATGAATAATTGATGGATAATAAATAATACTTTGTCTCCTTGTCAATTTTATTCCGACTGGTGTAATCCTCCATGATAACAATGTGCACGAATAGTGCTTGTTGAAATGACCTTGACAGACACCAGAGCCTGCTGAGGAAAGCCAGGCAGAAGGTGGCAGGAGTATTGCCAAATTGTCCCAGAGATTTTGATCTGGGTTTCCAACTCTGATCGCACAAAATGTATGTAGATACTTTTGGATAGCATCCACTCTGGAAATCCCTGGACTGAAGACTCCTATTCTGAAAGAGGGAAGGTGCACACAGAAAAGACCCCACAGTCAGTGGGGAGGGGATCATCATTGAAACCATGACCCCCTTTTGAAGCAGTGTGCTGTGTTCTATGACTTAAATGCCCAGTCAATTGCTTTCACAGTTGCTGTGAAGATATACATATGTAATGTAAATAAGGCAATAGAGTGGCAGGTGTGTCAAGTACGTTGGGGTTGTTAACTCATGATGGTGAAGTATTAGGATGACAAGTCAGTGAGGATGGATGAGATGGCAAGTAAATGGATGAGTTTTTAGTGGAGGGTAGAATGATCTGGTAAGGAGCTGGGTGTCTTGGCACCAATGGGAGTTCAGGGATAAGGCAAAGGCTGTGTTCCCTATAATGAGGGTAACTTGGGTCTTGGGGGCTTGGGACACAACCAAAAGAATTGGGTCCTGGGGTTAGCGGTTCGGTTAGGTGGTGGGAGTTGGGATTGGTGCCGGGTCTGGTATGGTTCGGTGGCTGAAGGTAGGCTGTGTCAGGGTTCAGAGTAGAGTTGAATAGTGAGTCAGGGGTTCAGTTCATTTCATTTGTCTTGTAGGAGGTAAAGTAAGTTTTCAATCGTAACTTTTCTTGGGTAACTATTCAGCTTAGGTGAATCAGAATTCCCTGAAATTTGGATGGTTCCAGGCATGGGAAGTGTCCATCAGAATTTTCAGTTTGCCAGGCAATTTCCTCAAAGTCAGCTGCAGTGGCAATTCTCTGCAGTCGCAACATGCCACTTGCATCCATGTTTCTGTAATGATTATCTGGTCATCAGAATTTTTGGGTCAGCAGTCAACCTTCTTGGAAATATAAAAGCTGCTCCAGAGAATTGAGGTACTGTCAATGTCAAATTATATCGTGTCGAGGCCATTTATTTGATCAAACTAGTCTGTGCTGATGTTTACATTCTTCAAAAATCTTTTCTTTCTACTAGATCTGTCTTTCTACTGTTGAGGCTTTTCTGCACATCTTTGTATTCCATGTTGTTTCTAACCATTCTCATCTAATTTCCTTTTGAAAGCATCTATACTCTTTTGATTCAAGCACCTTCTGTGCTCATGAACTCCACATCCGAGCCACTTCCTGGTAAGCAGACCTCTTATTTCCCTGTTGGATTCAGTAATTTTTTGCATTTACGATGGTTAAATTTGTGACAAAATCCAAACTGTAAGAGTTCTGTCTGCATCTGAGCCATTCATAATTTTAAACTTCTGTCCATTAGTCACATCAAATCTTGTTGAAGAATAAAGCCTCAATTTATTCAATATTTCCCTCTGGTTATAATTTCTCAGCTCTAACTGCACTTTTATTTTGCACTTTCTCCAGCTCTATTTCCTTCTTTTTGGTGTGGAACCAGAACACTACTGAGTACAATCTGACAAGACTCTTTAAATAAAACTTAACGTAACTTTACTACTTCTGAATTCTATATCCATAGAACTAAATCTGTGTGCTTCTTTAACATTTCTTGCTCATCTGCAATGCTGCTTTTAATGATTTGTTCATCTACAAACACAGATCCCTTTGCACTTTTACAGCATTCAGTTTGTTATTTTCTCAGGCATTTGTGATGTTTCTACATGTTTTGGAGAGCATCACTCCACATTTGTTTTGACATTCATTTGCTACTTAACTGCCCAGTGTGGCATGTTTCGTAATATGGTCTGGCATCATGCTGAATTCATTGCAGAATTAGTGTATTGCAGTTTAGCCTCATCTACAGGTTTTACTGACGAGTTACCTGTCCAAATGTTCAGATCATTTGAACCTACAAGCTAGGCGTCCATGGGCTAGCCAACCTAAGAGAAATAAAGTGAAATACAGCAAATGCTGGAGACCTGAGATGAAATGGAAAGTAATGGAGAAACTCATCAAGCTTAACTGCATTTATGGAGAGTGAAACAGCTAACATTCAACATCTAATGTCAATATTCTTTGGAACTGAAGAGAGGTGAAAAGGTAATTGGTTGTATTCTATAGAAAAAGGGTGAGAGGAGCAAATGGAACATAAGGGAAGACAAGGCCTGCGGGTTGAGAATCCTGTCAGGGTGGCGGGGTATGTTGTGAGCGATAGTAGTTTCAGGAATGTAGAGAAACTGCAGATACAGTCAAGTAGATTGAGCTTGATCAGCTGTTTCCTAGAACTTTGTGGGAAGCTAGGGAAGAGATTACTGGACCCCTTGATGAGATATTTGTATCATCGACAGCCATAGGTGAGGTGCCAGAAGACTGGAGGTTGGCAAATGTGGTGTCATTATTTAAGAAAGGCTATGAGGAAAAGCCAAAGAGCTATAGACCAGTGAGCCTGACATCAGTGGTGGTTAAGTTGTTGGTAGGGATTCTACATGCATTTGGAAAAACAAGGACTGATTAAGCAGAGGTAACATGGCTTTGTGCGTGGGAAATCATGTCTCACTAATTTGAATGAGCTTTTTGAAGAGATTGATGAAGACAGAGTGGTAGGCGTTGTCTGTGTGGACTTCAGCAAGACATTGGACAAGGTTCTGCATGGTAGACTGGTTAGCAAAGTGAGATCACATGCAATTTGGGGCAGCTAGCCAATAGTATACAAAATTGGCTTGAAGCTAGGAGTAAGAATGTAATGTTATAAGGTTGTTTTTTGAACTGAAAGCCTGTGAGCAGTGGTATGCTGCAAGCAACAGTGCTGAGTTCACTGCTAGTCATCATTTGTATAAATGATTTGAATATGAATATAAGAAGTATGTTTACTAAGTTTTTCAGATGACACCAAAATTGGTAATATGGCGGACAGTGAAGATGATTATCTCAACAATATAATGGGACCTTGATCAGATGCATCAACGGGCCAAGAATCAACAGAAGGAGTTTAATTTAGATAAAAATAAACTGTTGCAATTTTGTAAGGCAAATCAGGGCAGGGTTAATCCATTTAATAGTAGGGCAGCTGCATAAAGAGCCCTGGGGTGGAGATGCATAATTCTTTGAAAGTGGAGTGACAGGTAGTGCAGGAGATGTTTGGTATGCTTGCCCTTTATTGGTCAGAGCATTGAGTATAGGAGTTAGGAGGTCATGTTGTGGCTGTAGTGGACATTGGTAAGGACACTTTTAGAATACTGAGTTTAATTCTGGTCTCCCTGCTATAGGAAAAATGTTGTTAAATGTGAAGGGGTACAAAAAGAGATGTATAAGGATATTGCCAGGATTGGAGGGCTTGAGCTACAAGGGGAGGCTGAGTAGGCTGGGGCTTTTTTTTTCCCTGGAACATTGGAGGCTATGGGGTGACCTTTATAGAGGTTTATAAGGTTGTGAGGGGCATGGATAAAGTAAGTAGCCATGGTCTTTTTCCTAAAGTAGAGGAGTTGTAAACTAGAGGGTTTAATTTGAGAGGGGCAGGATTTAAAAGGGACCTGAGGAGCAAATTTTGCATATAGAGACTAGTGCGAGTATGGAATAAGGTGGAGGAGGTGGTACAGTTACAACATTTAAAGGGCATCTAGATGGGTACATGAATAGGAAGGGTTTAGGGGGATGAGGGCCAAATGCTGGCAAATAGGACAAGATTAGTTTAGGATATCTGGTCAGCGTGGATGTGTTGGACCATAGGATCTGTTTCCATGCTAAACAACTCTATGACTCTGTCAAAGGAAGGTAAGAAGGTGAAGGAAATTGGTGATCAAATGTTCACAGAACCAAAGGTAAAGGTAGTAATAATAGTAGAAAAGAAAGAGAGAGAGAATATGTGTTACAGTGAAATTGAAAAACAAAACTCGAAAAACTGAGAGTGGGTAAAGGGAGCACGTTTAATCCAAAAGTAGCAGGAGTGGCTTCATGGTCTGAAGTTGTTGAGTGCAATTTTGAGTCCAGAATGTTGCAAAGTCCTAAGTAGAAAATGAATAGTTTTCCTTCAGTTTGTTTTGGGTTTACTGTCCTAAACCTGGGACAGAAATATGAACGTGAATGTGATAAAATGGCAAATAACTGGAAAGTGAAGGTCATGCTTATAGACCGAGCAAAGGTGTTCCACAAAGCAATCACCCAGTCTGTCTCTGGTGTCCTCAATGCAGAAGTGACTGCATTGTGAGCTCTGGGTACAGTAAATAACTTGAATGCAGATGTTAAGCCACCGTTTTAAACTGTAAACAGTGTTTGAGGCTGAAGAGGAAGGAGGAGGAGAAAAGATAAGCATTATACCTATTTATTATATATGGAAGGCATGCTATGTTGGGAGTGATAATGGAGTGGATCAAGACATGGTGGAGGAAGTTATCCCTTTGGAGTACAGACAAGGAAGTGAAGGGGAAGATGTTTTGGTGGTAGAATTATGCTGGAAGTGGAAGATGATCCTTTGAATATGGTTGGCGTGGTAGTGAGTAAGGACAAGAGGAACTCTATCAAGATTCCAAGAGAAAGGGATAAGGGCAAAGTGCAGGAACCTGATTGGACATGTTTGAAAGCATTGCCTACAAAACTGGTGAGGAACTTCATTTCTAACTTTAGAGTGAAAATGGATAAAATTCCAGTGACTATAGCAAGGGAAAGAATTCATATTAACTTTCAAGTTCTTGTGTTTTTTAATGTTAGAGGTTAATTAAAAACATCAGATATATAAAAGCCAAGTAAAATTATATATTCATAATGGGAATTTTGTAGAAATGAGTACATATTCATGAAAAGAATATATGTGAATTTTCAAACTGTGTATTTAACTTGCTACATAGATGGCTTATGCTAACATTAAGATATGCAGAATTTATAGCAGTATGAACAAGATTTCTGGAATCCTATTTGAACATGTTATTCCCTAAGATCAAAGTTAGGGCTGTGTTGATAATGACAGGTTGTCATCTTCAATCTGTACCTAAAGGTATGGTTTTAAATCGTACCACTGCCTTCACCACGTGTAGAGCGAGGAAGTAGATCTATGGAATGTGATCTATCTCTGTACTATTGGCACTTATGTGACAAGATTGACTTCCCCAAGGAATATGATTTGCTGGGGTAATTTGTACTTTTGCATGTTGTAGTCTAGTGATTTAAAAAAAAGAGGAATAGTAGGCTCCAACTGCTTTCCATCGCGTATCTAACTAGGAACCTCATCTGGTCCTACCGGCTCCATTGCTCTATGTTAGAAAGATTTACAAGTTGATAATTAACCTGTTTAGCTGTATAATGAAAGTACCTTTCTTGGCCATCAGGTCCTTCAATGGGACTTGCACCCAAAGCTTCTAGCTCAGATGCAGGGATGCTACCCATTGCATCACAAGATCTCATATAATAACTATTTAAATTAGTATAGAGAGCAGAATATTAAAATTTGCAGACAGCACAAAAATAGGCATCCATTTTAACAGTGAATAAATTTGTGTGTGACCTCAGGGAGACCTTAAAATATGGATTTTTGTACAAGGGGAGTCTTTTCCCTAAACATTGTGACGTGTTCCTCCCAGAACATTCTAGCACACTATAATTCAGTGATGTAGTTCACTATGTCTCCATTTTACAATTACAATTATGACATTGATAAAATGTTTATTTTCAGATGGCCTCCCATTCATTTTACATTAAAGGCAACTAGTGACCAGTTTTTGCCCAGTAGCTAGCATGAATGATGGTATTGAGTGTTTAAAAGTGTCCCAAATTGTTTTAATAGGAAGAATTTGTAATGTGCTTACACTTTGAGATAATGTCGGTAACCTCTGTGCTCCCAGTGGAAACAGTGAATCTTCAAATTCTGAGAAAAGTGTAAACTGTCATACATTGGATTCTTAATTTAGTTCCAAGATGCAAGAAGAGTTGGCTTTTCAAGGAATGCCAGTCAGTATTTCAAACTTAATGCAAGGTTCACTTGATTTAAGTTGCTGAATAAATTATCTTATCATCCCAGCTGATGGTAATGTCGGATATGTCAGATTCCAGAGTGAAACTTCACTTGATGGATCATAAGTTTGATTTTTGCATTTGGTTAACATGGTGGATAGTCGCTGATAATATTCACATGAAGATGCCAATATTCTTCAAAAAGAGAATATGTTTATTGTGGTAAAGGAAATAAATTTCAAAAAAGAACAAACAGAACTATATATTGTAGTGGGATGTGAGGCTGGATGAACACAGCAGGCCAAGCAGCATCTCAGGAGCACAAAAGCTGACGTTTCGGGCCTAGACCCTTCATCAGAGAGGGGGATGGGGGGAGGGAACTGGAATAAATAGGGAGAGAGGGGGAGGCGGACCGAAGATGGAGAGTAAAGAAGATAGGTGGAGAGGGTGTAGGTGGGGAGGTAGGGAGGGGATAGGTCAGTCCAGGGAAGACGGACAGGTCAAGGAGGTGGGATGAGGTTAGTAGGTAGCTGGGGGTGCGGCTTGGGGTGGGAGGAAGGGATGGGTGAGAGGAAGAACCGGTTAGGGAGGCAGAGACAGGTTGGACTGGTTTTGGGATGCAGTGGGTGGGGGGGAAGAGCTGGGCTGGTTGTGTGGTGCAGTGGGGGGAGGGGATGAACTGGGCTGGTTGAGGGATGCAGTGGGGGAAGGGGAGATTTTGAAACTGGTGAAGTCCACATTGATACCATATGGCTGCAGGGTTCCCAGGCGGAATATGAGTTGCTGTTCCTGCAACCTTCGGGTGGCATCATTGTGGCAGTGCAGGAGGCCCATGATGGACATGTCATCAAGAGAATGGGAGGGGGAGTGGAAATGGTTTGCGACTGGGACAACTAACAACTAACAACTGCTCTAACAACTGCACCTCCCAGTCGCAAACCATTTCCACTCCCCCTCCCATTCTCTTGATGACATGATATTCATGGGCCTCCTGCACTGCCACAATGATGCCACCCGAAGGTTGCAGGAACAGCAACTCATATTCCGCCTGGGAACCCTGCAGCCATATGGTATCAATGTGGACTTCACCAGTTTCAAAATCTCCCCTTCCCCCACCGCATCCCAAAACCAGCCCAGTTCATCCCCTCCCCCCACTGCACCACACAACCAGCCCAGCTCTTCCCCCCCACCCACTGCATCCCAAAACCAGTCCAACCTGTCTCTGCCTCCCTAACCGGTTCTTCCTCTCACCCATCCCTTCCTCCCACCCCAAGCCGCACCCCCAGCTACCTACTAACCTCATCCCACCTCCTTGACCTGTCCGTCTTCCCTGGACTGACCTATCCCCTCCCTACCTCCCCACCTACACCCTCTCCACCTATCTTCTTTACTCTCCATCTTCGGTCCGCCTCCCCCTCTCTCCCTATTTATTCCAGTTCCCTCCCCCCATCCCCCTCTCTGATGAAGGGTCTAGGCCCGAAACGTCAGCTTTTGTGCTCCTGAGATGCTGCTTGGCCTGCTGTGTTCATCCAGCCTCACATTTTATTATCTTGGAATCTCCAGCATCTGCAGTTCCCATTATCTCTATATATTGTAGTGGAGTGGAATCGTAACAGACACAGCAAAATGGATTTTAAACATTTTTCTACCAGCAATAACCTTTTACGTATATTTATTCCCAGTATCAGTCCTGTCTTAACTTTGTTTCTTAACTGGATCTTTTCAGGTTTGCTGGTTCAGAGTTGTTATGGCTTCATGAAGGGGAAATCATGCTTTACTTTCTAAAATAAAAAGTAATTTTGTCAAGTTGACAAACAGGATAAATAAAGGACAACCAAGATATACTATATTTGGATTTCCATTCCAGTTCTGATGACCGAAGCCACTCTTTATTTCTCCCAATCTGAAAACATCGAAAGAAACTCTCAAAGCTTGAAGACTTCACAAAGTAAAGCTATTCTGCTGGTTGATTTTTTTAAAATCCTGAATTGGAATTGAAATCTAAACTGAACTTAAAAAAAAAGACTAATGGCCCTGATCAGTTTTCTCGATAAGTCATAAAACTTCTCCTGTCTGAACACTTCTTCAATGAACACCACAATTATGCTGCTAGGCATTTAACTGATGTTGCAAGAATTTCTGGAAATAATGTATTTAATTCACTATTGTAAGTGACTTTCTTTTAACAAAGATGCCTAGACCCCGAAACGTCTGCTTTTGTGCTCCTAAGATGCTGCTTGGCCTGCTATGACAAAACTGAAACTACAGGTTTACATTACCTGCACCTTATATAGAACATAGAACATTACAGCACAGTACAGGAACTTCGTCCCTCGATGTTGTGCCAACCTGTCATACCGATCTGAAGCCCATCTAACCTACACTATTCTATCTACGTCCATATGCTTGTCCAATGACGAATTAAATGTACTTAAAGTTGGCGAATCTCCTACTGTTGCAGGCAAAGCGTTCCATTTCCTTACTACTCTCTGAGTAAAGAAACTACCTCTGACATCTGTCCTATATCTATCACCCCTCAATTTAAAGCTATGCCCCCTCGTGCTCGCCGTCACCATCCTAGGAAAAAGGCTCTCCCTATCCACCCTATCTAACCCTCTGATTATTTGATATGTCTCAATTAAGTCACCTCTCAACCTTTTTCTCTCTAACGAAAACAGCCTCAAGTCCCTCAGCCTTTCCTCGTAAGACCTTCCCTCCATACCAGGCAACATCCTAGTAAATCTCCTCTGCACCTTTTCCAAAGCTTCCACATCCTTCTTATAATGCGGTGACCAGAACTGTACGCAATACTCCAAGTGCGGCCGCACCAGAGTTTTGTACAGCTGCAGCATAACCTCTTGGTTCCGGAACTCGATCCCTCTATTAATAAAAGCTAAAACATAATATGACTTCTTAACAGCCTTGTCAACGTGGGTGGCAACTTTCAAGGATCTGTGTACATGGACACCGAGATCTCTCTGCTCATCTACACTACCAAGAATCTTACCATTAGCCCAGTACTTTGCCTTCCGGTTACTATCTGCTGAATTCTCAGATAATTGTATATTATACTCTTCTATCCCAATAAGCTTGCAGGAGGATGGCTGTCTAAGAACCAATGAAAACTCAGTATTCCAGGTTCTGGGAAAACCAGTGCAGCTTGAGACAGCACCGTGCTGTTTTTTTGCTGTTCAGGATTTCGGGCGAGAAATCGCACTTGGATTGGAAAGACCAGTTTGAAGAATTAAAGCAAGTCTGAAAGATTTGCCTAGGCCGAGCTAGAGGAAGAAGTCTCTGGGAAAACTCATGCTGTGAGAGGTTCTTCTCGAGTCAAATATTTCCGGAATGGGAAAGGAAATGATTGAAAGCAAATCATGGAGAGCTAAGAATAATTTTGGACTGACTCCAGTGGAATTGAATGCCAATTTAATGGATAGTGGCACATATACCTGTGAAGTATGATGTTGTGGTTATGTTACAAATTCTGTTCTGTAATTTAAAATAAATGTTACTTTCAAAAAGAAGGCCTAATGAACACAGCTTTTTGTCCAATGTTAAAAAGGCCTAAAATGTAAATTCTCTTGGCTGGGATTTTTCATTTTCAGAAAAATAGGGAATGTATCACGTGTTGATGTGAGAAGGCCCACCAGATCTTGCAGCAAGTAGGTAGCTGATTGGGTGCTAGTGATCTTTCTATAATGGAGCTCAAAAATATTATTACTCAGACAGGATACGGCCCTAGAGTAGTTACTCCTTGACCATTTAAAGGTCTCATGAGTGGCAGGTTGGAATTGTTCATATTGTTCCTTCCAACCCAGAACTTGATAAGAACAATGTCAGGAGGATGACAGAGCTCTGCCCACCACCATTCCACCTCATTATGTTGACTTCGCACCCCCGGACCTGTAGCAACATTTGAATTTCTTTTTTTAAAGTGATGAGTTATATGTAATGGCTATTAAAGAAATCTAAGTTATATTGCACCAGAAGTGAAGTCAACTTTCTAAAGATTAACACTGTGTTAGCCCCAATAACATTTCCAAGGATAGTTATTTAATATAAAATAATTACATTCAGCAACCATCATGTTGCTGCAATAACCTTTTCCTTATTGTATGGAATTTGGTAATCTTAGATTAAGGCATTTTGATGTTGCTGATGGCAACAATTCAGATGCACTGTCAAATTCCAAACAATGTTCACTATATTTTGTTTGCACATTGTTGATAAATTTGTCTGTGTAAAAGACTTCAGTTCTACAATTTTCTATTGGAAATGTAAATTAGGCTATTCTAATTAATAAACTTAAATTCTGAATATTGTATTTTTCTAATTGAATAATTCTTTGATTATGGTTAAATTTCTGGATTTATCCCTGGAAGATTCCAATCCAATTATTGTGCAAATATTCAGAAGTAAGTTTAATTTACAGCCTGTGAATTATGAACAGTGATCTAGAATAGCGCTGATCCAGTTGTATTGATTACTCAACATTTTATTAGTCACTCATGAGAACGTTTACAAAACTGGTCCCTTTTTAATTCACTGATAACCACTATGCATGTGATAATTGAAGTTTCACCTTAAAATACCTTTTTTATCTTATAACGCATTCAGTTATTGTATGTAATATATATCTATGTGTAATTTGTGAACATTACGTTGCACTGAAGGCATGTTTCTTTAGTAGAATGCAAACACAGTTGAAACATTTTGGCTAAGAATTTCTTTGGGTGTACGGGTGTGACATTACTTGTGGTGCCTGTACATACATTTGGAATGAACTACGTTGAATGCTCTGCTGGGAGATGTGGGATTATTTGCAGTGAATAATCACCAGAGGTATGCTAAGGGGGCAATTTGAGTACAAAGCTGATTTAGTGGCAGTGGTCACAATTGGGACTTCCGTGCTCCAACTAATGCACTTTCTTAATTGCACACAGCTGCCTACAACAGGAAGAACCTCCATTATTTAAAGGGATCATCAACTACTTGCAGATTAGTTGTTAATTAATTTCTTCTCTGTTAACAAAAATTCTCAATGTTTGGTGCTTTCTGTATTGCCAAATAGGCTTTGTGACAGGTAACACAGTCCACAATAAGCTGGCCAAACTAGTGAAGAGGAAGGAGGAGAAGTACTTTCAGCGGCAGGTGATAGTTGCTCAGCGTGTTTGGGAGCTATTCCTCTGACAGACTTTCAGCAAAAAGCTATTTCTACTTCAACAGGAAATCGCAGAGAAAAAAACAATTGCATCTGGCTGGACTGTTCTCGAGAAATCCTGCAACACTTGGTGCTGTAGCCTCTTGCATTAATCACAAAGTTGATATGCAAGTACAACATGTAAATAACACTACAGATAAGCTATTTATCATAAAAGGAATTGACCACAAAGGAAAAATGTTATGCTTCAGTTATACTTTAGCATTGGTGAGACCACGTCTTAAATACTGTGTGCAGTTTTGGTCTCCCTTATTTAAGGAAGGTTACAAATGCATTGTATGTTTATCAGATTGATGTATGGAATGAGTGGTTTGTTTTATGAGAATAGGATGAACAGGCTGGACTTGTTTCTATATGAATTTCAAAGAATGAGAGGATACTTGATGTGCCTATAATCCTGAATGATCTTGACAAAGTGGCCAGGATGGTTCCCCATGTGGATGAGCTCAGAACTAGGGAACACAGCTTTAAAATTAGAGGTCACCTTTCCAGGACAATGATGAAGATAATTTCTTGCTCTCAAAGGATTCTACAATTTTGCCTATGAGGCAGAGTTCCATTGAAAGTAGGGTCCTTTAATATTTTTTAACACACAGGTAGATTCTTGCTAGACAAGAGAATGAAAAGTTATTGGTAGTAGTTGATGTGGAAATTTGAATAAAAATATAATCATGTTGTGCTGTCAACTCAAGGGGCTGAGTAGCCTACTCTGCTCCGAATTTGTGTGTTTCTTTGCCAAGAAGCAGGATGAAACCACATGTTCAGCTATGTATATTCCAGCAGAAGCATGCTAGAAAGAGGACGCATACACAGTTGTGGTTTAAGCTATTTAATACATCTGTGTGAGTATTTTCAAATAAACTGAATCTACACTAATTCAGAGATAAAGGGAACTGCAGATGCTGGAGAATGGAAGATGTGCAGGTGAACAATGCGACTTTCTATATTAAGCAGATGTTCACCTGCACATCTGCCAATGTAGTATACTGTATCCACTGTACCCAGTGTGGCCTCCTCTACATTGGAGAAGCCAAGCGGAGGCTTGGGGACCGCTTTGCAGGACACCTCCGCTTGGTTCGCAATAAACAACTGCACCTCCCAGTCACAAACCATTTTAACTCCCCCTCCCATTCCTCAGACAATATATCCATCATTGCCTTCCTGCAGTGCCACAACGATGCCACCCGAAGATTGCAGGAACAGCAGCTCACATTCTGCTTGGGAACCCTGCAGCCCAATGGTATCAATGTGGACTTCACAAGCTTCAAAATCTCCCCTCCCCCCACTGCATCCCAAAACTAGCCCAGCTCGCCCCCGCCTCCCTAACCCGTTCTTCCTCTCACCTATCCCCTCCCCCCATCTCAAGCCACACCTCCATTTCCCGCCTCCTTGACCTGTCCGTCCTCCCCGGACTGACCTATCCCCCTTCCACCTATCTTCTCCTCTATCCATCTTTTGTCCGCCTCCCCCTCTCTCCCTATTTATTCCAGAACCCTCACCCCATCCCCCTCTCTGATGAAGGGTCTAGGCCCGAAATGTCAGCTTTTGTGCTCCTGAGATGCTGTTTGACCTGCTGTGTTCATCCAGCTCCACACTTGTTATCTACACTAATTCATTTGTATTGCTTATCAATAAAACAAAAAATCAACAGTAACAAGCTGGGGAGTCCCAACAGGCTGTCAGTGCCAGACCAGCAACCAAATCCCCAATTCCTTCCAACTGCCCCGACACCTTACTATGCCTCTGTTACTGATCATCACACAGCCTACTTCACAATATTATATGCAATTTTCCTTGATTTCATGAATAAATTTGAAATGTTTCATTTTAAATTTTGCCGATTATATTCCATTACTCCATGTCATATGTACCTTTGCCTATTCAAGTGATGCTATGCAGTGCTACCCCATTGGCTGCTATATCTGGTAGAAAGTTACTTTCACTAGGGAAGATTGTAGCTAGTCTTCACAGATGACCTGGCACAGTTTTGGGCCTCAAAGCACTAGTTGGGGACTGCTACATCTTGGCAAGATACCAGCGATTTGAGAAGACTGGCTGATTGGCAACATCATGGGTATTGGCAGAGCAACTGTGAGGAAGGATGAATGAATGCTGTTTTCTATCAGATGTCAGAGTGGGTGCCTTGGTTGCTGGTATGACTGATGAGTATGAAACCTGTGCACAGCCAAGAAAAGTTCGGGTGACACAGTGGCTCAGTGATTAGCATCACAGCGCCAGTGACCCAGGTTTGATTCCACCCTGGAGCGACTGTCTGGGTGTAGTTTGCACATTTTGCCCATGTGTGCATGGGTTTCCTCTTACAGTCTGAAGATGTGCTGTTTAGGTAGAGAGGCCATGCTAAATTGCCCATTGTGTCCAGGGATATGCAGGCTAGGTGGATTAGCCTTGGGAAATGCAGCGTTACACGGTAGTGGGGTGAGTCTAGGTGAGACGTTCTTTGCAGGGTCAGTGTAGACTCGATGAGTCAAATGGCCTGTAGAGATCTTATGATTCTATGTGTTCTTTACAGCCTGTGAAGAGAGTTGCTGTTTATATTGTTTATACTCTTCCTTTTCCATCTCCTCCTCTTCCTTGCTATATATTAAGGACCGACCCTTTCTTCATTTTTTATCCACTCATAGGAGGTGGGTATCAGTGACTGGGTCAGCACATATTGTCTTGTCCCTATAGAAAGTGATGATGAGCTGCCTTCCTGAACCATTGCAGTCCATCTACAGTAGGTTGGTTCACAATGCTGTAAACATGAAGTTTCACAGAATTCTGATAAGCTTAAGCAGCATTCATCAACCCATTGCAAATCTTCACAATGCAAAATTAAGTCCTGTTGGCTCCTTCAGAACAATTCAGACAGATGCATTGTTTCAAATTTCGGAGATCTGTTGTATCATTTTCGCTACATATATGCTGTGTTGTATATACTGCATATACACATGGGCCTGAACAATATTGTAGCTCTGGATTGTGAGGAGGAGGATTAGGTAGGAATATATAAATGCACCATCATCTTCAATGGATGCAGTAATGGGCATCCCAATAACAAGTGGTACTGTTTCCTCTTTGGAGATCAGAACATGTAGATGTGCTTATTCCCTCTGTTTAGCTCTCGTTGATTCTGATTGTCTACCAGCTCATCCTGAAAGAAAGAGCGAAGTGTACCTGTCAGTGTGTGCAATCTGTTTGGTTGTTCGGGCTGTTGAGTTCAATAGCTGGCAGTGTATGCAAGAGATATGGGTGTGAGGTTCAGCAATAAGAATGTGAAGATAAGTTGAAGTATATGAATGTTGGGTATGAGTCCTGATTAGAGATGCTTGTTAGATAAATAGTGGGAGAATGGTGCTTCAAGACAGGTGAACATTATAAATAGAGCTTTTCATTCTTAGCTATATAATAACATCAATGTAGCAAAGAAAAATAAAATTTGAGGTGTTTCCCTAGCTCAGGGCTAATTCAATTCTGCTCTTTGTTGCTCTCCTCCTCCATATGTACTTGCACATAAATTATACACACATCACAAAACAGTTCCATACAATACCTTGCATTGCAAGATTTATTTCAGGGTACCTCTTCAAGCTAGATTTTTAATAGGCAGTTTTCTGTAGTTTTCATGCTGGAAACGCAAGCTGACAGCATTCTCAGCAGCACATTTCATCAACCCAAGAAGTGACATTGTAGGGGGTGTAATTGAAAAGTTCACACATGACACAAAAATTGGGAGGATGGCAAATAGTGAGGATAGCCATAAAATTCAGAAGGATATCAACAGACCAGTCAGATGGCAGAGCAGAGGCAAGTGGAATTCAATCCCAAAAAGCGAAGCATAACGCACGTGGGGAGGATTAATAAGATAAAGAATTACTGTATGATTGGTAAAATCCTGAGAAGTGTTGAGGATCAGAGGGATCTTGGTATACATATGCACAGATCCCTGAAGGTAGCAGGATAGGTGGGTAAGGTGATATATGGAATATTTGCCTTTACTAGCTGAGGCACAGAATGTATGGGCAGGGTGATTATACTTGAACTGTATAAAATGCTGATTAAAATGCTGTTAAACCTAAAGGAATAGTATTGTTAAGTCAGAGCATTTGGGTGAGGAGGAAGAGTGAATATTGTACCAAAAGAAGACAGGAGGTTACTGCCTTAGTGGACACATGAATGCCATCAAATACACCATGTAATTTATAAAGTAGTGGGAAATTTTAAACCACAGGAAAATTTAATATGGTTTAAGGGCTTTTTTAAGTATTGACATTCTGTGGCTGTTATTGCTGACCTTGCATCAGAATGTATCAGTCACTTGCTTGGTACATCTGTGAACAGCAAATTGGCTTATACTGTGCATTAACCTTGTAGCAAATGGGAGAAAGACAAAAATAGATACACTGATGAAAGAAGCTTCCTGTCATAGGCTGCGAGATAGGTTTGCCAAACTTGCATGCACAGCAAGTGACATGGTACTGCTTGTAGGTAGGTCATCCCGTTATCTACCAACTCATATTTCTGAATATTTTCTTCAACTGTGAAATAGTGTGATTGGGACACTTTCAAAACAATCTTCAATATTAATTTACATTATTTGCAAACAGTACCGGGCCCTGGAGGTCATCGTTAAATAACCAGTTGTTCTCTGAGCTGTGGTGATAGCTTGTATTGTGATAGCTTGATGACTCCCTTCATTAACAATATTGTTCTGCCAAAGATGTAGAGATTCTGGTGAAGACAATATTGTGGTTGCATTTGAATTAAGTGAATATTTTCTACATGTTCTGGTTTAAAACACAGGAGAAGCTCCAGCTCACTTATTAAAAAGATATACAGAAAGTGAAAAATCTACTTGGTGCCCCTCATTAATGTTTTTTTTAAAGTCAATCCCATATGCAATGAGAAAGGGCTAAATGTTCTATTTAAAAAAAAGGCTCATTAATAATGTAGTAAATGAGCCTTTGGGGAATAGTGACCATAGTTTATAGAATTTTCCATTGAATTTTATACTTTCAAATTTAATCTACTAGTAGACTCTTATGCCTCATATCATTAAATGATGCAGAGGAGAAATTTGGCTGTGATGAATTAGAAATATATAATAAAAAGTTTCGAGTATATAGGCAATCACATATATCTAAAGAAAAAAACATAGATTCCTTTTAGAACAAGACTCATAACTAACAACGTAAGTTAATGAGAGTATTATGTCAAAGGAATAGGTTTTTAGAATTGCCAAAGATATATAAGTCTAAGGATTGTGAGAATTTTAGGTATCCCTGGTGCTGTTTCTGAAATAACTTCCTGTACCTTTCATTGAACCAATGTTGATCCCCTGGCTTGGTTGCATTGCTTTTGTTTGGGAGTGAACACAGTAAGTGGTATAATAGACATCACAACAGTGCACTGTTCCCCATCTCCCTCCTTTCCCTCCGCATGGTTTAGATGAGCAATAGAAATAAATGGTGCCAGGCAGAGCAGTGACAGTTGTTGTAGAGTAAATGGTCATGAGGACTATGGGATGTCCCTAAATCCCTGCCCCACAGCTAAATGGCATCCCTGTGCTGCTGCATCACTTCCATTAGGATCAAATCCAAAACTGTGTGCAGCTTCTTGCCAAAACCTTGAACTATACCAAAATGTGTCACGATATGCCAGCCAGTTAACTCCACATCATCAATGGAAGTGAACACGAACCTGTACTAAGTGCTACTGTAAAATTGTGTCTAACAGTACCTGAATGCTAATACTGCAGTTATCTGTTTAGCACCTCTAGGCAAGTTCAAATTATGGTAATAAGCAATTAGGGCCAAAATTAGTTGCTAAAATCAGGCTTTCAGAATTCTAATGTTATAAATTCTGTACCTATTTAAGACATGTTTACAACATTTAACTGGGTCCTAATAGAGTTCATCATCATATTCTGATTTGTAAGATATACAATTGTGATACAATTTGAGCCTAAAAAAACCTTTCGGTTGCAATGCTAATGGATATGACTGGATTGCTAACAAAATGATCTCTAAAGATGATTTGGTCGAGAAAAAGAAGCTAGTGGGAGGACAGTTGACTTGCTTAGAGCCAGCACACATCTGTACCATAGTGTGCAACATTCTGGTACCTGACAACTTCTTATTGTAGTACCCACTTCTCCCCTCTCTCCACTGTTGCCAATCTGCATAAAGCCTACCTCTTGGAGAAGCATGTATTATTTCTGTTCAACCTCCTACTAGCATTTGTACAATACACAGCAGGTCCCATTGAGCGTGGAAAGGCAAGAACGCAAAAGCATTGAGTGACCTTGTGCCTGGTTAAATCCAGGCTGTCATTGATCACTGACTGGGAACTATCTGTAAACTGGCCTATTTGAGATCATGCTTCATCAGCTACTTGCTGAGGTAGTCAAATAAATCCATCTCCCTTTGTTTATTTTGCATTGATTATCCCTGTGATGCACCACAATCTACTTATGTCAAATAAAGTATAAAAATAGAATTAAAGCAAGCATCATATTTTTCATCAAGTATTATTTAATGAGCCAATATTAAAGCAGTCTTGACCAACTTCTGAAAAGCTGTTAGATTTATCACTCCTCACAGGCTACACATTACAGAAAACACATTCAGTAATTCTTAGAGGTCCTCGAGATGAATCCTTCATAGTTAGGTCTGCCAAGAACTGTAATAGTATTAAGCTGCATGCAGTTTTCAGTAATGGTGTCCATATAATTATCAAATTTTACTTGTGGATCCGACTAATTGCTCTGAAATTATATGATCTTTTTTCTGCTTAGGCAAGTTTGAACAGTGCAAAACCAAGTGTAAAAATGATGTGATAATGGGAACTGCAGATGCTGGAGAATCATGGAATAGTTTTTACAACCTTTTCTTGATTGTGTGTTGGAAAATTTTTAAAATTCAAATATGGATTTTAATACTGCTAAACTTTGCTTTTAGCCTTTTATGGAGATGCTGAAATAAAGGAAAGCCTAGCAGATGGTACCACCTCAATACACTCTGACAGCCAGGTACAACATACAGTCACCCCATATGGTGGTGGTTTAGAGTGATGGAAAACAAATTAATTAATGTTAGAAAATTTCAGAGAAAGCCCTATGAAATTCCTCACTGACTCAGAATCAAACAAGTTCCAGGATGGTATATTGTCTGCCCTGAAACCTCCAGCAGTTAAATATGAATTGGCTGATCAATGCAATGAACAAATCAGAAGAAAACCATACACAGCAGTAATGTTTTTTTTTCCCTTTCTACCTTGAACACTTCCCATTAGTATCTATAAAAGTATTGAAGATTGGAAAGTGTTTTTTTGATTGGTTGGTGATTTTGGAGGTGGTTGGGCATGTGATGACAACTCCAGTATAACTTCCAAATTCTGTTGACGATTGCAAGCTGTAAGCTTCTGTAAGCAGCAATGTTGTATCATTTGCAATATCTCATGCATGAGAGCCTTGAGAACCTACAGAGCACTGTACATGCTATTACTTCATCCAGATGACAACAAATTTCATCAATGTTTCTTTGGGCACCTAATTTGTAAGTATTCTATCATAAGTTACACTTTGATTGTAAAATTTGACAGAACATATTTGAAATATGCAGTATCTAGTTCCTTCATTGTTTCAAAGATTGCAATCATATCTCCTTGATGTCCAGGCTTTTGCAAAATATAAAACTCCAGACCTCTCCTGATACCCAAGTGCTCTCAAATCAGTATCGCTAAAGTGAACCTTCCCTTAGCCATTTACAGGTATGTTTTCCAATACTTCCATTTTGCTATTTTCAATTGTTTCTTCTAATGTTTTATTTTTAGTTCAGCTTTTTTTTTACATCACCCAAGATACTATAGTATTTAAAATTTTGGACATTCCTTATCCACTTTTATTTCCTGGTAAGAGTCATTGCAAAAGAAGGAATTAATGTGGAAAATGGGCACTGGAAACAGGTAACTTTAGTCAAAGTAGGCAATGGGAATAAAACTGAGAAGATCATACCCCAAAGTAATTGAAACCCACTTATTATATAGTGTCAAAATTATCCCCAATATCTATTATGTTTCAGTAATAACATAATGGATTGGTGACCGGTGATTTTATTGCATTTCTGTTGCTATGAAGGATATCATAACAGAATTTAAGGGCAATGTTATTCCATACATCTGATTTTAATCAAAGATTAACGATTATGAAACGATCACTGCGAGATGTTGAGCAATAATTTAGAGCCAGTTAAAAGAAATTACCTTCAGCTTGTACTGTCTGAAATATACGTCAGCATCCCTATCTACTTGGTATTTTAGTAGATCAGTATACTTATAACATTATAGAATGAAATATTATGTTAGCATATTAACAAATGTGTCATTCAAGTATTTCTTCCTTTCTTCTGTTCAAAGTAAAATATGGACTATAATAGAAAAATGGTATGTAGCAGTACTCCCCTTCTGTATAAAGGTCTGTCTTTTAACTTGCTCATTAATAGTAGTTGTCTTAAAGGTGTACTATGTTGTTAATATTTCAATGAAACTGTATCATGACCCATTACAACCTCAAGGGGATGTTTTTCAGCCCTTGTGGGAAAAAATGTGTTCTTACCTCTTCAGTTTCTTTCACCAGTTTCACCACAACCCAGGCAAGGTGCAATTACAAATGTGCATTTTTCTGTTGCTTTTGTCATTTTCCATGTTAGTTAGTCCAAAGCATTGGTTAAGCTGAATTAGAGAGATGTCCAATGTCTTGCGGAAGTAAAGTCTAGATTTTGTACTCTGCCCAATTGCAACATCACAATCTAGTTTGCCTTTTTATCTATCTGCAATTTTATATTTACTGTGTTATGCATCTGTTTAAAGACAAAGCTTTACATTCCTCTATTGTACACAAAATGTTTTTCGAGACTCTTACTAAGTGCTCACATTGGATACCATAAAAATGGAAAAACAGTACTTTTTTTTAACTCCGCTTCAACATTTTACTGTGCTATAATCATTAGTACTAACAGTCTTAGAAATGTGAATGTAAATTCTTGCAGAGTTCTTAAACTATTACGATTCTAAAAAAAAGTTCTATTATTGCATGCATTTTCTGAACAATTACACTGATATCTTTTTGAAAATAGGATCAAGTCAATATTTCAATTTACAATGCTCATAATTTAAAAATACAAATTGTACATTTTTAAGCAAAGGAAATTGTATAATTATTTGTGCATAAATAAGTGTTTGTTTATTACTTATAATTTTGAGCTCCAATGGTTTAATGTTCCTCATTGCTGTGCTCCAAAAGCAGTTCTCAGTATCACTGCAAAAACAGTTTTTTTTCAGGCATACCATGAGAAGTCCTTCTATTATTTTGTTACTTATCCCTCTCACATTCGTGTACCCTAACTGTCCTATCATGCCATTTGAAAATTCTGCCTATCATTGCGTACGTTTCACATGCTATAGAGTACTGAGTTCACAAGGCTATCATTCTGTTTAAATAAATTGGTGAGACATTTTAATAAATGGTTTTTCAAGTGAAATATCCTGTAAAATAAGGTAAAATGTGAATTATCTAAATTAAGACATTAGGCTGCATACACCTGCTAATAACTTAATTATTTTCCAGTGAAGTTGCATGATATTAAATCAATACCAAACACTTCATAAATATTTAATTTGGATTTGTTAGGGACCAGAGCACACTCCCTCAAAGTGTATTGAGAATATATTCAAAATGCTAACTTTACCTTATTTTAAAGCTAAGTATAAGGCATTGCGTTCCAGATGCAATTTGATTGGTCAACTTTACATTAATCAAAATATAGTTTATTTTTACATTACAGTTAAAATGCAAACAAAATAAAAAAAGATTGGCTTAACTGTAACTCCATTGCAGTGCTTAAAAAAAATATATTCACTACTACTAATTAATTGTTCCAATACAGTAACATCCCATAAACAGATGCTTGGCAAAGGCAAAGTCAGTCAACTAGATAGGTTCTCTTTTTGCTGCATGTGGGACTAAGCTTTTAGCTGTACCAGAGAGAGGAATAAGAGCTTCCATATCCAGCTTCAAGATGCCAGCAACTGCTGAAAGCTAAAACTGAAAATCCTGGTTCTATGAGAGATTGACTCAACCTATTAAGGCTGCTTCTATTGTTCCAACTACAAAGAAAGGCCTTTCAAGCTGTTTACTCTATTGGCTTTCAGCAGACTGCTTATCACCTCTTTCTCAAACACCCAGCACCTTTCCCTCCAACCACAGGAAGTGCTACATCTGCCCCTATACCTCCAACTAAGGAACAAAAGAAACTTCCACATCAGACAGAGGTGCCCCTGCATGTTCACCAATGTGATTGACTGCATCAGCTGCTCCCGTTCCGGCCTCCTCTACATCGGTGAGACCAAGCGGAGGCTTGGAGACCACTTTGTAGAGCACCTGCGCTCTGTTCATGACAAACAACAACAGCTTCCAGTTGCAAACCATTTCAACTCCCCCATCCCACTCCCTGGGTGACACGTCCATCCCGGGCTGCCTCCAGTGTCACAATGACACCACCTGGAAACTGGAGAGCAGCAACTCATATTTAGACTTGGGAGCCTACAGCCCAGTGGTCCCAATGTGGACTTGACCAGTTTCAAAATCTCCCCACCCTGGCCTCATCCCATGACCAAACCTCCCTCTCATCCCCTCCTTGACCTGACACAACCCGTCCGTCTCCTCTCAGACCTATCCGCTCCTCCCACCTCACTGACAGATCCGCACCACTGCCTACCTGCACTCACCTATCACCATGTCACCTACCTTCCCCAGCCCCACCCGTCCTCTATTTATTTATTTCAAAGCTCTGTCCCCCTTCCCTGTTTCAGAAGAGGCGTTCTAACCTGAAACATCAACTTTCCTACTCCTCTGATGCCACCCTGGCCTGCTGTGTTCCTCCAGCTCTACACTGTTATCTCTGACTCCAGCATCGGCAGTTCTTATTATTTCTCAAACTTTTTTCTTTCTTTTAGAAAAAAAGGACAGAATATATCTCTTAAAGCCATAGTATCATCACCGACTAAATAAAAGAAAGAGTGACCACTTTAGATTTAGTTTTCGAGGTTTGATAACTGGAATCTCAAATTTCTACTTTTTTCACGTTACTTGGGATTGCTACAATGTGGGTTGATCACCTTTCTCTGCCTTCATTAAAACGTTTAGTGTTGGTGGGTAGTTTTACAATTGGATTCCATTGTTCCTCATTCACCCAAATGTTATTGAGCTCAAATTTGACTCAACCTACAGCAGGGTGGAGGGGTGGGTAAAAGCCGATGGCAGCGATGGCCTGAAGACTCATGCTCATGGCACAAGGTAGGCTTAAAAGAACCTGTTTGACGAAATTGCACCCACTATTGGAATCAGATAAAATTTGCAGCAACAATTCTTTTCCAATTTTCCCGAAGCAGACTACCCAAAGGAAGTAGGAATCCTGCTGGGAATCTGGCAAAATGATTCCATTGAGTCTTCTGCTGGACAATCTTTGATCTGCAGCTGGAAAACTGGCCTTCATTGGAAAGCTTTCATTCAACTTTATGAAGGGTCATCAATCTGAAACATTCACATACACATTCCATTTCTCTCTACGTAAGCTGTCTAATCATCAGATTTTCTGTTTGTAAATCAAAGCATTTGGTTTGCTGCTAAACAAAAATGTCAAATTATGAATAATTGCATCAAATTTTATCAAAATCAGTAAGTGTCAATTTTGAGAAGGTGGTTGTTTTGACTTACATTGCCAGGACTATGTGTGTACAACTGCCTCCTGTTTCTCCTCAGATAACAAGGTGTACGCCTGGATGAACACAACAGGCCAGGCAGCATCAGAGGAACAGGAAAGCTGATGTTTCAGGTCTGGACCCTCCAGAAGAAGGGCCTAGACCTGAAACATCAGCTTTTCTACTCCTCTGATGCTGCTTAGCCAGCTGTGTTCATTCAGCTCTACTTCTTGTTATCTCAGATTCTCCAGCATCTGCAGCTCCTATTATCTCTGATCCAGTTTATTCTGTCAGTTTATCAGGGTAAACTTGCCTGCATAAGCTTTTTGAATAATTTTTCACAGATTTCAGAGATTTGCATCTCACATTCTAGCCATCATCAAAACCATGCACTTCCACTTTCACAAGCTCCTCTCCAGTACTGCTGCCTTACTCATGCTTTTGAGGTGGAATAATAACTTGCTTGACAAATCCACAAATTGAGTAATGGTAATATTTAATGTCTTTAGCTTAACTGCACTTCTGAAGAAAATTTATTCTTTTCTGTTATTTGAGCACATCCAGTGAACGGTAGTGGCAGAGATCCCAAACAACTTATTGTTCTCATTGAAAGAATGGAGTTATCTGACTCGGAAAAGGCATCATGAATGCAAATACATTTTTTTGAAACGAACATGACAACTGACCACCAATTAGGGTGTAGGCGGTAGTGTTTCTGGTTGCTGGCAGGAGACAGCTGAAAGAGAATGAACGTGTAGTAAACCAGAATGGCAGCTGCCAGAATTGAGCAAATTAGGCACCCATTGTGGTGATCTGTAATGGAAGGAAACAGGAATTGTGACCTTTTAAAACTGACAGAAGTATTGCTTCCTTGCCTTTTAGAGCCTTTATTGGGCAACTACTACTTGTTAGACGTTTTTCTTAAGTATGTTATTTGGAAGACAAAAAAATGACAAAATTCATAATCTGTGCCGCAGTTAAGAATTTTGCTGAAAAACTGTATTTTTAAGCATGTTAACAGGACAGTAACTAGACCCAAATTACTACTTGTTAGGTAGTTTGTAGATGAACCTTTGTATCATTTTTACAGCTGGCTATACATTGGAATTTCCTGGTTAAATAGAGCATTTAACTTCCATTCATTTTGTTCTGAGAACTTCACACACATTGGTAGAGTCTAGGCCCAAAACTTCAGCCTTCCTGCTCCTCTGTTGCTTGGCCTGTTGTGCTCATCCAGCTCGCCACCTTGTACACACATTGGAGACTTTTATTTCTAGTTTGTATCACAGTGACAGATTTCTACAGAGTCCTCCAGCTTGGTTGAGAGTATTAATAATTAGCCAATTGTGCCTAAATCAAACAATCAATATATCAGGCTCACATTGGTGAGGTAATGCTCCTTAGATGAAATAACAAGATATAGCAATACTCAATGACCAGCAGGGCATTAGGAAGTTCAGAGAAATAAACAGGTCTTGGGGTTCTTTTCCACAAATCCTTGATGAAGGCAGTACATGTTCATAGGGTAGTTAAGTAGGATTATGGAACATTTGCTTTTATCAGTCATGTCATGGATTATAAAAGCAGGGAGGTTATGTTGGCACTGTACAGGATTTAGGTTTGGCCGCAGCTGGAGTGTTGTACACAATTCTGGTCACAACACTTCAGTAAGGATGTGATTACACGGGACAAGGTGCAGAAGAGACTCGCCAGAATACTGCCTGGATTGGAAACTCTGTGCTATGAGGAAAAATTGGATACACTGGAAAAGTTTTCCTTGTAGCAACAAATGTTGAAAAGAGACCTGTTAGGTGTATACGCTTGTGAGGGACATAGATGTAATGGATAGGATGACACTTTTCCATTATTACAAGTGTAATTAAACAAAAGGCATTGATTTAAGTATGAGGAAGAAGGCTAATAGATTTCAGAATGTTTTCTCACCCAGAGGATGATGGGAGGCTGGAGCCTGAAAGGACAAATGAGTCAATAGTAATCAAAATGTTGAGGCAGCATTTATTTATTTAGCATTGTCATGATCAGGTAGTTCTTGCAACAGTGCAGACTGGAATTACCATTATGAAAAATCAAAAATCCAGACTCTGCTGATGCTGGGGAACTGTTAGAGAAATGGAAAATTCTGGTGAGCAATTATCCTGTGTCTAGAACCCTCTTTAAAAAAAAAGCCCCTTAACGCCATAGATTTTGGAGGGTCTTGATTTACTTCAGCTGAATAATCACCCATGAAATGTTAGAGGATTAAAAATCTAACGTAACTTCTGGATAACTGTTGAGGTGAACCTTTAATTCACAATGAACCTTGTCTCACTACATACCTGCCCAACCCTTGAGAACTGCACGGACCTGACACTCACTGCAGTGTGTGGCTATCACTGGTGTTCCCCACGCATTAATCCAAGTGAAACTAGTGGATACAATACTTGCCTCACTTAGCTCCCACAACCACTCACCCCTCCCCTTCCATTTCTCACTGCTTCCAAACTCTCTTGATAGCCTGCTCTCTGACCTGACCCCACACCTACGCTAAGCATTCACCAACATACCTGGCATCCTTCCCAAATCACCACCCTCATCTAACTGCCACCTTGACTCTTCATTCACCTACCACCCTACTTGCCCATCTCCCAACATACACCCCTCATTTTCCTTGTGTATACGGTGAGATACTCCCATCAAGCAGGAACACATGAATACAACAGCAGAGAATCCTCGCAGAATGGCAGTTGGTGATAATATTTCTGAAATATCCTTGTTATCTCTGTGTTGTGCTCCATGAATAGCAGACAGTGAAAACATTTGACTTAACAAAATTCTTCAGTGAATCTTTTTGAAGGGAATGTACTTGAATTTGAATACTTCTTGCTCTAGCATTTTCACCTGTGCAACATGATTGGCTTGCACTTCTGTGCATAGCAAAAGAGTCTCATTTAAAAAGACTCCAAATTCAAAAGTGAACCTTTCAATAAACTTTTTAAAGTAACCACTCCAAGTTAATACACAATTTTTTTTGTTCTAAAAATGAAACAAATTCCTTTTCCCACAATCTTTACATAGATCTCACAATCAGTACGTTTATTGAATCATTTATTGTCACGTGTATTCAATGTAAAAATACAGTGAAAAGTGTGAACCTTTGTACATACATGGCACCATTCACGTTAACTTGAAATAAAATAAGAAAAAAATATAACTTAAGTGAGTTCAACTTGCCTTTCCAATGCTGAATTCCCGCTCCGGGCTTTCCAGCCCTCGCCATGCCTCCGCCAGAGCCCCGCTCTGAGCTTTCCAGCCCTCGCCATGCCTCCGCCAGAGCCCCGCTCTGAGCTTTCCAGCCCTCGCCATGCCTCCGCCAGAGTCCCACTCTTGATCTGCCCCATCACTCTGGCTAACACTTGATCTGCCGTCACTGCAGAATCTGTGCATTCAGCTCCAGCCACATGTTTGCTAGTTGCGACCCAGCTCCTTGCCAACTCCTTGGTTACGTAATTAAAAGGGATGGCGGTGGGGAATAAAATTTCTACAGAGGGAGAGAAGAGGAGGGAGGGAATAAAAATGACAAAGAAAGAGAAAGAGAACTGGCAGGCAGAGTAGAGCTCCAAATGGAGCGACTTACCCTGCTGCCGTCTTGCAGGACATAGCAATAGAAAGGAATGGTCAGGGAAGTCCAGCAGTGAAATATAATGGATTGTTAGCCTTATCATTATACTATTACTTTTCTTCAAATGCAACAATCTTGTCTGTATATCCGTCAGTATGTTGAGATCATATTCCACACCTACTTGATCCCGATAATTATGAATCCATAGTAATTTGCATGATCCAGTGTGCCAAACCTGTTACTGTTAATTCCTCCATGAGCTCAGATATGTGTACTGTGTAACTGCATAACATTTTATTGCCATTGTGTGCCTATTAGGGGATACTAGATGATTCAGCAACCTTTCGTGATAGTTTTGTTGCATTTTATTTGAAGTTCCATAGACCTGTAATAATCGGGCCCGCATAAATCTCTGCAATCCCTAAAGCTTTGTGAACAAGAAAGAAAAAAATATTTTTGTTAATGCATTTACTGTGCACTAAAAGCAAATTTTAACCTCTCACCAAATTAAACATGATTCAGATGACAACAGTACTCATATAGAAGATAGAAAACCTGTCACTGGAGCAGTAATGGAATGCTCTTGTGATTTGGGTTAAGGTATGTTACTGAAGGAGCTTAGCTCAGTACCTGACCATTTTTTATATCTGACCTATCCAACATTCCTCAGATAATATTACACTGCAAAGACGCACATCTGGGCATAAACTGACAATGTAAGCATTGCTGGGGTTTTTACTTGCTGATGAAGCAGCTTCCCTAAGTGAAATAATTGGCTGCAAGTCCCAAAGGATTTTATTACACCATCTTTGAGCGTAGTGCCCTTCAACTGGAGTAACCGTAAAACTTTGACCAGTGATGAAACTGGTAGGCAATAGGATTATAGAGAAAATGGTTATGACTGAGACTGGAAGAATACACCATCATTCCAGTTTCACTACTCCACATCACAATGTAAAGTAAAAATACTTTCCCTGTTAAAGGTGACAAATTAAATACCTTATCTATATCAGATTAAAAGGAATAAAAGATTATCAAACTTCTTGCTAGAAAAGCGCAGTAAGCCTGGCAGCATCTGTGGAGAGAAATCAGAGTTAACATTTCAGATTGAGTGACCCTTCCTCAGAACTGAGCTCTTCCAGCAATTTCTATTTTTGTTTCTGATTTCCAGCATCTGCAGTTCTTTCAGCATTTTTTTGAATACCATCTATCATCTATATGTTTTAATAAACACAATTGTGGATTTAATCAAACAAAGTGTATTCAATAATGTTATGTTAATTGGATAATATGCCTAGTCAGTACATAATCCTTAAAAATTCACTGAATGTTGATATATTTATTCCTCTAAATATCCCAAATCTCACTCTTCCAGAAGGTGGAAATAAAAATAGATTTCTCTGCAAAGATTTAATTTCTAAAAAAAAAACACTTTGGCCAATTGATTATTCTTGAAGGCAAAAAGATAAAGTCATTCATTGTGCATTTGTTCCCCCGAAGTCTTGCAGACACAATTTTCTCAGAAAATATGGCCTTGCAGTTTTCTTTTCAAAAGCACAAAGAGCTATCACCCTGAATTGATGGGAAGGGTTTTCAGACATAGGAGGAATCAGCTGAGTAGCTTCTTCATGACAGGCTTTCCTCCAACTCATAACACGGTGTGGAGCTGGATGAACACAGCAGGCCAAGCAGCAGCAGAGGAGTAGGAAAGCTGACGTTTTGGGCCTCGAACCTTCTTCAGAAATGGGGGAGGGGAAGGGGATTCTGAAATAAATAGGGAGAGACCTTACCTCTAGCTGAACCAAGTTAAAAAGAAGAACCTTTTACAAGGTCGTAATTGTTCAAAACAATTCTACCAGTATCTACAGTATAGAAAGGAATTGCCACTAGTCATGTAATTTCTCGAAAGTCTTGTTTAAAAAGATTCCAGTTTCAAAGATGAACCTTCAGTGACCTTTTCAAGGAAATGACTCCAGGGTAATCCACAGATGATTTTTGTTCGAAAAAAGAAGTAAATTACATGTCCCAATAATCTTTCAAAATTCAATGCAACATTAAATATCAAGTTTATTCCTCAAAGTCCTGAATGAAAAGCTGGGAAATATTGACCACATTTTATGGAAGATTATGTAAAGCTTTCATATTTTGTCATGATAAATTAGTAACATCATAATTTTTAACCATCTGGAATAGTTCAAGAGGAGGAGAGAGAAAATGTTATGTTTCTTGAAAAAGTATAAGAATGAGATGTAAAGTAGGGGAAATAATGGAAACTAAAGGACTTTGCAACCATTGTTTTCTGTCATACAAATATCTGTGCATGACATGTAGAGAATCTATTATCTCTTTTATAACACAACTTTGCACAAAATTCGATTAATATGTAATCATTAGGGATAAAATTAATCATTCCACATTTTTAAAAAAAAGCAATTCTAAACCATTTCAAAAATGCAAATTGTGTCTTGTCGTTTTAGAATGGTATTGTGAAATAGGAGATTGATACACGTAAGAGCACTTGTGTAGTTTGGGTAAAACCTGTATTTTCGTCCTCATGCAATTATCCCTTTAACACCAAGAGAAACTAGGGAACATTCTGAAAGCAGGTTAATTGAATTTCTGCTTATAAGAAAATAAGAACTAGGAGCCGGAGTTGACAATTTAGCCCCTCAAGCCATCCATTGAGGATGATCACAGCTAATTTCTTGCCCGCTCTGCATAACCCTTCAACACATAACTAATTTAAAAGCTGTCTCTCTCCTCTTTAATTTTCCCAATGTTCTGGCATCCACCACACTCTGGGATAATGGTTCTCCTCATCTCTGTTTTAAGTCTGCTGCCACTTATCCTAAAACTATGAACAGAGGCAGCCATGCAAAGATTGGAATTCATGACCCTCACCTACATACGGCCGAAACTGTGGATATGATATGTGGATGACACATTTATCATCATTAAACACACTAGGTTAGAAGAGAACCACCACCTCATCAACAAAGTATTCACCAGGATCAAATTCACAACAGAAGAGGAAAACAATAATCAGCTTCCATTCCTAGACATCAGGGTAGAACGAATGACAAGTGCGGAATTCCAAACCACGATATGCAGGAATTTTCACAGCAATCACCATAATCCACAAACAGAGCTGTGTTAGGACACTATTTAAATGAGCCCCAATCCACTGCAACACATCAGAATTTTGCAAGGAGGAAAAGCCCCCATACAAAGTCTTCACTATCAATAGATACATCACCAGCATCAGATGCCTACAAGATAGACAACACTAAGAGGACACAATATGACCCAGTACACTGGCCACACTACTGTATGTCAACAACGTATTGTAACTGCCAATGAGTCTCCTATGATCACTAGGAACCTCATAAACCCACAGCCAAACTATGACAAACACTTGCAAGGTCCAAAGACTCCATATACACGACATGCAGGACCAACATAGTGTACAAAATAATCTGCAAGGACTGCCAGGAACATTATATTGACTAGGCAGGAAGGAAACTAGCCATAAGGATACATGAACACCAGCTCGCAGCAAAAGGATACAACAAATTTTCCCCTGTTTCAGTAAACTTGGACAACGAAGATCATCAATTTAACTCAGATGGTGTGACCATCCTAGCCCAAACCAATCATAAACACACGTGGGAATTCCTAGAGGCCTGGTTCTCCACTCATAATGCAATCAATAAACATGTGGAATTTGACCCCATATATAAACCCTTGCAAAAGAGAACCAAAAATGACACAAAACACCTCAACAGATCAGATCATATGAATACTAAGCAGAGTAGAACAATACCGCTTTATTGGAGGCAGCATTGATGATGTTACCTAGCACGGTGATGAAACGTCTGAACTATAACCAGTCAGCTCGGCAAGCAAATCAACAAGCTCACCCACAACCCAAGCTACAAGTTTTTGCAAGAACCTTAAACATGAACCTTTGTTCCAGGTTGCCCCACATGAGGAAGCATCTACACTGTCAATTTCCTTTGGTATTTTCTTTACATCAATTAGATTTTATCTCATTATTTTTAAACACCAGAGAGTAAAAGCTTAAACAGTTCAATCTTGCTTCACAGAATGAACCCCTCATCTCTGGAAGCATACCAGGTGCAGTTTCACTAATACTTTCTATGGTTGCAGCAGTACATCCCCATTTTTATACTCTCTTCCTTTGGCAATAAATGACAAAATTCCATTTGCCTTCTTTATTCCCTGCTGAACATGCAAACTGGTTTTCTATAATTCAACAATTCGTGACTTAATTAGGTTTCAAGAAATGCCCATGTGACCTGAGTTTGTAATGCAGAAGAATGACTAAGGAACAAAGCCTAAACAAAAAGGTATGCAGACCGCTCCTGTACAGGGTATGTGGTTAGAAAGGACAAAGCATTGAAGGCAGGAAGGGCAAGGAATCGTGTGTTGGACAAAAGCAATTGCTGCTGTTCAAGTAGCACAAGAGTCCACCAGACCACTTAAAATGACCAAATAAGACAATCTGTGTCATTGAGACTGTTGTAATTGTGAGTGTGTGTTTGCAGATTTGCACCTTGTCAATGGTAACCATTTCACAGGGTTTCATATGGATACGATTTCAGGCAAAAGACAAAGTTCAATGATTGAGTTGGGAGTCAGGGGTCTGATGTAGTGGAGCTTAAGTTAACAATATGAATGTTACACACACCCACTGCCACATTTTTGTGAGGGTATAACAGGAGTCCTTGGAACAACATTGGGCATATCTTTGTATTGAATACTTTGAAAATTTCACTTTAGTCTGAAATTTTAATTAATACGTAGCTGATGCTAATTGTTTGTGCAATCCATTGCATGAATGTTTGTCAAACAATTATGTATGTTTACAGTTTGGCCAATTCACCATTAACTTGGGTAATCTGCCCTCGAAACTCAAACAGAATTTCTACTAATCAACTCAATGCATTGTTCAATGGCTGAAAGTGTAGCTTCAGTTTGATTTATTGTTGTCACATATATTGACATACAGTGAAAAAGTGTCTTTTTTGCCTTCTTTATTCCCTGCTGAACTTGTATACTTTTTTTCTGCGATTCATACAAGCAGATCATTCCGTACGATGTGTAGCAGAACAGAGTGCAAAATACAGTGTGTCATAGCCGGAGAGAAGGTGCAGACAGCGAGTGTATAAGGTGCAATAATTTTACACTCTCCAGGGAAGACAAAGGCCTGCTTTGTTCACAATATGAATAAAACCTAATCTAGCACCTAAGTGTTCCTATTAGCAGTGTAACAAAAGCAATACAACACAATTCATGTATTTAGAGTTCACGTATGCCACTTTAAATCTCTTGGTTGATTCTGTACTCTATCTTTCCCACGTTTTGATAATTCACCAGTTAAAGTTTGTCTAATTTTGTTAGTTTCCATCTGCAAAATTAGATTGAACTTATTCGTTGAGAGTGTGCCTTTGCATTACAATGCACCATGTTATATTGAGTATGCTTGTTACCACTGCTGTAAGGCACCTGAAAGTAATACATTGCATTGGAGCAGCACTTAAATTTTCTAGAAATTTCCAAATTACTTTAGACCTTAAATTTAATTAATGCCAAATTTTATTTGTGTTCTCTCATCATCAAAGTTTTGATCTTATTGAAAACAATCCACAACTGAATAAAGTCCAAATCATAGAATAGAATCCAAATTTCCAGTGAGATGCAATTACAAAGTTCTGAGGAAGGGTCACCAAATGCAAAACATTAACTTTGAATTTTATCTTCACAGATGCTGCCAGACCACTTGAGCTTCCAGCGACTTCTATTTTTGTTACAAATTTTCAGATTTTTTTTCTGCAATCTAATACCATTATGGAAATGATACTAAGCTTACAATCTATTCATTTACCACCATACAGCCATCATTAAAACAGAATACAAATTACGGCCAATTTCGCTGTTAAAGCTGTGATCCAACAACAACATGAAGGGAAAGGCATTTGTGAATGCCTTGTACTTTAAAATGAGGGATTTGATTGCAGGCTTGAAGGAACCTTAAAAGACCTTTCATGTGGGATTTCCTTACTGAGGGGAAGGAATAGTTGCTTAGCTGATTTATGGATGTGAGTTTGCTCGCTGAGCTGGAAGGTTAGTTCTCAGACGTTTCATTACCTTTTTTTTTAATTTGAAAAAATATACTTTATTCATAGAATGTACAAAAAATAAAACATTTATACACCTAGCCAGTCATGCAAGCCACTCCGGGGTACCCGGGGGGTACGTACACCAACTAAAGGAAAAGACAAAACAGAGAAAAAAAAACAAAGCAAAGAAAACACCCCGGCAGTCGTCACCCCGCACAGCCCCAGTTGACCCCCTGACCAGTTGGGGAAGGCGCCAGCTGGGCCCAGTTACCAGATAGGGTTCTTTTTCCTATTCTGGACGAAGGGGTTCATACGGTGGTCTTTCCCCACAGCGCCTTGGCGGCGGCTGCCCCAAGCTTTAGCGCGTCCCTCAGCACGTAGCCCTGGACCTTGGAGTGTGCCAGTCTGCAACACTCGGTCGGGGTCAGTTCTTTCAGCTGGCAGACCAGCAAGTTGCGGGCAGACCAAAGAGCGTCTTTCACCGCATTGATGGTCCTCCAGGCGCAGTTGATGTTGGTCTCGGTGTGCGTCCCCGGAAACAGCCCGTAGAGCACGGAGTCCCGCGTCACGGAGCTGCTCGGGACGAAACTCGACAAATACCACTGCATCCTCCTCCGGACCTCCTGCGCATAGGCACACTCCAGAAGGAGGTGATCAACAGTCTCGTCCCCCCCTCAGCCACCTTGAGGGCAGCGTGCGGTGGTGCAGAGATTCCGGGCGTGCATAAAGGATCTCACTGGCAGAGCCCCTCTCACCGCCAGCCAAGCAATGTCCTTGTGCTTGTTTGAAAGTTCTGGCGATGAGGCATTCTGCCAAACGACTTTGGCAGTCTGCGTGGGGAACCACACGACGGGATCCACCCTCTCCTTTTCCCGAAGGGTCCCGAGGATACTACGTGCTGACCACTGCCTGACAGCCTTGTGGTCAAAGGTGTTTCCTTTCAAAAATTTCTCCACGAAGGACAGGTGGTACGGAACGGTCCAACTACTCGGAGCGTTCCGCGGCAATGAGGCCAGGCCCATCCTTCGCAACACGGGGGACAGGTAGAACCTCAGTAAGTAGTGACACTTGGTGTTTGCGTACTGAGGATCTACGCACAGCTGGATGCAGCCGCACACAAAGGTAGCCGTCAGGGCAAGGGTGGCGTTCGGTACGCCCTTTCCCCCATTTCTCAGGTCTTTGTACATGGTGCCCCTGCACACGCGGTCCACCCTCGACCCCCAAATGAAGTGGAAGATGGCCTGGGTGACTGCAGCGGCGCAGGTCCAGGGAATAGGCCAGGCCTGCGCCACATACAACAGCACCGAAAGCCCCTCGCACTGGACAACCAGGTTCTTACCCGCGATGGAGAGGGACCGGAGTGCCCACCTGCCCAGCTTCTGCTTCAATTTGGTGATACGCTCCTCCCAAGTCTTAGTGCACGCCCCAGCTCCACCAAACCAAACACCCAGCACCTTCAGGTAGTCTGTCCTGACGGTGAAGGGGATGAAGGAGTGGTCGTCCCAGTTCCCGAAGAACATGATCTCGCTCTTACCTCTATTGACTTTGGCACCCGAGGCCAGTTCAAACTGGCCGCAGATGTCCAATAGTCTACTCACCGACCGACGATCGGTGCAGAAGACGGCAACATTGTCCATGTACAGGGAGGTCTTGACCTGAAGGCCTCCGCTGCCTGGGATAGTCACGCCCTTCAGGCTCACGTCCTTCCTGATGGAGGCGGCGAAGGGCTCCACACAGCACACAAACAAGGCAGGAGAGAGCGGGCAGCCCTGCCTGACTCCACATCTAACAGGAAAACTGTCTGATTCCCACCCGTTGATCGAGACTGCGCTAACGATGTTGGCGTAGAGCAGCCAGATCCAATTGCGGATGCCCTCCCCGAACTCCAATTTGGAGAGGACGTCCCTCATGTAAGCATGAGAGACCCTGTCGAAGGCCTTCTCCTGGTCCAGGCTGACGAGGCAGGTGTCCACCCGTCTGTCCTGTACGTAGGCGATCGTATCCCTGATGAGCGCGAGGCTCTCAGCGATCTTCCTGCCCGGCACAGCACAGGTTTGGTCAGGGTGAATCACTGACTCCAGGACAGACCTGACCCGGTTGGCTATGACCTTGGCCAGGATTTTGTAGTCCTCGTTCAGAAGTGAAATGGGACGCCAATTCTTAAATTCTTCCCTCTCCCCCTTCCTCTTGTAAATGAGGGTGATGATGCCCTTCCTCATGGACTTGCACATTTCCCCTGCCTGAAGCGCACTATCGTACACCTCCAGCAGGTCCTGGCCGACCAGGCCCCCACAGAGCGGAATACAGCTCGACCGGTAAGCCGTCGCTTCCGGGAGTCCTATTCCTCTCCAAGGACTTGAGGGCTCTGGTCAGCTCATCCAGGAATATCGGCCGGTCCAGCCACTCCTTCGTGCCGTCGTCTAAGTCCTCCATGATAGACGACAGGAACGACTCGGAGGCCGTGCTGTCCGTGAGCTTCGTGTCGTACAGTCCGGCATAGAAGGATCTGCTGAGCCTCAAAATGTCGGGCCGAGACGACGTCACCGAGCCGTCATCCTCCTTCAGCCGGCTGAGCTCAGAGCTCTCTTTGTGCACCTTCTGAAAGAAGAAACGCGAGCACGTCTCGCCCTGCTCCACGGAGCGGACCCTGGACCGGAAGATTATCCGGGAGGCCTCCGCGGCGAAGAGCGAGGCTTGCTGGCCCCTCACCTCGCGGAGGTCCTCCGTGACATCGACCCCCATCAACTGCAGAAGGAGCAGGTTCTGCACCCTTTTCTGGAGTCGCGACAACTTTCCCCGCCTCTCTCTTGCCTTCTGAACACCCTTGAGGACAAAGAACCTCTTGATGTTCTCCTTCACCATCTCCCACCAGTCGCCTGGAGACTCAAAGAGGGGTTTCACGGTTCTCCAACCGGCGTATTCCCTCTTAAGCTCCTCGACGTTCTCTGGGGTCAACAGAGTCGTGTTGAGCTTCTACGTCCCCTTGCCGGCCTGTTGGTTGTCCTGTAAGTGACAGTCGGCCAGCAGGAGGCAGTGGTCAGAGAAGAACACCGGCTCGACGCCGGTGGACCTGACCGAGAACGCCCGTGACACAAACAGGAAGTCTATCCTTGAGCGGATAGACCCGTCTGGCCGCGACCAGGTGTACCTCTGCTGCGCTCCGTCTGCAGGGGTGCTGAAGACGTCGAGCAGCTTGGCGTCCTTCACCGTGCCCATCAGGAATCTGGACGTGACGTCCAGTTGACTCCCCCCACCCGCTGTCCCCATGCCGGATCTTCCATCTGTATCAATGACGGACTTGAAGTCTCCGCCTAGGATGACCGGCCTGGACGTAGCCAGCAGGGGTGGAAGACGCTGCAGGACGGCCAACTGCTCACTCCGTACCGCTGGGGCGTACACGTTGATCAGCCTCAGGGGAGCGTTCCTGTAGGTGATGTCAGCCACTAGGAGGCACCCCCCCACCACCTCCTGTACTTGAGAGATGGTGAAGTTGTGCCCCCACAGCAGAATAGCCAGGCCCGAGGAGCGACAGTCGTTACCCCCCGACCAGATCGAAGGCCCACAGGTCCAGGTGCCGGACCATTTCCCATACCTGCCGAGGTGCGGTATCCCGCACTCCAGCAGAAACAGGAGGTCCGCCTTGATGGTGGTCAAGTAAGCCAACGTGGACACACATCTCGTGGTTGACTTGACACTGCACACATTAATGTTCGCAACTCGTACCCCCATTGTGGGCAGTGACCGCAGTACCCTCCTCAAGTCCAAGGTCCAGCCCCTCCATCTGTCCCTGCATGCCCATTGCCCGGGCTAACTGCTGGACGCTCTCCGGGCTCAGGAAACCGTCCGTGCTGCCTTCCGGGTGGCATCCCCCCGTCAGGGGTGCGGAGGCAGGAGGGTCCGGCTCCGGGTCAGGCTGGGGACGCGCTGTTTCCTCCTTCCCGCCTGGAAGTTCCGGGGGGCCCTCCAGTGCTCCAGCGGCACTTGACTGGGTGTTGGAGGGAGCCTCAGGACGCCTCCCGTCACCTGGAAGCGGGGTGCTGCTTTCCTTCCCCCTCGAGATCTTTAACTTCTGCCTCGGGTGGGCCCTCTCCGAATCCCCCTCATCAGAGGAGCTCTTATAGCCCCCCTGTAGCTGCCTCTTCCCGCCTGATGGTTGCGGTTCCTGGGCCCGTCGAGGCACCTTCCTCCTCGCTTTCCGGACTGTTGTCCACTCCCCTGGGTCGCCTGTCGCCGCATCCATCGACTCCGGGTTGTCGGGGTGGATCGGAGCCTGCAAGGGTGCTTTGCTGGCCTCGGGTCTGTCCGGCGGGGCTGGGCCCTCCTGCACGGCCTGGCCCTCCTGCACATTAGTGGGGTCCTTGCTGGGCCCTGGTGCCTTCCTCTCCTCCAGGGGGGCTGGCCCCGCATTGCCCCTGCCGGCAACCTGGCGTAGGTGGTCCCCCGCCGAGGGCATGCCCTATAGAGGTGGCCCGCTTCCCCGCAAAGGTTGCAGCTTTTCTCTTGTGGGCAATCCTTTGCAAGGTGTCCCTCCTCCCTGCAGTTCCTGCAGATGGTGGCTTTGCAGTCGGCTGCCACGTGACCTGACCTACCACAGGCATGGCAGACTTTAGGTTGCCCTGCATAGGTCAGGTAGCCCCTGCTCCCGCTGATCGCGAAGCTGGACGGTGGGTGTACAACATTCCTGTCCACGCCCATCCTCAGTGTCACCTTGACCTGCCTCTTACTCGTCCAGATGCCAAAGGGGTCCATGATGTCAGTTAGGTCCCCTTCCACCTTCACATACCTTCCGAGGAAGGTCAGGACATCAACTGCTGGCACATGCGTGTTGTACATATGTACAGTCACCATACGGCTCCTCTGTGCTGGCATCACAAACAGCAGGACAGCGGTCAATACAGAGAGGGGGCCCTCACCTCCTTTCTCCTTGAAAACCTCCAGGAAGCGCTCGCAAAGCTTGGCACTCCTGAAAGTTACATCGTAAAAACCTCCTCCGGGGAAATCCGCCAGGCAGTAAAAGTCCGCAGCAGCGAACCCACAACAGTCCAACAGGACCCTCTTCACGAAGAAGGTGCGGTCCACCGGTGCACCTTCATCCACCTTCTTTACAGAAACACGGATGGTGTTCCGGACCCCCTGACCTTGGGCATGAGCACTTGCCGCAGCCATCATTGCATGTTGGCTGCTCCCCTGAACCAGCGTTAGGCCGAAGCCAGCATTAAGATCCACTGGTCGCAAGGGTGCACAGCCAACCCGACATCCTCCTTTCACCTCCAAGACAGCACTCTCCTCCTCTCGGTCCACAAGAGAGTGGGTCTTTATTTTGTTCCAGATGTAAGCTGGTTCACTGAGCTTGCCGGTTTGTTCCCAGATGTTTTGTCACCATTCTAGGTAACATCAACAGTGAGCCTCCGATGAAGCACTGGTGTTATGTCCCGCTTTCTATTTATCTGTTTAGTTTCCATGAGTTGGTGATGTCATTTCCTGCGTTGGTGATGTCATTTCCTGTTCTTTTTCTCAGAGAATGGTAGATTGACTCCACATCAATGTGTTTGTTGATGGAGTTCCAGTTGGAATGCCATGCTTCTAGGAATTCTCGTGCATGCCTCTGTTTGGCTTGTCCTAGGATGGATGTGTTGTCCCAATCAAAGTGGTGTCCTTCCTCATCTGTATATAAGGATACTAGTGATAGTGGGTCATGTCTTTTTGTGGCTAGTTGATGTTCATATATCCTGGTGGCTAGCTTTCTGCCAGTTTGCCCAATGTAGTGTTTGTCACAGTTCTTGCAAGGTATTTTGTAGATGATATTCGTTTTGCTTGTTGTCTGTATAGGGTCTTTTAAGTTCATTAGCTGCTGTTTTTGTGTGTCACGAATGTCATCTACAAAATACCTTGCAAGAACTGTGACAAACACTACATTGGACAAACTGGCAGAAAGCTAGCCACCAGGATACATGAACATCAACTAGCCACAAAAAGACATGACCCACTATCACTAGTATCCTTACATACAGATAAGGAAGGACACCACTTTGATTGGGACAACACATCCATCCTAGGACAAGCCAAACAGAGACACGCACGAGAATTCCTAGAAGCATAGCATTCCAACCGGAACTTCATCAACAAACACATTGATGTGGAGCCAATCTACCATCCTCTGAGAAAAAGAACAGGAAATGACATCACCAACGCAGGAAATGACATCACCAACCCATGGAAACTAAACAGATAAATAGAAAGCGGGACATAACACCAGTGCTTCATCGGAGGCTCACTGATTATGTTACCTAGAAGGGTGACGAAACGTCTGAAAATTAACCTTCCAGCTCAGCGAGCAAACTCACATCCAGAACCTCAACCTGAGCTACAAATCTTCTCAAAACTCTTTAGCTGATTTATCTTGTGTATGCTTTTCGGTTCACTCTGATTATGGTGAGCATCAATGCACAATTTTAAGCACCCATTTTTAGTTACTGTTCTTTTAAAAAAAAATTAAAAACATAACAGTGATGGAGTTTGAATTCCTGCTGGCCAAAATAAACTCTTTTGAGATTTCTTTGGTTTGATCACTATACCTGTTGGATATCCAACAATATTTCCCTGTAAGTTACAAATGTAACTTCATCATTTAAGAAAGGTGAGAAACAGATAGACTAAGACATTATAGATAAACCAGGACATTCGGCATTGGTCTAATGTGTACTTTGGTGGTGTATCGAACCACAAATTTACTAACATCTGAGGGTTGAAAAGAAATTTGAGCTGACCAGCAAGGAAGCAAATATGAACTTGTTAAACATGATCTACTATTAACCTACAAAATTGAAAGTAACTTAACTTGTAGATAGGAGTATGCCTGTAAGTGTAGCTTATATAAATTTCCAGAACATATCTAATAAATTTGTATTAGGAGAATACAGATTAGAATTATGGATTCAAGAAAAGTTTCCAATTTTCACATCAAACTATAACTGCCTGCTTCAGTGTTTTACTATTAAGCGGTGATGACCTTCATTTCCATGTTTGTTTGGCGCTTTGGCACTAGGGAATACCTCTGACTTGTATGTTTCTGACCAGTGGCTCAGTACAGAGACACACATACACATCTCATGCATCTATCTAGAACGCATCTTACGGCCCTTAGCCTGCTTTTGCAGTGCACTCTCACCCGGTCACTGAGTTTCACAGTAGACTACCAGCTTCTGTATACTTCTTTTTGAACACGCAGGAACTTCAATGCTGAGTGTCAGGCTGCCAGCTTCTGTGGCTTGTGTTGTATTTTAGCTCAGATGAAGAGGCAGACAGCTTGTCACAGAGGAGAGCACTGAGCCATCGATGAGTGAACATGCCACTGTGCGGCACCTTGTTATGGCAAATTCCCATCTGCAATATATGCTATTAGTCCACAAGCCAAAAGCACTGAAATCGCTTCAAGCAAAATGGTGGAATGTGAAAATCAATTGGGAGTAGTTCTTAGTTGGATTAAAGGAATCCTATACAGTCTATGTGTTCCGATGACAAAGGTGTGACAAACAGATACAAAAAGTAAACAAAAAAGATGATGGAATGTCAACATTTCTAATTGGAGAGTTTGAACATAAAGCCTTTGTCAGGCCACATCTGGATTTTACAATCTGGGGCATCACACCTTAGAAACTGAAGTTCAGATTCCTAATAACGTTACCAGATCTAATGGTTAAGGCTGTGTAAAGAGATTATATAAACAAAACATGTAAAGGGATTGATTGAGAATTTAAAGATTTCAAAAGGAATTCATATGGCAGGCATATTCTGATCAGGAATGATCTAATTGAATATTGGAGTAAGCTGATGGGGCTGGATGGTGAATTTCTGTATCCATGTTAGCTCTTTAAAAGAGGCAACACAGGTAAGGAAGGTCTAATTGTCTCTGCATTCTCTGTGAAATCTAGTGTTTAGATTAAAATTTGAGCAGCCAACTAGTTTTTCCATGTTTGTGGTGTACAAACAAATGTGATTTATAGTTGTAACAAGCAGATGCTTTGGATACCCAGTGATATGCCCCTTTAAAAATGGTGCTGGTAGCATCATGAGTATTAACAAGATAATCTGAAGCTACAGCACCCAGTTTGAGGCCTTAATCCCACTAAGAACTACTCCAGAGGGATTAAAGTCTTTTAGGGGTTACTGTTATAGTCATCCAGAGGGCTGATCTGGTCCCAGTCCAAGGTGCTTGGCCCTTCCCGAATCTGGAAATCCATGTCCTTTGTTGTCAGGGGATTGTGCCATAGTCAGTTCGACAGGTCAAGTGCAAACAGTTAGGGATTAGAGAGAGGTTTGTTGGGATGCTGTGGAGAGATCAGTCGGGGGAATGAGCCAGATTTCTTTTCCCCCTTAAATATGACAAAAGGAAGAATAGAGTAGGATAGAAATAGGTAGAGGAGCAGTTCATTGTGATCCACAAGAAGGAGAGCTGGTGAGGCACAACCAGTGAGTGATTAACACATGTGGATGACAGGGTTAAGTGGGTTAGAAGGATAAGATGGACAAGAGACATTGAGTGGACATGTTTTGTGCAATAATGAGAATAGTGATCTTTGAGCCTTAGGAAGAAACACGTGCAATGGCAGAGTAAGACTAAGTGCTGGGCCTCTGCCACAGTGGTTCAGGCAACGCAGATCTCAGTCTCCAACAGACTGATTGAAAATTGCACCCATGTCATTGAAGGAAAATTATTGACCTAGTTAGAAGATTGCCTGCATCTTACTGACTAACCAATATGGATAATGCATATGAATATGAGTTGAAAGTATTGAACAATGCTATCCTGTAGATCAATCTCTGCTGAGGTTTTAACAATTCACTGCACTTATTTATTCAATTGAATAATAAAATAGTCATGGATCCAGGTTTGCTGAAAAATTGGTTGTTGATCAAATAATTATAATAGATGGAAGTAGAAAATTGTACAGAAAGATAGATTTCAGCACAAGTCAGAAATGAGATTCTCTATTTTCAACTAAATAAAACATAGGGCTGAGAAATGTATAAATCAAGAAAAGCTAGATCAACCGTTGTTCAGAGATTTACACTCTATGTATTCCGATGACAAAGATGTGACAAACAGAAACAAAAAGTAATCAAAAAAAATGCAATGTCAACATTTCTAATTGGAGAGTTTGAACATAAAGCCTGTGTCAGGCCACATCTGGATTTTACAATCTGGGGCATCACACCTTAGAAACTGAAGTTCAGATTCTTAATAATGTTACAAGATCTAATGGTTAAAGCTGTGTAAAGAGATTATATTACAAACCGTGTAAAGGGATTGATCAAGAATTTAAAGATTTCAAAAGGAATTCATATGGCAGGCATATTCTGATCAGGAATGATCTAATTGAATATTGGAGCAAGCTGATGGGGCTGGATGGTGAATTTCTGTATCCATGTTAGCTCTTTAAAAGAGGCAACACAGGTAAGGAAGGTCTAATTGTCTCTGTATTCTCTACGAAATTTATTGTTTAGATTCTGATGTTTGTGCAGCCAACTAGTTTTTTCATATTTGTGGTGTAAAAACAAATGTGATTTACAGTTGTAGTAAGCAGATGCTTGGGATACCCAGTGATAAGTCCCTTTAAAAATGGTGCTGGTAGCATCATGAGTATTAACAAGATAATCTGAAGCTACAGCACCCAGTTTGAGGCCTTAATGCTGTTTTAGCAGCACAAGCTATATTCAGGTCTGTTGTTTGAGTACTTGACTAATACGTCTTAAATAATGTTAAGTCAATTGAGTTTAGTAGCCAATCCATGCAAACTATTGCATATCCTATCAACCCTGAACGTGGAAAAATAATCTTCTTGTCCTCCTACTGTTATGTTTATTTGTATATTTCTGAAATGCTTATTGTCCTTGTGTTAACACATAGTCCTTTTCTATCAAACAAAAACAAAGAGAACAAATATCTCATTATAATCAGAAGAATACAATTGGTCGGAAGGCCTCCAGTTAATATAAAATTGTCTATTTATATTCCTGAACATATTGCAGTAGTGCATGATTCTCCGTACTGAAGCAACCAGGGATTTCAAGGATAAACCAGGATGACCAAATAAGGTTAATTGTCTGAATTGACTAGAGTGTTAATAATTGTCATGTAACAACACACATCAAATACAAACACCCAAATGTGCTTGGCATTTGGATGATGACATTCAAGAGAGCAAATCATTTCTAAACTGAACAAATTAAGGATACACATTTTGATAGTGAACCATGATGGAGCATGCTGGGTAGCCTGGATATCATTTCTCTCATTCTAATGTATGTGGCATGTGGCTCACTTTGCTGGATATCACTGAATAAAGTTTTAATACAAGCATTTGATTCATTCCTGTCCCAACTCATTTAATGAAAGTATTGAGCTATCCACGCTAAATATATTAACATTACTGAAAACAGACAGAACCCTTGAAGAGCACAAAGAAGGCAGGAAAGAACTCAGATAAGGAATCAGAAGGATTAAAAGGAGCCATGAAACGTCTTTGGCGAGCAGGATTAAGGAAAAAGGCATTTTAGACGTATATAAGAAGCGAAAGGGTCACTACGGAACAAGTAGGTCCACTCCAAGCCAAAGGAGGGCATGGAGCCTGAGGAAGTGGGCGAGGTCCTAAACAAATGCCTTGTATCAGTATTCACAAAGGAGAAGGACATGGGGGAAGAGGTATGTTGATACCCTAGCGCATGTCAATATAAAAAAAAGATGTTGAGCGTTTTATAAAGCACTAAGGTAGTCAAGTCCCCAGGACCTGATGGGATCTATCCCAGAATGCTGAGGGAGGCAGGTAAAATAAATTGCTGTGACCTTGAATGAATTCTTTGTATCCTATTTAATCACAGGAGAGATCCCAGAGGACTGGAAAATAGTCAACACTGTTACTTTGTTTAAGAAGGGCACCAGGGATAATCTAGAAAATTACAGGCCAGTGAGCCTTATGTCAATGGTACAATATTATTGGAGAACATTCTTAGGAATATGATTTACTCACATTTAGGAAAAAAATGAACAGATTAGCAGCAGGCAGCATGGCTTTTTGCAGAAAAGGTCATGACTCACAACCTTGATTGAGTAGTTTGAGAAAGTGATAAAGATGATTGAGGGCAGAGTGGTAGATGTTGTCTATATGGACTTAAGAAAGATTTTTGACATGGTCCCTCATGGGACGTTGATGTAAAAGGTGAAGTCATGTGGGATCCATGGTGAGCAGGTAAGATGAATATTGAACTGGCTTAATCATAGCAGACAGAGAGTAGCAGGGGAAGAACACTTGGAAGTCTGTGACTATTGGTGTTTGGCAGGTAATCAGTGTTGGGATCCTAATTGTTTGTAATATGTATAAATTATTCAGAGGAACATAGAACATAAAACATTCCAGCACAGTACAGGCCCTTCGGCCCTCGATGTTGTGCCGACCCGTCATACCGAACTCAAGCCCATCTAACCTACACTATTCCATGTACGTCCATATGCTTGTCCAATGACGACTTAAATGTACCTAGAGTTGGCGAATCTACTACCGTTGCAGGAAAAGTGTTCCATTCCCTTACTACTCTCTGACTAAAGAAACTACCTCTGACATCTGTCCTGTATCTTTCACCCCTCAATTTAAAGCTATTTCCCTTCATGCTCGCCGTCACCATCCTAGGAAAAAGGCTCTCCCTATCCACCCTATCTAACCCTCTGATTATTTTATATGTTTCAATTAAGTCACCCCTCAACCTCCTCCTCTCTAATGAAAACGTAGGTTTCCTGATGAGTAGGCTTGTGGATGACACAAAGATTTTAGATAGGCCATATTTGGAATATTGCAACGAGTTCTGGTTGCTACACTACCCTAAGGATATGAAGGCTTTGGAGAGGGTGCAGAAACTGTTTAGCAGGTCATTGCTCAGTTTGGACAAACTTGGTTTGTTTTCATTTGAAAGTCAAAGGATGAGGGGCCGACCTGATAGAAGTTTACAAAATTACGAAACATATGGATAGAATATCCATACGGCAGTACAGTGGGCGGCACAGTGGCTAAGTGGTTAGCACTGCAGCCTCACAGAGCCAGGGACCTGGGTTCAATTCCAACCTCGGGCGACTTCCTGTGAGGAGTTTGCACATTCTCCCCGTGTCTGCATGGGTTTCCTCCAGGTGCTCCAATTTCCTCCCACAGTCCAAAGATGTGCAGGCTAGGTGGATTGGCCATGCTAAGTTGCCCGTAGTGTTCAGGGGGGGTGTGGGTTATAGGGGGATGGGTCTGGGTGGGATGCTTCAAGGGGCACTTTGGACTTCTTGGGCCGAAGGGCCTGTTTCCACACTGTAGTGAATCTAATCTAATCTAATAACTAGTAGGAGTTGTTTTTTCTCCCCAGGGTAGAAATGTCAATTACAATGGGACATAGGTTTAAGGATAAAGGAAAAAGTTTAAAAGAGATGTGAGAGGCCCACTTTTTACACAGGGTATTATGTGCCTGGCATGTACTGCCAGAAGAGGTGGTGGATGTGGATAGAATAGCAACGTTTATGAGGCATCATGACAGATATATGAATAGGCAGGAAATAGAGGTATGTGGACTGCATAGAGGCAAAAGGTTTGTGGTTGAGAAAGGCAACATGTATCAGCGCGAACTTGTTGGTCCAAAGGGCCTGTTCCTCTGCTGTACTGTTCTTATATTTCTTTTACTAAAGAAGTGTGAAAATTGAATACCAAACCAAAACCATTTACAATAATATTGCTTATAAACAATATTAGTAATTATGTAATCGACACTGTTTTCTTCGTCTATGAAATTTTAGTTTGACAACTGTATTATGTGACTTCCTAAAGGCAAGGCACAACTTTTATTCTCAAAATGAACACTTGGAGTTAAAATCCAAGATGATCACCCTCTTGCAAATTCATGTTCGATGCAGTTGTTTGTACAATTTTTAAAAATTGTCCAACAACTGAATTCAACCCCATTTAGGTACTTTGATACAGTTTATTAAGAAGTCAAATCTAAAAATCTGAATGATCAGATAATTTGAATTCATGAATCTCTTTGTAAAATGCTTAGATATACTATTATTTTCTCTTCGTTGTATGTTAATGGTAAATTTTGAATCCAATATTTAACCCGAAAAAACAAAGTGATTTGCTGTGTTTTTAAAAAAATGGCCAATACTGCAAAGGCATTTCTTTGTTTTTCTGCTCACTCATATGTAACCATGGAAAACAGCTAATGAACACAAGTAGACAGAGATACCTGCAGGGATCTTTAATCTATTTAGTCCTTTATCTCAACCAGTTCCCTACAATGATGGCCTTAACATTTGCTCTTTTCTTCTCTCCATCAGCATTGTGACTGAAATGCAAGTACAACAATCCACAGCCCGTGTGGTGGTGATAGTCTTTCTACAGGTTGATTACTTTTGCTCCCTGCCAGCAGAATCCGTTTAATTGCAGATGATGCTTTTCTTTCCATTCTGTCATTTCTTTCATGTAGATCCTCCACAATGGCAGTGATTGCTTCCTGGGATTGGATTTTCGAAAATTTATTGTGTTTGTGTGGATTTACTACCAGGAGAATTATTGGCAGTGAATCTACTTGTAGTCTTATCATTTCCAGACAGTTTTAATGTTGGCAGTAATAATTACTGACAGAGCCATTAGGCCTCATTAGTCAAATAATTCAGTAGATGAACCAGAGGGAAATTTCCAGTTATGTTTTACCTTATAATTCCAATGCCAACTCTTGAACTGTAAGAGTTAGAGTGGGTTGTCAAGGAATGTGTCACTAAAAATATTCTGCTATTATTTCTATTCACAATGTATTGAATTCATGCCCATTACCTGTCCTAATAAAAAATATAAATCCTGATGAATGTGCGGAACTTTGCTATATTTTCCTTTAAGATCTCTATTTTCCCTAACACTGGAAAGAGTACCATGATAAAATTTGATGTTGCACTGCCCAAGAAGTAAGATTAATTTTGCAGTTTGCACATTTGTTGTTTAATAAGATTCACGTAAACCATGCTGGTGTACTTGATTACAAGGCTAACGTAATAACAGAGAAGATACCAGTCTAGAATGTACACGTGAAGAGAGAAGTCTTCGGCAGTGCACGAGAGAATGGTAATTGTTTTGTTTCCATCCATTCATAGAAAGTTATCAATATTAGACTACGTGAGGAGTTGAAGAACCTGCCTTAATGCATCCCAGGGTACTAAAAGAGATGGCGGGAGAAACAGCAGGTGCATTGGCGGCAATTTTCAAAATTCGCTGGACTCTGGGGCAGTCCCAGCAGATTGGAAAACAACAAATGTGCTGCCACTGTTTAAAAAGGGAGGTAGACAAAAGATGGGGAATTATAGACTGGTTAGCTTAACCAGTATAGTGGGGAAGATGCTTGAGTCTATTATCAAAGAAGAAATAGCAAGGCATCTTGATAGAAATTGTCCCATTGGGCACATGCAGCCTAGGTTCATGAAGGGCAGGTCATGTTTCACAAATCTTTTGGAATTCTATGAAGACATTACGAGCAAGGTGACAATGGGGACCCAGTGCATGTGGTGTACCTAGATTTGCAAAAGGCCTTCGATAAGGTGCCGCACAAGAGGCTGCTGCATAAGATAAGGATGCATGGCATTAGGATTAAAGTATTAGCATGGATAGAGGATTGGATGACTAACAGGAAACAAAGAGTGGGAATAAATGAGTGCTATTCTAAATGAGTGCTATTCTGGTTGGCAATCAGTGACTAGTGGTATCCCTCAGGGATCGGTGTTGGGGCCACAATTATTTACAATTTATATAGATGACTTGGAGTTGGAGACCACGTGTAGCATTTCAAAGTTTGCAGATGACACTAAGGTGAGTGGCAGAGCAAAGTGTGCAGAGGACTATGAAACTTTTCAGAAGAACATAGATACATTGGGTGAGTGGGCAAAGATCTGGCAGATGGAATACAATGTAAATGAATGTGACATTATACATTTTGGTAGGAGTAATAGTAAAAGGGATTATTACTTGGATGGTAGAAAGTTGCAGCATACTGCTGTGCAGAGGGACCTGGGCGTCCTTGTGCAGGAATCACAGAAGGTTGGTCTGCAGGTACAACAAGTAATTAGGAAGGCAAATGGAATTGTATCCTTCATTGCTAAAGGGATTGAGTTTAAAAGTAGGGAGGTTATGTCACAGTTGTTCAAGGTGCTGGTGAGGCCACACCTGGAGTACTGTGTGTAGTTTTGGTCTCCTTACTTGAGAAAGGATGTACTAGCACTGGAGGAGGTGCAGAGGAGGTTCACTAGGTTGATGCCGGAGTTGAGGGTGTTGGCTTATGAGGAGACACTGAGTTGATTGGGATTATATTCACTGGAATTCAGAAGATTGAGGGGGGATCTTATAGTTACATATAAAATTATGAAGGGAATTGATAAGATAGAAGTAGAGAGAATGTTCCTACTAGCAGGTGAAGCTAGGACAAGAGGGCATAGCTTCAAGATTAGAGGGAACAGATTTAGGACTGAATTGAGAAGGAACTTCTTCACTCAGAGGGTTGTTGATCTGTGGAATTCCTTGCCCAGTGAAGTAGTTGACGCTACTTCAGTAAATATTTTTGAAGCTAAGGTAGATTTTTTTTAACAATAAAGGAATTAAGGGGTCCGGTGAGAACGCAGATAAGTGGATCTGAGTCCATGAAAAGATCAACCATGTTCTTATTGACTGGTGGAGCAGGCTTGAAAGGCCGAATGGCCTACTCCTGCTCGTAGTTCTTATGTTCTTGTGTTTTTAATGATAAGGAATGAGCAACCTAAGGGACAGTATTTGTGCAGACACTCAGCCCACAGTTATTCCAGATTGTACGTGGAGAAAAGTGTCTAGAGCCAAGATCTGAAGTTGAAAGAGTCTGCAGGACACTGCTGAAGAAGGATGACTCCAAATGAAGGACATTACTTTTGAATTTGGAGGATAGAAAACAGGAAAAGGAGAACATTCCGAAAGTGAGGGAAACACCTCAGAACATTTGGATAACATGAAGACTCCAGAAGAATCTTGGGAGACTTTAAACTTTAGCTCAGAACTTTTAATACTCTTAAACAGTTAAAAACACAGTATTGGAACTGGTTTCAACTGCGAAAAGGAAAAAAAAACTAAATACTCACCAGGATCAGGTAGGCATGATGTTCTAGAAGGATGCCAGCCTTAATAGAGACCTTGCCACTGAGACAACTACTGGATAATGCAGAATGCTTGCAACAAGATCAGAATTGAGAGCTTGGAAGAGGCCGCTTCAGCATTATGGAATAAGTTCAAGTTTTATGCATGAAGAAGCATGTGCCAACAAGTCATTGTCTTTATATGCTGTAATAGCTGATGATCTGGTAAGATAAAACATGGAAGAAAGAACCGCAGAATATGATGCATTGATTAAAATATTCAAAACATATTTTAGCTCCAAACGAAATTTAGTGATAGAATGGCTGAGATTGAATCAGTGATCTCTGCAATTCCAAGAATCAATAGAAGCCTACATAATGAATTTATATCAACTAGCAGGATGTTGTGGCTACAGAGCTTTGAAGGATGAATTAATTAGAGATTGCATTATATTAAGTGTGCGGTATGAAAAGTTACCAGAAATCTTCAATATAAAGATTTTTCATTTCATAGGCAAATTAATAAGGATTGCAAATTGGTCAGCCTTATTACAATCCCAGCTAATGTTGCTTCTGGACAAGTCAGATCATACTTTATTTAGTTTTGACTTTAATGAGGTGGTCTTTCTTTAAAATATAAGCATACGGTTTTACAGAAACAGCATTTCAGAAACAAAAAGAATGAGGATAAGAGAATAAACCGGACTATTTGCTTAGAGCTCAAATTTAAGAAAAACACATTGTAAAATATAATCCCATTAATCCAAGAACTCCTCTTCACACATCTTTAAAGTACCTCTGATTCAGTACTCATATCAAGAAGTCCCTTTTTCTAACAGAGAGATAGTAAGAACTGTGAAGCTGGAGTCAGAGACAACACAGTGCGGAGCTGGAGGGATACAGCAGACCAGACAGCATTAGGGGAGCAGGGACATTGACGTTTTGGGTTGGGAGAAAAAATTTCTAGCACCTTGTTTGGTTTAGTTTGACTTCAACTCAAAGTTTAGGAAATCTGGTAGCTTCTTCCGAGAGCTATTGTCTACGTGAGCTTAAATAACCTCAGCTTCAAATAACCTCAGAGATAATGGGAACTGCAGATGCTGGAGAATCCAAGATAATAAAATGTGAGGCTGGATGAACACAGCAGGCCCAGCAACATCTCAGGAGCACAAAAGCTGACGTTTCGGGCCTAGACCCAAATAACCTCTTCAGGTTTTTATCCAAACATTCCAGTCTAGGACTATCATTCACTTTTTTGATTAGATTAGATTAGATTAGATTCCCTACAGTGTGGAAGCAGGCCCTTTGGCCCAACAAGTCCACACTGCCCCTTGGAGCATCCCATCCAGACCCATTCCCCTACAACCCACACACCCCTGAACACTACGGGCAATCCACCTAGCCCGTGCAGCTTTGGACTGTGGGAGGAAACCAGAGCACCCAAAGAAAAGCACGCAGACACTGGGAGAATGTGCAAACTCCACACAGACAGTCGCCCGAGGCTGGAATTGAACCTGGGTTCCTGGTGCTGTGAGGCTGCAGTGCTAACCACTGAGCCACCGTGCCGCCTAAGGTAACATTGTCTTAACAAATCTAAATATCTTTCCACTTTTCAGGATCAACTGTACACATGAAAACATCTGCAGATCTTCCAGAAACTGAAAATAAAACTGGAAAAATGTTTTTCTTCTACATTAGGTACATTTCTCCCAGGCTTAAAAAAGAAACTAGTCCAGAAGTTTCCAACAGAATCCTTGAGGCAGGATTGTTTTCTCTTGCTAGGTCATAAACCCTCCCACTAATGTCTCTAACATGAATATATCTACTTTAGTCTTGGCATTTCAATTCAAGGATATATCTGGAATTAAGAATCTAATGATGACTGTGAATCCATTATTAATTATAGAACATTATAGCACAGTACAGGCCCTTCGGCCCTCAATGTTGTGCCGACCTGCCATACCAATCTGCAGCCCATCTAACCTACACTATTCCATCTACGCCCATATGCTTGTCCAATGACGAATTAAATGTACTTAAAGTTGGCGAATCTACTACCGTTGCAGGCAAAGCGTTCCATACCCTTACTACTTTCTGAGTAAAGAAACTACCTCTGACATCTGTCCTATATCTATCACCCCTCAATTGAAAGCTATGCCCCCTCGTGCTCGCCATCACCATCCTAGGAAAAAGGCTCCCCCTATCCACCCTATCTAACCCTCTGATTATTTGATATGTCTCAATTAAGTCGCCTCTCAACCTTCTTCTCTCGAATGAAAACAGCCTCAAGTCCCTCAGCCCTTCCTCATAAGACCTTCCCTCCATACCAGGCAACATCCTAGTAAATCTCCTCTGCATCCTTTCCAAAGCTCCCACATCCTTCTTATAATGCGGTGACCAGAACTGTACACAATACTCCAAGTGCGGCCACACTAGAGTTTTGTACAGCTTCACCATAACCTCTTGGTTCCGGAACTTGATCCCTCTATTAATAAAAGCTAAAACACTGTATGCCTTCTTAACAGCCCTGTCAACCCGGGTGGCAACTTTCAAGGATCTGTGTACAAGGTCACCGAGATCTCTCTGCACATCTACACTACCAAGAATCTTACCATTAGCCCAGTACTTTGCATTCCGGTTACTCCTACCAAAGTGCATCACCTCACACTTGTCCGCATTAAACTCCATTTACCACCTCTCAGCCCAGCTCTGCAGCTTATCTATGTCTCTCTGTAACGTACAACATCCTTCGTCACTATCCACAACTCCATCGACCTTAGTGTCATCTGCAAATTTACTAACCCATCCTTCTACGCCCTCATCCAGGTCATTTATAAAAATAACAAACAGCAGTGGACCCAACACCGACCCTTGCAGTACACCACTAGTAACTGGACTCCAGGATGAACATTTCCCATCAACCACCACCCTCTGTCTTCTTTTAGCAAGCCAATTTCTGATCCAAACTGCTATATCTCCCACAATTCCATTCCTCCTCATTTTGTACAATAGCCTATTATGGGGAACTTTATCGAACGCCTTGCTGAAATCCATATACACCACATCAACCGGTTTACTCTCATCTACCTGTTTGGTCACCTTCTCAAGGAACTCAATAAGGTTTGTGAGGCACGACCTTCCCTTCACAAACTGTGCTGACTATCCCTAATCAATTTATTCTTTTCTAGATGATTATGTACCCTATCTCTTATAACCTTTTCCAACACTTTATAATTACCAGCGTTGTCTCTACTCCCCTTCTTGAACAGGGGAACCACATTTGCTATCCTCCAGTCATCTGGCACTATTCCTGTAGACAATGACGCGTTAAAGATCAATGCCAAAGGCTTGGCAATCTCCTCCCTGGCTTCCCAGAGGATCCTAGGATAAATCCCATCCGGCCCAGAGGACTTATCTATCTTCACCCTCTGTAGGATTTCTAATACCTCTTCCTTGTGAACCTCAATCCCACCTGGTCTAGTAGCCTGTATCTCAGTATTCTCCCTGACAACATTGTCATTTCCTAGAGTGAATACTGTCGAAAAATATTCATTTAGTGCTTCCCCTATCTCCTCTGACTCCACACACAGCTTCCCACTACTATCCTTGATTGGCCCTAAGCTTACTCTCATCATTCTTTTATTCCTTAAATACCTATAGAAAGCCTTAGGGTTTACCCTGATCCTATCCGCCAACAACGTCTCATGTTTCCTCCTAGCTCTTCTGAGCTCTCTCTTTTAGGTCTTTCCTGGCTACCTTGTAACCCTCAAGCGCCCTAACTGAGCCTTCACATCTCATCCTAACATAAGTCTTCTTCTTCCTCTTGACCAGAGATTCCACTTCCTTCATAAACCACGGCTCCCGCGCTCTACAGCTTCCTCCCTGCCTGACAGGTACATACTTACCTAGGACACATAGGAGCTTTTCCTTGAATAAGGGAAAGATGATGTTTCGGGCCTAGACCCTTATTCAGAAATGGGGGAGGGGTTCTGAAATAAATAGGGAGAGAGGGGGAAGTGGATAGAAGATGGATCCACTGAGGTTTTCCGGAGGGAGGAGGGTAACTTCTTCTGGGTAGGCATCCTTAGAACAGGCTTTGCAGTGGGGTTAAAATTGTTTCGGAGATAGTGGGAACTGCAGATGCTGGAGAATCGGAGGTAACAAAGTGTAGAGCTGGATGAACACAGCAGGCCAAGCAGCATCCCAGGAGCACAGAGCCGACGCTTCAGGCCCAGACCGTTCATAGGCCCGAAACGTCAGCCCTGCTGCTCCCAAATGCTGCCCAGCCCACCACGTTCATCCAGCTCCACACTGTTTTGACAAAGTGTACAGTTGGATGAACACTTCTAAGTATGCCTACCCTGCCTACGACAGCTCAGAATGCCAATGACCCAAAATTAGCTGGAATTGCAACATCTTCCAGACAGAAATCAGGGAACTCGTGAGAACCTTAGCTGGACAAATTGTGCAACTTTATTCCTCCTCGGGAAAATTCTCTGCTTTGGGCACCTGTAGTCACTCACTTGATGAGTTTTTCCAAGGATAACGTCAACAGATTTTTGGACTGAAACCTACAGGAGGGATACAGGGACAGGGTTGTACGTGCATTTGATGTGTAAGTTAAACTGCCGTCTGACTTAAAGGCCCGAGTAGGCTTAAAAAAATCCCAACAGCCTACTCCTGCTCACGTTTCTTGTGTTGACTTAATCACTACTTCCTTTACGCATGGTGACAACTGATTTAAAAAATATATAGTTTTTTCTTTGTCTATTTTAATTGAATGACCTTCATGTTCTAATCATGGGGAAATTCGGTGCCACTTTCATGAATATTGGTCTCTGTCAAAACTGGACTAAAGTTTGTAACTCCACAAACAACAGAGCTTGGATAAAATACTGAGTGTCACGCAATTTTCTTCAAAAGTGCAATGTTCTTCCAAATCCATGGAAAAACTGCTTTATCGAATGAAACCACCAGTCCCTATAAGTTTGAAAGTGTTGTCGGGGATTGAACTCAAGATCCAGCCCCTCCACCGGCCACTTGTGTCCACCACCACCGCTCCAAACCGCATTCAACAGGGGCGAGTCAAATTCACATCTTCTCACTCCTTCCCGCGCTTTGATGAATGCTTCATTTCAGAAATCATTTTAGAGATATTTTGACACTGAGTGATTTTCTCGATTTTGTTTTGAAACGGGCCAGCCACATTGAATCATTCCACTTGGTAACCGCCCTGAAAAAAACCGAACTGGGATCGTCTTGAAAACTTGTCACAAAACCCCACTTGGTTCACAAATGTCCTTTGGCGAAGGAAACTGCCATCCTTACCTGGTCTGGCCTACATCTTGACTCCAGACCCACAGCAATGTAGTTGACTCTGAACAGCTATCTGGGCAATTAGGAATGGGCAATAAATGCTGCCTGGTCAGTGATGCCCTTATCCTGTGAATGAATAAAACATGTCTAGACCTGAAATGTCAGCTTTTCTGTCCCTCTGATGCTGCCTGGCCTGCTGTGTTCCTCCAGCTCCACACTTTGTTATCTTATAAATAAAAAGCCGGTCTGCTCTAAAAACTAAAGCTCTCAAACTTTATTTAAAATCACCATTTCTGCAGGAGCACTCATATTAATTGTGAATTCTTTCAGACACACACAGTGTGTATACTGCTACTTCAAAATCCACAAATTTAAACTTAAATGAAATTAAACATGTATATCAATCATAGACTGTGAGGAAACACTGATGATTCTTCTGACACAGTTGCATGGGTAGGTTCCAAGAATCCATTGTTCGCCTTCAGAAAGTTTCTTAAAAAAGTAAGAATCAACCATGTTAGAAGCAAGATTAGAGAAAGAGAGACTAAACCCACATTCTAATCTAAAGTGAAAGGAGGGCCAGTGCCAAGCCAAGTTGGCTTTAACTAATACTAACCTTGCATTCAGCCATGAATGGCAGACTAGGCTCGATGGGCCAGATGGCCTATTCCTCCTCCTATTCCTTATGTTCTTGTGTTCACCTTTGGCATGCATTCTGAGTTGGCTTTGATGGAAGTTGTACAAAAGTGGGGGTCAAAAGCGTTTGAGTTTGAGTTTTCCTGCTCTCACAGCCTGCTTTGTGGGTTGAGTTTTGGGAAGTAGGCTGTAAAGTGAAAATGTATATCTAGCTTAGTCTTGTCGTTCTTACCCCAACCATGCAGACGCATCGAGGCACAATCCCAATGCTCTCCCCACCCCAACAGACAGACAACCTCACTAAGAGCCTCCTTTCTACGTATGCGCTCTCTCTCACCCTGGTCCTCTCTCTCATATACACGCACTCACTCTCACCACCTCCCTCCTTCTTTACTCACAGACATACCCATCTCTTTCCTGCTTTCCACATGCTCACACTGAACTCTACGGTCACTCCCACAGTCACCCTTATACCCTCTTGCCTCTGCCATACAATTACTCATCACCCCACTCCTCCACACATGCACGCACTTTAACCAGTTCACACATTCATGCTGTGCAGGCTCAGAAACGCCTTTAGAGGGAATGGACTGCTTGTGAAGCACTGAGTTTCATTATCCCTTTATCATTCGATAAAGCAGTTTTTCCATGGATTTGGAAGAACATTGCACTTTTAACCTTCACACTCAACACCTCAACTCCCTGATTTTCTGGCAAGCATCCTGTCCCTTACAGTACTCTTGACCGCCACTCCTCCCAGCAGATTTGCCAGTATTCATGACATCTAGGCTTTAGGCGTAATAAATGTGAGGACATTAAGAAAGAAAATCTCCAAGGGCCGAGTCCACATTCAAGGTTAAGTAATAAAGTTAAAGATCAAATTAAACTTATATGAAGGGGGATGCAATTACAAAAATTGTGGGTGGTAGGTTGAAAGTTTGGATAGAAAGTAAAAACACTGACAACAATTTAATAGGGAGGGAAAAATTGGAATGCTAGAAATAGCTAGGTAAAAATATGAAAATAGTACGAATTTTTATGTTTTTTAAAGAAATGATTAGTGAGGCAGTCATGAGTTGGCTTCGTTTATCAAAATTTCCTGGATTCATTGAAGGTTCCATTAGTTTAGGAAACAATGAATGCAATTTCCTTATTCAACAAGGGAGGGAAACATTAAACAGGAAACTATAGTTTGCTTATCATCTGAGGGGGAAGTGTGAGAATCCATTAATAATGACATTGTGGCAAGACATTTAGAAAAGTTCAAAATAATTGGGCACAGCCATCATGGTTTTGTGAAAGGGAAATTATGGTTAATCAATTAGGCCTTTGATGAAGTAGTCTGCTGTGGACAAAAGGAAATCAGTGTAAGTTCTTTACTCAGACTTTGTAGAATGCATTTGATGAGGTGCCACATCAAAGTTTATTGTGGAATTAAATTAAATATGGTTGGTGACTTGGCCTTCAAGGGCTTCTGTGGTAAAGAATTCCACAGGTTCTCAATCTGCTAAGTGAAGCAAAATTTCCTCACCTTAGTCCTAAGTTAACCAACCCATACTGAAAAACTCTGTCCCCCGTTCTAGACTCTGTAACCAGGTGAAACATGCTCACTACATTTAGAATTTTCAATGTTTCAATCAGATCTCCTCCGACACTTTTAAACTTTAATGAACACAAAACTGTAAATGTGTTAGAAGCAGCTCAGAGAAATTTTACAAGACTAATAACTGGAATGAGCAGAGTGTCCCTATGAGCAAATGTTGGACAGGCTAAACTTCACTGAAGTTTCGAAGAGAAAGAGCTGATTTGATCGAAGCAGACGAGATCCTAAGGCATCTTAACATGGTAGATGGCAAAAAGATGTTTACTCTTGTGGAAGAGTCTAGAATTAAGTGTCACTATTTCAAAATATGGGCTTGCCCAATAATAACAGATTTTTTTTTCCCTTGAGGAATTCATGAGTCTTTGGAACTCTCTTCTTTAAAAAGCTCTACAAAAATTCAATTTGCTGTTATTGTTATGAATTACCATGTATAGACAGAATTAGGATACAGAGCAATACAATCTAATCAAATGTCAGTACAGGTTTCAGTAATTGAGTGGCTTAGGCCTGTTTTTGATTTGATTTGATTTATTCCTGTCACATGTACCGAGGTACAGTGAGAAGTGTTGGCTTACATGCTTTACAGGCAGATCATACCATACAAGTGCATCAGGGTGACAAAACAGAGTGCAGGATACAGTAGATATTATGGCTATGAGTAAGTTCACAATTATGCCTTTACAAATTGAGTTCTCAAGCATCAGGTTTATCTGATGTGACTATTTTTAATTTGGATGGAACTGTTAATTAATAGGCAACACTGTTTGAGAAATCTTTTATGCTTACTGCTAATGTGCTGTGTGGCTACAATTCCAGCTTCTGGTTTGACTCTGAGATGACCCTGAACAAATTCCCTGGGACAAAGCTAATTTGCTATTCTGGGCAGGCTAGGAGCTACAGTCCATTAAATGATTGACCACCATGGACAGGGAAGAGGAAACAATGCATCTACAAAGTCAAAATTGCTGTTGCTACTCAAATGAGCATGCAACTTTGAAAATTCTGGCAGTATAGACATCAAACCACAATAATGTCCTCAGGGTAGACTCTTTCTCATGATAGCAAGGGCAAAGACCGCAAAGTTCGAGGCTATCTCTCTGTGGTTCTTTGGACAGAAAAGAAAACAAATAGAGATTGACTCTGACTCTGAATCATGGAGAAGAGGAAGTTTAATAAGGTGGAAGAACAGACATTGTGGAAGAAGGTAGAACTGACAGTCAGTGGCACCCCTCGACATTTTCCAAATACATATTGTTGTGCCTATGAATGATATATTTTCACCTTCTTTGCCTTATCCAGAAAAACAAATCAATGTTTTACAAAAAGCAAATGTGACCAGCAGACAGCTTTGCATTATAATTCTGAAAGCCTTGGCTGTGCTATTCTGTAGTGCTTGCCCTGATCGATCCAGACACCTGAGAGGAGACTTTACTATTCCGATCATCTCTTCAATCATATTTCCTGTTATCCCAAGTCCTTTATTGCCCCTATTCTCTGCTATTCTTAACTGAGGGAGTATGGTTATCAATCATGAGTAGAGAATATCCCTGATCATGAAGCAATCATCCAGATACATGCCTCTGGCTGAATATTACTGAACTGATGAACTGCTGCAGCCCTCTGGTGTTGTAGAAAGCACCCTGGATAGCATGCGTTTAAAATTAAGAATAATGCAGCTGGTATCACACACCAGCTGGATATTGAGTGAAAGGGTTTTTTGTTAATTTGTTTTAGTGAGAGTTTATATGGCGCCCTTCATGTCATGAGTGTCATTGATGCCCTGAACCTGAGGATCTTAGTCACTTGTGTTCTCTGCTTTGCTGGGTCCATATGGGATGAAATGAATTGAGAGGTCTAACTGAATGGGGCATCAAAAGGGCACCTGTTGCCTACTTCATGCGAGGGCAGACTACAGATGGCCTTATCCACTTGATATCTCCGCAAAGCAGCCTGGAAAGATCTAGCGGTGTAAAAATGTTGATCACTTGCAGCTTTTGTAGTGGATAGGGCTACATCTGTGACCAAATTGGCTGTTATTCAAGAGCTGACAGTTAGCATAATTCAAAAATAGCATCAGGTAGACAGTAACAGCCAGCATGACCACTTTGTGGTGATTTTAACTCTACTCAAACAATGAAACCAGAGAGTTGGAAGTTAAACTCTCCCTGGTTACTTTTATTCCTGAATCTGCTTGGATCTAGCTCACCAAACTTTTTAATTTGCTTTGTTGAGCAATTTGATTTGGTAAAAAAAAATGCCTGAATAGGCTGGTTCAGTTTTCACTGAAGTGTAGGAGGTTGAGAGATGACCTTGTGGAGGTTTATAAAATCATGAGGGGTATAGATAGGGTTAATGATAGGTCCCTTTTCCTTAGGGTAGGAGATTTCAAGACTTGGCAGCATATTTTTAAGGTAAGAGGAGAGAAATGTAAAAAAAAGACAGAGGGGCATTTTTTTTACATGGAGGATGGTTCTCATGTGGAATGAATTTCAAGGAAATGGTGGATGTGTCCACAGTTGCAGCATTTAAAAGACACTTAGGTACATGAATAGGGAAGGTTTGGAGGGCTATGGGCCAGAAGCAGGCAGGTGGGAATAGTTTAGTTTGGGATTATGTTTGGCATGGACTGATTTGACTGAAGGGTCTGCTTCTATGCGGTATGACTCTATGATAGGATTTCACATTAAAAGGCAGTTCTTAAAGATATCATTGGGACACAACAACACTTTATTAGGAGGCCTGAGCAGAAAAGGCTAGATAACTCAATGTAGGAACGGCTCAATGCCAGAAGAGGCCGACAGTGGTGAAATGGTGCAATGTGGATAATGAGATTAAACAGTCATTCTAATGAGGCTGGAATTGGCCTATACCAACAATATGGTTATAACAACTACAGATTATAGTGAATCAGCAGCCCATTTTTAAAGAAATTTCCTTCCTTGTTTAACTTAAGAATGTTAGCATTACTTATGAAATCAATGATCATTTGTAACAGTTTGCCGATTTATTATGAGCCTGTTTTATATTGCTGGCTTAGAACAAGTTCACCCCATTTGTTTAAAAGACTATAGTATATAGAATGTTGACATCACTGATTGGACCAGCCTAATTGCCCATGTCTAATTGCCTTGAGCTGCTGCAATCCTGGGATACGGTATACCTTAAGGAAGAAGTCCCAGCAGTAATAAATTAACAGCACAAGTACCAAGCTAGCATGCTTCACTGCTATGTGCCACCAATGGCAAAAATATTAGCCTATTTTTACAGAATCTTCACAAGAAATATTTAGGACTGCGGTGATTTCAGTCTTCCACTCCTTTCCCGACTTCCGACTCCGCCAGAAAAGCTGGAACAGGCCAACAGGATCCAGGTTAGAATTAGGACAAATCAAGGACATTCATCTCGTATGTAACACTGTCTAGAATATGTATAATCTGTTTCATTGCTGGGCTGCATCTTTAACCCTAGATTAAGAATGCAGACAATATCTTGTACACCCAATATGGCTTACCAGATATAGGGCCAATCACAGGTAGAGGATATTATCATACACAAGTTCGGCTGCAGAGGAATTGCAAAGCCAAGTTTCAAATCTGACATCCCTTGTGATGTAGAATGGTAAGAGGAAGACAGATACTGCCTTTTTCTCTCATGGCAGTGTGTTGCCATATTTTGAGATTTAAACATCCCGCACGACATATCCATTTTGACAACTTAAAAAAAGGTAAGCATACAAGTTAACTATGAGGTTAGGGGGTGCCAGGTGGATGAGGAGTAAGTTGCCAAGTAAGCAGGGTGCCAAGTTGGGTATGGTAGTAGGTGGATTGAGGTAGTGTGCAAGTGAATCAGTTTATGGATGGTGTGTTTAGGGGTGGACAGACGATACTGGATTTGGTGGTATGGGGCAGAGCTGCAGGTCCTTGGGAGAGAGGCCCAAGGAATAGTGTCAAATCAGTGTGAGTGTTGGGTCCAATGGTAAAGAAGAAAGTTTTTTGGCACCTGAGGGGAGAGAGGCTGTCAGTTCAGGTCTAGGATGTTATAAGGAGTTTGCAGGAGATGCAATAGGGGTGTGTGCTAAGTTGGGGGTTAGTTGAATAGTTAACTATGTTAAACTAGATTTTGGTAGTCTAACTTTTCTTATGCATCTATTTATTTAACTGTAGTGAAACCCTCCAAATTCTGAGGTGTGGAGGAATTGTCAAGTGGAATCTTTGATCTCCCAGGGTACTTCCCTCGTACTATGCTACTTTTTGGTTCTAAAGGGTTCTGATGCCAGACTCCCATCTGTACTGCATTCATGATTATCTAGCCATTGGAAAAACGAGACCATTGTCCCCTTTATCACCCTCAGTACTCTGTGCACATTGATTTTCTTTAGTATTTTCTCTTGGTTCCCATATCTTTGTAAGTTCTTCTCAACTGCACAGCAGATCGCCCCAGAAGAAACTCAATCCCAATTCGCTTTAGGTGCAACTTATTTTGCTCGTACAGGACCCATCTTGCTAGAGCTGCATCTTGCAATTTCAAGTGCTGCTTCTAATGCTTTTGTTCCATTCATGCATTCATTTCCGTTATCTACCGAAATCTGTACTCTCTGGCTTTCGATACTTCGAGTAACGCAGAAATACTATTTCTGGGGTCTTGCTTGTTATTTGCATATCTATCTTTCATATTCTGACAACAGGACCACATCCATCTGTCTACCTATGGCATTGCTACCAACATGGGCCACACCTGCTGGCTATTCACCTTCTCTTGGCGTGCCCTACAACTGTTCATAAACATACTTAATTCTAGAATCAGGGAGGCAACACATTATGTCAGATTCATGTCTGCAGCACCTATTAATTCTGATAAGTTTTGAATCTCTTATCAGTATAGCACATATCTTCATGTCCCCACATACAGCTGAGCCAAATTCTACATTAACTGCCTGGTTGCTTAATTTCCTCTCCCTTCGTACTCTTAAATAGTGCGGTCGCTACATCTATAAAATGCATCAACCAAGAAGCCCCAAGTCTCTTGGATACACTGCTATAGGAAGGATGTTGTGAAACTTGAAAGGGTCCAGGAAAGATTTACAAAGATTTTGCCAGGGTTGGAGGATTTGAGCTATTGGGAGAGGCTGAATAGGGTGGGGCTATTTTCCCTGGAGCATCAGAGGCTGAGGGGTGACCTTATAGAGGTTTATAAAATCATGATGGGCATGGAGAGGGTAAATAGGCAAAGTTTTTTTTTTCCCTGTGGTGGGGGAGACCAAAACTGGAGACGTGGGTTTAAGGTGACAGGGGAAAAGACCTAAGGGGCAATGTTCTCACACAGAAGGTGGTGGATGTATGGAAGGAGCTGCCAGAGAAAGAGGCTGGTACACCTACAACATTTAAAAGGCATCTAATGGGTATAAGAATAGCAAGTGTTTAGAGGGAAATGGGCCAAATGCTGGCAAATAGGATTAGATTATTTTAGGATATCTGATCGGCATGGATGAGCTGGACCGAAGGGACTGTTTGAGTGCTATAAAACTTTATGATTCTATAACTGCTGTTTGGACCTTGAGTTGTTCTAACCAACACACACCTCTTGTGTGTATGGTCGCGTAGGATAGAGGAAACATTCTGGACGTCCCTCAAAGCACAGACGGACACTTGAGCTGAGAGCTTCACTGGTTTTCATCTAACTTTTAGATATTAAACCTTGCTACTAATTAATGAACATTACATTTTTGATGGAAAGAGAAACTCACCAACTGCTCATTTTGACTCAGTTACATGTAGAAAAAGTGAATGCATTATTTAACTTCTTTTTTAAAAGTTACATTCTTAAAGCTGAGCTGCTGGGAAAGTTGCCCAAATATTGAAGAAATGGAAACAAAGCTACATACTCACCAATGAATCAACTCTCAGTTTCATGTGATGTTCCAGTTTTATTTTGTTGTCACCTTTGGCAAACTTTTGCATACTCTGGTCCATTTCAGATTTCTAATCTCTCCTCAAGTCAGTGTCTCATTGTGATTTAGCAAATGATGGGATCTGAGTTAATTTATGCTCCAGCATTCATGTTGAGGTTTGCAGCCAGATCCTAATTCTGCCACACAATGTGTATCTGTTTGCATAACAAAGTTGATTTGGATTTCTCTATATATTGTAGGATTCTGATCTCCAGGATTAATGAGGCTTCCATCTGTTTCAGGCAGGTGTCTATTTCCTGGTCTGCTCCAAAACGACAGCAGGCTAGAGATGAGTGGGAATGGGATGAGAGGTACTTCACAATGATCTGGATCTTCCTCAAACCTCATTTCCGTTAGAAATAGTATGATAGTTACATCAAAATCATCTCTTCTACATAGATTTCTGAAACTATCATCATAATATTTTGATAGCGTTGAGATTTTTTTTGAAAAAAAATCAGATTATATTTGTCAAGAATTAAATTTGCAGCTTGATACCACAACAGTGAAATGTATAGTTGGCACTGCTTTCAGTTCAGGATCCACACATCACAGTCGCCTACATTAAGCAAATGGTGTTAACCATTTGTCGCTACCATAACAGCCAATTATGAAGGCATTACTTGTAACGTATTGATCTTTGAATTCAGCACTTAGTGATTTAAAATATCTGCTATTTTCAGGAAATGTCAAGTAATCAAGCTGCTTCAATAAGTTGTTTTCGCACAATTTACAGCTAAGCAGAAACCCAGATAGTGGAGATATTGTGAATATTCAATCAGCTGAAATTACTGTTAAGAAGAATGCCCCCACTGTTCTGTTGTATTACCAGGAATTTCTCAAATGTTCACAATTTGCCAATCTGACAATTTGAACTCATGTCCTCTGAATTGTTAGTCCAATTCCATAAACACCTGGCTACTGCTCTGCTGCACAGGGACTCCCATGTTCAATTTCTGATTAGTGTCTTGGGATCATTTACATGCACCTTATCCGACCGACATGGTCTCTAGTTAATATTTCAACTGAAAGACTGCATCTCCAACAGCACAGCACTGAAGTCGAAGCTGAGATTGTATATTCAATTCTCTAGATGGAGGCATGAAACCAGAATTGATTGAAGGAAGCGTGTGCTTACATTGAGTGAGGTCTGACATATAGAATGATACTATTATAGAAAAAAAGCATGAAACCAAATATGATATTTAAACTTTAGCAGAAGCACAAGGTATTCCACTTAGTATACCATTCTGAAAGGATTGCCTTTCTTCTTGAGTTGTTTTTAGATTTAATATTGGAGATCCCTTACATAAAGAACATTGCCAAGGGTAGGTAGTGGAAATGTTGCTTTAAGAAGTGGGCAAGGAAGCAGTAAGAAAGCTGTATTTAAATGCTAATCTTCTGCAAGATTTGGAGTGCGTTGCACCCCGTTCAACAGTCTTAAGGGTAAGGAAGTTGACACTCAGAACTTCTTCCTAGTGAGTGATATTTTTAAACTATCATAGTGGCAGGTGTTTGTGCATTCTGGGTTTAGTGTCATCCAGAGGGCCTTTAGGTCTAAATGAGTGAAGTTTTGAATTTCATTTCTTTTCTCTGATTTTGTTGCATTGGTCAGCTTCTTCTGGTACAGATAGTAATAATCTACAGAAAATGACTGAGACATGCACAGAAGCTAAAACATAGTGTGCCATTAAAGACCAAATGAGTAATATTCTCTTAATTGGTTGTACACAAATCCATGGAAGTGTTGGCCAAACTTTCACTCTCTAAAGGCTGCGTACATCAATTTACATATTAAGCCAATTACTTAGCAATGAGTATTCAAATAAGCAAGTGTATGAACACCAGCACAATTCCATTTACTTTATAGAAGCAAGCACATTTTTTTTAACAAGGCTAATGATGATGAAAATAACTTTGACAATATCTGAAGCCCATTTTGTCCAATGGAACATTCTGGGCTGTGATTTATCAGTACACTTTAAACTTCTATATCTCTTATGAATTTTGTTTTGCCCATATTAAATATTTTTGATTTTGTAGCAAAAGTTTAATTTAAACTTTAAATTAGCACATTCTTGTTTCTTGTGCAGTAAAAATATTTTACTCAGAAGAACGTAAAAAATGTTATGTTCTGTGAAACACACCTAATTTATTTTCCATGCTGGTGCATGCCAAATATAATCACATTGGTTTCGTGTTATGATGGAAGGTGATATATCTCTCCCATCAGTCTCAGAACATTTATTTTTCATTAACAGTTAAATGCATACATGAAACATATTTGAAAGGGTTCAGTGCATTCCTTTTCTGGACTTGTACTTTACATTGATGAATTGATGCAATCAAAGCGTCACAAACTGAGGGTGGAAACCTGCATGCAGCTATTGTGGCATGTTGTAATAGCCAGACAGCAATTTAAAATCAACCACTATGTAATGTTACCGCATAACTAGGCACATTCTTGTTCATTTTTGCTTAACTGTTTAAAAGCCAACAGCAATACAGCAGTGATTTATGTTTGTTTCGCTTAATCATTTCTAATATAACAGATTTTCTTCCATTGCTGGTCTTGTTTTCTCTTGGCTCATCATACGCATGATTCTCAAGCCATTTCCACAGAACATCTGACCACAAAAATTCCTGCTCTAGCCTCCATTTAAGCTGACTTTTCAGATGGCTCCCCCTTGTTAGAAGCAGCCCCTGTCCCCATTAAAACTGATATCACGATTCCTCTCCTCAAAATTAACCACTCTTGGCCCTTTTGACCTTGGAAAGTAACATGCCACCTGAAACTTTCTTTCCTCACCATTGTCCTTACATATGTCGTTGTTTTACAAATCTCTGTTTCATCTATTCACTATGCCATGCTTGAGATCCGTCCATCAGATTTTGCTCCTCCAAAAAAGTCCAAATCAAATTATGAATACCAATCTTCATAGTTGTCTTGCTATGAATTATTTCTCCTTATCCACATTCAGCTCAGTGCAACATTGAAATAATTAACTATACTAATATATTGAAATGCCATTCCTCCATTGTCCAATCTGGTTGGACCATGTTTGCTCAGCTTGAGGTTTATCTATCTAATTGAAGCCAATTTAGGGCATAATGGGGCACTGGTAGTATCTCTCCCTCTGGGTCAGAGGTCCAGGGTCAAATCCCGCTAGGCCAATAGCCGTTATGTAACATTTCAGTAAAGGTTTATTAAAATAAGTGTATTTACAAATGACTTCTTTTGCCATTCCTGCACTTTGACCATGGCAATCTCCTGCAGATCAGTCAATAAACTTGCTCAATTTATAATTACTTTTGACAACTCCACTCGTGGAGTTAGAGTCAATGATGAGAAACAACTCTTTCTTTAGGTCATCACTGTGGATTTTCTACTATCACTATGCTGTCAGATTATGAGGAAAGGCTGAGGGACTTGAGTATGTTCTCATTGGAGAGAAGAAGGCTAAGAGGGGATTTAATAGAGACATACAAGATGATCAGAGGATTAGATAGCGTGGACAGTGAGAGTCTTTTTCCGAGGATGATTATGTCAGCTTGTACGAGGGGGCATAGCTGCAAATTGAGGGGTGATAGATTTAAGACAGATGCCAGAGGCATTTTCTTTACTCGGAGAGTGGTAAGGGCACGGAATGCCCTGCCTGCCAATGTAGCGAACTCAGCCACATTACGGGCATTTAAACAGTCCTTGGATAAGCAAATGGATGATGTTGGGATAGTGTAGGGGGATGGGCTGAGATTAGCTCACAGGTCGGCGCAACATCGATGGCCGAAGGGCCTGTTCTGCGCTGTATTATTCTATATTCTATATTCTATATATATATTACTTATCCGACATGTATTATTGAATCAGCCACAATTTCATCCAGCTAAAGTGGTCTTTTTGGCTTCTTGCATAACCTCTATTTATTTTCCAATGACTCCAATTCTTTGCTAGACTATTAAATCCATTAGAAATGGACTGCGTCTTCAAAACGTTAGCATTAGTTTGCCCTGAAATTGAGATTGCTACTGTATTTCCTCTCCATCACAAACACAAGTATTTCTCCCTTCATAATGGTGACTTATATTTCCAGCTCAGCCCAAATGCTGCTGAAATTCTCAGTATTTCTAAAGATGCAATTGTCAAATTAGTTATGGCTTTCACCATACAGGGAAAAAAATTGCATAATTTAATTCATAAATATGCTGTTGAGCCTTAAGACCAAATATGTTTATTATACTTCAAACTATAACTTATAATTGCAAATATTAGTTAAAATAATATAAACTGCATCTCAAAGCTCCTTCACTAATTAGCATTTGATACAGAGCTACATTTTAAAGGATTGCTGGTCACTTTGTGAGGATTGCTGTGGATGTCTAATGCTGAACAGAATTGCTTTCACCCTTTCAGTTCTGTCAGATTTCTTTGACAGCACAGTGGTTAGCACTGCTGCCTCACACTGCCAGGGACCTGGGTTCACTTCCATCCTCGGGCAACTGTGTGTGTGGAGTTTGCACATTCTCCCCGTGTCTGCATGGGTTTCCTCCGGGTGCTCTGGTTTCCTCCCACAGCCCAAAGATGTGCAGGCTAGGTGGATTGGCCATGCTAAATTGCCCATAGTGTTCAGGGATGTGTAGATTAGGGGGATGGGTCTGTGTGGGATGCTCTGAGAGTTGGTGTGGACTTGTTGGGCCGAAGAGCCTGTTTTCACACTGTTGGCGATTCTATAAAACTAGCAACATTTTTTTCAGTACTTTTATTACATATGTATTTTGACACAGGGAAAGTTAAGTATTAACCAAATGATTCTTGAAAATAAATAGAGACTTCAGTTAAAACAGAATTTTGCTTTTTGATACAATGGAATTTACTGGCAATAATGTGTTATTCCAGCTGTACTGAGAGATAAGAATTTAATTAAATGTTATTACCTTGAAATTACCTTGAAAAGTATGGCATAATCATAAAAAATGTTTTTTGTATTTTAATAGAGCTGCTCATTCATTAAAAATCATTCTTTGAGCCATAACTTTCAAAGAGCACAATTTTTAAGGATCCCGATAATAATAATGAATCTGACTTGTTAATTCCATTTATCCTGAACTAAATCAGCATATTCATTAATTAGTTAATATATTTGAATCAAATTGATCACTCTTGTGTGTTGTGTGACTTTGTTTCTGTAGCGGTTTCGAAATCATTTTTCCATTTTAATATTTAAAATAGGTGTCCAATGAAAATAACTACACTGTGTAGGCCACTACCATCTTTGTTTAATTACTTTTGTAGATTATGATAGCAGTGAAAAACCTCAGATAATTTTTCTCTTCAAAGATTAATTTAATTGCAGACTTTTCAGTCCTAATTGCCATAATCAGGAAAAAGGGAATTTTTTTTGTTGAAACTGGTATTGGTAAAAGTGAACATTTATCTGTTAAGTTGTTGCTTACGAAAAGTTCCTGCCAATTGATTTTGTTTTAGTGAAGGAACTATGTCCCTGTCAGTTCTAGCTTTGGTATCTTTGTCACTCTAACACAAATGTGAACGACTTCTAACTTTTCTCTGATATGACCTGTAAAGCAGTCTCCAACAGCTTCTCAGGACAAAGATGGAAGAGCAATAAGTATTGCCATTAGCACCTACACCTTAAGAGTTATTTATTTTGGAGAAAAAGAAACAAAAAAAGTACATATATTAAAACTATGCATTTTCTTCTTCAGATGCAGAATACACCAAAACACAGTTTGAAACTGTGGCTTCTTCAGAATCCTTGCCTCATTTTCTGGTTGAACCAGAGGATGTGTACATTGTAAAAAACAAACCTGTCACCTTGATCTGCAAAGCAACACCAGCCACACAGATTTACTTTAAGTGCAATGGTGAATGGGTGCATCAGATGAACCATGTAACAGAAGAGACCATAGATAAAATTACAGGTAGGTCTGCACTTATTTCAACAATTGTGAAAGTGCAAGTCAATTTAGATGCGTGAGGATGACTGAATGCTTAATTAACTATTGTTTTGTCTGGAATGCAAAGGCCACAGGTGTAACTACTACTAACTTGCAGAAGCTAGATACCTCTATGTGTAGTTAGGTGGGTGGGCAGTGTGCGGGCATCATGGTTATTGCTGCAATAATGTGAACAGTTTATCTGTGCATCCCAGATTGCTCTGCTTCTGGAAAGCAGTGAGATCATTGACTTAATAACTTACATTGGGACCTGGCTGCTTTTTAACCTTATCTGAATGGGTGAACAATGCTACCTTTCCCACTTACTGCAGTTTTCAGTAAACCTTCCGATGGTTGGTACAGATGTACCACATTTTTTGCAAGGTATTTTGAAGCTTGCTTGCGATCCAGGGGTTCTCTTTCATACTCCATAAGGAAATATTTGGCCTTCCTATCATCATCAGCAAGTTTTGTCTCTATACCTCCTGAAAAGGCTAATGTGAACAGTCACATGCCACATTTGTCAATCACACAGAGGGGCTTTGTTATGTTCATCAAAACCCATTACAAATGTATAATTCAGAGTAGGAATAGGCCATTTGCTCACTTGAACTTGTTCAGTCATTTAATAAGATTGTAGCTGAACTTGATGATGGCCTTCCACCATTCTCTGAGGGACAGTGTTCTGCTATCTCACAGTCCCCTGTAGGAACTGTTACTGATTTCTTCTCAAATGAATGCTCCTTATATTTAAACTGCACCAGCTAATGCTAGTGTCTCCCTGAACGGGAGACATCCTTCCAGTACCAGTCTGTCACGTCCCCTCAAGATCTTGTATGTTTCAATAATATTGCCTCATTCTTCTAAACTGAAATAGATACACACCCAACGTACTCAACCTTTCGTCATAAGGTAAGCCCCTAATCCCAGGAATAAGTCAAATAAAGCTACACTGAGCTGCTTCCAATGCTATTATGTCCTTTTTGTTTCAGTAACGAGACTAAAACTGTACAAGTTCTCCCAGATGTGGTCCCACCAGTATCCTGTACATCTGTAGCAAACCAACCTTACTTTTATATTCCATTACTCTTGCAATAAAATTTCATTTATCTTCCTAATTACCAATGTCTGAATACTAGTTTTTTGTGACTCGTGTATTAGGACTCGTAGATTCTGCCATCTCTTCCCATTTCAATAACACATGCTTTTTGTTCTTTTCTGCCAAAGTGAATAAGTTCGCGTTTTCCAAAGTTATTCTCTAACTACCAAAATTTTGTCAATTCACTCACCTATTTATATATTTTTGCAAACTTCTCCATTGTCTTCACAATGTTTTCTATTTATCTGACAGCCATAAATTTATCCAAAGTGTAGATAACCAATATACAAAGTTAAGGTCCCAGTACTAATCCCTTTGGCTCTCCAATTGCCAACAATTTGCCAACCTGAAGATGACCCATTCATGAAGTCTCAAACAGTCATTCATATAATCTAATATGTTGTCTAATTCTGTGCAGTAATTTAGATGTGTCACTTTGTCCAGAGCATTTTCAAAGTCTAAGTGCACACATCTATGGCTTCTCCTTTATCCACATTGCTTGTATCTTTGTCACAGAACTCTTAATAGATTAGTCAAACGCCATTTTTTTTGCCACAAAACAATGATGACTCTGCCTGATTGCATTGATATTTTGTAGGTTCCCTACTAAAACCTCCTTTATAAAGATTCCATATTTTCCTAATGACAGATGTTAGTAAGTGCTTTGCAGTTTTCTAATTATCTCCTTCAATTCTTGAATAATTGAGCTTCATTCACTATTTTCTCATCTCAAGAGATACTTTTTGAATCGAAGGAATTTTGGAAAGTAAAATTCAATTATCTCCTATCTCAGCTGTTATTTCTTTAAAGACCCTAAAATGAAAACCATCAGGACCTGGGAGTTTATCAGGTTTTAGGTAATCTTCCCTTGCTGTTTTTAATTTTTGTAAGTTTCTCCTTTCCATAACCTTACCCCAACCTTGCGCATTTTAATTTATAATTATTTTGGGATGCTTTTTGCAGTCTTTACAAGGAAAACAGATACAAAATGTCACTTCAATTCATCCACCATGCCCTGATTTTACATTGTTTCCTCCCTCTGCATACACTCTAGAAGACTAACCTCAATGTACTATTTCTTCAAAATGTAAAAATCCTTACTACTTGCATTTATATTTCTAGCCAGCCTTCTCCTGCAGTCCAACTTTCCTTCCTAGTCATTTTTTGCATTTTTTTGTTCTGTCTAATCTTCTGACTAGCCATTTGGATATTGTTGTCTCTCAAGCTTCTTAAATTAGTTTCCCTCAAAAAATACAAAGAGATGTGTCCTTTCCCTAAAATCTTTTTCACTAGAATGTATCTTCACTGAGTAACAAAACACCTCCTTAAAAGCCTGCCACTGCACCCCTCCGAAAATAATTTATCAGTTCAACATAGCCAGCTCTGTTATCTTTAATGCATTCAGATAAGTTTAAATTACAAGTCTTTTCCCTATTCTTCTGTCCTTCAAACTGAACACAAAATTATATCATTTAATGATCATGACTATCGAAGAACTTTACTATAAGGCCACTAATTGATCTTGTCTCATTAATCATTACCAAATCTAGAAAAAAAAACATGCTTTCTAGTTTGCTTTAAAATATACTACTCTTAGCGAAGCTGTCCCAGTTTCTCTTTGAAATTATCTTCTGGGCTACCTTTGTCAACCTGGTTCATCAAAAATCACCCATGATTAGTGCTTTATCTTTCTCACAAGCTCCCTTTGTGACTTTCTGTTCATTCTATTCTACAAATATTTTTCCTATTCAGCAGATTGAACCTATTCCCACAAATGGTTTCTTACTTATTACTGTTTCTTAACTCAAACTGATTGCACATCTTGATCTCTGTCGATTCTACTGATGTGATCATTAATTAACTGAGCTAACTCTACACCTTTTCTTGCTTCTTGTCCTTCTGAAATGTCATGTCCTATTGAATATTCAGTTCCCACATTTGTTGCTTTGCAGTGATGTATCTGTATAACTATTAGATCATGCTAATTTATTTTGAGTTGAAGTGTCAAGTTATCCCCTTGATTATGATGGCAACATGCATTCAGATAATCAATCTTAAACAATGCTGTCATTTAGATCTTTCCTCATCTTAGCCTTGCCTACTGATAGACACTTAAGTTTTTATATGCCTTGTGTTCCTACAATACTGTGATTATTGTTTTACCCCATTGTTACTTGGACATTTTCCTTAAGGGCTGTAAACTAATTAGAATGATATCATCATTTGGACAACACCTAAAGTGGGACAGAAATGGATAATGCACAAACATAGAAAAAGCAGAGTTGAAAGAAGAAAAAAAAAGTTAAAAAATCAACGTTTTTGGCTCCTTATTTGTTAATAATTCATTTTGTTCTGAATACCACTTGCATTAGAGTAGAAGTATGATATTATAGCCATTATGGGGGCATGGTTACAAGAAGATCAAAGTTGGAAACTATATATTTAGGAGTAAGTGACTTCTCAAAAGGATGAGCTGAATGGTAGACATGATGATGTAGCTTCACAGGATGGGATAAGTATGATAGGGAGACATGATTTCAGATTAGAGTGTGTAGAATTCACAGGGGTTGGGGTAAGACATAACAAGGGGAAGAAGACTTGGGCAACACAGTGGCTCAGTAATTAGCATTACTGCCTCAAAGCAGGGATCCAGGTTCTATTCCAGCCTCCAGTGTCTGTGTGGAGTTTGCATGTTCTCAGTGTCTGCATGGATTTCTTCTGGGTGCTCTGGTCTCTTCCTACAATCCAAAGACCTGCAGATTAGGTGGATTGTCTATGCATAAATTGTCCATAGTGTTAAGGAATAGGTGGACTCACCATGGAAGATATCAGTGACAGGATATGGTGGGATGGGAGCTAGGTCTGGGTTGGATGCTCGTTGGAGGGTCAGGATGGACTTGATGGGCCAAATGGCCACCTTCTGTACTGTAGTGCTTCTATGAATCTACTAGGGTTAGTCTATAGGCCATCTAACAGTGGCTATTCAGTAGGACAGAGAATAAGTGGAGGTTGAGGGAATTTAAACACGACAATATATTAATCCTCTGTGAATTTAATCTTCATCTCAGTTGGGAAAATCAGATTGGCAGTGGTAGCCATGGGTGAGCATTCATGATGTTTTTGGGACTGATTCATAAAATAATATATTTAGATCCAAACAGTAACCAGGTTATTTTGAATGTGAAAATGTGCAATGAGGGAGCTTTAATAAATAGTAAGTAAAAGATCCCTTGGTGACCATAACATGGTAGAATTTAGTCAGTGATAATGGCAACTGCAGATGCTGGAGAATCCAAGATGATAAAATGTGAGGCTGGATGAACACAGCAGGCCCAGTAGCATCCCAGGAGCACAAAAGCTGGCGTTTCGGGCCTAGATCCTTCATCAGAGAGGGGGATGGGGTGAGGGTTCTGGAGTAAATAGGGAGAGAGGGGGAGGCGGACCGAAGATGGAGAGAAAAGAAGATAGGTGGAGAGGAGAGTATAGGTGGGGAGGTAGGGAGGGGATAGGTCAGTCCAGGGAAGACGGACAGGTCAAGGAGGTGGGATGAGGTTAGTAGGTAGGAGATGGAGGTGCGGCTTGGGGTGGGAGGAAGGGATAGGTGAGAGGAAGAACAGGTCAGGGAGGCAGAGATAGGCTGGACTGGTTTTGGGATGCAGTGGGTGGAGGGGAAGAGCTGGGCTGGTTGTGTGGTGCAGTGGGGGGAGGGGACGAACTGGGCTGGTTTTGGGATGCGGTGGGGGAAGGGGAGATTTTGAAGCTGGTGAAGTCCACATTGATACCATTGGGCTGCAGGGTTCCCAAGCGGAATATGAGTTGCTGTTCCTGCAACCTTCGGGTGGCATCATTGTGGCACTGCAGGAGGCCCATGATGGACATGTCATCTAAAGAATGGGAGGGGGAGTTGAAATGGTTCACGACTGGGAGGTGCAGTTGTTTATTGCAGACCAAGCGGACGTGTTCTGCAAAGCGGTCCCCAAGCCTCCGCTCTGTTTCCCCAATGTAGAGGAAGCCACACCGGGGTACAGTGGATGCAGTATACCACATTGGCAGATGTGCAGGTGAACCTCTGCTTAATATGGAAAGTCAAGAATTTAGTATTCAGTTTATGAAGGGAAAACTTGGGTATGAAACAACTGTACTAAACTTAAACAGGGTTAATTACAAATGAATAAGGGCAGAGCTACTGGAATATACTAGCAATGAAATTTAGCAGCCAACCAAATAGTTGCAGATATTTAAGAAAATAGTTTTTGACTCACAATAAAGATGTATTTCGGTGTGAAATGAAGGATTGTAAGAAAGGGCTAAAACAACACAGGAAGTAAGGATAGTATCAAATTGGAAGAAAAAAATGTACAATATGATAAAAATTAGTAGTGAGCAAAGACGTTTGGATAGGTTTTAAAAACCAACCAAAGATGACCAAATAACAACTGGGGAGATAATAAATTTTGAAGGTAAACTTGCAAGATGCACAGCAAGAGCTTCTTTAAAGACTTAAAGGAAAAGACACACTGAAGTAAACATAGCCCCCGAGAGATTGAGGCTGGATAGATAATAGCACAAAACCGGGAAATGACAGAGGAGTTTAATTAATACTTTACATCAATCTTCATTGTAGAAGACGCTAATAACATTCCTGAATGACGAATCAGTCAGCATCAAAAAAGAGAGGAAATAAAGATAATAACTAACACTGGAGAAAAAAAAAACTAGGTAAACTAAATGGGGCAGAAGGCCAATAAGTCCCTTATATCTGATGGGATGCATCCAAGATTACTAAAAGCAGTAGCTACAGAGATAATGAATGCATTGGTAATAATATTCCATGAATCCTTTGATTCTGGAAAAGTGCTTGCAGGGTTGAAAAACTGCCAACGTTAACACCTTTATTCTCAAAAAAAGAGAAAAAAACAAGTAACTGTAAGCCAGTTAGCTTAACATCTGTTATTGGGAAATGTTGGAGTTTACTATAAAAGGTATAATAGAACATTTATAAGTACACAATTGAATTAAGCAGAATCAGTGTGGCTTCATTATGGGAAAATTATGCCATATATATTTATTCAAATTATTTGAGGTGGTAGCAACCAGAGTAGATAAAGGGAAAGCATTATATGTCAATGTATTTGGATTTCTAAAAGGCATTTGATAAGTTATTGCACATTAGCTACTTAATAAGATAAGACCCCATGATTTTGGATGTGGTATTTTAGCAAGGATAGAGGACCGACTAACGAATAGACAGACAGTTGGGAAAAGCAAGACGTTTTCAGAATAGCAACCCATAACTAGGGACTAGTGCCAGGGCCACAAGTGTTTACAATATATATTATTGACTTCGATACAGAAAATGAATGTACTCTTGCCAAGTTTGTGAATGGCTCAAAAATTGGTGGGAGAAGTGGTGAGGATGAGACAGAGTCCACACAAGGATATAGCAAGAGTAAGTGAGTGCACAAAAACCGAAGGGATGGAATATTATGCGGGAAAATGTAAAGTCATACAATTTGTCAGGAAGAAGAGGAGTTGATTATTATTTAAATGAAAAGGACCACCGAAAGCTACAGTGTAGTTATTTGGCTGCCCTTGTGCATGAATCACAGAAAACAAACATAGAAGTTTAGCAGGTAATTGGGAAGGCATATTAATATTGGCTTTTACTTCAAAGGGAATGGAATATAAAAAATAATGAAGTTTTGCCAAAACTATAGAAAGCATCAAAACCAGAAGTTGCTGGAAAAGCTCAGCAGGTCTGGCAGCATCTGTGAAGAAAAAAATCAGAGTTAATGTTTTGGATCCAGTGGCCCATCTTCAGATCTGGTAAAATGCAAGGTCATACAATTCTGAGGAAGGGTCACCACGATCCAAATGTTAACTCTGATTTTTTTCCTTCACGGATGCTGCCAGACCTGCTGAACTTTTCCAGCAATTTCTGTTTTTGTTCCTGATTTGCAACATCAGCAGTTCTTTAGTTTTATTTTATAGAAGGCATCAGTTAGACCACACCTGAAATAATGTCAATGGTTTTGGTTGCCTTATCTAATGAAAGGTATATTGGCATAGAACGTAGCCCAGAGGAGGTTTGCTGGGTTGATCCTGGGTATGGAGGGATCTTTTTTCAGAGGAGAGGTTGAGTAGAATGGCCCTGTCATCATTAGAATTTAGAAGAATACGAGATGACCTCCTTGAAGCATATGAGATTCTAAGAAAATTGGCAGGGTAGATCCTGAGTGGCTGTTTCTGCTTGTGGGATTCCCTAGGACCAGAGGGCATCATCTCAGCATCTAATGGCTGCTTATATAAAATAGACGAGGAGGAATTTCTTCTCTCAAAAGTAAATGGATCTGTAGAATTTTTCACTGCAAATGGCTGTTACAGCAGGGCCTCAGGGGTGAGAAAGACAGATCTTAAATCAGTAAGGGAATCCAAGGTTGTGGGTAAAGGTAGGCTTGTGGAGTTGATGATTGTCGGATCAGCCATGATTTGTAAAGTGGTGTAGACTCAGCAGGTTGAATAGTCCACTTCTACTTATGGTCTTGTCTCTTCAATTTTCCCTTCTGCACACACGATCCCTCATCCACCCTATTTAGTTTAAAAACAAGATCAGAAATTGCTGGAAAAACACAGCAGGTTTGGCAGAATGTGTGGAGAGAAAGCAGAGTTAATTTTTCAGGATCAGTGACCCTTATGCAGAATACCTTATTTGGTTTAAAATCTTTTGCACCACCGTAACTATGAAAGTCTGCTGCCACTATGGTTCAAGTCAACGCAGACCCAAAAATACAGCATCAACTTTCTTTGAAAACCCTTTCAACATGTTGGAGAAATTTTCCCTCAATAGAGAAGTTCCATCTCTAGAATTCCAACATGTCCACGATACAAATAGTTAAAATCTCCTAGACTTAACATATTGTCCGCAATTCTGGATGGTTATCTCAGTTGGCTGAACAGGTGGTCGGTGATGCAGAATGATGCCAACAGTACCGTTTCGATTCCCACAATAGTCACGTCACTAGGAAAGCCCTGCCTTCTCAATCCTTTCCCTTGCCTGATGTTTGGTGACCCTCAGGCTGAACCACCACCAGCCATCTCTCTATAATCAGAGTGTAGCCCTATGGTCCCCTGTGACTATGGCGATTCTTTCTTCACTGCATGCACTAGAGTTAAAAATAAGGCATGATGCAAATCTTATGTGGAGTTGACATTGGCTTTTTTTGCTAATATCTGTCATATATTTTGGTGTAACAAATATAGCCTAATCTGTTGTGTGATTTTTATTGTGAAAACAAAAAATGCAAATCATGTGGCTTTGCTTCGAGAGAATTGGATAATACAGTTCTGTAATGTGGGTTTGCTAAAATCGAGCAATAATTTCTCTTTCCATTCCCAGAAGAAACATTCTTCCTCATAGTGGGCTTTCTATCACCTTTTCTTTTACATTGACAATCCTTACTCTTGACTTCAACAAGTTATTTCTCTGTGACTCACTGGAATTCATTGATCAATCACATCTGATAATGGTTTGACTATCCATGATGATGGCTGCCCATAATTCATCCCTTAATCGCACAGCATGAGTTCATATGCTGTTATCGCGAATATTTTTGTATTTACTTATACACTGCACACTAGATTCATTTATGGGCTGATCCTCCCTTGATTTATTTTGGATTCTCTTCTCCTTGTCTCGCTAAATGTAATTTGTTTTGAGCTATGTCCTACTATTGTGAATGATTTATTTCTTTCTCTTCTTGCTGTCACATACTTTGTGCTCCCATTTGTCACTTGAGGTGCCCTTCCTTTTCATAGTTTGATCATTCAGTATCACTTGAACTTGTTTCACTTGAATCCTTGTATTACTTGAACTGACCATCTAAAGATGTTCAAGAAAAGTAGTAAAATTTTAACTTTTAAGATACTGTTCCATTGGCTTATTGATTGATGTGCCTGCTTTTCCTGGGATCAGCCCTGTGTTCATGATAAATATGTCACTGGACTCTACATGGTAATGAACCTGAATTAGACTCCATAGTGATAGTCAGTCTGTAGAGTAAAAAGCTGACCATCATATACACTATCAAGATGCTGTCAGTGGAGGAATATCCATTTAAAATAAACTGACGTGCCCTTCTGCCAGTCAACAGTCAGGATTCTTACTGATTGATATATTCACCAGCTGCATTGCTTTTATGTTCATTGTAACCTGTATTTTAATATTTAAGTAACATTGGTCGATTGGTGATTGCAGAATGTTTAGAAGCACATAAACAGGGTCACTGTGTGAAACAGATTGGTGAAACTCTGGAGTTTAAGTTATTGGTGCCACGTTGCTCCCCTGTAAGAGCTTTTCTGTTGTCCTCATTATCTGCCATGTTTTCAGTAAATCTTTTATAACGAGTCACAGTTTTTCTATCAATATTTCATGCGTTTGGTGTCAGTTTTCAGCTATTCAGAGAAATTGACAATCCAGATTCCAGCACTAGAATGGATGATATGTCTCAGAGGCAAAAAGAAAATAGCAAGTTTAATAACTTTTCGGAAAAAATACATAAAATGTCAAATACATATTATTGAGGAACCATGTCAAACTTGACATTGAAAAGTAGGACAGCAAAGGCAGAAAAAGCAGAGAGACAGTGAGAAGTATTTTGTTTTATTTTAGTTAAAATGTTTTAAAGCCTTCATTTTAGTAAAATAACATAATAACAGAGCCACCATTGGCCTGTTGAATATCATGGTTTGCTTCAATTTCCCTAGAGAGTTTGCATAAACTCATAAAGTAGAAGATGTGAATGACAAGAATAATTGAAATACTTTGCATGATATCAGGTAATGGAGAGAAAGATATAGCAAAAGTGAAGTGCTTGAAAATATTGCAAATTTATTGAAATATTTTATTCTCATAATAGTTAAACCAATCTAAATAGTTAAATAGTATGTACTTGACATAGTTACTAATTGGCAGGAAAAGAATAATAGCATTTTGACAGATAAAATTCAGTCTACATTGGGTGATCTGGATATTAAACTCATAAAATAGGATTAGATGCTGAGCTTCCATAGGTGAATACCCTATGGTTTGCACAATGTTTTCTGTGCCTGATAAAAGACCAGGGTGTTTTATTGAAAATATAAATACACGTTATAGGTGATCCCAGTATGTACTTCACAATACTAATGAACTAATTTATTCTTAGTTTTCTGTTATCTGTCGTGCTGTAACAACAAAGTTGATACACTATTGACAGCCCTTCATCAAAGCTGCATTCAACTGAGTGTGGTATCAAGGAGCCCCGGAAAAATTGGAATCAATGGGTATCCGGATGAAACTCTCTGGTGGTTGGAGTCCTACCTGACACATAGGAAGATCATCCAGAACATTTTTGCAGGAGTTTCTTGGGGCATTTTCTTGGCCCAACCATCTTCAGCTGCGTCATCAACGACCTTCTCACCATCATAAGGTCAGAAGTGGGGATGCTTGCTGATGATTGTGCAATTATCGGTACCACTGCAACTCCTCAGATGCTGAAGCTGTCCATGTTCAAATGTAAAAAGATCTAGACAATATCCAGGCTTGGGCTGTAATGTGGAAGGAGGCCTTTGTGCCACACAAATGCCAGGCTATAACCATCACCAATAAGAGACAATCTAATCACTGTCCCTTGACATTCAATGGTGTTACCATCACTAAACCCCCACTATCAACATCCTAGGGGTTATCATTGATCAGAAACTCAACTGCACTCTCCACATAAAAGCAGCGGCTACAAGAGCAGGCCAGAAGCTGGGAATACTGCAGCAAGTAACTCACCTCATCATTCCCCAAAGCCTGACTACCATCTACAAGGTACTAGTCAGGAGTGTGATGGATTGCTCATACTTGCCTGGATGAGTGCAGCCCCAACAACACATAAGAAGCTTGACACCATCCAAGACAAAGCAGCCCGCTTTATTGGCATTGCATCTATAAGCATCCACTCCCTCCACCACTGATGCTCATTCGCAGCAGTATGTACAATCAATAAAATACACTGCAGAAATTCACCAAAGATCCTCAGACAGCACTTTCCAAACCCAGGATCACTTCCATCTAGTAGGACAAGGGCAACAGACATATGGGAACACCATAACCTTCAATTTCCCATCCAAGCCACTCACCATCTTGACTTTGAAATATATTGCTGTTCCTTCACTGTCGCTGGGTCCAAATCCTGAAATTTCCTCCCCTAATGGCATTGTGGCTCAACCCACAGCAGGAGGATTTGAGCAGTTCAAGAAAGCAGCACGCTGCCACCTTCTCAAGGGCAATTAGGGGTAGACAATAAATGCTGGCCCAGCCAGCGACGCACACATCCCATAAAATGAATAAATAGGGAGAAAACTATAAACCAGTGTCATGAATTTTGTAGAATCATAGAATGTTTGCAATGCAGGAGACTGTTTTGCAGGACATCTACATTCTGTCTGCAAGAAAAGATCCTGAGCTTCCAGTTGCCTGCCACTTTGACACATCACCCTGTTCCCTGGCCAACATTTCTGTTTCAAGCATGCTGCAGTATTCCAGTGAAGCTTAGCGAAAGCTGGAAGAACAACACCTCATTTTCCACTTGGGGACCCTGCAGCCATCCAGACTCAATATTGAGTTGAATAATTCTCAAGCCTGAACTCTCCCATGCCCTAGCCCCCAATCCTACACACCAGGCCTTGTTATGGCATAGTCTACCATTACACACTAGATGCTGTTAGCCACTAACAGTTTCCATTCACTGCTATTCACTCTCCTAGCCAGGTCATTATCCATTCCTTTGCCTGTCCAACTTTTCTTCTCTCTTTTTGTGTTCTATCAACCTCTATCACTTACTCTTTACCCCCCTCTCACCACAGTATCTTCTGCATATAAAACTATATCTTCCTAGCTACCATTAATTCTGAGGAAGTATCATCAAACCCAAAATATTAACTGATTTCTATTCACTAATGCTGCCAGACCGGCTGATATTTTCCAGAAACTTGTGATTTTTGTTTTTGATTTACAGCATCCACAGTTCTTTTGGTTTTTACAGAAGACCATTTCTCTTGTTGAGTCTGTGCCAACTCTTTGCAATTACAATTCAACAAGTTTCACTCCCCAGATTTCCATAGCCTGACAATTCTTTTCCCCCCTTTCCAATATGTAACCAACTCCCTTGCTAACCTATGACTGAATCTTCCTCCACCACACTGCCGGTGCAATACAGATCCCATTTCAAAGTAAAAATTCTCCTCATTCTTGTTTTCTTGCTCGTCGTCTTAAATCTGTCTGATTTCTGCAAATGGGGAGAATTTATCTTTGCCTGCTTTATCTATACCCTCTGTAATGGTGAAGATTTCTATAAAATCTCTTAATATTCTCTTCTCTAACCTCAGATTCTCCAAATCTATTCATCGAACTGAAGTCCTTCATCCTTGGAATGGTAGTGCAGAAAGTCAAGCTCTGTATATTCTGTAGGTCATGTATCTTCTTCCCAAAGTGGGGTGCTGAGAACACAAAACAGCACTTCAGTGAAGCTGGACCACTGTTGATTCATAGTTTCACACTTTATCCCTATATTTCTGAAGTTCAGGACCTTATATAACTGTTGATCTGTTTTCTCAATCTGTCAACGTGTTGTGCACATATACAGACAGAAATGTTAACATCATAATAGTTTGACTCAATGATCCCTCTTTTTAATATCTGGTAACCAATCCAAAGAAGACCGTTGAGAATTATCTATGGTGGGGTTTGGGCTGCTGTTATAAGCTTAAGCCAGCTTTCATGCTGTACTTTATCGAAAACATTTTGTAAGTCAATGCAGACCTTATCAACCCTTTCTATTGCTTCATTTAAACACAATTCACCTTTTAATAAATCCATATTAGTTTTATTTAATTAATCTGCACTTGTCCAAGTGATTATTATCGTGAACATGGACTCTGGCAGCAAAAAAAATGCTAACTACTGATGTTAAACTAGTTTGAAGTTGCTGGGCTTACTCTTCCAGACAAGACACACGTTTGAACAGGTGGGACTTGAGTCATGAGCCTTCTGGGCCAGAGGTAGGAATGCCATCACTGTGCCACAAGACCCCACATAAAGCTTGGATCCAAGACCAGAAAGGAGAATTGACATCAATGAGTGGATCCTGCATACCACAATAAATATATTTCCCTTTTGTCACCTTGATGTTTTTTTTTCAAATCAACTTGTTCAGATGTGTTGTGACGCACCCCTGCAGCAGGTTTGACTTGAATCTGGGCCTCATGACCAGACGGATGCTACCACCACACAAGAACTCTCTTTTACAATTTGTTTGCTTGCATTAAACTGTTAATTTTACCAATAACTCTGGTGACTGATCGGGTCAGGATTATTTTTGTTGCTGGAATATTCAAATACCTATGTATGAATTGCAAAGTTATTTCACTCTTGCTTCTTTTACAAACATTTGACATGTTGCTTATCATATTTGACATTTTTTGATTCCTTACTCTAGTCACACAACAGAATGTTTAACCTTGGATTTAATGTGATTTTGTTTGTTCATTTGCGATTATTACTTAATTATCAATTTAGTTACCCAGATGAGGCATCTCCCTTGTGTGTCTGATTAAACCCCAAAGCAATTCTGCTCATCTGTCTGGTTGTAACTATCTTGTAGCTCTCACACCTCAGAAATGAAAGCAGCTTGACATCTCTTGACCAAAGGTCATTTTTTTCCTCCTCCAAACTGTGTGACTGATGCACATTTTGTAGAATTTCCAAGTAACATGTAATTCAGCATTAATAATAAAGTAATTAGCACAATAATTTGAATCTATCCTATCCAGTGTACTCAGCACATTGGAAAATATCCTGGTACATTGCCAATAGAGTATGAGGCGAAATGCCACAGCCTTCTTTCTTCCTTCAGCATTATGTCATCTGTGGCAGAGTAACTGAGGAGGGGGAGGGACAGTAAATGCTAAGGAAGATGTGAATAGTGTGTGTGCTGTTCTAATGAGTAAAACATTAAACTAATGGATAAATGGATCTCATGGATCCCCTACCTACATTTTTTTTATCCAAGTGGCAATGTGTTTTCAACCGTATGAAGAATGGAGAATTTCAATGTCCACATTGGCCTTGATTTTAACCCTCCCTTTCACTACATCACACTTGCTATTATTTTTTAAATGAGACCTGGTAGTTAAATTGACTGAGGCAGAGATCCTGAAGAGGTTTCCTATCTGATCCGTATGCCCTTCCACCCCCCAAAAAAAAGCTCATTAGGTTTCTGCAGGCAAATATTTTTTTTAAAAAAAGGCGTGTGGAATATCAGGAAATAGAACAATATATAAACATATAGGATTTCAGAATAGTATGTCAGAATACATCTGATGGAGGCTTGCTGTGCAGCCTGTCAAAATTCTCTTGTTGTTTATTGCATCCTCCCAAGCTCTGATGGGAGTGCTATCCACCCCCTTGAACATTCATGGCCCCCATTGTTAGTATACAATAACAGCAGCCTACCATATGTAAGATGCACCACAGCAACTCGCCAAGCCTCATTCAACAGTATCTTCCAAACCTGAAACCTCTACCACCTGGAAGGACAAGGATAACTGACAATTGGAAACACCAACACCTGCAATGATTCCTCCTACTCTCAAGTTATTTTGACTTGGAAATATGTCCCTGTTCTTTTACTGTTGCTGAGTCAAAGATCCAGTAGTACAGAACCCACTCTCTTAATTCGTCTCCTCAATGCTCAACAGTACTAGGTATGTAGTCACATCGTACAACCTGCAATGGCTGAAGTGGGTAGCTCACCATTACCTTCTCAGGGGCAATGAATGATAGCAACGACATTAAACTGATTAGGTGCATCCTCATTCTATAAATAAGCATCAAGAAATAAATGCCTTGTTGCTTTCAGAAATGATAAGCATGATAGTGGTGGATACGGGACAGAACAGCACGATGATGGTGGATATGGGACAGAACAGCACCTTGGTGGTGGATATGGGACAGAACAGCACGCTGGTGGTGGATATGGGACAGAACAGCACGCTGGTGGTGGATATGGGGCAGAACAGCACGATGGTGCTGGATATGGGGCAGTACAGCCAGGAGCCAGCTGCCAGCAGCCACAGATTAGAGGAAACTGCTTACAATCTATTTCTTTTGACGCATCAAGTTAAAGAATTTCATGCCTGTCCATTTCTCCTGCAGCCTGCGAAAGCCCTGCCTGTCAAAATGTCTGCCTTCTGTCTGTCCTTTAGTTAAGCTCCAAGAAGGGCCAGGAGACTGAAGCATTAAGCAGCAGGTGCTTTATTATGAGGATGTTCACTGTATAAGCAACAAGGTTGGAGAAGGCTGTTTCTTGGTCCAAAACAGTCAACTATGTCACTTGATCAGACTCTTCAAGTGACTGTCAACCATTCTTTCTCAAATGGTAGGTAGCAAATTCTTGTGCAAACTGCAGATTCCTGATTTTTCCTAAATTTTGGAGTCGAGAACTGGCCACCAGAAATAGCTGATGGCTATCTCTTTCATTCTGACAAAGCCACAGTGAGGTTTGTGTAGTTGGCCTACATGTGTTGTTTTATTGGTGCTGGAATGACAACTTTCATTCACCCTAAGAGACATCCTGATTTGACAAATAGTTAAAGCTTCCATGTGAAACATGGCCTCATTTCTGACATTGTTCCTGTGATCCTCCCTTGAGCTACAATGTCCATCACTTTTGACAGTAGTGGATCATTTCTAGTGTACTTCTTAACCTCTTGTGCCATTACCAGAGTATACTGTGCTTGCTTGAAGTAGAAAATGCCTGCATAAGGGCTGTTAGTCGTCAACGCTTTTGGCAAAGGTAATCTAAAGAGCCCATCAGTATTCTCATGTAGGTTGGATTACCAATACTTAATTATAAAAGTGTGAGCTGACAGCAATAATACCCACCTTTGCATACAGCTCACTGTTAGAGGAGGCATTTCAGTCTGAGGCCCAAATATTGTGGTCGATGGTTTGTGGTCAGTTAGTTCAGTAAGTTCCTGTCCATTCAGGAATTTGTGGAACCATCTAATGAAAAAAATGATTCCACGAGCATGTTTCTCTATCTGTGCATAGCTCATTTCTGCTTTGTTGGCTTCAGTTCTCCAATGGATAAAATATGACAAATGACCACACTTACTCCTCCCCTATATTGTTATTTGCAGCAGTAACTTTGAGTCAAAATGGGTCAGGACTTCTGACTTTAATAAAACCTCGTTTTGGTTAATGTAAAAGCTCTTTCACATTGACCTTTCCATTTCAATTTCTTGTTTTGACATAATCATTTGTGCAATGGCTTGAAAATGGTTGCAAGATTTGTGACAGACTGCTACAATAATTTCGTAAAAATGATCATGATTGGTTGACATTTTTAAGGTGCTGGTGCCTCAACTGGGGCTTTTTCTTTTGAAGATGATTTGTCATCCATCAAGATCAATGACATAGCTTAAATATTCAATGAAAGATTTTTAAAATATCACGTCTTTCCTTGCTCTTAGATCTTAATTTTTAAAAAATTTTAATGTTAGAGTTGTATCTAAATTCTGCTTGTGATTAAAATATTACTTATGTAATATTGGACTCTTTCCAAACTGCTTAAAATTTGATCCATATCATATTGGAACAGCTCAGGTGCAGTGGTGATGCTAAAGTGGATTTTTCTTGTATTTGTATAGTCCTTTGGTATAAATGTCACGTTTTTTTTTAATCATGATCTACAACCATCTAGAGAAGGACTTGACTGAAAAGCTGCTAGGCCAGTGAATAGGTCACTGAATAAAGGTGAAGACTACTCTTCAGCACACAGTACCAGAATGATCTTAACATCAATGCTAGTCCATACCAATCTATCTTTCTTCATCACTACTAAGCTAGGCATAGCCCAGTTGCTCACATTTACGGATTTAAGGATTCTTGTTTTGACCAGCCTTTCTAATTCTGCCTTGAACTTTGGTTTGATTGTGTAAAATGCTGATCTAGCCTTGCAGCGTTTCACTTGATTCTCAATTTTGATTTTCAATTTGACAGAGATTTTTCCATGTTTCCCAGATCCCCATTGCAAACAATAGCATGTTTCTTTAGAATGTGTTCTCGATTAGTCTGAGAATCTGGCAAACAATTTACTTCAGCTTAGTTGATTTTGATATTCTCCAACCACACTCCTCCTAATTAGGCTGGAAAATGCCCTTTGACAACTTGAGGACAAATTCTTCAACTGACTGTATAACCGAACATACATATTGAGACAACACCTTAAAGGCACCATTTTGGTTGTGCTTCTTAGTCCAGTTTTTGAGTGCTGCAACACAATGTGATTCAGCTGCTTCTGATCTACTTTCAGGAAACAATGAAATCACTACTCCAGTGTCCATCTCCATTCTTAACAGTTTGCTATTCAGTGACCTAGGATCAATTGCACTCACCAGCAGTAGCTAATGTGCTTCATGACAGTGCCTCTTTGGGCTTCATTCATGCCATTTTTGGACTACTTGGATTTTCCTCCTACTCTTTATTTTCTGCTTTTTGCAGTATGTTGTTCATGTTTCTTCCTCAAAAAGACCAGTTCAATGTGCTGCTTTTTATCATTTTTTTTTTGCGTATACCCTTGTTATATTCCAGAGTTTTGTCCCTAAGATGTGGCAGCTATATTGGGAGAAAAGACAAGGACAATGATCTCAGATCAATGAATGTAACTTTACACCTCCTAATACCATACAACTAACACCCTGTGTTATTCACAGTTCCGTAATTCACCTATCTTCAGCAATCAGATCTCATGCCTAACATTCAGATACTCCCCCTGACAGATACACTAAAATATGTTCAGTTCACAATTCTACATTATATGAGAGATGTGATAGCCCTGGAGATGGTGCAGAGGAAATTTACCAGGACCTTGCCTGGCTGGAGAGTTTCAGTTAAAAGGAGAAATTGGACTGACAGGGGTTGTTTTCCTTGGAGTAGAGGAGACAGAAGGATGGGGATATAATTGAGATGCATAAAATTACAAGGGGCATATTTATGGTAGAGGTTTCCTCTTGGTGGAGGGATCCATGACCAGGGTGCTTAGATTTAAGGTAATGGTTGGAGGTTTAGAGGGGATTTGAAGAACATGTTTTCTCAAGTGGAGGACGGTGGGAGTCTGAACTCTCTGTGTATAGGGTAGAGACAGAAACACTGATGACGTTTAAGAAGTATTTAGATGTGCATGAGCAGTGCTGGTATTAGAATAGCTAGGTACTTGTTTTGACTAACACAGACTCGATGGGCCTTTTTCTGAGTTGTGAGTCTCTGACCAATACTGCAAACTTCACAAATGTTCCCACAGACGTTTCTTATTTCAAGTACAAAAGAACTGCCACCTAGCGCAGTTTCAGCGCGTACAGTGCCAGTTATACTAGATTGATGAAGAAGCACTGTCACTTGATTTGAAATTCAAAGCTGCCAAATTAATGCTGGCAATACACAAATTTTAGCAGGTACTCGGAGGGATGACCTGCATGTCATGAATGAACTGCAGCCGGGCAAGGGACAAATGACAATTTATGTGCCAGCACACTGGAGGACTGAATCACACAAGTTTGTTACAGGTAGTTCAGATGAGAACTCTGATGGGGGTGATACAAAAGAATGACAATTCATGTGCCAGCACACTGGAGGACTGAATCACACAAGTTTGTTACAGATAGTTCAGATGAGAACTCTGATGGGGGTGATACAAAAGAATGCTGGGGACCGAAACTGCCCTTACCATCGAAGCTAATTTGACTGAGTATTTCATTAAAGAGCCCAGGCAAAACTGAAGTCAGTAAGAATCTGAGGGAAATACTCCTGCTATTTGGAGTCCTGGTTTGCACAAAGGAAAATGGTTGTGGTTGTTTCAGGTCAGTCATCTCAGTCCAGACTTTCTCTGCAGCAGGTCCTCAGGGTAGTGTCCTAGGAGCAATCAACTTTACCTGCCTCATCAATGATCTTCTCTCCATCACAAGATCAGAAGTGGGAATGTTCACTGAAGGCTGCACAATGTTCAGCACCATTAGCAATGGCCCAGATACTGAGACAGTTCATGTCTAAATGCCGCAAGACAGGGACATTATCCTGGTTTGGGATCACAAGTGGTTAGTAATGCTTGCACAACACAAATGCCAGGTAATGTACCTCAAGTCACAGAGTCACGCGTCCAACAAAAAGGAATCAAACTAACCCTTGATATTTAACAGAAGTACCTATTACTGAATTCCCCCACTATCAACATTCCGGGGACTACCATTGATTAAAAATTGAACTGGACTAGCCAATATGAACACTATAGCCATAAGAGCAGGTATAACACCAGGAATCCTGCAGCGAGCAGCTCACTACCTGACTCCCCCAAGCAAGTCCGCCATCTACAAGGCAAAATCAGGCATGTGATGAAATACTTCCCACTTGTCTGAATAAGAGCAGTTTCAACAACACTCTGGAAGCTTAACACCAATCAGGACAAAACATCCCATTTGTTTGGCACCATGTCATTGACACTGCAGGTGCCATATTGAGATCGTACCGACTGAAGCTGAGCCTTCTCTGCTTAGTACTGCTTGAGGTCAAGCTTCAAGGCCATCTGCAGACCCCTGCACTGGCCTTCCTCCAGCCATGCTGCTGTATGAATGAATAGAAGCACGAGAACAGATAGAGACACCCATAAGACAGGGATTAATGCTGTGGTCCCCAACTAGTACATCATTATTGAGACCAATCACAGTTTACAATTGACAGTTGATCTCACCATCCATTCATGTTCCTTCGCTGGATGAGTTCTGCCTTCAGACGCCCTGTGACAAGAGAAAAATGTATGATTTTAACAAGCTCTGCCAGCTTCTTGTCTGAGTTTATCTGGACCAAACAAACATATAATTGCAGGTAAACTAAGTTTTGTGGTGGCAATGCAAAGAAATAAATAAGAAATATGCTAACTGATGTGAGAAGCCCGGATATCCGTACCTGAAACATTGGCTATTCAGTCCATAATGGTCTTGCAGACACTCTGAAAAAGCAGGGTAGTTCATCCCACTCCTCTGCTGGTTCTCTTTCGATCTATAGTTTGTTTTCCCTTCAGCCGCTTATCTAATTGGTAAATGGAGGATGAAGAAAAATTATGGGAAACACTACTATGTCCCACATCCAATATCCAAGTGACAGAGCTGACCAGGGGCCTCAGAATCAAATAATGATTGCAGAATAGATCTTTCATGTTTCCATAATAGAAAGCAGCCAGCAACATTCTGGATGTTCCAGAGGTGAAGGCTCACAAGCCTACCTACATCATGACCAGTGGCAGAGTGATGTCAGGGACTACAAAGCAAAAGCAATGAGTGAAAAACCTGGGCTATCTAAAAAGAAACCTAAACTGTACAACTTCCGCAGAGAAAGGGAAGATGATTTTTTTTTGCAATAATCAAAGACTGTTGGCCTTGTATGCTGTCAAATATTTTGATAAGTGAACAGGAACATTTGTAACAAAACGGCACAATGATGCACAATAAATTCAAGGAGAGCTTTTCCTTGAACAGTATGCTTCAGACAAAGGAAGTTGATTAGCTGAAGCCAGTTTTGAAAGCTCAACAGTCATTCTTTTCTAAAGCAGCAGCAAAACAGAAGGTCTATACCCACGTGTCATTATCATTTACCATCATCTGGCGAAACGAGAAATGATTCACAGATGGTGATGTACTTAAAGAAGCAATAACTGTGGCTGCTGAAACTTTATTCAAAGACTTCAACAATAAAGAAGTAATGACAGCAATCCAGAGGATGTCGCTTGGTAATTCCGCAGCAGCAAGGCAAGTGCAATCTTTGTCTGACGTCATCATTCAGCAACTACAGCAGGACCTGAAAAATTGAATGTTTCTGACTGCAGTTCAATTAATCAAAGACCATGGCCAACACAGTCCAGCTGATTACTTTTGTGAGCATGGTTTTTAAGAACACAACAGGGAAAGAGGAACTTCTTGCCCATTTGACTGTGAATGAGAGAACATGGCATGTGGATATCGGCAATGAATTGAAGAAGTATGTGCTTGGGGAAAAAAAAGCATTCCAATCATGAAACTGGTTTCCATCACTGTTGATGATATACCAGCCGTGCTTATGGAAAATACAGGTGTGTTTTACAACTTGCAGCACTGATCATGTTTCTCCTTTGTCTTCAGTCATCCCTGCATAATCCCACCAGTCAGCAAGTAAAGTTACGCTCTTCTCTCTTGTAATGAAAGTTGTTTTTTCAGATTGTAAACTTGATTTGAGCAAAAGGTCTTCAGTATTACTTGTTTAAATTCTTAATCAATAAAGTCAATGCTACCTACAGTGGTCTCATCCTCCATACTGATGAGAGGTGGTTAAGTCCAAGAAGTTTCCTGCAAATGCATTTTGATCTGATGCCTTAAGTTGTCGCTTTTTCATAAAACAGAGACAGTGGCAAACCAAATTGCCAATTATCATGAAGACAAATGGTTTGACCCTGTATCTGAGACAGTAGGAACTGCAGTTGCTGCGGAATCTGAGATAACAATATGTAGAGCTGGATGAACACAGCAGGCCAGGCAGCATCAGAGGAGCAGGAATGCTGATGTTTTTGGTCTAGATCCTTCTTCTGAAGAAGGGTCTATGACCGAAACCTCAGACTTCCAGTTCCTCTGATGCTGCTTGGCCCTATATCTAACTTGTTTAAACACAAGTTAATTAATTGAGTTTTAGATTCCACTCAGCATGTTAGCCTGCACCTCTGGATTGTTAGTCCAGTGACATTGGCATGATGACACTTCCTCCCTTTTTATACAATTTAACCAGCTATGTGCACATTCATATGCAATTTGTTTAACTTATGTGAAATTCAGAACACAAAAAGAAAATGTAAATTAGTGCTATCAATTAGCCTGTTAAGCCCAAGTCTAAAATCCTGTTTTGCAATCTACATGTCTGTGTTAGGGTCCATTATACTGATTTGACTAAAGAGCCTTGCTGCTGCTGTACATGCTCAGAATTGCAATGCCTTCATGATTGTGATTGCCACACTGGAACAGACATCAGGTGGAAATCTCTGTTGACAAAGCCACCAAAAGTCTCTGAGCATATGAACATGAGGCAAATGGCAAAATCTATTCCTTCATTGCTGCAAGCAAAATGCAAGCCATTGAACTTTGCAACTTAATCAGAAATATTCACACTAAATTATTCACAGCCGTATTGGCAAGGTAGCACAAAATATTCATTGCTATACTTACCTACATGTGAACTTCAATGCATCTCATTTAAAATGTTATAGCGCTCTGACCTAAAATTTTCTCCAGTATAAATAGTCCATTTGTTTGATTTTATTCGTTGCTGGTGAAAATGCTACAAGAGCAATTCTTTGCAATATTCAGATTTAATATTTGACAAAAAGGATATAGTCATAGCATCTAAAGAATATTTATTACTGTACTAACCTACAATAATTCATGTAGAGCAATCAACACAATTAGCATAGAATTGTAGGATTTTGAAGCTGTTCATAGTCACAAATTATATTGAGTTCACAACATAGTTAAACATTCCTAGTTGCTTACAGGACATCAAACAAAGGTTTTAATTACAGCTCTTTGTAAGGTACTATCTCTCAATATTCTCATTGCTTTTATCCTGTACTCAATGCCATTTTTAAGAAAATATTTAATCACTCCTATTTTACAAAACTTACAGATTCTTTTTGTAGCCTTACAGTTGACAGGGCATGCTATACTCACTTTTTTTTACTGACGAGGAATTGGCATTGATCAATTGTGCACGAGAATTTTAGCAAGCTGTTAGTGTTAGGTTATCCACTGTTGCTCACTGCACTTCATAATTTATTCATGATGGGCACTAGATCCAATATGCAGCATGCATTGGGGTAAAGAAGGGGAAGAAAGATTTATTGCTGCTGCATCCAGGACGGTAATTAATATCTGTAAATATTGTCTTGGACTGATTTTTAAGGCCAGTGAAAATAAAACTTTGGTTAGACCGCACTTGGAATACTGCGTCCAGTTCTGGGCGCCCTATTATAGGAAAGATGTGGATGCTTTGGAGAGGGTTCAGAGGAGGTTTCCCAGGATGCTGCCTGGACTGGAGGGCTTATCTTATGAAGAGGTTGACTGAGCTCGGTCTCTTTTCATTGGAGAAAAGGAGGAGGAGAGGGGACCTAATTGAGGTATACAAGATAATGAGAGGCATAGATAGAGTTGATAGCCAGAGACTATTTCCCAGGGCAGAAATGGCTAGCACGAGGGGTCATAGTTTTAAGCTGGTTGGTGGAAAGTATAGAGGGGATGTCAGAGGCAGGTTCTTTACGCAGAGAGTTGTGAGAGCATGGAATGCGTTGCCAGCAGCAGTTGTGGAAGCAAGGTCATTGGGGTCATTTAAGAGACTGCTGGACATGCATATGGTCACAGAAATTTGAGGGTGCATACATGAGGATCAATGGTCGGCACAACATTGTGGGCTGAAGGGCCTGTTCTGTGCTGTACTGTTCTATGTTCTATGTTCTATGTTCTATGAACCTTGACCAGGTGAAATCCACAATTTCAAAACCCACCCAGTTGATATTGGCATCCTAAAACAAGCCAGTCATAACTGAACACACTGGATGCATTTTGCAGTAAAAAAGCAGTTGAGCCATCAGCACTTACTATTCATTAGTAAATCAAACTACAACGTCCAATGGCCACATATCAGCAATTAAAAATACACCAATCAGGAGATTGCTGTCGGTGATGCCCTGCTCCTTAAAACAATGCACAAGAAAGTTAAGAGATAAAATGTGAGGCTGGATGAACACAGCAGGCCAAGCAGCATCTCAGGAGCACAAAAGCTGACGTTTCGGGCCTAGACCCTTCATCAGAGAGGGGGATGGGGTGAGGGTTCTGGAATAAATAGGGAGAGAGGGGGAGGCGGACCGAAGATGGAGAGTAAAGAAGATAGGTGGAGAGAGTATAGGTGGGGAGGTAGGGAGGGGATAGGTCAGTCCAGGGAAGACGGACTGGTCAAGGAGGTGGGATGAGGTTAGTAGGTAGATGGGGGTGCGGATTGGGGTGGGAGGAAGGGATGGGTGAGAGGAAGAACCGGTTAGGGAGGCAGAGACAGGTTGGACTGGTTTTGGGATGCAGTGGGTGGGGGGGAAGAGCTGGGCTGGTTGTGTGGTGCAGTGGGGGGAGGGGACGAACTGGGCTGGTTTAGGGATGCAGTAGGGGAAGGGGAGATTTTGAAACTGGTGAAGTCCACATTGATACCATAAGGCTGCAGGGTTCCCAGGCGGAATATGAGTTGCTGTTCCTGCAACCTTCGGGTGGCATCATTGTGGCACTGCAGGAGGCCCATGATGGACATGTCATCTAGAGAATGGGAGGGGGAGTGGAAATGGTTTGCGACTGGGAGGTGCAGTTGTTTGTTGCGAACTGAGCGGAGGTGTTCTGCAAAGCGGTCTCCAAGCCTCCGCTTGGTTTCCCCAATGTAGAGGAAGCCACACCGGGTACAGTGGATGCAGTATACCACATTGGCAGATGTGCAGGTGAACCTCTGCTTAATGTGGAATGTCATCTTGGGGCCTGGGATAGGGGTGAGGGAGGAGGTGTGGGAGCAAGTGTAGCATTTCCTGCGGTTGCAGGGGAAAGTGCCGGGTGTGGTGGGGTTGGAGGGCAGTGTGGAGCGAACAAGGGAGTCACGGAGAGAGTGGTCTCTCCGGAAAGCAGGCAGGGGTGGGGATGGAAAAATGTCTTGGGTGGTGGGGTCGGATTGTAAATGGCGAAAGTTTCGGAGGATGATGCGTTGTATCCGGAGGTTGGTAGGGTGGTGTGTGAGAACGAGGGGGATCCTCTTAGGGCGGTTGTGGCGGGGGCGGGGTGTGAGGGATGTGTAGCGGGAAATACGGGAGACGCGGTCAAGGGCGTTTTCGATCACTGTTCGGGGGAAAGTTGCGGTCCTTGAAGAACTTGGACATCTGGGATGTGCGGGAGTGGAATGTCTTATCGTGGGAGCAGATGCAGCGGAGGCGGAGGAATTGGGAATAGGGGATGGAATTTTTGCAGGAGGGTGGGTGGGAGGAGGTGTATTCTAGGTAGCTGTGGGAGTCGGTGGGCTTGAAATGGACATCAGTTACAAGCTGTTGCCTGAGATGGAGACTGAGAGGTCCAGGAAGGTGAGGGATGTGCTGGAGATGGCCCAGGTGAACTGAAGGTTGGGGTGGAAGGTGTTGGTGAAGTGGATGAACTGTTCGAGCTCCTCTGGGGAGCAAGAGGCGGCGCCGATACAGTCATCAATGTACCGGAGGAAGAGGTGAGGTTTGGGGCCTGTGTAGGTGCGGAAGAGGGACTGTTCCACGTAACCTACAAAGAGGCAGGCATACCTGGGGCCCATGCGGGTGCGAAAGTTACTTTGTCAACTGACTCATTATTGAAACACACAGCAATATGAAGTTACTCTCCTTTCCTGTCTCATCCAGACTTAAACTCACCACAAAATGGTCCCAAAAATTACTAGTAAGTAAACTTTTAAGTGTTGTAAATCATACTTGTTGCTAAACATCTGCTTGGGAAGTGAAATTAATTTTATTAGTAACAACAAAGTTGCTGGAAAAGTTCACCAGGTTCGGTAGCACCTGTGAAGGAAAATAAACAGAGTTAATGTTTCGGGTCCAGTGACCCTTCGTCAGAACTACAGTTCTTTTGGCTTTTATTAAGTGTGGTATTCTTCTTCCTTCAGATTTTATTTTCTGCTGAGTATTTCAAAATAAAAGCTTTTATTTAGCTTTCTTCTGTCTGCTTATCTCTCTCTTGGTCCAATTTTTTTTTCTTCTTTATTCCCTGTACCTGATTTGGCATTGAATTTAGTATTGAACTGGCAGTTTCTCATTCAGAGTGTGCAGCTTATTAACATTCCTTCAACCAAATTGATCAAAGAGGCAGATACTCACTTACTGTGCTCACATGAATTCCAGATCCCCTGTGGAGGACACTGCTCTTTTTAGATGGCTACTGGGAGTAATTTCCTGTTCACAGGCATATTAAAATCTATGAGCAAGTGTAAAACTAATAAAAGCCTAGGGTTGCATGTTCACCTCTGACTACAAAACATGGACCAATATTTTGACTGTGATCCAGCAGCAAATGCCTAAGTTTGGACAACCTTTTGGCTTTTGTACACTCTGAACATGATTTTCCCCTTCCTTGGAGTGGCAAGGCATGTCACAAGAAAGGAAAATATTTTGGTGGGTTGCACCCCCCCCCCCGGAAGAGATTCTCCCTTTTTCTGCCACCTCTGCAATTAAGATCTGGGTTAAAATAAGGTTCACAGTTGACCCCTATGACCAACCACCAATTATGGCCTTTGAGGAGACAATTACTAATCATTTCGGCCCCTCAACCTGCCTCTGACCCAGTTATTTGCTTTTGAGGCGTGCAAGTAAAATAGCTTCTTACCTGAGAGGGAAAGCAGAACAACTTGCCCAGAAATCTGTAGGAAACGGCAATGATGGGGGAGCATAGGAATGGAATTCCCCTGAAAAGGATCTATCAGCCCAACAGCTGCATGCCTTAATCAGTGCACAGCTTGCACCACCTCCTCTGGGAAGTCACCTTGGGTGGGGTGGGACTCCAGATTCAATGATAAGCTAAAGGGCTTGCACCTAAGTATTTAGTTGTTGCTGAGTATGATGAGCTTATCTGTTGGTGGAAGTGGGGAATCTCATGGTCCTAAAGTTACCCACCTGATGATAGCACCCACCATAAGGTAATCTGCGTAGGATCTGAAGATTTAACGTGGCAGCACCGGTCTCAATGAGACAAACTTACCTACATCCCAGTAGGCCTCAAAGAAAACTGATTGTTAAGGACAGTAAAATAATCTGCCAGAGTTTTGCCTACTTCATCAACCATTCAATATTGATTTGCAAACACCTATGTAGTCTTCACAATCCACTTTCCTACCTCTAGGTGTCACCTGTAAATTTAGCTTCCAGGCCTTCCCCAAATTATCTAAGTCATTGAGATAATTTCTAAGATGTTGAGGTCCTAAAACAAATCCCTATGGAACTCCACTCAGAAAATGCTATTGCGTCAATCAGAAGAAATACCCAGTTATGCATGCTGGGATAACAAGGTGTTGAGCTGGATGAACACAGCAGGCCAAGCAGCATCAAAGGAGCAGGAAAGCTGATGTTTCGGGTCTGGACACTTCTTCAGAAATGCATGCTTTCTGTTTTCTGCCACTCAGCCAGTACTCCCTGACACCATGATCTTTTTGTTTTCTACAAAAATCAGACAGGTAGTATGTCGTCAAAAGCCTTCTGGAACTCCAAATACAGAATAACTGCAGGCTCCCCTTTAACCACAGCCCATGTTACTCTGTAAAAGAACTCAAATTGCTTAATATGACTTCTCTTTGATGCAACAATGTTGATTGTACCCATTTAATTTTCATTTTTCTGCATGCATAGCTATAATAGTTTGAAGGCTGATTCCTCTTGAAAGATGTTAGGTTAACTGGCCTATAGTTTTCTGTTTTCTACATGCCTTTCTTCTAGAATAGAGAAGCTGTATTTGCATCTTTCCATTCTGATGGAATATCTCCTGAAATGTGGGAATTTTGGAAAACACAAACACATTTACTAGCTCATTAACCATCTTTTTTAAGACTCTTAGGTGATGTTCAGCTCAACACAAAAATTTTCAACCAGCAGTTAATTTTGGTCAGTTAAATTTGTTCATCCAGCCTCCCATTTTATTATCTTGGAATCTCCAGCATCTGCAGTTCCCATTATCTCTAATTTTGGTCAGTACTGCTTTCCTAACTCCCTTTCACCTCTTGATATACTGCTACTACTAGAATAGATTTGAATCACCAATATTAATGCAGAGAGCAAAATATTTGTTCTTTTCATGCACTGTTTCCTTATTCTTACTATTAACTGCCCGTCCTACTCTTCACAGTACTAACATTTACTTATCTTGTTTTTTTAAATACCTGGAAGAACTCTTTCTGTTTTACATTCCTAGCTAGCTTCCGCATGTTTCGTCCACTTGCTCCTTTTTACTCATACTCTGCAGCGGTTTATATTCTTATCAATTGTCTAACCTGCCCTTTCCTTTGTTAAGCCATTTGCTTTTTTTCCTTATGTTTGATGCTTTCCCTAATTTCTTTCATTAAATGCTCCTTCCTTCAGAAATTGTCTTCAGAGTGGGCATATATTTATTCCGAATATTCTAAAACATCTCCTCAACAATCTGCTACTAAATCTGTTGATTTGTCTCCATGCCCAGCATGCCAATTCATTTCAGCCAGTTTAGGTTTCATGCCCACATATTTGCCCTTATTTAGGTTTAAAACACCCATCCAAGGACCCCTTTCCCTTTCAAACTGGATGTAAAATATAGCCATATTGTTGTAGCTGCTACCTAGAGGGCAGCAGATTAATGTAATAAGTAATCTTATATTATTTATTAATCCTGTAACATTCCACAATATCATGTTTAATGTGCTGTGCTCTCTGGTTGGTTTCACAATGTCCTGCTGTAGGAAAAAAAAATCAGAAGCAGTCTACAAGCTTCTCAGATAACAAGGTGTAGAGCTGGATGAACACAGCAGGCCAAGCAGCATCAGAGGAGCGGGAAGGCTGATGTTTCAGGCCTAGACTCTTGTTCAGAAAAAAGACTTCTCTTCCTGGCTGCTCCTGCCAATCTGATTTTTCTAGTCTATAAGTAAATGAAAGTCACCTACAATAATGTTTCTTCTTGTATACTTTGTCCTACATTGTGGTTACTGTCCAGAGGCTCATTGACCACCCATCCCCACTCTGCCACACTATTCTTCACTCCACCCAATCTGATTCTGCGTCTGGATCTCCTAGATTATATCATTTAAAACAATTGCATAAATATTACCCTTAATTAACAGTACTCTTCCTCTGCTGTTACCCAGCTTCCTACAATTTTTAAAATTCCTTAACCCTTCAGTATTCAACATCCAATCCTTGTGAACTGCGACAATGTCTCTGTAATGGCTGACAGATCATTTATTTACTTCAGTGTGCACCACTAACTTGTTTACTTTGATGTGAGTGATACATGCAGTCTTGTTTGTCTTTCCATTATCTTTAACATCTAAACTTGATTGTTACTGTATTCCTAGTTTTTCTTCATCTGACCCTCCCAGTTATTCTCAAGCTTACTTTCCAAAAGTACCATATTTCTCTTCTACTTTGTCAGTACTCTTGGATGTACCAAATTTTTTCACATTTGATCTCTTGTCCCAACTATTCTGTTGAAAGTCTCTGCTATTTCCACAGCAATGTACCCTACTGAACAATTGCAAAGGCTGATAGCCCTGCACTCCAGCCCTCTGTCCTTATCTGCCTCACTTACAGCCAAACTTTCCTACCAGTGACCAAATCAGAAGATCCTATCTTCAGCGTGATTGCCTCCTGGACCAAATAATCCAGATAAGATTCCCCTCCTTAATGTGTCTATAGTTGATCCGCCTGTTTATAAACTCTGACCTGAAATTGCTTGAATTTCAATTTCTACGCATGTGTTTAACCTGGGTCACTATAGTCTGCTGGGGGTCCCTAGTACTGCAGTGTTGATATATCTTTGTCAACTTTAATTAACATTAAATATATAAATAATGCAGTTCTTTTAAAGTTGCTTTCTACATATTATTAATGTTGCCAGAAAATAACATATTACGCTAAAACTTTAGAATAGAAAAGACCTTAACCACTTAATAGAGACTCACCCAATAGCTTGTTCATTTGTTTGTAGCGCAGTTTGAACCAACTCCAATCAGTATCAATAAATCTAGCTGTTTCTACATTCCTATCTCAGGATTATTTGCTCACCTGCTCCTCTAAGTAATCTAGCTGCCTGTCTTATGGTCTTTCTGTCAATCTCCACAAGAAATGGTATTTTATGACTTTGGCTGCTTAGCTAACTGCACTGGGCTGACAACTTGACTTGCAGAACTGTTTTAAATTCTGATAAGTCGCTTTAAAAAGGATCAAAGATGATTGTTTGTCATGTGAATGAATAATACAGGACCCAAATAAGGTGTGGTAATACAATATACAGTCAGAGCTTTGGCTTCTCATTCCTGTGGTTTCATTCATTCAGAGGCCTTCGTGTGTGAAAGGCAAGTAATTTTTTTACATCAAAGGTGTCAATAAGTTTTATTTATCATTTAAAAATAAAGGAATACAAGAGTGGCAATAGTTCATTTAGCCAACTGGATAATCATATAGCTTAACTCCACTTTTCCATACTATCCTCAAATCCTTTGATATCATTAGTATCCAGAAATCTTCCAATTTTTGGCTTGGATATGCTCAATATTTGAGTTCTCATAAACCTCTGGAGTACAAAATTACAAGATTCACCACCCTCTGACTGAAGAAACTTTTTCTCATCTCAGCCTTAAGAGGTTAGTTCTGAGATTCTGTCCCCTAGTTCCCAGATTAATTGGCCAGAGGAAATATTCAACCTATATTTACTTTGTGGCTCCTCGTTCTTTGAAACTAGAGACAAGAAAAGAGTAATTGTCTCAATCTCTCCTCCTAAAACAATTCCACTATCCCATGAATTAGTCTGGTGAGCCCCCATTTCACTGTTCAATGGCAAGTATATTCTTCTTTCTATAAGACCAAAAGTGTACACACTGTTCCAGGATTGATCTCACCAAGGTTGTGTACAATTTCAGCAAGGCATTGTTAATCTTACGCTCAAATCCACTTGCGATGAAGGCCAATATACCATTTACTTGCAAAATTCTTGCTGAACCTATAACATTGTGCACTATGCTGTAATCAACCTGTTCAGAAATGTTATGATACATCACTGGAGCAGGTGGACATAAACCTCTCCTGGCCCAGGGGAAGGGACACTTGCTTGAGATGTGGTGACCCTCAGGTTAAACCACCACTAGCCATCTTTCTCTAATGAGAAAGGAGCCCTGTGATCTTCTGGAACTGTGACAACTTTACTATTTTACTTACACTGCCACATGAGACCTCTTGCTGCACCTGTATGTCAGCATTTAGTGATTAATAAATGAGGACATTCAAGTATCTTTGAACAACAACACTTTCCAACATCTGAACATTTAATAAACACTGCCATTCTCTTCTTTTTTACAGCAAATTAGACAACTTCACAATTGTTTATATTAAATTTCAATTTCTAAGTTTTTTCACATTTAGTTAACTTGTTCAGTCCTACTTATTGCGTCCTTTCATTCTCCTTATAACCTACATTCCCGCCCAGATTTGCATCATCAATAAATCTTAAAATATGTTTGATTCCCAAATCAAAATAATTGACATAAATTGTAAATCTCATCAGAAGGAATAGTCCTTTCCACAGCCAAAATAGAATAATTAGTTCACACAGCATTCTTGAATATCAGTCTTTTAAAACATAGCTTTTTTAGATAGCAAGGTGTAGAGCTGGATGAACACAATAGGCCAAGCAGCATCAGAGGAGCAGGAAGGCTGATGTTGCGGGCCTAGACCCTTCTTCAGAAATATAGCTCTTCTTTCGAACATAGTTTTTATGTTGATATCACCGTATTATATTCCTGGTTGGTAGCAAATCCAGGTCATTTTCTTAGAGTCTGCAGTGATCTTGCTAGCCTAGACAATATGGCATAAGGCCTTAAAAAAAACATTAGTGTGCTTTTTTAAAAACTCCCAATTATCTGTAAGTGTTAACACACCATATTGTAAGGTTTTCAAGATACCGCAGACTCTTTTGTCAAATTGCTCATATGTGAACAATGGATTAAAATGTTATCCATGCATCATTCTTTGCCTTCCATTCTTCTCTAGAATTTTGGAAATCGTCCTTTGGAAATTGGTGTGTTCAGACATGATTCTAAAGCACCAATAGAACAAAAATATCCGCAGGGTGTTATGAAGGTATTTAGATACTTAGCAATAAATGCAACCATATCCTAAATTCAGGGAAGTATACCAAAGGGCCTACTCAGAAATTGATACCTGAGTGTTATTCCTTGATAACCAAAATATTAGTGGTAAAATAAAAATAGAGCAATTGAAAGCAAGCTAATAAAGGATGGACAATAGTGCACCAGGCAGTAATTCCATCTGAGCACTGCAACAACATTTTGAGTAACTCTTAAAATTCCAATGTCAGGGCACTTTGATAATAAGAAACATCTATTGGGAAAATATTGGCTAAAATACCAAAGCACTTTTATTAGCTAGGATTACATAAAGATGTCGTCACATTTTGCCAGAAAAGTCAGAGAAGTGGGGAAACCCCAATTATCTATTAAGCTTGCACCTTCAAACCTATTGCCAGTTTTCTAACAACAGTTCAACAGGGTTTTATTAGATTGTGTTAGAACCCAATGTAAAAACAGAAATGGAAATCAGTATGTTATTAAAATTGTGAATGCTCCCAAAAAAATTTCCTGAAGCAGTGTTTGGTAATCATGCCAGCAGGTGGCACCATCTTCTATTTGTTATCTGGCACCCCCTCTATTTCTGCTACTATATCCACCTCCCATTAAGGGTCACAATCTAGCACGCCGTCTGCTCCTTGCAACATCATCTCCTCGTGCTCTCACTAAGCCTACATGGCTTCCCAGGGGCTGACTCAGACACCTTACCACCTCTCCCCCAACCTGCACCACCGGCACTAACAGCTCTGCCAGTGACTTCCACCTTACAAAATTTCTCCCTTTGTCTCATTCCAGGTGAAAATGACCCAAAAATGGCTGAAGGAACCAGAGCAGGTCTTTATGTGCTCAGTCTTTGTCTCCCAAACTAAATGAAAAAAATAAATGCCTTAACTATTGAGGACTCTGCCCATTTATATGATATCAAAACCTCCATGTGCCACATCAAAGTAAGAGTTATTGTCCATGGCCACATTCCTCTTCCCATTACCCTCACTGTGAATTATACTCTTAACATGTCAAGCTTCGACCTTTTATTACTTATTCTGTTATCTTGTGCAGAATCTGTTCAGTCACCATCACTAAGAGGGTGGTGCCCCGAGAAATATCCCCCTTTACGTCTAAGGAAAAAGCCACAGATCCCTCAGAGGATAGACTGACCACCTGCCACTTACTCCCTCCATCAGCTCAGATACTGACACCTTGGTGATATAATTTTATCTAGATTAGAATAAGAAACACATTCTGGTTTGCACTTCACTACCACATCTCCGCAGGTATTTGAGGAAGAAATGGCTGGCCTCCTGGCACTCAGAGACTCTGGAAGATGAGACAGCTACTCAGCCTCAATCAGGAGGAAACTGCTTGGTTTCAGAAATTAACAAATTCATACAAATGTACAGATTGATTCATAATGTTGCAGGATGTGGTCAACAGTGCTTTTGGGTACAGTTTGTACCGCACAAAATAGGTTACTGCTAGTGTTCATGTACAACATTTTGTGATCACAAGCCTATTTCACTTGTATCGTGTGGGTGCCTGTTTAATCCATTATCCTTTGAAGGGCCTCGTGTAGGACTGGATTGGAACCCCCCTCTTTACAGAATGAAACACCAATCTGGGTGAGGTGGTAGCCATTTTTCCCTCTTTCACACATTGCTTCCATCATCATTTAAATAGCAAAACACCAGTCACACTTTACAGAATGAGTCACAGACTTAGTCACTCAATTTAGGTGGCAAACAAAATCTTCATATTCCTTTCTGGTTGACTTTCATTGTAATCCTCATGGGCATTAATTTTTCACTACCTTTCCAGCCAACCAATTTATTTCGCTATTTATATCCTTCTTGTAACGCCTGAGCCGCAGGCGTACTCTCGTGACAGTTATTTGACAGAACCACTTGAACTGACTGTGAGCCAAGCCCCTGATCGACTTGGAAGCATTTTGCCAACTGCTGAATGAACAAACTCATGACTCGCTTACTGACTTACTGTGATTGCCCAGGCTGCTTACATTAGACCTGCTGAGTGTGCCCTACTCCCCAGATTGTAATGATGTGGATCCTGACTATCCTAAGCAGTTGACTGAATGAGTCCAAGTCCTGGATTGATTGTTGATGCTGCCCCTGCCTCACTGCACTGGGAAACCCAGACTAAAGGCTGCTTCCCTTGATTTGACAGACGACTACTCATCTTAGACTTTGAGATATGGCCATTTGTCTGGAGCATATGTTGTGTGTTTGCTGCGTATGCTGTTAGCACATAATGCAAATGTGAAATTGTTGTAGCAAGGTGTCACAAAGCAATATTTCCACCCCTTTGGTTAGTGACTGCTTACAACTCTGCTGTTCTGCCTGGCTTTGTCTCTGTGTTAAACTGCAAGGCAAGATAGAAGTAAGCCTTTAAGGTCTGGCAGAGGTAGCCAAATGCACAAAGGCAGGGCAATGCCAACATGCTCTGAGCATCCAATTAAACGCAAATAAGAGAGTGCTAAGACAACAAACGAGGAGCTCTGAGATGAATTCTGTTCAGCTGGCTGCCAGTCATTGGGCGCAAAATGTCCTTGTGGCAGCATTGCAATGAGAGGTGTCAGCATGCCCCAAAGTGAAGCATTGAAGTGCAGAGTGGTATCACTAATGGATTGGAGATGTGCCATGGGGATGCATTGAGGCTGCTGCACACCCTGTATCAACACCTGTAGATGGGGAGTTGTAGGCATTCACTGCTGATGGATTGTGCCTAGGGACCACTGCCCAAGATGGAGGCCTGGAGGAGTAAGGAGTGAATTGAGTCACCAGGTACTCTGTTCTGACTTCTATGTTGAGAATTGTCTCTGTTTCTGTCCAATGGGTAGGAGAATGGGAAGCTGCATATTAATGAGGTAAGATTGGGTAATAATGACACGCAAATGGATGAAAATAGGCCTCTTACTGTTAACTAGCAAGACTCTTGCCTTGTTGGTGAAAACTTGGTAAGATAATTGGACTTTATTTTCTTGACATTGAGAATTGCATTTCTACCAATCCCTCCCTATATCCCCAACTGACTTTTCTATGTCCATGTCATTGAGGGACTGGGAGGATTCCGCCCTTTATTTCCGGTCCTTGTTTTGAGTTGCAGAGAGAAAGTAACCAAAGCATGTGAGTTGTGCAAAGAAAGCACTTGAAGACATTATGAAAACAAGAGCAGATGAAAGGGCCAAAGTTTGAAATTTTGTTCTTGGAGATGAGGTGTTAATGTTGTTACATGTCTCTAGAGAAGTATGAAAAGGAGGGTTCATTATTAAATCAAAAAGAAAATCAATGAACTAAAGTACTCCAGACAGGAGAAAAAAGTTAGTGAGTGTGAGATGACATACTATGACAATATTGAACTGAGTCCTATTAGCTGGAGCTCACCTATTTTGATAATTCTGAAACCAGACAGGCTGTAAAGAATCTGTATTGATTATCACAAAGCCAAAGCAGTAACTAAAGTGGATTTGTATCCTATTCGAGATTGGAAGACTGTATATTGAATGAATTGGACGTGCATGATTTGTCACTTACATCGATTTGCTAAAAGGGCATTGACAATTCCCATTGACTGGTGGAGGCATAGAAATGTTAGCTTTCCTAAAACCGGACGGGCTTTATTAATGTAAAGCCATGCCATTGCAATGAAAAGAAAAAATGCACCAGCAATGTTCCAATGATTAACCAATAAAGTCATTAACAGACTGTGTAACTGTCTGGCTTACATTGATTATTTGATTACGTTCAGCCAAACCTGGGAAGAATGTTTGCAGCATTTGACCAAAGTGGTGATTAGCTACAAAGGCCTAAGTTTGACGAAAATCTGTCGAAAATTGAATTTGTCAAAGCAGAAGTGACTTAGTTGGGCCACACTGTGGGACAAAGCAAAATAGCAGCTCAAGAAATGAGAGCAATTTTGGATTTTTCTTTGCTGAAAACAAACCACAAAAATTTTGAGATATTTTGGCTTTTGTGGATTTTAACGGATGTTTGTCCCAAACTTCCGCCAAAGTTCTTTTTAAAAAAAATGTTTAGACTTTCTCCAACAAGCATGTTAAAACATTTGAGTGGACACAAGAATATCAGATTGCATTCAACAATTGAAATCTGTGTTGCCAAATGTATTGGTTTTAGCAGCTGCATATTTTGAGAAACCTTTCTATAAGTGGCTGTTGATGGCAGTGACATGGTGTAGGTGTTATTTCACCACAAGAAGATAAAATGAGAATCAAACTGTCAATTATTTTTTGAACAAAAAAAATTATTCTTGTAGCTGCAGTTACAATGACAGTCAATCAGAGATGTGTTGATGTTAGGTACCAATGTACTTACAAATGTGAGCTTAAGTTTGCAATGACACCTATGCCACCTTTATGCCTTTTGAAGATTTTCTTTTTCATTTCCCTTCCACTACAAGTATTGTATTGTGCCTGGGAGATTGATCTGGAATACAGCCGAGCTTTAAACATGGCATCAGTTGTAAAAATCAAGGAAGGCCCTGGAAGTAGTCAGCACTCTGCTGTTGGTGAACACGGGGTAGCATGCGATAGCACTGGTCTGTTCAAACAATGCGTCCAGTAGTAAGCAGGTCACTGTGGTTCTGGAAATCATTTCCAATCCACTGTTAGAGTTGCATCCAAACTGGTCTTTGTGTCCACCTTCTCATGGAGTCCTCTCCTACTGAGCTTGCCACTGTGACAAATAGAGAATTGGTGCTGGTGCAATTGCTAAGTCGTTAGCCAAGGAATCTGAGCGTAACTAAATTTAAAACTGAAGAATTCCCCTCAATTTGGGAGAGGAGAAAAACTTGCAGGGATACAGCTTTGTGATGGGAAGAAATTGAATCATATAGGACTTAAATCTGTTCTTTTTATAATTTGTAAATGCGTAATGGAGAAAAATCTATCCTGGTATGATTATATTTCATTTGCAATAAAATCTTCCAGTTTCTCACATTAGTTATTTATCCTTGTTAGAATATGCAATTATACAGAATATTTTGGCAAGGCTATGTCAAAACAAATTTTGAAACAAAATTTTAAGAATTTGCAGTAGGTCTTCATATTTATAATAAATCATACTACAGTGATAAAGTATGACATTTTGCAGGTGTTATACTTAGTGTGACTGGTGTCTCTTTGAATCATTGTATAATTCTCTGTATTCATTATTCAGTATTTATTGCACTGTTTTGAATGTTGCAAATTGCTGATGAAATGAACATTCTTCTTCCCAAGATATGAAACATATGGTACATACATCACAAAATGCACCAAGTAGGATGCATGTGCTTGAGATCTGAACGAGTGAGTGAATATGTGCTATTTCTTAGAAAGGTGTATCAGTCTTTTAGCAGCAGATCTTCATTCATTCTTATTTTCTCCAATCACCATGACGCATAAAATTGCAGCTGGAGTGGGAGGAGGCTGTGATCTCTGAGAAAACACCATCAAAAGATGATGTGCTTCCTTGATCAGGCGACAGAAACCTATCTCTGTAGGAGTTACAAGGATGTTAGTTGGCATGCTACATAATGGGAGGCATATCATTTGTACAGGAGAAGCTGTTGAATACAGGGACAGGAATAGAGCACTCCCCGTGGAGAGCACAGACTCTGAGCTCCCTCATTTGGCTACAGATGGGAAGCTTTGTGGAACAATTAAGACAATACTGAAATAACAACAAGACAATGACTGAGATTCTGTCAGCATTTTCAGAGACTTGGCACATTTTTGGAGGGAGATTGGAAGAGACCATTTAAAACATGATTGCCATGATGAGTTGTGACTTTACACTGATGCCCACCTCCATGGAGTGCCCTCCTGCATGGAGAATCAATTACAGAAGACAATAGACTGCGCAGCTGGTCTTGGCCTGCACAAGGTTTGCTATATTAAGAACATGGAGTTAAGTTTCATCATCTCGTGTCGGTGAATTATAGCAAAGTGCTCCCCAGCTGTTGGCTCTCCGAGAAATATGCTTGGGTGATGAAAAAGAGAATGGAAGAACTGAATTTCCTGCTGAAGGTGCTTCTACTTTATCTCAATCACATGTACTTTCCCTTTCTGTGAAAACCTCATGGTTTGACTTCTGGCCTGATGACTGAGTCTGGCATTTCCAGGTGCATGTTGCACCTTCATAAACCACAGAACATAAGATGGTATCTAGCATAAGTATCACAGCTATCGCAGCTGGAGAATCTGTCATGGGCTTCTGTAGCAGCTAAGTGTGTGGCTGCCAGGTCCCTTGCAACATCAACCTCCCCAAGTGAGTGTTCTTCACCTTTGTCCTGTGAGTTTTCTCCATGCTACAAAATGTTTTACATTTGGTGGACCACTATCATTTTTGACACCCTTGTTGGTGCATACTGAAAAACGTCACCAAATCTGTTTACGCATCTCAATCAATGCCTTGTTCTTGAATCTTTGTTGTTCTCATGTAACTCCAGATGAATTTTTCCTCTGCATCTTTACTTTTCCTCAATGTGGGCATAATTGGCAAGATCATGGAATGTTGAAGGAATAGAATCCCTTCCAACTGGTAGATTACTGGTTACTTTGAGGGTGCCTTGACTTCAGCCTGTGACAACAGTTCTGAAAAAGGGTCATTAGACTCAAAATGTTACCATAGATGCTACTGCTGACTTTCTCCGCAATTTGTATTTTTGTACCTATTTTACTCTGTCGGTTTGTCTGTGTGTGTAATGGGAAGTTTATAAGGGGATTTGAGTTTTAATGAGTCATGCTATATGCTGATGGTTTACAACAGTTTACCTTTAAGTAGAGTCTAATTACTTGTAATAAATAGTTATTCTTGTTCAGTACAAAAACCTGCTCTGTGCTTCCCATGAATCTGTGTCTGAAAGACAGGTAAATTGGGGAACTTTGTATACTTTATAATTCTTTAATTCTTGTGATGAGTCCAGGAATAATTCCCAGTGAGCCATAAAAATAATAACTGTGCAAAAATGCTATTGGTTTGAGAGACTTCAGCTTTGCTCTTAAAGTGAATGTTTTTCACTCAGCAAGTCAAAAGTACAAGTTGGAATTGGGGGAAGATAGCTGAAATGTTTTGATAAGTACATTTCAGTTGCATGCCAAAAAAAACAATCAGTTGCCGAATTCCAATTCAGAGGACATATTCTGGACATTTGCCAAAGTGTTTTCAAAAATGTAGACTAGAATGTAATAGAGGCTTGATAGATTTATATGAAAAATGACTTTGCCAGAACCTTTAAATTAGAAGGATAAAAGCAAGTATTCTTCTGATTGTTTTAAAAAAAAGTAATAAAAGAAAAGCCACACTTTCAAAGTTGGCTTCGTTGAGTTGCTTGAAGAGAATCAACACACTTATATTACAATAAGTCACAACAACATACTGTGCACTGCAATCAAGTTCCATCACTTTTGTTTATAAGGAAGGAACAAAACAAAATACTTAGTTCACCCTTTTAATTCTAGTATTCTAGGTATTGATCCATACTTAGTGAATTAATCAGTGCATCTGTAACTTGATGATATCTTTGATTTTGACATAGCATTGATCAAAAGCATTTCACAAGTAAGGACCTGTTCTTTTCTTTCTCTTAATACTTGTTTTTCTTCATCATAATTTGACAGAATTGCTGTTGTGTACTGTAGAACTGGAGAGTGATATAGTCAGTGACAGGACAACAACTGGTAATGATGTTTTAGAGATGGTTTTCATTGAGGGAAAGTATTCTGCAATTGAACATTGGAAAAACCAATCAAGAGTTAGAAAGCTTGGAAATCTGTGGTTTAATACACAATGTGGCTTAGTGCAATGCAAACATATTAATTATCTTCAAGCAACTAAATGAGGACATATTTGGAGGTATGTTTCTTTTTGCTCCTTTTTTCCTTTAATAACTGTATTTGATAATACTAGTATCAGGATGTTTTATGTACACATTTACAAAAGGTGAAATTAATTGATAGTTAATATAGTATCATTTTCAAAATATGGAGTGGGGTCATTTTTGATCAAGTATTTCTTTCGATCTACACTATCAATTAAAATCCAGTATACATACATTTTTTTAGCTCATTGATTTATTGTGCCTTATGAAGAACTAAATAGATCATCTTATTCAAAGCTTAAAAATTAAAAGCAGAATGCCCAGCACAATTGTATAACAAAGTGTTGTTTATTCAAAAATGTTTATTAAAAACTACATGATCTGAAAATCATACTTCAATATCCTCTATCATCCATAAAACCTCTACTGCTGAGGAGAAGGAAAAGCAGAGTGATGGAATGGAACACAACCATCTGTTATGTTTCCTTCCAAGTCACAAACCATTCTGACTTATAAATTTACCATATCTCTTTCGTCAGCAGATCAGTGGATAGATCAAGATGGGCAATGATCTGAAACCTAGAAGCAATTATTGAAAAAATGTGACGTAAATATCTAATGAAATATAAAATCCATAAGACGATATCCATATAATGAAACTATAGATTTTTAGGTGCACATTCTCCAGTTGATGGACAATCTTTGAACATCAGTTGAAGCTGTGCTTATTGATTTTTGTGACTCACATGACACGTGACAAAACAGGTTAAGGCTGATGTATTGAGGTTTTGCTAATATAATTGTTACTGCCGACAGGACTCCCAGTACTACAAGTTCGAACTGATATTTCACGGCAGCAAGTAGAGAAGATGTTTGGCTTAGAAGAATATTGGTGCCAGTGTGTGGCCTGGAGTACCACAGGCACTACTAAAAGCCAGAAAGCTTTTGTCCGCATTGCATGTAAGTATCCAAACTTTGTTACGTATCAAAATATATTTTGGGTCTGCTAATCTTTGTAATTATGTTTTTCAGTAGCTCTGTTTAGTTCAGTCAGTGATAATCTTACCTATGTCATGAATTTGTTAAGGACTTTCATTATGATGTAAGCACATATTGTGGATTTACATTTCAACATTGCACTGAAGGAGTTTACTTTATTCAAAATGCTAACATTTTGAATGTAATATTAAACCAGGGTCTCAAATTCATATTCTGATAGATGGGAAATAATTTTCTGGCAATATGTGAGTACAAGAAGTCCTCCTAATACATTAAAGAAACTTCTTCTCACAAATAACATCGCTATTCTTCTAAGTTGCTGCTTTTGAAATCCCATTATACTTAAATTAGTTGCAGTATTTGGCTAGGTAACAACATGATTGCAATTTTAAAGTACTTTGTTGCGTGAGGCACTTTGGGATTTCCTGGACATGAAATCAGGTAGCTGCTTTTTAAATGAAAACCGTTTCGTGCTATCATTTAAATGATAATTGAAAATGTTTAGAAGAATGGTTAGTTAAGTTCAAATAGATATTGTGGCTTTTTCTCTAGCTTGGGCTGTTTCCAGCACAATTAATCTGAAAGCAGCCAAACCAGAATACAATATTGAAGCATTTAAAGTGAAATTACTTCCAACACAAATCAAGATCTCGCAAATGTTTTAAAAAGAGGAGGTACTGTCCTAAAAATGAGCTCCTATCAAAAAGCCATGTAGCCCCAAACTAAATTAAGCACCTTAGCAAATCTTCACTAATTGTGCCTGTTTATGAGCCATTAAGGAAGTTCAGATAACAAATTGATTCTATTAGGTCCAAAGGCACTTACAAGCACATTTTACAAGCTTTTTAAAAAAAAAACATTGACTTGGTTACTGTACCTCTGTAAATATTTAGGTGTTCAGTATAATCTTTAAAGTCATTTTCAGTTATTTAAAATTATATTACTTGTGCTGGTGAATGTATACTTGGCATTGTGAGAAACTGTTGGCTGTACTGCTGAAACTGCACCAGACAATAATTATAAAATATCAAGGCATTATTTTAATACAAATTTCAATGTAAAACTATTAGAGATTTAAAACATTGTCAGATTGTGCTGGTTTATGAGAGATTTGGCATTGGTCAATATGCAGCTATTTTTGAATGGCAATTTGAGGAAAAGAAAAACAATTTGAACAATGGAAGTTTTGACCATGATAAGGCAAGGGTGAGGGCTTGCCCCAGTATCCAAAAATGCCTTGAGTGTCAGATGTTTTGTTTAAAAAACATGGTTTTTATTACGTATGTGTATGCAAGGAGAAATCATACACTCGTGGATGATTGTAGTATTCTACCAGGACAATGTTTGAGCAATTAATTTACAGGTATTTTTGCAGCATGTTCAGGGAATTACATGCATCTGGAGTGAGTGGGATTGCACCAAAGGCCTCCTGGTCCAGAGGACTCTACCACTACACCATGAGAACCTTCAATTCTTGTTATTATTTCAGTTATAACTTCTCACTCAAAAAGTAGGGTCACAACTATTGCACCACAACAGCCCCAGTCAATTTATATGGTAGTGTTTATTTGTCAAGCTGCTTTGTCTTCACTGAAATTTTTCCACTTTGACCCCATGTCCTATCTTTCATTAAGGGTGCCCCCTTCCAAACACTTGGGATGGCACAATGGCTCAGTGGGTAGCACCTCAATGTGGGGATCTTTATTGTTCCCAATTTGGTACCCTTTTTGTTTCACTAATCTGCCTCAAAGGATAGTATGGAATGTTCTGGTCTTTTCTGAGCAACAAAGCGGTAATGCTACATTGGTAATGTTTGATGCTCCAGTTACATTGTGGTACATAGCACTATAACCTTCCCCGATGAGTTCAACGTTCTCTATTTTTTAAATTCACTCACAATGTTTGGGTGTCACTGACTGGCCAGCATTTATTGCTCGTCGCTAGTTGCCCTTGAAAAGGTGATGGTTAGCTGCCTTCTTCAATGTGCTGAAGGTAGATCCATAATACCATTAGGGAGTGAATAGCAGGATTTTGGCCTGGCAACAGTGAAGGAAAAGCGATTATATTTCCAATTCAGTATGGTGAGTGGTTTGGAGGGGAACTTGCAGGTGGTGATATTCTCCTAGATCAGCTCCTCTTGTCCTTCTGGATGGAAGTGATCATGAGTTTAGAGAATACTATCTGAAGGTCTACAGATCTTTGGTGAATTTCTGCAATGCACCTTGTAGACAGAATACACTGTGGACCTCCACAGGTGGTGTAGACTCAGTGAGCACCAATATAGCTAGTACTATTCCTCGCTTTATAATACAGTTCAGAATAGTTGCTGGACTAATCTGTGAGTTGGACCCCACTTTCCTCATGATTGGTAAGTTCATTTGAGTCCAAGATTTGATTCATCACTTGTTCGTAAATTTGCTGTGGACCTTTGGTGTTCCCAATTTTGTACCCTATTCATTTCACTAATCTGCCTCCAAGGGCAGTATATAGTGTTCTGATCTTGTCTGAGCTCCTGACTGGTAATGCTACATTGGCAATGTTTGATGCTCCAGTTACATTTGTTCATAATGTACATTATAGCATAGAGTCTTGTCTTCCTTTATCAGGACAAATCCCTGATTAGATCCCACTGTTTGGACAGAACAAGGGATCTGTCCCAGGGTAGTAACGATGGTTGGACTTGTTGGGTGGTCTAGCCATGGTAAGGCAAAGTAAAAGCCTTCCATTATTGTCAAGTCATTCATCCTAGCATTGGAAACTAATAGCTTCAGAGGACACTCTTCCCTCACCATCTTCTATACACTGTAGTGGTTGGGTGCACACAGTCACACTCAATGCCTGATCCTGATCTCATTCCAGTGTCATTCATGCCGTATTGCCACACTACTTTTCATAGCCAGGACCTGTTATCTGTCAGGACATTTGATGCATGCATAGTTACTCACAGACACTGCAATTGCTGTTCTGAGGCCATTCAATGTTTGGTTTTGATATGTATGATTATGGTTTCCTGTATCTATGACTTAAAATTGTCATACGTCATCTTTTAGAATATGCCAAAGAGGCCTAATGGCACAACGGGAGCAAATCCTGGCCCATCCTGTGATTGAATTTGGAAAACAGGACATATTCTGCCATCTGGTCATCACTGGGTTCCCAGTTCTTCAGTTGTACTCTTACCCTCCACACAGCTACAATTGGGTGAATGATCTTTTGGTGAACTTTACTTTTAACTCTTGCAGCTTCCTTCAGTAGCCTTACTGCCATATAATGTTTCCAATGATTTTTTCCTCATGTACGTGTATCTCCTCCCACAAGGCAACATATACACGTACCTGTCCCAGTCAGTCATGTAATTATGCACTACACCAAATACATGACTAAAATCCATATGTACAGTGGTTAATTTTTCTTCTTTTTTTGGGGTTTAGCCAGAACTACAAACTCTGCAACCTGTCTTAACCTAGCTTTTAAAATCATTATCGGGCATCATACAATTTCATGGCAACCAATTTGTTTAAAGTCTACAAGATTTGAGTACAAATAGTAATCATTTCATATCAGCTGACTTGGGTCTCAGGTCTCCCTGGTCTATTTTGTTCCATGGGAGTTTGACTATACTTGTATTGTTGCTTCTTTAACTTGGATAGAACTTAAAACTGACTTCTACTGTTACTTTTACACAGCAATTTGAAGCTTACAGGATTTTAGATGATTTGACAAATTTCTCCAAACTTGTTTTTCTTACCTTTCTCTCTTTGAATTTAGGACATCTATAAAATGTTTATTCCCAATCTCCAGTTCGAAACATCTGAAATTAAAGTAAATTCTCCATAGTATTAAGTACTGTGGCAACCACCAGAAGCCTAAAATACTTGAACTTTGCAGTATGTTTTTAACACCATCAGTCCAATTCAATGCAAACTTATTTTTAATGTTTATTGCAATTATAATTAAAATACACTTCTGCTTTAATCCGAATCATGAAGTCACAAATTCAAACTAACAACATCATGCAAACAAAAACATAAATCCAACAAATACACAGACCAGTAAAGATGCCATATGCATTTAAAGGAAGGGAAGCAGAAATAAGTCAGTTATGTGAATGACCCCAATTCTTTTGTTCATGTCTTTCAACTGCCATTGGAAACCATAGAGGAAATGTAAATTTTCACAAAACTGTCAAAATCCAAAGGAGAATTTGCTGGATTAGCCACAAAGAGAGGAAAGAAAACACACGAAGCCTGCTCTGTTGAAAGGTCAATCAGTTGGAGGGTGACCTAATCATTAGAAAATCAGTGCGTCATTTCTTAATATTTTCAGTGATGAGATATGTGTGCTTAAAATAAGAGCCGTAACTCGAGTCAGATTATCTGACCTAGTGACACAGCGTGTCTGGCTGAAGTCTTGTTTAAAACTGATACAGTGCACTAGATGTGACATACCATTCACCAGTTAATCAAGGTGTGCTGCTGTGCAACTATCACATAGTTGCAACGTAAAAGCTACAGCAGATTTGAGAAAGCCAGCCTGAGGTCAATATTCATCAAAACTGTGAGATAAGCCTTTTTCCAGGGAAAACCATCAAATGTCCAAATGGATGGAAGATCACCCAAAACTGGTAAATGATACATTTGTGTTGTTTGCCAGTGGTCAATTTGATCAGCTGCTAAAGACTGGACAGTGACAAAGTTTGATCATGCTGGCTGGTTGTACTGAAAAGCATATAATAAGACATACCTCAGCGTGACAGCTCATTCAGGAACAGAAGTTGTTTGATCAATGATCGAAGATTGAGACCGTGCAAACTGATTACCTGCTTCAGCCTGATCATCAGAAATGTCCATGTGAATGGGCCACTTATGATTACAAGCATTGTATGGATAAGCTGGTGATGTATGACTACTATTGCAATATTTTTATAGTGTACCTAGCTACGATAAAAGGATAATTGGGTATATCCCACTGTTGAGATTGCTTTGGGTTATTGATATACACAGCAAACCCAATGATTCAGAGAAGGTAGGGATAAAAGCATGCATGAGCATGCAAGGGGAAGTCACACTCTCATAAACACCGGGGTTCTGCTAGTACAATGCCTTTGCAATTAAAGTTAAAGGAAGTTCACTTGACCAGCTTCTTTACTGCAATCTTTCCACCTGATTCCTAATATTGTCATTCTTTGATCACATTGTAATATCACTCTCCTCCACCCACCCACCTCCAATCTCATCTCCTCTTGATTCGATTTTTCCAATGACACTGTCTTATAGACTAACCCCTGTCAATTTTGCTGGTTTTGTTTTTATACCAAATATCCCATGAACCCCATTCATATGACTCCCTTTACAGCATCCAACGTGGAAACTGTTAGCCTATGTGTTTTAATGCTTCAGTTTACAGTCTTCTCATGCTTACAATCCCTGTTTACAACTTCGAGTATGAACTTATATCTGTTGAGCAGAAGTATGTGTTTCAGTAATGGGCTCACTGAAACTCTCTCATGTTCTCCATAGGTTTGAAGAGAATAAACAATAAATGTTCAATCAGACCAACTGATTTGGGTTATAACACATTAATCAAGTTTATCAAAAGCAAAGCAAGTAGATAGAGTGGTAAATTAATACAACAGATAATCATTTGATTACAGAATTCATAACTGGGAATACTTGATGTACAAAAAATATACTGATCGGATTTTTCCAACAATCCTAGTATTGCTAAACCTGTCAGTAATTTTGTGTATGGTTTTATTCAAGAATTTTTAAAATTAATTTTAATGGGCATATTCGAACAGTGGCAAGTTATTCATTTAAGTGTTTTGGTGTGGTTTAGATTTCACTTCCATTTTAAATTGAATGCTGGTCATTTGAATTCCCTGGCCTTGGGAGTACTGCTTTTTTCCTACCAGTGCCAACCACCACCAATCCCACCCCACACAAGCTGATCAAGTTAGCCTGCATCCCTTGCCACTCTCCTGTGACCCAAGGTCACCAGCCCTTAAATCAAGATGTCCATCCACACCATCATCTCTCCACAACCTTGCCCTTCTGATTTCCCCAACTATTGTTAAAATTAACTGCTTTTCTTCCTTTCTAATAAAAATACATCCATTATATACTTTTCCCAAGCAAAACCTCAACATTTTCCCTTTTCCAAAGCTTGTTTTCTGCTACTGGACCGACCTCTCTACCTTGATATTTTTGAACTCCTCACCTATATAATAGAACTATGGCACAGTAAAAATCAATTTAGTGAATGGTGCCTGTTTGTTCTATAACTAGAGCCAACCACTCTAATGAGCCCTTTTAATTTACCCCCAAATAATGCAATAGCTTTACGAGGCTACTGTATTCAGTCTTGTCTGACTCATTCTCCAATCAAAAATTACACAATGTTTGCCTGTGCCTTTTGTGGTCCCTGCTTCACACAATCAGCTCTTGCTTGATTCCCAGTGCTATTTTTGTCCATTCCCAGCTGTCAGCAACTGTGCTGATCTTTGGCAGGCAGTTGCACTCTTAGAGGCTTTGTTGCTTCCAAATAAGTATCATATGATAATGATTCCTGATCATGTAATTACCTGCACCACATTCGACTGCATTTCATTTATTCAACCTGCCCTACTTCAGCTCTTTTGTCACCGCAGCCTTCCCTATTAGATCTAGAACTCTTCAGTAGGGGCACCTTCATAAGCTCAACAGTTCTACACCGCTATCTCTTTCCACTACTGCAAATAGTAATACCTTCATACATATGCCAGACCTCCAATCTGCTCGTTCTTCCACTCCTCCAGTTTAACACTTCAATCCATCCAAGCATCAGCAAAGAATTGACCACCTAACCCTAACCCTATTGCATATTCCCATCAAATCCTTCTTTCTGTGTGTTCACAGAGACTCAAAGTAATTTTAACCACAGATTATAATTCTGGCAGTGTTGCTCTATATCATGGTTCTGTGATACTATAGACTTCAGGATGTTAATAACTGTTCACAGATTGAATGAATCCACAAAGATAAGTTGTTACACACAAGAATCAGTAATTACTCTGACTGGAATATGCTGTTAAAGGACAAGGACAAACTTATACAGGAATTGAAAGCAATTAGCCATGCCTGGGAGAGGAGGCAAATAGTCAAAATTTCTTTAATGGCTGCTTGATACGCCTGTAGATTAATTTATTGCCCTTCAGAAGAATGTAAGGAGTTAACCTCGGGAAAACTATGTCTACGAGCTGACAGTCAATGTCAAATGTAAGAAGAACGAAGTTACTTTTGAAAAGTAATCAGCTGCGGGTAATTGATAAGTTGTGTCACAGGTTTCTAGTCGCTTACTTGAGGGGTCGTATTTGATTGCTACAGGCAATAAAGTTTGAATTATCGTTTCAGTACTTGTTTATCTGTGAGATTTCTTAATAAGTAGCTGAATTAAAGATAACTTGTGATTTACCCACAACTATTCAATCTCAATTTTAATTCAGATCACTACCTTCTCTGTTTATATATTTCTCACAGCACCAATTAGACTGTCCTAATTTCCCTCACCATAGACTTAGCAATCACAACGGACCTTTTTCTGAGTCCTTTCTATGTCTGCTCACAGAGACCATTGAAGATATTGAAGGATGTGTAGGGAATAAAGTGCAGGATTGATACTTGCAGGAAGAATGAGAATGCGCCAATAAGGAGGAGTTGGACACAGAGAAAAACAGATGCGACAATGACAAGTGTGTAGTACATCCATACAAAGAAAAAGAGGGGAAAACTTGCCAAAAGGATTATCCAATGACAGAGATGCTAATGCCATTACAGGAGAAGAGATTTTATTTTGTACATGTGCAAGTGGAACTCTACAATGTGTAACACACAATATTATAATGCTTCTGTTGCACAAGATATATCTTTCCATTTGCTGCTCCCAATTCCATAGGAGATCCACAATTATGTCTAAAAGTTCCCAATAATTTCATCGTAAGATGCAAACACTCAGGCTCATCGAAATAGTCATGAACTGAGATAAATTATATTTATGTTGCAGTGATATTATTAATCTCATAAAAAAATTCTTTTCATGATGCATCAATTGAAACAAATTAATGTATAATTTTAAGGCTCGGATTACATAAAACTCTGCCCAAATTTAGTTTTATAAATGCCAATTGCTGTTCCCATCAATTACAATAATTCATTAAGTACTCCAACATTACTGTAGTAGGACTAGATATTTATCGTTGATACTCAGTACACCTACGAAGTAATTTTATTTGATTTTAGCCATAATAAACATTCAAGTAATGAGTGTTAGTTTTGAGGAAATCTATCATATTTTTGTGAAGATTCTAATTCTGAGACTTGTTGCTTTAAACAAGGTGTTTTATACTGCAGAATGTTGCGCATCAACTGTACCAAATTGAGCTAAGCTGGGAGAGTGAAAAACTGTACATATTCAGCTTTAAAACTTATACTAATGATTATTTTTGGTGTTGCTATCTTCCCCGGTGTCTGTGGAGGTTTGTGCATGCGGCTTGTACTAAAACAATTTAGCCTGTTAGCAACTTTAATTTACCTTGTGGATTAAAATACTGGCACCAGAATCCTGTCTGAGCAGCAGCAGGTTTGGTTCTGTGGGTTGCCTCTGACAGGAGCAATTTACGCTGAGTTGTTGCTGGCTTCAGCAGTACCATCCTAGTGAAAATGGAGTCTTAGGAACCTGTTAATGTCAACATTCTTAGAATGTTGTTTGAAATGATTAAAACTTACCTCTTCCACTATTGGAAATGAAACAGTGCAACACAAGTGAACGTTAAGAGCACAGAATGTCCAGCCAGTATAGGTACAAGCAGAGATGAGAGAAGCATGAGATTCTCTCAAAATGCACTTTTTGCTGTCAGAGTGTTTAATGCATAATGCTGAATATTTAAGAAGGTGTACTTTCGGAGATCAGGTGGCAGCCCCATCAGTACAGACATGCATACTCACGCACAATTCTTGGAACTGATCCAGAATCACATTGCTAGAATTATAAAGTTCAACTGTGCCATCTGTTACAAAGAGATTTGCAGGGAAGGTGATTACGACACCTGACTTTTTTTGCCTCCAGCTCCGTTCAGGCTAGCACAGGAGAATTTTGCCATTTCAGTTAATTAGCTATCCAGTGATATACAGTCTAAGGAACTGACACTCAATACTTTGAGCCCAGTGTAAAATATCACAGAAACTCAATATCTTGAAGAGACAACTAACCATTCAACTTGCCCCACAGCCCACTTTTCAGGACTATAAATTCTGGTAAAGAATGAGAATGCAGAAAGTTGCAGTCTGACCTGTGAAGAGGGTGTCGCGGTGGAAGCAGAAAAAGTAAATATGAACACCTTGCTCTCATTCACAATGAACAGACCTAGTTTCTATGCAGGAAGGGCATCAAAAAGGCATGAAGTTTGAGACAGATGGCTCTCCGTTCAATAAAAGTATAATTGCAAACTGCAAAGTGGGCAATGTCAAACTAACTGTGAATGTAATCATCCAGGTTCCTTGAACTTGGCAGCAAATGAAGAAAAGCTTTGCTGGTAAGATGTGAAGCTGCACAGATAAGGTTACATAATGAGAAATCTGAATTGAACTTCTGGAAAAACAAATCCAATATTGGGTACTCCTGAATTGATCACTTAGTGGAACCAACTCTAAACTTCATTAAAACATCTTGCCAGAAAGTAAAATCTGATGCAGTCCTAGTAATGCAGGGCATACGGTCATTTATCTTCCTCTCCTTGTCTGCAATCCACATTGTAAATAACTCGTGACATTGCTGTCCTTGTTTACTTTGACTGTGATGACACTCTTGTAGATTTTAAGTTGACAGCTTATCTTTCTTCCTTTCAACTGCTGAAAGTTTTGTTGAAAAGAGGTTACATAATTTCTAGACTGACAAGATTATCTTTCAATCAAGATTGTTTGTCTAATGTAGCTTTGAAAAGGGATATATTGTACTCCTATAAAATTAATTTTGGTGCATGACAAAATAAACTCTTCATCAAGAAGGTATTTTCAGTTATTGGCTTTTTGACAGGGCTGTGAGACAACACAGTCAACATGTCAACATGAAAATATGGAAGGATCCAACATGGTGACGGAGTAGGGATCCCGACCCAGTGTTTGTCCACTCCGTCTGCTTTTCTCTTCATTTCTTTCCTTTTTTCTCTATCTTTCCTTTTGTTTTCTCTCTCTTACTTATCTCTGGTCCTCTGTGAAGAGCTTAAATGACAATCAGCAAACAGCGAGTTATCCCAACACACACTCATGGTGGAGGAGAGTGAGCCCAGTGTGGCCTTGAGTTTTTCCAGCATGGACTCAAGTAAGCCTTTGCAGACTTAAGTGAGCCTTTACTTACTTTTCCGGGGTAAGCACAGGAACCGGAATTGGCAGAGGTGGTGTCCACAATATAGCCCAAGTGGTGAAAGATGGTGCCTGAGGAATGGCAATTTCATTATTGGTTGGATCTGGTGCTGGCAGAAGCAAAGAGTTGGTAGTGGGGCATCATGGTGATGTCAACGAGGTGGACCACAGCGAGGTGCACGACTCTGATGGTGTGCCTGGCACAGTTGTCAGTGAGGCAGTGGCAGAGGAGAATCGGCCCAGCAGTGAAAATGGCGCCTTTAGATAGGCAATTTCAAAGTTGGTTGGGCCTGGCAGAGTTGGCAGTTCTGAACTGGCTCAGAATTTACATAGGAGGCGGTGGAATGTAGATGGACTTCTCTTTAAGCTGTACCTTTTCATTTTATCTTATGTTTGAACAATACATAGATTATAGTGACAAATGAAATCTTAACACTGTATTTTACTGTACTTCTAATGTAAAATACACGTTACAATAAAAATCATTTGAATTCAAAAACATTTATTTTATTCCCCTATTATGTTATTTTAAATCTCTACTCCAATGCTGTCATTGCACAGTTGAAGGATTTTTTAAAAGTAATTTTAGTTTTAAACCAAAGCAACCACACAGTAAGTTTCCATAAGTTATGTTCTCACAATAATGGTAAATTATTAGTGAGATGACATAGCTGAATACAGCAGCAATTTCATTGATTAACCGTATGATTCTTTTTTTAATTAGATATTCTTCTGCCTGATTGTGGTTTTATATTGAGTTTAGTGTTTCAAATTATTCGACCATCATTGTAACATTATGATTTTTGTCTCATGTTCTCTGGCATTTCAATTTTGGTTCTTGGCACTCTTAATGCTGGAGAAGGTGCCTACACAAGGATATTCCTCCTCGGCATGAGTCCCTGTTGACAATGGAGTTGCTGCCAGGAACTCGCTCTGCATATTAATCAGCCCAATGGGTCAGTTTCAGTGCAGAGTTGAGGCATTGTGCATATGTCCTGCCCCATAACGATCTTGAAAGCATGCATAACACTCAGTCAGATTTGTAACAATACCATTATGCAATTGTAGTGGAAGAGGATGTCAGTTTCACCAGTTACTAAAACTAAATAGATGTCTCTGAATTTTAATTGAGGCTCCTTGTTATTACCTTAATTTCTTCTAGACAGATATTAGCAGGTGTTTAAATATTAATTTGTAAAAACGTTGAGATTTACATGTTTTTACAGATTGAATACTTCAAATATAGTAACTTTTTAATAGAACATATTCACACGCTCCTGTTTATCAACAGAACTGGTTTCATAACAGTGCAGATTTACTAAATGATAATTCTTGTTTCTGATTTGGAGATCTACGGAAGAACTTTGAACAAGAACCATTAGGGAAAGAAGTTCCATTGGACCAAGAGGTTTTGCTCCATTGTCGACCTCCAGAGGGTATTCCGTCAGCAAAAGTAAGTAAAAGCACTCTACTACTGACCACTATCAAAGTGAAAAGAAACAAACTCGAGCTTTAGAATGTAATTTAGTGTTCATCTTAAGTTATAGCTTAAAACGGAGTTCCTGATACTAAGTTCAGCATGATTAGTTCCAAGTAGCATGAGAAATAGTAATAAGTTCAAAAGATCAAACACAAGAAACTAAATATATCACATCCATGTTAATGCAATTATCCCTTTATACTGTTTATATTTAGAGTAGAAATTCACTGAGTTTAGATTATAATATTTGTTAAGGTATGCTGAGAAGTGGTTTTAGAACATCAACATAAATAGGGATGTTATGTTAAAAGACAGAATTTTTGCTGAGATGTTTTCATTTGAGGATAGCCCATGTGTATTCTTCTCTGTGATTACAATTCCAAGGAGATCATGTTTTCATGGAGATCTGTTGATCTCCTACTATAGCTTTGATAGAAACTCTGCAGTAACAGTAGAAAGCCCATTATTTCACTTGGGTTTCTGTCAATCCCATTTATATGACAAGAAATCAGGAGCACCAAGGTGGAAACATTGAGCATAGAACAGCACACACAGGATCGGGCCCCTCAGTCCATGATGTTGTACCAAACATGTGCCAAATAAAATTAATCCCTTCTGCATGCCGTTGGTCCAGATCTCTCCATTCCTTACATTTTTGTGTGCTTATCTAAAAGTCCCTGAAATGCCCCTATCGTATCAGCCTCAACAACTACCCCAGCACTGCATCCCAAACTCCTACCACTCGCTGAGTTGAAAAAAACTTGCCCCTCATGTCTCTTTTGAACTCCCCCCCCCCCACCCCTCCCTTACCTTAAATGCATGCCCCCTCGTATTTAGCATTTCAATTTAGGGTCGATGGTCAGAACATTTTTCCAATCTGTGCATCCCATAATTTTATAAAATTCTATCAATTCTCCCCTCAGCCTCTGCAGTTCAAGAGAAAACATCCCAAGTTTTTTCTAGCCGCTCCTTAAAGCACATACCCTCTAATCTAGGCAGCACCCTGGTAAACTTCTTCTGTACTCTCTCTAAAAAACCTTCATGTCCTTCCAGAAATGTGGTGACCAGAATTGAATGCAATATTCTACATGTGACCAGACCAAAGTCTTATAAAGCTGCAGCTTGACATCCTGACTGTTGTACTCAATTCCCTGACCAATAAAGGCAAGCATGACATATGCCTTCTTTACTTCCCTATCTAATTGCGTGGCCACTTTCATGGAGCTATGGATTTGAACCCCAGGATCCTTCTGTCCATCAATGCTGTTTCGAGCCCTGCCATTAACTGTTTACTTTTCCTTAACATTTGATCTCCTAAAGTGAAGCACCTCACACTTACCAGATTAAACTCTATCTGCCATTTCTCTGCCCATATCTGCAACTGATCGATATCCTGCTGTATCCTTTGACAATCATCTACATTGTCCACAACTGCATCAATCTTTGTATTGTCTTTAAACTTACTAACCCATCCATCCATATTTTTATCCAAATCATTTATATATATCACCAACAGCAGAGATTCCAGTATGGATCCCTGCAGTACACCACTAGTCACTGTCCTCTGGCCTGAAAAACACCCTTCCACCACTATCCTCCGTCTTCTATGGGCAAATCAATTCTGAATCCATGCGGCCAAGTCATCATGTGTCCAATATATCTTAATCTTCTGGATGAACCTACCATGAGGGACCTTGTCAAAAGCCTTACTAAAATCTGTGTAAACAATATCTACTGCTCTACCCTCATTAATCACCTTTGTTACGTCCTTTAAAAAATCATTCAAGTTAGTAAGATGTGACCTACCTTGCACAAAGCCGTGCTAACTGTCCCTGAATTGGCCATGTTTTTCCAAATGTAAATCTTATCTCTAAGAATTCTCTACAATAGGTTCCCAATCACCAATGTGAGACTCACGGGTCCATAGTTTCCTGGATCATCCCTGTTTCTTGCCTTAAACAAAGGAACAACATTAGCTATTTGCTAGTCCCCTGGAACCTTTCCGTGGCTGGCAAGGATACAAGGATCTTAGTCAAGGCCCCAGCAATCTCCTGCCTTGCTCTCTCAATAACCTGGGGTAGATACCATGAAGCCGCAGGGACTTATCCACTTTAATACTCTTCAGGAAATCCAACTTCTTTATTGATCTCAAAATACCCTAGCATATTAGCATGCTCTGCAAAAATCTCACTATCCGCCATATCCTTCGCCTGATGATACCGATGCCAAGTACTCTTTTGGGATCTCAGCCACATCCTCTGTCTCCAAACTCAGGTTCCCTCCTTTTATCCTTGAGTGGTCCAACCTTCTCCCTAGTTATCCTCTCCATAGGAAAGTGTGGATGTATTTTTTTCAACTCCTTTCAAGCTAAGTTCTTGGTTCATTTGATATATGTTGATATCTGTGTCTACATTATGCAGTTTGCACTAACAACACTACAACATGTAATCTCACCACTATTTCCCCTTCACTGGCATAAGGAAGGAAGTTGATATCTTACAGTAACAAAATTCATTTAAAAATGAGCTCACTATTTAAAACTTTTCCTTCTTCATCCTCGTGGGAATCGTCATGGTAATTTGTATGGCATATATTTCTTCTTTGGCTGCTTTTCTCCCCACATATTAAAAACAAACTCTAATATACTGAGCAGTTACATCAACAGACAACCAGGTTGAAAAAAATCATTGAAATTTCTATTATAACGAACAATGAAAATTTAGAATTACCTAGTAATGTAATGATTTTTACCTAAGGATCAGTTAAATAGATTTTTGAATAAGAAGAAAGTACAGGGTTATGCAGGGCAGACAGAACAAGGGAGTTTCAGCCTCAATCAGATCAGCCATGAAGCAGGCTGAGAGTGGACTGTGTGGTGGAGGAAACTTAAAGGGATGAATAGCTTCTTTTCGTCCTTGTCTTCTTGTTAGAAACCCTAATTTTAATGTTCACTCGTAAGCAGGATAGGCAGAAGGAATATATTATGTTCTTGCAATGTTCCTGCCCACCATAATTTAATCTCCTGGGGTTCAGGAACGTGAAAGCTTGTCACATCAGTAATAACATGTCAAGATCCAATTATGTAATTTGAATTTCTTAAAGCTTAAATGTATAATTTTTATATAGCCTTGCTGGTTATTTTCTTCAAAATCTGTTCTCTTTTGTCAATCTTACTAATTCTTTCTGTCATGATTTCAACTTGTAGCTCTCCAAATATTGTATTTACACGTTCCTTCGTATTTGTTTTTCTTAGCTTGACACTCTCTGTTAGCTTAGTTTCTGAGCATGGTTGCTTAACAATGCAATTTGGGTTCTGTATTGATTGTGTTCAATATAGAGACTTTTGAATGCATAACTTTTATTTTTACTTTGTCGGTATTTTGTCTATAGTGTAAAAATAATGTGTGTTTTGCTTAAAGTTTTAGTCTGACCAATTAAATTACATCTGAAGTGCAACGCCTTACTCTTATCTTTAAAACAAGAAAAAGTTAGGGTCTAGTTGTTTTAACATAATTTGAAGGGGTTTAGTCTGCTCCATAACAAATTGGGAGCACTTGTCAGGATCAAAATCTCTAATTCCAGGTTGTGTTTAGGATTATTGGACTCAAAACCTTGAATGGTGAGTATTGGTGTTTGGTTTTTTGAAATTTCAGTTGTTGCATTTGGTTGGTTTAAATAAGATGTGCCTTATGTAATAATGGCTTTTTCAGTAACTGAGTTTCCTGGGGGCAGAAGAAGTAACTTTGGGAGTTGTATCGAAAGTGAGCAAGGCAAGACTTTTGGAAATGGCAGACATGCTGGAGTTGAGGTTACCTTTGTCCATGCAAACGTGGGAGGTAATTGCAGCAATAGCTCAACATTTCTGATTAGTGAAAATGACTAAAATTAAATTGCAAATGAAGCAGTTTGAATATGAAAAGGAAATGAAACAGTTTGAATTATGATTGAACACAGGAGAAAGTCAGAAAGAGAGACTATCTCTAGCAGAAGAAAAAGGGAAGGAAAGGAAATCCCTTGAAGTAAAAAAGGGGAGAAGGAGAGAGTTTTGAATTTTGGAGGTTGGAACTGAAAACTCAAATCGACTTAAAATGACAGAGGTAGAAGTAAAACATCAGAGTAGTGATGAAGAGCGATCCTATCATAGCCAAAGGCTTGGTGGGGATTTGTTTAAATATGTGCAAGTGTTGCCTAAGCTCAAAACGAAGAATGTAGAAGCCGTTTTCATTTCATTTTAGAAAGTAGCTAAACAAATGAAATGGCTTGTGACCATGTAGACTTTGTTGATCCAAACAAAGTTGGTAGGTAGAAATAATGAGGTATTTGCATCACTATCAGAGGAGGTGTCTGGAGAGAACAATGAGGTTAAAAGAGCCATCTTAAGTGCATATGAGCTTGCACTAGAAGCCTATCAATGTTTTAGGAAAGCAATGAGGGAACCTGGTCACACCTATACGAAGTTTGAAAGGATCAGACAAAGTAATTTTGACAGGTGGATAAGAACAATGGTCTCATATGATGCTGTTATACAATCATTTTAGAGGTTTTAAAAAATTCACTTCCTGAAGTAGTGAGAACTCGTGGAGGAGCAGAGCATTAAGACTGCAAAATTAGCAGTGGAAATGGCATGTTCAAAAAACACACAGTCAATGTAGTATTTTATAAATTCCTACTTTAGAAATAAAACCAGTCTGACTCTAAATCAAAACACAAACATATTCTAATTAAGGTCTCACATCTAACATGCATTGTCTGACTGAAAATGGCATGGCTTCTTTACACTGATAAAACCATTAGTTTTCTCAGGACAATGGCTTCAGGGACAAAGAAATTCAGGGATTTCCATATATAAATATAGTAATAAATTAAAACCTTCTAACTGATTCAAGATTTAGCAGCATGTTAGATTTGTTTAACACATCCTCATCAGTGGTGTGACCCTTTGATCTTTTAATTATAAATTTTGTGTCTGATGCCAACTCCCTCACTAACACTTGAAGGAGGAGCAGGGCTCAAAAAGCTTGTGATTTCAAATAAACCTGTTGGACTACTGCCAGGTGTCGTATGATTTCTGACATTGTCCACCCAAGACTGACAACGGCACCTTCATATCATGACATGGCAGATGATTATGAGTTGGTTCATTAATTAGAGTTTCATTTCCAACGTCAGTTTCAATCTGTGAGGGCTAGCAAGTGGGGAAAAGAGAAATCCTCAGGTGATAAGTGAAAAGGAACTCTAATTTGAAGACTGTAAAGATAATTTACCACAAGGTAAAAAAGAAACGCATGATGGGGAAAGAGAAGTAAACAAAAAGCTTAGGGGTTTTCACTGTAGGCGACATGACATTGCAGTGTTGGAGGTTTAGAGAAAACACACTGTTCAATTCAGTCCACCCAACGGTTAAAGAAGACTTTTTAACCACTATTTCATGTCCTTTGTTATCATTCAATACCTATTTTAATTGTAATTCAGCTATGGAGGGGCTGTCTTATGAGGAGAAATTGAATAGGTTGGACCTGTACTCAGCAGGCTTTAGGAGAAAGCGAGGCAAATTTATTGAAATATGTAAAATTCTTAGAGGACTTGACAGGGTAGTTAATGAGATGTTTCCCCTAGTCAGAGACTCTATGACCAGAGGACATAATGTCATGTGTAAGGGGCCATTTATTTAAGGAGGAATATCCTCTCTGAGGATAGTGAATCAGTGGATTTCTTCGCTGTCGAGGTTGTGTCATTATACATATTTAAGACTGAGACAAACAGGTTTTTATTCAATAAGGAGCTCAAGAATTTAGGGGAAAATTCATGGAAGTGGAGTTGAGTATTATTAGCTCAGTCGTGATCTTTCTAATCAGTAATAAAAGCATTGTTGATGATAGTTTATAGAGAAACTTTTAAGGGTAAGTTTGATGAAGTTTGTTCCTGCGCAGAGCTTGGGTTGGAAATATTGTTGATCAGAGAATTGGTTCCAGAAGTGAACACCTCAAACCACATATTTCCAAACAAATATGGTGACTACAAACTGAAAATACTTTGAATCAGGCGTAGTCACCTCTTAAAACAAAAGCATCAGCACTACAGTTGCCGGAGATTGGAAGTAAAAGCAGACAATGCTGGAGAAGTGCAGCAGGTCTGGCAGCATCCGTCAAGAGAGAAACTGAACAATCTTACTGGACTCGAATTGTTAACTCTGTTTCTCTCTTGACAGATACTGCCAGATCTGCTGAGATGTTCAGCCTGTCTCTGTATTGTACCTACCTCTGTGCTGTTTCCCCAACATACGATTGTGTCACCTTGAAATTTAGAACTGGAACAGCAGTTTTCTAAAATGTACCCTTTCTTATCTGCATTGAACTTACAAACTTTGTTTCTGAAGGTGGAATGGTTGAAGAATGAAGAAGTGATTGACCCAACTCTAGATCCTAACTTCTACATCACCATGGACCACAATTTGATCATCAAAGAAGCTCGTCTGTCTGACACAGCAAATTACACGTGTGTGGCAAAGAATATAGTTGCCAGACGGAGAAGTGCAACTGCAGCTATAACAACATATGGTAACAAGATTTTAAGTTTAGTTTATTGCTAATAGAAAATTTACTTCACTGTTTAAGTCACGAGTACAGATAAATGGAATTAAAAGTTATAATTCTGGGTCTGGGTGGGATGCTCTTTGGAGGGTTGGTGTAAACTTGATGGGCCAAATGACCTGCTTCCACACACTGTAGTGATTCTATGAATTTGTATTGAGACTGTGTATCTTAGTATCAAATGTAAGCTTTATTTATGCCTCTTCAACTGCACTCATCAGTATACCCTTAAAACACAAAATTGTCATCTTCACATCAGCTAAATGTATATCGCTTCTTTTGAAACATTTACAGTCTAGTGGTGGTGTCCTTTAGCCACTGCTGACATATTGATTATCTTTGAAGATGTAAGCATCCCAGACCAAAAAAAACCTTAAGCATCTAGAAATTAACTGAAAAAATCCTCAGAGCTATCCTGCTATTATGGGGTACGGAATATAACATAAATAATAGCCGGTGTAGACCAATAAATACATCAAGCTTGCTTCACTATTCAATAAGTTTATGGCTGATTTGCTTGTGGCCTTAACTTCACTTCTATTCCTGTTCTCCAGAAGTCCTAATGCCCTTGTCAATCAAAAAATATGCCAGACTCAACCTTAGAAGTTATTCAGAAATGTCATGTGCTGCTCACTGGACAAGAAAATTCCAAATATTGATGATCCTTTTAAAGAAGAAATTCATCCTCATCTGTGTCTTAAATGGGAAACCTCTTCTTTTGAAAGTGTGGCTGCCAGTTCTCGGTTTCCCCATGAGATGAAACATTTTCCCTGTGTTGTTCCCGCCATGATTATAGGCCCAACTCGTTCAACCTTTCTTCAAATTAAACTTCTCATCCCAACAATTCATCTCTGAACTGCTCCTCCTTAAGTGACCAAATCTGATTCCAGTACCCAAGGTGTGGTGTCACCAATGTCTTGTACAGCTGTGGCAAAACTTCCCGAGTTTAATACTTTGACCTGTTTCAATAAAGACAGACTTTTCATTTTCATTCCTAATTACGTGCTGTACTTATGCATCATACACAGTGGCATCCAGGTCCCTCTGTACTGCAGTATCCTGTTGTCTCTTTCAATTTAAATGTACTTTGTCTTCTATTCTTCTTGTCAAAGTGGACAATCTCAATTTTACTTACATTCTACTTCATCTGCAAAAGTTTTACCCACTCATTTAACCTATTGATATCCCTTTGCAACTCTTTGTAACTTCCCCACAATTTGCTTTCCTACTGATCATTGCATAATTGGCAAATATTGCGACAATATTCCACTCCTTTTACCAAGTCATTAATATAGATTACAAATAGTTGAGGCTTCAGCACTGATCCCTGTAGTACCTAATTGGTTAGTTCACCATCTTGAAAGTTGCCAATTTATCCCAACTCTCTTCTGTCAATTAACCAGTTCTGTATCCATGCTAATAAGTCCATGATCTCTGTCAATGTACTGATCTCAATGTGCTCAATTACACTAACATGTAATGACTGCATGTGAATGTTCGGGAATCCTTCTCAAACTGGAGCTGTTCGAAGAGATAATGTGTGGTATGAACTAAAATGTGCTAAATCTGTCCTTGCTCATTCAGTGCTTTTGGTTGTTCCTCAAAATAACCTGAAACATATTTTTTTGTTTATAGCAGCTGACTCAGGCTTCTATAATCAATGCTTTCATAACCTATACTACACCCTAGCTGGTGACTAGTGTAAGTCTGCAGGGATCAATGTTGAGACCACAACTATTCATGTTATACATTAACGATCTGGACGAAGGAACTGCAGGCATTGTTGCGAATTTTGCAGATGGCACAAAGATAAGTGGAGGGACAGGTAGTGTTAAGGAAGCAGGGAGGTGGCAGAAGGTGTTTGGGGAAAGTAACTGCAGCACATATCCAGTGATATGAACTGGATATTTGTGTCTTTTGCATGTATAATGCTTTAGTTTCTTCAAAGTTGAGCCCAGGAATCTTTTGATAAGATAAGGCCTGATAAGAATAAACCCAAGAACATACAAATTACGTGCAGTAATAGGCCGTTCAGTCCATCGAGTCTGCTCCACTATTCGATTGTTGCTGATACGTTTCTCAATCCCATTTTCCTGCCTTCTCCCTGTAACCCTTGATTCCCTTACTAATCAAAACTATATCTATCTCTCAAATACTCTCAATTATTTGGCCTCCACAGCTATCTATGACAAACAGTTCCACAGTTCCACCTTCTGGCTGAAGAAATTCAACCTTATCTCAGTTCCAAAGGCTCACCTTTCACTTTGAAGCTGCGCCCTCAGGTCCTCATCTCTCCTACCAATAGGAACACCTTCTCCAGGTCCCTCAGTATCCTATAAGTTTCAATCAGATCTTCCCTCACCCTTCTAAACTCAATCAAGTATAGACCCACAATCTTCAACCGCTCTTCTTGTGACAAGCCCTTCATTCCCCAGGATCATTCTTGTAAACCTCCTCTTGACACTCGCCAATGCCAGCTTATCCTTTCTTAGATATAGAGCCCAAAACTGCTCACAATATTCCAAATATTGATGACAGCTTTGTATGGCTTCAACAGTGCATTGCTGCTTTCATATTCTACCCCTCTGGAAATGAATGCTAACATTGATTTGCTTTCCTAACTGCTAATTGAACCTGCATGTTAACCTTAATAGAATTTTGATCTAAAGCTTCCAAGTCCCTTTGTCCATCAGATTTCTGAAACCTTTCTCCGTTTCAAAAATAGGCTATGTAACTAATCTTGCGACCAAAGTTCATTGCCTCACATTTTTCCGCATTGTATTCCATCTGCCACTTTTTTTGCCTACTCTCCTAGCCTGTCCACATTCTTCTGCCACCTCCCTGCTTCCTTAACACTACCTGTCCCTCCACTTACCTTTGTGCCATCTGCAAACTTCGCAACAATACCTGCAGTTCCTTCGTCCAGATCGTTAATGTATAACATGAATAGTTGTGGTCTCAACACTGATCCCTGCAGACTTACACTAGTCACCAGCTGCCATTCTGAAAATGATTCCTTTTTTCATATTCTCTGTCTCCTGCTAGTCAGCCAATCATCCATCCTATATGAACATCAACTAGCAGCAAAACGGCACGATGAACTCTCCTTAATATCGGTACACTCAGAGAATGAAGGCCATCAGTTTAACTGGGACAAGGGAGCCCAAGCCAAACATAGACACGGACAGGAATTCCTGGAGGCATAGTTTTCCACCCGTAATGAAATCAACAAACATATAGAATTGGACGCCATATACAAACCCAGACAGATCAAAACCGGAAATGACACTACTCAACATAACAGACCAGACAATATAAATTCCAAGCAGAGTAGAACAACATCGCTTCATTAGAGGCCTCCCTGATGATGTCACCCAGCATGGTGATGAAATGTCTGAACGAGAACAACCCAGCTCAATGAGCAAGTCAACAGCGTCATGGTTGTATCTGCTTCTCCCTCTCAAACTGCAAGATGAATTCTATCATATTATGGTCAACGCTTCCTGGGGATTCCTTCACCTTAGGCTCCCTAATCAATTTGGCCTCATTACATGTCATCAAATTCAAAATTGTCTGTTCCCTAGTGGGTTCTCCACAAGCTGCTCTTGAATAAAAACATCTTGTAGACATTCTATGAATTCCTTTTCTTGTGATCCATTACCAACCTGACCTGCCCAATGCACTTACGCATTGAATTCCTTTGTGGTTATTGTAATAGTGTCTTTCTTACATGCCTTTTCTATTTCCTGGATAATAAAGTGTGAAGCTGGATGAACACAGCAGGCCAAGCAGCATCTCAGGAGCAGAAAAGCTGACGTTTCGGGCCTAGACCCTTCATCAGAGAGGGGGATGGGGTGAGGGTTCTGGAATAAATAGGGAGAGAGGGGGAGGTGGATCGAAGATGGAGAGAGAAAAAGATAGGTGGAGAGGACAGTATAGGTGGGGAGGTAGGGAGGGGATAGGTCAGTCCAGGGAAGACGGACAGGTCAAGGAGGTGGGATGAGGTTAGTAGGTAGGAAATGAACCCTCTCCCCATCCCCCTCTCTATTGAAGGGTCTAGGCTCGAAACGTCAGCTTTTGTGCTCCTGAGATGCTGCTGGGCCTGCTGTGTTCATCCAGCTTCACACTTTATTATCTTGGATTCTCCAGCATCTGCTGTTCCCATTATCACTGGTACATTTTTCTATTTCCTGATTTCTTTTCTTCCCCACACCCTGACTACTGTTCAGAGACCTGTACACAACCCCCAGTAAGGTGTTTTTCCCTTTGTGGTTCCTCAAATCTATCCTTGCAAATTCTATACTTTCTGACTCTATATCACTCCTTGCTATTGATTTAATTTCATTTTCACCAACAAGGCAATACCACCCCCTCTGCCTTTCTGTCTGCCCCTTCGATAGGATGTGTAACCTTGGATGCTTAGTTTCAAGCCCTGATCCCCTTGCAGGCACATCCCTCTGATACTCACAACATCGTACCTGCCAATTTCAACCTGCGCTACAGCCTCATTTACCCTTTTTTGTATACTGCATGCATTTAATTACAACACCCCCAGTCCTGCATTGACTGCCCCCCTTCTCTCAGTTATCCTCTTATTTGCTGTGTCTTAAGTTAGATTCTTGATCCTTTCCATGCTCTACATTCTATGACTTGTTCTGGAAACTTTAATAAGCTTGAATGGGCCTTTACAGTGCTCCATAATTTTCCATACAATTGAATCCACTACTTAGTTTAAAGCCTTACCCACAGTCCTAAATATGTGATTTTCCAGGAGTCTGGTCCCATCATAATTCAGGTTGAGCCTGCCCTTCAGATAGCTCCCTCCTTCCCGAGTACTGTTACGAATGTCCCATGAACTCGGACATATTTCTCCCATACCAAACTTTGACCTATGCATTTACCTGTTTAATCTTTTTGACCCTGTGCCAATGTTCTCATGGTACAGGTGGTAATCTGGAGACCATTATCTTTCTGGGTCTGTTTTTCAATTTAGCTCTTAGCTACTCACATTCCCTCAGCAAAACCTTTTTCCTCTTTCTACCTATATCATTTTTACCTCGGTGGGCCACGATAACAGGATCTTTACCCTCTCACTCTAAGTTCCTCTGCTGCCCAGATGAGATATCCTGAATCTGGGCAGCCAGGCACCTTAGACAAGTGCTGGCCAACTGGATAGACAATAGCTCTGTAGCTGCAGTAGCTTTAGTGGGAACCATTGTTATGAAAACAGGCAATCTCACCATGTCAAATACGTCTGTGGTCTGGGAGAGGGACGCCATAAGGTGGGAACAGGTGCGCTACCGGCTTCAGGAGTCATGGCAAGGGCTTAAATAATAGAACATCCAGAGAGCCCAGGAGTTCTTAAAAGGAACTCTGTTCACTTGTGCAACTGCAGCCCAGCAACTCGAGCTGTTAAGCGTCCCACACAGGGTGGGTCTTAACTCACCCACAGTGAAATACTACCGGGGCTCAAGAAAATCCAGTAATTGGCTACTTAAAAGCCTCAATAGACCCAAGGGTGGGTGGGCCACCAAAAATGCCTAGCTATCTGTCCTGCAAAATGTTAACAAGTTGTGGGCAGTCAGGTAAACAAATGTTGGATTTTGCATGCTTTGCCCTTTTTAAAAAAAATTCGTTCTGGAACATAGACGTTGTTTGCTGGCCAGCATTTTATTGTCTGTCCCTGATTGCCTTTGAGAAGGTGGTGCTGATCTGCCTTCCTGAACAACTGCAAACCACATACTGCAGGTTGACCCACAATGCCCTTGGGGAGGGAATTCTAATTGCTTTCAATCCTGTCAGCAGTACAGAGTAAAAGCCAGCGCTAAAGTGTTGGTTTTCTTCAACACTGTAAACAGAAGGAGATAACAATGGCTTTCTATTACAATGGGTGTGAAATGGCTTTTGACTTCTGTGGTAGTCTCATGAAATACTAATTACCATCTATGAGAGACAATGTAACTTTTGTTCACAGAATTCTTGGTGTTAATCCTGTAGCTGGAGGCTGGTATATAAATTCTCCTAACATATTGGAGAGGCTGGAGCATCGATTTTTTTTTAACCAATCTGCTGCCATGTGAACAGATGCAAGCTCCCTTTAGTGTCATTAAAAATTAGATTATCATGAGGACACCAGTGATCAAAATTCTCTTATATTCAATCAAGCTATATGAATGTGCATTAGATAGTCAGCAGCACGCTAGATGCAGAATTTCAGATAAGAAAGGCCAACATATCAAAACAGACGGTCAAGGAAAACAGATGAACATTAGATTTTTATGGATCTGACATTCTCTGGATCAGCAAGTGGCATGTTATAAATATATTCCATTTTGCAGTTACACAAACAATGATTGCAGGAAAAATATAATTCTAGCAGAACAGAGAATTACCTAGACTTTGTCTTTAATTGTAAATATTTTCCAAGAAGAATATCTGAATTTGAGAAAATCAACCTATAAATTGTAGTGCAGTAACCCAATCTGGATCACACAATTAGTATCAAATGTTATCCCTGTAGAAAATCTGTCCACGTTTTATGTCTACACAGTACCACCTGCCAGAAGAGTAAAATGATAGAAAAATAATATTCATTCTTCTTCACTGTTGGTGCCAATAATGTAGCTGGTGCACTCCATTGCTCATTTTATAACTGGTGACTGTTTTGTTAAATGTGGCTCTAATGAAATAGCAAGACACAAAAATGTCAAATTATATTTATGCTATATTAACCAGATACAAAAATGTTAAATTTTATTTATGCGATACTATTGTTTATGAAGTGCAGGATGAAGGATGGGAAAACGCTGACAGCCCGTCAAGTCCATTCCGTACTTTTATGGGACAACTTGCCATGGATTCAGCAGAGCACAAAAGGAACCCATTTAGGCCATCAAGCTTCTGTCACCTTTAAAATTGTAGCATAAAGCTTATTTTACTAATCCTCAGTCTTGCCCACAATCATAAAATGTGTTACCTCACACTCTCTCTGCATTGAATTTAACGTGCCGTGCTTCACCTTTTACCACCAGCCTGTCTCTATCTCTCAGAAGTCTGTTACTATCTTCCTCAGTGTTTAATGCACTTCCAAATTTCCTGTCATCTGTAAATTTTGAAATACTAATCTGTGCCCATAAGTTCAAGTCATTTTTAATATCAGAAACTGCAGAAGTTCTAACACTGATCCAGCAGAAATTCCATTAAACATCCCTCTGTGGTCTGAAAAGCAACCATTCACCATTACTATTTCATATCTGACTTTATATCCATGCTGCTCCTTTTATGTCATATGGGATTCTTTTCATTAATAAACTTAATATTTCAACTTTATTAAGTATCTTTTGAAATTCCATTGACATGGCATGAATTTCTTTTTATTAGTTTATAGGATATTTGTCTTGCTAGCAAGGCCAGCACTTTCTTGAAGTATTCATTCACAGAAAAGAGCTGTCGATGGCTGGACCAGCATTTATTTCTATTTCTGGTTGTCCTTGAGAAGATGATTTGTCTTATTGAACTGAACTGCTGCAATTCATTATTAAAAAATGTGAGGCTGGATGAACACAGCAGGGCCAGCAGCATCTCAGAAGCACAAAAACTGACGTTTCGGGCCTAGACCCTTCTTCAGAGAGGGGGATGGGGTGAGGGTTCTGGAATAAATAAATCCCAATTCCTCCGCCTCCGCCGCATCTGCTCCCACGATGAGGCATTCCACTCCCGCACATCCCAGATATCCAAGTTCTTCAAGAACCGCAACTTCCCCCCCACAGTGGTCGAGAACGCCCTTGACTGCATCTCCCGCATTTCCCGCAACACATCCCTCACACCCCGCCCCCGCCACAACCGCCCAAAGAGGATCCCCCTCGTTCTCACACACCACCCCACCAACCTCCGGATACAACGCATCATCCTCCGACACATCCGCCATCTACAATCCGACCCCACCACCAAAGACATTTTTCCCACCCCACCCTTGTCTGCTTTCCGGAGAGACCACTCTCTCCGTGACTCGCTTGTTCGCTCCACACTGACCTCCAACCCCACTACACCCGGCACCTTCCCCTGCAACAGCAGGAAATGCTACAATTGCCCCCACACCTCCTCCCTCACCCCTATCCCAGGCCCCAAGATAACTTTCCATATTAAGCAGAGCTTCACCTGCACATCTGCCAATGTGGTATACTGTATCCTGGTGTGGCTTCCTCTTCCATGGGGAAACCAAGCGGAGGCTTGGGGGCCGCTTTGCAGAACACCTCCGCTCGGCTCGCAATAAACAACTGCACCTCCCAGCCGTGAACCATTTCCACTCCCCCTCCCATTCTTTAGATGACATGTCCATCGTGGGCCTCCTGCAGTGCCACAATGATGCCACCCGAAGGTTGCAGGAACAGCAACTCATATTCCGCTTGGGAACCCTGCAGCCCAATGGTATCAATGTGGACTTCACCAGCTTCAAAATCTCCCCTTCCCCCACCACATCCCAAAACCAGCCCAGTTTGTCCCCTCCCCCCACTGCACCACACAACCAAACCAGCTCTTCCCCTCCACCCACTGTATCCCAAAACCAGTCCAGCCTGTCTCTGCCTCCCTAATCTGTTCTTCCTCTCACCCGTCCCTTCCTCCCACCCGAAGCCGCACCTCCATCTCCTACCTACTAACCTCATCCCACCTCCTTGACCTGTCCGTCTTCCCTGGACTGACCTATGCCCTCCCTACCTCCCCACCTATACTCTCCTCTCCACCTATCTTCTTTTCGCTCCAACTTCAGTCTGCCTCCCCCTCTCTCCCTATTTATTTCAGAACCCTCTCCCCATCCCCCTCTCTGATGAAGGGTCTAGGCCCAAAACGTCAGCTTTTGTGCTCCTGAGATGCTGCTTGGCCTGCTGTGTTCATCCAGCCTCACATTTTATTATCTTGGATTCTCCAGCATCTGCAGTTCCCATTATCACTGCTGCAATTCATTCACTGTATGTAGACCTACAATGCCAATAGGGAGGGAATTCTAGATGTTGACCCAGCAACACTGAAGGAAAGGTAATATATTTCTCAATCAGGATGGGAATTAATTTGGAGGGGAACTTACAGATGGTGTGTTCCCATGTATCAGCTGGCTTTGATGGTAGTGATCATGTGTTTGGAAGACCCTGTCTCTGGAGCCTTGGTGAGTTTATTATCCATCCTTAACTGCAATCGATGTGATGTAGGAGTACAACATATGAACAAGGAACAAGAGTAGGCTGCTTGGCCCTTCAAGCCTGCTGTACCATTCACTAACACCCTGGCTGATCTGATTTTAATCTCAACTCTATAGTCCTGCATATCCCTGCGAATCTTTCATCCATTTGGTAACAAAAAATCAATTTACGTCTGCCTTAAGAATAGGTTAGGGGTTTGCCTCCTTTGCTTTTTAAAGGAGGGAATTCCAAAGACACTCAACTAAGAGAAAAGCAAAAAAAAATCCACATCTCTGTTTTAAATGGACAACCCCTTATTTTAAGACTATGACATTTTGTTTTGTTTTTCCCATAAGAGAATGGATAAATCTCCAAGAAGATGATACACCCACATGCTATGGCCAAACTGTTTTCTTTGTTTTGGACAGTGTTAAGCTTGTTGAGTATTGTTGGAGGCTGCAATCATCTGTCCTCTCTTTCACTTCTTCACAAAAAAAATCACCTTAGTAAGACGTGCTCTGAGAAAATCCATTTATTCTCTTCTTTGTTAGTCTAGGCTTGATCAAAAGACTGTTACTTTATTTTCTTGGACTTTTTTTTTCTAAATTTGTCTAAAGTTATTGCTTAGATATTAATATACTTCACCTATAATTGCTAGCTCATCATCCCACTTTTTGATCAGGATTGTAAAATTTGTCTGGTACTTTGGCACCTGGATTTAAGGAAAGTTGGAAGATCTGGCCAGGGCCTCAGCAATTTCCACCCTCAGTTCTGTCAGCAACCAAAGATGTAGTGAACCTGATGTATCACCCTCCCTAGTTTCAATTCCTTACTTTCATCTCACCCAGTATAATGGCATAGTGGAGGGTGGCACGGTGGCTCAGTGGTTAGCGCTGCAGCCTCATAGCACCAGGGACCCGGGTTCAATTCCAGCCTCGGGGAACTGTCTGTGTAGAGTTTGCGCATTCTCCCCGTGTCTGGGTGAGTTTCCTCTGGGTGCTCCGGTTTACTCCCACAGTCCAAAGATGTGCAGGCTAGGTGGATTGGCCATGCTACATTGCCCGTACTGTTCAGGGGTGTGTGGGTTATTGCAGGATGGGTCTGGGTGGGATGCTTCAAGGGGCGGTGTGGACTTGTTGGGCCGAAGGGCCTGTTTCCACACTGTAGGGAATCTAATATTTCAAAAAAAACTCTTCTACCATTTCTGTGGCTAAGTCTGCTGGCATATTTGTATGCAAAGCATCTCAGCCATACCTTTACTTCCATCAATAGATATTACTTTGGTTTTTAATCGATCCAACTCCTCCTTTTGATCACCTACTAACTAATGTTCTATCTTAAGAAGACATTGATTCCCTGCTATGTTAAATATTGATCTACATTTATCATGTCTCTTGTGTGCAATATTCTCCTCCTCTGTGCACTTGTCCACATTCAGCTTCCCCTCTCAACCATCTAACAACCATATTAGTTAGCCACTCAACTTCCAGGGAGAAGCTTTACAAAAAGGCCAAGGTATAGGAAAACCTATTGGTTGAAATTTCTGTGTTGCAATCCTGCCCAAACCATGATTAGATTAAACACATCCCTGCATGCATGGTGACTGAGATATACAGACACTTCATTTCATTTTATTTTTAGTTTCACTTTAATGTTTACAGCAAATCATATCTGTCTAAGTGATAATTTACTTGGTTCAATGGTTAAGCAAGATATATAATTGCTCAATGCTGATTTATAATCTATCTAACTCAGTAGCCATTTCAGAAGCATTTAATTATATTAAGTATGTCAATCACATTTTCACGAGTTTTGTTCTCTCCAAGTAATCCCTCGAGTTGTGTAAGGAAATGGTTATGAAATAGTTAATATTCGTGTCACATTGGGCACCATCCATTCTGATGATATCACACAATGTTAAGCCACAGACTATAGAATTTTCATGAGTGCTCAAAAAGGAGCAGATGTATTTGGACCAGGTCCCGACAATGTTTTGTAATAATACTGAAGACACAGGGTCCAGAACTTGTAGCTTCCCAAGCCAAGCTACTCCAGTGCAGTTACAACATTGGCATCTAACTGACAATGAGGAAAATTGGCCAGGAAAGTCCTTATATTAAAGCAGGACAAATGCAACCCAGCTAATCACCACTCTCAGTCTATTCTCAATCATCTGGAAAGAGATAGAAGCTGTCAACAATGGTACAATCAAGTAACATCTGCTCAGCAATAACCTGTTCAGTGGTTTGCAGTTTGGGTTCAGCTAGGCCCATTCACCTCCTGACCTCCTTGCAACCTTGGTTCAAACATGAACAAAAGAGTTGAATTCCAGAGGTGAGGTGAGAGTGACAGCCCTAGACAAGGCTGCATTCAATCGAGTGTGGTGTCAAGGAGTCCGAGCAAAACTGGAATCGATGAGTAACAGAGGCAAACTCTCCCTTGGTTGGAGTCATGCCTAGCACATAAGAAGATGGTGAGAGATAGTAAGAACTGCTGATGCTAGAGTCAGAGATGACACACTGTGGGGCTGGAGGAAGACAGCAGGCCAGGCAGCATCAGAGGAACAGGAAAGCTGATGTTTTGGGTTGAGACCCTACTTCAGAAAAAAAAGTTATTACGTAAGAAGATGGTTGTGGTTTTTAGAGGTCAGCTCCCTCGCATCCGGGACATTGTTGCAGGAGTTCCTCAGTTTCGTGTTCAAGACCCAACCATCCTAAGCTGCTTCATTAATGTAGTTCCCTCCATCATAAGATCAGAAGTGGGGATGTTTGCTGATTATTGCACAATGTTCAATAGCATTCATGACTCCTCATGCACTGAAGCAGTCCACATTCAAATGCAGCAAATTCACTCAGGTTCAGAATTCAGGTCAACAATTTATGTGCAAAAGACCTGTCATCCTTTCATGTCTGACAAGGATTTATTCTGGGAAATCTGAGAAACATCCAGACTGTTTAGATATGTGAGTTCAGAGATTTAGGGCATGATTGGGTAGCGTTAATTTGTAACATAGCAATATATATTATTAATTAATATTAATATTAATTTAGGATAGGGAAACAAATTTGTGATTGGAGGACACATTGCATAATGTTCTGAGGGCCCTGGTGTTAATGAGATATTGAGCTCCACCCGATTTGAACATATGTTACAGTCATTGGATGCAGATATTTGAGTTCTGCTTATGTACCCAAAGGAAGCTGATGTATTGCATATGGTTCCCAAGATATTTTAGTAAGTTAATGTAAATTCTACCTCTCGCTATCATCCAATAACTACCTTGTTATCTAAGACAAGTGCCTCTTCTGTTTAGGCCCACCAGCAATCTATCTATTAGCACCAATAATTCAATTGGCTAGACTCAGCACAGTGGGAGGATTGGTGGCAAGGAACCAGCCAAACCAGAATACCACATGCAATACTGGCAGCAATGGTACTCCCTGAAAATACAACACGTGCTCAGTGTAATGGTGGAGAGCATTGTTATTGAATCATGCCATCCACATGCCGTGGATACATACGCTGTTAAGGAGAGATGGTCAAAGGAATTGACTCAATGTCTGTAACAGAATGCTGGGAGATATTCCAAATCAGAATGGTGAGTGACTTCAAAGGGGATGTGCAGGTGGTAGTGTCGATGATTGTCCCGCATTTGGAATATCACTTATTCCTGTTTAATAGTATTACATATACTTGGGAATTTATTTACACTAAATGGCATGTAAGACATGTTGATGTTTCCACCTTTCTGCATAAATCTGGCGATAATTTAAATAAATGTGAGGTGCTGCATTTTGGAAAGGCAACTTGGGGCAGGATTTATACACATTATGGTGAGGCCCTGGGGAGTATTGCTGAACAAAGACTTTGGAGTGCATGTTCATAGTTCCTTGAAAGTGTAGTCATGGGTGCACAGAATAGTGAAGAAGGCATTTGATATGCTTGCCTTTATTGTCAGTGCATTGAGTATTGGAGTTGGGAGATCATACTGGGGCTGTATAGGACATTGGGTAGGTCACTTCTGGAATTCTGTGTTCATTCCTGCTATAGGAAAGATGTCGTGAAACTTGAAAGGGTTCAGAAAAGATTTACACAGATGTTGCTAGGGTTGGAGGTTTTGAGCTATAGAGAGAGACTGAATAGGCCGAATTCACTGCTCACAATGTGGCCTCCTCTACATTGGGGAAACGAAGTGTGGACTTGGAGACCGCTTCGCAGAACATCTATGTTCTGCTCGCAAAAAAGACCCTGAACTACCTGTTGCTTGTCACTTCAATGCACCACCTTGCTCCCTGGCCAACATCTCTGTCTTCAGCTTGCTACAGTGTTCCAGTGAAGCCCAGCACAATTTGGAGAAACAACACTTTATTTTCCGCTTGGGGACCCTCCAACCCTCCGGATTCAACATTGAGTTCAATAATTTTAGGGCCTAAACTCTCCCATGTCACAGCCCCCCAACCCACACACCAGGCCTTGTTACCACATAGCCTGCCCTACACACACCCGCTGTTGTTCGTCACTAACAGTCCCCATTAACGACTATTCACCCTCCCAGCCTGACCGTTAGCAACTCCTTTGTCTATCCAACTGTCTTTCTCTCTCTTTGGGCTCTATCCTTACGTTTACCCCCTACCCCACCCACCTGCCTAATTTCTGCAAATAAACTGGTGCTTTCTCAGCCATCATCAGTTCTGAGGAAGGGTCACCGGACCCGAAATGTTAACTCTGTTTTCGCCTCCACAGATGCTGCCAGACCTGCTGAGCTTTTCCAGCAACTTTGTTTTTGTTCCAGAATAGGCTGGAGCTATTTTCCTTGGCCGAGGGGTGATCTCATAGAAGTTTATAAAATTATGGGGGGAATAAATAGGGTGAATAGCCAAGGTCTTTTCCCAGGGTAGAGGAGTCCAAAACAAGAGGGCATAGGCTTAAGATGAGAAGGAAAAGATTTAAAAGGGACCTTGGGGGCAATTTTTTCAAGCAAAGGGTGGTGCATGTGTGGAATGAGCTGCCAGAGACTGGTGGTGGAGACTGGTACAATTACAACATTTATGGGACGTCTGGATGGGTATATGAATAGGGAGGGTTTAGAGGGATATGGGCCAAATGCTGGCAAATGGAACTAGATTAATTTATGATATCTGTTCGGTATGGATAAGTTGGCTGAAAGGATCTGTTTCCATGCTGTACAGTTCTGTAACTTTTTAAAAATTTCTTTATTTCATCTAACATCCTGACACCCAGACATATGTCAGAGTTATCTGCAAACATTTAAAATTATTCTCTTAATGCTGTTATCCTAATTATTAAAATAAATATTGGAAATCAACAGCTCTCACTCTGGTCTCTGTTGAACCTGTATAATAGGTTTTCACACTGAAACACAATGACAAATAATAATCTTCTGTGCATAAGAATGCAAACAATCTTTACTGGCTTCATAATCTGCTCTCTAATCCCAGGGAACTACATCTTACTGAGTGGAATATTATTTATCATAGATTTTAGACAATCAAGACGTAGTATGGTCAACCTGGTGGCATAACATTCAACCTGTTAATGCTGCAAGAACTTAACTGGATTGGTAAGATGTGTGAGGTGGAATTTGAAATCAGTTTAGCACTGCTGCCTCACAGCACCAGGGACCTGACTTCGATTCCAGGCACGGGCGACTGTCTGTGTGGAGTTTGCACATTCTCCCCGTGTCTGCGTGGGTTTCCTCTGGGTGCTCTGGTTTTCTCCCACAGTCCAAAGATGTGCAGGCTAGGTGGATCGGCCATGCTAAATTGCCCAAAGTGTTTAGGGATGTACAAGCTAGATGGGTTAGCCATGGGAAATGCAGGGCTACAGGGATAGGGTATGGAGGATGTGTCTGGCTGGGATGGTCTTTGGAGGATCAGTGTGGACTCAATAGGCTCAATGACCTGTTTCCACACTGTAGGAGTTCTGTGTGATTGGAGATGGCTTTCATGTCCATTGGCTGCCCAATTCATGAACTTATTTGGGAGGCTCAATTCGATTTTAAACTAATTCTGCTCTTACCCGGATAATGTCAGGCAACTTGATGAGCAGATTGGTAATCTTGCCTCCTGACAGCTGCCAATTAATCAAATGTCAACAGATGTTCAGTATCTCTGACAGAACCTGAAATATTGGCACTGGTCCTGCAAAACCTGAGCCTTCACTGGAGATTGCATTTGGATCCCTGGACATAAGTAAATGTGTTAAGTATATAGGGCATCAACGAAGGTGGGATGATTGTGGAAGGAAAGGATGACAATATCAAGTACAGAGGCTTTACCTTTTTGGGAGACACCTTCCCAATGCTGGCCTCTTCAATTGGCACAGGATGCTTGGCAACGAGAGTCCGTCTGGTAGACTGCAGGGCAGTTTTCCAGGGTTCCCTGTACACCACAGATAGAACGGCAGGAACGATACTCCGAAGTGGCTACTTAAAGACTTGAAAGGCTTCAGCATTTAATAGATGTTCTTCCCCCTTGTCACACAGCTTACTGACAAATCGGCTTGACGCTAGTGGGATCTACACCATCCTTTTCAGTCAGAAAGAGTATCAGGAAGCATGAGAAAACAGAGTCTGAAGATTGTCAAGATTGCAGTTTTGATATAACTAAACATGGAAATTTCTATTCCATGGCCTTCATGTGTTGAGAGCGGAGTACTGGAGTTGCATGAGAACGGTTACTCAGGAGACTTATCTACTTCCAAGGCTGCACCGGGATAGGCCATAGTGCCATGTACCCATTATAAATACTTGCATACCATCAACTCACTTCACCAGTTCAGTTTTAATCTGAATTATGACCCTTTGGTAAGATATATAATGGGTATATAAATGGTTGAAGGATTGTTTAGTGCAAAGTGAGTGAGTGGTTCGATGAGAGAAGTTAGTTTTTATTCTGCAAATTTTTGCAATATTAGTATAAGTAAATACCTCAAGCAGCAATATTACTGTCTGTTCTAGGAATGGGTGCCCCAGTTTCATTCTCTTCTGGTTTTTCCACCTCCTGTATTTTCTTCTCATTGTAAGGCGCATTGTCCCACCCAAGCTGCAGTCCATTCTGTTGTGTAGCTCAGCACACCTACATCATTTTAGACATTCTAAGAGAGTCTGTCTCAGCACCTGGAATGCATCTTAAAAATCTAGTGGACATGAAAATCTCAACCCTCTCCGGCATCTCATTGGTAGAGCTCTTCATAGACATTGTTAAACCAAGTTTGGAGGGGTGCACTGTTTCCTTTTGTAGTTCCACTCCTTCACTACTCAGAAGAAATATTACATCTAATTAGCTTGCTAATATGTCTTACATTCAGTCTCAAACTATACCGGAAAACCAAAAGAACTGCAGTTGCTGGAAATCAGAAACAAAAACAGAATTTTTTGGAAAATCTCAGCAGGTCTGGTAGCATCTGTGGAGAGAAAGCAGAGCTAATTTTATGATCCAGTGATCCTTCTTCAGAAAAGACCTGAGTTTTTCCAGCAATTTCTGTTTTTTTTTCAGATTGTACTAGGTTCAGTATCAAGAACACGTCAGCCCAGTTTCTTTAATCAATAATAAGTAAATTGCTTATTATCAAAATAATCTTAAAAGATCCGAGGTGCAAAGCTTATTGACAAATAGTTTGTGTTACGTATCTACTCTTTACAACAGAAGCTAATGCACATGCATGTCCGAAGTGTCAACTTTTAACAAGTCTGCAGAGTATTAACTTTGGAAGTGCTGTGGCCAAGTAACAGGTTTGAAGAAAATAAAGGATAAAGCATGGATTGTGCCAAGTGGAGATCTGATTCCGAAGGTATTCTGCGCAAAGAAGCTGCCAACACTGGCATGTCATCCTGAAACAATTGTGGTTAGATGAATTCACTTTGTTTTGGACAGTGAAGTAGATTCAAAGAAATCAGTCCTAGAAATCTTTCAGGTGTGGCAAAAATGCCTTCTAATTGGTTTTTAGCTCATACACTTTGCTGAGAGGAGTTGCAAGGAAAGAGAGTGAGAGAGCAATGTGTTTTTATTTCTTCTCAGGCAGGTCTCTATCCTAGAAGACAAACATCTAAAATATTGAAGTGTTGCATTCTGACTGTTTCATGACACCACCCAAGAAATCTGCACCACAGCTCTATTAACCTCTTGATTCAGTGATAGTGGCGACTGCTGATGCTGGAGAATCTAGGATAACAAAGTGTAGAGCTGGATGAACATAGCTGGCAAAGCAGCATCAGAGGAGCAGGAAAGCTGACATTTCAGGTCTGGACCCTTCTTCAGAAATTTAAGAAGAAAGGTCCAGACCCGAAACATCAGCTTTCCTGCTCCTCTGATGCTGTTTGGCCTGCTGTGTTCATTCAGCTCCACACCTTGTTATCTCTATTCATCTCTTGCTGTGATTGCACACCAGCTGTGCACTAGATGAATGCTCCTTGCAGTTTACATAAACTCTGGAATGCTGTGATGATGCCTACCCTGTAAAATGTACGCAGTTGAGGTCACCGTGTGTTAGCTTGAATCCAACTAATCCAAGCAGCTGTTAATTCTGAACTATTGCCATAACAGGGACGTTTGAGCTACCTTCCAGTATTGGTAGTTCATCCATCACTTGCCTTCTGTTTTTAAATGCAGTGGAATGTGAAACTTTCTATGTCTCTGATATCTCTTCTGGTGGAAAGGACAAGAAGCGTTAAAAACAATTGGAATCAAACATAACTTTCCAGCTAGATCTAGCAGGTTGCAAGTCTGTAAGAAACTCCAGACGTCACTGTTGTATTTGTTCTGGGATTCCAGCCATTGGCAGCTGTGGTTAGTGTAATTAAGTGCCACCAATTGAGCCTTTATGAGAAGAGACCAAAATGCAATTTATTGTGTGATAGAAATCTGGCACAAATTACATTTTCCACTTTACCAATGTTACTAAACTGTTGGAGTCCTGGGATGTAGGTCTTCACTCTGCTATCCCAACTGAAGCCTGCATGGTATCATCGGTTTGCGTTGGGCTTAATGCATTTCCCAACATTAACCCATTCAAAACAACCACCAACTAACATGACGATCTGTGGAAGCATAGCTCTTTTCAGCTGCTATCTTTTCATGCTATGATATGGATACCTTTCCACTGCACCTCTTTCCTACGTCTCTATCTGCCATGCCCACATGCTGATCCCATCACAACATGTCGTTCATGCCATAGAGTGGTGATCTTAATCTTACCCACCTCCACTCAGCGCTTGTTGATTTGAAAGCTTCCAAAATTGAGAAAATGGCATAACCACAGACAATCTGTTTGTAAAATGTTTTCCAGAGAAAAGATGAGCTTTTATTAAGATGAAATAATCACAAATTTAAATACATGGTCCCTAATTTACAAGCATCCGCCTTACAAATGCTCATATTTGCGAGTTGATCTCAATGGCAAAATAGTTTTAAAGACCTGACATATGAACACTTCTTGCACTTGAGTGGCACCATTATATTTTCTTCCATTGTGTTCTGACTTGCCAAGAAATTTACTTGCAAACAGATTCCAGAACAGAATCTGTTCACAATTTGGGGACCGCCTATACTCAGCTGAATTGATGCTCAATCTCATTTTGTTTTCCCATATAAACCCTGACTGAGTTGTTAAATTTAAAACTAAGTTAACTTTAAATTAGAAACTCCTCATTAACATCTCCTAATAATAAAAATTTTCACTAATAATTATCAACCCACCAAAAACACAAAGCCAGACTTTGATGAGTAAGTTATTCTCTGTTAAATCTGTAGGTCAATGCTTTGGAGTTGTGGTGTTTCAAGCTTATGAAGAAAATACGTTACCATTTTTATGAATGTGGAAAACTTCAGGAATCTGTTTAAAAAATTCACATCTACCAAAAAAAACCTTCTAGTGGCAATTTCACAAGCTTTGACATAGACAGGTATTGAAACAGTTTGTAACTCCAGTTAAGCATGATCAGAATCTTATACAGCAATTTGGCTTTAACAGTTAAAATTAGAGAATTATCAATTTTACTACCTTAAACATCATCAACCCATCTGTTCTTGAGGGTTAACATATTTTTTACAACATTCCTTTAAAAGATTGGCTCGACGAGGACTTCCCTCCCTCATGGAAATGATCCCTGACGCTTGTCAGACATTAACTATGCAAAGGGCATATAAGCTGCAGGTTCCATTTCATATTATGTTGGTTGAATGCCATCAGGATCGGCTGTCAACTCTTTTGAAGAAATGCAAGTGAAAAGTCTGAAGTATGATGGAACACTTTACACTTGGATGGATGAGTGCAACTCCAATAACGCTCAAGGAGCTTGACACCATCAGGTTAAAGCAAAGGTTTGATTGGTACTCCAGCTAACACCTTCAGCATTTGTTTCCTCCATTACAAACATGTAGTGGCAACGCTGCACATCATCTAAGAATTGCAACAATTTACCAAGGCTCCATAGACAACACTTTTCAAGCCCCAATCCCTAGAAGGACAAGGTACATGGAAACACCACCATTGGCAAATTCTTCTCAAAGCTAAACACAACCTCTCCTTCACTGTCATTAGGTCAAAACCATGGAAATCCCTCTGTAATGGCACTGTGGGTATACCCACACTGTATTGGCTGCAGCGATTCAAGAAGACAGCTCCCACCATCGTCTCCAGGGCAATTAGGGACGGGCAATAAAAGCTGGGTTGGCTAGATGCACTTACATCCTGTAAATGATTTTTGTTAACAAATGTGCTATTTCAACCAATGCTATTTTCACATCCACCTTTGTACATTGAACTTCACTATCAACCTTAGAAATTTTTAGTAAAATACCAGTATCTTCCTCATAAGCTTGAATACAAAGTACTCATCTAAAACCTGGGTTGGATCTGTTTGAAGAAGTAATTTCTTCAAAGTTATACAGACTTTGCCTGCCTCATAACTTGAAAAAGAAGGGCAATCACTAGCATATTTCCTCATTATCTTCCGTTCCAATGACAGCTTTTGTCATAGCTGTTGTTGCCTTTGATTATAATCAATAGCAAGAGCCTTGGAAAAGTTTGAAGACTGAATAAAGTCCTGTGTTTGTCATGTACTTGCGTCTGAGCCCATTTTAATGACAACATATTTTAGCAGTAAGATTCATAGTTTAAAAAGAACATCAAAAAATGTGAAATACAGCCAAATAGGTTTGCCCAGAGGCTAGATGGGGGAAAAATAATTAATGTACATAACAAGATAGCTTGCTAATTGATAGAATAAGCTTAAAATAGAAAGCAACAATTGCCATTTCCACATTAATCCCTCAAATCAGCTTGATTTTGCTGAGGCAGTCAGATAAACCAACTTGAAAGATTTAAAATTGCTTCAGGCTTAGCTGGAGGAAAAAAAACTCACCATTTCTTGTGGATGTAGAAAGTTTCATGAATATCTTATCAGAAAATCTTTCCATATTGCAGTGGATTATAAACTTTTCTAGACCATGAAAATATTGAAGAATTGCCTTTCAGAATACATTTTACCAATGCCTTATGAGATTTTTATGTAGAATTTCACGTGCCAGCAAAAACCTGCTATCAGCAGTTACACCGTCACAAGTTACAACATCAATAGGTACTGAAACAGATTGTAACTTCCAACCATACGTGACTGCAATTTTATGAAGCATCCAGCTAAATATAGAAGATAAAAAAATTAAGAAGATCATATCTCTAAGTTGACTGAGAAACTAAAGGATATTTTAAAAATGAGGACAACAGACTGATCACATATTGGTCCATAACAAGAAAATTCAAATTTCTGGATGGGTTTCCACCAAAGAAAATACAAGGTTGCCTGCATGTTCTGAAATCCTGTGCAATATAATTGCAAGACTTCAAAGGACTGAAAATTGGAAGTTCCTTGTTCTTAGTCCAGTTGGAGGTGGAAGACAATATAAAATATTCACGTGCCTATGCAGTCTTTGAGATTTCCAGCTCCTTGAATTTGTATGAAAATCTACCCCCTCCATTTCAAATTCTTCAAGCTAACTGTGCTTGAGATATTGATTTGAAATGATTGCTCCTGGAAATAATTTACATTTATATCACACTTTTCATGACCTCATGACATACTATAGTATTTACAGCCAACAAAGTACTTCTGAAGTATATTCATTGCTGTCATGTTATTGTGTGGTAGAAAATATGCGCACGAGAAAGGGCCACAAATGGGAATGATATAGTACCACTGATTGTCTGGTCATTAACATAAATTGATAAATATTGTCCAGGACACCAGAGAAAACTCCCCTTTGACTTTGAAATACTACCGTGGGGTATTTTATGCCCATCTAAGAGGGCTTTAATTTAACACCCATCTGAAAAATTGTATCTCTGAGAATGCAATACTGTATTAACAAGTGTCAGTCTAGATTGTGGTACTCAGGTCTCTTGAGTTATACTTTCTGACTTATCGGTGAGAATTCTACTCTGAGCCTCCCTGACAACAAACCTGTATACTCTTATTAGTATCAAGGTGGTTCGGTGGAGTAAGTCTGTTATACCTTGAAGCGTAGGATAACTAACAAAATAGGGGGAAAATACTAGATAAATAAACAAGAGAAGGATATAATTGACTTAAATGTTTAATCTCATATTCACATTTCTGATTGGTAATGAAGCAACAGCATGTGATGAGATTTCTGTGCACCTCATTTATATTTCCATTTTAAGCCCTTCAACACTAACTAAGTGCCTTGGTTTTCTGTGTCAGTATTTATTTACCTCACAGTTTTCTTTTATTGCTTCATGCTTTGGGGAATAATGTATTTTACTACTTACAAATAGAACATGTTTTTCTCTGAGTGTTTGAGAAACTGTTAATTCACTCCCTGAAAGCAGCTTTTCAAATACTGTTTAGCAGTCAATATGATATTAATGAACTATAGCGTCAAATGTTTCAGCAGGTGGTGTTCATTTTGTACTTGTCTTGATATGACTGAGATATGCAGTGTGTGCCATTAATATAAAAAAATCCAGCAATAAAGCTAGCACAATGTGCTACCTACTTACGCTGTTCTGCCTACAAATAAGACAAATTGTAAGATCATTTGAAAAAGCAACATTTACATGTTTTGTTTGAAACACATTTTATCTTGAAATGTTCAGGATACCATCAATATAATATTAACATTAATATTCTAATACTCAATTTATTCTCCAAATTCAATTACATTGGGAAAACATAATGCTACATATAGGAAATATATTATACATTACATGAAGTTTATTTTCATGCATTTTTTATAATTAAAAAGAAATCATGGTCTTCAAAAATAGCAAGAGTTTATATTTATATACACATACAAATCAGAAATAGAAGCTCTGTTCCCACTAAGCTGTACAGCCACTCCCTGGTTTTGCACAAGCCAATCAGCGTTATTGATGTTGTGTATGCGATGACTTTGGGTTTTGGAAATCACGTATAAACCTCAGAGGTCCAGGGACCAAAAAACTGAGGAAGAATTGAACAGAAGTAGGTCATCCGTTCCCATGAGTGAGTATGATCATGGCTGATCTGATTATTCCACATTTATGCCCGTCCCCAATGACCTCGTACTCCCTTGCTTGTATAGGATCTATCTACCTCTACCATCAATATATTCAAGTACTCAGTTTCTACAGTTTTTTTTGTGGAATAATATTCCAAAGGTGATCTTCTGTCAGAAAAATAAATTCTACTCATTTCTATCTCAAATGAGTGACTCCATTTTTCACAGTAACTTCAAGTTCTAGATATTTTCACAAGAGGAAACATCCTTTTTGGTGAAACCTGTGAAGATTCCTCAGGACCTGATATTTTTCAATCAATATGTCTCTTACTCTTCTAAACACCAATTGACGTAAGCCCATCCTGTCCAATCTTTCATCTTAAGATGATCTTCCCTTTTCATGTAATCATCTAGTAAAGATTTTCTCTGAATTGCTTCTAATAGATTTGCATCCTTCCTTCAATAATGAGCAAACATTATCTACAGTGGATGGGGGTTTTCCCATCACTGGTTTTGCACAAGCAATGTTTGGAAATGTGGGAACATAAGGAGAGAATGAAAAAAAAATAAAATCTGGATGTTGAGAAATAATTCTTGTGACTTTCCACTCCAGTCTTCAGAATCTTTTCAATGAGCAGAAGTCACCCACTTTCCATTCATCTGCAACTCACTGAAGTCCCAACTCATTGTATTAGAATGCCACTTTCAGTTCTCCTCCTCCAAGAAATTAGATGGCACAAATTCCCAATTTTTAATTTATTGCTAGTATCCAACTCACCAAATCTCCTATCCTGGACATTGCATGAGAATGCATTAGTAACAACCTTTGCATACTGTATAGCTACCATCCTTTCTGGCACTTCATCTGTGCAATTTGGTATTAGCAAACCATTGACCTCACTATATTATAGTGCCTGCTCTTCATTCAAACCACTTCAATCTTTCATTATGGTGCTCAGGAACATCTCGGGCTTTTGTGCTTCTGCCAGGTCATGTTGCATGCAATGACGCACACCCATCTCATGCATCTGGACAGAATGCATGTTATGGTTCTTAACTTGCTCTTGTTTACTGACTTCAGGGTTACCAGTCTTTGTGTGGCTCATATTGCTGACTCACGTGATGTCCCATACGCAGTCTACAGGTTGTCAGTCTCTGTGGCTTCCATTGCTTTGTTTTGAAGAGGGAGAGGCAAGCAACTTGTCATCATTTGGAGCACTGAACAGTCAAGGGTAGAGACATGTTGCTGTGTGGTATTTAATTATATCAATATCCAGCTTGCAGCATGTGCCAGCAATTTGTGCAGCAAGCACACTGCATACCATTCAAGCAAATGGCCTATCATGAAATTCAGTGTGGAACAATCTTTTGTGGGCTGAAGGGTGTCCACAGTCGGTCAGGGAGTGTCACCACAGTCAAGGAGTTTGTCCAATTATAGTAAGGTTGAACACATTCAGTCAGCACTTGGTCCTATTGAAGTCCTAGCATCTGGATGCTTGGAGTCTGTGGTCAGTCCTTTAGGTCAAGTATAACCAGTCTAAGTGATTAAATTTATGCCTATTGTCTATTATCTGTTAGGTAGCCAATCTTCTTTGAATACTAATATATTATTGCCTCCACCATGAATTTTTATGTTACACATTGAAATTATACAATGAAATTATTAATTGTTTTTTTGAAATCAGTACAGCCAATACAGTTTATCCACTGGTTCACCTTTATCTACAACACTTGTTACTTCCTCAAGGTATCGTCATAAAATTGGTTAAACATCACTTCCCTTTCATGTAACAATGTTGTTTCTGCCCGATTACCTGAAACTTATCTCCCTGCCCTGCTATAACATATTTAATCATAACTTATAACAACTTCTCAGTGGCTCAGTGGTTAGCACTGCTGCCTCACAGTGCCAGAGATTTGGATTTGATTCCACTACGGGTAACTGTCTGTGTGGAGTTTGCACATTCTTCCTCTGTCTGCATGGGTTTTATCTGAGTGATCCAATTTCCTCCCATAGTTCAAGCATGTGCAGATTACCTGGATTGGCCATGCTAAATTGCCCAGTTGTGTCCAGGAATGTGCAGACTGGGTAGGTTAGCCATTGTAAATGTAGGGTTAGAGGGATGGGGGAGTGGGGACAGGTCTGGGTGGGATGCTATTTTGAGGGTTGGTGTGAAACTCAGTGGGCCAAATTGCTTCCACACCGTAGGGATTCTATGATTCCAAAGTGCATATTAAGCGAACTGGCTTTTTAACCACTTCCTTTTTTTTGAATAAAAGAGCTATATTCACCATCTCCCAATCATGCAGCATGTAAACAGACCCTGTGATCCAACAAGCCCTGGACCTACTAGCCCCTGGCCCTACCTGCCTGCTCCTGCCCCATATCCTTCCAAACCTTTCCTATTCACGCACTTTTCCAAATATCTTTTAACTGTTGTAATTGTACCCAAACCGACCACTTCCTCAGGACATTCATTCCACATGCGAACCATCCTTAGTATAAAAAGTCTGCCCCTAGTGCGAATTCTGAAATATTGCAACTAATGCATCAACTATCTCAAGAACCACTATTAGACTTTAGGTTGAAGTCCTTCAGGAGCTGGAAAATTGTTATTCTGCAGCTCCACCGATTTTCTCATTTCTACAGCCTTGGTGATTGTAAATTTTCGTGACTTCGTTTCTACCATTATCTGATTTTTATGGCTATTTCTGAAATATTACTTGTATCCGGTATAGTGAAGAAAATGTAAAATATCTGTTAAATTCTTTTGCCATCTCTTTATTTTCTATTAGTGAGTGCCTAGATCCACTTTCTAAAAAAAAGGTCAGTTTCTCAACTCTTTCTCTTTTGTGAATAAGAAATTCTAATCACTGGGTTTTTGTATTTTCTAGCCAGCTCTTTCTTGTGCATTTTTTTGTCCTTTGTTATGGAAGTGTTTTAATATTTTTGAGGGCTTATATTTGAAGGATTGTGAAAACTGGTTCATTTGTGTGGAGATAGTAGGAACTGCTGATGCTGGAGTCTGAAATAACAAACTGTGGAGCTCGCTGAACACAGCAGGCCAAGCAGCATCAGAAAAACTCCTCTGATGCTGCCTGGCCTGCTGTGTTCATCCAGCTCTGCACCTTGTTATCTCATTTGTATGGACTTGTCTTTTAATGTTTACTGAAACAACACTCTAGGCACATTTTTAAAAACACATGGCTGGCTGACAGAAGTTATGCAATTCATCATTTTCCATGCATTTTATAAAATCTTCTGAGAAACTGTTGTGAGACCTGACAAAAGAAGCTGATGCAGCAATTTTCCAGAGAAGCTTCTAAAATACTTATTATCAAGATCTCCTGAACCAACTACATCTGAAAATATCTTAGTGACAGCCATATGAGACTAATGACAACCATATGAGACTAGTGACAATTTGCTTTGACACTGACTAAAGCCATCTTGACCATTTCATAGCTTGTGATGAGTGGAGTCATGCAACGTATGAGGGACGATGCACTCTGCTAACCTCATGTAACACCTTCTTAAAATCTACTTTACTTTTACTTTTTCTTTACATTCTGTCCAATCTCATGATCTGCCACTTATCTTTGCTATGTCACACACATAGGACAGAAAGAAAGGTTTCATATAAAGTAATACAATATACTTTATTGTTTGTGTGTGTTTTTATTTATATATAAAAAACAGGGCATTTCACTGGACTGACAACGTAGCTACAACTAATTGCATAATACCAGTTGACCACAATTTTTGGAAAGTTTTAATCAACAGTAACCAAGTGAAAAAGGCATCCATCATCCTCCTGGAATGTCAAAGGTCCTTGCATTTTATTAGCATTCCGACCCAAGCCAAGACAAGGGAATAATAGGAGAGATGTCTGTCTCAGCCAATTATGAATAAAGGACGTCATCAAAACTCATTATTGCTTGATTAGCTGCTGACAACTTCACAGTTAACTGCCACAAAACCAAATTTTGGCCAGAACATTAAATGTCATTAGCTGAATAGTTAAGCTAGTCACGTGACTGAAAGCATTGGTTTGTTTGAATCACCTTGAATTACACAATTTTAAACTTCTACCCTCTGTCTGCTTGTAACACCAAAACAGTAACCAGCCCCAGGCTTAGTTAATGCCTGTTTTTGATTTCAAACTCCCTCATAAGTCTATTTATGATTTAAATAGAATCCTGTGTTTCATGTGTGAAATGAACCAGTTCCCAGCTTACAATTATTGTACATCTGTGATCCTGCAAATGGGATTTCAGTGCATAGCCAGCTGCAAGAAATTTCACTGGACATTAACCTACTATTAACCTACTATTGAACAAATTCTGGTATCTTTGATTAAGCAATTTGTAACTTCTTTCCTTTCTCTAATAGCGGTCTTTTTGTGTCAGGTTTTGAACGTAGTAATAAACTCTACATTTTAACTTTGAAGTTTTTTTTAAAGTTAAACTCCATATGCACTATTTGAGAAAATACTACTGCCTATTTTGAAAAGACAGAAGTAAATTAAGAAAATAAAATTAAAAACCTGAGATAACAAAGTGTGGAGCTGGGGGATCTCAGCAGGCCAGGGAGCATCAGAGGAACAGGAAAGCTGATGTTTCAGGTCAGGACAATTCTTCAGATGGGTCAGGACCCTTTTACAGAAAAAAAATTTTCTGAAGAAGTGTCCTGACCTGAAACATCAGCTTTAATGTTCCTCTGATGCTCCCTGGCCTGCTGTGTTCCTCCAGCTTCACACTTTGTTATCTCTGACTCTGCATCTATTGTTTTTGCCATCTCAAAATTTAAAACCACCTGTTTCAGTTAGGAGAACAGTAAAAAAAGAGCAATTCACCTCTCTGCTGTCCATGACAGTGTAATTATATGCCTTTTCGTTAGGTTTGATACTATCTTTAATGTTATTAGTTAATGTCGATGGTGGGTTCTCCCTTGACATGCATCATAGCTGTGTATTCTGAAATATTCCCTTAAATATCTGCACTTAATATCTGTTGACCTATACCTCAATCTAATTTATCAGTTTACTTCAGCTAACTCTGTTTTCACATGGTCATAATTGACTTGATTTACTTTACAATATTAGACTTAAATCCATTCTTGGTTAGAGGCAAAAATTGTAAATGCTGGAATCCAAGGTAGAGAAACAGGAGAAATGCATTTTGGGTATTACCCTTCTTCAGGCTTATCCTGGCTTGCTGTGTTCTTCTAGCCTGGCGTTTAAATCCATTTTTCTCTCCCAAAAATTGAACTTAAATTCAATAATATTATATGATCACTACCTAGAAACACTTTTGCTTGCCTTAGTTCACACTATCAGGTCTGGCATACCCTGCACTTTTCCCTGCAGCCGAAGCAAGTGCTACACCTGCCCCTAAACCCACCCATGCACCCTCACCTCCATCTCAGGCCCTCAGAAGACCTTCCACATCAAACAGATGTTCACCAGCACATCTGTTAATGTGATACACTGTATCCGTTGTTCCCGTTGTGGCCTCCTCTACATCGGGGAAACCAAGCGGAGGCTTGGGGACCACTTTGCAGAACACCTAAGCTCAGTTCACAATAAACAACTACACCTCCCAGTCATGAACCATTTCAACTCCACACCCCCACCTCCAACTCCTCGGACAACATGTCCATCCTGGCCTCCTGCATTGCCACAATCGTTCCACCCAAAAGATGCAGGAACAGCTTCTCATTTTGCTTGGGAACCCTGAAACCCAAGGGTACCAATGTGGACTTCACAAACTTCAAAATCTCCCCTCCCCCAACCACATGCCAAAACCAGCCCAGCTAGTCCCTGCTTTCCTAACCATTCCTCCCACCTCAAGCCCCACCCTCACCTCCTACCCAATAACCTCATCCCACCTCCACGACCTGTCTGTCCTCCCTGGGCTGACCTATCCCCTCCCTAAATCCCCACCTACATTCACCTTCACTGGCTCTAACTCCACCTCTTTGACCTCTCTGTCTCCTCTCACTCTATCTTCTCATTTATCCATCTTCTATCTGCCTCCCCCTCTTTCCCTATTTGTTTCAGAATCCCCTTCGCCTCCCCCATTTCTGAAGAAGGGTCTGGACCCGAAAGGTCAACTTTCCTGCTCCTCTGCTGCTGCTTGACCTGCTGTGTTCAACCAGCTCTACACCTCGTTATCTCAGATTGTCCAGCATTGGCAGTTCCTACTATCTCTATACCCTGCTATATGGTTGCTTCGGAACATGTGGTTCTAAGAAAGCACCTTGAAAATATTCAATAAACTTCTCAACTACGCAGATGTTTCCGCTGCATAAGCAAATGAAAATCCTCTTGATTGTTTCTGAACCTTTCTGACAAACACCCATTTTCCTTTTATGTGGTTTATTTTTGGGCACTTGTACGCCTTTTACAGAAGTGACTTCGGGCTTTAATTATTTTTCATCTTTAGCCAACTGCTCCTACATCCTGGTTTCCTGAACTCAGGTCATTTCCTACTAATTCCATAACGAAATTAACTGAACCACCTCTTTAACATTTTAAATACTTTTTTCCTTCCTAAATATCATTTTCTTTGCAATATTCAGGCCCTAGATCTTGTCAGCATTCAGCCATGTCCCTGCAATGTCTGTCAAATCATACTTACATATTTCTACTGGCACAATGAGTTCACCTGATGATTTCAATACTACGCATTCAAATATACAGCAGTTAGTTTTGTGCATTCATTATTTTTTAATATTCAAACTTTATCTTCTCTGCTTATTGTGTTTGTCAACAGCTTTGTCAGTAATTGTATAATTATAATTGTTATGCTTCAACAGCTATTTTATTTGGGTTAGAAGTTCTTTAGATGTCCCAAGGACACATGAGATACAATATAGATAAAACCATTCAGCTATTTTTAAATTTTAAACTTACGGTTTGAATATTCTGGTATTTTTCACACTTAACTGCAGTTGAAATGAGATATTAAGTATTTGTGAAGACTTCTAAGACTGGAGAATGTATGTTCGGCACAATATAACCAGTGAATTACTTAAATTTAATTGCTTTCAAATATGTTAGAAGCTTAATCTACACAAATTTCTGTTATTTTGTGTTGTAAATGCTATTTGATCCTTCAAAAAATAAATGTTTTTCTATTGCAGCACAGAAATTAAAATGAACATTCTTTTCCTGCGCATCTGTTAAAACAGTTAAACAGCTAGAGAGATTTTATCAACATTTTTAAAACTGCATGTACATAATGAAACGTATTAAATCATATCAGCAATGTTTTCCTGTAAATAAATTACAAATTTCCACTTAATTCTATTATCACACAGGTATTGTTATAAGCTTTCTTAGTTTATTGATTTGTTGATTGATTCTTAAGTGGTTACATGTAATACTTACGATTGCTCCTTTTCAACAGTAAATGGCGGCTGGTCTACTTGGTCAGAGTGGGAGTCCTGCAGCACTACCTGTGGTAAAGGATGGCAGAAAAGGACACGCACCTGTACCAGCCCCAGCCCTCAGAATGGTGGGTCATTTTGTGATGGACAGAACAGTCAAAAAATTGCCTGTACCATCTTATGTCCAGGTAGATAATTTATTTGTACTTAACGTTTTTCTTTTGATAACTTATACAACATCCTCCACTTAACATTCACAATTATCCTTTCTGATGAAATGTCTTAGAAAAGCTAGAATTAAGACTTTGATGATGATAAACACATTTATTGGAAATGATTATGATAGAATGTGTACTATAATGAAGTTAAATGGTTGAAGCTTCATAAAAAATGTGTAAAGCTATTAGAAAACAATTAATATAAATTATCAACTATTCTTGACAATCCATTGCAAACATGTCTAGGGTGCCAGATTCAGTAGATGATATATTATATATTTATCCAGCTGAACTTTTCTCCGGGCCCCTACAATGCAAATACCACTCTTAGAGCTAAGGCTTTGCCAGGCCCAGAAATAGTCCAGGTGGGGTAGCTCTGCTAACTCAGATAGACATCAGTGCAACAATGAGAGGTGATCATACTTCTAAAAATTACTGTGTTCATTCAGTTTGAAAAAAGATCAGAAATGGCAAAAAAAGTAGGACATCACTTAGCAGTGTGATTAATAATTTCCTAAATAGTAAAATTTTTACTATAATCCCAGTTGATGCCACTACTGGACATGAGAATAGAGATCCCAAAATGACATCTGGCCTGATAGCTCCATACTGTGCTATCTCTGATAGTTATATTCTGTTTTTCTTAATTTAACCTGGTGATATTTCACTAAAATATAAACACTTGTGACTGCAAATCTGCTTCTTTAATAAAATAGTTGTTTCTTACATAAAAAAAATGTAACTCTTACAAAACTCACATTTATAACATAGCAAGGACATATGGCAAAACAAAATCTCATGTATTTCCTAATGCCATCACATTGTCAATCAAAATCCAAATACATTTCCTTCACTACCAGATCTGTAGATTTTATTAAACATTTCTTCTCAGTTCTGATTAGATGAGCTTTGAAAATATTGGGCAAGGATCATCACAACTGAGAACTTAGGCTTTCTCAGGTGTTTTTAAAACTCTGCAGAGTTCTCGTAGATATTACTGGTCTGGAAGTTTCACAAATTTCTTTCTCTCACTGAGGCAACCTATTTCCGTCACTGCAATGATCAACTTATTCTTCTCTAGGAGAGATTGTGTTTCTGTCTAACTTCAGTCAGGTCTCCTTCAAACTGCTGAAAAGCTTTCAAACTAAATTAAAAAGCCTTGATCATCCTAGAGTCTGCTAAAGCTAATGGCTTATATATCTTTCCTGTTGTAATAGCCACAGAAGTTAGGAAGCAGAAAGCAACATGGATAAAGGGAAACCTGTAGATGTGATTGATGTACTTGGGTTTCCAAAAAGTATTTGATAAGATGACACTTCAAATATTACTATGCAAATTAAGAGCACATTGTGCAGGGATGAAATTTTAACATGAATCAGGAATGCTTAGTTTAGAGAAGGCAGAGATTAGAGAGAAATCAATCAGCTTCATATTAGAAAGCTGCAACCAGTGGAGTGTCACAGGGGTCAGTGATGGGGCCTCAATCTCTGTGAATGATTCTAGTGAATGATTATGAGCTTTGCTGATATCTGAATGGTAAGTAACGGTGTAAGCTGTGAGGAGTGCAGAAAGAGTTTCTAAGGACATAGATTGAGTGAGTGAGCAAAGTCTTGGCAGATGGACTATAATACGGGAAAAGGTGAACTTGTTCATTTTGGCAAGAAGAACAGAAAAACAAAACATCAACTTGTCTTATTTCGTTCGAGAGTGATTGTAGAATTCTGTGATATATCGGAATTTGGGTATCCTAGCACCTGAATCACAGAACTGCGTATTCAGGTATACCAAGAGATTAGGAAGGCATTAGGAATGATTATTACAAGGGGAACCAAGTGTAAAAACAGAAGTTTTGTCAGAGCTCTACATAATATTGGTGAGGCCAGATCTGGAGCACTAAGTTGGGGAAGAGGGGAAATATTTCCTTTCAGAAAGTAGTAAGTAGGTAGAATTCTCTTCACCAAAGATAGTGGACTATTGAATAATTTTAAAGCTGAGTCAGGGAGATCCTTAATTAAGAAGGGAGTCAAAGTTTTCGGTTGTCGACAGGAACGGAGAGGTGCCAATCAGGCCTCCCATGATTTGATCAAATGGTGAGCAGGCTTAAGGAGCTGAACAACTTGCTCCTGTTCCTACTTTGGTTTTTTGTAAGTCCATTAAGGTATAATTGTTCATGTGGAAACATATTAGAGGAATAAAACACAAGTGCTGCTGATATGAATTTACAGCAGCAAATATTAAAAGTGCTTTTGAGGTAGGAAGATTGATAAATGTTTCACTGCCATTTTGTTGAAAGGTCACTTCAGTATTAACCCATTTCTTTCTTCCAGTTAGTGCCCAACATGCTGTGCATTTTCAAAATGTTATTTTTAACTAACTAAATATACTGTTGACCTGTGGCTATGTTCCTGATCTTAAAATATATATATAAAATATTGTTAGGTATTGTGTTGTACATATGTAAATTGATATACTCGAGCTTTTTCATTGCTTATCTGTATGTATCCCTATTAATGAGAATAAATGGGCCAAAAAGCAAAAGTTAATGGCATGTTATCTGTAATCTCCTCAGGCAATTCCCCAATGATTTTTTTTATTAATAGTAATTGAGAACATAAATTATGAATAAATGCTTTCTTCATTTTTTCTGGAAAAGTAACCCTGATGGCAATAATGATTTTTTCCCCAAGAAAGAAATGTAATTACTAATGTGTTACTTGTAACAGCCTTTTATCATTTTGCCCTCTGATATGCAAGCCACAGTTCTCCACTAAATCAAGCTCTTTCTTGTAGACTTTAGAAACTATCAGATTTTAAAGTTATTAACATTTACCAGCCACACTAAGTTTTGTTTTAAAGAAATCCAAGATTGTAGAATTTATTGAATTGGGAAAGAAAGTTCGTGTTCGGACTGTTTAAGCCTTTGAGAAAGTATTAAGGGCAATTGTTTGTGACTTAAGATTGTGACTGAACATCTTATTTTTGAAAGTCATTGCTGTCTACCTCAATCACTGAATTATCGGTGTGGGACAAAATGGGGGCAGAGAGCACCCAGCCGCTCTTTAAGCAGGCAGTGAGACCAGGAATATTGACCCACTGAATAATTGAAGTGAGAATGACCTGGCTGACAACCCTAACATCTGATGAAAAAAATGTATTTCACTACAGCTGAAGAAAAGAGACTCCAAGGGCATTCCCTTGACAACTGGGAACCTAATGAAGTTGACTGGCTTTTCTTGAATTTTAGTAATGGCTTGGGAATAACTGTTATCTGTTTCATTCTCCAAGGCAAAGCTTCAACTAATCAGAATCTGCTTGCCAACCAATCAATATCTGATTTCTTCTTCAGTATATATTGTTCCTTTGGTATTCTTGCATCTGGTCTGATGAGACAAAATGCTTTCACAATTCATCTCTTCTTTCAGTGCACCTGCAAGATAACGTTCAAAAGAAGTAAAGTGGTCGTACTGTTACCAAACAAAGACAGCTGCTCTCTCTTTAGAGAGAGAGAGAGAGAAAGAAAGAGAGAATGGGGGGAGAGAGAGAGAGGGAGAGGGGGAGGGAGAGGGAGGGAGACAGAGACAACCGATGGTGGTTTAACCTGAGGGTCACGATGCCTCGGGCAAGGGGAGAGGTTGAGAAGGAGATTCCTTTTTGGTGACCTCAGCCAAGGCTGGACATTAAATCCACGCTGTTGCCATCCCTTTGCATTGCAAACCAGTTGTCCACCCAACTGAGCGAACTGGGTGTATTTGATCTATACTTTAAAGAATTTTTTTTTGAGGAAAATGAATAATCAATTAATGTTGCCACATCTTGAAATAACAACAATAAAAGTGGATTTATACTGCATTGCCAGTCTATTGCAACAAGTATGAAAACTATCAGAAAAAGAACACCACACTTCTCAAATGGTGGCATGAATAGTGTCCCAAATGGAATTAAGCATAATGTGCTATGTACTATTGGGATTACACAGCTAGAGACGTCTCAACATTAAAAAAAAAGACAAGGTAGCCCATGGAATGGAAACTTATCAACTCCCAAGATGCACTTGCAGTTTACTGATTGCATATGTTCAGCGAAGTTAAGCATGATAACAGATTACCTTTTAATATTTTATGATAATATGAATTCTGAAGGTTGAAGGTTTGAAGCAAATGAAGTAAAAGAACTTTAGGGTAATGGAATAGAATAGTTATACAACAAAGGAATCATGTAATGGATATATGTCCTTTGTAGAATTATTTTGTCTGAGAGCTCCAATCTCAAAAAACAAAGAAAATTACAGGACAGGAACAGGCCCTTCGGCCCTCCAAGCCTGCGCCGATCGAGGTCCTCTGTCTAACCTGTCATCTATTTTCTAACGGCCTGTGTCCATTTGCTCCCTGCCCATCCATGTACCTGTCCAAATATATCTTAAAAGACCCTAACGTGTCTGCGTCTACCACCTCTGCTGGCAACGCATTCCAAGCACCCACCACCCTCTGTGTAAAGAACTTTCCAAGCATATGTCCCTTAAACTTTCCTCCTCTCACTTTGAACTCATGACCCCTAGTAATTGAGTCCCCCACTCTTGGGGGGAAAACTTCTTGCTATCCACCCTGTCTATACTCCTCATGATTTTGTAGACCTCAATCAGGTCCCCCCTCAATCTCCGTCTTTCTAATGAAAATAATCCTAATCTACTCAACCTCTCTTCATAGCTAGCACCCTCCATACCAGGTAATATCCTGGTGAACCTCCTCTGCAGCCTTTCCAAAGCGTCCACATCCTTTTGGTAATGTGGCGACCAGAACTGTACACAGTACTCCAAATGTGGCCGAACCAAAGTCTTATACAACTGTAACATGACCTGCCAACTCTTGTACTCAATACCCCGTCCGATGAAGGAAAGAATGCCGTATGCCTTCTTGACCACCCTATTGACCTACATTGTCACCTTCAGGGAACAATGGGCCTGAACACCCAGATCTCTCTCTTCATCAATTTTCCCTAGGACTTTTCCATTTACTGTATAGTTCGCCCTTGAATTTGATCTTCCAAAATGCATCACCTCACATTTGCCCAGATTGAACTCCATCTGCCATTTATCTGCCCAACTCTCCAGTCTATTTATATTCTGCTGTAATCTCTGACAGATCCCTTCACTATCAGCTACTCCACCAATCTTAGTGTCATCTGCAAACTTGCTGATCAGACCACCTACACCTTCCTCCAAATCATTTATGTATATCACAAACAAAAGTGGTCCCAGCACAGATCCCTGTGGAACACCACTAGTCACAGGTCTCCAATTTGAGAAACTCCCTTCTACTACTACCCTCTGTCTCCTGTTGCCTGGCCAGTTTTTCATCCATCTAGCTCGCACACCCTGGAACCCATGTGACTTCACTTTCTCCATCAGCCTGCCACGGGGAACCTTATCAAACGCCTTACTGAAGTCCATGTGTATGACATCTACAGCTTACCCTCATCAATCAACTTTGTCATGTCCTCAAAGAATTCTATTAAGTTGGTAAGACATGACCTTCCCTGCACAAAACCATGTTACCTATCACTGATAAGCACATTTTCTTCCAAATGGGAATAGATCCCTGAAAGTTGCCACCCAGGTTGATTGTGCTATTAAGAAGGCTTATGGTGTTTTAGGTTTTATTGATAGAGGGATTGAGTTCCGGAGCCGTGATGTCATGATGCAACTGTACAAAACGCTAGTGCGGCCTCATTTGGAATATTGCGTGCAGTTCCGGTCGCACCATTACAGGAAGGACGTGGAAGCATTGAGAAAGGTGCAGAGGAGATTTACCAAGATGTTGCCTGGTCTGGAGCAAAGGCCCTATGAAGAAAGGCTGAGGGACTTGGGTCTGTTCTCATAGGTTGGTGCACCATCGACGGCCGAATGGCCTGTTCTGCGCTGTATTGTTCTATGTTCTATGTTATCCCTCAGTATCTTCTCCATTAGCTTCCCAACCACTGATGTCAGGCTCACCGGTCGATAATTACCTGGATTATCCTTGCTACTCTTCTTAAACAAGGGGACGACATTAGCAAGTTTCCAGTCCTCTGGGACGTCACCCATGTCTAAGAATGCTGCAAAGAATCTCAAAGTGATATAACTGTTTGAATGGTTGTCAAATTAACTTGCCTGACATTGACAGTCACAAACACTTAATATTCCTGTTGGGTAAGATTGTAGAAAAGAATCAGATATTTACCCATTAACCCTGCAGAAGGAAGCACTTGATGTACAATGATACAACTTAAGAGACTCCTGCTTTAGTTGAGTCAGAATCTCAAATGAATATCTGTATTCTGCCAACATGGATATGTGTGGCTAAGCCAAGCATGTTCTGCTGAAGTGCAGGCTCAATAAGGAAATCTTTTAAGAGGAAATAATCTATGATGGGTGTTGGAAATTCAAGTGATGGGACTGTGTATATTTTCTTTGACAGCCTGATCCACTGAGGGTTTGCTCTTGGGAAGCTAGATTGTTGATTCCCTGTCTTGTAAGCAAAGGAGACAAGTGAGGTCCTCAACAAACAATTGATTTGTGTGAAACAAGCAGCAATATTGAAATATTTCTGCTCATGTCCTGGAAGACTCTTATATGAACAGAACAGTAAGGAAACAATGAATTCATTGATAACACAGTGTGGAGCTGGAGGAACACAGCAGGCCAGGCAGCATCAGAGGAGCAGGAAAGCTGATGTTTCGAGTTAGGATCCTTCTTCAGAAATGGGGAAGGGGGAAGGGAGCTCTGAAACCAGGGGAGGGGTTGGGCTGGGGAAGGTAGGTGGGATGGTGATAGGTGAGTGCAGGTAGGCAGACGTGGGAATTGGTTAGTTAGGTGGGAGGAGTGGATAGGTCAGAGAGAAGACAGACAGGTCAAGGTGGCAGGGATGAGAGAGAGGGTTGGTTATGGGATGAGGCTGGGAGTGGGGAGATTTTGAAACTGGTAAAGTCCACATTGAGACCATTGGGTTGTAGGCTCCTATAATGAGGTGCTGCTCCTCCAGTTTGCAAGTGATGTCATTGTGACACTGGAGGAGGCCCAGGATGGACATGTCAACCAGGCATTTGGAGGGGGAGTTAAAATGGTTCACTACTGGAAGGTGTTGCTTGTCACGAACAGAGTGCAGGTTCTCTACAAAACAATCTCTGAGCCTCTGTTTGGTCTCACCAATATAGAGGAGACCACATTATCGGGAGCAGCGAATGCAGTAGACCACATTAACAGATGTGCAAGTGAACATCTGTTTGATGTGGAAGGTTTTTTGCGGTCTTGCATGGAGGTGAGGGAGAAGTTGTAGTGATTCATTGTCTTCCTTTGCTGGATTTGGAAGAGGGAAACGAGGCTGAGGGACAAGTTGACAAATAGAAATCCATCATTTACACCATCAATCATTTACTCCCTCACAGTCACCAATCCAGTAAAAGTCCAAACCTTAGGGGGAGTGGGAGAGGTCAGTGGAGTGTCGGGCTAGGCTGATGGAGTGATCATTCAGGTGAGGAGTGCGTTGCAGGTGTTACACGCTACACAGGAAAGGTGGCAGTGAATAAGAACATTCGAGCAGAAGCTAAGCAAATGTCTCTCTTGCCTATGAAACATTCGAACAATGATTTCAGGAATTGTGTGGATAAAGAAGGATACAGTCAGAGCCATAGCATGAAACAAAGACATCGCAAAGTCTGAGAAATAAGGCGTAGAGCTGGATGAACACAGCAGGCCTGCCTGCTCCTGTAAACCTAACATATTGCAAAGTCTTTGATAGAAGTAACTACAGATGCTGGAGAATCTGAGATAACAAGGTGTAGAGCTGGATGAACACAATCAGACCAAGTAGCATCAGAGGAGCAGGAAGGCTTAGGCTTCACAGTGGGGCTAAAATTGTTTCAGAGATAGCAGGAATTGCAGATGCTGGAGAATCTGCAATAACAAGGTATAGAGCTGTAGCCCTCTGATACTGCTTGAACTGCTGTGTTCATCCAGCACTACACCTTGTTATCTCACATTGCAAAGTCTGACAGGAAATGTACAGCACTTGGCCATGACAGTGGCAGAATCCAGGGCCCTCTTGTGGCAACTAAAGTGAGTCGCAGCTGAAAGGCTTTGTTTCATCTCCCACAGAATACAAAGGCATCATGGCAAGATATCACCACTGAATTACAGGATTTGACTGGTGTGTTTTTTTTAAATGTAGGTAATCGTTAGTGAGGGGCAAGACAGACCTCTCTCTATGGCCACAGAGAGGTCTGTTGCTTTCTTGGTGTCAGGGTCAAGGATATCATTGAGTTACTGCAGGCCATCCTGAAAGGAGATGGTGATAAGTCAGAGGTGCCAGCAATATTGAGAGAGTGAAAGATGAGGTCTTGTGTCAAGCTTTCAGGGAGTTAGGCAGAAGATGGAAAAACAAGATCTCAAAGGTTTTAATCTCTGGATTACTCATGGAACCAAATGCTAGCGAGTACAGATTTAAGAGATTGCAGCAGATGAACGTGTGCCTCAAGAGATGGTGCAAGAGGGAGGGTTTTAGATTGTTGGATCCTTGGGAAAATTTCTGGGGAATGGGAACCTCCTACATGAAAGGCAGCCTGTACCTGAATCAGAATGGGATAAACATCTTCGGGGGAGGCTTTGCCAGCGCTGTTGAGAGAAGTTCAGACCAGTTCAACAGGGCATGGTCACAGTGCCTTAGCTCAATCATGATGCAGCATAGGAAGTTCTGGCATGTTGAGTCTCAGTGGAATAAGATGAGGCTAAATGGCCCCTATTTTAAAGCTATGAGTGTTAGAGACAGGACAGATGAGTTAAGGGTGTAGATTACACATGGAATTGTGATGTAGTGGCTATGACAGGGACACGGTTGAGGGACGGACAGGACTGGCAACTCAGCAATCCACAATATAGGGTCTTCATGAGGATAGGGGATGGTGTAAAAGAGAAGGTGCGGTAACATTATTAATTAAGACGTCAGTTACTGTAGTAAGAAGGGACAATGTCTTGGAAGGGTCATGAAATGACGTTCAGCGGGTACAGCTGAGAATAAAAAGGGTGCAGTCACATTGATAGGAGTGTACTACAGGCCATCAAACAGCTAGTGTGCAACTGAGGAGCGGATATGAAGACAATTCACTGAGGTGTGTAAAAATAATAATATGTTAGGGGATTCCAACTCCCCCAATTTTAATTGGAATAATAATATTAAAGGGCAGGAGGAGGCAGATTTCTTGAAATGTGCACAGGACAGCTTTTAATGTCAACATGTAGATAGTCCTATAAGTGCTAGTGCTCGTGCTAGTGCAGTGCTAGACCTAATTCTGAGCCAAACAGTTATTTAAAGTAGCAGTGGGAGACTATTTTAGTGATAGTGACCACAGCCCCACAGATTTTAAGCTTGTTATGGGAAAGGATAAAGATGATCTGAGAAGGAGGTTTTGGATTGGGGGAAGGCAGGTTTTATTAAAATAAGGCAGGATTTAGCCAAAGTATGCTGTGAATAGCTACTGTTTGTGGAAGGTAAATCTGCAGAACAGTAGGGTGTGTTCAGAATGGAATTGTGGAGAGTACATCCTTAGGGTAAAATGTGGGATGTCTAGGAATATTAAGATAGGATAGGAGGAAAAGAGAAGCATAAAACAGGTATAAAGGGTGCAACAGAGGCCCCATTTTAGTATGGATTGTGCAGGAGGGAACTTAAGAAAACAGTTAGAACAAAAAAGAGCATGAAAAGTTATTGGTGGGAATAATTTGAGATCATTATGATTATTCATAATAATTATTTTACAAGTGTATCAAGGTGACAACAATAATCAGAAATAGAGTAGGCCCCATCAGGGACCTAGGAAGAAACCAATATATGGAGCTGGAGAACATCGGCAGAATACTAAAATAGCGCTTCACATCTGTCTTCACTTGGGAGGAAGAGAATGTAGCTACAGAATTTGAGAGGATAGACTGAAAGCTTCTTCAGAAGTTTGATGTAGGGAATGAGGAAGGTTCAGTGGGCTCACGAGTGGACAAATCCCCAGATCCAGATAAGTTACATTCCAGACTAGATGAGAGATGTGGCAGGAAACCATGTGGCCTTGACCATATTGGGTTAATATTTACATCAGTCAAGGTGCTGTTAAGACTGGGTCATATTCAATTGGGACCGTCCTACCAGCTTAGCCCAAAGGTAGGGAGCTATGGTCAGTCCTGAGTTTTCTCAATAGTGGCCCCAATGGACAAAGTTCATGGAGCCTTGGGGAAAATGGGAAGCTCAAACCTGGGAATGACTGTCATAAACTGGCTCACACAGGCAATGATTTCTGTGCGAAAGAAACCTGGACTGATTTGAAGCTTTACATTGTAATCCAGAAATGCATCCCAAGTTAGACTGATTAATAAGGTTAGATCACATTGTGATCCAGGGAAAGCTAACTAATTGGATTCAAGACTGTAATGACAGTAGGAGTCAGAGGGTGGCGGTAGAGGGCCATTGTTGAGACTGGAGACCTGCGACCAATGGTGCGCTGCAAGGATTAGTACTGGGTCCTCTGTTGTTCATCACTTATATAAACAGTTTGGATGACAATATAGGAGGCATGGTTAGTAAGTTTGCAGATGATACCAAAATCAGTGATACGGTGGACAGTGAAGAAGGTTATCTAACAGTACAATGGGATCTTGATCAACTGGGCCAGCGGGTCAAGGAAATAGTAGATGGACTTTAATTCAGATAAATATGAGGCACTGCATTTCAGTAAGACAAACCATGGCAGGACTTACACAGTCAATGGTAGGCCCTGGGAAATGTTCTTAAACAGAGAGACCAAGAGGTGCCAGGACATAGTTCCTTGAAAGTGCCATCACAGGTGGACAGGGTAGTGAAGAAGTGTTTGGTATGCTTGCCTTCATCAGTCAGAGCGCTGAGTGCAGGAGTTGGGGTGTCATTGTTACAGCTGTACGAGACATCGGTAAGGCCGATTTGGAGTACTACACACACTTCTAGTCGCCCTGCTATAGGAAAGGATGTTATTAAACTGGAAAGGGTGCAAAAAAGGGTATACAAGGAGGTTAGTGAAACTGGAAGGTTTGAGTTATAAGGAGAGGTTGGATAGGTGGGACTTTTATCCCTGGAGTGTCGGAGGGTGACCTTACAGAGTATTAGAAAATCATGAGGGACATAGATACCTGAATAGTCAAGGTCTTTTCCTAGGGTAGGGGAGTCCAAAATGAGAGGGTATAGTTTTAAGATGAGAGGAGAAAGATTTAGAAGGGACCTGAGGGGCATCAGATGATGTTGCGTATATAGAATGAGCTGCCAGAGGAAGTGATAGAAGTGGGTATCATTATAGCATGTAAAAGACATTTGAACAATTATATGGATTAGAAAAGTTTAGTGGGGTATGGGCCAAACATAGGCAAATGGGATTAGTTCATTTTAAGAAACCTGGTCGGCATGGATGAGTTGGGCCAAAAAGTCCTGTACCTGTACTGTATGACTCAATATTGTTACTGCATGCTGTGCCCTCCACACTGGAACTGTCAAAGGGTGCATCTCTTGGATACAGAATAAATGAGGGACTGGCAGTTTCCGAAGGATTGGGACTTTGACTGGGACGGCCATCCAAGAGAGTGTTTCAGAGCAATTCATGATCGTTTGCGAGAACCCAGAGAGAACCTAACTGAACCAAAAGTATTGGAGAAACTGACTGTACCTGCAAAGCAAGAAATAGAGCTGATGTTTTCAGTTCAATACGATGTTTCTTGCAAAGAACAACAGGTGCCCACACAATGGAGCTGACCAGTTACCTGGTCTTCAGCAGTCCTCTAGCGAGTAGGTGACCTGTGGCATTTCTTCACTGTCCAGCTGGAAAGACATGCATCTGGCACAAGTGAAAATGGGAGGACAATGCAGCACAGTTCAGTGAAGCTTCCCATCCGCATGAGTGATTATTCTGTTCCTCGGCTAACCAGAGAATTTCCTCTTCATATGGACTCAGAAATCTTGTGTCTACCATCTCCATTTCAGCCTTGTTCCATTTGATCTTTACTGTAATGAAACAAAGTGAGTGTTTGATTATGATGGAAGTAGATAGAAGAGCAGCTTGTGTTGATGCAGGAGAAGGGAAAGGTAGCGAAGTGTCGCCAGTCAGTGAGTAGGAAGCACCAATGGCAGGATGAGTTAGTAGTGTGGAAGGATGAGGTAGGTAAGAATTGTTGAATAGATATGTTACTTTCAATAATAAGAGATGTAAACCATGAGCCTTGGTGTGATCCATGTGCATGGTGGGGTTAGAATGTGTGGTCAGCATTAGACCATTAACCTTCTTCCTGCAGTGTTGGCTGTTCCTTTTTAACACTGACCTAGATGCTGTCTTGGTTCAGGCTGACTGAGTCTACTGTCGTGACATCCTCTGGCAGACTGTAGAATAAAGCACTGCCCTCCTGTCCACTGTCCATTCCACCAGCAGCTCTAGGTCCCTAATGGCTTCCCTTTCTGGCCCACGTCCTTGGTTAAAGCTGTTGAGCCCCATAGTGTGTGGAGCAGTCCCTAGCCTGCAGTGTCTGAGTAGTGTGCAGCTAGGCTTTAACTATGGAGCAAGCAGCAAGAACGTGAGTATGTCCCAGCAGTATTGAACACTCCCACTTGTCCTACTGTGTGATTATGCGAGAAGCCAATTGTACTCTGGATGGATAATTAATGAGGTGGAGAATGGAAGACAGCTCATGTGGAGATCGAGCCACACTGAGCCAAGTGCCATTAAGCTCACTTCAACTCAAAATCAGAAAATCCAGAGAGGGATCATTTTGATCAAATACTAATCCAAATTAATGTTATGATAGCCCAATTAATTATGACAGTTTAACTTGAAGATTTCAACATCAATCTTCCTTAGTTCTTGTTCTAAAATACCCCTGACTTTTAATGATATTAATTGGACTAGTTGTCCTTCATAGAATAGTGTTGTCATGTCAGCCAAAACAATAATTTCTTTGACTGCTGACTCAACTTTAGTTCCGATAGGTACATCTTACAGCTTAACTCACTTCCAAAAGCATTTTGGGCAACACGTAAATGGCTATAAAGCTTGATTTCCAAATTCCAGGCCCAGGCACATCAGTTTTAAACTTGGATAAATCAACAGAATTTTAAGGTCTTGCCAAAGAGAATTTTAGCATAGAAGCAGATTCTATACATTTATTGATTTTCACACTTTTTGGATTTACCCACTTATTTCACAAAAAAAAGTGTACTCTTCGAAGTTAAGATGAGAAATCTAACAGTAAAAGCTTTGTAAAGAATTTTAACTCAGCAGTACTTTCAATCTTATTGCATTGACAATATATTAGCGAGCTCAATATCATTAACATAAATGTGAGTTAGAAGACATTAACATTAGATAATATTGCAATCTTTTTTGAAGTTATTGCTACTAGGTGTCACTTGATAGCATTGTTGATGGCACATTCCATCATTTCTGTAATGATTGAGCGTTGTTTGACCATGCAGTAATAGATCAGATTGGATTTGCCCTACTTTTTTTGAAAGTGTGACATACCTGACCAATTTTCTGCATTCTGAGGTTGATTCCAGCATTGTGTATATGTAGTGCAAGAGCTTACCTCCAACCATATGAGTTTGAAACAAGAGAAGGCCCTTGATCCCTAGAACCTTCATGGCCATTCAATTAAATCATGGTGATCTGATTAATACATTATCCTGTCTACCAGCAGTAACCTTTTGTATTTTTTTAAATTAATTTGTGAGATATGGCTGTTGTTGACTGGCCAGCATTTATTATCCACTCCTAGTTGCCCTTCAGAAAGCACTGGCGAGCTGTTGCCTTGAACAGCTGACTGTATTTGCGAACCATACAATGCTTTAAGAGAGGAAGTATCACACTTTTAACCCAGCAACACTGAAGGAAACACAATATATTTCCAAATGAGGATGGTGAGTGGTTTGAAGAGGAATTTCTTGTTTCTGCCACCCTTGTGCTTCCAGATGGTGGTGGTTGTGAGTTTGGAAGGCACTGTCTAAGAGTGTGGTGGTGCTTTCCTGCAGTACACCTTGTAGATGATATACGCTGCTGGTATGGAATGTACCAAGGCAGAGAGAGTGAACATTTATGGATGTGGATGTAATCAAGTGGGTTGCTTTGTTCTGTATGGTATCTAGCTTCTTGAGTAATTTTGGAAATATAGTCAATCAAGCAAGTGGGGACTGCTCCACTGTACTCCTGATTTATGATTTAAACCTGATGGACAGGCTTTGGGGAGTCAGAAGATGATTCGCTCATTGTAGGATTCTTAGCCTCTGACCTACTCTTGTAGTCACAGTATTTATATGACTAATGTAGCTCAGTTTCTGGTCAACAGTAACCTCAGAATGTTAATAATGTGGGATTTAGTGATGGTAATGCAATTGAATGTCAAGGGGAAATGGATAGATTCTGTCTTGTTGGGGATGGCACTTTTGTGGCGTGAAAGTTTCTTCTAATCTGTCAACCCAGCCCTGGTTATTGTTCAGGTCTTGTTGCATTTGGACGTGGACTACTTCAATATCTGAAGAGCTGTGAATGATGCTGAATATGGTGCAAAGATCAGTGAACGTCCACACTTCTGACTTGATGGGGTGAAGGTCTTTGAGATGGCAGCTGAAGACGGATAGCGCTAGCACACCATCTTGATAACTTGGCTGGTGTAGTACAGTGCCCCTACTTATGGGCCAAAAGGACTAGATTTGAGATTCACCTGCCCCAGGGGTTTGTCTTATCATTTCTGGACAGGTTGGTTAAAAATGTCTACTTTGAGTAACTTCTGGAGCTCAGTTAATGGAATTCTGAGAATCAGAACCAAATTACAGGTGACTCCAAGCAGAGAACAATCACTGAATTACTATTGGCTGCTGTTAGAGCTCACTTTGTCAAATGTGACTCTGATCTTACAGCAGTCATTCTCTCCTCATTTCTACAATTCGGCTCATTTGTACATGTTGGTCATCAGGTCAGGAGCTGAATTGCCCTGGTGCAACCCCAACTGAGTTTTAGTGAGCAGGTTTTTGATAAACATGTGCTGCTTGATATCATAACTTCACCGATGGTTATGAGTAGACTGATGGGAGCATAATTAGCTTGTTAGATCTGTCTTTTTTTTGTCATTGGCAGTTTTCCACATAGTCAGATTGTGTAGTGTCATAGCTATTCTGGAAGTGTATATCCAGGGGAATGGCAATTTCTTGAGCTCAATTCCTTAGTGCTGTCCTTGGAACATTAACCAGGTTTTTGCATTATTCAATGTCTTCAATCTTTCCTAGATGTCTTTTAACGTGAGTCAATTGACTGAAGACAGGTATCACTGATGCCAGGGTCCTAAAACGGACCATTCAGTCAGAGCTTTTGGCTGAAAATTTTTGCAAATGTTTCAGTCTTGTCATTTTCATTGATGTTCCGGAGTCCCCATGATTGAGGAGAGGCATATGCGTGGAGCCACCTCCTCCAGTGGTTTGCTAATTGCCCGGCACTATTCATGATTGAATATGACACAGCTTAGATTTGTTCTTCTCCAATGACCACCTCAAATTTTACTGCATAGTGGTCACTATCATCAAAATGCTCTCCTTCTAATATGTCTACCACTTCCTTTACTTTGCTTCTTAAAATTAGATCCAACACTGCATTCTCTTATAGGACTTGCTGGCATAAAATGCTCACCTGCATACATTTTAAGAATTCCACCATCTCTTAGCCCTTCACACTTTGTTTATCCCAGTTATTATTGGGGACATGGAATTATTTTTCCCTATTATTTTTACAGTTTTCCGAAATATGTCCACCTATCTGCCCTGCTATCTTTGTCTGGCTATTTGGAGGCCTATAGTATGCAATAATCTGATTTCTCCCAGTTGTTTTTAAGTTCTATCCATATAATCTTGATTGTAGAATCTTCTAATGAAGGGTCACCAGACTCAAAATGTTAACTCTGCTTTCTTCCTACAGATGCTGCAAGACCTGTTGAGTTTCTCCTGCAGTTTCTGTTTTTGTTTCAGATCTCCAGCATCCGCAGTTCTTTGTTTTATTATTCAAATATATTATTACTGCCTATTACAGTAATTGATTCCTTGAGCAATGCTGTGACAACACTTACTCAATTATTTGCACCCCCCCCCACCTTCCCCGTCTTGCCTGAAGATTCTAAATGCTGCTATATTGAGTTGTCAGTCCTGCCCCTTCCCCAATCACATCTCCATGAAATTATATCTCCTTGTGTTAATCAGCAACATCTGCCTTCCTTGCAAGACTCCTTGCATTAAAGTAAATGCTATGCAGTTTTACTGTTCTCCCTTAGGCCGTAATTTCACTATAATTTGCCCTGTCTTCCAGAATGTCTGGTCTTTTTTTTCTATGTTAGTTTTTGCATCACATCCTATTGTACCTTCCCCCTGTATCCTATCACCCTGCCAAATTAGACTGTGTGCTACTGGGGTCTGGCTTCACTCCCCGAAGGAACAATCACTCTCACCATTTCCAGCGCTGAAAAACTGTTCTTGAGTGAGATATAATCTGGAGCTTTCCCCACAATCTATCTTACTCCTTTCTTTGTCATCATTCCTTCCCTAACTGCATTTAATTAAGCTCTGGGGTGACATTTCCAAAATTGTGCTATCTACATAACTTTTAGCCTCATACTTGCACTGTAGTCCCTCCAGATCAAGTTGATGCTTGAGTTCCAGGTTTGTCAAAGCAGTAGTATTTCATGAAAAGACACTCATCCAATTACCAGAAGTATCTGTTCACTGGTTCATCCACTGTTCCCCTTTCACACTGTACACAACCTCCCAGACCACTCCCCTCTCAAGCTGATTTTTAACCTTTCTGACTGGTGCATCTGGTTCTAGTGCACAGGTTTTTCTCCATTGTATCAAAGTTTTGACAGGACTATAATCTTTGCTATGTTCAAGTCTTTATATTTTGTAGATTAAATCAAATAGTCTTAAGACCATTACCTAAGATGTTGGGGACCCCAGGAGAAAACTGAGATGAATCATTACTCGAAACATCTGCCTGAAGATGGATAAGAATTTTTTAGCCTTGTCTCCTGTTTTGATATGCTGGACTCTCCAATTTCTGGAGAATCCTCCTCTGGTCAATGGTTTAATTGTTCACTTTCTTTCATGATTGACTGTGACAGGACAACAGAGCTTTGATCTGCTTGGTCAGTCCTGAGATTGCTTAGATCTGTTGATATTTTTTAATTACACAGAGCAATAGGAAGAAGTATGCGGACAGGCGGGTTAAATCTTGGTCAAAGGGTCAGGTTTTGAGGAGCATCCTAAAAGAGGAGAGAGAAGCAGAGATATTTTAGAAGAAAATTCCAATGCTTAGTACTTTGGCCAATGGCACTGTCACCAATTTAGATAGTGGCGAAGACGAAGAGCAGCGTTAGAGGAGTTGCACTGGAGATTTTCACTGAGAAAGGGAGGGGCAAACAAAAGAAATCTTTTAAAACCTGTTTACTATGCATCAAGAGGAATTCTTACTCCTTCTCAAATAAATATGGTTCAATAAAAATGATGTCTTCCATTAGTAGCAGAGGATTAATGTAGCTTGAAATGAACAATGATTTTTCATTTCTAGTAGTTGGTATGATGAGATATTTTATAACTGAATATAAATCTTATATAAATCACCACTATAATTTTATGCGTTTCTACATTTAAAAATGCACATTGGCTTTATTTACTATGTATTAAAGTGATCCTTGAAAAATAGTTTTGTAGCAGATTCCAGACTGCCTACAATGGTGAGGTTGCTGTGCAATACTGAGTGCCAAGGCTTGACTCTGGGGGGAAAAATAGAATAAATCTCAGGTGACAGATTTCAATTTGATGTAAATGTAAATGCTTATAGTGGGAAATTAGCTCCTACAAAGTCATAGCTCCTAAACATTAACACCCATCGTGCATCAACCTGTTAAAGTGCAAGAAGTCAATAAGACATTTATTGTTTTTGGTGATTCAGGAAGCTCTGGTGTTTACTTATCCTCAATCGAAAGCCACTTAAAGCTCCACTAATACTGCTTTCAGATCAATGACCACTGAAGTAAACCTTAAACTAGGAAGATATAGGTGACACCAACACTGAATTAATTAGATGCTGCAATGTTCCTGTCTCTGAGTGGAGACACTTAGCTCATTTTACTATTATGGTTGGAATTTCTTATAAATCTTTTAAACCAAATACAATTCCAAATACAATGATGAATTCTCTTTTATTTAATATTAAAATATTTCTTACTTCTGAAAAAAGACAGAACGCATGAATAATTATGATTTATCTTTCTAAATCAAATAAGAAAGGGGGCGATTTTCATCTGCAGCACAACAGTTTGATAGTGTGTTCATTCTGATCACCTGACAACATACATGGGAAGCTTGTCCTATTTTGATGGTGTGCCCTGTCTAAAATATGTGTGGCAAGCTGTCTAGTGCTGCTAAACTGTTCGTAGGTAACTCGACCTTTGGGAGATTAGAGATACAGGATGGCAATTCTAAAGGGAAGACATTTTCTGCAGTATTTTTGATGTCTTAGACGCTCCAACCACACCACTGGAAGGGTAAGATGCACAATGTCCGAACTCCAAAGACTGACTGGTACAAATGGTGAGTTATTGGGTTCTGTGCAGGATGATTCACTTAACTGAAGTGAACAGGATCAGATTAAAGATAGATAGGACAGGTTAGAAAATAACTTGTTATAGCACAACCATTGCTGAAAGCTCCACTGAAGAGCATAGAGAGGCAGATATTAGATATTCAACTGTCAAAAGAAAAAAAAACTGCACAATTAATGAGCCTAATGGGTAGTATGCCAGGGGTTTACTGTTATGTATCAGAGATATGGAAGGACCTTTCTTCCTCCTTGCATACGGTTCCGGCATTTGGAATTGCAGATATCCATGGAACACATAATTACTTATTGGAACTTATGATTACTCATGTAGTTATGGCAGAATGGCCCTTCTTGCAAGAGTGTGCGCAGTTAATATCTGTGAGTATTGCTTGTATTGACAGAATGGCACCCCTATAAGACAAAAATAAATCATTAATTTATATGTTGCCATAATACCAACATGTATTTACTAATCAAATTCAACCTTGGTCGAGAAAGCCACAGGAAGAGCAGCATGGTGGCTCATTGGTTAGCACTGCTGCCTCACCCTTGGGCGAATTTCTGTGTGGAGTTTGCACATTCTCCCCAGGTCTGCGTGGGTTTCCTCCAGGTGCTCCGGTTTCCTCCCACAGTCCAAAGATGTGCAGGCCAGGTGGATTGGCCATGCCAAATTGCCCATGGCATTCAGGGATTTGTAGCTTAGGTGCATTATAGGGAGATGGGACTGGGTGGAATGCTCTGAGGGGCCGTGTGGATTTGTTGGGCCAGAGGGCCTGTTTCCACACTGTAGGGATTCTATGATCTAAGTTCTAAGAAGGCCCTACAGGTTAGGAATTCCCATGTTTGATCATTAGTTTGGTGGGCTGCAACAAGAATGCTATGAAAAGTATTGTCGTTAGCTCCGGGTGAAATGTCAATCTGAATTATCATTCTAAATAGAGCTGTTTGCATTGTTACTTAAGGATAAGGTAAGGCTCAACTTGAAGGAAGGGAAAATTGATGAACAACAGATCAAAATAAAAGAAAAAGCATTAATATGTTTTTATGGGAGAGGATTGAACATGTTTTAGGAGAAGGTGTGAATCCATGTTTTGAATATGTTTTTACTTAAATATGCCTTTACACTAAAACTTTTTGATGCAGATAGCAGATCTTAAATGAAATGTTACTCTGGAACTCCAATCTATTCCTTGTCCTCTGAGGAGAGATTGAAAACAGTTTAGGGTTAGAGTTTAGAAGGATGAAGGGCGATCTAATTGAAGTGTATAAGATGCCTAAAAGGATTGACAAAGTGTATGTTGAATGGATATTAGGGGGGCAAAGGGATGGCATATTTAAAAAAAAAGATGAGGAATTACATCTCTGAAAGGGTTGTGAATTTGTGGAATTCAGTACACTGGAGTCTGCTAAGTGCTTGGCCACCTGAATAAATTTAAGGAGGACATAGACAGATTTTTAATTAGTAATGGGTTTAAGGGTTATAGGGAGTGGTGGGAAAGTGGAGTTTGAGGCCAAGATGAGATCAGCCATGATCATATTAAATGCCAGAGCAGACTGAAGAGGCTAAATAGCCTAGTGCTGCTCCTAGTCCTTATGTACATTCGTAGGGTAAACTCGCATCACAACAAAAATATTTGTGAATGATTTTCTCAATAGCTACAACGGGAATCTTCACAAAACCGTAGAAAATTAATCACATTGCAAATGCAATATTTGGGTGCGGATCACAATTTACAAAATATCAGACAATATACACTCATCTTACACAACAATGTCAATTTAGAGTTTATCGTGCATTGTGAATAATTTAGTTCATTACAAAGAGCATTATATCCGAATTCTATTTTTGTGTTTCATACTTATAAATTAGACCATAATCCAGAAATGCTCACAAAATGGAAAAGTCTCCATTTCTCTCAACTAATTTTCAGAACAGAAGTGTAGATTAGAAGCTAATTTTAAGAACAGAAACTTAATTTACAATAGATGGATAGCAGAAGCTAAATGTTACAAGCATTTAACTTCAAAAAATATTTTGCAGTAACAAACAATTGCTGTTACAATAATAGAGGCACACCTGATATCTGAACCTATTGTAACACAAATGTAAAAGAAAAATACTGCAGTTGCTGGAGAACTGGAAAAAAAGTGTTGGAGAAACTCAACAGATCTGGCAGCATCTTCTGAATGAGAATCTAATCAAATTTAAAACATTGAGTTTGTTTCTTTCCCTACAAATGCTGCCCGAACTGCTGATTTTCTCCACTCCTTTGTTTCCGTTGTTTCGGAATCACAGAGTTCCAGCAACCACTGCTTAAACACAACTCCAAATTTATTATTGCATGATAGAATGAGAAATGAATGTTCGACAAGTGACATTTTTTGGTTTTGAATTGGTCCTGAAGTTGTGATCAGTCCAGTTCCAACAGTAGAAAAACAGCCTGTCCATTCATATAATTGAAAAATAAGGTGACAATACATATTCTGATCTGTCCTTGCTTGGTGGAAGACATTGGGCTAAATTCTACACTCCTTTGACTAAGTTCAAGTTTAGTCAAGTTCCTGGAGAGATGCTTGTTACATGGCTAAGTGAACTAACTCACCATATCTTACTGAAGGCACTACATCTGTGTTAAAACTTTAAGCGCACATTAAATACCTACCATATCCCTGTGGAGTGTCTCATGTCTGATTTCAACCCCACCTTACTACATGACATTCCTGAACAATTTGCCACTCAGTAGATATCCAGAATTCATTGGTACCCTTTGCGTCCACGACATCTTAAAAAGTCTGTTATGCACCCACCCACAGTGAGTGCAGAGTTGCCCTGCAAGATTCCTGAAAATCACCATGAAATGGAGGAATTTCAATACTCTGCAGTGCAGGGACATGGAGGCCCTACTAGACAGTGTGGTACAGAGGCAGGACATCTTTCAGACCAGGAGTGGAGGAGATGACTCCAGACCATGCCAGCTTTATATGAAGCTGCCAACTAGGTTAAAACAACTCAGTCATTTCGGGAAACATTTGAGTGAAAGGTACCTTGACTTGACTGAGGCCTGCTGATAACCTAGACAAGCATTCTTCCTTTGTGTATACGCTAACAGTATGGTAAGATAGCAGCAATGTGAGCCTTGTAACTCTGGCTGAAAGAGTTCAAACGCACCTGCATATATGAGATGAGTAGACTTCTTTGTCCAAGCTTTAGAATGTACAAATTTCTTGAGTAATTTAGATCCTTCATAACAGTTCTTACTTTGCAAGAATACTTAGTGTTATTCGTGAAGCCTGCTCAGGTAAACAAACCTGCTCAAGCGTGGCTGCATTATTAACTGATGCCTGCAGAAGCAAGTGGGGCTGAATCCATAGAACAGAATCGTAGAAGCCCTACATCGTGGAAACAGGCCATTTGGCCCAACTAGTCCACACTGACCTTCTGAACAGTATCCCATCCAGACCTATCCCCAACCCTTTCCCTGTAACCCTGCCATTCCCACGGCCAATCCGCCTAACCTGCAACTGGATATTGGGAGGAAACCAGAGAACCTGACGGAAACCCACGCAAACACAGGGAGAATCTGCAAACTGCACACAGACAGACCCCTGTGGGTAGGGTCGAACCTGGATCCCTGGTCCTGTGAGGCAGCAGTGATAACCACTCAGCCAGCTGAATATTCTATTCTGTTCATTTTCATTTTCCAAAAGTGGCTGAATTTAAAAAGACACAATACGCAAAATATTCACACGCGGTTCAGTTGTGTTGAAAAGAATGGTAGGGAACGGAAGACAAAGAGAGCATGGCTGTTCGGGCAGTGGAAGGATCCTGGAGAATGGAGGGAGTAAATGGAATGCAGTGATAAGGCAAGAGGGACAAGGAACAGTGGGAACTGCATATTGACATGTGGAACACAATGGGGGTAATCTGGTGTGATGGAAAAGGAGAAATGGTTAGTACTTGAATAAAGAGTCAGGTAAAACTAAGGTTGACACAGGGACCTGGATGAGTGGAATCAAGGGAAAGAGCAGGAATATCAAAGGAGGAAGTGGCAGAGGCCAGGAGCCAGAGGGAGAGATTGAGGAAGGGCCGACAGGACACCAGAGGGAAGGAGGACACCAACTACAGTGTTAGAGGGGGAAGAATAGTGCGTGATTTAATTGAATGAAAAAGTAACAACCAGCATCTTTGTCCTAAATCAGTTTGCAAAAGGTGACTTTGTCAAAAATAGGCAGGACACATAAGAGCAAACTATAACTTGCTTATAGCAGCACATTTAACTGAGATACTCAAAACAGATACTGACATGTACTAGTGATAATGGGAACTGCAGATGCTGGAGAATCCAAGGTAACGAAATGTGAGGCTGGATGAACACAGCAGCCCAGCAGCATCTCAGGAGACATGTACTACTGTGCAAACATTCAGTTAGTGGCTTAGTGCTAAAGGGAAGCACTCCCTGTAATACAAAGGTGAATAAGCTCTATCAACTCCTCACACCAACACTCCAATCATGTCTTAAGATGCATTTCATTCTGACAAAAAGTGTAAGAATAAAGAACATAATAAACAAGAGCACAAATAGGCCATTCTGCTCACCTGCTTGCCCTGCCATTCTATCAGATCATGTCTGATCTGTGCCAGGTCTCAATTCCTATTTCATGCAAGCTCCTCATAGCACTCAAATCACATGTTTTTGCCCATTCACTCATTCTAACCATATCCTGCTTGTAGATTCCTTATGCCTTTGTATCAGCTGCATATAAAAATATAAATATTTGTTCATGCTGAAAAATGCCATCCTTACCCTGTGAATGCTTGATCCGCAGCTAGGAATAGCAGATCGGAGGCTTTCTGATTAGATTGCTGTTGATATTCAATCTCCTCTTCAGCACAGACACATTCCCCTCACTCTCCTGACAGCTCAGTGGCCTGCTCCTTGAAAGGATCAGGTTCCTTATGTTAGGCATCACCTACTCCCTCTTTGTGTAGGTGTGTATGTGCTCATTGTACTCAATACTTCTCTCCTTTTCCAGAATTAAGAGACATTAGCATGGCTGTATGAGTATGACATCATAGATATTGTGGTGTTGAAAAGTGCTGTCAAACACAAGTTGCTGCAGTGCATCTTGTGTCTGGTACAGACTGCCGCCACTGTGCATTGGTGGATGGACTAAGTAATGGTTGATGTACCAGTCAGGTCCCTGTTTTGTTGGTTGATGGTGTTGTATTGCGTGAGTGTTGCTGAAGCTTCACTCATCCAGGCAGGTTGGCAGTATTCATCATACTTCTCATTTGGGCCTTGTACTTGGTGAATAGATTTTAGGGAGCCAGGAGGTGAGTGAATCGCTACAAAATTCCCAGCCTCTGACCTGCTGTTATAACCACAATATTTAAGTTGCTGGTCCAGTTCAGCTTCAGGCAATGCATGACCCTTCCAGAATGGTGTTCGTGGAGGATACAGTGACATTATGCTTTTGAAGGTCCAGGGAATTAAATGATGCCTTAAAACATTTCCTTTAAAAGTTGACTATGACATCGCCTATGTTTACTTGCTCTTAAAATCTTTATCAATACTTTTTTTAACTTTTAGACTTGACTGCTCTGACACTTTTCCAACTGACTTTCTATATTCCACTGACTTTAAATTTAGCACCATCCAAATCTCTAATGCCAATACAGTAGGAACTGCCGATGCTGGAGAATCTGAGATAATACAGTGTAGAACTGGATGAACACAGCAGGCCAAGCAGCATCAGAGGAGCAGGAAAGCTGATGTTTCAGGTTGAGACCCTTCTTTTGACCCAAAACATCAGCCTTCCTGCTCCTCTGAAGCTGCTTGCTCGACTGCCGATATCCTAGTTTTCACACATTGTAAACAGCCTCAAATTTAATTGTTCCATCATTTTGGTCTTGCCTTCAGTTATCAGGTTCCTTTAAACTGGATTTCCCTCCCTAAATCCCATTACTTTGTTATGTCTCTTTCTTGCTTTATAGCATTCCGTAAAACCTATCTCCTTGGCTAAGTTTTTTGTCACATACTGGACGTTCTAAATTTCCTTAATATGGCTCATTATTACATTCCGTTTAACATGTTGCTGTAAAGCATGATGGGACGTTTCATTATCTTAGCCTTATATAAACACTAAGTGTTGCTGTTAGTGTGATGGCACATTAAAGCAGTTGTGTTTCATCATGAGCTTCCATTTATCATTTCTTTACAAACTGACCTGAATCAATATTGAACTGCACACATTACAATAGATTTACAGTAATTCAATTAAATAGTCTATTCTGTAGTATGGATTGAAAGTTGTGTTTTGATTTTAGAAGAAATTAATTTTATCCCAAGAAGAATTTGGAGATGTCAAACTTCCACAAAAAATTGACCTTCAATATAAGTTTCTTTTCATATTTTAGTAGATGGAAGTTGGACTGAATGGAGCAAATGGTCAGCGTGTGGAACAGAATGCACACATTGGAGAAACAGGGAATGTTCAGAACCAGCACCAAGAAACGGTGGGAAGGAATGTGATGGACTTGTTATGGAGTCAGAAAACTGCACAAATGGTTTATGTCCACAAGGTATATACCATTTTATTATATGATTTTTTACTGGAAAGAAGAAAGCATGCCACACAGAAGTGTGACAAAGCACAAATTTTACAGATATTCCATGGTTTATTCAGAAAGAAATGTAAAACATTCAGGTTTAAATTTATTGGAAGAATTAGATCTAGAACTAAAATCAAAATATCTCCAACGTAGGCAACGTTGATATCTCTATATATTATTATAGGTATAACAGTGATTAAAAACAAGAATTTACTAGAAAACAAACTAAAACTTACCACTATGCTGAACTGAAATATTGTTTTGATTTTAAGCTGTTCTGTTATTCTCAAAGATCCTAAAAATGCAGTTGAAATGGTTATACAAAGTAAGATTGAAAAAATACAGAAAATTGAGTTACATGCAGTGTAATAAAATCAATTCACCAAAATTGATTAAGCAAGCACCAGGAACAACATTATAGTGTTGGCAACCTTCCATCTCAGAAGGTGGTGGTTTACAATGTGTTGGTCAACTCTATTTTAAGCATTACCTAATATGCCTCAGGAACCCCACTCTAGCATGGCAGGCATGATTGATGTAGCCCTCCAAATAGTCAACCTTATTAGTCTTGGTATCAGTGACAGTCTCCCGGTTGTCACTGTCAAATGCCTACTGCCTTTTTGTTTAACTTGCAGGTGGCCTTGTAATGGGGATATAGGTACCCAGGATATTGTGTGGCCAGTTCATTCCACAGAAGGTCTTTGGATATATTGCTGTCATTGGTCAGATGATCTTGGCTGAGCCAGAGCAAATGTTTGCTTACCAATGGTGATGATGATAAAATGAGAATGTTCCAGGAACACGGAGTTGTGGAGTGCACTGAGGATGCAGGCTTGATATCCTTGCAGTTTGGTGATCTCAGTCGAGTTCTGTTGTTTCACACTGTCTCTCAGCTTTGACATGGCAGTTGTAACTTTTACAAACTGTGTGTTAATTTCAGCATCATGGTTGATGATGTTCCAAACTAAGACCTTCTCTTTTTTGAATGGGTTTGAGCTCTCTGAGTATTGTTGGAGCAGCACTCATTCAGGCATGTATTGAATATTCCATCACACAAATGATTGGTGTCTTTAAGATGGTGGGCAGGGTTTGGAGAATTAGGAAAAGAGTTGGGCACCACAAAATCTTCTATCTCTTACCATTCAGGAGATAAGTCAAGATTTTGAGTAATTTGTAAAGCATTAGCTAGACAGTGGAGTTAAAAGTGGTAAGCCTAACTTGAAGGTCAATTCATTTTCTAACTGTGATTTTTTTTAAAAAGTCTTCTGATTTCTGGGTATCAAACCTTTTGCTTGTAAGACATTTAATTGTCGGAAAGCTTCTAGAATATTATGAATAATTACATTCCCTTGAATAGGTTTTTTGTGCATAGTATTAATTCTCTGCAGTCAACAATGAATTGTGACCAACTGCAGCTCATAATTCTCTCAGGAGTCTGTGACAACAGTAAAAGCACCTTGTAAGGATGTTCAAACTGGAGACATATCGGAATCTGTTCAACTTTTTCCTTCATCTTAAAGGTTTGGAGATCAAAGAGATGGTGACTTAACTTGGCTCAGTATGAGAACATGGCTTGCAACACATCAGGATAGGGGGAATCTGCAGCATTGTAACATTCTCACAGTCATAGTAAATAAAGTATACCACATCTCATGGTGCCCACATGTGATGCACTCTGAAAGTATACTTCAGACAAGCAATAGGAATTCACATGAAGGTGTAAAACAGTATGTTAAACATTATTTGATCTATTAAAATAATAATTCTGGTCTGAACGTCTTAGACACAAGAAGTATCCCGTATAATGAAATTGTGAATTGATACTGCTCATCGGGCAGATATTTTGATTGATTATATGGTAGAAGGTCTGGGATTGATGTTAACCATATATGTTAATGTTTGTAAGCAAGAAGAGTGATGAGACCTTATCTATAATAAGTTGCTGTCATCTCTGGTGCAAGAAAATACTAGATTATTTTGCTTTTACACTGTTTCCCGTGTCATTGGCATTGTTTCATGGTAGAGACTGTTAAAATAGTGGTGAATATGGGCTTGACAAATTTTAACTTCTAACAATGGATTGTTATATCTGAGACCTATTTTGATTAATACAGTTTCACCAAAGAAGAAATATGGATCTAACTGACTATGGTGGTCACCTGACCATAGATCTTTAAGCAGGCTCTTTGAGGCCTTTGTCTCAGAATAGCAAAATCTGCCTGCATTGGAATTAACATTTTTATCTAAATACATCAAAAGCAAGCTTTTGAGTCAACATCAAGAAATTTGCATTTCCTGCTTAATTCATACGTGTTTGATAATTCCATATATTGGAAGATGAAAGTCTAGCTTTCCAGCTAGCCAGCTCAAACATATGGTGGGAACCAGACACAGAAATGCACACTGAATTTTATTTCATCAGTTACCTTTGAATGGCATCATGGAGAGAAAGAAATAGAAGAATCTGTTTTTAAAAAATTGGAAGACTCTTTCCCCTTGCCAGTTTCTCTCATCATCACTGTAAATAAAATACAGCGAAAAAACATATTGGGAAAATGTCCGTTCACTCAGAACTTAAAGATAACTACAAGTTTTACCATTGATGAGGTTACAAGTCATATATTTGACAATTGGGTATCTGGATAAATATCTAACATGCCCAACATCAAGGATGCTGAGGATTTTTAAACTGTGTAATTTTCATTCCCTTCATTGACCTTTTAAGTTAGGCCCCTACTACTGCAGAGAGGGCACCTTACTGTGTTATGATTTAAAGCAGGTTAAGATGGTGATGGTGAGAATAAGGAATATATCAGGCACATAAAACATTTCCACGGGGTAAATTGAGAATTAATATTCTCACTTATATTGCAGTATTCTTTCAACGTGTCTGTGCAGTGGAAAACTGCAGAAGTATTTGCAGTAAAGAAAATACGAAGGACACATAGTAGCATGGAAGGAATGTCATTGGACTAGTGATCCGGAAACCCAGGCCAATAATCTGAGATTCAAATGCCACCATGGCATCAAGTGAAATTTTAACTCAATTAATAAAATCTGGATTTGAAAGCTAATCTCAGTAATGCTGGTCATGAAACTATCATTTGTTGTTGTAAAAACTCACCTAGTTTACTTGGTCACAGCAAAGCCCAAGGGCCAGCGTGCGGCTATGCTCAGGTTAAGAGCATGTGGCCACTATGCTTGGGCCATGTTTATGATTTCTGTCCATGGCCATGAGTTCACTAACCTCCTTTGGAGAAGGAAATCTGCCATCCTGAACTGGCCTGACTGATGTACAACTCAAGATCTACAACAAAGTGGTTCACTCTGAACTGCCCGTTGCAATTACCTTAACAAGCTTCTCAATTCAAAGCTGATCAGGAAACAGAGAATAAAAGTTAAATGTAATGGTGTACCACAGAGCTCAGTTTTGCGACTGCTTCTGCCTATTGAACATCAATGATTTAGTGTGGTTAGCTGGAATAGCATCCAAATCTGCAAGGAGATTTGTAAGATGTGAAATGTGCAAAAAATGTGGTAGCTGCAGTTCAATGTCAGAAAGATCAGATGTACTGTAGAGATTGAAAGCTCTCCCTCAAGAATGAAGCAATGAAAGGAGTACTGAATTTTATCAAAAGAGATTTAAAGTGTAGAGATATGATGGTGAGCCTTGAAAAATCCTTAATAGGGATGGAATAGGGCATGACATTTGGGGTTGCACACAATGTTGAATATAAAATGTTACAGCACAGATTCACAAAGATTGCAACTGGAATATGGGGTAATACGGTTATGAAAATTACTTTAAAAATTGGGAATGGCTTCATTAAAATTAATGAGATTATGGAATGATTTGATTGATGTCTTGAAAATTGTGAAGGGCTGCAACAGATGGATAAACCCACACTGTTCTGAGTTATTGAGGCATCTAGAATGAGAGGATAAAGCTATATGATTAAATGCAAAAAGATTAAGAAAAGACAGCAGGAGAAAGTTTGCTTTACAGAGAGGATATTGAGTCTGTGGAATGCATTGCAGGAGCTGATGACTGAAGCAGAGACCAGTTAACAGTTAAGAGTGATCAAAATAAGTGGATGAAGAAATGAAAGATGAACAGATATGCGAACACTGAATGTGAGAACAGGGCAAGCACATGAGATTATGACTGCTGCTAGTATGGAGGATAAAACCTGATGCATTCTAGTTGGGATGAACAATCTCTCCACTTTTGAATTTCTGTATAAGATGCAAAACCTTGCAAATATGAACTCTTGGGGCTCTGAGATCTGTAAAATTGATAAGGATTTCTCATAAGATTCACCTTTTCTCTGTCTGCAGCTAGAATGAGACTTATAGATCACCTACCTAGGAAATGCAAAGCTGAAGCCTTTAATAACAACTAAAATAAAAACATGTTTACAGTACACAGTTATTGCATTATTATGTATGTTCAACAAGGTAGGAGCTGACTAGATGCATTGTGAGTATGAATCTGCAGAGTTTGCTTGGCCATTTGGAATCAGGTCAACTCCAGGAAAGGGTGTATCTGCTCTGTTGAAAACTGTACAACCTTACATTTATTTACATTTAAAAAATGATCAATTGTTTACCCATTTGCACGTTTGTTAACATCTTGTCTTTTAATGCAGTCCTCAGCATTATTGGCCGTGCCTCCCCAGTTTGCTATGATCATCAAATTTAGAAACTGAGGATATATTTCTTTGACTTACGTGGAGATGTTGACAAAGATGTCCGGAAAGATAAATAATTTGGCGGAGTGGACCCAGATAGATATTTGCCCCTTCCTGCTACCATAGCAATTAAACTTTGATCTTAAAGAAGCTTTAGAATGTCAATGGGCAACCTTCTTGAACTACCACCAAATAAAACCCTTTGTCAGCCAATGGCCACTTAAGGGCCTCAGCCCGCATTGGTCTGATTACCTGTCATCCTGGCAGGTGAGAAGGGTGGCTGCTTTCCCAACAGGGCAACCTGCCAGGTATATTTGAGGGGTTTCCATTAGTCCCATCTGAGGCAATCAGAGATGGGGATGGGGTGTGCAGGCTGATGGCTGCTGTAATTAATCTACTGTCCTTACTTCTGACATCCTTGAGTCTCCTCTCCGCACAATTCCCATTGCATGGTTGAGAAGCCTGGGCCTCCAATAATGCTGTTCAACCCTCTCAAGCTGCTCTCTAGAAACTCACTGAACAGTATTTAGTTGATGCTTGATTTGACAAGCTTTTTCACTGGTGAAGGTGGGGAGTTAATCGCCCCCAAGTCACATTCTCAAGAGCAGCCAGGAACAGACAATAAATGCTGGCCAACCAGCAGTATCCACATCCCACGAGTGAATAAGTATTTTAAAAGTGCCACAACGTCTCATGCACAGGAGACTAATTTCCAGCCTTTTTTATGATTACCATGTGAACATTTTTAATTTAGACTATGACTAATGGTGACTCCAGCATTAGCTTTTGTGCAACTTTACTTTCCAACCCTTCCATTCTGAATATCCTACCTTTTGCTTCTCCTGTCTGCCTTCATTTTATTTAACCTATTTTTCCTAATCGATTTGTTCAGAGATGTTATCATATACCTCTAGAGCGGGTGGGGATTTGAACCCAGGTTTGTCAGTCTAGAAGTAGGGAGACTACCTGTGCACCACAAGATGGTTTCTTGTTCTTATATTTTTAAAGACTTACTAGATTTGTTCACTAATTTCACTGTAGAGTTTGGTCCCCAATTAACAAAATAATTATCTCTTTATGATATAATCATTACTAATTGACTTCCAATCAAGCTCTCCACCCAAAAAAGGGAATGAATGAACTTGTTGAGTTTCATTACCATGTCATATAGCGTTAATAGAAATGTAGACTTTTCATTCCTGGCAACCCATTTTTCAGATTACAAATGGAATGACAGCAGGTGGAAATCATCCTTTTTGTCTGTGAATTTCTCTGATTTCTGTCATTTGTTTGTCTCTACTGCATTATCATAGCTACAATTCAACCATCTACAATTCTCCAAATAAGCAAATTATAAGCTTTCCATTCTTTGGTTGGGACCTTCCTGTTTTCAGACTAAATCCAAGTGTGAAAATGTTGCCAGGCAGAAAAATCAAGAGGGCATTATTTGCTCCTGAGATGCTGCTTAGCCTGCTGTGTTCATCCAGCCTCACATTTTATTATCTTGGAATTCTCCAGCATCTGCAGTTCCCATTATCTCAAGGCATTATTGTGTTTGGTCAGTGGGAAGGGTGGAATGGAGAGGTGAGTCAGAAGATGGACAGGACCACAATAATCCCCTACTTACATCCACCTATCTCTATTATGCTTATTCCGCTCCCACTACCCAAACAATTTATTTCTGGGCTCCCCTTCCCCTCTCCACTTTTGACAAAAGGTTTCAGACTGAAATGTTGACTTTCCTGCCCCTCAGTTGCTGCCTGACCTGCTGTGCTTTTCCATCTTTCTATTTATTGACTCTAGCTTCCAGCATCTGCAGAGACCTACTGTCTCCAATTGACAGTTCCAAGTGATTACTGTATTTGAGTCTCACTGATGTTTGCTATATCTGGTTCTGCCTAGCTATTGAGGTGAGGCTTCTGTAAGGTGTTCAGTGGATCAGTTAGAGTAGTTCAGGGATCACTAAAGAGCACTTCCAGGGATAAAGTAAGTTGGAGAAGAAAACAGATTAAAAAAAACACAGAAGTTCCCGCAGGAAAGAACTGTTAAGTAACGTTGCAGAGAAGGCGATGTAGGGCACACAGAAAACTGGAAGAACCACAGATGCTGGGAATCTTAAACAAAAACAGAAACTACTGGAAAATCTGCACAGGTCTGGCAGAAACTGTGGAGAGAAATAAGAGTTAACTATTCGGTTCCAGTGACCCTTCTTCAGGTTATAAGGCACCCCGGCTCTCTGCAGTCAGAACTTGGGAAGATGCTCTACAGTTGTTATGAACCAGATGAGGCCCCCTCAAAATATTTTACAAAGGTAGCGTAGACCTTAAATTTTTCTTATTTTAAAGGCAGAGTGAAGTGTTGTGTTCCAGGTGTAATGTGGCTGGTCAATCTACTCGACATAAGTAAAACACAATGCATTAAAATACTGCAGTTAAAATACAACCAAAAAACACTTAGAATGACAACTCTATTGGAAAACTTAATTGAATAATAGATACTGTAACTATTACTAATAAGCTGTTCCAGTTAGTAACATCTCACAAAAAGACCCCTTGGCAAAATGGCAACTTCAGACACAGATTCTCACATGCAGTTCTACAATCTAGGAGGAAGAAAAATCACGAGAAAATACAGAGTAGCAGCTGGGAGACATTTACTAAAGCTTCCAACTCTATTGAGATCCCAACAGCTTCTGGTCTACTGACAAACCAAAAACTAGAAATCTTGATCTATGAGAGATCATTCAGTCTGTTCAAAAAAAAGGTCTCCCAAGCTGTTTACTCAAGTGATCATGATATACTGTTCTGTGCCTCTGCCCTTCTCCAAAAAAACGACAAAATAGCCTCTTAAAACCACAGTATTGTCACACAGTTTGTAGCTATTTAATCCCAGCTGATGGTTGTGACATGACAAGTCAGATCCCAGGTAAAATATGGCTTGGTAGACGAAATTGCCTTTCTGCTGAGAGATCTTTTCTTCCCAACTGAACTTGTTTCTATCTAATCACACCTGTTTCTGTAGGTTTTAAAAGAATACCCTGAGTGAACACTTCAGTAATTACCCCACCAGGTAGCTTATACAATTATTTTGCATAAGTCACATGATTTCTTGAAAATACTACTTTTATGTTGCCCCGCTGCTAAAAAATATTGAGTTTCTGATCTTTAAAAAGACAAATCATGTTAACAGAACTCAAATCTAAACCCCATTCACTGCTACTTTAAAATCCAAGTTCTTAAATAAAAATGATTTTTTCAACCTTCATTACGTATGTGCAGAATTAATAATATGGTTAGGTTCAGTGATATGTCAAGAACAATTGGATAGCTTTATGCAGTTAGAACTCAAGAAATAGTTTGGACTTTCATTAGGCATCTAAGTGTTGGAATAGTGCTCAGGAAAATTCCTGGTAAGTGTGACGGTTCAGAAGAAACTGCTTTCAATAGTTCACTGTATCTGCGTGATGTGGGTGAAAGAAACCCACAAGCAGTATTTACTTAGTGCAGTCGGCAAGATTTTTGCTTGGGAATAAAGGTAGGAGCAGTATTGGTTTACTGAAGCTTGCTGTTTGGGAGAAAATTGAATTATGCCTGTTGATAAATATTGGACTACAGTTTCCAGAATCCAGAGAACCATATTGATGGAAAAGGAAGATGAACAGCTAGAAAATGAGAGGTTATTGAAGGAATTCGTGATGGAGGACTCTTGAGGGGATTTTCAGACTAGGTTACTGATTGGAAGCCCTTGCAAAGTTTTAATGAGATTTGGTAGCCCACAGTATTGTTGACAAGTAGGAGCGGAGCAATTTGGATTATGACAGATCTGTGGGATCTGTCTTGATCTCAATTGATATTTGACATGTTTTGCCAGGTATTTCACCAGAGTTTGTCTGTTATTCATGTGGCCTTGTTAAGTTTGGGATGTTAGAATACTAGTTACATCTATCATTACATTTTTGCCAATAATCTTTCCATATTTATTTGGTGAGGTCTTATTTTCAAAAAAAAAGGTCATAATGTTTGTTGACTAAAGAAGCTGGCTGACTTGTTTTTAATAGTAAACCAGAGGCAGCCTGATACTTGTATAATTGGCCAAAGCATCAATCTGGTTAAATATAAAATTCGTAATGACTATTTGTAAAAGGTAAAATTGCAATAGTTTTACCATACCACAGGGTATCTGTCTCATTAATGAAAGAGAGAGGCAACCAGTGGTGGTTTTACCTGAGGGTCACCAGGCCTCACACAGGGGGAAAGTCTAAGGAGAAGCATCCTCAACCACTGTAGGAATTGAACCTACACTGTTGGCATTACACTGCATTGCAAATCAGCTGTCCAGCTAACTGAGCTAATTGGTGCCCATAGCTATTTGACAAGTGACCTGAGAAAGAAATCGGTGCATCCTCCAATCTTGGTGATAATACTTGTTAAATGCTGATCATTGGTAATACCTTACAGACTGAGGAAAAACACAATCTCCAAAATGTTCTTGGAATGGATGTTGTTGGGTTTTTCCAGCATTTATTTTCAGAAAAATGGGCAAAGAAAGACAGTGCTGAGCCCACTTTTGTTTTTTAGATCTTTGACTGATTTGGATTTACTCATAGGAAATTCAAAGTGAAAGTATATTGATAGGACAAAATGTAAACAGGTTTCACAATTAAATAAGAAGAATGCCATTGTAATCATAAAATTGTGAAACAAAAATAAGTTTACAAAGGGAAAATGGAGTTCATTTGGAAGTATATAGGATAATTTTTTTCTCAACAGTAATTATGTTAAAGGTTAAGGGGAGGTGTGACCCACAATTGCTATCTTGGCTAAAGTACTTTTACTACTTCCAGTTTCCTACTTCCCATTCCTAATCCTTGTCCTGAATTTCCGACTCAAGATTACTTACCTTCTCCCTAAGTTCTCTCATTAATTCTCGATCCTCCACTTGAAATATTCACTCAGAATTAGAGGAGGCTTGGGTTGTAATATTCCTAAAGCAAACCCATCAACTCTTGAAAGATTTTAGTTAGGGTCCTATTTTCCAAAAACAATGCAGGTTCACAAGCTGTCAGGAGAATTACTCATTGCTTTTCATTTTCCCAGAAGAAATTACACATTTTTTTCACATATCAGGAATAGTTTTTGACTGCAGGATCAACTGTGCCAAACTTCACAAATAATAGCATGATGCCACAAATGTTTTCCCCAACTCAAAGACAACTATTGCGAGCGAATTGCTTCAGGATTGTATTTTTTTTTCTCTCATCGCCACTGAAATAACTCGACAGACGCTGGTATCCCATCACCAAATCACACTTTATTTACATGTGTAGATTCCTTCACACTCAGGATGAACTGAACCTACTAGGATGTTGCCTGGTATGGAGGGACGGTCTTACGAGGAAAGGCTGAGGGACTTGAGGCTGTTTTCATTAGAGAGAAGTAGGTTGAGAGGTGATTTATTTGAAACATATAAAATAATCAGAGGGTTAGATAGGGTGGATAGGGAGAGCCTTTTTCCTAGGATGGTGACGGCAAGCACAAGGGGGCATAGCTTTAAACTGAGGGGTGAAAGATATAGGACAGATGTCAGACGTAGTTTCTTTACTCAGAGAGTAGTAAGGGAATGGAACGCTTTGCCTGCAACGGTAGTAGATTCACCAACTTTAGGTACATTTAAGTCGTCATTGGATAAGCATATGGACGTACATGGAATAGTGTAGGTTAGATGGGCTTCAGATCGGTATGACAGGTAGGTACAACATCGAGGGCCGAAGGCCCTGTACTGTGCTGTAATGTTCTATGTTCTATGGCAGTCCTGTTTATATTTGTCAGCCAGGACTCCCTAGTTGGACCTGATTATCAGCTCCAAGCACCTGGCTGACCTTGTTACTATCGCTACAGTTCCCATCTTAAAATTATGCATTCTGGCTTTCCACATTGTGCATTCATTACGTACTCCCAAGCAAACTTGTCATTTTACAACTATTCCCTCCAATTTTTCAAGGATTCTCAATTTCAGAATTTGGAAAGCCACTTTCCTCAACATTATTAAGGTTCAGAATAGCTATTAAATGCCCAGTTAAGTGTCATTTTCTGCTCAGCCTCCATTTTGAAATTGACAGGAAGAGGTCAGATTTGTGGACAGAATTCCAGTGGCCCCGCAGTGGGTTAATCGCTCACCATCCACTCAAAATAGCTACAAGCTTTCCCCTTCCACCCAGGTACTCACTCAATCGAGGTAACCCATAAGCCCCAGCGCAGGCCTTGGCTCCCATTGCAGCCACAAGACCCCCATGCTTTAGCTCCATCCTAGCTCCGAATCCTAAAATCTGATGTCTACATGTTGCTCCAGCAGTGTCTGCTGCACCCAGCCTTGCTGCTGGACCTGCAGAGTTGTTGGTCAATCTCCTCGGTACAATGCACATCATAAAATAAGTGTTACACATTTGTGAAGAGATTATCATTCTTATCCTTTTGGGTCTCCCAACAATGATTGACTGTGACTGAAAGTTTTCAAAGTTTCAGAAGTGGGAAAGGCCAACATAAGCAGCAGATTGCAGAAACATCATTTTAGGAAATGTGGTGATAATCCCACCTACACTCTCTCCACCTATCTTCTTTACTCTCTATCTTCGGTCCGCCTCCCCCTCTCTCCCTATTTATTCCAGTTCCCTCTCCCCATCCCCCTCTCTGATGAAGGGTCTAGGCCCGAAACGTCAGCTTTTGTGCTCCTGAGATGCTGCTTGGCCTGCTGTGTTCATCCAGCCTCACATTTTATTATGCTGGATGAGTTATGATGTTTTTCAGAAAGGGGCACATGAACATTTTGACAGGCTTAGCAAAAAGCACCATTTGCTGGATTTTACAATTTTTATGTGCCAAAGTTATATCAGCAGAAAAGATAAATAATATGAACATTGGAATTTGTAATTAGAAAATTGTCAATTTTAGTAAGATATAGTTGCATTGATATATCCATAGTGAACTTAAATTGCTGTTCACATGTTTTGCTTGCGCAGTATAAACTACAAACTAACTTTACCAGTTAACACTTCAACTGCAAGTATATTGTGCATAGCATGGTTATATTTTAAATTTACATTGTGGCAATAAAACTGGCACTCTAGATATCATTGCCCGATCTACAATCCACATAATTTTTATCTTATATACATTAGTCTTACAGTTAACTTGTTGGCTAGCTCATATAATTAATTACTGGGATCAGTTAGCTCTGTTGGATGAATAACTGGGTTTTGGTGTAGAGTGATTTCAACAGCACAGGTTCAAGTCTTGCGCTCTTCACCATGTAGATCCCACCTTCTTAGCTTCAGCCCTTATGTGGGCATTGTGATCTTCAGGTTAAACTCACCACAAATTGTCTCTCTCTAATGACAGTGTGCTCCTTTGGGGCAATGATAACTTTATCATTACCATTAGGTGAACACTTGAAAAGCTATAATAAACAAAGCAATGGATGGGTGTTGGAACTGGAATGGATAGGTGCCTGATGACCAGTATAGTCGCAATAGGCAGTAAAGCCTCTTTTGATGTTGAAATCATCTGAGCCTCTTAAGCAGAAGTTCTTCCTGAAATTCTTTCATTAATCACCACATACTCCAAACTCCAAACCAGCCATTGCATGAGATTTGTAGCTACTTGTTCCATGGCTGAAGAATAAAGCACTTTTTCAGGCCAAAATAAAAATGCACGCAAACTATAACTCTATGTGTGTGTGTGTGTGTGTGTGTGTGTGTGTGTGTGTGTGTGTGTGTGTGTGTGTGTGTGCGCGCGCGTGTGTATGTGTGTGTGTGTGTGTGCGCGTGCGCATGTGTGTGTGTGTGTGTGTGCGCGCGCGCATGTGTGTGCGTGTGTGTGTGTGTGTGTGTGGGGGGGGGGGGTGTGGGGGGAGGTGGGGGGGTGGTGGGTGGTGGTAACAGTGGTGTCAGCCCTGAGATTTTCTTAATTTTGTTGTGCAGGTCTAGGCAGTAACTATATTTCCTCAGAACTTTGCTTCATGGTACCCTGTTTAAAGCAGCATAATCAGAAGCTAGGAAGTGAGTGGGTTTGCTACTCTCCTCATTGCATTCTTAATGAAGTTGCTACATGTGGAAACCAATGACTTAGAAATGGAAAAAAAAGATTACAGGAAGCTTCACACCTTTATAGTATGGTACAAAATATTTGAGTTCATAGGCACAAGTGAACATGGCACCACCCCATCAACCAATCAATCACTTGTAAAGCATGATTTGAATTATTATGTGTACTGTAACATATAATGAAATTCCTGTAATAGGTGTACCAATGCATAGTTCAACAGAACAATAGTAGTGAAAAAATTATAGACTAAAAATGACCAACAAGGAGGTCTATTAGCCTGTAAGCAAGGTACAAATTTAAAAAGGTAAAATTTGGATAAATACCTGAGTAGGAAATGTTTGGAGGAATATAGGCCAGGAGCAGGCAAGTGGGACTAGTTTAGTTTGGGATTATATTCAGCATGGACTGGTTGGGCTGAAGGGCCTGTTTCTGTGCTGTATGATTCTATGACTCTATGCCTAATATCAAAGAATTACTTAAAATTATAAAACTTTGATTTCATTTTTCATTTACACACATCAGTAACACCTGAACAGACAACTTTTCAAATTTGTAAGCTTGGATGTGAAATCAATGGACTTACTTGAAGATGGAGCCTTAAGTTTAATAAGAATGAATCAACAACTACCAGATTTTGAAAATCAGACAGAAATTGGGTCAGTTTAAGCAAGATATAGAAGGATCATTGGTATTGGCTAAAATATTAAGCTAAACTTACAAATTTTGCCACAGAAAATGGGGAAATAAATAAATGATTTAAGATATCCTTTGACACATTAAGCATTTGAAGTATTTGTCAGTTATGCTTCCGAACATTCTGAACTGTATATTTCAATGAACCACGAAACAAGCAAACACTCTAACATTCATAGCCAATTTACATGTCCAAATAACATTGGATCAGTGGTTTGTTTAATAATTATGGTTTTCAAATGTGGAAAAAAAACATTACTTTTTTGATATTTCAGTATCAGTGTTATTTTAAAAAATCCTAATCCAGTTTTTTTAAAAATTCTGTTTGGATTGCACCTATAGCTCAATAGACTTGAAATATAACTATCCAAGAGCATTGTATTTTGAGATATGTTGTCACAGGTTATTAATTCTAATGCCATTCTCTCAGAAACCATAAATTAAAATATTCTAAGATGATATTAGCATATCACTTTCCTAAATGTTACTTGTAAGGCATTTACAGTTGCTGAGTAAGTCTTTGAGAATTTACAGAAGAAATAAATTGAAAGCTTTATCAGATCCCCCAGCTGTTTTGGAAGTTTTATGCATTAAAAAATATGGTTAATGATAATTGAATGAATTTGTGCAGCAGATAGCGTAGTAATTGAAAAATTGCTTTCACTTCTGGTTTCAAATCCACACTAATTTCACTGTGAATTTTTCTCACTGAGTGTAAGATACCACAAATTTTATGTTTATCAGTTGGGAGCTACTGTGTTATTGTTGGGAAGAGGAACTTTTGATACATATTGAAGAGATTTTTTAATTAGTCCCCAGACCAATAAGGCATAAAATAATGTTGACTTTGCCTCTGAGCACTGAAGTAGGACAAGTGGAAGATGTGTCAGTACGAGATCGTCCTTCTAACAGTGATGACAACATAATTTGGTTTAGAGTGATTATGAAAAGAAATGAGAAAATAGTGAATGTAGAAATGGTTGACCGGAGAATTAATTTCAGTGAGTTAAGAAAGGACCTAGAGTAAATTGGAACAGGTAATTGCAGAAGTTAAGCAATGGAATGGGCAGTACAGAGATAGTTTGGGAACAAATTAAGCATATCCTTTTGAAAAGAAAAGGTAGACTATCCTAAATTAATGCATCCTGGATCACAAAACAAATAGGAGACAAAATAGGAAAATGTGGCTTATGAAATTGTTAGGAGCATGAATCACTTCACCAAGAAGAATATGAAACTGAGCACAGGAAATTTGAAAAGTAAACGAGGCAGGCAAAGAGAGCATTGTCAAAGAGATTTTAGTGTCCTTGTACACAAATCACAGAAAGTTATCAGACAGATACAATGAACAGTTAGGAAGAGAACTTATATATCAGTATTCATTTCAAATAGATTTAGAGTATGTGAGAAAGGTAGTTTTGCTGTTATATCAAACTTTAGTGCAACCACACTTTAAGGAGAGTATGCACAGCCTTAGAGGCAACCCAATAATGGTTCACTTGATTGATTCCGCGGATGTGAGGGCAGAAGAGAGATTGAATAGATTCAGAGGTTTTCTGGAACTTACGGAATGTGAAGGGACCTCATTGAAACATAATATAACCCCTTATGTAAAATCTTAGTTACATTTGTTATAATGGTGATTTTAAGTGAAACAACTTTAATTGAATCACAGCTTCCTGAAGAATCAATGTATAAGTTAACTTGAGGTTGTTTCAGCATTTTCACCAAGCAGAACGATCAGGCAATCTTTGACAATTTTAAATCTGGGATTGTCCTCTCTTTGGAAATATATATTGGTCTGTGGCAGAGGTTTCCAATATTTACCCATCTCGTCAGTGTTGAATTGCTTTGTTGAGTATCAGCTACTTCAATAATTTTATACAAATAAGCAAAAATTATCAGCTGGTTCAGCATTAGCTACACTGCTAATTTCTTTAATGATATATAGAGCAGGATGATTTTCTTGAAAGGCTCAAACCATCCATGAACAGCGTCAAAACTTTCTGACTGCAACCTCCCATCATGCTGGTTTTATAATGAGGATTCAGGTTTTTAGCTTTGTTTAGATAGCCATCCAGCTTGGTTTTGTGATCCATACCACCAATAATTAGTGAATCTTCTCCATATTATTCCAATTTACAGAGCTAACATTTAAAAATCTCACACCTTATGCAATTTGTTCGATTTGGTCATTATTTCCGACAACTCTTCTCACCATTTCTGCCCCAAGCAATCTGTCAACATAGACTGTTCATTCTCCAGTTGCAATACATTTTAAAGACTCCAATTTCAGTTAATCAGAAGATGGCTAAGGCTTCTGAAGGCTATGTGATGCACCCTGTACCTTTTGTCTAGATGAGGCCCTGAGGCAAGGAATACAATTTTACTGAAGCAAATGTTTTTTTTCTGTTAATGCCTTCTCTGCCTCTCACAATATATAATGTCATAGCAGGCTCATCTGGGACTCGAAAATTAAGGTAGGGTTGTAGAGTCAGGCACTGCATCTGCAGCATGTGAAGTGAGCAGTCCAGGTTTCTACTTCACACTTAAAGGTAAATTTTGCAGGTGAAATTTGTTTTGAACAAAACTGCAGTGCAAACCTGAAGAAAAAGATGTTGCTGCTTTGTTTATCATTGGATGCCTCTTCTTAGACTTGCTTCAGAATGGCACCATTTAGGTCGCATGATGCTGCACCGGCCCTGGCATGAAACAACACTAAGATAGAAGCCCTGACACTAAGTGTGGATGTGGGCCTCATTGTATCCATGATGTTGAAGCAGAATGGTGTTGAATGTATTACTTAAAATGCGATCTTCATATTTAAGATTCTTAGATGGCAAGACAGTAGATTTGCAGGCGAACGCGAGTGAAAAAGTTGTTTCCTCGTCTGAAAGGTTTAGAATTAAGTGTCTTGGCCTAAGAATGAATGGTTAGATAGTTAGAACTGAGCTGAGAAAACACTTCTTTACTCAGCGTTAATATTTGGAATTCTCTTGCCCAGAGGACAGTCAATGAGTACTATCAAGAGTGAGATCATTAGACCTTTGGGTATTACCAGTATCAGGGGCAATTGGACTGGGAAATTGAGTTGATGTTGTCCAGCCATAATAGTATTGAATTGTGGAGTGTAATTAATGGGGATTATAACGTAATCCTGCTGCTGCTTACATTCTTGCATGAACATTATTAATTTGCACAGTTTACATATCACCTAAGAAATCACTAAAAATGTGATAGTTATTGATTTATTTAACAAGAATCTTTTCAATAGAGATACTTGATATGCATGTCCATTCATTGTCATCCATCATTATGAACTAAGTCTACTAACATCTGTATTTCCAGATGTAATTAAACAGATTTATTTTTCACCAACAGAAATGTTCAAACTGAAGTAGTGCCCAGTGTGGTAATGAGAAAAAAATGTACATGTTAATGACTTTTCTCATTTGTCAATATAATTTAAGTTTACTGATCAAAAACATTCATCTCATATCTTTGAAAAGTTAGATGCAGTTGAATTTTTTATGAAATTGCCTTGTTAATGAGGTTTCTGACCTTGTTTTACTTGGATTGTACAGCAAAGATAAATTTTGGAGCTTTTATTCATTATTCTTAAAGACAAAATTGTTCATCAGATTTATGTTAGTAATCTCACTTTGAATGATCAAGCAATTTTAGTGCTTATGAATTGTAATTTTAAAGATTCAAGGTTAATTCTTTTTAGTCAAGCAAGAAGTTAGTTTTGTTTCTTAGTGATACATTAGTGTTCTTGTAGTTGTGCAGGAAAAAAGAAGCAACTAAATATTTTGAAAGAGGTGTAATGCTATTTCTGCACTCGGTAGCAGATTTGAACCCCCTATTTCAGAAACATCCTACCTTTGGCTTCAACAAATTTGTCGAATTTCAGGCTGTCATCTGACATTAAATCATGAAACAAACTGACAACATACACAAAGAAGCAAGAGAGGCCTGGGCAGAAAACATCACTGTGCAAATCAACCCAAATAGGTGGCAGCAAATCTAAAAAGTGTTCAGGAGAATAACTCTAAAGTTAGTGCCTCCCAAAGATTCAGTGAAGTCACATTAGAAAATCTTTATACTGTACCAAGCAGACTTAACAAGATATGAGGATTCATAACTTGTTAGTGTGATCAATTAATGCTGACAATGTTCATTATCTATTATTGCAGAAACTTAAAGTTATGACTCTACAAGATGGCTTCAAAATGCAAGGAAAATTAATTACTTTGATATCAGTCTAGTATATCTTTATGGGCTGTAGGTGTGAAAGAAGTTTGAGAGTGTTGTGTCAAGGAAATGTGGACTGAGCATTGAAAGAAAAAGTCCGTTAGTGGCAACATACAAAGAACAGGTTAATGGGTCAAACAGGAATCAGAATGGTTGACACGCTAGGCAGGTTCTAATTACAACAGGATAACATGATTGATGGAACTCAAATGGTGAGCAATTATATCAATGGAGGAAGCCATTTTTCTATTTGTAACAAAGCCACTAGTCCAACAGGTCAGAACTAAAATTAATCTGAAGAAAATTATTAAAATGTCTGCTGTAGTTTTAAACTTTTACGAAAACATGCTGTGGCAAGTGTTCCTTCTCAAAGAAAAAAGAAAATCTATCTTTCTGTTTGAAAATGTAACTAATAGAGTTGACAAGGGGGAGCCAGTCAATGTGGTATAATTGGACTTTCAGCAAGCATTTGACAAACTCCCACATAAGAGATTAATGTGCAAGATTAAAACACATAAAATTAGAAGAAATGTATTGAGATGGACAGGAAACTGTTTGGCAGAGAGGAAACAAAGAGTAGGAATTAATGAGACAGCAAGAACTGCAGATGTTGGAATCAGACATAACAAAGTATAGAGCTGGAGGAACACAGCAGGCCAGGCAGCATCAGAGGAGCAGGAAACCTAACAATTCGAGTCCACACTTAGTTATCTCTGACTCCAGCATCTGCAGCTCTTTCTATCTGATAGGAATTAATGAGTCCTTTTCAAATTGGTAGGCAGTAACTAGTGGGGTGCCATAGGAATGGGACCCCCAGCTATCCACAATATATATAAATGATTTGGATGAGGGAACAAAGTGTATTATCCCCAAGTTTGTAGATGATACTAAGTTGAGTGGGAAGTTGAGTTGAACTGTGACAAGGATGCAGAGATCCTTTACCATGATCTCAACAGGTTGGGTGAGTGGGCAAATGAATGACAGATGCAGTATAATTGGGATAAAGGTGAGGTTATTCACTTCAGAAGCAAAAACAAGATGCCAGATTACTACCTGAGTGGCTATAAGTTGAGAGAGGGGAGTGTGCAGTGGGACCTAGGTGTCCTTGTGCACCAGTCGCTGAAGGTAAGAGTGCAGGTGCGGTAGGCAGTAAAGAAGGCAAATGATATATTGGCATTCATTATGAGAGGTTTCGAGTACAGGAGCAGGGATGTGTTGATGCATTTGTACAGGGCCTTGGTGAGACCACACCTGGAATATTGTGTGCAGTTTTAATCAACTTTTCTGAGGAAGGATGCTCTTGTTCTCAAGGGAGTACAGCAAAGGTTTACCAGGCTGATTCCAGGGATGGGGGGTCTGACGTTTGAGGACAGATTGACTAGGTTGGGATTGTTTTCACTAGAGTCCAGACTAATGAGGCACAATCTCATAGAGACTTATAAAACTGTAACAGGACTGTACAGGGTAGAAGCAGGGAGATTGCCGATGGTGGGTGTGTCCAGAACCAGGGGCGTCAATATGAGGATTCAAGGTAGATGATTTAGGATAGAAATAAAGAGACATTTCTTCACTCAGAGTGGTGAGCCTGTAGAATTCATTACCACAGTAAGTAGGAGGTGCCAAAACATTGAATGTATTCAAGAGGCGACTAGATATAGCACTTGGGGTGAATGGGATCAAAGGTTATGGGGAGAAAGTAGGATTAGCCCATTAAGTTGGGTGATTAGCCATGATTGTGAAGTAGGGTGGACCGAGAAGGGCGGAATGGCTGCCTTCTGCTCCCATCTTCTATGTTTCTATGATTGTCAATAATTGATCATTATCATGTTAAATTTAATATTTTGATAGTCTGTCAAAGTAATATGTTAGTATTTATTTTTCACGCTTTAGTTTAAACTTTTGAATACATTTTTTGAATACTCTTACATGTTTCATTTTCAGATTCTTTACCATCCTCACCATTTCATTTCTCACCTTGCTATCATTTTTCTCATTTTTAAAAAATTGTCTTCAACTTTGTATTTTCCCATGTTAGATGGTATACCGGTGAATCTGTATTATACTTTATCTAAGGTTTCAATATACACCTGTTAGTTTAGAGACTTTATGGCACATACAATTCTAAATGTAGTCTAATTAAACCTTTATAAAATTAATATAGTTAATAATTAACTTTCAATTTTAGTTGATTGTTCTACTTCTTTGTGCCTGTATTTACATTTTTTTTAATGTTCTGGATTAAATCACCTTTCTATAAAAAAATCAAGTAGATCTGTGATAACTTTCAGAGAATCAGAGAATTCACTATTTTATACTATTAGGTTTCTCAATGCCAGTGTTGGCTGTCCCTTGTTTGGAGGATAAATTCAACTCAGAATCTCAAAGTTTTACCGTGGGTCATCATGTGACTGAACAGGCCAATTATCACTACAGAGATCTTTGGGTATGTGAGACAGGATGTCTGATAAAATAATGAGATCTAGGCTGCATAATTAGCTTATTTAACTTTCCATCTCTTCCGCTGTTAAGGTATTGGCTCTCAACTTGACAATTGTGCCACTCGGAACAATCGATAGCAAGCTGCTCTGAGCCATTAAAGCTGCTGCTGCCGCCATGCTCCAAGGAGATTTTCAGAGTATCTATGAAGTCTTTTATTTCTGTTCTTCTGAGTTTTTAGACTTTGGAAATCAAGAAAACAGGGGAGGAAATAACTTTTGGTCATCCAGAGCAGCAGAGTCTATCAAAGTCGATTTTCTGTCTTTTTTTTCCTGTCAGTTTATGAAACTCTGTTGAAGGAGGACACTACCAAGTCTTCGTCTGTCCCTGTGTTGAATCCAGAGGATGTAGCAGAGGCATTGCTGATGATTTTTCCATGCATTCTATGTCGCTGATACAAAGTTCATTTTTCACGACAGTACAGAAGTTTGGTTCCAAAAGTGTTCTGTACACTGGCACTTCTGTTGACTTTAGCAGGGTTTTGTTATCAAAACTCATTGCCAAAATTTGTAGAAGACTAAGCTAGCACAGCTGGTCCAGATTTGGATCTCATCGTCAATAGCGGCCTTTTGAGAGAGGTCATTGCTGAGGTATGGAAGCATTGAACATATTCCAGAAGTAATTAAGAATAATTACTTGATAATTACAGAAGAAAAGTAGCTAAGCGGAGGTCTTTTTTTTTAAACTCTCAGCAGCAATTACAGCCTTTTTTTAATGTTTAAAGACACTTATGGTTATGGTCCTTTATAATTAACACACTGCAGGTTGTGCCAGTTAAACAGCCCTATCCACCCTTTAAGAGAATTTATGTCCACTCCATCACACTGTGACTCCCACACTATTGGTTAACATTCTTGCAACAGTCAAAAATGATTGTTTGAGCTCAACATAGGCCTTGCTGAGTTTAGATTTTTCTCCTGCTTGCATCACTCCGCCACCTCTTTTTCCTTACCCACAAAATTTTGATTTTTCAGAAATTGTGTGGAACTTTGTCCTTTGAGTCCTGCTTGATTTCAAAAGATCTGCCAAGTTTATCCATTTCCAAAAAAAAATGCAAGTGATCTGTAACATGGAATGGATAATTTGCAGCTCCTCATTGAGTTTAGCAGCATACTAATGTTTCATATGGTTATCCCCAGCTTGCTCGTCTACCCCAGAAAGTGTATGGAGAAAACATAGTGGAGTGCGTAGCAAAGGATTGAAAACTATAGAATTATATTTGGTTTTCCAGAATTCTGACAAAGAGAATTTTGAGTTATCTATGGCTTTGTGTCAAATAGAAATGCTGGTGGCTTGGATGCGATCAGAGATTTGAATAAAGTGATGAAAAGTTAGCAATCAGTGTCATGCATACAGAAGCCAATTCATTGTGGATACTGTCATCAAGCAGCAACATTTACATGAAGAAGATGAGGATTCCACCCCAAAATCAATCCTTGGTGAACACCAAAGATAATGGTTTTGAAAACTGAAGTGGTAATGCATTGTTGGTGCTGTGTTAATCATAAGTAGAGATGATTTACTAAAATAATGCAATTGATAATAATGAAAAAACATGGTGATGTTGAGTTGACAAGTAGGAATAATTTATCAGTCTTAGGTGTAGGCTATTTGGCAAAGCCCCAAAATATGTGTACAAATGTTTCTATGAATATTTAATGCAATTTTCTGAATTCTGCATGAAGATTGAACTTTTTCAGTGCAAAGCCCATTTTGACTTGGTCTGTGGAAAGTTCCATGATCTCTGAGTGAATGATTTACTTTCATTTTTATTTGTTGCAAATATTTTGCAGTACATTTTAACATATTCCTTACTGGAAGTTTTTGTAGTTATTCAATACTTCAGATTCCATTTTGCCATGGTTGCATGAAATTATTTTTTGAAAGAGCAATTTAAACATTGTGATACTCTTGGCTTTATATACAAACCGTATCCTCTCATCTCCAAATATGAAGTCACTGTGTGATTGATATTACATTAGAGAAACTGATTTAAGGATGAAATAACACAGCATTTCCATACAATTTCACAGAAGCTTGGAGTTCCACAAGATGCATACAATGAATACACTGTATAGATTGGTCTGCATGCACCTCCTATATAGTATTATAAGGTTTAAATTGTACAAAAATACCTTGACTTGATAGGGAGATTGTAGACTCTTTGACTGGTACTGGCCTTTTACCTTGACATCATTAATAGTATGTACAAGCATGCTGCCAATGGCCGAAAACAATTTCTCCTGGGATCTTCAGAAATTGTGAAGCTATACTATCTGTCAAAGACACCAGCAGCCTACCTTCCACAGAGGCCTTGCCCTCCCTATGACTTTGAAGGTAATTGCCCCTTTCTTTGGTACCAATGACTTTGAACAGGCCTGCATCTGTTAAAGCTGGAAACCCAGAGGTCTGGTAGCATCTGTGAAGAGAGTTAATGCTTTGAGTCTAATATGAGTCTGCTTTAAAAGCAGAAGAGTTGTATCAAGATTGAAACATTTACTCTGTTTTACTTTCTCCACTGATGTTCTCAGATCTGCTGAACATCTCCAGCACTTTCTGGTTTTATTTTGGATTTCCAACATCCCTAGTCATTGTGTTTTAATTATACAACTACCCTGGCTGGAGAGTGCTTGGAACGCAAAGTAGCGAAACTCTTTCTCCCATGTTTTTCTTTGTCTCATGAAGCATAATGTCAATTGCATCAACCATTAAGGGTTAAAGGCCACTTTGCCAGCTATTTGCTTCCTATCCCTCTGATACAGCCCTTTTCTCTTAACTCTGATTCGGATATGACCAAAACTACTGAATGATTGGAATGCATGTTATGCCTTTTGAAAGCATTTAAAATTGTATGACCATTGCAAGAAGACACATCATTTAAAATTCACCACTACCCAATTGAACAAGCTTCTTACACAAAGACAAAGCCAGGCAGGGATCAATGAATAATTGAGAAAATAAGCATATGCAGAAAAGTTGTATGCAGACAGTAAACTACATCTCTGACTAGATCTGAATTTAGCTATTTTCCACTGAAATCATCACTCGTTGAAAACCTGTCTTTCAATGACTGCATTTTAAGGAAGCCTAGCTTGCAGGATAAAATATAAATGATTGTGGTAGCTTGAAGAGCAATTTCACAGTTTTGTGTGATATATTTGTTCGGAAGAATGAGTGGTGGGCGGTAAAGAGTCATTCCATCATGGGAATGAGAAGGAAGGATTCAATCTTCTTGTACAGCATACCATTCTCAAAGTGCTTGTGAAATCTGTGATGGATTCATTACAAGCAATGTAAAACATGTGGTTAGCTGTGAAAGTAGGGATCGGAAAGTAAGTCATCCATCACATCTAGTCTCTGTGTAGTGATATCAATTGTTGGTTCACTAAGTACATTCTATAGTTAAAACTTCACAGCATGTGAGAGGTAATCCCAAGCAGAAGATTTTCCCCAAATTTCTGCTTCTCATAGATCAGTTTACTAAAAGTTCCTTCCTATGGGTCTGTTTTGAACCAAACTTGTGCAAATGGTGCACAGTTGTTGTGATATTTCCTACATCTATGAAAAGCAAGCATGTCATGAAGGGAATTAATTAATGATGTCAGTATGATAGCATGCCATGGGATAATCTTGTTTAAATCAGCCCCAACTGCAATATCTGCTGTAGTTTGTAATTCACCAGATGAAACGGAGGCACAATGGTTAATACTGCTGGCTCATAGAACCAGGGATGATTCTAGCTTCAGGTGACAGTGTGGAGTTTGCACATTCTCCCTATGTCTGTGCGGATTTCTGCTGCATACTCCAGTTTCCTGCCCGAGTTCAAAGATATGCAGGTTAGGTGGACTGGCCATGTTAAATTGCCTGTAATGTCCAGGGATGTGCAGGCTAGGTGGAATAGCCATGGTAAAATGAGGGGTTAAGGGAATAGGGTGGGGGGGTTGCATCGCGTTTGGGTGGGATACTATTCAGAGAATCAGTGCAGCTTCAGTGGGCTGAATTACCTCTCTCTACACCATAAGGATTCTATAACTCTATATGACAAAAATGCAAATACAATCTGTCTATTGGCCTGACAACGAAAAAAGACATTGATTGTTACAATCTTGTGAGACATGTCAATTTCGTCAATTGCAACAGCATTAAAAAAAATATTTATTCTGCATGAAATTCCCTTTTGAACCATGATCCAAGTTTGCTATTGATTAACCTAAAGTTTACTTTGACAGATTGGTGTTGGTGACAGATTGCTTTGCCCAACTTACTTTTTTCAGGCAAATCAAGGATACCATTGGTATCTTCAGCATGTTTGGCATACCACAACACATCATGTCAGACAATTGTTCTTTGTTGGCAAGCCATTTCAAATATGTAGTGGAAATGGAGAGTCCAGCATATCACCGCCTTTTCCACATTATTTGCAAATTCAAAGATTTGGCCGAGTGTACTGTAAATGCAGTTAAGGCGGTGGTCACAAAATGTGAGCGAACTCGTCAAGACTTGAGGATTGTTATTTTAAACTTGCAAACAACACCTGAAAAAAAGACATAGCTTCACCTGCAAATCTTATGTTCAGATGATCAGTGTGTACTGTTCTTGCATCTAATAAGCTCCCAACCAACCAGCATGAACCTTGTTGGAACAAAGAAAGAGAACACTGTAGGAACATAATTAAAAATATGTAGACAATTGCTTCAACTTCAGCTACGTCAAAACATGAAAGTGGGAGAGAAGTACACCAACACTTAGACACAGGGAAACGCACTTGAACTGTACCTCAACCCAGGTGGTATAGCATTGCTTTGTGCAATGGTCGTGTTCTAAAATGGAGCAGAAGACACATTCAAATTGCATAGGATTATCTACAGGTAGCCCAAAATGATGATTCAGATACTAAATGTAATTTATTCAAAGATAACACATTCAGTGTACAGTCCACTCCACTCTGCAATAGCAGATAATGCACAGAGTGTGAAATTATACAACCAGATCCTGAGAACTGTAATTTTTTAAAAATCCAGTCATGTTAAATGCCTGCTGAAACATCACTTAAATGTTTAAAGATAGTGAGTGTAAATGTGTCCATTATTTTTTAACTGAATCCTTGTCCATGTTTCTTATGGGATAGTTGAACATGTTGCGCTATTGCATGTATCGAAGATCAGGAAGACATGTACCTTTAAAAGACTTAGGTGATGACATTAACGTGGTATCATGCTATGTGGTATTGTAGAAAGGCATCAGCTCGACCTTGAAATGCTGCTACACTTCGTAATTCCAGCTACCTGCAATGATTTGTGTCATATGTACTAAATGTACGCCAGGAAATTCAGCTAGTCAACCTAAATTGTGCCCAGACACATCCAGGGCCTGTGATTGAGTTGGGATATTGCTCAGTTGCTCTTTAAATAAATCTTCTGATACTTATTGTCAGCAAGAAGTGTTTATGTTACTAAAGTTAACATAATAATTCGAGAGAACACATTAATCCTGATCAGTTTTCAATACTGTACTCAATGTCATTCAACACTGACTTCATATTAATTTGAAATGAAACTGTGTCATATCAAATTGAAGTAAGTTTATATAAATCACCACATCGAAAACATGGTGTCTGAGTCAAAGGACCAATCCATTATATTTATACCAGCATATGTTTGGTTCATTTAGCCCCTGTGCCTTGAGCTCAGATGTTCACTGGTGTAAACTCCACTTCAGGACTGAAGTACATAATCTAAACTAATCTCTTAATTGAAAGAGCTCTTGCCCATTAGGTTGAATTATTCATTTGTCAAGGCAAATATTGAGGGGTGCTGCCCATAATCTTTCAGTCTTCCCTCGATTTAGGAGATACCAGAAGACTGGAGAATTGCAAACATCATTCCCTTGCTCAAAAAACATAAGGATGATCCTGGAAAGTACAGACCAGTTAGTTTGACTTGAATGATGGCAATGCTTCTTTAAATACTTTATTGGGGTAGAGTTAGTACTCACATTGTAAGAGGTTGGTTGATTAGTAAAAGTCAGCACGGCTATCTAATGGTAAAGTTGTGTTCAATTTGCTGGAATCTTTTGAACAGATAACAGGCTCAATGGTGTTGATCAGGTATACATAGATTTCCAGAAAGCATTCAACATAATGCCACACAATAAACTTGAGGTAAGTCATAGCTCATGGAACAAAAGGGACAGCACCAATGTGTGTACAAAATTGACTCAGCAATAGCAAAAATCTAGTGATAGTCTATAGATATTTTTAAGCTGCTAGGAAGGTTTAGATCATACAATCCCTATAGTGCGGAAACAGGCCCTTTGGCCCAGCAAATTCACACTGACCCTCAGAGCACCCACCCAAACCCATTCCCCTATAACCCACCTAATGTACAAGTCCCTGAACACTACAGGCAATTTAGTATGACCAATCTACCTAGCCTGCACATCTTTGGACTGTGGAAGGAAACCAGAGAAAACCCATGCAGACACGGGGAGAATGTGCAAACTCCACACAGACAGACAGTCGCCCGAGAGTGCAATTGAACCCAGGTCGCTTGTACTGTGAGGCAGTAGTGCTGACCACTGAGCCACCGTGCCGCCTTTGTAGTGGAGTTCCCTAGGGTTTTACTTTTCCAATATAGATCAATAGTCTAGGTCAGAGAGCATTAAAGTTTGCTGATGATATGCAACTTGGAAACATTGTAAGCTGTGAGGATGACGACGTAAAACTTCAAAGACACAGAAAAGTTGGTGGATAGGGTGGATAAGTGGCAGGTGAAGTTCAATGCTGAGAGGTATGAGATGATGCATTTTAATTGGAAAAGCATGGAGAGACAATGTAACAAATGGTACAGTTCTAAATTGTATACAGGAGCACTTTGACCCAGTATATATGCACAGATTAATAAAGGTGGCTGGACGCTGGAGTGAGCTGATAATAAGGCATTCAGCATCCTGTGCATTATTGATAGGTGCATAGGATACAAGAGTAAGGAGGTGATGCTGAAACTTTACATGACATTTGTAAGACCTCATGAACTATTGTCTTCTGATCTGCATGCCACACTTTAGGAAGGCTGTAAAAGCGTTGAGGAGAATGCGAAAACATTCACTAGATTGCTTCCAGGGATGAGAAACTTTAGTGATAAGAATAGATTGAAGAGGCTGGGGTCTTCTTGGCGAGAAGGCGGCTGCAGGCGGTCTTGTAGAAGTTTTCAACATCATGTAGAGGTTGGATAGAGCAGACAAGGAGAACCTGTTCTTGTTCACAAATGGATCAAGAATTAAAGGACACAGATTTAAAGTGATTTGCAAAAGAACCAAATGCAAGGTGAGAAATAACTTTTTTACACAATAAGTGGCTTGGAACTGGAATGCACTGCCTGGAAGTGTAGTGGAGGCAGGTTCAATTGATATGTTCAAAAGGGCACTGTTTCAATTTCATTAATCATTCAACGTGCAAGGGTATAGAGAAAATGTAGGAGAGTGGAACTAAGTCATGATTTCTGTTTGGAGAGCCAGTGCAGATATGGTGGGCAAATGACCTCCTACACTGAGAATTCAGAAATTCTACTTGCTAAATAGACACAAACAATGTGAGAGACATTATATCAAGAAGTGCAGGAATTTTGACCAAATATCCCCATCAAATAAGTGCACAAAAATATAAGTAATTTGCCACTTATGTCTTTGGAATATTTCTTCATACAAAATGGCTACATTTTAATACAGTGTAATTTGTTTGATGCAAATGGATAGGTTTTCAATATGTGCCTGCATGTAAATCTAGCATTATAAATCAGCTTTCTGGCATAGAAAACCCAGCTTAAACATCCATTGTTTTCAATGAAATGAATGAATAAGCTCAATTAGCTGGTTTGCAATGCACAGTGATGCCAACAACCAAGTTCAATTCCCATACTAGATGAGGTCACTATGAAGGCCCTGCCTTCTCAGTCTTACCTGAGATGTAGTAACCCCAAAGGTAAACACTTCTCCCAGTTGTCTTTCTCCATGGACTTTGGGATAATGGTAATTTTCACTTCCAAAATTAGGTAGTTTCAGTAAAGGATGAACCATCTGCAAAATTGTTTCTTTTATCCACACAGTCTGCAGCTCAACTAAATGTTTTGTGACACACGATGCATCATGATATGAAAGTCCTTTTTGTCATGTTAAAGGAAGTAATTTTTAAAACTATTTGTCAACACCTTTCATGGTGTGTGATAGCATAAGTCGTTTGACCATTATTCAGCATATCAATCATGGAAGTTGCTTTTGAATGGTGCCATGTCTTTACATGAGAAGGTAATAGTTTACACAGAATATTTTCAAACTCTATTTTCAACAAATAGCCTGGTTTTATTCTGACATTAGCTAATAAGAATGACGTAATCTATTAGCATCAGTCATCAAATTTTTGCCAAAAAGTAAAAGGAAGCATATGTAAGGGTTAGGAAACTGAAATTAGACAAGACCCTTGAGGAATATAAAGGAAGCAGGAAAGAACTTAAACAAGGAATTAGAAGAGCTAAAAGGGATCATGAAAATTCTTTTGCAAATATGTTTACAGAGAATGCCAAAGCATTATATTAGGAGCAAGAGGGTAACTGAGGAAAGGGTAGGTCCACTCAAGGGCAAAGGAGGGAATTTATGCTTGGAGCCAGAGGAAGTGGGTGAAGTCCTTAAAGAATACTTCACATTGGTATTCACCAAGGAGAAGGAAATAACTGATGGTAAGATTAAGGAGGAGCGTGTTGATATTTGGAAAAGAATGGACTTATTGGGGAGAGCTAGCATGACTTTATGCAAGGGAGGTCTAGTCTTACAAATTTGTTTTGAGGTTAGGGCTGTCAATATTTTCTACATAGATTTTACTAAAGCATTTGACAAGGTCCCTCACAGCTGGTACAGCAGGTTAAGTCACATGGGATCCATGGTGAATTGATAAATTGGATACAAAATTGGCTTGGTCATAAAATTTAAAGGGTAGTTTTATGGATGTTTTTCTGACTAGAGATTTGTGACTGGGGTGTCTGCAAGGTTCAGTGCTGGGATCTCTGTTGTTTGGCCTTATGATTTTGATGAAAATGTAGGTGGTCTGATTAATAACTCTGCAGAAGTCACAACAATTGGTGGAGTTGTGGATAGTGAGAAAGGTTTTCAAAGGATACAACTGGATATAGATCAGTAGGAAAGTTGGGAAAGACATGGCAGATGGAGTTTAATCCAGACAAGTGAAGTGGTATATTTTTGGAAATATACAGTAACTTTCAGGATCCTTAGGAGCATTGATGTAGATTTGCACGTAAGGCTTTAGCTCCCTGCAAGTGGCAACACAAGTAGATAAGGTGGTAAAGAAGGGATGCAGCATGCTTGCCTTCATCAGCCAGGGCATTTGGAATAAAAGTTGCCAAATCATGTTCAGCTGTATTAAGCCTTAGTTAGGCCACATTTAGAGTATTGTGTGCAGTTCTGGTTGCCACACTATGGGAAGAATGTGGAGGTTTGAAGACGGTGCAAAAAAGGTTTAACAGGATGTTGGCTGAATTGGACTACGTTTTGTATAAGGAGGGGGTGGACAAACTTAGCGTACCAGCGAATGAGGGGTGACCTGATAGAAGCATGTAAAATTATGAGAGGCCTGGACATGTTGGATAGTCAGAGCCTTTTCCCCAGGCTGAAAATGTCAAATACGAGGGGGCTAGGTTTAAGGTGAGATGGGATATGTGAGATGTGCAAGGCAAGGTTTTTACGCAGAAGGCGATAGGTACCTGGATTGCTCTGCCAGGTAAAGGCAGATACATTTGCAATGTTTAAAGAATAATTAGACAGACAGACAATAGAGGAAGATAATAAAATGTGAGGCTGGATGAACACAGCAGGCCCAGCAGCATCTCAGGAGCACAAAAGCTGACGTTTTGGGCCTATACCCGTCATCAGAACCCGAAACGTCAGCTTTTGTGCTCCTGAGATGCTGCTGGGCCTGCTGTGTTCATCCAGCCTCACATTTTATTATCTTGGATTCTCCAGCATCTGCAGTTCCCATTATCACTGAGACAATAGAGGAAGTTGGACCATGCACAGGCAGATGGGATTAGCTGAGAATAGCATTATGGTCGGCACAGATGTGATTGGTTGAAGGGCCTGTGCTGTACTGCTCTATGTTCTATGTTCAATAGAAATGCAATGTCATTGAATGCCAATATTTGCATCAAAGAACTGGGAACTCTATTATACCTGCAAATTATTTTCTGTAAGACCATAAGATATAGGAGCAGAACTGGCCATTTGGCCCATCAAATTTTCTCTCATTTGATCATGGCTGATGTATTTCTCAACAACATTCCCAGACTTTTTCCCTGTAGCCCTTGATCCCCTTAAACAAAAGTCTTCAACCAAATTGCCAACAAAGTGTGTTTAGAAATGATTTTTTTTTCTTTTCACAATTTTAATTTTCAAATAAATAATATATGCTTGGCAATTTAATATAGTAGATATAATTTAATATAGAAATGAAACTAATAATAATGAGGGATAACTCGAGGTTGTGAGTATCTTAAATATTACTTATTCATATCAATTTTGATTTTGAAGAAATTCTGATCAAAATCAGAACGATAATCGTTCCTTATTTTTTGATCGGTGATGCACATTTATTGATAGTTTAAATATGTTCTATGTTTTAGCTTCAACAGTACCTGGTGATGTTGCACTGTACAGCGGTGTTGTGGCCGTAGCTGTATGTCTAACTTTACTGCTGGTTGTGGTAATCCTCGTGTATCGAAAGAAACAACAAGATTTTGATTCTGATGTAACTGACTCTTCAATTTTAACAACAGGATTTCAACCTGTGAACATTAAAACACCAAAACAAGGTTAGTTATTCCAGTTTGTTTTTATGTTAGTTTTGTTTTTGAAAGATTGTTATAATTAGTTTTATTTTCAGAAGATTGTTATTAGATTTTTTCGAGGAAAATGGGACCAAGAGGTAAATGAATCAAGGTACAGGGGAAAAAGAATATAATTGAAGTAAAGTTATATCCAAGCTAAAAGTTCTGAAGCCTTACCTTTCAGAAAAAAACGGTTCAGCACAGGACACTGGAAAGGTTTCTCTTGCTTGACCCACTTTATATTATTTAGATACACTTGAACAACTTTCTTCAGTTAATACTTATTATTTTTCTAGGCTCCACCTACTCCTACACAGCCTTTCTAAACCAGAAGAGATGTAGGATCTAGTCAATGGACACTCACTTACATGTTGTGAATCTATCACTTTGATTGAACCATTTCTGGAGACGGACTATTGTGGGAAGAAAATTGTCCATAAAACTGAAAAAAAAGTGATACATTCCACGTGATGGAGGGTATTTTGGCATTCTGAGCATCTCAGGCATTTCTAAATACAAGCAATAATTGGGTATTACACTTAGATTTTTGAAACAAAATATTGCTGTCCCAATATTGTAGCATGTAAAAAAGTTCCTAAATGGAAAATCAGATTTTGTTGCTGTAATAAAGTACAAGAATAGCTATTAACATAAATCCAAGAATTTAAAACAACCGAATGGTGCCAAATGACTATTCTGTGTAAATAACTATAATTATTTGAATGGATTGATTTTCAAGCTATGAAACTGAAACATCTGTTTTATACAACCTTCACAATTATGGCTGTATTTTCATTGCAATCAGTGAATTTTGAAAAACCTTTTGCTGTAAACCCTGTTGAATGAAGGAAATATACACTTTGTATTGAGAGGACACATAATTAACTTATTCTGGTGTTTAAAAGTGTGATCAGCAATTTGTGAAATGCAGCGTATTTTTCACAGTGGCTTGTCTGTTTTCATTCTGATAGATAACTCCCATTTGCTTACAATTCAGCCTGACCTCACAAGCACATCAGCATATCAAGGCTCAATCCGTTCACGACAGGATATCTCAGACAAGATTCCAATGACTAACTCTCCCCTTCTGGACCGACTTGCCAATGAACGAAATACATTACGCAATGGTACAGTACATTCTGACACTTCAAACCTTATGGCAAGACTCTCAATGCAGATGAACAACAAATCATTATTGAGGGATGCTTCAAATACCGCATTTGGAACATTTAATTTTTTAGGTGGCCGCCTTACCATTCCAAACAGAGGTAAGTGAGGTGTCACTTAATGACTACTATCCATAACAGAAATTGCTGGTAAATCTCAGCAGATCCAGTAGCATTTGCAGAGAAAAATCAGAGTTAACATTTCAGGCCCAGTGACCCTTCCTCAGGTCACTGGGCCCAAATCTTTAACTCTGATTTATATCCGCAGACGCTGCCGGGCCTGCTGAGTTTTTGCAGCAATTTGAGCTCTTGCTTCTGATTTCCAGCATCCGCAGTTCTTTTGGTTTTTGATAGCTATTATCCACTTTGGATATCTTAATTGTATGAACTTGATTTGGCATAAACAATCATATATGGATAATAATCATATATCTATAGCAAGTACAAAGTTGATTAGTACAACATCAAGCTCTAAGTTTAAAAATCCATTTAGCTTTATTAACATTTTACTACAATAGCCACAGAGAAATGCATTTATAACTGTAAAATTGTTTGTTTCACTATTAGTGAAAATTATAATTGGTATCATTGGATTTTCCTCCGCTTGAAGAGTGGTGGACCAGGAGTGGCCGACAGAACAGGGACTTTCAAAATGATGCAGAAGTAGGAAAAGCAGTACATTGAGTTTGATAAAATTGGAAATAGAGAATGAATTCAAGCAGGTTAACAAGAGATGGTACAATATTATATCATAATACGGTAATAAAATGAAAAAGTATTACAGTTAGAAAGAAATCGCAGAATGATGCTTCTGTACCAGAAGGTAAAACCTTTGACAAATAAAAAGACACAGACAATTACTGATATTTGGAGCATAAAAGACAGATGTAGTACAATATGGTTGGATGGGATGTAACAGAAAAAAGAAAGACAATGCCTAAGTAACCTTTTCTTATAGCTATAATGTTCCATTTCTCGCAAATACCTCCATAAGTTTCTGTATCATCCCTACTGCAAGCACAACCTCCAAGGAATGCATTGACCAGAACTATGTAAAACACGCTGGCTGTGGCCGAGCTAGAAAATAATTCGAGAAAAGCCTTCCAGCCCTAATATTCTATGCCTCAGCAAATAAAGGAGAGTATCAAACAACCCTGCCTAAATAACTTTATCTGCCTGCCCTACTTCTCTTCTGGGCCTGTAGACAAGCATTTCAAGGCTTCCTGTTTCTCTAGGCTCCACATACTTTGCCATTTATTGTGTTTTTCCTTACATTGTTTGCTCTCCCCTAATGCAATGCCTCACACTTCTCTGGCTTTATTTATCAATCCATTGATGCCTTCCTATTTTTGATAATTCTCTTCCTCATTACCTACTACATAACCAAATTTTCTATCAACTGTGAATCATGTATTCATTCCCCTTACATTGACAGACAAATCAATGATGCCATGGAAAGCCAGTAACCCAGTTTTGAGACTTATAGAACCCCATTGGAATTAATCTTTCAGGTTCAAAAATACTGATGAGTAGTTCTTTCCTTTTAGTAACGAAGCTAATTTTGGGTTCAACATTTTACACTTGATCCAATTGTCACTTCCCTCTCTGATCAGTCTGATAAATAAGACGTGAGACGTGAGTTGCTTTTATTAAAAATTAAAATCCATACAGTTGATATCTAATTGAACCTTGTCATTTCATTACAAAATACAATCAATTATTCTGACTTTTCCTTACCATATCTACGCTGATGATCCCTGGTTAATTAATACATTTCTAGGTAATGATTAATAATGTCTCTCAAAATTCCTCCCAATAATTTGCCCACTGCCAACGATAAGCCAGCTGGCCTACAATTACTCAACGTATGTGTCTCCGCTTTTTAAGCAATAGTATGACATTAGCACCTTCCATCAAGGGAAATTCACACCATCTTCCACACCTCTAACCAGAGAATATCAGGAAATAATAATCAAAGCCTGTTCTATTTCCTCTCTTGCTTCCATTATCATTTTGATATAAATTCCATCCAACTCTGATAAATTATCCAATTTTAAACATGCTAAGCCTCTTAGTAACTCCTTTCCCATCTGTTGTGGAAGACAGTTCACCCCTGAATGAGTTTGCTGACACCACAAGATAAGGTCTGCCCATCAGAATAAATGGGACTGTTCCCTGGGATTGAGCTAACCGGTTCCCTGCAAAGTTTTACATCTGTTCACCTAGGTGGGTAAAGCGCTTCAGTGGTTGTTCTTTGTTTGAACAGCGTGTAGCTGATATAGTGATGTGCATTTAAGCTTAGGTTTAGCCTTATTGTCTCTGAAGGGACAATAATGTATCTCAGAGTTATTAGCTATTAAGTAATATGTTATTCATCAAGATTGAACCTTTTTCTTGCTGAAGTGTCCATGTGGAATCCCCCTGAAACTGATACCAGCAAGAAAGATTAGCAGCAGTGAATCAACCCAGTGTTTCTCAGTACACCAAATGAAATGGTGAATTGCAATGAGGATTTTCCATTACAACATTAGCATGAATTTTAAGTCATTATTTCACACACTCCCTATATATCTACACTGCAAATGTTCATCTTTTATACAGATGTAAGGCATTTAAAAGGCCGTATGTCCACTTGACATGATCTGTGAGGAGAATTTATGTGGCAAGATGTAACTGAAAAGTTTGAGGAAATAAATGTGAACTGTCAGTCTTGAAATTTCTGCCACATTTTACTTCATTTACCATTTCAAAACTATGTTGAACCAAGCGTACGTGTACTTTTCTATGAACTTTGAACCTGACCATGTATACAAAAACCAACATTGTTACAAAGAAAAACGAAGGTAAAGCAAATAAAGAGACGTTGAGGATATGCTGAATATATTGTCAATATTCTTCTTTGCAGGCATCCAAAAAGTGACTCAAAAAAGTGACAAAATAAAGACTAAACGCAGTTTCAGACTAGCTTAGCATTATTATTTTCCCCTTGTTCTAGAACATTTGAGGTAATGCCAGCAACTGATCAACATTCAAATTAACTTTACACAAGCTAAATGAAATGTTTAGGCCACAGGATAACTTAACAGAAGTAAAACAAATGAGCCAAAGATTCCATCAGTAGAATTCTGCCGTGCTCCAATGTAATTCAGCATCAGAGTGTCAGTATTTGAGCAATTTTATTTTTGCAAATGTATGTTCGCTAGTGTTGCACTTTCATTTACCCAGATTAAATGGCGTTTTTACTGCAAATTACAATTTGAATGTTCCCATATTAATAATACGCTTTGTTTTCATTTTCCCTCTTAGGAATTTTGCTTTAATTTTAGTTCTTGAAGAGTAGATCTGGCAGCTGTGGTTCCTAAATACAGCATTCAAAAAAGATCCTTTCCCATTAAGGAATATGTAAATAATGTTATCTGAAATTAATCAACAGCAGAGAAAGAGATCTGGTTGTTGATATCTCTATTGATTTATAATTTTTATCTGTGGACATTTATTGGTTTTCCAAAGGGACCCATTATGTTCGCTGATGCGATTTAAGTGATATTATGTCTGACTCTTAAAAAAAGGGAAGCTGGAATGAAATATTAATCCATTATTAATGATGATAGATCTACTTCAAAGGATCCAGAAGTGACAGTGTTCTTTAATGGAACTAACTGAAAGGAATTAAAATCAATGTTGTTATTCTTGGAGATTTTTAAAAGATGCTATAGAGGGAACTTGCTTGTTAAACTAAGATGATAGTAAAGTTGCATAGTCCTAAATGACCACCGAGCTACTCTCCCACTGGAGGAAATCAATTCATGATGGTTTAACATGACGGCCAACATGCCTTGGATGGGGGGCACAACAGTAATCTTATAGACAGTGAAACCTCAGAGAAGGTTAATATATACATATTTAAGCTCCTTGCTTGATTGGTATGCTGTCATCAGTTTCCATTTTTATATGCTCACATTCATTCATGCTCGCTTCTTCAAGCATCGGCTGTATTTAAGAACTTTTTTAATCATTTGAGTAACTCACTTCAACATTACTGCTGAACCAGTCTTGTAGGATATTTTCCCCTCTGGCACCTTCATATTTTCTGCTAGATTTCTTCCAAGCAAGTAAGGGTTTCTCCCTTGCCCTGGCCCTTTATTTTACTGTTACTAATAGCAACTTCTGCTATTAATTATCTCCTCTTTTGGAAACAACTTTTACTGTTCAGGCTGTCTCTTTCTTGGTCTAAAACTCAAGCCATTAGAAACCTCAGCAACTAACTCCTTAAATGGCTTGCTAGTTATTGAGCTAAAATGACCTGATTTCTTGGAAATGTTTTAATGTGCTTTTTCAAGAAAAAGGACGTAACTAAAGTCTGTTTATCTTATGTTTTGGAGCATATGTTCCCAAATAATAAGATATCAGAAACTTTCATCTTATGGCTACATTTTCACAAACATGATTTTCTTTTGAGTGATATCAGCTGTGAGAATCTTACTGAGCACCTTTTGAGAATCATATATCCCATTCTGACTATATTCATTTCATCTATAAAATCAGTCACTATAAGTTCTCTTAAAATTTTAAACACAATGGTAGTTGGAAGCAAGAAATGTTAAGCTGACCTATCCACTAAAAATTGATGTGTTCTCAACAGCTAATCATCGCATTTCAACTTTGCAATGAAGTATTGACGTTCCATTTACTAATCATAATATTCCTAAATTCTCTTGATTCATGAATGGTTCCTTTGGAAAATCTGCATGTCACTTCACTACTTAAGAAAGGTGACAGAAGGACACCTAGGAATAGAGACCAATTAGTTTAACAACTGTTGTCTGGAAATTATTCAAGCCTAAGGATAGAGTGGCTGAAATGTTTCAACTGATTTAAAAGAATCAGCATGAATTTTTAAATGTTATGTCATGCTTGACCAGTCTAATTTTTTTTTGAAGTGACAAAAAAAGTTGTGGACAAGCTATGTTTATTTTTGTTATTTATGCACACTTCCAGAAGATATCGGACAAACTAAGAGACTACATTGAAGTAGGTGAAAGGACATGGCTAAGAGGGGAGAACAGAACACATATTAGTATTGGATTATACCAGAAATGAGTCCTTGCAAATGAGTTCTCATAGAACTCTGGCATTTGAGCTCTAGCCTGTGTGGTCAAATTCATACCATCAATAATGTCTGTCCTTCAAGGGATGCAGTCCGACAATAATAAGTGAAGGGCTGTCTTCTGTTGCCAGCTGTTTTCCATATTGAAGTTGGTGAATTGATGTGCGCACTGCGGGTTTGTTGATTGGGCTTTTTTTAAAAACCCTGTTTGCTGGAACAATTCAGTTGCATGAAAGATCAAGGCTGTAAATACCTGACTGTAATTGGCAGAGCTGTCCTTAATAAAGCAGTCTGGCTGTAGGCAAATACAAAAATGTGTGCAAATACGGCTTCATTGATCATCTTCAAAATGAACCTATGTTTGTTGCTGCTGTGATTCTCCTTCCATTGTTGCCAGAGTAAAGACACATACCTCCTTTGAAAGTAACATGCAGTGTGACATTGTTTGTGGAAACAAGCACAAATACCATAGTTTAAATCATATATATCGCAGTAACGTTGTGACATGCTTCAGTTGCATCAATTCTCTCACAGTAACAATTAGAGACAGTAGCAGCGCCTAACAAACAGCTAAGAAAAATAGCAATACTCCAAAAATGGAATACAACTGAAGATAAAGGTATATCAACTGTGTCCATTCTAGATGATGCTGAACATCTGCAGTGCTATTAAGGACTCCAAATTTGTTGACGGAGCAGCTCATAATCGAAGTAAATTCAGAGATCTTACTGAACCTAATGCACAACAGATGTGCGGGCTGCTTATTACCGCATCCATTTTTAGATTATGTTGAGATGCCCAGTAAAAATCAAGTGTTTAGAAGGCCTCAGCATAACCTTTTGCTAAGAGCTGATACCGGATCTGCTGCTGTGTCATACGTCCTGAAGATTAATTTATTAACCTCAATAATAAAACAAAATGTTGCTGGGAAAAGAAGCTCACTTTTGGAAGAGATTCTTAATCTTGAAATTCCTGACAAGAAAAGCTACCATTATGTGGTCAGCCAGAACAGGAATTTGTAGTGAGATCCAATTTCATGGGTATCTAGGGCAGATAAATTTACAATCATTTTGTTTATTTGGACACCAGAGAAAGTGAAGCTTGTTGCTTTATTTCTTAATTGGATGTGGGTGTCACTGGCAAGGCCGACATTTATTGGCTATCCCTAATTCCCCCTGTAAAGATGGCGGCAACAACTGAGCAGCATGCAATGCCATTTCAGAGGGCAGTCATGAATTAAATGTATTCTTGCCCTGGAATCATGTATTTTTTTTTGCAAAAACAATGTTTTCTACAGCTAAATCATATTAATGAACCAAATTGGCCTAATGACAACACAGTCGTTTCACATTCAAAATGACAGAGTAGCTGTAGTAGTATTTGAGCAGGTCTCAAAATTATCAGTCTGAGCCTTCGGATTACAAGTCCACAAGTATCTACACAGTGCTATCATTTTTTAAAAAATAACAGGACAAAGCATGTGTTCTAGAATGTCAAAAATCTCACTCAGGCTGAATTGGTCTCAACATAACTTGACCTTATAATAATCCATTGCAGAGTTAGAGAACTGGCAAGTTTGAAACTACTCAGAGACAGTAAGAACTGCAGATACTGGAGTCAGAGATAACTTAGTGTGGAGCTGGAGGAACATAGCAGGCCAGACAGCATCAGAGGAGCAGAAAAGTCAATGTTTTGGGTCAGCACCCACAATGGCATTGTGCCAAAATAGCTCATTGCCCATTCTCAGTTAACCACACCCACTCCACATGTTAACATTGGTGCCAGCATGTAAAATTTTGAACAGTGAAATATGTTGAGGGTACAAAAGGGGTACAGCTAAGTGTCCCATCCTGTTCCCTCTGTTCCTCAAGATGTCTTGTCAGAAGCTTCTGGCCTTTCGTATGCACTGCCCAGTGTTTCATAGTGCCTTACTTGGTTTGCTTTCGTCTTATGTCCAGAAGTTGGATCTGTTACATCTTTTACTTTGATTAACATTCTGATATATATTGTAGAAATAGAATATCAATGATTACAGTATATACATCTGATGTTAACCTTCGTATTTTGTGCAGGGGGCTGAATGCCTGAAAGAAAATCAAAGCTACTAATTTTAATGAGCAGAAAATTGGACAGATCTGCAGCTGCCATTTACATTTGTGATTTTCTAAATAATCTTCCATTCCCAATTGCTGGAAGAGCGAAATCTCTCCATAATTAATGCATTTGTCTTTACCAAATAGTCTAGGGATCTAAAAACTCTTTGGTCACAATGTAGTCATCTATGCTTGATTGATTGCAAGTCAATCTTGCAATCATTGACCATATCAGTGAGAAGTATCTAATTAGTATGGGTAAGATATGTGTAAGTGGGGCTTCAGATATGTCTTCATTTACAGGAAAACAAAGGCATTCAGGGGAAACAGTAGTGTACTGGTAATGTCACTGGCAATCGGTTCAGAGACCTGGGCTGAAACTCTGGGTACAGGCTACAAATCCCACCATGCCAGCTGGTGCAATTATAATGCGCTTAATAAATCTGGAATTGAAAGCTAATCATCATGAAACTATCATTGGTGGTTGTAAAAACACAGCTGCTGACTTTAGCTGATTTCGCTCATGTGAGAATTCAAATCCCCAACAATGTGGTTCACCCTTAATTGCCCTCTGAAATAGTCTAGGCTCGATACAAGGACATTTTGGGATGGGCAACAAATGCTGGTGTTTCCAGTGATACTGATAGTCCATGAAGTATTAAAGGGGAAATAAAATTGCATCTGAGGCAGATGTTCAAATGAGATGAATTGTTCAGAATTCATTACAATTCTTAACTGGAACCTGTGTGAAAATAATCATGATCAGAAAAAAATGCAATAATTTATTACAATGTGTAAAAAATAGTAACACTTCTTTTTGTTCCAATCAGAAAACACAATTGTATAAACACATTATTCTATACATATTAAGATAATAAAATGTGAGGCTGGATGAACACAGCAGGCCAAGCAGCATCCCAGGAGCACAAAAGCTGACGTTTCGGGCCTAGACCCTTCATCAGAGAGGGGGATGGGGGGAGGGAACTGGAATTATTCCAGTTCCCTCCCCCCATCCCCCTCTCTGATGAAGGGTCTAGGCCCGAAACGTCAGCTTTTGTGCTCCTGGGATGCTGCTTGGCCTGCTGTGTTCATCCAGCCTCACATTTTATTATCTTGGAATCTCCAGCATCTGCAGTTCCCATTATCTCTGATTCTATACATATTAATTGATTATGAAGTACCAAATAGCAAACTCTAAATTCCTGTTTTATTTATAGGGATTAGTTTACTAATTCCACCAGAAGCTATTCCTCGAGGCAAGATCTATGAACTATATCTTACAGTTCACAAAAGAGAAGATTTGAGGTATGTGACAGCTTAAACTTGGATCATGCTACAATTCTCATTCTGTTTCTGCTTATGTAACCAGTAATCCTACATGTTTAATCAGTTCTATAATAAGTTCAGAAGTTGGATCAGTTATACATTTCATATTGATTAACATTCTGGTACATATTGTAGTCTACCAAAATAGAACATCAGTAATACGGACCACTAAACAGTCTGATGTTAACCTTAGCATTTTGTGCAGGACATCATTCGGGGGTTAAATGCCTGAAGAAAATCAGTGATCTAAGTTACTAATTTAAATGAACAGAAAATTGGACAGATCTGCAGGTGCCAATTATATTTGTGATTTTCCAAGCAATCTTCCATTCCCAATTGCTGGAAGGGAAAAATCTCTCCATACTTATGATATTCATTTTTGCCAATAGCCTGGGGACCTAAAATTTCATCAGTCACAATGTAGTCAACTATGCTTGATTGCAAGTTTGATGATAATCTCCAATTTAATCTTCCAAACGTTGACCTCATCAGTGCAAAACATCGAATTCGTATGGGCAAGATATGTACAAGTGGGGCTTCAGATATGTCTCCGCATCTTCCAATATCTGTTGAAATCTATAGTACTGTCCCCATTCCATCCTTCCCTGGACAGGAACAACCTTTTTCTCACAAAGAACTTTTCCCAAGCCTTTAAAATTAGGAAAATACTCAACTTTATTAAACAGCTTCTAATTAATTCTCCTGTTCCATGGGATCACATGGGCCCTCGTGAAGGTTGGTAATCCTTCACTTATATAACATACTGATTGTCACGATCATATCCAGGAATTGCAACTACTCGATTAGAGATTATCTGATCTAGCCCTCTCCCATCACTGCCAATTGACTTGTGATGCCTGGAAATAGTAATGATACAGCAAAGTCTTGGGTGGTTTTCTATTTTTGCCAAGTTTACGACCAACTTTACCTTCTGTATTCTGTCAAAGAGCTCTGCCAAATGCTTCAAGAGATCTTTCCATGAATGACTAAAGATCACTAAGTCATCTGTGTAGATGCCACAATTATTTAATCCTGCAACAACTCTATTCATATTGCCTTTGAAAAATGGCTGGTGTATTTTTTATTCCAAAGGGCATTATTTTAATTTTATATAATCCATTTGGTGTTACAAAAGCAGAAACATCTTTTGCTGTCTCCGACAAAAGTACTTGTCAGTAACTGTGAAGTAAATCCAAATTTGTAATGTAAGTGGCTTGACGTACTTTTTCCACACAGTACTCCAGCCTTGGAATTGGGGATGAGTCAGATTTGATCATGGCATTGACCTTCTGATAACCTACACAGAATCATTGAGCACACAATCATTGGTTTGGAAACCAAAATGATTGGCGAACTCCATTCACTTTGACTCATCTCTATAATGTCTTCTTGGAGCATCGCTTCCACTTCCTCCTGTGCCTGTGCTGCTTTGAGAGGATTAAGCCTGTAAGTGTTCTGTTTTATCAGAACAGCATTCTGTATGTCAACCTCATGCACTAGTCCTCTCCATTCTATTTCTACATATGTCCTCAGCACTGTAACAAGTCTTCCAATTCAGTTCTCTGTTCCTGGGATAGATAGCTCATTATCATATCCCATTCTTTAAGGACTTCCTCATTATTCAATTTATTTTCAGGCACATCAAAATCCAGATCACCTGGAATTGATTCCTCACACTGACTGGAAGTAACTAATACCCGTTTCTCTGGTTCCTTTTTCCTGTCATAGTAATATTTCAGCATGTTCACATGACATACCAATTTTTGTTTTCCCTTTCTGGCATCATTGCCATTAATTCACCTGACTTAAGTCCTTCTGAATCTGATAGGGAGCACTAAACCTTGCTTTGAAATGATACCCACAGGCAAATGTACAAATTTTAGATTTCTTGCCTGTTTCTTGCATCATTATGCGCAGTGCTACTTTCAACTGTTGTCTGGCTAATTCACCTACTCTGTTTAATCTTTCTCTCAGCTGAGATATATAGTCCAACTGTAGATCAATGACTTTGGATCTATCAACTTTTCCTTAATTAGTTTTAAAGGTCTTCTTACTCCACATCCATGTATGAATTCAAATAGAAGAAATTGATTTGATTCATTTGGAGTATCTCTAATAGCAAATTATATAAATGGGATACCTAAATCCCAATTATTTGGTAATCCTGTCAATAATCCAGGGTCTGATACCACCTTTCCAATGCTACCTGAGATTCAGGATGGTATGCAATGGATTTAAAGTGCATGATGCCTAAATTATCCATGACCTCCTTTATTAATTTGACAGAAAAATTGGACCCTTGGTCTGGCTGAATCTCCTTGAGCAGTCCATAATGGGTAAAGAAAGCAAGCAAATCCTCCACAACCATTTTTGCCTTGACATTCCTTAATGCCTCCAGAAACCTGATAGACACATCCATTATGGTGAGCAAAAACTGGTTCCCACTTTTAGTTGTAGAGAGGGGACCTATGCAATCACTCATAACCCACATGTAAAGGTTTTTATGGGGAGGCAGTGGCCTAGTGGTATTATCATTGGACAATTAATCCAGTGATAGCAAAGTGTGAAGCTGGATGAACACAGCAGTCCAGGCAGCATCTCAGGAGCACAAAAGCTGGTGTTTCGGGCCAGGACCCTTCATCAGAGAGACCCAGGGTCTGGGGACCTGGGTTTGAATCTTCCCACTGCAGATGGTGGAAATTAAATTCAATAAATATCTAGAATTCGCAGTCTTATGACAACCATGAATCCATTGTCAATTTTTGGAAAAACACATCTGGTTCACTAATATCCTTTAGGGAAGGAAACTGCCATCCTTAACTGGTCTGACTACATGTGACTCCAGACCCACAATATAATGGTTAACATCAACTAGCCACAAAACGACATGACCCACTATCACTCGTATCCTTACGTACAGATAAGGAAGGACACCACTTTGATTGGGACAACACATCCATCCTCGGACAAGCCAAACAGAGACACGCACGAGAATTCCTAGAAGCATGGCATTCCAACCGGAATTCCATCAACAAACACATTGACTTGGAGCCAATCTACCATCCCCTGAGAAAAAGAACAGGAAATGACATCACCAACCCAAGGAAACCTAACCAGATAAATAGAAAGCGGGACATAACACCAGCGCTTCGTCGGAGGCTCACTGATGATGTTACCTAGAATGGTGATGAAACATCTGAAAACTAACCTTCCAGCTCAGCGAGCAAACTCACATCCAGATCCCCAAACTGAGCTACAAATCTTCTCAAAACTCGCTAATGGTTGACTCTAAACTTCTCTCTGGGCAATTAAGGATGGGCAATAAAAGCTGCCTAGCCAGTAACACCCTCATCTCCTGAATGAATTTTCTAAGAAAGGTGGGAATTGGCACCAAAGGCACTGTTTTATTATTGCCTGTGGCTTTTCTACCAACTGGCACATATGACAGTTCCAGCAAAATTCAACCACATCCTTATGTAGTCCAGGCCAATAGAAATGCTTCTGTATCTTAGCCTGAGTCTTCTTCACTCCTAGATAACCTCCTGCAGGTAATTCATGTTTTACCCGGAATGTCTATATGCTACCGGCAACACAATCCGGTGAACTTCTCATATGCACTAACCTACTAAGGTCTCCATTTGTGCCATTTTATCCTTAATGCATTCTGGAATGCATTCTGATTCCTTTTGAGTAGGCTTTACCATAATAAATCCTTATCTTTTCATCTTTTTATTGTAATTCCATTCATCTTCCAGAACTACACACTTTGCCTTATCCTCTACCTGCTTAGGTTTCTCCTTTACCATTTCATCAAATGGACTGTCAGCTAACTGGAGATCAACTTCATCTTTCTCTTTTGTTTGCCTTTCTTGGTTTAACCTATGGATGTGGGATTTTTTTTTCCCACTACACAGTCTGCAAAAATTCCAGGGTATTTTCTTTTTAACTCCTCAGTTCCCTGGTTTCCTTTTGGCTTTTCCAACACAATGGGCCTCAATCCCAGTTGAGATAGAGCTATATTGTTTCCAAGAACAAACTGTACCGCTGGAATAGTCAATTCTTCTACTACTTGCCCAGTCTTGATTGGACTTTCTAGCCTTCTCTTACTGAGGGGAACACTATTTCTCCTCCACTTATTACATTGATTATAACTCTCTTGGGCAATATTTCAGAATGAATGCAAATATTTTCCACTCTTACTATTGGAGACTGACCAGGTCCCATATTTCTCAATATTTTACCTTTTTTTACCTACTCCCCCAGTTCCACCTGAGTAAACCTTACCCACACAGGAGAAATCTTCAAAGAGGTCAAGTGCCATCTTACAATCCAGCTGTTGACTAGGCCGTACAGTCTCCCGCAGCTCCTTGACTTCACTTCGGATTTTCTTCTCTACCTCAACTAATCACAATTGTTTAGCCTCCTCCACCACACCCTTTATCCCAGTGCTTTTCTTGAACCAACAGCACTGTAATTTTATGTGTCCCACCTTATTACAGTAAAAACCACCTGAAGGCTTTCACCTTTTTATTTCCACCCTCCTGGGTTTCTTTTCCCATATGTGGTAAACTGTTCCCAGCGCGATCTACTTTTTGTTTTTCAATAACGGATCACCCTCTTTCCCAGTTTTTATCCACATGGAATGAAATTGCTGTCGGAACTAGATTTCAATTTACGCAGTAATGAGTATTCATCTGCCCATCTCTGCAGCTCTTCTCGCTGTTTGACCTTTCTGTTCTTCAATATGAGTTCTTATCACTCTGGACATGAGTTTTTAAACTTCCCCCAGCAGAATAGCATCACTAATATTCTCATATATTCTTTCTATCTTTAATGCTCTCATCTATCTATCGAAATTGTTTTGTTTATTTCTTTCAAACCCAAAATAATTCTGACCCAGCTCGGTTCTTACACTTCTGAACCATTGTCTATATGCTTCTGGTGCTAATTTGTAGGCACTCAAAATAGCCTGTTTTCCTCCTTAATATTCTCGCCACACCACCTCTGACAGCAGTGCAAACACATCACTAGCCCTGCCTACCAACTTGACCTGAATTAACATTACCCATGTAGACTCTGGATAGTCCATCTGTTTAGCCAGTTTCTCAAAGGAAGTGAAAAAGGCTTCAACATGTTTTTCTATGTCTATGCTGCGTTTGCTCATCATCACCCTCCTCCTCAGAAAGCCTATCTTCTACCTTTATTTCCATCATTTTCAGTCAGCTACCCTGTCTAATTTGCAACTTCCGAAGTTCAAACTCTCTCTCTCTTTCTCTTTGTTTTTTCTCTGCTTGTAACTGTCATTCAAACTGTTTCAGTTCCCTTTCTTTCTCTTCTTCCCTGGCTCTTCCTTCCCTTACTTTGTCTTATAACTCTAATTATCTAATTTGCATTTTTTTTTCTAATTCCACTGTACCTAATTGTTTTTCTGATGTATCAAAATGTTTGACTATCTTCTTTCTTACCCCTAGTTAAACCCAATTCTAGTGCCTCCCCTTTTCTGACTTTCTAAACTTTCTTGGCAAATTTGGGAAGCATCTTCAACTCCCAGAACCTCTTTAGCAATGTTAAGTGCTATTTCCCCACTTTTGATTAAACCAACAACAAGCAACAGAAATTAAACAGATTTTCCACTTATCATTGAAGTATTTTCTTTTAAAATGTCTGGAACATTAGTCACCAAGCCTGTTTAAATCTGCTGGGACCTTTCATACCTTAATTCTGACTCGAGCCCAAACCTGTTATAACGCAGAGGTTGACTCGCCTCTGAGAACTAAACCCATAACACCCAAAGAAGAGTACCTCGCCTGTAAAAGGAGTGTGAAAAGTGGTGTAGCCTGCCTTTCAGGAACTTCTCATGGTTAAATAAAATAAATCTCTCACACTCACTTCACAACCAACAAGTAACAATTCATTTATCTAACTCTAACAGTGAACAAATAATCTAAACTATTTACAAACCAAATAAACCCCTTCTAACTACTAACTATTCCTGAATAAAGCAAGATTTTAATAGTATGCTGTTCCAACAAATAAAAACCCCTCTTATGTAAAATAAAAACAAAACATAGACTTTAGTCTCTTGAAATTATAGCCAGGTTTTCCTGACTGTTCTGTGCCTTCTCCATTGAATGTTCTGTCAGGAGCGCTTTCTCCATTGAATGCACTGTCAGGAACATTAACCAGTTGTGCCATAGTTACCTTTGATTTAGATGGTGCTTTCTGTCAAACATAGAGAAAACTATGAGGGTCAGCGATTTTCTCTTGCAAGCTGAGAGATGTTAACTCTAGCAGATAGCAGCTAACTCTTCTGATTTTCCAACTGCTGTCTCCTTTTATACCCCTCATAATATCAATTTCTTTCAATAGATTCGTCCCGTTAGATTTAAATTTAATTGGTTTTTGACATCGAAATTGACATCAAGTTGATTGGCTAAACTCAAAAATTGTTGTCATGATAACAAAACAAAACTGCTGCTTGGCCTGCTAACTGTGCAGCCTTTTGATACTAATGTTTCAATTTGAGTGTCCTCTGTGCAGCTGCAAATACACAAGCTGCTGCCCACAGACATCCTTTTTGAATCTCTAAGCAGAGAAAAAAAACACATCATCTTTTAAATGGACTACACACTACTTTCACCCCAACATTACACAAATACCAAATTCTCACTTCCGACCTTCCCATCCACATGTATTTTACTCAAATTCCCAACAATATTTATTTGATAAATTGTATCCATGTTGTTTTCAGAGTTGCGAAGCTAAAATCAACAATTATTTTAGTTCTATTCAATAAATCATCGTACTATGCCTAGTTTGCCTCCTGACTGACTTTGTTGTGTTTGGTACAAGATGACAATTTACCTTGTTTGAAAAGGTGTACTGTGTAATAGAATTCGAACAACTATAATACAGTCACTTCTGATATAAAACTTGTTTCTTCAATGCAAATTAGTATTAATGTGATTGAAGAATTATAGATTGCTATTTGTAGAAAGTGAACATTCCCTACCTGCATTGGCTATGCTGCAATTCCGTCTCCTTCACTTTAAATGTCACAGCTATTGCATAATTTTCTTATAACATGAGATTGCGCAAGAACAGAAATATCGCGTTATATCAGAACTGACTGTATGCAGTTGAATGACAAATACGTGCAGTCATGGCTCATCATTCAGTAAGGTCCGGATCTGAATTGTACTTTCGGTTACAGCTAGGTGCTGGAAACTGCAGAGCCCCATGGGCTCTATTTCTGACATGAAAAGTAAATTCTAACTGTCGAGAGAATTGGCATTGTATTGACACAACTTAGAGTGGAATCTGTTGTATGGATGCAAGTGAAATTCTATTGCACCTCCTGCAAAATTCAATTTGAAATTTGTTGGAATGTACTTCCTCAAATTTTATGAATAAGGCATCCATTTGGGGGTCACATAATCAAGCTGAGAAAAAAAAAGCTTGCTTGTGAAGGAAAACAAAATTGTTTATTTGGTTCCTATAGCAATTCTTTCTCTCTCAGAATTTCAGAAATTTTGTTTCATATCACACCTATCTTTAAATAAAAAGCTATGAATCCTGAAAATTATGATGTAGTGACTTTTTAATCTCTAGAGAATAAGAAAAAAATGTTAACTCAAAATATTCTCAACATTCTGTCAATTAAATGGCATAAAGTCTTTCTGAATATTCTAGCCAATTGTGAGAATGGCAATCTTCATATTATATAGTTGAATTAAATGGAATTCAATAAAATACCTTTGAAGATAAATTGTGAGATAAATAATAGAACATATAGAAATGAATATTACATCTTTTCTGCATTATTTATTCTACATTGCTTATGTATTTTTACCATTTTGATAATTGAGGTTACCTCTAGCAGGATGCCAGACCCTGCTCAGCCCAGTTGTAAGCTGTGGGCCGCCAGGTGTCCTGCTCACTGGGCCAGTCATCCTTAGCATTCAACATTGTGCAGAAGGAAATCTGGAGAACTGGTCTATAAGGCTGAAGAAACAATCGCCTCAAGGAAACTGGGAGGTAAGAGAAAGATATTTTCTACATTTCAGATAAAAGGCAGTTGCATTCTCATGTGGCACAGCTTCATTTATGAGATAGCCATCAATGTAAAAATAATGTCCTTAGGTTAAAAAAAACACTTCCTTTAAATGAATGTTTTAGCGTGTATCGAAGTTGAGAATTGAATGTCACAAGTGATTTCAGAAAATTGAACTGTAGTTCCATCTAATGGTCAGAGCCTGAAGCTGCCTCACAACAGAAGATGTGTCAATATCGAATGAGAAATATTGGCATAACAATTTACAATATTAAACAGACAGAAAAACACATCCAACAATAATGACATCAAAGTTTGTACACAATGGGTGTGTTCATTGCCTTTTGAATTAAAGGTGACACTGAGTACTGAGAAGATTATTGCCCAGAACTCATTTCCCTGTCAACATTTAGGGTCAATTACCTAATGTGAGACAAAGGTCACAAATAGAAAAACATAGATGAAGGTAGCAGGTTCCCTTCTCTGAAGAATGTTTGAAAATTAGCTAAGATTTTACAAGAATTCAGCAGTACTAATGCTCATCCAACCTACAAATTACTAGACTTATTGAACTCAACATTCTGTCAGCCAGTGTCACTTATAAATAATTCTTGAAGATGTCAACTCCAAAATTGAACTATTATTAATAGGTGTCATAGACTCATTTAAATTATTATTTGCTGTTTCAACGTTTGTATTTGAAGTTTTGACTAAATATTAGCACTAGCTTATTTGTAAATGCTAATAATAAGAAGATAATTTGTTAAAGTAAAGTTTTAGGTTACATAAGTAGATTAGTGCAGTGCACAAGCCAATGTGAACTTACATCAAACGATTTTAAGATATGCTAAATAAAAAGCAAATTGCTGATGCTGCTGGAAATTTAAAGTAAAAGGAAAAAAAATGTTGTCAGAGCTCAGCAGGTGAGGTATCATCTGTGGAGCAAGAGAAGGAATTACCAGTGATTTGGTGTATTTTTTGCATAAAATGTGGAGGTGTGAGTCTCAAAGGGTGAGTAAGCCCTGTCACAACCCACCATTGTGAAAGCAGCAATCAGGTGCTTCAGTGCTTGTTGATCTATCAGGTTTGATAAGTGACCAATAAGTCACAGCCCACTTGAATTGCCAGCCACTTGGAGGCTGGCAGTCTGCTGGGAGCTGCAGAGAGTCATTGTAGACCTGGGCTGTAAAACTCAAGAAACCAAAGGCAGTTACGGGGAAGGGGTCAACAGGAGGGTCAGAGGCAACGGCATCAGCCCCCTGTCCTGATTGATTCCTCCTGTTGCCAGATTGGAGAAAATGGAATCATCTCCGCAACCTGTAGAACGGCTGTGCTGGTTTGACTGTCAAGGGCAGCGGATATTTTGTGCATTTGTCCGGAAGGCATGTAATTGGGCAGTTGATAAATGGAGACCCTTGCTTGGCCATGAAAGACTCTTACTTGTTAGTGTGTTGGGCCATGGGCCAATTTGATGGCAAAGGTAGAGGGAAGAGTGCAGGAATATCTCCAGTACCAGTGAACTCAATTATTAGGCCTTTTCAACAACTGCCTTACCACTGAAAGGGAGGGGAAGATCTTGCTCAATGCTTAAGACTGAGTGAACTTGCATCAGAATTGAAGGAAGATAGAAATGTAAGAGGTTTTAAGTCCGTGGAAGTGGGGAGAGGGCAGGAAAAATACATGAGAAAAGCTCTGTGGTAGGGTAGAAAAGATTAAATAGGAGAAGATTTCATGATGGAACAGCCAAAGATTGTAGTAACAGAGATCGTGAAGTTTAAAAAAAAATGTAGTGGATAATGCGGCAAGAAAGAAACAAGACAAGACCAGCTGATCAAACCGAGAAAGGACAATAATAAAATAGAGTTTATAATTTAAACTTACCGAACTCAGTATTGAGTCCAAAAGGTTAGGGTGTGGAAGCACTGGAAAAGGTGCAGAGGAGATTTACCAGCATGTTGCCTGGTCTGGAGCACAGGCCCTATGAAGAAAGGCTGAGGGACTTGGGTCTGTTCTCATAGGAGAGAAGGAGGCTAAGAGGGGATTTATAGAGACATACAAGATGATCAGAGGATTAGATAGGGTGGACTGTGAGAGTTTTTTTCCGAGGATGATGACTTCAGCTTGTACAAGGGGACATAGCTACAAATTAAGGGGTGATAGATTTAAGGCAGATGTCAGAGGCAGGTTCTTTATTCAGAGAGTGGTAAGGGCGTGGAACGCCCTGCCTGCCAATGTAGTGAACTCAGCCACATTAGGGGCATTTAAACAGTCCTTCGATAAGCATATGGATAATGATGGGATAGCGTAGGGGGAGGGGCTTAGATTAGTTCACAGGTCAGCACAACATCGAGGGCCGAAGGGCCTGTTCTGTGCTGTATTGTTCTACGTTCTATGTCTACGTTCTAAGTGTGAGTCAGAAAATAAGGCGATTTTCATCTTGCTTGTATTGAGTTTTATTGAAATGTTGTAACAGGCCATATGCATAATGATTGAAATGGGAACAAGGTTTAGAATTAAAATGGCAATCAACTGGAAACTTGTGGTTGTGCCTGCAGATTGAATTGAGGGGTACTGCAAAGTGATCAGCTGGGGCTGAATCTTTGGTTTTTTGCTTTAGGTGTGAAGTTGCTTTTTGAGAGATTTCCACTGCAATGCCTAATGGGCCTTCTCACATTATTTTACCAAACTCACCTCATTAACTATCTATGCCATTCTTATTGCACAGTCATTCATTTACTGGCACACCTTGTCAAGCACAGTTCACAAAACCATTTACCTCTGCCTTGATTCCCAGAATTCACTGGCATCTCTTGCAATAGTGCCATTTTGGGGGGGAGATTGGTACCCCACTTTGTGGATAGGGTCCCGGTGGTCATGCTGGGAGTGGTTGGCACTGAAGCAATTCTTCCTCTTCCCAGAGGACTAACAATGGAGGCCATGACGCCAGACCATGCTACCCTATTCCATGATTGCCACTTGGGTAAAAGCAATTTCAGCTGTCTGGAGGAATTCCCAACACTGTAGGAAACTCCACTCCAGTATTATAAGTGGCACCTTCTGTTCAACCTCACGCTCACTCTGCACAATCTGCCATCAAGGCCACGCTGCGCTTCATTGCTTGTGACTTCTTCCTGCATTTGCTGTCGCCCACCGAAACATGACAACACTCGCTCTGCATGCCCTTTATGCTACCTAATTATTTGCTTGGGTACCTCCCCACCTACACCAAAAGTAACATCTGTGCCATCACTTTCCTCTCCTTTAATAACCTGCCTGGCTGCTTTTTGAGATTACTAATCCAAAATATGACAGAAAGGTTCAAGGCAGATGCTGGGTTTTCTTGCATCCAGGCCTCCTCCCTTATGTGGAGAGCAGCCTAACTCTGACTACCTTGAATGACTGACTGACGATTTCCAAGCTCCTGTAACAATATGAGAGACTGCCCTTGAGTGACTATTGCCAAGACCCCTTCAGCAAAGAGTATCCAATGACTTGATTGAACAAGCTGACAACCATCAAAATCTTCCTGCCTTTGTAGGATATGAGAGTGGTATCTCTGGTTGATGAGAAAAATGGCACGACAGGGCAGTAATGTTTTGAGCCTGCATATAGACTAAGAGGAAGTGAGCACTATGACGGTGAATGAAGGAAATGTAGCCTGGTCCAGTTCATGACCTGGGTATGTGTTACTGAATGTACAGTATCCTTACTGGTCTCTACAATGACAGTTACTGTTGCAGCATTAAAGTGCAATACTGAAGTGCAGAAGTGTTCTGAAAGTGGATCAGAGAAATGCCAAGAAGGGTTTTAGAGGCTGGTATATATTGAATGTCAGTGTCTGTAGATGGGTCCATGTAGCTAATGCCCTTGAAGATGTTGGTGCATGATCGCCAAGGTCGAATTCCTTCATAGCACACAGGAGCCAGCTGTTTTCCAAGTCAAGTTTTCTTGCTGTCCAGCTTGTTTGGTGAGCTTTAAGATCAGAAGCTGAATAATAATTAGGTAGCAGGGCCATCAATAAAGCAATCAACAAGCAACAATCCCCTTAATTGTCAACTCACCACTGTCCAGTGAGAAACTTACCACAATGCTGTGAAAAGCATAAAACGTTGGAGTAAGATGCTCCCATGTCAAGAAATACCTCACTAAACTTCTAACACAATTCTGTCACAAGATTCACCTTAGTCCACATTGCTGAGATCTCTATAAGACCCTGCCCATGCTCCTGGTCTGTTTTTAGTCTTTCTAAACTTATTGAACAGTAAATATAGTATACTACATTGAAAGTAAGTATACTTCACTTGATGACCATTTTTTGGGCCTTATATGGTCAGAAAAGAGGAAATGGCAGCACAGCTGTTGCATCACCTGCGCTTTCATATAAAGCTACCAGAGGAAATGAAGGTGACAGAAGGTGAAGGAAAGAACATTGGAGGTAACTGAAGAGAATGTATTTATTATACAGCGAGTAGAGACTTCAGAATGCTGAAAGGGGAAGGCAGTACCTGATGAGTTTGGTGGCTTCCTGGTGAAATGGAAGTGGTGGAGGATAATGAAGTAAATAATAAAGGCTTGTATGGGGGGGAAATGGACAAAAAGAGAACGCTATCCTGGCTGTATGAGGGGTGAATAGGGGTGGGAGAAGAAGTACTTGAAAAAAAATTGACACAGTGGAGGGTCCAGTCAGCTTCTACCATGACACCATTTTATGACAGTATTATAAATATTGTAAACTGAGTTTTTTAAAGGTGAGATAATAAGAACTGCTGATGTTGGAATCAGAGATAACACAGTGTGGAGTTGGAGAAGCACAGCAGGGCAGGCAACATCAGAGGAACAGGCAAGTTAACGTTTCGAGTCAGGAACCTTCTTCAGAATAGCACCTTATCTTCTGCCTGGGCACTCTACAACCTGAAGGACTCAACATTGAGTTCTCCAATTTCAAATAACCTTGCCACCCATCCGCCACCTCCCCTTCCAGCCCCACCTCCTCCCTTCAATTCCACCTCTGACCTTCTCTTCCAACCACCAACATGATTCAACCCTCCCATCAACCAACTAGTTTGCACCTATCACCACCATTCTACATCCACCCCTTCTTTCTCTCCCCCACCCACCTTTATCAGCAGCTCCCCCTACCCCACATCCAGTTCTGAAGAAGGATAATACCCGAAACGTTGACTGCTCCTTTCCTCCGGATGCTGCCTGGCTCGCTGTGTTCTTCCAGCCTCCTGTTTGTTTACCCTAAGTTCATGGTCTATCATGACTATTGGAAGACAACTTTGCCACGGAAATGGAGACAGAGAATTTGAGGGAGGGAAACATCAGTGATGTATCAAAAGATGATGCAGGAAGGATAAAAACTAGAAACATAACAAATTAATCTTTCCAGTACATGGTGAGAACAAAAAGAGGCACCAATACAGTCATCAATATATTAGAGAAAAAGTGATGAGGGAAGAGGCCGCGTAGAACATACAAATTAATGTTCCATGAATTCCACAAAAAGACAGGTATAAACTTGCAGGTACACCCAGGATTACATTTTTTTAATTGGAGGAAGTCAATGGAGTTGTCTGTATGAACTTCGCAAAGAGTTTGACAAGGTTCCTGATGGTAGACTGGATATTAAGCTTAATTCACAGGGAGAGCTAGTCAATTAGATACAGAACTAGTTTGAAGGTAGAAGACAGAGGGTAGTGGTGGGGAGGGTTGCTTTTCAGTGGCCACAAATTCAGTGCTGGGTCCACTGCTTTTCGTCACACAAAAATGATTTGGATGTAAATATGGGAGGTACGGTTATTAAATTTGCAGAATACACCAAAATAGGTGAGGTAGTGGACAGCCATAGAATCCCTACAGTGTGGAAACAGGCCCTTCAGCCCCACAAATCCACACTGACCCTCAGAGCATCCCACCCAGACCCATCCTCCTATAACTCACCTAATCTACACATCCCTATGGGCAATTTAGCATGGCCAATCCACCTAACCTGCACATCTTTGGACTGTGGATGGAAACCAGAGCACCCGGAGGAAACCCACGCAGACACGGGGAGAATGTGCAAGCTCCAAACAGACAGTCACCCAAGGGTGGATCAGGTCAGGTCCCTGGCACTGTGAGGCAGCAGTGCCAACCTCTGAGCCAATTGAGAGAGACAGCCTGAAAGAGAAAAATCTGCTTTGCTGAGTAGTGGTCAAGGTGGATTAATTGGATGCCAGTTTATTGCCTGCCGTTGATCAGATTCACAATGGCAGGAAAGCTCAATCCCATAAAATGTTCCTCCTGCAATATGTGGGAAGTGAGGGAGACTTCTAGTGTGGATGGTGACTGTCTATACAGGAAGTGTGTTCAGCTGCAGCTCCTCATTGAGTGTATGGAGTGCCTGAAGTTGGGATGGACTCACTATGGAGCATCCATGAGGCTGAGAATGTTGAGGATAGCACACTTAGTGAGCTTGTCACACCACCAGTAAGGATTACATAGGTAGAAAAGCATTGGCTGACCAGGAAGATGAGTAAAGCATGAGCAGCAGTGCAGGAGTCCCCTATGGCCAGCCCCCTCTCAAACAAATATATTGCTGGGACTAAATTGTCTCTCAGGGGAAAGCAGTAACTGCTGGGTTCAAAGCATCATAGATGTCTCTGTTTCACAGTAGGAGAGGAAAAAGACTGGAATAGCGTTAGTGATCGGGAGCTCGATTGTACGGGAAACTGACAGGGGGTTTTGTGGCAGCAAATGAGACTCATGAATGCTATGTTACCTTCCTAATTTCAGGATCAGGAATGTCTCCAAATGGCTCTCTGGCATTCTGAAGGGGGAGGGTGAATCATCAGCAGTCCATGAGACATATTAATTCTAACGACACGGTTAAAAAAAGAAATGTGATCCTGCCTCAGAAATTGAGGGTGTTATGTAGTAGATTAAAGAGGGAGACTACTAAGGATGTGATCTCCAGATTTCTTTCAGGGCTACGCACTACTGAAAATCAGAATAGGAACATAGGTCAGATGAACATGTACGTAAGGGTATGGTGTCAGGGGGAGGGTTCTAAGTTTTTGGATAATTCGGACAGCTTCTGGAATAGGTAGGACCTGGACATGTTTCACCTGAACTGGACTGGGTCCAACATCCTTGCTGGGAGGTTTGCTCATGTTGTTGGGAAAGTTTCAAACTGAGTTGGCAGGGGAACAGGCCACAGAGTCAATGTAAAATTGGGAGCAAGGTCCAATCAGATTTAGAAGGAACTCTAGGACACTCCAGTATGTGAAGAAGATATGAGCAGTGTAAGGCACATGCGAAGTGTAGAAAACTCAATTCTATCTATTATGATGCAAGGAGCATTATTGGTAAGGCAGATGATCGGCATGTAAGAGCATGATATTTTCACAATAACTGAGACATGATCAAAGAAAGGACAGGACTGGCAGTTCAATTTTCCACACTTCAGAAGCTTCAGGCACAATAGTGGGAGAGGGGATGAGAGAAAATGAGAGAGGTGGGAGTCATTGCATTATTCATAAAGATATTCATTACTTTAATGACAGAGAACATCATAGAAGTGTTTTCAAATGAAGCAATCTGGGTAGACCTTACACATTTAAAAAAAGGGAAGATTACATGGTTGGGATTATACTACAGGTCTCACAACAGTCAGGAGGAGACCGAGGAGCAGATATGTCGGAAAATCATGAAGGCATGAGACAAATCGAGTTACTATTGGAATGCAATTTCAACTTTGCTAATATTAACTGGGATCACCTTAATCATAAAAGTACTAAAGGGGTGGAATTTCAAAAATGTATCCAGGAGACCTTTTTGTGCCAGTACGTAGGCAGTCCTAAAAGAGGTTGGGCAGTGTAAATCTAATCCTAGGGAATGAAGCCAATCAAGTTGTTGATGTTCCAGTGGGTGAGTATTTTGGGGATAGTGAGCATAACACTGTTCAGTTTAAAAGTCATTACAGAATGGGACAAGAGTAGCAGAGAAGTTAAGTGTTTAAATTGGAGGAAGGGCAATCCTAATATCTTTAGACAGGACTCGGCAAATAGACTTGGAGCAGTTACTTGCAGTTACTTGAAAATTGGGAGATTTTAAACATAATACAGTGAGAATTTAAGTCTGACATATTCTGCTAAGAGCAAAGGGTGAGGGCAGAAAGTCCAGTGAATGCTGAATGCCAAAGATATCAAGAGTTTGATTAAGAAAAAGAAGGAAACATATATCAGATAAAGGGCCGTGAAAAACAGGGGAGGACCTTCAAAGGTATGCTTAAAAAAGGAAATTAGGTGGGCAAAGAGAGGCCATGAAATGGCTAACAGATAGGACCAAGGAAATATTAGTGTCTAAGGAGACAAAGGTTTACTCAGGGAAAAGGTGGGATCTATTAGAGACCAAAGGGGCATCCTGTGCCCGGTTCAGTGGACATGGCCAAAATCTTAAATGAATACTTTTCATCTGTATTCACAGAGGAAAAAGATGAGTTGAAGGGGATACTGTGCAGTAAGTTTGGCTGGAAGAGGAATCTGGTGCTGGTAAATGGAGATTAGATTGGACTCGAGAGTGACAAGGCGATGGCTAGGGTTAGGAAACTGAAGGTTGTGGAAATGACAGTGGGCAGCAGATGAGGTGGAAAGAGAGTATACAAGGAGAAAAAAATTACAATTGAGCTTGGTCGTAATAAATTCCATCGGGCAAAACCAAGCAGCAAGCATGAATTGACCCGGCCATTCTTGGATTTTGGAAAGTAAGAGAAAGTATCTTGTTCATGCTCACGGGACGACATGGTTGGAGGATGTAGAGTGAAGATTTCAGGAGCATGAAGTTACTTATGATTCTGGGCACAGTGGCTTCATACTTGGTCATTGGTCATGGTCCAGGGGCGCAAGTTGGGTCAAAGTTGGTAATTGAACTCCACTGATAGAGGTAAGCAGAGCCATTATCATGAGTTTAATGATAATGCAAGGTGTGGGCCTGAATGAACAGAGACTTGGTGGTAGTTTTGAATTAACAGTAAACAATAATGCACTTCAGTTACAGAAAACCCACTGTGAAAGTAATCTCCAACAAAAGCACGGTTGGAAATTAAGCTAAGATTAAAACAGGAGTAAAGCTGAAACATTTTTAAATGTGCCACTTATTTTCTGCTCAAAAAAAAGCAATAAAGGTTCATAATAGATCTGCTGCTGCATGATGCCTTGTTAATTAGCTTTCAGAGAAAACTGTAGTATATTGCTGAGGAGAATCTAAAATAGCAAGAGATAGCGCTAATCAAAAGAATAGAGCAGATAAATCCTGTAAAACATAGCACCTGTTAAAATTAGATTTGCTGTAATTGTTACATTAACTGATTCAGTGTTGTCACAGATGCACAAGCTCCACAAAATATTAAATATCCACCCCAACAATTACCATCAGCTTTTTAGTGGCCAACTGCAATGCACTCATTTTTGGTTTACTAATTTATCAGCCTGCAACCTAAGGGTACAAAATCTATTGAAAAGTTCCAATGAGATGTTCAGCTGTTTATTTTATTCTGCTGTGTGGACTTCAAGTTTGGATGTTGAAATACATGGTTACAAGTACGAACAACTCAGCAATAAATTATTTTAAAGATCTCAATAACATTTACAGAAGGAGGCAATATGAATAAGTATAAAAAACTTTCAATAAAAGAAAACAATTTGCAACTGTTGGAATTATGAAGCTACAGATTCTGAAATACACAGTGCCCAGTAGGATTACCAATATTTCAGGGGAGATCAGTCATTAGTATGTACAGTTCTGAACACCACACTACCAGAAGGATGTGGAGTCCTTGGACAGAGTACAGAAATGGTTTACCAGGATGTTGCCTGGTTTGAAGGGTATCAGCTATGAGGAGAGATTAGAAAAACTTGGTTTGTCGTCACTTGAATGTCGATCAGGAAGGGTGGCCTGATTGAAGTTTCCAAAAGTATGAGAGATATGGGTAGAATGTAGAGTCAGAGTCTTTTTCCCAGGGCGGAAATGACAATTACCAGGGGACCTGGGTTTACAGTGAAAGGAGGGAAGTTTGAAGGAGATGCCAGAGGCAAGTTTTTTTGTGCAGGGTGTGGTAAGTGCCTGGAATGTGCTGCTGGAGGAGGTGATAGGAGTGTATACAAAAGCAAAGTTAAAGAGACATCTTGGTAGATATATGAATAGGTAGGGAATAGCGGGATAGAACTAACATAGAGGCAAAAGCTTCTTTGTTTAGAAAGACATTGTGTGTCAGCACAGACTCGGTGAGTTGAAAAGCCTGTGCTTATGCTGTACTGCTCTTTGATCTTAAAACATTCAATGGAGTATCTATGTTTAAAGTATTAACTCGGCTAAACGGCATCCACAAATTATGTTCCTTATTTTCCAGTTTATTCTTTACTTTCTAAATTCAAAACACAGATTTTGATTTTTCATGTAAAAGCAAATATATTGATTCTAGCAACACAGATTAGCCATGATCTTAATGAATGACAGAGCAGACTCAATGACCCAAATGCCTTACTCCCATTCCTAATGATCCTATCCAAAAATCAGTCTTTCAAGCTCATGAAGTGGGCACGTCAGTGATTTGGGTTCTATAATTTACTGATGTTCTTCATTTCCCACAGTTCCCTGCCTCCAGGGCTGGATTAATGTCCTTGCTTGGCTCATTACATGGCTGTTAATTATTTGAAAGGTGGGAAATGTACATTATTGCAGGCAAGGATCTGATAAGCTGTTTTTGTGTCAAATAAAGCCTAATGAGACGCTGGAGACTGAACTCACACAGAGGAAAACTAAATTCGTCACCGATTCTGCTTGCTGCCATAACAATCAGCCAGAAAAGACAAATAAATAGCCCAATTTCTTTTTTTTAAAATTCTCCTCATAATATTAAGTGAAATCAACAAACAATATTGATTTCATGAAATGGTGATAATGTTGTAGTGATATGTCTCGACTAATATGATTCACATACAGTGAGCAGTAGGAAATTAATGTCATGTTCAGAATAACAAAGGAAAGTGGAAATGCTGAAAATCTGAAATAATTTCCCATAGTTTCCTACTTCCAGGGCTAGATTTATGTTTTCACCTATTACTTGATTAGTTTGAGAAGTGGAAAAATATTTACAAGGATATGTGGAAAGAGCAAGAGATTGGTATTAATTGGATAAAAATATGATACAGGCATAACGAGCCAAATGATCTCATCCTGTGCAGTATTATTCTATCTAGTGCTGGCTTAATTTAAGTTCAGAGTCCACAATTTCCAAACACTGGTAAATTAAGTTGACCTGATATCATTTGTGTAGAGAATGGAATGTTGTATATAATTGTCTGTATTGTAATGAAAGTGAGAAACCTGAAATAAAACATGTTAGCATTTATTTTGAATTGATGAAGCCAAGTGTTGTAAGTGAGAGCAGTCAGGAATGGAGTCCAGCAGCAAATTTAAAAGTATATTTTGATCTCTAATAGTTTGAGTCACCTTAAATTTAAAGTACTGTAAAATGGTTACATTATCATATATTTCCACAGGAAACCATTGCATTACAAATCAATTTTACAAAGATAATTTCATTTTAGAAAACCTGTTTTGCTCAGTATCCTATGTCAGGGTATAAGATCCCAGTGGGAAAGAGGCTGAAGTAGCAGAAAATTAATCCTTTCATTTCACAAACTCTTAACTTTAACAGTGTGCTCCTGTACTCTTGCTGGACAAGAATGAGAGAGAGAATTCTTACCTCCCAGTTCCACACTACTGCCAGGAAATGATTTAACTCTCTGGTTTTAAGAATGGTATTACATTTTCAGTACATCATAAACTGTCAACATTGTTGCTGTGATTGAAACTTTGATGCAAATTTAACACAAACTCATTATCAGCAACAGTAGTGAGTGGGTTTAGCACTGTCGATGACTCCTTCAATGTGCCCAATTATCCAGTCCCTGGAGGTGATGAAAGGGCAAATTATTGGGCGGGTTGGCCCTGAGGAGATTCTTGCCAACTTCTCACCACCACAGCAATTAAGTGGGAGGCAAGAAGATCCATTGGCCATGTTCTTGACTCGCCAGCAATTAAGGAGGCCACGAATCAGCTCTTAAGGAGCAGAATGAAGCTCATTCTGCAAGCCTTTTTTGATGGGGGCGCAGAGTCAATTACCACTGAACATACCTAACAACAGACTCAAGCACTGAAGAGTTAAATACAATCTGTGCCTTTATTGGTGATTGGAAAAGGACATAGGCTGATAGAGTGCTCAGTGACCAAGTTAGGTATGTCTGTTTGACAGGAGCCATCTTGACAATTTTCACGTTGTTCGACAGACCTACTTCTGTAGCTGTGTCTTAATCACAGAAATTTCTGGAGTACCAGGATGATACTAAAGGCCATAGATTTGCTGTTCACAGAGGACTTAAGATTTTTCTGTAGGTCATGGATTGCATCAGAAAAATTGAAAATCAGCACCTGTGATAGTGTGGACTTCACATATGATGTCTGACTAAAGAAGTAAACGTTTACACAGGTCTACAAGTGCTAAGGATGGGGATGATCAAAGAGCCTCCTGCTCATCTTATGTGGTCAATTGTTCATCATAATATCCAACTAGATACAATAGAATTCAAGAGGTTTTACCTGATGAATTGCTTGTAGTCTTATCAGTGCTAAATAGCGTTTGCATTTTAGCAAGCAGGAAACTCTATTCTACCTTTCTGCCACCTCTGTTGACCTCTCTGCTCCCTTTTTACTGCCTGAATAGCCTTAGCTAGCTTCAGCTAAACATTGTGAAGCCCCCAAAGTATTTGGAGTAGAAACTGGGTATTTTGTATTTTTGTAAAAGTACGCAGTAGTGTGTGGACTATGTATTCTCAAATCTCGAAGCTTGAGGTCGTCCTATATTGGACTGTGAACCCAATTGAAATAATTTAGATGAGTAATTGGCACTTGTTGAACCTTGAGATAAGCAATTTTAACATCAATTTCAAGTTGTCTTCTTTTTTATATTGCAATCCATACCAAATAACTGAGAGACCAATATGCTCATAACGTGCAAAGAAACTTGCCACAGTGGCTATGTGACTGCACACCTGAGAAGAAATATTGGTGAACACTATCCATTGAAACAATGATCTCACCACAGTCCAACTGAAAGCAGCACCTGGCAATAATGCTCAAGATTACCTTTTTTTTAATGTTGTAGGTAGGCATCATGGGCAAGGTCAGCATTTGTTGCCAATGAAATGATTTGCTGTCTTGGACATGTCAAAGAGAAATTTATAGTCAACCACATTGCCATGTGTCTGGAGTCAAACCACGGCCAGATAGAAAGAATGTCAGAGAGTTCCATCTCTTAAGGGCATTTTTGATCCAGCTGGGATTTATGAAGATCAATAATAATAATCTGATTGTCATTGAAATACCTACTAATTCCAAATTTAGATCAATTCAAATTTCTTCATCTGCCTTGGTGGAATTTAGACCTATGCCCCCACAAAATCAACCTGGAATTACCAGTCCAGTGACATTACCACTACATCACCTTCTCCTTCAGTTTACCATATACTGAATTGTATCTGAGCTAATCTGCCTCTGTATGTGCATTATAAATTAATCACAAGGTAAATACTAGTTATAAATATGTGCAGAACAGATATAGTATTAGAAGTAGGTAACACAATGGCACTTTTTAGTCAAGTCCCATAGGTTTTGTCAGACTAGTACGAAAAATGACTTTTCTGAAATATTATTTAATTTTCCAGTATTTTTAATCTGCCAGTGAGTGTTCAATAGTCTAAACATTGCAACTAGAATCTTTTGTTTTGGGTGCAATATATGCTCAAATTACCAAATTGGCCACAGAAAACAGCAGACTTAATGAAGAAGAGACCAGGCCAAGCAGCACCTGAGGAGCAGGAAAGGGTCTAGGCCTGAAACGTCAGCTTTCCTGTTCCTCAGGTGCTGCTTGGCCTGCTGTGTTCATCCAGCTCCACACCTTGTTATCTCAGGTTCTCCAGCAGTTCCTATTATCTCTGACTTGATGAAGATGTTTAGATTTCAGCAAAGCAGACAAAAAGATTGATTAAGAGGGAAAAATAGAGTATGAGAAGCTTTCAGAGAACATACAAACTGATTGTAAAAGCTTCAATAGGTAATACGTCCTTGTCACTACTTTTAACCATGAGGAATCTAAAGACACGTGGTTTTTGTTACTATTTATAAAATAAGGAATAAGCCATAAAATTCAGGTCAGTTAATTATTCAAAAGCTTAATTGAGGTCCTGTCATGTCATCCTCCCCTCTGTGAGATACCTTTCACTTGTAAAGATCTGGAGCCAAGGTCTTGGCAGCATACTTACAGTAAAACATGTTCTAATCTGGTTTTACACCCTCTCCACCCTGTAACCTTATTCTGTGGCCCAGTAAATATTAGCCAATAATGTTGCCTTCATTCTAAGCAAATAATCAATTGGAACACAAAACTAATTATAAAAATGTCTTCAATGTAGCAGTAGAGTCCCCAGTGTTTAGCTGAAATAGACCAACAATATTTTAAATCCCTAATCCAGCCCAAATACATGCTGCAATCTGGTTTGACTGATGGATACTGAGTGACAAACCTGGATACAGTTCACAAAAGCAGTTCATTGAAATTGAACGGAAAGAATCTATCGCAAATCCATAAATGAATTGGGGAAACCATGTAAGAGGAAAATTTCAAAACTGATTGTTGTAAGTTAGGAGTGAAATAACTGATTCACACACTGAAATTAATGAATTTCCAGCTGTCAAGCTGACAGTTTCTCTCAGTTAATGATTTTGTTAGAAGGCATGCATAAAATTTTGAAGACAAACATAATGTTCCTTTTATTGATGTAATAATTGTTAATTACTGATAGCAACCTCTCCTGGCATAACAGGTTAACAATTACAACCAAAGCTTCCCAGTACCTCAAAACATACTGGTTACTAAGATTGAAATTGATTTTTTAAAAATTAATGTTTCTATCTTTTCTTTGTTCTGATAGTCATTTGCCTCTTAAGTATCTTTCAGCATCTGATGTCACAATATTCACTCCTTCCAGTTTACGTTTCTTTCTCGGTCCTTGCATTCTAGATTTCACACTCCTTTTGTCTGATTTGTTAAGATTGATTGTTCTGTTCACTTGGGTTCCAAATACTCTACATTCCTCGCTCTGCAATTATGTACTCAAATTCAGAAATTTAATGAACAATAATGTACTGATAGCACAAAAATACACAGGAAGATAAGTTGTAAAAAGGATGTGCAGAGCATACAAGGAGACATAAACAGTTTAAGTGAATGGGCAAAGACCTGGCAAAGGGATCATAACATGGAAATATGTCAATTTTTTCACCTTGCACAAAGAATAAAAAAGAAGTATATTATTAAAATGGTGAGAGATTAAGAGCTCTGAGATGCAGATGGAATGAAGTGTCTGTTTGCAAAAGGCAGGTAGAACAACTAATTCAAAGAGTTAATTGACCATTATTGTTTATTGTGAAAGGAATTGAATAGAGAAGTAGCATGGCTAACACAACCTTATATGCGGTGTGATAACAAGGTGTAGAGCTGGCTGAACACAGCAGGCCAAGCAGCATCATAGGAACAGGAGAGCTGATGTTTCGGGCCTAGACCTGAAGAAGGGCCTAGGCTCAAAACATCAGCTGTCCTGCTCCAATGATACTGCTTGGCCTGCTGTATTCATCGAGCCCTACACCTTATTATCACAGATTCTCCAGCATACACAGTTCCTACGATCTCTGAAACAATCTTATATAAGGTGTGCTGAAACCATATCTTGTGTACTATTTAAGGTACTGTGGAAGCAGTTCAGAAAAAAATTATAGAGCAAGTAACGTGGAATGAATGGCCTTGCTTCTGATGGAAGTTTGTAAAGTTAGGCTTGTTGCTACTCGAATTTAAGAGGTTTAGAGACCACTTGACTGAAATATAAAGATCTTGATAGGATGAAGTGAGAAAGGATGTTTCTTTTTATGGGAGTGTAGAACCAGGGAGGGGTATATTTTAATTTTTTTTCCCTCATCGAGGTCATAAGCTTTGGAACTTTTTTCATCAACAGATTGTAGCATCAGAGTCTTTAAATAGTTTCACAGTAGTGGTAGTTAGATGGTTGCTGAGCAAAGGGATGAAAGGTTAACAAGCATAGATAGGAATTGGAGTCATCATAATAGCCATAATGTTATTGAATGATGCAGCAATGTAGAGAGGTATTGTGGCCTACTTTGAATTTGTAATTTTTGAACCGAAGATTTCAGGAGAAAATCCTAATTAGAAATGAATGTTTTAAATCTTTTAATCAGCAGTTGATGACCTTCTACTGTAAACTTTGGCACAATAAGACTAACCAGATTTTTAAAAAAACAAAGTTCTATGCATTTGAATTTCATTGTAATATGTGTTTTGTTGATGTCTATTAGTTTTATAAACAAAAATTATTAGATCAGAATTTCATCTAAACCACAATGTGAAATGTTGCAAATAATATGAAGTTGTAGTAATTTGACAGTACAGAATATAAGCAGTGCTGAAAAAGGTGCACTTTCCCTCAAAACCTTTTGCATTGCATCATCAGGTCAATATGTGAAAATAACAATTCAAAGGGAAAATAAACATTTATATATCATAAAAGGAGGGTGGTAATTGGTTGCCACGTAGACCCTGATTGTTGAGGTGTTGCTGTGGAGAATGCCTGAATTAATGACAATTGAATGTTAAATTTGAAACTAAGCGGGCTGATTCTGATTGAGCAGTGCATTATCCTCAAGGTCATTTGACAACCCATCAGTAGTTCTCAACATGAAGAAGTTGAATTGCCTGAATGTTATTGGATCCCAAGGACTGCTGCAAAGATATTTGCATGAAAACCTTTTATTTTCCCCCAGTGTCTAATGCAGGTGCACATCAATGATTTGTTTGTTTGTTCCTATGATACCATGATATTCATATTCCATATCAAGATATCTTATTGGTTTAAAATGATCTTTGAAATAACTAAACATTTCTACCGATATCTAGAAAGGATACAAAAGAGCCAGAACAGAGATTAAAGCAGATAAAACGCCAAGCTAAAATTAAGTTTTCAGAACCTCTTTGTTGTTGTAATATATATCAAAGAAATTAGCTAAATAAAAAGTGCAGTTTCTAAAACTTATCAATAGGATAATTCATCAAAGGAAAGAAAAGCATTTTGGCAAATGAGAGTGGGATATTATAAACAGAAGTAAATTATTTCTGGTAAATTTGTATTTGAGGTATATATTTGTTTTCTATGGTTAAAATGATAGGAAAACTGGTATTGATATTTAATTAACTTCATTTATATTAAAAATATCAATGTGTGAACTGAAAGCACTAAAATTGTTTGGCCCAGAAACAGAATACTTTTTCTGGCTCTCTAGGTGGTCTAATGTTGACTCATTCATCATTCCTTAACCTTGTGGCTGACCTCTCAATTCTCTTGCTTGCTGTCGACTGTTAACGTATTGAGAACAAATAATCTGGGACTTTTTCTTCATTCCTTTTGGCTTTTGTTTTCATTTTTGATACAACTTTTAGTTATTTAGAGTTGAATTTTGCCAGGTATCATGATCAGTTAGTTTCTTCAATAAAATAAGACTTTAGGTTAGTTTTGGTATTTAAACTTGGCTGCATTGAGATACTGGTGTGTTTCTTTTTGTTTTATCAGAATATATTTACTTATACATCCTTCAAAACGTGTTTTGTTTATTTAGCCCCATTTCTCTATCCCGATGCTTACATACTTAGACCTAAAGCTCATGACATTGAGAGGGCTGGAATATTGATAATCAAATAATGCATATTCTATATTACTGTACATTGACTAGCCTCTGATATTATCAGTAAAATAAAGCTTTACCTCTAAAATATGATTATAGTTCAATACTAAGTGGGGGGAATGCAACATGTCAGAGGTAGATCATTAAGCTATAACATTAAGCTGAGATCCATATTTAGCGTTTCGCTGGTTTAGGTTGGCTTTAGAAATCCCTTACAATCATGGCCAAAAGAATAGAATTCTCCAGGTAATGAAGTCAACATTCTTCCCTCAACCACAACCTTTAAAAAATGGATTTGTTGATTATTTGTCTGATTTCTCTCACCATCATCCAGTGTGCAAAATGCTCATGTAACAGCTATCAGTGCATTTCTAAAGTAATCTTTTGAGGAACAAATAGTATTTTCTGAGAACATTGGTGGAGAAAGCAAGATCTGGTATTGAGATTGCACACTTCATATGATCAGATACCTCAGAGAACCTCATGGTCATTTCATGATGTTGAAACATATTAAGTTGTGTAATATAGCCAAACATGATTACTGAATTGTAGACAATAAGTCACCACAAACAACAGGAAGATGAATGACCAGAATATTTTAATGTTTTATTGATGGTTTAGAAAGGAATGCTGATCAAGATGTCAGGAAACTTGCATTCTCTTCCTCAGGTAATATCATGGGATCACTCACCTGAGGAAGCAGAAAAGGCTCTAGTTTAACTCCAAATGGATAATATCTCTGTTTGTACAAAACTCTTTCAAATTGAAATATCATCTTAGATTATGCGCTCAACATATTTGGATTTGCTCTGAAAAGGTATTGTAACTCATTGGTACAAAGACTGCCTATGGCTTTCAGTTAGATTGATATGAATCTTTCTTTCTGTTATCCACTTGAGTTAGAGCTGATCAATGGCTTTCCCAAAAGCCTAGTGGGTAGAGGCTACACAATAAAATACTGAGCACAGAGACCAGAAGATCTCAGATTTAATTCCCATTCTAATTTGCACACTAATTAGCTGTTTTCATATAAGACAAGGTTAAATCATCATAATTAGCCTTCATTCCTCTAGAAAAAGGATTAAAAAAATCTGTTAGCTTGTTGCTGTTGATTGAGATCTCACAACTCTTACTGCAAAGAGATTTCTGGTACAAGATTTCATACGGTTGAACTGACCTCCATTTCCAAATACTTAATGTTGTGATTTCCAAATACTTAATGGTGTGAAAAATAGCCATCTGGGTAAGATAGAAGACCATGGTGCCTTTGGAGAGATGATGGTAGTGAGTTTAACCTGTATGTTACTGTGTCACGGGTGAGAGGGTGACGTTGAGAAGGTGGAACTTTCATGGTGACCTCAACAAAGATGGGAATTAAACTTTTGCTATTGGTGATACTCTGCAACTCAAATTAGCTGCTCAGTCAACTGAGCTAACTGACACTCCCCCCCCCCCACCCCAATCTGTTAGAGGCTTACTGCCATTATATCTGGAATTTTCAGCCAGCAACATTCCATACATCCAGGAAATAACAATGAAAAGTGAAAATGAACATCATTCCTTCACCAGAAAATGACGTTATTGGTGCTGAGTCATGACATGATATAATCCAAATCCTAACTTTAATTATTAAAAATAAGGATTAACCAGTCAGTTCACTGCTTGATTATTCACTGACAAGCCTCACAACTGGCTCCTTAAAATGAAGTATGTGAACACTAATGTAGTCCTATAGCTAACTAGGAAACTAAATATGTAAACAATTTGATCCAGTTCACGTTATTGCAAACGTACAAACATTTTAAGCATGTTAATCAACTAAAATGTTAGTGCAGTTCAATGATGTCTGTAAAACATGCAATTTTTTTGCCCATCCTAATCTACTGTACAAGTCTGGTTTGCAATGAGAAGTTTTATTAAATTCACTTATCATAACTGTTTTCTTTTTCTTTGTCTTTCCACAGGAAGTGTTACATCTAGGGAAAGAAATTCCTTCCAATCCTTATTATTGCCAGCTTGATGGTCAAATGTCCCATATATTTACTGAGACACTGGGCAAATACACCCTAGTTGGTGAATCACAGAATGTGACTGCAGCAAAACGCCTGAGGCTTGTTCTGTTTGCACCAGGAATATGTACATCACTGGAGTACAGCATACGGGTCTATTGTCTGGAAGATACTCAAAATGCATTTAAGGTAACAAAATTTATACAATGTTTCAGAAAAGCCTCCTACTTTCAAAAGGCTTTATTACACTACTTATATGGCAATCAGTGATAATAATTAAAAGCTCCTCTAGCTTAGCAGTTTGAAGAAAATGAAGGTTGAGTATTACAGTAAGTAATCTGTCCTTAACTACAACTTATTGTTTGACCTGAAGTAAATGACTGACATTCAATTATCATTTACAACAACTTTTGAAATAAATGCTTTATTTAATTTGAAACTACTACATTATTTACGCATTTATGGATATCAATCATTTGTAATACAGCAAAGCAAAAGGGCAGGGAAATTAGTGCAGCAAAGAAAGAAGTGGATGGCGTATAATGTGGGAATGAGGTTTTCCATTTTGCTGGGAAAGGTGGAAAAGCCGAATATTATTTAAATAAAGTGAAACTGTAGACTTCTTTGGTGTGGAGGGACCTGGGTATACTTTTCATGAAAAACACAAAAATAAGCATTTGTAGTTCCAGTACGTAATGTAAACGGAATGCTGGCCTTTATCAAAGAGTGGTGGGCAAGTGTTGCTACTGCCACAACTGTGTAGGGTATTGGTGAGACTATGCATAGAATGTTAGCCTTTGGTTTTAAGGAGAGGTATATTTTGCATTGGAAGGAGTTCAGAGAACATTTAATGAGGTGTTTCTTGAGACAAAGGAATTTTCTTATGAGAAATTGTTAGCAGATTGGACATACTTTCATTGGAATTTGGAAGAACTAGATGTGATTTTTATGGAAACATATATGATTCTGGGGATCACCATCACTGTCATTTCTGGGGTTGTGTTGGAGCAGTAATGTCCCTACATTTGGGCCAGGAAGCCCTTAGGTCTGGCACAACATGCCTGACCCAGTTGATTAAAAATATCTATAAGATTCTGAGGAGTTTGACCAAGTAGATGCAGTAGTTGGTGGTTAAGGGCAGGACCCAGTGCCTGCTTCCACTGGCTGAGTCAGATTTGTCAATGATTGGCTAACCTGGTGTGTCACATCCATTCATGTTTTCTCAGAGGGTCAGTAATGCTTGGAATTGACTACCGTTGATAGCTATGGGTTACAGTATGTTTAAGGTTAAGTTAGCTAGATTTTTGATCTACAGGCGAGTGCTAGCTTATGGGCCCAGGGTGGAAAGTGGAATTTAGCCTTCAATCAGGTGATCTTATTGAATGATAAAGTAGGTGTGGGGTCAAATGGCCTACTCAATTATACAATCCCTACAGTGTGGAAACAGGCCCTTCGGCCCAACAAGTCCACACCGACCCTTGGAGCATCCCATCCAGACCCATACCCCTATAACCCACCCAACCTACATATCCCGGAACACTATGGGCAATTTAGCATGGCCAATCCACCTAGTGTGCAAATCTTTGGACTGTGGAAGGTACCCGGAGGAAGACCACACAGACACAGGGAGAATGTGCAAACTCCACACAGTCATCTGACGGTGGAACTGAACCCCGTCCCTGGCACTGTGAGGCAGCAGTACTAACCACTGAGCCACCGTGCCCCACTTGTTAAAACATTTTTGTGACATTTTGAAATTGTCTGTAATTATTCAATGCAATATTATTTATCTTTATTTTGCTATAGTTTGTGTCTATAAAATGCAGCTATTTGTTGTTAAAGTAATCAGCATGATGCCTGAAGCTAATGCTGGACAAATTCTGTTACCAATGTGTAAGAATTACTTCTGTGAGTATCATTTCTGATGTTCCAAATACAGATCCAATTCTACAACATTCTCTATTCCTTGAAACACAACTGTAAAGAAATATGTTTTGCAGTTTGTTGATCATTTTCCATAGGAAGTATTTGTAAAATGAATTGCTTTAAATGTCCAGTTTTAAAGCAAAGGATGTTTCCAGTCTATTTAAAAATACAACTAAACTAAAGAGTAGAAATTTGTATCTGGGGCAGAAAGTATTCATATTTGGTTGAGTGTGGTAAGCCATATTCATTTGGATGATATCATCAAGCTTTAGTGAGAGAGTAAAGTGGGATCTCATGGGAGACAGATCTAAGACTAAGTGCACCTAAGGATCTTTATATTAATGTAGAAAATGTTCTTGCAACCTGTAAACAGTTGCAGAGAGGCAGTAAACTGCATCTTGTTTACTCTACAATTTCTTCTTATTAGACTAAAAGATGGCTACTATTACATACACAAGATCGCAAACCCCTAAAGAACCACCCATTTAAAAAATACAGATGGGAACAGACACAACAGCTAATATACAAATAAAAGTTTCGACAAAGATTATCAGTAAAAGGCAATTCATCTATTTTTTTCTCAACAATAGAAAAACAATTACTCCCATTGTGTTGGAAAGTTAGTGATTCTATGGCATGGGTCATCCCAAGATTTAAAAAAAAACAGGGGCTTTCAACAAGATTGAGAAGTTAGAAATGGTGGTGACTAATCAACACTTTAAGTCAGTTAATATATCCCATGAACTGCAGAATAATGTTTCCGGCCTCACTGGGAAACAGAGACCAGTCAAAAAATCTGATGATGTCTTCTCAACTGGAGACAAAATGTTTGCAATTCATTTGCCAACCTTCACGAACAAACCAACAGCTAATGGTCAAAAAATCATTCTGCACCACACCTCAGAGGTGAACTTGCTCTATGTACTTTACTTTCTCAGGAAAAGTAACGAGGTGTCCAATGAAACTCATTTAGCTGGGTTGAATGAGCCAGTCGTTCAATCTAATTTTTGATTCATTTTTTTGGATTAGAAGTTATTAGGACAGGATCCCAACCCAATGGAGTAAACCAAATACTGTCATTCAGAATGAAACTGCAGTGCCAGAAGAGAAACATCCCAAATTGAAAGGGGAAAAAAAAACTTCCCTTTGGTAATAATGTGGCTGATTTTTGATTTTAATTATTTGGCAGGTTTTGAGACTGTGGAGAGAGAAAGGCATCCACCATTGGGAACTTGCCCTCTAAACAGCACTTTACTGTGCCCTAACATTACTAGCCTACAATCTGTCACTATCTTGGTGGCCCCAGCTCAATGTTCTGCCATCCCACTGGCAGAAATGAAGCGTTTCACCGTTGTTTACGTGAAGAGGTTTTGTTAAGAGACTTTCCTTGCTAGTCTGCGAGGGCAAATCACCACAGTTATCTTCCTAGGCTGAAGATGTAATTACTTAATTTTCACTTAAATTTTTGGCGTTATGCCACATGATTTCAGTTGATTTAGTAATATCTGAATGGTTAATATTCTTTGGGGTTATCAATAGTTTTGCAAATCTTGAATGCTATTAGGAGTGGGGGTGCTGCAGCCATGAATGGAAATGGTTTGAGCAGGAGCTGGCTCAACTGACAAACCTACTGGTCAAAGCCAGAATTTGAGGACCTGAAGAGGATTAGAGATAAAGCTTCAGATTTCTTGTTCAGATCAGCAGCAATCACAGATAGAATAATGAATACCTGGGCCTGAATTTTTCTAGGACAAACCCAAACTAATACGCTACCCTCAACAGTACTGCTACTAATTTGTTTCACTGATCACGTTGTGACTCACATCTGCCCAATCTGGGCCACTGCTAAGTGATATGTACAGTAACACTATCCAATTCATGAAAATAACTTTATAACAGCTGGAGTATTGTACAACCAGATTCACACTCCTAATCCTCCCGACTTAGAAAGTGGCAGAGCGACATTAGTTTAGCTTAAACAACAGGATGGTAGTTTTTAATGGAGAATGATGCCAAGATCATGGGTTCAATTTCCTCACCAATTGCAGTTACCATGAAGGTCTGTCCTTCTCATCCTCTCCCCTTACCTGAGGCCTGTAACCCTTGAGATAAACCACCATCAGTCATTTTTCTTTGATGAGCTAGCAGACCTATAGATTGGTTAGACTATTATGACTTTATAACTATTTTGCAGAGAAATTCTTTTCTCTATCAGGCAAAGACAGAACAACAGTGCATCTTATGAATACTGATTTTGCAAAAAGTGAAATTAAGAAGAACCTTTTTCATGCAAGGTGTAGTCGAACTCTTGATATTGCTTTCCCAAAAGACCATAGACATTCCATTTAAATTGTAATTTTCAAGTTTAAGACCATCGAGTTTTGAGGTGGAAACATTTGTGATAATAGGTTAATTGTACTGACTGCAGAATCGTAGAATCCCTACAGCGTGGAAAGAGGCCATTCGGCCGATCGAGTCTGCAGCATACTCCAAATAATAGCTTACCTAGATCCAAACCCTTATGTTATCTCCGAGGCCCTGCATTTAACATGACTAAATAATCTGGAATGCACATACCTACAGACACTACAGACAATTTAGCATGGCCAGTCTAACTAACCTACATATCTTTGGACTGTGGGAGGACGCGGAGCAGGAGCTTAAGCAGGGAGAACGTGCAAATTCTACACAGAGATAGATCAACCAATATTTAATTGAATTGTAGAACATGCTTGAGGGGCTGAAGGGCCAACTCCTGGCCCTATCAAACTATCATCATTAAAGCTGCTTGATACATTTGTATGAGAGACAGAGGATTTAACATAAATGCGCTTGTTTAAGTGGCAAAACACTAAGATGGCCTAATATAGCAATTTCTTTTCTATTGTTAAGTCTTTTTGAGATGCACAAATGAGCCCAATGAATTTATTATCATTCCTGAAACCAACATCATTGCATTAAACAGCCTCATGAAGTGTCTAGTTAGTCGATAGCAGATAGTGGCCAACTAAGTTATACTCATCTAATGTCAGTGAAAAGTGTCCAAATACTAATTATTTAGGAATTGCAGATACATTGTAGGTGATTTTATCTCACTGCACTGGACAGGGACGTAGAAGTGGCCATCCAATTGTTGCAGCACAGCAAACTTTTTAAATTAAATCATGATATCTGGGCTTTGCTGGTTGGCCTATACCCCGTTGCCCTTGAGAAGGCAGTGGTGAGCTGCCTTTTCAAATGACTGCATTCCATTTGGTAATGGTAGACCCGAAATGCCACTAGCGAGGGAGTTCCAGAATTTTGAGCCAGTGACAGTGAGGGAATGGTGAGATATTTCCATGGCAGGATGGTAAGTGGCTTGGAGGAATACTTGCGTATGATGATGCTCCCATGCATCTGCTGCCCTTGTCCTTGATGGGACTGGTCATAAGATTGGAAGGTGCTGTCTAAGGAGCCTGGGTGAATTTCTGCATCTTTTTTAGATGGTATACTGCTTCTACCCTGCGTCAATGATGCAGGGACTGAAAGTGGATGAGTTGCCAATCAAGCGGGCCAATTATTCCCAGGTGGTTTCAAGCTTCTTGAATGTTGCTGTTGGAGTTCCACTCATTCAGGCAAGATGGGAGTATAAAGCTTTTGAGAAGATTTGTAGCTTGGGTTGTGGATGAGGTAATGTGAATGAGATAATGGTAGAATGAAAGAACAACTGGGAACTCCAGACTAGTATACACAGAAAGACCACACGTACGGACTAGATACTTAATTACACCAGAAACCACTCCAGCACCCATAAATGGAGCTGCATCAGGACATTATTCAAATGAGTCACAACACACTGCAGCAACCCAGAATTGCACAGAGCAGAAGAGGAGCACTATACAGAGCTTTTAAAAGCAATGGATACCCAAAAAACACAATCCACTGTTACCTCTGTGACAGACCACAACATGAAGACACAAAATGGCCGGACACACTAGTCACCCTACCACACATCAGAGACCAATTGGAGATGACCACAAGACTACTCAGGGTATCCCACAAACCAACAACCATCCTGCAACAGCTACTGATGAACATAAAGCGTCCCATAGCCACAACCGATAAAACTAATGTAATATACAAAATACCATGCAAGGACCATGACAAACAATTCATAGGCCAAATTGGAAGAAAACTGATAGTAAGGGTGCATGAACACCAAGTAGCCACAAAAAGGCACAACCAATTCTCACTGGTCTCAGTACATGCTGACAAAGAAGGACACAAATTTGACTGGGACAACAGATACACAACAGCACAAGTGACATGCCAGGGAATTCCTGAAGGGAAGGCCTGGCATTCCAACCGGAACTCCATCAACAAACACATTGAACTGGACCCGATATACAAACCACTGAAAAACAGAACCAAAAGCGATGTCAACCACCCCAGCAAACTGAGGCATATAAATAACAAACGGGACAGAATACCAATACTTCACCAGAGGCGCACTGATGATGTTACCTAGCAGGGCGACAAAACGTCTGCAATCAAACACACTGACTTGGTGAGCGAGTCTACAACCTCAAGTGGACAGTATTCCGTCATAATCCTAACTGCTGCCTTGTAGATGGCGAACAGATTTTTAGAGCTTGGAGGTGATTTACTCACTGCAGGATTCCCAACATCTGATGTGCTCTTTTAGGCATAGTATTTAAATGGCTAGTCCAGTTCAGTTAGTGGCCATTGATAACTCTCATATTTGCAATTCACCTGGCTGGATTTATTTTTAAAAAACATAACTTTTTTTTTCAATATATTAAAGCAACCTAGGGCATTCACATCCAGAAATTGACATCAAGCCAAAGGAGGAGATGTTAGGTTGGGTGATTAAACGTTTTGTCACACGCGATTGAGGGTTCAATTCCCATTTTATCACAGAAATCAAAACTGACACTCCAGTGTAAATCTAAGGGTGTGCACAATTGGACGGGCAATCTTTTGGGTGAAATATTAAACCAAAGTTCAACTGCACTGTCTTAAGGCCATTAAAAGTAAGAGTTGAAGTAGGTCTGTCAGCCCATCAAGAGTATGCTGTAGTTCAATGAGACTATGACTGTGCTGATAATCCCCAATTCTACTTTCCTGTCTTTTCCCTATAACACTTAATTTCTTGACTGATTGCACATCTGTCTGTATCACCTTGAAAAATAGCTAAAGACCCAGCCTCGGCAATCCTCTACAATAAAGAAATATACAACTTCACTACCCTCTGAGAAAAGAAATTTCTCCTCAACTCTGTCTTAAGTGTGTAACTCCCTTATTATTCTGTCTGATCCTAGACTCTCCCATGGGGGAATCAACCCTTCTACATCTACCTTGTCAAGTTCCCTAAGGATCTTGTATGTTTCAACAAGGCCCCCTCTCATTCTTCTTAGTTCCAATAAATATAGCCCCAGTCTACCCAACCTCTCCTCATGAGACAGTTCGTCAATAGTGAACCTTCTCTTGGCTACCTCCAATGCCAGTATGTCTTTCCTTAGATAAGTGGCCAAAACTGTTCACAGTATTCTAGGTATAGTCTTACTAGTGTCTTGTATAGTTTTAGAAACACCTTCCCACTTTTACACTCAATTCCCTTTGAAATAAAGTACAATATTCCATTCACTTCCCCAATACCCACTGAACTTACACACTGGCTTTTTGTGATTCCAAGGATGAGGACTCTCAAATCCCTTGGTATTGTAGCTTTCTGCAGTCTTTCCCTATTTAAATAATATTCACCTCCTCCAGTCTTCCTGCCTAAGTACATAAATTCATATTTCCCCACATTATATTCCTCATGTGCAAAGATTTTTTCCACTTGCTTAGTCTGTCTCTGTCCCCCTGTAGACTGAGTCATCTTATTCACTTGTATTCCCTTTGATTTTTGTGTCATCCACAAACTTGGCTGTAGAGCTTCTGTCTTCTCATACAATTCATTAATATATATTATAAATGATTATGGCCCCAGCACTGATCCTAGTGGCATCCTAGTACTTACATATTCCCTTCTTGAAGCGCCTTCCTTATCTCAACCCTCTGTCTTCTATTAGTTAGCCAATCCTTGTATTATGTTAATATATATTATCTCCAACACCATAAGTGCTTATCTTAAGTAAACTAATGTATGGTACCTTATCTAAGGTTTTTAGAAAATGCAAATATATTACATATACAATTTCCCCTTTATTTACCCCGCTTGTTATCTCCACAAAGAGCTTATATTAAATTTGTCAACTGTGATTTTCTCATCATGTAGCTGACTGTGCTTATAATTACATATTTCCAAATATTCTGATATTGCATCCTTTATAATTGAACATTTTCCCAATGGCAGATGTTAAGTTAACTGACCTACGGATAATTTTTTTAAACCTCCCTCCCTTTTGGAATAATATTATGTTGAAAATTTTCTGAGAAACTAAGGAGTATTAGAAGATGACTACTAGTGCATCCATTATCTCCAGCTATTACATTCAATAGCCTAGGACACATTCTGTCAGGTCCAGGGGACTTGTTGATTTTTAGCCACGTAAGTTTCCCCAGTGGTTTTTTTCTCTAGTGTTAGTTGTTGTATATGTTTTCATTCTGTCTTTTACACTTTGATTATTTAATCATTTTGAAATGTTATTCCCATTTTCTACTGTGAAAATATTTATTCAATACCTCTGCCTTTTCCAATATTATTTTGACTGCCTCATTCTCTAAGGGCCTGTGTTAACTTTGGCTTCTCACTTCCCTTAAATATTTTTGAAAAAAGCTCTTGCTGGCAGTCTTGATATTACTTATGAATTTACCCTCAAGTTTATTTTCTTCCTCCTTTTATTTTATTTGGTCTTTTTTTTAAATGGATGTGAAAAGCCCTGTAACACTATTTTGAAACAGAAAAGGGAAGTTATCCTTCATGTCCATGGCCAATGTTTATTTCTGAAACATGAAACTGATTACCTGGTGACTCCTGCTTGTCAGACCCTGTTATGGTCAAATTGATTGCCGTGTCTCCAAATTTACAAGAGGATCTACGCTCCAAAAGTATATTATTGGCAGTAAAGTGCCTTAGACCATCTAGTGGCCTTAAAGGGGTCATATGTATGAAGTTTGTAATAAGTATTTCTTATTTCTTGAACAATATTTCACACAATGGGTAGTGCATATTTGGAACTAGCAGCCAAAGAAAGTACTGGCTACTACAATTACAACATTTAAAAGACATTTGGGCAGTTACATGGATAGGAAAGGTTTAGAGGGGTATGAGGCAAAGTTCAGGCAAATAGTTTAGTTTAGGAAACCTGGTCAGCAGGGATGAGTTGAGCTGAATGGGTCTGTTTCTGTGCTGTATGATTCTATAACCAAATGCACAACTACAAAAGGTAGAGTAAGGGAGTTTTCATGAAGCAGGAACATCTTGATGGACAGTGTGGATAGAGGTAATTAGAGAAACAGGGAGCGTTAAGGCTATGATGAGATTTTTATACAAGCATGGGAATATTAAACTGGCAGAGTTGATCAAATGGCAGTGAATGTATGGCAATGAGAAAGGGATGATCGTGGTTTTGGAACAGATTAGAATATGAGAAAATGAGTTTTGGATCAGTTCTGGTTCATATGTTTGGAGTCAGAAATCTGGCCAGCAGACCATTTGAATGTTTAAATCCAAAGTTTGGAAGAATCATGCAGGAGGATTTAGGAGCAGGTGAGCTGAGTAGGAGCTGAGATGAATGACCTTTCAGAGAGAAAATTTGCCTTTGTTGTGGTAAAGCTGTACAGCCGGAAGCTCAGCTCTGTGTAGAATAGGATGCAGAGGCTGTGATCAGTTTGCTTCTGAGACAGCAGCCAAGAGACAGAGTCAATGGCAAAGGACAACAGAGTTTGTGGTGGTTCTTGAAGACAAAAGCTTCAGTCTTTACTATGTTTAATGGAAGAAACAGCTCATCCAGGTTTGGATCACAGACAAGCAGGTTGATAACATGGATTAAGGGATTTGGAGAGGTGGAGCTAGATAAATCCACTGTGCATATCGAAACCAACATCATGTCAATTAAAAAAAGGCTGGATCATGGGATAGCTTTTTGAGATTTTATGGCACAGAAGTGTCAGTTGGATAAATATGTGACCTAACAAGGGCAATACCACTCAGTTGAACAAGGGAGGAAAAACACTTGAGGAAAATGGTGTGGTTGATCCAATCAATGTCTGCAGGTATAGAGAAAGCTGCAAAAGGAGATGAGGCATGGCCAGTCACAGAGGATTTGATTTGTGTCTTTAATTAGTGCTGCTTTAATACTGTGGCATGGATGAAAATGTTATTAGAGACAGCCAAACTTGGATGATTGCATGAAAGAAGAGCACAGGTTTAGGAGGGAATGATATAGCCAACAACTGTGGAGACAAAACAGAAATGAAGATGGGCAGTAGTTCACAATTACAGAGGGGTCAGGCTGGATTTTAGAAGGATATAGACTACAGATTTTAAAGAGTCAAGGATAGCAGCTGAGAAGAAAACACTGCCCACAACATCAGCTTGCACGGAAGCCACAAGAGGGCATTAGATGTTCAGTTAGGCTGCAAGAGTGAGAGAACAAGACATAGATCGCACACATAAAAATTGCCTCGATAACGAATAAGCTGGTACGAAAACTAGAAAATATGACAGGACTTTCAAATAATGGACAAAGGAAAGGGAGTGATCTTTTAGATGCAAATGAAATGGACAGTCTCTGATGAAACAGTCTATGAACATGATCCTATAGTGAAAACAGCTGCCAATGCCCTACTGGACCATAGGTCTGTTTACCTATTAGAAATAGATGACTGGTGGTGGTTCAACCTAAGGGTCACCATTCCTCTCATGGGGAGTGAGGTGAAGAAGGGTTCTTCATAGTAACCTCAGCTGGTGAGGAGTGATGTAGGGTGATTCTACAGCAGAGACCACCTTACCAGTCAAGAACATGGTATAATCGCATTAGATCTCCAGAATGCTTTAGAAACAGGATTGATAGTTATGCACCATATACTTTCAAGTCAACTTAAAAGAAACTAAATAAGAGAATGTACTCTGTGTCATTCTGGCCAGTCTATTCTAATTTGTAGGGAGAGGAGAAAAAAAGCGCAAGTTGGAGCTCTGGCATTCCTCCAAACTAACTCGTCTCACAGTTTCTTCCTTCATCTCAGGAAGGCGGAGGTGAAGGATAATGGTTCCTTGGTTCTGGCTGTGTCTCTCGAGTTGGGAGAGAGCCTGTCCCACAAGTGATTGTGAACAATTCAGTACATCGTTCTTGTCCAAGCCAAGTTTATGTTTTATCTAGACTGAGTGGGAGGATTATTAAGATGATGGATAGTGGTCATGTACAAGAAAATGGCTCCAATGTGAAAAGTGAAAACACTTAATGGAAGAATAATATGTTACTACTTGATGAAAACAGACAATTTTGTTGGTTGAACATTGCGTAAGCAGGTTAGTATGCAATTAGAATAAAAAAGGGGAGATGATGCAATCCCCCTTTTTAATTGAAGAAGAGACTTGTGGTCTGGGGAAGGTAGCATTTGAAAGAGGAGGGTGATAGGAAGTGTGTGGTGAAATGTAATGCACAGAAGCACAACCTGGCCTTTAAAGTGTTTCATAGTACTAGAAAACCAATGTATTGAAACTTATGGTCCTGGCTGGGCATTTTTAACCCTCACTATAAGCCTGCTGCAGACTCTGCCTGAGCAGCTCCTTTGGCAAGAAAATCTGTCTCCCTGCCCAAAGTCCATTCCTGAGTTACTAAATTAAAATGTTCTCACACTGACGTGTTGCAATCTAAATCTCCCAATACCAACAAACATTGTAACGAGTGAGTAAAATCTCAGCTTAGTAGCTGTATGTTCTAAATTGTGGTTTTGTAGGAAATCATGTTGGAGAACACGTGAACATAAATAGAGAAAGAACATGGGCAAGTCTTTACATGGAGTAACTATGTGACTCGAGCCTGGTATATCCGAGATTACTACATATGACAGTATTTTGTGTTAATATGTGATAAGTAGCATTAGCTTGAAGGTTAAACCTGAAGAAGGCAGTGTTTAACTTTGCTTTCTCCTCAACCTGTCTGACTTGAGCCCAAGCTCAACAATGGCATCAAACCACACAATAAAAAGGGTGGCAGCAAGGGGGTGCTTTACCGAGAAAATCATAGCAGCAGTGAAGATCAAAAAGCAGCTCTGAGATCATCTGGAGAAGGAAAAAGAATATTTTCTTAATGAACTGGTCAGTATAGATCTAAGACAAGCTAAGAGCCAAAAAGGCAACAGGCCTAAAAAGCTGCTGTGAAGGTAGAAAACTCTGAACAGTAAACTCCTTCAGAGAATCCACTTGTACAGTATACATCTCAAAAACCCGTTCATAGACAGCAATAAATAAACTGCATGAGCAATAAAAGCCCACTACATGTAAGGGGATTGACCCACAAAAAGAGGCCAATTACAGGACACACAAAGATGACCACAGCAAGTTAATAAACTTTTACAGATATAGGCTGAAGTAAGATCACTGATAAAGGGAAAAGAAATCAGGAGCAAGAATTGTTCTTGAAATTCAAAGTAACGGAGCCCAAATGGTGCAATCTTTATTTTGATGGTTTGACTGACAAATGTAAAAGTTTAATTTGACAACTAAGCAGTTTTCTTGATTTTATTCATTAAGACAAAAATCTGGTAAAGGGAGAGAGAGAATCTGATCACATGGTATTGAATTTAATGCAAAAATACATTGGACACAGAAACATTTGGTGCCAATGATGTTACAGCACACTTCTTTGATACAGTTAAAACTCATTAACTCTTTAAATGAAGCCATTTTGGGAAAGGTCTATCCACAGATCTTTTGGAATTTCTTTGGCTATCTTGAGTGGACACCTAACATTAATGGTATTGACTTAGGAAAAGGTTTGAATGACAATTCAATTCAATTTATTTAGCAATTCAGAAGTTTTACCATTTGACTTATTAAAATACAAAAAAATTGGATTGGGAAAGATCAAATGTATATGGAGTCGAATTTGGTGAGGAAATATCTCAGGGACAGAGAATAATCAGGGCAAACAAGACATATGAAAACAGAATGGCAGACATTGTCTACATGGACTTTGGCAAGTTCTTTGACAAGGTTCTGCATGGTAGACTGATTAGTAAGACTCGATCACATGGGATCCAGGGAGAGCTTGCCAATTGGATACAAAATTGGCTTGATATCGGCGACAGAGACTGTGGTAGAGGGTTGTTGTTCAGGACTTTGACCAGTGGTGTGCCACAAGGATTGGTGCTGGGTCCACTGTTGTTTCTCATATGTAAATGATTTAGATGAGAATACAGGAGACATGGTTAGTAAGTTTGCAGATGACACCAAAATTGGTGATATCGTAAACAGTGAAGAAGGTTATCTAAGAGTACAACTGGGTCAGACGGCTGCGAAATGGCAGAAGGATTTAATTCCGATAAATGAGAGGTGTTTTATTTTGGTGAGACAAACCAGGGCAGGACTTGTGTGGTTAATGTCTGGGCTTTGGGGATCATGGTCAAAGCGAGATCTAGGGTGCAGGTACATAGTTCCCTGAAATGTAGTGAATAAAGCTATTTTTCTAACATTCTAACATCAAATATTTTAAACATGCTTCATCCATCTTGAAAAATGAATATCTTTCTTCATCTCTATGAATATGCCATATTGGAAAAGGAAATCTGATGTTTATGTTGAAATCAGCATTTAATCCTGCAGAAACATTCATAGCTTTCAGTTTTTGTACTACAACAGTCTTTACAACAATGAACATTCAACAGCTAATTGAATCAAAATAGAATGCGACAAGACAATATAGCGAGATTAAAATCCACAAAATATTCTTTGAGATCGAGAAATTAATCAACAATTTCACATAGATATTAACAATTAAACAATGCAACCAATTCCCCTGGTACCACACTTACTACCACAAATGTTTATGCTTTTGGATCTATTTGATTGATCAGTGAATTGACAGTACATTTTCTAAGATATCAATTCATTTCTAGATTGTATACCAAATTAAGTAGCAGAAGAGGTTAGCATACTTGTCTGTCCATTTTGGTTCGGAGAATATAAAAGTAACTTATTATCTAAATGAAGGGAGTTCTTCCATGTAGAGGGATCTGAGTGTCCTCTACATGAGTTGCAAAAATTAGTATGCGGTTATAGAAAGTAATCAGGAAAGCAAATGGAATGTTGGCATTTATTGCCAAAGGAAAGAATATAAAAGTAGGGAAATATTGTTGCAACCATAAAAGGCAGTAGTGAGATTGGACCAGGAATATTGGTTTTGGTCCCCTTACTTGAGGAGAGATGTATTCATGTTGGAGACAGTTCAAATGAGGTTCACAAGATTGATTCCGAGACAATGGCTTTGGCTTATGAAGAGAGATCAAGCATTTTAGCCTTATGCTGTCTTGAAATTTAGAAGAATGACAGTGGGGTTTATAAGATGCCAAAGGTGATTGATGAGTAGACAAGTTCCCTCTTGTGGGGCAATTTAACATCAGAGATCATAGCTTGAGGACAAGGGGTAGCAGGTTTAAAATGGATGAGGAGAAATTACTTCACTCAAAGTGTTGTGAAGCTGTGAAATTCTCTATCTCAATATAGTGGATGCTGGGACTCAGTAACTTTAAGGAGGAGGTAGGTAGATTTTAAGTAGTAATGGGTTGAATGGTTATAGAGATTGGGTGAGAAAGTGGAGTTGAAATCGTACTGAATGTCCAAGGAGGCTACCTAAGCTGCTCCTAGTTCTTATGTTCTCTAATAAATAGAATCCCAACAGCACAGAAAAGGCCATTTGGGCTATCAAGTTTACACTGATCATCTGAAGAGCATCCCACCCCACATTAACCTCAACTACACGTCTCTCAATATTGTAGAGCAGTTTAGCATGGTCAATCCAACTAACCTGCACACTTTGAACTGTGGGAGGAAACCAGAGCACCCTGAGGAAACCCATGCAGGCACGGGGAGAATGTGCAAACTCCTCGCAGGCAATCACCCGAGGCTGGAATCAAACCCACATCCCTGGTGCTGTGAGGCAGCAGTGCTAACCACACCTTGCTACCTTTTGGCAGACTGTATGTTGCAAAGACAACAAATCAATGAGAAAGCATTTGTTTGACAAGCTCAACTGCTTTTGATCATTGTATCACTTCAAGAAAAAATAGGACATTGTGAAGATCATGCTTCAATAGCATATATCTGGTAAAGGGAGAGAGTGAATCTGATCACATGGTATTGAATTTAATTCCAGGTGAGTCTGTAAGTAATTTCAGTCATGACCAATTTGCACTATCTGAAATATACAGGTGTGGTAACTTGAAGCAATAGCTCATTTGCTACAGAATTGGCATTGGTCTCTTCATTAGATCAGTCACTGAACTCTTTCAATGAGGAGGATCTAGGAACAGTAGGAATAAGCATAGGGCATACAGCCAGTTGAGCCTGCCCCATCATTCAATATAATAATGATGGCTGGTTGAACAAGTCAGTGCCTTGTACCCACCCTGCCAGGTGTAGTGGTTTCCTGTTTGGGGAGACTCCACACATAGCTACCACCAGTTCCTAGCATGATCATAATTTAATGTGGCTCAGTTGAGTTTGTGACAGTTTTAATGTACACTTACTGTTGGAGACTGAGGGATAAGCCATTGGGTTAGCATATATATAGGTTTATATTTGGACCAAAATTTCCAGATGTGTTTTGAAGTTCAATTTTATGAAAAAACATTATTTATAAATTACTACAGTGTTTTCTGTACAGGTAGTTCTCCTGTAATACAATACTTGTGTTCTTGTGTAACTTCGCACTGTAGAAAATTATGCTTAAGGAAAATAGCCATGGAAAATCGTGTTATAGGGAAATCACTATAGAAAATTGCTATACCTGTACAGCAAAAAGCTCGCCTTATCCAAACCCTATTCATTACCGGTGCTACAGCCAAGTTGTACACCCATTATAGCAGAACTACCTGTAATTTCATAAGGAAAATTGATTGTTTATTATGCTGCCTCAAAGCAATTTAAAGAAAATCAGAGAAGTACATTTACGCTGCAGCAGGGATTCGTCCAACCAATTCATGAATCCTAAGTGAAGAACCAGCAGTCACCTTCCAACTGTCATTGAATATGTACTGGACGATCATTCATAAGAAGTCAGCAAAGGCTTTGAATGACTAATTCTGGAATATTGTCCTTAAGAGATTTTTCAAACCTATGCAAGTATGTGCAAACAGTTCATCACAGTCACGTTGACTATATGATTAAATACAGAAAAAGCAAAAACTGCAGATGCTGGCAATCAGAAACAAAAACAGAGTTTAACAGATCTGGCAGCATTGGCAGAGAGAAATCAGAGTTAACGTTTCAGTCCATTGTCCTTCCTCATTGCTGATTATAGCTAGGAAAGTGTTGTTTTTATGCAGAAGATAGGGTGGGGAGTGGGGGTAAGGAGTAAAAAAACTGTAGATGGAGATAGAGCCCAAAGAGAGAGAAGAAATGTTGGACAGACAAAGGAGTGGATGATAATCAGCCTAGGAGAATGAATCACTACTAATGGGGACTATTAGTCACTAGTTATGGGTTGTTTGTAGTAGCAGACCATGTGATAACAGGGCACATGGGTGAAAGTAGCTCAAGCCCTTAAATTGTTGAATTCGAAATTGAATCCAGAAAGCAGTAGAGTAGTCAAGTGGAAAACGAAGTGATGTTCTTCCAGCTTTCTTCATCTGCAATGGAGCACTGCAGCAAGCCTGAGACAGAGATATTGGCTGGGGAACACATACATGTGTTGAAGTGGCAGGCAACTGGAAGCTCAGGGGGTTTTTTAATGGCCAGATGTAAATGTTCTGCAAAGCGGTCACCAGTCTATGCTTTGTTTCCCCAATGTAGAGGATGATTATATGATTTCCTTACTTATGAAAATTAGTTAAGTAGCCCATATTAATGACCATATTTAATTAGAGTTGGACAGTTGGCTATACTTAGCCTATTTCCAAATGAAAACTGAAAGCTGTGCTTTGAATGCATAAACAGGAAACTGCATAGCTACAAAAGGAGAAATTATGCTGCGAAAGGATAAATAATGTTTTACTTAAAAGAGAAGATTATGGCGTTGAGTAGGTTGCTTTTAAAATATGAGGGTGAGAGCAGGTGCTGTGGTAAACAGAAATGCAGAGAAGTCAGGCCATTTGTGACACTGAGCTACCAATAGGTCATTTAGTGGCACAGAACACAGAGATTACTGAAATGAGAAGCTTGCACTCATTAGCACAACTGCAAGAGTGCCAAATTCCAAGTGATTGCAATGATTTATAGTAAAGGAAGAAAAGATATGGATCGGTTGATAAGCCTGCATTGATTTTCCAAGGGCAAGGCAGCAGAGAACTATTGGCTGTCCAAGGTCCCTGTAATTTAAAATAGATAAACCTCGTTCACAGAGAACAGATCTCTGCATACAAATGCCAGTTTCTTCTAGCAAAAATAAACAAGCCACTTTACAAGCTCAGCTAATATCTTCCCTTGGTCATTTTGGGTAGCCACACATGCAAATTGTTATGAAAGTGCTGCCCAAGCACCATATCTAACGGTAGACATACTTGTTGAGAATAGTCTTTATTTTGTTCCACTCTATGGAAGGGCCACCAGATCCAAAATGTTAACTGATTTTTTCTTCACTGATACTGCCGGATCTGCTGAGCTTTTCTAGCAACTTCTGTGTTTGCTCTTTATTTTAGTTCTACCTGAAATAAAACCAAACAACCAAAGGAATATGTTGATGATTTGATCAACCAATTGCCGGGACATACAGCTTACACCTAGTATTGCAATGTTGTGAAAGAATTTCGGTGCTGATTTAATGCCAGGTATGATGGCCATGTCCCATTAATCAGCGTATCAAATCAAACAGTGTGTTCCTTTGGTCATAATAGGCAGAGTACAATATTGAACCAGCCAGGACATACAAAACCTAAACAAAAGTGTCTTCAATTAGATTTGATTATGTAATTGGGCAGCATTATCCTACATGTGCTAATAGCTAAACTAACAACCAAGTCAAGATAATCAGTGAAGTTTGTAATGTGTTAAAACTCATTGCAACCAACATACATTTAAATTCAGGTATGGTTTTCGAAAAGCAAAAGCTTTATATTCAAGCCATTTGTTATTAATTTCCAGGGAGCTTGGGGCACCTAACTGCTCCTTTTTGCTTTCTCAGTGGCAATACCTTGGTGAAACAGAATTGATTTTCCAACCAGTCAGTAGCTTTTTGATCTGCAGTATAAACGGTTGTAGCCATTTGAAGCTTGGCATTTTTGCATTTGTCCTGATTAGTGCACAACAAAATGCTTCAGGATCACCAAAGTCCTGAAGGTAATGGTCCAGGCTGGATATTTCCAGTTATTCTGTTCTGGCCTCCTTGCACACTCTACCTGGAAAGCTCCAATCTGTTATTGTCAAAAAGATTTAGCTCACTGCTCTCGTGGACAAGAGCCTGCATTTCTGATTACTAATTTAAGACATCCTCACAAATCTCAATACTGAGAATTTCCAGAAAGTAGAAAGACACGTAGCTTTAACATTTGTAAGTGTAGTTTTAAATTAATGCTTAGAGTCTAATGGTCATGACAGAGTCATGTAGCCCAAGATTAAGAGGAGCATTCTTATTTGAGCAAATGTATTTTGACATTCTGCACGGATTTGTGATTGTGAATTGGCACCAAATACTGCTCTGGCATAGATAATTATATCTCATATAGTGTTTTCTATTGGACTCCATAGTATGTTTATGTTCCTAAATTCCATCTGCAAAAGGTAAATATTTACAGTTTCAGTTTGTACCACTGCAATCCAGCACTCTCTGGTTCAACCACTTCTGCAGTCAGTAACCGCAGTACTTTTAGTTTTTCTTGTAATGGTAGCTAGTGCCTGTGCAGTGATCTTTATTCACGTTACTTTTGTTGCACCTTGTCCAGCTTGGATATCCTAAATAAAGTTGGAAACTCATTCACTCATTAGCAAGGTGATGTCTTCACTCAATATTCTAATAAAGTTTGCACTGAATATATTTGTAATGGGTATTTTTAACTGCTTCAAATATTTCATCAGGACGACAGCCATTACCGTGGCACTAAAATGACTTAGTGTGTTTGAGTGATAAAAGTTTTGATCTAGATTTGTGATTTTCTGCTGTCTGACAAATTCTCTGGTCTGCTAAAGGTCTAGTCCTGAAGCCTAGTCCTAAAGAGAATGTAAAATAACAAGCGCTATTAACTTAATACAGCAGTTTATCACTGCTTGCTCTGTAAACTCAGCTCTACTTGTTGCATTCACCAAAAGTTTCCATGCACATTGCAGGACTAATAAAGGTTTGTTCTCTTTCTGTGGGATGAGTTCAAAGGCATGCCACAATCTTATGGAATCCATTTTAATTGTCCTCTGTGTTCCAGCTGTTACCAGAGATAATATTGTAGGGAGATTCTTCCATTTGCTTTTTAGCCAAGTCACCCTCCAACTGTTACTAATTGTGTCTAATACAGCACCTTGCTGAGGTTACTAGCAGATGCTTTCTCTCATCCTTCCAAGCTAACTTTGCTGACTCCTTTCTAGGACAAGGCTCGGTGAGAACATTGTAGAATTTTTTGTTTAGTTTCAAATTAGACAAACCATCTAGCTTTTTCTTTTCCGATACATGCTTGAGACTGAACTTAGGTCAACTGTATTCCACATGGTGAATAAAAGTGTGAGAATTTTCTCTGCTTAAGGTACAGGCCTGATAAGCATTTATTTTTGCCCTTCTCAACTCAAAGAGCTGGAGCTTACCCAAATCAAAGCAGCAACTGCTTTCTGTGAGGGCGACCTAGTTGCATTGATGAAAGGAATCTTCTAGTGTGCACATCCCATCTCTGTGAAAATATGCCATGCTTTCCAAGTTCTTAAATGGAAATTTGACTCTGAACTGTATCCCTAATGAAATTTTATGACCCTTTCTCCAAAACCTCTGTGCCTGTCAAGGAACTCCCTGGGTGACCAATTGCCTTTAATTTGTCTTCATCAGAGATGTACATGTGTTTATTTTGTTAAAGAGAAGGTAGACATCCTGAGCCCATTTAGCTAGATAGAAGACCCCCTTTTGATAATTGTTTTCAATACTCGACCCCTGACCTTTGGAGGACAGATATAGGTATCTTTTAAATATAATTAAATAGAAGCTTGTTCGAATTGTATTCATTTGAGAGATACAGTTCAATTTATGATCAGACTTTAAAAAATTATTTTATGAGAATTGGGGAAATATGGCAAGGTCAACTTCTATTGTCCATCTGTAATTGCCTGGAGTGATGTTTAAACTGGACCAGGTAGAGATGGCTGATAATTTTTTTTCCTACTTACGTTGCCCATTGATTATTTTGAGCTGATACCTGTTAGCTGAAAAGATGAGTGATTGAGTTGAGGGCAAACTGCTTTTAAGTTTTAGTAGTAGAGGTGAAAAATAGAAAAAAAAAGTGCAATAAGAGAAACTAACAGAACAGAAAGCAAACATGGCAAAATGGGAGAGATGGTAAGCGAATAGCAGGAGGTGACAGGAGAAAAGGAAGAAAATATTTTAAAACTACACAAGATGATCCTGAGGAAAAACATGCTTGTTATGTGCAGGAGCCTATTGCAGTAAAAATGTACAACATTAGAGCGTGCGGCAATACGATAATAGAAAAATTTTCTTCCAAAGTAGGTGATGAAGTGAGCAATAAAAATAAAAAAGCAAGGCAGCAGGTTTCATGTATTTGTAGTAGACCTTTGTTAGATATAACACAAAGCTATATTCCCAGTCAGGTTCCCAGATTCCACAAGGAAGTTAATGAAACCCATTACAATAATAACTTAGTTTTTAATTGTGGTGCAGAATCCAAGAGGAAAAACAACACAAAGGTGCTGTTGGATGGAAACAGAAGTGGGGAGAGGAAAGAGATAAAAGGTGTAGACCTGGCTGAACACAGCAGGTCAAACAGCATCAGAGGAGCAGGAAGGCTGATGTTTCGGGTCGAGACCTTTCTTCAGAAAAATTTCCCCTCCCCCAACCGCATCCCAAAACCAGCTTGTCAGTGTTCCCCTTGCCTGTCCTTCCTCCTATCTATCCCCTCCTACCTGTTCCCTCCTCCCACCTCAAGCCCCACTCCCATCTCCTACCTTGTAGCCTCATCCCGCCCCCGTGACCTGCCATGCTCCCTGGACTGACCTATCTCCTCCCTACCTCCCAACCAACACTCTCCTTTACTGGCTCCAACCCTCGCCTCCTTGACCTGTTTGTCTCCTCTCCACCTATCTTCTCCTCCATTCACCTTCTATCTGCCTCCCCTTCTCTACCTATTTATTTCAGAACCCGTTTCCCCTCCCCCATTTCTGAAGAAGGGTTTAGGCCTGAAACGTCAGCTTTCCTGCTCCTCTGATGCTGCTTGGCCTGTTGTGTTCATCCAGCTCTACACCTTGCTCTCTCAGAATCTCTAGCATCAGCAGTTCTTAAATATCTCTGGAGAGAGGAAACACGAGCCAGAGAATGACCTGCAATGGCAATCCCTTCCTTCCTCACGCCATTTCTGCTTTTTCTTCCATAGTTCTGTCTTTGGTTCCATTTTGCTTCTCATCCACATGCAGCTGTTGTGTTTTATCCATGAGGGATATGCAGAGATGATACAGTTATATATATGGAAAGAGTTCTATCTGTCATGCTTCATAATATTTACAGCCATATTCACAGTAGCTGGCTTCACATCAGTTTCTTTCTCTCTACTGGACAACACCCAAGCTTAAGACGATAAGATTTAGGAGCAGAAGTATGGCATTTGGCTCATCATGTTAGATCCACCAATTGATGGCTAATGTGTTTTTCAATCCTATTCTCCCGTCTTCTCTCTATAACCCTAGATCTCATTTCTTCTCAAGAACCTAGCTCTGTCTTAAAAACACTCAATGATTTCACCTCCACAGCCTTCTGCAGCAATGAGTTCAACAGATTAACTGCCTTCTGGCTGAATACATTCCTCCTAATCTCAGTTGAAAAGGGGTGGCCATTCACTCTGATCCTCTCCTCTTAATGAAAGCATTATCTCCTCATCCAGTCTATCAGTATTCTGGAAGTTTCAATCGGATCCTCCTTATCCTTCTAAACTCAGTCGCGTGCAGTCCCCAGCCACACCTCATATGAGAAGCTCTTCATCCCCAGGATCATTCTTGTAAAGCTCCTCTGGACCCTCTCCAATGCCAGTGCATTCTTCATTAGATAAGGGGTCCAAATCAGCTCTCAATATTCCAAATGCAATCTGAGCAGAGCCTTATACAGCCTCAGCAGTACTCCCCTACTGCTGTATTCTAGTTCTCTGAAAATGAATTCTAACATTGTCTTTGCCTTCTTAACTGCCAACCAAACCTGCATGTTAATCTTAAGAGAAACCTAAACTAGGACTCTCAACTGCCTTTGTGAGTCCACTCCTCCTCGTATTGTCAGCATATGCATATGCCACAACAATGCCCTCCCTTCCTTCAGCCAGATCACTAATGTATAACATGAATAGTTCGGTCCAACAAGGATCCCTGCAGAACTCTTCTGATCACTGGCTGCCGTCCTGAAAAGGCCCCATTATTTCCATTCTCTGCCTTCTGCCAGTCAGCCAATATTCTATCTATGCCAGTGCCTTGCTCCTAACACCATGGGGTCTTATTTTGTAGCCTCTTATTTGGCACCTTGTCAATGGCCTTCTGGAAATCCAAATAGATCACACCTATTGGTTCTCCTTTGTCTAACTTGCATGTTATCTCCTCAAAGTATTCTAACATTTGTCAAGCATGACCTACACTTGATGAAGCCATGCTGACTCATTTCTTTTTACCATGTACTTCCAAGTATACTACAATCACATCATTTGTAATGGATTCTAAAATCTTACCAACAACCAAGGCCAGGCTAACTGGCCTATAATTGCCTGTGTCCTGCCTCTCTTGTTTCACTGTGGTGTTAGATTATCAATTCACTAGTCCTCTGGGACCCTCCCTAAGTACAGTGATGCATGAAAGATTACCACCGATGCCTTTGAAATGTCCTCAGCTCTCCCCTTCAGAACCCTATCATGTAGTCCGTCTGGTACCTTAAGCCCTTTCAGCTTCCCCTGCATCTTCTCCTTAGAGGTAGCCATTGCACTCACTCCTGCCCCCAGACTACCTTGAAGTTCTGGTATGCTGTTGGTATATTCCATCATGCAGACTGATGCAAAATACCAGTTCAGTTCCACTGTCATTCCTTTGTTCCCCAATGATACTTGTCCAGTCTCATTTTCCAGAGGTCCAATGTCCACTTTTGCCTCCGTCTTACCTTTCAGATATCTAAAACAAAACTCTTATAATCTTCTTTGATATTAGTAGCTAGCTACCCTTATAATTCATCTTCTCCCTCTTATTGCATTTTTTTAGTTTCCTCTGCTAGTTTTTAATGATTCCCCAATCCTTTGACTTCTATTACTCTGTGCCACACTATATGCTTTCTCTTTTGCTTTTATGCTGTCCCACACTTCCCTTGTCTGCCATTGTTGCTCTGTTCTCCCTTTAATATGTTTCTTCTTCCTTGGGAAGATTTTCTGCTGTGCCTACTGAATTACCCCCAGAAATCTCTGCCATTGCTGTTCTATCCCCATTCCTGATAGGCTTCCCTTCCAATCAACTATGGCCAGCTCCTTCCTCATTTCTTTACTCAGTGGCAACACCATTATATCTGATTCCAGTTTCTCCCTCTCCAACTGCTGGGTGAATTCTATCATATTGTATTCTTTGCTTCTAAAGTGCTCCTTCAGCTTCAGCTTCCTAATCAAGTCTACCTCATTTACACATTGGTAAATCCAGAATTGCATGTTCCCTGGTGGACTCAATCACAAGCTGCTGTAAAGAAAAATATTGCAGACATTCCATGAATTCCTTTTCTTGGGATTTGCTGCCCATCTGATTTTCCTTGTGCACCTGCATATTAAACTTCCCCATAATTAGTGTACTAGCGCCTTAACTGTCAAGTAAGTACTCAACAGACAGCAATATACAAACACTGAGCCATTGAATGTTTATTTATCCTTTGTGAAGGTAAATTTTAGCCACTTTAAATGACAAAACACACACACACACACACACACACACACACATATATATGTATGTATGTATGTCTATATATGTGTGTGTGTAGATTTATATATTACGTATTTGTGTCAAGTTACTTTTCAGAGTCAGCTTTTCCACTCAGTACGATGCAATGCTGGCTCTTCCCAGCATTGATTTCTCATTTCAGGGTGGGTGCCATGCATAGATCTCATTAGGGATGAAGAGGAAAAACAAAATTGGGGGAACATTGGTTTAATGTGTGAATTTTCACTAAGCATCAATATTGTCTTTGAGATATAATGTTCTTTGACAGTCCTGAGATCTTACTGAAAAAGGTTTGTGTTTCTGCATAATATATGACCTTGACATTGTTCTGGTATTTGTATCTGTGTAGATACCAATGATACCAATGACCAAACCTTAACATGGTTGACAATATAGTTAGTACTGGTGCTTGATGCAGAGAGTGAACTTTCCACTGTAGAGATAAATGAACCAACGTACACAAATAAATTGTTGACTAATGCTTCTCATTTTGCAGGAAAATATTTGCATTCAGTTTTGGACAGTAAGAAAGATGCATAAGCAATTGATTACTTGCTTTCTTCAATGTGCTATGAGAATATAGCTTCAACCACACTTCCTGACCAAACTGTTCAGACATGCATTTCAACCCACATGCAGAAATCTATGAGGTGATGCTGTCTTTGCTTTTTAATGTGTTAAGCCCTTCTTGCTATGCAAGTGCCCGTTCCCATTCTGTGTTGCCTTTCACTATGTTCTGAACAGATCCTGTGCCCTTTGTGAACTTCAGAGCAAGTTTGTGATACAAGTTGGCGGCACTGAAGAACAATGCCAACTCTTTCATAAGAGGGGCCAGAAGTACATGAATGGATTGTTCATGTCTTCAGTTGCTTTTATTCTATCCATTAAACATAAATGTTGGATATTGTGAATGTGTGATTTTATCCTTGTTCACTCTCAAATTGTGTTTTGAGAGTCAAGTAACCACCACTCAATAAACCTTTCCTGAACAATGACATCGTCAAATAGGTTCTGTCATCATGATATAAAATTGAAGAGATGATTTTCTGGAATGCACGGGATGCTGAATTTAGTCCATTGATATTTTGCAGGAATGAAACAAAAGCGGTAGGATATTGGTTTTGCTCCAATGCTGTCAGGTGATAACTGCATCACATGTCAAACCTTGTGATGACTGTGGAGTGATGAAATATTGCTGATAGTCATTAAATTGTAGGGACATTATCTGGGATCGTTGCTTTGTTGGCCACTTTAAGGTTGTCATCTGGTCTAATTTTACGACTTTTACATCATGCAATTTTGTTGTGCATTTAATGTTTTTACCAGATTCGACTTTCTCTCATCATTTATTTCAAGTTGTTTCAGCTCCTGCAAATCATCAGCATGTATTGCAAATGGCTACCATCTGAGGTTTAGTGCAATTGGCCTATATTGACAATTCACCATATTCTGTAAATAAAGATATCAGTGTGTTTTGTTTGCGCCTTAATGCAGTTAATATTTGCCAGGCAAGAGTTTCATGTTTGATTCCATGTTTATTGCTACTTTGGCCATGAATCTGTTATGTTTCAAAACTGCAATGGTTCCTCAAGCAGCAACAATTTAGCTTGAAGTTTGTCAGACGCAAGAGTGAGAGAAAGTTGCAAAAAATGCCAACAGTAGATTCTGTCACTTGATATAGCAATGCTGATAAGAAGTGACAGTGAGACACCTGTGATCTCCACTGAGTAATACTTAAAATGATCTGGTGTTTTTCTATGCATGTTGGTACATCTAATGTGCTTTACTCTTAGGGTGAGCTTCCACTACATGCTGAACGGATGAGTTCCATTTCCTTTGCCCTGCAGACCTCTGTAAACTGGTTTCACTTTAAACATGAGTTATACAATCTCCCTCAAGCTGACATGATGTTGTCAACATTGATCAATTCCACAACTTGGCCATTGTTTTTGAGAGTGTCTGACCATAAATCTCACATTTTGATGAATCTTCTAAGTTTCCTCAATTGTACTCTTGCATTTGTGTGAGTTAGGCATTATAGCATCAACACTCCTGAGCCCAAGTGTGCACTTCTCTGTAATCTTGTAAAACATAATATGAAAGATCGGATTGGGGCAACCAAGGTTGTGGCTTTTTCCAAGGTCAAATCTTTGATATGGTATAATTCTCTAATTAATGGAAGTGAAGGCTTTTTCAATTAATTGATCACAAATTACTTGCTTAGTTAATATGCCTAAATTTACATGTAGATGCCAGTTCCCACACCATTGTCTTATGTTCTTTAATGGACTTACTAGCTCCCTGTCAGCTCTGGGATGTGTATCATTCAAGCATCAGATTTTCTTTGGTTCAGCATTTTTTTACAAGCACCTACAAAAATTTCAAACATATTTTATGTGAGCTGCTTGCATACTGACTGGTTTCTGCTCAGAGCCAATGTACAAGTATCGCCTTCTAACGGAGTACTGATAGATCCAGTCTGTCTATCCACGTAGTGATAAAGTAAATATCGAATTCCAAAATCCATCAGACTAATAGCATGGAGGAATATTTTTGCCATAGAAAGGAAAGTTGACATGTTTGTATATTTAATCTATTCTCCATTATTCCTATTACCAATTATTGTCTTTTATGCGGTGGAGATATGCAGCAGGACTTTGCTTTGCTCCCATACTGACAGAAATTAATTCCTTCTGTGTTTCTCTCTCTCTTTCTGTCTCTTCCCTTATCTTCCTCTCACACGCACTCTCTATCCCACAAGCCATCTCTCTCTCTCTCCCCTCTATCTTCCTTCTATTCCTCCCTCTCTCCCTCCCCCTCTCGTCTCGTCTCTCTCTCTCTCTCTCTCCCCCTCCGTCTTTACCTCTTTCTCCCCTCCCTCTTTCCCACTCTGACTCTCCCACCCCCTCTCTCCCTTCTGTCTCCCCCCACATCCCTCTCTCTCTGCCCCTCTCTTCCCCCCCCACCTTTCTCCCACTTCTCTCTTCCATCCCTCTCTCTCCCCAACTCTCGCTCTCTCTCTCCCTCCCTCCCCCCCTCACTTTTTCTCCCTGTCTCTCACTTTCTCTCCCCCACACTCTCTCCCCATTTATCTCTGTCTCTCTCTACCCCCCGCTCTCTCTGTGTCTCTCTCACTGTCTCCCCCATCTATTACCCCCCACCTCCCCTATCTCCCCCATCTCTCTGTCTCTCCCCCTCATCACACTGTCTCTGTTTCTCCCCATCTATCTCCTCTGCTCCATCGACTATGTGTCTCTCTCTTTGTGTCTGTCTCTCTGTCGCTCCCACCCTCTCCCTGTCTTCCCCCCTTTCTCTCTCTCTTCTCCCCACCCTCACTGTCTCTCCCCAACCTATCTATCTCCCTTCCCCCTACCCCCCCGTCTCTCTCTCTCCCCTCCCCTTTGTCTCTTTCCCTCTCATCGGTGTCTCTGCTCCCCGCCTCTCTCCTGCTGCCCATCGCTATCTCTCCGTCTCTCTTCCCCTCATCCACCACTTCCCTCTCCCTCTGCTGCCCTCCCTCTCTCTGACCCTCTGCCACTCTGTCCCTCTCCTTCCATCCGTCACTCCCTCCTTCCCTCCCTCTCTCTCTCTCTCATTTTGCTAAAATGTAATCTTACCCTGCCTGCCTGATATAATTCAAAAGCTTAGCCTTGGTGTCTACAGATACATCATGCTTTACCTTATCATCTCCTCCCCGAGACCCTCCACTGTCTCTAAATTGTCAGATTGCTTTTGTAGCACTCAATAGTATATCACACGGAAATTTTCTTTAAACTAAATAATAAATAAATTTGTGCCAATCCAAAACTCTGCCCTCCAAATCTAACATGTTTGAGCTTGTTTAGCCCAAGAACGTTGGATGTTCTCGGTCCAGTAGCACCTTTCTTTCCAAATTCTCATCAAATTTCTCCATGGCCTAAGCCCTTGCTATCTTTATAACTTGTTCCAGTCTATAAAGCCTTGTTTTAAGTGAAGGTCAATGTGAGTGAAGACAGCTGCTGGTTTTGAAGTTGGCAAAGAGCAAAGGGACTGTATTAAGGTAAAGAGATTCTTGGACTAGTGATGGTGAATGGTTAGATGTTTTGACATTTCATCTTGAATCATACAGTGCAGAAGTGGCCCTTTTGCCCATCAAATTCTGCACTGGGAAACGTTACCCAAAATCCCACCTTCCAGCAGTTGGCTCATAGCTTTGACTGTTACATTTCAAGTTTTATTCAAGAACCTATTAAAGGAGAATGCACAATGCATTATGGAATTACAATTCAAGGTGTGAGCTGACCATTTTGGTGTCTGAACATCTTTGCAGATCCCTCTCAATATGTGGTAGAATTTGGCAATCAGATGGAATCAAATTGCAAGCAAATTGCTGTAGAAATTTAATCAACTGTCTGCTGGTGAACTACTTGTTCAGATTGCTGTGATTTCAACTCTGTGTATTTAATATGTTTCACCAATTCAATTCTTAATTAATGTTTTCCTATGCAGGAAGTGATGCAACTGGAGAAACACCTTGGAGGGCAACTGTTAGATGAGCCGAAGGTTCTTCACTTTAAAGACAGCTATCATAACTTACGACTTTCTATACATGATATCCAAAAATCTCTCTGGACAAGTAAGCTGCTGGACAGCTATCAGGTAAAGCCAGATTGGAATGGTCAGTGCTTACAATCCAGGTAGAAACGAATGACTTTAAATGAAAGGAATTCCTACAACGCTGATGAACAGGAGTTTAAAAACTTCCACTGTGACAAAACAAATAAAAATAACATAATTCAAAGGCTAACAAGCAGTGAAAAAATATTTCAAATAAAGAGGTGCAGTTTATTTTAAATAGTTGATACAATAAAGATATGCCTCAGGTATTTGTAAGCTCTTGTCTGACTTCCTGCACAAATCTGGCATCAAGTACAGTCTCATGGATTTTCCAAACCAGCTTCCACAATATAATTTCTCTCCCTTTCTCGCTCTCACTCTTGGTTCTGCCCGTGAATCATATCCACCAGCAATTGTTTTCCATTTATTGCTCCAGGCAACATTGATACAGCAGCAATGGGGTTTTTTTTGAGTTCACCATGCTTTGTCCATCCTCTCTTCACCTCTCTGCTCTTTCTGATTGGATAGAGCACACAGTACCGCAGTGATTACTTTATTCTCAGACATCGGCTTAAATATCAGGTTCAATTTGGAAGACTGTCAAACGGAAGACTGTTTCCTGTAAAGAGAACCCTGCTTGTTCCATTTTTACCCAATTATTTTTAGCATGTTCTGAACTCCAAAACATTGATCTCCACCTAACCTAACCACATTGCAATAAGCCTTTGTCATTTACTTTGTGCTGCATAAATGTTTATCCGCAGACATTCCCCAGCCGCACAGGCATTTCTTGAAACATCATAATGTCATAATTAGGGAAGCAAATTAATGTTATTTCAGAACATTCCCCAACCCACTTTAGTCTCCCAGTATGTGAATTATCATATAATAAGCATGCAATGTTTAAAATGAGCTCACTTTCATTTTCCAAGCACTGGTAATAGTTTTCATTAGTTTTCTTTAAGCATTCAAAGACGCACCACACAAGAAACTGTAAGGATAAATGGAAGTGTGTGGCATTTGAGGCAGTTTACTAACATGTAGGAAATTGGTTAGGGATGGGCTGAGAACAGGCTGTGAATCACATAAACGGTAAACCCAGTCTCGGAAGAACATTTTGAAATGGTGCCATGTTCGAACAGATCTCACATTCACTGTTTTGAAAATGCCTAATCCCACAAGAGCGACACATTTTACTGAGGAGGTGTAAGACCTCATTTTTGATTATCCTATGGTCTGTTATTGCAGAGATTGGATGATATGTTCTTAGACTCAAAACCTACATATCTCATTGGGATCTGAGTTTGTATTTTAATAGTTTTAATAGCTATTAAATGAATAGTTGTTTTTGTTGTGAATGGTAGCATTTTTTGTTTAACAACAGATCGATAATCAGAGAGACCTTAACATTTTTATGAGCTTCATAAAGGAGTTTTTTTTTCTCTGTATCCTGCATATGAATGAGAGTGCTCTTTGATTCTTAAAGGTATTTCATCTCCATGTGGCTCCTGAGTTTGACCAGACTGAGTGAGAGCCTGTGGAGGTGACATAGAGGTATGAGAGAGCTTGGAGATTGCATGAGGATATGAGGTGTAATTGACAAGGTATGCAACATAGGAAGGGTCTTGGATGTGACATGAAGGTGAATTAGGAGGAATGAAAAAGTTGAAGGATGTGGACTAGAAGGTACAACAGCCTTTTATACAATTGGACCAGCATCTCATAGAACCAGCCTGCCTTGGTATTTACTTGCCTCTATGGTAACCTCCAAACTTCCTTCAGAGACAGAAAGCCCTTCAATCCAGCCCCCACTCTAGAATGAAAATCATGCAAGGGTGTTTGGATTTCATTTCTCAACTAAAGCTACTCTTCTTTCTGACATAAATCCCACCCCAGACTTACATTTCCTAAGTATGAAAGATAAAGTGTGATCCAGTTGAGATAATTAAAGTGGCCAAGCTGTTCATAGATGGAGGGAAACTAGCTACTCTGCTGGTGGAGAACAGAACAGGGAGATATCATTTGAACATTAGAGTTGGGCCATCCAGAGGTGACTTGAGGAAGCATTTTTCTGCCAGTCTATCCAACTGCCACCCTGCTCACATCTCGAGCTGCTGTCTAACTTCATGGAAGGTGGACTTCAGGATCATTCTGCTGCTACATAGTGTTGATTGAGTCACATTGCACTCAATGGATTACCAAAGAGTAACACAGTAACACCTACAAGCAAAAGACAATTAAGATTTTTGACATTTATGACAAATAAAATAATGGTTGGGTAAACGATGTCATCAAAGTATATTTGAGCTCTTGTGGCACAGTAGTAATGCCCCTACCTCTGGGTCAGGAGGCCCCAGTTCAAATCTCACTTGCTCTAGGGGCGTGTAATCACATCACTGAACAACTTGATTAGAAAATGCCTACTTGGTGACTGATTAGCAAAGCCACTTGAAATTCTTGGAAAGCATACTGAAGGAAATGATGAGAATGTAGGATTTATCATGTAAATATTCAAGGTTGAGCCTCTGTGTTATACATTAACGATAATATGCATTCAAGAAAGTTATGTCTTCTGAGAAGCCCTACTAGTACAAGACATAGTGATTTGTCTACTGATTAATTTAGTTTGAAGACAGCCTTGGAGCTTATTTCAATATGTAATTTACTGCAGCGTAGTATGTTTTCGACCAACTCTTGGAGCAATATGTAAATACAAATTGTAATTAAGATTGAAGGAGAAAACTGGCATTGTTTGATAAAATCTATGAATTGCACTTAACCACTTCTTCCTCTCCCACAGACCCAACCAACCCCCCTCCACTGACACCCTCATCCACCTAGCTGAACTCGTCTTCACCCTCAACAACTTCTCTTTCAATTCCTCCCATTTTCGACAGACAAAGGGGGTGACCATGGGTACCCGCATGGGCCCAAGCTATATCTGCCTCTTTGTAGGTTACGTGGAACAATCCGTCTTCTGTACCCTAAACCCCACCTCTTCCTCCATTACATTGATGACTACCTAGGCCCCGCCCCGTGCTCCCACGAGGAGCTCAACCAGTTTGTCCACTTCACCAACACCTTTCACCCCAACCTTAAGTTCAACTGGGCCATCTCTAATACCTCTCTCTCCTTCCTGGACCTCTCTGTCTCCATCTCTGGCAACCACCTACAAACCAATATCCATTTCAAGTCCATCGACTCCCACAGCCACCTATAATACACCTCCTCTCACCCACCTTCCCACAAAACTGCCATCCCCTATTCCCAATTCCTTTGCCTCCACCGCATCTGCTCCCAGGATGAGGCATTCCACTACCATACATTTCAGATGTCCTCGTTTATCAAGGACCGCAGCTCACCCCCTCAGTAGTCGAGAACACCCTTGACAGTGTCTCCCGCATTCCCACAACTCACCCCTCACACCTCCTCCCCACAATAACAACCAAAACAGAATCCCCCTCGTCCTCTCGTACCACCCCACCAACCTCTGGATCCATCTCATCATCCTCCGACTCTTCTGCCACCTGCAATCCAACCCCACCACCAAGGACATTTTTCCCTCCCCATCCTTATCTGCTTTTTGGAGAGACCACTCTCTCCATGACTCCCTTGTCTGCCCCACACTCCTCTCCAGCACCACCTCACCCGGCACTTTCCTCTGCAACCGAAGCAAGTGCTACATCTGCCCCTACATCTACCCCCTCACCCCCATCCCAGACCCTAGGAAGACTTTCCACATTAAGCAGATGTTCACCTGCACATTTGCCAATGTGGTATACTGCATCCGCTGTTCCCGTTGTGGCCTCTACATCAGGGAAACCAAGTGGAGGCTTGGGGACCACTCTGCAGAACACCTATGTTCAGTTCACACTAAATAACTGCACCTCCCAGTCACAAATCATTTCAACTCCCCCGCCCCCACCCCCATTCCACAGATGGTATGTCCATCCTGGGCCTCCTGCAGTGCCACAATGATGCTACCCGAAGGCTGAAGGAACAGACTCATATTCCACTTGGGAACCCTGCAACCCAATGGTATCAATGAGGACTTCACAAGCTTCAAAATCCTCCCTCCCCATACCACATCCCAAAACCAGCCCAGCTCGTCCCAGCCTCCCTAACCTGTCCTTCCTTACACCTATCCCCTTCTCCCATATCAAGCCCTACCCTCATTTCCTACCTACTAACTGCACCCCGCCCCCTTGACCTGTCCATCCTCCTGGACTGACATATCTCCTCCTTACACTCACCTTTACTGGCTCCATTCCCACCTCTTCGGCCTGCCTATCTCCTCTCCACCAATCTTCTCTAACTATCTTCTTTCCACCTCTCCCTCTCTCCCTATTTATTTCAGAACGCCCTTCCCCTCCCCCATTTCTGAAGAAAGATCTAGGTCTGAAATGTCAGCCTTCCTGTTCCTCTGAGGCTGCTTGGCCTGCAGTGTTCATCCAGCTCTACACCTTGTTAGCTTTAATCTTGAACAACTCTTCCCCCATGCTTGTCGCTGTTAAGTTCACAAGTTAGCCGGTCATCGGAAGAAGTGCAAGAGATCCAGGCTAAGAGCAGCAGGCAGTGAGGTATTTAGGTGCTGGGTCTGGGGGAGTAGCTGGTGGAACTCTAGGTTGTGCCTTGTGTTGGCTCCTGAGTGCAGTTGACTGCTGGGCCTGGAGGGGAGGTGCTGACGATAAGATGATAAAAGTGAGCTTCCAGCAAGTGTAGCATTATTTGGATAACAGTTATGTGTGTGATTCAACTTGGATTTTTTACACCATTTTACCACAGCACTCTGAAACACACTGTTAAAAGCATTCTTTGGCAGTAACCTACTAAACTGAAACATCTACATATTGCATGATAATGAATAGCTTTTCTTTAGTGAAATGATTTCTAAGACTACACTGGGAGACTATTTTCTTACAATAAAATGGGAAATCTCTGTAATTTAACATCAATTATATCAAAGAGTAGACTTTTCATTAAAACAGTCTTAATCAAATGAATTCAGCACCTTGTTTGTCAGACTTCAAAGTGACAACATTTTAAAAAAAGGCAAGAAGTAAGCATAAAAGAAATAATCTTCCTGAGTTGTGATGCCTGAACTGAGTTGTTATTCCATGATGATCAATTACCTTCATCTATTAAATGTAATTTTATTTAAAACATTTAAAATGACATCTTTTGCCAATCATTTGAATCTTGTTTGTTAAACAAAACCTTTACACAGTGCTACTATTTTTAAAACACATGAGAAACATATGCTAAATCTCTCAATTCCATGAGCACACCTTGAAGAAAAAGCAAATTAACTTCAGCTCAAAACAAATCGCAATGGAATAAATGAGCACGTTCTGGTTAAAATGTTTGGTCTTTGCAAGTTTAAGAATGTAGCTTTTGTCAATATTCCATGATAGAGCCTCCTCCATGTGGAAATGGTTTGGAGGCACTGAAGCAAGCTCCCTTTGAGTGGGTGCACCATTAGGTATCGAGAGGGTGGTGGAACAAGATTTGTCAGAAGCTGTAAGACAGGTTTTTGATAAATATTTTAATGAGAAAACAAGTCATAGGGATATGGATAACACAGTGTGGAGCTGGAGGTAAACAGGAGGCCAAGCAATGACATGAACTTCAACTTTCCAGCTGCTCTGATGTTGCCTGACCTGCTGTGTTCCTCCAGCTCCACACTGCGTCATCTCTGATTCCAGCATCTGTAGTTCTTACTATCTCGCAGAGATATGGAGCGAGAGCAGAATATTAGTCTTTAAAAAAAAACTTGGCAGAGACTCATTGGGACCAATTGGCCTCCTTTCATCCTGTATTATTTCATGTTTTGATAAGTGAACTCAGATTGACTTTGGATTGTTGCATGATTGTTGTATGTTACTCATGCTAACTGAACTCGGGGCAGCACAGTTAATCAGTGTTTAGTACTGCTGCCTCACAGTGGAAGGGACCTGGGTTCGATTCCAGCTTCAACTGACGGTGCGAACTCCACACATTCTCCCTCTGTCTGCACGGGTTTTCCCTGGGTGCTTCACTTTACTCCCATAGTCCAAAAATGTGCAGGTTCAGTGGAACGGCTGTGCTAAATTGCCCATAGTGTCCAGGAATGTGGAAATTAGGTGGATTAGTGAAGGGAAATGCAAGGTTACAGGGATAGGGTAGGGGATTGAGACTGGGTGTGATACTCTTTTGAGAGTTAGCGTGGACTTATTGGGTCTAGTGGCCTGTTTCCACCCAGTAGTGATTCCATGATTGACTCAAAAAAATAATACCTGCTTTACTTAATTTTTTAGGAAATTCCATTTTATCACATTTGGAATGGCTGTCAAAGAAACCTGCATTGTACCTTCACTCTGGAACGATACAGTCTGTCCACAACTGAACTTAATGGTAAAATTTGGGTTTGGCAAGTTGAAGGAGAAGGGCAAAGTTTTCACATTCATTTCAACTTTCTGAAGGTAAGAAATAACAAAATATTTCTAATGTCTATCATAGCATAAAGCAGATCTGTGTAGCTTAGTGCAAGTTATCTAACTGAAACATATTTCTATACCTATGAAACATTGAATCATAAAATCCCTACAGTGTGGAAGCAGGCCATTTGGCCCATTGAGTCCACACCAACTCTCCGAGGAAGGTCTGGATTTTATAATTGGGTTATAATTGTATATTTTTTCTGTATTCCAGTTAATTCTATGTCTTTTCACCAATGATAATAACTTAATGGCATAAAATAGAATAAACTGGAGTAAGTCACAGAAATAGCTTTACATTTAGTACAGTATAGTGATGGTCAGATGACCACAAAAAACACTTCCGTTGCTATTTTCTACCACTCCAGGGAGAGAAAACAGATGGAGTGTTAATAGATAATTATTTAAATGTCAAAACTTTCTCCTGTATCATTAATATACTTGATATCCAGTTTTTGGTTGATACATTGTGATAAAAATATGCTTGACCTAGCATCAGTAAATTTACTTCTGTCTATCTACTGATTGAATACTGTAAAATTGCTTGACCAGATGAAAAGAAACTCCATCCCTTGCTCTTGACTGAGTAAATTCTAGAGTTACATAGATCTATACCTTGTTATTTGCTGCAACTCAGATCATCCCTGTAACACTGCCAGTTGCCTGCAAGATTAGTTAATGGCCTGGCACCAAAAGTTGTCAGCACTTGCACAAGCATAGTCTGAATTCCTGAACATGTATGTAATATTCATTATCGAGCCAAAACATTGGTGCAAAGTCTCAGTAATTTCTGAGGCTACCTGTCTTCTTAAAGGTTCAAACTGATGTTTGTGACACATGCACTTTTATGCCATATTGGTGAGTGCATTAGAAACTTACAGTGAATGCCCATCAAAGGTATACAGAGTCAGACTGTAACTCTAAAATGATAAGAACACTGCCATTTCAGAGTGAGCACACCAGCTAATGGTATCTTCTCATCAGACATTTCTGCACCGTAATCATGTTACCTCCACCACCCGCAAATTTAAAAGAATGATTAACTGTTTCAAGTTAGTTGTAGATTGATTTCTACTGGCTTCTGCTACAATTGTACAAGTGTTTGGTGCTTCCTGGAGTTGTATAATGTTACTAAGCTTTACAGGGGATGCTGTGGCTGGTGTTGAAGGCGCAAACAGAGGCAAGAGGGGCGGCTGGACAAACCTATTGCTCTCAGATATGGGATACCAAGTACTCACTGAGAATACAGCATGATGCAGGACAATGACAAGAGGGCGCACAGCCCAGTCAGAAGAGGAGGATGGAATAAACAGTCAGTGCGGGACCAGACATTGGAAAGTATTCCCTTACTGAGTTTACAGCAAGGAAGAGTTTGTGAGCTGTCCATGCTGTTTCTGGACTAGAAGTGGAAATATTTGCAACATCTTGCTGTCAGATTCCTCAACTTCCTTTGACTTTTGACATGTCTTCTGACAGTTTTACTAATATACCTGGCATGTCATTGTGTTTCACTAGCCCACTGCATCAAATTGCACATCTCAGTATGGTGAAGCAGAATTTGTTTGCAGTACCTCCCTCGGGAACTATTTACTACAACCTGCCTGTAGGCTACTTGTGCCTGGTGTCTTATCACGAGAGGATCCCACCTCTACATTACTTATGAAATAATGTGCAATGTCAGTATGGGTTACTGACACTGAATAATAAATAGAGTGACATGGTTTCTTCACCATCAGCATCTTGCGGCTCTCCCATCACAGTTTTCCGAGTGCATATTCAGACAGTCTCCTGGCTCTCTATGAATTCACTTGCTTCAGGAAAGTCCTTCAGCACAACAAGCTTGAAGGGCATCGCTGCCATGTTGTGCCATGCCAGTGTGACTTGAACCACTGCTGTTCTCATTTGCATCAGCTACAGTTCACCTCTTTAGTTGCCTTTGATTCATGTGGAAAGCTTTAATTTCTGCTAATGTCCGATGATTTTAGGCTCCCTGCTGGGGTGTAGAGTCATTCAGCAGTTCAGTTAGTGCTGGCTTCACACGAGAATCAGGTTAATAAGCAAGGAGCATGAAGTTGCATACTGCCTGCATCATATTGACCGGGACCTGGGTAATCATGGCTTGCAAATCCTGAGCTGTTCAACTTAACCAGCTGTGACTTTAAAATTACATTCCTGCACAGGTTCTCCAATTTATTCTGGTTACCAAACGTGTGAAAAGTAGATTTCACAAGTGATCTCCAACTGCAACTTATTACGCGATACAAAGTAGAAATGAATTCACAGCAATTTTTTAAATTTGTCAAAAACTAATCCTTTCATTTTTTAAAAAAGTGTATATTAGATGATTCAACAATCAAGTATCATTTAAATGACAAAAATGGCATTTGATTGGTTTCACCAATTAATGTTGGTGAATTGCATTAATACGGCTGTAGATAGAGCTTTAAACTGAATAGTTGGACGACGTAGGAAGGTTTCAGTTGCATGGATAATTATAAAATAAAAGGTAAAGGAGAAGGTAGGATTGCTGGTTAGTGATGGGGTTGATTGTTACCAGAAAATAAAAAAGAAGGGCCAAATGTGTGAATGTCACATTGTACCAAAGAACCATAAAAGTATAGGAAAACCCAACGATAGAACAAATTTAAAGCCTTTGTTCCTTCATGCACAACTGATTCAGAATAAAGTAGGAAAACTGACAATTAAAACCGAGGCTACAAGGACTTTAAACTGGTCAAAAGGGGAAGAGTGCTCAAGAAAGCTTATTAAAGTTTCCAGAACAAGTAACAGGACAGGGTATGGAAAAGAGTCAGGATTCTAACTTCAGGCACAACAGCTAAGAGGACAATTATGAGAAGGGTTTAGGGAGGGACAGGTGGGTGCGGTTGGTCAACACAGGACTGAGGATGTCATACTTAAATGTGCATGATATACAAAGCAAAGTAAATGAACTTGTAGCATGGATTGAAGTTGGTTGATACAGTTTTGTGGACGTCACAGATGTTGCTGCAAGGAGATCAGGGCTGGAAGTAAATATCCAAGGATATGTATGCTATCAAAAGGATAGGCAAACACCACACCAGGATGCAACTGACATGCAGGGCCGGACCAAAAGCATCTGCTGAAGAAAAGACTATCAACCTGGACAAAGATACCATGCCAGGCTGTCGGAACACTGGGCCAGAAGCTTTCACTGGAGGCCAAGCTGGAACTGCCGATGAGACCTCAACACTGGGACAAAACTGCCATATCAGGAGATTGCTCCGTAAGGCTGAAACCACCACACCAGATCGCTGGAGCCCACCCTGTCAATGGATAAGCCATTAAATGTAGATAAGATGAGTTTTGCTGTTTTAATATTAACTACACTAATTGGTAAGATATTTAAAAGCAAGCAGGGTTAGTTGTGTGGGTGATTGGAGGGTGATAAGAATGGTGAGGAAAGATGGTGCAGGAAATACTGAGACTGGCAGACCATGAGCTTTGATTGGAGTTGTATGCAAAGTTAGAGGGAGTGAGTGATAGGTGACTGTGGCACCAACCCTGATAAAACGGAAAAGGCCACTGAGCCTTTTATGGCAATATAGGCCATTCCTCTGGAGCATTGAGACTGTACTGACCCAGGTAGTAATCTTATGTTCGGCTGCCAAACGCGAGGGGCCTCTTCTCTCTTGTAGGTCCTAAGTGATAAGGATAGCTCTCCTTTTCACCACCCATCCACTAGGATCTGTCGGTCTCTCTCAGAGAGTCCTGATGCCATCCCTGACCTTACAAATTGGTCTATAGCTGAGATAACAAAGTGTGAAGCTCGATGAACACAGCAGGCCAAGCAGCATCTCAGGAGCACAAAAGCTGACGTTTCGGGCCTAGACCCTTCATCAGAGAGGGGGATGGGTTGAGGGTTCTGGAATAAATAGGGAGAGAGGGGGAGGCGGACCGAAGATGGAGAGAAAAGAAGATAGGTGGAGAGGAGAGTATAGGTGGGGAGGTAGGGAGGGGATAGGTCAGTCCAGGGAAGATGGACAGGTCAAGGAGGTGGGATGAGGTTAGTAGGTAGATGGAGGTGCGGCTTGGGGTGGGAGGAAGGGATGGGTGAGAGGAAGAACCGGTTAGGGAGGCAGAGACAGGTTGGACTGGTTTTGGGATGCAGTGGGTGGGGGGGAAGAGCTGGGCTGGTTGTGTGATGAAGTGGGGGGAGAGGAACGAACTGGGCTGGTTTTGGGATGCATTGGGGGGAGGGGATGAGCTGGGCTGGTTGTGTGATGCAGTGGGGGAAGGGGATGAGCTGGGCTGGTTTTGGGATGCGGTGGGGGAAGGGGAGATTTTGAAGCTGGTGAAGTCCACATTGATACCATCGGGCTGCAGGGTTCCCAAGCGGAATATGAGTTGCTGTTCCTGCAACCTTCGGGTGGCATCATTGTGGCACTGCAGGAGGCCCATGATGGACATGTTGTCTAAGGAATGGGAGGGGGAGTTAAAATGGTTCGCGACTGGGAGGTGCAGTTGCTTATTGCAAACCGAGCGGAGTTGTTCTGCAAAGCGGTCCCCAAGCCTCCGCTTGGTTTCCCCAATGTAGAGGAAGCCACACTGGGTACAATGGATACAGTATACCACATTGGCAGATGTGCAGGTGAACATCTGCTTAATATGGAAAGTCATCTAGGGTCCTGGAATGGGGACCCAATGGACCCAATATACAAACCACTCTCCTCTCCACCTATCTTCTTTTCTCTCCATCTTCGATGTGCCTCCCCCTCTCTCCCTATTTATTCCAGAACCCTCACCCCATCCCCCTCTCTGATGAAGGGTCTAGGCCCGAAACGTCAGCTTTTGTGCTCCTGAGATGCTGCTTGGCCTGCTGCGTTCATCTAGCTTCACACTTCATTATCTTGGATTCTCCAGCATCTGCAGTTCCCATTATCTCTGGCCTATAGCTGAGCAGGTCACCTTCTGAATGCTAGTTCTCATCCAGGTGAACTAAGTCCTGTTAAATATGGTGCAGACACCATGTCTTTCTGCAGATACCTGGTGAGTGACGAATTGTTTTGGGAATAGCGTGTCTTAAAATGGCAACAGAGTCAGATGTGATATAAACCTTAGGAGTAGGGTAAGTGGCTACTGTGCTGAGTTTGGTAAGGCATCATGAGAAACCTAGCTAGGCATCGCAGCAAGAAACACTCCAAAAAATCCAACACAACTTGCACTTAGCCAATAAAACGTAAAGATCATCCCGAGTAAACTGAAAAAGTTTCTGTTGTTTTAGCTACTGTTAAATTATAATTTTGCACTGGTAGGCAAGTGTATTTATCAAAACGTTATTGTTTAATAAAATCTGGAGAACCTGACACATTTAATTGATGGTTAGCCGTGAAAATCTGCCAAGGCAGCAACAAACGTTTTGTGATGTCCTTCTTACAGTTTACGATCTGAACCGATATATTAGGAGGAAGATTTTATTATTTAACTATAACTGGTGTTTACCAACGAGATTAGTAACCCTGGGCAAATCTCCCCTCTAGTGTTGGTGGGTAGTGGTGATGATGTTGTTGAAGAACGATGCTACCATCCCCTCCAAGATATGCTAAAATGGGCCCCACGTGGGAATTAGAAAAAGTCGTGAAAGCTTTTGTAGTTTTCACAGAACAAGGTTCAGTCTCCAGACTATATAGTGAGGCACCATTTACTTCCAACAGCCAGCAGGTATGTACAGCCTCTCAGTTCATGTATCATACAGAATTCTGCTAAGCCAAATACAATAAAGGTTCTACCTAGGAATCACATTCTAGAGCATTTTATCTGATTAGAAAATCATATCCCAAAAAGTTTTTCAGAAAATTTGTGGCTCGGGTTGTGACTGAGGTAGTAGACTTGCTCACCAAGCTGGTATGTTTTGTTTAATACAAACATTTTGTCACCCTACTAGGTGACATTGTCAGTGTGCCTCTGGTGAAGTGTTGATGTGCTGTCCTGCTTGTTATTTATATAACAGGCTGCAGCCACCCAGGATTTTGCAAAGCAGAACAGGAGCACTTATACAGAGTTTTTAATAGGAATAGATACCCAAAAAGCACAATCCACCATTCTCTCCTCAACAGACCACAACAAGAAGGCACAACATGGCCAGACACTCTAGTCACCCTATCGTACATCAGAGACATATCAGAAAGAACCACAACATTACTCATACCGCTAAGTCTGAGCTCACAAACCAATGATCACCCTACACAGCTACTGATGGAAAGGATCCCATACCCACAACCAATAAAACTAACATCATATACAAAATACCATGCACGGACTGTGAGCACCATTACATAGGCCCAACTGGAAGAAGACTGGCAATAAGGATACACAAACACCAACCAGCCACCAAGAGACATGACCAATTCTCACTGGTCTCAATACACATGGCAAAGGAGGGACATGAATTTGACTGGGACAACATATCCACAACAGCACAAGCCAAACAGAGACATACCAGGAATTCCTGGAGGCCTGGCATTCCAACTGGGACTCCATCAACGAGCACATTGAAATGGACCCAATATACAAACCACTAAAAAACAGAATCGGAAGTGATGCCAACCATCCCATCAAACTGAGGCATATAAATAACAAACGAGACAGAACACTAACGTTTCACTGGACGCGCACTGATGATATTACCTACCAGGGCGACAACACATCTGCAACCAAACACACCAGCTTGGTGAGCAAGTCTACGACCTCAATTGCATCCCTAACATGGAAACCAGCAAGAATATGGAATCTAGCTTAATCTCTGATCATTTCACAGCTGCATACAAGACTTGTTGTGGGATATTGCAGGATGAATTTTTAACCCAGGCTACTTTGTGCATAGAAGGTGGAGCATATAGACTAATATATTTTCAAGGTACACATACAAGAATTATTTGTTAAACATTTCAGCCAGCTAATTTGGCATTGAATCTAAAAAGTATTTCTTTAGTGCAATGACAAATAGAGTGAATCAGCAGCTTTTTTTTTATGTTCTTTAAGTAAACAACAGATAATCTCACCAAGGTCACAGATTACCTCCAATCAATTTAGATCATACGACCATAAAACAATTAGGCCTAGGAACAGAATTAGGCATTCAGCCCATTGTGTCAGCTCCATATTTTGTCATGGCTGATATGTTTCTCAGTCCCATTTTTCTGCCTTCTCTCCATAGCCCTTGATCGCTTGCTAATGAAGAATCTATTTATCTCTCTTAAATATACTTGATGACTTGACCTCCTTAGCATTCTGCGGAAATGAGTTCCTCAGGTTCACCACCCTCTAGTTGAAGAAATTCTTCCTCATCTTAGCTCCAAAGTGTTGTCCGTTCTCTCTGAGACTATGCCTTCAGGGCTGAGTCTCTCCTACTAGTGAAAACATCTCTACATTCACTCTATCCAATCCTGTCAGTGTTCTATAAGTTTCAATGAGACTCCCACGCCCCTCACCACCACTGCCCCCCACTTCCTAAATCCCATCAAGTACTGACCCAGACTCCTCAACCACTCCTCGTTTGACAAGCCCTTCATCCCAGGGATCATTTTTGTGAACTTCCTCTGGAACCCTCCAACGCCAGCACATCCTATAGATATGGAGCTCAAAACAGCTTATGATATCCCAAATGAGCCTTTTACAACTTCCACAGTTCATCACTGCTCTTGTATTTTTACCATGTTGAAATGAATGCTAACATTGCATTTGCCTTCGCAACTGTGAAATGACGATACAATATTCATGTCATCAGGAATAATTATTTCATAAAGTATTTAATGTGCCTCATAACTCTTGAAAAGCCATGTTTCTTGCCTCTATGCTGTTTAACATAACACCTTTCCTAGTAACATTAAAAATTCAATGTCTGGGGAGAGAAAATATTTGAAAATATCTATTCCTGATTGATTTGTTAGTGCAATGGTAAGTGTTCTTTACAATTTAAATTAATACAATATAACACCAAGTATCAATTTCAGTGAAACAGTAGTTGAGAGTGAGTTTGGCCAGTTACCAGTTAAATGCCTGGATCACTTAGCTCACCATGCGGTAAAATGGTATTTTGTTCATAGCAGCTGCTGGATGATTCATAGAGCAACATTGGCAATTCAAAGCAGGCAAAGATCAAGACTGCCACACATAATGAACTTGAAGTTCGCAATGAATCTTTTTCTTTAACTTGATACAGAAGAAATAATATGGGCTTTGGAATGAAGGAAGGGTTGATGTTATTTTGTGATGTGTGTTTGGCTTCAGTAGGTTATTTGTAACTTATGAGGCCATACTTATGTTATCAGTCATAACATAAGAACTAGACGTGCATAACATGGCATTAGAAGATCCAACAAATGTTTATTAGTTCACTAATAGATGCAAATAATTCATTCACAGGTCCATCCATGTCAGGTTTGATATTAAATTATTTGGCTACCAAACATAACGTGTTTCCATCAGTGTGTCATGCTTCAGGTGTTTAAGCTCGGATCGAATGTGAGACCTCAGGTCACAGGCAGTGATAAAGTGATAAGCAAACATTTTAAAGACATATTGACAAATAGTGTGAGACATAACATCATTTAGTTATAACCCGCCATCATAAATGACGTTGGGCGATTATGTGCATAAAAGTTTATTCAAACGTTACCAAAGCAGACACTCTTGGAAAGGGCAAGTGACTACTAATGACTTCCAGTACAGAATCTTGGAATATTTACATGCACATTGGTAAGATCATGTTGTACTATGAAAGACCAAAGTGAACATGACCTGCTCTTTTCCACTCACCCAAGCAATTTGCTATGTTTATGCATTTAGATGACTGATGTAAAAGCTTTCCTCACACGAGTTTCCACTTAGCCACAGTTGGTGATTTAGGTTTAAATTGTGTCCAAAGTTGCACCAGTTCAGAGTAATTCCTTTCTTTGATTTCTGCTGAAACTTATTTGTGTACTGCTGAATGTAAAGCCAGTGCAATTAGGCAGCATTTTAGAAGTTCTCTTCAAAAGTTGCTTTCAAAACTTTTCAAATATACCTATTAGTGACCCGGAACGAACAAAAATATTTTGATTTGAGTTTCTGACAAAGTCTGCATGTGCGAACAATTAGTGGAAACCACTGACTTGGTCAGTATTGTGGGCAGGGCCTGCTTCAAGTTTTAAGCCGACTGAAAAAAAATTACAGAAACATAAGTTACAACAGATGGAATTTGCACTTAAAATTCAGTAATTACTGTACTTGTACTGATTTCCCGATCCTGAGATTCATTACACAAAATAAATCACTGCAACCTAGAAAAAAGCACCAAGCCACTTAATAACCATACAAGGTATCTGGAAAGTTTTTTTTCTTTAGCATGGGTAATAACATAATCCTTTAGTTTCAGGGAGAGTAATGAATAATAATTACTGAAGAACAATACAATTGTCATCCATTTATCCTTCAGGAAAAATCAGAAGCCATGCATGACTTTGCTCGCAGTGAGCATGTAGCACACAAAGAATTTTTAACATCAACTAAATTTGAAAATAATTCAAAACAAGCCATCTGCTGAAAAGATTTCACTGACTATCCCATTTGCTTTTGTGACATTTGAAATTTTTGCAATGAGGCAAGTGCTGTTTGTGTGTAAAAATAAGAAAATAAAATTATTAATCCCCTTGCATTTAATCGGTGTGTGTGGATGTAGAACTGTGGCACCTTTCGTACAACTACTTGTGTTACTGGATAGTAGTTTTATGGGCGTTGTGAAAAAAAATGCTGCAGAACACTTATTCTGTACTGGAGGGCTCCTGTGCTCATTTCCTGTGATCTTCAGAACCACATAGAAAATTCTTTTGGAAGAATACCTAGGGAAGGAAAGGACCTTCCATGTAAAATTAAAGAAGAATAACTTGTAGACCACCACATGCACTTTTACTGAGCTAATATACAAACAGGGAAAAAAAGATGCTGGATTAGAACTGGGACTCAGAAAGCGATGAAACCATAATCAGATATAACAAATGTTTTCCCACAGGAAAGAGCCAGAAATTAGAAAGATAATTGGCATACCTGTCCTGTAAATATTTTGCTTCCTTGTTATGTTCATGCCTGTGTTGTGAATAAATTAGGCTAATTAAAATTTGGGATCAGTAATGGATTTCAGATTGCCATTGATCATTGCAGTTCATTTAATTTTATTTCTTTCTTATTTTAAACATAAACTGTGACAAAATATGACCAAATTACAATTGATAATTCCTTTCAATTATTACCATATGTTGTGTTTCTGCTCTTGAATCAAGGCTCGGTGGGACCTTCTCAGGATAAGCATAATGCAGGATAATAATTGCTCTGTGGCTGGAGAATGCATAATTAACTGATACAAAATAATTTACCAGAAACATAAATTACTGGAGAAACTCTACAGGCCTGTCAGCATCTGTGTGAAGAATGCAGAGTTAACATTTCAAATCTTGTGACTCTTCATCAGAACCATTAATCATTAAGGAAAACTAATATTTGCGCTCAAGTCAAAGTGGGGAGTATAAGGAAAGGGGAGAGGTGAGCTGGTAGGCGGTGACAGCCCAGAGAGAGATGTGAAAGGTGTAGTAAACAAAGAGATAATGGATAGCAGGCCAGGACAGAAGAAAAGCTGAATAAGAGATAATAAGAGTGAGAGTGAGAAAATGGGTAAGCTTGAAATCTCTCGCTCTCTCTCTCTTGCTCTTGCTGTCTCTTGCTGTCTTTCTCTCCATCTCGTTCTCTGTCTCTCTCTCGCTCCTTCTGGCCTCTGTCTCTACCTGTCTGCTCATCCTACCCTAATACTACCATCAGCTTTGTCTTCAGCATTAATACCAGTTCTGATGAAGGGTCACCGGGCTTAGAATGTCACCTCTGGCAGCATCTGTGGCAAGAAAGCAGACCTGACGAGTTTTTCTGCTTTTGTTTCAGATCTCCAGTATCCACTGTTCTTTGTTTTATAAAATAATTAAATATGTTCTAAGCTGCAGGACTAAACTAATGAGAAGAAATGTCAATAAGTTAAAAATTAAAGCAGACCAATTTGTATGAATCTAAATGTTATATTTGATGTTACTTTAAAGTCAATAATCAATGTGTTTGTAAACCACCCCATTTGCTATGGACCAGACCAAGCCCTCTTCAAATATATATAACCTAGGCCCTAACTTTTATTTTATTAAAAGGCAATTGTAAAGAGCTGTGTTCTGATGTAATTTGATTGGCCACACCACTTGGCTTTAAGCAAAATACGCTTTATTCTTACGCTCAGTTAAAATACAAACAGAAGAAACTTTAACTCAATGGGAAAACTTAACAGAATAATAGATTATTTAACTGATAAACAACAACAGCTCCAATGTAGTAATATCCCATAAAGGCACCATTGGCAAAGGCAAGTTCAGTCAAATGGATTGCCCTATATGTGATCTTTCTCCAGTCCAGGAGAAAAGGACACAAAGCCAAAATTTGGGCAGAGAGAAAGAACTCCAGCTTTTTGCTGTGGCCATGAGAGATGTAAAGCAGCTTCCACAACCAACTTCAAAGCCCAACTACTGGAAGCTAAATTAAAATCCTGGTTCTGTGGCAATCAGACTCCACCCATTCATGCTGCTTCTACCATTTAAAACAAAATGCCGATGGCTTCACGATGTTTATTAGCTTGAAAGAGATGACTTGGCTCCTCTGGCTTAAAACGTCTCTCAAAACAAAAGGACAAAATACACCTCTCAAAGCCATAGTATTATCACACACTGATGAATATACACATTCAAGGTATTTCTTCTTTAATTCAAAAACAAGATTTTTTAGGCTACAATATCCATTTCTGAAGCAGTTTCATTATAGAGATGTAGAATTCTACAGCACGGGAAACAGACCCTCTGGCCCAACTCATCCATGCCAACCAGTTATCCTAAATTCATCTAGGCCTATTTGCCAACGTTTGACCCACAGCCCTCTAAACCCTCCCTATTCATATACCAATTCAGACACCTTTAAATGCTGTAATTGTACCCCCCACCACCACTTCCTCTGGTGGTTCCTTCCGTACACATCCCATCCTCTGTGTCAAAAGGTTACCCTCAGGTCCTTTTTAAATCTATCCCCTCTCCCCGAAAAACCTATGCCCTCTTGTTCTTTTTGATTATATTAACAATCTAAATGAAACAAATCTCAATTCCATTCAAAAAAAATCCAAAAGATCCAAATTGCAATGTATGATCCTTCCTGCCATCCTTCTCTTCACCATAGTTAGAACCACAAAGGTGAAACCATAACTGAAAGAAAGACCATTAAAAGAAGTATTGTCAAAATTTGTCAGAATTTCCTAATAAAGTTAGATCTTAACATTTGACTTGTTAAATGATAAGGCACTTCAAATGAGCTAGATTTAAATATTGCTAGAAAAAAGAGAAATATTGCCAAAGCTTTCCCATCTTGCAGTTAACTGAATAAGACCTTCTGACCAAAGAGCTAAAACATGTCACTCAAGGAATTGTGATTGATCTGATAATCCTCAACTCCACTTTACTGTCTTTTCCACATAACTCTTTATTCCCTTTCTGATGTTGGATGGATCTGGCATGTTTTGCAGTTATACAGGGTCTGGGTAAGGCCACACCAGGAATATTGTGTGCAGTTTTGGTATCATTTTCTGAGGAAGGATGCTCTTGCTCCCGAGGGAGTGCAGCGAAGGTTTACCAGGCTGATTCCAGGGATGGCAGGTCTGACATATGAGGAGAGATTAACTAGGTTAGGATTGTTTTTGCTGGAGTTCAAAAAAATGAGGGGGCATCGGGTAGAGACTCCTAAAATTCCAATAAGACTAGACAGAATAAATGCAGGAAGGTTCTTCCAGATGACAGGTGCGTCCAGAACCAAGGATTCATGGTGGGCGATTGAGGATGGAGATAAGGAGACATTCTTTTACCCAAAGAGTCGTAAGCCTATGCCAAAACATTGAATGTGTTCAAGAGACTGCTAGGTATAGCATGGTGGGCAAGTGGGATCAACGATTAAGGGGAGAAAGCAAGATTAGGCTATTATGTTGGATGATCAGCCTCATCATCAAGATGAATGGCCTCCTCCTGCTCATATCTTCTATGTTTCTATGGCTTCATGAAAAACGGGCACACTGATAATGACTTCCTTCCCTTGCTGTGGGTCCCTGCCTTGTGATGCTATGCCACGACCTCCATCTTGCTGTCACTTGACTGTAGCCTGGGTCAATTGTTGATCCCACATCTCTGGTGGGAGTTGAACTGGCATCAACCACGCCCATGGTGATACTGCTGAACAATGGATTACTGCTGACCTCTGACCTTCAGCAGCTCTCTTAGTTCATGGGGGAATTGGGAGGAGAGGTGGTGTGGTTGATGGGATTTATTACTCCATGGATCTTGACCCCAGAAAGGGAGCGACACTTAATTGTCATGCTTTCCTGAATGGAAATATGTTGAGATTTTAGCCAGGTCTCCAGCGCTCAGAGGCTTGTTGTTTTCATTAAATAGTGCCTATTTTGCATCCTTTCCACAATTTAGTTCACTTGGGATGCGGAGTCCTGTATTGCACACAATAGTCTAACTGAGATTTATTTTGTATTATTATTTCCTGACTCATACACTCTAAGTCTTGTGCTATAAGCTACACATTTGTTAGTTATTTTTATCATCATTGTCTCTTGTCAAAATCTGATTCTGATCAAATTTTGTTATCTTGCACAAGAACTAATGAGACTATTGTCTGCAGTGTGATGTCTTAAATGTTTTGTAAATTTCTGGTTCTATTTAGTCATTCACAAAGCTATGGGTCTTAAGCAGTCATAATTTCATACCAAAATGAAAATAAAAAAAATGGTCATGGGATACTGAAGGAATAGTTATTTTTATACTGTTAAGAAAGTCTGGAGTAAATTTTCTGCCCTTATGCCAAGTGCATAACCTCGCTTTCACTTAATGGGAAATTGAAAACATAGAATTCATAATTTACCATTCATGAACATTAATGGGTTTTAAAAAAAGCCATTGACCATGCCTGCATCATTCCTTCCAGCAGTAAATAAGCAGAAATTTACTTCCATATGTATTCAAAATTGCAGAGAACTTATAGCATTCAGTTCAGGTAGCCAGGCAATTCAAAATCCTATTCAAATGAAAATTGTGCGATAATAAGCTAATATAGTGAATTTCCAATGTACATTTAAAGAAACTTATGTTCATTAACAATGAACAGAATCTTCTCACCTTACTCCTGCCAGTACAGTGGATCAGTTTTCAGGGTTCTAAAAGCTTGCCTAATAGTGCTCTTTACCAGTTCAAAATAAATGTCAACCTGTCTGAGACTCCCTAGCCAACTGGGAAGTGGCAATGAACAGAACAATTCTATCAAGGAAGCATTCCTAATTAGTAGGATCATGATGTGGATCAGAAAATCTCAGCTGGGATTTTCAGGCTGCAGCAGTAGCAGGGATGGAGAGGAAATCTGGAAGCTGGACTTCAGATCACTCACCATTCCTGGAGGTTCTCCCGTATCTGAGACGCTGCAGTGAGTTGAGTGCTCCCAAGGGCAGTCAGCAGAGGATAGCATCCCGATCAAATAGTTAGGATTGAAGTGGCGAAGGAAGTCAGCAGCAGGAATATGGACGACTATGCACCAAGATGATCTTAAGAAGTTGAGAAAGGTAAGTGTATAACACTTGCAAGTGCCAAGCCCCACTTTCTCATTGGCATTGCATTCTTCTACACAGCCTACCCTAGAACAACACTTTACATCGCTCCACTGATTGCTCCCTCTACAGGCACTTCATGAACTGCCGAAAGTTATTGTGTGTTGATGGGAATGTGGAATTTAAAACAGATCAGCCGCCATCTTACTGAATGGTGACTTCAGCTCGGATTTTATTTCCACACAGCCTCAAGCCATTGTTATCTCACATTTATGCTTCAGAGTCACTCTTTGGAAAGGTGTTCTTCGTTCTTTCTCACAGAAGCCATTTCAAACACACACCCTCTGTGTATTGTCTCCTTGCAGCAGAGAAAGGCAGGTAGGACATAGGGATGATTGGACTCCTGTGATAGGATCCTTGTCAGCCACTATCAGTGTTTTTTGCTTGCTCCGCTGGGAGACAACTATTGGCGATCTTATGAGTGTCTAATCCTCTTGAGACACAGTGTGCTGCTCTGAAGTTTTGATCATCCTTCGCCTATAGTCCGAATGTTGAAATTTTTGCAACCGTCCAATGAGATCCAGGCATCCATCCCATTTGCCTTGTGAGGACCACATGACTGAGGAAATACGTGAGTTTCCTTCCAAGAAGTTGACAGTTGGAGGGAGGCACTCTCTCAGAGAATTACTTTGAGCTGTGCTCTCTCAATGACCATGGCTGGAGGTCTTTGTGATCAAAGCCTTTCACAGTTTGATCTTCAATGAAGAAGCTTTTCCTACTGTGCCCTCATCTTGGTGACCCAGGTGAGAAACCGGTTTATCAGAAAATAGGTTCCAGAGTTGATTAATTTTGACTTAAACTTTCAATCTATGTATAATTGCATCTTAAAGTTCTTAATATCTGAATTACCTGTCTAACTAATCTCTGAATTATCTGTGTACCTCACCAGAGAATGCAGGATCCTGACCTGATATAAACTTCTGGGGCATTCACCATTCTTTGCTCCCAAACATGCTCCACCATTCTGGGAAAGTGCTTCACTCTTGTTGATATTTATGTTGCTTCATGATATTAATAGATGAAAAGCCTCACCATATATGACAAACGTTTAAGTAAAACAGATATTATCTTTACAATAGTTGACTTTGGAGTGATAAAGACATGAATCAGTGTTTTAACACAGATGAGCTGAGATTGAGGCAGAGGCACATGATATTGATGTGATGGACAGAATTTAATGCCCTTAACAGATGTGGGAAGGAAATTTGGCCAGTGGTGCTGTCAAATGAAGCAGGAGGAATCAGAATGGTGTGGTGATTCTACTACTTATCCAACGTTCCCCTGTTAAGTTTGAACTGGACTTTCCAATAATTATAGATCATTTATGGGTCTTGTACCAGAATTGGGGTGGGTGGGAATTGTAATAAAGGACTAACTTTTGGTGTCTAACAAGCTCAATAATATGCTATTTAGTAACTTTAAAATGATGGATGGTATTCTGCTCACATACCTGTAATTTGGAAGTCTGATGTTATTGACATTGCATTGCTGTCATAGCAACACTGCACCCTGAACTATGGCCACTTTATTTAGCCCCATGAGAGGAGAAAATTCATCACATTTACCAAGGTTTAGGCTGTGGGCTTTAACTATGATTGTGTAAATTTAAATCGAGTGAGAAGCTTAGGAAGGATATGAGAGCAGTGAATTTGAAGAAATGGAGACAAAGATTTAACTAACTAAAAATGAGGAGCTGTGTAGTGCTGGGAAGAGCAGTTGGTAACAGGAATTTATTCATTGTACTGCATTTTCATTTTAATTTGAGAGTCACTTTAGGTAAGCATTTTGATTACACTGTTGCAGCTAATGGGGTTTTTATTCCATTGCTTCCTCTTTTATTGCTTTTTATACTCATGCAGTGAGTATAAAAGTTTGCAGCCCCAAAAACCAAAGGACATGATGTTTATTAACTACTTTGTCACCATCACACATGATGATAACTGCGATCATTCATACGGATCATTACATTTGTTTCCAGTCATTAACCATCTTAAATGCACGATTCCAGCTAATGTTCCATTTGTTGAAATTACAAAAAGTGGTAAATGTAGTTGTGTAAAAGCACAAGAATGTTGTCAAGAACCCATCCAAAGGTGAGATGGTCTTATTGCATGGACCTAAATTCTTAAAGCTTGGGGTTGTCAGGAAGTTGCCTTCTTCAGTTTTCATCCCCCATGGTCTCCAGTAGGAGTACAGCTAGGAGACAAAATCTGAAGTGTCACTCTCTGGAATGGGCATCAAGCCCTGTGCTGTTGACTGCAAATCAATCCAAACCAGACAACTTGCTTCCCATGGAGTCCAAGTTGCTGTGGCAAGTGCAATTTCATACGCATGCTGTAGTCAAAAGCTATAGACACTAATGATCGAGGCTTCAATTTTCTTTCCATCGCATGGCTGATCAGGAAGCTTTTCCATTCTTACCATTGCTACTGGCTTTTGCTGGAAGGATTTCAGATTTGGTTAGGTTATGAGACACCATCCTTGGCCACCAAATCATGAACAGGAATTTGAATTGAGACCGCTGGCTCAGTGGCAGGGACCTCAAAGCCACCTTGTCAAGAGTGTCTAGAAATAAACTAATTATTGCTCTTGAGCAACATTCAGGTTAAATAATCCGTAACAATGCATGAAATCCCCATATAAGGTTTTTATTCTCAAATGCCATCAAATAAATATCTTGTACTTGGGATTTTTCTAGCATAATAATGGCAGAAAATTAGTCTTTAATATCGAACATCTCTTTTGTTGGAGAAATCAGATTCAAAACACAGAACTAAATAGATGTGCTTGGCTGAAAACAATTTAAAGAGAGAATATTAATGAATTGTTATTCATTTGATGTTATTTGTCTGATATGTAATATGGGTATCAATACAAAGGAAGTATTACCCTGAGGTCAGAAAGCAAAAACAACATTCACTAAGCAAAAGTGCTTCACATTTTAAAAGAAACTTCATTATAATAAGAAAAATACTACTTTGTTGTTAAACTGTTGCTCTCGTGGCCATTAACATTATTTGTACATTGAGACATTCAGCTTAGTTTGAATGTGTATCGGAATATCTTTGGAGCAGGATGCTGCTTAGCCTGCTGTGTTCATCCAGCTTTACACTTTGTTATCTCGGATTCTCCAACACCTGCAGTTCCCATTATGGTGGAATGTCTTTCCGTCTTTCTCCAAGAGAAAACACACTAAGGGCAACAGAAACATTTGATAAATTGAAATATATATTGTCTATGTGGATTGTCAACTGTTATGATTTGATCCCTGCAGAACTGAATCTATTACGACATGTTGAACTCGAATTATTTTTATTCCCTCAAGGATGTGAAGCAGGCAGACTTTCAATATATGGAGCCAAACCATTGTGGCACATCTTTAGCAGGACCTTGTGCGTTTAAAATTCCTTATCTGATCCGACAGAAGATTTGTAGCAGTCTGGATATTCCAAATTCAAGAGGAAGCGACTGGAGAATGCTGGCATATAAATTGAAATTAGACCGGTGAGTCCCAGAAGATTTATACAATCATATGTTTTTGTATCTATAACTGAACACTGAATGAAAATTTCATCTAATGCCACTCCTGTATATTCTCTCTGCGGCTCTCTACTCCCTTTCTTTTCAGATAACAATCCATTCCCATCTGAATACCTTGATGAAATCTACCCCAACCACAATCTCAGTCACTACATTTCAAATTCTGACCACTCACTGCATGAAAAGGCTTTTCCTTATATCACCATTGCCGTCTTACTCTTGAATCTTGCACCAATGAAAGCAGCTTTTCTCTATCTACACTGTCCAGCCCTCTTAATATTATGAAAACATTTATAAAACCTCCTTTTCTCCTAGGAAAACATCCTAGCTTCTTTAGCATAACTTTTTTCCCACTTTATAAGAACATAAAGTGTAGGAGCAGAAATTGGTCATTCAGCTAATTGAATGGCAAAGCAGATTCAATGAGATCAATAGTGATCTGATAATCCTCATTTCCATTTCCCTGCCTTTTCTTTATAACCCTTCATTCCCTTACTGATTAAAAACCTGTCTATTTCTGCCTTGAATATACTTAATGACCTAACCTCTGAGATTATGCCCTCTGTTCCTAGACAGTCCCAATAGGAGAAACGGTCTTTCCGCAGCTACTCAGTAAGTCCTATAAGAATATTGTGCATTTCAGTAAGGTCATTTCACATCATCTATATTTCAACGAGTACAACCTAACCTACACAGCCTGTGTTATTTAGATAGTATGTTCATACTCTGGCATCAGATTCGTGAACCTTCTGTGGCATGTGTCCAATGCCAGTATATCTTCCATTAATTAAGAGCCCTAAAACTTTTCACAGTTTTCTGGATGTGGCCTGATTCATGCCTTATATAGTTTTAACAAAAACTTCCTACTGTATTTTTAAATTTTAATCTCTTTGAAATAAATGTTTGCTTCAACACAGTTCTGAACATAGTTTGAGTTCTGAAGAAAGGTCACCGGACCCAAAACATTAACTCTGTTTCTTCCTTCACCGATGCTGCCAGACCCGCTGAGCTTTTCCAGCAACTTTGATTTTGTTCCTGATTTATAGCAACCGCAGTTCTTTAAATTTTTATTATATTTGCCTTCTCTATTGCCTGGTGAACATGGATTCTAACTGTTTGTGATTTATTGATTAGGATACCCAAATTACTCTTTTTCTGTAGCTTTCTGCAACCTTTCTCCATCTAAATAATATTCAGCTCTTCTATTCTTCTTGCCAAGGTGTATAAGCTTGTATTTTCCCAAATTATATTCCATCTGCCAAGCTTTTGTCCACGTGCTTAACCTGTCTATATCCTGATGCAGATTCTTTGAGTTATCCTAATCACATGTCTTCCTGTAGATTTTTATATCATCCACAAGCTTAGCAATATTACATTCATTTTCCGCATCCAAGCCATTAATATATGTTGTAAATAATTGTGGCCCTAAAACTGTTTCCATCAGTAACAGATTACCATCCTGAACAAGCTCCCTTATCTAACCTCTGTGTTCAGTTATTTAGTTAATTCTCTATCCATGCTAATGTATTACCTCAAGCACCATGGGCTGTTAAGTTATTAAGCAGCCTAGTAGTGTAGAACCTTGCCAAACACCACCTTAAAATCCAAATATATTATATCCACTGCTTCCCTGATATCTATCCTGCTTGTAACCTTCTCAAAGAATCTTAATATATTTGGCAAGCAAGATTTCCCCTGCATTAAGCCATGATGGCTCTGATTGGTCATATTAAGTATTTCTAAATGGCTTGTGATTACATCCTTTATAAAAGACTAACATTTTCCCCATAATAGATGTTAAGCTATTTTTGAACTTGCCTTTTAAAATAAAACCATTACATTGGCAGTTTTAAGTGACTTACTGGCCTTTAGCCCCATTAGTTTCCCTAGCACTCTTTTACTGATAGTAATTATTATATGTATAGCCTCTCCTCCTATTCCGCCTTGATTAGTTAGTAACTTTGGAATGCTATTACTGTCTTCTACTGTGAAGACTGGTGCAATAATATTTTCAATTCCTCTGCCTTTGTTGTCTCCCCATTATTAATTCACTGGCCTCATTCTGTAAGGGACATATATTCACTTTGGCTTCTCGTTTCCTTTCTGTATGTTTAAATAAGTTTTGCTGTCTCTCTTAATTTTATTTGCAAGTTTACCCTCACAGCTAATTTTCTCCCTGTGTATTTTTTTGCCCATCTGTTGTGAGTTTTTAAAAACTTTCCCATTCTTTGGCTTGCAAGGGGAGGAAAATTAGTGGTGTGCTTTTTCCTTTCAGCTTTTCTGCTATCTTTAACTTCCTTGGTTAGCCATTGTTGACTTATGGAATCCCTACAGTGTGAAAACAGGCCCTTCAGCCCAACAAGTCCACGCCAAAGCTCAGAACATGCCCTCTCAACCCATCGGCCTATAACCCACCTAATCTGCACAGCCATGAACACCTTGGGCAATTTAGCGTGGCTAATCCACCTACCCTGCACATCTTTGGACTGTGGGAGGCAACTGGAGCGGCCAGAGGGTACCCACACTGACAAGGGGAGAATGTGCAAACTCCACACAGACAGTCACCCGAGGCTGGAATCGAACCTTGGTCCCTGGTGCTGTGAGGCAGCAGTGCTAACCACTGAGCCACCGTGCTGCCCTAATCTTATCTCTTTATCTCCTTCCGAGAATCCTTTTCCCTCACTGGATTTCAATGATGTTGTGAGCCATTTGCCATTTGCTTCAATGTCAAACACACGTCCTCAACTGTCTTTGCTGCTAAGCTCCTTTCGCAGTTCACCCCAGCCAGATCTGTCCATGATACTCTGTAATTGCTTTTATTTAAGGTTAGCATAGTTGTTTCCAACCCAAGCTTCTCCCACTCACACGGAGTGTTAAATCCTACCATGTTATGGTCACTGTTTCTTTAGCCTTTTTTTTTACTCCAATGTCATATTTTAAACCTGGCACTTTATACATCATCAGATGCAAAATAAAATGATCCCTACTTGGATCAACCATATTTTCTTTGTGGAAAAAATCCTGATTACACTTCAAGAATATTTCCTCATTCCTTCTTTGCCAATCTGACTATCCCAATCTACATGGATATTAAAGTCACCCATAATGAATGTACTACCTTTGTTACATCCCTTATTATCTTCTGATTTGTTATCTCGCCCACCATATAGCTACTGTTATCTACTATTAAGGTATGTTTTCTCCCATTCATAAACTCTTCATGAGTTTATTTTGAAGATTTTGCATAAGCTCCAGGGAAGGTAGATTACCTGAGCTTTAGTCAGTATTATCTCAGCTTCTAAGACTTAAAGCTCATCAAAGCAAAGCAGTGGAAGATGTGCATATGTGGCAAATTTATTTGGTGAAATTACTGTATAGAGAAATGTCAAGGGTAACCATATCTACATGATTGCCTTTTTGAACTTGCAAGTGCTATAGACATGAAAGATGTTCTGTATTTGCACCATTCTGAAAGTAAATGTTACAGTCGAAGAGTACTCAAACTTACTAATGTATCAGCTTTGAAACACTTTTGATTTTGTATTTTAACAGGTATCTGACTTACTTTGCATCTAAAGCTAGTCCAACCTCCGTGATTCTTGATTTATGGGAAGCTCAGCACTTTCATAACGGCAACCTGAACCATCTTGCCATGATCATGGCAGAAATGGGAAAACAAGAACCAATGATATTTGTTGTGTCAGAAGCAGAATGCTGAGTTGGTTGGAAAATGTTATTGACCTGTTTTGAAAATTCATTTTTTGAGAACATTCATTTAGAATTCACCGAAGTCTTGCTTAAGCAGTAATCAATTCATCCTAAACAAGATTAATATATTTTCGGTGAATTAAGCCTTCTATGTAGATTTGCTAATTTTGTGAACAAATATTCACGAATGAATTTGATTTTGTATTGTTAAGTATGTTCATTACTTCAAAACAAAACTTCAATAGCATTTCTATTTGACTCTTTAAGGCTCATATGATAAACATACAAATTGAAGTGACACAGAGCAAAATGATAAAGAAATGCTAGAGCCAATCCTTACCCTGTTGTTAAATTAACAAATTTCAGTTGCAGTAAAACATCACAAACCTAATCTAGAGAATGGAAACATCAGCCAAGGTGCCGACTCTTGATTAGCTAATTAAACTTGCTTTCCACACAAAAACTTCTAGCAATTAAAGGCAAGATTGACTAAGCTAGTATTACGCCATAGTCAAATATTCCACAAATAAGAATTGGCATTTTGTTGAGCTGATGGAATAATTCTATACAAACTCAAGACAATAATTAAAAATTATTGAAGGGTATCTTCAGCATCATTATCTGGCTGAAATGGTGCAGCAGATAATAAGCAGTTGGTGAACACCCCTAATTTTTGAGAATCATATTCAAAATCTTCACTAAGATGTTCTATATCCAACTTTATGACATCAGCCAACTTACCTTTTGTTTCTGCCGATCTGTTGCAGGACCTACCATTCATGCTCTATTCTGGACTATTCTAAAACACCCCTCACTGATCCCTTATGTTTTCCTTATATGAACATGAGGTAATCTAAAATTCTGTCTGTGTCACTGCTTGTGTCAAGTCCTGTTCTTTGATCACCCTTGTGCTCACTGATCTTCATTTGGCTCCTGGCCTAACAATATCCTGACTTTACTATTCCCATTCTTGTTTTCAAATCATTCCCATGAACTCACATGTTCCCGTCCCTATCTCCTCTAGTCCTACAAGACTGAGGTAGGGTGCTGGTCTAATTCTGGCCTCTTGGGCATCACAGATTATAATTGATTTGCCATTAATGGCCATAAACTCTAGCATACCCACCCCACACGTCTCAAAATATGTATTACAGTTTTCTCCTTGAAGATACTCTTTAAAGTATATATGTTTGCCCAAGCATTTGTCATCTGACCTGATATCTCCTTGGTGTCATACTTGGTTTTATGATCGTCCTGTGAAGTTTCTTAGAATGTTATCAACACAATACAAATGTAGGTTGTTGTTGCTGTTGTTCAATGTTGCATAGGCAATCTATCCTTTCAGTTAATAGTTTGGATAGTGAAGGTGAAAATGACTTCTAGAGTTATTGCCAATTGCAAGGTTGGTAATCTAATGTGTTCAAAAAGGTCAATATGTCTTTTTTTTTACCAAATGTACTTTAAAACAAGCATATGCCATGCTATCAATAGTTATCTCAGTATTTTTTTGACCATCTCAGTAAAATTTATATGGCATTTCAAATTAAGCTTATTTTCCTGTGAACATGCAGTGACAAAACAGCACGTGTATTCAGGACAGTCAATTTTCAGTGTAAGAGATCAAGGACACTATAAGTGAACTATGAGGAAGGGTCACCAGACTCGAAGCATTAACTCTGATTTTTTTTCTTCCGAGATGCTGCCAGACTTGCTGAGCTTTTCCTGCAATTTCTGTTTTTATAAGTTAACTATGTGTACAACTATAGAGTACACCAAAATTTCCTCAGTATTTTGGATTCAATTTTGGAAAACCCTCACTAAAGCCCTCTGGTAGTAATGCTGCCCAACCTAAATGGAAAACCACAGAGTGCACAAATGTCCTGAAACAAAGACTGAGAAAGCTGGTGAAATTCAGTAATTCTGGCAGCATCTGTGAAAAGAGAAACAAGAGTTAAAGTTTGGAGTCTTGAAAACAAAAATTGCTGGAAAATCTCAGCAGATCTGGCAGCATCTGTGAAGAGAGATCAGAATTAACATTTTGGGTCAAGTGAGTCTTCCTCAGAACTAATGAAAGCTAGGAAAATGTCAGTTTTCTCTTGACAGATGCTGCTAGACCTGAGTTTTTCCAGAAATTTGTGTTTTTGTTTCTGAATTACAGCATCTGCAGTCCTTTCAGTTTTTATGACTCAAGTTTGGTTCTGAAGAAGAATCATGCCAAGTTGAAATGTAACTCTGCTTCTGTTTCCACAGATGCTGCCAGACCTACTGAGTTTCTCCGTCATTCTGTTTGTTTCAGATTTCCAGCATCTGCAGTATTTTCTTTTTACACAATATTCTGAATTTATGGAAATCATAAACAGTTTTTCAAATTTTTACCTAAACATAGCCAGAGCTACAGTAATACTTCTCCTTTATGGCAATTCTAAGTTCATTTGATTTTATTTTATTCTCACTTAAACCAACCATATATTTTCTGTATTATTGTTTTATTTAGATCTAATGACTTTTTTTTGTTTCTAACACTTTTTGGTATGTTTTGTTCACTGAACCTCAGAAAAAGTTATATATTTGTATTTGGTTCCTTTAAAAATAATGGATAGATATCAACAGGATATGACACAGAGAAAGGGAATGGCCCAAGGAAGAATTTTTTTATGAATGTGGAATTAGATCTGCATTCTGGAATTTTAAAATTATACATTGATGTTAATTGGAAATACAATGAATTGACTTTATTTTAGAATGTTTTGGATCATTTTGTTTGGAATGTTGCTTGTGATTGGATGTTGTGGATTGTCTAAGCTCTCAAGATGGAATTTGTCAGTGTTTTCAGAGCAGGTTGTTAGACATGGGTTCATTTGAAGTCTCCTCAGTAAGAAAGAAGTTTTTAATATTTCTCTTCCATCTTTATGACTACATGCAGAAACCAGGCAGAGATTAGCAGAATGAGAGTCCATTCCATTCATCTTCACAGTGATTCTTAGACACCAAAATTACAAGAACAAAATACACGCATCAAACAAGATTCGGGTTAACCTTAAATTTATTAAACCATCAAAACTATGTGCAAACACTTTATGATATGAATGCCACTTACAATCATTAATATAGTTTTTTGATACCACTGTTAATTGTAGGCCTGGATTGAGAGATGGCTGATCTTTCTCCTCTCCTCCTGACTGTAATGATTACCCATTGATGCTTGGTTACAGTGTCCCAGCCAAACTATCATTTATATGGGCCTCAGGGATGGATTCTGGCAACAGCCTGTTGGATTGCCTGTTTTTTATTACAAGCTTCTCTATCCTGGCTTTTAATGTCCTGACTTGTGCAGTACTGCAAGAGCAATGACAATACACTTTCGCAACCACTGCTGTTCGCAGCAAAAAGCTATGTGATTCCTCTCCCAGTGATGAGCTCACTGCCAACTCTGTTGTTCCTGATCCTTCCATTCTTGACAGAAACTGATTGTGGGTCATTGTGGCAGTTAACTTGTATTAATTTGTTATTAATGTTCTCCAAACTGGTCATAAGTTAGAGTTTCAGTAGGCTCATTTACATTTGCATTGAGGTTAACCATTCCATGTACTTCAAAGGTTCAAAGAGCTGTATAATTGTGATAATGTTGAATTAATATGGCATGGCAGGATCTGTACTCTATTGAGTGCCTTTGTCCATTAGGTTTATGCTGTTTTTGACATTCTGACAAATGACCATTATATTCTCAAGAGATATTGATTCAACCCTTAAATAAGAAGATGGCTATAAGTATTGGCACAGTCTGCCAATTGCGCTATTTCAGGAAGTTTTGGACAATTTGATAGAAGCTATAGAGTTTATTTTAATTAATTTCTTCCTGTCAGGAATAAGGAGAGCCTCTGCCAATACTGAACATTTTTTTGACTAAACTGATAGAGACTTCATAATTTGCTTTCAATCAGGAGCCTATGATACAACTAGGACCATTATTAATGTGAAATCATCGAGGTTGTGCCCAGTGCCTGACCCAACAGTAAAACCTAGACAGCCTGGTCTCTTGGATGCATTGAAGTAGTACTGAAATGAACATTCAGCTGTTGGACTTTTGTTTTATTTAGATCAAATGACTTATTTTTTGTTTCTAACATTTTTTTGGTATGTTTTGTTCACTGAACCTCAGAAAAAGTTATATATTTGTATTTGGTTCCTTTAAAAACTGGAGTATGGGAAACAGGAGTAGCAATAATATGTAACATAATGGTCCAGATTCCTCACGTTGACATTTGCTCCCATTCTAGAAACATTGTCTTTTCTATCCAAATGCATAACTAAAACCTCCAGTGTTATAACTGTAAACTTGGACTTGTGCAGCTCTGACATTCAGCCAGCATCATTAGAGGAGGCCTGTAGGCATTTTCCTTGCACTGAGCATAGAATTTGTTTAAAGAGAATCAGGTTGCCTTTAAGAGAAACGTACTGGTTGCACACGTATTGCCTCTTGGTCTCTTGTTGAGTGCTATGCAGCTCAAGTGCAAACATCAAAGTGTTTTTGTTTTTTTTGTTCTTTAGCTCCAGCCACATCAATTTTGTCCTTGGAACTCTCTGGAACATTCTCTTTTTCCAACACTGTCATGTTCTCCTTTGCTACCACCACTTCTCCTTTCTTATTTTATTCAAATGTGTTATATCAATAATTCTTAGCACACTGTCCTGAGAGCCAGACCTCTCTCATACACATATCACCATAATTCCACATAGCAATCTGCATCTGTAAACCACAAATCTTATTTACTACCTTCTGTGCATTTATATGTATGCTGGAACATGAACTGTGGTTCTCTATTCCAGTGTTAACTGTCTTTCACAGTATTTTGTGCACCTTAATATTCACTGTTGATATGCTTTCCTGATTCTCTTGTTCCCAAACCCTTGCTGATTTTGTTTAGACCCTGGCCATAACTACCATTGAAACCGTTTGCATGGAATCTGATCTGTGTTCTGTTCAGACACAAACCATTTGGCTTGCACTGATACCATCTCCTCTGGGTCCAGTCCCAGTGTCCCCAGAATTTAAGGCCCTCTCTTCCACACTATCATTTCAATCACTCATTCATCTGTCTTATTTTTTGTGCTCTCTTGTGCATGGGGTTCTTATTTTGAGTTCTTGCTCGCTAATTTTCTACCTAGCTCCATAAATTCTGATTATAGGACCACATACCCTAACCCTCCCATTCCAATCTATGTTGTTAATAATAATGTGAACCACAATTATCGTCCAGCTGATCACTTTTCCACAGAGGAGAAAAAATCCTTTAGCCACTCTGGAGCATCTTTGACCTTGGCACCATAGAGACAATATACCATGCTGGAGTCACATCTATGTTCACAGAAATGCCATTTCCCTAACTAACAAATCTTCCAAAACGTCAACCACTTGACTAGCTTCATTCCCTTGGATTAGGTCTAACACTGCCCATCTTCTAGTCAGTCTATCTACATACTGGCACAAAAACTCTCCTGAATGCCTTTCAAAAATTCCACCCTGTCTAATCCTTTCACACTAAGGCAATCATAGTTATTGTTAGCAAAGTTGAACTGCCCTACAACTATAACCCTGTTTCTTTTTCTCACTTTTCTGTGATCTATCTACATATAGTCATAGAGTCCTACAGCAAGGAGACACGCCCTTTGGCCCAAACTGGTCCATGCTGACCAACATGTCCTCCACACTAACCCTATTTCCCCGCACTTGGCCCATATCCTTCTAAACATCTCATATCCATGTATTGTCCAAATGCCTTTTAAATGTTGTTAATTTACCTGCCTCAAACACTTCTGCTAACAGCTCATTCCATATGCATATCACCGTTTGTTTAAAAATGTTGCTCTTCAGGTTCCCATGTACTCCTTCCCCTCTTACCTTAAACTGATGCCCTATAGTCCTCAATTCCCCAGCTCTGGGGAAAAGATTGATTGCATTCACCCTATTAATGCCTCTCATGATCTTATATATTTGTATAAATCCCCCCTCAGTCTCCTATGCTCGAAAGAAACAAGTCCTAGCTTCTTCAACCATTCCCTATAACTCAGAACCTTAAGTCCTGGCAACTTCCATGTAAATTTCTTCTGCATTTTTCCATTTTAATAAAATCCTTCCTATAGTAAGTTGATCAAAACTGAACACAATACTCCAAGTGTGGCCTCACCAACGTCCTTTACAATTGCAAAATAATTCACAAGTTCTATACTCAATGTGGTGACTGATGAAGGCCAGTATGCCAAAAGCCTTTTTCATTGCCCTGTCTAGCTGTGACTCCACTTTCAGAGAACAGCGCACCTGAACTCCAAGATCGCTCTGTTTCACTACACCCCTTAAAGCCCTACCATTCACCATGAAACTCCTATCTTGATTTGACGTTCCAAAATGCAACACCACACACATCTTTAATGAACTCAATTAACCATTTCTCTGCCCACTTCTCCAGCTGATCAAGATCCTGCTACAACTTCTGATAACCTTCCTCACTGTCCACAATATCACCTATTTTAGTGTTGTCTGCAATGTATCTGCTCCTCTATCTCCCTGTCACTGTTGGGAGGCCTGTAATGTAATCCCAGCAAGGTAATTGCCCCTTTTTTCTCTCTCTCTCACCAAGTGGACTCCTTTGAAGACCATTCTGGGATGTCGTCCCTTAAGATGGCAATGATGGTTTCCTTTATAAATACTGCAATGCCCATCTCTCTTACTTGCACTGACTCATAAATTAGGCCAGTGAACCTTTTTGTTAATTTCCCCTTTGGAGGTATATAACTGATTCACATTTGATAATTGCAAATCAATCTACTCCATTATGCTTTCAGCCAGAACATTCCAGATACCAGCTTGTTGTATTTTAAACAAAAAAAAATCTCACTTTGACTCTTTTTGCCAATTTTTAGTTTTTTTTATCAACTTACTGAATATTTCATCTGTGAAAATGTATTATTATGTTTTTCAAAATATGGGAATGATATAGGGACCTGATTAGTATTTCACATCCAATGCTTCATTAGTTTAATCATGTTGAACATGGAAAAGCAGTACAGTTTGATGGAGTCTCATTTTTTAAATGTTCTTTGGTTGCATTAGCATGGTTTATGTTAAAGGATTGCATGGTCACAAACATGCTTGTCAAAACAATTGTAGCCCAACACCTGTTACACTACTGGTCAATCACTCAAAGTTGAATCAGCCTTTAGATAACAGTGTATTAAAACAATTTTAATACTTAAAAATCACAACAGAAATTGTTTAGAAAATGTAATGAAACATCTAACAACATATGGTAATGATTAACTCTGCATTGTTCACATTAACAATCACTGCACATTTAGTGTACACAAAAACTGCTTTGTAATAACTATTATAAATTGCAGGGTTTGGGTCAGCAGTAAATTACCATTTCTTATTCCTTTCCCTTTTACATGCCTCCTCCCATCCCGCAAAAACGTGCTAAGCAGTATAGCCACTCTATGTTGAAAAAGTAATTTAGTAGATGGGTGGTTTTACAAATTGTAAATTTTTTGCGATGGAATCGCTTACATAATAGAAGGCTTTTGCTGGAAGGTCTTGGGAATACATGTTTTGTAGTGTTATTGTAGTAAATTTTACAACTGTGAGGATTATTAAGATGTGTGTTATTATTTTTGACGTAGTTCTTTGCCGCTTGCTGTCATTTGCTGTATATGATGTAAAAATGCTACAGAAGTACAAAAGCATTTCATGTAAATTATCATTGCAACAATGCCTTTAAATAGAATTCTTTGTATTAAAAATGTTCGAGACAAATGCTTACATTGTTTCAACAGTACCATTTTATACTACTTACTATGTATTAAGTGTATATCCTTTTTAATTAACCCTTTGAAGATGACATTACAACACCAAAACAGTAATAAAATCCACTTTATTTTAAGGCTACAGGGTACAAAACATTCTATCCAATCTTTATAGGTTTTAAGTGAAGCACTAAAAATATCTCCAGTATTCAAAGAGTTAATTAACATTGCATTGTTTCATCATATTCTATAGTAATGTATACTCTGTTTTCAGTTTAATCCAAATCTTCAAAAGTTGACTGTATGCACTGGGTACTCCAATTAGTGTCCATTCTCCATTGAGCCTGCTTTAAATTAATTTCTGTGTTTGTGCACTTTCATGATGTGTAGAAAATTAACAAGAAACAACAGCTGAGCATTTTAGATTGTTACCAATACACCAAAAGCCTTCACAAAGCAATTTGAGGCTGATAAAGCAAGTTTATGTTTAAGTGTTAACCAATAATGTAAATTTTGGTTGCAAGAAGTAAAATTGCATTTTATTCATGAAATCATAAGAAATAGTCAATATATTTTACTTAGGACTTATATTTTTCTTGTTTTGGCTTATGGTTCTGTATCTTTGTGCTGAGAAATCTTATTGCTGTTTTCAATATAACTGTTTTTAAACCCAAGTTACTGTTTATAATGCTATATAGTTAAACTTCAAAGAATCCACTGGTAATAAGAAATCAATGTTTTTCCACATGCATTTTGTTGTCCAGCTGTTGTGAAAACTACGTTGCATTTTAGATCACAGACCGAGTACAGTACTTTGAATTAATTTGGAATACAGCAGTCTGTAGATGTTCTATTTTGAAAAGTAATTCTGAAGTGCTTTCAAATATATTGGCCTTATGTATATATTCATCCACTACGGTAAATTTATGTATGTAATTTAACCCAAGACTCCAGTAAATGAAGTATATATTGTTAAATTTGTTGATTTATTCTTTTCTGCCTTTTGTATATTGATTTAATGTTGGAACAGAAGACAGGCCATCCTTCCACAAGGAAATGAAAGGTAACCTTAACTCACCAAAAATGAATTTTAAACTATTTAACTGGGTCAGCTTATTCTAAAGTATGCGCTTTTGGACTCGAGGTTGCAATGTGAAAAGTATATTTTTTTTAAAACATTCATGATGAGGGCACCACTGGCTAGGCCAGTTTTATAGTCATATATAAATGTCTTTATTATAGAATATATTTGTGATCAAAAAGCGTATGGTTCAAAGTGGTGTACTTCCACATTAGTATTTTTTGGTGGAGAGGAATTTAAAACATTAGTGTAGCAAATACTTATTCAAAGAGGAAAAAAAGGTATCTAAAAATACATCTAACTTGCCAGCCTGAACTTTTTACTGACAAATTTAAGCCATTCAGCAGTCCACCTGAAAGAAATTTGTTAGTAAGATTACTGTTTGGGGCTATTGAAAAGTTTCTAATTTTGTGGCATTCTATTTGTATTAATTAGCATCAAAGATAGGAAAATAATTTCAAACAGATCATGACGTACTAAGATACAATTACAAGTATTGTTTGGTGTCACAGATGCAGAGAAGATGCGGAGAAAGATCAACTCTTATACAAGGGGTGCATTCAAAAATTGATAGTAGTGGGGAAGAAGCTGTTCTTGAACCTGTTGGTATGTGTTTTCAAACTTCTGTATCTTCTGCGCAATGTAAGGGGGTGGAAGAGAGTATAACCAAGTTGGGAGGAGTCCTTGATTACGTTGCCTACCTTCCCAAGGAAACAGGAATTACAGTAGAATAAATGGAAGGCAGGCTGGTTTTCCAGATGGACTGGTCTGCATTCATGACTCTGTAATTTCTTGCGGGCTTGAGCAGAGCAATTACATACCAAGCTGCGATACAGCCGATAGGATGCTTTCCATGGTACGTCTATAAAAATTGGACGATTCATTGCAGCCATGACAAATTTCCTTAGCCTTCTGAGGAAGTAAAGGTGTTGGACCAGGACAGACTGGTCGTACAAACTTGAAACTCTTGACCATCTCTACCTCAGCACCATTGATAGATACATGCTTGTCCTCCATTCTACTTCTTGAAGTCAATGACCAGTTTTTTCATTTTGCTGACATTGAGAAAGAGTTGAGTTTTATAACATGCCACTAAGTTGTCTATCTCTTTCCTGTGCTCTGTATCACTGTCATTTGGGATCTGATCCACGATGGTGGAGTCAGCAGCAAATTTGTAAATGGAGTTGGAGCTGAATTTGGCCACATAGTTATGAATGTATATGGAGTATAGTAAAGGGCTGAGTATGCTGTCTTTCTGGGCACTGGTGTTGGGGATTATCATGAAGGAGGCGTTGTCGCCTATCTTTACGGATTGCAGTCTGTGGGTCAGTTGCTAATGGGGGAAGCAGAGTCCTCGGTCTTGGAGTGTGGAGATGAGTCTTGTTGGATTATGATATTGAAGGTGAGCTAAAAGTCATTAAGCAGGAGTCTGTCATTCCAGGGAGGAGTGTAGGGGCAGGGAGATAGTGTCGGTCGTGAATTAACGCAATATGGGAGGCTGGAGTTGATGTGTCCCACTTCTAACCTCTTGAAGCACTTTGTAACGATGTCAGAGCCACTGGTTAATAGTCATTAAAGGACATTGCCTTGTGTTTTTTCTGGCACCTACAAAGTGGAAGGTGTTCTTAAAATATGTAAACTTGTGGGTCAGTCCTGAACATCAGAAGAAGATAGCCATTAACTAACCAGTTGCAAATTTTGAGGCTTCTTTACACGGAGAGTAATGAGAACATGCAAGTCTCTGCTTGAAGCAGCTAGCAATACAAGAGGAAGCTTTACAACGTTATAAGGGGACAAACAGAATGGAGGAGTGATAATATAGTAAATTGTGTGGAGTATAACCACCAGAATAACTCTTTGGCCTTTTTCTTAGAAGAATGAGAAGGGATCTCGTAGAAACCAATAAAATTCTATTGCACTAGACAGCATAAATGCAAGAAGGATGTTATGAATGACCAGGGAGTCCAGAACCAGTGGCTTTAGGATTGAGAGAAGGAGAAATTTCTTTACTCAGCTGCTCAGCTTGTCACCTGTCCAGGAAACGAATGCTGCATTTTAGTAAAAATCAAGGTTAGGCTATTATTTGCCTAATGCCAACAATGTAGTGTATTTGTCCACTGAGGATTTATATCATTCTAATTGTGACTCTTGCTACCCTACTTCCTACAAAATATGGACACCCAGGGAGGTGGGCTTTTGTGTGTTTAAAAACTAGAACTGCTGAAATATTTTGCATTTAATGTAGTTTTTTTCCCCTTCAAACCCTGGCAATGCTGTAACCTTGACAAATAGATAGATGGGTATGTTGATCTAAAATTTAATCTCTTATGCAATGTAATCATCGCAAGTATTTGAAAATTAAGTATTGTTTAAAGCTCACTTCTTTCCAGGTATTCAACATGAGAAATGGCAGCAGAAACACAATAGTATGTAACAAAAGTTTAGCATATTGTTAATATTGATTGTGTTTATCCCACCAGACTGCAGTTCAGCATTTATTTTATTTAAAAGAAATTAAATGTTGAATTAATATCCTGTTAGTGATCTATGAATAGTTTGCTTATTTTAACATCAGCTGCATTACTTTTAATGTTTGCACTTTATTGTCCTTCAATCTTCTCTGGCTTTTGTATCTATGCACCTTCTTCGAGTGAATAAATTTCATGACTTGTTGCACTCACATTGGGAATAACCCTGAATAGAGATCTTTCCAGCTAGGGAGACAATTTTGGCTGTGGGGCTGATAACATGTGAATCTAGGGAGGAAATGGTGAGGGAATTGGGCTGTGCTAAAATCAGGCTAATGGGGCCACTGCTCCTGACAGCTGCTTATCACTTTGTAATCAGCCACAAAGGTGCTGAGTTGGTTAACTAACGGTCATTGTGCTCTGGGATAAAAATTAGGCCCTCCAGTGCTTACTGCTTCTCAAGTTTGTCTATGCCATCAGTCACCTCACCCATTCTAATATTCCCTCATCCCTCTAGGTCAACTTACAACCCTCCACTGATCCTACTTTTTCCTCCGCTATTCCCTTAGTGTTCATACCAACCCATTCCCTCCATCAGAGACAGGCCCTACGAATCATTCTTAGATAAAGTTGGGGGCTGTAATTGGTACTCACCACATTAAAAAGAAAACTCATTAAATAAAGCCCATTCAATACATTTGTTCTCATACTTTAATACTTAATTCTTTATTTTAAAATCTATATTCACAATCTCACAATGATGCTGATCCCTTAAAAATCTGTTACATATTGTACTGTCATATGGTGGACCCCACTGTGATAATGACAGATTGTGGAAGAAGTAATGCTGCTAAAGAAACTGCTGTACTGATTCTTTTCAGTTCAGTCACGCACAGCCTGTCTTTCAAAATTTAGAGGGCAAAGGATTTAAATAATTTGGTAGCTTATAGTGTTGAGCCACTAAGTTTTCTACAGCATAACTCCCACACTGAGGGCACTACGTTACTTTGGATCAAGTGCAAATATCTAAGCCCTTGTCTTCACTTTAGTCAATTTATTTATGACTAACTTACTTGAGCAAGATTGAAATGGGCCCTTCAGAATGATGATTTGCAGTTTTAATCAACAGACATCTCTGGAATTACTATTCAGTACTATACTGTACAACTTTAGTACAGCATGAACAACTCTTGTATTGCTGTACTATAGTTTGCCTGTTGATGACTGTTCAAAATGATTTTACTCCAAATCCATGCCATTCTCTTCCTAAATAGCACTGTGTACCTTAACCATATAGTTAAAAAGGTGATGACTCACCACGTTCTCAAAGGCACTTCTGGATGGACAACAAAAGGCTGGCATTGCCACTGACGCTAATAGTGCAAATATTTTAGGGGAAAAAAATCCTTTATAGTTTGAAACTGAAAGTACTCAAGACTAATGAAGTCCATTGCAGCAACCAGTATTAATCCGACTGGCTTTAACTTAAATAACTACATAATTAAATCTGGATATTTAAACCTAGGATCCTTGCCATATTGGACAGCATGTGGATGTCTCAGGATCATGAACAAGAAAGGTTTAGAGGGATGTAGGCCAAGTGGAACCATCCTTTTTTACTTTGGAGAAACTTGGTCAGCTTAGACAAGCTGGACCAAAGGGGCTGTTTCTATGCTTATGACTCTGTGCATAAAATGTTGTTTTCCTGCCTTGATTCTCCAGAGAGCAAAACAGTCCTATCTCCCAATGTGTAACAAATTGAGATTTAACAAAAGATTAAAAAAATGCATGAAGAAGTCACACAATCCCTCTAATTGTAAGCATGTGTCAAAAACCGTGAACATAGTTTGAATAAGAATGCCAAGAATAACAGTACAATTTGAATCATAACTTGCTTTAATTTCAAACAATTATGATGCTCTCCTGGCAAATTACAATTGCTTTGGAAATATGTAATACGTGACATGGGTATACTTTTCAGCAAAAGAAGGATAAATTCAAGTTATGAAACTCACACAAATAAAGAAAGCATTTTATACCAATACCTAGTACATTATAGGTTCCATACCTGTGACAAATGGAAATATTTGTGATGACCAGGTTCTTTGTTGCAGCACCTTCCATTTGCAAACTTAAACACTTAAAAACAAAACAGGTTAAATAAGGCTAAAACGTTGGCCAAACCTGTTGCGGAAAAGTTTCAGAATATAACACTATTTGTTCCTTTGACACATAGCCTCCTTGCATGTGATGTAACAAGTTCCAGAATTCAATGACAATATCACAATCTCAACTCTACCACAAATAAATTGAGTACCATCTTTACATACATCAATTGAGGTTTGCCCACCTTTATTCAAAAATCCTTGAATGCAAAAGTTACTGAGATTCTATTAAAAGTTTGCTAGAAAATGGTACTAAGTAGATAAATATTTCTTTGGTAATTGAAGGCTGAATTGTTAAGCCTTGAAATAATACCTACACAAAATCATCCCTTCCACCAACAGTTTGTCTAGGTCTATTTTATTTTACATACAAGGAAGGAAATGAAACCAAGTTACATTCCCTGCAGCACTTCCTCTAACTAATCAAATTTACTTTGTTACACACATTACTTCCAAATATTCTTTGAAATAGTCCAGAAGAGATCTTCAGTTCCTCCTACAAGAAGGATACTAGCCACAAAGAGCTAGTCACAGTGACTACATAAAGCATGTTTAATATTCAATACTGATGTCAGTGCATTAAGCAGGACTTAACCTGACTGAGAGCAATGTAAGTCAAAGAAAAAGTACAAAACACAAGACCTAATTTAAGCTTCAGCCAGATGAGATGCTATGTACTTCCAGTGAACATATTCAAATGGTGTTTCTGGCCTTGTATTTAGGCTGTTTTTTTTTAAAGTCCCTTCTCTCTCAGTAGTCCAAGTACAACAGCATTCAACCTATAAAATCAATAGTTTAAATTTGTATCTTGTGTAAAACACTTTGGCATACATCCATACTAGAACATTTTGAATAATCTTTTTCTAGCTGCTATTAATGTTGGACAACCAAAAATAGCTGCAGTGCAGTAACAAGCAAAGTTCTAAAGTCTGAGTAAAATACTGACAGATTTTGCTATACATACTCCATAAAAATATTTTAAAAAAGTGAGAAAAGTTTCAAAGTATTTACTAAAATGTGTTGATTGTGTGCAAAAATAGTGATATCAGTGAAACGTGTGAGAATATCCTTATGCTGTACGGATGTCCAAGATAGCTACCTATAACGTAATTCCCCACCCACCCAAAGGAAAACAAACACTGAAATTAGAAAGAAATTACATGCACAACAGAAAGACATGCAACATAAATGTAACCATGTTTTGCATTCTAAAATTGTCTCTCATTTCATACATTCTTATTCTGAGAGTTGGAACTCTTGCAACTTTAGTTCTCTTTGTGACTTCCTTCAAAGTCTGTGTTAGTTGCAGAGTTTTTCTGAGCCTGTTTCTGCTGCGCTCTTTGGGAATCATCAGTGGTGGACTAGATGGTAGAGAAGGCATGGCTCTTGCATAAGGGCTTCTCTTTTTTGGAATAAAACGTTTTGCCTTCCAAGTTAATATGACATACCTGAAACATGAAAAAAAATTATGTCAAATAGGAATCTCATCCTCTCTATTAAGATTAGTACCATAGTTTAAAAAATGTTACACTATGGAGTTGATTTTCATGCAAATATGAAGATTTGTATTTTCTTTCTAGAATGTTTGCACCTTTAAGTTCTGAGTTTTCCAAAGTAATAAAATGAGTCTGTACTAAATGGGAGTAATATAATAGCTCATCTCATTTTGCTGAAAGTTATCAGTTTGTTGAAACTTTTCACCTTGCCCTTATCAAGGCAATCTGCAAGAAATACTAATGAAAAGGGAAAACAAAATTATACTATAAACATGTGCTGATTGGTTGACAAAACGAGTATAGGTGTTGCCACGGAGATGACGATGTATAATTAACTGTAAAGCTCTTCCTAAATTTAAATCAAGGTAGGGCAAATGATTATTAAGATTTGGCCTGAGAAATGAACCAGAGAATCGCTGGCACCTGTTTTATCGAGATGAAACTGATGCACTGCAACTCAGGCACACTGATCAGTTTTCTTCAAAAAAAATACAAAAATGTTTCCTAATTGTCTTTTCGTGTTCTTGAATTAAGAACCAGTTACCCTCCAGAAAATGCTAAGATTTGAACAAAGTAAGTTTTTAAATTTAGGCTCCATGTGAAATAAATTAAGCTGCACAATGGTTTTTATTTCGATATTCTATGAAGAAATGTACAATTTATGATCTTATGAGTTGTTCAATAGTCACTGTTGGGTAAAGGGTCATTTGTGAGGTGCTTTTTAGCTCCAATGACACTGATTGCAACAGTCAATATAAGGCAGCTGCTTGGAAATGGAATTGGAGTTTACAACTTTTACAATAATCTCACCAGATGGTGTCAGATGGAGGATTTGAAAAAAAAGGGAAGAGTGAAGTGAGCAAGTGTAGGCTGCTGTAGCTCACATTAGTTTCATGCAGCCAGAAGGAACACTCTTGCACTTCCAAACTTCAAGTGAAAATGAGAATGTAAAAGTTAACTTAAATTTCTGATGGGTGCCTCTAGCACTCATCTTAAGGACAACTAGTATAGAATATGAAATACTGGGTGAAGATCCACCCACCTCACTAAAAAATCAAATGAAATTTCCATTCATTTCAGCCAGCTGGCAAAACCAAGCCACAAAGTACAGTGAACAGCTTGAAAATTGTCCTATGTCACACATATTGGACTCAGCCATTTCCACTGATTGCTAAAATCATTGTGGTGTCCATTTTACACCAATAAAATGTCTGCAACAATATTCAACTTTTTATAAAGACGATTTGAACATGTCCTAGAACAAACAAAATATGGGTTTGAATAATTGCAATGTATTTTTAGAAAAGTTGCCAGCTATGTAGATTTAAGGAAAGATTTGTTTAATTCAATCTTCTTAGTGATCAAATTAAATACAATGTGCTTGAAATGTCCATGTTGATTAGACTGGAACATGATCATTTATTACTGAAATAAAGAAGGATCGGTACCGGACAAAATTACTTCATTCACATCATATTCATCACCAACATATCTTTGACTTGAATTCAAGGTGTCATTTTTGCCTTTTTAATTAAAACAAATTAGATCACAGGTGCCTCTTGAATCAAATATTCTTTGATTGCTCTCATTTCTTCATCTCAGTTTAGTTTAGAAAATATCTGTAAATTTACAAATGTATTTCAAAATGGAAAAAAAATACTCACAGCACAGACAAAACAGGTATCATGCCAGCTGTACCCTAGAGCTTCAAGAAATCTGTCACCAGCATCGATCTTGAAGTCACAACCATGACATTTAGTACCAAACATTTTCTCATAATCTAAATGAGATTGCATAAGCAGAAAAAGAAGTTTCAGATTTACTTGTACAGAAATTTTAATGTTATGGGTTCCTTATTATAAATACAAATTAACTTATTCAACATAACATTAGCTGAAAGCAATGATTTATCTCTAATGTGACGCACCACACGTTCGGAATTATGTCAAGCTTGGAGATAATGCAGAAGAAACTTAGAAAATTGGTACCAGGAATGCTAGAATGCAAAAATGTGGAGAGGCTACAGAAACTGAGATTGACCTCCTTAAAATAGAGATTTAAAATAGAGATTCCAACATGAGGGGTAAGGAGATTTATAGCCACTGACAAACAAATCAGTATTCAGAGGAAACTAATTTGGGTAATTAGCAAAAGAATCATAGCATACATGATGAAGAATTCTACTGTGCAGAAAATTAGGGTGCATGGATCCTAGTTGGAAGGAGGTTCAATATGGCTTTACAAATTTCAGCTCTACCAATGGTGCATCTAACCATATAATTAGAATTGGTACAGATGATAAGACCACCCTGCACTCTCACCAGCAAGTGACAGTGAGAACTTTAGAATTTAGATTCACTAGGAGGTTTGCTATTTGAGAGGATACAAAATATTAAAAATAGAATATGTATTTATCAGAGGTCAGATATAGCATACCATCGAGAAAAATCAGGACTGACAAAATGGGTGGGAAAGCAGAAGAAGCTACCAGACCTTTGCATGTAATGATAATTTATAGGAAGTTTATTTTGTCACGTATGCTGTCTAAAAAATAATCTCTCCTTAACAACAGTATACTCACTTTAAAGAACAAAATATTTTAATGCCAACTTTTAACTGTTTTCTAAATGAGCATGAAAACTCCATGTTTACAGTACCTAAATTCAAAAATCAAGAATGATTGATGAGGGAACAGCTGCGGATGTTTACATGGGCTTCAGTAAGGCATTTGATAAGGTACTTCAAACAAGGCTGGTACAGAAGGTAAAGTCTCAGGGGATTTGGAAGAGCTGGCTAGATAGATACAAAACTGGCTTGGTTGTAGAAGACAGAAAGGAGCTATGGAAGGGTGTTTTTCCACAATAGAGATCAGTAACTAGTGGTGTTCTGGAGGGATCAGTCCTGGGTTGTTGTGTTGCTTTTAATGTCTATAAATGTTCTGGAGGAAAACACTTGGCGGAGATAGTGTGGAGGATTGTCATAGAAACAAAGATGACAGGAGCAGGAGAATGCCACTCAGCCCTTCGAGCCTGCTGTGCCCTACTTCATGATCTCCCCATAATCTTTGATCCCATTCACCCCATGTGCTATATCTAGTCTCCTCGTGAATATATTCAATGTTTTGGCATCGACTACTTCCTGTGGTAATGAATTCCACAGGCTCACCACTCTTTGGGTGAAGAAACGTCTCCTCATCTCCATCCTAAATGGTCTACACTGAATCCTCATACTGAGGCCCCTGGTTCTGGACACACCCACCATCAGAAACAACCTTCCTACATCTGCCCCTGTCCAGCCCTTTAGAGTTTTAGAAGTCTCTGAGGTCCTCCTCATTTGTCTCAACTTTAGTGAGAACAATCCGAAATTAGTCAATCTCTCCTCATACATCTGACTCACCTTCCCCAGAATCAGCGTGGTAAATCTTTGTTGCACTCCCTCAAGAGCAAGAGCAGCCTTCCTCAGAAAAGGAGACCAAAAACTGCACACAATATTCCAGGTGTGGTCTCACCAAGGCCCTGTACAAATGCAACAACACATCCCTGCTCCTGTACTCAAAACATCTTGTAATGAAGGCCAATATACCATTTGCCTTCTTTACTGCCTGCTGCACCTGCATGCTTACCTTCAACGACTGGTGCACAAGGACATCCATATCCCACTACGCATTCCCCTTTCCCAAAATACAGCCATTCAGGTAGTTATCTGCCTTGTTTTTGCTTCTGAAGTGAATAACCTCACATTTATCCCAATCACATTAATAGTCACCCAAGGCTGGAATCAAACCCAGGTCCCTGGCGCTGTGAGATAGCATTGCTATAAATGGCAGAACCCTTAGGGACATTGAGGTAGAGGTGTCTGGGAGTACAGGTCCACAGATCTCAGAACGTGGCAATATAAGCAGATCAGCTAGTCAGGAAGGCATACAGCACACTTACACTAAATATAAAAGTTGGCAAGTTATGGTACAACTGTACACAACGTTAGCCAGGTCACGTTTGGAACAGTGCATACAGTTCCGGTCAACATACTACCAGAAGAACATGGATGCTTTGGAAAGGGTACAGAGAACATTTACCAGGATGTTGCCTGGTCTGGAGGTTATTAGTTATATTGACTGGTCAGATATACTCATTGTTTTCACTGGACAGACTGAGGGGCGATCTGATAGAGGTCTAAAAATTTATGAGGGGCACAGATAGGGTGGAAAGGAAGGTGAACTACAAGAGGGCACAGGTTCAAGTTGAGGGATGAAAAAATAGGGGAGAGGTGTGGTGAAAATCTTTCCAGAGGATGGCAGGTACCTGAAATGCATTGCCAGTCGTGGCGGTGGAAGCAGGCATGTTAGCAATGTTTAAGGTGTATCTTGTGTGAGGTGAACAGAGACCGAAACCATGCACAGGCAATAAGTAACAGGCCTAAGTAAGAACTGAAATTGGTCTTGATGAGCCAAAGGGCCTGTTCTTGTGCTGAAATGAAACCTGCATGTGATTGAAGTATTGGTAGGCCATCATTTTGCAAACAAAACTTATAAATTATGTAGACTCTAAATTGTTAAATGGAAAAGGACAAAGATGGGTCTGAAATCAAAGTTTTAAACAGGGAGAGAGGCAAGAACAGATACAATTTGGCCAGACTAGACTGGGAGCAGATGCTTTCATGCTAAGTGTGTGTTAGATTAGCAGGTCACATTCACGGAGGAATTAAAGGAGAATACAGGGGCAGCATGTTCCAAAAAATACAAAATGTGATCAACAAAGCCTGCAAGATTGGACAAAGAAAAATGGAGCAGATACTGAGGGCTCAAAACAAAAGTCCAATAACAGTATAGGATGTGCAAGCTGGAACTTGAAAACAAAAACAAATCAAAACAGCAAAAAGGAGCATGGAAGAATAATGACAAGAAAAAGGAAAATCCTAAGTTATTTTACATTAAGGGTAAAAGGATAACTAGGGAAAGAATAGAGTCCATTAATGCAAGGAACTGGAGAACGTTGATAAGGTTGTAAATAAATACTGTGTTTTGGTGTTCACTCGTGAAATGGATGATGTGGGTACAGAAATCAGGAGAGGGACAGTAATATAATGTCAGCAACCACTTGCTAATGAGTGTGATTGTCTACGTAGGAAATTGTGTGTCAATGCTCATGGCCTCTTCTATGGTTGACATACTTAAAGAAATTAGCACAGACAGAAAGGATGTTCTGAGCAGTTTCTGAGCAAGCTGAAATGCAGATAAATCTCCAGGGCCAGATGAAATACATTCCAAGCTGTTGAGGGAGGAAAGGGAACAAACGGCAGGGATGCTGGCAATGATTTTCAATTCCTCTCTGGCCAGAGGAGATGCATCAGAGGACTGGAGGACAGCCAATAAGGTCTTGTTATTCAAGAAGAAAGCAAGGAATAAAACAGGAAACTACGAGCTGGTCAGTCTAACATCAGCGATGGGGATACCACTGGAAGCAACTCTTAGGTACAGGATTAATCTGCACTTGGGGAGGCAGAGGTTAATCAAGAACAGTCAGCATGGTTTTGTTGAGGGAAGTTCACGTCTGCCCAAATGGACTGAAAAAAGGTGACCAGCTGTGTAGATGACGGCAATGTATTTGACACAGTCTACTTGGGCTTCAGCAAGGCTTTTGGTAAAGTGCCACAAGATTAAAGCAAAGATGTGCATATAGAAAGCAGTTCAAGCTTTCAGGCACAGGTATCACACGCAAGACTAGTTACAGCACAGAGAGGGGCTATTTGGCCTCTTGTGTCTGCAATGGTTCAGTGAGGGAACAATTTGACCTCGTGCCTTTCCTTCACCTTCTTCCCATAACCCATATAATTCAGGAGGTTTTGCTAAAACTATATCGGGCACTAGTCAGACCACTACTGGAATACTGTGAACAGTTTTAAGACTCTTATCCAGAGAAAGGGATACTGACTTTGGACGCAGTTCAGAGAAGGTATGGAAGGATCGTCTTATGAGGACAGATTGAGTAGTTTGGTCCTATACTCTTTGGAGTTTAGAAGAATAAGGTATGACCTTATTGAAACATTTTGGAGACTTAAATGCAGAAAATTGTTTCCCCTTGTGGGAGAATCTAGAATCAGAGGGCATCATCTCCAAATAAGGGATTACCCATTTAGGACAGAGGATTAGGAATTTCCTCTGAGGGTAGTGAATCTGAGGAATTCTTTACCACAAAGGGCTGTTGAGGCTGGGTCATTATGTATATTAAAGGCTGAGAGACAGATTTTTAAATCAGTAAGGGAATCAAAGCTTATGGGGAAAAGGCAGGGAATTGGCATTGAGGATTATTAGATCAGCCATAATCTCACTGAATGGTAGAGCAGAATCAATGGGCTGAATGGCTTACTTCTGCTCCCATATTCATGGCCTTATGGTAATAATCCAGTTCCAGGTCTCACATACAACAAATCCTCATCAGAAATCTGAAACTACTGGTTTATTTACATCCAAAATCTGCACAAATGGGCCCTGCCAACATACCCAGAGTCACTATCTTTCAGATAAAAGTATGTTGAATGAAATGCTATGGAGCAGGTCAATATAGCATATATACACGTAATTCTCTGAGCTCCATTAGGCAAAACATTTGCAGAATAAATTTTAATTGAAGCATCTTATTTATTTCATATTTCATTACAGCCCCAACTTACTTTAAGACCATACAAGACCTTTTAATAGTTTACATTGGGAAATGCAAAAAAAAAATCCCCAGTCTCAATAACAACATCTGTTTATAGTTTTAAAAGAAAACACAATTCTCAGTCTTAAGCCACAAAACATACTGAGCAGAGCAAGTAGCAATGTGTTGTGAATGCATGTGGTGGGACTTAACAGAGAGAGATTTTTGGAGGCAAGGCATTCCCTGCATCACAGTTGACCCATTGGTGATTTAGTCACTGGTTGTTTGGCCAACATCCACTTAATCAGGAAAAAAGTGATTTTCCTGTCTGTTTATAAAGAGCGGAGTATTGTTTTGAGTTGGTGAGTTACAAGGAATATTGCCAAGACTGAAAAGGCTGGGACTTTTTCCACTGGAGCGTAGGAAGTTGAGGAGTGACCTTAAAGTTTTATAAAATCATGATGGGCACAGATAAAGTGAATAGCAAAGGTCTATTTCCTAGAGTGGGCAAGTTCAAAACTAGCAAGCATATTTTTAAGGTGAGGAGAAAGATTTAGAAGGGACCTGTGGGCTAACCTTTTTACATAGATGGTGGTTTGTATGTGAAATGAACTGCCAGAGGCAGTGGTAGATGCAGGTATAGTTACAATCTTTGAAAGACATTTGGAGAGGTACACGAGTAAGAAAGGTTTAGGGGGAGAGAGGGATATGAGCCAAATGCAGGCAAGTGGGATGAGTTTGGATTGGGAAGTTTGGTAGCATGGACTGTTTGACCAAATTATCTGTCTCCTTGCTGTACGACTCTGATGTGAGAAACTGATTGCTAAGGTAAGAGACCATGGGTTCCAAGGAAATGGCAAACTGAATCCTGAATTGGCTGAATGGCAGGAAGATGATGGTGATGGTTGAAGACGTTTGTGACTAGAAGCCTATATCCAATGGTACTCCAGTGATCAGTACTGGAGCCCTTGCTGTTTATGGTATATATAAAATTATTTAGGCTTGAATATAGGAGGTTTGACTAATAAGCTTGCAGATAATGTGCAAAATGTGTGGGATGGTCATTAGTGAGGAGAGCCTCACTATGTGAGGATAGATTATAGGTGGTTATAAACAGGTTGGTCAGGGGGCTAATCAGTGGGAAATGAAATGCAATCAAATAAGTGTCTGGTGAGGCACTTGGGCAGGACAATTAAGGCAAAGGAATACATGATGAGCAGTAAGAACCTGGGAATAACCAAGCATCAGAGGGACCTTGGTGTGCATGTCCAACAATCCCTTAGGGTACTAGGACAGGCATATAAAGCAGTTAAGAAGGCATATGGGATACTTTCCCCTTTAAGAGCAGGGAGCTTATGCTGGAGCTGTATACAAAGGTGGAATTCATATTATAGGAGTGATGTGAATGCATTGGACAGCGTGCAGAGGTAATTTACAAGGATGTTGCCTGGGCTCGAGAATTTTAGTTCTGATGAGAGACTGGATAGACTGGCGTTTTCACCAGAAAGGACACTAAGGTGGGAAGGGTGAACAGGATTGAGCTGTACAAAATTATGAGAGGCGTAGATTAACCAGACAGGAGTAACATTTCCCCTTGATACAGGGATCAATGACGAGGGACACAAATCCAAGCTAAGGTGCAGGACAAGATGGCTGAAGAAAAAAAACTTTGAAAGGGTTCAGAAAGGTTTACAAGGATGTTACCAGGGTTGGAGGGTTTGTGTTATCGGGAGAGGCTGAATAGGCTGGGGCTATTTTCCTTGAAGCATCGGAGGCTGAGGGGCAACCTTGAAGAATTTTAAAAAGAATCATGAGCATGGATAGGGTGAAGAGCAAGGTTTTCTCCCTCAGGAAGGGGATTCCAGAATTAAAGGGTATAAGGTTTAAAGTGAAAGGGGAATGATTTAAAAAGGACCTAAGAAGCAAATATTTTACACAGATGGTGGTGCACATATCGCATTAAACTGCCAGAGGAAGTGGAGGAGGCTGGTACAATTACAACATTTAAAAGACATCTGGATGGGTATATGAATAGGAAAGGTTTAGAGGGCTAGGGGCCAAATGCTGGCAAATGCGACTTGAGTAATTTAGGATATCTGGTCAGCAATAATGAGTTGGAAGAAAGGTCTGTTTCCATGCTGTACATCTCTATGACTCTAAGACAGTGGTTGGAATCTAGAACCCATGGTCTGCAAGATTAATAGAGTTTGTAGCCTCTTAACACTTGTGTATTCAAGTGTGTTCTTGTGATACCAAAGCATACAGGGTTATAGGCCAAGGACTAGAAAATAGTATGAGAACAATTAGGTGCTCATTTTCGACCAACACCAACAGTGTGCCATATGGCCTTTTCCTGTGCAGTAGACCTCAACGACTATCATCTCTAAACAGTTGTTAATGTACAAAACCATGACATTTTAACTTTACAAATATTCAAGAATGTTTGTAGTCATTAATCAACATGAAATAGTCCATAAATATATGCTAAAACATAAACGTGACTTTTGTGTAAAACCTTAAACCAGTCTGGAGAACAATGAATACAATCTTGAACAAACATTTGCTTACCAAAGTATTCTGTAATTTCTTTTCCAGTACATAACATACTTACCTCTCTCACAGTACGGTTGGCCTTCCTCCATGTAAAAGGCTTTGTTGCGGATGGGGGTTTTACATGCAGTACAGTTAAAGCACTTAACATGCCATGTCTGCTTCAAGGCATGCATAATTTCCTATACAGAAAATGCAATTTCAATAAAACAGAATTCACATCTCTACAATATGAAAAACAATTTATTTTACTTTATTTCAGCTGATCTACTCATTAAGTTAATTTCAAGTAATGTACTGAATATATTTGTTTAGACATGGCTGCAACAAGTAATCCAGGTGTGTAACCCAAAATCCATTACCAATGCGTCTCTTGCAGAATTTTGGAATGTTTTGTGGTAAGCCAAGTGCAAGAATTGCCTTTTTGTTACTCATTCTTGAGTATTACAATCAGATCGTTATGGGAATTCAGATCATATTCTGATTGATAGTTACTCTTTGACATCTTCCTCCTGCAAAGGTGAAGGCTGATGAATGAAGCATTCTCTCTCAATGTAGACATTAAGTACCCCTGAGATAGATTAAGCATGCACAGCACAAAACCACAACTTCTCACTCCCTACACACATGTCCAATGACATTTTTTCCACAGAACACATTTTTGCTTCCAGCTTTCTAATAAAATTTGGTCAAGATTCCTTGATCAGTTTTCCACATAGGGCTTTTTAAAACCATACAGAAGATACTCCAATTAGTAAACGATCAAGGATCAATGTCTCAGATGTGAGGGAATTCACCTGGTTTGAAAGACCTTCAATTGCAACATTTACAGTATTAGCAAGACAACACTTACTGCAGGAGATAAAAATCAATGGCAGTTCAAATCTATAATTCAACATTAATTACAGCATTCATTGTTATTCTTTTAAGAATGATAATTACCAGGCAAGTGTGCATGTACATTCTACATTGTGTGTATTCAAAATTCTAACAAGAAAATGAACATACATGGTAATAGATAGCTCAACCATGAATCAATCTGTTTTCACAAATGCAATGAAGTGCTCCTGGTGTATATTTTAAAAGGCTCTGTTTTGATTTATGAGTTGGCTTTCTTTATACAAACCAGTTCTGCATTTAAAATTACAAATATACAATATTACTTACACCTACAATCTTCTGTTTGCATTTGGCACAATTGGGGGCATGCTTATTTTCATAACATTTTCCACAGAAAACAGAACCCTTTTCCTCAAAGAATCCTCCCTCAGTCAAGGTCATTTTGCACTGATTGCAAGTGAACTCTTCAGGATGCCAAGAACGGCCCAAAGCTACAAGATAACGACCTCTAAATAAAGAGAAAGAAAAGCCAAACATCAGACTAAGTTCCAACTGATAAAATATAATGACAATAATATTCCTACATTATTGTGAAAATATACTGACAAAAGATTTTCTTTGTTTCAGTCATTAAACAGCTTTGTTCATATACCTCTATCATTAAGTCATTTGCATAAATTTGCATAGATGTACTACGAAAAATAATTTTGTAAGTCATACATTTGTCTCTTAGTTTTTTTGAATTAACACAGATAAGTACATTTTAGCATCACAGTTACAGCCACTTTCATAAGACGAAATCCCAAGACAAAACAAGTCTTTCCTCCTCTAATAATTTTAAAATCTAACATGTTATCATTCATTTGGACAACTTTAAAATGTCAAATAGATGAGAAATATTGATGTGAAGAGCATGTTCCGCCCTCTCAGTTGGTGATTTTGGAGATGGAAGCTAACCCTCGATCCCAAACCTATTTAAAGAAAGGGATACTTCACCATTTAAAATGAGATGTTTAGAAATTTAGATAGCAGATTGCACTTGTATAGTTCGTTTAATGCAAAAGGATTCCCAAGATGCTTCACACAGTCACGACTGGACAAAAATGGATAAGATTATAAAATGTAGGAGCCACTTAGCCCATTCAATGAGATCATAGCTAATCTGATAATCCTCATGTTCACTTTGTTGTTGTTTCCTCACAACTCTTGGTCCTCTTAGTGTTAAAACGTCCACCTTCATCCTTGAACATATTTAATGCCCAACCTTTACTACCCTCTGCAGTAAAGAGTTCCGCAGATTTACTAATGTACAATGATTTACAGAGAAAAAAATCTCTCATCTCTATCTAAATCTCATCTCTACCTATTTGTGTCCTTGAGTCTGTTCCCAAATATTTGTGTTTGCTGCATGCTAGGCAATAGTACATTTACTTCCATTATCCAAGTCATTAATATTATTTGTAAATAACTGAGGTTCCAGCATGATCCTTGTGATACTCCATTAGTTACAGGATACCCTTCTGAAAAAAAATGTCTGCCTTCTCCCAGCACTGTCTTATATTAGCTAGCCAGTTGTCTATCCTGTTAATATACTACCACCAATATCATAGGCTTTCATTAAATAGTCTTAGGTGTGGTACCATACCAAATGTCTTTTGGAGATCCAAATATATTACAGTGACTGGTTCTCCTCTATCTATCCTGTTCATTTCCTCAAAGAGCTACAATAAATTTGTCAGACACAATTTGGTCTGCCATTACATCTTTTATGATAGACTCTCGCATATTCCCAACGATAAATGTGAAGCTAACTGGCCTCTACTACCTTAGATGTTTTTTGACTCCCTCTCTTTGAATAATTGTCACATTGACAGTTTTCTAATCCTCAAACTTTTTCAGAACCTAAGGATTTTTGAAAGACTACTATTAGTACAACTGTTATCTCCTACCTAATGCTTTCAAAATCCTTGGGTGCAACGCATCTGGTCCAAGAGACCTATCAGCCTGAAGGCCCATTAGTTTTTCAGAGTACATTTTCTCTAGTGTTAAATTAAGCACCCTCTGACCCTTGACTATTTAGTATTTTGGAATGCTATCAATGTCCTCAACTGTGAAGCCAGATACAAAACACTTATTCCTGGTTCCCTATTATTCCATGGCTTTATTTTAGTGTCATAAAGGTTTCCAGCACAAAGGCTCCTCAGTCATTGAGTCTGTACCAGTCAAAAACAACCTTGTGTGCCTTGGAATCGTAAGTGTACATCTAATTACTACTTAAATGTTGTGACGGTTTCTGTCTCTACCATCCTTACAGGCAATGAGTTCCAGATTCCCACCATGCTCTGGATGAAAACATTGCCCCTAACATCCTGTCTAAACCTCCTGCCCCTTACCATAAATCTACAAGAAACCACCGCCCCCCCAACCCCCCCGCCACCCCAGTATCCCTCCACCAAGGCAAAAAGCTTCATCTCATCTATCCTATCTATGTTCATCATAATTTTATGTATCTCAATTAAATTGCCCCCTAGTCTATCCAATGTCTCTCAAGTGAAACTCTCCAGCCCAGGCAACATCTTGGTAAATCTCCTTTGCTCCCCTCCCCAGTGCTGTCATATCCCTCCTATAACATGTGGATTCCAGAAATGCACACAATGCTCTAGCTGTAGCTTAACCAATGTTTTATACAGTTCGAACATTACCTTCCTGCTCTTAAAATCTGTGCCTTGGCTAACAAATGCAAGTATCTCACATGCCTTTTTAACCACTTTATCTACCTATCCTGCTACCTTAAAGGGATCAATGTACATGCACACTAAGATCACTAATCCTTGATGCTTCCCAGTGTCCTACTGCTCATCATGTGTTCTTTTGCCTCGTCTGTCCTGCCCCAAGTGTATCACCTCACAGTTATCTGGACTGAATTCCAAGTACCATTGATCGGCTCTCCTTTAATCTAAGGATATCCTCCTCACTACTTACCACCTTATATATTTTTGTATCATCTGCAAACTTACTGATCAACCCTCCTGCATTTAAGTCTAAAATCACTTGTATACATCACAAACAGCAAGGGCCTCAACACAGATCCCTGCAGGACCCCACTAGACATGGATTTCCAGTCACAAAACACCTCTCAACCATCACCCGCTTCCTCCCAATTCTGGATCCAATTAAATCAAATTGCATTGGATCCCATGCACTCTTACTTTAGCTATCAATCTCCCACAAGGAGCCTATGTTCACTTTGGCCTCTCTTTTCTTTTATATATTATGTATATATATATTCTTGAGAGACGGGTGGATCTTGAGAGGAAAGTAGACAGGCAGAAAGATTAAGTGGAAGTCACAGGTACCAATGGGAAGAAAACAAAAAAGAAGTGATGCAGCGGGTTATCAGTGAGCAATGTGTTGGGGGATGCACAAATCACAAGTCAAAGAGATCAAAAACTGATAGGTGGGACTTAGAATTTAAGGGAGCAATAAAGTCACGAATGAGAATTTCACATTTGCAAAAAATCTCAGCTGTGCAGGGATGTTGACACTGAAACTTGATGCAGGATAGGAGTCAAACATGAGTGTTTAGATAAAAATATGTGTTTTGAGAACGTTGAAGAATCAGGAGAACATTCAAATAACCACATCATCACAAACAAACAGATGAGGGTTTCATCTGAAGACGTGGAATGTCACAGGGATAGAAATAGATCTAGTAGGATGTCAAGACTGCAAGCAGTTTAGCTCCACTTGAGACATTGATGACTCTGCTGGTGGGAAGTAGAAGCAAAGATGCAGAGTTTGTGGCAGGAACTGAATATTCTGATTTTAATATTTCCAGTGTTTAGAGAAAATTTAGCCAAGACCGTTGCCGGAATACTAATAGGAACAGGTTAAGGAGTTTGAACAGCCGTAGACATTAGAATGTTAAGAAACTTCAGCAGCCTCATGGAGGGCATTTGAATAACACAGTTGTTAATCGAAGCAGAGCCTACTTCATTCTAGCATGGCCACATTGTATGTCGATTTGAAAACTGCAGAGTTTGATTTCTTATAGCATTATCGACCTATCTTAGTTTTCTGCTTTTATTTTGGAAAACAAGCATTTCAATACATTGATTTGGTGTTTTTTTTCAGCTAATTGTCACCAGTTATTTTTTATTCTCCTCAACCAAATTTCAAATCACTTGGCTGTGATCTTGTTTTATTTATTGAGTTTCTCCCATAGCAACTAAAGCTTGAAACTCAAACTTTATCAGAGTTGAAGAATGATATTATAATCATTTAATTAAATTATTATAAAGGTCTGTAGACCAAATTGGTGAGATGATTATGCTGTTATGATACAAATTCACTGTAACTACATTTATAAAGGAATGAATGTTATAAACTGAAGTGCTATTTTGTAATCACTGATCAATACAAATTTTAAGAGTTTTAAAACTTGAATGAATTTATTAAAAAGAATAAAACTATTGAACATGTCAAACAATTATTTCATACATATTTAATAAGTCCAATCAAACTGCAGCAGTGGAACTAAAACTTTCCTGTATGCACTGCGACTATTTTTAAAGCTGCAGTTCTGCACAGCTGTTCTACTTTGCAAGGTTAAGTTCCTTTAACATTTTTTTTTCATTCTATATTGAGCATATCCCAAAAAAGCTCAGGAAATCTTGGCTCAAGTACTCATCATGCCTGTCTGCCATTCTTACCCCTTGGTTTGTTCCTATGATTTATCTCATGTCAGAGTTGTGGAGGTTAATGATAACATTAAAAAAAACACGCATTGACCTCAATGCTTTAAAACTACAGAAGAAACTATGTTCATAACGACAACATTGGTTAACAAACACATTAAAACCATAACACGGCAACTAATAGTGCATTATTTTAAGATTCTAAAAATCTTGTGTGTATAACTGTTTTTTGAAAAGGAAATATGATCCCTGTGAAATCATAGTCACATGTTTTATACAAACAATAAAATAGAATGCTATGTTTATAACAGTAAGTATAACTTTTACGTAATGGAATATGACAGCAAGCCACATGAGGAAAATCAAACAGATGACCAAAAGCGTGGTCATGAAGGTATGCATTAATGGATGCTTTAAATGTGGAAAGTGAGGGTTGGGACGTTAAGAGGTTTAGGTCAGAAAGTTCCAGAGTTTAGGATCCAGGCAGCTGCAGGCATAGCTGCCAGTGATGGTGCATTTAAAATTTAAAAATAAAAAGGAGGTCTGAATATGATTTATAAGATATTTCTGGGATTACAGGTATGAAGGTGTTCAAAGAGCTCAAGCAGGGGTTGGACACAGGAATGAAAATTCCAAATTCAGATCATTGCTTAACCATTTGTTTGAAGAACATTTTATCCATTTAGATTACTTTGATGTAAAGAATCAGTGGAGATTTACCATATCACAAAGAATTATTTTTATGCAGTGATTATGGAGTCAATAGAGTACCCTTTTTATTGCATTGCTTAAATCATTTCCTCATTTAATTCATGCATATATCAATCAACAGAGCTGGCATTTTCCTTTCATGGAGTGTCTAAAACATGTCAATTTAAAAAATATTATTTTAACAAAAAATTAAAACACTTAACTAAACTGGAAACACTATTTCAATTTTGAAAGGAGGTAGGAAACTTTTGTGGAAAATAAATGGACACGCTTCAGAGAGAGAGAGTAAGTTTTTTTCCCCCACTTGAAGATCACAAACTCAAAATGCAAACAACACAGTTAAATGTTAGAAAGAAGCATTGCTTTTGTGGTATTATTCCCATATTTGCTGCGACACCATAATCCACCAACATTTCCTTACATCACAACTTTCCTCCCAACATTCAGCTGCAGCCTCACAAAATTTCCCATCCCCCGTGAGGTAGCAGAGGTCAAGTTATCTGTAAAACTTTTCCTATACCTATATTCTAATTTAAGCAATGCCATTTGAACGATAAAACAAACTTCCTCTCTATTTTGTGGCCAAACAAGCGAGTCTGAGCATTGGCCCGATGAATCCATCATCCTAATTACAAAACCACAACCCAAATGTTTACCAGCACATGTTTCTCATCTAATTCAAGTAAAATAAGAATATAATCTTATATCTGAGCTGCATACTGTGCATTTTGAAAAAGCAAGCAGAATCCCTTTGTCTTCTATTATTGGGAGTGATGGAAGAAAATATTTTCTCTCCTTTTGATTTTGGCATGAAAAGGAGAATAGGAAAAGGTGATAAAGGCAAAAAGAAATAGACAGGAAAAGAGAAACAGAGATGAAGCCCCCATGAAAAGTGAAGGAGTAGAAAACGGGCAAAGCTGAAATGAAAAATGGAATGGATAAAAACTAAGAGAAGGATATAAGAGAAATACAAGAATAGCAACAAAAAAATCTTGTTTATTGACCTGCTGTTGCAAACTCACTAGGTTAGCTAGCAAAGTATGATAACTGACTAGTCAAGATTGACAATTGTGAACATAAAGTTTCTATTTGTTATGATATTTTACATGAGTCAATTCTATGTACCATGCATAAAGAATAACTCTCATGCATTCTTTACTCACTTGATAACCTTGTTACAGTGGGCACACACTGGAGTTCTGTTAGTCCCATCAGGTGTTTGCTGTGCTGCCTGGACAATAGAGTTTCGATTTTGCTGAGGAGTTGGCTGAGCAGGTTGAGTGAATTTAGTCATTACGGTGGTAGTTTTGTCTGGTGCATACTTCTCTGCAAAGGAAGTGTCAACCACCCAAGGTGGTCTGCAACTCGGAACAGAAGAACGGGTGGGTGCTCTTGGCATATCCTTCTCTGGAAAAAGAAAGTATTAACTTCATGGATTGATGTTATTTTACCTGTATTTTTCATCTGGACCTTTTTAAAAGGATTGCCTTCTACCTAAGTGTATGTTATGTTCAAATATAGGTGTTCATTGCCATTGCAAATTGTATCTAAGTACAATTACTTAATCGGTGTAATATATCTCAAAAATATGAAATTTTCATTCATCTATTTCTGAGATGGACGATAAAGAAAGTTGCAATCTTGTCATCAGGGCAGCACCAAGAGCACTAAACCTTCAATCCTATACATCATACAAGAGGTCTCCCTTTTCACAGTGACCAAAGTCCATAATTTCTTTGATTCACAGTAATTAAAGATCTTGAAAGTTTTAAATAAGGTTAATCTGCCTCCTTCACTAAAGTCAAGCACAGACTTGACGTCAAGGCTGCTCAGCTACTGGATCCTTACTCTTGCCAATAAGATCTTTGGAGAAATCTTCAGGATGGCATCATAGATAAGATTAAAGTAATGAAACAAAAACATAGCACCAGCATTTCTCATGTTCGAGATAAGGAGACACAGTAAAAGCCCTGATATTTGCAAACATTGCATCTTTATTTTTTATAAAAATAAGACATGTCAAACCCAATTTGAAGACTGTATCCTCAATTGTATCATTAGAGACTCTGATTTCTGTAGGAAGGAATTAATTGACTTAACCAATTTCACAAACATTGGTGGTAGAGAGATCAGGCTTGTATATCTTTGTCCCTGAACCATTGAGCTGTAACAAAGCGAAGGAAAGCAGTCTGGGGAAGTGGACATTCTCTGGTCAGCTACAGCCCAGTAATAACAAGAAAAACTTGCATCTACACAGTATCTTTCGCAAAGTCAATGTTCCAGAAAAGCTTTACAGCCAATAGAGGCACTTTGGAAGAGTAGTTTGAATTGCAGTCACCATTGCAATCAATGAAATGCAGCTGACAAATTGTGCATATCAAGCTGTCATAGACAGCAATGTTATCTTTGGCAAAGTATTTTTGTGATATTGATTGAGGAATAAAGATTACTCGAAACACTGGGAATAAATTTACTTCAAAATAGTGCTATTGGACGGAATTATGTCCCCCTTATAAAGCAAGCAGGGCTTTGATTTAACATCTTTCCAGAAAGATGACACCTCCCTGAGCTAGTGTAGTCTCAGTACTGCACCGAAATAGCTCAACTGTCTTTGCAGTGGGGCTTGAATCTATAGACTTAGATGTTACAGGAAGACAGCAACTAAACAAGCACACCAAAACGTGTCAGAGTATCAACCTAAAGTAGCCTTAATTTTCTCACTTTACAAAAGCTGCAAAGGAACAGTTAGCAATCAAATGTAAGTGGCTCCCTGACCAGGTATTAATTAATGGGACAGGAAATTGACAGTTTTAACAGTGTGCTTCTGGAATTCTAAGGAGGCTACCTGGAAAAGCGTAGATGAGTGAGTGGCTTAGTAGGGAGTGTTGCTAAACATTGCCAACATGTGAAGTACTAAGGTATAATTATATAACATGTTAATAAACTGTCAGTAAATGAACAAATGTTTCCATCAAATAAATGAAGCACCTGGTAAAAAAAATCTTAAAATTTAGTCCAATTATCATAAAATGGTTTCTTTTTCCCCAAATAAATCATTGTTTTTTAATACAAACTGCAATAGCTGCCCAACCTGGGATATAAATCAATCATTCAGAGATAGTAGGAATTGCAGCTGCTGGAGAATCTGACATTACAAGGTGTAGAGCTGGATGAGCACAGCAGGCCAAGCAGCATCAGAGGAGCAGGAAGGCTGAGGTTGCGGGCCGACACCCTTCTTCAGAAGGGTCAGCTTTCCTGCTCCTCTGATGCTGCTTGGCTTGCTGTGTTTATCCAGCTTTACACCTTATAATCTCATATAACTCATTCAACTGAGTGAAAGATGACTTGTGAGAATAAACAGCTAGTTATCACTAGCTTCAACTTTAAACAAAGTTTCTGAATTTTGCATAAGGTTGGACTTTAAGATCAGATAAAACCAGTTGAACTGTTTCCACATCCATCAGTCAGGTCTGGATCACTTCTTGATCTGACAGCAGTCAACAGTCAACAACGTGTATGTGTCTGGAGACACTCATAGACCAGATCAGATCAGGGCAGCACACTTCCCTCCCTAAAAAGGGCATTAGTAAACCAGCTGGGTTGTTACAATAATTGTCACCGATGGCCCAGTTTTTTTTTCCTGCCACAATGACATTTGAGCCCATGACCTGAAACACTTGAATAAATCACTTCCAGTGACATTACCAATAAACCACCACATCCCCTTCTGTGTAAGTAAATGTTTCATTGATATGGCCAATTATATATTTCAGCTAATAAAATGTGAGGCTGGATGAACACAGCAGGCCCAGCAGCATCTCAGGAGCATAAAAGCTGACGTTTCGGGCCTAGAACCTTCACTTGTTGGGCCTGCTGTGTTCATCCAGCCTCACATTTTATTATCTTGGATTCTCCAGCATCTGCAGTTCCCATTATCACTGATATATATTTCAGCTGTTAGTTTTACAAATAAAAAGATCGATCAATCTTGTTTCTTAAACCAATACATCTTTTTAAATTATAAAATAAAACTTGAACAAAGTTGCAAAGATAATTAACAAACAATTTGAAATATGGAAATATGAATATTTATTCTTCCAAATAGTTTCACAGTTTTATGTATTCATACAGATCAACTAAATGATTTTAAATAATCTTTCCTTGCTAAGGTTAACCTTAGGAATTTAAATCAACCAGATACTTGTTACTTATCAGAGGAAAAGGAGAAGATATCAAACGTTCCAAAAGGCTTTCAGTCTGGTGACCTTCCAAACACAGAAACACAAACACATACATTGTTACTAGAATCTTCTCAGAAACAGTATATTCAGGAATTGTTAACAGAGGCCAGTATCCTGTCACCAAGTGAACCTTTATTTATATGTGGAAAGACCTTGATACTGATCCAGCTTTCACACAGCAGGCTCTAAGTGAGCAGATCCTCTGACACTCCTGTTTATATCTGTCAACCAGGGCTTCCTGATTGGACCAGATTAATAACTCCAATCAAAACCCACATTCTATGGGTCTATCTGGCTGATGTCATTACAATCACTACAGCAAATGCTCCAGAAGCTTCCACATTGGCTACTTGAAGAATTTTTCAAAATGGGGTAAAGGCTGAGCTCATGTCATACACCCCTGCAAGCTAACACAACTAAATACCAACATCAAAAAGCCAAATTTGCTCAATCCTTCAGGGTCAGAACTCAAATGTATTAATAATACAAATGTCTGCAGCAATTTAAAATTATTAGGTGATTATATTTTCAAAATTTCCTTTGATTTTGTATCCCATTAACTCCTAAATATTATTTATACGCAAAGTTTGATTTATACCCACCAAAATTTTATTTAATGCAATGTGAACCCCTTCACTTTTAGCAACCTTTACTTAGCTAATGCAGATTTAATTAATTATTTTTTGTTAATTCACATACAATTTATTAATATATTAAATTTATATAATTATTTTTGTGATGCTCCATGAATGAGAATGATATGTGCGCATTGTGACAATGAAGTAGTGTGATGTGACAGAGTGCATCTTTCCAATCTTATTTGAAATAAAATGAAGACAAATTCACATAGTAAACATGATTTTACACTCAAATAATATCGTACTGTCTAAAACTAAACCACTACCAGTAAACGTATTGAGAATTAGAAAACAGTGGCATAGGCAAATCGGGTTTTTGACAGCAAGACTGCCATGTGCAAGAAATGTCTCAGCAGGTCTTAATCACACTTTAGATGAAAACACAAATGCTAGAAGGGGATAGTATGCCTGCCATTAAGTAAGGTGGGAGAACCAAATAGTGTACTTGGGATAATCACAAAGACATTGGTCCTATCCAATGAGTAAAGTGTCCATGATACTACTCAAGGTAATGAGGAAGGCTACAGAGATGGCAGTCACAATGCAGGCCAAGACACCATGAAAAGCTATTGAAAGGAAGGAGGGGATCAGAGTAAAAATACCACTTAAGCATTCAATAATCAGAGAATAATTAGCACTTGCTGCAACCATATTTGGAAATTCCAAAGATTGTCAGAAAGACATGCCTCAATGTTTTTAGAATGATAAATGCTTGGGTGTTGGGCCAGTAGAATCAAAGTGTTATGCATAATGATTGAGTCAATGGCACAGAAGAAAAGAGAAGGGTTCTCTTGAGGGTGGACAAGTGGTCGATGCTATATTAAAATATACTGCAAGGGTAATAATGAAGAGTAATATTTTCTTACTTCAAACACACAGAGCGGCATTTAAGAACAAACAGATGCGGCCAGCAAGCAATAGAAATGTATGGGAAAGAGGAGTCCAAATTCATGGCACAATTTTTATAACGTCTAAAAGCAGATTTCAGGTCACAGTCAGCAAATTAGAATTTAAATTTAGAATCAAGTGAAAGGAATGCTAAAATAACCAAACAATAGCAGAAGTGACAAATAAAAAGAAAACATGTTAAGTTAAAAAGGTGCAAGTAAAATGACATCAGAGGAAAGGAACAGGATCGAGTAGCCTGCGAAATAGATATTTTATACATTAAAGCACAGAGTATGAAAACCGAATAAATTAGTGCCTGAAAGAAATAAGTGGACGAGACATGGAGGCAAAATGGACACAATTGGAAGTAATATATTCAAAGTTGTAAATTCAATAGAAACGATGGAGTAAGGAAGATAGCATTAAGTTTAAAAATAAACTATTGCAACATTAATAAAAGACGCATGTGAAAGGAAACAAATGACAAATTTATAGCTAGAATTAAGGAGCAAGAAGGATTAAGGCTGTAAATGTTAAGTGCTTGCAGCCCTGCAAGAATCTTTACAGGGATCTTACATATTCACAATCCATATGAAATAATTTAAATAACCTGAACAAGTGCATGCTGTAAATCTGAAATAAAAACCTAAAGTAGTGAAAATACTCAATAGATATGGCAGCATCCACGGAGACAGAAGGAGTTAACATTTCAAGTTCATGTTTGCCAATAATTACAAATACAGATGGGACAGCAAGTCATACAAGGTAGCAGCATCACATCGCTAAGAGGAACAGATAGTACAGTTTTACCCGGTCACGGAACCTATAGGGTTTTAGTGCAGTCCCAATTGAGAGATTATTCATTTGAGGAATTACTTCATTTTGGAGTAAAATAAAAGCATGAGAAGGAAACAGTTAATATTTCAGATTAATGATCTTCCACAAACAATTACTGATTTGAAACCACCTGTCTGATGGCAACATGGAGGTAGGAAAAGCATCACCCTCACTCACTCCCCATCCAACAGAACATGGTCACTCAACAAGTTTGGGACTCCACTGCCTGTACTTCCTGCGGTCTCAGGGCAAGACCAGGCATTACCTCACAAATACCTAATTGGTTTGTGGTTTAAATGGTCCTTCGGAAAAGGGGCAACACAGATCTCTTGCTAACAAACAGCAACAACAATTCTGAGGAAGGGTCACTAGACCCGAAGCATCAACTGTTTTCTCCTTCACAGATGCTGCCAGACCTGCTGAGCTTTTCCAGTACACTTTGGTTTTGTTCCTGATTTATAGCAACTGTAGCTAATTTGGTTTTTATTCATAGATCTCTTGCTGTCTCCAAATGACAAGATTCCACCTTGAGAAATTCTGTTTCTCTCCCTCACATGCTGCAAGACCAGCTGAATATTTATGTTTTTGTTATATTTCAGATTCTCAACATCCAGAGAATTTTGTTTTTGTAAGGATACATCCAAGTATTTTTTTAAAAGTGGTAGAAAGCAAAGGATGTGGAATCCTACAAGTATTGAGGAGTCTATGTTCACTTTTCATTAAAGTGAAGTGTATCGGTTGAAAAAATGAACAGAAGCTAACAGAATGTTAGTTTTTCATATTTAGAGGCTACAGGGCAGGATGTTTTGCTATAGCTATACAAGACCCTGTTGAGATCCTATATCAAGTACCACACAGTTCTGGGTATAATGACTACGCCAGAATGTTGTTATCTTTCCTCCAAGGAGGAAATTTCATAAACTAGGCTTATATTCCAAGGAATATGCAAGTTAAAGAATGATTTGGTTTTTTTTGGGTTTTCAAAGGAATAGATAGGGAATAAAAAATTCTATGTGAATAAATCTCAGAAAAGGAAACAACTTGAAGTTTGGAGTTGATCTACTCAAGGGAGAAATGGGAAAGCAGGAGGATATTGAAAGTGTGGGCATATCACTCAAAGCTCAATTAGTAACTTTAAAACTAACATCAATAAATATTTGCTATTTAATGACATCTAGGGATATGGAGCCAAAGCAGGGTGGTTAGAGATAGGAGACAGATCAATGTTTTCTCCGTATTGCAGAGCAGCTTCAAAGGGCTAAACAGCCTACTTATATCTCTATGTTCATCAGATATCAACATTTCTGCTGCAAAGTGAATCAAATTTAATTGAATGACAAGACTTGCTGTTTTAAAGTGTTAACTGCAAAGGATATTTTAATTCAATTACTGTGGGCGTAAAGTTCAACTTGACATTGCAAAGATTATTCCACTTGAAGGAAGAGCCATGAGTCTCAATTCAAATCTGAACATGGATTATGATTTGTTTAAGTGTGTTTGATTGCATGTTCCTGTAGATATAACTACTTATTTAGATGTGAATAGCTTTGCTCACCTTCTAAAGGTTTCAACATTTAAATCAGCAAGTTGGCTGACTGAAACTGAAGAGTTTTCATATGGCAGGATATATGACAACTCTATAGTCTCAGAAGCACCAGTAGAGGCCAGTACTGGAATTACAAGCAGTCTCCAGATTCACACAACTGCAAAGAATCTCACATCAGATTGTAGAGAATCTCATAACAGTGAGGGGAGCAGTCAGTCAGATATTGGCGGTGGGGGGGGGGGGGGGATCTTGGGGGAAAAGAGGCCATGATGGGAGGGAGCACCCATTTTAATGTGGGCACTTGATATACAAAATACTTCATTGAAAGGAGCCGTGCCTCCTTCCTGCGCAAAGCCCAAGCATTGATTATGATCAGTCCATTTGGGAAGACCTTGGTCAGTGGGGGAAAACAGAAGAAGGAAGGTCTAGACAAAAGGGATTAGGGGGAGGTACAATCCCGGAGGTGCCCAATAAGCATGTAGGATTCCCCAGAAGAGGCTGCCACTTTCCTGCCTGATAGCAGTGAACTTGGTGGACTGCCCCTATTGTACTGTGTATTCATTTCATACCCACTGGGCAGCCAATGAACTCATCCTGCTAACCTCAGAGTTAAGGCCTATTTCCCGTCCAGCCTCAAGTGACTGGCCACTAGGAGTAGCTCAAGTGAGGTGGTGAAGGGACAGAAGTATGTGTGGCTTAGGCTTTGTCCAAATGTAAAACTGAGGGCAAGTTGGGAACAAGGAGGAATGTGGTGAGAACACCAATGGAGGAATCTTATAGAACCGCACCCCCCCCCCCCACCACCCACCTTCCTGCAAACTAGTTGGCAGAAGTTCTTAAATTTATATTCTCTTGGGACAGAATTTCAACGACTTCTCAAACTGACAAAGAAATACTTAATAAGACAATTGCATGGAAGTAATTATACTTGTGGCTTTATTAGTCCAGTTGTGTATAATTTGTTCTTAATATTCAGTCAGCTAATATATTTTCCAAACTGAAAAGTATAGGATTGCTACTAATCATTTATTTATTTAATATTTTAATTAAAAACCATTTGGCTTTGCAAGCTACAATTAAGGCTCTCAGGTGAAGGCTCTGTCTTGGAAATCCTAAATAAAAATTGTTAAGAAAAACAATCCCCGGTTTCATTATACATACTTACTTGTTAGGCCAAGTCAAACACTTTTAAAAATGTAAGGAGTGAAGCTGCTTGAAATAGAAACAAAAACAAACAAACAAACAAACAGACAAGTGTTGGGAATAAGTCCATTCCTTAACAAAAACATTGAACTTCAAAAAAAAAACAGGAATTGTTCCATGTAAGGAAAAAAGAAACTCAAAACTTAGTCCATTGGAATTAAATTCAATCTGCCAATGCAAAATGGCCATTTTTAATACTTCCATTACCCTTCACCTTATTAAATATTAGGTAGCACATTGATATATCTATATCTTACATGATGACAACTTCAAATTCCATTGTAATTCCTCATTTTCGTGTACCAAATACAATGAAACATCCAAAATGTGTTTCCAAATCACTAAACAAAATCCTGAAATCTAATCTAATCCAATTCCAAAGTAATTCCAATTCCAAATTTATTCAGTGCCTTGAAACACTAGAACTGAGCTCAGGACTTTTGTTAGCTGTATTTATTTCCACGTATTTAGGTTTTTTAGGTCTAAAAATAGCCTAGAGGAAAGAATCAAATCAGAAAAATGATGTCACTTAAAGGTCTACAAAACAGTCCAATATTTTGTGATATGAAGCCACTTGTTCAGTAAGAAGGCTTCTACATTTAAAATAAAAATCAACTTTCCCAGTCTGACCTTGGCCTTCAACATCGTTCCACTGAAACTCAATGCAAGTTTCAGAAAGATCACCTCATCTTTTAACATGAGACTTTATACACCATCAAATTCAACAATCTCAGACTGTAACTGTTGATTCCATGTCATTTGACTAAATACTTATAATGAATCTATTACTGTGATTTCAATTCGATTTTTTTTTGGTTTTGTGCTTTTCTCATCCACTGCAAATCTTAAAGCTGATGAAACGGAAGCAGAAATCAGAGTCAGTTCCCACTCTGCCCTTCAAGTATATACATAGTTTCTTCAACTGCGGATGTCATCATTTTACATTCCCAAACTTCAGATACAACTTCCCCTGCCAACCTCCTTGGTTCCTCTCACTCCTATGATGCCCCTTTACCTCAGTTCCCCCCCCCCCCCGCCCAAATCCCCTCTCTCTAACTGCCCCCTACTTGTTCTAAATGAAATACCAACATGAAATATGAACTGTTTAATTCTCCATTGAAGCTATAAGACCAGCTGAATATGGTTAGAAATGTTCTCGAATCATTAGGATGTTTCCATTAACATGTAAGTTTAAGTGTGACCCAATCTGATACTGGAACACAAAATTAGTGCAATAGAATGAAATGTACTCACTTATTTTACTTAAAAGATTTAGTGTGCTCTTGATATTTTATGGTGACAAGCATTTTCAACATGATAAATAAAATTTAAAAAGTGCAATGCATTCTGATTTCATCATCAATTTGAGATGATGATCTCAAATTAATTGCCTTGCAGTGGCCAGCGTAAACGTAAAAGCTCAAAAAAGGCAAGATTTACCTGAATCTTCATAGGACTCAGAGCTGGGCTCAAGTGCAGAAGCTAGGTCAAATGATCTCCCTGCAGCACCTCTCTCAGGGCTAAAATGGCAAAAAATGAAATTAACAAAGACGTTTATCACTTAATTCTGAAATCCATAATTATTTTGGCCCAAGAAAGTAGATGCGCCAATTAAATTCATACAAACTTAAGTTCAATACAACAACAATGAACTGACAGTAAGTTTCCTCAAGGTTGAAGAGGAACATAGAATTACAGAATCCCTGCAGTTTGGAAGAGGGTCATATACAGTCAATGTGCAAACAACTGATAATAACACCATCAACTGAGATGAGCATACATCAGTAAAACTGTGGATTACTGTGATAGAGGTAAGTTGTATAATCTTAAACACTGCACTTCTAGATAAATGGAAGTTTCCTTTACTTAGCAAGATTATGGCAATTTTGTGGTGATATTTCAATTAGGCTACCTGAAAAGAAACAAAAATATGAGTGAAATGCTTGAGCAGAGTGTATACAAGCGAGAAAAAAAAAAGTAATAGCAATTTCATTGAAGCAAGACTGAGAAAGCACAAAATGTAAAGAAACTGACAAGAAAACGAAAACATGAATAGTATCCTCTGAAATACTGACAGGAAATAATGGAAACACCAAACACAAAGCCTATAAAATGGAGCAGGAACATGCACAAAAGAATGTGCAGTGTAGCAAAAGTGAGAACAAAGACTACTAATGTATTTAAAATGCAGCCTCGATAAAGTAGTGATACTTGTTACAAGTAAAACAACTTTGTAAAAAATGCAAATTTCTAGTATTATGCAACACTATTATATTCAATTACACCAGTAACAGGAAAGAAATGTCATCAAGAGTGTCAAATTAAAACAAAAAAAAAGCTAACACAGAATTTAGAATTTAACAAAAGGAAATCAGGGAAATGATTCTGAAGCAAGATGAAAAAAAAAAGCTAATAAAAAAGGACCAAAAACTAAACCCTCTTGTAGAAAAAAGAGGTAATATGCAATAGAACTAACTATTCATATTTGGGAATCACACAAACCTATTGCGATTTTTGTTTGGCTCATCACCTGAAGCCAGTGTTACTGATTGCCAGCTGGGACCTAGTGGTAACTAGGTATTACAAAAAAATAAATCCACATCAATTATTTTCAGCAGTAAACTCAGTCAACTGAAATAAATAATGGCACCTCCCTTCCAATCTGGCTAAAATGAGCTAATTTAGCACAAACCAAAAACACATCTGCAACTGCTTTATATGCAAGTACATGGCAGACAGTATATTTATTCCAAGTTTCTGGGGGATTGAACATATAAAAAAAATCTATAAAATGTTTCAGCTGCAAACAATAGTGAAAGCCCACACCAATACCAAATCAATGACATCATGTATCTTTTTCGTTTCAAATTGCATAACCATTTCTTTTTCAATTTCCACATTTCCTTTTCTCCCCGCAAAGGAGCAACGTAAATTATTCAGACCTTGTGGAAATGGAGAATAGAATATTAACAGAACTGGAGCAAATAATTGCACAACAGCAGAATGCATGATCAAGTAAAAGTACATATGGACAGAAAACATTTTCTTTATGCAGCAAATACATCAGACATAGCACTAAACTTTGTTTTCCACAAAGTTCTCTTGCCAATGAAGTATTGAAGTGCCATCTGTCTTCTGCGTATAATATAATTCAGTTCATTTCCTGATATTAATGAGGTAGAATTTCATGTAACAGAAAATTTACAGTTTGTACACAGACTTTGCCAATATCCATTTACACTAACATTTCCTGTGCACTTAATTAGGCTATGCCAAGTGTTAAACGTGATTGGACAGTAAATTATTTGATTTGATTTATTTATTCTCATGTGTACCTAAAGTACAGTGAAAAGCTTTGTTTACGAGCGGTATAGGCAGATCGTAGTAAGCAAAGATATGCAAATTATAGGGTGAAAAAAAACAGATACATACAGGTTGTGGCATACAGTGTTGTACAACGCAATGTAAGGTCAACATTATCAAGATCAGCATTATTTGCAGTTAGGAGAGTTCATTCATCCGTCTAATAATGACCGAGAAGAAGCTGTTTCTGAACCTGCGTGTCATCAGGCATTTGTATCTTCTGCCTACAGAAGAAGAGGTTGTAAGAAATCATTGCCGGGGTGTGACAGGTCTTTGACTATGTTGACCGCCTTTCTGTGGCAGATGGAGTCTGCGAATGGAAGGTTGGTTTCTGTGATGTTCTGGGCTGTACACACAACCTTCTGTAGTTTTTTTTTCGGTCCTGGACAGATCAGTTGCTGTATCGGGCAGTTATGTACCGGGACAATATGCTTTTAATGGTGCATCTGAAAGAATTGGTGAGAGTCCTTATGGACATGCCAAATTTCCGAGCTGCTTGAGGAAGAAGAGGCTTGTTGTGCCTTCTTGACCATTGTACCTACGTTGGACATCCAGGTACAGGCTGCCAGTTATCTTTACTCCTAGGAACTTTACTATCTCCACCAAGTCAACCTCAGTTCCACTGATGTAGATGAGAGTGTGTTCTCCTCTTTTCTTTCTGAAGGAAATGATCAGTTCTTTACTTTTGCCAACTTTGAGAGGGGTTTTCTCATTACATCACATAACCAAGCCTTCTTTCTGTATTCTGGCTTGACATTGTTTGATATCTGTCTTACCACTGTGGTGTCATCAGCAAACTTGTAGATCGCGTTCGTTCAGAATTTGGCAACACAGTCACGGTTGTACAGAGAATATAGTAGGGGGTAGAGGACACATCCTTAGGGTGCTCCAGTGTTGAGTGTTAATGTGGAGAAGGTGAAGTTGCCTATCTTCAACGATTGAGGTGAGTGGGTCAGAATGCTGAGTATCCATTTGCAGAGGGCAGAGCTGAGCAGGTCTAAGTTTTTGAGGTCAGTCTGGAAGGGATAATAGTGTTGAGCTGCAGTCGATGAGCAGGAGTCCTATGTAGGTGTCCTTGTTGTCCAGATGTTCCAGGGAATAGTGCAGGGCAAGGGGAATGGTGTCCGCTGTGGACCAGTTATGTCAGTAGGCAAATTATTGGGCAGGCTACAGCTGATGTGGGCCATGACCACCCTCTTGAAACACTTCATGATTATGGAGGTCGGAACCACTGGGTGGCAGTCAGTAAGGCACATTGCATATGATTTAAGTGCTGGGATGATGGTGGTTTTCTGAAGCAGGGAGAGGGAGATTTAAGATGTGGATGAATACCTCCTCCAGTTGGTCTGCACAGGATCTAATTGCTTGTCCGAGAACTATCGTCTGCTTTCATAACATATCACACACATTATTGCTGCAATCCTCAAATGAAGTCTGATTTTGGGACTACTCAAATCATTATCCTATCACAGGTGTATATATTAAGAAAATTGTTAATTATATTGAACAGTTTGAGAAGATTTGGAACTCTAGTTGTGGATGAGTTTGTGGACTTGCTCGCTGAGCCAGAGGGTTTGGTTGCAAATGTTTTCTCACCCTGCTAGGTAACATAGTCAGTGCATCTCCAGTGAAGTGTCGGTGTTATGTCTCACTTGTTATTTATATGCCTCGGTTGTTGGGGTGTTTGGTATCACTTCCAGTTGTTTCTCAGCAGTGTGTACACAGGATCTAATTCAATGTGTTTGCTGATGGAGTTCTTGTTGGAATACCAGGCCTCCAGGAATTCTCTAGCGTGTCTCTGTTTGGCTTGTGCAATTATCGATGTGTTGCACCAATCAAATTCATGTCTGTCCTTGTCTTTGTGTGGGGAGACAAGTGGGAACTGGTGTGTCTCTTGGCAGCTAGTTTGTGTTCGTGTATCTGTATTGTCAATTTTCTTCCAGTTCGGCCTGTGTAGTGTTTATCTCTGTCCTTGCATGTATGCTTTGTTTGTTACCGCAGTTTTGCTGGTTTTGGCTATGGGACCCTTTTACATTTGTCAGTAGCTTTCGTAGGGAGGTTGTTGATTTGTGGGCTACCCTGATACCTAGGGGTATGAGTGGTCATGTAGTCATCTCCGATATGTCCTTGATGTCCGGTAGGGTGATTAGTGAGTCTGGTTGTGTTGTGTCTTCCTGTTGTGTGGAAGACACCACACAACCAGGCTCACTAAACCACCCTACTGGACATAAAGGACATTTCAGAGATGACCAGAAGATAACTCAGACACCTAGGTATCAGGATAGCCCACAAATCAACAACCCTGCAAAAGCTACTGACAAATGTAAAAGGGTCCCATACCCAAAACCAGTGTTTCTGGCAATTCTCACATGTCTCACTACACACTGACAATGGAGGGACACAAATGCGACTAGGACAACACAATCACATCGTTGCTTACACAAGTCAAACAGAGACATGCCGGGGAATTCCTGGAGGCCTGGTATTCTAACCAGAACTCCATCAACAAACACACAGAATTAGACCCTATGTACAAACCACTGAGAAACAAAGCTGAGGTGGTACGAAACACCCCAAAAAACTGACACATATAAATTACATAGTGGAACCAAACATCGATGTTTCACCAGAGACACACTAACATCACCCAGCAGGGTGATGAAATACATGCACCCAAACCCACCATCTCGGTGAGCAGGTCTACATCCTAATGCTGAACGGGGTAAAACCGGTGGCACGGTGGCTCAGTGGTTAGCACTGCAGCCTCACAGCACCAGGGACCCGGGTTCGATTCCAGCCTCGGGTGGCTGTCTGTGTGGAGTTTGCACATTCTCCCCGTGTCTGCGTGGGTTTCCTCCCACAGTCCAAAGATGTGCGGTCTAGGTGGATTGGCCATGCTAAATTGCCCATAGTGTTCGGGGTGTGTGGGTTATGGGGGATGGGTCTGGGTGGGATGTCCCAAGGGGCGGTGTGAACTTGTTGGGCCGAAGGGCCTGTTTCCACACTGTAGGGAATCTAATCTAATCTAATCAAAAAAAAACTACAGGAGTTTGTGGAGAAGTTTAGACATATTTGATTTGCTGAATGCACAATTGTTATTAAAGGAACACAAAAAAGTGTACCTCAAGTGTATCTTTGTTCTACTTCATTCAAATTAATTACCAAAACATTTAAATAAAAATGACAAGAATGTTAGACAAGTCAACATACGAGGGTATCCACATTTTAAATTCTCTTTACCAATTATCAGTTCTTAATCTCACATCAGAAGCCAAAGTCCCAATGAAAAGCATGAAGTAATATTAATTTAATTTAATAGACACAACGTTTACTATGCAATAAAATGGTTTCGACACTGAATGATAGATGACATTAATTTCATCTCTCCAATCTAACACGCTGTCATTATATAAAGTTGTAGTAGTATACACAACTCGAACCTAAGCATGTGCCAAACACAATTTGGTTAAAAATAAAAGCAAAGCTGCCAATATGTTTGAGTTAAAATACATACATAAACATACATTTGAATATACACATTTATGTTCCACCTTCAGATATCAGTCTATTGTTTCCAGTTTTTTTTTGTTCAAGTTAATATATTATCTTGGTATATATCTTTCTTCGCTGCACAATCTTCCTAATGGACTCCAGATAAATAATTTCAGAATATTCTTCCCCATGATTGACTTTACTAGTAATTGAACTTACATTGCTACAGGAGCTGTTAGTCTGCTAAAATACTTGACAACTGCATTCACCATCTCCCCAATAAAAATATAAATCGCATTGATAGTGATCAGAAAACTACGAGACACTCATAAATCTATATGATTAATTGTCATCCATCAGGGCTGGAAATCTGCTGTCTTCACACAGCCTGAACTATGTGATTCCAGATCCAAAACAATAGGGCCGGCTCTTAGTTGCCCTTCAAAATGCCCTAACAAAACACTAATTTGTATCATGGACATTACTTTAGCCCAGAAAAATGAGTGGATATAGCATATATACTGTGGCTCCTAATGTAGGAGAGATTGGGAAATCGGCCCCTATGATTAAACTACTTTCTTGCTTTCTCTAAGGCACAGGACAATAGAGTGATGGAAAATGATTACAAATGTGAGGTTTCAAAACAAGATATATACACACACCCACACACACACTTTTTGCATCTTTATAGAGGGTGTCACTTGCTTGTTCTGAATTCTGTAATGCGAGCAGAAATCCATTTCCAGTGACAGAACAAATGATCACCAAAGGGCACAGTTTGAAGATAATATGCAATAAGAACAAGAAGTGAAAGGGAGAGAAATATTTTAAGATATAAAATTAGAATGCTAACATAAAAGAGAATTCAAAAATCCACTGAAGACCTAGAAACTGCTAGTGTAACAAGGAGGGCTGGAACCAATTTGGAAATAAAAAGGATAAAAAAAGGCTCCACTCAGAGGCAGAGGGCATGGATGAGGTTTCAAAAAAAGCTAAACAGAAAGGCATCAATTCCAAAAAATGCACATGACTGCAGACAAGTCCCCAACAGAACCCCCAAGGTGTTAATGAATAAAACAATTGTACTGCCGACTTTATAATGGAGAGAATAAACATATTAAAGCCATTAGTTTATTACAGATCCAAGGAATTCCCACCTTCCTCTTACAGGGTGGCACGGTGGCTCAGTGGTTAGCACTGCTGCCTCACAGCGTCAGAGGCCTGGGTTCAATTCCACTCTCGGGTGACTGTGTGGAGTTTGCATGGGTTTCCTCCCACAGTCGAAAGATGTGCAGGTTAGGTGGATTGGCCATGCTAAATTGGACGTAGTATTCAGGGATATGTAGATTAGGTCAGTTACAGGGGATGGGTCTGTGAGGGATGGTCCGAGGTTCGGTGTGGACTTGTTGGGCTGAAGGGCCTGTTTCCATACATTCTATGATTCTACAACTTCTGAATTATGTCTTCACACCTATTCTAAAGACTCAGAAATTGATGGTTCTCTAGTCAAATTTATGGGTGGAATTGAGGATCATTAGGACACAATTGTCTCAGTGAATGGAACAGAGAAAGAAATGCTAACATTACATGTTCATATCGAAGGGAAGAAGATTATAAGATCCTGAATGACATAGGCTATGGTGTTGAAACCAGAAGAATCAAGAAAAATCCAGTGATGCTTTTCTTTATGGGTTTGGGAGTAGAGTTGAGTTTTACAGTAGAGTTTTGGGCCTTGTGATGTAATTCTTGCCAGCAAGCATTGAGATGCCTGTAAGGTGCGAATGATGCTCAGTATCACCCTTATTAACACAGAATCTCATCTCATTACTGTGCAAGTTCTTATTCGACCACAGATTAGATAGAAACTAGAGGCAGAAAAGTCTTGACTTGAAAATCAAAGGGATGCCTGGTGACCCAAAATCTCCAGCTTGAACACCCAGCACCAATGTCTCACGGCATATGAGATATATTCAGATGAACCTCACTCTTAACAGACCTTGGCATTTGACTTGTGCCAGTTTATCCACAACCTAACAGCACATCCTGATCCACTTACTACGCACTTCTGCACTTGAATTCTGAACCTTGGGAAGCATGGATACCTCTGATCACAATACTGCTCCAAGAACACTTGGACAGGCATCCAGCTGACAGGCTGCATCTCAGGGCTGCTGGCACACCCTCTGAGCACTCACTTCCCTTGTAACTACTTAGATGCTCAAGGCATCCCTGTCTTTCCCAGTACGGTTGCGTTTTAGGGCAGATACAAAATCAAGCAGCGTGTTGTGGTTGTCAGCTGTCACTATTTGGGAGGAACTTACATGATGCTACATCAACACCATATGCCAGCAACAGCTACATAAAACAACAGCATATGCTTCCACCAACTGGCCATGTGTTAAGGTCGGGGGGAGAAGTGCTCAGTTAGGTCAAGGGTGACACTCTTTAGAAAGGGTGTCCTGGCATGGATGTCAAGGGAAGCCTCTGATATATCTAGGAGCTTGAACATGGTCAGGTTGCCACTTGGCGTAGTCAGGGTCAGGTTACCGCTTCTCTTGGGGATGAGGAGTTACATGTTGTGCAATCCAACAGGAGAGACTGGGAGATGAAAATGGCTGGAACAACTGCTAGTGCTGTTAGAGGTGAGGTGTTGAGTGATGGAGAGACAGGTCAGGGTTGTTAGCATGGGGAAAATCGGGTAGCAGAGAGCGAACGAGCAAAGTTGTTTCATGCTGTCAAAAGCGGCAGAGCATCAGCCTTGCTAAGAGGTGAATGCAGCAGCAAAGATAAAAGTGCAAGACAGAGAGTGAGAAATGTGGTGGTGGCACATACACTGATGGCTCAGAAAAGGTCATTGATCTTCTTCATACATATTCCTCCAGATAGCTAAGACTGCACTGACCTGTGTGGTGAACTTGGATGAAGCTGGCAGGGTCTGGTATTATGCCTTCTACTGCCACTCCTGGGGCAGGTGGACACCCCCCACATTGACCTGGTCACAAGGACATCTGTCTCTGCCTGCAAAGCAGGGTTCCAATTTCACCTTCTGGCAGATCTGGGGCAAAAGCCATGAATGGCACAGGGCAGTTCCAGACCAGTTATTTGTCTGAACAACCTGTTAAAAATGGCACTGACACCAGGGTAATGGTCTGTTTTTGGATATCCTGACTGTGGTGAGTAGCTCTGGCTATGGTGAGAGGTCGAACTGGGCGAGCATCTAGATAAGAAGGTTGCCAAAGGGACACAGTAGGTCCTCACTGAAGTGTATTATGAGAATGTACAGAAGTCTTAAAGTTCTCCGATTGGAAACAAAAAAAAGGTCAGAAGTTACAGACTGGCAACAGGCCCTTTGGTCTAATTCGTCCATGCCAACCAGGTTTCTCAAGTTAAACTAGTTCCACTTACCTGCATTTAGCCATATTCCTCTAAACCTTTCCTACTCATATACTGTTCAAATGCCTTTTAAGTGTTGTCACTGTGCCTGCATCTGCCACTTCCTGTAGCAGTTCATTCCACCTATGACTGATCTTCAGAGAAAGTTTCTCCTCTCACCAACCTTCAGTTCACCTGGGCCATCTCCAGCACATCCCTCACCATCCTGGGCCTCTCAGTCTCCATCTCAGGCAACCAGCTTGTAACTGATGTCCATTTCAAACCCACCGACTCCCACAGCTACCTAGAATACACCTCCTCCCACCCACCCTCCTGCAAAAACTCCATCCCCTATTCCCAATTCCTCTGCCTCCGCCGCATCTGCTCCTACGATGAGGCATTCCACTCCCGCACATCCCAGATTTCCAAGTTCTTCCAGGACCGCAACTTTCCCCCCCCCAGTGGTCGAGAATGCCCTTGACTGCGTCTCCCGCATTTCCCGCAACACATCCCTCACACCCCGCCCCCGCCACAACCGCCCTAAGAGGATCCCCCTCATTCTCACACACCACCCCACCAACCTCCAGATACAACGCATCATCCTCCGACACTTCCGCCATCTACAATCCAACCCCACCACCCAAGGCATTTTTCCATCCCCACCCTTGTCTGCTTTCCGAGAGAGACCACTCTCTCCGTGACTCCTTTGTTCGCTCCACACTGCCCTCCAACCCCACCACACCCGGCACCTTCCCCTGCAACAGCAGGAAATGCTACACTTGCCCCCACACCTCCTCCCTCACCCCTATCCCAGGCCCCAAGATGACTTTCCATATTAAGCAGAGGTTCACCTGCACATCTGCCAATGTGGTATACTGCATCCAGTGTACCCGGTGTGGCTTCCTCTACATTGGGGAAACCAAGCGGAGGCTTGGGGACCACTTTGCAGAACACATCCGCTCGGTTCGCAACAAACAACTGCACCTCCCAGTCGCAAACCATTTCCACTCCCCCTTCCATTCTTTAGATGACATGTCCCTCATGGGCCTCTTGCAGTGCCACAATGATGCCACCCGAAGGTTGCAGGAACAGCAACTCATATTTCGCTTGGGAACCCTGCAACCCAATGGTATCAATGTGGACTTCACCAGCTTCAAAATCTCCCCTTCCCCCACCACATCCCAAAACCAGCCCAGATCGTCCCCTCCCCCCACTGCACCACACAACCAGCCCAGCTCTTCCCCTCCACCCACTGCATCCCAAAACCAGTCCAGCCTGTCTCTGCCTCCCTAACCTGTTCTTCCTCTCACCCATCCCTTCCTCCCACCCCAAGCCACACCTCCATCTCCTACCTACTAACCTCATCCCACCTCCTTGACCTGTTCATCTTCCCTGGACTGACCTATCCCCTCCCCACCTATACTCTCCTCTCCACCTATCTTCTTTTCTCTCCATCTTCGGTCCGCATCCCCCTCTCTCCCTATTTATTCCAGTTCCCTCTCCCCATCCCCCTCTCTGATGAAGGGTCTAGGCCCAAAACGTCAGCTTTTGTGCTCCTGAGATGCTGCTGGGCCTGCTGTGTTCATCCAGCCTCACATTTTATTATCTTGGATTCTCCAGCATCTGCAGTTCCCATTACCACTTAAAATAATGACCTCTAGTTTTCAATTTCCACATCCTCAGGGAAGGGCCCTTGTAATTCACCTTATCTAAGGCCCTCATGTTTTTAATGAAACTCTTAAGCTCACCCCTTAGTCTCCTACACTCCAGTGAAAACACTCCCAGGCTATCCAGCCTCTCCGTATAACTCAAATGCTCCAATCCCAGTAACATCCTTGTTCATCTTTTCTGCACCTTTTCTAATTTACTAAGATCCTTTCTATAACAGGGTGAACATCCTGTATACAGTACTCCAAAAGTGGCCTAACCAACATTTGAGGCCATCAAAATTGTGAAAGAATTGTCCAGCAGACTCAGAACGAAAATGCAAAGCTGTGTTCATGATCCTAAAGAAAATGAACAAGAAGGAATCAGTTAATTAAAAACTGAGTTGAGATAGAAGTGGGATGCATAAATTGGATATTACAAGTTAGATAGAAGTGCACAATAGGAGGTGAGATGTGCAGTTGAGTTGTTAACAAGCAATAATCCTTTAATAAGTAGTGTGCTACTGCCAAATAAGCATTTTCATTGGCACCTGGAACTTAGTTAAAGATAAGGAGTTGCACCCAACATCAGGCTAGGCTTCACTAGACTGTTCACATGATTCTGCTATATTTCTCTTCATAGCCAACAATATTCAGGCCCCTGTAAGATTAGTGTAATAAACTATGGACGTAAAGAGAAGATTATCTTGAAAATTATCTTGAAGTTATGCTCCAGTTATACAAAAGCCTGACTTGGCCTCATCTGGAGTATTGTGTCCAGTTCCGGTTGCCTCATTACAGGAAAAACTTGGAGGCGCTCGAAAAGGTGCAGAGGAGATTTACCAGGATGTTGCCTGGAATAGAGGGAAGGTCTTACGAGGAAAGGTTTAGAGAGCAAGGGCTTTTCTCTTGAGAACGATGAAGGATGAGAGGTGACTTGATAGAGGCATACAAAATGATCAGAGGTATAGATAGAATGGACGGCCAGAGATATTTTCCTAGGGTGGAGGTGGCTATTACAAAGTATCATAGATTTAAAGTGAGTGGAGGTAGATCTCAGGGAGACGTCAGAGATAAGTTCTTTACTCAAAGTGGTCAGGGCATGGAATGCATTGCTGGAGAGGGTAGTTTATTCGGCCTCATTAGGGGCATTTAAGCGGCTATTAGATAGGCATATGGATGATAGTATAAGGTAGGAGTGGAGGTTAGACTTTAGGGTTAGGGTAAAAATTCAGCACAACATTGTGGGCCGAAGGGCCTGTACTGTTCTATGTTCTGTTAAAGAATACCTGCAGCTCTGTGTGCATGTTTCTAGTAATAGCCAACATATTAACCAATTGGAAAAACTAAAATATAATCGAATCAGGCCAGGTTTCATTCTGTGATCTGTATTTGGGCCACTATTTGTTTGTTACATTCTATGGATCTAAACTTGGCATATACGACACAAATACAAGAATCATACAAGACAGAAAGCCTGGAAAGTTTATGAAACATTACAGCATTTAAGACATTTGAATAGGTATATGAATAGGAAAGATTTAGAGGAATATGGGCCAAATGCAGGATAGTTATAATCTTTCACTGGAGATAGACAGGTTGGTGAGATGACATTTGAAGCAAGTGTAAAGTCCTACAGGCTGGTAAGAAGAATAAAGACTGAAGAAAATAATGTTTTAATTGAAAGCAGGTGCAGGAGTAGGGGATATGAGAGAATATGTGCAGTACTTGTTGAACCAGGGCAGAATGAGAATAAGCTTGAAAAAAATATATATGGGATTGAGTGTATAGCTGCAGAGAGTACTAAGGCAAGGAAGATGTGATAAATATGCACAACAGTATACAAATTAAAAGCAGAATCAAAAGCATTAAGAGTGAGTCATTTAATATTTTAAGCCTGTTATACCATTCAATAAGATCATGACTGATTTGGTTGTGGATTAATTTCACTTTCTTGCTTATGCTTGGATGCTTGACTAACAAAGGAAGTGATCTACCTCAGCCTTAAAAATATTCAATGACCCTACCTTGACTGCTCTCTGGGGAACAGAATTCCACACTTACATAGCCATCAGAAAAGAAAAATCACACCCATCTCAATGGGCGGCCACTTCCTTTCAAACTGTCCCCGAGGTCTACTCTTACCCACAAGCAGAAACATTGTTTCAGCATCCACCCTGTCAAGACCCCCTCGGATCGAGTGTTTCAATAAGATGACTTCTCATTTTTTGAAACTCTAATGGACACAGGCCCAACTTATTGAGTGAACTCTCTCTTAATTGGTTCAGAAGCAATTATATATTTTCTTAAATAATAAGGCCATAACAGCATACCGTACTTTCAATGTGGTCTCATCAATGCTGAGAACAATGGTGGTAAACTTTGCTACTTTTACACTCCAGTCACCATACATTAGATGGTAGTATCTATTAGTCTTCCCGTTCACTTGCTGGACCTATATACTAAAGATGTTGTGATTCATATACCAGGACAAATCAAATTCTGCTGCATCTCAGTTCTGCAATCTCTTCCCATTTAAATATTTTTATTGCTTTCCTGTTCTGTCAATATGTATTGTATTTATTTCTGTGTTTTACATTTTAGGAAAGATGTGAGGGGGTGCAGAAAAAAAATCTATCAAATTTTTCCAGTATTGATAGGCTTTGGTTGCTTTAACAGTTTGGATTCCTGTTAGTGAAATGAGAGACGAGGACATGTGACAGAAACGTTCAAAATCACGATAGGAATTTGGACAAAGGTTTGGCAGAAGGCTGAGAATCAAAGGATATCAGTTTAAGGTGATTAGCAAAAAAGAACTAACAGCAACATGACAAAATGTTTTTTTAAAAAATAACAGCAATTGGTTACCATCTGAAATGTCCTGCCACAGAGTGTGGCGGTGACAAATTCCATAAGTTTCAGAGAATTAGTTAAGTACCTGAAAACAAAAATAACTGCCACAAGGAAAGGTCTAGACCAAGGAGCCAGCTAATCTTCACTTACAGAGAATGGCACAGATACAAATGGATAGAATTGCTTTTGATTTGATAATATCATAATCATTACCACATATCTTCACTGACCAATAAAATGTAATTATATCTGTAGGATATTAAATTTTTCTTGTGAAAAAAACAATTAAAAGATGGTATACTTTTCCATAGGTATCTTTGCTTCTGAATTTCATCATTTATGTAATAATCTTTCACTTCTAACAATCATATTCAGGCAAAGTGCTTTGAAACTTCCTGGTTTGCTATTCTACACAATACTTCCAACGTGCTCAGAGATAACAGGAACTGCAGATGCTGGAGAATCCAAGATAACAAAGTGTGGAGCTGGATGAACACAGCAGGCCAAGCAGCATCTCAGGAGCACAAAAGCTGACGTTTCGGGCCTAGACCCTTCATCAGAAAAGGGGGATGGGGAGAGGATTCTGAAATAAATAGGGAGAGAGGGGAAGGCGGACTGAAGATGGATAGAGGAGAAGATAGGTGGAGAGGAGAGTATGGGTGGGGAGGTAGGGAGGGGATAGGTCAGTCGGGGGAGGACGGACAGGACAAGGGGGCGGGATGAGGTTAATAGTAGGAAATGGAGGAGGGGATAGGTGAGAGGAAAAATAGGTTAGGCAGGCGGGGACGAGCTGGGCTGGTTTTGGGATGCAGTGGGGGAAGGGGTGATTTTGAAGCTGGTGAAATCCACATTGATACCATTAGGCTGCAGGGATCCCAAGTGGAATATGAGTTGCTGTTCCTGCAACCTATGGGTGGCATCGTTGTGGCACTGCAGGAGGCCCAAGATGGACATGTCGTCTAAGGAATGGGAGGGGAAAGTTGAAATGGTTCGCGACTGGGAGGTGTAGTTGTTCATTGCGAACCGAGCAGGTCACAGATTGCCAGATCCTCACGGGCAGGTTTGAGGTCAGCACAAATGCAACTGTTTCACCATTTGTTGCATATCTAACAGAAAAAAAAGTATCTTAAACCCCTAAACAGGTATCGTTCAAATCAAATTCCAATAAAAACAATTCTGTAATTATTTACTGCATTATTCCCTTCAAATTTAATGTGCAGCAAGTTACAGATTAAGGGTTGTCCTTTTATGCAGTATTTTCAGGCAATGTAATTCACTTCCTGTGGTCAAGGGGTAGCTGAATGCATTTGATACAACAAATATTAGGGGCCCCTCGCAACATTCCAGCAATGGAACTGAACAGTTCTGCTTCAGAAATAGTCTTACTCCTAGCCAAGCTGTTCCAGTAGAACTACAACACTGGCATCCACCCAGAATTGTCACCACACGCCTGAGTTTCTCACCCCCCCATTCATTCGAAAAATATGCGTGCTGCTGGCTGGCCAGCATTTCTTGCCCATCCTTAGTTGCCCTTGTGAAGGTGGAGATGAGCTGCCTTCATGAACTGCTGCAGTCCACCTGCTATGGGTTGACCCACAATACTATTATGGAGGGAATTCCAGAATGTTGACCCAGCAACAGGGAAGGTACAGCAATATATTTCAAAGTCAGGATTGAGTGTGGCTTGGAGGGGAAGTTGGAGGTGGTGGTGTTCCCATATGTCTGCTGCCCTTGTCCTTCTGGATGGAAGCAGTCGTGGATTTGGAAGGTGCTATCTGAGGTTATTTGGTGAATTTCTGCAGTGCATCTTGCAGATAGTACACACTGCTGCTACTGAGCGTCAGTGGTGGAGGGAGTGGATGCTTGTGGGTGTAGTGCCAATCAAGCAAGCTGCTTTGTCCTGGACGGTATCAAGTTTCTTGAGTGTTGTTGGGGCTGCACACATCCAGGTGAGTGGGCAGTATTCCATCACACTCCTGACTTGTGCCTTGGAGATGGCAGACATGCTTTGGAGGAATCAGGAGGGAAGTTACTCACCACAATATTCCTAGCTTCTGGCCAGCTCTTCTAGCCACAGTTTATGTGGTGAGTCAAGTTGAGTTTCTGGTCAATGGTAACCCCTAGGATGTTGATCGTGGGAGATTCAGTGATGGTAACACCATTGAATGTCAAGGGGCAGTAGTTAAATGGTCTCTTGTGGGTGACGGTATTGGCCTGGCATTTGCATGGCACAAATGTTACTCGTCAATTGTTAGCCCAAGCCTAGATACTGACCAGATCTTGTTGCATTTGAACATGGACTGCTTCAGTATTGGTGGAGTCATGAATGGTAAACATTGCACATCATCTACGAACATCCCCAGTTTTGACCTTATGATGAAGGGAAGGTCATTGATGAAGCAGCTAAAGATGGTTAGGCTGAGGACACTAACCCGACGAACTCGTGCAGTGATATATCCTGGAACTGAGATAACAACCTCCAACAGCCATGACCATCTTCCTTCGTGTCAGGTGTGATTCCAACCAATGGAGCGTTTGCCCCCTTGATACCCATTGATTCCAGTTTTGTTAGAGGTCCTTGATGCCACACTCTGTCAAATGCAGCCTTGATAGAAGGGTGGTCACTTCTGCAGCTCTAACAACCCTCCAAACATTTGACACTAACTAGCACATAGATTGTCTGTAGATATGGTGACATTTACCCTTTTTGACATATTTCTTCAAAAATTCAGAGCTGAAATGCATTAAGGCTTCTTAGAAAGTACCTTCCAAACCCATAACACGCTACCATCTGGATGGGCAAAGTTATCAGATATATGGGAAAACCACCGCCTAAAGGTTGCTCCCGAAGTCACTCACCAACCCACCTCAAACATATTGCTGCTGCTTCACTACTACTCTGCCACTATCCTGGAACTCCCTTAACAGCAGTGAATGCCACCCAAACCAAATGGACAGCAATAATTCAAGGCAACAGCTCAGCACTGTCTTCTCAAAAGCAATTAAGGATGGGAAATAAATGCTGGTCCAGCAAGCGAAGCCCATATCTCCAAAGATTTTTAAAAAAAAACTTTTGTCCATTATTAATAAAGAAACACATGATTGCTTTATAACATCTTTATGAATAAAGTAATTAACTATTTTTCTACTTATTTACACATCCACAAGTTACTGATACTTCAGAAATGATCAAGATATTCTTTTCAACTTCTGGTTAAATCTCTTTTGTAGGTATATCCATTAAATATTTTACATTACTTGGACTCAGTTTAGCTGATGGGCCAGATTTTTCATACAGCTGGATTTAAGTTGCAGGTAATTTTCCCAATGCTCCCAATTAGCCTACAGTCGGTAGAAATGGAAAATATGCAAACTTTGTTGGGTGGGATAATGGAGAAGACAAGAGCGAGAGAGAGAGAGAACCTCAAAAGAGAAGTAGAACAAGAGAATTTGTGATCTGCACACATATAGCTTCTTGTACAAAAGCATCAGATTCTGGGATAAATCCTTCCTTGCTTCCAGTTTCATAAATGATCTGCAATCAATTGTGCATCCTTCAAAACAGAAGGCCCACATGATCAGCACAGTCATTTTTAAGCATTACTGGATCCTTCCACTGGGCTGAAATTACAAAATTAAGCCACAAATACAAAGCACTGCATTGTGATATTTTACTACATTGAATTGTTGCATAAATACAAGCCATTGTTTACCAGCTAAAACAAGTTTAAAAGAAAAATTGCATTATATACAAAAGAACAAGACATAACCACAGGTCTATACTAAATTGTTTTATTTTCCACTAATAGCACTTGCTGAATCAAAATATCTTCCACAAGTATTTTCTTAGCTTGCAAGCTTCATTTGAAATAATAGTCAGTCTTTTGTTAAAGCTAGCACCAAGTCAACCATGCAAGATCTCACCACTATGTTGATGACACCACAGTTGCAAACCCTGGGCAAACATGAACAAAACTCTACAAATATGTTATGTATAGCAAGAAAAAATTTGACAGTAACTCTAGACATTTAAATTGCAGATTAAATGACTATGTTTGTGCTAGATTTGTTCTCATTATTTCGCAGTACAACATTTGTGACAGGAAGGTGAAATATGTAATAAAGAAATATTGAGCATTTTGCTATTTGGTTTCTTTCTTTAGAAGGGTTCCATTTATCCCTAAAAATGTTTTTAAAAATTAACTATATTTAACCAGGAAAAGGCTTGCAGTGTCACTTTTCAAATCAATTTGCCTGATGGAGTTGACGTTGAGTTCAGTTTCAACCATAATCTCATTTCCAAGTGGTTAGAAAACGGTCATCGTGTAGAACAGGATTTCCTGCACTGACTTGTATTAATCTCGATATTGAGTTCATGCTTGGGATAGTATGGCTAATGTATTCAATTACATGTCTGTACTTGGGAATGTGCCAATTATATAACAGAATTTATCTTTTGTGCTCTAAAGTTTTACAAATTAAACCCTACTTTTATTAAACTGTTAATTATTTTATTAGAAAACATTCAATTTCAAAAGTATATATTTTCAAATAGTATCATCATTTGGGAAGCAAATGGAGAATCACTTAATTCAATAGCTTTTATTAATATTTTCTCTAAAACAGTTATATATAAATTTGTGTACAGAGCATTAATGCTATGTTACAAACATATGCAATAACTTCCCAGTCATTCTACAATCATTAAACATGCAGATAGCTAGCAGTTCTTGCCAATAAAGTTATGTTCCAACAACTCAGGATTAACTGTTACAAATTCTCTACTCAGATGAAAGGCTTTAGCTTAGGTTTAACCAGATTGCTTTAAATTAATGTACTCCTGGATCTAAGCCTTATATTTGCAATCAAAATAAAACGTATGCATTCCCCAACTGCAGTTTACCAAGTTCCTATAACAAAACCAAATTATGTGGAACTGTTCCAATTGTGATGCATGTTCAGTATTCTGCTAACTGAATCAAAATGTTAAAATCAAAACCATGCTGACACCAAATTGCAAACTCCAGAAGAATCCATATTTTTCTTTAATATTTTATGTATTACAGGTATTGCAACAGTATATGTAGCACATAAAAGAAGTGTTAAAAGGAGAACAAAAAGAAAGCTCTAAAGTAAGGGAGATGAGATGCTCAGTACAGAAGCCAATTGAGATAGAGGACTGATGAGATGAACTGTTCACAATTGCACTTTAGTCCAGTTCAAGATTTTATATTAAGAGCGTGAGCAGATCGTTCATGATGCCAATCACGCAATTTTATATAGCGTGGGCTCTGCAGTTCTGTGATAAACCTTTCTCTGTGGAACATAAGAGAGAGAAAAAGATGAGGAAATAAAAAAAATAAATAAAACAGCAGATTTAAGCTAAGAAAAAAGCCTTATATTCTTCATTACTAAAACTGCAGAAAGATCACAGATTTAGGAATAAATTTAGGTTTGATTTAGTGCAGGCGTACATTCGTATCATTGAAGAGACCATGTTAAATAAACTTCTAAACTGTTCAAATATCATGTGGATTCTGTAATGTCATAAAAAGTCTAGGTCATACATATGTAAAATTGACAATTTATTTTACAGCTAGAGCCAAATACCACACGTGAGAAATGAATCTGCTGATACCACATATACATGATGGAGCTGAAATTAAAGCGGCCAATAAAACAAATATCAAGGAGATAAAGTCACTTCTGAATGGGCTATTACCAAGCCAGAGCAGAAAAAAATCTCCTTGATCAGACTGGTATAGCTTTGATTCCAAATGTATGATCAAGTAACTTTAGCCTTGAACATGAACCAGGACCCAAATGTGCCTGAGTATTCGGAGCATATTTTCTTAAAAAGATTTTGAGAGAGAAAGTCATTACAGAACACAAGATTATTTGGTTCATCAACTGCATGCCAGTCACAAGGGTTACAAGAATCAATTAAGTTAAAAACTCTGCACTCATTGTAAAACTTAATATATTTTTACTGGAGAATTAGAAAAGGAGTCTTTCTGAAACATATGACTTGACCATAAATGTATTTCCAGAAAACTCAGCAGTTTAAATCTTCTTCAGGAACATTGTTACTAACTGTCTGAGCCACTGAAGACCAGGCACTTCACTGGACAAATGCTCATACAGTCACAGGCTCCATTAATTTACACCTGAATTATCTTTCAGCATCCTGGACAGCAGAGAATCCGGTCTGCAATTGGGAACTTTAAAATGGTTTGAATGGGTGGGCAACTTATTCACGTAGACCACGCCAGCTGAATATGGGTTCAGATGAACCTTCGATATCAGGGTTTAGTCAAGGTACATCCATGTTCATTTTAAATTTACAGCTGCCTGTTTTATAGATGTAAAACGAGACAACAGCAAATTTAATTTCTGCAAAGTTATAGCAATTATTGCTTACTGAAACTGGTTCATTTTCAGAGTACTCCAGGATAACCTAGTTTAGTTTATGTTTGGGGTATCAACTCAAATGTTAGGCTTTGAAGTATGTATTTTATCCTTCAATTACACATCACTGATGATCAACACACTGCATTCATTAATGAGTCCTTTGGATTTTTTTGTTCTTTAATTTCAAAGACGTTTTCAACAGATTTTACAGTATTAAGTTTTAATTTCCAGTGAGTGAACACCCCAGTCTGGATTCCTCAAAGTTTATTTTGGTCAGGGAATTCATAGTGATTAGACTCATTTAAGATCCATAGGTAACCAAGAAAAATTAGAGGACTCTCAACTCCCGGTAACTTTTAAACTAACTCCCTAACTATACTTCCACCAAACCATTACCCCCAAGCACTTAAAACAAAGAAAGTTGCACCTTCCTCCAGGTCTGACCAGTGATTCTCACTTTTATCCCCTCCCCCAACCAACATATCAGACATAGAAGAGACCCTTAGCCCTTCAATGTGGTCCTAAACCCTATCACCCTCAACCGACAGATCTGAAACTCCTCCATCCCTCTCCCTTGACCCAACATCATCCCCACCACCCAGCCAACCGGACTTTCTGAACGCTACCCTCTCTCATCTTTGGCTCAACATTCCTCCCTCCATCCCATTACACTCAACAAATACCCAACCTCCAAAAATAAATTCACTTAGCTGGCACGACCTACTTGACCCACTTGGCAACTCATGTGGCACACCACCCCTCACCCAGCATACATACTACTCCATGAACACCCTCCTCTCACCCATATGGCACATTACTTTTCACATACGAGCACTAAATTTGACTTTTATACTTAATCACTCACAGGGGCTGCCAAAGTGGCTAGTTTGTCGCTGGACATGTAAAAAAGAGAGAATACAGCACATTTTCTGCTGTAAAGAGGGGTATGGTTTTTATCTGAACACTCTCTGCTGCTGGATTCAAGGATTCCTAGGCAGGTTCATGACAGGAGGCTCCTGCCCAGGAATCTCCAACACTGAAGACATGTAACGTAGAGTCCCAGAGTCCTACACCACAGAGACAGATCCTTTGGCCCAAACTGCATAACAGTTCCAATAATCCTAGCCTTCCAAAATTTTTTGTTTTGAGGACAATATGTAGTCTTACCCCGCACCCAGTGCCAACCAAAATATCCACCCACACTAACCTCAGTTCCCTGCACTTGGCTCACATCCTTCTAAACATTTCTTATCCATGTATTTGTCCAAACGCCTTTTAAATATTATTAATGTACCCACCTCAGCCACTTCTGCTGGCAGCTCATTCCATATGCATATCACCCTCGGTATAAAAAAGCTGCCCATCAGGTTTCCAACTATTCTTTCCCCCCTTAAACTGATGTTCTTAGTCCTCAATTCCTCAACCCTGGGAAAAAGACTGACTGCATTCACCCTTTTCATGCCTCTCATGATCTTATACACTTCTAACAAGATCTGCCCTCAGTTTCCAGCACACAAAAGAAAAGTCCTGGCTCGTCAATGTCTCCCTATAACCCAGTCCTGTAAGTCCTGGTAACATGCTAGTTAATTACTTCTGTACTCCTTCCAGTTTAATAATATCCTTCCTATAGCAAGGTGATCAAAGATAAGAGTTAGTGAGTAACTAATATATGGTCAATGAGTATTGAAGTGATTTTGCCAAACTCTACATCACAGACTAAGATTAGTACCAACTGTCTGAGCAGGTATATAATCACCACAATGCTTATAGCGGTTGCTGTACAGAGAAAACACAAATTATAACACATCAGTCAGTTACATATTGCAATGCACAACGAGATTGGGGAGCGTGCAGCGTAAGACTATACATTGTCCTTATTAAAAAAAAGTTAGAAGGTTAGGCTTATTGGAACTGCTATAACTGCAGATATAACTTAGCAACCACTATAGCTATATTTTTGTCCTTCCTTTGTACTTATAATGACAGAAATGCAAACTTGTCAGTGTAATTATACTATTCCTCCCAGTCATGGTGTTCACAGAAGAGTGTAATTCTGATCAAACAATCGGATACCTTTAAACAATTCTGACTGTAAATACAAAAATCTGAACGAATGAGGGAAATATCTGGACGTATGTACAAGATAACGCATATAACGTCGTATATAGAAAACGTATAATGGGCTCAACTGAGCAGAATATTCATTAAAGTGTCAAAGTTACTTTTATTTAACGGAATGGCTTATTATACTCCTGTTCCACCAGCAAGATTGGCCTTCACTTTTGTCTTCTACATCTTACCTGGCCTTTTTAACAACGTCATCATCTGGATCGCGCACTGAAATTAATCGGAAAAAAATATGGGGTGCTCAATCAATAGCATGTGCCAATTCAAAGTCAAAAACACAGACTAAAATAGACTTTAAGATTTTTTTACCTGTAATTGGTCATATTGAAATATGATTCCCCATATATTGCTTTCATGCACACTGACATTTCCAGCATAATTGCTCTTTTTGGGGAAAAGAAAATTCTCTATAATTAAATTGATATAATCCGAGATGGGGAGACAGTGATGTAGGGATATTATCTGCCTTGTAATCCACAGAGCCAGGTTTGAGTTCGGAGAATAAAGGTTCAAGTCCAAACATAGAACCTACTGGAATTTAAATTCCATTGTTTAAAATCTGGATCTGAAAACTAGTCTCAGTAATTGCAACTATCAATTGTTGCAAAAACTCATTTGGTTCACCAGCGACATTAATAGAAGCAAGATAATAAAATGTGAGGCTGGACGAACACAGCAGGCCAAGCAGCATCTCAGGAGCACAAAAGCTGACGTTTCGGGCCTAGACCCTTCATCAGAGAGCAAGTTGGTTTTCCTAAAGAATCTAGCCTACATTGATTCAAGAACAACAGGCACATTATCCAAGAGCAATTATGGATGGACAATAAATTTTGCCCTCTTCAACAATATCCACATCTTGTGAAATAATAATCTAAAAAACTAAATATTCATCATGGAAGTCAACTAAGGTTATCTCATGTAATTGAGAAGCAAAGAGTTTACATCAGAACATAGATTAAATTCATAGTCACAAAACCTAGTTGATAGCATAGATTATAATTGCTTATTCCAAATATCTGCATGCAACACATCACCATTTAAATGGATTTCTGAACTAAATTAAATTAAATCATGATTATATGCTTGGGTATTTCTCCAGTTTTGAAGTGAAATAATTCTTGGATAAAATAAATTGCTAACTTAAATTTATCTACTGTTCTAGAAACAGTACTTTTCAATACTTAACAGGAAATTCTCTAACAGCAATCCTGTTTTGCTTTGATTTCTACCTTATTCACATATAACCATGTCCAATGATTATTCAGAAGCACAATATAAGCTTGAAGTCATCAATAACTGATGCATTAAGATATTTGGTGTTCCTGAATTTACTCATACTGACTTTTTGCATAAAAACTGAAGTGATAAATTAGTTGAGTTTAATTTCATTATTTTGTAACCTATAGTGAAATTACTAGCTTATACTCTTTATTTATGCTTATACCCCAATCACAGTCACACTAATAGCCTCAGTCTCCTAACTGCCATGCTATGCACCTCCAAATATCCAAAACTGTGGTCCTTACATATGTAATTCATTAGCTCCAACTTCTCCACCCTCCCATTACTTCCCATTTTGAATCGTTTCCATCCACAGCCTTATTCCAACATTATCTCAGCAACATGCTCCCAAACTTGTATCCATGAATAATCTGATTTTCTGACTTTGGCCTCTGGTGTATTTCACTCCATCTAACAACGAGAGACTTCATGGCTGTACTTCAGTCCCCAATTGCAACTATTTTGACATTTTATTCATAAGATGCATCACACAGTTGATCTTCAGCATTTGCAGATGTGGATAGTAACCAATTATGTCCTGAAATAACTATTTGACATGCATGTTTGTTACATCATTATGTATTAATGATGCCAATAGACTTACTGAAGTCTGTACCAGTCAACTGAGCAAGGATACGGAAAGAGCGAGACTGTGTTGTCCCTGTTTTTGGCTGCCAATCCTCAGTGTCCACCATTAGTCGCTTCTTACTTGCGTCATTGGGGATGATAACACGTTGGTCAGCTTTGACAGAATGCCTAAATTATGTGGTTGATGAGTTTAAAAGCAATCAGACAGAGAAAGAAGTGAAGGGAAGAGAGACAAAGCAAAAGCAATAGTAAAGTGTGAGTATGACCTCAGGACATTCCACTGCATTTCACAGCTAGCTTTGATGGGATTCACTGTTATGATGCAGGGTAAGTTCCTGTCATTTTCACCAAGTTTTGTCTCCCAAACAGCAACAAGATGATCCATTTTGTTTTTTTAAGTGATATTGGCTGAAGGATAAGTACTAACTGAAAGATCATAGGAATTAATTACCTGCTACTCTTCGAATAACCTCATGGGATCTTTTACATCTCCCTTACAGAGCAGCCAGAGCTTTATATAACAACTCAAATGAAAGACAGCACCATTAACTGTGCCAACTTGGATTATGTGTTCATGTCTCTGGAGTAAGACTTGAAATCAGAACCTTTTACTTCAGTAGCAAGAATGCTACTAACTCAAAGCTGACATCTAAAACCTTCAGAAAAAAAAGAACAGTAAGCACTCTCACTGCAACTACTACTAAAAAGGCAGAAAGGTTCCATTCAGTAAATACCACATAGAGGAAGATCTGAAGTGCTACATTATATTTTAACCTGTTACAGAATGTTTCTCACTTTAAGATTATTTGTTGCTCACCATCTTGTTACAGCAAAAGACAGAAAACAGTCATAACCTGATTTCAGAGATGTCTAACAGTATTTTCCATTTACAAAACAAAATCATCCGAGAAAAAGGCAACGGTAATCAATTTAAGAAAATGTCACAAGACAACTGGAAGCATGTGACAGCAACCAAGCTCTGATGTATTTTGGGTTGAGTTCTGCTACAATTAGTTCAAAACAATTTCCCGTCAAATGGCACTTTTCACAAAATTCAACTAATGCATTTCTCTTCATACACCTCCTGTTAAATTTTGAAATTAAACACTAAGGTTAAAATTGGAAAATAACCTTTTCCATTGATCTTGGATTGATAGAAAACGAAATGGTGCTTTTAGAGCACAAAGTTCTAATACACAGGTATTGGGAGAAATTAGAAAGATTTTCACAAGTATAGGCACAAGATTATTAATTCAGATAGCAGCTTCAATGAGCCAGCAAGACAGTCCTGGAGCACCATTCTGTATCTAGTAGATCTCATCAGAACACACAGATGCACAAAAATAAATTCGACCAACAGGCCACATCATTTTGAAGGTTATTAAATATTCAAGAATTATTTTGAAAGAATAATATTCAGGAGATTTTTCTTAAAGTGAGAAAAAAAAACAACACTGCATTTCAATTGAGTAACTTTGATATATTCAACTCTCTTAACACTGACTCCAGCTGCTACTTAATTACATCTCATCAAACAGGGGCAACAGTATCAAAAATTGTATAAGAGATAATGGGAACTGCAGATGCTGGAGAATCCAAGATAATAAAATGTGAGGCTGGATGAACACAGCAGGCCAAGCAGCATCTCGGGAGCACAAAAGCTGATGTTTCGGGCCTAGACCCTTCATCAGACAGGGGGATGGGGTGAGGGTTCTGGAATAAATAGGGAGGGAGGGGGAGGCAGACCAAAGATGGAGAGAAAAGAAGATAGGTGGAAAGGAGGGTATAGGTGGGGAGGTAGGGAGGGGATGGGTCAGTCCAGGGAAGATGGACAGGTCAAGGAGGTGGGATGAGGTTAGTAGGTAGGAAATGGAGGTGCGGCTTGGGGTGGGATGAAGGGATGGGTGAGGGGAAGAACAGGTTAGGGAGGCAGAGACAGGCTGGACTGGTTTTGGGATGCAGTGGGGGGGGGGGGGGAGAGGGCAAGAGCTGGGCTCGTTGGGTGATGTAGTGGGGGAGGGGACAAACTGGGCTAGTTTTAGGATGCGGTGGGGGAAGGGGAGATTTTGAAGCTGGTGAAGTCCACATTGATACCATTGGGCTGCAGGGTTCCCAAGTGGAATATGAGTTGCTGTTCCTGCAACCTTTGGGTGGCATCATTGTGGCACTGCAGGAGGCTCATGTTGGACATGTCATCTAAAGAATGGGAGGGGGAGTTGAAATGGTTCGCGACTGGGAGGTGCAGTTGTTTGTTGCGAACCGAGCGGATGTGTTCTGCAAAGCGGTCCCCAAGCCTCCGCTTGGTTTCCCCAATGTAGTATCAAAAACTTCCTTTATCACATTATTCTGAGTAATCAAAGAATGCCACCAGTATTTCATTGAGTCATGCAGATCAGGAAGACTATGTAGATCACAAAACAAAATCCAATTACCCAAAAGGTACACTCCTCTGCAATATGGCAAACCAGTTAAATTATATTCTTGTGTGAGTGCACACCAAACTAAAAACACTATTTTTTTGCATGGCAACTCCAGCTTATATATGCTTGAAAATTCTGAAACACTCCTCCAACCTCCCAACACAGCCGTTCTTTCCTCTCAGATTGTCACATGACAACTTAGTCATAGTGTCAGAGATATGCAGTGCACAAACGACCTTTCTTTGATCCAACTTGTCCATGCTGACCCGATATCCTGAATAAATCTGGGCCCATTTGCCAGCATTTGGCCCATATCCCTCTAAACTCTTCCTATTGAAATACCCATCGACATGCCTTTTAAACGTTGTAATTCTACCAGCCTCCACCACTTCTTCAGGTAGCTCATTCCATACACTCACCACCCCCAATGTGAAAACACTGCCTCTTAGGCCCCTTTTAAATCTTTCCCCTTTCATCTTGAAACCTACACTCTCTAGTTTATTCCTCCACCCCAGGGAAAAGACTTTGTCCATCAACCTTATCCATGCACCTCATGATTTATAAACTTCTATAAAGTCATTCCTCAGCCTCCAGCGCTCTAGGGAAAATATCCCCGATCTATTCAGCCTCTCCCTATAGTTCAATCCCTCTAACACTAGCAACATCCTTGAAAATCTTTTCTGAACTTTTTCAGGTTTTACAACATCCTTACAATAGCAAAGAGGCCAGAATTACACACAATATTCCAAAAGCGGCCTAACCAATGTCCAGTACAGCAACAACATGACCTCCCAACTCCTACACTTAATCAAGGTGTTCTGAGGAAGAGTCACCAGATCAGAAATGTTAACTGTTTTTTTCCTTCACAGATGTTACCAGACCTGCTGAGCTTTTCCAGCAACTTTGTTTTTATTCCTGATTTACAGCATCTGCTGTTCTTTTGGTTCCTATACTTAATGCACTGGCCAATAAAAGGCAAGCATACCAAATGACTTCTTCATTATCCTATCTACCTGTGATTGCACTTCCAAAGGAACTATGAACCTGTTATGACCTACATTCATTTCTTAACCGCATGCTACTTGGACAAGACAGAATGGTAATTTATGAAAACCAAAACAAAGGGGTGGAACACAAAATGATCAGGACAACCTTGATATTCAGTTTGTTGATTTTGTACTGATTCAATTTATGGAACTAAATGAAAAGCCTGAACTGCTCAAAACAAAAATTAAAGAAATCTTCATGCAATTTAAAGGCACACAGATATTTGGATTTTCTGTTCAAAGAAAAAATAAAAATCAACCCTGGAAAGGCAGCCAAGTTTATACAAGTTCAAACCATGCTAAAGATTTACAATGTTTGCAAAAGAAACATTTTTAAAATGCAAGATGTTAAAATTAAGAAATTGCACAATTGCCCCATAGTTATGTTTTAATTCTTGGTAAAACTTGACCATTTACATTCCACACAACGGCAAGGAATTGAAAGCCAACCATGTTCAGGTTTGCAATTTTCATGCTTGCTCTACTTACCTATAGTCAGCAAGATCGTAAAGCATTTCTTCATCTCTAAGAACATGAAACTTGGGACGATTCTCAGATTTCTCCTCATTTTCACTGAATGCATTACAGTACAAAATCAAAGTACGAACAAGTTAAAAAGGCATGACAAGCTCCAGGACAGAAGCAACAAAAAGAAAATTGATGACTAGAAAGTGAAGAAAATATAATTATCAATAGCAATTTTAAAAAAAAGTGAACAGACTGATTTTTAATTCCTACGTGGGATGTCTGCTTTCTTATCAAGGTCCACATTTGAGTTAATTAGGTCTCAAGGCCATTTCAGGGCATTCATAAGTCAGAAACATTTCCATGGATCTGGAGTCATAGGTAAGCCAGACTAGGTGCAGATAACAGACTTCACTCACTAAGGGGCAGTAATGAACCAGATGCATTTAAAAAAAATCAAAATAGTTTCAATTAGACTAGCATTTTCTGAAAATAAAGTCCCTCAAAGCTGAGAACAAAAAAACCCACTAAGTCATCAGTCAGCAACTGGCTTGGTACAGCTCGCAATATGCATGTTTTAATGCCAACTTTCAAATTGATTAAAAATCCAACTCTATGAGCAAAAGGTTAATTCTTAAATTTCAATTTTTAAAATGCTGGGCCAGCATTTTTTGTTCATCTCTATTTGCCCTTGAAAAGATAGTCGCAAGCTTCCTTCTTGTACTACTCTGGTCCATGTGCTGTAGATTGACCCATAATGTTATCAGGAAGGGAATTCCAGAATTCTGAAACAGATACAGTGACGTACAATGTTATATTTCCAAGTCAGGATTGAGAGTAGCTTGGAAGGGAGTTTGCAGGTGGTGGTCTTCCCATGTGTCTGCTGCCCTTGTCCTTCCAGATTGTTGGGTTATGGGGTCAGAAGGTGCTGTCTAAGAATCTTTGCTCAATTTCTGCAGTGCATCTTGTAGATAATACACACTGCTGCTACTGGGCATCAGTGGCGGACAGGGCAGTTTTTTTTTGGAAATGTGGTGCAAATCAACCAGGTTGCTGTGTCCTGAATAGTATCAAGCTTAGAGTGTCGTTGGAGCTGCACCAATCCAGGAAAGCGGGGAGTATTCTATCATACTCCTGACCTTGTGCCTTGTAAATGGTGGCCAGGCTCTGGGGGCTCAGGAGGTGAGTGATTCACTGCAATATTCATACCCTTTGACCGGCTTTTGTAAACCCATATTTATGTGCTGAGTCCATTTGAGTTTTTGGTCAATAGTTGGCCCCCCGGACACTGATAGTGGGTGTTTCAGCAATGATAACACCATTCAATGTCAAGGGACAGAGGTTAGATTGTCTTTTATTGGAGTTGCTCACTGCTTGGTTTTTATGTGGCATGAATATTACTTGCCACTTGTCAGGCCAATTCTGGGTATTGTCCAAATCTTGCTGCATTTGAACATGGTCTGCTTCAGTATCAGAGGAGGGGTGAATGGGGCTGAACATTGATTGTGCAATCATCAATAAACATCACCACTTTTGACTTTATGATGAAAGGACGGACGTTAAATGATGCAGCTGAAGACAGTTGGCCTAGGGCACCACTCTGAGGAACTCCTATAGAGGAAACCGCCATCCAATAACCACAACAATCTGCTTACGTGCATGAATGACTCCAGCCAGCAGAAATTTTGCCCGCTGATACTCACTGCTTCCAGTTTTGCTAGGGCTCTTTGATGCCACACTCAGTCAAATGCAGCCTTGATGTCAAGAGCTGTCACTCTCACTTCAGTAATGGAGTGTGTGGAAAGGTATGAGATGTTTCTTAAAATACATTATTTGAAAACATTATGCCTTTATTATTTGTGCCAGTTCTTAAAAAAGTCAGTCATCTGCAACTATTCTTTTTAAGATTATAAAAAAACATTATGATAACACTCGTATTTGGAAAATCATTGTCATATGGCGTTTGAAATGTTTACATGGAATCTAAAATAATACTGCTTGCTAATTGACAAAATGCTGAACTCTAATTGAAGCATTTTGTAATAGAGAGAGAAGGAAATGCAATAAATAGACCAGACTGCTGGATGGAACGATAAGGCAATTATAAGTACTGATGACTTAATTCTGAAGCACTTCAAATATGCTACTTCATAGATAGAGTGATGCAAGATTAAAAGGAGGCAAACGAGGAATGTCTGTAAAGATCTAGGACCAGACTAGATATGCCCATCATTCTGCCATTCATATTTGTAGATCCAATTTCACTTAACAATTGTGTTAAAGTAATAGGCTTTTAGTCTTCAAACAGCTAGTTACACTGATTAAAGAATCCAATGAAAACTTTAAGGATGAAAGATGGATCGCATTTTAGTTCAGCCTTTCTTCCCTTGCCACTTACAAAGTAAGGCTGTGTAGATCAACTGTAGTTGCAAACAATGGCAAGATACTTTTTGAAAAAAGTGATTCATGCATTAATTCATCCTTCTGACCCCTAACCCCAACAGCTGGAGCATCCAAATGTTTGCTGTTACAATAAAACCACAGGTCTCCAAAGTATGGGGTCATTAATAGTTGCCAGCATGGCATCAGTTATCTGCTCCTCATTTGTGCACTGTGACTTATTTACTGCTATCGCTCTGAAATCAGTACTTGTATCCTTGGATGTAAAGATTCACCAAACAGTATACAAACATTGTTTGCATCACAAAACATAAGAAATTTGCTTTATTCTGAATGACTAACAGTAACATCAAAATACTTTTTCAGACTTAGATATTTAGACAGTCAGATAATTAAAAATACCAATGGAGATATTAATGTGGGACCTGAAAAGTTATGTAGAAGACAAAACAATAAAAATAAAAGTTGCAAACTCAAGTCCTACAGTTTCACCCTGATGTATAGGGATCTGTGGAATTAGCTCCCTACAGGTCAATTACAGCTCCCATGTCTACAGTTCCAAGCTTATGCTGTGCAAGTATGGGAGGAATTCAGTTAAGAGGAGGGTCCATTGAAAGCACCGGTAGAAAAAAAAATAGATTTTAAAGAAATGCATTGACTTCACGATTCCGGAATGAATTGCAGAGAATAGGACCAAACAACTTAAACTGGAACAAAACATGGTTAAACAAAGGGAAATAGAAAACAAGAGGGAATGAGACCATGAAAGAACGGTGGAGTGCATGTAAGGCTGAACATCGCTGTAATGTTAGACTAGAATCAAAGGTGATGGAGACATTAGCAAATGAGGATGCAGTTTTTTTTCTTAAAAAATGGTGCTGAAAAAGAGAAAGCCAATGTGGATTGTGAAGAGATGGGCAAAAGGAGTTTTGGAATTGAAGTAACATCGATATTATGACCTAGCAAGTTCATTGGAGAAATGGTTCAAGCTGATGAAGGCAGTGAATTAATGCCATGAGTAAACAGGGTTGCATTGGTCTGATGTTTCAATAAGACTCAAAATAAAAGTAACTAGAGAACACACATTTCACTTTCGGCTCTGGACTGAATGAAATACCAGTGTATGATATTGGAATTTGTTTCCGTGTGATCAAACAAGGAGTGAATTGTCTGTTGGAAGTCAAAAAATTGAAGCATCAATTATCCATTCTCCAATTAGAAAATAATTGGCTTCTCGGAAACTTACCAGTCTATCACGTTACAGAGGCAATTGTGGAACTGTGTAAAATGGAATTGGAGCTTGTGATTAACAACATACATATGAAAGCTTATTCCATACTTGTGGACGATGAACAATGAAACTGCTGAGAAGTTGTGACAGGGTTTGACACGGGCCAACAGAAAATTTTGAAATGCAATTTTCCAAAAGCCATACTAAAACGAATACATTAACTCTTTGTCTCTCCACAGACGCAGCCAGACCTGGCTGAGATTTTCCAGCATCTTTTTTTTTTATTTGAAGATCTCCAGCATCATTTTTTTAGACAAATTAGTGTTGCGTTCTCTTTACCATGATAACTTCTGTAAGTAATGCCCTTTAACTAATGTTAATGGGGTCCCCACATCATCTCTGCATCCATCATATTAAGATGCTTGCAATATCAACCAAGTAATTTTTATAGTATTCACCTCATGCAGCAATACACCAGAGAAACAGGGACATTTTAGTAATCTGCACAGTGTCCTGTCTCCACAGAGTTGAGTTTTACTGTTCATTTTATTTGCCTTTTATCAACCCCTTCAACACTTTGCCACCTCTCAAACCCATGCTCCAAACTGTTTCCAGCATCTCAAGTTAAAGTATCGTTGTTACATCAAAGAGTTCTTCTTGTATTCAACTTATTCTCCCTCCTTCAAATACATTTCAACTTCACATTCTAACCAATAAGCATGTTGTGCACAACTATGTAGTTAGACTTCTATGTAGCTTAGCATCAGACTTTAATTCAACAGTTGATATGCAGTACTCCAATTTGAAGTGAAATTGAAAATGCTTCCTGGAGAATTTTGAGACAACCATTATGAAAGGTAGTGAACTTGATAGAAAAATAAAAATACCGAGCTGAACTAATCAATGGGTGAAACAGAAAAGCAATAATGTATCTCAGTTAAGATATTACAAATTTATTTATATTTTATTTTGAAAATCTCTCTCTCTCTTTCTCTCTCTGGAAGCAAATATAGAGGCTTTGTTTACAACAGAAAAAACTAAAAATTACTATCTTAAGGCATCTATGATTGTGCCCTTCTACAGTAAATTAGAGTATGCCACCCATATTAGATAAGTACAAAGAAAATGTACTAACTTGATTAGAGTATCCACCTGAAGAAAAAGAAAAATGTACAAGATGAGTTGAATATGAGTGATAGCCAAAAGTTTTTAAATAAGATTGAAAAAGAGAAAATGGCAGTGTAAATAAAAGGATTTAAAGATTCAGGGCTAGATACAGATGGAGGAGGAAGACAGTCTACAGTATCATATATCATATTAGTAACATTCAAGTTTGCCAAAAGACTACATTTCCCTTCGTTGTTTTATCAATAATCTGCAACTGTTTCAAATATCCTTTTCACTTCCTTCTGCATTGTCACGTATGAAAATAGTGAATAATCAGTGAGTCAAAAATATACCTTTGTGTCACCAGAATTGTGGAAAGTCATAACATTTAGTGTCTTCACTATCCGTAAGATTAGCTGACTGTAAAATATTCAAACACACTATTATAAACATCCTGAGAAACAGGTATCATGTGATTCCACTTGACTAATTTGACAGCTCTGTTGACTACATGTATTAGGTACATGCTGAAATTTCCTCCTCCATTCAAAGCATCCATCACAATTTAAGAGAAAAGCCAAGTATTTCTCTTCTTGCCTGTTGTTTTACTTCACAATGCAAGCCGAACTGAAAGTGTCAACCATTTTATGCTGACAATTTACACTTATGTTCTGGAGCCTCTTATGAGAATACATATTGCAGACAAACAAGAGAACAAAAACCGTAAGCAAATCTTTAATTGTAAGAAACTTAGTACACCAATAGGGAAACAAAAGTTCTTGTTTTAAGTCACAGTTTGGTACAATGACTGTAACTGTTATTTGGTCAAACAGTCAGGAATACATGTGTTAAAAAAAAGTAGAACTTTTTCTATTCCCACTATTGCATTAATCCATACATTGACAACAGGAGTAATTAGCTCAGTTGGTTGGGTGGCCATTTTGCACTGCCTGGTGTGGCCGAAAGTGTGGGATTAATTCCTGCATCAGTGAAGGTTATCATGAAAAACAACCTCTTTCTCAACCTCTTCCCTCGCCGGAGGCACGATGACCCTGAGGTTTAACCATCACCATTCATCTCTATCTAATCAGAGAGCAGCCTTGTGGTCCAGTAGGACAATGGCATGGTTACCTTTTACCTTTACATTGACAATGTGGATTAGTCAAATTCAACATGCCACCTCCCTGTAATTAGTGAATATTTAAAATTGACAAAACACTGCCAGTTAGCCATTTTCTAAACTTAGCCACACTCATTAAATATATTCACAACATGCAAAAAAAAACTAAGTAAGGCCACTTGATTATTTTTAGAAAATAAGCACAAAATCAGTTTGATTTTTTTGGTGGTACCACACAATCGGACAAAAGTGAATCAGCAAGACTTGCAAGATTTTCTTTCCTATTGATCTTTGTGTTGATGCTGAAAACAAATTTCACACCTCATTGTAAAATTCTTAATTTCATTTAAAGTAAAAATCTTGCAGTAGTCATAATTAACATTTTGAAGGACACTTTCTCCAGGAACTCAAATTAACAAAAACAAACTTATGACATGAAGCCCCAGCATGTAATTAAATAATTTGTTGTACCTCTGCATGTGTCTGAGATTTTGTTGGCTGCATGCTTACTTTTTCAACTTGATCAAAATTATAGAGCAGATTTAGGGTTTCAGAGTTAGGAGAACAATATTTTGCATCAGCCACAGATATTTTGACATACATATCTTGACAAACACTACCAAAGCTTGCTAACTGAAGCAGTAGGTATGCATTCAAAGGGCCCAATATAGGCCAAGATAAATATATGCCTTTCCAAGTATGGACCTGTGTTGGGTAAGCAGTACTGCATACTTGTTGAATATGACCCTGACCAGTAAGCTCCTTGATAATTTCTTAAAAAAGAAATGTCACAGTTTGCACACGTTACTACAGCCAATCCACAGTTCCAACACAGTAATCTCATGCCAGACTGTTGCGTGTACTTAATCAACAAGTGACAATCTAAATGGAATTAGAGCACACAAATCTAGAACACCTTAGATTAATCAAGTACAACACAATCTGGAAAACAATTTTGTCTGAAATATTTCAAAGTACTATGCACGATAACCAATGCAAATAGATTAATGAGACAGGAAACCTCTATTGATACAAAATGCAAATGCACTCAGCACAGTTGATTAATTAAATTGTTCCAAAATACTTTTGTGAATACTAGATGAAGCAAAAGCAAATCATGGGGAGTTACTTTCAAACAGCAGTGAATTGTGAAACATTTTGCTCACACTGGAAAGGTCACACCTTTAACAAACTTGAAAAATTGCTTCCTTCTTTGGGAATCTAGGATAGTTTGAACAGTCATGCATCATGCAGAAGGTATTCTGATATAATTCATTGATATGTTAAGCATAAATAAAATCAAATTTTTGTGGGCACTTTGATTAAGGCAGTTGTCATTTGAGAGAGGAAAATCTATTGCTGAGGCACTGTGGTTTTTAACTCCAGTTGGTTGTAATTTGTATTTCATCCAGTAGAAACAAAGCTCAGCACTTGGCCACAAAGAATCTTCCCACTTAGTTCTGAAATGCCTGAGTAGTTAAGACATTTCCTAAAAAATTGTTGATTTTTTTAAAAAAGAGAGGCTTAGCAATGGACCTTCCTCTCCAGTGCAATGATTTTGAAACAGCATTTGTGATATATTTTATTGACAGGTTTATATGCACATTCTGACATACCCATTTGGATGCTGCAGTGTGGTTGCAGTTGAGCTGTGTTTTTCTGTGGTTGTGCCATATTGTTGTGTCTGGGATGCAGGTGTGATGCTAGGCAAAGCAGAAGGTGGAGTATATAGGGATACAGGTTTGTAGCTCACTGACTTTATTGGTGTCCCTGAATTTGAACTTTCCGTAGTTGTAACACCAAATGGTCTTGCTGTCTTATTCAATGGCATGCTGGAGTCAAACGAGTACTTCGGAACAGAAGGTGCAGTAAGCATAAAATCCTGAGCAAAAGAAACACACAAAAACTCAAAAAACACCACAAGCAACATGCAGTTATACAGTCAGTCAGTCATTGAGGCAAGACTCAAGCACCATGGAGCTATCTATTAGTTATCGTTATTTAAGAATGTAATTGCAAATCACTGAAGGGCCAATTTAGAAATCCAAGCTGCATGAATACTGAAGGTCAAAAGGTAATTCATTACGTAACATATGCTAATAATTTACACTTGGCCATTGCAAAAATATTCTCAACTTGTCCCTAGAGAACAGCTCTCCATAACAAACACGTTCCCTTGTCATACATTCCGACAAATATGCAATTACATAATGGTTGTCTTAAAAACAGACACATAAATACTTGAATCCTCAGCAACAGGAGATGACCAGTTCAATACACTGATGGGAAAGTAGTGGTTTGAAGTTGCAGACTACTGAATGCATAAGCAGGTATTTTAACTGATTAAATCAAATTGTAATCCTAATTAGGTACAAATAGGTTTAGCACAATAGACCATTGGGATTATCGTGCAAGCACTTCTAAAGGTTTGATTTCATCATGACTTTATTGTAAAAGTAGAGCTGTTAACTCAACATTGCACTGGTGATAAAATCTTGGGTCACCACAGAAATCTACGTCTAGTCCGATACACTAGTGTCTGACTTTAAGTAGCAAAGCCTTGCTATTTTGCCACATGTATCCACTAAACTCTCCAGGCAGACCGACAGATTTTGAGAATCTTAGACTGAATCTGACAGCAGTCTCCATTCTTTAGTATCCTGGCTTATGCATACAATAACTGCCAGGAGACCGTAGTGAACTATATCCTCCTTCAAAATCAAATCAGCAATAGATAGGGAAGAAAAATTGAAATACGGAGGAACATCTACCAGAAATTCAAATATACTTTGACCTTGGATCTTGGACAACATGAACTGCAAACTAAAAATTCAACTAAAATACCATTTATCATTTGAAAGAGAACTGGAGATGGAAACCTAGAAATTTTAGAATGTCGTCATTGCTAGCCTAGTACTGAAATGCAATTAACCTCCATTCTGGTGTCAGTAATAACCTTTAACTGAGTTGATTACTTTCACAGCTAGATTATATCAATGTAGCTTTGGAGTATGTTAATAGCTCTGCTTAACTGAGCCTTGAACAAGGTGGAGGGGGAATCCTGACACATCCAAAATACTTTGCCAAATGTGAACTTTACTCAGCAGTTAAATTCTATGGACAGAGGGTTGTGGAGGAAGTTACAGAGACAGGGATGCAGGGGTTTGTCAACAGTTTTGAGAACAAAAATGTGAATTTAAAAACAAGAGAAGTGTTGCTTAACCAGGAAGCGATGTTGATCAGTGGATCTGGGAGCAAGGGGTGATCGAAGCTTAAGACATGGACAGAGTTTCAAACAAGCTTAAGTTTATATATGGTAGAATTATAGGGGGTTGGCTGAGAGCATTGAATAATCAAGTCAAGGCAAAAAAAGGTATGGATGAGGATTTCAACATGTCACTTAATTTTCCGCTACTCATTCTGAAACTAAGAAATTACATTAAAAAAAACTACCCAAGTCTTTGAGCAAGATGGCAACAACTCCTTGAGTTAGTGTATGAAATTTAGCTAATTTTGTCTGTCATGTACAAAGTGTAATAATTAGCAACTGTATTTAGTATGCAACCACGCAGAAATATTTTCTAACTCACTGGCAGTTCACTAGTCTCAAACTCCACCACATTTCCTGATCATGGAAAAAAAATCAAGTGTAATAACCACTTACAAATTCATTTTCCATTGCGCACCATTTCCAAATTCTAATTGTAACTTCTGATGTTCTAATGGTAAATATTTATGGTTATTTGGTTGGAAAGGGGAAGACTTCTAACGTGCTAAGATAATCCATTATGTGTTCATTGTCTGGGTCATAAATAAAGGCCCATGCCAAAGAACCCTAAGACGTGCAGTGCAGCAGGTATATTAACCCCTATCTGGCTGATAACATTAGTGAGTGCACGTATACTTGCCTTGCATAGCGAGATGAAGAGAGGCCGCAAAATGCACCACAAACATAGCTTCTGATGCTTAGCTAGACTTCAGTACAGCATGGCCAACATATTGTATGGTAATTTGTGGGGCATGCATCGAGACATCAAGATGCACATGAGGAAATGGTCAGCAGCACAAATTTAGACAGGCAACAAATACATTCCTCCAGCTGTTAAGATTGTTAATTAGATGCCAATTACCCATCCCTTCATTACTATATTTTTGTCTCAAAACACCAGTCTCATTAAACATAAAATCACAGAAAAAAAAGAGGTTGGTCATTCAGCCCTTAAGCCTCCTCTGCCACTCATTATGAGCATCCAACTCAATAGCGTGCCCTCTTCCCTCATATCCTTTGATCCCCTTAGTTCCAAGTGCTATATCCAACTCCTTGAAATCACATGATGCTTTGGCCTCAACTGTTGTCTATGATAGCCAATTCCATAGGTTCATTACCCTCTGGGGGATGACATTTTTCCTCATCTGTCAGAAATGGTTTACCCCATTTCCTTAGACAGGCTCAGGTGGATTCTTAGAATTAGCGTAAAAGTTGTATCCACACTGTAGCTCATATTACTCTGATTTGGTACAGTAAAGTTTAAATTTTGGTTTGTTTAAATTGTGGTGTTTTTGGACTCAATACTCTCAGTTACTACCTAGCATCTTTCATTTTCTCCCCACTTCAGAAACTTTATTGGTCACCAGTCAAATTATAACAAATTTGGCAGTTCACTTTGGGATCATAACACATTTCACTGGTCTTCATCCAAGATATTTTCTAATCAACCCGTTCAGCGATGTTATCAGACACCTTACGAGCTGGTGGGTCTTGACACAAGCCTCTTGGTAGTTCTAATGATTGAAGTGTATTGCATAACATCACATCAGATCAATGTCCAAAGAAATGTCTGCAAGTTAATCTAGCCTTTCTTCTGCATGCTTCACCAGAAGACCGAGAATCAGAAATGTTTGCTTGCCATATCAGAGTTAGATTTTAAAACGTGATTCAAAAGGGCTTTCTGAAGTTGTATTGTGTCTTGACACATCACAATTTCTAGCCCAGACACCTTGTAACAGCATAGATGCTGAATAAGGCTGGTTTGAGGGGTAAGATGCTTTAATATTCTGAGAGAGAATATTATGAACATAGTAATTTTTTGAATGCCATCCACTCTGCCCATCAATATGCAACAGAGATGCAACAATAAATGAGATGGCTAAAGACCCAAGCAATTTCTGTCTTAATCCCAAGCCAGCCCAAATTGGGAAATCAAGATCTCCAAATACTATTTAACTATTAGAGGCAACAAAAGCCTCAGTTTTAACTTTTGGTCAGGATCACGGCAAAGAAAGCAGAGTGCCTATTCAGGAGTTCCAGCAGGCAGTCTCAGCCAAGGGGTCAGGGCTCACCATCATGCTGCTTGTCAACTTCTAATTTAAAAAAAAAATTGGAAGAGAGTTGAAAGTGACTGCTTTATGGTCAAGATTAACTGGGGAGTAGGCTGCGTGGCACGAGGGACTCTCAAGAATTATGCCTACACTGTGGAGGGGATGGCTAAAAAAAAGTCTAAAGGTTGGAGAAGCACTCCTGCTCCCTCTGGCTGCACAAGGCAAGTTCTTTTTTGTAGATGCACGAAAACCTTACCATACTGGGTTCCCCTCCTGTTCTCAGAGGGAAAGCCATCACTGTATCCTTGACCCTGCTCAAGCCTCAAGGAACAGAACAGGTGTTGACACCAAAATGGCCCAATCCCAGTGATCTTGGAAAAAGGTAGGAGTACAACTTTATCAAATTAATCAACCAAAAAAAAAGAGGGAAAAAAGGGCGATGAACAAAAATAGTACTAATATCTATTGCAGAAACCCATGCAAAATTGGTGCCGTTTGCTCATGGAAACTCAGGAATTTGTCATTTTCCCCTAGCTTCAGAGATGTAATCGGAATCAGTTTGGACAAATACATCACTACTGAAAGCAAAGATGACAAGTATTATGAAAGCTAGTTAGCCATGCATTAGCAGTCACAGCATAATATTAGGTGGTTTCAACAGATTTAATGCACTTCATGAAGTGGGAATCTCAATATTAAGTCAGTAATTACAAAGACAAAAGCAAAGCAATTTGAATTACTTGACCTCAACAGTCATGCATGATTAAGCAAAGCTGAACTCTAACCTTTGGTATTGACAGGTTGGTGTTTTAATATGCATCCAGGATTTCCAGGAGAAAGGTGAGAAACAAATTATGTCAATAATTGAGATAACATAATCGTAACACTCAATCATGTCACAATCCATTTTCAGTAAGATTCATTTTACACACAGGTACATGTGAGCTTTGGTCGACAAAGTTACAAGAGTTATATTGAATATCCACAATTAAAACAGAATATTACTTGACACAGTCTGCCTTAGCTTATTGTTATTTTTTAAACTAAACATGCATAGACATTGTAGAAAACGTAATCATCCACTATACCTTCTCACCACCACCTCCCGAGGAACGAAGAACTCTGAGAAGAGAAACCAAAAAGAAATGTGTTGAAACATATGGTATGCTAAAGCTCATTAGAAAATTGCACACCAGAGAGAACGTAACACATCAGAGCAAAATCCTGTCACTTGTACTTCCGAGCCACTCTCAAAAGGTGTGATTAAACTTACGTATGCTATTTAAACAAACAACTGCAATGAGGAAATATGAGGACTAGCTCCTCAGATATGGTGTGAACTCAAAATCTTGATTCAAGGATGAATACCTTAAAATGAAAGACATTTTGCTTACCTGCTTTTGAAACTACAGTATTTGTATCACTAGCCCATTTCCTCATTAACAGCAGCTCCTAGGATTTTGATAATGTGATACTGCCATTGAAAGTCACAGGCAATGGTTAAATTTCCCTTGACAGAGATAGTCATCATCTGTCACTTATGTGGTGCTTACCACTCATCAGCCCAAGCATGGGTATTATACAAAGGATTAGCAAGAACTGCAGATGCTGGAGTCAGAGATAACACAGTGTGGAGCTGGAGGAACACAGCAGGCCAGGCAGCATTAGAGAAGCAGGGAAGTTGATATGGAAGGGTCCTGAAATGAAACATCAACTTACCTGCTCCTCTGATGCTGCCTGGCCTGCTGTGTTCCTCCAGACCCATACTGTGTTGTCTCTGGATATTAAACAAATCCTGTTGCATTTAGCCATAGACAGTTTTAGAAGTCAAAAACGTGGTGCTGAACATTGAGCAATCAACAACCAACTCCACTTCTACATGTCATTATGAAGGGAAGATAGTTGATAAAGCAACTGATGGTTAGGTGTAGGACACCACCCTGAGGAACTCCTGGAGAGATGTCCTGGAGCTGAGGTGACTGACTTAAAATAACCCTAAATCATCTTACTTTGACTCCAAACATTGGGCAGATCCCACTTACCACCTTCCCAATTCCCATGGACTAGATGCAACAGTTGTTCGAACGCAGCCATGGTATCAAGTGCGGTCATATTCATCTTCTCCCTCAGATTCAGTTCTTTTGTCAATGAGGTCAGGAAGTAAACTGAGTTGCCCTGACAGAACCCAAAGCTCATGTCTTCAAGAAGATTATTGCTAAGCAAGAGCTACTGGATAGCATCGTTGATGGATACTATCCATCACTTTACTAACAACCAAGAATAGTCTGATGGGTTTGTTATTGGATGGGTAGGATTTGTCCAGCTTTTGGCACCACTGTAAGGTTTTATAATGTTCTCTCACTTCAAGCAACTTCAGCTTTTCAGTAGAAATCTTATATCACTTTAGACCTCCAATTAATGAATACATTTTCGCTTAGAAGGAAGTACATGGCTTGTATCATTACAGGTACTGTTTTTCAAAAACAGTCAGTACTCACATATCTTACTGACCATTGACTATTCTTCCAAGTTTACTGTGGCCATTTTCTGTGTCATCCTTTAATGTCATCATAAAATTTAAAAGCTGGATTTGAGACTTGCCTCTTTCCAGAAGAAATTCAGTCATAGAAAAGTCAAGATTAGGTGGACTATCAGCAAATTGTCTCTCCAAACAAAAATCTGCTTTGGAGAATCAGTAATAACACTGATGTCTGAAATAGAAGTTTGTTTTTCTCACTAGCATAGAAGGTCATCAGCATCAATTAATCACATCAGTCAAAAGCTAGAATAGTAAATAGTAAAATCCAACATATCAGTTTCTCAACTTTAAGAAAAGAATGTTTGCTAAATGAATATGCATGATATTCTTCAAGCCATAAGACACAAGTAGTCATCTTTTACCAATGATGCCATAGTTTCAAGCCGAATGTGCTTCAAGATAAAATTGAAGAGTAGCAGGTGAATCAGATTCTGAAAAAGAATAATATATAATGTAGTGTAAAGACTTTCTTCAATATTGGCCCATCCCTCCTGGAACGCACATTTTTGCAATTACAATCAGCTCAACCACACGCTTATTCCAAACTTTGGATGTTCTTTTCAATATTAAAAGCAAATATAATCTCATCCTAGCTGATCCCAGAATGACCCTAATCTCCGGTCCACGGGATATAAAAGTTGAATGGATATGACAGACTAGGTTGGCCAATTATTGACAAATCTGACTCAGCCAGGGAAAGCAGGCACTAGGTCCTGCCCTCAACTACCAACTACTGACTATGCCAGGAATGATGCACTATGCAAAGAAACACCGTAGCTTCTTTTCTCTACTGCAAACTACCTTCTTAAACCCTTCTGCTTTCTAGTAAGCATTAAAAAAGGAGCTCATGAACAGGGTTCAATCCTGGTGAAAAATCTGATCAGTTATTTCTGTCACTTCCTTGCCTTCCACTGGCACAACAGGTCAAACTGCCTTTTAAAACAGTTTCTTGCCATAGATATTGCATCTTTCTCAAGTTTCTCATCTATTCTCCGCTCAAGCCCTCTCTAAAGTCACCTTATGGAGATCCATCTCCTGATCTATATATTCCTACTAAATTTCTGATCTTCTAATTTCCTTTCCTAGCTCCAACATTAACTGATATTCTGAATTTTTGCTCCCCATATTCATCTGCTTCCTTAAATATCCCACATTCCCTCAAATAAAAACAGGCCTGCCTCTCCCACTCAGCTGGCTCTATTTATAATCTCCCAATCACAGCTCAAACTCATTTATAATCATAACAAAGTGTGAAGCTGGATGAACACAGCAGGCCAAGCAGCATCTCAGGAGCACAAAAGCTGACGTTTCGGGCCGAGACCCTTCATCAGAGGGTTCATCAGCTGATGAAGGGCCAAGGCCCAAAATGTTAGCTTTTGTGCTCCTGAGATGCTGCTTGGCCTGCTGTGTTCATCCAGCTTCACACTTTGTTATCTTGGATTCTCCAGCATCTGCAGTCCCCATTATCTCTCATTTATAATCATATTCTTCTCCTACCCATACCATTAGCTCTGGTGTCCCCTCTGGTGTCTGTTTGTCCTCCTCTTACATCCACACAGTGCTTGTGATATTATCTATATACACACTGATCCCACCCACCTCTACCAATCTCACAACTTGTCACTCAGCCAGGTACCAGTATCAGCCAAAATTTCTTCCAACTAATGACCAGAACCATTGTTGAATTTTAATATTTCTGAAGAACGTGTTAAATATTCATGTTACAATGTGGCCTCAGTTGGAAGGGTGCAGCCACAGTCTGAGAATAGAGTCAAGGAGTTCTACTCCAGCTTGGAAGGAGATGTATCCATTCTAGCTCTTTAAGAAGGAAGTAATTTGTCTGATCGAATGAAACGGTGCTTACCACTATCCTGCAATAAACCTTGACATCCAAGAGGCATGCCTCTTCTGCAGACACCCTGTAGTAGCAAATTCTCTACCTCTAATCAGCAGATTGTCTTTGCTTTGTTTTGGGCAAAAGGGAGAGAGGTAACTACCTCAAAAAACCCTTCAGCATCTGCAGTTCCCATTATCTCTACTCAGTAGCACATAAGGGTAGAGGGTAAAAATACAAAATTCCAGGAGGTGTCAGGTAATATACCACAGTTGTTCTCAGTTAATCAACACCAAGCCAAATTCCCCAGTCATCTACCTCAAATTTCTCCCAGATAGTGACTCGAGAATGAATTTAATTGTTCATAATCTTTAACCTCAGCGAGTTGCTTATTTCTCCTTTTAGAATTCCAACTCAATTAAATGGTTGTAGCAACCCTCATCCATGCTATCTCTAGACTAAATATTCCTGGCCCAGTTGGACATTCCCGACCCTCTGCAAATTTGAAGTCATTCAAACACTGCTGCTTATGTTCCAAATTGATTGTTAATTGTTCATCCAGTGGTTGCATTGATTCTAGTTAAGCAAACCCCTGGAAATTCTCATCCTCAATTTGAAAAACAAGTTCCTCCATGACCTCCATCTACCCTGCACGATTCATTAGCACTCTTTCAACATTTACCACTTGGGAGCAACCAGCTTTAAGTCACTGTATCACTGGTAGCTGTGCATCATGGTAGATGGTGACATTTGAATTCAAAGACCAGGAATGGAATGTTAGTTTAATAAGGACCTTCTAGGCTGGCTTTCATGTGAGCTCATATCCACAGTAGCGAAGTTAACTCTCAACTCTGAGTCCTCAGAAATGGATCTGGGAAGCCATTCAGTTCAAAGGATGGTTTGGAACAGGTAATAAATGCAGATCATTAATGGTTTTAAGCAAATGACTTAGTCTAAAGAAATGAAAGAAAGGCCCTGAATATAGATCAAAGCATTATTTTGTTTATTTTTTAAAAAGCAAACAAGCCTTTTGAACCACACTATTTACTATTGCTGGGTCAACATATTTTATCAGTTTTACTTTAGCAAAAGGACTCCAATCTACACAATGTAGCTGCAGAAAATTAAAAATACTCCCAAGGAAATTGTAAAATGATTGATGAAGTGACAGTTTATAAATATTGCAACATGTACACTGTTCTAACATCCAGATAACTTATCGGGAAACTTAATACGTGCAATGTTATAAACAGGAAACAGACCATGAGCAAATCTTCCTGCGCTCTAAGCCAACTTTTGTTTCAGCCAGCATTTTACAGGCTTGCCAGTGAACACCATACATACATCTGCAGGTGTAACCTGGTGTTTTAAAAGAAACCTTAAAAAATATTGTTTAATGTTTAGCAGTATATTTTTGTATGTCTGAATGCACATAAATTCTGGTGTAACTGCTGTACAAGTTGTTAATGCTAAATGATAGTGATATAACAGCTGACAAGCATTGACCAAAGCGCCAACAAAAAAGAAAAAGGGGTCCAGCAGGTGGGGCTTGGAGCTGGGAAAAATAAGCAGGAAGTCCCAATTAGATGTTCAAATCTCACTCAGGCTTTCTGGACAATCAAATTTATTTGTGAAGCTAATCACCTCTGATACACTGACAGGGTATTCCAAAAGTCTTTTTGAATAAGTTTTTTTAATTTGGTTGCGCTACTGCTCTGGATAGTTTTGAATAATATTGAAAGTGCATCTTTTTATTGTTTAATTTCTGATGTTTCCCCATTTTTCAACCATCTCTCTAGAATGCAGAATTCGTTCTGTTCCGTTGCTTAATTTGGGATTATCCCAACTGCTTTTCTCCACTCTCTCCAATGCACACTTTTCTGAAATTTAACATTATTCATTTTAAATGAGTCCTTGGAGACTGTACGTTCTGTGGACTTATATTCCAGAATCAAATCAGATCAGATCCTTCATTAGAAGTCGATAACCTCTAGTTACTGCCCGGACTACCAAGATTAAGGATTCAGCTTTTCTTCCCCTCTTATTTTGTTACATTTACTGTAATATTGCAGAGGCCAGGGTGCAATCAGCTTTGTTAGGTGGCTGGCTTGTGATGCAGTGTGACACCAACAGCATGGCTTCAATTCCTGCACTTAGCTGACGTTACCATAGAGGATCTTCCTTCTTAACTTCTTCCCCTCAACTCCCAATATGTGACCCTCCAGTTACATTATTGCAAGTTATCTCTAATTGGCGAAGCTTTTATGGTCTGGAAAAACTGTGGTGACTTTACCTTTAATTACAGTCATGCATTAATGAAGACATCTCCCTTACATTGCAGAGGACAAGCACAACATTAGTTGACCAATTCTTTCTACAGGTTTGACTATGACCATGGCAGTTTCATTCTACTCAGCGTTCTGTTCTGACCACTCAGCTTTTGACATCCTACATTATGTCAACCATGTTTAACAAAAACTTGAATAGTTCCTCTTTCTCAGAGTCTTACATCTGATGTGAAACACTGGCTTTAACATCAAAGCTCAATGGTATCTTTAATCAGTGCTGAGTTCAAGGGCTGTAACAAGGATCCTCCCCAGTGTGGGAATCATTACCATTCAGAGTAGAAGGCATACTCTTTAAGGGTAGATGAAGTATTGTACTATTATACTGTGAAGTTATTTAAAAACCCATCCCTCAAGAAATGAAAACTTGCCTATGTCAATGAGAGTTGAAACCATAATCTGTTCGCAATTACAATAATCGTTTGTTAACAATTCTCTGGAGGCTATCACTGCCATTATGAAAGCGAACTTTTAGTGCTGAAGGTTCATACAGTATTGTCATTATTTTGAAACTTTAGTACGTATAGCTTTAAGTTTGGTCAATATTCACATTTGTCAAGGGGAGGCATAGTCAAAAAAATAAGATTCAGCCATAAATGCAAGTTTGTAGAGTGATTCTCGCCATGAAGCTGAGGGAGTTTTCTGTGAATCTTATAAAGCACACCACATTAATTCCCCTTCCCATCCCTAAAATGAGTACCACACTCGGATTTCTGACCCATCATACCACACTGTTCCCAGAACAACTTGTCACTCACCAGACATCAGCAAATTGACTGGTATCCCTGACACAGGCACAAATCTGTAAAATTTTTATTACTGCATGGTCCCTGACAATTGTCCAGATAGTGACAGTAGAAATCCATGCTCCACTTTAGGAGCTCCTGGTTCCTGCTCCTATTGGATTGGATTGCACATAGGTGGGACATCTTCTTCTCCCAGGGCCAGCAGAGAAGGCCACAGATCAAACCATGCCAGCGTGGCCAGAAGGTGCACTAGGTAAAGCAATCTCAGCTATCTGGAGGAACGATCAGCACTGTAGGAAAGACTAATGAACTTCTCCTCTCCATCAGTGTAAGTGCCACTATCTTTTTATTCCCCCCCAAAAGCTTGCACTCACTCTTCGTCTCTGCTCTTGAACCCAGATCACACCAAGGCCCATGCTCTCAGTATCAGTACTGCCTGCATCATCCCTCATGTGCACTCACCCACTCCAGCATGTGACCCCACTAAGCCTGGATGCTTTGTGGTGCCTATTCACTCACTCAGGACACCTCCCCACCTGCACATACAGAGCTGTGCCACTCACTTTCATTCGAGAGAACACAGTCCACAGTCGGGCAGACAAAGCCAAAGGTGGCTTGTGCACTGCCTGACATTTGGTTCCTCACCCTTGTTTGGACGGCATTCTGATGTGACCAGCCAAGCCAGTCCTTGCAATACTATCAGACGCTGCCTTTGACCTGACAGAGGCAGAATGACGATCAAGGACAAGCTACCTAGCTTTGTATCTGCGCTAAACAGCACAACAAAACATCAATAAATGAGACCAGTATCTTTGCCCCGTCAGCCAAAGAGCAAAAAGGCAGGGCATTGCAAACCAGGGATGCTGTGAACATGTAGGTAGGCTCAGTGTGAAAGAACACTAATAGCAAGCAAAATGCCTAGAGATACAGCCTGATCCTTTCAATAAGCTGGGTGCGTATCCATGAACAAAGGATATCCTTGCTTCGATGTTACAATGATCATTGCTGCACTTTGGGCAGCAACTAAGTGCAGAAGCACCTTATAAATTGGGCCAGGAATGTGCCATGGAAGTTTTCAGAGGCTGGCATATATTGGAAGCTAAAGCCCATAGACATGGCATATGTGATCTTTCTCCGCGGAGAATGCCCAGAGATGTTGGTGCCCAATGTCTAACAAAAGGCAGTTAGGAGTAGGCAGCAAGTTGAACATGTCAAGGCTGTTTGGTGAGTTTGGTAAAATTGCAATTGGAATAATAATGGGTGATGGGGGCTGTTAAACAAGACATTTAACAAGCAGTAATACAATCAATTGGGAACTTGTTGCCTAACAGGAATTTCACCATGGAGCTTGTGAAATGCTTACAAACCTGCAGCAAGATGGTCTTGACATCAAGATGGGCCTCACTGAACACCTTGTGATAGCCCACATTTCTCAGATCCCTGTAAGACTGCACTCATATTAGCTCCATGAGTGACATCAGATTGCTTGGAAGGATATTTAAACACATTTGACTGGGTTTTTCTTTAGGGAAAATAAAACCTATAGGATTAATAGCTCAGTGCTTTAGGAAAAAAAAAGGAACTGCTGTTGAAAGAGGTCCCATAATAGTGACAACAGGCTCTTTTAAGCAAAAGAAAACAATCCAGATGTTCAAGCAACACACAGGCTTTTCCCCCTCTCTCACCACCAAGTCAGACAGAAAAAGGCTTTTAAAAGATTAGCAATAAAATTTAGCAGTCTCTAGAAGAAATCCGAGCAGAAAAAAAATGATAAAAAAAGGTTTGGAAGTTTGTGACAGAAAACCTACAGAAACAGAAGTCTTTAAGATGTCAAAGTAAAACAACATTCAAGGCTATTGAATGCATTAGTTTAAAAAGAAATACATGTTATGGAATATGACAGCTGTGTCAGCAGTTCCAGGGTCTCACAAGAAGTGACAGTAACTAATGAAAAAGGAAAAAAGTGAAGGCAGAAGCTTGACGGGAACTAAATTATAGCCATGCCCACCAAACAAGGAACTTTAAAGTGGAAACAGGGTGACCATTCACTAAAGTTTATAGTGTCTATAAGGTTGTTGAAGTAATAGAGTTGAATAAAGTAGAAACTTGCGTTGGTGTCTGGTGGGATTTAGCTTACCACTGAACTCTGGTCCCCTATTTGTTGTTCAAACTCTGACAGAATTTGTTAGGAGTGACACTTTCCTTCAACCCTGCAGTTGAGAGAACATTCACTGACGTGCTCAGTAACTTATTCCACACAATGAAAAATCACTACACAAATTATCAAAGCAAGAGTTTCAACCAAGTCATTTCATGGCCAAAATCCTTGTTTTTTGCTAAAACGCTGGCCGCAAACTTCCACCATTTCCTTCAGAAGAATTTCCAACTCTGATGTAGATTTTCCTACAATTAACTGCTCTCAGTCCACTTTAATCAAGTCCTGTCACATCCCCCTCACTATTGAGTGCCCTACGACTACTATTATTCCTTTCTCTCTGCTTCTTGCTTGACCACTTACACTCTGGATACACGCCTCAGGGGAACCATCACTCTCGTTGTTTTAAAACATATATACATACGTGTACACAGTGTTGTGAGTAAGGTGCACCTTGGGTGTTTCCTAACTACCTTCCTGCCTCCCATCTTCTGAGTGGCGGTCATCTATTTCCTTCTTGGACTATACCTCAAACTACAAAAGGTGATCACTTCTACAAATATGCTCTCCACGTAATCCTCATGAACAATCTGCAGTCACCCCAGCCAACACAAACTCCAAAATACAACACAAGCTGGTTATGCCAGTGGCACTTTCTGTAGATATGATCACACAGACTGAATTTGCTTTCACTCTGCATATAATACATGCTGAGATCTTAATTTCATATCAACACAGCTGAGGCAGGCATTGATGGAAACACTGAATTAGCATAAGTTGAGACTGGACATTAAATGGGCAAGCAAGTGGCATGCCATATGGGTGAGATGATGTTATGAGAGAGCTAGAGGGTAGAACTTATGGAAACTGCAAGGGCACGGCTGCAGACAATTAAAAAAAGAGGGCTTTTTAACCACCCACCTTGACACAGCAGCCCTTACGGCTGCCTTCAAATCTGTTTCTGCAGATGCCACCTACTCCCATCGCGTCCCAACCAACATCACCCAACAAGAGTAAATATCCTGCCATTTGGCAAGTTTCTGCAGGAGAAATAAATAGAGCAGCTAGCGGTGGAATTTTCCAACCACTTCTTCTTGTCTTGAACGGAAATGCAGGCCAAGGATAATATTGATAACAAAATTAGTCGTCATTTGCCTCACCTTGATCGGTGATGAATGAAGTTGCTAATTCTTAAGCCAAGTGAAAGACTGATTTGTCCAATGACTATCATCCCACAGTCACCTGGCAGAAAATAATTCGCCAACAGGTCCCAACTGGTTTGGGCAGGTTTCATGCTTGAACTTTGTGCAAGAGCATTTTGTTGACACATCAACATGTCATGCTCTGTTTAGTCAGAAGGGCTTGTCAACATGAAATAAACTTTCTGCTCAAAATTAGCACCAACAGTTACGACCTTAGAAATTAATCAAGTTTAATACCAATAGCTCAAGCAGTTTTGCAGAATACAATTTACAGTAACTATAGGAAGTGTTTTCAGACTGTTTCCTTTATTCCAACGTTTCAAGAAAAGCATAATGTCGAAGTAAGTTTACATTCCATCAGCTCAAAATGCAGATGTGAATCTTAACTCAAATAGACATCACAAAACAAATGCCAAATTTTATCATTTTCTACCAAATCCTGACTGAATCTGCACTCAAAGCTAATCACGTCCATTTACTAAGGAGGGTTGCCCCATGTTACAGGGAGATTTTCAGATGCAAAGAAGGAATACGCCTTGTGTTTTATCGTATTCTTCAACTGTGTGATTGAAAGGACATTCAACACAATGGAACATAGGAAAATGGCTCCACCCAACTTTACACACACACAGTCAAAAACATATGCATTTGCACCTATCAAATTTGTCCAGCAAATGTCCATTAGATTCACACTGCCACTGCTCTCCTCCAAAACGTGCCTCTCTCCCACCCAAATCATTGGCATTGCACCATCTCCCATTTCTCCTCATTAAATTGTGCATGCCATTTAGTTCTCTACCCCAGGCTGAAGGATATTCAAAGAGATTTGAAGGAAATGGTTTCAAACCTCAATATTACAATGAGGCCAGCATGTTTTTTGTTTAATAAAAAAAAAAGCTTTACTGATTACATTCTCCAATACGACTGGAATCTCAGACTATCTCCTGTTATTAGCAAATTCCCCGAAAACATTGACAAATGTGAAGGACTACAGGCACCACAACCATGGTGTTTGTTAATATACATGTTAAATATCTTAAACAAGAGATTAAATGTAGTATTTCAAACAAACCAATCCTTTAAGTTAGCTCAAACTGCAAAACCAATTCCTATGAATAAATATAAACAAACTAATTCCAGGATAGCTTTCCCATCCAAAATGTTCCATATCCTAAAAGCAGTGGTTGTTATTTAGTACCACACACTGAGTAACATTGAATTTTTAGTTCCACAAGTTTGTCAACTCAAAATAATTTCTCCCACATGAAGGCATCGCACCACTGAAAAGAAAGCAAACACTGAGGAAATTGCAATCTTTAGTCTCTATGTCATGCACATGGCCTCATTCAAAAAACTCATCTCAAGTCTAGATTCCCTTCACACCATATTTGGCAGTCACACTCAATTCCCAAAAGCCAAAAGCTCCGAAATCCTTCTCCAAAATCCCTGCTTCTCTACTTTCCCTTTTAAATCAATTGCTAAACCTCTCAGCAATCCTATTGTCTTAATGGCTTTCACATTGCCCATTGTCAAATTGTGTAAAATAATAGGTAGACTGCAGGACAAACATGCACTCCAAATTCTTAAATGCAAAATATTGACAGACACTTCATCCAATACCGAGAATGGGAGTACTGCTCTGCTCAAGGTGCCCCAGAACTAGACAGAGGCAGGCAAGTGCCAGGGACCAGGCTGTAGAAGAAAAACGAGGAAAGAACAGAGAGAGTGTTTCATGCTATACTTCGGCCGTTGCCAATTTCTTCACAATCTCCCCACCTAAACACTCTTGGAAGGGCTCCTCAGAAGATTTTCCTCAAGGGCCGTTATTGATTTTTTATGTGCAGTATTTTTTCTCTTACCAACACATTCATTTTGTAGTCCAGGCAGGTCATAATATCTCTGTTTCTGTTGAGAGTGTATTTCAAGCCCACAAAAAGCAGAATTAAAGAAAATTAAATGGACCATGTTTAGACTTAGGATGGGTCTGAAACTCAAGGTGGTTATTGGGGGGCATTGCTACGGTGACGAGCAAATTAAAAGGGAGTGAATTCAACAGGATTGGAGGCAGCATCCTGGGACGTACAGGAAGAATAATTCTGAAGGAGGCAACACAACATACAGTTGTTGAAGATTACAGTACATTGGAGGATGCAGGTTACCTGGATTTGAGGTGGGGGTTGGTCAGGGCAATCATCATTCAATCAGACAGATGATGTATAGACTGCCAAATTCAATTATCAATGTGAGCTTCTATTTTCAATTAATTGTTCCAACAGAAGCTCTTCTTTCTCATTTCTCTCCCATGCATGTCTACTACAAAGAGGTATTCTGGCTTTTTTTTTGTAAAATTCATACACTGGATATGGGAGTCACAAGCTAGGCCGGAATTTATTACCTGTACCTAAATTACCCAATAAAGCATCAGACTTTGATCTAGCCACAACTCGCCACATTACGGTGAGTCTGAAGTCACATGCGGCTAGATCAGATTTGGATGGTAGATAAACTTCACCGAAGTAGATTAGTGAATCAGATGGATCTTTACGACGATCGCCGGTGCTTGCACAATCACCATCCAGCTAGATTTTTACTGAATACATAGTCCACCATCTGCTATGGTGGAATTTAAACCCACATCCCAAGAATGTCAGTTTGTAGTTTTAAATTATTAGTCCAGTGACATTAACACTGCAGCATTGCCTCCCCTGTGCATGCTATAAATCTTACAAATACGTAGATTAAATACAACATTACATCACTGGTTCACAAACATTGATTAAAAGTTTTAAAGCTTTTAATTAAACAAAGTCACCTGCTCCACCTCAGAATTGGAATTTTCAAAATCTGAGTATTTTTGAGAATTATACATTTTATCAATGACAACTGTCAAGTGGTAGAGAGCCAGAAACTGAAAATAAAATGTCTAAAATTGCTGTTTCAAGAACAACCAAAAGACAGGACTGGAGTTTAAGGCAGACAGTTTTTAGCTTTTAAAGTTATTCATCCAGCCAGATCTTGACTCTCCTTTCCCGAAGGCATTGATGCCTTTGGAGGAATTTTGCTCAAATAATCATTATCAATTTCAGCCTGAGTAATATCTCAATGTCTGCACTGCCAGGAGGGTAAATAACATCAGTAGTTTTTCCTTGCAGCCTTGGCACTTACATATTTGAAACTGGAGTGCTCGTGACAATTATGGCATTCATCAAGAGGGCTGAAACTACTTTAGCCACGGTTGAATACTCTACCCAAGGTTTTTCAGATATTACCATCTCTCCACGAGACTAATCCACTATTTTATTGTACTGGCTAATTGAGCTGTTTGGTATCTATGCCCTTTGAATTCTGCAATTTTGGACCCAGTAAATTCTATACACCAAAAACTGCAAAGAATTGCATTTCTGATACTATATTCACCTAAATTGGACCACCTAAACACATACTTGGTTGACTTTAACTTCTAAACATATTTTTCCGTATTTCCCACATGAACTACATTAGTGAGCTCCATTATTAACCTCCGCAATCAGAGTTCAAAGGTAAAGTAAGGGCTTAATCCAGTACATGAAATGAACCATCTTATTAAACCTCCACATTCTGAGCAAAAGAAACAAAGTAAAATCTCTGATAACAAAGTGTGAAGCTGGACGAACACAGTAGGCCAAGCAGCATCTCAGGAGCACAAAAGCTGATGTTTCGGGCCTATTATAAATAAAAGTTACTAAGCCACGCATGTTATACCATATGGCATATTTCACATCAAAGGTGATTATTTCAGTTTGCAGGCAGACCTCAGGATTAAACTAAGATGCAGAGTATACAATCTATATAATCATAGTATCTATAATCAGAGCATACATCAATCCAATTATATTTACAAAAGGTTGCAAGACACATTTTGCCTCTGATCTTCTTTAAACTTACTTCCCTAGGGAAAGAGTCAGGAATCCTACACAGGATTTGATTTTGTTCTGCGCTTCCAAATGAGTCATTCCTTCAGTGTTTTCACCATTGATGGAAAGCACCATATCTCCAATTCCAACATTCGCCAGGTCTGCTTTACTGCCTGGTGTAACCTGCAACAAAAACATACAATTATGACGTCTTAGCAGAGCCTGAATGAAGCCCTCTCTGATTAGTCATGAGCAGACAACTGATGAATGCTTGTATGATTAAAGAGTGTGTTTATACAAGCATTAAAGGATTTATTTCCCTGTACCGACACTCATTGAGAACAAGCCTTTTCTGCAGGCTAATACATTGGCTCATTTCATACAGCATATGGTAGTTGAATTGATAAATAAGCTTGGTCCTGCTTAATAATATAAACTCAAGTTGTTACTAACCCCGACCCCATTGTACCCTTACTAGAATGCCAAGGAAGTGAATTTAAATGTCCATTCTCAGCACTTTCATAGTTTCTCAGAGGTAATGGTGATGTTGGGGTTGAAGCAGAAGACAGGAAAGGTGGGGAGAGGAAGAGAAGGAGTGGGCATTATGTTCCAATGGTTTCCAATTGGAGTTATGACAGAAACACTCTTGCCCCACCCAACCTGCCTCCCTCCATCAACATTTGGATGACAGTTGTGTGTATGGGTTATTAGTTAAAGCAAACAGGAATATACACAGTGAACTCTTTCAAATCCTGCAAAACATTCAGTGGGAGTCAGTATGTTAGTTGTCTCCTGTCTTTGAAACAGCAGATGCATGACAAGTTTGAGAAGTATACATCAAAGTTTGTTCTGTGGATCTTGTAATTTGGTATGAAATTCAAATGTTTCACTAAAAGCAAAGCTACAATCAACTGTCTAGAAGGGTAAGTGTTGAGTAAAAACATATTTACATCCCAAGTGTAAAATAACTGCTTTGATCTGACTTTTGAAAATGAGAAATACTATTCATACTGTTGGCTTTTGCCACTAGAGTTTGCTTACCCATTTCCCTCATGAGTGGAAAATCGTGGAAAGAAACGCTTGTACATTTAATAATGGTAACTTTTGGGATGTTAACTTATTAGAAACAGAAACTGGGACAGCCGCATAAATACAGTTGGTCAGAAGCTAAGAATTCTGCAGTGAGTAACTCCCCAGAGCCTGCCCACTATCTACAAGATGATTCAGGATGGAGTATTCTCCACTTCCCTGGATTTGGGGAGCTCTGGACAACATTTCAAGTTTAGCATCATTCAAAAGCAAACCTGCTTAAATCGGCACCTCCTCTGCAGGACAGCTGTGAATGGTCACATGACAGAAGTTCACCAAGTCCATTGCTACAAAATATTTCAAACCCACAATTTCCACTACTTACAAGACCTAGGCAGGAGGCATGTGATGCTACCTCCATCTATAAGATTCCCTCCAAAATCAGCCATCAAGCAAACTTTAAAACACTGTTGTTATTCCTTCACCATTGCTAGTCCAATATTCTGGAACTCCTTATCCAATAGCACCAGTAGATTTGTATGAGAAAGACAACGGCAGTTCAGTAAGCCAGATCATCACCCTCTAGAGCAATGAGGAAGGAGAAATAAATGATGATATTGCCAGTGATACGCAGATGCAACAAACATATGAAATAAAATTTTAAAAACTGGCTAATACAATGCTTTCCCAATATCTGAAATGCCATTTGTGTTTTACTACTCAAGAGCTTTCACTCCATAGTCAGAACGTGGGCTCAATTTTGAAAGGTGTAGTTTGACAGTGACTATTTGTTTTTGAATGGACACAAGTGGACAGTTTGTGTAACCTGCAACTTAAACTACTTATGTAAAAAATGGTCAGTAGCTAATCTTGTGGCTCATTACGGTAGATCCAGCCCAAATTGTAAATTTGGCTTTGTTTGCTCTCAGTAGGTTGAGAATGAACAAAAGTCATGGCTCAAGCTTTGAATTATTTTGCATCAGGGCTTTTGAGCACAAGCAGTTTTGGGTATCACATATTTTTGCAATTAAGTCAAGAAAAGGATTTTGAGATGGTCGATAGTTAAGACATTAATGAGCTGTTGACACATATTTGGACTGGATGCTGAGACCTTTACAGATTCCTTACCAGTGGTTTGGAGTATTCTTTGGAAACTGTGCAATAGTTGGATTTAGAAGTGTATCAGTCACATCCATTTATGATTTAAACTAAATACCTATGTCTTTTGACATGCAGGTCAACCGCTCAAAAGAGGTGGTCTGATTTTAACACCTGGTAGCTGTAGAATTAAGCCCACTGTAGAAAGTTATGATTGCTAATTTGCTTAATTAAATCAAATACCGCTACCATCGCACATTTTAAGTGAGTCATATTTCTGGATATAAAGAGATTAAATTCTCCAAATGCTGTGCTTTGTAACCCATTTTAAAAATTAGGCTTACTACTCCTTGCTATAAGTCTGCTTAATTTTAAACAAAATAAATTCATCCAAATGATATGGATGCAAGATGTCTAAGAATTATAGAGATGTTACCTAATTGATTTACAGTCAATAAGACAAAATTTCAAGGCAAGCTTCTCTCACATTCAAGCCAAGCTAAGTTCAAGAGTCTTCTGTAAAGAAAACTTGTTGCACCTTGAGACAAATGTGAACCCTTTCTCCAAGTCTCATGAAAAATTCCAAAAGTATGAAACGAGACATAATTCCAAGTTAATGACCTGTCAGTTTTCTCCATTAATTCTGCCTAACTCCTTGTTTACAGCATTGTGTGTTTTATTGCAGATAATGCTGCTGGATCTTTAAGGAACTGCAAATAATAATCAATTTCATAGCTTCAAACCAAGCTCTCTCTCGTCTAGCACTGCATGTCTAGTTTGTGTTCAAAAACTGTTTAAGAAAAGCATGTGCAGAAGACACAATGTCTAATCCAGTTCACAAGGTACTGTTAAAAGGATAATCGTATTTAAATAGATATTGGGAAATGGGGAATCAACATCAGCATTAATTTTCACCTCAACAATCAAAAGATTATGGGTTCAAGTCCCACTGTAGAAAGGAGATCAAGGTGGATATATTTGGATTTGATCCCGAAATCTATGGGCATTAATTAGGAAAAACGGGATTAAAAGATGATCAGCCGCATATCTCTCTGATTGGCAGAGGAGGTGAAAGACAGCATACTGCCAACCCTTCCTCTTTTTGTTTTAAATTTGAAATGTTGCAGCATGTTATGTAAGCAGACAACTCAAAAGGCTGAAGAGTACTGCATTGCGAAAGCTATCAACCTTCAAATGAAACATCAAACATTGCCCTTTCTGATGGAAGTAAAAAATCCGAAGAAAGTCCTGCTCTATTTTGAATAAAGTTCTGTCTAAGTCCTAGCGAGTATTCATCTTTCAGCCAATAACAGACAAAAAAACCCCTCAAATTTGGCCATTATCCCATTGCTGCTTCTTCATTACAACAGTTGCCAATGATGTGGCAATGCCGAAATTGGAAAGGTGAAGTGAAGAACAAGCAGTGCTCCAAAAGCTTGTAATTTTAAATAAACCTGTTGGACTATAATCTGGTGTTGTGTGGCTTCTGACTCTCTTCATTACAACAATGAAGTATTATTGGAGCGAATCATTTCTGGTTAAATTTCAAACAAAAAAAAACTATGTTATCTTTAGTTGAACCAAATTATCAAAAGGAAGGAGTCTCATGTTATTCATATTAAACAAATGCAACATATCTCACACAAGCAAGACAGGCAAACAAATAACACTACTGCATTTACTGTATATCATTAAGTGGATAAATTTTATTGCAGCTCCAAGTTAATAATGATGTTTTTCAAAGTATGTCTCCCCACAATAAAGACAGAAACAGAAACAATGTGCAAATTCTACAGCTTTTTTTTGTAGTTTATTAAATTCAACCCACATGAGCTGACTGTGTAGAAACAGATGTACTTGCAAGGGTCATGCCAAATATTACTGACAGGAATTGTAAACCACAATTAGGCTTGCTCACATCAGACAGCAAAATTGCCACAGGTACCTGTCATCTATTGTAAAAGGCTGTGAATGTACTCAAAGGTTCTGTTTTATGAGGGCTAGCATCATGTTCTAATTTGGATTTCATCACTACCCCACTTCCTCTTGAAATAGATTAGATTCAGACATTACCTCAATATTTCAGATAATTCAAAACCTTAATTCATACCATTAGTTATTACCAAACATAAAGGAAGAAATCTAACTTGCCAGTTACAGTCAGTACTATTATATTGAATGTTTAACGTCAGTTACTATCATGTGCATCATACTTGGAAGAAAAATATTCATGTTTAAATAGTGTTTCCAAATTACATTTTGTGCACAAACTTACATGTGTGTTATGTAGAGCTTGAGGAGCGCAGCAGGCCAGGCAGCACCAGAGGAGCAGGAAAGCTGAAGTTTTGGGTCAGGACCTGAAACATCAGCTTTCCTGCTCCTTGGATGCTGCCTGGCCTGCTCTGCTCCTCCAGCTCCACATAGCGTCATCTCTAACTCCAGCATAGTCAGTTCTTACTTTCTCTAAGTTTTTAAGCCATCATATAATCTAATACAAACAGCATGACAGAATGACACCATCACACCAATTTTTTTCCCTGCCATTCAACAAGTTGGATTCTATCCTTCCTGTCAACAGGTTTGAAGGGCAGAGTGTACATTAAATCCAAAGATGGCCTTTGCATAATCTTCATATATACCACCACCCTGCCTGAAATTTTGAAAGGGTAGGAAGACTGGGTAGCCCATCTGCCCTGGTGTCCATTGAACTCCTCAAATGGCCAATAATAGCAACCTAAAAAGTTTTCTTTCCACTATCAATGCCTTTTAACTTGTAATAATCAAGAGTAGGCTCACCCCATGCAGGAAGTCCAGCAACTACAAACTTACATGATATGAGAATTTTTTTCCCTGGTCTTTTGGGTTACAGAGTAGGAGTCATTCATTCCCATTTCACTCTCCTTCTTGGCCATCTGCCTCAGTCACAGCCAGAATCATACAGTCATACTGCATGAAAATAGACCCTTCACCCAACTTGTCCATGCGGATCAAATTTCCTAAACTGAGCTTATCCCAATTACCTGCATGTGACCCATATCCTGCTAAACCTTTCCTACCTGTGCACTGGTCCAAATGTCTTTTAAATGTTTAATCGTACCTACCTCTAACACTTCCTCTGGTAGCTCATTTCAAATACACACCACGGCTTGCTGAAAAAGTTGCTCATCAGGTCCCTTTTAAATATTTCTCCTGACTTTAAAAAATGCCCTCTAGTTTTGGACTATCCTACCCTGGGTAAAAGACCATGGCTATTCACCTTATCTGTGCCCTTCATGATTTTATAAACCTCTACAAGGGTCACTCCTTAGCCTCTGACACTTCTGTGAAAAAGTACTAGCCTGTTTACCCTCTCCTTATAACTCAAAAATTCCAGTCTCCATAACATCGTGTAAATCTCTTTAGCACCGTTTCCAGGTTAATAACATCCTATCCATAGCAGGGCAGCCAGAAACTGTCTGCAATATTCTAAATATGGCCTCACCAAAGTCTTGTACAGCTGTAACATGACATCCTAACTCCTGTGCTCAATGCTCTGACCGATGAAGGCAATGTGCCAAATGTCTTCTTCACCACTTGTGACACTACTTTCCAGGTTTGTCTTACCAAAAAATGCAGTACCAGATTAAACTTCATCTGCCATTCCCTACATTACCGAGATTTTGGTCAACTAGACCATTGTACTCTTAGATAACCTTCCTCACTGTCCACTATACCCAAAATGTTGGTGTCATCAGCAAACTTCCCAAACATGCCGCCTAAATTCTCATCCAAAATTTGTTTATATAAAAGATGAACAACATTGAACCCAGTATCAATCCTTGCAGCACACCGCTGGTCACAAACCTCCAGTCTGAACAACAACACTCTACCAGCTCTGTCTCCTACTATCAAGCAAATTTTGAAACCAATGGGCTAGCTCCCCGTCAATCCTATGTGATCCAATGTTACTAAACAGCCTGCCATGCAGTATCTTGAAGGCCTTGCTAAGTCCACACAGAGAACATCTACCACACTTCTCTCAATCTTCTTGGTCACCTCTTCATTACACTTGTATTTGAGAGACATGATTTCCCATGCACAAAGCCATGCTGACTCTCTCTAAAATCAGTCCTTGCCTTTCCAAATGCATGTTGGTCTGGTCTCTCAGAAACCCCTATACCAATGTGTTTACCACTAAACAATAGCCATCCTCCAGCCTTCCGGCACCTCACTCGTGGCTTTTGATGATACAAATATCTCTACTAGGTGCCCCTCAATTTCTTCCCTCGCTTCCCACCGTGCCCTAGGATATGCTCGATCAGGTCCTAGGGATTAATCTATAATTTATGGGTTTTAAGACCTCAAAAACCTAATCTTCTATAACGTGGACTCTTTTCAGGACATCACTATTTACTTCTAAAAGTTCTTTAGCTCTCCCCATAGTAAACACTGACATGACATTTTTGTTTAGGATCTTAACCTTCACCTGTGGCTCCACGTAGATTGACTTTGTTAATCTTTAAAAAGGGGCCTTATTCTCTCTCAGCTTAGTCTTTTCCCCTCAATATATGTATAGAAACGCTTTGGACTCTCACCTTATCAGCCAAATCTATCTCATGTTCCCTTTTTGCCTTCCTGATTTCCCTCTCAAGTGTACCCCAACGGTCCTAAAAAGAGATTTATTTGATCTCAACTGTCTATACTTGACATATGCCTCTTCTTCTTTCTTTACCACAGCCTCAATTTCTCTTGTCATCCAGTGTTCCCTACTCCTGCCAGCCTTGCCCTTCACATTAATATTCTCTCTGAACTCTCTCTTACTTTTGAAAGCTTCCCATTTGCCAGTCATCCCTTTACTTGTGAACAGCCTCCCCCAATTTGTCAAAGTTAATTGGCCTTGGCCCAGTTTAGAACTTTAACTTCTGGATCAGGCCCATTCCCACAACTATTTCAGAATTGTGGTCACTGCTCCCAACATGCCGCCACCCCCACACAACCCCCAATAACATGTCAGTCACTTGCCCTGCTGTATTTCTCAAGAGCAGGTTGAATTTTGACTTTTCCTAGTAGGTCCATTTACATATGGATTAATAAAGTTTTCTTGAACACACTTGGATTCCTCCCCATCCAAGCCCTTAACACTATGGCAGTTCCAATCTATGTCTGGAAAGTTAAAATCCCCTGGTACAATCCTATTATCCTTACAGCTATCTGCTATCCCGCAATGTACTTGCTCCACAATTTTCCACTGACTATTGCACGAAAAGATTCCCCACAATCTCAAAGTAATCTCACCCCTTCTTATTTCAGTTCAACCCATATAGCCTCAGGAACACCCTCCATCTACTGCCGTGGTTTTTAGCCTGATCAGAAATACCTCCTCTCTTTCCTCTCCTTCTATCCTTACTGTCTGTACTGCAAACAGAGCTGCCAGTGCTGTCCCTCAATCAGCCATGTTTCTGTAATAACTATGATATCCCAGTCCTATGTTCCCAACCACACCCAGAGTTCATGTGTCTTACTGAACAGGCCTCTTTACAGTGAATTAAACTGTATTTATTTCAATCTTCCCTCATTTTGTGCCATGCTCTTGCTTGCTTTTTCTACCCAGCTTGCTCTCTAACGTCCGTACTATCCTTAACCTTCTTTAGTTTCTCATTATATTTAGTTTCTCCCATTATATCAGATCAGACAACTTGGTTAACTCCTAAACATTCACAAATATCTCAGCAAGCCACCAGTTGTACAAAATAATTACAACAACAGAAAGGTAAAGATAAATTTAATAGCTAAATAACTAACTAAATAACTAAATATTAACCATAAACTGGCAACATTCAAGACAGCAGCTTCTCAGAGCAACTAGTTGACAAATGCCCCACATTCCATGAACAGTTTTTAAACGGCAATTCATCTTGCTAATGTCTCACAATAAATATACCTTTAAAAGGACAGAGATAATGGGAACTGCAGATGCTGGAGAATTCCAGGATAATAAAATGTGAGGCTGGATGAACACAGCAGGCCAAGCTGCATCAGTACCTTTAAAGGAGACATGTTTATGCTTTCATCAACATATCATAACATCCAATCCAAAAAAGTATGGGAATCTCATACTCCATCTCACCTCGGATCATGAAGCACGGACACCATTGGAAGTACGCTCCTCTATTGTAAACTTATAGCTTATTGTTAACCCAGGCACTTATGTGCCTCATGACTACAATGTCTGAACACAGTTGTAATAAATGCTTGTTGGGTTCTTTAACAATACAATATGCACATTTTTCTGTTACAGGAAATAAACATGACCATATCAGATAAAATACCCTGATGGAAGCAATTCATAACAATTCGAATCACAACAATTGATACAAATTCAAACGAAAGCAAAAACTGGTAAACAAGAAATCCAAATAATATCAAGCGACTGAAATTCTACTGAAACCTTAGATGTCTAAAGATTGTCCCGCAAACTTGCCAAAACATCTCTGGCACAAGTCAAAATTTGCTAGAAAGTGTGTATGTGTGAGTGTGTATGCGTGCGTATTCATGTGCATGTGTTGGAGGGGGTTGGGGGTGTTATTTAAAAAAAAACCCAAAGAGAGACAAACTTTCTAATACTTTCAATATTTGGTGAAATAGTTTATAATTTGTATCTCAACATCATTCGCAACTGTGGTCTCACACATGCTGCAAAAAAAGTGTACCACTGACTTTAGTCATCGCTACACACTGACCTAAGAGGTCTGCACACCTTTCAACGGATTCTTTAGCTACCCCTTTCCCTGCCAATCTTTAATGCTAATTTCTATAACCAAGGTTCTTATTTTTCACATATTTGGCTTGCCACCCAATTAGTTCTTACTCTGGAAAAGGACCGTCAACAATCTACTGACACCCTAATCCTAACAATATAGAGGCTGCTATCCCCTAATGTTTCTCCCACCAACATTTTATCTATTTGTCCCAAATCATTCCCAATAAGAAGGGCTAGATGTGTTTTCTTTCTCATTGAGCTGAAGTCATAGTGTGTTTAGGAGAACATACTATCACAATCAGAACACTTGTGCCTCTCTGCATTATACACTAAATATCTAAATATCAATAGGAATAGTGATAAAAGTCCTCCATGATAACTACCATGTTTTGCACCTATCTGTAACTACCTTGAAAAAATGATCATCTAAACTTATCCCAATAGAGGTCTACAGAGTCCCCACAGCAACCTAACTCTTAACCCTACTGCATATAAGACTAACCCTAATCTTACACATTTTTGTTCTTTAGCTCTTTCAGAATTGATTTGCTCGGTGCCCCAGAAGGAACACCATCTTTTTACTGCAGTGCAAAGTCCACCTTTACCAAAAGGACCACTCTTTTCGCTTCACCCCAACCCACCCCTTAGCTTTGCTGATTACCCTGTTTACTTGTAGTGTAATTCAAAGAAATGGTCAAAAGTAACTTCTTCAATAAATATTCTATACCTTTGTCAAAACTTACCAAAACTCCCATCAAAATTCAGACTCGGTGCAGAGATCAGACCAGTATCTCTGATAAATTTCAAATGGTCATAGTTATTAGTTATTAAGGAAGTATTAACTAATCATGGAATCAGATCTAATGGTTTAGGTTTTACAACTAAGCTGAGTGAGCGCAGCCTACATTTCACCTGTTACAAACTCCAAAAGGAACATAATATTTAGCTGATTGAAATAATCGTTAGTTTGGCCAATGTACCTGGTTCTACATGGAAGCTGACACAAGCAACAAATTTAAGATAAAATCACTGAAACTTACAACATGGATAATTTACACCTGTTCACAGTCCCACTACGTTCATTCAGCCTTTGGACCCGAAATTTGTTGCTGGTAGCTGTTGTTCTATCATCTTGCAGTGATGGGACACAAACCTGTGGCTGTGCGCACAAAAACACTGTGCCAACTAGCAGTGGTGTGGATAATAAACATTGCCTTATCTGGGATCTTGGGGACCCTGTAATTCTGAAATGATGTAACAGACTAGGAGGAAATAGATTCCAGTTGGCTATTAAACGTGCTTGCTTGAAATTTTACCGTGATTTTGTCCTGGTCAGCGCAGGATGAAAAGGTTCAGCAACGTGCTTATGTTTTCACCAACAAAAGAAAAAGAGAGTTAGAACAAAGATAAGGGGCTGGAGTTTGGCTACTGAGGCAGGTAGCCCTAAAATTGGAGATTTCTTAACTCAATTGACCTACTTCAGTAAGTACCAGCGTGATTTATGTAACTTTCATTCCTGGGGTAGGTGTGGGATGATGGCAGACATACAGACTATGGTTAGCCACAGAGGTTGGCGAATTGGTTTTAGAAAGGTATTCCTTTCTGACTGTTTGAGGGACTGTAGACAGCACAGTTCATGTACTCCCAAGCTTCTTCATTCTTCATGCCCATTCAGCCTCATGTTACTTCCAGAGTCAGAGTTAGTCACCCAGTATCTATCATAGTTCCCAATTACAAGAGGACACAGGCTCAAGGCAATGCAGGTGGGCAAGAAGGTGGTTTAGGGGAGATGTGAGGGGAAATGTTTTCATCCAGAGGGTGGTGGATGCCTGGAATGCACTTGCAATACCAGTGGGGGCAGCAGAAGCAGACACGTCAGCAATGTGTAAAGCGTGCTTTGCTAGGCACATGAATGGGAGGCAAACAGAGGGATAGAAACCACATATGGGCAATAATTTTAGCAGGTCAAAATAAGGATTAGGAGTCAGTGCAAGGGGCTGAGGGGTCTATTCTTATGCTGTATTGAAATTGAATTGGCTGACCTCAACAGCAATATGCAGACAAAAAAGTAAACTCCCATTCGTAAAATCCCAAAGTTTTGAAATCTCAAGTGGTTCATACTTGTAACAATAAGAATCTATTTCATTCAATATTTACGGCAGCACTTCATAGTCTCTGAATTATCAAACTGCGAACTCAGAACCCTCTGCTGAGCTTACTGTAGCTTCTATAACTCATCCAAGTATTCATAATGACATCGTCAGGAGGACGATTAAAGAACTCTATGGAAACAATATGAATAGATGTTAATAATTTGTTAGCCACGATCTTAAAAAGCAATAGCAAAGCAAAAACTTGTTTTGATTAAAAAAACCTGCACTGCTGCCTTAAGTTTAAAGAAGAGGATTTTAAAAATACGATGATGACAATGTTTGCTGTGATCTTAGCCATCTTCAAAGACAGGAAGCCAAGACCATGGATTGTGGCTCCTAGAGCTACTAAAATGGAGTCTCTCCCAATCTGCAGAAGCATATTAAAAATGAACCACTAGGGGGTTAGCAATTTGCACGTGCAAATTGTGTGTTTGGTTGAATATAAATTTTCTAAGACCTGCCCCAATGTCATGCCTACAGTTCTAAAAAAGTGCCCAATGGGTAGAAACATTTTCGATCAAAATGTACTTAGACTTGCACAGCAAGGCTCCCATTTTTAACTCTCTTGAGAATTTGACAAGTGAGTCAATCATTGTTTACCTTGTCAAACTCTTCATCACAATTACAACCCAAGGGGCAAATTTTCAGATGCTTTTGCCAGCGGGTGTTCCATTTCAAATTTAATTCATCAGTATGTTCATATCAAAGCTACCTTTGATTGCACCTCAGGAAACATTCCTCTGCATCATATAATTACATCATTCATCATTCTCATTTTACTCCAAGTTGAAATTTGACTTACATAAGAAAACTACAGACATATGGAAACCATACAAAATGAAGTACAAAGAAAAAAAACTGAAAGAGCCAAAATTAAGTTTTTAACCTCAAAATACATTTTTCCCAAAAATATGGCTAAATTAGAGTATTCTGGCATAGTTCAAAACTATTTTACATTTTCTCAAACTAACAAGCCAATTCAAGAAATTAAGCTCTTTCTCATCATAGAGAATCCCAATCTCCCTACCAGCTAAATAAGATTCTGCAGTTGCAACCCCAAGATGCATTTATAAAACACCCTTAGGGTGTAGAAAGAAGAGAGCAAGGAACTTCAGGTGGTCTGAAGAAAAACAACCCAAGACCCAAAAAAGGAAGATTTCAGGCATTATTAAAAGCAGGGGCATCCAGATTCAATTTTCAGTCTATTGAAATGATTTATTTTAGCAAAGTAGCATTGTAATTAACCAAAGTCCTCTAATGTCACAAAATCTCACTCACATTCGCCAGTTCGAACAGGCAAGGAAATAATTATTCTCAGCTGTAACATAATTTCATGAAGGCAATACACAACCTGCATACTGCTATTCAAGCATATAGCAATATCTTGCCTAACATTAGTTTAAGTCTATTTATAAAATGTGCCGCATCGTACAAATCATTTGTGATCTAGTGAAATCATATTCTTAACCTGTATACATAAAACTAATGAATTTGACAATGCCAGCAGTTGAACTCAGTCTTTAATGGTACCATATATGCTTAAATAGATGGCATATTCATGGGAGCCTCGCTCTATCTAGTGCTCACTAATATTTACTGGTTTCCAGGTGGAGACCATCTTTGGTGGGAAGAACCTTAAACCACCTGCCTTGTGCATACTTTTGATGGATAGGAAGGAAATGTGAAGAATCTCAAAAATTTGAACAGTAAAGAGAAAACCATTTCAATGCTAAACAGGAACAGCCACGTGAGATTTTCCAATAAGATGCCAACGTTCTGCCTAACAGACAATTCAGCAACATAATGTTTAAATTTCAGTGCTAGTGCAATGTCAAGTACATAGGGCATTTATCTCAATTATTGGCTGATTGAGGAATTAGGTTTAGTGATTCATTTTCTTTTAATAGGAAGAATACAAAACCTGTGCTTGTAAAATCCAAAAGCAAAACATCCACTTTTTGCTGCCCAATTGCAGCATTGTATCTCTTATTAAACAAAGTTGATAGTGTTAATAGCTACACTGAATCAACTTAAGGTATTCAGTTGAGCTGTGATGTGGCTCCTTTATGCTTGCCAGAAGTGACATACATTCATGACTAGTGACCCATCCTTTGCAAAAAAGGAATGCATTTAAGCCTTGCACATTTTCTGAATTACATAGGGCCTTGGGCAAGCACCACCCACTACTGTCTCCACAGCAATGCTTTCGTCCATCAAAGTCAGCCTAGTAAACAGAGGTGCAGGATAGTATTGGGTCACATTACCCCTGGATACAGTCCAGAGGTGGTCGTGGGGTTCCAAACTCTGATGCATGGAAAGTTGTGCAAGTTGTTCTGTTAAACATGAGATCCTCTAGACCTCAACACCACCCTCCGATCACTTCCCATGATCCTGCTGATCCTTTTATCCTTATGTCTTCAATGTCAACTAAACCAGATTCCCAACAAGCGTAAACCACCGAAGCAGTGTAGAGATGATAATCTCCAGAAGTTGTCATTCAAACTAAAAGACACAAACAGTCACCTGTGAGGAGGATAGATTTTGGAAAAGCACAGTCAAGGAATAATGTTAAAACAGTAGCACTTAGGTGTTAGGTCAAATAGCAACTGAAACTGCAAAGCTCAGTTTGCCAGCTCTCCAAAGGAAGGCTGCTTTTCCCCCCAAAATTTGGGTCCCATCAAGTCATTTCAAAAGAATGCTCACATAAAAACTGCTACAAGGATTCACAAAAATGCCTGCAAACTTATTTCCATTAGTAACATTTTTCAGAACAACATTCCCCTCCTATCAATATCAATAACATTCACTGATTATCAAACAGTAGCAAAATACATCTGGTTCTAGACTTCCCTTTCATTGGCCTTCATCAAATGGAAACAGTTCATACAGATCTGATGAATCTTTAATGTAGGGCAAGATCAACAACAGGAGCTCAACTAGCATCATCTACCTTCTCAAGGTCACAGAAAACTCACATACACTGTTGATATCTTTACCGTCTCCTGGTTTAGCACATGCCTGGTTAAAGGAGTTTCCCCAAGGACAAGAGACAAAAGGGTAAGATCACCAGACTGCAGCCCTTCAGATCCCACAACAGGGCTTCTTGGTAAGAGATGGAGAGAACTGGGAAGTAAAACACAGCTCCCTCTCTGAAAATGGGAACTGCAGATCCTGGAGAAGCCAAGATAATAAAATGTGAGGCTGGATGAACACAGCAGGCCCAGCAGCATCTCAGGAGCACAAAAGCTGACGTTTCGGGCCTAGACCCTTCATCAGAGATGGGGATAGGGTGAGGGTTCTGGAATAAATAGGGAGAGAGGGGGAGGTGGACCGAAGATGGAGAGAAAAGAAGATAGATGGAGAGAAGAGTGTAGGTGGGGAGGTAGTGAGGGGATAGGTCAGTCCAGGGAAGACCGTCAGGCCAAGGAGGTGGGATGAGGTTAGTAGGTAGAAGATGGAGGTGCAGCTTGGGGTGGGAGGAAGGGATGGGTGGGAGGAAGAACAGGTTAGGGAGGCAGAGACAGGCTGGACTGGTTTTGGGATGCAGTGGGCAGAGGGGAAGAGCTGGGCTGGTTGTGTGGTGCAGTGGGGGGAGGGGATGAACTGGGCTGGTTTTGGGATGCGGTGGGGGAAGGGGAGATTTTGAAGCTGGTGAAGTCCACATTGCTACCATTGGGCTGCAGGGTTCCCAAGCAGAATATGAGTTGCTGTTCCTGCAACCTTCGGGTGGCATCATTGTGGCACTGCACCCGAAGGTTGCAGGAAAAGCAACTCATATTCCGCTTGGGCTCCTGCAGTGCCACAATGATGCCACCCAAAGGTTGCAAGAACAGCAACTCATATTCTGCTTGGGAACCCTGCAGCCCAATGGTAGCAATGTGGACTTCACCAGCTTCAAAATCTCCCCTTCCACCACCGCATCCCAAAACCAGCCCAGTTCGTCCCCTACCCCCAGTGCACCACATAACCAGCCCAGCTCTTCCCCTCCACCCACTGCATCCCAAAACCAGTCCAGCCTGTCTCTGCCTCCCTAACCTGTTCTTCCTCTCACCCATCCCTTCCTCCCACCCCAAGCCGCACCTCCATCTCCTACCTACTAACCTCATCCCACCTCCTTGACCTGTCCGTCTTCCCTGGACTGACCTATCCCCTCCCTACCTACACTCTCCTCTCCACCTATCTTCTTTTCTCTCCATCTTCGGTCTGCCTCCCCCTCTCTCCCTATTTATTCCAGAACCCTCACCCCATCCCCCTCTCTGATGAAGGGTCTAGGCCCGAAAAGTCAGCTTTTGTGCTCCTGAGATGCTGCTGGGCCTGCTGTGTTCATCCAGCCTCACAACTCTCTCTCTTGCTGTTTGTGCAGTCTCAAAAAGAGAGGAGCATCGTTGAGCTTTTCTGTCCTGTCAAAGTACCCTAAATCGGAAATCCTCTCTTTAACTTAACTTATAGGCAGCGCACTTATCTTTCAACTGGCCAGGGAATCCACAGATAGGAAGCTAACATTGAGACAGTCAGTTAAAGAAGCTTAAAAAAAAATCCCATTGAATAGTTCAAATTGGCTTCCAATGCACTAAATGGTCCTAGCATTGTGGATGGAGGGGAGAAAATATGCCTTCAAGTGTTTAACTAGTTTTACACTCGTGTAATTTTAGCAAAATCATTTACATGAATGCTCAAATTACACAAAGTTCTTTTGCAATTTTGCTGTTGTATACTTTTCACTTTTATCTGGACAAACTGGAAGCATATGAATATCATTATATTCTATTGGCTATCAGTGCAAGACTTCCTTATCATAGTATCCTAGACAGTGACTTTCCTTCCATGAGATCACAGCCAGTTATCTTGGCTCATAATTACACAGTCTTCAGTAGCATACACAACTTCTTGGATAATGAAGCAGCAGATAATGCAACAAGACCCGGACAACATTCAAAGTGGCAAGGCATATCTTACAACAGTGGGATCTACCTGGCAATGCGAAAAGTTGCCCAGCTAGGTTCTGTGCACAGTGACAAAATCAAATTTGGCCAACTATGACCCTATTGGTCTGCTCTGCAAAAGTGATGGAAGAGGTTAACAGTGTTAATAAGCGGCATCTGCAATAAATAAATAAATAAATAAATAAATAACCAGCAAACGACCACAGTTTGGATTCCGCCAGGGCCACTTGGCTCCTGATTCAATACAGCCTTAACACAAGCCGCAGGAACAAGGGAGAGAGCATCTGCCCTTGACATCATGGAACCTTAACAAACCTAGTGTTAACAGCAATTTTCCATGAGCTGGAGTCATGCGGAGCACAAAAGGAAGATGGTTATGATTACTGAAAGTCAATCATTTCACACTCAAGACTGCAGAGGAGTTCCTCAGGATAGTGTCCTACACCCACCATCTTCAGCTGTTTCAGAGAGCTTATCATTACCATAAGAAAAAAAGGTCAAAAAAGTGAAGCTGTTTGCTGATGATTCCACTATGTTCAGCATTATTCACAACACCTCAATCCATGTCATATGCAGCAAAAGCTGGACAACACTCAAGCCTGGACCTGATGTGCCACAAATAACAGCATCTGCATCACACAAGTGCCTGGCAATGATCATTTCCAACAAGAGGTTGTAACCATTGGTGTTTGATATCCAATGGCATGGCCATCACTATATCCTATACTGTCAACATTCTATTCTCAACATAACATTTTGGTGTTCATGCGAGCAACAATTGCATTACTGTGACTGGAACTGATTGGTTCAGGTGATCCTGGCACATGGGAGGTTTCTTTGATCAAAGAATGCCCTGTTTTAAAAAGCAAAATTGTTCACAGTATTTTCAAAAAGTCCCAGTTAATTGCATGGGTTACTGTTGACCAGAAATAGAACAGAGAAACAAATATTGTGGCTACAAAAATAGGTCAGAGCTAGAACTGATGTGGTGGCTAACAGACTCCCTGTCTCACCAACACATGTCCATCATTTAATCTACAAAGGCACAAGTCAATAGAGAGATACAATAATCTCTACGGCCAGGATGAGCTCAACAAAATAAGATGCTTGACGCCATTTGTAATAAGCCAGCTCACTTGATTATGACTTCATCCTTAAACCTTGCCCCAGCAACATCTCTTTCACATCAGAATTTTATATTGTACAGTTCCTTAATTTATTATGGAGTCAAAATAGCAAAATCCCTCTCTCCAAGCACCTCAAGCTTACTGAGACCAAACTGACTGAAAAGGATCAAGAAGATCATTTAGCACTATGTCAAATGCAATAAATTCTGGCCTTGTAAATGACACACGTACCATGAGGAAACAAAGCATTGTCTGCTATTCCCAAGCATATTGCTATCGATAAAATCATTCTCTTTCATGCAAAAAAAAATGTTGGTAGCAGAGTTTGTGAAAAAAGAAGACTAACTTTTGCCAGCACTGGTGACTGTTCAAGTATGTTCCAATTATGATCAAACTGCACTTCAGGATTGAAAAAAGCCAACAGGGCTAAGTTGGGTTTTTTGAAAATGCTGTGAACAATTTTGCTTTTTACAAGCAGTACCTTCTTTGATCAAAGAAACCTCACATGCAAGGATCACCTGAACCAATCAGTTCCAAATCACAACAATAAAATTGCTGCAGTTTGCGTGTACACCAAAATGTTAACTAGATCATGAGCTAGAGTTCCATCAAACTTCCATTTCTTCTGCTACAAAATAATTTAATAACCAAAGATAATGGGAACTGCAGATGCTGGAGAATCCAAGATAACAAAGTGTGAAGCTGGATGAACACAGCAGGCCAAGCAGCATCTCAGGAGCACAAAAGCTGACGTTTCGGGCCTAGACCCTTCATCAGAGAGGGGGATGGGGTGAGGGTTCTGGAATAAATAGGGAGAGAGGGGGAGGCAGACCGAAGGTGGAGAGAAAAGAAGATAGGTGGAGAGCAGAGTATAGGTGGGGAGGTAGGGAGGGGATGAGTCAGTCCAGGGAAGACGGACAGGTCAAGGAGGTGGGATGAGGTTAGTGGGTAGGAAATGGAGGTGCGGCTTGAGGTGGGAGGAAGAACAGGTTAGGGAGGGAGAGACAGGTTGGGCTGGTTTTGGGATACAGTGGGGGAAGGGGAGATTTTGAAGCTGGTGAAGTCCACATTGATACCATTGGGCTGCAGGGTTCCCAAGCGGAATATGAGTTGCTGTTCTTGCAACCTTCGGGTGGCATCATTGTGGCACTGCAGGAGGCCCATGATGGGTATGTCATCTGAGGAATGGGAGGGAGAGTTAAAATGGTTCGCGACTGGGAGATGCAGTTGTTTATTGCGAACCGAGCACAGGTGCTCTGCGAAGCAGTCCCCAAGCCTCCGCTTGGTTTCTCCAATGTAGAGGAAGCCACACCGGGTACAATGGATACAGTATACCACATTGGCAGATGTGCAGGTGAACCTCTGCTTAATATGGAAAGTCATCTTTGGGCCTGGGATGGGGGTGAGGGAGGACGCGTAGGGGCAAGTGTAGCATTTCCTGCGGTTGCAGGGGAAGGTGCCGGGTGTGGTGGGGTTGGAGGGCAGCGTGGAGCAAACAAGGGAGTCATGGAGAGAGTGGTCTCTCCAGAAGGCTGACAAGGGTGGGGATGGAAAAATGTCTTGGGTGGTGGGGTCAGATTGTAGATGGCGGAAATGTCGGAGGATGATGCGTTGTATCCGGAGGTTGGCGGGGTGGTGTGTGAGAACGAGGGGGATCCTCTTTGGGCGGTTGTGGCGGGGGTGGGGTGTGAGGGATGTGTTGCGGGAAATACGGGAGACACGGTCACGGGCGTTCTTGACCACTGTGGGGGGGAAGTTGCGGTCCTTGAAGAACTTGGACATCTGGGATGTGCGGGAGTGGAATGCCTCATCCTGGGAGCAGATGTGGCGGAGGCGGAGGAGGAGGAATTGGGAATAGGGGATGGAATTTTTGCAGGAGGGTGGGTGAGAGGAGGTGTATTGTAGGTAGCTGTGGGAGTCGATGGGCTTGAAATGGACATCAGTTACAAGCTGGTTGCCTGAGATGGAGACTGAGAGGTCCAAGAAGGTGAGGGATGTGTTAGAGATGGCCCAGGTGAACTTGAGGTTGGGGTGGAAGGTGTTGAAGTGGATGAGCTGTTCGAGCTCCTCTGGGGAGCAAGAGGCGGCGCCGATACAGTCATCAATGTACCGGAGGAAGAGGTGGGGTTTGGGGCCTGTGTAGGTGTGGAAGAGGGACTGTTCCACGTATCCTACAAAGAGGCAGGCATAGCTGGGGCCCATGCGGGTGCCCATGGCCACCCGCTTAGTCTGTAGGAATTGGGAGGAATCGAAAGAGAGGTTGTTGAGGGTGAGCACGAGTTCGGCTAAGCGGATGAGGGTGTCGGTGGAGGGGGACTGGTCGGGCCTGCGGGACAGAAAGAAGCGGAGGGCCTTGAGGCCATCTGCATGCAGAATACAGGTGTATAGGGACTGGACGTCCATGGTGAATATGAGGTGTTGGGGGCCAGGGAATTGGATGTTCTGGAGGAGGTGGAGGGCGTGGGTGGTGTCACGGACATAGGTTTAATTAAAGGACTACAACAGAAGCCAAACCCCAGTACAAACCAACAAATAATGAAATAAAAATCAACCGTTTGTTCAACCATCATACATCGCCACTGTTGCGGTCTGATGACCCGAATCTGTGGCTTTTCTGCTTGCTAATGCTCATCCCCTCCCCCCACTGCATCCCAAAACCAGCCCAGCCTGTCTCTGCCTCCCTCACCTGTTCTTCCTCTCACCCATCCCTTCATCCCACCCCAAGCCGCATCTCCATTTCCTACCTACTAACCTCATCCCACTTCCTTGACCTGTCCGTCTTCCCTGGACTGACCTATCCCCTCCCTACCTCCTCACCTATACTTTCCTCTCTACCTATCTTCTTTTCTCTCCATCTTCGGTCCGCCGCCCCCTCTCTCCCTATTTATTCCAGAACCCTCTCCCCATGCCCCTCTCTGATGAAGGGTCTAGGTCCGAAACGTCAGCTTTTGTGCTCCTGAGATGCTGCTTGGCCTGCTGTGTTCGTCCAGCTTCACACTTTATTATCTTAATTTAATAACCAAACTGTTTTTACCATTCAGCACGATTCTAATTTTCTAATGGTGGAGCATATTTGACCAGAATTAGCTATACAGTAGCTCTCCTGCAATGCAATAATTGTGTTCTTGTGTGATCTTGTGCTATAGAAAATGATACTATAGAAAATAATGCTATAGAAAACTGCATTATAGGGAAATCACCAATGAAAGTCACTATACCTGTACAACAAAAAGTTTGCATTATCCAAACAGGCTCCACTATTAAATTACATTATAGCTGATCTACCTATACTTATATTCAGCACAATTCTCAACTTCCTTTGGTAGTAAGTAGACCACAGCTGTGTTCATTTATAACATAAAGGGCATCAATATTCAGATATGAGTAAAACTCAGCCACGTGCTGTAAGTTCTAGGACCTTGGGGTCACCTTGGGGAAATATTTACTACATTCGATGGGAGAACTTGAATTCAACTTTTTCTAATTCCACACCTGAGTAAGCTTCTGGCTTGGGTCAGATAAGCCCTGAACTCTCAACAGACAGCTATAGATCCAGCACAGACTCAGCAAAGATAAACGCTCCCTCAGTACCGAGGATTCGATTTCTCCAAACATTGCCGATCTTACAAATTTTGTGACCTAGCTTATGGCAACAAAATCAAATGTTAGAAGACATTAAGGAGTGTTATAAAGCAAATCTGACATGGACAGACGATGGTCAAAAGTTTGGTCAAGGGGAAAAATGATATTCGGAGCATCTTACAAAAATTGGAAAAAAGATAGAGAGATTTACTATGGGTGTTCCAGAGGTTAAAGCCTTGGCAGGTACAGGCTTGACCATCAATAATGGAGCAATTAAAATCAGGAATGCTGAAGAAGCCAGACAGAATTAGAGAGGAGTGCTGATAATTTGGACATTATTGAGCTGGAAGAAATTAGTAAGATAGAGCAGGCAAAGCCGTGGAAGGATTTAAAAATCAAGTTTGTAAAATGTAAATGATCCTACTGTCTTGCTTTTCTGAATGCAGTTCACACAAAATGTGAACAACTTTACAGTTAGTCAATCACAAAATGCAAGTCTCAACCAAGCAAATGGAAAGGGATGAGTACTTGCTTGAAGGACAGATAATAATGTCATCAGATAGAAACATACTTGCACTTTTGTTTTCTCCCGAGAGCTCCAAATTAAGCATTCATCGATGTTTCAAAAAAAACAGCATAATTACTACCTGATGCAAAAGGATACCAAAGAAATGAAACTGATACTAACATTATTTGTAAAGTTACCATCAACTTGCCAAATTGCTGCTTGGCCTGCTGTGTTCATCCAGCTTCACACTCTATTATCTTAAATGCCCTAGCCAAACAGTTTAAGTGCACACAACAGAAAATTAAGTTACATCTGAAAAGGAATTAGTTGAGACACTTCCTACTGTACCAAATTCAAAAATTAAAAACTTTCTAATGTTATCTATTCCAGTTAGTTTGTCAGAAACCTTGTGTTTCAATTGGTCGTTTAGACTTGACTTCCTAAACATATTTTCAAGCTAAGTGAATTTAAATAAAAACAGCCTTACTAATTTTCAGGTGATACTGGAAATCCAAATTCAAGTATCTAGTCAAAAAGGGACAATGCAGAAAACCTGTAGATAATTTAAAAAGGAACGGCCTACATTGAATCCAGTGAAAATCAGGAGTTGTATAAAAGTTTTATTTTACATATGTATCTCCTAAAAGTTAATTCATTGCTCCTTTACATTTTGCAGCTGTTCACAGCAACTACAGAAACATGCCACTGGCATCAGCTTACACCATGTGTAATTCCATCCTTTTATTTCTGGAAAGAAATTTGCAAGCTTCAATGCCACAGATCCATAAATATTCAAGATAATATATTCTGTACCATATACAACTGATGCAATCAGTTAAAACCTCATGTTTAAAATGTTTAACAGAAATGAACCATGGAAATAACTCAGGAAAGCAGCATGTCTATTTATCCATGAAATAGTATGCATTTTGTCAAATAACTGCATGCCACATCTTCATGCATAAAATGTAATCTGATGGCAGTTAATGGCATGAAACACACTCTTTTGACTTTTAACTGAATACATCTCAATGTACAGTGTACAAATATTATCACAAACACAGTGGTCTAAAGAAAGGTCACAGACCTGAAACTTTAACTTAGATTCTCTCTAACGATGTTGCTAGACCTGCCGAGTACTGCTAGCGCTTCCAGGTTTTATGCTAAAGTCTGGCAGTCTTACAAATGTACCATATGCTGCCAAAGTACATTTACTTCTAATTTTGAACTGCAATATTCATATACCTTGCCTTTTGTTCTTTACTGATAGAAGTAAAAATAAGCATTATGTGATTTTAAATATAGGGAGTGCTAAAGCCTACTTTTGGGAAAAAAAAGCATGATTTTTAAAAACTGAAACAAAAGAAGATGTTGTCAATTCACAACAGTTCACTAATAAAAGGGCTTCGCAGATACATTCACTCATCATGTGTGCTTCTGCAAACAACTAAATCATGTAGCTCAGCAGTATTATGGATAAGCTACAGGTTTACACTACATTCTGTCACTTATATTCCATGAACACAAATACTAAGAACTTCTATAAGTCATGTCAGATTTGTCAACTCCTGGAGAGGTGGTACAAAAACATTTAAAGGGGGTTTAATTTTCACCATTAGTATTATGATTCCATTATGAGAATATTGGTGTACTTAAATATACTGTGAAGCCAACAGCCTCTCAGACCTTAAAAACCAAAACACTATGCTTTAATGTTTAATTAACCTATAACTGAGACAGTTAAAACAAAATGTGAAATTTTGTCATTTTTAATGCATTTTGCATGTGAGAAAAACAACTTTTAACTAAAGCACTGATGCTCAAATGTTTGATTGAAGGACTCCCTTTTAAATGTATCAATCACATCATCATTCACCCTCGAAATCGCAGAAAACCTCACTGTGGAATTGGAAAGTGGTTGTGCTCATTTGGAGACAAACACAGAACGCTGGATAAACTTAGCAGGTCTGGCAGCATCTGTGGAGGGAGAAAAGAGCGTCAAGAACAGTATAGGACTTTTCCAGAAACATTTTGCTCTGAAAGGGAGGCATACCAAGCTTGAAACATGAACTAGTTTTCCCTCCACTTGCTGGCAGACCTGCTGAGTTTTCCCCACTTTCCACATTTGTTTCAGATTTCAAATTGCTGCAGTATTTTGCTTTATATTTGTTTGGTTGTTCAAAGTTAGTCATCTTGGCTGGAGTTCCTCAAGGTGACGTTTCGGGCCTGGACCCTTCATCAGAGAGGAGGATGGGGTGAGGGTTCTGGAACAAATAGGGAGAGAGGGGGCGGCGGACCGAAGATGGAGAGAAAAGAAGATAGGTGGAGACGAGAGTATAGGTGGGGAGGTAGGGAGGGGATAGGTCAATCCAGGAAAGACAGACAGGTCAAGGAGGTGGGATGAGGTTAGTAAGTAGGAAATGGAGGTGCGGCTTGGGGTGGGAGGAAGGGATGGGTGAGAGGAAGAACAGGTTAGGGAGGCAGAGACAGGCCGGGCTGGTTTTGGGATGCAGTGAGGGGAATGGATGAGCTGGGCTGGTTGTGTGATGCACTGGGGGGAGGGGACGAACTGGGCTGGTTTTGGGATGCGGTGGGAGAAGGGGAGATTTTGAAGCTGAAGTCCACATTGATACCATTGGGCTGCAGGGTTCCCAAGCGGAATAGGAGTTCAACCCCTCCCCCCTGTGCGTCACACAACCAGCCCAGCTCATCCCCTCCCCCCACTGCATCCCAAAACCAGCCCAGCCTGTCTCTGCCTCCCTAACCTGTTCTTCCCCTCACCCATCCCTTCCTCCCACCCCAAGCCGCACCTCCATTTCCTACCTACTAACCTCATCCCACCTCCTTGACCTGTCCGTCTTTCCTGGATTGACCTATCCCCTCCCTACCTCCCCACCTATACTCTCCTCTCCACCTATCTTCTTTTCTCTCCATCTTCGGTCCGCCTCCCCCTCTCTCCCTATTTATTTCAGAATCCCCTCCCCATCCCCCTGTCTGATGACGGGTCTAGGCCTGAAACGTCAGCTTTTGTGCTCCCGAGATGCTGCTTGGCCTGCTGTGTTCATCCAGCTTCACACTTCATTATCTTGGATTCTCCAGTATCTGCAGTTCCCATTATCTCGCACATCCCTTAATAGCTCATTCCATACATGCACCACCCTCAGCGTGAAAAAAAAACTGCTCCTCAGGTCCCTTTTAAATCTTTCCCCTCTTGCCTTAAACCTATACCCTCTACTTTTAAGCTCCCCTACCCTGGGAAAAAGACCTTGGCTATCCATGCCCCTCAATTTTATAAACCTCCCGTAAGGTCACCCCTCAGCCTCTGATGCTCCAGGTAAAATAGCCCCATCCTATTCAGCTTCACCCTGTAGCTTTAAAATCTCCAGTCCTGGAAACATCTTCGTATTTTTTTTAATCCCTTTAAAGTTTGACCAATATTTTCTACAGTAGAATGGGCAATAAATGCTGAAACAGCCAGTACGCCCACATCCCATGAATGAATATGTACAAAAAAGGGGAGTTTCAATAACGCTTTTAAGAAAACGTGTGAGAAAATACAGGTTATTAACCATCTCCTAGTTGCAAAAAAAAAAGAGTCCTGCTTGGCGAGCATTTACATTATTTTCATGAATGCCAACTTAACACTACTACCCTAAGAAGTGACTAAATACTAAATACTTGTAACTCTCACCGTTGTTCTGATGAGGTTTATACTGCTTTGAAATGACAAATTAACAAACTAACGAACAGCCAAGTATCACAGAAGATACCTCTGGAAGTCTTAAACATGAAAACAATGCGAACATGAAGGAGGCCCTGCAGCGCATCCTGCTCCAGAAAAAAAAATATTAATTTGTAAACTCAAAGCTGAATTGATACACGTTGGTATTTTGTTACTAAGAAGCACATATGGTGCAGGCAGAAGGACATCAAAGTAAGAGTGGTATCGAAATGCAACATTTTCCATTTTCTTTGTCAGTAAACTTGAAAATGCCATGTTTTATATTTCTAAATATCATGTTTCATCCATGAACATGAGCTAGTCTGTTCTCAAATGATTGCAGAATCAATAGGATTGGGTGGGGTAGTGTGGTAATGAATCAATTTTAAAAGAAATTCAAATTCTTCAGTTGAGATCTGCAAAAGTAAGTGGGATTGTAAAGACACTAACATAAAACAGGTTTTTCATTCTGTTTTCCCCAAATGGCTTTGAATGAGTTTTGTTCCAAAAGGATGGTAAATTCAAAACAGCACAATGATTTTGAGATCAAAAAGAGGAAGATGGATTCGTGTTTAACACTTTCAAAAAGCATCTATTTTTCAAAAGTAACATTTTCAAAAGACTATTTATTTCTATTTACAAAATGCAGTTGTAAATGCAATCCAGAGTAAGAGAAAATACTTCAGAACCCTATTAAAGACTTTGCAAGGCTCAAGTGTTCTTTATTATTGTGCATTGGGAATAAAATTATCTACATTTCTGTAGAAAACCTAATATTTGCACTTGACATAAACATAGCAACTATGGAGTAAACAGCAACTCCTGTTGATTTCAGGGGAAAGCTTGAAGCAGAAGGTCATTTAATTAGGAGCGTGCGGGTAGTGAGCCTCTGCCATTTTTGTCACATCCTCTAGAATTGTGTTATGGGTGGAAAGGCCCCAACGCCAACAGAGGCCGTTAGATGGGATTTTCTGTACTCTCTGTTGAGGATTTGGAGACAGAAATGGCATTAAATGAGGTGGAATGGTGGTGTATGTAAATCAGCTGTCAAAAATTAAGTTTGGGTAAGTTGACTTTCTGATTCCACCAAATGAGGTTACGAAGGGACTTGTGTCCAAATCAAGGCCTCAACTTATTGACTCCACTGTGCCAACTGCCTGCCCCCCTTCTGCAGCTACATTCATGCCCAGGTGTACTTTAAGAAGCAGCAAATGGTATTCTCACCAGTACTTCTGATGCATTAAATTACCCTCCAACTCCATTTTGATTTAGCCCCTTCCCCGCTCCCTCCCCTTTAATGGCTCACATTGGTCTTTAATGGGCTTTGTGCATAAATTAATAAATTGGAAAATATGGGTGATCTATCTACTGGTAGTGGGTAAAAGGTGAAAATTGCTATGGGATATTTGTGATGGTGGGAAAAAAAAACAAATAGTTCTGAAGGCAGGGGGGAGGTCACTGGACCCCAAAAATGTTAACTCTGCTTTCTCTGCATAGGTGCTGCTAGACCTGCTGAATTTTCCCAGCAATCTCTGTTTTCATTCCATTCTTAGTATTTTCGGTTTTGCTTTTTTTTGGGAAAGAAATGTTCTGTTGTGCCTAAGAGCACTTCTAGATGTAGAAGAAAAATTAACTCAGCTATGTCCCTTTGCAGCATGCACAACACCAGAAAGTATATAACCACATTGGACATTTTTTTTTGGGAGGGGGTATGGAAACTGAGAAATGCTCGACCCCCACACTCATCTTCCTATGAGCTCCATGTACAAAGCACCCTCCCCCTACCATAACATTTCTTAACTGTGGCCAAGTAGCCGTCAGTAAGCGAGGCCTCTAACTTGGTATCGTGATTCAACTAAGGAACGCCACTGGCCTTATCACTGCTTCACCGGCACATGGTTCAGCTTTCCTTCATGAAATGATACAGCACCATCTTTCATCAGCTCAACAGCCAGCAGGTGATACCCATATGCCTCAAACAGAGGTCTTTTCCTTATCTTGAGTTATCTGCCTGAAGGCAGGCAACCCTGTGTCATTACTTCCATTATAAGGGGACAACGTGGCAGATCCTGAATTTACCCCAGTCAGAACTAACTTGGCCCATGGCCCAGTCATCCAGGATAATCAGACTTCCTATGGGGTTTGGATTGCTGCGCAACGCGCACTTTTATTGTGCAGCCTATAGCAATGTTTAGTGATGGTTGAGATTCCAAATTCTTTCCAGCACATGGATGACCAGAAATCTCTCCCACATTACAGCTTGCCATTGGTGTTGGAGAAAGTATCTAAAATGTTAGCAAATTAGACCATTTGTATTGGATGCACTTTCTTTGGTCAAAGAAGAGGCAATGGCCTAGTGGTATGGTTGCTGGACTGTTAATCCAAAGGCGCACTTAACATTCTGGGGGTCTGGGCTCAAATCCTGCCATGGCAGATGGTGGAATTTAAATTCAATAACTATTTGGAATTAGGAGCCTAATGGTGACTATGAATCAATCAGGAAAAAGCCATCTGGTTCACTGATGTCATTTAAGGAAGAAAACACAGTCATCCTTACCCAGTCTGGCTTACATGTGACTCCAGACCCACAGCAACATGGTTGACTTTTAACTGCAGGACGGGCAATAAATGCTGGCCTAGCCATGATGACCTGATCCAATAAATTAAATTTAAAAGTTTTGCCATTGTACCACAAGATAAAAACCTGTAGTCTTTTTATTTCCTAGTCTGTATCTTGTCCGATTTCTCATCGGCAATCCTGTTAAATCACATGATACAATAATTGGTTGTTAAACAATTATTGCAATTAAAAATCAATCTACTGCAAATCAAGTATTAATGCAAGAACTAGGAAACAAACTGGAAGGCATCCATAGCCACAGGTCCAAAGTCAACCCTTTTACAACTGAACACTTTTAACCTCATGTTTAAATTTGTTAATGATTTGTATTTCTTTCTCTCTCAACCAGCATAATGAAGGGAAAGTAAACCTCATCTGAACCACGTATTACTGGATTACTCTGACACTGCTGTCTATTGACTTCTGTGTATTGATGGCTGATGTGCAAGAATATTCAATTTCAGTACTGCAATAACTGACAGAAGACTCTCCACAAAAAAAATGAGGTTATTTTATATCGGAAATTTAAAGAGAGCAGGTAATAATGATTGTCCACTACTTAATGACAACAGTATCATGTATTAGTTAAAAATTATTCTTTAAAAAACTGAGCTACAAGCCAACAAGAATGATACAATGCTGCTCACAAGGTAAATTAATATGCTGAGCTAATATTCTGTAGTAAAATATACCAACTCAATCCAAACTACATTACCATTGTGCCAAAAATATTTCATCACTTTAAATGGCTCTCCAGTTTTGCCATACTCTTTCAGTGTTAGATTGCCTTAATTACTGGGCTTGACTTCAAGTCCCTGGTGGGGAATGCAGCAAACAGTAAGCCTGCCCAGTAGTGTTATCAGGCAAGTTCAACTGATTTAACAACTTGGCCTCAGTTGAATAACATTTGCCAACTCTACAACCATAGCCGTGAGGAGGTTGACACCAATTCACTAACCAACTCAGAATTAGATGGCTCAAGCCCACTGCTGAAGGCACAATCTGTACCAAGGACAATACACATAGGTGACCGGAGAGCTACAGGAATTGCAGTCAGTGAGGAAGCCCAATATTTTCTTCTCAGGCTTAGAAGCATACACCATCTGCACTTGACCGTCAAGTAAATCAAAACAAAATGTTAATATATACCTTACTGGGCCTCTTCTGACCCTAGCTGCTGTTCCCAGCACTTTTTCCCCCCTTCACGGAAAACCACTAGCAGGCTGTTGCACAGGACTGAAGTTGAAATAGCAGAGCAGAATCAGAGATAATTAGAACCTGAACAGCATAATTTGTAATACAGAACAATTTGGGCTAGGTGTCTTCATCGCGTGAAGTTTAATATTAATTTAACAAATACTGAGGAGAAAAAGACAGAAAAAGACCCCCAATCCATTCTTAAACAGTCTGTACCTCATATCCACTAAATAAAGAGCATTGAAATGAAACTTGTGTCCAAACAAGCTCAGGTTTCTTTAAAATAAACACACAAAAACTTTACAATAATACATTTCAAAATTTGAGTGGATCCACAATGTTTGCACTCAGACAGTATGGTTACTGAATTTAGTTTTGTTAAAAAAAAATCACACTTTTTTGCTTTACTACAAGTAACAATACAAGTTATTACAGGAGTTTTTAATTACAGAACGTGGACAACTGTAATCCCAGGAAACATTTCACAAGAAAGCTCCACAAACAACTTTAACGTTACAAAAATAGAATTCTCACCAGGAAAAAAAAAATTTTCTTCACAATTTTTTTTCAAGTAAATATCAGCAATATAAATATTCTGTAGATTAGGAAATTCTACTGCAATTGATCCAGATCATTGCATAGTCAATATTTGGGCAGTTTCAAATGAATCACATCAAATCATGCAAGAGGCTCTGAGCAAAATTACATGATCCATGGCAAAGAAACAGTATGCACGGAAGAAAGGCTTCCACAAAGATATGTGGGGCAGTCTTTACCTTTCCTCATAGCAGTTTTTAGTGTCAACCCAACTAGTTCTATTGCTATATGGGTTTGTATAGGTTCTGGACCATACATTTAGTGAATACTTTAAAACAATATTTATCAATAGATTATACATGATAGTATGGCTACAGAGCAGCACGATCTGTGATGTACAATTTCCACTTCCCAATGGAATACAAGCACATGGTTACTGAGGTCCCAGCTTTATCACAATTTACCTCAGCATTTAACAAAGAGAGGGACTAGTTGAGTCTCTCTCGACAATCGGAGATGATAACCACAACTGCAGATGCTGGAATCAGAGTCAACACAGCATGGAGCTGGAGCAGCACAGCAGGTCAGGCTGCATCAGAGGATCAGTAAAGTCAACGTTTCGTGTTTACAGCCTTCATCAAGGCTGGAGAAGGGTGTAAAACTGAAACGTTGACTTTCCTGCTCCTCGGATGCAGCCTGACCTCCTGTGCTCCTCCAGCTCCACACTGTATTAAGCAATAAGAATACTGCCCATATTCTAACCAATAAATGAAGATATGAGAACTAAATTGCTTCACTTTTACTTCAGCAAATGAATAAATGATTGGATTAAGAAAAAAAGCATAGAGTACAGGTAAACAAAATTTAAAAATTGTGAATTTTATTCCAGCAAAATCTTTAACATTTCACAAGTAAATTTAGCTTCTTGGGGCTAAAAAAATGTTTAGCAGCAATTATGAAGTTAGCGCATTACAAAAACCGAGATACCGTCATTCAACATGGTGCAAATTTTGAAGAAGGTTATGCTTACAATGAGACTAACAATGTAAAACTAGAAGGTTTTGACAATTCACTGAGCACTTAGGGTCACTGCATCCTCCAGAACGGACATGAATATCTATTGATATGTTTTCTATTTCTATATTTGCCGTGTCCCAAAGTTATTCCTAGTTTCAGTGAAGTAATAGTGGCCAGAGTTTCACTATCATCATCAGTGCAAAATCTAAGTCAGTGTGTTTACTCAACAGGAGAGAAACAAAACAGATTTACACACTGCAATAGGTGATAACTTAATAGGGTGCATGATGGACGGTTTGTATTTGAATTGTACCCCAACTTCATCAAGTAAAATTGTTATCATGTAGACCAAATGCTGAGCCATTGCAGAGTGGGCTAAGGTTGGCTGAATATTTGTAGATTAAATGAAAAGGACATGTAAAGTAAGCCAAAGAAGATGCAATTTGCTAAAGACAATTATATTTGAATAAAAAAAGTTATCCTCTTTATTCCCTCTGACTATAAGCAAGATTTCACAATAAGAACACAGGTATTAGTCTTAATGAAGTACAAAAATAGGCACCAAATAAAATCAAGAATATTACCATTTAAAACCTTGCCTAAAACAAGTTTGTTCTTTAACAATCGTTTTAGCATTTAAAAAACTTAAATGATGTACTTAGATAAATGCCTAAGTCTCAAACCAAAATGCAACAAAGAGAAACTATTTCATATGTACAAAAGCTTAATTTGAAAGGGGCACATTTTAAATCGGTATCTTTAAAAGGATTATGGAGGCATAGGGAGGAAGTTTGTGCTCAGTGCCTAGGCATATGAAAATTGGCCACAAATGGCAGAGCGATTAAAAAAAAAATGGGGACTACTCAAGAGACCTAGATGATATCAGAGGGTTACAGGGCTAGAGGAGATTTCTGTAAACTGATGCCTCTCTATCATGTGTGCAAATTCCATAAGAGTCAAGTTATGGCTTCAAAATGTCTTCAGCTTTATTTACTTACCTTGTACAGATCACAGAATTGCAGTTCCAACTGAAGGGGGAAAAGCCCTCATCCTTCAAAGGGCTACTACAAACAATGGCATGTCAAATATGCAAATAGCCCTCCAGAACAAATCAATTTCAGTTTGATTTCTAGATTAATCCACCAAAATCAGCATAAAATGGAGAATACCAGAGGAGAAAGCCATTAAACCAGTTCAACCTAAATAAAGATTTCAGAAATCCTCAACTAGGAGACAATTTTGTTGCAGCATTGTGATCTAAACTGTTTCCTATGAAACAAATACCCAACTGCCTGCCTAGCTCGAGCTGCTAATGTACAAATTATGTTTACCCAATATCCACATAAGCCATGCAAAAAAAAATCTACTCAATGGGACAATGCATTTTCAACACCAAACAAACTTATTATTTGAGACAACATCAGTGAATGCTTGTTAAAATGGGGAGGGGGAGAATGGAGAATAAAAGAATCTCAAATATATCTATGGGGCACTTAATTAATCCATGACAATTACAACTGGCAAGGTAACATTTCCTACAACCAATGTTGACCGTTAGATGTATGATTACCACTTGTAATGTAGGAACAGGGTATTTTGCCCATAAAGACCACACCAACGCTCCAAAGAGCATCCCACCCAGACCTATACCCCCAACCTTTTCCCTGTAACCCTGGGTTTCCTGTGGCTACCCCCCTAACCTACACATTCCTAAACACTGAGCCATTTAGCATAGACAATTCACTGAGCCCACACATCTTTGGACTGTGGAAGGAAACCTGAGCACCCCGGTAGAAACAGGGACAATGTGCAAACTCCATCCCTCGGGTGGAAGTGAACCGAAGTCCCTGGTGCTGAAGCGTAATGCTAACCACTAAGCCACCATGCCACCCATTCTTTATACATTGAAGATTGATTTTATACATAAAAGTTATGCTTTCTTTTAAAATAAAGTAAAATTTGATTACAAATTTCTGCAAGGAACATAGAACAACTTCCTCTTAATTCATCAATAATGTTTACCATAAAAGATGTGTGGTGGAATGTTCACACCTTTCAGTGTGCAGCTTCATTCGTGATTTAGCTGCACGAAGATCCCCCAGGCCAGGTCAGCAGACAGCATGTGATATTTGCACCATAGATTATACAAGCCAACTTCAACCTATTTCCATTGCTCCTTAACACTGGGACTACTGCCAACTTCCCCCACATCAACATTTTGTGCTCAGCACTGGTCAGTTGCTTAAAAGATCTAGTCCTATCAACAGCATGCTGGAAAGGCCAAGGGAAGTGATGGATACTTTGTGGTCACACTTGTGGTGACTATTGATGTCAAACAATTTTTTTGTCCAACATGTAATTATTTACATTGGCTATTCTGTAAGTATCACACATCAGTGATTAGACAAGCAGGCTGGAGTAACACAGTCAGAGGCAGATCATTGACTCTCTATGATCCACACAACTCCAGTCAGTACCAAAGTGGAATAAATTACCACTTGCCTAATATACATAGCTGTAACCTTCTAACCCTAATGCAGGCAGTCAACATCATGCTGGGCAAAGTAACTGACTGAATCAGTATCCCAATTATTGATTCATTATCCTCTTCCACCTCCTCAGATCCAAGTTTGTGCAACCAATGTATTATCAAAGAACTTACTAAAAGGAATGCAAACATTGTATTATACAAAATTAATAACTCACTAGAAACATTATATATAGCGCCAGAGAACTGCTGGACAGCAAATGTATCCCCCGTGTTGAAGAAAACAAAAGCATGATCAGGAAATTATAGCGCAATCAGCTTAACATTAATGGAGGAAGAAAGGTAATGAAGTCCTTGCTCAAAGAAAAGAATTGAGGAAAACCTAGAAATGCGAAAATTGATGAGTAGTCGGCACGAATTTCAAAGGAGACATCTTGGTTAACAAATCCCGAATATTTTGAGGTGGTAACAAAGTAGACATGGCAAGTTATCTTCAGACATAATTTAATGGATGGGAAAGTAGCCTCAAGACAGAATGCAGTGTACAAGAATGAAGTTATTGAGGCTAGCAGCAGTGTGGCAAAAAGCTGGGCCGTGATGTTCCACACGATTCAGTATGGGGGGCCACAGTTGCTCAAATTTATATTAACAGGCCCAAGTCTTCCAGATGGTTTTTGCAGCAGCACAGACAGAAGTTGTATGTGGAGATGTCCCAATATAGTTAATTCCATGGGAATTGCACAGGAAGTTGAAATTTCCCATGAATAATTACTAAACAGTCCTCTAAAACATCCTTAACTGTGAACTGGAGTCCAAGATTTCTGACAGTTCTGGCTCACTTATCCAAGTAGCTCACCAGGATAGGGGGAAAAAAAAAAGATTAAAAACTGTTCCAACTCAGTCTAACTGCAAAACTGTCCCCTCACCACTCCCAAATCAGATTCTGGATTCAAACTATACTGAAGCAAATGGAAATGCTCCTGGTCTTGAATTTCACATAGACACTGCTCTAACCAGTAAGAAATTATTTACATTTATGTCCAGTCAGTATCAAAATTAGGGCTTCTCACCCGGATTGGAAGGTCTGGGTCGCAGCGTCCAAATTTTCAGACAATAGCAAATTGGGAGAGGCAAGTCATCAATACGGAGGAGGACGGGAACAATTTTAAAAAATGAATTAAATTAATAAACTTGGAGAATGAATAAATAATTGGCCATTGCATTTAAACATCAATAAATCCAGGGCAGTACATATTGTGAGGAAGAAGGATAGAGGTAAATTACTTGGAAGGTGCAAGTCTAGGCGTAACAAAAGGGAGCTCAGAATATCAATACACCAATCCCTAAAAGTTGCTCCACAGGTCTGAAAGACCATAAGAAAGCAAAATAAACTCTCACTCAGTTTTCTTCCCAGATGAATGGAATTAAAAAGTAATATGAAAACTCTATCAATGAAGCCAGAACACACAGGGCACCGCATGCAATTCTGGTTACATGTTATAACAGCAAGATTACAAGGCACTGAAGAACTGATTGGCTGGCTTCTCTTTTCTCTTCAAGACAATAAAAAGGGAAATCTTGAAAGCAGTTTGTCAAGTTCTGACAGGTTATGATCATGTCAATAAAAGAGAATGGGCAGAATTTTTCACTACCTTCATTGTCATATTTGGTGGTGACAAAAATTGGGAAAATTACACATGGAGAAAGAAAGAAAAATGGAGCCTATTTGGCCCTTGCAGTTTAAATGGAGAGTAAGGAGCTTTGATAATGAGAGGCAAGTACTTTATTTCCATGCTTCACCATCACCCTGAATACACCATGGACAATGTCATCTCCCACTCTTTGACCATACAAGTTGGCATTCGCAAGCCACCAGAATGTTCTCAGACCAACACACACCACCTCAACCTTTCAGGAATTCACTTTGGAGTTCACAGACACTTGGACTGGCATGCAACTGGCAAGATGCTGACACACATGGATATATACACATCTTAAGCATCTACACAGGATGCGTTCTATGGCTCTGAGCTCACTTTCTGCTGACTGAGTCTGCCAACCTCAAGTACTTGTATTGCTTTTTAGTACATAGCATCTTTGTCCATAACTCAAAACCTGCCAGATTTTTGGGTTTGCACTGCTCTTTAGAGCAGACAGAGGCAGACAGCCTGTCACTATCGAAAGCACCATAACAGACAAGGAATGGTCATGTTGCTATATGGCACCATACTACCATTGATACCATGTGTCAGTATTTTAAATGGAAACATACAGCATCTGCCTCACCGAAATGGCCATAGCCGTAAGTCAAAAGGGACCAGTGCTGAGTGCTGCAAATGGTCAAATCAGAAGACACACTGCTACAGTCAAGAGACTCATCCAGTCTCGGTCTATGGGTTGGCATCAGTCAGGTGCTTGGTCCTATTGAGTCCGGGGTCAGTATCCTTGCAGTCTAGAGATTGTGCCAGAGTCAATCCTATAGGTCAAATTTAACCAGTGTAGGACCACAGGTACATCAGTCAAACATCAGTCCATGATCTGGGCTATGCTCACTTAGTGTTTTCCTGTCAAGTTAATCCAGAGGATGTAGGTTCACTGTCAGTCTGGGATCTGGGGTATTGATGGTCATGGGCAGTCTTGGGAAAATGGGAAACTCTTGGGTGGGGATTTATTAGACAGGCTCGGTGAGGGAACATGGTGAAAGCGGAAATTCAGGAGAGAACTGAGAGATCTGAGTGTAGGAGAGGTCAGAAAGATACTGGTGTGGGCAACACAATTCAACGTCATTCCAGCCTCAATAGAGGCAAATATATGACCAAAAGAAGCATAGCAATTCACAAAGCAAAGCAATGGGCTCAGGGAGTAAACAACAAACATTAACTGCAAGATATAAAAAGTGATTGAATCAAGATTTCAGGTGGAGCAGGAGTGGGGAAAGCTTAAAAACGGTCACAAACATAGAATGAGGAACACAAGGACTGAGGTGAAACTTAGTCACCCTCTCAGCAATGTCAATATAAGGAAACAAACTAGTTACCACTGCATGCAGACGGAAAAAGAATAGTTACTGTTTCACTCTTCAGAGATGGAGTACAATGACTGAAACTGTATGAATCATGAATCAGTCATGCTGTAGCATTCAATTATTTTTAAACTGCAGAAACAAAAAAGGAGAGCTCCTTCCTTTCCAGAGGCCCAATGGCTTCTGAACAATTATTTACACCCACAAGCTGGCCACCGGGTAGCTGAACAATCATATAGTTGGTGATAGGCAGAAGGTCTTTGTCATCAATAACTGTCTCAGCTCCAATCAGCCAGCTAAATCTTGCTCTGTGTACGCCTCCCTGGCTCGGGTGCTTCTAATAGTAACTTCGCCCGCTGCTTGAACAAACAGCACTTTAATAAGCATCAGTAATTAGTTTTTAAAAAGTGCCACCATTCTTTTCCACAACATTTGGTTTAGAAGCCAGTTTTTTTTTCTATCATTTAGAAATACGGAAAAGTAAAAATTGTTTTTATATACTGAACCTATCTGTACATCTTTGTTAACTGCATGTAACATTATGGTCTAACCAATCACTTATTTTTCATCCTCCACAGACTGGAGCTTAGCCAAATATCTCTACTGACAACTTAACCACACATCATATCCTATTTCTTTCTCTACCTCTACATTTAACGCCTCAGTGTTAAATCCCATCACAGCCTTACCTTTTCCTCTTTGTAGGCTAATTCAATCTTAATGGCCAAGCATTAGGTCACCAGCTTCAGTGTTTTCTTGTATGGTACAATCATGTTTGATCAATAACGTTCTCAAAAAGCACCTTGCCATAGAGTCTGATATTCAAATTATTATGTAAATGCAAATTATTGTTGTTATTGCCATAGGTCTACATGTTCTGTTTTAAATAAGTATTGGCTGGATCACTCCATATTATTAATTCATTACATTGCATCAAAGTGACCTGCGAAATGTTTACTTACATCTCTTAAGGTGAGAAACAGCCAGCATTAAGTGGCTTCTCAAAAAGCACAATTTTCTTTTGCATTTGTAACATAGGTTATCAAATTTCTAGTACCACTGCTTATGAAGTTGGAGGATGCACATTTTAGGATAAAACCTTATACTGCGTTAAGTTCATTATTGTGCATTCTGTTAAACTCCAATGTTAAAAACTCCCAAAGAGAGATTGCTTCATGGAGATGGTTAGAAAGGCAGATTTATTCCATTTACAGCATTATGCCTCTCCAGGACTGCAGAGGTTCTTGAAAGAGGCACTGCTGGGTGGGGGAAGACAGCAGATAACAGAGTCTTCAATCAAGAAAGGATGGAAGAACAGAATACAACTAGGATCAGTTAGTCAACTGTTAGTCACAGCGATTAAATTAGAATCTGCAACATAAGTTTTTTTTGCGTGATTACTTCACAAGATGAGTGTCCAGCCATGCCAGCATTTATAACAAAGTGCTTTTTGGCCCAGGTGACAGTGAAAGAACGGTGATATTGATCAAAGTTAGGATGGTGTGTGCCTTGAAGGGGAACTTGCAGCTGGTGGTGCTCCACTGCATCAGGTGGCTGTCAATTTATAATGTGAAAGGTGCTGTTTGTAGGTCCGTGTTCAGTTGATGCAATGTACCTTACATACAGTACTGCTACTACTTGTAATGATGGAGGGTGTGAAAGTTTAAGGCAGTACATGGAATACCAAACAAGCAGCTTTGTCCTTGATTGGCAATTGTGAATATTGAGAAATTTGAGTCTTAAATAAAAACCAATAAAAGACAGCACGGATGCATGAATAACAAGTTATAGAACAATAGAACATAGAACAATACAGCGCAGAACAGGCCCTTCGGCCCTCAATGTTGCGCGGACCTGTGAACTAATCTAAGCTCCTCCCCCTACACTATCCCAACATTATCCATATGCTTATCCAAGGACTGTTTAAATGCCCCTAATATGGCTGAGTTAACTACATTGGCAGGCAGGGCATTCCACACCCTTACCACTCTCCGAGTGGAAGAACCTACCTCTGACATCTGTTAAAATTTTAAGAACTTCTGATGAGATGAAGAATGGGTAAATAAAGAACACATAGCAGCATAAATAGAAAGTCGGTTGACAGTAATAAAGTGAAACTTGGGACAAATTATGGTGCAAGAATTGGCGAAGGTATCAGGTAGTATTTCTGCCAGTTACATAGACTCGTTGTGAACTCTATAAAATGATTTGCACTCCAACACAGGGAGCACAACCTCTATTTTATGGCTTGACAAAATTTAAGGGATTAACAGAAAATGAAATACTTTAGGAAGGCATAAGCTAATAGACAGTGAAGCCGTATACAGGTGTAAGGTAATTCGCAGTCAACAGTGAAGAATTGACTTTCATGCAAGCAACATTTATTCAAACTCATCTGCTCCCATTGTCTCTCAAAGGCTTTTCCCACCAAATCCACCCCCAAAAATAGCTCAAACTGAACTAAAAATAAATTATGAAAAACTACCAGAGAAAGGGATTTCTGGGCATTCAAATTAAAAAAAACAAAAAGCCATATATACAAATTTATTGCTTTTCAGTTGATACAGCATACACTAAATGTGCATTAAAACCATAAAAATAATCTATAAAACCACTTAACTTTCCATTCAACAAAGAGATTGTGACAACAAAAGTTTCATTTTTGTCAGCAATCACTAGCCATATCATTTAACAAAATCACCTCCTGTGCCATCAAATGCACCGAATATGCCACATTTCTTGAATGATCTGATAACAAGCTTCAATCAGATTTTATCTCAGGTCTCTACAACCCACTCTCACAGGATTGCTGATCTTAGAACTCATTACCTCTCTTGATAAACGTCTGCTCTTATGCAATCCTCCAATCATTTCAAATTTTTGTCATGGTATCCTTGAAAGGTTTGTTCATCCAGTGGATGTTTCTCTAAATAAATCCATTTAGAGAATCCAACTGTAATACCCATGTTTTACAATCTAATGGCAGTATAAACATTGTTGTCAAGGTGTAATATGAACATGTCTCAGATGAAAGAGCTTTTTCTGATTTAATCCTTCTGGTAGACAGCTCCAAAAACCTTTGTCAGCCACAGTTTCAAGCCACCTCATCCATCTATCCTTTCATCATGGACGTAAAAATAACTAATCCTTTTAGGAAATTACTTTGGGACTGTTTTGATTTTAAGCTCACCATTAATTTAAATCTTTACGTTGATAGGCATATATGACAGAACCACAAACCACCTTAAATTTTCCATGGCCAGTTGTCTTCACTATTTTCTCCACAATTTTGCTTACTGTTTGACTGGGTGGCATATCATAATTTATGGCTTTCTGTAGCAGCACAAAATTGTCAATCCTCACTGACTTCACACAGCATCCAAGGCTGGATTTGCAGATTTCAAAGCTTAAATGTTCTTGCTTGTTTCAGGACAAAGATTCAGGCAGTGAGCTGGGAGTTCCCTGTTGTGATTTTCAGATATAGCTTGCAACTTTGATTTTCAACAGTGGCGACAAGCTAAGCTTACCACTATGCACTTGTTCCAAAGTTACACTATGTGAAGGCTGACCACCCCCATCCGCTCTCAACATCCACCATTAATTTTCTAGCTGCAGCATAATGGAAATTTCAAACTCAACAATTTAATGACTCAAGTTGGAAGACGGGTGTGTTTCCAGCATTCCTTATTGATTCCATGTTGTCACATTAGGCAGTGTGATTGTTGGAAAATGAGACAGTGAAGGCCTTGACAGCACATTTTGACTTGTGAAAACATGGAGGCGCTGAACAGCCAACTTCCATGATTCCACCAGGGAGCACTGTAATTTAACATGAGCAAGTAGTCAGTACAAATTTTTTTCCCCTAAATGTCAGGGGTCAACCTGTACATGGGAAAAATCGAGAAAGGAATGATTTCTTGAACATTGGTCTAGCATTGGTTTTACAAGACGAAAAACCATTTTTTGAACATATAAAGCAGGGAGCAGAATAGACGGACAGTGGTTGACACAAATTAACTGTGATAATGTCAAGGACTCTCCTTAAACAATCAACGAGCAGGTCTGAGACATCAACAAGAGGATGAGAAGGATTCCATATGACAATGCTGAAAAAGCTCGGCTAACATGGTTCATTGCAGCTTGACAAAGAATGTTCCCATCTCTGGTTCAATCCTGCTGGAAAGAAGAAAGGCCCTGGCAAGGAAGCAGGCATACAACCCAACTGTTCAGGTGGCCTTATTCATAATGAGAGCCTGAAGGCTAGTGGCAGAAGCCAAAAATCACCAACTGTATCTCCTGCATGGAGTTCAAATGGATTCTGCATGTGAAAGACACACAGCATGGAGGAATAGGCAGATAGCAATTAACCTGATGATAAAGACCATTACTCAGTCGTGCAATACCTGTACAGAAACCTACACTGTGGCAGACCACCCCGTACAGTGTGCAACTGACAGGTGAGGCTATAGTAGATACAGTAAGCTCTTCAAAAAGAAGGGCCCTGATGACCTTGAAGAGTAAATGCCTATAGACTCAGCCACCTGTTCACCTAATTCAATGTGGAAGGGCCATAGATATGGTCCAGGATCTCACATGCAGCACGAATAGACAAAAAAAAATTGTTTGATTGCATTGACAGTATGGCAGAAGGTATTAAGTACATGTCGAAGACATCACGTTAAGCAAATTATTGTACTTTTCTAGCACCAATTCCCTACAGTTCATGCTTCTTAGAGCACAATGTCAGGCCATTGTAATGTGTGAACCAAACTGAAAAATGAATCCCATCCCACCCCCACATAGTACATCACTATTTCATCTGTTGTATTTGAAAGAGAAAATGGGGTTACATAAGAGCTCCCTTGGCCATCTTGAAGCTCCAGCTAATACCCATTCGACGGCGGATCCTTTGTAATTTAACTTATCACAGTTTTCCTGTACAATTTCTAAATCTTGGCATTATCCTAGTATATCTACGATTATCAAGGCTGACAAGAGAGGTTAACTTTCTCTGCCTCAAGGAAAATAAATTGTAAAAGGAGATGCAATCAAGACTTTATTTGAACTGTGAAGGTTCTGATATTTTAAATAGGGTAAAACTATATCTTTTCGTTGCGAAAGCAGTGACGAGCAGTCAGTCAGTCATCAGCAAATGCCAGTGAGGAAAGGGATTAGGAGAAATGTCATTAGAGTTGTTGAAATGATTTGCCTTAGGGAATGGTTGTGCCAGAGGCCACTGTACCTTTTATTATTTATGCTCTTAAACTGCAAAAGATATAGGATTTTGCATGGGAACAACATGTGGGATTCATTTTGGATTGCTTTGGCAAAGGACCAGTGGAGGCACTAGGCCAAATGGCCTCCTTCTGAGCTGTACACTTCTATGGTTTTCATCAAGTGTAACAGGAATTAACTTGATAAATGAGATTACCTATGTTAGGATTTTCTTTGTTCTCCTCTTAAACTTAAACTCTCCATTTAAAAATCTACTTAATTATGTTGGCATCTTGTGAACTGGACTATACTATAAACATGGATAAACAAGTTGGACTGACTTAATAGTTTGATGGAAGCTTTAAGGGCAGTTGCTGCCTACTGTCTATGCGTTTATTCTCTTCCTCAGTCTTGGTTCACTCAAGTGTAGTCAATTATGTTGATTAATATGGTTTCACTTGTTGAAATGGATTTGAATCAGCAAGTCAAACCCAGGGAGGAGTTGGGTCATCAAATATTATACAGTGCTTGTCTGGAATATCTCACTTTAATACTCGGGGTGATTTAATTTGTCCAGAGGCACTGTGTATATTGGAGCAAGGCCAAAATATCTAATAGCTGAAGTCACAATCTATGCTAGCATATTCTTTTGAATTGTAGGGATAATTGTTACTCTTAAAAAGTTAATTCCGCAAAGCAAGAGACAGGGCTTTTCAAAATTTCTTTTTAAAAAAAGAAGTGTTTCACCGAACAACCTTCTAATTGAAGATCCCTATGACAAGCTACTATGCTTTCCAACTTTCAGGTCTAGAGGACGAAACTTCCTTGGTGAAATCTATAGTCTAATTTTGCAAAACTTCTCTCTGTGCAGATGTTAAAAATGTCATGAAAATTTGATTAACCATCTTATAAATTAAAGGCATGACAAGCTGTCTTCATATATAAATCGAAATTAAACTTAAATTACAGCGAATATGAAGTCAAATATTATTTACATACTTCAAATGTAATGGAGTTCTAAAATTCCTTAAGTTTTTTTTAAACATGATCGTTGTTGCATCTGGTAGTAAAAAAAAATTCATATAGCTAAACAAAAATTCCAGAAGGTTCCTGGAATGCTTAACTCTGTCTCACTTCACAGAAGCTGCATGTCCAGCTGAGCATTTCCAGCATTGTTTCTATTTTGGATTTTCAGCATCTTCAAAATTTAGCTTTTGATTTTAACTGAAATAATGTTTTAAATTTTCAATTTATAAATGGATGTACTGGATCTCCAAGCTTAATTTCTGCTTTTAAAATCCACAGTGGAGCATTTGGTGTCCCCAAGAAATAAGGTTATCCAATGTTCCCAGATTTTTAATCCAAAACAGCATATAATTGTGTTTAAATCATATTCTCAAATACCAAAACTAAGTAACATGAAGCTTATTTCAAAATTAAGAAATGAAAGGCATTTATACATATTTCAGTTCTCGTCTGTAAAGTCTTACAGACACATTTGACAATATTGCACTGGATACATTTTTATTTCCATTGCTGTCTTCATAGTAGCTTTTTGTTTAATTATACACATCTGAGGGATCCAAATGCATTAGGAAACATGGATCAACCAGCAAAAGAAAACTGCAGCCAAGGACAAACATTACTTCACAGTAAGAAATTCCAATAGCCAAAATTTTGTGCATCATGTTGCTTTTCTTTAAGATTCCAAACAGTGTGGAAACAGGCCCTTTGGCCCAACAAGTCCACACTGCCACTTGGAGCATCCCACCCAAACCCATCCACCCCTGACCACAATGGGCAATTTAGCACTATGGGCCAATCCACCTAGCCCACACATCTTTGGACTGTGGGAGGAAACTGGAGCACCTGAAGAAAACCCATGCAGACACGGGGAAAATGTGCAAACTCCACACAGACAGTTGCCTGAGGCTGGAATCAAACTTGGGTCCCTGGCGCTGTGAGGCTGCAGTGCTAACTACTGAGCCACCGTGCCACCCTTTTGTTCAACAGATTTCACACTCTTCCCCTCCACCTCACATTCTAAGCCCCAACTTTGCCTATCGTTTGCTAAGACTATGTAAAGTTCAAGTTGCCGCTCCATTCTACTGCATTAGCAACACTCTGGAAATATTCAAATGTATTCATCACTTTACTCGGCTTGTATATATAAATATAATTGTATATAGTTTTAAAGAAAGCCTATTTAATTGGGTGGAACATGATAGGGGATCTGAGGCGAGGCAATGTCGCAAGACAAGGAGGGTTGTGAGAGGAAATCAGCACGTTGAAGCATATGGAGAGATTTGTGCGGGGGGGGGTGGAGCTGAGGTGACCAGGGGATAACAACTGTTTAAATAATACCCTTAATGTAATATTATGTCGCAAGGAGCAAGCGCAAAACCAAGTATGAAAGGCTCATTGTTCAGTGGTCAAAACGTCCTTGTACAAGTACCATCTGCTCCAGACAAGCATCACAACAAGTTAATTAAAAACTTCTTAATGTATAACATCAAACCAAACAAGGGGATAGTAGTGGCCAAAAGTTAGTTCAAGGAAATAGGTGTTAAAAGCGTATTGCAAAGGTCCCTACCTGCTAAGAGGGGAACGAGAAAAAGTAGGGGTGGAATGAGCTGCAGGGCCGAGGATTGTGGCATGGGGGGTGTTTTCTGTACAAGTTGTAGACAGTCTGGAATTTGCTTTTAGCTTGCAGTATTTAAAACAATCTACAGAACACTGCTGTTCTAACAGTCAAATGTCTGGTTGTAGAATACAATTACAAAATGCTTTCTTGACTGGAAAATTTACAGACTTTAAATAAAACAAAATCCCAGAGCTTAAAACATTGTGATAAAATGAATGATGACAACAATCAATACACTGATGCCAAATATACCTTAAAGTAAACTAAGCTATGCAAAAGAAAGCACATAAAATAAGAGCAAGTACAAATATGGATGCAGCATTAACATGCAACCTCAATAAACCCTTTCAATAATGCAAGTTCTGAGACCTATATGGAGTTGTTATCCTTCTTCTCCATGCTGAAACTCTTGCCCATATCTGGTCATAAGAAAAGAATCTTCCTTGCTCTTGGAAGAGTGAGGATAGATCGCAAGAGAATTTTAGTCATAAAAGAACTGTTTTTAAAACACTGCAGTAAAATTATTCCAAAATAAATTTTAAATGGTAATAAATTAGGGCAAATAAATGCATTCTTGCAAAAGACTGCAGCAATGATCCTTTTCAAATCAGATTTATTCAAAAGAAAATCATCTAGCTTATCTGAAGGTAACAAAGAATTGAAACATTTACTCGAAGATAGCATGCCTCAGTTTGGAACTACAGTATTAAAGTTATCACTGGGTTCAGAATCAAATTATGTTGCGAGACAACATTATAAGCAATAATCAGAACGCGTTAAAATGCAGTTTTTAAAAAAACAAAATAGCTGTCGAAACGTTTGCATTCGAATGTAAGATATTTGGTATTGGACCTAAATAAAAGACTATGAGATGTGATAGTGACCTCATCTGGTCCGTTCGAAGAAGAGATTGCTGGCAGTCTACTCAGAGGGGTCAGATCAATTTACACTGCTCGTTCTCAGTGTAGTTGGAAGCTTCAGCCTTTTACTAATCCCTTCACATTCCTGATATGCAAGAATCACGCTGGAATGCTTTCAATACTGCGATTTTAAAGATACCATTTTGTATCACACGACCACCCTGTGTTGCATTAACACGTTACTCTGGGTTCCTTCGAAGTCAGGAATTGTTGGCTCTCAAACACAAAACGCCTGCGAGTTAATTTCACGGTTTCTGAACTAAAGGACACGAAGCCGCGTGCAGCCATCAGCTGAAAAGCCGCAGTACCCCTCTAACGCCCTAACTCCCTTCGCTTCGGAACATGAAGCAACTGCAGCACACACTTACATCAGAGGGTGCGTTTTAAACTTGGTGCCCGAATGATTACACCGGGAGTTCAAAAAGCATGAAGTGAGACTGCATGGCTAGTAGGGGGTTACTCAACTTGCTTAGTCTTAAAATGTCACAAACCCTGCTTTGACTTTGCCACTTCATGAAACAAACAGGTAACAAGTACAGAGAGAGAGAGAGAGAGAATAAAAGAGGATATATCTGGTCACCCTCGCTCACCCTAGACATGGTTAAAGGCTTGTTGAAGTCTTTTCCTCCCTGTAGTCTAAAACCCCACGGAGCCGGTCCTTCCAGGGTCACTTTGTACAACTCCATCGTCGGTGGAGAGGTTGCTGTTTGCTGGAAAAAAAACAACGGCTCTCTATTTTTGTTTGCTTGTCTAAAGACCGAATCAGAAAACTTTTTTTGGGGGGGGGCGGTGGAATTAGGAAACAACTGAGCGCAGTCCCAGAACTGAGGGAGAAAGAGGGAGGTAGATCCGCGGCGATACAGCCACTCACTTTATCCTACGGAGAATGACAGCTCCGAGCTTCCAGGCTATATAAGGCGTGTAAAACTACACCAACACTTTCAGCACTTTTTTATGACTCACGCCAGGGAATTCAAGCGCCACACAACACGTCACTCTGCCATTTCCCGTCCAATCTTAAGACTTTCAACCAGAGACTTTTTTTAAGAACACAGTGCAATACTTTAAATTGAAGTCACTTGATGTTGCCTGGAGATTACTGGAGTGAGTTGACTCCCGCAGTATTTACGGTAAAACTTAAAAAGTTTACATCTTAAAAGAGTCAAATACTGATGGAAATCAGTTGTGTGTTAGATGTCTTATTCCTTAATCAACAGTGTTCTCTGATCCCCACTTTTGATCAGAGGGGGAATAAAGTGGTGAGAAGTGTTCCCTTGGTTTAAAAAAAATGGCAAGGAGTTCGTGATACAACATGGCCCATTTATCAGGCCAGAATTACATCATAGGAAATGCCAGGAACAGGGCGCACCTCAAATTTGCCATGCGATGCCTCCAGGGAAACAGGCAGTAGCCTCTTTGTTTCTCTTGCTAAATGACCGCTGATTGCTCTCGTGTCAAAACACTGCAAGTTTCTAGTTAGCACCGAGCTTCATATACTCCTGCAAAATAAAGCAATTACTTGATTCTTCCGACCAAACAAAACGTCACGCCCAGCAGTCTGGCTCTAAACCTTGGAGTCAAAAACAGGACTCGGGTGTGTCTGATAACACAGACGGCGACACACGTTACAAGGAGTTCATGATTCAGATAAAGAAGCAGCATTAAATCTCATCCCAAGGAAATTAAGAGAAAATGTAGTTTACACAAAGCATAGCAAGTAGTAAAGTAATGAGCATTTCGAAAAAAAATCATTAAAATAAATGTTAGGAGAGCGGGCGGAATGGAATTAATAATTGTTCAAAAGCTACGCCGGTATTTTTTCGTTTTTGCGCCACTCTGAACCTAAAAGTTTACAGAAATAAAAAAACACGTTTCTGTCTGTTGTGGATGGTTACACAATTAGAAATCAGCATGCAATCAGATTAAACTCCCACACTAGCTATCTCAGCTAAAATTTACCCTGATTGTCCAATACAGTATTGAAGGAGTACTGCACAGTCTTGAAGATGAAATTTCAAACCAAGGTCTCAGGGCGAATTAAACAATCCAGGGCATTATTTTGAAGAACAAGGCAGTTCTCTTCAATGTTCTTGGCAAAATTTGCCCCTCAACTACAACACAGAAAATATCATCTGGTCCTTATCCTATTACTACTGTGAAGTTTACTGTGTATAATGTAACTGCTGTGTTTAGAATCTCAAAGCAAGGTCACTTGAATAATCTTTATATGGCACTAATTGGCCTCAGTTGTAGTTTATCGCATAAAGGTTATGAAGGCTTGGTGCAGAAGGAAAACCTTACAAATATAATTCTGAAGACAAAATACTTCAGCTATGTTGACAGATTACAAAATTTCATCACCCTAGATTATTGTCTTAAATAATTCCCCAGTCACATCATTAGAACAGCTGAAACTTGAACCCAGATCTCTTGCCTCAGTTTGGGGACAGTACCATTGCACCTTAAGAACCCATACAGTTGCTATTTTACACTCTTTTAAACCACCCCAGAACTTCCAACCAAAAACAGATCGTACTCAGTTTGCCAAAGACATTTTGCACTGCTGTACTATTGTGACTGGGATTGCATTGACTTTGAAGCTTTGGGACAAATTTCTGAACATCTCTGATACTAGGACCTTTTAGACCAATAGATACAGAATGCGACAGAAATTAAACATTGTACTATTTCTGGACTGTCCATTGTTTGCCTTCCTAGGAGGAGAGACTTGAAGTCCGGAGACACAGTGACAATCTACACATTCAATAAATAGAGCCGCTTCTTTCTTTTGAGCTACGTTCCCACCACCAAAATCATGGCAACATTTTTGTGCTTGTTTTTAACCTACTGACCACCCGCATTAAAACATCCTGTGTAGCTATTTGAATATTTATAAGCAAAGCCCATTGCACACAATGCTAACCATCAAAAGTGAGGTGTGAGAGAGGAGGGGAAGTGGGAAGGGACTAAATCAAATGGATTTGGAGGGGGTAATAAAGTACTGTATCCTCCTCTAAAGGCTTCAAGAACATTGATGGATGCAGCATGCTTCTTCTCCAATGATACTCAGGCAAGAAGTTAATTGAGGGAAGACATGCAGACGGCTGGCAGAGATCACCTCTTCACTGCCCGCTGCATGGACCTGTTTATCACCAGCCTAGCCAGGTCCAGGAGTAGACCCATGAGGACATCGTCCTATCTGTCCACACCAGTTACCCAAAGATCAGGAGTGTGGTGCTAAAGTGCAACCCAAAACACAACAAAAGAGTTTTTAAATAACTAAAATGGGTGTGCATTGCCCACAACCAATATATACTTGGCCCATGGGCTCCACAGTGCCACAAAATAAACAGTTTGGCTGGGAGTCTGTGAATGCCTACAATCTGCAGTTGTAAGGGACTGCTGCGTGCAACACTTTCCATCCCAGATCCCCAATGGAAAGTGGAAGGACTCCCATGTAGAGAGCCCTACACTGGGGATAATCACTTTTTATTAATGAAAGTCAGACAGAATTAAGAACGGTCTCCAGACTAACAAATAGCCCCTGACAATGATCTCATAAATGACTTTGTTCCTCCAACATCACCCATTTCTGCCACTCTCTCAGCAATGTTAATCAAAATTAGGAATTTATATTCTGTTTCTGGATTTGTGTGTGATGTTTTGTCACTGTTTATTCTTTTCGCCCCATGTTCACCCTTTTACACACCAAACACACCATCATCTTCCAACACACTTTCTCTGTGGTCCAGTTTGGGTCCATTAGTCCCATCCAATCATCTACACAAAGGAAGCCAGAGCATCCCGACTAATAACATTTATTCCTCAAAACAATCATTAACTTAGATCCATCATTGGCATCTCTTCATTATCCAGATGCTGTTCTGGGGATCAGTATGTATCCTGGCAATATCCATCATTTATACTGCTAGGTATTTCTTCAAAATTTATTCTCTGAACTTGGATGTTGTTGGCAACTCCAGTGCTTTCTGCCCATCCTGAATGTACTTGAGAAAGTGATAATGAACTGCCTCCTTGAACCTCTGTAATCATCACAGTCTGTAGTCACCTGCAAGCTAAACAGGGTAAAGATGGTAGATTCTTCTCCAAAGGGCATTAGTCACTCACATTTTTATGTAGATATATCACTCCAATACGTCATGATCATCATTACTATTATCAGATTTTCAACTGATTAATTAACTGCATTCAAATTTGAAACTCATGGCTTCACATTATTAGTTCAGTCGTCTAATTATCCCTACATTTGTATAATAGTATAATACTGCTTGCCTGACATCTGGTACAGGATATAATCATCGAATGATTACAGCATTGGAGACCATTCTGTCAGTTATATGCATGCCAGCTCTCTGCAAGAGCAATACAGCTGGACCCTTGGACCTGTCATTTTTTTTTGCCATAAGCCCTGCAAGTCTTTAATTTCCCGGTTCTTATTCAATTTCTTCTGAAATGCTGTCATTAATTCTGCCTTCATCATGCTCTTGTGTGGTGCATTCCAGATTTTAGTCACTTGCTGCATCAAAATGATTTTCCTCAAGTTGCATTTGATTCCTTTGCCAATCATCTTAAATCTGTCTCCTCAGTTTACTGACCCATCCAGCAATAAGAACACTTTCCCTCTCTCTACTCTGTCTAAACCCTACAAGCATTTTCAAAGCTAATATGAAATCTCAAACTTCTCTTAATGGAGAACAGCTCCAGCCTCTACAATACATCAACGTAGCTGAAGTGTTTTGTTCCTAGAATTATATTAGTAAGTTTTCTTTTCTGCACCTCCATAAAACCTCCATAAGCTTCATTTGATAATCTACAATTGAGGTCAATTAGTGCAAAATAAAGATTTACTAAAGTGACTTCGCTTTTGGATTCTAAACACAGCAGTCACATTTTGCACTATCAACTTGACAGTGGTAATGTGATAAGGACCAGATGACATTTTAAATGATATTAGTTAAGGGACAAATGTTGACAAGAACTCTGAAAAGAACTCCTTTGTTCTTAAAAATGGTGCCTTGGATTGTTTACTTGTCCCTGAGAGGAAGGTGAGACCTTAGTTTGACATTTCATCTTGAAAGCCATGCAGCACTCCCTCAATACTGTATTTACAGTCAGACTCGATTTTAACTGAAGTAGCTGGCGTGGGAGTTTAATTTAGAAACTTTTGCCTAAGGGGCAACGGTGGCATCAATATGTAGTGAACCCAGCTGTGCACAATCCCAATGTTCTACTTAATCACAGGGTACGGTTCTAATTGTTATCTTCCCCAATGAAACGATTATATATGTGCATCTCTATAACATTATCCGCTGCGTACTGCCCTAAACTTTCATGTTATTGAAACCGTCTTCCATATGCTTGTGTTCTGGAAACCTTGATTAATCCTAATATTTCTCATGATCAGTCTACCAGCTTCCACTTTACCTAACTGCAACTTACTTAAAGATAATGCGAACTGCAGATGCTGGAGAATGCAAGATAACAAAGTGTGAAGCTGGATGAACACAGCAGGCCAAGCCACATCTTAGGAGCATAAAAGCTGATGTTTCGGGCCTAGACCCTTCATCAGAGGGGTCTAGGCCCGAAACGTCAGCTTTTATGCTCCTAAGATGCTGCTTGGTCTGCTGTGTTCATCCAGCCCCACACTTTGTTATCTTGCAACTTACTTAAACTCTGCTGCTTGCACCTTATTTATGTACCCTTATTACTCATCCTTCATGATTGTCCTTGCTAATCTTTAATGGTTCCTGGTCTGCCAACATCTCAAATGTAAAATTCTCATCCTTGTACTTCAATCTCTCCATGGTGTTAACTCTTTATTTGTCTGTTAATATTTCAGTGCAGCAATGAAGTTTTGCACGACTAGAGGATTTTTAAACCAATTAAGTTAAACCAACGCCTTGTCAGTTTTCCCAAGTAAATGTAAATTTTCTCTTCTTAAGAAAGAAGGGAGGCTCTCCCTGTTTCATGACAAATATTTATTTTTTTAAACAACATCCGCCAAATGATTTATTTAGTCACGTATCTCATTACCTTTTGAGGGACCTTGCTGGATGCAAAATGGTACCACATTTCTCTGCATTACAACAGTGCAAACACTTCAAAAGTACTTTATTGGCCGTAAAGTGCTTCAATACATTGTGGTGCCTCATAAATTCCTCTCATTCACAGCTGATGTTTCAGCCTTCTGGGCCTCCTGTATTGGAAATCCCTTCTTCAATTTTTCAGCATCATATCTTACTCTTCTGTTCAGATTTTCCTCTGGTTCATCCCTTTGGCCAAAATTTTGGTGACCTTTCTTAACGTGCACATTTTTTGATATTGTAGTAATTTTTACTTGTACTTCTTTGAAGTTTCTTGAGACTTTTTTTGCGTTATTAAAAGAGCTAAACCATTGTGTTGAGCTTGTTAACATCATTGTTTTTTCAGCAAATGCCACATTTGTCCATGTTTATTTTGCATCAAAGATACAATTGGCCTATTCCAAGACTTTGTGTCACAATAGTATTTTAGTTTCATGCCTCCCACAATGAACACAGACCTCATTAAAAATTAATTACTTGGATTTGCAACATAATAATTTTGCAATGGACCCAGAATCAGATTTGTGAAACAATTTATCCAAAATCATTGAATATCAACTTAAACATTATAGGACAACATTGCAGAAGATGCTCAGTTTCAGCTATAATTTCAGCCCAAGATCAGACAAAGGCCCAGAGAAATAGTGTAAACAAACATCTATAGTTATTTACAGAATTTCTGCGGCCGACAAGCAGACACATGCCAGAGAAATTGCAAATGTGTTGGGAGATAATGAAAAAATAACAAAAAACAAACTTTGGAACCTAATTTGTTCACTTATGTTAAATTGTGTTAAAATATGATTTATCGGGATTGAGGTGTGCTGGATTCTTTCAAAGGCCCAGGTTTACTGAAAGATAAAAAATACAGGAGGTCTTGTGGTGCAGTGCAATGCTTCTGGCTCTGATTCAAGTTCCATACCATGGCTCCCTTGACTATGTAAGGTATGCTTGCAACATGGCCAAACAGGTTGATATTCAGTTAATTGTAAACCCTTCCAAAAATTTTGCAAGCAGCAGAGTCTCCTGCTCAAGCATCCTGCAGAAAGCAACGGAAAATCATTGCAGTACTTTGCCCCATAGCTCCAGGGCCCAGCACTCAGAAGCAAGAAGATAAAACAGACTAAAAATGTGGAAGAGCATATATTAAAAAAATCCAAGGTGTCCAAATCTAAGCTGTCCACAAGGTGTGTTTAGGATCTCAGTGCATTTCTGCAATTATCACACTTTTTAAGCGTCTTGCACAGAATTTTGACTTGTAGCATGGACACAGACCCAGTACATGTACAAGGTTAAAATGTCAAAAATAGCAGAGCATGTTAAATACAAAATGCTCCCATTGACTTAGAAAATGTGTGGGAAAGCCTGATGTGGAAGGTGGATCTTTGGATTAACTGTGTAAATGGCAATTAAAAACATGTTTAAACAAAAATTGTGGCTTTAGCAGCAAAAGTACAGGGCTCCTGAACTCTCTAAACCTCTCTAAGGTGAGATGGCAAGATCTCAGTAGAAATTGACAGGGTTGTGAAATTAATGTGCAGGGAGAGCCTTTATAGCTACTTTGTTTTTGCCTGTGTGAAAGGGTTTTGTTCATATCTCTAGTCTTGAACATATCATTTCACTGCTTTCAGCTCCTGCTCCAAGCTCCCGCTCGCGCTGCTGCTGCAACCAGAAATGGAAGGCACTGGCACTCGAGGTAAGCTTTTTAACGATTCAAAAACAGTGACTCACCAGCGGTAAGCTGTCAGCAAACTTGAAAATATTACGTTTAATTCCCTCATCCAAATCGTTCTTACATATTGTGAATAACCGGTGCCATTCCCTTGCCACTACATTTCAATCTGAAAAAAAATCCATTTATTTTGACAGATGCAACCTATTTGTTTAAACTGCTGAAAAATAGGGCCTGTCTAGGCCAACTGCTGGAAGCTACAGGGAAATCCAGTGGAGCTTATTGGGTCATATAAGACTTTGTGAAGACGGTAGAAGTCAGAGAGCTTAATAGTCCAGGCTATGGCTCTGACTGTGGTCATGAATACCTGTAAAGGCACTCCTGAAGACAAGGTTACTAAGAGTTACTGGGAATTTATGTCTAAAGGAAGGGTGATCACATAACCCCAGGGTGAAATGAGCAAGCCTGTGATGATAATGAGGAATACTGAGGCCAGTAAATGCTTCTGCTGGGAAAGGGCATGACCTCCCCACTAGAGAGTGCTCAAAGGGATTGATAGAGCCTACATGTCCATTCCACTTTGTTAGAGTGCAACCTTGTGTCTGAACCAATGACCGGGGGTTTTTACCTAATTTCCCTGCGGACAGGATGAACTTGCTCTTCAACAATAAACTGGCAGGACAAAAATTAATAGCATCCCCAGTGGCCTCTGAGAAGCGCTCTGACGTCAAGGACACTGAACAACTGCAAGAGAAAGTGTCTGGCATTTTTTTTTCTGACTGTGCAGTCATATACTCCGTGACCACACAAGCTTAGCCAGTGGAGCTGAAGTGACATGGCAAACAGTACGTCCTCTGGCCTGGCTGTTTGAAATCTTTTTGGGAGTCTGAAGCATCCAAGAACAATGTAAGCAGGATTTCTTCTGTAGTGCTTTAACAAACTTATACACCATTGAAGCACTAGCTCAAACTCATTCCTATTGAGCTGAGGTGCAATCAGAACCTGAATGCTATAAGTTAAAACATGAAGAAACAGCAACTACATTACAGACCTGAAATAGCGAAGTATACAATGATCTACCAGGAAGGAGTGGTGTCCAGAGAGTGTAGGGAAATATTGTGGCTACATCTGGCCACAGCACTACAAGGATGAAAGAAGGTTTTTTTTTGCTTGACCTGCCACATCTGCCAGGAAAACCCTGTAGCTACGATTCTTGTACCAGAGATATTAGGAACTGCAGATGCTGGAGAATCCGAGATAACAAGGTGTAGAGCTGGGTGAACACAGCAGGCCAAGCAGCATCTTAAGAGCAGGAAAGCAAACGTTTCAGGCCTAATTTCTGATGAAGGGTCTAGGCCCGAAACATCAGCTTTCCTGCTCTTAAGATGCTGCTTGGCCTGCTGTGTACATCCAGCTCTACACCTTGTTAGCTACGATTCTTGATCAAGCTTTTAAGGAAAATTCAGTAAAGAGTTATTGGATTGTGTAGGAGACATGCCCAAAACTAAAGGGACTACCAGTATATTGTAGATATCATGGACATGACTATCAGAGGCTGTTCAACTGAGAATCCCATCTGCCAAAATGGTGGTGAGAAAGTTCACCCAATTTTTACCCTGGTATGGACTGCACATGGAGAGCCAATTAGACGAGGGCTCAAATTTTGTAACCAAAGTGTTCCAGTAAATCATGAGTAACCTGGGTGTGACCCAGTGGAAGTCTTCAATGTATCACCACAGCCATGAGGGGCACTAGAACAGTATCACCAGACCCTGAATCAATGACCAGTGCACTCTTCCATCAGTGTTCTTTCTCGTTTTTCTAGAATTTGTGAGGAACCTGAAGTAGTTTGAGTGGCATATTATGTCCATTGAGCGGAAGTCATTTTACAATGCCTTTCACAGTTTGTTTATGAACAATTAAATGTGTGCATTTATATTAATTTTCAGTTACAGGTAGCCTACCTGCAAAAACAAACAAAATGGTTTGTTTGGCTTGGAAGTCTGGGGATCTGTTTAGTGGTGGCACCATATACACCACATTTACTACATGGCCAAAAAAGTACACTTGTTTTTTCACATTCCTTAGTTGGCAGCTGTTTGTGCCTATCTTTAATGGCTGCCCATTGATTGTATGTGCATTTTGGTTGATATTCAATCCAAACAAAAGTCGTGTCAAGTTGTCCAATTGATCCCTTTCTGATATATTTCTGGATTTACCTTCAAACGAGTCAAAATGCTATTAAGTGACACTCTGAGATATTGGCAAAATCTTCAAATTGTCCTTTCTTCTCAGTTGACATACTGCACATTGTATACACTATTCTTGAAAGTATTTTGGTATCAACTGTTCAACAAGTCACACTGACCCTCTAAAGAGAATCCCAACCAGACCCATCGCCCTTCCCTAGCCCGCACTTCCCTTTCCTAATGCACTTAACCTACACAACCCTGGATGCTGTGGGAAATTTAGCATGGCTAATCTACCTCACTTGCACATCTTTGGACTGTGGGAGGAAACCGGAGCACCCAGCGGAAACCCACGCAGACATGGGGAGAATGTGCAAACTCCACACAGACAGTTACTTGAGATTGAAATTGAACCCAGGCCCCTGGTTCCGTGAGATAGCTGTGCTAACCACTGAGCCACTGTGCCACCGTAACATTCTCAGCTTCATTTTGCATTTGGCAGATCTTCCAAGACTTTGATTATCTTTGTTTTATTGTTTGAAAATGATTTCTCTTAGTCTGCTTTGGGCTTATGCGCTATCATCATCCCAGTTTACTGCTTGCTTTCATGGGCTCTGGCACCCTGAGGAATTAATGCTGATTTAGAAAAATATAAAGGGTCTGAAATTTCTCATCCTCTGTGCTATAGTTTCAGTCATGTTGATGAGGTGCACACTCAGCTTTGGAGGCAGAATACAGAGGGCTAGAGGAGGTCTGGTCATCTCCTGTGCAGCATCTGAGGGGAGAGAGACGGATACTCCTGTATCAAATTTAAATCTGGACTTGTGCCCATTAATGAAGCCCACCTTACAGCAGACATCCAAAGGCATCTGGGTTACGACTCCAAGGAAATGCTCTTCAAATAGCTGGGAGTCTTCTACTTCCAAGTGCTAATGAACCTTTGTGTCCCTGATAGGGACTTGTGCCTCAGAGATGAAAATGTCTTGCTATGATTCCCTGCCGAAATAGACTGTTTGAAGCCCACATTGGTGGCAAGACATATTTCATTCCTTTGGCACAACGTCTGGAACAAGGGGCTGCAGTGCCCTCTTTTGGCCTTTGCTGTATGTGAGCAAACACATAGAAGCTCTTTCCATGAACAAACTATACTCACTCCATGTACTGCTTCAATTAATCTCATTCCTCTGTTATTGGGTGCCTGTTGTATTTTCACAAATCTGACTACCAAGTTATTGTATTAGTATCCACAATGTCTTGGGACTGCAGGAGGCCTGATATTGCCTAGTCATGCATTTATCCATCCTCTTCCCACTCCCTTGATGATTCAATCTCTTCTCACCTCAACGTGCCTTTTTTTAGATTAGATTAGATTAGATTCCCTACAGTGTGGAAACAGGCCCTTGGGCCCCACAAGTCCACACCGCCGCTTGAAGCATCCCACCCAGGCCCATTCCCCTATAGCCCACACACCCCTGAATGCTATGGGCAATTTAGCACAGCCAATCCACCTAACCTGCACATCTTTGGATTGTGGGAGGAAACCGGAGCACCTGGAGGAAACCCACGCAGACATGGAGAGAATGTGCAAACTCCACACAGACAGTTGCCCAAGACTGGAATCGAACCCGGGTCCCTGGCGCTGTGAGGCTGCAGTGCTAACCCCTGAGCCACCGTGCCGCCCTTTGTTACAGTTTTCTGTGAGTCATTAACAAGCAAACAAACCTGTGTTCTCTTCTCCATCTAGATGGGTCTCTTATAGGTATCATGTAAATCATATCACCCTGTGTCATGTCAAAGTAAAGGGTGAAGTCACCACAGTGGCAGTGGACCATAGAGCTGCTCTCTCATTGGAAAGAGCTGACAGGTGTTGAGTTGAACCTGAGGATCACCACACCTTAGGTAAGGGACAAGGTTGAGGACCTCACGTGATTGGCAATGTTCTGTCTTGTGATGTAGCTAACCATCCAACTGAGTTAACTGACCCCCAAGTAATCCTTTAGTGTCTTCAGAGCCTTGTCATGTTTTGCTGAATCTTCAGTGAGCTTTTGTTTTGACAGAGTATGATTAGTACAGTTTCCCATTAGTTATAAGAACATGCTGCCCTGTTCCCTGACTGGCTTGTGTAAGAGATTCTGAAGCTTGGAAAAGTTTGCTGCTAGTTGTGTGGTGCCTGTGTGCACCCTCCGTTTGGAAGAGTGGTTTGGGAGTGAAAGGGCCTTCTCCATCACAAGGCAACTTTGAATCTTGTTGCCTTGAAAGTCAGATTAAACATGTTTCCATCTGTCTAGTGTGAGGCTGGATGAATACAGCAGGCCAAGCAGCATCTCAGGAGCACAAAAGCTGATGTTTCGGGCCTAGACCCTTCATCAGAGAGGGGGATGGGGTGAGGGTTCTGGAATAAATAGGGAGAGAGGGGGAGGTGGACCGAAGATGGAGAGAAAAGAAGATAGGTGGAGAGGAGAGTATAGGTGGGGAGGTAGGGAGGGGATAGGTCAGTCCAGGGAAGACGGTCATGTCAAGGAGGTGGGATGAGGTTAGTAGGTAGGAAGTGGAGGTGCGGCTTGGGGTGGGAGGAGGAGATGGGTGAGAGGAAGAACAGGTTAGGGAGGCAGAGACAGGCTGGGCTGGTTTTGGGATGCAGTTGGGGGAGGGGAAGAGCTGGGCTGGTTGTGTGGCCCAGTGGGGGGAGGGGACGAACGTGGCTGGTTTTGGGATGCGGTGGGGGCAAGGGAGATTGTGAAGCTGGTGAAGTCCACAATGATGCCATTGGGTTGCAGGGTTCCCAAGCGGAATATGAGTTGCTGTTCCTGCAACCTTCGGGTGGCATCATTGTGGCACTGCAGGAGGCCCATGATGGACATGTCATCTAAAGAATGGGAGGGGGAGTTGAAATGGTTTGCGACTGGGAGGTGCAGTTGTTTATTGCGAACCGAGCACAGGTGCTCTGCAAAGTGGTCCCCAAGCCTCCGCTTGGTTTCTCCAATGTAGAGGAAGCCACACCGGGTACAATGCATACAGTATACCACATTGGCAGATGTGCAGGTGAACCTCTGCTTAATATGGAAAGTCATCTTGGGGCCTGGGATAGGGGTGAGGGAGGAGGTGTGGGGACAAGTGCAGTATTTCCTGCAGTTGCAGGGGAAGGTGCCGGGTGTGGTGTGGTTGGAAGGCAGTGTGGACCGAACAAGGGAGTCACGGAGAGAGTGGTCTCTCCGGAAAACAGACAAGGGTGGGGATGGAAAAATGTCTTGGGTGTTGGGGTCGGATTGTCGGAGGATGATGCGTTGTATCCGGAAGTGTCGGAGGATGATGCGTTGTATCCGGACGTTGGTGGGGTGGTGTGTGAGAACAAGGGGGATCCTCTTTGGGCGGTTGTGGCGGGGGCGGGGTGTGAGGGATGTGTTGCGGGAAATGTGGGAGACACGGTCAAGGGCATTCTCGACCTCTGTGGGGGGAAAGTTGCGGTCCTTGAAGAACTTGGACATCTGGGATGTGCAGGAGTTTAATGCCTCATCGTGGGAGCAGATGCGGAGGCGGATGAATTGGGAATAGGGGATGAAATTTTGCCACAGTGGTCGAGAACACCCTTGACCGCGTCTCCCGGTTCGCAATAAACAACTGCACCTCCCAGTCGCAAACCATTTCAACTCCCCCTCCCATTCTTTAGATGACATGTCCATCATGGGCCTCCTGCAGTGCCACAATGATGCCACCTGAAGGTTGCAGGAACAACAACTCATATTCTGCTTGGGAACCCTGCAGCCCAATGGTATCAATGTGGACTTCACCAGCTTCAAAATGTCCCCTTCCCCCACCGCATGCCAAAACCAGCCCAGTTTGTCCCCTCCCCCTACTGCATCCCAAAACCAGCCCAGCCTGTCTCTGCCTCCCTAACCTGTTCTTCCTCTCACCCATCTCCTCCTCCCACCCCAAGCCGCACCTCCATTTCCTACCTACTAACCTCATCCCACCTCCTTGACCTGTCCATCTTCCCTGGACTGACCTATCCCCTCCCTACCTCCCCACCTATACTCTCCTCTCCACCTATCTTCTTTTCTCTCCATCTTCGGTCCACCTCCCCCTCTCTCCCTATTTATTCCAGAACCCTCTCCCCATCCCCCTCTCTGATGAAGGGTCTAGGCCCGAAACGTCAGCTTTTGTGCTCCTGAGATGCTGCTTGGCCTGCTGTGTTCATCCAGCCTCACATTTTATTATCTTGGATTCTCCAGCATCTCCAGTTCCCATTATCTCCATCTGTCTAGTGTTCTTTTTGCGACTGTTTGTTGTGATATATGTCATTTTTGCTCATTATTCATTTTAGCCTGTGTAGTCACCTGCTAGATACCCCTAGTACTGGGCCAATCTTTCTCCTGAGGTTTTGCCTGCCACTGGAGTTTGTCTGCTTCACCTTTTGCTTGTTTCATTTACCACTGGTATTTACCTGTCCTGACGTTTTTCTAGTGATGGGATCTGTCTGCTCTAGGTTCTTCCAGTTTCACTTATCACTGGAGTCTGCCCCCTTGTTCATCTGTCTTTACCTGAGATATTCTGTTCTGGCCTCTTTGGTTATGCTGTATATTCCTCCTATTTTTTTCTCATTTTGCTGCTTACATTCATTTCTTGCTTTAGCATTGAAACTTGGTTGCTGCTGCTGACCATTGTTTCATATTTTTACACTTGTGCACCTGGGCACTGTCCCCCATGTTCAGTTTTTCTATTGGTTTTACTGCTGCCTTCATGTTGCAAGAACCATTGATTGAACTATGTACATTGTATACCCAAAGAGGGAGAGATCTGGGATAAGCCCTCACTGAGGATGAGATGATCTGATGTCACTTTGCAGTGATATAGCACGGGAACTTCGAGCTTTTGAAGGCTGTGGGTTTAAGAGGTGCCATCAAAGAAGGCTTGACAAGATGCTACGGTTGTGTGACCTGAAATTCTGTTGCTCATTATCTGGGAGAGCTATGTCTTTGAAGTCCTTTGCCAGTTTCATGTCTCCTCCTCAAGTAGTAGTCAGGGAGATAATTATTAAGGGCCACCCCTGGATCTTTGTCACTGCTTGGAGTTCTGTGCTTTTGTCTCCTGTAAGGAGAGAAAGATTTGAATTATAAGTGTGAGAAATGGATTGTATGTAAATGACTGAATGGTAACATTTGCGCAGAATGGCTCTGAGGAAACATTGTGAACCAGCAGTAAAAATTGTGGGCAAGTGCTAGTGTTGATTACTAAAGGTTCAGCTCTCACCTGGAGAGAGAAGCGAATGGAACTGTAACTTAGGTGGCCTGAGGATTGTTCTGTAAGAGATGTTTGGAGTGCAGCATTGGTTCCTGAAAGTGGGATGACACATTTCCCTCTTGTCCTGTTAAAATAATTGAAACTTTTTCAGTGCTATCTTCAATTGCATGGCCATCACATTCCTGCTAATGATCTTCTCAATTACTTTCACTCTGCTTGTTTTACCTGAGACTGGCCTCTCCATTCTGATGTGAATGGTTATTTCTATCAGGCTGTCACAATCTGCAACATGATCTCCAGGGATACCTTGGGAAACAGAGTGCAACTTCCCTATGTTATGCCTCTATATTCATTCTGACTCTGTCTTCATTCATTGATCCGCAACAAAGATATTCTGACCCCTGCTCAGGTCTCTATAAATAAACACGTTTTAACAAATAATATTTCTTCGTTATGCCTACTCTCCCATTTGTCGAAAAACCCAAAAACATGCTGCTAAGTTGTGGGCAAAGTCATGTGCTTTTCAGTTCTTGATCAACTTCTGCCCCCATTCTTGCTGCAAATTGGACAAGAATGTTAAAGTTCTGTCCTTTGAAATACAGATGATGTATCTGGCCAAATGTTAAATATTCACAAAGCAATTCATTATTTACAATTCTGACCACTGCACTCTTCCTAACAAAATAACCTAGCCACTTCTATTAAATGTAAAATATGTGATGCATGTGTTGTATTTGAAAACCTGAGAATATGACTTGTATATTGGGATAATGGAACAGCGCATTACTGTAGATATATATCTTTTTTTGTTATTATTTGATATTGTTGTAATGTTTATATAATATGTGAAAAATAATGTAAAGATCACTGTTTTATTTTCCTTTGTTTTGAGTTATTGATCAAAATGAAGAAAGGATACTGCAATAAACTAGAGACTGTGAAAGGAGTTTGATGCACTTTTAAAATTAAGTTTCTGGAACTCATCATGAGTTGCTGATTTGTTAAAGCAGTGGAGGAAGATGTTGATTATCCTCTGTGGATGTATGTCAGGGCAAGCTTCAGAGACAGAGGACAGAGGCAGACTGCTGTTTGGTTTTTCAGTTAGGACTATTTGTGGATGCCAGGAGTCATTAGCATGGCAACAGTTCTCTGACTGGCTCCCCAGCAGATGGACAGAATGCCTGTGAACAACACAGAGGCAGAAGGTATCCAGTCTGCAAGAAACTGCGTCTCTCTTTTTCTCTCTCTGCTGTGAAGAAAACAACTACAAGATAGCTAGCTATTCTCTCCCACCATTTTCTATAAGCTGCTGCCTCTCACCAGTGACAGACAAAGTGAACAATTAATGTGACTCCTTCAAACCCCTTCTACACTGTGTCTTTAGAACAAAAGTAATAGGAGGAGGAATAGGACACTTGGCCCTCAAACATACTGTGTCATTCTACAAGATCATGGCTGAGTTGCTTCAGGCATTAACACCTCCCTTGCAAGTTTGTTATAACCCTCAACTACACAACATTTCGAAAATCTACCCATCTCCTCTTTGAATGCTTTCACTGATTTAACCTCCACAACTCTCTGGAGTAGGGAATTCAAAAAATGTTGTTGTCCCTGCTTTCGACACATTGAACAATTTATGTATTATACACACTCTACCCAAGTGCTCCTGTCAGTGAGGCAAACAAAGGAATTCAGAATATGGTTTGCAATTCAACTCAATTTTATTAACAAATTATTCTATGACTAAGTGGCCAATGGCTTAAGTAACTCAACACAATATAAAATTAGCTAAACACTTTCTGCAAGCAAAGCCTGATGGAATGTAAAGAGGTCCAGGTTACCACTGGTCAAAACTCAACAAGGACCAGCCCAAACCTGTACTGCATATTGAACAGAAGTGCTGAAACTCATTAAGATGTACTCAGCCAGAATGATAGAGAGAGTCATTATAATTCATTCCTCAGTTTTGGCCAGACTTCTTGGCATCATGGACTGATCATATCTTGGGAAGGAGATGGGCACATTGAGGATGACCTGACCTAACCTCATGGGGCACTGTGACCCCATTTGTTGAAATTCAAGAACATTCCAAAAGGGCTCAGAAAGGGGGATGAGAAAGGACACCAGGCAGCCATTCTCTCAGTGAAGACTCCATACAAGAGCAACATTCAAATTAATAAGCCGCTGAGTGCCAGTTGATGGAGCTCAGGGAACTGAATCCAGAAGCCCAACCAAGTTCACCAGACCAGGTAGTAGATGCATAATGCCAGTCATCCTAATTTAGCAAAAATTAACTTAATTTGTGTAAGAGCTGTTTTCTTTAATATGTGAGTGTTTTACTAAACTAACTTCAAATCCTAATCATTTATTTGTCTCATACAGTAAGACTACCTGTATAACTTGTTTTATGAGTAATAAACTGGACAAAGAATCCAGGTGTTTTATCCCCCTTGCACTGGAACTTCCAGAATGTTCTGTGGTCTTTGGCCAATGGGTGCAGGAACTGGGTATAAATCATCCAATGGGGTTAAATCAACACCCTTGCCATGCTAAGAGTTCTAAAGTGCACAAATGCAGGCAGACAACATGCCAGAAAGTCTGATTGATACTTCTCCAATACACAACTCTCAGGCTGGCTGTAACTGGCTTCTTCTGAACCTGTATAACCTCTTTGATCTTGGTTTCCACTATTCTCTGTAGCTAATAGCTGCTGGAAGCTGTTTGATTTAGTTTGGTCAATTTTCTGTGAGACCTGATTTCTCCAGCTGTCGGTCAATTTAGATTGTCCAATTTTGGGCCTGTGGTTGCTTCACCACAAGTCACTACCTCTGGGAGAAGAACTTCCTTTGTACATCAATATTGAGTGAGTATCCCCTTATAATGTAACAAAGAACCCCCCACCCCCAGAATTGGATATTCCCCGAATAGTGGAAACATTATCTTGGCATTAAGTTAAGACTCTCAGAATCTTGTACGCTTTAGTAAGATCACCCATCATTCTTTTAAATTCTAATGGATAAAGCCCTAACTTGTTTAGCCATTCTTGATTGGTCTACCCCTTCATCCCAGGATTCAGAATCGTGAATCTCTTTTGAACTGCCTCCGATGACAGTACAACATTTCCTAAATTTGGAGGACCAAGACTGTACAGACAACTCCAAGTGTAACCATACCAATATAATTGTAACAAGGTTTCCCTATTATTAAAATTCAATATTCATTTACCTTTTTGTTGCACCTCAGACTTTTATTCCTACTTTCAATACAATGCAATACAATACAGTACAATATCCTTTTATTGCCACATGTGCTCCATTGTAGGAGTACAGTTAAAAAACATTTACAGTGCCTACCTTCTTATGATGACATCTTAGGTACAAGAACCTCGGTACAATTCTTGGATACAGCAGATGGATAAAGATAGTTGCTTAATTGCAGAGTTGAAAAGGAGTCAAAAATAGGAATATATTAAGGAGTATATTAAGGAGCTAACATTACAGTGTTCTAAGATAAATATTGTCCTCTGGCACCAGCCTCTGTCCAGGACTTGCTGCATGCAAGCCGCTCCTGGGCTGCTTCCGATGCACTGCCATGGGATTTCTTCCCCACACTTCTCTGGGGTCACAGCCCATGTGCTGCTCCAGGGCTCACTGCTTGCGGTGTTTTAGTGCTCATGGAAGGCACCTGCAGGCCCTTGAGTGCAAGGCCATGCTGCTCACTCCGGAACTCCGGAGGTCTTGACCTGTGCTCGTTCCGGTTCTCCGGGGGTCTCGGCCCACTCACTCCGGTTCTTCCGGGTCTCGGCCTGTGCTCGCTCCGGTTCTCCGGGGGTCTCAACCTGTGTTCCCTTCAGTTCTCCGGGGGGTCTCAGCACGTGCTCACTCCGGTTATCTGTGGGCCTCGGCCTATGCTCACTCCAGTTCTCCAGGGGACTTGGCCCACGCTCACTCCGGCACACCATGGGTCTCAGTCTGCTCGTTCCCGTACTCTGCAACTCCACACTCCAGGATTGGGGGTAGTGAAGAAAATAGTAAAGGGAGAAAAAAGAGACAAGTGGGTAAAGGACCCGGCGAGCAGAGGAGCTTTGATCGGAGCATCCCACTTTGCCGCCATCTTGGACTTACCTTGCTCCACCGGATTTACTCTCAGTATCAGTAACCCAACCCAATGGGGATATATCCAACTTTATTTCATGAAGCATGAGACTACATAAATACTGCAGAAAATAAGACATCATCAGCTAACCCATCCAATGTTTACAACAGTTTAAGTGGGCTTATCTGAGGAACAGAACAAAACAGGTGATCAGTCCACTCTGCCCCGAGCTTCAGTTGTGGATCAGATGATGCATTGTGACATAGTAAGTTATATCTCTGGCTGGCTGACTGTGTTTGAAAATGTTAACCCTGTCTTTGTGTCACCTACCATGGCTAGTTTGGTGAAATGCTCATTAAGACTTGTTTGTTTTCTCTGGACAGAGACTTATGGCTTGGATTTAATGAACTTTGACCTCAGGTTTAGCTTGCTCACGATGTTTGCCATTTTGACGCCATTCAATTTACACAGCACAGATCTGTGATTAAGCACTGTCCGTTTAACTGACATATAGTCACATTATCTTGTAATTCCCTGGCCGCTTATGAAGGGAACTTTAGCCCAGATACTCTATGACAACTCATTTATCACTGCTGGGTTTGTAACACTTGATTTAGAGACACATAAAATCATAGAGTCATACAGTATGGAAACAGATCCTTCAGTCTAACCAGTCTGTGTCGACATAACCCCAAACTGAACTCGTCCCACCTGCCTGTTCCTGGCCCATATCCCTTCAATTTTTCCTACTCATGCATGTATCTAAGTGTCTTTAAAACATTACAACTGTGCCCACATCCACCACTTCCTCAGGAAGTTCATTCCACATGCAAATTACGGTGACTCAGTGGTTAGCACTGCTGCCTCACAGTGCCAGGGACCTGGGTTTGATTCCACCTTTGGGTAACTGTCTGTGTGGAGTTTACACGTTCTCCCCTTGTTTGTGTGGGTTTCCTCCGGTTGCTCCAGTTTCCTTCCACAGTCCAAAGATGTGCAAGTTAGGTGGATTTGCCATGCTAATTTGCCTGTAGTGTTCAGGGATGTGTAGATTACGTGGGTTATAGAGGGGTGGCTCTGGGTGGGATACTGTGTGGATTGGTGTGGACCTGTTTGGCTGAAGAGCCTGTTTCCATGCTGTAGGGCTTCTATGAAGCCACCCTATGTGAGAAAAAAAATAGCTCCACATGTTTTCTTTAAATCTCTCTCCTCTCACTTTAAAAACATGCCTCCTTGTCTTGAAATCCCCAATCCTAGTAAAAAGAGATCTGCTATCATTCTATATTCCCTCTCACACAGAGCATTCAGTCCAATGACTTTTCTAATCATTAGTTCATCATTAGACTGATTAACTTTTCAATAGACCGTGCTTAATATGTTTTTTTTTCTTATTTTGGATAACCTAGCAAAGTTAGGGTTAACATTTTGCATGTCATGGTCAAAAACATTCACAGCTCTCTGTGCTGCATATTTTTGTGTCTCTCAATTTAAATAATAATTTGTCTTTTGATTCCTTCTACCATAGTGAATGTCATGACACATTCTTACGTTAAACTCTACCAGTGAGCTCCTACCTGTGCAATAGCCCTTTATCTGGCAGCTTATCGAATGCTTCATGGAAATCTAAACATACTATGTCTACTTGTTCCCCTTTGTCAACTTCACTCATTGCATCCAGAAGAACTCTAACAAATACATCACTCAGGGTTTCCTTCTCACAAAACTATGTTAAACCTGTTGATTGTTTTCACTTGTTTTTTAAATGCTCTGCTCTATATTCCCTGATAATAGACAATAGCATTTTTCCAATGGGAAATGTTCACCGAACTAGTTTATTATTTCCTATTGTCTGTCTCTCTTCCGTCTTGAACAGGAGCATCACGCTAAAACTCAGGGAGTTTTTACCTCTTTCAATCAATGTCTCCATCATCTCTGGAACCACCTTCTTTAAAACCCTTGGATGCAGGCTATCAAATCCTTGTCTGCCTTTTGTTCTATTAGTTTGTTAAATACTTCTTTCTTTGTGATAGACTGTCATAATTAGGGTGGCATGGTGGTGCAGTGGTTAACACTGCTGCCTCACAGCACTACTGACACAGGTTCAATTCCACCCTCAGACAACTATCTACGTGGAGTTTGCACATTCTCACTATGTCTGCATGGCTTTTCTTCAGGTGCTCTGGTTTCCTCCCACAGTCCAAAGATGTGCAGATTTGGTGGATTGGCCATGCTAAATTGCCTGTAGTGTTCAGGGATGTGTAGATTAGGTGTGTTATAGGGAAGGATGTGGGTGGGATACTGTGAGGGTCAGCGTGGACTTGTTGGACTGAAGGGCCTGTTTCCACACTGTAGAGATTCTAAAAAAGATCTTTCCTCCCATTATCACCCTACTTATTTGTTATTTTGGGCTGTTTTGTACTGACCTCTTTGTGAAGACCAAAACAAAATATTGTTTAAATTACCTGCCATTTCCCTGTTCTCCATTCTTACTTCCTCACACTGCAGGTTCCAAGGGTGCCACACTTCTATTTAGCTACTGTCTTTTTATATTCCTGCAGAAGCCTCTGCTTTTTGTTTTTATACTTCTGCTTTACTTTCACAAAAGCTTTTTGTCCCCCCCCACTTCATTATTAGCTTTGTAATCATCCACTGCTGGTTTAAAAAAATCATAATCCTTTGGCCTACCACTAGAGTTTGCTGCTTTGTATACCTTACTGTTTGAATGGATACTCTCCTTGACCACTTTTGTTAACCGTAAGTGCTTTACCCTTCTTTCATCACCCTTTTAGACCAGAATAAATCTTTGCTGATCATCATGCAGTATTTGCTTAGATGCCTGCCATTGCTCATCTACTGACTTTCCCATTAGTTTATTTTCCAAGTGCACTTTCTCCGTACCTCTGTAGATTCCCTTATTTAACTTGAGGACATTGGTTTGATATCAGAGTTGATCTCCTTCAGACTGAATTTGAATATCCTCCATGGTGAGATCATTACATCCTACAGCCTCTTGAGTCCCACCTCATTAGATAATATGAGATGTAAAATAGCTTGTTCCCTGATAAATTCTGCAACAACCTGCTCTAAGAACCGATCTCTGATATATTGTACAGAGTCATGTCTGTGTTGCCCTTACCATTTAATTCGTCCAGGCAATTTCTGGGTTATAATCACACCTGACAATTGTAGTGCCCTTCTTACATCTTCCGTTATTTCACTATTTATAGTCTGCCGGACGGTGAGGAAACTCTTTGAAAGCCTATAGACCCATGACCATCACTTCTGTCCCCTGCTGTTTCTTATTCCCACCTAAACTGATTCTACATTATGATCTATTGCACTTATATCATTCCTCATCATTCTATGTTTACCTTCCTTTTTGAACAAAGCTATGACACCTCCTTCTGTTTCTCACTTACTCTTTGGGAAAATTAAATGCTCTTAAATGTTAAGATCCCTGGCTTGGTCATCCTGCAGCCCCATCTCCATAAGAGCTATAAAGTCATATTTATTTATTTGCATTTGTGCCATCAACATAACTGTCATGTTACAGATGCTAAAGTGTGAAGCTGGATGAACACAGCAGGCCAAGCAGCATCTCAGGAGCACAAAAGCTGACGTTTCGGGCCTAGACCCTTCATCCATGTGGACAGTATCTATGTTACAGATGCTGTCCACATTCAGATAATGAGCATTCAGCTTTGATGTTTTGCCATTGTTATTTAGTATAGCTCCGATTTCTTCTGCACTCTGCTGTCTATATTTTCTACCTCTTCCCATCACAATTTGATTATTGTTTTCCTCTTCAGCACCCTGCGATTAAGCTTCTTGTATCTTTTTAAATTTGGCTTGGATTGACCCCTCTACCACCATCAGTGCATCTCCCCGTCTCTCTGTTTCTCACACACACACACACACACACACACACACACACACACACACACACACACACACACACACACACACACACACACACACACACACACACACACACGTTTGAAAGATCTATCTATGAGCTTAGACCATAAAGCCGCAAGAAAAAAGAGAAACAAGTATAGGCCATATAGCCATTGAATAGGATCATGGTGAATCCAACATTCACTCACATCAAGTCTCTTGCCTTTTCCCCATAACCCTTGATTCCCTGACTGGTCAAGAAAATATTGACTTTAGCTTTAAATATACACAAGGACTCTGGCCCATAGCTGTCTGTGGTAAAGAGTTCCAAAGACTCACAGCTCTCTGAGAGAAGAAATTCCACCTCTTCTCAGTTTGAAATTTGCTCCTGTCTTATTCTGAAACTATGCCTTCTAGTCCTAGACTCTCCCATCAGGATTCTCTCAGCATTTAACTTGTCAAATGCCTTAAGAATCCTATGTGTTTCAATAGCATCACTCCTCATTCTTCTAAAAACAAACGAATAGTGCCCCAACTGGTTTAGTCTTTGCTCATAACCCAATCATTCCATACCAGGAATCATCCCAGTTAAACTTCTCTGAACTGTCTCCAATGAAATAACCTTTCCTCATACAAAGGGATCAAAAGTGTTCATAACACTCCAGACATGGTCTAACCAGTACCTTGTACAGATGGACTGAGATTTCTCAACTTTTATGCTCCAACCCCCTTCAAATAAAGGCCAATATTCCATTACCAATTACTTGCTGCACCTATGTACTAGCTTTCAGTGTTTTGTGCACAAGTACTCCATAGATCCCTTTGTGTTTCAGCTTTCTGAAGTTTTTCTCCATTTAAACAATACTGTTCTTTTGTTCCCCCTTCCAAAGTGAACAACTTGCCATTTTTTCTAATTCATTCAAGGGATGCGGGCACCGCTGACTAGGCTGATATTTATTGTCCACACCTAATTGCCCAGAGGGAAGTTAAGAGTCAACCACATTGCTGTGGGTCTGCAATCACATGTTGGCCAAACCAGGTAAGGATGGCAGTTTCCTTCCCTAAGGACATTAGTGAACCAGACATTTATTCCCCCCGATGATCAACAATGGATTCATGGTCATCATTTGTTTCTTAATTCTAGACCTTTTTTATTGAATTTTACCACATTAGACTCCAACTGCCAACTTTTTGCCCAGTCAGTTAAACAGTTTACCAGAGTATCAGTCCCAAAGTGATTCAAATGAAGTCTGTTCCAACAGAGCAGCTGTCCTCCCCATTGCTCGTATTACATAAATTGGAACTGATTTCTCCATGTCAAGCTTTCAGCCACACATTAACCTCCCTAATCTTATTCACAGTTTGTATTACAATTTGCATGTAGCTTGAGTAATAATCCGTAAAGTATTACATATGCTTGCAGCAAAATGCTGAAAGGGCTTGAACATGAAGATTGGAGATCGAAAAGACATAGAGGCAGGAAAAGGGACTCCTCATTGAAACTTGGGGACTGGGGCTATTGAACTGTTTTTCACCAATATGTTTTCTTTCGTCCATAACTTTCATATTTGCTTGTTTGCCTGTGCTTCTAACCCCTGAGAAGGGGCGAGAGTTGCAGCTAGTAAAGTTACATTTTGAAAATTCATGTTTTTGTTTGCCTGTGGTTAGAACTGATGTATTTTTAATAAATAGTAGCCCATGTTAAATACTAAACCTGCCCAATGTTTTCTGCTAACCTGAATTTATCAGACAGGTAAATTGGAGGCTTTGAGTAATTTGTTTCAATGTTTAACTTTTGTGTCAACCCATGGAGAAGTGAGGCTCAATTATCAGCCCATTCTCCCATGTGGGTGCTGACAAAAATTTTCACATACATCAGTATATAAACATGCAGCTTCATCCCTACATAAATCTATGCTGATTTGGTTTGCTTTATAAGTGTTTCATTAATCCAACTGTGAAGCTTCTGGGTTTAAAAGAGTGAATGCTCGAGACATTCACTTTGATCAACATATGACCAGTTTAAAGACAATATCACAGAATAAGCAAGTTTGATTTTCTGAGCTTTTGATCGATAGTGCATCAAGCAGAGCTTGTGCTAACACTGTGTGGCAGGGAAAATCAGAAGAGAAAGAGTCACATTTGATAGAGCCTGACATCTGACATTCTGGGAGCTGACTACAGTATTTGGCAGTTCTCTAGAAACAGGCTCACCACCTGCCTCAACAATTGGGTATCTTTTGAAAGAAAACTGTTGGGAATTAATTGATACAAGAGACAAATTTAAATTATGCTTCACTTCTGTAGTACTGAATTTGTGCCACTAGGTAGCATCAGGATGCTATATAAATGCTATAATTTGGAATATAAAGAAAAAAAAATTCATGTACAAAATTCCTTTTGCATTATCTGGATAATCATGTTTATCAATATAATTTATCAAAGAAATATGTATGCAATTACAAAATACTTAATAATTAACTTTTTAAAAAGTACTTAGACTTGGAACTTAATGTAGCATGTTAAAATGTATCACTACAAATTAATATTATAATGTTATAGTCATTTTAAAGGGAAATTCTGTAAATAAGCTATTTCATTGCTCATACTCAAATGGTACAAATGACCAATGATCATAATTCACACTGAATGGTAAACCTAAGTTTTACATGCGCATAGCAGCAGTATAAATTCACCAGGAATGAATGTTGGGAGATCATCTCTTGAATCATACAGATTTCTTGTAGGCACTCCTGCTAAGTCACTCCGTTCATTTACAATGTGGCCATTTAGAGTGAAACATATGCAACTTTGGCAGCTATTTGACCCTGATATTAAGTTCCAACACCATATCTATTTTGTCATCAGAACTGTAGGCGTCTACATCTGTAACATCATCTGTATATTCCCTCCCTCAGTTCACCCACTTATGAAATTCTCAACTATATCTCTAGGTTACCTCTAGACATAACTGTTCCAATATTGTGTTGTTTGGTCACCTACAGGCTACACTTTATAACATTGAACTTATCTTAAACTCTGCTGTCCATATCCCAACTTGTGTCAATTCCCAGTAACCCATCACTAATGCTTGCTTATTTACATTTGCTCCCTGTTCAGTAATGCAGCGATGTTAAAATTCTCATCTGCTCTTTGCAATGCTGCCAAAGTCTCCCCATCCTTGCCTTTTAACTTCTTTCATTCCCGTAACTCTCCTTGTCCCCACACTCCCTCAATTCTGTCCTTTTACATATTCCTGGTTTTGTTCATCCGACAATTAGGACTTCAGTTGCCAGGACTCTAGATCTGAAATTTCCTCAGTGCCTCTTTATGTCACTTTAAAATTTGGCTGCACTTGTTGACATCAAGGAACGTGAATATTATCAACAATATCTCTTCCAGATATAGTTACAAATATTTACAAATACCAATTAAAGATAATACTTTACTGAAATGTTATGTTGCGCTATCAAAATAAACTGAAAAACAAAGCAGAACTTTTATTTTAAAATTCGTGTGTTGGCTTAACATGCATGCATAGTTGGAAATAATCTGTGGTGCCTTAAAAAATAAATTAATGAAAGTACTTAAAAAGACCAGTATATTGTGATAACATTTTACAGTGATCACAAACATAAAGGATAAAACAAAGTAAAACTTTACATACTCAATAATTATTTAATATTGTGCACATAAATCTGGTGCTTTAGTGTCAGCAAACCAACCACTCTTTGGCCAAAGTTTTGGTCACTCTTCCCAATATCTCCTTATGTGGCTCAGTATTAGCATTGTTTCAAACTTCTTCCGTGATGTGCCTTGGGCCACTTTACAACATCAAAGATGCTGTTTAAATATTTAAGTTGCTACCATTTTTGATCTTGAAGCTCTGCACGAGCAGTCAGCTGTAGAAGATCTGAACTATTGCTTCTACAGTTAAAAAATGTGATTTGAATTGATTTAAATATGCTACTCATTCACTTCAGGATTTAAATGCCTGCTATTAAGAGTTAATTCAGGTCCTCGTTCATTTTCTGAATGTGGGCCTGAGTGATTATGGGTTTTTTGCCAGAATATTTTAGAAAACCTAAGATAAATGTTAAAAGTTGCTGAAAAGATCTGTTTTTTTAATCAAGCTAACGCAGCCTGGAGCTGGATGAAAACAGCAAGCCAGGCAGCATCAGAGGAACAGAACAGTTGATGTTTCAGAGCCTCTTCAGAGGGTTCTGACCTGATACATCAACTTTCTGATCCTCTGTTGCTGCCTGGCCTGCTGTGTTCCTCCAGCTTCACACTGTGTTATCTCTAACTCCAGCATCTGCAGTTCTTACTATCTCTGAGCATGTTATTTTTCTATGCTGTCCATCACATATATGACAGGAGTTTGGGTAAATACTATAGAAATTCTCCCTCACAAGACAAATCAAGATTGTAGATATTCTATAATTTAATTATAAATTAGACTAAATTCTGTCCTGATTCTATTTCAGTGGAGAAATACCAGATAACAAATCAATAATACAAAATCCAAATTTTTAATATATTTCAAGATTCAAAATTGGATTTCTATTCCTATGACATGACCAAAGCTGATTACAAATTATGTTTCATATATCTTTAGTGAGGAAATTATAAAAAATGTGAAAATAGCAAGATTTCCAATGCTTTTATTTTATTGGTATGAATGTGGATAAATTATTGAATTTTCAGAGGAATTTGGTGGAATAGACTGAAGCCAAGTCCAATGATGGGACCTGAAAGCATTGGCGATGAGATAATGCTCATACCTAATCTTCCTAGTTACATTCTACTTACCCGCATTGTCTCATCTCTTCCAAATACGAAGTTGTATATGTATGTTGTATATAGACCATAGTGCCACACAGCACAGAAACAGACCCGTCAGTCTAACTTGTCCATGCCGAGCAGAATGTGCATCCCCTCCTGCGCCATAACCCTACACTTGTCTTTTTTACCTTTCAAACGCACAAGAATTACAAATGGTCAGCCAGTTTTGTCACAGCGAGTAAAAGTAAAAGAGGATGAAGAGACAGATGGTGATGAAACATGGTCAACACTTGATCTCACGCATGCAGCACTGTCTCAGATATTGTCACCGTGTATACTTAAAAGGGGAACTTAGGAGCAGAACCTCTGTTTCTGGAGATTTTGTCTTACTCATCCTACTTTTATTAAAGCCATTCAGGGCCTCTTTTCTTCTGGCTGACTGTTTTGGACAGTGGAAAGCTGCATGTTGAGCATACAGGGTTTTTTTTATACTCCCATAATGAACTGCTTCTCCCTTTGAAACAAACACACTCACTTGTTGACTTTCTGGATGGTGCTGTTTTTAGATTAAACAACCTGCCTATGCCTCTGTTAATCTATGTCATTGGACTCCTTATCACTCGGCAATTTCCATTTCTTCTCTCTCTTCTGCCCTTGTTTTCTAACACACTGAACTATTCACCTTTTTTTTAAAGAAGTTCTCATTTTCAAGAATGTGAGCAAATTCCAGACAACTTGGCACCATTCATAGAACTCAAAATTTGAAATGGAACTAGTATTGTGTTTTCTCCCTCCTTGACACAAATTAAACTAAAACCTATACACAATTCTGTTCATGTTAGAACTCAAGTTTTAATAATAATAATACATCATGGCCCTTTAACAGCTTTGGAAGAATTAGTTCTGTTCCCATGGAGGGGTGGGGAAGGTGGGCGGGAAGGGGTCAGGTATTGTCATGAAAAAAGATATTTAAAACTGTTGATTAAATATTAAATGGAGCAGTTAAATCTCTTTTGTCCATGTGAGTTATTCGATAGAGATGTGCTTTCCACTATTTGCATTTTCAGTACGGTTTGTTCCCTTCTTTCTCAATCAATAGATATAGAATCTTTTTTTTAAAAATGAAGCTTTAGTAATACAAGGTAATTTGCACAATGCTTCAGACAAAATCTGTTTAATAGCTGATGGGGAATAAATTTTTGGAGCGAGCTCGGCAGCATTATAGTTAAGACATTGCTGAACAATAGTTGTAGCAACATTTAACTATACCTGTGAAGGAATTTTTTATAATTTCAATACATTTAATGCATAGTAGGAACCTTTGACCTTTTTCGCCATTTTATAATCTGTTAACTTTATCAAATATGCTGCGTTTACTCTTAACATCTGCCAGACTGCTAACAAGGTAAATATATTTATTTCAACAGTGGAAAGCTGTATTTGAAGGAATATTTATTCAATGGCAATCAGATTACACAATCACATGGCATTGATGATTGTCACTGTTTAATCAATGCTCATGTTTGTTATTTAGAGGATGCATCCGCTCAATTCATTTGAGAATTTCAGCACAATTTTTTTACATGCATCATATAAATACTTTTACTTCTGAGTGTATTGAGGGATAAAAGTGAAATTTCAATGAATAGATTCCAATTATATTCTGCCCTTGTTTCAATTCTTAGATTTTCAGAACTTAATGTTGTATGCCACCTGTTTTGCTATATTTAATTCGATTGAAAAGTGAATTAACTTGACGAAATAACATGTAAATTACAAAGAGTGTGAAATCTTTAATCAAAATTAATTTTCTGGATTGAAACATGAACAACTCTTGTTTTAGGAGTTAGTGGTGATTAATTTAGGAAAAAAATGCAATAAAATGTTACTAATTTGTTACAGATTTACAAGAATGATACTAACAAACTCTTGTACTTGTAAATAGCTGTTGTTATGGCCAAGGCTGCGGGGTGACACTATTGTTCTATTGCTACTTCTGCACACGTTACAATCTAATGTTAAAATGTAAAAGCAAAAAAAAAGTCAGGTTTATTAATAAAAACAATTATGGGTTTATTTATGAAAACAAAACATTTTCAATAATGGTGCAATAACTAATCAGTGCTAGATTGATTATACAATTGGTGATACAGATAAATACTTATCACTCTAACTAGCCCCCAGGCAGATACACCCACCCTTCAGGAAATGAGATTTTTTTTAAAAACAATAATCTCCGTAGAGATTGGTGTTTTGGAAAACAAAACACTTTAACCAATGTACTCTTTTGGAAGGCATAAAGATAAAACACAGAATTTTGCAAAGGCTGTTGCTCAGGTGACCTTGCATATATAACCAAGTCATTAATCATGCATGTTTGTCTCTGAAGTCTTCCAGACTCAGGGTGCTCAGGAAATACAATATTGAGTTGATTCTTCAATTTCTCTTTTAAAATAACAAATAGACTTCAAGCTGAACTTGACAAGATGGTTTTGCTTTTAAAATGAGAAGAATCAGCTGGGCAGCTTGTTCTTAGCAAGCCTTCACCCAACACAATGTGCTGTTCGCAGGCTTTGTGCAGCCAAAACAAATAAAACATGCACTTCTCCAAGCCAGTCACTATTTAAAACACAGCTCCAGCCTCTCCAACAATATAAGTGTTGACACCAATTATATGATTTTCAAGAAGCCTTGTTAAAATAATCTCCAATTACCACATGAAAACTTCAGTGGCCTCTTTCAAACAAACTACTTTACATATGTCCAAAAGACTTGAATTTCTTTTTTCTATAATCCTTTAAGGTGTCCTCCCAGACATCTAAGACTATTGCAACATTATTCATTATTGATGGGTTTTATCTGACTTGTACAATCTAGCTTAAATTTATAATCTATGCTGCATAGAATGATGATATCATAGAGTTTTTTTTTACAGCATGGAAAGTGGATCTTTGGACCATCGCTGTTTCCTGGAATTGTGATTAATGATATCAGAGTCTGAATTTTTATTCATGAAAATCAAGCCAGAGCTTAAATTTTATCTTGCCAACAACTAAATAATGCAGAGAAAACTGTTCTGGTAAGGACATACTGTATAAGGTAATAGCTCTAACAGAGTTAAATTTGAGTGACTGCTTTAAGCACAATCCAACCTGATGATCTCATATAGGCTTGGTTGGATACTGCAGAAAGTCATAGGATCTCATGGACTGCAGATCTATACATACAGTTCTTGTTGTGATCTTAATACAAAAGCTTAATGAACTAATGTAACTTGTTGCCATCGTTGCAATGGAAGTCACCTTGTTTAAGATAAGAACTTCTTCTTGTTAAGATTCAGCATTGTTTGCTGATTCAATACTATAAATCAAGTTAAAGGGAAAAATGGTGGTAACATCTTCCTATTTGCAATTACCACAAAAATAAACGTGCAAAAGAAAGTGAATAAAAAAGAACTAGCAAGATTGAAGAAAATTGAAAATCAGGTTTTTAAGAAAAGAAATATTAGCTGACATCTAAGTTTTTTTTAAAAGCCTATACATTCCAAAAAGTAAATTTTGAGCAAAATAAGGAATCAAATGTTGAGAAAATTGCATGATAAATCTGGAATTCTACATATTTGAGGTGCAAATGGAAGAATGTGCATAATTAATTAATGAATCATATATTTGGAAATTAGAATAGAGAACAAATTGCACAGCATCTTGCATGGCTTTGGTGCATAATAGTTCAATGAAATTCATTCCAGAAATGCAAACAACATCACATTGACCCAGACACTTAATAGGTATCTAGTAGGGAAACAAATGACCTTTAAAATGATCCTCACCTCTCTAAAGTAAGCCTTTAGTTATTCATTGTAGGTTGCTAGGGTGTTTTCAGATCAAAATGTGAGCTATTCTGTTCTGTCTTAAGTGGAATGATTTTGTGGAGTGCAAAATATGTCTAGTTGAACTTATTTGCTTAATTCTCTCAAAGTGCATTGTTATTATTTGTTGCATAAGTTAATATCTGTGCCCTTTAATCCAGTCCTGTAACTTGTTTCCAACAGAGTGTCATACCAGACTTCAAACATTAATTCTATTTATTTTCTCCACCGGTGCTGTTAGAAATATGGAATTTCTCCAACATTCACTGTGCTTGTTTCTCCTCTAATTCAGACCTATCGTGCATCCTCAAATTTAATTGCTGTATCATTGATGACTGTGCCTTCATTTGCGATCTCCCAAGTTATACCTCTGTGTCTATCTACCTTGCTTTCCTCCTTTATGGCACACTGTAAAACATACCACTGTGACTAAGTGTTTGATCACACAACATAATACCTCCTTATGTGATTTGGTGTTATATTTTAGAAATCTTCTTTGAATGGGATGATTTGACTTGATTTAATTTAATTTGATTTATTATTGTCACATGTACCTAAGTTCAATGAAAATTTTTCAGGCAGTACAGGCAGATCATAGCATACAAAGATCATAGCGTGATTGAACAGAGCAAGGAATACAAGGTTACAACTGCAAAGAAGTTGGACAGAAGCAAGATCTGCATTAGATTTGAAATTTGAGTGGTTCATTCAGAAGCCTAAAAAGAGCAGGAAAGAAGCTGTTCTTGAACCTGTTGGTATATAAGCTTTTGTATCTTCTGCCTGATGGAAGAGGTTGGAAGAAATTGTAATTGCAGTCATAGGGGTCTTTGATTATATTGGCTGCCTTTTTGTTTCATTATGTTAAAGATGCTATATAAATACAAGTTGTTTCAGTTGTTAAGAAAGTTTAGACAGACAATTAAAAATTCATGCAAGAAGAAGGGGCAGCACGGTGGCTCAGTTGTTAGCACTGCAGCCTCACAGCACCAGGGACCCGGGTTCGATTCCAGCCTCGGGCGACTGTGTGGAGCTTGCACATTCTCCCCGTGTCTGCGTGGGTTTCCTCCGGGTGCTCCGGTTTCCTCCCACAGTCCAGAGATGTGCAGGCTAGGTGGATTGGCCATGCTAAAGTGCCCATAGTGTTCAGGGGTGTGTGGGTTATAGGGGGATGGGTCTGGGTGGGATTCTTCAAGGGGCGGTGTGGAATTGTTGGGCCAAAGGGCCTGTTTCCACACTGTAGGGAATCTAATCTAATCTAATCTATAAATTCTGCTGCCTGCAACCATGGAATGGGAATACATTTCACCACCTACGTAATGAAACTGCAACGTCTAAAAATCATCTTTTTATGTTTCACTTGCTCCAATTTTCAGTGCTTTACTGCAAAAAAATCAGATATGGCAGCTAGTCTATGAAAGGAATGTTTTGTTTAAGAAGTGGGTTGTGTGGTCTTGTTCTAAACATTCTTATATGTTTCATGACACTTACCAATAGCAGGGCCACTTTCAAATCAAAATGACAAAGTAATTTATTTTCCCACTGTCCTATTTTAAATTACCATTCTTAAAACTACTCTTAAAATTCTATTGAAGTATTATATTTTCAAAAAATATTCGAACAATTTAATAATGTGCACTTCATAATACTACTGATGTATACCCTTTCTTCCTCAGACAGCCTAATGGCAATTATTCTAAACTCTGAGTTAGATTGTGAATTAAACATGCATGGCGATTTGACTTGGTCTTTTTTATCATCTGAGAAAATGTTGCGCCAGCTACTAAATTATTTTTCTATTTAAAAATATAGTAGGGAAGACAAAAGTGAATCGATTTTACATTTGATTTGTGATTGAAATATGTTCTGTAACGAAAGTCATTGCAATTATACAGAATATTTCATGAGCTTAAAACATCCCAAAATGTTTAATATCTATTGAAATACCGTTTAAATTGTTTTCGCATGAAATGTTGGCAATGAATTGCACGCAGCCAGATCTCACAAACAGAAATGTGATAAATTCCTAGATAATCTTGTTTAATTGTTGTTCATTGAAGTGTAAACATTGGTTAGATCAACACTTTTGCACTTTGTCATGTAGTGACATGGGAACTGCTTCAATTAGCAGATTATGGCAACAGTGCTATAGGAATGAAGATGTCTCTTAAATGAACTAACCTGAGTAATGTTGGCAGTTGAGGTGCTACACAACACTCACCAACAAGGATAAACATGAATAATGTTGACTGTGAAGAGATATTGGAAGCATTTTGACATCCAGAGAATATAATAACTGATTCAAGATGAAAGGAAAGAATTGTATTAACATCTTTCCACGATGTAGGAGAAGAGCCATATCAATTCCTTCAGAGGGGAAGAGAGAAAAAAGTTCAATAACTACCAGAAATTATTAGTCAAATCATAGCCAGTAATTTTCTATCTTATTATAAAACAGAAACTGCTGGGTGTTGTGAACACTCTTGGATGAGGAAAGTGACTTCCAATTCTTTTCACAGAAGGAAGGTGTGCAACTGGAAACTCATCTGTTAGGAGTTAAAAATGAATAAATCTTCAGAATGAACATTTTACAAGCAATGTACACATTACCAAGGAGACCATCACAGATCTCTAATGCAAGGCAAGTAGATACTATCAAATGAGGTGTACCTCCTCTGCAGGTTAGTGAATTGGAGATTACTAAATCTCTTAAATCCTATGCAGCAGATTTCTTCCTACAGGTCATAATAGTAGCATATTCCAAGCAGCCATTCACCGTTGAATCAATGAGTTGACAGATGCTGACAGAGAGCTTAAGAATTCTTAAGCTTCTGGATGAATGGAGACATCGAGTGGAGAGGTGGATGAAATTTGCTTTGGCTTGTGCTCTAAGCTAATGCTGCTACACCCACATTGAAATATTAGACTGGAGTATCTCAGGCTGTGGATGTTTGCAGATACATTGCCATTGAGGCTGCTTGCTCTTTATTTCTAAATAAGAATCTTCAGATTCTTGTGTACTGAAACTCTCCTTTATTTACATCTAAATATTTAGTGTAGGGCTGAAGACTCCTCCATTCACATTCACTTTCTAGACAGGTGTTGTTTCTAGCAAGTTTTGAGAAGATTTGTAGCTCAGGTTGAGGTTCTGGATGTGAGTTTGCTCGCTGAGCTGGAAGGTTAGTTTTCAGACGTTTCGTCACCATTCTAGGTAACATCATCAGTGAGCCTCCGACGAAGCGCTGGTGTTATGTCCCGCTTTCTATTTATCTGGTTAGGTTTCCTTGGGTTGGTGATGTCATTTCCTGTTCTTTTTCTCAGGGGATGGTAGATTGGCTCCAAGTCAATGTGTTTGTTGATGGAATTCCGGTTGGAATGCCATGCTTCTAGGAATTCTCGTGTATGTCTCTGTTTGGCTTGTCCTAGGATGGATGTGTTGTCCCAATCAAAGTGGTGTCCTTCCTTATCTGTATGTAAGGATACGAGTGATAGTGGGTCATGTTGTTTTGTGGCAAGTTGATGTTCATGTATCCTGGTGGCTAGCTTCCTGCCAGTTTGTCCAATGTAGTGTTTGTCACACTTCTTGCAAGGTATTTTGTAGATGACGTTCGTTTTATTTGTTGTCTGTATAGGGTCTTTTAAGCTCATTAGCTGCTGTTTTAGTGTGTTGGTGGGTTTGTGGGCTACCCTGATGCCAAGGGGTCCGAGTAGTCTGGCAGTCATTTCGGAAATGTCTTTGATGTAGGGGAGAGTGGGTATGGTTTCTGAGACCGTTTTGTCTGTTTGTTTGGGTTTGTTGCTGAGAAAACAGACAAAACGGTCTCAGAAACCATAACCACTCTCCCTTACATCAAAGACATTTCCGAAATGACTGCCAGACTACTCGGACCTCTTGGCATCAGGGTAGCCCACAAACCCACCAACACACTAAAACAGCAGCTAATGAACTTAAAAGACCCTATACTGACAACAAGCAAAACGAACGTCATCTACAAAATACCTTGCAAGAACTGTGACAAACACTACATTGGACAAACTGGCAGAAAGCTAGCCACCAGGATACATGAACATCAACTAGCCACAAAACGACATGACCCACTATCACTCGTATCCTTACATACAGATAAGGAAGGACACCACTTTGATTGGGACAACACATCCATCCTCGGACAAGCCAAACAGAGACACGCACGAGAATTCCTAGAAGCATGGCATTCCAACCGGAACTCCATCAACAAACACATTGACTTGGAGCCAATCTACCATCCCCTGAGAAAAAGAACAGGAAATGACATCACCAACCCAAGGAAACCTAACCAGATAAATAGAAAGCGGGACATAACACCAGCGCTTTGTCGGAGGCTCACTGATGATGTTACCTAGAATGGTGACGAAACGTCTGAAAACTAACCTTCCAGCTCAGCGAGCAAACTCACATCCAGAGGTATTGTTTCTCCTACCAATGTCTGGAATGTGCCAACAGCCAGGTCATTCTTATTTACATGAGAAATATTAAATCTCACGATTTGCAACCAACACTGACTATCCATATCTTCAAATTAAAGACACACACACACACACACACATATACACTTACACTTGTGACTGGTCCAATTCCAGCTTGATTAGTTGATGACAACCCCTCAGCAGAGGGCAGCGATGATGCTGATTGGCAATTAGGGTGAAGGTTTGCATCTGCACAGTCACCAGCAGCAGAAGGAGGACCTCAGCAAGACACCTGCTGAGTGAAGACAAGTGTTCAAATGAGGGTTGAGACAACGTTGATTGGGGTGAAGATTTGCACTGATGCAGTCACCACTACTGAGCAGGTTTGTGGAGGAAGTATTGTCAAGGGATGGTTAGAACCCAGACAGCATTTCAATGTTTCTCTCCTGTCATTCAACAAAAACCAAAGCAGTGACTATGAAGGCCACTAGCTACAGCAGAGTGCATGCAAACCTACCAGATCTTGGGACACATTGTGGCTGTGAGGAAAAATCTGGAATGATGTTACTGGAAGGCTGTGACCTGACTTGTCGGTAGGAAATCTGCACTAAATTTAAAAAGAACACAACACGAAGTACCAGAGATAATAGGAACTGCAGATGCTGGAGAATCCAAGATAACAAGGTGTAGAGCTGGATGAAAAGGAACCCCTCTTTCCCACCACACCCCTTTGGCCAAGTGTTTACTTCCCTTATTGTTGTGTCCCTATGTCAATTTGCACACGGCTCGGGCAGTAATCCAGGAGCAGGAAAGCTGAAGGGTCGAGGCCCGAAATGTCAGCTTTCCTGCTCCTAAGATGCTGCTTGGCCTGCTGATGAGGAAAAGGACTGCAGGGAGAATGAGCCAACTGACCACTGCACTGTGGTATGGGAGGCCATTCAAGAGTGAGGAGCAAAAAGACAGGTGGTAGTTGTAGGGGATTCTATAATCAGGGGGGTAGATAGCATCCTTTGTCAGCAGGATTGAGAGTTCCGCATGGTGTGTTGCCTGCCTGGTACCAGGCTCTGACCAGCTTGAAAGGATATTGGAATGGGAGGAGATGGATCCAGTTTTTGTGGTCCACGTCAGAACAAACAACATAGGAAAGAGTAGAAAAGGGGACCCTTTCAGGGATTAGCAGGAGCTAGGAATGAAATTAAAGAACAGGTCTTCAAGGGTGATAATCTCTGGATTACTGCCCGGGCCGTGTGCAAATTGACATAGGGACACGACAATAAGGGAAGTAAACACTTGGCTATAGGAATGTTGTGGGAAAGAGGGGTTCCTTTTCATGGGGCACCGGCACCAGCATTGGAACAGGAAGGATCTGTACTGCTGGGATGGTCTCCACCTGAACTGAGCTGGGACCAGTGTTCTAGTGAAATGGTAAATAGGCTGGTCAACAGGACTTTAAACTAAAATGTGGGGGTAAGGGAAAGGTAAAACTTACCCCAGTGGGGAACAAAGCAATAGGCTAACATCTGTAGGGGTAGATTCCACTGTGTGGAAAAAGATACGAAAAAAGTGACTGGAGATGAGAACTCAGGAGAGGTTATTAAAGTCTCCAGCACAGACTAGGACAGAGTGTTTGGAAAGGGTTAGGAATCAACCTTCAAGCACACTGGTTAAACAAGTGACAATGAGAAGAGGGAGGGTTAATACAGGACTGAAGGTACTATATCTGAATGCATGCAGTATAAGGAATAAGGTAAATGATCTTGTGGCGCTGCTCGAAATTGGCAGGTATGATGTGGTGGGCATCACGGCGACATGACTGCAAGGAGATCAGGATTGGGAACTGAACATCCAAGGATATACATCTTATCAGTAAGTTGCCTTATTCGTAAAAAATGAAATTAAGTCGGTGGTAAGAAATGAAGTAGGGTCAGATGGTATAGAATCTGGAGCATAGAGTTGAGGAACTGCAGATGTGTAAAAAAAAACATACTTGGAATTATGTACAGGCCTCCAAGCAGTAATCAAAAGTGGGGCACAAGATACACCAGGAGATAGAAAAGGTGTGTCAGAAAGACAAAGTTATGATGGTCATTTAGGATTTCAATATGCAGATGGACTGGGAAAATTCAGTTTTGTAGTGGATTGCAAGAAAAGGAATTTGTGGAATCTTTTTGAGATGGCTTTTTGGAGCAGCTCGCAATGGAGCCAACGAGGGAACAGGCAATTCTAGAGTTAGTGATATACAATGAGGCAGACCTGATAAGGGGGCTTAAGGTAAAGGAACCGTTCAGAGACAGTAACCATAATATGAGTGAATTTACTTTGCAATTTGAGAGGGTGAAGATAGAATTAGAGATAAAGGTATTACAGCTGAATAAAGGCAACTACAGAGGCATGAGGGAGGAGCTGGGCAGAATTGGCTGGCAGAGGAGCATAGCAAGAAAGGCAGTGGAACAGCAATGGCAGGATTTTCTATGGGTAATTCAGGAGAAACAGCAATAATTCATCCCTAGGAAAAAGAAGCATGGTACAGGGATGATGAGGTAACCATGGCTGACTAGAAAAGTCAGGAACAGCAAAGAAGAAAAAGAGAAATCATATACTGTGGCGAAGGGCAGTGAGAAAGCAGAGGATTGGGAAACTTACAAAGACCAAAAGAGGACAACAAAAAAAAGAAATAAGGAGGAAGAAGATTAAATTTGATGGTAAGCTAGCTAATAATGTAAAGGAGGACTGTAACAGTTTGTTTAGGTATATAAAGGGCAAAAGAAAGGCAAAAGTGTACATTGGCGCACAGGAAAATGACACTGGAGAGATAATAGTGGGGAACAAGGAAATGGCTGAGGAACTGAATAATTATGTTGCATTAGTCTTCACAGTGGAAGATACAAGTAATATCCCAAAAATTCAAGACTACCAGGGGGCAGAGCTGAGTTTGGTGGCCACCACCAAGGAGAAAATGCAAGAAAAACTGAATGGCCTGAAGGTGGATAAATTACCAGGACCAGATGGGCTACACCTCAGAGTTCGTAAAGAGATAGCTGAAGAGATAGTGGAGGTGTTAGTGGTGATCTTTTGGGAATCACTAGAGTCAGGGAGGGTCCCAGAAGACTGGAAAATTGCTAATATGACACCCTTGTTTTAAAAGGGAGTAAGGCAAAAGACTGAAAATTACAGGCCGATTAGCCTAACCTCTGTCGTGGGTAAGATTTTAGAGTGAAGAATGAGCTTTCTAAATACTTGTAAATGCATGGTAAAATAGGGCAAAGTCAATGGCTTCATCAAGGGAAGGTCCTGCCTGACAAATCTGTTAGAATTTTTTGAGGAAGTAAAGAGCAGGTTAAACATTGGAAAGCCAGTTAATGTTATCTACCTGGAATTCCAGAAAGCCTTTGACAAGGTTACACACAGGAGAATGCTGAGTAAGATAAGGGCCCATGGTATTAGAGGCAAGGTGCTGGCATGAATAGAAGATTGGCTGTCTGGCAGAAAGCAGAGAGTGGGAATAAAAGTGTCTTTCTCAGGATGGCAGCCAGTGAGAAATGGTGTTCCACAAGGGCCAGTGTTGGGACCACAACTTTTCACTTTATGCATTAATTATCTAGATGAAGGAACTGTGGGCATTCTGGCTAAGTTTATGGATGATACAAAGATAGGTGGAGGGACAGGTAGTATTGAGAATGCAGGGAGGCCGCAGAAGGATTTGGACAGGTTAAGAGAGTGGGCAAAGAAGTGGCAGATGGACTACAACGTGGGAAAGCCTGAGCTCATGCACTTTAGTAAGAAGAAAAGAAGCATGAACTATTTTCTAAATGGGGAGAAAATTCAGAAGTCTGATGTGCAAGCAGATTTGGGAGTTCTAGTCTGGGATTGCCTGAAGGTAAACTTGCAGGTTGAATCAGTATTAGGAAGGCAATTGCAACTTCAGTATTTATTTTGAGAGAAGTTGAAAATAAAAGCAAAGATATACTTCTGAGGCTGTATAAAGCACTGGTCAGGCCACATTTGGAGTATTGTATGCAGTTTTAGGCCTGATATCTCAGGAAAGATGTACTGGCTCTGGAGCGGGTTCAGAGGAGGTTCACAAGAATGGTCCCAGGAATGAAAAGCTTAACATATAAGGAACGTTTGAGGACTCTGGGCCTAAACTTATTGAAGTTTAGAAGGATGAGGAGGGATCTAATAGAAATTTACAGGTTACTCAATAGCCTGGACAGAGCAGATGTTAGGAAGATGTTTCCATTGGTAGGAGAGACGAGGACCAGAGGGCACAGCCTTAGTGTAAACAGAAAACCTTCTAGATTGGAGATAAGGAGAAACTTCTTCAGCCAGAGAGTGGTGAATCAATGGAATTCATTGTTACAGAATGCTGTGGAGGCCAGGTCGTTGAATACATTTAAGACGGAGATAGATAGGTTCTTGATTGTCAAGGGGATCAAGGGTTACGGGGAGATAGCAGGAGAATGGGGTTGAGAAACTTATCAGCCACGATTGAATGGCAAAGCAGACACAATGGCCTAATTTCTGCTCCTATGTCTTATGGTCTCTTAACTCTACCTGGACCTCAAAATTTTCTGTTGCGATGTTCACATACCCGACAGTACGAGCCAGTTCAATTTTAGTCCTCCAGAGAATGGTTGCTTGAAGAAATTCATCTTTTAAAGGATTTTTACCATTAACAAATATCAGAACCACCCCTGCTGTGAGATCCAGTGTGAAGTTTGCCTGGCAGATATTCATAAACTTGCTGCAACATGATTGGATTCAGGCAGTTGCATCCTTTCTGCTTCAGATCCTCAATGATTCCTGGGCCCATTGGCAGCTTTCTCCATGGTAAACCTTAATCCAATCCAACATCTCAATTCTTTTTGTCTATTGAATCTTCAACTCATAATGGCAGAGTCCCTAATGTGAGGTTGACCATAGTCCTAGGGCAGTTGTAGTCATCCTAGCCTGAAGCATGCCACACTTAAGGCAAGGAGAGAGGTTGAGATAGAGTATTGTTTTAACCTTAGCTGGTATGGGAATAGAACCCACACTATTGGCATCACGAATTAGCCATCTAACCAACTCCACTCCTGTATTAACTTCTGAAAAACAAATAGGCTGAAAAGTAAAACAAAAATCATGCTACTGTTACCTGCTTTTTGTTTTAACTTCACTATGTAACTATTTGCTATTGAACTAGCAAATATAGATAAGTGCATAAATCGAAAGATTAATTATTTAATGAACCCTGTCTGACCAGATACTGGATTCCATTGGATCCATGTGTTCTCCTTAGATTACCACTCACTATTACCATCCACAGATTTTAAAAAAAACTTAAAAGGTGTTTTTATCTATACTTTAGGTCGCACAGTTCTTCTATTTACTTTTAAAGCTGTTTTTGTTTTGTGTAAGCAATATTTGAAAGACCATTTAAATAAAGATCACTGCCACATAAAAATACTTAATTTAACCTGATTATAGCTGAGATTCTGTAGTAATTTTCTAAATGTGGGCTGGAACACACAAGTGTCATCTGTCTACATGAACAGAATGCTAGCTTGTTCTGTCTACATTTTATTTCCATTGTGCTGCAATTTGACTTACAGAACACAAGGGGGCACAGTGGCTTCAGCTAAACATTTGCACAGTTTCATCAAATGTGCTTCAAAGCTGCTGCAAACAAGTGTTCGAGGCAACAAAGCGTGGAGCTGGTTGAACACAGCAGGCCCAGCAGCACCTTAGGAGCACAAAAGCTGACGTTTCGGGCCTAGACTCTGCATCAAAAAAATGACCTGATGAAGGGTCTAGGCCCGAAACGTCAGCTTATGTGCACCTGAGATGCTGCTTGGCCTGTTGTGTTTGTCCAGCTCCACACTTTCTTATCTCGGATTCTCCAGCACCTGCAGTTCCTATTATCTCTGCAAACAAGTGTTTTCCCAGGAATGATCCTTGGGGTACTCTGGTCACAGCTGTTCCATTAAAACTGCAATTAATTATTACCTCTTTTGTTTATTTTCATTCTTTTGTCCAACTTGTAACATTCTCATTTATTACACTTCATCCAAATGACTCCTGTAATTTAGTATAATAGTTTTAAAAATCCACAGGGCCAACTCTAACTCAGGACGTATAACGGGACCAAAGTAGGCGGTGAAGTATACAATCCCAGGAATATGAAGCCCTGTAGAATTTGCCTCTGACTCACTGTATTCACATCCAGACTTTTACTCCAAATTCAAGATGGGGGAGATTATATCATCGGCAGCAATCATTTTGTTGCTTACCTGTAGAATTTTAGAGAATGTTTGGGGCGTATGTGACCTACTCCATAAAAGAGAAGTGGCTAGAGCCCTAGCACTTTTTGAAGCAGCTCTTCATTTTCACTTTCTGAGCTAAATACATTCTAATCAAGCATGAGGTCTAATCTGGTGCTCGTCTCGTTAGAGCACCCCCACCATTGTGTGATCATGATATCGTCATTGACATAACTTCTTATGTACACAGTCAGGATATGACCCGTTACATCTCTGCCAACGTCATTGTCTGTATGCAACATATATATCTCCATTAACGTCTCCAATTTACAGGGACAGTCTTTGTGGTGGCTTTCCCAATCCCCCCAAACCTGTGTGAATTTCTGTTTGATATTGTTGAGGATCTGTTCTTTCCAAGTTCACATCTTTTCTTTAAGAGTCACTTTACTTTTCCTCATTTACCTTCTCCTTCTGCTATTTTCTACCTCAAGAAGTGTAAAACTTGTACTTTTTCAAGCTGACAATTTTTTTGGGTTATGTTCTCAGTACTGAAGAGAAGTATTTGGTGATGGGGCATGTGCAAGCTTCTAATTATTTTATGAAATTCTTGTCTTCCTATTAAGGTTAATCAATAAGTATTCTCAATGATGCATCAGCAGTAGTTTGATACGTTCACTGAGCATATTCTGTAACTTTATCTTGTTGCATTAGGGTCAATACAAATATTTGGATGCTTGGCTGTGTTCCAATTATTTCTTTTGCATTTTGAAAGGTTTTCAATGAGGCATATTAATTCTAATTTGAAATTACAATCCTACAATATAAATTTTTTTAATGTGTTCAAATAGTTGCAAGAGCTTATTTTTCTGTGATGGTGTGACTTTTATTAATTTCTGATATGGATGTCAATACATCATAAACAAATCTAATAGCATCCTTTTGAATCTACAACAACATTGCATCCAGTCCTGTTGATGACGCAGTAGTCAGCACAATAATTGGTAGCTCAGGATCATGAATATATTAACATTGTTTTCCTTTTCAAACAATTGCTGTTGACAGTTATACCAGCATCATACCTGTTCTAGCTTTAGGGGAATACTCTGTTGAAGGTGGTGATAGAAAATTGCTCACTTGGCTAACCATTCATATGAACCGTTGCTATTCTATAATGTTCTTGGGTGTTGGGAACTCTTTATAGCTTTTGTTTTCTATAACTCTACTATTGTGCCTGCTGCTTACACAATATGTCATTAGGTAATACAATCAAGCCAACTCTAGAATTTCATGTGCAAAACTCCAACAATCTACATGTTCAAATATTTCTGGAAGTGACCAGGTCAAATCCATTTTGTACCCTGAATAGTGTTTTTGTTACAGAGCTGCATCTTCGCCAGTTGTGACTAAACATTTCTCTCAAACTTTTCTCTATTGTTAGGAATTGTTCAGAGGTTTCATCCACGACTCCTGACTTGCTGCTGGATGAGCCTACAGATTATTTCTCAATGCCTTGACTTGCTGCTATGTCTCTTCACTGGGGCAACCATCTGTTGTTGTCCTCTGATTTTTTAGAGGATGGTTATGGTGCAATATTCTATGGATGAGGCATGGCTGGGTTCTGAAGACATTTTAAAGTAATTATTTACACAATACTTACCATACCAGCATTTAATCTAAATTATTCTTTTTTTTTCAGATTTTCTCCATTATCGCTGGAACATGACGTTTGCATCGATACAGATGTTTGGAGACAGGCATGGCATATGATCAGGCCAAAGATGTGGTCAGTTAACTATCTTATAACTGGAGATATATATAGTCCTGTGACTAGCCAAGAAGGTTGATAGGAGAGAAGTGAGTTCAACTTTCTCACCTAATTGAAATAATGTGATGATTATTATGAAGAGAAAATTCTTTCTGCTGTGAAGGTTAGTGGATAGACGTCTGGTATCTTTATGCTTTAACCACTGAATCATGGAGGAAGCCTGGAGATTCAGAAAACAAAAGGATTATTTTATATTCATTGCTAGTGTCTGCAGGATATGAGACGTATTTGTTGACAATGCCAAACAGGGCACAATGATTCACAGGTAGAAATAATGTCCTGAAGAATTCTGAAAAAGCTGAAACTAAAAATACTAAGATAGATTAGCAAGCTACTCTCAAAGCATAATTAAACATCCAAACAAATAGAAGGCCTTGCTGAAAGAGATTGCAAAGATGAATGACTGAAGTCTTGAAGAAATGCCAACTTTTCATGCAATAATCTTTAGCCACATTTAGGAAAGTCACTAATGAATTTATGGGCCTTATTCCCACCAAGCCAAGCCTCACCGTCAACAGTCTACATGGACCAGCAGTTGGCCCACTTCGTTTTATGACAATGACCAGATAATATATTTCTCCAATATTAACAAAGGGACAAATATTGATTATAACTCCCCTACCCTTCTTTGAAATAGTGCCATCGGATCTTGGACAAGATTTCAGTTTAAAAACTCACCTGAAACCAACACTTCTTATGAAGGATCAACCTTGGTTATGCATTTAAATATGACGATGATTGCGGAATCTCATGACTCAGAGGTCAAAGTTCAACCATCTGTGTCATAACTAGATAAGTAACATCAGGAACAAGTAATCATCAAGCTCAGAAATTCCTTGGCAATACAAAGAACTGGACAAACACGAGACATATGATCTCTGTACTTGCAATTGAGTACTACTTAAAATATTGCTTCAAATAACCCTTCTGACCAATCTTGCTAAGTTTTACCTAGCATGTTAGGTGCTTGGTGGGACTTTCAATATTTCAAATTTAGAAACTATTTTAACAATATCATAATGGCTTGATTTATATTCATTCAATGAATTTCATAAATGAACAAAAATGCACAGATGAATCTGCATTGTGTGAGAATGGCGCATGAAATTTAATCTTTTGTCTTTGATTTTAAATATATGTTTTGGTGGTTTGAATTGGACCTTGTGTTTTCAACTGTCTCAAACACTGTGGGCTGTTTATATGGGGCATTGCTTTCCCCATGGTCTCCCAGCTAAAAAGTCAGCTCAGGGGGTAATCTATTGAGGGCAACATTGGTTACCCTGCAGCCACTTAACAATAGACAATAGGTGCAGGAGTAGGCCATTCGGCCCTTTGAGCCAGCACCACCAACAACCAATTGGACATGAAGAGGCTGAAGAAGGAGTGCTGTCATTTTGGATCAGGAATTCCCAAAGAGCTACTGGCTAAGCAGAAACTGACAACTCCCTAGCACTTCAGAACAGCTGGCATGTGGCATTGGATTAATATTTACGTATAGATTCGGGAGTCTCGTCGGACGCCGAGTGGCAAGCCATGATGAGAGGGTTGGACGCTGGGGTTTGTGAAGATATGGAAGAAAAGTAGGATAACTTGGAGTAATGGGGTAAAGCCTTTGTGTTTCCCTTCAATGACCTTTTAAGAAGCAAATCTGACTTACCCCACACACAGCTCCACTCCACCAATCCTTTTAGGAATACCTGGCAGACTGAATGTTTGTTTGCGAGGGGATCTCCTGCCACTGTATCAATGACTGGCAGAAATAGAATGAGGCCCTTAACTGTGCATGAATTTCAAACTCAGCAGCCTAAATTAACCAACTGGAAGGTGGGCTGCCTAGTACCATTCCCACCACTGATATATTTGTTTGTAGGCAGTGGGCAGGTTGCCTGCTGGACTTAACAACCCTCCACTGCCATCAAACCCATCGGCAGTATAAAATCCAACACTGTGTTTCATCTCTTAAGCCAAGATCATGTCTTCAATATTCCTCTCAGCAAGTGCACAAACTATTAATACAACTACCCCACTGTTCTCTGAGTACTTATAATACTGCCTTTTTATCACCTAATTGTGAATTCATAAAATTCTGTTGTTTCCCATTTTATATCCCCAATGTAGTAGATGATCCAAAATGTTTCTAAACAGAATCAAAAGTTAGAAACAAACACATCTCTTGCCAAACCACAATTTTAACTAGACAGGCAGCTATTCTGAAAGATAACAAAATAATCATAAAACAGTAATAGTTTCTCTATATACATTGTTTCCTTAGAATTAGTTAATGAGACTGTTATCCATTTGTCAGGCATTAGGTATTCATCTCATGACTTGTTATGACTAACCATTTAAATAAGGGTGTGTGTACTGATTTCAGATTATAGTCCTTTTCGAAGCATGCCAAGGCCACGTTGCATCTTACCCATCTGTACTTACCAGATGCTTTGTGTGGAAGAGATTTTTCATCACTTAATGACGAGTCAACCTTGCCAAAGATGCAATAATTGGATTTTATAACTGTGCTTAATTATCTTGTATTTTAGAGCTATATCAGCAACTGCAAAGCATAAAATGATAACCTGAAAATGAATATGTTTTAAATAGAATCTTATAAATAAGTCAACAAAGAAAGCTTTATGTCAATTATTTGAAAATATATACACATGACCACAAGTACTGTATAGTCAATTAATCTACTTTGAACAGTATTTCTGTGAAATTCTTTATATCAACCATTAGCAGTGTACAAGTCCTTCTGATAGCTTGATTATTTTACAATGAGTAAGAGACTTATCAGCAAGCCTAGCTATTGGTAATTTAGGGTTTCTTGGCATACTTTATGTGATAGGACTCAAACATTTTATTTCAATTGCAACACTTACAAGCTTTGACGAAGGATTTGGATTGAGTAATAGCTTTGCTCTTTTTCACATGTCAGAAATAGCACCAAGAGCCTCCCCACTTGCTTTGAGAGATGTGAATAATATGTGAACTAATTTATGGTCAGTCAATCCCCTCTGATGGCATAGGCTCAGAAAGTAATGATGTCCAGAAAAACAGAGACATTTTTTTATTTCTCTTCAAACAAAATCATGCGATATTTAGTGGCCTTTGGAAAGCATGGAAAAGGAGACATGTGTTTGCCTGATGTCAAATATAAATTTTAGATGGAACACTATGATATGAAGTCCAAAAAAGGTAACAATTTGGAGAGAGTTCAGAGGAGGTTTACCAGGATGCTGCCTGGACTGGAGGGCTTATCTTATGAAGAGAGGTTGACTGAGCTCGGTCTCTTTTCATTGGAGAAAAGGAGGAGGAGAGGGGACCTAATTGAGGTATACAAGATAATGAGAGGCATAGATAGAGTTGATAGCCAAAGACTATTTCCCAGGGCAGAAATGGCTAGCACGAGGGGTCATAGTTTTAAGCTGTTTGGAGGAAAGTATAGAGGGGATGTCAGAGGCAGGTTCTTTACGCAGAGAGTTGTGGGAGCATGGAATGCGTTGCCAGCAGCAGTTGTGGAAGCAAGGTCATTGGGGTCATTTAAGAGACTGCTGGACATGTATATGGTCACAGAAATTTGAGGGTGCATACATGAGGATCAATGGTCGGCACAACATTGTGGGCTGAAGGGCCTGTTCTGTGCTGTACTGTTCTATGTTCTATGTTCTAATACCTTTCCTTCTCAAGATATTCTTAAGCGGTTTAAACACTTATTGAGTAGGAGGTGTTTTCAATGCTTTAGCCAAGTTTGGTTCCAACTCAAATCAAGAGAGTTTAAAATCAGTGGCGTTTCCTTTCTTTGCAACATTTCATCACAAATTCTCTCTACATGCTTATCCAGAGAAGGTGACAGCACAACGATTGTAATGTGGTCTCTTAGATAGTCAAGTAATATGACAATTTGTTTTGGCATGTATTGGCTTTTTATGAAAGTTAGAATATTATTAAATATTGAAATATCTGAAATGAACAGCAATGTTTTCTCTCCTAACATGCAACATACTGCTTGGCCAAACTAATGCTTTTTTCATATTATTCAAAATGATTTTACATTCAATATACAAATATTTCAGTCATTAATGACACAAGGACATTTAAGCTATAGGCACAGTTATGTTGTCATATTGAAAATGTGGTGCAGTTTATAAAATCATCTTAGACAATTATAATGCAAGACAGACATTTCCACGGCAAAAGTGCTTAATTGGAAAAAAAAATCAGACTGTTAATTAGTATGCATTAGTGCCACAATAATAATTCATCTGTCTCACTTACATCTTCCTGGTGGCTGTACTTTGCTGTGGTAAAATTAAAGTCCCTCTGCAGGGAGTTTGATAGTTGGAAACAACTGGCCCCTGGCCTACACAAATCTGTCTTTAATAAAAAGAACTGGCAATGCATTTACAATGAAGAGGTCAAGTATCAAGGGTTAAAGGCAATTCAGATTTTAGGCTATAATGAAGTGCCATCCTGATATCTCCAAATGAATATAGAATATACCCATATCACAACAGCTTGGTCCCATGGTTACTACAGTTTCAGGTTTGGTATTCAGTTTCTCTGCAGGGAGCTTAAAAGAAACAAAACCCTGTTGCAATAAAGGGCTTCCATTATAACTGTGAACTTTAATAATGAAAATCATTTACAATTTTAGTTCTTTCCATGAACGTTAGTATGTATATTTTTATTAATAATCCCGAAACATCGTAAAATGTTTCTTTATTTTTCATAAAATTTTGAAAATAATATGAATTTGATGTATAGCACAAACTGTAGCAAGTTTCAATGAGATCCCTGCAGAGAGAACATCAAAACCGTGTACACTTTCCAATCCACCTTCAATTAGCAAACTCTCTAATGAACATAGCAAAATAGGCAGTTCTGTATCAATTTTTTAAAAAATCTGATTTGAATTCAGGTTTTCTGGTCTTCCAATTTGAACCTTTTTCTTTCTGTCGCGAAGTATAATAGCAAAAAGTATTTCTTAGGATTTAACTGATGGGTGCCACGTTCACTTATTTTCATTTCTAAGCGTTCTTGCCATGAAAACTTCTCAAAATCTCTGATTGTTAGAAGTGCCAGAACAAACTGCCAATCCGGTACAATGGCGGTTTAAGAGCAAGACCAACATCTGTGTTTGTTGAGCCAAGTAAAAACCAAAAATAATACCTTAAGTGTGCTCAACAACCCACAACATGCAGAAGAAAACAATTTTTTTAAATTCTGTCATTATAAATATCTTCCTCATTTAGGAGTTTTCAAATTGTTTGGTTTGTGGGCTGTTCTTTGTGTTTCGTTTGTTGTGCAATCACAAAAGCAAATTAAGGCTCGGGTGAGTCACTTAGTGATCTAATAAAAATGCATGTGTTTTTGCTGATGTATTGCCAAGGCAATATAGTTTATGTTTAAAATGTGTGCATTAGATGTGTGGAAATGCAAGCGTTCTAAACAATCCCACTAACAGAAATGAAATGTGCTTCCCTCTGAGGAATCATTATGCCACAGAAAAGAGTACAAATTTAAACAACATGTCCTGAAATGATTCCTAAAGCAATTTTGCAGTAAATTTCCAAACAGAGTGTGAATTTATCAAAGCTCTTAATTCTTGACTAAGTTGGAAGATATTTATGTTGATCTAACTATATAAAAGATTTGTTAAATCTTTCAGTCTTTATGATATTACTGTAACTTTGCTTTCCTCAAGTGGCAAAGTGATACTACTGAGTAAAGGCAAAGTCAACATAGTCTTAGCGGACATTAGGGGCTGCTGTCTCATTAGAAAGACTGTAGGTGGTTTAACCTGAGGATCAACACATGTCATATAAGGGGAGAGATTGAAAGTAGAATTCTTCATAGTAACTTTAGCTGGTGAGGGAAGTGAATCCATGCAATGGTGATCACTCTACATTGTAAACTAGCCTTCTAGCCAACTGAGCTAAACTGACCTATTAAACTAAGCAACTGAATAATGAGCATACTATGATAATATTATTCCTTTTAAAAAACGTAAGTATACCTTTACTTTTAAAGTTACATTTTAAATATATTTTAGCACGTATTTTATAGACTCCAGTTATATTAATTTTCTGAAATAAAAAACGTGTTTTAAATTGGAGAACCAGAAAACCTGAATTTAAATTAGATTTTTTTCTTCTGTTGATGGAACCTATTTTGCTAGGTTTATTAGAGAGGACAGCTAATTAAAGTTAGATTTATTTTAAGGTTCTGCCTGGATGGATCCCACTGAAAATTGCTACTGCTTTTGCTACTGTTCAAATTCATGTTATTTTCAGAATGTTAGGAAAGGTAAAGAAACATTTCTTTTTAAATTTTAAAATGTTTATTAAACTTTTTTTTCATTTCTATTTGTGTCCAAATTATCAAATTTATTAACGTATGCACTCTTTCACTTTTGACGACAGGATTTCTTGCTTAAAAATTTGGCAGTGCTAAATGGCATTGTCATCCCCTGCCTCTACTATTAGGGCACTACTATTCACAGAACATCACACAGCAGCCAACCAAAAGTTTTGTTTATAAAAATAAACATCCTTTGAGAAGGGTATGAGATAATAAGTGATTGGCTAGTAAGTGACATAAGCAACTTAAAGTTTGTAAAGCAGGAATCCACTGTGTACTAGTGTTGTCATAAAGCACAAGGAGAAAAGCACATTGAATGAAATAAAAGTGATTGCGCTGTGATAATTTACTAGGCTTAAATTTAGCTTTTAGAAACTAGGGTCATCTTTTAAAATCTTGACACGGAAATTTTAATAGTGAATTTTACATGTCATCCAGAAATTTTTTTTCACAAATGCTGCCTCAAGTCTGTAGCGGTTTAGAAGCATCATGCAAGATCTTTCGAAACATAAGTATTGTCCTACAAAGGAAACACCACAATTCTAATAATAAGCCCTCATTCCGAGTACAGAAATTTTCTCAATATATTTATGCTCATTTCACACCAAAACACTTGGGAAAGCAAGTTTTGGATTTGACATTTAATTTAGAATTTCAATCTTGGTTTATTTCATGAAATTTTTATCCATTCCTATTATTACTACCTCGTTGGTTCATACTAGGAGTGAAGTGGAGATGCAAGCGCTCCGAAAGCTTGTGATTTTAAATAAACCTGTTGGACTGTAACCTGGTATCATGTGACTTCTGACTTCATATCAGAAATACAACTAATTGCTCTGTCTACAGTTAATCAATTATCTGTGACTTTTAGTTTCAATCTAAATCAATAACATAAGATATGAACGCTATGAGCTGAGTAGCACTATAACTATTTTTTTTCAGTCCTTAAATACAGATTAACTTACTTAGTTTCAACCGCAGTTCAGTAAATGGAGCAGCAAATTGAACTGTAAATTCTAATTTGGTTACTGGCTTTACATATTGAGAATGATAACCAAGGGTATAACGGTGTTCTACTAAGAACTGAATTGTACACACCTACTGGTTTTGAACATACAATTAAGTGCTACATAAGGCTAACCAATGCTACAATTGACTGTGTACTGTACTGCATGAACCGAAAACAAACCTGTTTAAACAAGAATGTAAATTGCACATGTTTATCACTTTCAACTTCATCAAGGTTTTTTTAAATTGATGATGCCCATAAAGAACAGTTTAGGAATGGCAGCAGTTATTGGGGGTAGCTGTGTTGCTTATCATGGTTATTGACTTCAGAATTCTCCAGATAATAAATGAAAGTGAAAATGCATTCATTTAACACAAAACACAGAATAAGATTCAATTTGTACTTTGGAAAGGATCTGGGTCAAGTAGAATTTGTTTATTTTTAAAACAATATAGTTTCTAAAGCTATAGATGTTATTCTCGTGTTTATTTTATAAATGTAGTGAACTGTGAAGTAATTTTTCTACAGGGGCATCAATACCTCAGTGTTGTCATTTTAAAGTACAATATTGACTTACGATTTTGAGAAATGTCTAGGGGAAAGTATAAGCACAGGGAAAACCTAACTAGACAAGGTCCTGTTCAATTTATTGTAAGTATTTTATTATAATTCATTTTTTCCCTTCACCCATCAGCTAGGCGAATTGATACATTATTTGGCAGACTATTTGCGATTCTTGGATGTAGCCCATTTCCAATAAGCGTGCACAGAATTGAACAAGTGATTGAGGCTTGAGGGTCACAGTGAAGCTAGTCAATAAGCAAGGGCACAAGGATGCTGGAAATCTGTAATAAGAGTAGAAATGCTGGAGAAATTTTGTTCTGAGAAAGAGTGATATCAGACTCAAAAATATTAACTCTGTCTCTCCACAGATGCTGTCAGGACTGCTGGTTTTCAGGCCTGCCATCATTTTCTGTCCTTATTACAGCAAGAGAACAATGCTGGGTGAGGCTAGAAATGAGCCATCTTGAGTGGGAGGGATGAGAAATTGAGCTATTTAAAATTTGTTGCTGGGATCTGAGCATCTTTGGAAATTCCAGTCCATCAAATTGTGTCAGATATATAGGTGGCTTTTTATCTCCCTCCCTGATCCTCTCCTCTCACCAGCATAGAGTTAATGTCAAGTCAAATGCCTTTGAATATTTTTGATAAGAGAGACAAGGAAAAAGGGTTTTATCTCCACAAGAATGCCGAATTTCCAATGATTGCAACAATTTGTACTACACTGGAAAAGGGAGTATCGATCAGCAAGTCAACTCTGATTAGCTAAGACAACACCATGGAGAAAGGAACAAGATACTATAGGCAAAGACTTTATTAATGATGGTGGTGTATCATTGTGCCTGATACCCTTACCATTGTAAAGGACGAGAGTTATATGATTGAAACATTCTGTCAAAGGAGGCTTGATGGGTTCTTGTGGCAGTGTGATGGTGAGCTGTTGCAGTGCCTCTTGAATTTGACCCGCGCTGCTGCCACAATGGAGAGAGTGAATGCCTAAGTTCATGGAACAAGTGCTGATCAAGCAGTTGGCTTTGAACTAGTTGCTATTGATCTTCTTGTGTTGTTTAGAAATGCATTCATCCAGGAAGTGGAGAGTATTCCAAAGCACTCCTTACTTGTGCCTTGTAGACATTAGATAGGTTTTTACGAGCCTAGAGTTACTGCAGAATTCCCAGCCTCTGACTTACTGTTGTATCTACAAAACCTATATGGTTGCTCCATATAAATTTTTCATAGAATATATATATTTACCTTTAAACCTCCTACACTCCAGGGGAAAAAAAAGTCCCAGCCTGTCCAGCCGTTCTTTATAACTCAAACTTTCCACTTTTGTGTCAAGTTGTCATAGCCGTCTTCTACTGTCACCAACTACTTCATCAATATTTACACCTGATATGCTGCTGTCAATCACTGTTGCCAATAGGTAACCTAGAGACTTGAAAATATGGCAAGTGGAACATCACTTGAAAGAATTAAGATAGCACAATGTGGAGCTGGAGGAACGCAGCAGGCCAGGCAGCATCAGAGGAGCAGAAAAGTTAATGTTTCGGGTTGGGACCCTTCTTCAAAAATTTTTGGCAGAAAGGGCACTTCCTGATCATGTTAGCCTTCGTTGGGGCGGCACAGGGGCTCAGTGTTTAGTTCTGCTGTCACACAGCACCGTGGGCCCGGGTTCGATACCACCCTCAGGCGACTGTGTGGAGTTTGCACATTCTCCCTGTGTCTGTGTGGGTTTCCTCTGGGTGCTCAGGTTTCCTCGCAATCCAAAGCTGTGCACTTTAGGTGGATTGGCCATGCTATGTTGTCCATAGCGTTCAAGGATGTGCAGATTAGGTGGGTTATGGGTGGGATGTTCTGAGGGTCGGTGTGGCCTTGTTGGGCCGAAGAACCTCTTTCCACACAATAGGGATTCTATGAGATATAAATTTCTGGTTAATAGTAACCCTCAAGGTGTTGATAGTGAATGATTGAGCTATGGTAAAGAAGTTAAATGTTGAGTGTTGATGGTTAGATTCTATCTTTTTGGAGATGATCATTGCCTGGCACTTGTGTGGTCTAATGTGACTTGCCACCTATCAGGTTTGTCTAGATATTGTTCAGTTCTTGCAGTGAGTTACAAACTGTACTGATCATCAATGAATGTCCCCATTTATCTCCATTGTAAAGGCAAAAAAGTATGAAGCTGCTGAAGATAATTAGATCTGTGACACAACAGTGAGGAACACCTGCAATAATTCCCTGGGACTGATATTGTTCTAGTTATGGCTCTCGAGAGGTTTCAACTAATTCCCATTGATTTTAAATTTATTGGGGTTCCTTAGGCTAGACTTGGTGAAATACTGTCTTGATATTGCTCACAACTCAGTCTCGAGCCAGTGTCTGAACCAGGCCAGGATCCAGAGATCCAAGTGGGCCTGTCAGAACTCAAATTGAGCACTAGTGATACCTCTAAGTGTTGCTTGATAGCACTGCTGATGGAACAGTAATTAACCAGATTAGATTTGTTCTGCTTTTTGTGGATAGGAAATAACTGGGAAATTCTCAACATTGTTGGGAAGATGCCAGTGTTTTATCTGTAGTGAACAACATGGCTAGTGCAATTTTTTGCATAACAGCCTTCATTACTATTGCTAGGATGTTGTTAGAGTCCTTTGCTTTTGCTTTACCTGAAATTACTTGATATTGAATCAAAAGAGTCAAACTGGCTGAAGAGTGATATTTCTGAAAGGTCACTGGACCCAAAACATTAACTCTGATTTCTCTTCACTGATACTGCCAGGCTTACTGAGCTTTTCCAGAAATTTATATTTTTTTTTTCATTTCAGATTTACAGCTTTAACAGTTCTACTGTTTTCTTTGACTGGTATCTGTGATGTTGGAGAGATCAGGGAGGTGGTTGAGATTAAGCATCCATCTCAGCACATATGACTGAAGATAATTGCAAATGCTTCACCCTTGACTTGACATTGACTGTTCCCATTACTGAGGGTGGGGTTATCTGTGGAGACATGCCTTCCAGTTATTTGTTTAATCGTCCTCCATCTTTCATGACGAGTTGTGATAGCTTGGAGAATTTTGATTGACTCCTTTGGTAGTAGTATCATTTAGCTCTTATTTGCTGTGCTCACAATCTGATATGCAATTAGTCCAGCACTGTAGCTTTACCAGACTGCTGTCCTGTTCTCACACAAGCTGCTCCTTGCATGTCCTCATATACTTCTCATGGGCCAGTACAGGTACTTTGGCCCACGATGTTGTGCCGACCTATTATCCTACTAAGATCAATCTACCCTGCGTACCCTACATTTTACTATCCTCCATATGCCTGTCCAGAAATCACTTAAAAGTCTCTAAAGTATCTGACTCCACTACCACTGCTGGCAGCACACTCCACATGCCCACCACTCTTTGTAAAGATACTACCTCTGACGTCTCCCCTCTACCTTCCTCCAGTCACTGTAAAATTAGGCCCCCTTGTAATAGTCATTTCCGCCCTTGGAAAAAGTCTTTGACTATCCACGCGATCTATGCCCCTCATCATCTTGTGCACCTCTAACAAGTCACCTCTCATCCTTCTTCGCTTGACTGAAAAAAGCCTTAGCTCCCTTAACCTTTTCTCATAATACCTGCCCTGCATGCCAGGCAGCATCTTGGTAAAGCTCCTCTGCACCGTCTCTAAAACTTCCACATCTTGCCTATAATAAAGTGACCAATCGATGAAGATGAGGTTGAGAAAAATATTCCCTCTGGCAGCACCATTTTTATCCTGGTTGCAGGTGGGATTGTTGGAGGTGGTACAGTTCAGTTACCACCTCTTTGTTAGTCTTGACTTGCCTCATGCAACGTCCCTCATTGAAATGAAAGTCTGAAAAATGTTATTGATAAACCCTTAGTCGGGTAGGGAATTTTGCAAAGTCCTCTGGCTCAATCGCAGACCATCCCATTTTTGCAGCTTCTGTTCCATTGGATGGTCATTTTGCAGACCTAGAGGAACTGTTACTAAACATAGCCCACATTTCTCAGTTTGCATCTCCTGTGCCTACCTCAATTTTAAGTACCAACTCTCCGTAGGTCTAAAAAGCACATTTCCATAAACTAAGTCCAAGCTACAGTAAATTAAAAACCCCTCACCCGCATGTTGCTATTGGTCCTTCAAATGGCATTGTTGCATGGAGGGAACCCCTGCTGCTGTATGTATGATTAAGGCAACATGGTGGCTCAGTGGTTAGCACAGCTGCCTCATAGCTCCAGGGACCTTGGCTTGATTCCACCCTTGGGCAACTGTCTGTGTGGAGTTTCCATGTTCTCCTGGTATCTGAATGGGTTTCCTGTGAGTGTTTCAATTTCCTCCCACCGTCCAAAAATGTGCAGGATAGATGGATCAGCCTGCAAATTTTACCCATAGTGACCATGGATGTGCAGTCTAGGTGGATTAGCCATGGAAAATACAGGGTTACAGAGATAGGGTAGAGGGTGGGCCTGGCTAAGATGCTCTTCAGAGGATCAGTGTGGGCACAAAGGGTTGAATAGCCTGCTTCCACACCATAGGGTTGACCTGTGAGCTGGAAGTGATCAATGTGGTGGACAAGGAGACATGTACAGAAAAAAAATTCCTGAAACTAACAGCTCTTTGCTGTCATCAAAGCACTAGTCCTGCCATGATAATAAAATGTGAGGCTGGACGAACACAGCAGGCCAAGCAGCATCTCAGGAGCACAAAAGCTGACGTTTCGGGCCTAGACCCTTCATCAGAGAGTTTGTGCTCCTGAGATGCTGCTTGGCCTGCTGTGTTCGTCCAGCCTCACATTTTATTATCTTGGAATCTCCAGCATCTGCAGTTCCCATTATCTCTGATACTAGTCCTGCCATGCCTGGTTCTACTGATAGTGTGAGCACCCTTCTCAGCATTGGTTATTGAATAACTTACGATATATGTCCAAAAATGTTGGGGCCACAATTTTCTTTCCTCTGGGCTCTCAGTACCCTGGTATCATTGGGAATACGCAGCCTAAATTCATGCCTAAGGTGTGGATGAATCTTTCCATTCTATCATACATCAAAGCATACCCTGATATTCATCTCCACAGAACTCAGGTGAGCAAATTGAGGAGAAATTCAAAGTCTGAGCTGAATTAACACTACTATGCAGGATAGTGAGTAAATCAAAAAAAATTAGTACAGAATGATGAAACTACCATCCAAACAATCCATTTTAACAAATCTGTATTCAAAGAATGCATCTAGGGTCTTCTCTTCTTTGAATGCATTAAGGTCTCTAGAACTACTGCATTAAAATACATTTCTGGATTATTCAGATTTTTTTTACCATTGAAATTAAATCGACAGATTAAAAGAAAGTACAAAGAAAAACAAAAACTCAAAGGTACTCACAAAAGTATTCCTGCTGATGGTATTTTCCATGCTATTCATAGATTTATTCATGCCACAGTTCTTATATCAAGAAGTCAATAGATCTTGAGAAAGTTGTGAAGGCTCCCCTGCAGCTGGAGGTGAGAAGGTGCATGTTAGCACCGATCAGCCTTACTGGGGGGTGGTGACAGTATGCTAATGCTTACAGTTAGATAATGAAGCATGTCAAAGGCATGTTCTCTTCCATTAGGAGACAGGGTATGAACAGTGCATCACACCAGGGAGAGGTGAAGGCTGTCTACTTAAAACATGCTTGTTCTGGCATGCTGCTGAAGTTACAATGTTATTCTGCGTGGAGTACAGACAAGAAATGATCATCTTTAAAAGTGTGTGACAGAAACTTGTAAATGATACATTCTCATGAAGGCATCATTTTTAAAAAAAAGCAGTCAAGGATTTTATAAACAGAGCAGCTAATCAGAGAGCTAGAGGCCTGAAGAAGCCATCGTATCCTGCAGAATTAATTTTACTCTGTTTTCTGTTCATTCATGAGATCTGGGTGTCGCTAGAAAAGCCAGAATGTATTGCTCATTCCTAACAGTCCTTGAGAAAATCATATTGAGCTGACCTCTAGATCCACTGTAGCCCTTGAGGCTTGGGAGGGAGGAGTGGGGTTTTCCAGGGGAGGGAATAGACAAACTCAGTGACAGTAAATGCGATATAGTTCCAAGTCAGGATGACAATTGCCTTAGAGGGAAACTTGCCGGTGGTGGTGTTCCTGTGCATTTGCAGCCCTTATCCTTCTGGGGAAGAAATGTTGCATGTTTTGGAAGGTGTTGTGGATAGAGCCTTGGTAGAGTTGCTACAGCATATCTTCTAGATGGTATATATTGCTACCACTGTGCAATGGTGATAGAACTGTACTCATCCATACAAATGGATAGTATTCCAACACATTCCTGACTTGTGCCTTCTAGATATTGGGCAAGCTTAGAGAAGCCAGGAGGTGGGTCACTTGCCATGAAATTCCGAGCCACCTGTTCTTCTAGCCTCAATGTTTATTGCTGGCTGTTCCAGTTCAATTTCTGGCCAATGCTAACTGCCAGAATGTTGATAGTGAGAGATTCAGTCATGGTAACATCGTTGGATATCAAATGGAGATGCTACATTCCTATGTTCCCCAGCCCCACCCCTCCTCTGCTGATTTATTTCTGAGCTCCCTTCCCCCTCCCTGTTTCTGAAAAAGGGTCCTGAGCCAAAAGATTAACTTTCCTGCTCCTCTGATGCTGCCTGGCCTGCTGTGTTCTTGAATCTCCACACTGTTTTCATACTTATGAATGAAATCCCATACATGGTTTTAAAATTTAACCATGTGACATATAAACATTTCCTGTACATACAAATGCCTGCTTTCCGGTCTCCTGAATTGTACTCTGACTTGAGAACAAAGTGACTTGCAATCAGACTTCAGAATGGAACCTGTATACCACCCAGGGACAGCCTGTACTGGTCAATATTGTACTAATGCTGACCAAAATGGCCCTGAGACCCAGTATAGAAAGAAGAATTGATGGCAGCTTTCTAGCAATTAGTTCCACAGAAAATGCATACAACTTGCCTCTGGTATTCAGCTCTTTAGACAATGTTTGGACCAAGACTGTAATGAGCTTAAGAGCTAAGTGGCTCTGGCAGGACCAAAACTGAGTATTAGAGAACAGTTTGTTACTGATCAAGTCCTTTACGTTAGCGCTGTCAATAACGCTGTTCCATCATTTTACCAATGATCAAGAACAATTTGATGGGACAGCAATTGGTTGTCTTGGATTTGAGGTCCCTTTTGTAGCCAGGACATACCTGGGCGATTTGCCATATTACTTGGTAGATTCCAGTATTGCAACAGTACTGGGAATGCTTAGGTAGGGCTAAGGCAAATTCTGAAGTACAAGTCTTCAGTACTATTGCTGGACTGTTATCAGGCATCCTAGCTTTAGTGCTTCCATTTCTTGATACCAGATTCAGTGAATTGTATTGGTCAGGTTTAACCTGATATGCCTTATAGAAGCTTTCTATTATGGGATTCCTATGAAATTGTATAATTTCTAAGCCATCAGAAATAGTAGAGATATGTGGAGAAGGTGGAATCAGTTTTATTAGTTATTTTGCTGAGCAGGAAGTAAAGGAATGTTCCTGTCACCGCTATAACATGATTGCAGATTTCTGATGGCTTGCAATACATCAAAACCCCCTGTTCTCTCCACCTAATAACAAGGACTTTAATAAAAGCTGCTAGTTTATATACATTGACGCATGGTGTGAGACAATCCACTACTGAATGTGTGACGGGTGTTACCATTCATTTCTTTTGTTAAGATGAGACCTAAGAACATTTGACTTCCATTCTTGGCATTGTGGTGAATTAACTGATTATATTGCGGCTCAGTTCACGAACTAGGAGGCTGGAATAACTCTGCCATGGGCACTTGAAGAAGTCCCAAATGAATTGTATGATTTTCAGGCAGTTAACTGCCTGGAGTCAGTGTTTTCATATCCTTAAAAGGGAAAGCTATCACTTTGCAGAGGTACAGGGCAATTAGATAACCAATGGCTTTTCAGCCCCACAGTGCCACCAGAAGTGATGATCACTGCTTAATCTGCTGCCAGTCCCAAGCAGCTCAAGATGCCTTTATTGGAGAAACTATGCCAGAAATGGTGGCCTCCAGCCACATATAAAGACCTGTAGCAGCTAGGAGCTGACACTATGTTCCTTGAGAGCGAACAATCTCTCTGGTAAACTTGCCAATGCACCAAGTATTTCTTTACTTCTGTCCATCAACCCTTTGCTGTTTGTCACCATGCTGAAGTACACCTATGAGTCTTCTGCAGCAGAACGTACATGCCACTTCACACTCAATGAGCTAGCATCATTTCTCGCTGATCTGGCTGCAATGTCACGGTATGTACAGATCCCACCCTCTATGTTACTCGTTAAAATGCCTGCATTGCTAGTCTCTGTGCTGGTGACCTTGAATGTGAGATTGAGTGATAGCATTTCACTATCTTTAAGTCTCTAATTCTTTTTGAACCTTTGTCTGACTGTGTTGAATTTTTTTGGGTGTCTGAAAAGGAAATAGGATAAGGTTTGGGCTGCAAAGAGAGAGGCGTTAAATCCTTCACAACATTCAGCGAGGGAATCGGAACAGCTCATGGGAAAGTAGATACAAGAAACAGGATTAGGTGGGAATATTTGGTCTCTAATACCTTGGGTTTTGCCACTAGCTATAACCTTGGTCATTGTTTCTCCCAATAAGGACCAGCACACTCTTCTTTTGTGGGTAAGGACTTATGACAGTACCTGTTTCTTGCTGATGAGGTGTCGCTGCTTTAAGTGTGTCCAATGTGTCCTACTAGAGAGAAGGAAGTGTGCCAGTATCATTTTATTTAGGTGACACAGTGTGCATGTTTGAATAGCTGACAGTATCCATATAATCTATGCTGTGGGTGTGAGGCTCAATCCTGCAACCTGCCATGTTGTGCCTCTCCTCTAACTTTTCCTGCTTTATGACTGCCATGAATTTCAGCACCTGTTCAAAACTAAATGCACCCTCTCTTCACGGATATAGACTTGCTTTAAGTGCTACTAACAGTCTTAAACTTGCACTTGCCTCTCAAGATTGTGCATCTCATACTCAGATCTATAATTACTAAACAGTGAGCTAGCACTGAAAGCAGATCATGATTGAATATGTGAACTGGCATAACCCCAAGGGCTGATGTTTTAACTGTGGCATGCTGGTCTTCACATGGAGTAGGAAGTGGGTGGTTTTTCTACTGTCTAACTACTTGCTAATATGCATGGGAATAAAATTAAATTTAAAGCATGAGTGGAAAGCTTTTCGATGGTGATGCCCACTAACAGCTGATAATGCTGTAGGTAGAGAGAGATAATGGGAACTGCAGATGCTGGAGAATCCAAGATAATAAAGTGTGAAGCTGGATGAACACAGCAGGCCCAGCAGCATCTCAGGAGCACAAAAGCTGACGTTTCGGGCCTAGACCCTTCATCAGAGAGGGTGATGGGGAGAGGGAACTGGAATAAATAGGGAGAGGGGGGAGGCGGACCGAAGATGGAGAGTAAAGAAGATAGGTGGAGAGGAGAGCATAGGTGGGGAGATAGGGAGGGGATAGGTCAGTCCAGGGAAGACGGACAGGTCAAGGAGGTGGGATGAGGTTAGTAGGTAGCTGGGGGTGCGGCTTGGGGTGGGAGGAAGGGATGGGTGAGAGGAAGAACCGGTTAGGGAGGCAGAGACAGGTTGGATTGGTTTTGGGATGCAGTGGGTGGGGGTGAAGAGCTGGGCTGGTTGTGTGGTGCAGTGGGGGGAGGGGGCGAACTGGGCTGGTTTAGGGATGCAGTTGGGGAAGGGGAGATTTTGAAACTGGTGAAGTCCACATTGACACCATTAGGCTGCAGGGTTCCCAGGCGGAATATGAGTTGCTGTTCCTGCAACCTTCGGGTGGCATCATTGTGGCACTGCAAGAGGCCCATGAGGGACATGTCATCTAAAGAATGGGAGGGGGAGTTAAAATGGTTTGCGACTGGGAGGTGCAGTTGTTTGTTGCGAACTGAGCGGAGGTGTTCTGCAAAGCGGTCTCCAAGCCTCCGCTTGGTTTCCCCAATGTAGAGGAAGCCACACCAGGTACAGTGGATGCAGTATACCACATTGGCAGATGTGCCGGTGAACCTCTGCTTAATGTGGAATGTCATCTTGAGGCCTGGGATAGGGGTGAGGGAGGAGGTGTGGGGGCAAGTGTAGCAGTTCCTGCGGTTGCAGGGGAAGGTACCGGGTGTGGGGTTGGAGGGCAGTGTGGAGCGAACAAGGGAGTCAAGGAGAGAGTGGTCTCTCCGGAAAGCAGACAGGGGTGGGGATGGAAAAATGTCTTGGGTGGTGGGGTCAGATTGTAGATGGCGGAAGTGTCGGAGGATGATGCGTTGTATCCGGAGGTTGGTGGGGTCGTGTGTGAGAACGAGGGGGATCCTCTTTGGGCGGTTGTGGCGGGGGCGAGGTGTGAGGGATGTGTTGCGGGAAATGCGGGAGACGCGGTCAAGGGCGTTCTCGATCACTGTGGGGGGAAAGTTGCGGTCCTTGAAGAACTTGGACACCTGGGATGTGCGGGAGTGGAATGTCTTATCGTGGGAGCAGATGCGGCGGAGGCGGAGGAATTGGGAATAGGGGATGGAATTTTTGCAGGAGGGTGAGTGGGAGGAGGTGTATTCTAGGTAGCTGTGGGAGTCGGTGGGCTTGAAATGGACATCAGTTACAAGCTGGTTGCCTGAGATGGAGACTGAGAGGTCCAAGAAGGTGAGGGATGTGCTGGAGATGGCCCAGGTGAACTGAAGGTTGGGGTGGAAGGTGTTGGTGAAGTGGATGAACTGTTCGAGCTCCTCTGGGGAGCAAGAGGCGGTGCCGATACCGTCATCAATGTACCGGAGGAAGAGGTGGGGTTTGGGGCCTGTGTAGGTGCGGAAGAGGGACTGTTCCACGTAACCTACAAAGAGGCAGGCATAGCTGGGGCCCATGCGGGTGCCCATGGCCACCCCCTTAGTCTGTAGGAAGTGGGAGGAGTCAAAAGAGAAGTTGTTGAGGGTGAGGACGAGTTCGGCTAGGCGGATGAGGGTGTCGGTGCTGTAGGTAGCATTAGGTTATAACAAAGTCTCCTTGAATAAAAAGATGCTTGTTGTCGTTGTCACAACTTTTCTGGCCAAATTCCTTAACATAAGATTTGAGACTACAAAGGCAGCACTGGTGATTTAGAAATTCAAATTCAATGCGGTATGTAATATTTATAAACTGGTTTCATTTTATTCGTGTGCAAAGTAGCATTAATTGTTTAAGAATAAATTAGTTTGAATGCTATATGTGTTGGTCTGCCCCATTGTTGCCATGCTTGATGGCTAAGTGGGAGTTAGGGGATTTTTTTTATTGTGGACGAAACAATTATGTATATTTGGATTCATTTTTATTAAATATTCATATCTGCATCCAATGTTGATGTTGCCGGTCTTTAGGAACATCACTGAAACAAAGAATTGTTTATAGCACTGAAAGAGGTATTATCTCATGCCAATTTCCTGCTCTCTTCCTACTATTGCTTTCAAAGGCAGCACAGTGGCTCAATGGTTAGCGCTGCTGCCTCGCAATGCCAGAGACCTGGGTTCAGTTCCACCCTTGAGAAACTGTCTGTGTAGAGTTTGCTTGTTCTCTCTGTGTCTGTGTGGGTTTCTTCCAGGTGCTCAGGTTTCTTCCCGTAGTCCAAATATGTGCAGGTTAGGTGGATTGGCTGTGCTAAATTGCCTGTTGTGTTCAGGAATGTGTAGATTATGTGGGTTATAGGGGGATAAGTCTGGCTGGGATGCTGCAAAGCTTGGTGTGGACTTGTTGGGCCGAAAGGCCTGTTTCCACACTGTAGAGATTCAATGATGGTTCATCCTTGCAAAAGAAAAAGCTCTATCTCACACCACCCTTGCTTTGTTTCTGCATCATTCTAAATCTGTGCTGTCTAATTCTTTTTATTTTATGAGCAGTATTAGCTTCTCCTTCACTAAGCTATGCAGACTGCTGATGATTTTGAAAACATCTATTAAATCACCTCTCTCGTCACTTTCTCTCCAAGGAGAACAGTCCCAATTTCTTCAAACTATGAGCATGACAGAAGTTTCTTATTCCTGGCACCATTTTTGTAAATCACTTCTGCACTCTCTGCTATGCATTCAGGTATTTCCTTCAATATGGCACACACAACTGTACTCAATACTTCAGCAGAGGTCTAACAAGTACCTTATTTAAGTTTAACATCATATTCTTGCTCTAGTACTCCATATACTTCTACTTATAAAGTAAGAACAATGTATGCCTTATTTACTGCTCTCTCTCCACCTGTCCTATCACTTTTGATGATCTGTGCACATACACACCTAAGTCCCTCTGCTCCTGCACCCTCTTTAGAATTGTAATCTCATTTTGTATTATCCTTCAATGTTCTTCCAAATAAGTGCATGACCACACACTTCTTTGCATTGAACCTCATCTGCTATCTCCACCAACTTGTCAATATCCTTTTGGAGTTCCAAACTATGCCCTTCATGACTAACAATTCTTCTGCATTTCATGTCATCTGAAAATTTTGAAATTGCCCTCTGCACATTAACATCCAGATCATTAACTTCCAAGCTCAGAGATCAACTCTTCTGTGCAGTATAAAGGATATTGTTGAGATCATACTCCAAAGGAATGACTGAAATGGTGAGGGTGAACTCAAAACTCTGTAAGTCTCGATCAGTCAATAACCCAGACAGACACACGTACAACTTTTTATGACCAGTTCCTAGGCAAGATTCCCCAGTGTGTGAGAACTCCACAGGGGATATCCCAAGTTAGTAACGTCCCAGTTAAGGAGGGATAAACTGGGTAATCTTCTTTATTTTCTGGCCCCGTTCAATTGATTCATTTTTAAAGAGATCACAGACCAAATGAACTGATGTTTTGAAAAGGGCCAATTTACTTCAGTTTTTTTGGATTAACAGAAGAATGAATTTATTACTGACTAAATCAGAAAAAAAAATGCAACACGCACACAAACAGATCAATGTTAAAAAAAATCTTTCTGAGTTGTTTGTGAAGAACAGACAGTAACCTTAGAGGGCAACTTACAGAACCGCCCCCACCCCCACACTTTCCTTACTGTCAGATGTGAGACCCCCACCTGACCTGACAGGCCCCTACTGAGCCAAGCCCAATATCCCCTGCCACTCCAACCTGGCCTAAACACTCCATCATTTACTTGCCAGTAGCCAGCTTATGCTTTGACACCCCAGCCATCTAGTAACTTACTCATCTGGCACCATACCTTCTACCCACCTGGTACTGTACCCATCCGGTAGCCTAATTGTACTTTAATAGCTTCCTGTGAAAAGGTAAGTTTGTAAAGTTTTGTCTGTGATGCTGGATCTTTTAAATCACAGAATATGACAGCTGATTGGTGTCAAAAATAGCTGTGGATTGTTTTCCTCAACTGTTGTACGGCACAAGGAGCCTATCAGATTATATAAGTAAACTTGGCTTTGCATTGCTGATTGGGGTCTGATCAGAATCTCCTGTCAAAAAGATAGTTTGTTCATTCCATTAAAAGAAGCAGCTAAAAGGCTAAAATTGTAATCAGTGCATATTCCGCTTGGGAACCCTGCAGCCATATGGTATCAATGTAGACTTCACCAGCTTCAAAATCTCCCCTTCCCCCACCGCATCCCAAAACCAGCCCAGTTCGTCCCCTCCCCCCACTGCACCACACAACCAGCCCAGCTCTTCCCCTCCACCCACTGCATCCCAAAACCAGTCCAACCTGTCTCTAAATCCCTAACCTGTTCTTCCTCTCACCCATCTCCTCCTCCCACCCCAAGCCGCACCTCCATCTCCTACCTACTAACTTCATCCCACCTCCTTGACCTGTCCGTCTTCCCTGGACTGACCTATCCCCTCCCTACCTCCCCACCTATATTCTCCTCTCCACCTATCTTCTTTTCTCTCCATCTTCGGTCCGCCTCCCCCTCTCTCCCTATTTATTCCAGTTCCCTCTCCCCATCCCCCTCTCTGATGAAGGGTCTAGACCCTAAACATCAGCTTTTGTGCTCCTCAGATGCTGCTGGGCCTGCTGTGTTCATCCAGCTTCACATTTTATTAGCTAAGAGGCTATCTGTGTGCGATAGCCACTCCTCAGAATCTGTCTCATTATCTACAAGTTTTATAAAACTTAGAAATAAATTAAAATAATGAATCCAAAAAAAAAACTGATATTTAACTTTTTTCTCATTTCAAAAGTTGCAATGACCATGGTGAGGCTCTCAATATATTGAGTTCTACCTTTGTTCGAAAGATGGTATTAAACACCACAACAATCCCTGTCGAATTAGTATAGCCAACCAATGGGAAACTATTTTGACATAAAAATAAGCTGAAACAAGGACATCATTTGCATTGTTGCTGACTATGTGACGCCTTCTGACCACTCCTTTCAAATAATGCATCCTCATGAGTTTCTGTAGTTGAGGAAACTGCAGAGGTAATTTTGTTGCTGGTTCATTAGCGTATAAACTATAATCAGCTGGAGTGGTGATCAGCTGTTTCAACAGTGCCTCAATTAATTACTATGAGCTCTTGGGTTCTAGTAGGACGATGGTAGTGTCCTCACCTGAGTCAGGAAACCAGGGTTCAAGTCCCACCTGTTCCAGCAGTGTGATGGGGGGAAATACCTAAAAGAGTAAACTAGGGTGCTGAATCTATTGCATGGTGATTTTTAATTGTGTAAACATCCACAATTGATGTAAGTGTTGTGGCCTTTTGGTTGGCACAATGGCTCAGTGGTTAGCATTACTATCTTACTGCACCAGGGTCCCATGTTTGATTTCAGCCTTGGGTGACTGTCTGTACAGAATTTGCACATTCTCCCGTGTCTGACTGGCTTTCCTCCAGGTGCTCCAGTTTCCTCTCACAGTCCAACAATGTGAAGGTTAGGTGGGTTTGCCATGCTAAATTGCCCATAGTATCCAGGGATGTGTGGCTGATTGAGTTAACTATGCAGAGTTACAGGATAGAGTAGGGGGATGGGTCTGAGTGGGATGCTCTTTAGAGGGTTAGTGTAGACTCAGTAGGCTGAATGACCTGTTTCCACACTGTAGGCATTCTATGAGTCCATGACTTATATATAAATTATGATAAGAGTGAATAAACTAAAATCTACCAAATGATAAATGCAACCCAACAGTTATTAAATCAATCCTCAATGGTTTAAACCCTATCTCCCATTAGACAAATATGCCATCTGTGAAACATGCCAGCCTATTTCCAAAATAATGACATTTGACATTGTCAACAGCATGAAGGTACTAAGCAAATTTCTTGCCATGTTCATTTAAAGTTAGCTCTATGATCTAGACACGTGAACAATCACTTTAGTTCACTCAAGCTTCTTCAGAATTTCTGAACATGAGCAGGACCTTCTGGCCGTCTCACAGCTGTAAACATATGTTTAAAGTTCAAAATGCAAAATTCGGAGAATTTCAATAACCTTTTGTTATTTAACTCAACGGCGTGCAAACTAACATTTAAAGAATATATAAGTCACCGATGGTGCAAAATATGAGTGAGTGGGAGCTGTTCTATCTGAGAGAATTTCAATGAGATGAAGGCAGAGAATGGGGGCCAGCTGGAAATTAGCAATAGATGGAGCTGAAGTATGGGGAGAGTGGCGAGTAATGTTACAGAAATAGAAGTGAGTGGGCTTTCGGATGGAGTATGTGTATGTTGTGAAAATAATTTGGACTGAAGTTGAGGACTCAGCTTGAATCAGGCACTGCCTTGTTTTTGCCTCAAGGAAAGACGCATTCAAATGTTTCTTGGAGAGCCCTCCTCGCTGGTGGCTGTGATGAGGTAGAAACCCAACATCTAATCTTTGGCCCCCTGCCATTCCTCCTTTGAATTTAGATGGCTCATTTGAAGAAATCCTTGAGAAAATTCCAAGCATTAGGATTTTATTCCAGCGCACTGAAAATTGCCTCTGTTATGCAACCAGAATGTTGGCCTAGGATAACTAACATTTGTTAGATAACCAAAATCATTCACAGAATAAACATAAAAATAGATTTAAGGAGGTTGCTTTGGTGAAATTTGCAGGAAGATTTATACTAGTATTTAAGTCATGAGTGAGATAGAGAAAGAAAAACTATTCCATTAGTGGAAGGCTTGAGAACAAGAGGATGTTGACAAAAGAAAGGTAACATGGAGGGTATCATTTATACTCAGTGAACGGTTACAATCCAGGATGCTTTGCCTGAGAGATGATAGAGATAAATTCACTTGTGGTTTTCAAAAGGGGATTGAAGGGAAATGAAAAATGCAGGGCCATGAAGAAAGAAAGGGGCAAGGAGACTAGCTAAATTTCTTTGTAGAGAGCTAGCTTGGGCTCAATAGCCTGAATGGATCACTTCTGTACCTCTCTGAATATTTGTTCACTTGAGGCAGAAGATACCAGTCATCTTCAAGAAAACATGATCTACATACAACCTACACAGCAAAGCTTAAAGTCTGGCCAATAAAAATCCAGGCGTTTGAAAATGCCTGAGGAGACACATTGCCAGGGAATACCTTCCTGCTTCCTTTGCTTCTGGCAACTGCTCCCTTCTCTCCAACCAGTCATTTTATTGACCAATGTCAAGCATTACTGTTCCTCCCAATAACTAAAACTCTCTCTCACAAACACACCTGTCTTCCTCTTATATGTATCCCATCTTCTGGTCACCCTTCACCAGACCGTCACTTGCCATCATTAATGGCCTGAGGAGTACTGTGGCAATACACATAAATTGCTTCAGGTCTATATTATTGTAGCTTCAGCTTACTACTTCAATAACAGAAGCAGGGGTACCATTTATCTGTGACCTGAGCCCATACATGCAATTTGCTGTTAGATAAATTACTAGATCATTATATTCATGTTTACAGTTGGACTATGTTAATTAAAGTATGTAACCAGGTTGATGCAGAAACATTGAACTTTCAACTAACCTTCTACATTTTGAGTGAATTTGAACTTATTCAAAAAATAGATCAAAGGTTTGCAGCACCTCAGCTTCTGTTTCATAGCCAACATTATAAGGCTCAACCCAATATCTATTTCCTTGAGAAAACATAAACAAGTACAATTAGGTATTTTTAAATTCTCAGATGTTACTGTGGTACATTTAGATTTGGAAGCATTCATAAATTAATTTAGATTGAAACTGGGTATAATGTGCTGCTCTTCCTAAAAGGTGCAACAATAGGATTTAAAGAAATTATCTCATATAGACTTCTTCTGCAAATAAAGTGGTGCTATTATTAGTTGTTTCATTCTTTGCCTCAATGATAAAAGGATACTTCAAGTTCAATGACCCTAATTCTGTCAGAGATTCTGTCAAATGCATCTCCCACAGCTCTGTCCTCATGCACTGCCAGATGGAAAGTGGGAGCTGAAATTTCTTTCTTAGTGTGTACGGTCTGCAGTCTAGTGCCTGCTATAACCTTATGAAATATTCATAGCTGACTTAAATAGCTCCCAAGTAACCATGTCTGCTTAACTATCCACGCTATTCCACATCTCTAAGTCTGGTGAGCCCAAAATTAAGTTATTCTACAATTTCTGTTACCTCCAGTCATCTCCATTGCAGTAATAAGCAGTGGAGAGCTCCATGTTACATACTCCAAAACATTGAAAAGACATTCAATTTTAACCCACTGGAAACTTGTTAAACTTGACTTACAATTACTGTATTCCCTCCACAGTACAAATGCAAAACAAAATCTGATTCATTTTAATTAGAGATTGTGGTTTTCAGTATTAAGTTGTCTTAAGCAAAGCTATGGTTGGCAAATAAATGAATGTTGTATGAATTAAAGATTAACTTCATGACCAATACCCTTATTTAACATTCTTCCTGTAAGTGGTAACTATTAAGGATACTAGTTCCCTTTTTGTGGCACCACATATAGATAAGGAAATCATATATTAGCTTGAGGTCAAGGAAAGTTAAAGGACAATTGGATCATATCACAGAAATTGGAGGAATGAGGATAGGAGAATGCTTTGCAAACTTAAAATCTTGCAGTGCGGGTAGATTTCTGTCTTCTTTTTGTTCGAAAACCAGAATATTAGTATTTATTAAGATTGCCTATTGAATCTGCGTAGTTCTAACAAAAATATCAAAACTCATTCAACATTAAAAATATGATATCCTCATTTTAAAAATCTTGTAACCATTTCACCATTAATTTAGTTGCTATTTATTCCATCATAGTGTTATTGGCATTAGCAAAATCTAATGTTAAACAATATTATCATAGCCAGCTACAAGTATAAAAAGTATTGTGGACAAATATGAACATTTATAAAAACATTTCCAGTAGACTAGTTTGATGCAGAAGTTTCCAATTTATTTTGGAATGGGCTAATGATTTAACTTGATTTATTATTGTCACATTTACCTAAGTACAGCGAAAAGTTTGGTTTTGCATGTAGTACAGGCAGATCATAACACACAAAGATCATAGGGTGATCGAACAGAGTGAGGAATACAAAGTTATGGCTGCAATTGAGGTGGACAAAAAGCGAGATCAACCTCAGATTTAAAATTTGAGAGGTCCATTCAGCAGCTCAATAACAGCGAGGATGCAACTGTTCTTGTACCCATTGGTTCATGTGTTTAAGCTTTTGTATCTTCTGCTTGATGGAAAAGTTGGAAGAAATTATAACCCGAGCGGAAAGAGTCTTTGATTCTGGCTGCCTTTCTGAAGCACCAACAAGTGTAGATGTATTCAATGGATGGGACGTTGGCTTGTGTGATGGCCTGGCTGTGCTCACAACTTAATATAGTTTCTTGCGGTACTGGGTAGAGCAGAACCAAGCTGTGATATATCCAGATAGAAACCTATCTATCATGCATCTATAAAAGTTGGTGAGGGTCCTGATAGACATACTGAATTTCATTCGTCTCCTGAGGCATTGTTGTACCTTCTTGAACATCGCTTCAACGAGGGTGATCCAGAACAAATTGTTGGTCACCGTCACTTCTAGGAACTTGACTCTCAACCACCTTCATCTCGGCTCCATTGATGTAGATAGGGGCATGCCTTCCTCCTTGCTGCCAAAAGTCGATGATCAGTTCTTTCATTTAGCTGGTGTTGAGGAAGAGATTGTTATCTTTACACTATGCCACCAAGCAGTCTGTCTTTTTTCCTGTTGTTAGCCAATATATTGTGGGAAGTACATAGCAAGTTGAAAATATTGTCATTTTCTCATAAAAGCAAAATACTGTGGATAGCAGGAAGCTGAAATAAAACCAGTTTCGACAGAAATATATGATTGGTCAGACAACAGCCGTGCAAAGAAAAATAGCATTAATATTGTAGGTCAATGATTTTTCCTCTGAGCCGAAAGTCATTAGAAATTTAACAATACAATTGTAAGGAAGAATGGAGAAGAGAACAAGTAGAAAGGTCTTTATTAAGGTAGAAAGCAGGAAAACTTAAATGAAAGGACATGATATTGTAAAGTAAAAGGGAATCAGAATGTGACAAGTGAAGAAATAAGAAATATCTAAGGATATGTAGGGAATCATAAAGATTTGCAATCTGAACAAAATGGGAGCAATAGTTATGATGTGAATTTAACAAACTCAGTGTTGAATCAAGAAGGCTATATCATGCTTTAGTGGTAGATTAGGTATTGTTTCTACTGAGCTTCATTAGAATAATGGAGAAGGCAAAGGAGAGAAAGATCAAAAGGGAGTGATATGGACAATAAAGCAACAGTGAGCAAAAAAAAACAAAAACTGTAGAGGCTGTAAATCAGAAGCACAAACAGAAATTGCTGGAAAAATCTCAGCAGGTATGGCAACATCTGTGGAAAGAAATCAGAATTAATGTTTCAGGTCCAGTGACCCTTCCTCAGAACTGGAAGGCATTAGAGATGTAATAACACAATGGTATGGAAGAATGGAAAAGAGGACAAATAGGAAGGCCTTTAGTAAGATGGAAAGCTGAAGAAATTAAATGACAAATGGCATGATATAGTAATGAAAAAGGGAATCAGAATGTAGCAAGTGAAGAAATTAGAAACAAATCTAAGGGCATGTAGGGAATCATAATCAGGGACTGGAAGGTCAGAGTTTGAAGACTGAACAGAACATTACTTTTAGCTTACTGCATCCCTATTTCCAGCAATATCTAAGTGGCTGAACTGACCGCTTAACCTCCTTTCCTCCACCATAATTATTGGCATTCACATGAGCCTTGATAACTTCCATTCACGACTTTCAGGACAGATTGTAAAAGACGCCGTCTCACTTCACCTCCATCTTTTATCCTCATGTCCCATGGCAGCAGGGGAATCCTGAGTTCCGAAGTGGCACAAGGTGAAGCGAATCCCGGCGCAGTGCGACTTACCTTGTTGCTGCTGGGTGCTGGTGAGAGGTGGACTGGAGGCTGAAGCAATGCAGGATAGTTACTGGACTTGGGTCTGGTGCCACATGCTGAGCTGCTGCCATTTGGAATTCATACTGGACTGTAATGTAAATCCTTTTCACAAGTGTTATAACTACCTCAGTTGTACCTTACTCTTAGACACTAAATAATGCTATTACTTTCCTTTTAATCCTCTTTTGTATAATAATGCTTTCTTTTACTCTATAAAATTTGTACTTAGTACCCGTACCTAAGATGGTTCTTTTAAAAGGCAGCCATTGTAAAAGCTTTTCACTGTCCTCCTGTATTTCTGTGCTGGAGTACAAGTGACAATTAAAGGATATTCGTAAAAGGATAATCAAAAGGATACTCATTCATTCACATTTATACCCTTTTCGCTTAAAAATACATTTGAGCTGAAACTTATTTGTTTTTTTTTTGCAAAGTATCAGTTGTGTTGAGTTCTGTGGAGTGAATTTTGATGCTGTTTGAGACCTTGTGGCGAGAATTAAGTCTGATTTCCAGAACATCTTACCAGATGGAGCAACTTGCCATTCATTCTAATACCAGCATTCTTTGCAGATGTAACATCTTCCAAAGGCCTGCGGCAAACCTGCAAGAGTGCTGCCACCTGAAATCTGTGCTGCTCAGCAGTGGAATGAGTGATTAGAGATGGTGAGAAAGGGAGGCTGGCACCATGCTTCTCTCAGAGGGACCTGCAGATCCTTGTGGATGGACTGGTGGAGAAAAGAGGAGTTCTCTTCCCAGAGGACCACTAAGGAGGCCATGTACCCTTCTAGCGCAGACACAGCAGGTGGGAGAGAAGGAGTAAACTCTCCTAATGGTACATGTGGACGATGTCTGGGAAACTTATAAATACTTTGCAAATATGTTGCTCTGGCAGGGTACATATGGCCTCCTCAGCTGGTCCTCTGGGAAGAGAACTCCTCTTCTCTCCACCAGCCCACCCACAAGGATCTGCAGGTCAGAGATAATGGGAACTGCAGATGCTAGAGAATCCGAGATAACACAGTGTGGAACTGGATGAACACAGCAGGCCAAACAGCATCTTAGGAGCACAAAAGCTGATGTTTCGGGCCTATACCCTTCATCAGAAAAGTCCCTTTGAGGTCCATCTGAGAGAAGCATGGTACCAGCCTCCCTTTCTCATCACGTCCAATGTAAATATAAAATGTAATATAAATAGTTTCTGTTTAGCACACACTGTGATGTGGCTTTTTTGTAATGCAGAATGTTTGTTTGTCACAAAATGTTACTTCAATAGTGACTTATATTTAACAAAGCCTTCCATTTGACTGGTTGTGTGGTTGTACCTTTATCTGGTGTAGGATTGAGCAAAAATCCCCATCACCTAAAATTCTGAACAAGACTTTGGGCTTTTGTAACATCTAACCTAGTCTTGTTATTCCTTTGACTTTACAATGGTCAAATACAATTGAGTGGCTTTCTTATCCATTTCAGAGAACATTTATAAGTCAAAAATATTGTTATGGGTCTGGAATCATGTAAAGACCAGACCAGTTAAAGAAGTCAGATTACCTTCCCTAAGGGGCAAGTCTTTATGACATTTGATAAAGATTAAATGCTCACTAACAGACTAGCTTCCAAAGCCACATTTATTATTAAGAAATCGAGTCTCAACATCTATCTCAGTAAGATTCAAACAAGATGTAGATTTAGTGATTTGCAAAAGAAGCAAATGTAATGTGAGAGAGAAAAAAAAACTTTTTCAAACAACAAGTGTTTTGGGTCAAGAATGCAGTACCTGGAATTTGTGGTGGAGGCAGATTCAACTGGGGCGCTCAGGGCACTGAGTAATTATTTAAATAGAAGTAATGTGTATGAATGGGGGGAAAAGCAGGAGAGAGTCATTATATCATGATGCTTATTTATTTGGAGGTGCAGCGTAGACGTAATGGGCTAAATAGGCCTCCTCCAGTATTATAACAGTTCTGTGATAACTGTGTTCTGAGGTATGGAAAATATCAGCAGCAATCTTGCACCATATCTCAGGAATGAGAGGTTTTCTTGTTTTGAGATGGATGGAGTTGACATGTTTGACATGACTAGATGAATTGATCAGTGTCGTTGTTGATGACAGGCATTAGACAGATTAACATATACATCTCTTGTCATTTCTACACCTTATAGTCTAACATGGCTTGATGTAGAGTTTGTGGAATTATTATTTGTTTATCTTTAAAAATAAAGATTCTGGAGAGCTCTAATTCATCTCTTAATAGCCAGAAAGAACATGCTTACTCTAGGACCCGTTGAATGTGTTCAGGCTGATTACTGATGACTTTGGAGCTGTTTCTGCTCATCAACATCAGATACAGATTGCTCAATCCACTCTGCCTGACTATGAACAAAATCTGAGATGGATATTAAAACTATCTTCAAACTTAGATTCAATAATATCCACTTGTTCGTATATAGGGGTACCTTTTTTTTATCAGGACTTGGACACTGGCCAACAGCTTTGGAAATAGTCATTTGGGAAGCTAGTTTGTATTGTGCTTCTGAATCATACCCTTTATAAGTGGACATTAGAGCTGTGAAAATGCACTTGAGTAGTTTTCAACAGATCATTTTGGAAGGTTTCTTGTCAGTATGAAAAATGAAATAGTTGCTGAATTTTTACTTGGAGAATCATTGTGTTTCTAAAGAAAAGGAAAACTTTCCCTTTCAATGTCAGAGTAAGTTGTCTCACTTGTTATAAAGGCCTTAGATGCAAACACAATAAAGCTGTCATCCTATGGTAGACATGATTCAAGGCCTTTCTATGATATATCTATTAAATTTCAGAAGCTGAAATGCAGGTTGACAAAATCCATTCATATATTTCATAAGTAATATATTTATTTCTGTTTGCACATTAAAAACTCCAACAGCACTGATTATTTACTAGCCATATTTATACACCTGGTTCTCAACCAATTAACCTTTAATTAATATATATCCATCGCTTGGTCCCTAGTTTCATTAAGTTCTCAGAATCCCTCTGAGGCGCAGCTCAGTGATAATAGATTCCCCATTTTCATTTTCTAATAAATTGATATGATCATAATAATAAAACACAATATAAAAAAGCTGAAAATGAGACTCAAAAATCTCAAACATTATATTTCCCCTTCTCTTTTTAGTGCTCATTAAAGTTTCAAATATTCTTTCTTTTGTCAATATTTCTAATAGTTTCTCAGGATCTTCAGATTTCTCCATTCTCCAAAGTGTGTTTTAAAACTGCTATATTGGTCCTCGGTTTCTCAATGGATCTATATTATTCCATGGTGTCTTATTAGCAACATAGCACTCAGTGAGGATTGCTGCTGAAATTTTCCCCATATTTTCACTAAGAAAATTACTGAGAATACCACCTCAATAAAAATGAGAATTTCTGCTGCTCAGCTGCAATTCAATGCTCTTCTGCTCTTTTCAGTTTCCTGATGTAAAGGATCATTTTGTTTCCATCTCCCAAAAGAAAAATTATAAACCCTCCTGCAGTTGAAAGCCCAACACAGTGATTTGCATAAGAAGCATCGGTACAAACAATTCATGTGTCTGAATCTCCCAGAGACAGAAATTTCAAAACATAATGCTAGGCTTTTAGATGTTTCAGTTTCTCTTTATAATATCTGTCCCCTTGGGATTATTCATTGTTGCTGTCAACTTGAGGATATCATAACTAGCATCCAGCCTCATTTGCAAGCACAGCCAATTCAGCTATTCAACTGGACTTTACAATTTCTTTGAAGACTTGCTTCTTTATGTGAGGCCCTACATTGACTACCAGCAACAGGAACAACATCTTCCAAATAAAATTTCTCATGCAAAATCTATATCATTCTAAAATCTGCATCTCTGAAACCATTCTAAGCGATTTCTAATCAAACAGGTTTAAAAGTCCCTCAGCCTGACTTCCAATTTCCCAATTCACTGCTCCCGATCCACATTTTTGTTATGTACATCATAAAGATGCTGAAAATTGCCAATTATGCTGCCAGTAAATATGGCAGGGTATGCTTTCAGTTACAGGCAACCTAACTTTTAGGAAAATACGTCTTAGTGAGAAGTTCCAAACTCTAGAGGCATAATTTGGGTCATTATGCATATTTCTTTAACTTCCAGATGGCCCCTATTGCGTTTTGGTATCTTTTTAGGAATATGGACCAACACTTGCCTTTTGAGCTGACCCCTCAAAAATGTAGTATTTATATCAATTAATCTACATCCTTAAGTATTTGTTGCTTACAAAACCCAGAAAGATCTTCACAGTTGCTTTTCCTGCTATCACTGAATCTATTTTTATCTTGGTTGCCTAGTTTTTGGACAAAATTTCAGGCCACTAGCCTTGGTCTAGGGATACGTTTCCAATGGCATTTGCACTTATGAGATCATGCTGGTTTCCCCTAACTGCCAACTCTGTGCACACTCCAAATTCTCTCCAGCTTTGTAATTGTTGCTGTTTGATAGCTTTAATTAATTTACCTCCTAATTTCTTTGTAGCCACTAAGAATTCCCCATCACCTGGACTTTTTTTTAACCCATGTGGCATTCCTGGCCTGTACTGCACTCTTTGACATTGTTATGTCACAACCTTTATTTTGTCTTCTGTCTCTTTCTGGGTCGTTACTGTTTGGTCTTCTCCTCCTTTTAAAAAGGTTATTTCCCACAGTTTAGAATTCCTTCCTAGAACAAGTTTTCTCCCAGAGCCATTTTCTGAGCTTGCACTGCACCTCCCATTTTTGAATTTCATGCTCCTAGTCCTTGACCCCATTCTTCTATTCCTCAACTTGTACATTCAACCAGTTTTTTGTATTATCCAGTGGCCTTTCTTGCCCTACCTATGCTATTTGCATTGGGATGAACTGTTAATCCAGATGACCCAGGTTTGAAAACCCATAATGATGGATTTTGAATTGAATTTAAAAAACAAAATCCTGGAATTAAGGATCTAGTTGACAGGAGAAAGCCATCTGGTTCATTAATGTCCTTTCAGGAAGGAAACTGCCATCCTTACCTGGGCTGGTCCACATGTGACTCCCAAACCACAACAGTGTGATTGCCTCTTATCTGCCTTCTGGGGATGGGCAATAATTCTTTGCTAGTCAGTGACACCCTTATCCCATGAATGAATAAAGTAAAAATTCTCCACTGTGTAGCCTCTTCTGGCAAATATTTGATTTTCATACCCACTTTTGGTAGCTCTATTTTGGGACTAATAGATTTATTTTGATCGTAAGAACTTACTTGCTCTTTGTCTGGCAAACTGTCAAATGTGATAGTCAGATCATCATGGCTTTGCAACATATGGCCATCAGATATATCTGGTTCATTGTTACTTTCTAAGCCTTTTAGTGTCTGAAAATTTGTAATTTATTCCCTACAAAATTGAAGAGTTAGCCAAATTGTCTGGTCCTTTTCTGTACAATCATTGGGCCAAATTTGCTGAGAACTCCATATTTCTGGCAAAAGATTATGATCAAGGACCTTTCATGAATGCAGAGCATTCTCAAAATCTGACAGTTCCCTTTCAGTGCAGGATAGTCAAAGGAAATCTTGTATAAATATTTCTAAGCTTAATGGCACAGTGGTGTATGAAATACCAAATAACACACTGCAATGAAATACTAGTCACTATTAGTTATTGTTGTCAAATTTCCACTTGCACTGTAACTCATTTTTAGCGTAAAAAGATAAGTATACAAGTAGGCTATATAAATGTGTCAGTCATACAGATTTTCTGCAATGTTCATAATATGAATTAAATATTATGCCCTGGAAATTCCAATCTGATTGGATTAAAACATATACCCTGAATTTGATAAACTGAGAGAACTGCAGATGTTGTAAATCTGGAACAAATGTAGAGTTTGCTGGGAAAACTCAGTAGATCCAGCAGCATTTGTGAAGAGAAAAACAGAGTTAACGTTTTGGGTCTGGTGAACTTTCCAGGAATGGTCACTAGACCAAAAAATTAACTCTGATATTTTTTTTTCTTCACAGATGCTGCCAGACCTGCTACTCTTAATCTTGAGAATACTTCAGCACTGGAGCTTCCTGGACAGCAGTGTCCTGGAACAAACATGTCCAGGAATCCTCAAATTTAGCTGCGGAGAAGACCATTGTGGAAACCAGATTCTCTTTTATTATACGGATTACCGTATTCTGTAGATTAAATTGTTTAATAGATTGATACCCATAACTTGGATTAAGGAGCAAAAAGCTTCTCAAATATTGACAAGACGTTTATTGTAAAGCTACAGTTTAACACAAATATCAGTTTCCTGCCCTTCTAGTCTATGTGGCTATCCAGAAACTAATTCCCACTAGACAAGCACCCAGATTTTTTAAAATTTAATTGAACCACCTCCAACTCACCCATGTCACCAATTAGAATACCAATTAACAAGCACTACTCACTAAGGAAAGTTAGCACATGGCTTGTTTTAACATTAAACCATCATCAATAAATAGCAGCTCTAGGCACCTGCTCTACTTTTTCAAAGACAGATTTGATCTACGATGCTACATTCCCCAGCACAGATAGAGAAAAGAGGCAGGCACAAACCAACCCAGCCAGAATAGGGATCAAATTCCATATTGTTTATAGCAATTTGATTGACACTAACAATTCAGCCAACTGAACCAACCAACCCCTTAAGCACCCTTTTATTTTCTGTTCAGGGATTCTATTACACAACTCTGGACTTATTTCTTCACGCCTATCAAATCATCTATAATACAAACCAAGAAAAAGGCACACACTTCTTATTATATTTTCCTAATCAACTGATTTGGAAATTTTGAGACTAGGACTTGAATCTGGGCCTACTGGCACAGATGTAGAGATATTACCTCTGCACCATGCGATCCAGGCACCAACCTTCAGATATTAAAATGTGAGGCTGGATGAACACAGCAGGCCAAGCAGCATCTCAGGAGCACAAAAGCTGACGTTTTGGGCCTAGACCCTTCATCAGACCCTCTCTGATGAAGGGTCTAGGCCCGAAACATCAGCTTTTGTGCTCCTGAGATGCTGCTTGGCCTGCTGTGTTCATCCAGCCTCACATTTTATTATCTTGGAATTCTCCAGCATCTGCAGTTCCCATTATCTCTGATACTATTTTAACCTTCAGATATTGTTCATCAAACTGCTCAGACACAACTCAGGGACAAGGTGAAACTTAAACCAAGGGCTTCCATCCTAGAGATCGGGACACTTACACTATACTGCAGGAGCCCAAAACACCCATCTCTATTTTGTTTTTTTTTTATGGACACAACTGAACATTTTGTTTTCAAATCACCAAATCACCATGGTATTTTTTTCATTTATTAACCACTACCAGTATATAACCCATGTTCTATGATGGATCAATTTACATGCTAAGGTCATTATGGGAAACACAGATCATCAAAGGTGAGGAAGAGGGTGGGATTGAGGGATAAGAGCTGCTACGGCTTTTTTAGCCTTCACTGAATCACCTGTGGTTTTTTTCATCAACTAACCACCACCAGTAAGAAAGGAGCAGAGCTAATGTTTTATACTGCACCACAAGTTCCAAGCAACTATCTCTAAATATTTTTATTAACCTGATCAGGCACACCTCTGGAACAAGTGAGCTTGAATTCAGGTCTAGTTCAGAGACAGCGATAGTTTCTTTGCACCATAAGAGCCCTAAGCACTCATTTCTAAATATAAATACTAATAAGAATCGTTTGCTCTCAGTCAAGTCTGGAACTGTACTGTTTTGCCCTTAAAGGAACCTACTTGTATGCTCGAACAAGTTTGCCTCTCATTCTCCTAAATTCCAATGGGTACAAGTCCAACTGACTCAAACTTTCCTCACAAGAAAATCTCTCCAAACTCATGATCAACCTAGTAAACCTTTTCTAGACTGCTTTCAAAATTACTACAACTTTCCTTAGGCTAGGGAGAGAAGAAATTGCCGCCAAAGGGGTTTGATTTTATTGGCAAGAATATAGAATACAGAACATAGAACAGTACAGCACAGTACAGGGCCTTCACTCTATGATGTTGTACCGACCCATTGTCCTACTGAGATCAGTCTACCCTGCATACTGTATATTTTACTATCCTCCATGTGCCTATCCAAGTGTCACTTAAACGTCTCTAAAGTATCTGACTCCGCTACCACTGCCGGCAGCGCATTCCACACACCCACCACTCTTTGTGTGAAGAATCTACCTCTCTCATCTCCCCTGGACCTTCCTCCAATCACCTTAAAACTATGGCCACTTGAAATAGTCATTTCCACCCTGAGAAAAAGTCTCCGACTATTCACTCCATCAATATTTCTCATCATCTTGTACACCTCTATTTAGTCACCTCGCATCCTTCTTTGCTCCCATGAAAAAAAGCCCTAGCTCCCTCAACCTTTTCTCATTAGACCTGCCCTCCAGTCCAGGCAGCACCCTGGTAAATCTCCTGTACCCTCTCTAAAGCTTCCACATCTTTCCTACAATGGGGTGATCAGAACTAAATGCAATATTCCGAGTCGGGCCTAACCAGAGTTTTATAGAGCTGCAGCATAATCTCATGGCTCTTAAACTTAATTCCCCTGCCAATGAAAGCCAACACTCTATGAGCCTTCTTGACAGCCCTATCAACTCGAGTAGCAACTTTGAGGGATCTATGGACGTGGAACCCAAGATCCCTCTGTTCCTCCACACTGTCGAGAATCCTGCCATTAACCCTATATTCTGCACTCAAATTCGACCTTCCCAACTGAATCACTTCATACTTTTCTGGGTTTAATTCCATCTGCCACTTCTTTGCCCAGCTCTGCATCCTGTCAATGTCCTGTTACAACCTACAACAGCCCCCTCCACACCGTCCACAACACCACCAACCTTCGTGTCATTGGCAAACTTACTAACCCACCCCTCCACTTCCTCATCAAAGTCATTTATAAAGATCACAAAGAGCCAAGGTCCCAGAACGGATCCCTGCAGAACACAACTGGTCACCAAACTCCAGGCTGAATGCTTTCTATATACTACCACCCACTGTCATCTATTGCACAGCCAGTTTTGTATCCAGATAGCCAAATTTCCCAGAATCCCATGCCTCCTTACTTTCTGAATGAGCCTACCATTTGGAACCTTATCAAATGTCTTGTGCCTTGCTAAAATCCATGTACATTGCATCCACTGCTCTACCTTTATTGATGTGTTTTGTCACATCCTCAAAGAATTCAATAAGGCTTGTGAGGCATGACCTGCTCCTCACAAAGCCAAGCTGACTATTTCTAATCAAACTGTTTTCCCAAATAATTATAAATACTATCTCTCAGAATCCTGTCCACAGAAGTAAGACTGACCTGTCTGTAATTTCCAGAATTATCCATATTCCCTTTCTTGAACAAGGAATGACATTTACCACCCTCCGATCTTCTGGTACTACTCCAGTTGACAGTGAGGACGCAAAGATCATCGCCAAAGGGGCAGCAATCTCTTCCCTTGCTACCCCTAATAAGTGTAGGTATATCCCGTCTGGCCCAGGGAACTTATCTATCCTCATGTTTTTCAAAATTTCTAGCAAATCCTCCTTCCTGACATCAACCTGTTTGAGCATAAGGGATCAGGATACCAAAGATTGTATACTTTAAATGAAAAATTGCAGTTCTGAATTGGACCATAATGTAGCTCATGTTTCTGACGAGGATCATAAATGTTTCTAATAAGGCTCATGAACTGTGTAAAGTGCGATTTAGTTTTAAACTGAAAATAATTTTCTAACCATTTGCAATATTTAACTCAATTATAATCTACTTTTGGAAAGTCTTCTGGCCACAGTGGGTAGTGTCCCTTTCTTTCCAAGCCAATTGTCCAATTTCAGGTCTCACTCCAGGATTTGATAACCAGGAAGACTCATATGTAGTCAAACAGAATGAGAATCAACATGCAAATCCTTCCAAAAAGGACCAGTGGCAGGTGGTGAGAGTGGGAGGTATTCCTGATCGCCAATGTGATGTAAAGAAATTGGATTGTACCATTATGATCCATACTTCTAGTTGGCAACATAAATATATGTATATGTCATTACTGCAACATGGGCTCCTGAGATGCTGCTTGGCCTGCTGTGTTCACCCAGCTTCACACTTTATTATCTTGGATTCTCCAGCATCTGCAGTTCCCATTATCACTATCTATGGAGGACTGGTTGACTTGACAGCCAGTTTGGATTAGATTGGAACCATTTGCATGGGGTTCAGTCCTTGTTGTGGCTGGAATAGAAACAACCTGTCTCCTTGTCCAGATGTGTTGAAGATTATAATATTGTGTGTCAAATCTGCCTTCAGGAGAATTTATTTTCCAACATTGTTCCCTTCTTTATCAGTTCAAGGTTCTAATGCCATTCATCTTTTTCATGGAAATCTTAGCTTATTACAGTTTTCAACTGGAGATTGTGAACAATGATGGCATAAAAAAGACAGAGGTGGTTTTTCTATAACATGCAAATATTCATTGACATATAGTTTGTTATCTGGATACTGGGAGAGTAAAATTTATCCTCAAGGGATATTGAAATGTTCTTGTGCAAGACAAGAAACTACAAGCACATGATGACGGTACATTACTAATTATGGAGTTGTCACTTTACTTTCAATTTATCCTCCTTATGCAACAATAGGTTTGCCAAATGAGCATTTTAGTAATTTTGATGAAGGCAGCTATTTAAGAACCTTGTGTAAAATCATCACTTGCATTTGTACTGCCGATGAAAAATATCACATACATGCATACACATACCAAGGTGCACTTGAAAGCATTGACCTTCTCTTGGAGTTCAAGTAAAAGGGAACCTCATTTTATGATTTCGCTGCATCTGTTCGTCCCTCAGCTTACATGCCCACCTTTGACATGACAGTGAGTTTAGAGGTGCAGGAGAAGCTAATGATAGCTTTTTCACTTTTGTCCCAGTTGAGGCCTTTGAGGGACTATCTGATAGCATGTAAGGGCTGCTTCTCATGGAGGTCAGGTATTGGATGGGCAAAGCTCACCAGGTTCGTTGCTAGATCCTGAAATTGTAAGGAGGGACAATTTCCTCATTATTCCCCTTTCCCAATCAGCTCTATCTAAAAGTCTGCCCCTTTCAGGGATTCACTGGTCCTAGTCCCGGAAACACTGTCTCCAAGCCCTTACCAACCCCTAGTGCCTTCTTTCCCAGTGCTCCTGAGAGATGCCAGACTTAATTGCACCCTGGGCACCCAGAACTTTATTTTATGGGATGTGTTGTCTTATCCAAAAAGTTATTACTCTGTTGCTGTCAAATGCTGTCTTAGAGAAATTTGCTTGCTTTTCTATGAGAAAGAAGTTTGGCTAGCTGTAAAAATATCTTGAAATAATCCTTCAGTTTTGTAATAATAACTTTACACATTCCAGCTAAATACAAGCTCTGAGCTGTTGTTCTTTCTTCTAGAGACTCTCCCTCTTTATGTAATCCTCACATCATTATTGACAAAGATTCCTATTTGCATGATCAGTAGTTAACCCTTTAGTCTATAGTCACCACTTCAGTTGACATTGCTGGGAGTAGAGCTTTTCATCAATCTGCTTAGGCAAAAGTTCTTGGAGGTGAGACTTCCTCCCCAGTGAGGAGGAAGAGTCCTTCTTCTAGCCACCAGTAAGTGTTCTACAGTGCATTAAAAAGGAAGCTGGACAAGATGTGAGTGGTGATACTTTGCCCTCTGACTTTATCAGTTATAGAATGGGATCTCCAACAGAAGAAAAAATGCCCATGATGTCTTATGTGATGTCTTGAAAATTTCTCAGAGTTAGTACTGTCTTAATCATCACTCAAGATTTGAAAAAAATGAGTGTGCCACTCAATTTGCTAAAACAAAAATACTATTCAAAACAAATTTGTATTCTGCTCAGTTTTACAAGATTTGTAAACAAGAAAGAAGAATTGGCAAATATGTTGAGGATGTGCAGTTGTGCTCTGTTGTTATTCTGTTCCTTTATTCTAACAGCGTGAAAATATTCTTAGAGTTCTATAATGTCTTTGTGAAATTCAGACTTGATTAAAAAGGTGATAACAGTTTTCACGTTCTCCAGTGTGTGTGAATGGACAATACTTCATTGTTGAACACCAGTAAATGCTGATTGCAGTCAGCCATGAGAGACTGTTTTCAAAAATTATTTGTCTTGTAAAACTGTTAATCCAGGACAAAGTCCAATGTTTGAGTTATGGTACCATTTATTATCCTTTCAGGCGAGACACATCTGCCTTTCTTCTGTGCAAACGATCTATTCATCTCAGAAGTCAAATAGTTATCTCATATTTCATTATAGCCGTGTGAAATTATCACTTCTTCCTGACAAACCTAACAAAATTCTGATTTCATGGGTTTCTTTTTTGTCAGAAGCCAGCTAACAGACTCTTATAGATTTACCTTTTCACATTTGTCACATTTTTACTTTTTTGTGTGTGGCAACTTGCTGCAAGTGTGAGCCATAATGTTGTAACTAGGAAAACCCACATAAACCAGCACAATCAACTTTTCTGCTTAAAAAAAGCAGTTTGAAAGCTAACAAAATTAATAGAATTTGGTCAGGCAATGGAATATGATTTACAGTAAGTGAGATTAGCATGTAATCAGATACAGAGAAAAAAAAACGAGAACTATTGGTTCGAAAGACTTAATACAGGAGACCGATAGAAAAGTAAAATTAAATAATTTTGTTAGATTTAATATATGAGGCATTAAGATTTCAGAGTTTTTGGTGCCAGAGAGTTGAATAGTAATTAACAATTTATCATGCTGTTAGTGAGGAACTTGAATTAGCTTCACTTAATTTTCTATGACATGTTTAGTTCAGATCTACTGCAGGAATACAGCAATTTCATGTACTACCTAGGCTTTTCAATGGTGAAGGAGACAGAAAAGTGCTGTTTTTGTGAAATTAATAGAGGAACAGCATTGCTTGGACATCATCTTTTGGATAAGTATTTTTAACTGCATTTGCTTATGTTTGAACTTAGTGCACCATTTGTGCATAAACATTATTTTTGACAGCAAAATTTGATTCATTAATTTTCTTTTAATAAGACTGAAATGTTGCTTAATATCTCTTATCCATTTAGTACTCCATTCAGGCATAAGATCTATTCTGTCATCAAACTAGAGAACTCAAAAATATCTAAGCTAAAGACTTTACCCTGGATTTCTACACAGCAGGATCTACAGATTATTGAACATATGGAATTTAACCTCAACAGTTGAAAAAAGTAATAAATTGTCAAGGAAACTGGAGAATGAAGCTACTTTCATGTTTCATTTACTACATGTCTGTCTTTTATTGCACTAAAAATATTGCTGGAGGAAACAAGCACTGAGTTTTTTGTAAACGCCCTACTCATCCAATACCTACCAGGTATGTATCTGTCACAGTTTGAGTCAAGCATGTTTTAATTATCCAAGGTTCCTGACTGAAACCAGTGGTTGAAAAGTACATATGCATAAATGTATGCCCTTTGCAAGTTTCAGAACCTGATTATAATGGGTTCGCACATTCTAAAACCTGCCCATGAATCCTAGGCAGTAATAATCAAAATATGCATCAGATCAATGTTATTTAAGGGATCATTTTTTTCCTGCTAATTAAATGTATTTGTTTTAAATTAGCTGTTAGCTTTTGTATTTTCATTATTGCAGCTCTCTATGGCATTTTTGACAAGTTTTTATTAACGTGATGATAGAGTTTCTGCCAAACTTCCTCTGTCAATGCCAATATACTATATAGTCTGCAAATGTGTCTGCAAAATGTAGAGTTTTAGAAGAGATGGGTGTTTAATAGCCATCAAGGACTACACACAAAGATGCTAGCAGCAGAGAGGCCAAGACAATCAGTGCTTAAAGGCTTTAATTGCATTTCTCCAAACATCCACTTTTTCATAAAAATACAAAAAAAGCATGCATTTGCATTTGCAGTCACAAGTTGCATGTGTTATTAAACATATATATTCATAAAGTATATTATTATTGACTAACAAAATAGTGTGTTAACTCTAGATAGTTTCATTTTCATCAGTCACTGTACAATTATAATATACTTAGTCATTTAATTGTATAGTTCTCCTAATGGTATGCATGTGCATTGCTTGTTATTTATATTGTGCCTGCTCATTCCTTGGGTGTTGTTCCTTCTCCAAGGAGTGTCATTGCTCTGGTGAGAACTGTTGCAGTAGTAACTGTTGCTACTATTCCATTTCAGTTGCTAGGGAATAGTGGGCCGTGGGGACTAATTTGCCACTCTGTAGTCTATCTAGGAGGTGTGAGCATTTCTTCCCAATCTACTGCCTGCAGTGAAGGCAAAGCTTCCCAACTTGTACATAGATGTCCACAGTTATAATTATTTTTATTCATTTAGCAAATGTGGGTTTTGTTGTCTAGGCTAACATTTATTGACCATCCCTAGTTTCCCTGCTGAAGGCGGTGGTGAGGTATAGTACTTGGGGTATAGGAAGATGCATTTGGGATGAAGTTCTAGGTTTGTTACTCAGTGGCAGTGAATGAATTGGTGATATATCTCTATATCAGAGTGATGAGTGGCTCGAAAGGGACATTTGATGGTTTTCCCCTTCTGGTCTTGTTCCTCCAGTTGGTAGTGGTTGTTGGTTAGGAAAATGCTGTGTAAACAATCTTGGTGGATTTTTGCAGTATATCGTGTAGATCTTTTCCTCCTCCTGTACAGTGATGTTGAAGGAAGTGACATATCTAATAACTCACATTCACTGCATATGGACAAGGTGACACAACCACCTTATACAAATCCCAAGCTGCCATGTAACCTTTGTTGAATATTTGCAATCTGCCTAGCTCTCAATGCTCAGCTCAGGCAGTTTCATCAAAGTGAAATTTGATGTTCTGTCATTTCACCTTGATTTTATGGTGTATACCTGCTGTCACTTCTGGATTCAGTAGCTTCTTGGCTGGAAGAAGAGCAATCTGGGCACATCATAGTATTTACTTGTGAACTGGACTATTTTCCATGCTTTCAGTCGGAACATTCTACATCAAGCCCTCCATTATTCAAGTGTGTGCTAAATTTATTCAATTTCTTGATGATTCCTTTGGTTATTTCAACTACTGCCTCAGCCTTTCTATTTGACTCAGACAATATTGAGATGATGTGTGGTATTGAATTTCCCAATCTTTTCTGAAATACCCAGAATTTTCACATGTGCTTTGTGGATCACTGTAGCTTATCATAATGTGTGGAATGTTGTAACAACTGAAATGCGTTTTCAGGCATTCTACAGTCTCACTGTCGTCATTGATGTTAGTTGGTCTAACTCCCAGTAGTCAGAATAGTAGTCAATGGTGACAAGACAATTATTTCATATGACAGTGAAGAAGTCTACTTTTGAGCTTCATCCATGGTCTTTCTGGGATGAGATTATCATAAGCATCTATTAAATTTGTTGAGTTTCCTTTTCATTACAAGCACTGTTCCAGCTAATATGGTTAATCTATAATCTCATTGTTAAAGTTTGGCCTGTAAAGCACTTTCTAGTGCTTTTCTCAAACTAGACTCAATCTCTTGAAGGTTTGTTTAGATGTACTTCAGCATCTCTTTGTCATCACCTGACTGATAATAATGCCATTTGCTTTGCCAAAGACATCATTTTAAGCTCTCACTTCATCTCTATATGCTGTACACTCACTTAAAGCAACAGGTCTGTCTTTAATGTTTTCAGGATATCTTGAGCCTCATTGCACAGATCTTCAAAACTCATTAAGTTGCACAAAGCACTGGTGTTTATCTATTATATTGCACTCACTTGATGGTCTCCTTTCATAATAATACTCTAAAACCAGTCATCACATTTAAACCCGATAATGCCAGATTGTTTCATGGTATACAGATGATTGTCAGAATCATCAAAAAAAAATCTTGTGAAAGCCATCTTCATAGGTTCATTCTTTTTTTCATTTCTGTTGCATACGAAGCGATTCGGTTTCCTGCAGTTGTAAAACTGGTTATGTTTCCTATTCTGTAATGTGATGCCTGCCACAGTACATGCACCTTCCTTCTGATCTTGGCCTTGTTGCTGCTGCTTCTGCAAATATTTCTTACTTTTCCTAGTCTGTGGTTTTCCTTTAGCCTGGAAGGTTTCTCAATATAATGCAAAGCCTTGTTTCTTCTCCCTTTGATGTACTCTAGTTAATAATTGTAAAGTTTAGATCTTCCGCACGTGGTTGCTTCTTGAGAGTAAATTTCTCCTCCCAGCAGATGTGCTGTCACTGCAGAATCTCTCTTGCCTAAGACAGTCCTATCTCAGGTGAGGTCATCTTTCAGTTGATTAAACTCACAGGATTCAGCTAGATGTTTAAGTGCAGTTGCACACTCCTCAATATTCTCCTCCACTTAGTTCTGATATTGAAAATTACCATTCATAAGTACCAATAATATCGAGTTCAAAATATACTTTCAAAGTTTTCAAAATCTCTCCTGTATAGCTCCTCTTCTCACTGAAAACATGGTTGCAACACAATTTATAGAAATCCTTCCCCATTAATGATAACAGGGTTGCAAGCCAACTACCATACTGTATCCGCTGTTCCTGTTGTGCCTCCTCTACATTGGGGAAGCCAAGCGAAGGCTTGGGAACTGCTTTGCAGAACACCTAGCTCAGTTCACAATAAACAACTGCTCCTCCCAGTCGCAAACCATTTTAACCCCCCTTCCCATTCCTTAGAGGACATGTCCATCCTGGGCCTCCTGCGGTGCCACAACGATGCCACCCGAAGGTTGCAGGAGCAGCACCTCATATTCTGCTTGGGAACCCTGCAGCCCAATGGTATCAACGTGGACTTCACAAGCTTCAAAACCTCACCTCCCACAACTGCATCCCAAAACCAGCCCAGCTTGTCCCCACCTCCCTAGCCTGTCCTTCCTCTCACCTATCCCCTCCTTCCACCTCAAGCGACACCAGCATCTCTAACCTATAAGCCTCATCCTGCCCTCTTGACCTGTCTGCCCCCCCGGATTGACCTATCTCCTTCCTAACTCCCCACCTACACTCACCTTTACTGGCCCCATCTCTGCCTCTTTGACCTGTCAGTCTCCTCTCCACCTATCAGGGGATGGGGACAATCGAAAGGTGGAGCTGGTTTAAGGAACAGATGTTGCGTGTCCTTGATAGGTATGTCCCCATCAGGCAGGGAGGAAGCGATAAGGTAAGGGAACCGTGGTTTATTCAAGAAATTGTATCTGTTGTTAAGTGGGAGAGGGAGGCTTATGTGACGATGAGGCGAGATGGTTCAGATGAGGTGATGGAGAGTTACAGATTAGCTGGAAAGGATTTAAAGAGAGAGTTAAGAAGAGCAAGGAGGGGACATGAGCAGCCATTAGCAGGTAGGATAAAGGAGAACCCTAAAGCTTTCTATAGGTATGTGAGGAATAAGAGGATGACTAGGGTAGGAATAGGGCCAGTCAAAGACAGAAGTGGGAAGTTGTGTGTGGACCCTGTGGAGATTAGAGAGGTGCTAAATGATTATTTCTCATCTGTTTCACTGAGGAACAGGAGAATATTGTAGTGGAGATGACTGAGTTACGGGCTACTAGAATTGAAAGGATTAAGGTTAGTAAGGAGGAGGTGTTATCAATTCTAGAAGGTGTGACGGTCGATAAATACCCTGGGCCGGATGGGATTTTTCCGATGATTGTCTGGGAAGCTAGGGAGGAGGTGGTGGAGCCTTTGGCCTTGATCTTTGAGTCCTCATTGTCCACAGGTTTAGTACCAGAGGACTGCAGGATTGCAAATGTTGTGCCCTTGTTCAAGAAGGGCAGTAAGGATGACTCAGGTAATTATAGACCTGTGAGCCTTATGTCTGTTGTAGGAAAAATTTTGGAAAGGATTATAAGAGATAGGATTTATAATCATCTAGCAAGCAATAATTTGATTGGAGACGGTCAGCATGGATTCGTCAAGGGCAGGTCATGTCTCACAAACCTCATTGAGTTTTTTGAGAAGGTGACCAAGTATGTGGATTAGGGTAGGGCAGTTGACGTGGTGTACATGGACTTCAGTAAAGCCTTTGATAAGGTTCCACATGGTAGGCTATTGGAGAAAATACAGAGGCACGTGATTGAGGGAGATTTAGCAGTTTGGATTAGAAACTGGCTTTCTATAAGAAGGCAATGAGTGGTGGTTGATGGAAAATATTCAGCCTGGAGGCTGGTTACTAGTGGTGTGCCTCAAGGATCTGTTTTGGGACAACTGCTGTTTGTCATTTTTATAAATGACTTGAATGCAGGCATTGGTGGATGGGTTAGTAAGTTTGCAGATGACACTGAAGTCGGTGGAGTGATGGACAGTGTGGAAGAATGTTGCAGGTTGCAGGGAGACTCGGATAAACTGCAGAATTTGGCCGGAAGGTGGCAAATGGAGTTTAATATGGATAACTGTGAGGTGATTCACTTTGGGAGGAATAATAGGAAGGCAGAATACCGGGTCAATGGAAAGATTCTTGGTAACGTAGATGTGCAGAGGGATCTTGGTGTTCATAGATCCCTGAAAGTTGCCACCCAGGTTGATAACGCCATTAAGAAGGCTTACGGTGTTTTAAGTTTTATTGGTAGAGGGATTGAACTCCGGAGCCATGATGCCATGCTGCAACTGTACAAAATGCTAGTGCGGCCTCATTTGGAATATTGCGTGCAGTTCTAGTTGCCCCATTACAGGAAGGATGAGGAAGCCTTGGAAAGGTTGCAGAGGAGATTTACCAGGATGTTGCCTGGTCTGGAGCGAAGGCCCTATGAAGAAAGGCTGAGCGACTTGGGTCTGTTCTCATTGGAGAAAGGAGGCTAAGAGGGGATTTAATAGAGACATACAAGATGACCAGAGGATTAGATAGGGTGGACAGTGAGAGTCTTTTTCTGAGGATGATGACTTCAGCTTGTATGAGGAGACATAGCTACAAATTGAGGGGTGATAGATTTAAGACAGATGTCAGAGGCAGGTTCTTTACTCAGAGAGTGGTAATGGCATGGAACGCCCTGCCTGCCAATGTAGTGAACTCAGCCACATTAGGGGCATTTAAACAGTCCTTGGATAAGCATAAGGATAATGATGGAATAGTGTAGGGGGAGGGGCTTAGATTAGTTCACAGGTCGGCACAACATCGAGGGCTGAAGGGCCTGTTCTGCGCTGTATTGTTCTATGTTCTATGTTCTATCCTCTCCTCTATCCATCCTCTATCTGCCTCCCCCTCTCTCCCTATTTACTTCAGAACCCCTTTCCCCCTCCCATTACTGAAGAAGGGTATAGGCCTGAAATGTCAGCCTTCCTGCTCTTCTGATGCTGCTTGGCCTGCTGTGTTCATCTAGCTCTACACCTTGTTATCTCAGATTCTCGAGCATTTGCAGTTCCTACTATCTCAGACAGTGGGGAGAATGTGCAAACTCCACACAGACCATTGCCTAAGGCCTAAATTGAACCCAGCTCCCTGGCACTGTGAGTTAGCAGTGCTTACCACTGAGCCACTATCCCACCCCATGTCGTTTAATCTCATTCAGTTAATGGATGCACTGGGATTGGCAAGGGCACAAAAAGTACACAGGTTAGGGGACTTCAATGCCTATCATGAAGAGTGACTAGGAAGTACCACTACCTATTGAGATGGGTAGCATGCACATAAACATAAACTTCTATGGATGCTGAAAATATGAAATTTACAAAAAAAGATAGTTATGGTGAAACTCGGTGGGTTTGACAGCACATAAGGAGAGAGGAACAGAGTTAATACTCTGATAGGACTTATCATTAGTAATGGAAAATGTTAGTTTATATGCTGTGGATATAGTGGGAGGAGGAGCAAGTGGAACAGATTGTGATGGTGTCCAGAGCAAAAGACAAGGAAGCAAAAATGATGGTAAATCAAAGATAAAGATTAAATTGAGTGTAAATGAAAGAGTAGAAAAGCAAAAGAAGAAGGCAAAAAGCAGGCTTGCAATGATAATTGGCATGTAATATTTGTGCCACAGACTTGCCAGACCAACTTGAGACACTGTTACTGCTCACAAAGGCTTCTCCAGCAACATCTTCCAAGCATTCAGTACTACCACCTGGAAGGCAAGAGCAACCAATCTACAGGAACTCCAGCACCTGCATATACCCCTTCAAACCACACACCATTCTAATTTAAAATTATATTGCCATTCATTGTTGCTAAGTCAAAATCCTGGAATTCCTTTCTTAAAGCACTGTGGTTTCATCATATCACATGGACAGCAATGGTTCAAAAAAGCAGCTCAGCAACACTCTTTCAAAGGCAATTAAGGGAGAGCAAAACAATGCTAATCAGTGATGCCCATGTCCCATGAATGAAAACTAAACTAAAAATATGCACTCTACTTTGTTGAATGGATAGCAGTATGTCTGATGGCTCTGCTTCATCAGGCAAATGTTAAACATCTATATCACTGCTGGAGTAGCAACCGGCATCCAGTAGAGGAATCACGGAGCTCCTGTCTGTAGCTCTGAAAATGGCTGTGATCCTGAACATCTATGTCTCCGTGTTTTCTAATTGATTAATTTACATGTGGATACTGGTGAGGACAATGCAGACCACTGAAGGTGAGGGAGTGATAGAGAGAGACAGAGGGAGCTAAGATGAAATGGAGTTGAAAAGGGCTGAACTTGTTTTCAGATATTTTCCCAATCCACATGTTATAACACATTTCTGAAGCAAGTGGGACTTGAACACTGGCTTTTTGGCTCAGAGGTATGGATACCACTGTGCCACAAGAACACCTGTAAACAATACATTAAAAAAAACTTGCCAATCTGTTCAATGATGTTATTACATCCTCTGGAACAGGTGGAACTTGAAACCAGATCTCCAAGTCCAGAACATGATCGTTGTACCACAAAAACCCTGCTAAACCTGTTTTTAAAATATTTTTGCGACAAGGAATCATGTAAGTGTTTTTATGAAGATATTTTCTAATCACTCTGTTCGGGGATGATAAATTTAGCAGATGTGTCTTGAACCTAGCTCTCCTGATCCAGAGGTAGGGACACTACCATTAACTACAACAGCCCCTTGCATTTTATAATGCTATTTTCTAATCTGTGCAGTGATGTTATTACATTCCTCTGGAGTGGGTAGTGCTTGAACCCAGGTTTCCCTGGTTCGAGCTAGCAATAGAACCACCTGTCTTAAGACACCAAAACCATTCTCTATCGGTTATCAATTTACACAGCCATCCACATTAGTATGGTTGCAGAGTTCTTTGCTTCTTCCAGGACAAAAAGGCCTGAACCACTATCATCCATCACCACTCTCTTCTGCCTGGCCAAGCTCATTCTCACTTTGTACAACTCCTCCTTTAACTCGTCCCACTCTCTTCAGGTCAAAGAGGTGGTCGTGGGTACCCACATAGGACCCAGTAATGCCTGTCCATTTGTGGGGTACATGGAGCATTCCTTGTTCCAGTCCTATCCCAAACCCACACCAAAAACTCTTTTTCTTTTATATCAATTACATCATCACTGTTGCTTTCCTCTCATGTGAAATTGAAAATGTTGATCAATTTTGCTCCCTATTTCCACTCCACTCACACCTTCATGTGCTCCATCTGTGAATCCTCCCTTTCTTTCCTCAACAACTCTATTTCCATTTCTGGTATCCACCACAAACTCCTACAGTTATCTGTACTCTCCATCCTCACGCCCTGCTTCTTGTAAAAGACTGTATTCCATTCTCTCAATTTCTTCATAACTGACAGACAATTTCCAGTGATGCTATCTTCTATTAGGGGCCTCAGAAATGTTCATCTTCTTCCTCAAGCTAGGGGTGCCCACCACCATGGTTGGCATGACCCTCAGCTGCATCTTACCAATCTCCTGCACTTTGGCCCTTGCTCCCTCTCTTCTCTCTCACAACAGCGAAAGGGCCCACCTGGTCCTCACTTACTGCTCCACCAGCATCCACATCCAACAGATCATTAACCACCATTCCTACCACCCCGCCTCTCCACAAGGCCCATTCCCTCCAGCATACTTTGGTCGACTCCACCTTCACTCCCAACATATTCCCACAGCCCCACGGCCCATTCCTCTGAAATTGCAGAAGATGCAATACCCGCCTATTTACTGCCTCCCTCCTCACCATCCAAAGCCTCAGATACGTTGTTCAGGTGAGGCAGCAATTTATGTGGACTTCACTCAATATAGTCTGCTGTATTCTCTGCTCACGATGTGGTCTCTTATCTACTGGAGAGCCAAAATGCACATTGGGTGACTGTTTTGCAGAACATGTATGTTCTGTCAGCAAAACTGACCCTGAGCCTGTATTGCCCGCCCTTTTGACGCCACCGTGTTCCCTGGCCAACATCCCTATCTCAGGTTTGCTGCAGTGCTCCAGCAAAGATCAGTGCACGCTGGAAGAACAGGATGTTATTTTCCACTTTGGTACCCTTCGGCCTTTGAGACTCAACATCAAGTCCAAAGTTTTAAGAGCCCGAACTCCTTCTTCTATGTCCTTACTCCGAACCTCATACACCAGGCTTTGTCATCACATGAGCTGCTACCACAGTCAACCTATTGTCAGCTACTAATAGACTGCATTAGCAGCTATTGATTCTCCCCGGCTGACCTTTATTCATTCCTTTGTCTGCCCAAATGTTGTTCCCTCTCTCTGAGCTACATCTGTGCTGATCATTTATTCCTCCCCATCCTCCCCATTTCAGCATATATAATGACGTTTCCTTAGTTGTGATCAGTTCTGAGGAACGGCCACTAGACCCGAAACATTAACTCTGCTTTCTCTCCACAGATGCTGCTAGACCTGCTGAGTTTCCTCAGCAATTTCTGTTAACATATATTTTTGCATTTGTTGGGCTTTCTCTAATGGTTAGGACTTCTTTTCTTCTGCTTCAACTATTTTGGAATTGGCTAAATTACATTTCTCTTTCAAGGTGTTTTCTTTCTGAATGGCCTACTTCGTTCTAGACAGAAACCTATATGCTGTGCTGCCCTTCCAAATAATTCTGTCATTTCATCTGACTCCATCATAGGAAGACATGTTGCTTGGCAGCAGTAGTATTTGTTTTCACTTCTGCCTTTTTTCTAATGCACCAAACTGTTCTTCTCAAGCTCTACTTCAAGCCTGTAAATTAATTAAAAATTACAATTATCAACAAACTTCAGGTTCTTGGAAAAGACTCACAGAAACAAATCTAATATGAAACTAAAACCATGTATCTTCTACGTAACATTTATTATCCCAAAGTTTGAATTAGACTTAAGGCTATATTTATTTTGTCATTTTAAAACATATGATTCTAAATAATGATAATATAACATGGATTTTTAATAAATCTCATCCTGTACAATTAATTTAAAGGATTACATGATTCCAAAGTCATGTGACCAATTTTAGGTATTCCTGGTGGATAGAAGAAAAAAGAAGAATTTAGACCCCTTTAGTATGTTATTTAGGACCAGTATCAGTTTTAATCATAATCAGAACTATCTTGAGTAGATTTATTACCACAAATTCCTCTTTAAAGTATTAGTCTAGGTTATTAACACTAAGTGGGGAAGAATGCCTGCATAACATCATCAACAAAAGAAAAATCTGGTTCTAGTTGATCAAAATAGGCTTAGTACATAGTGCTTAAGAGGTGGCAATATCGCATCTGAGTTATAATAAACTTAAGATTAAAGTTTAAGAATAGTATACATTTCCAGTTAACTACATGGAAGTTAGCAGTAGGACATTAACAAATAATTCAATAATAATTGGCTACATATTCTTCGGAAGGTTATATCTTAATATATATTTATATCATTTATATCCTAATGTGTAATGTATAACATGAGGTGTTAGTTAACCCTTTCAGGCACAAATGGTCTTATACAATAATGGCTTCATCATAATGTTAGCCATTGAGAAGCTGCCTCTCCTGCACAGGGCTCTTCAATGTCTCCTAAAGCCACCAACTGCAGGCCTTTATTTGATAAGGGAGGAAGAGCTCTCAAACAGAACACAGAAGTTTTATGGTGCAGAAGGTTCACTGCGCCTGCACCTGCTTTCAAATGAACATCATTCCCTATTGCCAAACTCCTTGCTCACTATTTCTAACCAAATAACCGTCCAATTCCCTCCTGAATACCTCACTTGAAACTACCTTCACCAAACTTCCTGACAAAAGGAGTGGGAACCCTTCCGTTCCCTGTACTGTTGACTGAACTGTTACCCATTGATCATTCCCCTTTCACACCCATCCATACTATCCCTACCCCACATTCCTTCTAGATGTCAGTTTAACCTTACATTTTGTAAATTTTCATATATTTAGACTGCCACCAGACCAGAACATTGAGTATCCTGTAGAAGAGTGAGTATCCGATAAAAGAATAGCAGTAAGTGGCAGCAACTGACAGAATATTCAGAACAGGGCCAAAAACTAACAAAAATGAATTTTGTATTTGAAAGCAAAATCACCTTCACTAAGGTTTCAATCATCTAAAACTGGATCTTAATAAAATCATTGTATCAGCATAGGATTGAATCTTACTTTTTTTGGCTAAGTGTGAATTTTGTTGAGCTTCTTGGAGGATTTTCCTCTGCAAGAATGAGCTAGTTTTCTTAACGCATCTGGCCAAACTCTCTCCATTAACATCCACTTGCCTTTATGATGCCATATTATTTAGTTTCTAGCTCCATTCTACCCCTCGCCATACCCAAGTCAACTTGTCACTGCCGGGATATCCCAGAACAGGTCAGTATCCCTGAACCTCAGATAAGCATTGTTAGCCCAGTGCTGCCCAGGAGTTCCTGATTTTTACCACTGATTTGGCATAGAAAGTAATATTGGTACCATATTTTGATGAGAGCAAAGTGTGAAGCTGGATGAACACAGCAGGCCAAGCAGCATCTCAGGAGCACAAAAGCTGATGTTTCGGGCCCAGACCCTTCATCAGCTCTGATGTAGGGTCTAGGCCCGAAACGTCAGCTTTTGTGCTCCTGAGATGCTGCTTGGCCTGCTGTGTTCATCCAGCCTCACACTTTGTTATCTTGGATTCTCCAGCATCTGCAGTTCCCATGATCACCATACCTTGATGGTCAGGTTCTGGATGTCCTGCTAGATGGGTTGGTGTGGAGGAGGCATGTCTCCTTACTCTGTAACTGGAAGAGGAAACCACAACACCAGAGTGTGCCAACTAGCTTTAGCCACCTGGCTCAGTGTAGTCTCAACCGTCTGGTGGAAGGCATAGCATTACTGAAAGGAGACCAATGCTGTTCTCTGCTCCTACAATGTAAGTCATCAAACTGTATAGGAGATAATAAAATGTGAGGCTGGATGAACACAGCAGGCCAAGCAGCATCTCAGGAGCACAAAAGCTGACGTTTCGGGCCTAGACCCTTCATCAGAGAGCCTCTCTGATGAAGGGTCTAGGCCCGAAACGTCAGCTTTTGTGCTCCTGAGATGCTGCTTGGCCTGCTGTGTTCATCCAGCCTCACATTTTATTATCTTGGAATTCTCCAGCATCTGCAGTTCCCATTATCTCTGAAACTGTATAGAAGTATTGTTTTTAGTTCAGGGCACCTTATTTAGGGAAGGCTGTTAAAAGCCTGCAGAGAATTCAAAGGAGATTTACTGGGATGATACTAGGAATGAAGGATTTTGGATACAAGGAAAAATTAGAGAGATTGCATTTACTCTCTTTGGAGCAAAGGCGATTAAGATGTGACCTTGCTGTGGTGATCAAAATTAAGTACCACTTTGACAGGATAAAGAAGAATAATCCGTTTCCACCATTGGGTATGTCAATAGCTAGAGGCCACAATGTCAAGATTGTTAACAAGAAAGTGAGGAGTGAGATGAGGAGAAACTTCTTTACTCAGAGAATTGTTAGGATTTACGCTTCCTGGGAGAGTGGTAGAGGCAGAGCCCATAGGAAGTTTCAGAAGAGGTCTGAATATATATTTGAAAGTAATGAATTTGAAGGGCTACAGATATAGGGCTGGAAAGTGAAACTAGATGGTAGCTCTTTTGGGACCTGGTACGAAGACAATATGAATGAAAGATTTATTGTCACATATATCTAAGGAGATACTGTGAAAAGTGTTTTGTTGCAACAACACGGCACCATTCTGAGGTACAAAAGAGTGAGCAGAAAGTACTTAGAGTTCATCTTCATCGGCTGGGGTCCCGAATATGGCTCCATGACTTTTTCAAGGTCCATGCTCCGGACTTACGGCCACCATGATTTCCTGTACCTTCACTGTAGCCAACGCCTTGCCACCAATTCCAGGAGTCCACGCTTCGGGCATACAAAGCCAGGAGTCCCACTTTGGTCACTGTCAACATTGTTCCAGGCTCCCCAAGATGTCAGGAAAATGAAGAAAAGAAGAAGATAAGGAAAGAAGAAAAGGACAGAGAAAAAAAATGTATTTGGCCAGCCTTGAGTGGACAGGCCTGCCATGCCAGTGCCACCATCTTGAATAGCTGGGCCCACTTTCTCCCGTGCGCTGCAGAGACTCCACATTGCTGTCTACTGCTGCATTGCAGCCACACCCTCTGTGCTGCCAGGCCCAAATCTGCCATGTTAAAGATGCCGAAAAGGCCTTAAAAGACAGAAAGAAAAAAAGGAGGAAGAGAAAAATGAAAACAAGACAAAAAAGGACCACCTTGGGCAGCGCTTTCCCTGTTTCCATAGATTGAATTGCCTTGAAAGGGCCTCTATGTTGGACATCAGGCACCAATACCTCAGAGGCTGCTCCATGGGCACTGGCCACACACACCCCATGTTCCCACAAATATTAACATCCAATACGTGCCAGTCTCTAAGAATCTTGTTGGCTCAACTCTTCCCCTTACAGTATGCTTCTGCACTTTAGTGCTGCACCTTAACCTTCTCCAGCAATAACCTTTACACTTACATTCATACCAACTCATGGACTGGACTAAGTTGCATCTCAGGATGTTCACTTGCTCTTTCGTGCCCATTCACTTTGAACTTTCGTAGGTATTCCAACATCCTGGCCTTTTGAAATGAGAGAGAGGCAGGTACTAAAGGAGAAGAAAGTGGATGGCATGCTGTAAAAATCTATGATTTTATAAGTTGTGCCATTTTCTCTCTCATACCTCATATTTACTCTAAGTCTGTTACTGAATCCACCTCACACAAAGGTTCATATTTGGCCACTCTCAACACTGCCTGCAATATCTTGCCTCACTTGCTGTCACACACCCTGAAACCACTAAACTGCATGTCCTCTGCACTGCCTACTCAATTGCTCAAAACACCTCCCAACCTGAAATAGCTGTAACAGCTATGCCATCTAATTTCTTCTCCTTTAACACTTGTTTCGCTCTCATTTGTGAAGGAAAAATAGCCCAAAATAGGTCAGAGAGAGTCAAGGTAGGTGTTGCGCTGCCTGACATTGCATTTCTCACCCTTTATTGGGAAAGCATCTCATCTCTGACTGCTCCGATCGGCTGACTGATTCTATCCAAGCATGGTATCAAATGCTACTTTTGACTTACTATCCAGGAATGCCTGACTGAGGCTATCATGCTTGATATACTGAGGACTGCTGACTAGCACGGACAAGGTTTTGTGTCCGTGCTAGTCAGCAGTCCTCAGTATATCAAGCATGATAGCCTCAGTCAGGCATTCCTGGATAGTAAGTCAAAAGTAGCATTTGGCCCTGAGTTGGGTGTGTGAGCCTGAATGCAAAGGTTGTTGCTGGAGGAGGTTGAGGTGCAGCATTAAAGTGCAGAAGCATACTGTAAGGGGACTGGAGTTGGGCCAAGAAGATTCTTAGAGACTGGCACATATCGGATGTTAATAGTTCTGGGAACATGGGGTGTGTGTGGCCTGTGTCCAGCGAGCAGTTCTTGAGATGTTGATGCCTAGTGTCCAACGTAGAGGCCCTTGCGAGCAAAGGACAAGCTAGGGGCACCAGGTACCTACTGTGATGTTCATATGAAGAATTATTGCCGACTGGTTGCTCAACGCAGATGGTAGGAGAGAAAGCTGCATTTTAATGAGGCAAGATGTGCAGTTAATAATGTCATTTTAAAGCAATAATCCCTTTAACAGACAAGTTGCTGCTGTCTAGTGACAATTTCATGCTGAAGTCCAGAATTACCTAAAAAGTGCAGAATTGATTCTAACATTGAGAAAGGCCTTGTTAGACTTCTCACATGATTCTTGCCATAGCCTCTGTAGTTCAGGCCCCTATATGATTCTGCCCCTGGAGACCAATGCACATAGCTACAAGAATATTAAGGGTAAAACGTTGACATTTTTGAGGAATTTTTATCATTTCCAGGACATACTAAAGTGTATTATGGCCAATGAAGTACATTTGAAGTGTAGTCATTGATATAAAATAAGAAATGCATCCACCAGTTTGCTCACAGCCAGTTCCCAAAAATACTCATATGATAATGGCTGAATAATCTCATTCAGTATTGTTGGTGAAGGAATATATTTTGGTCAGGAGACAGGGATTTTTACATCCACTGAAGAGGCAGGCAATAGCATTATTGGTTCATTTTCTCATTTCAAAGATAATGGGTAGGACCTTATTTGGCTTTGAGCAATGTGGGCTAAAGCAAAATAAATGGTATGATTAGACAAGACAGTTGTCTCAATGTTGAAATTGTCTCTCCACAACCTCCCTGTCTTTTTTTAAGAGGAGTGGCAAGATTTTCATGAGAGCAGTGAGCTCCCAGTTCATACGCTACTGCTTATTAAGTAGCTTGTTAATATTCCAATTTGGCATGGATTGCAATATTTTCAAATTCAATATTCAATATTCCATAACTGTCTGAGACAACTCAATTCAATATCTTACCAAATTCAATTCATACAGACTAGTTATTGGGAGAACTCAATACAGGAACCAGGGAGGATTCTTGACAGGCTCAACTTGCTGCTTATTCTAAAAGATCTTCCTGTCAGATACTGAACACCAACATCTCAGACACACACATGGGCACTGGCTTTTTGTACCCCATATCCACAAACACCGGCATCCAACATATGCCATCCTCTGTGAACCAATATGGGACATCTCTGATCCAGGAAGCAGAGAAAACATTGATCTTCTTTGTACTGTGCTGGGCATGCCTCCAGATGGCTAAGACTTCTTCAACACAGGTGACAATCTTAGATTAGGCTGGCATAGTCTTGTGCCGTGGTCTCCACTGCTAGCAAAGCAGAAAACCTATCTATGAATCACCCTGTCCAGCAGGATATCTAGGATCATGCCACTTAACAGGAAAATACCTGCCCCTTTTGAAATGTCCGGGTCAAGCATCAGGAACCATGCAGCACAGTTCCTGAATGACAGTGCATGCCTGGATGCATGACAGCCGACTAGCACAGTTGGCTGGTCGTTGGCTGGTTTGTGATGTAGAGTGATGCCAACAGTTTGGGTTCAGTTCCCACACCAGCTGAAGTAGCTATGAAGGACTTTCCTCCTCAACCTATCCCCTCGCCCAAGATAAGGTGATCCTCAGGAGAAACAACAATCAGTCCCTGGGAAGTTTCTTCGGAAGAGTCTACTAGTGCTTTGAGGATGCTCAGTTGGAGAATATTGCTGATGAAAAAAGCTGTTGATATTCTCTGAAAACATCCGTCAGCAACAAGTGAAGTACTGGGAATACTATAGTTGTAAGAAAGTCACAAGACTTCAATGATGAGCTTATGATAAAAGGGTGACTACCAATCATAAGATAATTAAGAGGGTCTATGCTGAATGGAAGCAACGTCCCCTGTGTAGTTAAATCAAATATTAAGAAATGAGAAACATTAAAAATTTACAGTCTTAAGTCACTGTACTTCATCACGAGTTTATTTCAATCAATGCTACTCATTAGCAGCCAGAAGTATATACTTATTCAAATTAATAACATTCCCAAAACCTCAATATATTAAGCAATTGAAAAAAATGTCAATTTTACTGATTTTCAGCCAATGACAGAGCGACAGGTAGATCCTCTTGTTAGGAAACAGAGGTATTTGTAAGTTGATCATGTCCTTAAGAAGGTTTGGCTATTTCCAATGTTGTTCATCATTAAAGAGCACAGCACTTGCATTTTGTAATGCCTAAATATCAAGGAATATTACTGTAGGTACACTGGTTTGTGATTTTTGCTAAGATTGCACTGGTTTTGTCAATACAGTTTGCCTAAATTGGTCAAAACAAAAGATTAAGAATTTCAAGTGCATTTCATATACACATAAATTGAGTTTGTGTGATCATTTGTGTTGATTTAAAAAAAATTGCAGGAAGCTGGCCTCACACAGAAAACTGACCAGAACTCCAAATTGAATTAGTCACCATGGTGAACTTGTACTAATTGTACCCTAGAGGACCTTCAAAGATGCCGTTAAAATTAAAGGTCTGAGATTTCTGTTTAGGTCCACATTTTTGCACAAATCACTCAAAATTTGAGTAAACAGTGAAAACGTTTACGCAATTACTAGCACAAAATATGATCAGTGTGACTCACACTTCGATTGGAGTGTCTATTTGTTGTCTCATTTGCAAACCTTTGAGAAGGGAACTAAAATTCAACTTTTTCTTTGAGTGCAAGGAAACTGATAGGAATGACTGAAAAGCTATTGAATATCCTCTTATGTTGCAATTAAACGGATGAGTTGATTTCAATATTACAAGGAAACATATTTTTTAAAGTACTTTTCAGTCACTTGACTGATATATGATGGATTGCACCATGAGTGAAGGTGTTTTTTTTTGTGATAAACCTATTCAACTGTCTTAATCTACCTTAGAAACAAAAGCAGAAGTTGCTTGAAAAGCTCAGCAGGTCTGGCAGCATCTGTGGAGAGAAATCTTTTTGTTTCTGATTTACAGCATCCACAGTTCTTTTGATTTTTAATCCAACTTCATCTAGGCACCTCTCAAAAACATTGCAATTTTAAACAACATTTTTTTAATAGAATCAGCATTTTCAAACATTACCTGACTGGTTTATGGCATATATAGAATTCAACAACAAGTTAATGAATTTGTGTGGAAATTTGATGGGAAGTAACACATTTTTTAAAAACAGCCACAGTTTTGGGAGCAATTTGCGGCTAAAGAAAATCTTTCTTTAAAGGTGCAAGAGCATGCTTAATAATTTTATGCATTAAAAATTAACTCTATGAAAATGATAACTGCATGTAAATGAAATTACTAAATATTCTGTCCAGTCTTATTTGAAATGTATTTCAATGGTTGAAATTCAGATTACTCTCAAGTAATGAACAAGGCATTCTGATTAAAAGCTTATATTTCTGATGAATCCAATTCAGCTGTATTAATAAAATAGCGCTAGATGACAGCTCTTAAATATATCAAAACATATGTTTAATATATAACATATTTTAAAATGCTTCTCAATGGTGCTGCTTTAGGAATTCTTTTATTTTTGTTGTCATGGTTAAACAGAAAAATGAGCAGAAAATAAAATTCTGAAAGATAGTACAATTTCGATCATAAATTGTGTGTGGATTTTTGGACTGTTCCCAAAAAGAAAATTCTACCACTGCTTTATTTTATAAAGACAAACATGACAATGTGCATAACATATGTAAACATTAACAATATGCAACATATTACCATTGTCTGGATCAGTAGAGGCAACACCCAACATTAGATATTTTTTCTCTCTGTTTTCCATTTCCTTGAATTATAATGGTCTAATACCTACCCAGGAAGGCCTTTTCTATCATTTATCAGACTTAGACTGAAGGAAGATCGCTCGCATGAAATTATTCAATTTCAAAGAACACAGATTTATTTTTGTTTATGCATTATTAATTTAACAGCACAGTGATAGCAAAATGCAAAACATTTGTAACTTTCCAGTAAAACCTGTGCACTGGAAAGCAACTTCTTCTCTAATTAAAGACAGTAAGAACTGATGACGATGGAGTCAGAGACAACACAGTGTGGAGCTGAAAGAACGCAGCAGGCCAAGCAGTGTCAGGGGAGCAGGAAAGTTGATGTTTCGGGTTAGTGCCATTCTTCAGAAATGGGGAAGGAGAAAGGAAGCTCAGAAATAATTTCTGAGCTCCTTGCACCCTACCCCATTTCTGAAGAAGGCTCCTGGCCCAAAACATCAGCTTTCCTGCTCCTCTGATGATGTCTGGCCTGCTGTGTTCTTCCAGCTCCACACTGTGTCATCTTCTTCTCCAATTATTTTTGATTCTTCTGGTACTTAAACATTCTCCTTACAGTCGGCAGCCAATGGCCATAACACAGGTTTCATTCTTTGCAATCAGATTTTTATGGTTCTTATTTGTACAACCAGCAGTTTGCTTTTGCAGAATTTTTGTTTTTGAGAAGAACATATTTTCCTCTGCTAATTGCATTGTAATTTATTAACATAAACCAAAAGATTTATCAAAATTTATCCTGCAAATGAAGGAATTCTGAACTAAGGACTGATATGAAAAACATTCACTTGGTTGGACAATATCCACATAGAGAGAGAAGAACTGGGAAAGTTTTGAGATGGAAAGTTTTGAGGACAAGGTGGGGTAGCACAAGGGCCAATGAAATGCCTGTAATAGGGTGGAGGAGGGGTAAATGTGAATGGCAGAAGACTTAGTCGTACTCCCACCATGAATGTTAAGCCAATGTCCCGATAACATTAGCCTGTGTCTCTGGATTATTAATGACAATACTACTCTATCTCATTAGAATTCTTCAGTTTGATTGATTGATGAGACGCATAGTTGCACAACCTCTTCACAGAGGCCTCAATACAGGTCTAGTCCAGATTTACCTGAAAGATTTGTCTGACATAAATGGGGTGGTAGTTATCGAAATGTGGTATTGGGTCGCGTAGTGATTCATTTGCAGTATTCTGGAAGCTGCCATTTTGGTTAGGGCATTGAAATAGAGACAATTCCAAGGTCCTTACACTATGGTATACATAGACCCTTATTAAGATCATGAAATATAGGTCGTTGAAGTCTGCTTTCTATATGCGCTTCCCATTTATATTGATATAGGGAAGGGTTTATTGGAGGTAACTCCTGAAAATGAACAATATTCTCTTTGGGACATGGAGAATCAAGGATGCACCTCAGACACCACCTTCACCATCCCTAGATATCTCCTTTCTTACAGATAGAACAGGCCTATCTGAGGTGTGGGTACAATGGTATAAAGCAAAAGGGGGTACTCAAAATTGAATCTGAACATCAAGAAAATATCATGACCATCACGTCAAACATGGACAAGGAAAACCTTTGCAAATAAACATGGTCCATTCTCTCTTAGCTGATGTCTCTATGCTCCATCATGTTGAACAACATTTGAGTATGGTAAGCATATGGTTGATGGGGGTGTCAATATTCACTCCCAAACATAGGACAACAGCAGAAACACTCATTTAGATGGTCCAACCTCTTATGGATCAGACTGAACCCCCTCAAAACATGTTATGAGTCCGAGACTCTAACATTTTCTTGTTTTAAAGGCAAGCGCCAGGCGTTGCATTCTGGATGCAATTCGATTGGTCAAACTATCAGATTTGAAGCAAAACATACTTTTTTGATACACTATAGTTAAAAGACAACAAAATAAATAAAATACAACAAAAAGTAAAATGAACTAATTGGCTTAATTATAACTCTGTCAAAATGTTTACCAAAATAATATATATTAACTACTACTAACAAATTACTCAAATATAGCAAAACATCGCAGAAACACAACCTTGGAAAGTTCAGTAAAATAGATTGACTCACATGCAATTCTAGCAGCAGGTAGAGAAGCCCAGCTTTAAGCTGTAAGAGAGACAGGAATAAAAACTTCCACATCCAGCTCCAACACTCCTACTGAAGATTCAATCTAAACAAAAATCCTTGTTCTGTGGGAGTTTGACCCCACCAACTCAGTCTGCTTATATTATTCAAGATAATGGGAACTGCAGATGCTGGAGAATCCAAGATAACGAAATGTGGAGCTGGATGAACACAGCAGGCCAAGCAGCATCTCAGGAGCACAGAAGCTGACGTTTCGGGCCTAGACCCTTCATCAGAGAGGGGGATGGGGTGAGGGTTCTGGAATAAATAGGGAGAGAGGGGGAGGTGAACCGAAGATGGAGAGTAAAGAAGATAGGTGGAGAGAGTATAGGTGGGGAGGTAGGGAGGGGATAGGTCAGTCCAGGCAAGACGGACAGGTCAAGGAGGTGGGATGAGGTTAGTAGGTAGGAAATGGAGGTGAGGCTTGAGGTGCCAGGAAGGGATGGGTGAGAGGAAGAACAGGTGAGGGAGGCAGAGACAGGCTGGGCTGGTTTTGGGATGCGGTGGGGGGAGGGGATGAGCTAGGCTGGTTGTGTAATGCAGTGGGAGTAGGGGACGAACTGGGCTGGTTTTGGGATGCGGTGGGGGAAGGGGAGATTTTGAAGGTGGTGAAGTCCACATTAATACCATTGGGCTGCAGGGTTCCCAACCGCCCAAAGAGGATCCCCCTCGTTCTCACACATCACCCCACCAACCTCCGGATACAACGCATCATCCTCCGACACTTCCGCCATCCACAATCCAACCCCACCACCCAAGGCATTTTTCCATCTCCACCCTTGTCTGCCTTCCGGAGAGACCACTCTCTCCGTGACTCCCTTGTTCACTCCACACTGTCCTCCAACCCCACCACACCTGGCACCTTCCCCTGCAACCGCAGGAAGTGCTACACTTGCCCCCACACCTCCTCCCTCACCCCCATCCCAGGCCCCAAGATGACTTTCCATATTAAGCAGAAGTTCATCTGCACATCTGCCAATGTGGTATACTGTATCCATTGTACCCGGTGTGGTCTCCTCTACATTGGGGAAACCAAGCAGAGGCTTGGGGACCACTTTGCAGAACACGTCCGCTCGGTTCACAATAAACAACTGCACCTCCCAGTCGCGAACCATTTTAACTCCCCCTCCCATTCTTCAGATGACATGTCCATCATAGGCCTCCTACAGTGCCACAATGATGCCACCCGAAGGTTGCAGGAACAGCAACTCATATTCCGCTTGGGAACCCTGCAGCCCAATGGTATCAGTGTGGACTTCACCAGCTTCAAAATCTCCCCTTGCCTCACCGCATCCCAAAACCAACCCAGTTCGTCCCCTCCCCCTACTGCATCCCAAAACCAGTCCTGCCTGCTCCGCTTCCCTAACCTGTTCTTCCTCTCACCCATCCCTTCCTCCCACCTCAAGCTGCACCCCCATTTCCTACCTACCACCTCATCCCACCTCCTTGACCTGTCCATCTTCCCTGGACTGACCTATCCCCTCTCTACCTCCTCACCTATACTCTCCTCTCTACTTGTCTTCTTTTCTCTCCATCTTCGGTCCGCCTCCCCCTCTCTCCCTATTTATTCCAGAACCCTCACCCCATCCCCCTGTCTGATGAAGGGTCTAGGCCCGAAACGTCAGCTTTTGTGCTCCTGAGATGCTGCTTGGCCTGCTGTGTTCATCCAGCTCCACACTTTATTATCCAGGACAAAATATACCTCTTAAAGTCACAATATTGTCACACCTCCCTCCTTTCAAAAACAATGAACAATCAAAATATAAAAATATTCATTTTTAAAACCTTTAGTCTTACACAATTAGTACACTAATTCCTCTGACTCTAAGCATGCAAACATTCACTTATACAGTTCATTCCAGTCTGTTTTGTTTCGCAACAGTGCATCTCCATCTTCTTTCATCGAAGTCGTGACAATGCATCAGCAATTACGTTCTCTCATCCTGCCACGTGTAATTTTCGATATTGAATGGCTGCAATAACACAATCAATTTAAACAGTCTGGAATGTTTATCCTTATTGTTTTCCAAAAATTTTACGACATTAAGATCAGTATATACAACAGTCTCAGACACATTACTGACAATATAAATGTTGAAATGTTGCAACGTCAACACCAAATTCAAGGTCTCCTGAATTGTGGAATATTTCTTTTGATGATTATTCAATTTTCTGGAAAAAATAGTCAATAGGTCTTTTTATTTTCTCATTGTCTTCTTGCAAAAGTACAGCACTGATACACACATCATTTGCATCAACAGCCACTTTGAAATGTTTCATGCAATTAGGTGTGACTCACACTGGATCAGTGGTTAACACAGCTTTCAGGTTGTCAAATGCCTTCTCGCATTCCTGCATCCACTGAAATTTTCTGTTCTTCTTCAACGAGTCAGTCAGTGGAGCAGCCAAACTGCTAAAATTCAGTATGAACTTTTGATAAAAACCACGCAGTCCCACTTCATCGAAGGTTTGGAAAACTCCTGAAGAACCTTTGTTTTCATATCCCATAGGACCATCTGTCCATATCCAATAACATGGCCCAGGTGAATGACTTGTGCATTTGTAACCGCGCTCTTAGTCAGGTTTATCACCATATTAGTGATAGACTTGGAACTGAGGATTTTTGCTCAATTTTTATCACCAAGCCTGCCTCCCGATGTTGATCAAATCATTCCAATAGACTTTCCAAATGTTTCTCCATTTGTGACTAAAAATCACCAGATCATGGATGAACACTGCACAATTGGGTAATTCCGAAATGACTTTATTTATTTCTTTGAAATATGGCTACTGTATTTTTCATATTAATGGCATAAACTTAAACTGGTACATTCCATTCAGCGTCACAAAAGCTGAAATTTCCTTCACTCTTTGAAATAAAGGTGCCTGTCAGTATCCTCTAATTTGAGATATAAGTTGTTTGTCCCACTTTCTCAATGCAGTCTTCCAAACATGGAATATTAAGGTGTGTTGGCTCTTCGAGCTGGTTTCTTGTTTCGCAGACATCTCTTTACCATGCTGGGTAACATCCTCAGTGCAGCCTCCAATGAAGCATTGGTGTGTTTTTCCGCCTAGTTTTTAAACTCTGGGGTCTAATTGAGCCTGATTGCCTCACTTCCGGTTTTCCTCCGTAGTGGAGTGTATGTGGGGTCGAGTTCAATGTGTTTATTAATAGCATGTTTTGTGAACTGCCATGCTTCTAAGAATTCCTGTTCTTGTCTCTGTCTAGCTTGTCCCATGATTTTGGTGTTGTCCCAGTCAAAATGGTGGTTCTGCTCGTCATTGTGGATTGAGATGAGTGAATACTGGTCATGTCTTTTCGTAGCCAGATGGTGTTCGTGTATTCTTGTTCGTTTCCTTCCTGTTTGTCCGACGTAATGTTTCTCACAGTCTCTGCAGGGGATCTTGTAGATGACGCTGGTCCTGTCTATGGCAGGGAGTGGGTCTTTAGTTCAGGTGGTCAGTTGTTGTAGGGTTGATGTGGGTTTGTGTGCCATTCTGATACCCAGCTGTCATAGGAGTCTTGTGGTGTATGAAGGAAAACCGGAAATGAGTTCAATCCAGCTCAACGGACCCCAGAGTTTAAAAACCAGGTGGGAAAACACACCGAAGCTTCATCGGAGGCTGCACTGAGGATGTTACCCAACATGGTACCGAAACATCTGCGAAACAAGAAGAGAGCTCAAACAATCAACCTCAACACACACAAGCCGAGCTACAAATCTATTCCAAAACCTTAGAAAAATGTGGAATCGGATATGAGTCAACTTTTGTAACTGCATTTTTTCGCAATACTGCACGCAATTGTTACTTATCAACAGTAACAGGGACCCGGGTTCGATTCCAGCCTCGGGCGACTGTCTGTGTGGAGTTTGCACATTCTCCCCGTGTCTGTGTGGGTTTCCTCCGGATGCTCTGGTTTCCTCCCACAGTCCAAAGATGTGCAGGCTAGGTGGACCAGCCATGCTAAATTGCCCATAGTGTTCAGGGGTGTGTGGGTTATCGCGGGATGGGTCTGGGTGGGATGCTTCAAGGGGCGGTGTGGACTTGTTGGGCCGAAGGGCCTGTTTCCACACTGTAGGGAATCTAATCTAATCTAATCTAGTTTTGTAATCATTACTATGGGTGAGCTCCATTTGCTGCTACTCACTTTGATTATATTGTTTTTGAGCATGCATGCATTCTCTTTTTGAACCTGTGCCAACTTTGGAGGGTTAAGTCTATAAAGGTGTCACTTAATTTAAAGAGCACTGTTTATATTTACATCATACATATTTCATATTAGTTCTTCACAGCTTATTCCCACATATTTCCCTGAGTGATTATCATTATTCTTTCAGGTCATTTCCCTTCTCCTCTATAAGGTGACTCCATAATATATCTGAATTTTTGAGAACTTCCTCATTTTTCAATTTAATTTGAGGAATGTCCAATTCAGAATCATCCAAACTTGGTTCATAACTCTGCGTTCTAACCAGTAAGACATTTTTTCTTTTGCAATCCTTCCTTATTAAAATGCCTTTTGAGTATATTCACAGGATGTACTCTGTGAGATTTCTTTCTATCTGGCGTCCTTATTAAATAATCCACACCTTACTCAATTTGCTTTCAATTTAATAAGCCCTACTAAATCTTGCCTTTAAGGGTTCAATGCCACTAGGAGTAACACTAACACTTTAACTCCATTAGTAAAACTGCAAAGTTTTGATTTCTTGTCTGCTTCCTGTTTCATCACATGCTGTGCCACTTCCAAATGCTGTCTGGCCGACTCACCCACTTGATTTAATATTTTCCTAAAATTTGACACATAGTCCAAATATGTACTTTCTGAACTCTGACACCAATTTCTCCTTAATTTCCTCTAGTAGTTCTCCTACCTCATGCTCAAAAACTAATTCAAATGGACTGATTTTCAGTGATTCATTATGTGCATCCCTAATTACAAGAATTACAAAAGAAATTTGTTTATCCCAATCCTCTGGATGGTCTTGATTGTAAGCTCTTAACATGGTCTTTCAAGTTTGATGTCATCAGTCTAATGCTCCATATGATTCTGGATAGCTAGAAGTAGGTTTGAAATTTTATCCCTGTGTCCATAACTTTCTTGAATAATTTTGATCTTTCATCTGATTGTATCACTACAGGTAGTCTGTATCTCGTAAAACAAATTGGGTAACTCTTCTACAATCCTTTTAGTTGTAATATGCATAATGGAATAGCCTCTGGGTATCTAGTAGAGGCATCTATTATGGTCAACAAATACTGGGTCTTACTTTTTGTGTTAGGTAGGGATCCTATGCAATCAATTCAGACTTTAGTAAAAGGGTCCTCAAATATGGGAATGGGCGTTGGGGGTTCTGATTTTATCATTATCTGAGGTTTCCAATTACCTGAAATGTATGCTATGTCCGGCAAAATTCAACCACATCCTTTTGCAGTCTAAGCCAATAAAAAATACTTTTGTTTGTTGGCTTGAGTTTTTTTTACTCCCAAATGATTTCCTGCGCTAAATCATGTGCTACCAACAACACCTCCTTTTTTTAACCAACCAGTAATTCAACTTCATGATCTGCCCATTTCTCATCTGGCTGAATGTGTGGTGGTCTCCATTTCCTCATCAAGACTTAATTTTTAAGAAAGTAACATTCTGAGATATATTCATCCTTTTCTTCTGTATATCACTTTTGAAATAATTTCTGAACTCCCTTCACCCTCCTCAATTTCTGAAGAAAGGTCCGACCTGAAATATCAATTTTCCTGTTCTTCTGATGCTGCCTGGCCTGCCATGTTCCTCCACCTCCACGTTTTGTAATCATGGCTTTGACCCTAACTTTTTTCTTTGTTAAAGGCAAGTGCCAGGCATTGCATTCTGGATGCAATCCAATTGGTCAAACTACCAGCTTTGAAGCAAAACACGCCTTAATCATACAATAAATTTAAAATACAACAAAAAACAAAAGAATTAGCTTAAATGTAACTACATCAAAATGCTTAACAAAATAATATACATTAACTACCACTCTGTCTATTAATAGTACATATAATTTACTAACCTCCAAGATTTTGGAGTATGTTTGTAGCTCATGTATGTTTGTGGGTGTTGTGGTTGGTTGGCTCGCCGAGCTGTTCATTGTTCCGTAGACGTTTCATTACCCTGTTGGGTAACAACATCAGTGCAGCTTCTGGTGAAGTGCTGTTGTGTTTTTCCCGCCTGGTTTTTAAACTCTGGAGTCCATTGAGATGGATCATCTCACTTTCAGTTTTCTGTCTTTACCTGTGCCTTTACACCCTTTCCAATGTGTTCCTAATGTAAGGTAGCGTGATGACTGTGTCAGGGCATGTAGTATCTTCATGGTGATGTTTGTGTAGGCATCTTCTGACCAAGTTTTTTGGATACCCAGTATGTTTGGAAACCTGGAAGAGGTATTCTTCTTTTTGCTACCTTATCACGCTACCGTCGGGACTAACCACAAGAATGCTACGACTGCTGGACATCAGAGTGGCGCACAAACCCACATCAACCCTACGACATCTGCTCACCCAAGCCACAGACCCACTTCCCACTATGGACAGGATCAACGTCACCTATAAGATTCCCTGCAGAGACTGTGACAAACACTACATCGGACAAACAGGAAGGAAATTAACAACACGGGTACATGAACACCAAATGGCTACAAAAAGATGCGACCAATACTCACTCACCTCTATCCACATGGATAAGGCAAACCACCAGTTTGACTGGGACAAAACCAAGATCCTGGGATAAGCAAAACAGAGACAGGCACGAGAATTTCTGGAAGCCTGGTATTCCATGCAGAAAGCCATCAACAAACAAATAGAACTCAACCCCATATACAGTCCACTACGAAGGAAAACTAGAAATGAGGTAATCCAGCTCAATGGACTCCAGAGTTTAAAAACCAGGCAGGAAAACACAACAGCACTTCATCGGAGGCTGCACTGATGATGTTACCCAACAGGGTAATGAAACATCTGCGGAACAACAAACCAGCTCGGCGAGCCAACCAACCACAATTACTAACCTCTGTATCAACCTTTCTTCATAAAAAATGACAAAATATACCTCTGTACACCATCGTATCATTACACGCCCTGAAGGACATTGCTGCTCATCTGGGTTTGTAATAGGAACTATCTAAAATGAAAACTATGCTTGACCAATCTCACTAATTTTCCTGTTACAGATACATCTGTACATGACAGTGAGAGATTTGGTCATGAAGATTAAGTCCTGCCTTCAAATTCATAATACCCTATATTATGTTGTGTGGTAATATCAAATGTACCAGGATGTCACCTGGGCTTGAGAGTTTCAATTATGAAGAGAGATTGCACAGATTGAGTTTGTTTTCCTCACACAGAGGAGATTGAGAGGGACATGATAGATTATAAAACTATAAGAAGCAGAGACAAGGGTAGACAGGAAGAAACTTTTCCTCTTGACAGAGGGAGCAATGACCAGGGACTTTGATTTAAGGTAAATAACATACGGCTTAGAGGATATGTGAAGGAAATCTTTTGTACCCATTGGGTGGTAAGAATCTGGGCCTTGCTACCTGTAAGGATGGTAAAGGCAGAAACCCTCAAACAGTTAAGAAGTGTTTGGATGTGCACTGTTATGTCAAGGTAGACAAAGATATGGGCTAAGTGATAGAAAATAGAATTAGAATAATGAAGGAATTGTTTTTGACCAGAGGAATCATGATGGGCAAAAGGACATTTTTTTTGCACTGTCGCTCTCTGATTCTATGACAGTCTGCTAAATGTGACAGTCTTTGATCAGATCTAGCAGTTCCATGCTATCAAAAGTACGGATGCTCATCTGTATCTAATTTAATTCACTCTACATGATCTTTAGAAACAGTTGGAGATACTGGATATTACAAAAACTATGAGTCCTGACAACTTTCTGGTAATAGCATAAAGACTTGTGCATGAAAACTTGCTGTACCCTAACCAAACTATTTCTGTACAACAACCACACTGTAGATTTACCTACAATATGTAGACCACAGCAATTTAAGACGGCAGCTCACCACCACCTTAATATGAAATGTTGCCCAGGTATGTCCTGTACACAAAAAGTAGGACCCATTGAACCAGCCAATGACTGCCCCATCAGTATACTTTTGATCATCAGCAAAATGGTGGAAGGTGTCATCTACAGTGCTATTAAGCAGCACCTGCTCAGCAATAACCTGGTCACTGATGCTCAGCTTGGGTTCCATGAAGGCCACTCAGTTCCTGACCTCATTACAGCCTTGTTTCAAACATGGACAAAAGAGCTGAATTCCAAAAGTAGTGTAAGAGTGACTGCCCTTAATATCATGGCCACATTTAACTGTGGATGGCATCAAGGAACTGTAGCAAAACAGGAGTTAATGGGAATGAGGGACAAAGGTCTCCACTGGTTAGAGTCATACTGCACACAAAAGGAAATGGTTGTATTTGTTGGAGATCTGTTATTTCAGCCTAGGACTATTTTGCTGGAGCCTCAGGATAGTCTCCTGAGCCTAACCTCCTTCAACTCCTTCATCAATGACCTTCCCTCCATTGTAAAGTCAGAAGTGAGGATGTTTGCTGATGATTGCACAACATTCAGAATTATTCATAACTCCTCAGATACTGAAGCTGTCCATGCTCAAGACATGAACAGTATTCAAGCTTGTGCTGAAAAGAGGCAAGAAACAATTATGCCATATAAATGAGCCAACTTCAATCAGAAACAATCTAACCACCATACCTTGATATGCAACGGTATTGCTTCATTGAGTCCCACACTAAAAGTTCCCAGAACCAACATCTTATGGGGTTACCACTTAACAGAAATGGAACTGAACTACCCATACAAAGATAAGGTCAGAAACTAGAAATTCTGCAGTGAGTAACTCACCTCCTGGCTCCTCAACGCCTATCACCACCTACAAGTCATAAGCGAGGAATGTGATGGAAGACTCCCCACTTTCCAAAATGAGTGCAACTCCAACAACAGTCAATAAGCTTGACACTAACCAGGACAAAGCCCATTTGATTCACTCTACATTCACAAATGCTAACACTTAGTAGCAGCAGTGCATACCATCTACAAGATGCACAGCAAAAATCCTTAGACAGCACCTTCCAAACCCAAGGCAACCACCATCTAGAAAGACGAGGGCAGTAGATACAGAGGAAGATCACCATCTGCAAGTTTCCCTCCAAACCAATCATCACACCGCCCTACCCCCCCCCCCCCCCCCCCCCCCCATCCTGACTTGGAACTATATTGCCATTCCTTCAGAATAGCTTTATCCAAGTCCTGGGATTTTTTCCTTACCAGATGTGAGTCTACCGACAACACATAGACCATAGCAGTTCAAGAAAGCAGCTCATCACCACCTCAAGAGCAGCTAGGGGCAGATAATTAATACTGGCCCAGCCAGCAATGCACATGTTCCTTGAGTGTTTTTTTTAGAAAAGAGCTTCATAGAAAGTTTCATAACATTCTCCAGTTCACTGCCAGATATTGCAAGGTCCAAATCTCCTTCTAAAGCTCTAACTGTCAGTTGGCTCTGTGCATGAGCTGTCCAATTTCCTTCCAGCTCACTAGTCACATGTAAATGAGGCCCAGGCTTAAAGCCAATAATAATTTTAAACAATGTGTGCACTCTACCTGCCAACTGCCTATTATACATCTCAAATTAAAATGAACTTCACTGTATTAAATGCCTGAGAAGATAAATGAGCATATTTTAAATTCAGTAAACATTGCCCTGCAATGTAAAACAATTTCTCAAAAACTGGGCAATTAAGTAATAATTTGATTTATCGATAAGTTTTTACAGATAACTTTGACTCCTCTCCAACGTTGCCATTAGATTCATATACATCTTCTTGGCTTGGCATGGATGAAGCAATAGACCTTGCGGTAATGGATATTTTGTCAGAATCACGTTTACACTCGCTGACTGAGGCTACAGTTTCTTTCGTTGACAGCATCAACGCAAAAAAAAGTAGTCGCAACCTCACTCACTGACCACTTTTTTTTAAGTTTTAAACACCTTCGGAAAAGAAAACTATCTTTCTCTCAAGCTGAATTGTCAGCTTATTCCGAGCAGTTGCAATATGGAACTGCAATCAATTGAAACCGGTAGAACATGGGATTGGGGGCTGTTTGAAAAGTTCAACTGACAATATTACTTCATATTTTTGATTGGTCATGAGTTTGAGGCAGAATAATTTTCGAATGAACTGTTGGTTTTAGCGAGGAGCACGTTGACATGTTTTAATATTGTCAACGTTTCCAAAGGTGGAATATAACCCAAAGAAAGTTGAAATATAGGTTTTGAAAGCAAAAAGCTCTAGAATTGTGCTGTAAATTTAACATGATTACAAAGCAGAAATATACAAACCGATTTATGTTAGAGATGCGCTCAAGTAACCGGCGAACACAAAAGCTTACGTACAGTCAATAAGTTTGAAAAGTCTTGAGTCAAGGAAGGGAGTGATTGAAAGTTCAAGTAGAACATTAGCTAGACTGAGTTTTTTTTTAAGTTATTAACACAAGAATAACAATTAAGATAAGGGGAACAGTTTGAGCACTTTAACCTGTATTTCGGCAGATTTTTTTTGCTGTCGAACAAGAGCCTTGAACTTTGCTTATGAACAATCTGCCTCTAGAGCGAACCATAATCGCATATGGGAGACCCGTCGAAGCTTTGAATTATTTATACCAAAACTAATGGGCAATCGTTCTTCCAAAATGTGACCGAATGAGACTTCTTTCAAGAGAAAGTGTTACCCTGGATATTATGCAGAGTCGCGGTCGGAAATCCCTGATGCCGAAGCCAGTATCTTAGTTACAGTCAGGGGCAGGGACAGACCAAGACTCGCCTACCGGACAGCATCTGGCAGATAGATCCGAAATGAACGGCTTTTGTTAAGACATGTACTGTAATGCAATTGGAATATGCTTTAAACCCCTTATTATTTGCAAGATAGTTAAGTACCCCGTGTTGCATTGCTTGAATGTTGTGAAGATTTGATATATAAGGTATTGATCAAATATAAACATTTCAAGAGTTGACACTTTTTTTTGGTCGGAATTTTACCAGAACAAGCTAATTCCATGCTGTTTTAGAAGTGGTGTTTTCTTTCCAACGATCAATCGACAAATGCCAATTTCTGAAGCGGATATCTTAATAATATTATTCCTACTTATTCGAAAGACGCTCGAGGTGAGAGGGCCGGATGGTATTGATGCAGTTTTTTTTACCCAAAGTTTAATTCACTGTGGGTACTATGTAAAATCAGAACTGGTTCGTCCCGTTACTGGTGTTGTAGGGTGATGTCAATTTACAAAAGTCCAACAGTTTAATCCAGGCTTCTAGCATTTCTCAATATTTGGTCACAATAGAACACAGGATGATCGAGAAATCTTAGAGAGTCTGATCTGGTCTCCGTCTCCGACTGACTGTTTCAATCGCCTTAATCAAAACTCAATTTACTTGTTGCCTCTAGAAATGTCTTGTTTCAGTTATCCTTCCAGAATTGCTGTTAGAATGAGATTCTAGTTGCTCTGGATGGGTCATTTTTCACATTTTATGCTTTTAATTTATCCAGTACTTTTCATGCTATTAGAATGGAAATTTTTTAAAAAAGAGAATTTAAAAAGAAAGATTCAAGGAGTTGGCCTCTGAATCAAGCAGCAAATTTTGTTAGAATTAATACACTCAAGACATCGAAGATTCAAAGAGTTGGCCTCTGAATCAAGCAGCAAATTTTGTTAAAATTAATACACTCAAACATCGATTGGTTTGACCCAAATTTCATGCATGAACTGAACCATTTCTTCAAATCACTGTCATCATTGGTCGAATTAATGGATAACTCCACTGAACGAAATACGTATTAAGGTAAAACTACTGGCAATGTTATGAAACAAAAATATAGCATTAAGTAGTGTTAAGAACTGTCGGCCAGGCTCTACCTATGCATATTTGATCATTGCTACGAGTGTACGGCACGCGTACATTATTTCAATTTGATTAATGCAGGTACAATGACAGTTTAGGACAAAGTTCGACTTTCAGGAGCAGGTGCAGTTCAATGGCAGGCTTTACACCTGCTCTTTTACAGCCTTACCTCATTTACTTAGTTTAAATTATTGAATATATTGTTCCCTCGTCTTATTGTAAAGTTTAACCGAAGGGCGCAAGTCTTCCCTGATACCTCAACAGATTCATCTTTACGAATGTTTTCTAACATTTTGTTTTACGTATTTCCAACAGTAAACGTTGCAACTAAAACTTGATTAAATCAAAATTTACTTTAAATGACAGCTCGACCTGATAATTTTTCCCGATAATAAAACTCTTTCGGCAGGATTTATTTTAGGTTGATTTGTTCATGCTGGAATGTTGAATTTAACGTCGTTGCCCCTTTACTATGATCTGTTTTGAACTTCAAGAATCCTTATAAAATGCAAAATTATCTGCTGAATCTATTTATGTTCCTGTATATTCTAAATTAGGGAGAATAATTCTTCGCAAAGCAATAAAAACAAATTACACAAATATGATTTACAAATCCACATTTTATTCAAAAAATAAAGTACATTTTCATTTTACATGAAACAAAGCTTTTCAAAATGTGTCGAATCAATTTCATTCTTATTATAACGTGGTGATTGAGTGCCTGAACCTGTGCTTCTCACATCCTGGAAGAATATGTCATACTTTAAAACATACAACAATATTTACGATGTGACCTTAATCTGCCAAATAAAGGGTTTGAAAAAAAAATGAAAAACATATTTCAACAGTGTAGATTGTTCCGCTGCTCTAAACTGCATACCAACTGGTACTTTCCCTCTGCATATCTCTGGACTCAAATGCTGTATTTTTTTTTAAAGTGCAACAACCCATCTCATTGTGAGCAAAAATGATATCATAGATAATGGGAACTGCAGATGCTGGAGAATCCGAGATAACAAAGTGTGGAGCTGGATGAACACCGCAGACCAAGCAGCATCTTAAGAGCACAAAAGCTGATGTTTCGGGCCCAATCCGTTCATCAGAAAAGCCTTTTCTGAACAAAAATGAAATCAACGCATTGAAATTTACAAAAATATATGATCTCGCATTCTCTACGTTAGAAAAATACAGTTGGTGTCAAAGTTCATGAGGTTCCACCCCTAACTGGCTTTCCGCGCCACCGGGGCATGAGAGAGATCGGAAAAGTGTTCTGAGCGTTGGTAGAGTAGAGTGTCTGCGTGTCCCTCCTCCCAGTCGCTGTAATGAGAGTGAGGAGAAGATTCTCCATCGCTGCGACTAGAAATCACTTTACTCTCATTTCTGATCGATTTGCAAGGAGAGAGTAACTTCAAGCGCTGGGCTGCAGGTCCTGTGTCCCCGGTACTGTCGGAAATAACCGTTGGAGAGCCCTTGGGGATGTTAGGAGAGCATGCACTGGTTGGGGTTTGCAAACTGCAGCGATTCGTAGGGCAGAGTTTATTGTTAGCTACTTTAACATTTGGGCAGTCGGGTAGCGAACTGCCAGCACCTAGGCTCTGCTGGCTCACATTCTGCAGAAGCTCAGTCAATTCAGCTATATAGATCTGTGCCATCTGCAGTGTTTCGTATTTGGAAAGTTTCTTGTCATTGTCGAAAGCTGGAATGACGCTCCGTAGCTCATCAAACGCATGATTCAAGCCGTGCATCCTCTTCCTTTCGCGTGCATTTGCAGCGAGTCGTCGGTGCTTGGGTGCCTCCGCTAGTTGCTTGCTTGTCGCTTTAGCCTGGCCTTTCACACCACAAAGCTCGCTGGCTTGCACTGCAGCCTGTGGGGGCAGTTTGGGTATGATGTTGGCTAGACCTCCCTGCGAGACCTGCTGGTGACACCGAGGCGCGATGCTTCCTGCGGGGGAGCAGTAGGAGTGAGGAGAGAGTGGACAGCTGGCCGGGAAAGCAGGCGAGAGCCAGACGCATGGCTCGGTGCCGGCGAGGCGTGCGGCGTTGTCTGGGTCACTGGGGGGCACCTCGCCGGGATCTGGCGGAGACTCTTGCATCAGCCAGCGCGCGGCGGCAAGTTTCCGAAGGTGGGACATGTCGAGTGTGGAGAGTGGGTGGGGAAGGGGAGGGTAAGTATGGAGGGGGGTGGAGTGGTTGGTTAGGGCGAGTTACGGGTGTTTGGCAGGACAGTTCAGCCCAGCGAAGCCTGACCACCGTCAATTAGCTGTCACTTTGGCGGCTGGCGTGGGCGGCTTTTATAAACACGGTGGACCAATCAGCACTGGCGCGTGCTCCTGACCAATCAGCGGCTTTGGGTGACGCGTGTCGCTCACGTGCAGGCGACCAATCAAGACGCGCCGCCTGCCCCCCCCCACGGCCCCGCCCTCCCAAATAATAGATAAGGGGGCGGTCCCCTAACCGCCATACCGGGACAGTGAGCACGCGCAGTACGGGGCGCGCGATACCCGGCGCCTGGCGCGTGTCTGTCACATTCCCCAGAGCCCACTCTTGCCCGAAGGGTTTTCTTGTTTCTTTTTGCATTCCTACGAAACTAATTCCACCTCCATATTCACTGTACAGTCCACTGGACCCAATCTATGCATTTTGTTATTTTTCGGCTTCATGCCATCGAAGAAGTTAGCCTGGTTATACCTCAACTGGGCTCCAACTCACTGCATGAGTGACCGCTCCATTTTTTATCATATGGCTCTCATCTGTCTTTTTTTTAAAAATCCCTCAATCAAAACCAAAAGAGCGCTTTTTCACTTGTCAACAAGAAATGATTAGGTGAGATAAATGAATGGACCTTGTCAGGACATAATATTCACGATTAAACAAATGCAAAGCACTGCGGATGTTGTGAAGCTGAAACAAACGCAGAAGGTGCTGGAGAAACATTGTAGATTGGCAACCTCTGTGAGGAGAGAAACAAAGTTAACGTTTCGAGTCCGACGCCACTCTTCCTGGGAGCTGAACCAATGTTAAACAAAAAGTTGCTGTCAATCTTCCAGTTGTGCCCAGTAGTCGAAACTCCATTCTTGATTCTAGCATGCAATCGGTGGTGATCATGCGAGAAAAGGAGACAGTCATGTACAATACTGAGAATGTCCATTCCACACAGCGATGCCAAATACTACTCTCGTGGAAGCGACGAGAGGAATGGCGTGAGGGGCATCGATAGGGACTTCGGTAAATGAGTTTATAATGTAAAGGTTTTTGAAATGGCTCGCTGCAATTAGATGTTATAAGTCTAGGTTAGCTTATAACGCTTTGTAACTTATGCTTATCGAATTTTTCTAGGTAAATAGAATGTGATATATAAGCTAGCATTTATTTTCAAGCACTATCATTGTGAAGATTACTCTTTGCTTCATCAGTCTACCAACTCTTTGAAGAAGTGCTACTGTTTAAGAGGTTTTTTCTTATTTGTCTTCTTGCTCAATTGAGTTTTGATAAAAATTTAAACTCAGCATCATTAATCAAATGCAACTGAAATAATGCGTTGACACCGACAAACCCTTCAAATGCCGCATCAAACACGTTGTAATCTTTTTGAATGCAGTAATAGATTGTCATCAAAATTATCAGGTCGCTCACATTACATAACTTTTAATAAGTTAGCTGCATGATTTACACGAGTCACCATTAACAATTTCATTGCTGTACAGTCATCTGTTAATATACTCAATATTTGGATTGAAAAGGATATTATATACTTCAGTAATCATGACAATTATTATCCTATTATGTAGTGTCGGCACAAATGTAGTGTTACGGCTGTCTAGCTTCCTATTATCAAACATTAAACCTTTCGCAAGTTTCTGGCTCAGCAAATACAAGGTTGGATTTTGCGGTCAGGAGCGAAGCCACAACGTTCAATGCAGACGTCAAAGAAGGAATGAATAAGGATTCAGCTACCTCCTTGTTTTTCACCAAATACAGCCTAAATCTGGTGCCAAGTCAACGGGATCTCCAAGTGTCCGGCAGTAGTGCGGGAGTAAGCAGGCAAGCAGCCCATCACACTGACACGATTCCTGTTCCAGAAAACTAGAAAATTAAAGGTTGGCAGCCTCCATTATTAATTTGTGTTTTCAGGTAGAGAAATGACTGATAATAACTGAATTAAGATAGATCCCAAATATTGTCAACAAACTTTCGCTTTATTTTAGTACGGAATTATTTTATGATAATGAACGATTTTGACCCTCCTAAATACAGAAGTAATTTTTCAGGGTGCGCGACGGCGTGTTGTTTCAATTATGAATATGATAATTCATTAGAATCCCAATTTCGTTGCCAAAGTTTTTACAGCAAGATTGCCCATACAAAAGTGGAAGTTTCCAGCAGTTCATACTTTCTTTGGGAAAAGCATTTTGTGGGAAGCTCACATTTTCCAGTGAGGAGCACAATCTCTGCGAGTTCCTTCTGGATTTTCATGTGATCGAGTTCATGTGCAAACTAAAGTTGCTGTCTGTTTCATAGATGACGGCGGTTGTTAACAGTGTTGCTTCTCACGGGCAACTAGGGACGGGAAATAAATGCTGGCCCAGCCCGCGACACCATGACTCACTAGCGAATTAAAAAGGGAAAATTAGGGCTATTTTATTTCGTTCATTGCAAACATGTTCTACACGCGTCATTTCAACTAAGAGAGTTGATAACTTTTAATTATGTAAAAGATGGATAGCTTTGATTTTTCCATGGTCAAATCTCAAAATTATAACCAAGAACCTTATATCATTTTACTTTGTGTTTTTGATTTGAATTTGAAACCTGATTGTTTGGATTTAAATCTGTCAATTTTGGAAATTTATTCAAGACTTGGATTAGGCATTTTCTTGCTCTAATGCCTAATTTCAATCTCTAATTCATATAGTTCTATGGACAAGAAGATTAAACATTTTAATCAATAGACTAGCAATTTATATTAAAACATTGCGACTTAGAATAGAATTGTTCTGGAAGAATAGCATAAGAAAGACTATATTTGTATTTCACTTTATGGTATTAGTGAATTTGAAGTTATCTGATGGTACATCCTTTGTACAAAATATCTTTTTATTAGAAGACAGAGCAATCCAACAACCAAGTCAAATAGCCAAGGACACCCAATGTGTATACACACTGGCAAGCTAAACTGTTGACACTTTTTATATATTTTGGTTTTTAATCTGCAGTTGATCACACAATCATAAAACAAAGTTGGTTAATCATTTACCTAACTCATAAATTTGCAAAAAATGTATCTATTCATGCAATTATACACCTGGTGCAATTATGCATAATCTGCCTTGCTGTGTTTTTTTAGATATTGACATTCAAAACTTTAAAATTGCTATTGGTCTGGTCACAGGCTGAACCATATATTTCTTGCAAAGTAAGTTTTAGGCGAACAGTTCTTTTTAAAGCAAAATGGTAATGAAATTTTTAAAAAAGTAAAAAGAAGGAAGCAACAATAATGAGATTAATATCAGATATCTTTTTAATACAACCTTCACACTCAAAACACATATGAAATATGATAATTTACAATTGTATTAGATGTTACTTCCCAATCTTATTTTAAAAAAGCACAAGCATAATAATTAAAATATATTGCTAAAAATAAACCTAATTAATAAATACAGTTACGTGCACAAAGTGAAGTAACCACATATACTCCAATACATTGACACAACTACAGTAAACTGTGGAACAATTTAATTCTACTATATCTAAAACAAGGCAATAATCTCATGTGCCAACTCATCTTATAATCTTTCTTGTCATAAATCTTTCTTGATACAAGAACATTTCAGTAAAAACACTGATTTAAATATATTATTTTGCAACATCTTTTAATTTTCTGAACATTTGGCACAATAGCATAACAAATCTCTGGTAGGATTATAAGGAAATATGAAAAATGAGTGATTTAACTTATAGAAAGTTACATAAATAGAGGAAAAGAAAGATTGATTTAAGAGACAGAAAAGAAACAAGAAGAATAATGTATTTTGTCAGTAAATAAAACCTACTCTACTCTTAAAGAGATCCTTATACTGGATTAGGTAAACCTTACCTTTCCTGGAGAATTATTAAAAATTATTGAGGTAAACTTTATACTGTTCAAAATTATTTGAAATCTGATATGCCAAGATGTCATGCCCAGGAAGGTACACGAATAATAAAACATCTTGGACAACAACTATCAATTTTTGTCTATTTAACAGATTATGTGCAGTGCTTGAATTTGCACTCTGGTTTAGATGTAAATAATGGTCATGTGATAAGGGTCTAGGCCTGAAACATCAGCTTTTGTGCTCCTGAGATGCTGCTTGGCCTGCTGTGTTCATCCAGCTTCACACTTTGTTATCTTGGATTCTCCAGCATATGCAGTTCCCATTATCACTGATACAATTTTAACCTCACTGCGAAGCCTCTTCCCAGGATGCCTAATCTGAAGAAGTTACCCCCCTACCTCCGGACCAACCTCAGGGAATCTCCTCTCTGATGAAGGGTCTAGGCCCGAAACATCAGCTTTTGTGTTCCTGAGATGCTGCTTGGCCTGCTGTGTTCATCCAGCTTCACACTTCGTTATCTTAAATAATGGTCATAATTGTTAACCTCATTGGCCTTAATTTTATGCTTTCTTGCTGGCAAGATTTGTTTTTAATACTTTCACAGGATGAGGGCATCACCAAGGCAGCATTTATTGCCCACAGGGCAGTTAAGAGTCAACCACATTTTGATGCAGGACAAAGTAAGGTTGGCAGTTTCCTTCCCTAAAGGACATTAGTGAGCCAGATGGATTTTTCCAACAATCAGCTCATGGTCACCATTAGATTTTTCATTCCAGATTTTTTTTAAAATCCAAATTCCACCAGTTGCATTGGCAGAATTTGAACCAGGTCCCCCAGAACATTATCTGGACCGCTGGATTAACAGTCCTGGCGATAATACCACTGGCCGTTACCTCCCCATTGAAGGTGTGTGAATCATTTAAAATCCATCAGGGTTTTTTCCTTTCACCTACCTACCCATTTCCCAACCTGTCTGAACTTTCACAAAAGATGGAGGAGGTATCAGGTGGCCCACCCATGGGCCTGTTGTGGGGTGGAGAGAACTGCTTCATGTCTGAAGCCTGGCACCTTCAGTTGTGCAAGTTAGCATTGGGCAAAAGACAGGAAGCAGCAATGTGGGACTACCCTGAGCCCATTACAGGCACATTCCTAAAGATAAATCTCTACTTGAACCTTTACCCTGGCCTCTTTATGCTGATTAGCTTTATTAGTTTTGAGGGAGATCAGCAATAAATTCAAAACTAGGAAGGATTGTTAAGGAAGAAAAGGATAATCACCGACTTCAAGAGAACAGAGGCTGGAAAGGGTGGTCATTCATATGGTACAGTACATGAAATTTAATGCAAAGAAATGACAAATGGAAGCTTAAGGAGAAGGAATAAAAGGGTACAATTCCAATTAGGGTACAGCAATTGAGATTGACTGGGAATACATACACATAAATCATTGAAGGTGGAATGCCAGGTTGAGAAGGGGTTAAAAAGTCATATGGGATTCCAGGTTTTACATAAAGTAGTGCAAAGTGCATGAGCAAGTAACTCAATATAAACCTTTATAATAAAACACTATTTTTTTCAAGTGGTGTACTCTGGCCAATTCTAAAACCCCATTTTATTAAGTAAATTAAACTTTAGGCAGGGTGCAGAAAATATTTTCATAAATTGTTCCACGGATGAGGGATTCCAAATTCCTGAATTCCTTGCAGAAAATTGAGAAGATGTTTTTGTCCAGTGAGTGATTAGGATCTGGAATACTGTGCCTTAAGATAGAGTCAATCATGCCTTTCAAAAAGGTATTGGAAAACACTAAAAAAACAATTGCAGAGCTGTAGGGAAAAGGCTGGGTGTGGCACTGGTTGATGTGCTTCTACAGTGTACTGGCATGGGAATGATTGACCAAATGACCTCCTTCTTTGCATGCCTTCCAACATGATTCTGAGCGCTATATGAATGTTTAATTTATGAATTCTAAGAGCTGCTAAGCCAAAATATTCTTCATGAAGATTAGGCATGGTGACATCCACATTGAAAAAAAAGATTCCCATGCATTCAATTTGCAGATGATACAAAACTTGGCAAAGTATTAGTGCTATGGATAATAACATACTCCAAGGAGATACAGGCAGACTGGTGAAATCAAAATACACAAGAGCTGATGCTGAACGATGTAGGCAAATATTAAGTGTTGCACATTGGACGGAATACATGGAGAGAGAAATTAATCTAAATGATATTACTTTGAGACAACATTAGCAGTGGGATCTAGCAATTCACATTTATAAATATTTGGACATGGCAGAACAACTTGATCTGCTAATTAAGAAAGGACATGGGATATAGAGCACCATATTTAGAGATGTTAAACTCAAAGATGGTGCAACTACATGTGTCAAAGAGCATATCAGGAAAGTAACTTTGTTGATCCAGGACAAGATCCAAGGCAGAATCCAAAGGGATTCATGGGTGACACACCCACAATGACTGTGAGGGGATTTAACTGCCACAACTAACATTACAGTCACGAAGCTGAAGAAAGTTTTCACTTTGAAAGTTGATAAGTGTGGGTTTCTTAACATGTAGCTTGATAATCTCTAAATATGCATTTCAGATAGCTAGGGTCATTTATAAGCTCATGTTCAAGAAAAATATGGTATGTTGTGGGCAAACTTTTATGGATTTACTCATGGTAATCTGCAACTGTAATTTCCCAGTCTTATTTACCACAATCTGCATGTTCATATACCTGCAATGTAACTCTGATTCAGACTCCATTCATTTACCCCCTTACTCTAAATGCACCTATTAACCTGCTACTTCTAAGCTAATGCAAGCTGTACCTTCAAATGTTTTTTTGAATCCTAACGTTTCCTTTTACTATTTTTTTCTTGATTCTGACACCCCTACACAGTTAGTTTAAAGCTTTTGCAACAATACTAGCTAAATACCCTTCAAAGAACTTAGTCACAACTCTGTTCAGGTGCAATCTGTGCAGCTTGTGAAGGTGTCACTTTCCACTGAGCCAATCTCACAGTTCCAGGAACCTAAAGCCTACCCTCTGCACCATCTTTCTAGCCACACATGCATCTGTCTTATCTTGTAGTCACTTGCATGTGTCACTGGAAATAATCTGGAGATTACTACATTTGAGATACTGTTTGCTGCTGTTCTACCTAACTCCCTAAATTCTGAGATAATGGGAACTGCAGATGCTGGAGAATTCCAAGATAGTAAAATGTGAGGCTGGATGAACACAGCAGGCCAAGCAGCATCTCAGGAGCACAAAAGCTGACGTTTCGGGCCTAGACCCTTCATCAGAGCTTATTATTATCCCTAAATTCTGAGTTCAGGATAAGATTCCCTTTCCAACCTAAGTCATTGATACCACTGTGGACTATGATCTCTGACTTTTCCCCCCTCACATCAGAACTGAGGAAGGGTTATCAGATCCAAAACGTTAACTCTTTTTTTCCTTCACAGATGTTGCCAGACCTGCTGAGCTTTTCCAGCCACTTTGTTTTTGTTCCTGATTTACAGCATCCGCAGTCCTTTGGGTTTTTATGAGGTCATGTACCATTTTGGAATCACGTTGATGGTCAGAGAAATGCTTGTCTGTTCTCTTAACTGAGGAATTGCTTATCACTGCCATTTCTCATTTCTTACTCTCCCTCCTCTCCTATATAGCTGAGGCGCTCATGGTGCCAAAAAGCATGGATCTGACTACACTCCCTTGAAGAATAAACACCTTCATCAGCTTCAAAGAAAAGAAAATCAATTTGTGAAGGGCCTCCTGGGATTCCTGCACTGTCTTGTTTCTTTTGGCCCACTTGGTGGTCACTCATTCCTTTCCTTCTTCAAAGCCCTTAAACTGCAGTGTGACCATGTCTCTGAACATATAATCCATGTAACTCTGAGCCTCATCACAGTGCCCAAAGTGTTTCCAGCTGCTGCCTGATCTCCAATATCACAATAACTTGCCATACATCATAAGCTATGAATTCTACTCAACCAATGTGTGCAGCTATGTGTTAAACTTGACCTTACTTAATCTCGCTTACTTAGTCTAAACTTAATTCCCTTACATTAACTTTAATCTATTTCCGTTACACAATTTTCTTATTTGCATTATTTTATTATGGTGGAACTGACTTTCATCTATTCCTGATAACAAAATGAAGAGCTGGATGAACACAGCAGGACAAGCAGCATCTTAGGAGAACAAAAGCTGACATTTCAGGCCTAGACCCTTCATCAGAAATGGGGGAGGGAGAGAGGGTTCTGAAATAAATAGGGGGAGAGGGGGAGGCAGATCGAAGATGGATAGAGGCAGTGGGAGAGAGATCCCCTGTGGTTTGTCTGGAGGGTGGAGGGTAACGTCTTCAGGTTAGGCATCCCTAGAAGAGGCTTCACAGTGAGGTTAAAATTATATCAGAGCTAATAGGAACTGCAGATGCTGGAGAGTCTGAAATAACAAAGTGTGGAGCTGGATGAACACAGCAGACCAAGCAGCATCTTAGGAGCAGAAAAGCCGCTGTTTGGGGCCTACACCCTTCATCAGAAATGAGGGAGGGAGAGAGGGTTCTGAAATAAATAGGGAGAGAGGGGGAGGCACTTATTCCTGTTGTTTCTAAGTTAATTTCAAAGAAGCACACTTTTCTAATCATGAACGAATCAACCCAGCAATTCTACATTGATTTTTTGTTCTTGATTTGGGTGATCTCCTTAAGCTGCCTCCTTCCTTGCGGCTTTTTTGAAGATGAAGTGCAGGGACCTCAATTCTTTGGCATCGTTTTATCCTCTACTCTCTCCTCTCTTGCTGCTGTGTTGAACATGAAGTCTGTAGAGGATTCAGATGAAAACTTCAGAAAGGTAGTCAGGAGAAAAATGCTGATGGGCATGTGCAACAAAATATTTGATGCATCGCAAAACATCCCAGAAAACCTGTTTTCTGTCAGAGAGCAGTGAGAGGTCCAGCATCATTCTGATGCAAAAAAAGCAGCAAAGCAATATCTGAATTTCAGACTGAAACCATTATAGCTGTGGGCTACAATGTGCAAAGAATGTTGCAGTAGTTCAGAAATTGTCTTTCAACAGTTAATGAGGATTGCAGAAACACCGCCTAAGGAGCGTGACAGTGATATCATGGAGCATCGACCTGCTATTCCTTCTGAAGAAGACAGAAATTAACTTCGGAGCTACTCTGTCATGGCCCTCCTGTCACCCATCAGCCCATGCAGACTGTTCTTGCTCTGGTTGAGATGGTACAGTCAGCAGCCAGGCCTTCTAGATCTAAGACTGCTCAAAATATCCTCCAACGCCATCTGCATTCTCTTCTACTGTAGACAGCTGCTAATAGATTCCACAAAACTGCTGGGTAGATTTTTATATGATTTTTGTTTTATTTTTATTAATAAAACTTTATTTTTAAATTTGTTTTGAAATGTTTGTTTTATGATGGTTTTTTTTGCATTGTGGCCAAATGAACGTCTTGATGTTCAGTGACAGAGCCAGGGTAAGATGTAGTATTGTTGACAAATGTAAAATTGGGGACTGCTGTTAATAGTTTCACCCTCGAATGAGTACTTCATGAACATCTTGGCTGAAAGGGGTCATGAAGCTTTCTCCTATTATCCTCATCCTGCTTCTGCTCTTCAGATATTTGCTGTATAGCTGTTGGAAATGTTGTGTCCTCCTAATGGTGAAGTTGTGCAGCATGCAGCAAACCACCATGAATTTGGAGATCCACTCAGCAGAGCACTACATGCAGCGAAAACATTGTTTCAGCTCACCAATAACCTGCTCCGTCATATTTTGTCGGTTTGCATGCCGTACACATGTGCACGTGTTTCTATACTTATCAATCATTTGAAACAAAAACGGAAATTGCTTGAGAAACTCAGCAGGTCTAGCAGCACCTGTAGAGAGAAAACAGAGTTAACTTTTCAGGTCCAGTGATCCTTCTTCACCTGGCATACATGCTGAAGATGGGATAGGCAAAGTGGGGAGAAGCAAATTATTGGTGGAGATTGAGCCCGGAGAGAGAACACCAATTGGGCAGAATGGGTAATGGTCAGCTTGAAAGAATCATGAGCTGCTAATGGGGGCCATTAGTAGCTGACAATGGCTTGATTGTGGTAGCAGCCCATGTAATGACAAGGCCTGGTTTGTGGGATTGGGAGAAGGATATGGGAAAAGGTACACAGGGCTAAAATTACTGAACTCAATATTAAGAGCTGAAGACTGCAGGGTCTGCAAATGGAAAATGACATTACTGTTCTTCCAGCTTGCACTGAGCTTTGCTGGAGCAGCACAGCGAGCCAGAGACAGAGACATTGGTCAGGAAACATGGCAGCATGTTGAAATGGCAAGAAATCGAAAGCTCAGGGACATTTTTGTGGACAGCAGCCATTTGGTCAGTGTATGGCTCTGTTGCCGAGTAGCAACCTTCGGTTTACTGAGATTTCTCCAACACGGGTGGTACAGCAGAATATTGCTAAATAAAGACATCATGATGGTTAGTAGGATAACAGCATTCAGGGATGGAGTGAAGACTTGTAGCTTAGGTGCTGGTAGTAGATGGGTGAGTTTGCTGAGCTGGGAGGTTTGTTAGCAGATGTTTCCTCCCCTTACTAGGTGACATCCTCAGTGCTGTGGAGCCTCCTGTGAAGCATTGTTGTCTAGTAGGCTGCTATCAAGCCTCCCAGTTCGGCGAACACATCAATATCTACAGGATAGCATCGATATGCATGATGTACTGCCTGTGGTCAGGCATCACCTGGAAGCCCTTTCAGTTCTGGTGCAGGACAGAGTTGAAATGCAGCATCGGCAGAACAACCTGCATGCTGGCAATGGCACCCTTCACCATGAGGAAACTTGTAATTGTAGCAAAATGATTGTGGTTGTTCCATCTTCTTCTTTCTGACTAAAAAAAAGCATGAAACATAATTAGCTCTCTTTGAATGGAGAACATTAGAGAACCCCATCATTCATGGCAGACTGAGTTGTATATATCTCGTGCTGAAGCCTAGAAACAAATAGCTGCATAAAGGTTCATACGTACAGTCAGGTCAATAGCAACAAGCTATGCAGTCTTTGGCCCTCCTCTAAGGCTGTAGTTGTAATTGCAACATGACAAATTTCAGTGAGAAAATTATTATTGAAGCATAGACATTTCACACACTATCCACTCAGCTTAGGCAGCAGAATTGTCCTTTGAACACCATAGAAAGATGTGATTTCTTTTTTAAAACCCTTCTCCTCATTTTCCACCCTCACCAGGCAACTTGTTAATCCTCCACGGTCTCTGTTCATTCTCCAAATACTGTCCTAACTGAGAGAAATGTTTATGGGTAAACCTGGGAACAAATAGCTTGGCCAGAGGCCTTGAAGTCAGATAAAAATTCTTAAGCACTTACCACTTGCTATAGACTTTTGTGACTTGGGCTACGAAGGAAGCACTAAATGTTTATGAAATCATAACAACGGAAGAAATCAACAAATATCTTAACTGTAAGTAGTTGAAGATTGCTTTAAATAGTATTTGCAAGGGAGTAGAAAATCTGTTCAACACAGCAAGGTTAAAAAAAAGTGCATTAACGACTGTATTGAATTCCAAAATGGTACTGCTGACATTGAATTAGCTTTGTATGATGTTTAATATCATAATCTGCCTACTCTGCATTTGTCTGGTTGTGTTTTAATGCCCTCCAGTATGATGTCTGGTACAATTCACCCCAAAAGTACACATGTGCTCACTATAGATGCTAGCTTGGAGATTTAAAGGCACTCATAGCAAAACAGACAATCAAACCCAATTTCTTGCACAAGACAATAAAATGTGAGGCTGGATGAACACAGCAGGCCCAGCAGCAATCCAGGAGCACAAAAGCTGACGTTTCGGGCTTAGACCCTTCATCAGAGATGGGGATAGGGTGAGGATTCTGGAATAAATAGGGAGAGAGGGGGAGGCGGACCGAAGATGGAGAGAAAGGAAGATAGGTGGAGAGGAGAGTATAGGTTGGGAGGTGGGGAGGGGATAGGTCAGCCCAGGGAAGACGGACAGGTCAAGGAGGTGGGATGAGGTCAGTAGGTAGGAAATGGAGGTGCAGCTTGGGGTAGGAGGAAGGGATAGGTGAGAGGAAGAGCCGGTTAGGGAAGCAGAGACAAGTTGGACTGATTTTGGGATGCAGTGGGTGGAGGGGAAGAGCTGGGCTGGTTGTGTGGTGCAGTGTGGGGAGGGGACGAACTGGGCTGGTTTTGGGATGTGGTGGGGGAAGGGGAGATTTTGAAGCTGGTGAAGTCCACATTGATACCATTGGGCTGCAGGGTTCCCAAGCGGAATATGAGTTGCTGTTCCTGCAACCTTCGGGTGGCATCATTGTGGCACTGCAGGAGGCCCATGATGGAGATGTCATCTAAAGAATGGGAGGGGGAGTGGAAATGGTTTGCGACTGGGAGGCGCAGTTGTGCCCTTCCTCCCACGCCAAGCTGCACCTCCATCTCCTACCTACTAACCTCATCCAACCTCCTTGACCTGTCCGTCTTCCCTGGACTGACCTATCCCCTCCCCACCTCCCCACCTATATTCTCCTCTCCACCTATCTTACTTTCTCTCCATCTTCGGTCTGCCTCCCCCTCTCTCCCTATTTATTCCAGAACCCTCACCCCATCCCCATCTCTGATGAAGGGTCTAGGCCCGAAACGTCAGCTTTTGTGCTCCTGAGATGCTGCTGGGCCTGCTGTGTTCATCCAGCCTCACATTTTATTGTCTTGGATTCTCCAGCATCTGCAGCTCCCATTATCACTGTACAATTTCTTGCACAGCTTGTTTTGGTGAGGCTTGTTAATCTTGAATTGAATATGGTTTCTCACTGTTTTTTTGCCCTGCTCACACACACCACGGATGCCTTGTTGTTGGCTCCTCACTGGATGCAAAGGATTAGAGCAAGTCTCCACTCAAAAGACAACAAAAATGTTCTGGACAATTGTCGGAAAGATGAAAAGTGAGCACTGCTTCTTTGTCACTGACTATAAAATGTGGCATATATGTTATAATCTTTATCTGATTAAGATACTATGCACTGTTAAAGTGCACACCCACCATATTTTGAACACAGGTACCAATTAGCAGCTTTTAATATAAACACTATAGAAAGTAATAATTATGTACTAGAAAAATATTTTTGGGCTATATTCTGATAGATTGTGGAATTTACTGTGCATAAAGATGAATGTCTTGGCTACTTTCTTACAAGAACAATTCTTTTTATATTTATATTGATTAATGTTCTTATAAAATGATGTTACTCTGAAATGCTACTTTTAAGGAGCTGTTTTTAGTGTGATTTCAATAAGAATCTCTTGTATGCAAAATAAATGAAAATTCTAAATCATGCTACCGTTGCATTCAGTATAAAATGGTAACAAGGGATTGATTAGGGCCCACTAAGAGCCACAGTGATAATTTGTGCGTGGAGCCAGAAGACCTATACAGGGTTCTAAATGAATACTTTGGGTCAGTGCTCACTAATAAGAGAGATAATGCTGTAGAAATCATAGAGAAGGTCTGTGAAAGAATTAAAGAAATTAGAATAGACCCAAAGGGGGTTCTGAGTGGTCTGGCAGCAGATAACTAGATAGATATCCAAGGCCAGATGAAATTTTATTGAGTGAGGCAAGGGAGGAAATAACAGTAGCACCTGCAAAGATTTGCAATTCCCCTCCAACTACAGGAGAGGTGCTGGAGGATTAGAGGACATACAATGCAATACCATTATTAATGAAGGGAGCAAGGGATAAACCAGGAAACTACAGGGCAGTCAGTCTAATCTAAGGGGTAGAAAAACTATTGGAAGCAGTTCCGAGGGAGAAAATTGATCTGCATTTGGAGACCCAGGAATTAATAAAGAAAAGTCAGAATGTTTTATTCAGGAGATGCATATCTGACCAAATTGATTGAATTTTTCTTAAGAGTTGACTAGATCTTTAGATGAGAGCAATGCACTTAACATTCTAGTTGGATTTCATGATGTGTTGGTGCCAGTGTTGGACTGGGGTGGACAAAGTCAGAAGTCACATAACGCTCAGTTACAGTCCAACAGTTTTATTTGAAATAAAAAGCATCTAGAGCACGGCTCCTTTGGCAGGTGAAGTGGAGGGAAGCACAAATACAAGCACGTAACACGACATAGAAGCACAAACACAAACACGTACACAGAATATATAGGCAAAGGGATAATGTTAAGTTAATTCCAGGTAATTAAGAATGTCAACATGTAAGTACAAATAGTGAGTGGAGTGTTGAGTGTTGACAGGCTAAATAACAAGTCTTTGTAGGTAATCAAAAGTGTCAAATGTTGTCAGTAAATTGTCAACAGCTGAATAACAAGTAAAGGGATTAGCTATGAACTGATTACTTCAGGAAAGAGATATTTACAAAATTTAAAAATAAGGTGATGCTAGACACTAACCAAATGGCTGGAATAACATGATAGGTATCAGATTTAGAAGATGAGGGTCTAAGCAAAGTAATAAGTAATCCAAATATCAAGATGATGCTGAGTTCTGAAGAAGGGTCATCGGACCCGAAACATTAACTCTGAGATTTTTTTCTTCACAGATGCTGCCAGACCTCCTGACCTTTTCCACCATATTCTATTTTTGATCCAGATGATGCTATCAAAACAGGACGTAAGATTTTACAAACTTGTTATTCAGTCTGCCAATACTCCACTCACACTATTTGTACTTATCTTTTGAGACATTTAATTACCTCGAATTATCTTCCCGTTATCTTTCTGACTATATATTCTGTGCCTGTCTGCTTTCCTCTACTTCACCGTGATGTGGAGATGCGAATGTTGGACTGGGGTGGACAAAGTTAGAAGTCAGCTGATGAAGGGGCAGCACTTTGAAAGCTTGTGACTTCACATAAACTTGTTGGACAATCACCTGGTGAGTGATAATGGGAACTGCAGATGCTGGAAAATCCAAGATAACGAAGTGTGGAGCTGGATGAACACAGCAGGCCAAGCAGCATCTCAGGAGCACAAAAGCTGATGTTTCGGGCCTAGACCCTTCATCAGAGAGGATGATGAAGGGTCTAGGCCCGAAACATCAGCTTTTGTGCTCCTGAGATGCTGCTTGGCCTGCTGTGTTCTTCCAGCTCCACACTTTCTTATCTTGGACAATCACCTGGTGTTGTGTTACTTCTGGCTTTCTCCATTTCGCCTGATGAAGGAGCAGCACTCGGGAAGATTGTGATTTCAAGTATACCTGTCTAACTGCAACCTGATGTCATATGACTTCTGACTTAGTTGACTCCAGGAGAATTTTTGATAAGGTCACGAATGGGAGACTAATAACAATGGGAAGAGCCATGGGATCCAAGGAAATTTAACAAATTCAATCCACAGCTGAGTAGATGAAAGCAAAGGGTGATGATTGGGTTTCTTTTCATTATGTTTGGAAGGCTGTGTTAAATGAGGTTCCATAGGGGATAGGGTTGGGGACATTACAGTTTGTGGTTAGTACAAATGATTTAGACTTCAGTGTAGGATGGTTGATCTTTAAGTTCACAGACAGCACAGAAATTGGTGGGATGGTTTCTTTTGTTTCTTTATTTATTCACGGGACGAGGGCATCTTTGGCTGGGCAGCATTTATTGGCCATCCCTAAGTGCCCAGAGAACAGTTGAGAATCAACCACATTGCTGTGGGTCTGGAGTCATATGTAGGTCAGACCAGGTGAAGATGGCAGTTTCCTTCCCAAAGGTCATTAGTGCACCAGATGGGTTTTTCCGACAATTGACAATGGATTTGTGGCATCATTAGATTCTTAATTCCAGATATTTATTGAATTCAAATTCCACCATCTGCCATGATGGGATTCAAACTCAGGTCCCCAGAACATTGTCTGGGTCTCTGGATTAATAGTCCAGCAATAATACCATTAGACCATCACCTCCCCCTAATTGTGGGGGAGGATTAATTTATATAGGAGGATATAAGTGGGCTGGGCAAATAGACTAATCAGTGCCAAATGGAATTCAATCTGGATAAATGTGAGGTCATACACTTGGGGCAGGACAGGCTAGGAAAGGGAATACATGATGCATAATAGGACTCTGGGAAGCACTCAGGATCAGGGAGATCTTGGTGTACATGCACACCAGTCCGTTAAGGTTGAAGGACATGCAAATAAAGCGGTTAAGATGGTATATGTGCCGTTATTAGTTGAGGTATAGAGTTTAAGAGCAGGGAGGTTCTGTTAGAACATAAATGTAAACATATAAAATTTTGTTTAGTCCACAGCTAAAGTATTACGTGCAGTTCTAGAATCCGCATTATAGGAGGGATGTGATAGCACTGGAGAGAGTGCAGACGAGATTATCCAGGATGTTGCCTGAACTGGAGAGTCTCAGTTATGAAAGAGATTGGACAGACTGAGGTTGCTTTCCTTACAGCAGAGGAGATTGAGAGGGGATGTGATTGAAATATGTAAAATTATGACAAGCATAGATAAGGTAGAAATGTTTCTCCCTGATGGAGGGACAAATGACTAGGGGAATAAATTTATGGTAAGGAGCACAAGGATGAGAGGAGATGTGAGGAAAACCCTTTTCACCCAGTGGTTAGTGGCAATCTGGAACTCACTACCTGTAAGAAGACAGAGTCAGAAACCCTCAAAACATTTAAGAAGGAATTAGATGTTCACTTGTAATGCCAAGGCATACCAGGTTATGGGCCAAGTGCTGGAAAGTGAAATTAGAGCTGTTAGATGGCTATTTTTGACTGGCATAAATACAATGGGCTGAAGAATCATTTTCTATGCCGTAGATCTCTATTATTGAAAAAACATGAAGTCTCTACAGTCCTACTGGACCAAAGGGCTGCACTCCCGTTACAGAGGGAAAGGAGTTGTGATAATTTAAGGGACATTGTACCTCATGTGAGTGGAGTGAATGGGAAGGAGATCCTGTCTATCTTCATACGTCAGTCCTTCCTACTCAAGAATTATTCTGGTAAATCATTGTTTAACTCCTCCTTGGCCAAAAATTTATTAGTCAGATAGTGAGACCAAAACTGCATGGAAACAGAATAATTTTGTGAATCACCCTCTTCAATGTCTGTAGGCCATCTGGTGTAAGAAGATGAATAAACTGTTAGGAATAAAGTTTGATGATTTTGATCCAGTGACAATGAAAGAAAGGCACTAGAATTTCAATTTTAGATGGTGTGTGGCCTGTAGGTTAGGTTGCAGGTGCGGATGTACCCATTTACCTACTATCCTAGTCCTTTCAAGTGGTAGAGGTCACAGGTTTGGAAGAAACTGTTGAAGGACACCTGGCAAGTTGCTGCAATACAACTTGTTAATGGTACACACTGCTATTACTGCGCATTTGGTGTGGACAGAATAAAGGTTTATGTTTGTAGATGAGATGCCAATAAAGTGGGTGGCTTTATCTGGGATGGTTTGAGCTTTAAGAATTTTGTTGGGTCTACACTCATCCAACCAAGTAGAAAATATTTCATCAAATTCCTGACTTGTGCCTTGTAGCTTTGCAGAGTCAGGAAGCAAGTTAATTGCTCAGAGTTCCCAGCATCAGACTTACTCTTATTATTTATACGGCTACTCAGTTACAATTTTTATCAATGATAAGGATGTTGATGATAGGGTATTTAGTGATGGTAATAATTCTAAATGTCAACACAAGATGGCTCAATTCCCTATTGTCAGAAAAGCCCTTGCCAGACACTTACGTGATGAAAATGTTACTGCCAGTTATCAGTCCAAGTCTGAATGCTGACCAGATCTTGCTGCATGATTGACATGGAGGGCATCAGTATCAAGAGTTACAAATAGTGCCAATTATTGTGCAATCATCAGCAAATTTATCCACATCTGCCTTTATGAAAGAAGGAAGGTCATTGCTGAAAAACCTTTCAGCCTAGGACACTATCCTCAGGAACTCTTGCAACAACATACTTTTATTCCTATTTGTAAGATTCCATTCTCTGTCTGCTGCCATTAATATTCCTATGTACGAAAACTGCCAAATGATAATCTGCTGACCTTGGTGAGGCATTGTAACTTTTCACGAGATGCTGATAAAGAGTCACATGGTTGATTGACATCCATGATTTTTCAGCACGCATTTTAAAATAGTTGATAGATGGAGGTGACCTTCTGGTAACAAATCAGAGTTTGGTGTGGTGGGTTGGGGGGAATAGGGGAGAGGGTGAAATTGGTGATGATGATTGGGAAATCTCAGAAGAATCAACTTGTGAGTCATGCCACAACTGTAGGACCACCTTCAAAGGCTCCTCCAATCTTGGGAACTGGTCTGCTGTCCTCACAGGATGGAGTTAGCAGACACATCCACTTAACTAGTTACCATCTCAATAATCACCCACTGCATCTTTGTATTCTCTTTTTGCTGCCAGGCAGGTAACCAACTGAGAAAATTGACAGTTGATAATCTTCTGAACTCGGCTAGGAAATGTAACTTTTCACGACAAGCTGATAAAGAGTGACATGTTTGATTCACTTTCATAATTTTTCAGCACGCATTGTAAAATAGCTGTTAGATGTGGCAATTAATCATTAGAATATCTCCCATATAGGTAAGAGTACAATATAGGTAGAGTATAATAACTATATTTAGTTTTTTTTGAAGTAGAATGCAGCCACAGTGAAATTTAGTGCAAATTATATAATTCGGATATAATGTGAATACCACAGAATTAGAAAGGATATACATTATTGTTGTTAAAATTCCTCACTTTGTATTTTGTAAAGAGATATACTTCTCTATTTCTATATCTTTCTTTGACAAGTATCAGAGGTTTATATTCTGGTTAGATATAGCTTAAACAGACTTTTTAAACTTACTAATGTGCCTAATGAATCTTGGTCACTTATGGAAAGCATAGAAACATTCCATACTCACAAGTTATTAACTTAATTTAAGCAATAAATATCATGTGGCATTGTGATATGGGCTACAGTAGTGCATATAATTTTAATAATTAAGAGAATGTAAAGAAAGCTAAAATACAACTAAACTAGTTCATAATCCTCAAGGGCATTTTAGCAAATCAGCTATGTAATTTTAAAATCACATCAGTAATACAGCACATTTTTGAGAAAACTATATTATCATGTTTTAATTTCAAATCGATACTGTATATTGCAAGAAGAAAAAAAATAGCAGAAGTAACTTGATATATGACATGAATAATAATGTGGGCACTACTTAAAATGATTGCCAAGGGTGTGAACTGAATGTTGGATACATTTGCAATTTATTCTTATTAATGCTCAGTCTGTGCCGTTCATTTGTGATGGTATTTTCAATATATATTTTTAGTGTTATTGTTAAGAAACAGAGGCCTTTTTTTCCAAAATTTGTTTCCTTTCTTTTCATAATTAATTTCAGAATGAGTGGTGAGAAAATGCAGTTCTAACATTACTGGTTTTGGCTGAGATTTGACACAAATATATTGAAATAAGGAGCAAAAATAGTAGAAATCAAAAATGCAATAGATATATGTTAATGACACACATTCTTCATTTAAAAAGCATTTATAATAGATTTATGTGATAGTCAGAGGCAAACACATACCAGGAAAGTGTAATAAAAGATGTTATTTAAAATACATAAGGAGGAATATGAGAGCACATAAGAGGCAATAATAAGAACAGTTCACTAATTGGGCATACAGTAACACAATTATGAAAAGAGAATAAAAGAGTGCTTAGCAGCATTATGGAAAGGTGTTCTAATAACATTTTTAAGCTGTTAGGGCACTGTTGTACTCCTCTCCAGTCCATACGCCATTGGTTTTACATTCATATAAGCAACAACAATTTCAGATCAGGTATTTTAACAAATGCAAACTTATAGTCTTACAGCAGTAGTACAACATTCTAAGAGGTCTATATTTCACATAATGGTTTTGTAGGCCTCTCAAAAGAATGAAAGCATCACAAAATGAGCATGTTAACATTACATGTTCCTAATATAATTGCAAGTACTTCTCACAGTCTTCACTCTTTGGAGAAGGTGAATGAAATTAACTATTTCAAACAAAGTTCCATTGTGCTGTCTACATTTATTACCAACAAGCAATATAATGATTTGAACATGTTACAAATTAATGAAGGTTAATTCTTCATTTACACTTCCAACTACTTGTGTTTGCTATAACGTGACAAGGCTTTTTATCCCCCCCCTCACATCACTTCCAAGGGAGTTGACAGGAAAATTAGTTTGCAAATTAACACATCAGTTTTCTACACATGTCAATTACTTGTCCTAGTCATATGAAATTAATGCACATATTTTGTCACACAGTTTGGAGTTTCATTAATATCTGAAAATATATCAGTCACACAAAGAAACATAGGAAGGGAGGGAGGCAATTTATCAAATAGAATCTGTTCTACCATTCAGTGAGCTCATTGGATGATCTGTAATCTATTCCTCACACTTGCCCCTTATCTCTGCATACCTTTGGTTATCAAAAAAAAATTTCAAATTTAATATGATTTATTGGTTTAGCATCAGCTGCTATTCCTGGGAAAAAGTTGCAACCTCCAAACAACCTTTTGTGTGCAGACATCCTAACTTTGCTGCTGAAAATCTGGCTTTAATTCTTCAGCTTTGTCCCTTAATTTTAGGTTCTGTAATCAACAGGAATAACTATCCTCCATTTAGCCTATCAATTTACTTTAATATCTTGTCAATTTTGATTATCTCAGTCCTTACATTGCCAAATTCTAGGGATTATTCCATATATTTATTAATACCAAAGGTGATGGAATAAAGAGCTATATGTAAAAATTGTTGATGATATATAGTGTTAAGTGGCATTGTAAACTGTTTAAATTGAAGTGTAACATTGGAAGTAAAATTCAAACATTAATGGGGAATAGATTTGAAAGTCAGAAGGGGTGAGGTTATCCACTTTGGACCTGAAAGTACAGAGCAGAATAAATCCTAAAAGATGGAATGCTAGAAATAGTGGAAGTCCAAGGAGACGGAGAGCTTCATATACAGAGATCATTATAATGTGATGGACAAGTACAGAAAACAATTAAAAGCACAACTGGATTACTGGGTTCTATATCTAGATAACTAATACATGGGAATTTAGAAGGTATACACTAGGCATACAAAGATCTAGTCAGAAAGTGCCTGGATTACTTTATATAAATACTAGTCACAACAGCTTACGAAGGATAAATTAACCTAGGTTGAGTGCATTAGAATGATACTTGTACTCCAGCAGTTAAATTAAAACAATGTTTTCATATTTGGCCACATTGAAATCCAGTTGCAACATGTTTAATAATTTAATTAAATCATAACATTACACTTTTGATTATATTGCTTTCAATATTGTCATCTTAGTCATCGGCAAACTTGATATGTAGCTATCTATCACATCATCTAAATCATTTTTATATATGGAGGAAGTGTTAGGGTCACAGAACAGATATTTGTAGGATAACATTTTGTCACATCCCACAAATAGAGGATGAGACCACTGTTCTTACTTCCTTTATTCTGCCATTCGTTACAATTCCAAATTTGTCTTCAATATCAATAGCTTCAATTCTAGTTTACTTTATCTTATAAGAGACTTTGTTAAGCATGCTTTAATGTCCATATTATATCAATTTTATCCCTGGACATTGATATTTTTGAAGAGGTGAATGAAGTAGTGGATAAGACAATCAGGTTCATCAGGAATGAACTATCTTCTATACATCTTCTTCTTTCCAAAATGTTCAGTTAGTCTAACTTAAATAATACATTCCAGGAGGGAAAACTTTGACCAAGCAATGGCTGCTTAAAGCAGCACTATGCCGTTGGTAAACATCAGTGTGGGCTATTACCTATATCATTCACATTTCATTTTCCTTTGATATCGAAGATAAAAGCCACAAGGGTTAGGCAGGTAACAGGTCACAGCATTGCCCATAGTGCTGCAAGCCTCAGGAAATGGAAGGAAGTGGTAGTATGTGAGATATTGCTCCTTATTAACTTTCCAGTTACAAATTAGAATCATAGAGTCATAGAGATGTGCAGCACGGAAACAGACCCTTCAGCCCAACTCATCCATGCTAATCAGGTATCATAAATTAGTCTAGTCTCATTGCTAGAATTTGGCCCATATTGCTCTAATCCTTTACTATTCATACACCCATCCAGACACTTTTCAAATGTTGCAATTGTATCAATCTCCACCATTTCCACTGGCAGCTTATTCTATACACACACCACCCTCTGTGTGAAAAGGGACATTAAGTTCCTTTTAAATCTTTTTCCTCTTACCTTCAACCTGTGCCCTTTAGTTTTGGACTCCCCTACCCTGGGAATAAACCTTACCTATTCACCCAGCCCATGCCCCTCATGATTTTATAAACTTCTATCAGGTCATCTCTCAGCCTCTGTTGCACTGGGGAAAACAGTCCCAGCCTATTCAGCCTTTCCCTGCAGCTTAAACCCTCCAATCCTGGCAATGTCCTTGTAAATCTTTTCTGAACCTTCCAAGTTTAACAATCTCTTTCCTAAAGCAGAGAGACCAGAATTGAATGCAATATTCCAAAAATGGCCTCATCAATGTCTTGTACAGCCACACATGACCTCCCAACTCCTATACTCTATGCACTGGCCAATAAAGGCAAGCATATCAAACACCTTCTTCAATACCCTGCTCACCTGCAACCCCAGTTTCATGAGCTATGAACCTGCACTCCAAGGCCTCTATGTTCAGCAACATTCTCCAGGTCCTCACAATTAAGTGTACAAATCCTGGCCTGATATGCCTTCCCAAAATGATACACCTCATATTTACCTAGATTAAACTCCATCTGCCACTACTGGCCCATTGACCAATCTGATCAAGGCCCCACTGTACTCTGACGTAACCATTTTCACTGTCCACTACACCACTTCTCAGCTAAATAATTTTGGAATCCATTGTCATCCTTAATCACGTTTCTTAAATTGTGGGCTGCTGTGCAAATTTCCTATCGAAAACAATAGTACCTGAATTGAGAGAATTTAGAAGAATGTAGTTTGGATATCTGCAAAAAATGTTTTTTGAAACCTTGGCATGAAAACTATTTGATTCTAGTTTATGCCACTCTTTAGTGCAATTCTTTTACCTATTAGTATCATTCTGCTTTGGTTACTTTTAATGACTTTCTTTCTCTGATTAAATTTAGCTTCCTTAAAATATCAAACATGCTATCCTCCTCGTAAATCATTTCAAAGCCAAGTCAAAATTTGTCCACACCTGACATTACAAATCCTTTTATAAAATTCTGTACTTTTCATCGTAAACAAGTACAAGTCATAAACACTGGGTTGCTATACCTTGCCTTCTTACAGTAAAGTTAACATGTTGTTTGTTTAGAATTCCAAAATAGGAATTGAAGTTTGTGTGTAGGATGGAGCCAATGATTATTTTAGACAAAATTATGATCTTTGATAGCAATTTTCATACTTAAAATTAAAATAAAATACTAAGAATTTCAAGCACTGTTTTACCATTGCTACGAAGCTAAAACCTTCTCAACCGAGTCCAACATTGGAGTATTATATATCAGGTCATTTACAGCTGGGTTGTTTTTTTTTACTACTCTTGTAATGGTCATAACAGAAACAAATATTAGGGGTCAGTTTATTTTAAGTAGTCAATATTGTACATTTTAAAATCATTTGAAGTTTATAAGGAGATTGACAGTAAATCATATGACGCAAAATTATAGCTCAAGCGTCTGAATAATCCAACACAGTTTGTTTAATCTCTTACACAAAAGGATGCTGCCCCCTAGCTAGTCCATACAATTTTATCATCAGATACAATATTGAGCTGCTTATACTATCTTGAGCATGGGTAAAAAAAAATACGTATTATCGCGGAAACATCTTTTTATACAGGAGCAGAATTTCAGCAAATTATGCACTAGATTACTTAATGACCTTAAATTGTGCTTCATAGAAAAAATTTCTAAAAATTCTCAAAAAAGTATACAGACTAAAAAAATGACCACCTCATTTGGTGCTGCAAGTTAATAATGAGCATTAGACTTTGCAATTTTATTTTACTCATAATATGGTGAAACTAATGTTATACAATTTATATTTTAATGTATTTGTTGCTATAAAATTGATAAATGTAACACTGTTTCTATTACCTTCTCTAAAGTGCATTATTTTGTACCATCATAGAGCCAATGTAATATACATTTTTCTAGATTGAAGCATTTCAGATAGACATAAGTAACTAAGCAGCACATGTTCCACACAAAACTTTTTTTTCAGTATGCCACAAAAAGAATACCTTCTTATTATCTCAATAACCTCAAATATCTTCAGAGATAATTAGTTCTGATATTAAGACAGCATCTTTCTGACTGTCATCTTTTCTTCTTATATTCATACTTTTTTGATTGATTTTATTTGTTTCTTTAATTTCTAATAATTTGACTTCATTTTGGTGAACGTTCTTATTGACATAGTCTACTTAATATTGAAAGATGAGTTTGAGATTAGGCACTTCCTCAGTTTGGCATTATTTCCCCTTGCTTTTGTATGTATCTTGATGGTCAAGATTACAGCAGTACTCATGGAGGTCTCGGAAGGTCATCTGTCCACTCTTTTTGAGCTGCAAATGATTGGTAGGGTCGGATGAAATGGAAAATAAAGAGAAGAATGGAACTAAACCTGGGATGAAAATGTATACATTCATACATTGTAAAATTAAATGGCAAATTTGCTGTAACAATATGAGAGTTCTACTGTTTTAAGAATTGTGTGGGATCAAGTAGAACATGCATGTGATTGTTAATCTTCTGAACAATGCAATCAGATTGATTCAACAAGACTTATAACTGCACATGGCAAATCCTTCTGAAAAGAAGTTCACTTACAATATTGAGAAACTCACATTTCTTAGGGCTGTACTTAATTAGGATCAGAGGAAGGAAGAAGGACTGCTACAATCTCTCTCATTTTGTGATGTGCATACATATTGTGTAGTTTGTTGACCAGCTGTGCCACTCAGTGGCAATCCAGATGAAGTCTTAGCTGATAAGCTACATGTGCTTGTCCTCCGCATCTGGTCAGGTATGAAGGTTGACATTGTCAAATTAGTGTTCCTGAAATCACTATATTGTTCTCGATTTTCACCAGTTGGCATTATAGATAGTTCAAATGAATTCAAGTCTACAAATGATGGTGAAAATTTAACAGAGCTCTCATTGACTTTAGAGAAATCATCTGTTTGTTTCTGGAACTGATCGATTTCAATTTCGTTGTCCTCCTGCATACAGAGGGAAACAAAGCAAAAAATTACTTTAACATTAAATAATTAAAATAATTTAGAATAATCAATTAAAAAATATTAAACATATCCAGAGTTCTGTAGTTTTGGAAAAGGAGAAATGATTCTTAAGTGATAAGTATGATGCAGACAGTTCTCAGATTTTGTTTGGGAGGGAGTCTATAAAATGCACCTTTTTAACCTCAGTATATATAATTTACCAAACCAAGGCATTGAATTTTGGATGGATAAAGTTCAGTTTTATAAGGGTTCATGTAATGAACACAAACAGTGGTTGGAATATTGGAAAAATAGAGATTCTGGGTGCATAGAGGAAGAGTATTTCCCCAGCTGAAATCTCCAGGCAAATTATTCTCATAATTAGAAGTTGGTCATGTATTACTGATGGGTGAAGAATGTCATTCTCTTGGAGGGATAGGACATAACTGATTGAAACTATCCTGGCCATAAGATGGTGAAGATGCAGTTGAACGTCAAGTGTGCATCAACATACATGCACCTTATATGCATTTGGATATCTAGAGGCATGAATTTCTCTATTGGACAGAACCTAATTGGGACAGCACTTCACCCCAATTAGTTTTACCTACAATGAGGTGCAAATGCATTCAGATAGGCTTCCTGGCACCTGCAAACAAGAGGGTTTGCTCAACTTTCAATGTTATATAAATTGATGGCTAAAGTTTATCCTGGTATTAAGATTCTGAAATTTTGACTCCCACCCAATTAGGCTCCCCGGCCATGTTTATTCATGCCTGCTATAAAGACTTCCATCCACTGTTTCAACATTAAGTAAACAATGTGTACATCATGAATGTTTGAGAAATATCAAAAGAGTAGCTTTAAACAGGTTGAAAGTGCTGAAAGTCTAAAATTTCCCTCAGAATCCGTGAACTGTACTCTGTGGTCTGTCATGAAACAGGGAAGATTAACAAGGAAATGGAAATCCTGTTGAAAAAAGTCATTGTTCAGTGAGAAGTTTCTGCAAACTGGAAACTGCCAAAAAGTGGGCTTAATATTAGGCACCAACTTTGGGGAGGAAAACAGGTGTCCACCTGTAATGAGGAGTATCCGACCATCAGTTCAGTATACACCATCAGCCTACCTGCCCAGTTCTGCCATGATTTTACAGATGGTGGATGTTGAGCCCACCTGCAGATCAAATAAAGCTCCAAACTTTTTCTTCCCATGGCAACCTTTTCCCCTTCCTTGCCCAACATGTCCCTCCACCTTCCTTGCTTGAACTTGGCAGCCCAGCCCCGCTGAGAACCCAAACCTACCTGGGATTGGGGTTCTTCCTCCTGGGCCTTTTGCAATTCTGGCATTAGCCACCAATCCTGATGTTGAACAGTGCTGCTGGCCTAGATAAGAGGAGACAGGATTTCTTACTGCAATTGGATGGCGGGCTCACCTCACTAATTAAAGGGTGTCACATGAAAAATAATTGTGCTGTGCTAAAGCAAGGGTGCAATTGCCCTCAAACATTAAGCTGGGGTGACCACAGCCAACCTCCAAGATATAATCATGTCCATTGTTGCTCTTTCTAAGGGTAATTAAGTCATATCAGAGAGCTGGAGACTCATAGCCTAATTTCCTTAGTTGAAAAACTAATAAACATAGAACTGTACAGTACTGGAACAAGCTTTTCAACCCATTTAGCTGTGCCAAATATGACACCAAATGAAACTTATTCCTTCTTCCAGCCCTTTATCCATATCCCTCCATTCTTTGCATATTCACATGCTTCTCTAAAAGTCTCTTAAAGACCCTTATTGTAGCTGCCTCCACCATCACTCCTGGTAGCATGTTCCCCACTCCTTCCACTGTTAATGTAAAAAGCTCACCCCTCACATCTCCTTTGAACTTGTCCCTCTCACCTTAAATGCATGTCCCCTTGTTTTAGACATATCAACTCTGAAAAAGATTCTGACCATCAACCCTATCTATGCATCTCACAATTTTATAGACCTCTATCACATCTCCCCTCAACCTCTGCTGCCCCAGAGAAGTCAGCATGAGTTTTTCTCGCATCACCTTATAGTTCTTGCCCTCTAATCCAAGCAGCATCCTGATAAACCTCTTCTGTGCCCTCTTTAAAACCTCCAAATCCTTCCTGCAATGTGGCAGCCAGAATTGACCACAGTACTCTAATTGTGGCCTAACCAAAGTCTTATAAAGCTCCAAAATGCCATCCTGGCTCTTGTACTCAATTCCCTGACCAAGAAACGCAAGCATGCCATATGCCTTCTTCACCATCCTATATGCGTGCATGACTACTTTCAGGGAGCTATGGACATCAACTGTAAGATCCCTCTGTATATCAATGCAGTTTGGGTCCCACCATTGACTATATACTTCTTCTTTACATTTGATTAGCTTGAGTACAGCAGCTCACACTTACGTGAATTAAACTCTATCTGCCATTTCTCTACCCATATCTGCAAATGACCTATATCCCAATGTATCCTTTGAGAACCTTCTACACTATTTGTAACTCCACTGATCTTTGTATCGTCTGCAAACTTACTGACCCACCCATCTACATTTTCATTCAAGTAATTTATATAGATCACATACAGTAGAGATCCCAGTACAGGAACACTACAAGCCACGGACCTCCAGCCTGAGAAACAACCTTCCACCACTATCCTCTGCCTTCCATGAGCAAGCCAATTCTGAAACCATGTGGCCAACTCACCATAGATCCTATGCATATTAATCTCCTGGATGAGACTGCCATGAAGGACCTTGTCAAAAGCCTTATTAAAATCCATAGGGACAACATCCACTGCGGTACCCTCATCAATCATCTTCATCTCCTCCTCCAAAAATGCAATCAAATTAGCAAGATATGACCTCCCCTTACAATAAGACATACTGACTGTCCCTAATTAGGCCATGCTTTTCCAAATGTGCAAAAATTATAACTCTAAGAATTCTCTCCAATAGCTTCCCAATGTAAAACTCACAGGTCTATAGCTTCTGGATTATCTCTATTTCCCTTCTTGAATAGAGGAAATACATTAAGGTTTCAAAATTATGAACAATTTTGACAGGGTAAAGAAGAATCATCGGCTTCCACTAGTTGGCATGTCAGTAACTTTGGAGTCACGATTTGAATATTATCAGCAAGAGAACTAGGAGTAAGATGACGAGAAACATCTTTACTCAAGGAGTTGTTAGGATTTGGAACATGCAACATGGGAGTGAAGTAGAGATGCATTTCATAGGCGGATTCAAAAGAAAACTGAATATAAATTTCAAAGTGATGAATTTAGAGAGCTATGGAGATAGGCTAAGAATTGAACTAGTTGGGAACTAGCTAGCTCTTTCAAGAGCTGGTACAGACATAATGAGCTGAATGGCATCCTTCTGTACTGTAAAATTCTGTGGTTCTATCATTCTATTAATAAAATGCGTCCAAAGGAGAGAGAATTTAGCTTAGCAATCTCATTCTCTGAACAATTTGTACCCTGATTAACAGAAATTATTCAATAGTAGTTTTCATGTAAACTAGCAAAAAATAATTATTTAAGTTACCTAATGGAAGAATCTTCAGTAAATAAGGGTAGAGGATATAACAGAAAAAAAGAGGGTCCTAACAGGTGAAAATGAAATGAAGTATGGAGTGTGATTTTACATGTGTCTCTTTTCACTTTCAGGTATATACAAATTACAAACTTCATGCAACATATAATGACAAAATGCATCTGAATTTAAGACCATGAGACCATAGGAAACAGAAACAGGAATAAGCATTCAGCCCACCGAGCCTGCTCAATCATTGAATAGGATCATGGCTGATCTGACATTCCTCAGTTTATTTTCCTGCATTTTTCCTCTAACCTTTAAATATATTTGAAGACCCTACCCCCACAGGTCTCTGTGGAAAGGAGTTCCAAAGACTCACAAATGTGCAAGGGAAGAAATTCCTTCTCATCTCAGTCTTAAATTCGTACCCCTTTGTTTTGAGACTGCATCCTCCAGTCCTGGACTCTTTCATGAGAGAAAACACCTCTCAGCATTTACTGTGTCAAGCCCCTCAAGAATCCAATATGCTTCAATAAGATCACCTCTCATTCTTCTAAGTTCCAGCCAGTAGAGTATGAACTAGCCAAGAATTTGCAAGAAGTTGATAATGGAGAAATTATAGGGATTTAATACACAAGTTATACTGCTACCTTTGTGCAAATATACTCCCAAAACTGTTCATCATTGGTACATTGATCCATTTAACTGGAACTTGTCATCAATTCAACAAACCTTAGTGTTTTTAAGGAAAGTCTTAACACAGTACTCACAAATATTTACGCTTAAGTCACTCAATGGAGAAAGTACTTGGAATAGTTTCCCATTGCTTCCCCCATGATTTTCTTATATTTTGAGTACTTTCTCCTAGATTGTCTATAAACAAGGATAAAAAGCATCACCGCACCTATTGACTCATGAGTATAAGTTTTAAAATTAATTAGCTTTGCATAGAAAGATATTTGTGGATATTAATGCGTTCAATAATATAATGGAACAATACTAATGACAAAATGATTACAGGTAGCTTAGTATTTCTATTATTTTAGCCTTGTAATTTATTTTAGCCTGTCCATGATATCAAATTCATTAACATCTCAGACGTTTCAGTAGGATTACTGTTTTAAAATAAGAATACTCCAAAAACTTATGATATATCATGCAAAACAAAAGGTTGATATATTTTGTTTAATTCTTTATGGGATATGAATATCATTGTCAAGCCAGAATTTATTGCCTGTCACTAACTGCCCTTGAAAAGGTGGTGATGAGCCACCTTCTTGAATTGCTGTAGTCAACATAGTTGAGGTACGCATAGGGAGTTCAACGGTAATACAATTCCAAGGCAGGATGGTGTATAGCTTGGACGGAACTTGCAGTCTCCAACAAGTTTGTTTTTTTTTAAAAGATGGTTAAATAGATGACCGTTCAGTATAAGAAAATAAATGAAAATTAAATAAAAGCACACCATAAGAGTAAGAGGATTCATGTCAATATTTGGTTAAATCTTTGGAATTGATTGTAGTATAAAATCTAGATTTCTGAGAGATCCGAATTATAAGTATTACCTCTCTAGGAGAATCTGTTTTCTTTTCACCTTTCCACCAAATTTCTACCACAGCAGCAATGAAAGCCAAAATAACACCCAAAGCTAGAAAACAGAATGCTCCAGCAAAGTTTTGCAGATCCATTGGGCCTCCTTTTCCATGTGTCTTAACATGACTTTGCAAATCACACTTCCCAACTTTGGGCCACCATTTCTGTTTTAGGGCATCCAGTTCACCATTTTGTTCAAGTTCTAGAAGCCTGAATTAAAAATGCAGAAAAAAATGTTTAGGATCAATTCCATTCAGTAAGTGATATGATTTAATTACTTACAAATGACAATATGCATTTATACAACATCTCTAACATAGATAAATATCTCACAGCACTGCATAAAAGCGTAATCAGACAAGAATTGACATCGTATGAAAGAAGCTGTTTTTAGAAGAGGTGACTGATGGCTTGATGAAATAGGTAACTTGATTTTGAAGAAGAGGTGGGAAGTCTGAGGGCTCGTATCCCTGATCCCAGAACCCAGATAGTTGAAGTCAAAGCTGTCAATGTTGAATGTGAAGAGAGTTAGGAATGCACAAGTTTCAGACAGTTTTGGACTGGAGTACAGATTAAAGAGATGGAGAGGGACAAGGTGAGGAGTGAATTTGAATAAATCAAGTCATTTTTATGCGACAAAGGCATTAGTGAGGATTTTGGATGAAAATTGGCTGAAGGAGATAGTGGATCAATTCAGCGATAAAAGGAGGACACCTTCACAATGGATAGGATAAGGGGTAGAAGTTCTATATGAGGTAAAACAAATGTTTATTCAGCTGTTAGCTATGACAGCACTAAGTAAAGAATTGCAATTCATACTGAGAGAATAGAGCTTACCAAGGATGGGACTAAAACAATTGTTTCAGTTATCCCAGTTTTTAATGGAATGTAATTGTGATTTACAGCCAGAGGCAGTAGAAGGACTAAAAAACAATGATGCAGAGTGGAACTGGTGTCAGCAGTGTTTTATTATGTTACTTTCCCTGAGGATTTTTGCTTTGGTTGTACATTACAGTGCCTTCTTTTTTGCTTAAACTTTTATAACTTAATTTATTATCACATTAATCCTGCAACAATTAACTAACTATTTCCAAGAAAGTTTATTAAAATGTTCTTTACTGATTATAAAATTATTTTAGAAGCTTTAGAGCCAAGATTATTTGTTCATCAGAATGAATTAAAGCAAACTGCATACAAAAAACATTCTGTTGTTTTAATAAGTTGGAACTAGTAATGAGTACTTGAAGGGAAATATGCATTGTAGAGAATAAATCTAAGGAATGTATTCGCCTAAAAAAATTAAAAATGGCATTTTGTTACATAAATGTAAAATATACAAAATTTCCAAACATATTACTAAGAGTATTATTTCAATTTGGATCATAGCCCTAAAACTCTGCACATGTTCATAGGTCTACCAATATTTCAAGGTGGAATATTATACTAATTAAGATAATTAAGTGAATAAAAATATAATTTTGGGACTTACTGATAGTGACTTTTATGATGTCAGGAAGTGACACTGAGCATAGATGATATTTTACTTTCACTAGAGGTTTGACTCAGTGGAAAGGCCCTGAGAAATATTTTCACTGTTTGAAACACCTTATTATTTAAGTTTCACAACCCTCATGTTATCATTAATAGATTATTAATTCATGTCATGTAATGAAGTAATTTCTCTACATTTTACTTGAAAAAAATGTGCTAAGTCTGCACTGCCAATCAGATGTCAGATGAAAACAAAACCACCCATAATATTTGATTGACAGAAAGGCTGCACAGATGATTAATTTTACCTTCAAGCAAATTCAAATCTAGCAGAGGTCTCCTTCTGGGATTACTCCAGAAGTAAAATACTCTGAATGCTTGATGCATTCCAGCTATTTACATTCAAATCAAATCTTATGCTACTGCGACAAATACACAGCAGCATAAATGGGCAAGTCTCACAATTTACCAATGCAGATGCGATTAAAGGGCCATGATGAATATATTAAAGATACTTATTTTTGAAGGTGCTAAAACATAAATATAAACATGTATACATAATGAATTAAGCGTGGATTATTTTATTTAACATACAATTTCAACAATTGAATATTCACATTGGTTACATTTTTTTGAGTAGCAATTCCATATCTGCATCAAAAACAATGTGCTTCCTCCCATGTTGGCTTCCCCTGATCCTTGCTTTCACTTTCAATGATGTAGATTTCTTTGGATATGATAGTCTACTGATTTAGACATTCTCTTACAGGTCCATATAACATCATTGTGCCCTACTTCTGTCTTCCCAAACTATTCACTACGATAGGATCATCTTGAAATGCAAAAATAAATGACAGCTTCTTTTCTCTACTGCAGAACATCTTCTGAAATGCCATTACTGTAGGATATACCTGCCAGTGAGGCCGAGCCTGGATCTCATGTTCTGAGGAGAGGCCGTTGTTGCTTTCCATCATGTTGAAAATCACAACAAAATGCACAATGGAACAGAAAATGGCTACAATGACACTTGAAGTGGTTGAGGTAAATGCAGACAACTGCGAAGGAGGGGTCTGTACCTTTTAGGTACAAGGGACCCTTTGAAGAACAACACCGGTAAGACAAAACATCCCCATCCAGTAAAGATGAAACACACTTGTTAGTTCAGCCTTCATTACAACACATGCATTAGTTTACATTGTGCAGTCCAACTCCTTGACCCATGCAAACCTAACCATTTCACCCAGGCTATTGGCCAAACCCCACTGATATCTGCGATGCAAGAGCAATGCCTGTGCACTTGGGAAAAATGGGGCTGAGTTGTCAAGGTCACAGTCCCCTGTGATTTCTCCCATTACATGCAATGGTGCAGCAGCTGCTGACTTCACAACTTGCCTCACTGATAATTCTTAGGGATAAGAAGGGATTACTTTAGTACCTTCAGGAATTTGGAGCTACACAGGGATTTTCAATAGATAACAGCAAGAAGTGAACATGTATTTACAAACATGAGAACTTGTTTACAATCAAGTAACATCCAACCACTATACACCCCCAATAGGTCCTCTGCTTTCTCTCCTTCACACTTTGTCTGAGTTCAGTCCCTAGGTCCATGCGCGTTTGGGGAAAAAGGAGGCTGCGGTACAGTGGAGCCCATTTCCCTTGGAGATTTGATTGACTGATCCCAGGGGTATTTGTGTCTAGAGGGACTATGCATGCTGAATGTGCCCTTTGGATTCCCACTGACGGTAGTGGAGAAAATGGAGGCAGTAGGCCAAACAGCTCTGGAGCGTCCTGAGAGGAACTCAATTGGAGCCTGTATCTGGTTCCTCTTCTGGCCAGTGCTTCCTGGCATCACCCTGTCTTTTTGTGAGGAAAGAGCACCTACATTGACATCAAGGTTCCTCATTCCCTTATCATTTGTGTTGGGACAGCCGGTGGCTAGGATAACAGAGCTGAATATCAAAAAGACCCTGTAGGGGTCTGGGCAAAGCTCTCCATGGCAGCTTTCAACTTGTCCATGGAAACAGCAAGATGGTTATATGCCTAAGCAGTCGGGTTCCAAAACTACTGCAATCCTGTAGCTGTTCCATTAGGTAGCTCAGTCTTACCAACAAACTTGCCCACATCTCCTGTGTCTGCTTGAGTCCAGTATGTCATCACAAATGGTGAGCAAGATATGGCTTTCTCCAGCCTGGGTTTCAGCAAGTGCCTGGTCTCTGGCAGTAACCCTAGTGCCAATGGCCTGGGCCATTTCTACCTTGACCAGCTGTGGAGAGGTGGCAGTGAAGTGCTTGCCAGCATCTGCTCCTGACTCTAGTTGAGAGAAAATACCCACTGAAATGTTGGTATCTGTGCTGGCAGGAGTGAAGGGACAGACATGCCTCAGCTTCCTCTGAGTTTCTTTCCCTCAGAGGTGATTGAGGGTATGCCTTGTGGGACCCTTTTGATTGCAACCAACAAAGACATGCTGCTGGTACCTGGAGGACACAGTAGAGTGAAACTGTTGGACTGTGGGTTGTAAATTCTGCAGGGAGAGACATACATTGACACAGGGATTAATGTGAGAATTGTACAGGAAATGAACAATGATTTTTACTGGGCTGCCAGGACATGAAGATCTCTGCATTTCCACAGGATCTTCAGAACTTATTCTATTTACTCATGGAACGAGGGTGTGGCTGGCTAGGTCAGCATTTATTACCTATTCCGTGTTGCCTAGAGAGCAGTTGCGAGTCAACCATATTGCTGTGAGTCTGGAGTTACATGTAGATCAGACCAGGTAAAGATGGCAGATTTCCTTCCCTAAAGGGCGTGAATGAACCGGGTGGGTTTTGTCCAGACAACCAATAATGGTCATAAATGAGACTCTTAATTCCAGATTCTGGGAATGTAGGTCAGTAGCTCCTAGAAAATGGAGTTGCAGGTAGATAGGATAGTGAAGATGATGTTTGGCATGCTGGTCTTCATTGGTCAGTGCATTGAGTTTAGGCGTTGGGAGGTCACATTGTGGCTGTACAGGACATTGTTTCGGCTACTTTTAGATAATGGTGAGCAATTCTGGGCTTCCTCCTATTGGAGAGTGATGCACAACTAGAAAGGGTTCAGAAATGATTTACGAAGATGTTGCTGGGGTTGGAGGTTTTGAGGCATTAGGAGAGGCTGAATAGACTGAGATTATTTTTCCTGGAGTGTCAGAGGTTGAGCAGTGAACTTACAGAAGTTTATAAAATCTTAAGGGGCATGGAGAGGGTAAATAGACAAGGTCTCTTCCCTGGGGTAGGGAGTCCAAAAACCAGAGCACACAGGTTTAATGTGAAAGGGGAAAGATACAAAAAGGGACCACCTTTTCACACAGATGATAGTACATATGTGGAATTAGCTTCCAGAAGAAGTGGTGGAGCCTAGTACAATAACAACATTTCAAAGGCATCTGGATAGTAATATGAATAGAAAGGTTTTAGAGGGATATGGGCCAAATGCTAGTAAATGGGACTAGATTTATTTAGGCTATCTAGTCGGCATGGATGAGTTGGACTGAAGGGTCTGTTTCCATGCTGTACCTCTCTATGACTTTATAAACAAAAACAACTCGAGTGAGATGTAAATGTGAGAAAAAAGAAAGAGAAATGCAAAGATTAAATTGGAATTAAAGTGAGAAAAAAGGCAAAATAGAGAGGAAGGAGAAACAAAAGAAAAAAAGACCCACTGGAAATAGAAAAGCTGGAATTGGAAAATGAGGATAGATTAAAACAAAGAGCAACAAAAGGACAGGAGAAAGAGATTGACAAGGAAATATCTTTTAAAAGGCTTGAACTCCAAAGGAATAATCCACTATGACTCAACCAGAAAATAAAGATTAATAGTAAGATCAAAAATGTAGTAGCTCAGACGATCCTTGTGATTCCAATAAGGGACCTAATTTATTAAAGTCTGAAATAAAGAAAGAAAATCTTCATTGTAATAGACAGGGCATACCAAAGACAATTGCTGGAAGCTAAATGGGAGATTGCTAGCCATTGTATTAAAGTTCAAGGATCTTCAGAAAGTGAATTTAGTATTGAAACTGCTGCTGTGGTTCAGAGACAATGTCTTTCTTTCAAATATACCAAGAAGGGATAGATGATTCAGAACAATTAAGAAAAATCTTGCTCAAACAGTGATAATAAAAATCAGACCACTGGAGAAATTTTTCTTAAATTTTGAAAAAAAGATATTTACTTATGTTTTGAATCAATGATACATACTAATGCAGGTATTGAAAGACACTAAAGTAATTCAGTCACTGATGTTGGCTGATGATACAATTTGTCTTCCAGAGAGTTCAATGATGAAGAAAATATACACACTCTGGCTGTAAACAAATTCCATCATGTACAGTTTGATTAAAGAATGGAGAAGTTGTAGTTGGAATAGTTCAAAATTATTGGTCTCACTAATGGAGGTAAGATCATAGAATCACAGAATCCCAACATAGTGGAAACAGGTCCTTCGGCCAAACAAATCCACACGGACCCTTGGAGGACCCCACCCAGTCCCACTCCCCATAACCCACATATCCCTGAACACTACGGGCAATTTAGCATGGCCAATTTGTCTCACCCGCATATCTTTGGACTGTGAGAGGAAACTGGAGTGCCTGGAGGAAACCTTGCAAACTCTGCACACACAGTCACCAGAGGGTGGAATCAAACCCGGGTCCCTGGTGCTGTGAGGCAGCCGTACTAACCACTGAGACACCATACCAGATACTATGATATTATTGGAGGAACATCCTGGATGTATTTTTTGACTGAGTTGTGACTAGACCTTAAGCACATAGAACTAAACAGAAGAAGGGCAAGTCTATAAAGGAGGGAAATGATTTGGAAATTCCATTATTGGATACAATTTTTTCTTTGTGAAATATAAAAAATGTAAGTAAAGTGAATGAGGCTAACAAGTTTAACCCACCTTATTTAACAGAAATGCAACACACGGATACTGAATTGATAGAGTTACGTCAAATGGGGTTGTGGGTTGTTTGTGCACAGTCTTAATTTGGTGGTTGGGGGGGGAGCAGGAGGTGGGGGAGGTGGGGTGTGCATTGGTAAGGATCTGACCATGGTATTTTTAAGGCTGCGGGCAGTTTAGATATTGGGAGATTGGGAGTGCCTGCTGGTGTTCACTGGCTGACACTGGTTACAGTCATAAGGAGTGACTGAAGATGGTTTGGATTTTGTAGGATAGGGGAGTGGGCTGGACAGTCTTGGCGGGAGGGCTTAAGACAAGTCATAGTCACTCAAAATGGGTGTATGTTTGGGAGTCAGTCAATACGAGCATTAAAATTCTCAGTCATCACTAGTTTTCTACAGATTCAGAGTGCAAATCGAATGCACCCAAATGGCATTCAGAAATCTCCGTCATGAATCAACAGTCTTCATGAATAGAAAAGAATTCCACTCTCTTAATGTTCAAGTTATTTCTAACCACAAACACCACAGAATGCAGTGATCTGTCAATAACTTACACATCCTGAACAACTAACAGATGCCAAACTCTTTCAAAGGTCCCTGACTCATCAAAAGATAGATGTTGGATGACAAGGGATACCACTCGACATGCGAAACCTATAGGAAATCTTACTATCATTGTGTGTTGCACTCCCAACAATCTCAGTCATCCAATGGGGGTGGGGGTGGGGGGTCGGGGACAATTGACGTGTGATTTTGCTTTTGTCCACCTCCTGGCCTGAAATGTTGACATGTGACTTGTTGAACCCCAAGCACAGCTTCAATTATGACACACAGCTCCTGCTTGTAGACTGTGCAGGTTACAGTGATACTTTCAGAAAGGTTCCTGTCTTTTGCCAGAACCTGACTGATTTCAGACACAATCTCTTCCTGCTGGTGTCATCACTCTTCAGGAGCAGCAGCCTAGGAATCTGTACCTTCACCAGTATAGCTTTCAGTAACTGGCTAACGACAGCAGTTAGATGGCCTGTCCAGCCTCTTTCCCTCTTGGAACATAGAGATAGAACATAGAACATTACAGCACAGTACAGGCCCTTCGGCCCTTGATGTTGTGCCAACCTGTCATACCAATCTAGTCTTGAGATTCTGCCATTGCTCCCATAAGATGTGTGTTCAGGGTCCACATTCTAGACATTGGCTACTTCCCTGATCTCATTGTTACCTTGTGTCCTCTTGGATAATTTGTAAAACCTTGCTTCCGATTTCCAATGTATAGCTGTGTGATTCTCTGATGGATCAGGAAATCTCTGTTCACCCACACTGCAGATTTGGGGAGAAGTTGCAAGATGCAAAATTGAAATGTAATACATTCCACTGATGATGGAAGACACTCCACATCTTTCACTTTGGAGAACCTCCTCATCTTTTATCTGTGCACTACGGTTGCAATCGTATACGTGTGGACTCAAAAATAAAACAAAGAACAACAGATGCTGGTGATCTGAAACTAATGCAAACAGGATTTATTGGAGAAGCTCAGCAAATCTGGCAGCATTTGTGGGGTTAAAACAGAGTTAACGTTTCAAGATTCTTCCTTAGAAGGGCAGACACACCCATCTTACATTTCAATCTACTGGGATCCTCCAGCTGATCTGCTTGATATTTCCCTGACTCTTTCTGAAGATTTAACATGTTAACTTATGGTCTTCAGCAGGGGTTCAACAGGTGATCAGGCTCTAGTAGTCCCCTTTAAATTTCACATCTTGCTGTCAAATCCTTCCATTGACGGAACTCCTCCACATTTCTACAACCTCCTTTATCTCACAGCCTCCGTGGTATCTGCTCTCTTCCAATTCTGGCCTCCTAAGCATCCTGATATGAATTGCTCCCCCACTGGTGGCCTCATTTTCCAGTGTCAACGTCGTAAGCAATCGATGTTGTATTCTTGTAAACCACTCCAGCTTTCTTCTTCCTCCTGTTCCTTTATGGCATACCCTAAAATTTGTCTCTTTGATCAACCTTTTGGTCACTTGCGCTTATATTACATTTGAGATAATATTACATTTGAGATTCGATGTTAAGTTTGTCTAAAAATCCTCCTGCAAAGCGATTTTGAAGGTTCTTTATTTCCTAAAAGGGAATATAAAAGTTGTACTGTTAAAATGCAACTTAATCAGTTATTTTCATTGTGGCCGTGCCTTAGCCCATAAAGACCATATGTTAAAACTAAAGGCAGCTTGCGTTGGCTTTGCTGGGCTTAGTGCATAATATACATTGCAGACTGTTGATTTTTAAAAGAAATCTCAAAGCAAAAATACCACTCAGCATATTTACATGATTTTTGTAACTCAATCCTTTGTTGTAAAATTGTTTTATTGTTGACTGAAAGTCTCTTCAGGGATGTTGGATAAGCCTCGGAGATTAATTGCATTGGATAAGTGGAATTAGCAAAAATACGCAAAAATATAAAAATCTGATGTTTTAATGAGTGTATTATTACATGCTACACAACAATAAGCTTCATGGTTTATTTTTGATGAGTAATGCATGCTGCACTTAACCTTATTGAATTTTCTCCCTTGTTTACAGAACACATTCTGGTAATTTTATTCAGCGTCAATAAATTTGTCAGGGGGTCAAATACTTAAAGCACTGCACTAATGAATTCCCTAGCGCATTTTTGAAAGTTAGGAGTAAATCAATTGTAAATCAGTTTCATTCCATCAAATGCTAATTCCAATTACCAGCATCCTAGGATTTTTCTTTTCCATTTTGGCAAGAGACCGGAATGGCATAGGCAGAGTATAGCATGCTCACAGGAAGCGCAAAAATGAGTTCTCTTAAAGGACATGCAACTGCAATAGTTTTCCTTATATTCTTATCTTTTCTGTAACACTGATAGATATTTTCTCTTTTCAGTACTTATTCTTTAAATGTGAGTTATAAATTTAATTATATTTAAGTGGATGCTTGCAACAAATGTCTGAATACTTACCGTCAGATGGCAGCACTTGCTGCAGTAAGTATCATGAACAGTTAAAGAAATAACAAACCTAATGTCTGAGTAGCAACATTTTCTTTATTGATCTCAGTGGCATGATGAATGATTAAACCTAGGGTCAGAGAGAGAAATTATGAGCCTTGACACTTCTGCCCTGACCTCACGCCCTGTCTGCATTTAACCCTTGACAAATTGTGTTGAGTTCCTTTGTGATGCCTTTTTGTCCAATAGACTACAAGAATGAAGGACAGAAAGAAGCCATTCAGGCAATCAAGTCTGTCCCCAAATATTTAGAAGGAAAATTAATTTTGTCCCAGACTTCTGCACCACATCTCCAGCCTCTCACACACCCATTGCTTTAATCTAAGTATTTCTCCAATATCCTTGAACCTGTATCCACCTTGATAGCGAGGAAGTAGTGCGTTCTGATTCCTAACCACTCTTTGTGAAGGATCTTCTCATCTTACCTTTGGTTCATTTGCCTATCAATTTAAATTGAATCTGGACCATCTGAATACTTATCCATCAGCTATTTGAAATAACATATCAATTCAATCAAAATGCTTCATAATTTTATATATCTCCATTAAATTCCCTCATCGATTTTGGATCTTAAGACAGCATCCTCAGTTTTTCATAATTCCTCATCCCTAGACCTATTTCACTAAATCCCATGAAATACTCTACAAAGTCTTCACACCGTTCTGTCACCAAGAGATAGAAATCATGGACAGTGAAATTCAACCGTATCATGTAGGTTCAGTCAAACTTCTTCACTCATGTCCTTTATGTTTCCATTTGAAGTGCCCATTAAAAGCTCAGTTTTAGTATGATGCACTTTACAACAACACCTTTATTCGACTATTGCATACAACTTGATTGTTCATATTACACATTCAGCTTTGCTTCTTTGAACCTGGCCCTACATCAACATAATTACTTTGAGAATAAAAACAAAGTTGCCGTAAAAGCTCAGCGGGTCTGGCAGCATCTGTGAAGGAGAAAACAGAGTTAATGTTTCAGGTCCAGTGACCCTTCCTTAGACCTCAGCTCTGTTTTCTCCTTCACAGATGCTGCCAAACCTGCTGAGCTTTTCCAGCAACTTTGTTTTTGTTCCTGATTTATAGCATTCACAGTTCTTTTGGTTTTCAATTACTTTGAGAGTTTTTTCTTGATATTTTCTGAAGACGTGGTTTATAATTTTGGAGGTTGCTTTTTGGTTCTCAAAAGCACCATTTTTATTCTCAACAACTCCTATCTTAGATGATGTAGACACAAAGAGTTTGGTTACAAATTAATGACATAGGTATCACTCTTCTTTTGTTGAAGTGGTTTATAACTATGTAGGTCAAGGTTCCAGACTAATGGTTTTAAACCAGCATCTGTCAGAAAACCAGTGACTTAGCGGACTCCTGGAATGTTACTGAAAATTAATTTATATTGTGGGGTTGTGTAACAGGAGAGAGAATGCATTGAATGCTATTAATTTGTTTTTGCATTCAGAATAATTAACGATTGATGTAAGCTTGGAAAAACCTAGAAACTGCAAAGCTTTTAACAAGTTCACGAGAAACTTGACTAGGGTCAACAATAATTATAGTCTGTCCTCAAAAGAAGGGGTTGTTCAGACGATTTAAAGAAATAAGTGACGTAAGGATGATGTGAGATTTTTTGTTGACACAGTGAATTGTTAGAGTATGAAATGCACTACCTGGAAAGATTTTGGAGTCAAGATCAAATGTGGAACTCAAGAGGAAATTGAGTGTTAATTTGGAGAGGAATAATTTTCAGGGATATGCAGAAAGGGCAGAAGATTAGCATTTGATAATAGAGCCAGACTAGATGGGCAGGCATGATAGGCCAAACGGCAGCTTCTGCATCATAATAATCCTGTGAATCTGTGAAGTTATCTCAGCTGAAGAATGTAATTTGTGAAAACTTCCAGACCAGGAGTGTTTGGTTAGAGATCTACATTGGTCGCTGAGAATATTTCAAGACAAAGGTCTCAGATTTGCAAGCATTCACAGAAAAAAGTCTCACAGTACACAGGACTAGAACTGAAGAAAAGCTTTCAACCTACTGTGATAGGGAATGGAAATTTCTTTGAATTTTCATTACATGTAAAGTGACGGCTATAGAGAATAGATTTCTTTTTAAAAACTTTTAATCTATGTTTTATGTAGACATCTTGCTTTTTTAAAATTTATTTTGTGTAATAAACTTCTGTTTTATTGTGAAAACAAAATCTGCAGTCTGGCACACTTATGCATCAGGGAAAGGCCATAATGTTGATTTCAAAAGAAAAGATATGATCTATCAAACCAGATTTAATTCTGGATTCTGATTTGTCCAATAGCCCCTTTAGATCAGATTGTAAAAATACTTCTGCATTTGAGTTGGGATAGACGATATTTGGAACCAATTATTAACCTTCTATTAGACATAAGGCTGCTGCACAGAAGAAAAAAAGACATTAATTTGCTTGACACTACAGTTTTAAAATTGGTACATGAAAACAAGGACAAATTGGCAATTTTCTTTTTAATTGCTTGGTATTTCAGAACATAAATATTGCTAATATGTGACACAGTCAGAGTTTTTTATCTGGCACTTATCAGGACTAGGGTGCAAAAATAAACTTGAAAAAAGACACCAATTTATACAGCAGGAGAAGAGTGTGCTGACTGATCAGGTGTCGGGGCAGGGAGGTGCAGGAGTCAGAGTTAACTGCCAATCTTAGTTGTTGGACCAGCCATGCTCTGGATGGTTATGATGTTATCATGGGAGTGCAACAGGAATTGGCAGTTTCCATGACATTCTTTACAAACAATGTAGAAGTTACAAACTGTGTATAAATTCCTGTACCCACATAAAACTGTGTCTTGTGTGTCAATATTTATAGCTTCTAGCACAGGCAAATGCATCACACTATGAGCTCAAATGACAGACATAAACTGGTTTCTGGTGGAAGCTCATCATTCTCCTCTCTAACTTGCTGATTCATTCCTTTACCACCAGTACAGCTCCTTCTTTGCCCTACCCTGCAGCCCTTTCCTTCAACCCCGAACACGTAAACTCCTCCTTCCCCCACCCCACAACTTTGCAACTTCCTCCTTCCTGCTTACAACTTTCCCCTCCACTCCTGTGTGCAGCCTTTTCCTTTTCTACTTCCATCACTCCATGTAGCATCGTCATTCCTCTCTATTCCAGTAGTAGGTTCTGCCTTCCCTGGACCTGGCTGTAGCAATCCTCAATGACTGAGCTGTGCCTGGGCACCCCTGAAGTGAGTTATGGGAGCGGCATCAGATTCTGAAGTGGCATGAACAAGTACTCAAAGAAAATGCCGTAACTGTAGGGAAAGATTTCAGTTGGTTGGAGGTCCAAGCTCTTGTGTTTCTGAATTGACAATAAGTAATAAGCACTTTGATGGAAAAGGAGTGAAGGGAAAATTAAAGAATATATCAGAGGAATTTTTTTTACATATTCCTTGGGCTGTATCTCACAGGGGTCTGAGTGCCATCAGCTATGTTGAGATCTGATGACAAACATGGCAAGACCCAGCTTGGCATCGGGAGGACCTTGCACCATTATTCATGTTTCTAACAAATTATGAAATAAAGATTTCTTGCAAGGTAGCAGTAAGAGTGCAACTGACATTGATCTTTGCTTATTAAATGCCTTGTTAACAACCCAACTTACCTCATCAGTTAGAAAGTTGAGGGGTGATCTTATAGAGGTCTATAAAGTCATGAGGGGCATAGATAAGGTGCATAGCAAAGGTCTTTTTCCTAGGGTGGTGATGTTCAAAACCAGTGGGCATATTTTTAAGGTGAGAAGAGAAAGATTTAAAAGGGGCCTTAAGGGCAATGTTTTCACACAGAGGGTAGTGCATATATGGAATGAATAACCAACGGAAGTGCTAGATACAGGTACAGTTACAACATTTAAAAGACATTTGGACAGGTACATGAATAGGAAAAGTTTATAGGGATATGGGCCAAGTACAGGGAAATGGGATGATTTTAGCTTGGGAAACATGGTCAGCATAGATGAATTGGACCGAAGGGTCTATTTCCATGTTGTATGACTCTATCCTCTCATCTTTCCAAACACAGCAAACATCTTAGACTTCAGGAACACTCAACAAGAATCCAAAGCCAGCACCTGGTGTATTCAGATTGCTGCTTGTTCGGATCGACCTCCATGTTGGAAAATGTACATGCTCTATTGGCATTGGTGACATGAACCCCATGGTGTATGGGCATTGCCTTCCAATATGTTCTGTGAACCTTCATGATTTGTTTTTGAGCCACTTACAAGATGTTCTGCCCTTTAGTTCTACAAAAATCATGGCAAAGCTGCAGCAAAGACGCTGTGCGCTGTTGTTAGGTTGTAGGATTAGGCTATAACTCAGGACTCTTCACTTGCTGTTACAGCACTTACTGACTCTGAACCACTTGGACATTCACAGTATCTCTGGCTGTCTTTAATTTTTTTGTGTTTTGCCTCCTCAGCTTGAGATATCAGGCACATTTTACTGCAGTCTTCAGTCAAGGCAAGTGGTATAGCATTCACTCAGGAGTCCGCAGCAGAATAAGAGAAGAAAAGGCAACCCTGCCAGTCCTAGTTGTGCTTGGGGTGGTCAGCCAGGATACTCTCTGCGTTAGGAATGAGGAATTGAAGGACAGCTGCACACAATGTGTCTTGACTATTTTGCCCTGTTGTGGGCTCTTTTCCTCCTGAGATGAGAGACAGGCAGGTATTAGGGAGATGAAAATGGGTGGCTGTAGGTAGGGAAATGTCTTGAATCAATGTGTAGGCACCATAGAGAGCATGCACAGTTCGTGCTGACAGGGTTGGACTGGATGTTAGCAAGTTAGGGAAGATGTTGCCAGCAGCAAGGAGAGTGGTAGAGTGTGTGCTTTGATGGGAGGTGGATACAGTTGCAGAGATAGAGTGAGTCTGAAGATATTGAAGAGAAGGTGGTAGTTATGCTAGTGGATTGGAGGAAGTCATTGGTGTTCTTCGTGCAGTGCTAGACATTCCTTCAATTGACTGAAATTGCTTTAAACAAGTGGCAACCTCAGACCAGGCTGGCATGCTTTGGTGCTGTGGCCTCCAATGCTGATCTTAGGCAAGGTGAACGTTCAGGTTGGCAGTGCCACAACCAGCAGTACCTCTAGGAACCTGGTCACAAAGCAGGGCAATGATTTCCCTCTATTTGCCATGTCCAGGGCAAATGTCAGAGACTTTACAGGGCAGCTCTGAACTGACCATATCTGTCTGGGTGCACAAGAGGCTTTTAAAGACGACAAAATGTGGAGCTGGATGAACACAGCAGGCCAAGCAGCATCTTAGGAGCACAAAAGCTGACGTTTCGGGCTTAGACCCTTCATCAGAAAAGGGGGAGGGGGAGATGAAGGGTCTAGGCCCAAAACGCTAGCTTTCCTGTTTCGCCTGTTGTATTCATTCAGCGCCACATTTTGTTATCTCAGATTCTCCAGCATCTGCAGTTCCCATTATCTCTGATACAATTTTAACCTCACTGTGAAGCCTCTTCCAGGGGTGCCTAACCTGAAGAAGTTACCCTTCTCCCTCTGGACAAACCTCAGGAGATCTCTCTCCCACTGCCTCTATCTATCTTCAATTCGTCTCCCCCTCTCCCCTCCCCCTTTTCTGATGAAGAGTCTAGGCCCTAAACATCAGCTTTTATGCTCCTGAGATGCTGCTTGGCCTACTGTATTCATCCAGCCTCATATTTTATTATCTTGGATTCTCCAGCATCTGTAGTTCCTATTATCTCTGATAGACTTTTAAAGATGCTGCTGGCACAAGGGGTGCCAGTGAATTCCAGGATATCTGCTGAGTGGCAAGCTTTTCCAGGAACAGAGTGTGGTAAGATAGGGTAGAACTCAGATGCGACGGACACCATAGAGACATGGTTGATAATTAATTTGGTGATATTTGTAACAGTATGGTGAAAATATGTGAGGCCTCACAGCAAAAAGCCATTCAAATAACTTCAAACAACTCACACTTAACAAAGAAAAATGTTTTTTCTTTGCTCTAATTTTCCTTTTGCCTTTTCTTGCCAGCTTTCAATAATTTTTGTATTCATAATTTCTCTTGCATTTCATGATATTGCTTGACAACAAAAATTATATGATTCAATGATAATCCTATTCTGTGAACTCTGTTGTTTTTCCTATTCTCTCCCTTGTTTTCAGCCAATTAATGCCATTGTTTATCTCTTATGATTTTCCTCTGAAGAACTCTCCAAGTCCATTTAACTGTCTTTTCCCCTCAAACATTACTGACTTTGCTTCAAGCTCTATCTAACTTGGTTTCAGATTTCTATCATTTCATGGTTTTCTTTTTATTCAGAAAACTGTGAAATGATTTGGTTGTCCTCTGTGGTAGGGAAAGGAGACATATTTATTTGTTCCACTTTGATCATCCCCTTGTCAGTTACAGAATTTCAGAAGAAAATGAAAGAAGCAATTAATAGTCATTTTCTTGGATTGTAATTGTTAATATATTTTGTGACAGGATCAAACCTTTTATTTTTCTTGTACAGGATCAAGCCTGCCACTTTCCCTGATCTGTCAACAGTGAAAAGGGAAAGGAACAAAAAAGAACAGATTACATTTAGTAAAATATCTGATACTGTCACTGTCAAGAAGAAAGAAAAGCCTCTTATTTTTGTCTTCTTCACTTCAGCAGACTCAATAGATTTGAAAATTGAATTCATATGTCTAACACCCCAACATCAGGTATTAGTGTTTAATATGTCACTTTCATTTATGTTGCAAATGCATTCTCATCCATGTTATTATGATATTCTGCAGCTTTCACACAACCGAATAATTTAAACGTACAGCTAAAATGTATTTTAGGATACATTTACCTTGTACTTCTTGCTGCGATAAATCTCAGTTTAAAACAAAATTGTAAAATGATCAACTTTTAACATTTAATACAATGTATTGAAATGAGACAGTAAATTAAACTATTTGCACATTACTATCAATTATAGGCACCATGGTGAAAATCTATTATGAGTACATAATGGTCATAATTAGCACTCTGCTCTTGGCATGCTGGCTGGAATGATGTAATCTGCTGCCAAGCGCACTTCCAAAAGACTGGAAATTTTCCTCCCTGCTGATAATAAAGTACAGGCGCTGCCTTTCCTGCAGAGGGCAGACTCCACCGATTGTTACATTAGCATTCTTTCACTCATATCAGAAAACCCAATACACATCTTCCATGAAGTGCATGTGTACATTTTCCTTACTGATTAGAACAATACATTTTATATATAAAATAAAAATTCAGACCATCTACAGGATCGGCTTTAGAACTATCTGCATATTTCTAGCATGCCGACTGAAATTTATTTGCTGTTAAAACTCACTTGCGTTACAATAATGCATTTGTTGTACTTTAACATTTTGCATTCAGGCAATGGAAAGCACTGGCACAAATATTAACTAACAGTGAAAATGCAAAATACATTTTCTAAAGTTAAATTTCAGGGCTTCTCATCAAGGTATTCAGTGCTTTGAAAATTTTTGAACTGATTTCCAGATCATGCCCCCATTCAGTCAGAATGTACCTGTTGGCTTAATTTTACAGGAGGTCACCCTGTAGGGACGATCATCAGCCTAGAGATACAGGAAGGCCAGTCAGAGCAGCTGAAATGAGGCTGACCAACAGCCCAACTGTGAGCTTAGTAGAGATGGCAGCAAAAGACGGAAGTACAATATTAATGATGGGACTGGGAGCAAATCCCTCGTGTCCAGCAATATCTGGTGAATCGTTCTGCAGGTGAAATGGATCCATTTGCAAACCTTTGCAGATGAATGGCCTGAGAATTAACTATTTGGTCATTGCCAGTCGTGGATTTGTATTGCATGGCACCTTGACCATGGTAATAGATAAGCTGCTGTCAAAACAAGAGTATCATGGTCTAATGAAAATATTGCAGTTTTTTTGGAAAATGTGGTTTAATCAACTTAAAAATTAGCTCACCAGTTTATGGTTGCTGCATTGTCAATTAGCACCAAAAACTTAAAAGAGTTGATGTAACACTTTTGTTTTCTAAATTTCCTGAGTTGTTTACCCCCAAACTGTGCCCTTCCTTCTTTCTTTCTTGTCTGGCAGTGCCACTGGAGCGTAACTTGTTCCCACTTTGCTGGGGGCAGGGGTCGTCTGACCAGTCTAATCCCTTCTGGTGTAAGATGGTAGCAGAGTAATAGGGCTGTGTGCGGGATCGTGCCCAGGGCCAATCTGCTCTCATCTGCTTTGCTTCTTTGTTTTAGTTTTGCTGATGCTCTTTCTCCTTTAGGCTATTTTCCTTCCCTTTTGGTCTTTTTATTTTTCTGCGGTGGATTGGTCAGCAGCACCTGCACGGTAGCGAGAGCGGGCCACATGCAGACTGCCCCATGTGGCTTCTCCTGCTGATCTCCAGGTGATAAGTGGCTGGCAGCAGTCAATGTGTTTTCCTGCCAATTAGGGCCGGTGGCAGAAGGAGCAGTGAGGTCATCCTCCTGGCGTTCGGGGCTGGCAGTGATGAGGTTGTCGTTCTCCTGGCACTTAGGACTGGCAGTGGTGATATTGTTCTCCTGGCATTTGGGCTGGCAGCGGTGATGTTGTTGTCCTCCTGGCATTTGGGGCTGGCAGTGGTGGCAGCAAGGCCCCTCCAAAGATTGGGGGCGGCAGTGCTGGAGGCAGCAGACTCTTCAAGATGGCGGCACCAGCAAGGCAACATCTGCTGCTGAAGCAGGACTTGTGTCATGGCAACAGTCTGGTCTGGCAGCAGAACCAGCGACTCTTGGTTATGGGGTGAGTGTGGATTCAGTGGTGTCAGTGAAGCAGGCCCAGTGGCAAACACTGAGGTGAATACTACATTGGTGGGTTGGTGCAGGTGGCATTGAGGTCGTGGAGGTCTCCCTTGGGGCTAGGGGCTGGCCTGGTCTTGATACAACTTTATTTTTGATTCTAAACATGATACTACTTTATTTTTCTAATTTATCCCTATGACGTATAATGCTGGACTATTTTCTTCCACTAATTTGTCTTTGTTTCCTACAAACAGGATCTTAAGTACCTGTACCTAGGGTACTGCTGTACTTCAGATGGTGCAGTAATGCTGCAATTGTAAACCTTTCACTGTATTCATTTGAATACATGTGACAATAAAGCTAATTCAATTCCTGGAGCCACAGACTCTACGAGCGAGTGGGGCAGGTGGTATTTGAGGAGGTGGATTGGTGGCACAATCTCAGTTTTGTCTGCTTTTTCCATTACTTGTGTTTGGCCTTCATACGCTCCACTTGACAACCTTTGAAGTTGCTGGAGCCCTTGTGGATGCCTCTTCTCCAGTTTGTGTGTTCCAAAGGAAATGATTCCCATGTGTCAGCAAGACTGTTGCATTTGCTCAGGGAAGCTTTCAGGATGCCCTTGTAGTATTTCGTCTGCCTTCCTAGTGATCACTTACCATTGCAGAACTTCAAATTGAGCACTTGCTTAGGGAGCCCTGTGGGTGGTTGGAGAATAGTGTGGCCCACCCAACTAGCCATGTTTGATACTGGCCTGGGAGCAGACGCTCACCTTGGTATGCCTGTCTTGCCGGTCGATTTGTTTGATTTTGAGAAGGCCTTTGTGAGATTGAAGAAGATCACGTACAGAGGATGGTACTGTTTGCTTTTAGTTCACTTTTTTTGGTTGGCCACTTGAAATCATGTCTTTGGGGCCTCTCGACGGGCGGAAGCCGCATTGAGACTTGAAAATGCTCTTCAGCTAGTGGGAGGAAGCAAGTGAGAAGCACTCTCATGATGGCATTTCCTGTCGTGCACAGCAGAGAAATCCCTCTGGAATTTCCACATTACAAGCTATCCCCATTCTTGAATTACAGCAAGAATGATGACTTTCCAAAGATTTGAGGTGTCTTTTGTACATGCTCTATGTTTCTGATACAAATGGGGATGATGGCTCTTCTGTCAACTTGGTGCAAGGTTTGAAGCCTCTCACTTTGAACATTCTTCCTTAGGTTTCTGAAGGCTGCATTCGTGTATTGGAGTTGATGTTGGATTTCATTGCTAAAGCCTGCTCATGCTCAGAGTAGCCTCCTGATGTAGGGGAAATGACCTACATTGTCCAGGGACTGACCATGGATTTTGATGGTTGAGGGGACCACGTTGTGTGGCAGGAATAGGCTGGTGGAAAGCCTTTGTTTTCCGGATGTTTAGTTTGAGGCCCATTCTCTCATACCCCTCGGTGAATGTGTCAATGATTATTTGCATCTCAGCCCCTGAGTAAGTACCACAGACAGGCATTGCCTGTGTAGCTCAATGGTATAAGTTGTAGTCATCTTGGAGGTGAAGGTTTAACAGTCTCCCAGTCATCCTGTAGGTTTGCTCCACTGCAGCATGGATCTTCATGGAGATAAGACATAGGAACAGAAATTAGGCCATTCGGCCCATCGAGTCTGCTCCACTATTCAATCATATATGATAAGTTCCTCAACCCCATTCTCCCGCTTTCTCTCCGCAACCCTTGATCCCCTTGATAATCAAGAACCCATCAGGCATGGAGTGCTGCAGAGAGAAAGATGCAGTGTCTTCGCGTGATGACATGACGGTGCTTGACCCCAGTTTGCCTTTGCATTTGTTCTCTGGTGAGCCCATTAGTGAGGATCATGACTTCCATGTCAGTGTGAATCAGGTGGAGAAGGGTGACAGAATTTGAGGGGGCAGCTGAATTTAAAGAAGATATTCTACAAGCCCTCATGGTTGACAGAGTTGAAGGCCTTTGTGAGATTGAAGATGGCCAAGTACAAAAGGTGGCATGCACTTTTCTTGGATTTGTCACACATAATTAATCATGCCCATTGTGTCTCTTGATAGGCAGAAGCTACACTTAGACTCGGGGAGGAGTTCCTTAGCTGCTTGGAGGAGTCGGTTGAAGAGGATTCTTGCTTTCTGTAACGATCAGTAGGGAAATCCCTCTAATTTCCACACATGGACTTGTCTCCTTCGTAGAAGTTGGTCATAATGACAGAATCTCTGAGCTCTCCCAGCATGGTCTCTTCCTTCCAAGTAAAGTGATGAGGTTATGGATTCATCTCAAGAGTGCTTTTCTGCTGTAATTTTGTGCTTCAGCGGGGATTCCATCTGAGCCTGATGCCTTGTTGTTTATCAGCTGTCAGGTGGCTTTTTCAATCATGGCAGGTTGGAGATATGTTGAGATAGTGATGGATAGTGATGGATAGTGTATTGTGGGAGGGTGTCAAGAGTACTTGTGTTGAAGTTTACGTCTTTTGGTTGAGGAGGTCTTCAAATTGCTGTCTAAGATGGGTATTGGCTGCTTTTAGGTCTTTGATGAGTGTCCTTCCATTTTTGGCATGCAGTGAAGTAGGACTTGGACTGTGGATGACCGAGATTGCACAGAGGTAGCTATAAACACCGTGGTTATCAATGAGTTGCTGAGTCTCCTCTTCTCTTTTCACCCACCAGCAATTCTTTAACCTGTGGCTAAATCGCTGTGCAGATAGTGCTAGTAGGTCTGATACATGTCTGGTGAAATTAACCTCATGCTAATACTGTTAAAATGAGTATGACGAACCTGTACAACTGCAGTGAACCCAGCAGATGGGGTTATGCCACAGATCAAAAGACCTGATGAGCTATAATTGTTTTCTACAGAACAATGAATTAAGTTTAGGACTCACAGGCTTTGAAATGCAATGAATGGATGGAAAGTATGACTGAAAACTGACCTCTACATTGAAGAGAAAAAAAATTAGACAGTGCATGTTGAGAGGCTGTTACTTTGCATTTAGTGGTTGCTATTTTCTTAATTTGGGAGAAAAGATGACTTGAAACCACTTCAATGGGTAAATCATAGCCTGTCTTTTATAAGAAAAAAAATACAGTACATTTATTTGAACAAACAAGTGAGTTCTGTTCAATGAAGTAGCAGCACCAGCTCTTACAAAAATGGTGTAAATAGGTTTTTAAACTCTTTTATTGGGGTTCCATGGATATCACACCAAATTTAGGGAAGGGAAGGCCGAAAACCCTGCAGAAATTCATCACTTCCATGTTGAACATTTTGCCAAGATGAAAAATTGCATTGGAAATAAAATTTACTTGGACATACTTACCAACATAATCACCAAGTTTTATTTGTTTTAAAAACAAAAACAAAAAAAAACAAACAAAAAAAATAAAATCGCTGGGAAATTAGAGTGCAAAATATGAATGATGTTGCTCATTGCACTGATGTGCAGCATTTTGTTTATTAACAGTGTCATTTCACAGGCTACCCAGCATTAACTGAGTGTGAAGGAGGAAGCAGTGAAGAAGAAAAAGTTAATTTGTTCATGACACGAATACAAATTTTCAGTTTGCATCAATGTGCAAGATACCATCAGTTTATATCGAGGAAAATGACATGCAAAGGACAAATCATGCTCTGATTTATGTATTAAAGCCTAATTGCAACCAATAAGTGCCCTTTGCATCACAACTGCAAATGTACAATTCAAGCATCAGGCAACAAAAAAGCAAGCTCGCAGGGAAAAGCAAACTGATTGTAAAAACTGCTTTCAGTATGCGAAGACAAAAAGATTAGTGAAGACAAATATAGGTTCTTTGCAGTCAGAAACAAGGGAAGTTATAATGGGAAATAAAGGATGGTGGACCAATTAAATAAATAGTTCTGTCTTCACATGGCAGAACACAAATAACAGCCCAAAAATATTAAAGAGCATAGTGTCCATTGAGAGGGAGTAAGTATTTGTATGGTGTTGTGAAAATTGCTGGGATTTTAGACCCATAAATACCAGGAGCTCAATTATCTACATCTCAGAATACATACGAAAGATGCCCTTGATATAATGGATGCATTGGTGGTCATCTTTCAAGATTCTCTGGATGCTGCAACAATTCCTATGAATTGCAAGATACTAATGTAATTTCATTAATTTAAAAGATAAAGGAGACAGAGAGAAAACAGGAATTTCAGACCTGTTTGCCTGACAAAAGTAGTGGTGAAAATGCTGGAAACCATTCTAAAAGATTTAGTAGTAGAGAACTTGAAAAACAGTTACAGGATTAGATAGAGCATGCATTTATGAAAGGTAAATCACGCTTAACAAATCTACTGGAATTTGTTATCAACACAGACTGGGTAAGGGGGAACCAGAGGATTGGTTTACGTGGACTTTCAGACCAGTTTTGATGAGGTCCCATATGAGTGATAAGCATGTACAAGAAAAGCACATAGAATCCTTAGTGTGGGAGCAGGTCATTAGGCCTTGACCCTCAAAGAGCATCCTGCCTACATCTACACCTTATCCTGTAACCCTGCATTTGCCATGACTACTCCTTCTAACCTACATATTTCTCGACACTATTGACAACTATAGCATGGCCAATCCTCCTGACCTGCACATCTTTGTACTGTGGGAGGAAATCAGAGTACCCAGAGGAAATCCACACAGACATAGGGAGTTTGTGCAAACTCCACACAGGCAGTTGTCAGAGGATGTCAGAGGTCCCTGGTGTTGTGAAGTAACAATGATATTCACTGAGCTACCATGTCACCCACATAGGATTGGGCTAGTGTACTGCCATGGATAGAAAACTGATTGGTAGGTAGGAAGCAGAGAGTAGGAATAAATATGTCTTACTCCAAATTGCAGGTAGTGACTTGTGGAGGAGATAGTAGGAACTGCAAATGCTGGAGAATCTGAGATAACAAGGTGTAGAGCTGGATGAACACAGCAGGCCAAGCAGCATCAGAGCAGCAGAAAGTCTGGCATTTCAGGCCTCAACCCTTCTTAAGAAATCCTTGATTTAGGCCTGAAATGTCAGCCTTCAAGCTCCTTTGTTGCTACTTGGCCTGCTGTGTTCATCCAGCTCTACACCTTGTTAGCTCAGTGATTAGTGGAGTTCTGTAAGGATCGGTTCTTGGACTCCAGCTGTTCACAATATATATTAATGATTTAGTTGAGGGAACTAAATGTAATATGTCCAAGTTTGTAAACAACACAAAGTTGGTTGGGAGGGTGAGCTATGATGAGGATGTAGAGATGTTTAGTGTGACTTGGACAAGATGAGTGAGTGGGCAAATACATAGCAGATGAAGTAGAATGTGAATAAATGTGAGGTTATCTATTTGGGTATCAAACACAGAAAGGCAGATCATTATTGGAGTGGTAGATTGGGTGATGTGGATGTGCAATGAGGCCTGGGTGCAGGGCAGCAGCTAGTGAAGATGACAAATTGTATTTTGACCTTCATAGCAATGAGATTTGAGTGCAGGAGACGGGATGTCTTTCTGCAATTGCACAGGATCTTGGTGAGATCACACCAGTAGTATTATGTGCAATCTTCTTCTCCATCCGTGAAAAAGGGTGTTCTGATTTTGGAGAGAGTGCAACAAAGATGTACCACACCAATTTCTGGGATGACAGGACTGATATATGGAAACTACATCGGTGAGGACTATATTAATTGAAGTTTAGAAAAATGACGATGTATCTCAGAAACCTATAAAATTCTAACAGTGCTAGATGAGGCAAATACAGGAAAGATGTTTCTGATGACCAGGGAATCCAGAAATAGGAGTCACAGTTTAAGGATACAAGGGTAGGCTATTTAGGACTAAATGGAGTGGCATGGTGGCTCAGTGGGGAGCACTGTTGCCTTGCAGTACTCAGTTCAATTCAACCCACGGGTGACTGTTTCCACGTGGAGTTTGCACATTCTTGCCCTGCCTGTGTGGGTTTCCTCTGGGTGCTCCGGTTTCCTTCCACAGTCCAAAGATGTGCAGTTTAGGTGGTTTGGCCGTGCTAAATTGCCCAGTATCTCGGGAGGTATAGGCCAGGTGGACTAGCCATGGTAAATGCAGGGTTATGGGGTGGTGGGATGTTGGATCTGGGTGGGATGTCTTTGAAAGGTCAGTGTGGAGTCAATGTGCTAGATAGCCTGCCTCCACGAAATAGGGATTTGATCTTATGAGGAGAAATTTCTTCACCCAGAGATTGATGAGCCTGTGGAATCCTCTGCCAGAGAAAGGAATTGAGGCCTAAATAATGAAGGTTTTCACTAAGATCTCAGGTTCTTAGAATGCATTGTTAGGTTATGTAGAGAAGGTTGGAGCAGGGTACTGAAATGGATGTTCAGCCATCATCATATTGAATGGGGGAGCAATCTTGAAAGGGCTGAATGGTATAGTCCAACTCCTATTTCCTCAGTTTCTATTAACATTTTGTCTATTGCACCGGAGGTTACTGGCATTTGTGGGTAAACAATCAGCTTCATGATTCTTAATTCTACAGATTGGTTGAGATTCAGTACTAATTCCTTTTAACCATGATAGAATTCTAGTATTCAGGAATGAGAAAGATTCCTTTGTTGTTCTGTTTCCTTGTTAACTGGTTTAAGCCCTCGAAATGCATAGGAATTTTAACAGTAACACGGGGTGAATAAAAGATCATTCATTAACTGAGAGCATCGTAACACAATTAATTCTCAAAACCAGGCTAGGACAAATGGCAGCATTCAGTCTCACTAGTCCATGCCAGTAGAGTTGAAACTGTTTTTAACTTTTGTCTTTGTGTGCTCTTCTATGAGAAAAACAATTGGGGAGTTGACTGCAGTTGGGGAGGTTCGGTATTGTGCACTAATCATTAGCTCCTTGTTATAATTACGGTCAGAAATATCACATTTAATGTGAATGAAGTGGCTTCAGACACTTTTACATATTATATAACAGTAGCCTCTCACTCTCTTGGGCAGTCACCTACAATCTGTAGCCACTCTTAATCCTTATCAGTACTTTAAAAAAAAGACATTTTAATATTACAAGTTAAAAAATGTCCACTGTATTGTAGGGTTCTGACCTGTTATTATAATAAATACCCCACACTTTCATATTATTAACTTAAGTAAAGATCAATTGCCCTCTGGTATACATATTAAGTATGACCTAAAATAGAGATCTCTTTAACCTCAGATGCCTCTGCATCAAAGCCAAACTCACCACCACACATATGTAGTATATAGCTTTTGAATGATTACAATGTCATTCACTCTGCCCATTCTAAAACAAATTGCAGGCTACTCATGATCTCTTCAAATCTACATACAATGAACTCAGCCTGTCCTTGAACATTGCCAAACCAATCTACACCTGTTCAGAAGCACGACAAACATATCTCAAAACTTAGTGGCCATCTCCCTCAAAAGGCCACCATTAAGGAGAAGATCCAACACTGGATCAGCTTGTATCAGCTCAGTCTTTTGCAGTCTATGGCATTTCATCAGTGATGCCTCTGCAAACCTCCAGATTTAATGTTAGGAATGCCAAGCAAATGCTCACGTTCTTCTTGAAGTCAGTCCACAAGCAGTCTTGCAAAACTCCGGCGAACATCAACGTTGTTGGATTAGATCTTTCTCGTCAAATCATGTTTCCTGAAAACTCAAATGGCCAGCGTTCCGGGGAGGATATAGAAAATGCTTCAGAGAAAATCTGAAGCTCTTGGTGAAGCAATGACTACAATGGAATTAATGACTGGGAGTAGGTTTGTAACAACACTTAAAATGGTGATAACTCTGTCCAGCAAGCTGTATCATGTTTTGAGTCACAACTTCTTAATGATGAGGCAGGGAAGCAGCAGAGAAAGAAGGAAAAGGAAACAAATCCAAAAATTCAGGTCATACTACTTTGTGGGATATTATGTCCCATGTGCTAGAAGATGGGATATCTGGAATTGGCCTGTTAAGTCATATGAAAATTTAGAGCAGAAACGGATGATCCTGGGTAGACATAATCTTTGGATTGAAGAACAGCCACTGTTACCAGAAAGTGCCATTTGATAGCATTGTCAATTTACAGACTTTCAGAGTAGACTAATGGCTTAGTAATTGGATGGATTAGATTCCACTTGCATTTTGTAGTGGACATATCTTCAATATTTTTGGGTAGATGTCAATGTTCTTTGAAATTATGATGTTATGATTATTTCAGAAACCTGGCTCAAGGAAAAACAGTTCTTGGTGTTAAACATTTCTGTACATAAATTGTTCAAGAAAGGAAAGAAAGATGGATGAGTTTTGATATTGGTGAAAGAGAGTTGAAGTTGTATGAGGAGAATGCCCTATAGGGTTTAAGGGCAGAATCAATTTGGTTAGAGTTGAAGAAGCAAAAAAAAAGGAACAATCACATTGCTCAGTGTAGCCCAGTCCACAAAGTAAGTGGGAAGGATGTTGAGTAACAAACTAAAAAGGAAAATACAGCGTGCAAATATTGTAGGAAAATTATATGGTGTATTTAATTATCTGGATATAGACTGGATGTAGTATAGATACAAAGTAATATACGCATTCCCAGGAATGGATTCTGGAAGATTTACCAAAGCAGAATATTTGCACTACAATGAGAAAGGAGGAACTGTGAGTCCTGGTTCTTGAGAATGAGATGTAGCAAGTAGATCAAATAACATTGAGTAATGATTCAGAGGACAGTGATCATTGTATATTTGAGTTTAAGTTAAAGACAGCAACAATGCTATGGCCATCATTGAGACATGGTTGCAAGAGGATCAGGGTTGGGTATGAAATATCCCAGGATACATGTCCTGTTGAAAGGGCAAGCAGGTAGATGGCAGGGTTGGGGTGTTGTCTTGTTAACAAGAAATTATATAAATCAATAGCAAGAAGTGATATATGGTTGGAAGACATAGAATCTGTGTGGGTAGTGTAGCGGAACTGCAAAGGAAAACAGGCCCTGATGGGAGTTGTGTGCAGGCCTCCTAGCAGTAATCAGGATGTTGGCAGAAAATACATCAGAAGATAGAAAAGGCAGGAAAAGAAAAACACTATTACAATAATCATGGACGACTTCAATATGCAGGTGGAGTGGGAAAATAATGTTGGTAGTGGAATCCACAAAAATAGAATTGAATAGAACAGAGATAGAATAGAACAGAAATTTATCAACACATACTTTTACATAAAAAATACTGTGAAAAGTTTTATAAGTCTTCCACTACAGTGCCGACATCAATGGCAGAAGTCAAACATAATAATTTTAAAAAATAAAATTAAGATAACATTCAGTTAAAAGCTGGGCTCGAGAAAGCTGATTTAGGAACGATGGAATACCCTGAAGATGCAGCTGGGGCAACAGTAATATTCCAACATGAGAATCACCGAACTCCTGAAATTCCGGGCCAAAAACCTGCACCAAAGAAAACCACCATGCGAGGCCAAGACTGCCACTGCTGAATGAGACTGCCTGCCAGACTGTTGGAATACCTGGACACCAAAGATGAAGGAGACCTCCACACAGGGACAAAACCTTCATGCCAGGCTAAGAACCGCACACTAGTATAAAGACTGCCACACTGAGACAAGACCACCAGACTGGGATCCCACCACATCTGGAGACTGCCACACCAGGGGACCACCACACCAGGCTGAGACCACATTTCTTCTCCAGACCCCTGGGCTTAGCTGGACCCTTGGCCTAGCTCCTGAGTCTGTGGTGGAGTAGTCAGCCCGAGATCCGTCACTGACTTGCTGGGAGACCCCAGGTCGAGGTGGAGCTGTGTCCGGCGCATCCTGGTGGTTTTGATGCTGCTGCCAGAGGCTTAAAAGAAAGCAAAATGAAGGGAAAAGATAAAGAAAAAAGAAGAGCAAAAGTAAAAAGAAGAAAAAAGAAAGAAAATGAAAGCTGATGGGAGCAAATGAGCCATTGGCTCAGCCCCCTTACTCTGCTGCTACCTTGTCCAAAAGGAATTTGTGGAATGTGTGGAATGTCAGCAAAATGATTTTTTCCCCATCTAGGAACAAGCAATTCTGGATTTGGTGATAAGTAATGAGGTAGCCTTAATTAGGGAGCTTAGGTGAAGGCACTGTGGGGTGATTGGGCAGTGACCATAATATAGAGTCATTCAGTCATAAAGTCTTACAGCATGGAAACAGACCCTTCCGTCCAATTCATCCACGCTGAACAAATATCCTGAATAAATCTAGCCCCATATGCCAACATTTAACAATCTGTAACCTTTTCTATTCATATACCAACCCTGGTGCCTTTTAAATGTTGTAGTTGTACCAGCCTCCACCACCTCCTCTGGTAGCTCATTCCACAAAAGTACCACCATCTGTGTGAAGAAGTTGTCCCCTAGGTCCCTTTTACATTTTTTCCCCTCTCACCTTAAACCTATGGTCTCTAGTTTTGGACTCCCCCACCCTGGGGATGAGACCTTGTCTATTCACCCTGTCCATGCCCCTCATGATTTTATAAACCTCTGTAAGGTCACCCCTCACCCTTGGAGGAGGCCCAGAGGAGGTTCACAAGAATAAACTTGAGAATGAAGGGCTTGTCATTTGAGGAGTGGTTGAGGACTCCAGGTCGGTGTTGAATGGAGTTTAGAAGGATGAGGGCGATCTCATGTAAACTTAGAGAGTACTGAGAGGCCTTGATGCAGTGGACGTGGAGAAGATGTTTCCACTGATAGTTCATGGGGAAGGGACGATCCTTTAGAACTCGGATGTGGAGGAATTGTTTTCAGGGGTGGTTAATCTGTGAAATTCTTTGCAGGAGAAGGCTGTGGAGGCCACGCCATTAAGTGTATTTAAGATAGAGATTGGCAAGTTCTTGATTAGTGAGAGGATAAAATATTACAAGGAGAAGTCAGGAGCATGGAGTTAAGAATTACATCAATCATGATTGAAAGGTGGAGAAGACTCAATGGATCGAGTGGCCTTATTCTGCTCCTACGTCATATGGTTTTACAGTTTAGCACAATGATGAAAAAGGACAATGAGCAATCCACACACAGAAAAATTAACACATAACTTCAAAGAGGCAAGAATGGAGCTGAGCCAGGTAGACTGGAGACAAAAATCTGTTATGAGATGTGCCTTTAAGAAAGATTTGTTCTGTCATATTTCATTTGGAAGCATACATTGTAAACTTGGAGTTGCCTGTTCTGAGCCGAGCTGGCATTTTCTTTTTGAAAAGCTGGAACAGTAAAAACAACATGAACGGGGTGGGGTCAAGCTCCCATGGATCAGGATTTTTATTTCAGCTTTCAATAGTTGTTGGGATCTTGAAGATGGATGTGGAAGCTTTTATTTCCTCTCTCGTTTGCAGTTAAATGTGTGGCTTTTCTTCCTGCTGCTGGAATTCCATATGAGACAGTCTGTTTTGCTGAATTTGCCTTTGCCCATGGTGCATTTATGGGATGCTACTACATTGGATCATTTGCTATTTAGTAGTTAAATAATCTATTATTCTGTTAAGTTTTCCAATAGAGTTATTGGAAATACTATTCCCATTTTTCTTTCCTTTGTATTTTAACTACAGTGTGAAATTAAAGTGTGTTTTGCTTCAAGCCTTGTATTTTGACCAGTGAAATTGCATCTGGAGCACAATGCCTTGCCCTTGCCACTAAAAAAGTGAGAAAAAGTTGGGTCTTCTTCTTAAATGTAGTTTAAGGGGGTTAGTCTGGTACAGAACAAAATGTAGCTAAAGAGTGTAGCTGAATAGTGGGTTACCTTCAAAAAGGGATTACTTGGACCAGAAGCTACGCTCTCTCAAAAGAAAAAGGTAAGGCAAACAAATCCAGAGTTCGCTGGATGAAAATGAAGATAGAAATGAATATAAAGAAGAATGTCCTTATGCCTGGCAGAAAGTACAATTGAGAAGAGGCTGAATCCAGAAGGTTCAAAATTGATGCAGAAATATTGAATAGACAGTCTGTAGTTAAATTTAAGTAGGCCAGTAATAGAGGAGTTGCATCCAAGAATATTGAAGGAAGTGAGAATGGAAATAACAGAGGCATTTTTTTTTTCCAGTTTTCTTTCGATTCATGGATCGTGGCAAAAAGTTTGAAAAATTGCAACATTGCTACTTTTGTTAATAAAAAGGTGAAGGATAAGCTGATCACTTTCAGACCAGTTAGATTAACTTTGGCGCTAGGGAGCTTTCAGGTAAAATAATTCATGATTATTAGAATAAATCATGTGGACTATTTGAGTTAATTGAATTTCTGAAGGGAAATTTATGCTTATTCAACTTGCTGAAAAGGCAACAAAGAAGGTTTATAATGGCATTTCTGCTGATGTGGTTTACATGGACTATCAAATGTTGTTTGAAACAGTGTTATACAACAGATTTGGGAGCCAAATAAGAGCTGATCGAATAAATGAATGGTAGTAATATAGATGCAAAATTGGCTGAGTGATCACAAACAGAGAATAATGATCAGTGGATTTTTTTCAGGTTGAAGGAAGATTTGCAGTGGAACACCCAGGGGTTGGTATTGGGACCTTTGATTTTCCTGGTATAAGTTAATGATATAGACATTGACAGACAGAGGAGGTCTAAGTTTGTGAGCAATCAAAAGCCTGCAGTCATTGTAAACTTTCAACAGGATGCTGCAGAACTTCAAAAATCAATTGACAAGTGGTGGAGTGGGCAGATAGGTGGCAGATTAAATTCAATGCAGAGAAATGTGAACGGATACATTTTGGTAGAAAGAAAATGGAGAGATAGTACAAACCGAAAGGTGCAGACCTCAAGCAGATGTGCATTTGTATTATCAAATGATTCTTATGCTGAGCTGTTTCCTGTGTTAATAAGCCATAAAGATGGCTGGCAATTAGCAGTACTGGCATTACACTTTTTTAAAAAATAACAGAAACTGCTCTTGTTTTTGCCATTCTCCCTATCAGGAGGGCCATTTGTTTCTTACTTAAAAACGAGCAATCTATCCTTTCACAATTCAATCTATGAACTTAGAAGAAAAAAAAATTCCAGTGTGCATGCACAAGTTACAATTACAAACAAACTACATACATGTTAGTTCTAATGACACCAAATAGGCGTCAAAAATAACCTAGCAGCTACATCTGTTAAAAGTTATGCCTGAGGTATCTGGGCAACAGTTGCTATGGTGTTTCAGAAGCTCAATAAGAAACAGTTTGAAAGAAAATGTTAGTGATTGAAAAGCAAAGGATGTATTATGTGAACAGAAAATTCTGACTCAGTTCTGATTTTAGTTGTTAGCTAAGATTGAGACTCAGAGACAAAAGCAAATTATTGACCTTGTTTAAAACCTGAGTGGCAGAAAACAGCAAGAAGGGATAATAGGTAGGTATTGTATTTGCGAGAATATTTCTAGCTCTGTCCGACAGGATTTGAGTTGGGGACTGAACTATTCATTGTATTTATTAATCACTCAGACAATGGACGAACAGCCCATAACCAAATTTGCTTGTGATACAAAGAGAGCCTGTATTGAAAGCACTAGAGATAGAAGAATAAAATTAAAGAGAGGTATTAATAGATTAAGTGAATGAGTGAAACTGTGGAATTCAACATAGGCAAATGTGAGATAATCCAATCTGAAATAAAAAGGTTCTTCTGGATGGTGAGAAACCAAAGAGATTTCTGTCTTCATACAAACAGACCTTTGAAATACTTGCAAAATAGGTACATATCACAAAAGATTAATGAAATTCTGGCCTTCATACATAGAGGTCTAGAATGCAGAGCACATAGAAATCCTATTTTTAGCCATAATAACAGCAACACAGACTACAACTGGAGTACTCTGGGCAGTTTCAGCAACCATGTTATCATCCTCATAGACAATGCTATCTTTATAAAAAAAACAGAAATTTGTACCTTAACAAATAATTGTAAGCATAATATAATAGGATTTCAAATTTTAAGATTTCTACTGTAACAAACAGGCTCAAAGCACTATTGACTAAATTCTATTTTTGAAGGAACTTGTATTTTAAACTGTAGGACTTTTAACAGGACCAAAATCCCATTCCACAGTATCAGGAGCCATTGCAAAGCGATTTTCTGCACTTGAGGATTTGTTTCCTTCCTTTTCCAAGTCTGGTAATTCTTAACTGTTGAACTGTGTTTTGCGATGAAGGCTTCCTTTGCTGCAATCTGTATTATCTTCCAACGTTGTTTCAAATCCTAACAAATTTGGTCTTTCTAATCCAAAATGAATCATATTTGCATGCTAATGCAGTGAACCACAGAGATGTCAGCCTCTGGCTGCTCCTGATTTTCTGGATCATGCCAATCTGTCCATGTTTTCAGGAGTATTTTAGAAATCCTCTCCTCCCAAAGGTTACCTCTACGGCAAGGTGAATCACATTTATCTTGTTTCAAAGTTTAATCTCTGATTAGCTATCTGTGAGACTGCAGCTCTATTTTCTTGGAAGGATATGGATAGTTTAAAATATTACTGTTTACAAATCCACACTCTCAACACTTATCTGGGAGTTTGAAAACTAATACCTTAACCATTGTAAACAGATGCTTCTGCCATTGTCTTTAAATGTGAATATTGTATACCTTCTGTCCAGCAAAACAATCTGGGCCCCCCATCTAATCCTTAACAGCTCCACCACACAGGCTTCTTCTTAGGCCAACTTTAAAACAGAACATACTTTGGCAATTTCTCACATTCCTTGACAGTGTTACAGCTGTACCTGAAAAGCTTGGCAAGGATCACAGTTAATTGTAGACCACAAATACAGGTCAAGATGGGTTCTGTACTTTAAAAATTTTCAGAGCACGAATATGTCATTAAGACTAAATCTTTAATGAATTAAAAGGTGAGTGTTTGCATTGTGGCAGTCCTTCTTGTAAGAAAACCAATCAAATAAAATTGGAATGTGCAGTTTTAGACTATGAACCCAGTGAACCCTAATATCATGCTTGCAATGACCCGGATGCTAATTCTGATGTCTGGATGGAAAAGAGTCAGAAATGTAAGGAATTCTGGCAGGGGAGAAGATATCAGGACACCCTACAGCAACTTGAAATATTTACCAAATGTAGTCACTTCTGTAATAATAAATAAAAGCACAATTTACACACCCACAAACAACAACTTGATAGTCATCAGTCAATTTACTTTTGTGATTTTGGTTAAGGGATAAACATTGGCTGGGACAGCATACAGAATTTCTTTACTCTTCTTCACAGTCATGGTATGATATTCATTTGCATCCAATTAATACAACAAAGATAGCCTACGTTATTATTTCATCTGAAATATGACACCTTTTATTGTGTAGCAGTTTCTCAATAGCTTTTTGGAATGGTCAACAGACATTCAAGATTCTGGAGTGCAGATCTGAGTTTATAGCTTTTTGGAATGGTCAACAGACATTCAAGATTCTGGAGTGCAGATCTGAGTTTATAGCTTTTTGGAATGGTCAACAGACATTCAAGATTCTGGAGTGCAGATCTGAGTTTATAGCTTTTTGGAATGGTCAACAGACATTCAAGATTCTGGAGTGCAGATCTGAGTTTATAGCTTTTTGGAATGGTCAACAGACATTCAAGATTCTGGAGTGCAGATCTGAGTTTATAGCTTTTTGGAATGGTCAAGAGACATTCAAGATTCTGGAGTGCAGATCTGAGTTTATAGCTTTTTGGAATGGTCAAGAGACATTCAAGATTCTGGAGTGCAGATCTGAGTTTATAGCTTTTTGGAATGGTCAACAGACATTCAAGATTCTGGAGTGCAGATCTGAGTTTATAGCTTTTTGGAATGGTCAAGAGACATTCAAGATTCTGGAGTGCAGATCTGAGTTTATAGCTTTTTGGAATGGTCAAGAGACATTCAAGATTCTGGAGTGCAGATCTGAGTTTATAACTTTTTGGATCGAGGCCAATTTGTTGCTGCAGTAATTTCTGCTGTAGAAACTGCGGCGAGGTTAAACTGAATGGTTGCCACCATTCTCCTTATAATTTGCATTTGGGCCTGATACACAGAAATAAACTTTTCTTGCCAGTGTTAAAACTACTCTGAAAAATTCAAGTTAATATTTAAAAGTGTCCTTGTGTTTAAAGTTAGATTTTTTCAGGAAGGTGGTAAATCAGTGAAAAAAAAATTACACAATGGATGAAATTTAAAAGTTATGTCCAACCCATTTCAGAAATAGTTCTGCATACCTTCATAGAATATAAAAATGCTAATTATTAATTCATATTGACTTTTCACATCAAATAAATAATTTCATGACATACAATTGTTATTGCCATTAATGGCACTACCTTTCAACAAAATGCTCACCACTCCTATATTGACGTTCCTTTCCTAATGCCGTATTCCTGATACCCTCAGTGTCCAAATGTTTATCGATTTTAACCTTGACTACATTAACTCTGGATAGAAAATTTCAAAGAATCAATAACTCTCTAAGCAAAGGGAGTTCATTGTAGGTTAGCTTTTGTTCTTCTAGTGACAATCCTGTATGATTCTTGCTGGAGATTTGCAGAACCCGAATGCACAATCTTTCACTGCCTATGCTTGAAATTATTGGCTTAACATTCATCAAAGTGGGGCTCACAGACATGTAGGAAATTCTTGCCAACTGCAGTCTGATGAATGTTTTGTAGAAATTGAGAATGCTCCCTGTCATCCTTTTCAAGAATCCCTTTGATAAAATTCAGAATCTTTTCTACTTTTTTGATAGCATTTTCCACCTACACTCATACTCACTTTTCCCAAGGGAAAGACAGGAGTTACCTATTGCCTGCCCAGTATTAATACCGGTAACAATGTTTACTTGAAGTCACTAAAGTTGCAGGAAGAGTAGAAAATACTGCTAACCATAATGATGGGCAATCCTAGTATAATACAGAATGATGAAATTCAAAAATATGAACCTGAATATATGTCTTAGTATATTTTTTCCAGGTTTTTTTTGGGAATGCTCCATATCTTTGTAAGGCTTTTTTGGTAGATATTTACTATTGCAAGCTTCAATAAAACCACCTTGGATGTTGATGGAATAAAAGTATTATCTTTAGTTAATGCAAATAATTAAGTAAACATGAGCTTCTTGGATAAGTTCTCTCATGGAATCCCAAAATCAGTTCACTGACATCTTCCTTTATTCATAAAATCCAATGGCTTAAACCAGTAGAAGTGTCCACAGAAATTATTAATGACAATTTTATACTCTATGAGAGGTGAAATTGAATAAGTTGTTTAATGTATAACCTGTTTCCTGATTGCTCATTCATGACTAGCAATATAAAAAATGATTTCTTGGTAGATTCATTGTTAATGCTTTCAGACAGCTGAAATTAAACAAAAAGACATCGTGCCTCCTCATTATAAATGTAAGCAACCTGATGTTCTAAGCAACCTTTGTATTCACTTTCATGATTAGTACAAGAAAAAGAAATATGTATTGCATTATGTAAGTTGAGTAGCACCACACCTACATTAAACAATTAAAATCACTGACTGTAAAGAAATGAAATTATATAGTTTTTGTTTACATTGGAAAACTTAAGTTAACTATAATAGAATCTCATTGTTAGAATATATCTATTTATAGACACAAGATGTAGAATACAATATCAAAACTATTGCATTTCAAGCACAAGCAGGACATACCTGTGTGAAAAAATGTCTCTGTAGGGGCTGCCATCTTGAAGAGCAATGCCATAACCTCGATCAACTTTAGAATTCCTTGCTGTGACAAGGGAGCAATCAGGTTCATTCTCTACAAAATATTCTAGGGCTGCAACATCCCAGATGAATGCATAATTTCCAGCCTTTACCTTAAAATATGGAAGTGAACATGGTTTATCCATATGTTAGCTCTACATATAGTTTTCAAAAATGCAGGCAGCATAAATATATCATTAAATGAATCAATGCCTTTATTGTCACACAAAGGTATCAAAACAAAATCACCTAGTTAGTTCTAGTCTTAAAATTCTAAATTAAGCTGATGAAAAAGTGCATGAACTGAGCCAGTTGGATTGTCATTTCTATATTTTACAAGACAAGTTACAATATTTAATGCATCAAGTGTGTCAAGATGTATTTTAAATTTCTTACATGCTCTTCAGAGTCCTTGAATGTGCTCTGCCTTCCAAATTTGTACCTACCTTTTGCACGACTCCAAGTTTGAACTCCTCCACTCAGGTAACTGCACAAGCTACAGAGTAACGATATGGCTCTTATAAAATCATAAATGACATCCCATGTGATTGTGACAAAGTAAACTATTTTTCCTTACCCTTCTGGGCTTGTTGATCACGTCACTCTCCTTCCTGTCACTTAGGATGGGATTGTGTCCATTTTAATCATTGTCAGAAAATTACTTGCAATGAATTCTTACCCCATTCTCACTCTTGATATCCTTAAACTTTCCTTGGCCTCTGCTTATTTACCATTACATGTTGCACCCAAGTAAACTCATCTGAAAACATCATGTTTCTGATGCTCATTGAATTTGCTTAGTTCTACATCTTTGCCACCTCTCATAAATCCCTCAACTGCCTAAGGGTGAACCATGCTGTTTACAGCCTTCAAGTCATATTAATCCTGAGATGAGTTTCCATTCCCATATGTGCACCTTCACAAAGCCATTCGATGATGGAACCTCTGCCTGAGATGATTTATTGTTGAAACTCTCATCTGTCCTTTTATGCATTCTAGATTTGACTATTCTAATGATTTGAAGGTTACTTTCCATATACAACTCAAAATAAGCTTGACATCAACTAAATTCTCCTGCCCATAACAAATTGCATCAATTCTCAGTTAACAGTCACTCATTCTTGCTGACCCTGATTTTAAACAGTTAAGCAAAGACTCAACATTATACATTCTCACCATTACTTTCAAATTATTTTGTGATCTCACTATTCCTCAGTTAGATTTCCCCCTTTGATGCAGGAATCAGCAGGTCAGCTAATAATGTGTAAAGAGGTTCCATTTAATGGTTGCATCCAATCCCGTGTTGAGCTGAATCCTTGGGGGTGGGGTTTGTTGTTAGAACTCAACCAAGCTCACAGAGCAAGATTTTATTACATAACCATGTCAACAAAAGCTCCAGAGTTGAATACATTAAAGACTTTCAAGGCATTCAAACAGACAACTGTTCAAATTTTACATTTGAGGAACAAATGTCTGAGCTGTCAATTAATGAAAATGATTAAATTACAGGGGTCAAATAACACTGTCAAATCTGGATATCACTATTGTTCACTGCAGAATGAACACTTCATCCATTTAATGTAACCTGATGCACCTAAAAACTTTTCTTTTCTCTTTCACAATGCTTGTAATCTTAATGGATAGTTGACTTTTAAAATGAAGCTCAATCTTCAATCACTGTATTAAAGCAAGTTTGATTTATGACACTATATTATGATATGTGCAGTTGGTTCAACACTTTTTGAGCTTGTCTGTCAAATGTTTCCCAATTCCACACAAGGGATTGTGGAACTTTCCAACACTTCTGAACTGTCATAGTGCACGTCACCTTCAGAAACTGGACCAACTCCATCAAAATTGCAGAGGGTCTAAGATATTCACTCTTGGGATGGAACTGACAAAGGATCCCGTGGGCTTGCAGCACCATTGCTTTTCGCATCCTGTAAACAAGCACTAGCAAGGTGAATGGGAGCCAGACATCCTGCAGAGAACCCACCCACCTATGACATGTGCTCATCAGGACAGGCAAATTTTGTCCTTTAGCTCTCCAGCCCCACACAACATCGATAAATTGACACCCACCAAATTCTTATCTCTGGAGCATCTCTAATTTTAACTGCTTCACCATTGGCTGTCATACATGTAGCTGTCTGCACCCTGCAAGGGTAAGGACTTACCATTTTTATTAGTTTATTATTAACAAAATAATTATACAACTTTCTTAGGAAAGCAAAGATATTCAGGAATTTTTTTTCTGTGACAATAACAACACTTGAGCTACTTACTAACTCCAGACAGATTAACAGTTTATTATTATATCAGCTTTGATGTAAGTGACAGGAAATCAGATTCTAACTCACTGTCTTATTAAAGCAAAGATAATGCTATTATTTCTGACTGTAACAATAATACTATGGCAAGCTCTGTAGATATGAATAGCAGACTTTCATCAATAGTGTTTTTCAACTCTTTTCCAAGACCCCAGACTTTAGAGCAAATAGAGCTAGTTTCAGTAGCAAAGATATGAGTCATAGTCAATGCAGTTAGAATGCCATACTGAATATGACACTGAACTGGAGTAAGCAACATATGTAAAAGACATACCTGTTTAAGAGCTATACTGAAATATCTAGATAAAATGATTATACATAAAATAAGTTTAAAATAAATCTGTCCCACATATGTAGAATGCTTTTATCAAGAAGATTTTTCATCAGAAACTTTTTTAATGTGAGTGAACCAATCAGAAACACTTCACTTGTTGCAGTGCTAATTTTTGAATTGTCTAATTTAACAAAGGTTATTCATTCACCAATGGCAACTGAGTCATAGTGGTTTTGGTTCCTCCTTATCTTTTATCAGAAGAAAAAAATTTGCTGGACCAATATTAGTAGACAATCTCATTTAATCAGAATCTGTTTGTTTGTAATATTTAATTGTTAACCTAAAACCTACCGGAATTTTCACCCAGAAGTTATTCACCTGCTTTAATCAAGAAGATTGGTGAAACCAATTATCCATTCTTTTTCTCCTTTATTCATTCATGGGATGAGGGTGTCACCAGGCAGCATTTAATGCCCATCCCTAATTTCCCAGAGGGCAGTTAAGAGTTAACTACATTGCTTAGGATCTGGAGTCACATGTAGGCCAGACCAGGTAAAGACAGCAGTTTCCTTCTCTAAAGGACATTAGTGAATGAGATAGGTTTTTCCCCTTGTACTTGACACTGGATTCACAATCATTGTTACACTCCTAACTCCAGATATTTATTAAACACTGGCATCTAACCAGAAAAAGTTGGAAAGTCATTCAGATAGGTCATGTCCATAAAAAGAAGTACAAACCCAATTCAGGCGATTACTGCTCCATCAGAAAGGGCTATTGATAGTGTTATCAAATGGCATATACTTTACAATAATTTGCCCACTGACATTCAGCTTGGGCTCTACAAAGCCTACCCAACTCCTGATTTCATTACAACCTTGGTCCAAATGTAAACAAAAGAGCTAAAATCGAAAGGGGAAGGAGCGCAACTGCCCTTGACATCAAGGTTACACTTTACCAAGTGCAGTATCAAGAAGCCCTTGCAAAACAAGAGGCAATGGGAATCGCGATAACAGTCCTCCACCAGTTGGAGTCATACCTAACACAAAGGAAGATGGTTGTGGTTGTTGGATGGCAATCATCTCAATCCTGGAATATCTCTATAGGAGTTCCAATGGATAGTGTTCTCAGCCCAACCACCTTCAGCTGTTTTATTAATGACTTTCCTTCCATCATTAGATCAGAAGTGCATACGTTGATTGATGATTTCACAATGGTCAGCACGATTTGCACCTCCTCAGATAATGAAGCAAATCATGTTCAAATGCAACAAGATCTGGACAGCATTCAGACTTGACTTGATAATGGTACATAATATCCTCGCTACACAAGAATCTCGCAATGAACATCTCCAAAAGGACAGGATCTATCCATTGCCCCTTGACATTCAATAGCGTTGCCATTACTGAATCTTTCAAATCAACATTCTGACGGTTACCATTGAACAAAAACTAAACTGGATCAGCTATACAAATGCTGCAGCTATATGAGTATGTCAGAGGTGGGAAACTGTACTGAACAACTCACTGCCTGACTCCTGAAAGCTTTTCCACTATTTACAAGGTAAAAGAAAACAATATGATGGAAAATTCTCCACTTGCTTGGATGTGTGCAGCTCCAGCAATGCTCCAGAAGCTTGACACCATCTAGGACAAAGCAGCCACTTGATTGGAACTCCAATTGACTGGAACTCCATCTGGTACGTTCGAAGTTCACTCCCTCCACTACTGACTTACAATAGCAGCAATTTGTATCACCTACAAAAGATGCACTGCAACAACCCACCAAGGCCCTTTAATCTTCCAAACCTGTGAACTCTACTACCTAGATGGACAAGAACAGCTGAGTGACAGGAACACCACCACTTTCAAGATCCTCTCCAAGCCACACAGCAATCTGACTTTGAAGAACTTCGCTTTCTTTCACTGCCATTGGGATAACATCCTGGAACTCTGTTCATGACAGTTTTGCAGATCTACCCAGAAAGTATGGAATACAGTTATTCAAGAAAGAAGATCCCCACCGTCTTTTCAAAGGCAACTAGGGATGGACAATAAATGCTGGATAAATCATCTATGCTCTCATCCAGTGAATGAATAGAAATAGAATCCTCTGCCATCTCTGTGGATGCATGCATCAGCTTATGCTCTGACAAGCAAGACAAATCCATTTACATTCCTAAACCTCATTAACAAGCTGTATCAATTTCATAAAACTTCTGAATTCCCCAGATAGCCCTGAAAACCATTAAAAGTAGATATTAGACTGGTGCCTCAACATCAAAACAACAGTGCCTTCTCACAAAAGAAGGCATTCTGCTGAATTCAATACACACTTTGTTGCCTTTTCCTGTGTCACAAACATTTAAATCATTTCTTCCATTAGGTTAATTCCGTCTCTGCTTTGTGATTGTGCTTTTTCAATTTGAGGAGAGCTTGAGTATTTTCCATATTAGGAGAGCAGCAGAGTTAGTTACCTCTTAAAATCCACCGACTTGTTCAGACACTACAATTGAGGTCAGCTGAGCTCCATTATTGTCAGGTGGAATGTGTGCATTTTGCAGTAAAGAGCTAGTTAGAGTTTCAGACAAATGTGCAATGTTCTGAAGAATATGTAAAGAGGAGTCTAAGCAATAGGAAATAGTTCATTTAATCAGTGAGGCAACATGTCAATTCATTTATGCAGGCAGAAAAGTACACATTTGTATGTTTAAGCTACATCTCATCTAATACATCTGTAGCTTATATTCAGAAAATTCATGAGGAATTGAAAACACAACTAAGCTCATTATGACTGACAAACATTTTTCTTTGCACGGCTTTTGAGAAATTGTGACTCCAGTGTAGACACTAAAGGGCATTCTTTCTGGTTCAAATCGATTCAATCTCACTAATTTAGCTACATCTGCTGCTCATTTGTGTAACAGTCTGCTCATTGGCACAGATCCAGATGCAGTTTTCTGTTGCATTCACAGGAGCACCCAATGGCGAAGACAGTGGACTCTTGGTAGACCAGGTTTCTCATTATCCTCCTTTTGAGATGGATGAGGTGAGTCATTAGATAATGAAAATCAAGAATGGATTGTAAGCATTTTAGATAGGGCAAGACCTTTGATCAATTGAATTGTCTATCCTCAAAAGATTTTTGTTACATTTTTATTAACACTGAATCTCATTTTCTTCTGAAAACATTCTTATTAAGATCTTCCATTCTGTTCTATATACTTTTATATTTAAAACTTCCACTTTTCTATTTTGTATCAATGGTTGCCACCTAGGTCGATAGGGTTGTTAAGAAGGTGCATGGTGTGTTAGGTTTTGGTAGAGGGATTGAATTTCGGAGCCATGAGATCATGTTGCAGCTGTACAAAACTCTGGTGTGGCCGCACTTGGAGTATTGTGTACAGTTCTGGTCACCACATTATAGGAAGGATGTTGAAACATTGGAAAGGGTGCAGAAAAGATTTACCAGGATGTTGCCTGGTATGGAGGGAAGGTCTTATGAGGGACTTGAGGCTGCTTTCATTAGAGAGAAGAAGGTTAAGAGATGACCTAATAGAGGCATGCAAGATGATCACAGGATTAGATAGGGTGGATAGGTGAGAGCCTTTTCCCTCGGATGGAGATGGCTAGCATGAGGGGACATAGCTTTAAATTGAGGAGTGATAGATCTAGGACAGTTGTCAGAGCTAGGTTCTTTACTCAGAGTAGTAAGGGTGTGGAATGCCCTGCCTGCAACAGTAGTAGGCTTGCCAAATTTAAGGGCATTTAAATGGTCATTGGATAAACATATGGATAATACTAGAATAGTGTAGATTAGATGGGCTTCAGTTTGGTTTCACAGGTCTACACAACATGGAGGTCTGAAGGGCTGTACTGTGCTGTAGTGTCCTATGTTCTGTGTATAGTTTGACAATACTGTTTTGCTTAAATTTAATACACAGATGAAAAATTTTCTTGGAAGTGCAAATTAACTTATGGATTGTGTATGGGCAGTGCATACTTGCTGCATTGCATCATATCCGGTTAATAGCATGTGTTAGCCAGCTAATTTAACACTCAGCCAAACCACACCTGCTGTAAACAACTATTAGCTAGAGGGCTATCGTTAAGCCAGTTCTTACGTTGTTTATTAATATATGTGCAACCTACAACAATAAAATGAGCAAAATTGGTTCAACATCAAATAAAACAATGAGAATCAGGAGAAACTTATTTTTTCAGCTTATTCTTGTTTGATATCTTAAGCCAAACTCAGTATCTTGGGCATTCTCAGAGAATCAACAGAACTTTTCTATAATTGTCTGCTTTACTAACATTATCAGAGATATGAGTAGGGTGATGTCCAGGTTCTGGCTGTGAGCTGTGTTATTTTTTTCCAACATACCACTGTTATAGTTTTTTTTTATTTATCAAAAGCAGAGTCACAGCTAGGCAGGGTAGTGAAGATGACTTTTGGTACACTTGCCTTTATTGGTCAGTGCATTGAGTACAGGGAATTGGGAGGTCATGTTGCAGCTGTACGTGACATTGGTTCAGCCATGTTTGGAATACTGCATCCAATTCTGGTCACCCTGCTATAGGAAAGATATTGTGGAACTCGAAAGGGTTCAGATAAGACTAAAAAGGATGTTTCCTGGGTTGGAAGGTTTGAGCTACAGGGAGAGGCTGAGTAGGTTGAGACTATTTTACCTGGAGCATCAGAGGCTGAGGAGTGACCTTGTAGAAGTTCATAAAATCATGAGAGGTATGATTAGAGTGAATAGTCAAGGTGTTTTCCCCAAGAAAATCCAAACCTAAAAGGCATAGCTTTAGGGTGAGAGGGGAAAAATTTAAAAGAAACCTACAGGGTAACTTTTTCATGCAGAGGGTGATCTTGTATAGAATTACCTACCAGAGGAGGTGGTGAAGGTGAATGCAATTACAACATTTAGAAAGCTTCTGGATAGCTATATGATAGAAAGGGTTTAGAGGGATATGGGCCAAATGCTGGCAAAAGGGACTAGAGTTATTTAGGATATCTGGTCAGCATGAATGAGTTGGACCAAAGGGTCAGTTTCTGTGCTATGCAATTCTATGCCTCTATCTTACATCAACTTCCTGATTTCTACAAATTGCACCGAATTATCTCCCATATGTGCAACATTTATCTTTTTGTTTATAAGTTGAATATATTTTCAAATAAAATTTCCATAATATTATCACAATCAAGTTGACAGAAAAATGTAAAAATATTGCTATTTTAACTTTCATTTATACATTGCATATTTTCTCTTCACAAGGAAGATGACATCAATGCATTTACATTCATAAGAAGTAGAATTTATACAATGAAGACATTTATGGTAGGCTGTCAAATTGAAGTAAAAAAGTTAAAGTTTTGGGAGTTATGTTTTCTAAAGAATGACAACTTGGGAGAAAAGAAGTAAACAGAAAATTAGAGTTTTTAAAAAGTGCACATCAGATCATTTGAACTAAGCTTTTGCTCATCTGTCCAATGTCAAAGTTTGTTTAATAACACTCATGCAAAGTGCTTTGGGGAGTTTTGTAGGATTGCATTTATTTTTCAGCAACAAGGTTATGGTTTAAAATGCTTGGTTGTTAATCAATTCATTATTTTATAATAAACTTGTTTGAGATATTACTACATACCTTTGGAGCAGGTGAGACTTGAATCTAGGCATTCTGGCTCGGGTGTAGGAACATCACCACTGTGTAATAAGAACCACCCAATTGGCCTATTATAGATATTTTACTTATCAACTTGTTCAGAGTTATTACACACCTCCAGAGCAGGTGAGACTTGAACCTGGGCCCCCCGGTTTGGAGGTATGGACGGTACCACTGTGCTACACAAGCCCTCCATTTAACCTAGTGTATTCTGTTTAAATACAATGAATGCAGTTGTCATGATTCCATCTTATGTTAATACGAGATGAGTCCGACCTAAATGTGAAGCATGGCTTGAACAGGCCTCAGCTGATTTTGTTTCAAATTTACTGAATACATACACAAGAGCCTGCAAATATACTTTGAATGCAAAAAAAACATTTATTCACCAAGAAAAATAAAATGAACTTGATTACTGCAGACATAAGAAGGAAAGTTCTCATTTCAAATACCAAAGATAGTTTCATATTCTTGATTGTTTTTAATCACAGCAAAAATCTTCACTAATACCAAACTCGATTGAAGATTCACCAGACTCTTGTCAAAGCTTCATGCTCTGATTGCCACAGCTGAAATTGGTTTCTTTCTAGTAAATTTCCATATACTCATGAGATTTATGTAATATCACTTCCTGAGATGCCTAAAACAAACTGCAAACTAAACTCACTATCACTTTAACTTGGGGACAAACAATTTCTCCAAACTTAATTTTTAGTAAGCAAGGACTTTTTTTACTGCAACTTTTAATTCTCTTACTTTCACCGTCTGACAAAAACACACACTGACTCCTAGATTTTTCTGCCCGTTTCCCAATGGCACTTGTCACTGGGTTTTATACTTTTTTTGAACTGCCAACTCCAATTATGTCTTATGAGGTTAGAAAATCTCACTCCAGTCCATGTGTTCAAACTCAGATCTTCAGACTTTGCCACTATCAGTAAGCCACAAAACAACTAAAAATTAAACTAAAACCATGTCTTCCCATTCTCATAAAAAAACAGATTTATACTTTGTTCATAAAAATAGAATGCTAGTACATCACATCCGAGCCTTTGTCTGCACTGCCTTAGGTCAGTGCAAACTACGTTTTTATGACTTGATTATTAGAGAATATATTGCAAAACCCATAAAGGTTTAATTCTGAGACTCAAAACTTGCTAATGAGCTAACACTTCCCAATTTATGTTCAACCATTTAAGAAGTAAAAACAGCTGTGAGGTTTCAAGCCTTTAATCTCTGGGTCCTAAGTTAGCTCACTTTTATTTTTTGTTGGGAATCAATCACTTTATTTTAGGTTACCTGGCAAACGTTTGGATTCTAATGGAGGGTATTTTGGTGCAGTGGCATTATCCCTACCTTTGAGACCAGAAGGCCTAAATTGAAGTCCTATCTGTCCTGGAGATTTGACAGAATAGTTTGATTAAGATAACAACCATACCTTTGCTTTGAAGTAAGTGCTGAGAGGGCTCTATAGTCATTTTTTTTGTAACTATGCAGTTGTTTTGACTTTTCTACTTACAGTGAATGTATCATACTTACTTATTTTCTTGCCATCTCAACTTGAACACAGTGATAATTTTCATGCATTTACTTTCTGCACATTTTGTACAGATTAAGTTTTACTAACTGTGTCATTTCAATACTCATTTTAAGGCTGTATATAATTTCATTACTTTTGCTATTTTAAATACTTCTGTTTAAAATTCCAGAAGCCACTATTGAAACATATATATTAACAAATAATTACTTTATCAAAATGCACTCACCATCTCCCTTGATGAGAGTTCTACAGGATATTCCACAGTCATAAGTCTAATTTAGTTTTGGCAAATGGATAATGAGCCCAAAGATTGATCATAAGCACTTGACCTCATAGACGCTCTTACCTCAAACAAGCAGTCACAGAACTATCCCAAAGCAACCCATTATCTCAGTAGCAAGGCTTAAGATTCCATAAAATTGCAGAGAAGGCCTAATGAGGACTGTTCACAAGTAACTGACATCTGAGGAACTGAGTCAGGATACAATGGGAAGTGACACTGTGTTAAAAGGATCACTATCCTTAAGGAATCTAATCTTACACCATCTCATCAATCAGAGATTGTGTGCGCGCTGCTTGGACGAAACACACTGACCGTCTTCAGATATAGCGCCTAGCAAGGGGTTATAAGCCTCAACTTTTAACAGTCAGCAGTTCCATTGTCTCCAAATTTATTTTCTTCTGCAGGGACCTTGGAGGGCCATGTGTGGCAGCAACTTCTAAAACAAGAAGTCAATGCTGGGAATGGAATAAGTAAACAGATTGGAATGAGTCAACCTCAAAGGGGCTGCTGGCCAGGAGCTCAGCAGGAAGAAACAAGAAGGAAGAAGATAGACTTTGGTCAATGCGAAGAAGAGACAAATATATTAAGTACTATGGAACTTGTATCTCGAGTCCCTTCTGATGGCTGCAACTGAAACAATACTGGGGAAGGGAGGGGTTGAATTTGTTTGTGCAGCACTACATCTAGTGGATATGCAGATCTGTGTAGATTCCTTTAGTAGACTGAGATTTGATCAGTAACTTGCACCATTCACATACGCTTCTGCATAAATATCATTACTGAATCTCATGTTATTGTAATGCACATGTACAAAATTAAGAGGTTACTTAACTGGCACCTTTGTCTTTATAATATATATTTCTACCATTCCTCTATGTGAGGTTTGAAAGTGACAGTGGAGGTAAACTTTTTGGTTAAATTAAATCAATCTGCTCAGTCAAGATGATTATGATGGAGCTGTACATAACATTAGTTAGGTCACAGTTGGAATACTTTGTGCAGTTCAGGATGCCACACTATAGGACAGACGTGATTGCACTGGATGGGATATAGCACAAACAGGCCCACCAGCATTCAAAACAGACTGAAAGCATCTGATCCAATGATAGAAGAGGGTGTACAGACAATGCTAATAATACCTCTGAACATGTTGATTAGAAAATACGTATAGTTCCTTGTCTATGTGCAAGGAGTTCCAGCTTCCTTGCTTAGCCTTTACCAAACAGGAAATATTGACTCACTGCCAACTCCTGCAGTCAGAGCCTGAACAAGCTACAATAAAAGGTACAATAAGGCTTGTGGCTGCCTTCCAGCTCAATGTAATTAGTTTCTTTAAATTGCCTCAAGTGATATATCAGATTATCCAATCTGCAGTATACTCTAAATACAATTGAACACTTTTGCATTATTGCTTAGGTGATGTTGTATCACTCTTTTTAAAGGGAAACAACCATTAGCAATAAAACCAAGGATTATGCAAGCACTCTTCCCTTTCTTGAGGTATCAAGCTTCTCATGACTCATGCACTCATCAAAACCTTCACTTCATCATAGTTGCCAGGAATATTGTGGGTTTAGCTGGAATGTTTATCCCTGATGTGGCCATCCTTTAATTGCCATGGCATTTCTGAACAGGAGGGAATGCCATTCTCTTAACATCTAGTTTGTGATACCATCAAAACTGCTAGACATATCTGAATGTGGTGTTCCCTGAAAGCTGCATTTGCTTTTCACTGAATCCCAACAGTGTGGAAACAGGCCCTTTGGGCCAACATGTCCACACCGATCCTCAGAGCGTCCCACCCAGGCTCATCCCCCTATCTCCACACATCCTTGAACACTATGGGCAATTTAGCAATTGCCAAGCCAAGCAGCCCACATAGCGTGCTGAAGGAAACACACACAGATAGGGGGGAAATGAGCAAACTCCAACAGACAGTCTCCTGAGGGTGGGACCAAACCTGACATCCTGGCGCTGTGAGGTAGCAGTGCTAATCATTGAGTCACGATGCCACCCAATTATTGTTCAAAGGCATTCAGTAATGTGATTTAAAGGGAGATGTCCATGACACAATCCACCACATTTAGTAGAACAGAAGTTTAATTAGGAACTTGCTTCTAAAAGGATATAGATAGAATAATGAATAGGTGCTCTGAACCAAAGACTGGGATTTTACATGAGGATGTCAAGGAAAAAATGAGAAGAAGCAGTTGTCACTGAACCAACCACACTGATCCATAATTAGGACTGCTTTTGTGTTGGGCAGCCTATATAGACAAGTGAGGTCACTACCTGATAATGAAGGTTGCTGCCACTATCCTTTTCAAGTGTAGGAGACTATAAGACTTGTTTAGTTTAGTGAGGTATATTAAAAACCAACTCGGTAGACACAATCCTAGGCTTATGGCATAGCTCACTATTAAACCTTTCAGAACTATATAAAACGCCAATTAATGGATGAAGACAGGGTGACTGACTATTTAACAGCTTGAGGTTGGGGCTGTGCTGATGGACACATTATCAGTTCGATGTGCTCAGGCACCTTTTTTAAACAGTAAACCACGACCTCGGACCATTGTGCCAACACTCTGTGACTAAGCATGCAGCAGAACTCTAGCCAACAGTGTAGACTGTTGTTGAGAGAGGGCCATGTGATAAGTAAATTGAAAGCTTGAGGAAGGACATGCTTGTCAGCTGGTCAGCGAAATAACTATGGTGGCCCCGTTATTCAGTGAGAACTCCTTTCGTGTTCCCCAAAAAGGCCACTTGGGCCATGTGGGTCCTCTTCCCCAGGGACAGGAGAGAGACAGCTCATCACCTACTCAAGCAAACCTGGGCAGAGGTTACACAGATTAGCAACTCTGTGGTCACCTGGAAAACCTGATTGAAACACTGAATGAATACTGCCACCTTTTTCTGCTCCACAAAGTTTGCAAATTGTACAAATTGCTACAGTAGGGAACTAGAGATCTCATCATGTTGGAGAAATGGATTAAGTCAGCAATGGTTAAGTTGAAGTGTTAAAAGTGATATTCAAGTAAAAGTAAAAGCACATAATTGGGCAGAGGCAAAGTGACAGGCCAGAAGAGTAGACAGATGTGAAAAAGAACAGAAAAGTATGATCAAAAGAGTAATAAGAAGGAAAAAAATAAGATTATGAAAGACAATGAGACAAGAGAATTGAAAATAGTAAATAAAAAAATGGTTGACTAATTGATGAAGCACTTCACATCTATTTTCACTAGAGAATGCAGGCAGTCCTTGTGTTGTGAATGAGTTTCTTTCTGGAGTCCATTCACATTCAAAGGTGACTTGTTTGCAAGTCAGAACACAATTCAGGAAATGGAGAGCAGCTGTGTCTAAGCACAGGAAATGGTTTATTTTAAATTTCAAAACCATGTATGGGCTTGCATTCATAAATTTGGACGTTTGTAAACCAAAGACTGCCTCTATGCAAATAATATCACAGAGGTAGTTATAAATGAGGAAATGGAAAGAAAGGAGGAACTTAGGAAAATCCCAATCACCAGAGAAGGAGTACTGAGCAAATTGTTGGTATACACAGGCTGACAAGTTCCTGCTTCCACCCTAGGGTCTTCAAAGAAGTGCCTAGTGAGATGCAGTCATCCTGCTTCTGAACTCACCTGATTTGGGGACAGTCCTAATAGATTGTAAGATATGTAATGTAACTCCTTTGTTCAAAAAAGGAAGACAGAAAGCAATAAACGTCAGACCAGACTAGAGATCTCATCATGATGGAGAAATGGATTAAGTCAGCAATGGTTAAGTTGAAGTGTTAAAGATGATATTCAAGTAAAAGCAAAAGCACACAATTGGGCAGAGACAAGGTGACAGGCCAGAAGAGTAGGCAGATGTGAAAAAAAACAGAAAAGTAGGATCAAAAGAGTAATAAGAAGGGGAAAATAAGATTATGAAAGAAAGTGAGACGAGAATTGAAAATAGTAAATCAGGAAATGGTGGACTAATTGATGAAGCACTTCACATCCATTTTCACTAGAGAATGCAGGCAGTCCTTGTGGTGTGAATGAGTTTCTTTTGGAGTCCATTCACATTCAAAGATAGCTTAATGTCTGTTGGAAGAAAATGTTAAATCCTATTATTCGATAAGTTACAGCAGGGTACTAAGATAACGTCAATGTAATCAGGCAGAATCAATATGATTTTGCGAATGGGAAACTGCTTTTGACCAATCTATGGGAGATATTTGAGAAGGTACATACTGCGGATAAAGAGAAATCAGTAGATGGTCCATTCTTAGAATTCCTGAACGCATTTGGTAAAGTGCCACCGCAAAGATTATTATGGGAAATACGAGCTCAAGGTGTCGGGATTAGCATGTTGGCACAGTGAAAGATTGGCTGGCTGAAAGGAACCCAAGAGCAGGCATAATGCAGCAAAACTTTTCAGGTTGGCAAGATGTGACATGTGGTTAGCCAAAGTATTGGTGCTGGAACCTTAATAAATTACAATTTATATAAATGACTAACATGAAAGGACAGAAATAAGGGACGCCAAATTTGCTGCTGACACACATTGATTTGACCAGTAACTAGTTCTAGTGGCTTGTGTGGCTCGATGGGGCAAAACTGGATCCTTCTGTTTGTTCATGCAGAACAACCATAGGTACAGAGAGCTGCTGACTGTAGGAGGACACTTGACCACCCCTGAAGAGATAGAGATTAGCTTAGAGAGTGCAGGCGTACACCATCTTCCTGCACCTTCTACCTTTCAAATTACTTCCACTTCAGTGGCTAAGCCTTTATGTTTACACTTTGGTTTACAATCTGGTACAAGCACATGGTAAAATGACCAGGCAGTCAGTGTGACATGCTAATTCACCGTGACAGACAAAATCATTGTGACAGGCTAGTTCACTGTGACAGACAAATTCACTGTGATAGGCAAATTCAAAGGATTGTGTATCAGCGAATCGTGTCCATACTACTGTTAAATGTTCTGTATCAACATGACCTATTCTGCTTATCATGGGGAGGTAATGACCTACTGGTATTATCACTCGACTATTCACCCAGAGACCCAAGTTCAAATCCTGCCTTAAAAGATGTTGGAATTTTAATTCAAGGAAAAAATCTGGAATTAACAATTTTATGATGACCACAAAACCATTGATTATTATTTGGAAAAAAAAACTCGTCTGGTTCAGTAACGTCCTTAAGGGAAGGAAATTTGCCATCCTCAACTGGTCTGGCCTATATGTGATTCCTGACCCACAGCAATGTGGTTGACTCTTAACTCCTCTTTGGCAATAAATGCTGGCCTAGCTTCTGATGCCCACATACCAACAACAAATGAAAAACAAAATCTCACACCATTCTATTGTCTCAACTTTTCTCATCAGACTTCCATGTTTCCCATCACCTGAACCTTTCCCACCCCTTCTTTTCAAATTAAAGCCCCACCAGAGCTCTGGTAATGCAATTCACCAGGATGTTGAATCCAGCATGGTTTAAACAGAACCTTTCCCATAGGAATTACTCCCTCTTTCTGGATTTACTCGCGTCAGTGTACCATGAATTGAAAGCCCTCTGCCCCACACTATTCTTTGAATCGTCGAGTATATTCTTTCATTCCCCTGATCCGATGTCAACTGGCCCAAAGCTGAAGTAGCAATTCAGAGATGTGATTATGTTTTACTTTGATTCGAACTCCTCGAATTCCCTCAGTAAAACTTCATTTATGGCTGTACCTATACCGTACATTGATTAAGATAATTGGATCCCTTCTCTCAAATTAGAGTCATATAGCTATAGAGCATGGAAACAGGCCCTTTGGCCCAACCTGTCCATACCGGCCAGTTTTCTGAACTGAACTAGTCCCTTTTGCCTGTGTTTGGCCTGGTACATCCCTCTAAGCCTTTCATATCCATGTATCTATCCAAATATCTTTTAAATGCTGTAATTGTACCCATCGTTAACACTTCCCCCAGGAGTTTGTTCCATATATGCAACACCTTTTGTATGATAATGTTGCCGCTCAGTTCCCTTTTGGATTTTTCCCCTCTCATCTTAAATTTACGCCTTTAGTTTTGGACTCCCCCACCTCGGGGAAAACATGGCTGTTCACCTTATCCATGCCGCTCACGATATTAAAGTCACCCTTCAGCCACCTATGCTCTAGGTTTAAAAAAAAAGTCCCAGCTTATCCATCCTCTCAATATAATTCATACCTTCTAGTCTTGGTAACATGTTTTAATTTCTTTTTTGCACCCTTACCAGTTTAATTATTGTCCAGTAACAAGGACTTGTCTTTAACTCTGGCACAATGTGGCAAAACAAAATCTTCAAAACGCTTGATTCTGCTGCAGAGAACAATATCTATCTGGCTTACTATATTGTTGCCAATCACCACTACATTTGTTTCCACTTCCTCTCAGAACAAAATATCCAGCTACTTCTCCTCTGCTTTGACGCTTTGTACTGTCTGCCACTCAGAATTCAGCTCAAAAACTCTGAACCACAGCTATCAGCAGCAATGGAAGGGACAATGTCTGGGACTACCTCCTACACACACTGCAGTCACAGCAGACCTCACAGCGTTACCATGTCTGTCCAATCTTATTTACTTATTTGATTACCCAACCAAATCTGCGATCTGTTAATTAAATAATTTCAATCTATAATCTGCTAAATTTCAGAGAAAATTAATGACTCAACAACCAAAAGAGAGAAAACAAAAGAATGAAAAGCAACACAGCCTTTCTGCTCTGCAACAAATTCCCACTTGCAACAATATCCCAACTGAGCACTTGCTTCCTGGATCACTCTATTTGCCCACTGTGCATTGGCAATCACTGTCTACTTTTACAGATAGAGTATGGTACATCCAAGTTACAACAGCTAGGTAATCAATATTTACTCAGGCCATCACTTTCAGGCCATTGACAGTAACAGTTAAGTGCCACTGCCAACCAGTTTCTCTTTACTCGGGATTTTGACTAGTTTCTTTGATAGTTTTAAAGTTCTCGTCAGATTCTAAGTAGAAGTTTGAGAAATACTTACCAGAGAAACCCTACTTACATCAACTTCACAAAGTGGGAGTGACACAGTGTCTCTGCTGCCTCACAGTGCCAGATGCCTGGGTTTGATTCCAGCCTCGGGCAACTGTCTGTGTGGAGTCTGCACATTCTCCCCCATGTCTGCATGAGTTTCCTCCAGGTGCTCTGGTTTCCTCCCACATGGGCAGGGGTCAGAATTACTCTTTTGAAGATTGATAACCGAGACTTAATCAACCATTCACAAGAGAAAGATTCCCCTTTTACCTGCCTCCCTTGCATTTCCTGGGCTGTGAGCACTTAAGAAGGAACATTATTTCCCCTAGCAGAGATGCACAAGCCAAACTCTCTAAAAATCACCTTCTCAAGGGCAACTAGGGGTAGGCAATAACTTTGGCCCAGCCAGCAATGCCCACATCCCAAGAGTGAATGAACAAAAAAGAGACGCATCATTAGAAATGACTGATGAAATGAGCAATACGTGTGTGGAATCCTGCAGGTGGATTCAGAAGCTATCTGGGCAGAAATCTAATTGCTCATCCACTTCCAAATGCCAGACTCCACACATTGGCTTTCCCTGCATTATCCTGCACAGCATTTCTCAGAATCAGACACCTTGCAGCCACACTCATTCACCTTTGGGCACATTCATTACATCGCTCTCTCAACAATCAAAACTGACATAATTAACGCTGCCTCACATCCACCCTCTGCAAACATTATCATTTTATTCTGTCATCACAATCCATTCCTCACATTCACATCTCTCTTTTTCTCTTTACGGGAGAGAGAGGGTAAAACTCAAAAGGGAGGCAGAGAAACCTCCAGTAATTGTCTTGCTGATTGCTGTGAAAGAGATGTCCATGGAGTTTGGCAGGATGATAGAATGGAAAGTCCTTGCTGATGGAAAGGTGGGTTCACCAGATTCCTAGAGACAGAATTACATACTGCATTGCCACTTGGCAGATAACAATGACTACTGATTTCTTGATGTGGAGGTGCTGGTGTTGGACTGGGGTGGACAAGTTCAGAAGTCACACGACACCAGGTTATAGTCCAACCAGTTTATTTGAAATCACAAGCTTTTGGAACACTGTTCCTTCATCACCTGATAAAGGAGTAGCACTCCGAAAGCTTGTGATTTCAAATAAACCACTTGGACTATAACCTGAGTCGTGTGAGTTCTGGCCATGTGATTTCCTGAGATCACTAATTTATATTCGAAAATCTGCACAGTTTTGACTTTGGACTCTTTCCCCATGGGAGAATCATAAAATTATCTGCCACTTCACTATTACCTACGTATACATTCTCACATGAAGTTTAGTTTATCTCTAACTATATTTTAAAACAGCAAAGAAACTTTTGCTTTTAGCTTTAGTATCATTTTCAATTTTCTTTGTTATTCACATTTTAATGCAATACTTTTTTTTAGTTCATACATTCCTGTGATATCCACATTTTTTTTCCATTTTGTGTTTTTATTCTCTGTAACTGAACACTTTCTTTCCTCACATTTTGATCATAGTCAATTAATCATACAAGTAGAAGCCATGCCTTTTAAGGGAATGTTAATGATGATTATGAAAGCAGTGTTAATATTCCTCCCCGAAGATGTTATCCTTTTGCAATGCCATAACCAATATCAATCAATGCTGAGAGCTCAGGTGTTCACGAGCACAGGCATCTCAATAATCCCCACATGAGTCACATTGGCTTTCTATCACCTCTGCTGAGGCCACTGGATGACCAACTCATATGATTGATTAAAGTAACAAACCGCTTTTGAAATGAAAATATATGGCATAGCTGTTCAATCTGTTATATTTTAAGTTAAATGATAGTTTTGCTGCATTCATATAGTTCATTTTCATTGAAACTTGTTGGTCTGTGTTACCAAAAGTCATTGATAATAAGGTAGAGTCGGTGACTTCAGATCTTCTTTAATGTAGATGTAACAAGGACCATTAAAGCAAAGGGTTCTTTTTCATTTTTCAGTTAAAGGTTTTGAACAAGCTACTGAAAATGTTACTTGATCTATTGTGCCTTCGTTCTCTAGCTGTAATGCATTCTACTGTTCCCCCTTCTAGATTCTATTTCATCTTCATCCAATTCCTTCTTGAACAAAAAAGTCTATTCATGCTGCCGTGCCTCCTTCAATCCCAGATTTTTCAGCATTACCAATCATGTAAAAAGCAGCCAATCATAATGATGTGGTCTAATACTGTTAAGAATGGTCAAAATGGTAAAGACACTTCAGCTATCACTTTAAATTGTTAATAGCTTTTGATACGATACTTTAGTTGGATAGATATGCATCTTTGCTGTTCAGTCCATTTGGCACTGCATAGGGCTTTTTTTTGTTGCATGTGTCGGGAGACTGGCTTTCTAAAAATTATTTCATGGGATGTGGGCATCACTGGCAAGACCAGCATTTACTGCATATCTGTTATTGATCTCGAACTTGGCTTACAAAATCATTTCAGAGAACAATTAAACAGCAAACTCGTTACTCTGGGTCTGGAATCACGTATAGGCCAGACCAAATAACAATGGCACATTTCCTTCCCCAAAGGGCATTAGTGAATCAGGCAGGTTGTTTTATAGCAACAGTATTGGCTGCCACTCCTCATTTATGAAATAATTTTAAAAATACATTGTTAATACTAAATGTCTTCGTTCAATTTAAATTCTATCAACAGCCGCGATGGGGCTCGGACAGGTGAGACTAAAGCATTAGTCTGGGACTTTACCATGAGAGTATTGTCTCTTCTCTCTGCTGGAAACCATCCTTTAGAGTTCCTGAATGGATGGGTGAAAAATTGTGGGGTGACATGAGTGTCATAGGATGAAAGTTTCATGGCAGCTGTCAACAAAATAAGCATGGATCCATACTTTCCTTCAGCAATGTTCTCCAGTTATAATTGACACAGAAAATCAATACAGTTAGCAAACACTCCTTGCTTGTTTTGAGGAAGAGTCATTAGACCCAAAATGTTAACTCTGCTTTTTTCTCCATAGGTTCTGCCAGACCTGCTGAGTTTTTCTAGTAATTTCTGAATTTGTTTCTGATTTCCGACATCTGCAGCTCTTTGGGGTATTTTTTTGTTTGGCACGAAAGAGGAGTTGAGGCCTGGATAGATCAGCCATGATATTATTGAATGATAAGATAGGCTTAAGGGGCTGAAAGGCCTACTCCTGTTCCTATTTCTTATGTTCTTTGAACATTATTTTATCCAACACCTAACAAGTACAATGAGAGAGGGTGCAGGTCAGGAACATACCTAAAGATAATGGGAGGGAGAGGAAGAAGAAAACATACTGAGGGCACATAAGTGGCACAGGCGCTATACCATTTTAAATAAACTGTCACTCTTCTTCATGTATTTTCACTTCCAGTGTTACAATGTCTCATATGGTAAGTAATTTTGCTATAGGGCCTGGTTAAGTCATACCCATACGAGAGAGGCCTTTTCCCAGATCACAAGGAAACAAAATGTTGCAATTATCAAGCAAGCCTCATCTCTCACAACTAACCAAGTCTTGATGCAAATAGTTTTATAGGCCTGTGACCCTTAGAATGCAACTTTGAGACTGCACCAAATTGTTTGACATTACTATGGAGAACACTGACGTGAAGGATAATGTCCAGGGAATGTGTCAGGAACTATTCTGCATACATCCTTTTAGGTTTACACTCATCTTAAGAGACAGTACAGAATCAGTGATGATTCCACATATCTCAGCAGGGTAATGTTCTTATGTGCAAGCTCTTTAAAGCTGGAGATGTTCATTGGGCAGCTCACGAGTCCTCGATACTGACAGCAGCCTGCTGAGAAAAGCTGCACAAAGCAATGCCTTCAATGGTTAAACTCTGTCATAGAGGATGTTCAAGCTCATAAAGGTGGCTTAACAGTCTCAGCACACTCTGAAGCATTGACAAGATACACATGAAGGAATTTTTGAATTATTCCTCTTTAGAATTTGGCAGACTGTCATGACAGACTGAATTACACATCACTCAGATGTCTATCCTCATGGATGGTTTCAGAGCGATATAACTTAAGTGCTGTGCTATGCAAGTGTATTGTCTTCAGATTTTTACTGAACAATGACTCACGGCAGGTTATATGTAGCTACTTTTATGTTAATTCATCAGAAAATATCAATTGCGTATTGAAATGGATAATGTAACATATACTTTGCAACAACAGAAGTGAAGAACAGCTAAACAATGAAATAAACATGCCCTTTCCACAAAGCAGGGGGTGGCCAGACAGACAAGCAATGAAAACAATCAAATGAAATCTGGATCCAGCACTGTCATCATGGAAACAGGCGACTACAATGTTGTCTCTGGTCACTCGCGCTCTGAACAACATTTCTTTGTCTCCCTGTTTATATGGCCCTCTAGATAACATTCAAATCCTCAGTCTCATCTTTATCCTCAGATTTCTCTCACTCCCCAAACTGTCTGCATCCAGAGCATTTGCCTTTTGTGTGCTCGTGCTGTTTAGGGCACAGCAACCACAATGAAGCATACTACAATGAACCTTTCTGGGCTGTAATGCTGTTCTCCATTGGAATGGTTCAGTTATTGAAACCTCACCTCAAGGCAGCCTACAGTCTGTTTCACAATGGCTCTGATGAAAGATTAAGCATCATTGTTCTTCATTCTGTGTTGATCTGTGGAGTTCTTAAAGGATGTCATAAGCCATGTTTCGAGGGGCACCCCTTGTCTCCCAACACTCATCCTGAATACGTTGAGGATTTTAGAAAGAGGCGGGAACCTGAGCTCAAGGGTATACAAGTCATGGCAGCTCCCAGAATATTTGATCGAGTCTTCCAGAATTTGAATTTGTGATCACAAAGCAGTTAACAATGTGAGAGTGGAACTCTGTCCTTCACCAATGCCATTGGCTGGTGATAGGTTGCATTTAAAACAACACGAGTGCAATCCGCATTTCTCTGTAACTGAGGGGAGGACCGAAGATGGAGAATCCTAACACTCTAGCTGCTTGATTATCATCGTCAAGGGAAAAGGATAGGAAGAAGTGGACTCCAATGAAAACAGCATCAATGGCATCCCAGATGCACTTATTAGTGAAGGATTGGGAGAGGTCTTCAGTTGCTCGTTGAATCAAGATTCTGGCACAAAACTTAAGGGTAGCTGTGACCTTGACATCCATTGAGATGGAATTTCCAACAGCTCTTTGTGAATCAAGCAGCTCACATAACTCTGAAATGATGAATTGAGGTACCTTTTTTCTTCAGTGGTACTGCTCTTCATACTTTTGCTTTTAACGACAGTGAATCCTGTAATACCCTGGGTCTTACCATTCACCTGCATCTTGTCAACTTGGCTTAGATCTTATCCTGCTTCTTCCTGTGGAAGCTGTGTGACAAATGCTGCAGGTTAATGTTCTTGCTTCACTTGCTACAGCTCTTATTATAGCTGTCTCCTTCTCTATGGCCTTCTAATTAAGAGCAAGACCACAAAGACGCTGGGAAATCCATCTGCCACATCAGCTCCATGAACAGCTAATCCATGGGGAATGTCAAAGAAATTACAGAGTGTTAATGAAGTGACAACTGAGCCCTCATATCTTTAACAATCAGGTTGATAGTTATGGTTTCACACAAGGTAGCAGGAAGAGGTTCCAAGGAGATCACCATCATGTCTCAATAAGAAGCACTGAGGAGGCATGTGACTTTTCGAATGTATGGGAGACAATCAACATGCCTGTGCTCCATTGTGACTTAGATGTCTGAAAGTAACCCACCATGAAATTGCCCACACCTTCCCAATACAAAAAGAACATCACAGCCTGTGTCTTTGCACAGTTATTTTTCTGTGTGAAGTTATGAAAGTTGCTATGTGATGTCTTACGGTACTTGCTATGGATTGCCATTTATAAATGGAAATCTTAGGCTCTGCTTTTCAGTTCCTTCCTACAATAGGACTTGCTGAGCTTACATGACAAGGAGGCAATCAGTGGGAACAATGTAATACTCATGACTGCCAGATATCTGCAATCTTTGACAATTAATGTCTCTAGAATTAATGGCTGATGGCTGCATTTCTTAATCAGTGAAGCCATTGTTATTACAATTGCCGTTTGGCAAACCTCAAAAACAAAGTCGGTAACACCGCCTCCACAGAGGAAAAAGAAGCACCTTACATCTTCCATTTGATTGCAATAAAGTTCCAACATTGTGCTCATGCGTGTGGCTTGCAGGCTGTACCCCTGATCCAACTATTTCCCCCAATTCTTCATACTCACTTTCAAGTTGCTACGCCTGTGTTTCTAATGAGAGTACAGCCTCCCCATTTTGGTTCAGCCCAATCACATCACTATTGGTTTGAAGACTTTATGCCCAGCGCTCATGATTATCATCCTTTCAATGCTCTTAATAGCTCAACAGCATACTGATATAGGGGCCAGAATAGCCATGATAGACATGAAACCACTCCCCACTTTGTGATCTGCCAGTTCTCTCCCATTAACTATGTGGACCACCTCATCTATAAATGCCCACCATCACTGTCAACATTCCTTCATTGACCCTATGAAATGACTCCCATTTCCAGATTTCATCTGCTCCCTCTCAGCAGGATGCTATGGACATTTAAATATCAAGTTTATTGTGAATAACAAGGTGTGGAGCTGGATGAACACAGCAGGCCAAGCAGCATCTTAGGAGCAGGAAAGCTGACGTTTCAGGCCTAGGCCCTTCATCAGAAATGGGGGAGAGGGAGGGGGTTCTGGAATAAATAGAGAGGCGCATCGAAGATGGATAGCGAAGAAGATAGGTGGAGAGGAGACAGACAAGTAAAAGAGCTGGGGATGGAGCCAGTAAAGATGAGTGTAGGTGGGGATGTAGGGAGGAGATTGGTCAGTCCAGGGAGGACGGACAGGTCAAGGCAGTGGGATGAGGTTAGTAGGCAGGAAATGGGAGTGCGGCTTGATGTGGGAGGAGTGGATAGGTGGGAAGAAGGACAGGTTAGGGAGGCAGGGATGAGCAGGGCTGGCTTTGGGATGTGGAAGGGGGAGGGGAGATTTTGAAGCTGGTGAAGTCCACATTGATACCATTGGGCTGCAGGGTTCCCAAGCGGAATATGAGTTGCTGTTCCTGCATCCCTCAGGTGGCATCATTGTGGCACTGCAGGAGGCCCAGGATGGACATGTTGTCTGAGGAATGGGAGGGGGAGTTGAAATGGTTCGTGATTGGGAGGTGCAGTTGCTTATTTGGAACCGAGCATTGGAGTTCTGCATAGCGGTTCCCAAGCCTCCACTTGGTTTCTCCAATGTAGAGGAGGCCACAACGGGTACAGCGGATGCAGTATACCACATTGGCAGATGTCCAGGTAAGCCTCTGCTTGATGTGGAAAGTCTTCTTGGGGCCTGGGGTGGGGGCAGGTGTAGTACTTTCTGCGGTTGCAGGGGAAAGTGCTGGGTGTAGTGGGGCTGGAGGGGAGTGTGGAACAGACAAGGGAGTCACAGAGAGAGTGGTCTCTCCGGAAAGCAGACAAGGGTGGGGAGGGAAAAATGCCTTTGGTGGTGAGGTCGGATTGCAGATGGCAGTAGTGGCGGAGAATGACGCGTTGGATCCGGACATTAGTGGGGTAGTATGTGAGGATGAGGGGGATTCTGTTTGAGTTGTTATTGCGGGGATGGGGTGTGAGGGATGTGTTGAGGGAAATGTGGGAGACACAGTCAAGGCATTCTCAGCCACTGCAGGGGGGAATGTTGTAGTCTTTGAACAACGAGGACATCTGAGATGTACGGGAGTGGAATGCCTCATCCTGGGAGCAGATGCGGTGGAGGCGAATGAATTGGGAATAGGGGATGGCATTTTTGCAGGAAGGTAGATGGTAGAAGATAGCTATAACAAGAGCGCAGCAAGTGAAGCAAGAACAGTAACCTGCAGCATTTGTCACACAGCCTCCAGAGGAAGAAGCAGGATAAGATCCAAGTGAAGGTGGCAAGATGCAGGTGAATGGTAAATCCCAGGGATTACAGGATTCACTGTTGTTAAAAGCAAATGTATGAAGAGCAGTACCACTGAAGATTAAAGGTATCTCAATTCATCATTTCAGACTTATGTGAGCTGCTTCTCCAGCATCTGCAGTTCCTATTATCTCTAGGTTTATTATGGACCTTGATAAATCCTCTGACTATTAGTGGCCAAGCCCCAATGACTGAATTCCACCCTCTGGGCTGTTTTGACAGGTCAGCTCTCACTGACTAGATCTCACTGTCTGGACTGATCCCATAATAGCAGACTGACTGGCTGGGATGTAATCCTCAGCCTCTTTCGATTGACTTTGAGGACTGCCCATGTTAAAATCTCCAGACACCAAGGACACAGATCCCCACACTCATGGTGGAACAAATGCTCGACTGACCGTGGCCTACTGTCTGGACTGAAACTGGACCAGTTGAGGTCTAAATGCATTGGTATACCATCACTGACTAGAACTATCCTAAGCTCACTAAACACTCGTCCTCTTTGACTTTCATAAATTAACATTTTCTTCAAGCACATAACTGCCCTCTGGGCAATTGGGGAAGCAACAAAACCTGGCATACCCAGTAATGTGCTCATTCCATGTGTTTATGTATATGGTTCTTGCACGCATTACAGCTTTGATGTACAACAACATATCCAGTCCCTCTCTGACTAATACATTTACTCTTTAGTCCTTCTCACTGCCACAAGCTGCAATCTCATTCTGTGCTAAGAAGCAGCCTAAGCCACAGAGGATGTCCGCTTCCAACTTGCCGCTAAATTCTTCATCTTCTTAAAGTCAGGCTGAGGCTTAGAGGATGCCTGCCTTGAAGAAAATACTAAAAATCCTGTATTGATGTGTAAAATGCGTGGCTGCTTCTAAACGCAAACTGACCTGCCACAAGTGTGCAAGTCCTGGCAGTCCCTCAGCTCCAAAGTAGGTACTTGGATCTGTGTAATGTTGGCTCCTTTGGGCCAAGCACAGGCCTGATGAGGTTATGAGCTTTGTGCTTTGCAGATGCCGAGTTCTTTGGATGAAAGGCTGAGGAAGAGTGTGGTCATTGATCATAGAGGCATGTAGATGAAGTGGTTCTATGTGAACAGAAACATGATTGACAGTACAGTCATTCCTATGAGCTGCAATAGATACTGATGAAAGTTGTCAGGTGCCCAATACATTTTGGCTGTGGACTTTTTGTCCCACTGAGTTTCTCGATTGCAGGAGGATGGCTTGAAACGAAATGTTAATATGACATGTTGGGGCACGAATGAGATGCAAATGCATGGAAATAATTAACTTGTGACCCTAGGGCAAGGTTCTGGAATTGTCATTTAAGATGTGAGGTGTTAAGCTGGGTATGCTTTTCAACAATATTGGGAAGCTGATTTGTCAACATTCACTATATTAAGACATCTTATGCACTATTATTTGTGCAAACTCAGATGGGATAAAATTTTCTGTATTGCTGTGTGCCTTTGAACAACATGGATAAAGGTAAGGACTGAAGGGAAATATGAGAAAAATGAAACAAAAAATCAGGATTCCTGCATTGATAAACAAAAAAAATTCTCCTTGAAGTTTAAGCAGCTAATTCAGAATCTCACTAATCAGTGGTAATTACCTCATTGTTATGCAATTGAATCTCATTAATTGTCTGACCAATCTGATTTCTAAGCACTTCGATTCTTCCCTCCTCTCCCAATGAGGATGACACCTACAATTCCTGAGGTGGAAGAACAGTTACCTGAAAGCAGCAATTCCCACTTGTCTCTCCAATTCTTCATCCAACTCTGTCTTCACGCAAAATCCCACCACTCTCCATGAAGGCCGTTTTCCAACTTCCAAGGACAGCAATTGACATCAGGAAACCACCAGTCTCATCACATCACCTTTCACGCTCCCCGACCAACTAATGCATTACATCAGCCCTTTCATGACATCACTTCTGGAGTTTGGGAACACCTATAACTTGCATATGTCTGCCATGTTGCTTTGCATACTGAAGTATACATGGATCTCATAAAGACAGGATGCATTTTATCATTCATGGTTTCATTTCTTAGCATTGACACTTTGTGATTACTTAGAGGCTGCTAGCCTCCATGGCTCCCAATGCTTTTTAGTGTAGGCGGAGAGAAAGATTTTTTGTCAGAATTCAGAGAACTGAGCAATGAAGAGGGTAAACATTTCGCTAAATGGTTCCGTGCTACATCAGTATCACACATGCACCATGCGCCAGCTGCTACAGCCTTGTAAGTAGTAGGCCAGATTGGCTCAAAACTACAATTCATTATTATCTGCAAATTCACAGTTAACTCAATAAAGTTTTCAATTGTTTCAGAAACATTAAGCATCATTGTCATCAGAGTATTATGACTGCATGAGTTATCTACTAAATTCTCCCTGTGCCAAAGTTGATTGGTCACAAGATTACAAAGAAATATAGGATAGTCCCATATTATCTCAACAGAACAACAAATTTATTACCCCAGATAATTTCAATTTAAATTTTTGACAGAACTGCATGGAGTACAAATACCTATGTATCACTTAGGATGGATTTTAGTAAAAATCCGGATGCTATAACTTGTCAGAAAATTCTCTCATTTCATTTCACAATGTAGAATAGAAATATTTGCAATTATGACTGATTTTTTTGTTTTGTGTTTACATTTCCTCCCTATATATATTATAATCTTTTAAATTAGTCCAATAAACTTTCAACACACGCCATTAAATATTTCTCAACAATAATACTGAAAGACACTATCCAAGTTCAACTGTATTTAATATTTTGCACCAAATAGCGTCTTGAATGTCGCTGCTCACTCACCCTTTGAATTCCATCATGAATTCTCTTCACGCAGTTCTCCAAGCCATTTGTTTTGTTTATCATATTCCACAAATGAGCATATGTTTGTTCAAGCTCAAATGGATTTCGACCTTTGGTTTTGATTATTTGCAATACTTCTGAATCAAGGACTGTACCATATGGAACATCTGTCTGTTTGGCAAGGTCCTGGAAAGATCTGCATCATGGAAGACGTTGTTATGTTAGTAAACGTCTGCATTTTATTTACAATTTATTTAGTCGAAAGTCATAGTTTACTTTAATTGCAAATTCTTCATGGCATTTTAATTATCTCAAAGTGTTTTAATTATACTAGATTCTCAGTTTGAAAATTAGTATCGCTGCATTCAAAACATCAGGTGCTGGTTAAGAAATGTATAGATTTTCCTAGTAAAAGTCTTGTAATCAGATGTAATATATTTCTGTGGCTGTAATATCACTTCTGTAACATTACGATTCAAGAAACAGCATTTTCTTCACATCAAAAGCTCATCTTTTCTTTTATCTCCTGCGTACGAAATGCCTTGCTCACCAATTTATAACATTAGTCTGATTCAAGAAGTTGGGGAAAAAGACAGTTTTTAAATAGCAAGCTATCTTTTTAAAAATAATTTTCCTTTCGTCTCCATCCATTCCTTCAACAAGAAGTGAACAAATGTTCCCCATTAAAATTGAGACAATCTGATCAGCTGCCTTTTACACTTCTCTCTCTTAGAATCCTTGCAGTGTGGTAGTAGGCCACTCAGCCCATTGAATCCACCCTGGCCCACTCCCCACTCTATCAATCTGCATTTCCCATGGCCAATCCACCTCGCCTGCACATCTTTGGATTATGGGAGGAAACCAGAGCACATGGGGGAAACCCATGCAGACACAGGGAGAATGTGAAACTCCACATGGACGGTCCCCCGAGGTTGGATTCAAATCCAAGTCCTCAGTGCTATTAAGCCGCAGTGCTAACCACTAAGCCATCATGCCACCCAAAATTCTGCCATTGTGGGATCTAAACCTGGGTCCCCAGATCATTACCTAGGTCTACTGATTAGCAGTTCAGCAATAATATCACTAGGTCACCTCTGCCCTGAGTGCTTTGTTTCAAATATCCTTCAAGGATCTCTTCAACCTAAAGCGGTAAAACTATATCTTTCTCTAATTAAATCTTATCGCCTGTCTTTTCTCATGCCCTCGCAAATCTAATCTTAGTGATGAGGCTCATCTCTTGCTCTCTCAACCTTACAGAATTAATTACCAAGTTGGATAAGGCCCTAAACAGGAAGGATTTTAAAACCAGGAAAAATTCATTTTAAATATGGCATTGTTTAAAGATTGAGAGATATTGCACTGTGATTTGGACAGCTGAGTGAGCAGGAAAATGCTTAGTAAATGAAGTATAATGTGGCTAAATGTGAGGTTATCCACTTTGATAGCAAAAATAGGATGGCGGGTTATTATTTGAATGGCCGTAAACAGAGATGGGAATGTTCAATGAGGCCAGGTGTCCTCGTGAACCAGTCACTGAAAGCAAGTGTGCAAGTGCAGCATGTAGTAAAGAAAACCAACTCTATTTTTGCCTTCATAGGGACAGGGTTCAAGTCAAGGATCAGGAATGTCTTGCTGCAATTTTACAGGGTATTGTTGAGGCCACACCCGGAATATTGTATGCACCCGGAATATTGTATGCAGTTTTGGTGTCCTTATCTGAGGAAGGATATTCTTGCTATAGAGGGAGTGCAGTGAGGGTTTGCCAAATTGATTCTTGGGTTAGTAGGACTGCTGGATGAGGAGAGATTGAGTCAGTTGGGACTTTATTCAATGGAGTTTAGAAGGATGAGGAGGATCTCATAGAAACCCATTAAATTCTAACAGGAATAGACAGGTTAGATGCAGGAAGGATGTTTCCAAAGGTTGAGGATTCCAGACCAGGGATCATAGTTTAAGGATAAGGGGCAAATCTTTTAAGGCTGAGATGAGGAGAAATCTCTTCACCCAGAGAATGGTGAACTTGTGGAATTCAATATGACAGAAAGTGGTTGAGGCCAAAAAATTATGTGTTGTCAAGAAGCATCAAGATTTAGCTCGTGTGCCTAAAGGGAGCAAGGGATCTGGTGGATCAGCGTATTGAGCTCAGTGATCAGCCATAATCATATTGAATGGTGGAGTGGGCTTGAGGGGTCAAATGCCCTACTTCTGTTCCTATCTTCTATGTTTCTACGCAACAGAGAGCTAATTTGCAAGTTCTTCCCACTCTAATAACAAGGCTAGCTCATTGGAAACTTGCTGTTCAAATCCCTGAAGTCCACTAAAGACACACTGTTAACATTGTTCTGCACAAGGATATGATGAATTGCATCTGAGCCCATGGCTCTGTTATTACCTCCTTCCACAAGTTTCCAGAAAAAATAGCATAGTTAATCATGTCAACCTCCCTTGTGTTTCTCCTGCAGTCATTAATTAAATGGCACAACCCTGTTTGGTTCATCTTCTTCCTTTTACAATATTGTCAACAAATGTCCTGCAATAGATTTTCTTCACTTTTTTCCACACCATTATCTTAAGCACCACACAAGGATCAATTCTTAGACCTCTCATTTTGTTCATTTGCATGCTGTCTTTAAATGACCTGCTTTATAGGCCGGATGAACACAGCAGGCCAAGCAACATCAGAGGAGCAGGAAGGCTGATGTTTCGGACCTAGACCCTCCTTTCTGAAGAAGGGTCAAGGCTTGAAACGTCAGCCTTCCTGCTCCTCCGGTGCCAATTGGTCTGCTGTGTTCATCCAGCCCTACATCTTGTTATCTCAGATTCTCCAGCATCTGCATTTCCTACTATCTTTGCTTTATAGACCACTTGTCACCTTCCATTTGTATGCTCATGACATCTCATGGCTGTCATTCTCCCTTTCCAGCATTGTTTCTTACTATCTAAAGCTCTATTCCTTAGTTCATCTGCTGTGGAAGCCTTTAGCAATACAGGTGTGCCTTTACTTTTGATTATTTCAATGTTCTCCTTACTCTTTGCATTTTGTTGTGTTGAATTTAAATTCCTTGAACTAATTTTCAATTTGGACATCAGAACTGCAAGTTAGGATTTTTCCATTTCCTTACCTCTTCCTTGCCCCCTTACATACTTCACAGCCACTTAACCAGCCATTCAATATGGGTAGGTCCCTGAGTGTGTTTGATATTATCATTAAAAATGGACATCTAACAATCTAATACATCTGTCATATTCAAAAACACTTCGTACAGAAAACAGAACCTTTCTCTCTAAATAGCATTGAAAAAGTACTAAATTTCTCACCAAGTTTTCAGTCTGCTGTAAAAACAAACACATTTATCTGCTTACAATATCAAAGACAGTGAATTGTATAATAATCTTTGAAGTTTGCGAATTAATATACAAACACAGCATTCCCACCCCATGATATAAGTGATGTTTGACTTATGGAAACTCAACCAAATGTCATAAATATTCCTAGCTGTCAAGTGATGCTTGTTAATGTCAACAGTGGAACACAATAACATTGAAACATGAGATGCTTTCTTTTAAAAGCTGCAAATCGTGTCATTTTCATTTGAAAGCAGGCTGCATGTTAATCAATTAAATGTGACGAGCATTTTAAGTTTATATGCTCAACAACCGGGCAATTTCTTTAAAAGCTAAAGATTGTTGATATTAAAATCTCAGTCCAAAACATGCCAGAATATTTTCTCAACATATTTTTCTACAGTTAAAAGGCATTATGGTATTTTCTGCATTGGGAAATGTATTGTCATGAATATCAATACACACAATAATGCTAAATGCAACAATGAACTTGCTTTCAAAGGACAAAACCTTATGATCAAACATTGCATTGATGTACATCCATATTATAATAGTGTCTAATTGTGACATTCAGTGGTGTCAAAACATTAAACACTTACCTGTCAGAATGTTCTGGAACTTTCAGCAAAGTTTCCCTACAGGTTACAAACCCTCAAATCTGGTGGGTGTTTTTTTTAGGGTTCAGCACAACAAATGATGCGGGAAAAGAAATTTAAATTCCCTATAATCCTCACAATAGCGATCCTGGCTTCAGAAGAGGTCTGTTTGCAATTTACAACTTATGATAAGATTGCACAGTAATTGCATGTGTTTAAGAAGGCACTTCAAATTAGAACTCACAGTCACAAATCCCTTTCCTTTTGCATTCCTAACCCCTTCCAATTAGAAGACAAAAATCCAGCCCCATATCTCCAATGTTTTCCCATGGAGTCACTCCATCACATTTCACTTCTCAGCTTTCTTTTCTTGTCGAGTCTTCTCGTATCTTCACTTAGTCCCAACATTAACAATCATGTCCACTTGTCATTATTCAGGGATCACTTTAAGGATTAAGTAATTTGGAAGAGGAATATACTATATAAAAGATTCAGAAAGCTAATGTTTGCAAGACGACAAGGGAAAAATATATTTCTGCTATAAATGATATGTTATTTACCAGAATATATACCTGAATAAATAGAGCATTTGGAGCACTTAATGTAAGTGGGTGAACAAATGGAAAAGATGAACACATTCGTAGTTAGAATTATAGAATGCTTACGGTAGAGAAGAAGGCTACAGGCTCATTGCATCCTTCGCAGAATCCAATGCTATCTCCTGTTGTTTGATAGCACATGGAGTTAATCAAATTAGTAGATGACTAGCATCGCTCAAAAGAAGGCTGACATGGATCATTTGTATTGCACTGCTAATTGAAGATACTTGCAAATGCTTCAGCTTTGTCTATTGTACTTGTGCCAAGCTCAGCATTCTTTGAGGATGGAGATATGTATAGAGTTTTCTTCACCAGTTTATTGTTTAATTGTCCGCTGTTGTACATGTATCAGGATTGCAAAGTGTGATACTGATCCACTGATTTTGGGATAGCTTAGCTCTTTTTGTCACAAGCGGCCCTTATTGTTTGTCATAAAAGTAGTTCTATGGTAGCTTCATCAGGTTGAGTTCTCATTTTTAAATTTTCCCTGTGCTGCTCCTGGAATGCCCTACTGCACACTATTCAACTGTGCTTCATTCTCCAGCTTATGATAGAATGGGGGAATATACTGGGCCATGAGTTTGCAGATTTTATCTGAGCACAATTCTGCTGTGGCTGATGGCCTACACTGTCTCATGGATCTCAAATTTTGATTGTGAGATCTGTTTGAAATCTATGCTCTTCAGCATTGTGGTCATACCGCACAATAAGATCGAGGGTGTACTGAATTGAAGATTGACGCAAAATATTGTGGGATAGTACATATTAGGAAAGATTGAAGGCTGGATCTCTTCTCTAAAAAGGGAAACAACTGTAGTATTAGGCTTTTAAGATTATGAAAGTTTATACTAGGGGAGACATAGAGAAAGATGATTGTGCTTGAGGCATGACCAGAACCAGGGACTGTAAATTTGAGATTGTTAATAATTAGTTCAACAGGAATATTCACAGAAATGTTCTTTACCTATTACAAATGAGGTGAACTAATGAAATAATAACTTATCTGTGCTAAAGCTGTCAGGAATTTGAGAAAGTGGTGAAGACATATTATGTTTTTGTTCAGTATCACATAAATTTAAAAATAAAGAATACAATGGGCCAAGCATGCAGCTTGAAGATGAAACTGAAGAAAATGACAAATTAATCTGAGGCAAATCTGAAAAAGATAGCCAGAGAGAAGGGTAGCATGGACCACTGTGGGAGGAAACAAAAGCAGGTGAAAAGTATTGGTCAATGAGATCCATAATGATAAGTAAGGATAGACAAAGAAAACATGCCACTGATCAGCATTCGCTCTAATGTAAAAACATGGACTGGAATTGTGTGCATGTTCTGATATGTCATTTACTAGAATATATTGGGCTTTCTGGTGCTTTTATTAATGTTTCTGAATATTTTCATGCTGTAGTCCCTGTGTTTTTATCCTTCTGTAACCAATCAATTTCAAAGCAGACGGGAATGAAAAAATATAGATATTCCATCTTTGCATGTGAATGATTTTCAGTGATATTTACAAAGCTGGTTTTTCATTAAATACCAAATACAATTTTATTATTTTGCACGCAAGTTCAACAGTAAATACAATAAAGAAATAACCCTTATGTGTGAAGTGAGAGGATTCCATTACTCACTGCAAAGGGTTGTGAACACGTTATTGCCTTCCACTGCAGAAACCTGGCTGAAACTATAGTGCTCTTGGATCAGTTGAGATCGTCTCAAATTTCCAGTAGCTTTTTCTCTTGCAAGTGAGTGACTGTACTTTGTTACATGCTGCAAATAGTGTGTACTTCAGAACTAGAATGCACAATTCATTATGCACAAAGGAAAGTCTAATAAATTCATATTTGCCTTTGTAAAGCAAAGATTTTGTATTTGCTCAACTGTATACTTGATGTATACTTTGATATTATCATGAATAAATTCTTTAAAATAAGGTGAAACATAAAAAAAGAAGTATTCATTTGAGCAATGCAGTGTGGATATTTGGAGTTGAGCTTCATGGAATATTTCTCTGTGATGCTCAGCAAGTTCTGTCATTGTATCTTCTCAATCTGCCCTATTAAAGACAAACCCTACTTCTATGATGCCCTTGTATCTGATTCTAGCCCCATTCCAATGCTTGCTGTGCTAGGAATACCTTGCCACTGCAAGGATATCCCAGAATTGATTGGTATCCTTGGAACCAGCACACAGAAAAAGTACTGTTAGTCCAGAAATGTCGTGCATGGTTCCTAACATTTGTCGCACAAATGGTAGACAAAGGAAAATTGGCATCTTACTTTGCAGGCAGGGGCTAGGAGGCCCTGGTGTTTGGGCTGGTGCAAAAACAGAATACCCTCTTCCTCCAGGAGCAGAAAAGGAGGCATCAATACCAGACCTTGCCAGCATGGCCTCGGATTAATGCCCAGATCAATGCTGCCTCAACCATCTGAAAGAATGCCCGGCAACATAACGAGAAGGTCAATGGTCCTCTCCGCTCTACCAGTGTAAGTACCACCATCTTCTCTCTGATACCTTACACTAACTCTAACTCTGCTATTATACCCAGTTCCCACAGAGTCTTATACTCTATCACTCTTACTATTGCCTGAAAGCTTCTCCCTCACTTGCTAATATCCATCCCATGTCCCGCTACCACCGGCCCTGCATGCCTTCTGGACTGCTTATGCAATCACTTGGCACACCTTCCTAACTGCACCAAACATGGCAACTGTGCCACTCCCTTTAATCTCCCCTAATTTCTCCCTTTTTTCTCATTCCAGGAAGAAAATAGCCTACAACAGGGCAGAAAGAGTCAAGGAAGATGGGGGGCTGCACAACATTCGGCTCCTTACCCCTTATGAAGAGAGGATCCAGACTTTGATTGCTCCAGTTGGTTTATTGACAGTGTCCAGGTCGGGGACTAATATCAGAGGTTGTCCTTAACTTACTATGCTGAGAACCCCAGTGCAAAAGCTATCTCCTTTGAGTTGACTGATGACTGCTGCTATGAATGACAAGTTTCCTGGCTTTGTGTATGCGCTAAATAGCATTGGAATACAGCAATACTATGAACCTTGTACCTCTGGCTGAGAGATCTGGCGCAAAAAGGCAAATTATGTTGATGCAAGGCAGGGATAACTGGCTTGATGATGAAGGCTAGTCCAGCCACGGCTGGGTACATGTACTTGAGCGGACAGTATCCTCTTTGGACTCTCTATCACATCTCTCACAATTTTCCATGTCATTCAGGCCCCTAGAATATATTGCCCTTTCTCTCCATAGTGGAATTAGATACAGATTGAGAAAAGTCAAAATGGAGCCAGAACTCGGAAAGTTAACGAATATAGTCAGTAGTCTAGAAGCAGTTATGGAGAGAGAAAGAGAGTTGATGTTTCAGCTTGCCTTTCAGCTTACCCTTCTACATTTCTTTCTTCATAGATGATGCCAGAACTACTGAGCATTTCCAGAAATTCCTGTTTGTTTTCCGGATTTCCAGAATTTTTTGCTTTCTTATTAAGTACAGTATAATTCATCCAAAGTCTTTAAAGATAAATGACAAGTGCATGAGTGATATTGCTATGAAAATAGCGGGAATTGTTTGGGAACAACAAAAGGCACCTGGGTTACAATAGTGGGTCAGCGTTTGCTTTCAAGAATTAGACTGGAACATCAGAGATACTGTGACAACTAACTTTAGAATTATTGATTTAAATGAAAGGAAATAAACTTTTTCTACAGTATTTTGATGCATGCAGATCATTTGGTGAGGTCTGCCTATAAAATAGAATCCCACTCTGAAATAAAAAGGATGACAGGCAGAATCTTGTACGTTTTTATTTAAGTGTCAGTTTAATCCAATTTTTTGGAGGGTTTCTCACAGTGTGGCCTGAGATGTTTCATCATGACTTAACAAACTTACCGCACCAATTATCTACCCTGCCATTAAGGCAACCCTCTTGTTCAATTCTAGCTCTATCTTACCATGTACCATTGCCAGAAGAGTTAAACCACTCACTGGATATCCCCCTGAAGACGAGCATCCCTGGTTCCTGTGGCATCTTTGAAAGGCCACTCCTGTGCACCTAGACAAGCTTTGGTAAACCTCACCACAACTTTAAAACACAGCAGGCATAAAGCCTCGCATGACCAGCATGGATGGCACCTCCTTGCACTTACAACCCCATTCTCATACGCCAGTTACTGTTACCTCTCCTTAGCTACATCTTGCCTAAACACCCTCTTGAATTAACTGATACTTTGTTCCCATTACATGTTCCGATTGTGCAGAGCACATCAGGCCAGGCTGATGTGGTACACTTAGGCTCAAGCAAACCAGGTTCTTCAGTCTCAGAAGAGTCAACGGTGAAATTTCCTGCAGATGAGAACTGCACACACTCCTCCATATTGTGTGCTATTCTATACCCTGATAATGAGGGCCTTGCCTCTATCATTAATTCAGCTTCAGTCTCAGCATGTACATCAACTTGGTGAAGCTGTTGACCCAGTGGTCAACAGGTAGAAAGAAAAAGGAACTGCCTACTGTGTTCCAACCCCTTCCCATCTCAGAGCCACATCAACAATTTAACTTATCATTGAATTCAGCACAGTCCATTGTAATGCTTATGTGACAATATGGAAGCCCACATCCACTCTCCACCATGGCCATTTGGTTGATTAAACTTGTAGTATGTTTCATACACAGTCAGATGGACACATACTGTAGGTGGTAGATTGATGTCTTATTGTGCTAGATGCAGCAAGATGCTTTGTGCCCACCCCCCCCAAATTCCCAGACAGAGCTTTATGAACAAGAAGAAAAAGCAGCCTATCTGTATCTATGCAATGGCGTATGTCAAATCAATACCACCTTTAGGCATGGCATAGCATGGCAAGACATGGATTCTACAAACATGCAGGTAGATGCTAAATGACCAAATGAACAGCCATGAGTAAGCTGCGTGCCTGCTCCTTTGGGCAAAATCTTCCTGCAACTGCTTTTCAGCGCTGTTTGCTGTTATGCCCTAGGTCTGTACTTCCTAAGCATCTAGTAAATAGACCTGAGAGGAGCCATGAGGACCCTGGTGGGGGGAGACTGGAAAATCTCGGATTGCAATGCCTGTGGGCAAAGTAATTTAATATTCACTATGAAGTGGGAAGTGTGCTGGCTTAGCACAGATCAGCCAGAGTGGGGAATTTTGCGAAGCCTATAGGAAGAAGAAACATGGTATACAGAGTAACTAAATTAAAAGGGAGCCATATGTTCACTTGTTAAACACTCGGTTGAGATGTAGATGTCAAAGCCGCAGTGTGTCTGTGTTGGTTTAGGCCTCATACTGTCTTCTGGTTCTCACCTGTAACACATTCATATGCCATGGATACTTACTCAGGTAGAACTCAGGCCAACGTTCAAAATATCCTCCCTGGAACATGAGAACAGAATGGCATCTCATCCATATGCTCGCAAAGGTAGCACGCACGAGGCAACTTTGTGTGGCTGAGTGGGCTCTGAAACTCTGTAGTGCAAGCGAGGCGAGCAGAAAAATGACAGCTTGCAAAGAGGCTTGAGACTGGCAAGGCTGAATTGGGTGTGAAGGAAGTGTGGTTTAAATTTAAAGGCTACCCATGTTGGGCTGATCGCAATAAGTTTCACGTTAATGACAATGGAATTGGTAGGAACATTTTGGCTGAAATGCAGGGCCTCCCTGTTTGACCCAGAGGCACTTTTATATTCTGCTTGAAGTTGCAGCATTGTCAATGAACTGTGGTTATCATGAATGAAAAGCATCTCAGTCACAGAATCACAGACCTTTACTGTGTGCAGCACCAATACCTTAAATTTTATTTCTAGTTCGAACAGAAGCAGCATCGAGCAAATAATTGGAAGTGGTGCACGATCCTGGATCATCCACTGATAATGACATACTGCAGTTAAAATCTTACACAGCAGGTTACATTGTGAATGTTCTATTTGATGCAGTCTGTCTTCCGATAACAAATATATTAGCTAATTTCATTTTGACTGGCAGTATTTCTAAAAAATACCTCAAAGTTATTAACACTTTGACATAAGAAAAATAACAATGTTTTACCGAATTGGGTTTTCAATTCGATTGTTGGTCAAGATGGCCGTTAAGTTTGCAGTGTACGTTGAGATTATTATAAAAACAAAAAGCCACCAAAATCCCATCAACAAGCGAACTGCCAAAGTATTAATGGGGACGTCTCCTCCTGTTCCTAGAAAAAAAAGTAACACAATTTAATGAAAAACAGCATCATCTTTCTGATTTAAATTGACTCTTGGAGACAAATCTTCAGGTAATTACAAATTATAAAATGTACCAGATGGCGAGTTAATTATTTGGAGGATGGTTCCAAACAATATTTTAGCACATCATAATCTACTGCCCAGAGCTCTACAGCATGGGACGTTGATTATATGTCACTGATGTTTATCTACTTCATCCAGCTGCAATTGTGCCTCAGAGTAGGCTTAATATAGATATTTCACTCACTGCTTCCCTCAAGGATCTCTCTGAGGCTGTGTGAAAACTTGGGTCCTGGGTTTTGTTCCTGGTTGGGTGCATGGTGGGCGTGTGGGGTGGATTCTTAAACTACACAAACTCAACCCTAACAGGCCTGTATGCCAAATTTTCAGTCTGGGAGTGATGGTCTGAATTGTAAGTTGGATGAGGCAACTTAGAAATTGCTGAAGATGCAGGCAGCCTCTGAGAAAGGTGGGTGGAAAGCCTGTCCTGGGGACATGTCCGAAACTTAAAAGTTAAGAACAAAATTTTTTAAAAAACTCTCCGTCCCTCAATATAATAAAATGTGAGACTGGATGAACACAGCAGGCCAAGCCGCATCTCAGAAGCACAAAAGCTTTTGTTCTCCTGAGATGCTGCTTGGCCTGCTGTGTTCATCCAGCCTCACATTTTATTATCTTGGAATTCTCCAGCATCTGCAATTCCCATTATCTCCATCCCTCATGCCTCATTTCCCACTCTCCCTCATGCATTCCCCTGCTCCATCCATGCTTCCCCATGCCAGTCTACTCATCCCTATGCCAATCTACACATATCCCAATGCTTCTCATTCCCTATTGCCTATTACCACTCACAACACCTTCCCCTTTATCTACCATGCCAACTCAACTGGTATCTACAAGTAGCTGTGCACTCAGAGAAGAAATAAATTCTAATGATTTAAGTTTTATGTTGCAAACTATATTCTTCTGAAGGAAGCACTTGTACTAATAAAAGCACATATTGCTAGGTCTTGGCTGCTTTAGTCTTCTTGAAAGTTCCTGACAGATGTTGACAAGTTTGAAATTTGACAGCTTTGACAATTCACGGAATCCCCATCATGTGGTAACAGGCCATTTGGCCCAACAAGACCACACTGACTCTCCGAAGACCATCCTCCCTAGACCCAGCCCCCTACACTATCCCTGTAACCCTGCATTTCCCTTTGCTAATCCAAGTAATTTACATATCTTTAGCCAGCGGGAAGAAACTGGAGTACCTGAAGGAAACCCACACAGACACGGGGAGAATGTGCAAACTCCACACAGACTGTCACCCTCTGGTAAAATTTAACTTGAGTTCCTGCTGTTGTGAGGCAACAGTGCTAACCACTGAGTCACCATGTTGCCCCAATTCTTGATCGGCATTACTCTTTTTGTCAGATCTTGACAGTTCTTGAAAGGTTTGGCACCTCTTGACAACCTTCATAGATTTCACAATTCTTAGTAGGTTTTGGTTGAAATGTCTTTGAAAATTCTACGCTCCTTGTGAGGTCATGACTAATAAGGCAACTCTTGGCAACTTTTCTAGTGGTCTGACATTTACAAAGGTTTGTGCTCCCTTTACTCTCAATCATTTCTACAATTAACAAGTAAAACTCCTCCTTTCACATTAGGTACTTGAATCTCCATCAAAAGGATGTACAAACCACCTTCCATATTAATCTGAACTATCAACACCTTTTCCCTACTGGCACCCAACATCCACAACAAAAGGACACACAAACCATCTTAGATATTAATTTGAACTGTCAACACCTTTTCTCCACCAGCACCCTACATCCATAAAGTTCATCCCCTCCAAACTATAGCATGAATGCCATCCCCTCCACACTTCGCTTCAGTTCTAATGACGAGTCATCTAGACTCAAAATATTAGCTTGTTCTCTCTTCATGGATTCTGTTCGATTGACTGTGATCTCCAAGATTTGCTATTTTCATTGCCGCTTCCAGCATCTGCAGTAATTTGCTCCCACCTTCTCAAAGAGTAGCCAAGCCCTCTGCCTAAGTTTCCAGAGACCATTTCATAGTGGTACCTCTGCTCTGCAAAGAGCTACTCTGGCTATCCAAAGGATGTGCACATCTTCTAAATCCATCTGTTTTCTGCACTGTGCATTTGCCGTAACCAGGTTACCAACATGGAAAATAACTGAAGACAGCTGACTACATAGCTCGTCAAGTGTCTCGAGGAAATGTGTGCGTGTGAAGCTCAACTCCTATTGCATCCAAGTGAAAATCAGCTGTTCCGAGTTCGGGACCAGAACATACAATTTCAGGCATTGTCTGCCATGCTGAACAGGCTCATTAGGCAAGCAAAAATCTGGAAGATGATTTTACTGAATAGCCAACCCACTACAGATCTCATTGAAGATAAAAAAGAAAATTGGTAAAGGGGATATCAAACAGGCAATAGTTACCGAAATCTGATTCACACATGGGTCCTTGAAGCCTCTTTTGATGCCTATACCAGAGAATACACATTTTTTTGTGACTGTGAAGCACATATAGACCCCATGAATTTCCAGGCCATTGCCTTTCAATAACAGAGACAACAGAGGACTGAAGTTTACCAAAAAATTGTCAGGTTTAACTTACAAGTGTTTCATGGAGCATTTCACTATTCTCTGCAGCTCACCTTATTATCTATGTACCATGCATTGATGGCACCCTACTCACATTAATGTGCACTCACTGGCAGCAGAAGTACTTGGCACTGCCAGGGCCTTCTGGAATTTCTGGTGCCAGTGCCATATTTAAAGCTCAGCCATTCATCAGGTCAAGCACTGCCAGCCAAGAACTGCCTGTCACAGTATACGTTGTGTGAGGGGAATGAAATAGAAAAGCTTCTGAGCTACACACTTGGTAAAGGTCTCAGTTAATGAGAAACAGCGCTCACATTCAAAAACAAAACACCACCACCTATCATAAGATAACAAGGTGTAGAGCTGGATGAACACAGTAGGCCAAGCAGCATCAGAGGAACAGGAAGGCTGATGTTTTGGGCCTGGACCTTTCTTCAGAAAATTTTCCAGCTCTACATCTTGTTGTCTCAGATTCTCCAGCATCTGCAGTAGTTACTATCTCTCCACCACCACCTATCAGATTGACTGTCATTGTGACAGCAGATGGAAGAATCATGCTACACAGGGTACCTGCCCTGAATGTCATACAATGTTAGATAGCTGTCTGAGGGAGTGTTATTGTTTTTGTAACACCTTGCATAGCATAACAAATTGCCATTGCTCCATTTGGGGGCATCACATGTTGAAAATCATTCAAACAGTCATAAACATTAGCTTTCATTGCACAACAGTAAAAAAATGAAGAAAAGAAAACAACAAAACAAATCTCTTTGTGCTTCTGGGAACCATTTGAGTTTTGAGCAACAACAATTTTATAGTCAAAGAATGATCAATGCACCCAGCTCATATCTATTGGAACCAGGTGTCAAGTAATGCCTTTTTGGATTGTTATATCTCATGCAGCAGTGTTTAATCATGCAGAAGATAATGTTCCTTCTGCTCAACATTTTTGTAAATGGCATGCCATTGCTCTCCTAATTCTTCAACATCTATCACATCCCACCTTTGTTGACGCTAGATGTTCCGAGCACAACATGCTTGAATTGTGTAGCACACTCTGTCTGGACTTTGCTGAAAGATACTCCCAGACCAATCAAAGCATCTTCCACAAGCCAGAGATATTTCTGAAGAAGGGTCTTGGCCTGAAACGTCAGCTTTCCTGCTCCTCTGATACTGGTTGGCTGCTGTGTTCATCCAGCTCTACACCTTGTTATCTTCCACAAGCCTATTGTTGCACTACCATGGTCTTGTTAGAAGAATGGGCTGCATTGTAAATATTGTTTGCCTCCGTCAGGAATGTATGACAGAGTCAACAATCATTGAAGGCTGCTCAGATGAGACAGTGATCACTGGTGACTTGAATACTAATGGAATGGAAACACTTTCTGTTGATGAAGAGAGCTGCATTACGATATGATACTCTCAACTCAATATTCATACAGTCAGTAGCCCCCTGCAGTGAGGGGAAGTGAGTTGTATTGGTAATGCCAGCAGTCTGAGTTGCAGAACCTATCAAGTGGGAAATGAGGTAAAGTAGTGTGATATGGCACAAACTACATCCATGGTAGCATAGATAAATTTGTGCATTGAGGATTGAGAGATCTCATAATTGCTCTGTGCATCATCGGAAGTAGTCAGTTGTTATAATATGCAACACAAGTTCTGCTCCAGACATCAGCAAACTTCTGTGAAGTCATCCTGGGACATCCAGTCTTTGACAACAATTTGTCTGAAGAAAATGGAATGGAGGACAAAAGGCTCTGGGCCTCCTGTACCTCCACCATGTCCTGCAGGAACGTTCACCTGAGATTTCATCATGTGGAAGTTGCTGGAGATTACTGATTCTTCCTGAATTTGCTGGTGCATCTGCTGCTCGTTGATTTCTCAGCACCTTCGTAGCGCTGGAGCAACAGTGACAATGACATCTGCTGCGGCGAGATCTATTGACCATGCTTCCAACGACCTGTATCAGGAAAGGTATGGTTTCCTAGGAAGACGAGCTGTCAGCGCTCTCATACAGATTGAGTGAGAAGCCAAAAACTTGATGGATGCACAATCATGTGAGAAAATATGAGGATATGCACTTTGGCAAGTATACTGGAGCTGAATATTCTTAAAAAAAAGACTGCAGAAAGCTGCAGCACAAAGGGGTTTGGCGTTTGTCATGTATAAATCACAAAAAGACAGCACACAATTTCATCAGGTAATAAGGAAGGCAAATGGAATTTAGTCTTTATTGCAAAGGGAATAGAGTATACAAATAGGTAGGCCTTACTAAAACTATACTAGACACTAATCAGACAAAATTTAGAATACTGTGACAAGATTTCATCACCGTGTCTATGGGAAGCTGTATTGGGAGCTGTCCTATTCACTGTGTTGATGCTGTTGGTGGAGGTATTTTCTTATGAGAGATTGTGTTGATTGGATCTGTAATCATTGGAGTTTAGAAGAATGAGATGTGAACACACCAAACCATTAGGGGGCTCTTAGGGGGCTTGACAGTGTAGATGCAGAGGTTACTCCCCCTTGTGAGAGAGTCTAGAACCAGACAGCATAGTCTAAGATAAGGGGTTGCTCAGTTACGACAAAAATTAGGGGGAAATTCTTCTCTCGCAGGGTAGTGAATCTGTGGAATTCTTTACAGATGATTGCGGAGGCTGGTTTATAAGAATACTCAAGGCTTTGATAGATTTTTCATCAGTATGGGCATCAAGGGTTATGGAGATAAAGCAAGAAAATGGAGTTGAGGATTATGGCTGAGCAGACTCGTGGCTTAAAGAGCTTACTTCTGTTCACAAGTTTTGTTGCATTAAGGACTCCATTAATACTGAGCTTCAATATGTTCCCATCCAACTGTTCTATTTAAGTGCTCATCCACCGACATTGCAAACTGTGTCTCCAACCTACAACATAACTATGTCAACTGTCACACTACACCATGGAAGGTAAACTCACTTTGATCATTGATGACCCCTCTCTCATAATAACCATGTCCTCCAATGCATCTTCCACTCTTATAGGTCAAGTGAGCAGCCTTCATGAACATCACCCCTTCTGTAGCCCAGCATATTGGCCTCCAATAATTGTCTTCCACAGCTTCACAATCACAGTGATCACACCTGATAATGATCTTTGAATTTCATTGAACAGGTTGTCAGAGTTGCATATGGTCTGACTTGGAAAGACAGCCCCAACTGAGTGTGACCAAGTCTCTGGATGGTCTCTGTGCAGACATACGAAAAATCTCCTGACTGCTTGTACTGGACTTGCAGGGCTGATCAGGGCCCAGTCCTTGATGTACTGTGATATAGAGCGCTTGAGCTTGACTGCCTGAAGTAGCTGATAGACCATGCTCAAGACCCTGGATTGGGATGGGACACTTCCTTCAACTTACTCTTCCAAACTGACATCAGACTCCCTCCAAATTCCTCCTCATGTCTGTCCTAAATGGCAAACCATTGTCTCCAATTATGCTTTCTGACTAAGGACTAATGCTTTTAGTCTTTGAGAAATAGTTAAATGTTTGAAGCGTATGCAGCATGTTTTTGCAGATAGGTTTTTGGCACATATTATAGGTGTGACATGAATGTAGCATAGTGTTTTACTGTAACATTTCTGATTTCTGTTCAAAACCATTACAAGCTGACTGACTCTCTGTCTGCACTAAGTTCTGAAGGAGAAAGCAAAACTTAGAAAGGCAAGTCAAAGCAAGGAAAGGCAAGGCTGAGATTGCATGAGCATCCATGTAAGTGCCAAGTTAATGAGCAGTATGAAAACAAGAGAAGGGTCCTAAAGAACACCTTGCTCTGAAACATGAAAGGAGTGTTTGTGCCTGTATACAAAGTACCCTGGCAGGAGCATTACAAAGAAAGGTATTGGTGCATCATTGAAGTGGAGAACTATTTTAAGGTGGTTGAAAATATGCTAAGAGGATGCGTTGAGGTTAGGTGTGCTGATAGCAATTTCTGTGTCCAAGGGATGCAGGCAGTTGCTTCCTATGGAGTATGTTCTGTGATTTTGGGAACTGTTGTCCAAGATGCAGGCCCAGAGAAGCAAAAGACAATCTGAAGTTGTCTGACTTATATATTTTGAATTGCCACCATCTAATTTCTCTCTGGAATGTGGGAGAACATTAAACCGCATATAGGTACTAATGCATTCCAAATAGGTCTTTGTCCACTCCACAGGTGAGACTATCATCTCTCCATTCTGACCTCAGGTCCAAATGTTGACCCTTTTTACTCAACAGCAAGAATCTCATTTGTCTGACCTCACTGTAATCTTCCCGACTGAATCACCATTCTTCACGTCATTCAGGAGCAGGGAAATTCAGCCTGGCAGATCAAAGCAGTTATTTTACCTAAATGGGCTGAATCCATCTGAAGACTGCGTACATGAAAATATGAAGCAAATATTGAACAGAATACCGAAAGAACTGTAGATGCTGTTAACCAGGAACAAAAACAGCAGTTGCTGGAAAAGCTCAGCAGGTCCAGCATCACATAGTCTACCATTATACACTATGTATTGTTAGTCACTAAGAGTCCCCATTAACAGCTATTCACTCTCGTAGTCAGATCCTTATCAACTCTGAGATAACAAGGTGTAGAGCTGGATGAACACAGCAGGCCAAGCAGCATCAGAGGAGTAGGAAGGCTGATGTTTCTGGCCTAGACCCTTCTTCAGAAATTTCTTCCGAAATCAACTCCTTTGTTTGTTCAACTGTCCTCTCGCTTCAGGCTCTATCCCCAACTATGATTTACTCCTTACCAATTCCTCCCCCCTAGCTTCTGCATATAAACTGACATTTTCCTAGCTGCCATCGATTCTGAGGAAGGGCACCAGACCCGAAATGTTAACTCTGATTTTTCTTCACAGATGCTGCCAGCCCTGCTGAGCTTTTCCAGCAGCCTCTGTCTTTGTTCACAGAGCAGGATGCCATGGCTGTGCCTTTTAGATTCCAAAGTCCACTTTATCTGTGCAACACTCAAAATTTATGACCTTGGACCACCCAAAAGTTCCTTTTCCAAATGCTGCCACCTCTGTTTTGAGAAACAATCTCTGCTCAAGAGATGGCCATATTAATATGCTGCATTGTGAAAATAGAGGTGTGTTTCAGGCATTTTAGTGCATCATGGACATGATTTACCTGCCTCTTTTTTTCATGGGTAGGCAGAACATGAAACACTGACCTTGAGAGGCTAAGTATGGAAATAAAAGCTCAATTAAAAAGAACAATAAAAAGATGTAAACAAAATATGGATCAGCATAAAGAAACCAGAATTCTGACTCCTGAAAAGATCTTAATTATCAACATTCAATAGCTATTCTCCTTGCATAAATATGCATGCTATGGAACAGAATATTTGAAGATAAATCATTTATGATTGTTGAGAAAGTGGTTATACATATCCATGATGATATTTAGACTGAATATTCCATCTGTATGTCAATGAAATGAAGAACATTCCTGTTACATGCATATTTTAAACAAGTGCAAGATGGATACATTGTACAGTTGATGAAATTCATGGCTTTGACGAATGCACAAATGTAAGGATGTGCAGTTGGGTGATACTTGTCTCTGTTCATGCAAAATAAGATAAATGTATGCTTTTGTAACTAGCAGTACAGAAGGGAAATTACTCAAACATGCGGTACAAAAGAAATAGTTTCTGTGAATAAGATTTAGTTCGCAAAAAAAAAATTCAATGACTAATTACAGGTCACTTCACATTTTTAATTTTGGCTTCTCCTGACTTGAGAGAGATGAGGAGGTTTGACAGAGAAATCTCAGATGAGCTTTTCTGCAGAAACATATATTTGGAATTAAGGATGAGATAAGTTATAAACAAACTGTTCACATTTCAACCCTGTCACTGTGAGCTGTGTTCCTAAGCACTGGGTAATCAAGTGTTAAATAAAGGAGGTAAAATCTGGGATGATTAGGGGAAAGGTTTTGTTGGAATCTTTCTTATAGGTAAAAGAGTTACAAGAATGGACCAGGCTTAGGACATTATCATTCTCACTTGTATCTTGTGCCTTGCCTCACCAGCTTCACAACCTAATCACATTGTCAGCTGGCTCCTCCACATCCTCTTCATCATCAGAGAAGACATCATGAAAAGCTGTGATCTTGTTACTCTTTACCTCCCTTTTCTGCTATCTGCACTGCATTGCAAACAGGTTCCTTGCAGGGGTGAACAGATAGGTTCCACTATCAGAAACCCAATGACCTACTCAGTGGTCACTTACTGTAGATGTCATACCCCTCCTCTGCATCCATGCTTGAATTCCTCACACTGCCTATTGATCATATTCTCAGTCATTCTGCTTTTATCATAGTATTCAACCCTGATGATGTTTGGAACAAATTTTCTACTGGGGATAGGATTCACTGTAAAACACAATGGAACCAGGATTGCCAAATTATATGGGCATGTGTTTGCTTCCTAGGAACTGATCAGAAACCTGAAGGATGCATTTCCAATCATGACAGACCAGTAGAACATTAACACAATGGAAGTCCTTAAGTTGATCAAGATTGGCATTTGTTTTCTAGCAGTCTAATAGCCACTGGATGCAGTTCATGATACTATGATACCTAGGAAATCTCTACTAATGCAGTTCCAATAGATCATCAAGTCTTTAGCCCATGCATTGAAAACCTCAGTACTACCACAAATATCATTCTGAAGCAGCAAAGTGGTGCTATAATAGAAAACCTTTAACGTAACTACAATAATGCCAGAATTTCAAGTAGGAAGAAGTGCAATGGATACTTCAACATGATATATCATCACCAGAAACATATTCAAATTATAATTTATGCATTCACATTGTCACAATAAAACATATTGATCACTAAGTAAAACACTTTTAGTGCTTAGAAACAAGAAAAGCCTTTGCCACTGCCATGAGTGATAGCACAAATAGAAACAATAAAACTTAGCCTGCGGTGCTCCAGAATAAATTTGAAGACTCATTCAAGGTTTTGCCAGGAGCCAACAGAATAAACAAAGAATACAAAACTCGTTAATGGCTGGATACTTGCAGAAATCTTTTCTTGTGGGTGAATGTCTATCATTATGCCCATATTTGTTATGCCTTGCAGTCGTAAAACTATCATACTCCAGAAGAAAAAACTGCTGTAATAATATTTCTCGTATGTCCATCATTAAAAATAAATCTCAAACATAAATAATTTACATTCTGAGGTATCTGCATTGGTTTGACAGTTACAGGATTTCACAAAAATTGGCCACTTCATTCTAAACTGGTGACAATCTGACAAGTTGATGGGGCAGAGGGATAGGTTTCTGGAAGAAGAGTCTTAGTGATCAATCACAAGGGCTGGCATTGGTAAAGAAGAGGGTTAGAGGAAGAGAGAGTGATTATCATTTCAACATGCAGTATTAATCTGAGTCTCAATACTGTGGCTAACAGTCCTGGGTGCATTGATGGCTCACAGGTGTTAGAGCAAAAGACAGTTGAAAGAAACAAAATGATTATGGAATGCAACAGAGAGCATTTGGTCATTGAGAGTTGATGATGCAAGAAAGAAAAGCCCTGAAGGCCTGCAAAATAGACTTTAGGAGATTATAAAGCATTTTTGGCACTTAGATTTCAAGGGTGATTCATGTGCTAGATTAAGAAAAATTGAAATGTTTGGAGCTCAATGAATAGCTGAAAAAAATACTCTTTTTTAAAGTTCTGGATGGCTTCTGAGAAAATGCTTTTATTTCTGAGGACAAATAATACCAGATCAGAATGTGGTCAATGAGTTTGAAAGTCATGATATGGAATATACTAAAACTAAGAAGGAAGACAACTGGGGAAAAAAGGCATGCATAACAGAAGGAACTGCCAGATAAGGTAGAAATTAGAATACAAAATAACCTTGGCTGAAAGCTCAGACATACATTACTCCTACGATACACCTGATTCCTATTTGATTGACAGCCCTGACTGTTTGATTTCTGCTATTTCTTTCACGATGTTTATTTCCACAACATTTCATGAGCTTGCAGTTTCAGGTTTTGATATTTCGAAGGATCTGAATGATCGATACTTGAGCTGTAGAGAAAATGAGTTTAGCTTAATGTAATTATTTCTAAACTATTCTTTTGTAAAACAAAAGATTTTTTTCAACACATTTAACTCTTGCTATAGGGTTCTTGATTTCTTTTACAATGAATATCAGGCTCATAGATATGGATAAGCCACAGCATGTAATGTAAAACATGAGGGGCCAAGGTGATGTGGGTGGAAGGGGGAGGGCCGTAAAGATATAAGGGCAACGTTCAGAAGAACTAAGCAAACAAATAAGTAAAATAAAATTAGCCAGTTATAAGCAGGCAAAAAGCTAAAATGAAGCAATAAGATGTTAGATTCACAAAACAAAAGCAAGAAGTAGAGTTGAAGAGGAAAGAAGCACAACACATTTTCATGATTCAGAGATAGTAAGAACTCCAGATGCTGGAGAATCTGAGATTCTTCAGAAGAGTCTAAGCCCGAAATGTCACCTTTTCTGCTCCTATGATGCTGCTTGGCCTGCTGTGTTCATCCAGCTCTACACCTTGTTACAAAAACATGCTTTGTTGTTTAGTTTGGTGAATAAAGTAAGGAAATTAGTAGCAAATCTTTGCAGGAAGTTATGGATATGTTCAGCCTCCCTTTAATGCGTTTTCTACTGTGTGGACCTTCAACACCAGTGTGTGGTAGTAACTTCCAGAACTAGATGTAAATGCTGCAATCCTTGTTGACATACCAATCACCATGAATGGAATGTCAGAGTGGCTGAGTGCATACAGTTACAAACATAAGCTGGGCAAAAGTGGAAAATATTACTTTTAGGGAGCACAAAACTAATTTTAAAATGATGCAGTGTATAGGTCTGTAGCACATAAAAAAGGTTCAGGAGAGCCATTATGAGTTGAGCTTCTTGTGCATTAATTGTGGGAGAGATAGAGAAGACAAAATGTGTAGCAGATCAAAGAGTAGAAATAACATTGTTAGAGGTGATTCTAACCACAAGTTAATTGACCCAAGGAAGAAGTAACAGAGGAAAACAATGAAACTCCTAACATTTGTGTGGAAAACTCTTTACCAAAGCAATCTGCTTGAATATCTACATATGCTTGGAGGAACATTGTTAGAACTACTTACAAGTGGTGAATTGTAATAGTTAGATATGGATCAGCACCCTGGGAGGGTAATGATTACGACACAAGGTTAAAAATCCAAACAGAAAGGGAGAAAATTAGTACAAGAGCAAAACCAGCAGATGAGGAATGTACAAGCTGAGGTGATGTGGAAAAAGAAACTTGCACACAGGACCATTGGCTAAAAGTTGGAACTATTTAAGGTTTGAAAAGTTGCAGAATAAATAAATAATGTTCAAAATTACAGTGCTGAACAGACTTATTTCATTATACATCCATGGATTTTAGCTTTCCACGTATTTTTCAAATGAACTAATTCTTTTCCTATTTTAATTAATTGATAATGTTCCAGTAGAAATATAATAGAAACATGTAGCAGTATTGTTTTTGTTTCAAAAACTTCAAATGATTATTTTTTGTTCTTTAGAATTTACTAACATCATTGCTTAATATTCAACATCAGAAATTTGCGGCAAATTTATCTTAACTCTGAAAAATGCTATTAGTACACAAAATAATCATTATGGATTCTTTGAGAGAAAAAAGAAGCATTAACTACATAATGTTAACAGCTCACTAGCTTTTAAAATAGGCAATTTTGAGATGAAATTACCATGGTAGAGTCTAATAGAATACATTTGAATAAGATAGCCCTACCTTGTTGTACAAATGATCCATAAACAAGCCACGCAGCATTGTACAATGTTGTAGAAGTCACAGATCCTATTTGCAGTGGTGATGGCTTTACCCAGCTAAACATGCAGACAAGCAGGCCTATTATAAACAAAGTGCCAATAATACATGCCCAAACTGTCAGGTCAAATGGTTCAAGGCAGGTAAACATATCCACTCTGTGTTCTGGCTTCTTAAGTAGAAATCCTAAGGTGTAGTCCATGATTCGACCAGTGAAGTCCACAACATTCTCTCTCTCTGGAGTAATTGTCAAGGCTGAAACTGCTATGTCAGCTCTCTATAAGGTAAATTTAAATCAAAAACATAAAGAAATTGTGTAAAAAACTTTTATATTTCAATAATGAAGATTGAGTATCTTGCAATTAAAACAATGTACCAATTTCCTAAGCTAGACATTTTATTTTATTACCCCCGATAATAATTCATGATTATGCATCTGTAATAATACATGAGGCATTAATCTGCAATTTTAACATTGATTAACAGTATAATTTAAAGCTGCAAACTGCATCTTGATGTATTAAAACACGTTTTTAGAATGAAGATAAATTGTAAGATTCAAACACATAAAGCCTTTGTTCTTTAGTTACAAACATATTTGTGCCATTAATACTATTGTAATTAAGTTTCAAAAATCAGTAAAGTATCAAATTTGATGAGTTTCATGGAGGGTTTCTCTCCGTGAGGTCTAGCAAGTCTTCTCACGCAATTTTCTGTAGCTTGTCCCATTGGGAACAATGCCTTTATGTCACCCAATTGCACTATCTTTTGTTTGGCAATGGCAGAAGTACTATTAACTGCTGGGATCTCTCACAATGCCCTCCCAGCTCAGGCACCATACTAAAGACCAGCTGTGTACCACATTGAATGATGCCAGCCAGGAGTTGCCTTTACAGTGGTATGGGAATGAAAAAGAAAAAGAAAGAGAAACACATCTGAGGGTGTAACGTCAGCATGGCTTATACCTCATTGTAAATACAGGTGTACATGCAAAAATATGCTACTATTTAAGAATCAAGCTACACAGGTTAACCATCCTTAGAACACCGTCTAAGCAGTGCTACAGTATCCCTGAGGCCTAATATCTTCTCATTGTTCAATGTGGGAACATTGCATACTGGAAAGCTTTCACAAGTTTGAAAACATTCATTTTCATTCAGCAACAACAAGCAAAGAAAAGAAGAGCTGCATTTGCTTCTGAGAAGATACTGCGAGCATTTGGCCAGCAACAAATTAAAAGTCAACAGATCAATGCACCCAGATTTTATCTATCAGTGTGCAGTCCTCTGAGGTTTGCATGTGGCAACGATCTTCAAATCCAGACATTAATGGATCAGCACATCAATCAGCGTATGCAGAACTTCAGAGAAACCCGAGAGTGCTGCACAGTTGCACAGCTGTACGGCTTAAAGAAACATTGCCTCCAAGACTGACCCAAGCATCAGAAACTTGTCTTCAGCAGGCCCATCATCAGCTTAATCATGGCCCTGACTAAAGAAAAGGCTTCATTTTATCCATGTTTGGCCTCAATGATTGCAGACGGTAGTCCCAGTAACAGTCATTGTAAGGCATCTTGAAACAAAGCAGCAACATGAGAATTCTCAAGGAAATTGGCTTCATAGCAGTGTGCCTGGCACAGATTGCCAAGATTTGGTATTGCTGATGAAAAATGACTTGTACATCAATGGAATTGAACCTTTGTCTGGCGATGAAGTTAGATGGGTTATGATATGCCATTCTCAACATGACATATGTATAATCTAAGTAGCTGAAAGTGAGGGAAGGGCTGTGTTAGCAAATCTTACTGCCTGGTCTGTAGCACTGGCTTTGATGAAACAATGCGGCCTGGCACAAGTTGTGTTAGCAGCAACCTTGATACATTAAGGGTCATAGGATCCCAGTGGATCCTAGGAAGCATCCAGTTGCATATAAGGTGATGACCACCAGAATAGGATGGTCACCCACTCTTTCATGTCACAGGTGGCATTCCAGCAGTTGGTATGATGCTATAAAAATGTCCTGGGACATCCTCAGCTTGCAGTGACATTATGCCTCACTGATCTGGAAGTAACGGCATCAAGTATGATAGACTCTGGGCCTTGTGTTTCTCCTGCACATCGTGAGGGAACTTTCAGCTAAATTCTCTTCATGTGGAGGCTGTTTGGAGGCGCTAGAAGTTGCCACTGATCCTGGGCATGCAGCCACATTTGTTTGGCCTTGATTTCTCTATACCTTTGTTGTATGATGAGCACATAGATGATAAGCCCCGCTGTGGCTGGATCCATTGGTCATGCTGTGTGCATAAGTACAGAAACAGAACAGCTCCTTAGTAATGTGAACACTCAGCATCCAAATCATATGCAAATGCTAATTTAACATTATCTTCTATACACTGGGACAGAAAGTGCTCTGAGAAAGAGGGCCATGGAATGCATATTCAGAAATCGTTGACATGGGGACCTTATTCAGATTAACGCATCCTAAGTCATATACAGTATGCTATTGGAAGAGCTATACAATTACATCTTATCTCTCAACTCCCACCACCCACATTGTTTAAGAAAGGCAGCATTGCATATTACAATATGTTGTAAATAGTTATACTTCAAAATAAGAAATCCCTAGACCGGTATCAGACTCTGCCCTTAATGGGCTATCTGACTGAAAGCTGTCTTTGTTGGCCTGACTGAGGATTACTGAGCTTAGACTTTGAGACATAGCCATTTGACTGAAGCACATTCAGTGTGTTTGTTGTATGAGCTGCTGGTACATGCTACAGGTGTGACATTGATGTAGCTGGGTGCTGTTCAGCAACATGTCCACCCGCTTGATTGATCACCGCTGGCACAAATGACAGTTTTGTATGTGCGCTAAAAGGCAAAGTAAGATGGAAGTATTGTGAGCTATTATCTCTGACTGAGGGGTCAAAGCACAAAAAAAGGCCCAAGAAACATCATGTTCTATGGGATGGCAGCCTGACCCTGAATGCAAAGTATCCTGGCAGCAGCTTTGCAATGAAAGTTGTTGGCACACTGAAGTCAAGAACTGTATACAAATGGGTTGGAGATATGTCATGAGAATGTGGAACGGCCAATGCCAAGAAGGGTGAGAGGAGATGTGAGAAGTTGCTGTCCATGGAACGTTCCTGAGATGTTGGGCTCTGCAGTGTGGGATGGGCAGCCAAGGGAGCAAGTGACTGGAGACACCGGGTCCCACTCTGATATTCATGCCAGGAATTGTTACCAGCGAGTTTCTTTCAGGCACATGGGAAATTAGGAAATGCATACTAATGAGGTGAGATTAAGTGATAACCGAATGCAAATTCATGCAAATAGGCCTCTCCCTCCTCACTGGCGAGATTCTGAACTCGCCAATCAAAGCCCGGTTGCAGAATTAGTCTTTTCTTTTCTCCAGGCTGAGAATATCATTTTCCTGATCTCACCATATTTTCCCAATCGACTCACCAACGTCCATGTCATTTAGAGGCTGGGAAAGTTCTGGCCAGATGTGTGTTACTGACCAGACAATCTGTTTCGGTTGATTCAGGGCAAGTACTGACCAGCACACTGCCGCTAACCTTCTTCAAAATATTGCCACAGGATCTTTACATCCACCTCAGAAGGTAAAAGGTATATCCATTTAATGCTTCATCTGGAAGATGGCACTTCCAGCGAGACATACTCAGACATAAAAATCCAACACCATCTATTGCAGAAAACAAAGTCTGGAAATTGTGTTAAATTAACAAAGAATTGTGGATGCTGAAGATCTGAAACCAAAACAGAAACTGCTGGAGAAACTAAGCAGGTTTGGCAGCACCTGTGGGCAGAAAGCACAGTAAATTTTTATAGAACAGAATCCCTACAGGGTGGAAAGAGGCCCTTCGGCCCAACAAGTCCACACTGAATCTCAGAGAATCCCACTCAGACGCATCCCCCTAAAACCCACCTAATCTACACATCTTTATGGACAATTTAGCATGATCAATCCACCTAGCCTGTACACCTTTGGACTGTGGGAAGAAACTGAAGTGCCCAGAGGAAACCCACATGGACACAGGGAGAATGTGCAAACTCCACTTTAGGGGCAGCACGGTGGCTCAGTGGTTAGCACTGCAGCGTCACAGCGCCAGGGACCTGGGTTCAATTCTAGCCACGGGCGACGGTGTGGAGTTTCACATTCTCCCTGTGTCTGCGTGGGTTTCCTCCGGGTGCTTTGGTTTCCTCCCACAGTCCAAAGATGTGCAGACTAGGTGGATTGGCCATGCTAACTTGCCCGTAGTGTTGGGGTGGGGGGTTGGGTCTGGGTGGGATGCTTCGGGGGGCAGTGTGGACTTGTTGGGCTGGGGGGCGCTGTTTCCACACTGTGGGGAATTTAATCCACACAGATTGTCACCCAAGGCTGGAATCAAGCCCAGGTCCCTGGTGCCGTGAGGAAGTAGTGCCACCAACTAAATGTTTCAAGGCTCTTCATCTCTCAGTGACTGTGTCAGAATTCATGCGGTACAATTGCATGCATGCTAAACCATTCTTACGATACTTTATAGTATGCTGCCTGAATGGGGATATTAAAAAGCAAGTACATGAAAAATAACTCTGTTAAATAAAGGGACAATGAATTTTCAAAATGCATTCATGCAAACATATAAATACTGAACTCAATATTTTTCAGAATTACAAGAAGTAGTGGGGAAAATTACATATGTTTTTCTTCGCATTTATAACTTCAAACCTATTTGTAAATTTAAATACGAAAATATATTTCCTAGAGGGAAGTTATCCTTATACAATAAAAGCAGGAATTGCTAAAGAAACTCAACAGGTCTGGCAGAATCTCTGGAGACAAAGCAGAGTTTACATTTCAGGTCCAGTGATCTGTCTTCAGAACTGATTCTAGCTAGGAAAAAAAGTGATATGTATGCTAAAGATGGGATGGGGAAAGGGGTGGAGCTGAAGTCCAGAGTGAGAAACAACAGTGGAGCAGACAAAGGAATGGGTAAAGGACAGCCTACATGAATCAATTGTTGCTAACTGGGACCATTTGTAGCTTACAATGGGACAGTTGTGATAACAGCCAACTGAAGGCAAGGTCTGGTGTATAGAGGTCGGGGTAAGGGCATGGGAGAAGGCACTCTGATCCTAAAACTAGTGAACTCGATTTTGAATCACAAACACTGCAGAATTCCCAAGTGGAAAATGAGATGCTGTTTAAGGCAGCAAACAGAGTAGACTAGGTTGAGTGGAGTGCAGGTATATCAGCTGGGTGGTGTGTCTGGGTCATGGGATAGTGAGGAGGGAGGAGATAGCCAGGCAGGTGTCACACCTTCTGTGCTCACGTGGGAAGGTGCCATGGGGATGCAGGGAGGCCTTGGGAGTGGAGGAGGAGAGGGCTGAGGTGTCCTGGACGGACTGGTCCCTATGGAAGGCTCTTGGGGAGGGGAGGACAGTGGGGTATATGTCTCGTGCCATCCTGCTGGAGGTGGTGGAAACGGTGAGGGGGGTGGTGGTGAACGATTTGGTTTTCAGAATTGAATGCAGGGGGTGGGTAAGTGTGGACTGGGGGATCTTGTCACTGTCACAAGTTATCCTCATGTTTGGACAACACAAAGAAAAAACAAAACAGCCATTTTTGACTGAAACATTCGCTCTGTTTTTCTCTGCACAGATGTGTCAATCCTGCTTCTTATTTTAGTGCCGATCTCAAGTACCTGCAGTATTCTGTTTTTATTTATGTGGTCTATGAATTAAGGTTGCTACATTTTTCAAAAAGACAAGTGACTACACTTTAAGCTAGTTCATTTTCTATAAATGTCAGCTGACTTCTCCTGTTATGTGAGTTGCTTTAATTGTTTGAAATTCTTGTGCTTGATCCAGTGACTGAAGGGTGAAAAGCTTCAGCAACATGGCTCTCTTTTCAACAATATTCGAGTTCTGAACCATCAATCTATTTAGACTCTTGCTGAGAAAATTAAGCTTACAAAGTTATACCAGTCTAGATGACAAAATACAGCAACTAATAATGTAAAAGCCCCAATTTATACCAAAGATATCAAAGATCCACATCTCAGAAGTAGAACAAAAATCTCTCTCTGAAAAGAAATTTGAGTAAAAGCATAACATATGAAGAATGTTTGAGGACTCTGGGTCAATGCTTAATGGAGTTTAGAAGGACGAAGGGGTATCTAATTGAAAGTTACAGAATACTGAATGGCCTGGACAGAATAGAAGTTGGGAAGATGCTTCTGTTGACAGGAGAGACTAGGACCCAAAGGCACAGTCTTAGAGTAAAGAGAAGACCCTTTTGAACAGAGATAAGGAGAAACTTCTTCAGCCAGAGAATGGTGAATCTATGGAATTCATTGCCATAGAAGGCTGTGGAGGTCAGGTCATTGACAATGTTTAAGATTGAGATCTATAGGTTTTGAGAGTCAGGGGAATTAAGTATTAAGAGAGAAAGTGGGAGAATGGGGGTCAGAAACTCAGCAGCTATGATTGAATGGCAGAGCAGACTGGATGGGCCAAATGGCCCAATTTTTGCTCCTATGTCTTACGGTCTTAAGGTCTAATATCAGCCGCCTTTTCCCTTGTAACTTCATTTTCATCACTTTTTTTCTCTCTGGATTTAAAAGTGTTGATTTATGGTGGCAATGGATTAACACGAGCTTCTAGTATCTTGACCTCTTAACAATGTGTGAATGAACACAATAAACACCAGTGGGTTACTTGATAATTAAAACCAAAAAAAAACTGCAGATGCTGTGAATCAGGATCAAAAACAAAATTGCTGGAAAAGCTCAGCAGGTCTGGCATCATCTGTGAAGGAAAAAACAGAGTTAAATTTCAGGTCTGGTGATCCTTCCTCAGAATGCTTCCTTTGAGGAAGGTCACTGGACCTGAAACATTAACTCTGTTTTCCCCTTCACAGAAAATGCCAGACCTGCTGAGCTTTTCCAGCAACCTTATTTTTATACTTGACACTGAACTTAGCATGATATTACACTTCAAATGTCAATGCACCAAAATTTTTAAGTAAAAACAATAACTATGACACAGTTTGTTGAAGCTTTTTGTATTGCACTCATTAGGAGTTTTCACAATATAAATTTAAATGAAAAACTAGCATTTATACTATTGATTATAGACTATTGATTTGTTGGCAAGTGGTCTCTTGTTAATTTGGGCATTATCATGGAGAATGTACCCATTATTGTTGATTGACAGGTAACAGCCAGGCTTTGTTTAAATTTTGAATGGGCATATTGATTCTCAGTCATCAGGCATTGCCCTGAAAAAATAAACCAATGAATGCCTGTCAATTATTTTGTTGAGTTGGCTGCATTCTCCATAGTATTGCCTATTCCAGTCAGAGTCAACTTGTCAATCAATCATTATTTTTGTCTTATGCATTTAATATAAATTCCTTTTAAATTGTATTCTTGAAAATTATCCTGTTGAGTGCAAAATGAAAAGATTAAAGAAACATATCATTTTTCAGCAACACTCAAAACTGTACTACCAAATGAATGTCTGATAAGAATACACGTATGGCCTATGGCGTATTTCTTCTCACTGTAACATAGATACATTTAAATCAACTGTAATACAGCTGACATCAGCTAACTTGTCACAGAAGGTGAATTAATGCTGGAATTTTTGCTGTGTTGACTCTGCATTTGGTCACATGTTACTTTACCCATTAACCAAAGCAGTCTGAGTGCCATTCAAAGTTACTGACACAAACGTAGGGTGTTTGTCATTTTCATTATTAAAATCCCTGAAAGCAGTTACCTTCTTGTTTTGGCAGTCTCCAGCCTAACCCATCCATTCTGTTTCGCCTCTAAAATACGATTTGCAAGATGGCACGTACATATGTACTTTCAGAGCTGTCTTTTTTTGTTTGTGTTAATGTGTGAGGTTTTGTTTTTATGCCCAGATATTCCAAAAATAATCTTCTCTTTTTATTAATTTGAGGAAATAATTGCCATAAGCAATTAGTTAATTTACCTGTCATTAGATTTAAAACTACACACACATCTTCGCACTGAAGTACCAAATTAACTTGAATAATTAATGGGTTTTGGATACTCAGGCATTGATTTCCTCTAATTATTTATCTGAATGAGAAGCAAGAGCAAAAGGAAAAAAAAATAGAAAAATCATTGAATAGACAGGTAAACGGGCTGATTAAAAAAAAAGATGTATGCTGCAATAAACTGAGCAGAAGTAAATTAACTGGCTACATACTGAAATTAAGTTAGAAACAAAATAACATTTTAGCTTTACTGAAAGATCTCAAATGTCACATAAATAGTAAAATAATTAACATATTTGATAGTAAAGGGCATTGAAAAATAAATTTATCTTTAACAAGGGGAGGTACCTATTTGAATATGTAAATATATGTAGGCCTAAATATGTACCATTAATCAGAAAGAACATGACTCAAATGTGAAAATTAACATTAATAAACCACCCTCCACTGCTTCTTTCTAATGTACTAAGTCTGATGTATTGTTTCAATCTTTCCTGCGTTGCAAATAAATTTATTCATTATGGATGCATTTGACTTCGATGAATTCCATCATCAAATAGCACTATTTTCTGTTTTGATGTATTAATTTGCATGAAAAATCTTGTGAATAAACAAACAGAACTTGAATTCAATTGTGTTTTTTGATGTTGCTTTAAAGCAGATACTGGGAGTCAGGAGGAAAACAAAACAGGTGTGATTATTTAATTAATTAGGGAAGTGTGAAAAGGTTAGGTTCGATAAAGGAAAACATAAAATTAAAGTTAAAAAAACCTGAGAAAATATATGGAAGGAAAGAAATTAATGTAGAAACTGAAAATGGAAATGAGCTGTAGTGGTATTATTTCATATTTGTATAATTAACACTTGCATCGTACATGCACATTTTAATTGTAAAAAGCTCACAGATCAGCAAAAAGTACATTTGTGCTTTCTGAACTTCTAAATTTTCATGGACGATATTGCTTTAGCATTCTACGAGCTAAAACCTGGACAGTGGGGCTGCCATTTCCCTCAATGAAAATAAATTAAGGGTCAGTGTGCAAACCAGATTTACATTTTGGTATCAGAGAAAATGGGAACTGCAGATGCTGGAGATTCCAAGATAATAAAATGTGAGGATGGATGAACACAGCAGGCCAAGCAGCATCTCAGGAGCACAAAAGCTGACGTTTCGGGCCTAGACCCTTCATCAGAGAGGGGGATGGGGGGAGGGAACTGGAATAAATAGGGAGAGAGGGGGAGGCGGACCGAAGATGGAGAGTAAAGAAGATAGGTGGAGAGGGTGTAGGTGGGGAGGTAGGGAGGGGATAGGTCAGTCCAGGGAAGACGGACAGGTCAAGGAGGTGGGATGAGGTTAGTAGGTAGCTGGGGGTGCGGCTTGGGGTGGGAGGAAGGGAAGGGTGAGAGGAAGAACCGGTTAGGGAGGCAGAGACAGGTTGGACTGGTTTTGGGATGCAGTGGGTGGGGGGGAAGAGCTGGGCTGGTTGTGTGGTGCAGTGGGGGGAGGGGATGAACTGGGCTGGTTTAGGGATGCAGTGGGGGAAGGGGAGATTTTGAAACTGGTGAAGTCCACATTGATACCATATGGCTGCAGGGTTCCCAGGCGGAATATGAGTTGCTGTTCCTGCAACCTTCGGGTGGCATCATTGTGGCAGTGCAGGAGGCCCATGATGGACATGTCATCAAGAGAATGGGAGGGGGAGTGGAAATGGTTTGCGACTGGGAGGTGCAGTTGTTTGTTGCGAACTGAGCGGAGGTGTTATGCAAAGCGGTCCCCAAGCCTCCGCTTGGTTTCCCCAATGTAGAGGAAGCCACACCGGGTACAGTGGATGCAGTATACCACATTGGCAGATGTGCAGGTGAACCTCTGCTTAATGTGGAATGTCATCTTGGGGCCTGGGATGGGGGTGAGGGAGGAGGTGTGGGGACAAGTGTAGCATTTCCTGCGGTTGCAGGGGAAGGTGCCGGGTGTGGTGGGGTTGGAGGGCAGTGTGGAGCGAACAAGGGAGTCACGGAGAGAGTGATCTCTCCGGAAAGCAGACAGGGGAGGGGATGGAAAAATGTCTTGGGTGGTGGGGTCGGATTGTAAATGGCGGAAGTGTCGGAGGATAATGCGTTGTATCCGGAGGTTGGTAGGGTGGTGTGTGAGAACGAGGGGGATCCTCTTGGGGCGGTTGTGGCGGGGGCGAGGTGTGAGGGATGTGTCGCGGGAGATGCGGGAGACGCGGTCAAGGGCGTTCTCAATCACCGTGGGGGGAAAGTTGCGGTCCTTAAAGAACTTGGACATCTGGGATGTGCGGGAGTGGAATGTCTTATCGTGGGAGCAGATGCGGCGGAGGCGGAGGAATTGGGAATAGGGGATGGAATTTTTGCAGGAGGGTGGGTGGGAGGAGGTGTATTCTAGGTAGCTGTGGGAGTCGGTGGGCTTGAAATGGACATCAGTTACAAGCTGGTTGCCTGAGATGGAGACTGAGAGGTCCAGGAAGGTGAGGGATGTGCTGGAGATGGCCCAGGTGAACTGAAGGTTGGGGTGGAAGGTGTTGGTGAAGTGGATGAACTGTTCGAGCTCCTCTGCGGAGCAAGAGGCGGCGCCGATACAGTCATCAATGTACCGGAGGAAGAGGTGGGGTTTGGGGCCTGTGTAGGTGCGGAAGATGGACTGTTCCACGTAACCTACAAAGAGGCAGGCATAGCTGGGGCCCATGCGGGTGCCCATGGCCACCCCCTTGGTCTGTAGGAAGTGGGAGGAGTCAAAAGAGAAGTTGTTGAGTGTGAGGACGAGTTCCGCTAGGCGGATGAGAGTGTCGGTGGAGGGGGCCTGGTCGGGCCTGCGGGACAGGAAGAAGCGGAGGGCCTTGAGGCCATCTCCATGCGGAATGCAGGTGTACAGGGACTGGACGTCCATGGTGAATATGAGGTGTTGGGGGCCAGGGAATTGGAAGTCCTGGAGGAGGTGGAGGGCGTGGGTGGTGTCACGGACATAGGTGGGGAGTTCCTGGACCAAAGGGGAGAAAATGGAGTCCAGATAGGTGGAGATGAGTTCGGTGGGGCAGGAGCAGGCTGAGACGATGGGTCGACCGGGGCAGGCAGGTTTGTGGATTTTGGGAAGGAGATAGAAACGGGCCGTGCGGGGTTGGGGAACAATGAGGTTGGAGGCTGTGGGTGGGAGGTCCCCTGAGGTGATGAGGTCATGAATGGTGTTGGAGATGATGGTATGGTGCTCGGGTGTGGGGTCATGATCGAGGAGGCGGTAGGAGGTGGTGTCGGAGAGTTGGCGTCTGGCCTCGGCGATGTAGAGGTCAGTACGCCATACTACCACTGCGCCACCCTTGTCTGCGGGTTTGATGGTGAGGTTGGGGTTGGAGCGGAGGGAGCGGAGGGCTGCCCGTTCTGCGGGGGAGAGGTTGGAGTGGGTGAGAGGGCTGGAGAGGTGCTCCCACGATAAGACATTCCACTCCCGCACATCCCAGATGTCCAAGTTCTTTAAGGACCGCAACTTTCCCCCCATGGTGATTGAGAACGCCCTTGACCGCGTCTCCCGCATCTCCCGCGACACATCCCTCACACCCCGCCCCCGCCACAACCGCCCCAAGAGGATCCCCCTCGTTCTCACACACCACCCTACCAACCTCCGGATACAACGCATTATCCTCCGACACTTCCGCCATTTACAATCCGACCCCACCACCCAAGACATTTTTCCATCCCCTCCCCTGTCTGCTTTCCGGAGAGACCACTCTCTCCGTGACTCCCTTGTTCGCTCCACACTGCCCTCCAACCCCACCACACCCGGCACCTTCCCCTGCAACCGCAGGAAATGCTACACTTGTCCCCACACCTCCTCCCTCACCCCCATCCCAGGCCCCAAGATGACATTCCACATTAAGCAGAGGTTCACCTGCACATCTGCCAATGTGGTATACTGCATCCACTGTACCCGGTGCGGCTTCCTCTACATTGGGGAAACCAAGCGGAGGCTTGGGGACCGCTTTGCAGAACACCTCCGCTCAGTTCGCAACAAACAACTGCACCTCCCAGTCGCAAACCATTTCCACTCCCCCTCCCATTCTCTTGATGACATGTCCATCATGGGCCTCCTGCACTGCCACAATGATGCCACCCGAAGGTTGCAGGAACAGCAACTCATATTCCGCCTGGGAACCCTGCAGCCATATGGTATCAATGTGGACTTCACCAGTTTCAAAATCTCCCCTTCCCCCACTGCATCCCTAAACCAGCCCAGTTCATCCCCTCCCCCCACTGCACCACACAACCAGCCCAGCTCTTCCCCCCCACCCACTGCATCCCAAAACCAGTCCAACCTGTCTCTGCCTCCCTAACCGGTTCTTCCTCTCACCCATCCCTTCCTCCCACCCCAAGCCGCACCCCCAGCTACCTACTAACCTCATCCCACCTCCTTGACCTGTCCGTCTTCCCTGGACTGACCTATCCCCTCCCTACCTCCCCACCTACACCCTCTCCACCTATCTTCTTTACTCTCCATCTTCGGTCCGCCTCCCCCTCTCTCCCTATTTATTCCAGTTCCCTCCCCCCATCCCCCTCTCTGATGAAGGGTCTAGGCCCGAAACGTCAGCTTTTGTGCTCCTGAGATGCTGCTTGGCCTGCTGTGTTCATCCAGCCTCACATTTTATTATCTTACATTTTGGTATGCTTTCTTCCCACGTATTATTATTTGTTCGCTATTTAATTAAAATATATACAATCTTTCCATAATAATAAATAAATGCATGCCACATTGCAATGGCAAGAAATGAAACTCTGCTCTCATTTGGAAAAAAAACCTAACACCACGTTAAAGTAACAACATATGGGTGGAATTTTCCCAAGTCCTGAACAATGTGGACATTGGTAAGTCAATTTGGAAAAATAGGACTCTTAATGTCAAGGAAAAGAATCTCATTCTTAACCTAAGGTTTGAATGGTAAAATTAGAATTTTGCTGAAGAGTGGTGAGAAAACTATTTGCATATATTTATATTGTATTAGCATCTAATCTTGCATCATTCATATGCAGTTTGCTATTCTCCCAGGCAGAAACTAGAAGATGGTAATCGCTGATATAAAAGTCAGACTGGGAATCTAAAGGCTCCAGACAACTGCTTGCTCCTCTGGACCTCCACATTGGCTTGTAGCTCCCAACATCTCAGGGCACGGTTCATAAGCAGCAAGATCCTACACACTCCCTCCATAGAGATTGGCATCAGACATGCAGCAATTTCACCACATTATCATGGCTTATCTCTGAGTCACTGAAAATAGTTCCCCACTTAAATTCTGCACTTTAGAGTTTACCAATGCCTTTCATTACAATACTGCTCCTTGGTGACTCTGTGGGCAGGGAACGGTGCCAATCTCCTACATTAGAGGAGAGTGCATCTCAGATTTCTTCGGCTGCTTTCTTGGTATTCACTCACTTCTTGATTGCTTGGTTGCTCAAAGCATCTTTGTCTTGCCTTGCCTTCTTGGCTTTGCAGACTCATCAGAACTTACAGACTCACAGTACCTTCTGTACTTTTAGTGCAGGCTCGAAGCCAGGCAGTTTGTTGTGATTGTAAGCAGTGATCAGTCAAGAGCGTAGATATGTTGCTGTATTGCATTGTACTATATCAATGTCATGCCTACACTATGTGTCAGCAGGTTATGCATTTCAACCAAATAGCAATACCTCAAAATCTAAGGGAGTAATTTTCAGTCAAGTGCAAAGGACTGTCATCAGTGGGGGAAGAATGAAATGGTCATGCTTGCTTGAGGCTGTAAACCTGAATCCTTGGCAATGAATGAGCTGCTGAATTGCAAATTAGATCAGTGGAGACAGGATTATGACAATTGCCTCTAGCAGGGACTCCAATTCCAAAAACTTTCCTGTGCCTGTGAAGAAAGAAAAACAGTACTCCACCCATTTTCCACACAGTGCCAGCATTTTTGTTTTGTTATTGTGCTGTTGACTTTCTGTCCAACATGGCAAGATTCCAACACGGCCTACATGTGAGCGAGAGTTAGGGTCTGCCTGTGTAACTATTCCCAATCCTTCATGTGCCCTTTTGTATCACTGTCCTTATACCCCAGTGCCCTTTCAGCCTCCTTCTCATACTGAAAACAAAAATGCTGGAGATCACAGCATCAGGCAGCATCTATGGAGAGAAAACAAGCGAATGTTTCAATTCTGATCAGAGATAATGGGAACTGCAGATGCTGGAGAATCCAAGATAACGAAGTGTGGGGCTGGATGAACACAGCAGGCCAAGCAGCATATTAGGAGATGCTTCTTGGCCTACTGTGTTCATCCAGCCCCACACTTTGTTATCTTGAATGTTTCAATTGTAGTTGCCTCTCCATGAATGCTACCTAGCTCGCTGTAATCTTCAGCATGTTTTGTTTTCAGTACAGATTCCAGCATCTGCAGTAACTTGCTTCTCCTAACACTGTTAAGCTCTGTTATAGAAATATTAATGTCCCTACTTTACTAGAGTCATGACTGGACATTCCCATGTACTCTTAGCTCTTCACCCTCCCCATGTAGAGACCAGAGTTACGTGACCTGTTTGAACTACTGCCTGCACTCTCAAATCAAAACCTCCCATTCCTGACTTTGCTATGAGATCACATCTTACTATGTCCAATTGCTCCCTATCAATGTTACCATTCTGTCAGTGATCCAGAACAACAAAGCCCATTTCCATACTTGAATTTCCTGCTTTCCCAGGACTACACGGGATGCCTCCTGAACACTGTCCACCCCAGCATAGCACCTGCCAGTATGGCAGTCTGACTGATGTAAATGTAATGCCTGGATTGGTTGTATATGACTTACAGGACTGACCATGGCCTGATCCCAAACTGCAAGATTGTATCCTCAGACTCTGGTGGGACTTGAAATATTAACTGTGTTTCTCACTCCACAAATACTGTTGAACATGCTGAGTTCCTCCACTGTTTTCTGTGCCTGTTTCAGATTTCCAGCATCCACAACATTTTGCAATTATTCAACTGCTCCCTCTTGACTTTCACGCATTGGTTTGTTCGAAGTATTTGGATAGGAGGGAACTGTACCATTGGGATAGGGTCCACCTGAATCAATCTGGACCAGGATCCTAGCGGAGTTGTTAAATAGGTTGGCAAATAGTTAAAAGAGGTGAGGGCTCAGGAGAGATTATTAGAAGTTTCCAGAACAAGTAATAGGACAGAGAGTAGGCAAAGGGTCAAGAATCTAATTTCAGGCACAGTAGATAGGAGGCATCTATGAAAGGGGTGCAGTCAATCTGTCACAGATGGTGTGATATTTAATGTGTACATTCTACAAAACAAGGGAAGTGACCTTGTCAGACACAATGAAATTATTGGCTGTGATGTTGTGAGCATTAGAGGCACGGTTGCAAGAGGATTGGGGCTGGGGAGTAAATATCCAAGGTTATACAACCTATCGAATGGACAGACAGATGGCAGAGGGGGTGGGGTTGCCATGTAGATAAGAATGGAAATTAAAGTTATAACAGGAAGTGACAAAGCATTCGAAGGGGAAGAAACTGTATGGGTAAATTGAGGAAGTGCAAAGGAAAAAGTTATGTACAGATCTCAAAGCAGTAGTCAGGACATGGGGCAAAAACAAAATTGAGAAAGAGAAAAGACAGGTAAGAAAAACACGATTGCAATAATCATGGATATTTCAATATGCAGGTTGACTAGCAAAATCAGATTGGTAGCGAATCCCAAGAAAAGGAATTTGTGGAATGTCAGTGAGATGGTTGTGGTAGCAGCAAGAGGTAGAGCCCACTAGAAAACAGGCAGTTATGGATTTGGTGATGTGTTCTCAGGCAGATTTGATTAGGGAACTTAAGGTGAAGGAACCCCTAGGAACCAGAGGCCATAACATGATAGAAATCGCCTTGCAGTTTGAGATGGAGAAACTGAAAACAGATGTAACAGTGTTACAATTGAGTAAGGATAACAACAAAAACATGAAGAAGGACCTGATCACAGTTGATTAGAAGGGGAGGCTAGCAGGGAATCTAGTGGAGCAGAAATAGTAGCAGTTTCTGAGATAATTTGGGAGGCACAGAAAAAAATCATTCCAAGGAAGAAGAAACATACTACGGGGAAGATGAGGCAACCATGAAGTCAGAGGCAGCATAAAAGTTAAAAAGTTTACTCCACTACATGATGTAGTGGAGATTATTGGGAAGTCAGAGGAATGGGAGGTCTTTAAAAACTAGTAGAAGACAACATAAAAGCAATAAGGAGCGAGAAGATGAAATTATGAGGGTAAACTAGCTAGTAACATAAAAAATCTTCCAGAATGTTAGTAAATATATAAAGTTAAGAGAGATGTTAAAATGGACTCTAGACTGCTGGAAAATGAGTCTGGAGAAGTAGTGGGGAGCAAAGAAATGAGGGAGGAACTGAACAGGTACTTTGCCTCAGTTGTCATGGTGGAAGACATGTGTTGCACACCAGAACTTCATAGAACCAGGGGGCAGAAGTGAACGGAGTGGCCATTACTAAGGAGATGGTCTGAAGTTGGATCGCCCACCTGGACCAGATGGGCTATACCCCAGGATTCTGAAGGAGATAGCTGAGGAGATTGTTTTGCATTGGTGGCAATCTTTCAGGGATCACTGGAGTCAGGAAGGGTCCTAGAGGACAGGAAATTGACTCATGTAACACCTCTGCTTAAGAAGGGTGGAAGGCAAAAGACAGAAAACTATATCCTCGTCTTGGTTATTAGGAAGATTTTAGAATTCATTAGTAGAGATGAAATTTCAAAGTTCTTGGAAGTGCATGGTTAAAAAAGGTTGAGCCCTTTGTCAAAAGGAGGTCATGCCTGACAATTCTTTGAGGAGGCAAAGGAGAGCAGGTGGATGTGATCTATTTGGATTTCCAGAAGACTTTTGACAAGGTGTTGCACAGGAGGCTGACAAATAAGATGAGGGAATGGTTTTAGCGGTAAGATACTGGCATGGATAGAGGACTAGCTGACTTGTAAATGGCAGAGTGGGGACAAAAGAATCTTTTTCAGGGTGGCAGCCAGCGATTAATGGAGCTCTGCAAGGGTCAGTAATGTGATCCCGAGTATTCATGTTACACATTAATGATCTGGACAAAGGAACTGAGGCCACTGTTGCTAAGTTGGCACATGACACAAAGTTAGGCGGAGGTACAGCTAGTTTTGAGGAAGTGGGGAGGCTGCAGAAGAACTTGGACAGGCTAGGAGAGTGGACTAAGAAGTGGCAGAGGAACACAATGTGGGAATGTTGTGAGTCATGCACTTTGGTTGGAAGGATAGAGGTTTAGATTATTTTGTAAACAGGGAAAGACTTCAGAAATCTAAAGCACAAATGGACTTAGCAGTCTACTTCAAGATTCTCTTAAGGTTAACATGCAGGTTCAGTTGGCAGTTAGGAAGGCAAATGCAATGTTAGCATTCATTTTGAGATGGCTAGAATATCGGAACAGGGTCAGACCACATTTGGAATACTGAAAGGAGGTTTGGGCCCCAAATCTAAGGAAAGATATGTTGGATTTGGAGGGGGTCAAGAGGAGGTTCACAAGAAGGATTGTGGGAATGAAAGGCTTGTCATACGAGGAGTGGTTAAAGTGTCCATCTGTACTCATTGGAGTTCAGAAGGAAATGGAGGATTTCATTGAAATTTACACAATACTGACAGGTCTGGGTAGAATGGATGGGGAGAAAATGTTTCCACTAGTTGAGAGATTAAAACCCAAGGGCACAGCCTCAGAGTGAAGGGACGAACTTTTAGATCTGAGGTGAGGATAAATTTATTCAGCAAGAGTGTGATGAATCTGTGGAACTCATTGCGACATGGATTGTGGAGGTCAAATCTTTCAGTACATTTAAGACAGAAAAAAGATAGCTTCTTTATTAGTCACAGAAACAAGTGTTATGGGAAGCAGGCAAAAGAGTGGGGTGGATTTAATACAGTGCCATACTGCACTATGGCCATCCCATTAGACCCCACAACAAGCTGCAGCTTCTCCCACTGCACTTTACAGTGGTGTAAGTGATAGAAACTGGTAGCAACGAGTCAGTGTCGAAGTCACTGAGTGTGTATTAAGAGAGCAATGGAAGATGATAGAGGCTGGCAGCTTGCAACTAAGTGTAAAATGTTTGAACGTGAACGAACCAAGCTAAAAGCGAAAAAGATTACTCCTGTGTAGACATAGACATCAACCTAGCAGAAGCCCACAAGGTTTAGGTGTCTCTGAGCTCCAAAACAAAATGCTGAATGGCAAGTGTGTGAGAGTTAGTCTCAGAGCAGACATGAGAGTGTGATGAGATAATAGGAACTGCAGGTGCTGGAGAATCTGAGATAACAAGGTGTAGAGCTGGATGAACACAGCAGGCCAAGCTGCATCTTAGGAATAGGAAAGCTGACGTTTTGGGCCTGGACCCTTTCTCATAAATGGGGGAGGGGAGTGGGTTCTGCCCTACTTATTTCAGAGCCCCTTTCCCCTCCCCCATTTCTGATAAAGGGTCTAGGCCCGAAACATCAGCTTTCCTGATACTAAGATGCTGCTTGGCCTGCTGTGTTCATCCAGCTCTACACCTTGTTATCTACGATAGAGTGATGCTTGTGTCTTACTGCTGCAGACTTCCATTGATAAAAGGTAGCAAAGATGGTAACTACAGAGCATGCAGGAGTATTGTTGAGAAGAATCATTTGTTTGATAGTTAAGATAAACATTGAGTGAGCTGCAGCCACAGGTACTCACTCTCATTTATATGACATGAATTTGTGGCATTTGGTTTCTCAGGGACAATACTTGGAACAGACAGGTAAGTAAGCTAGGCAGGACTTTAATGAGATGCAAATGTAAAGAAATATGGAAGTCACTGCTGAATAGCCAGATTCCAAAATCGTCATTGAAGAATTGAGAGGAAATGCAAAAGTTTATCTTGATGCTGAGATTCTGTTTTTGTCATTTTTCATTCTTTTCATTTTCCATTCAGTCCATGTTTTGCTATCTTTATCGCTATTTTTCACATACTAGGGAGGGAAAAATTCCACCCTATATATCCAGACTATAAAACTGAAGTTACTGGTAGATAAAGAGCTGGATTAATAACTGAAATAACTACGTCTTAAAAAGAATTGGAAATATAAACTGGGAAAAACAGTTTGGACTGTTGTGCTGCCATGAATGAAACAACCGTTTCTTTATAACCCAAAGGAAAACTGGAACGCTATGGTATTCACTCATTGGTTGTACAAGAACCTATAATTTTTGAACAAGCTGAGTATGATACTTTCGTGAGACTCAGTGGCAGCAGGTTCTTTACTAGGTTGACAGAAAGCTGCTCAACAACAGTCTTTGGATTGGTTTTGGGTGGTAGTTTGAAACAGAGCTGATTGGAAGGAACAGTGGCACACATACGTCCAAAAGCTAGCAAGCAACCCACATCTCTTGAGTGGAAGATAACCAGCACAAAAAATCTACGGAGACAAGTTTCTAACTCAAGTATTAGACAAGGTCCAACTGACCAGTTATCAAATTGAGGATTACTGCTGCAACAGAATGTCAAATCTGTTTGGCCAAAAAATAAGTCACGAATAAGCCACCACATTCCCTGTCTGCAGTGTTGCTCGTGGTTGACAGACTTTATGTGCTTTTACCTATTTTTTCAACTTAAGAACACGTTTTTCCACTTAGTAAAGAATACTTTGCTATAATAATATGTATGCATTGGTTTCTTGTTCATCGATGAATCCTGGCAATATGTTTCTTTTATGTTAGATCATGTTCAGTGTTACTAACATGACATGCAAATGCAGTATCACTCCCTGCCCATTGTGCCAAGGTTGCTCGGCTACTCACTTGGCATGGACATTGCCTTGCCAACTGTTGCAGGTGGTGGTTCTCATTGGCCTATTAAAGGCCTCACAATTCCCAAGGAAGTGCAGGCAGCTTTGCATCTTCCTAGTCATATTCCATACCCCCCTGTAAATACAGGGTTGGAACAGGTTTTGTCAGTGGAGGTGGACTGTGTGTTACATTTAAAGAGCTTTGTGCCTTCAAACCTGTCAGTAAGATACCATGAAATTTTGTACATTGGTTCATTTGGCTGTAGTACTATATAAAGAAGATGGTTACTCTTAGGTAATCCCGAGAATAAATACTGCAATGAAAAGCAAAAGTGGAAGCAGAATTTCAACATGTATATAAAATGGATAGTAACCATTAGTGGGCAAATTTTGCTCTGTAAAGAAAAATCACAATACAGTGTCATTACAAAAATAATAAAGCGAAAATAACTAAACAGAATATTTTAAGCCAAGTAATCATATTAATTTACATATTTTGGTTGCTGCTATTGTCAGTTGCATTTCCTTGAGTGAATAGGGATCTGTCTGGTTTTCTCGAATGTTCGATCATTTTAATACACTTTGCTGAGATAGCTCCATTTACAGAATGGATGGCTGCAGATGTGTTCAAACCACAAGCAATTATCTCAGTGTTATAATCCTGCTAATTTACAAAAATCAGATAATTACATCATTTTTTAAAAAGAAAACACAAATTATGGAGTAAAGGTTTGAGAGTTATCACCCAGATCCAATGTTACATTTTGTGTTTAATGAGAGTTAGCAAAATACCACATGAATCTCATTCAATGGGCTTCTTTGACAGATTATATTTACAGTGCAATTCTTTTGAAATGAGATTTTCCATCAGCATCCATAATCTATGACATTTTGAAAGATGAAGCATCTTTATTAAGGTAGTTTAAAAAAAACATGTAGCTAGCAGTGTTAGAATTCTAATACAATAACAATATTTGTGTTATTAAGAATTTAATGCTATGCCAACTCTTTAAATTCAATTATCTGCCCAATATTTAAAATATGGGACTGGGGCCTCATTTATAACAACTACAAAATTAACTTAGTTGTATTTTGTTACAAATGATACACCTTCGTGATTTTAGTATTTACTACTTGATTTCCTATTACATTTTTGTTGCATGTTGTTATGTACAAATAAGAATCTCAGAATTCAAATACAAAATAGTAATGACTTAACACAATGGGCCAATACTTTGTCTATACGCATTCTGATGCATGAATGCCACACCCTTTTTGAAGAGTAAGTCTGAAGTTTTACCGCACTCCTGATGCTACACATTTTTATTTTGATTATAGCAAGGTTAGGCAGACAGACCTCATAGAACACAAATTTCCTGATTGGGGCTGTTAACCTGGTCCAATCAGAGAGCTCTGGTTGACAGATATAGATAGGAGTGCCAGAGGTTCTGCTCATTCTGAGACCCTGCTCTGAGGAAGCTGGATCAATGTTGAGGATGTGCCACATGTAAATAAAGGGTGACTTTGGTGATGGGATACCAACCTCTGTGTAGTCATTTCAATTTTCTTCTGGCCCTTTTTTTTTGCAGTCTGAGTGTCTAGTGTGAGAATGCAAACCTCCTTGAAGTTGGATTCCCCTTTCTGAAATGGAGGAATGAAAATAGGATTGCCTCTCACTCACCCTTTTTGCATGGTTATGTGGGGACTTGGGGAAACCTTTCATAATCGCATGAGGTTTGAGAGTTCATGAAGGTAATTAAAAATCTGCTCAGCAGTCTGAAAGACATTCAGAAAGACACGGGTAAAGCATTTCTGTACTTTCAAATGGCACCATTAGGTATTATATCAGAATGTTTTAACGCAGTGATTTATCTCACAGATTTGTCCTTTAAAGGTAAGTTGACCCTGACATTTACAAGCCTTGTAGTATTTTAATGTGCATTACAGTGCTCCTAATGCTGAAAGCATGGAAACTTTGTGAAAAGTATACAAAATGCCATGTCAGCCTGTTCTGACATTTTTTTTCTGCTGTGATTTAAAGAGCTCCAGCTGATAAAGGAAAAAAACACTGCTTTGACACGGTGGGGGGGAGGGAAATCCCCACCTGATCCCTAACATTGAGTGACAGCCATGCTGAAATGAAATTTATATGAGAACTGGCAATTCTTTCCTTTCCAGATAATAACTTGTTATTTGGACAGCTGTGGCCATAAGGTGGCATGAACAATCTGAGAGGTGGGCATATTCTGACTGTAGTGATGGGTTGAGGGTGGTGAGGGAAACATTATGGGAGGCTGTGCAGGAAAATGAAGGTTGGGCCTTCCAACTGGCAATGCCTCCATAGCCACAGTTTCATCCACACTGATTCACAGTCCCAAGTGTACAGCAAAATTCCTGGTGAAAAAAATGTGCCAAGGTATACAAGTGGCAGCTATGTGGTTTGCTGCAAAAATTCACACATTGTGTGTTTTTCCCAATCCCAGAGGAAGTTTTGGCCCATTTAACAAATATATGAGAAAAGGATAATTAGCTGTTGAAGCACAAAACACAAACTCATGGAGTACATCATGAACAGAAGAGGAAATTAAGAATTCTGAGAGCAAAGCCTTCTGGTAAGTAATCAATGAAAAGACCTCAAACTGAAACTTAGTTGAAGTTACAAAAAAAGACATAAAATGGTTAATCCAGATGAAACTGCAGGCCAACAGCCCCAGCTATTGCTATTTTTTGCAATTTTAATTCTTACATCTTATTCTCGTTTTCCTTTTGAGCTTTGGGGGAACTTGTAGTTTTCTAATCAACCTGTTCAGAGATGTTGGTACACACTTCTGGAGCAGGTGGGACTTGAACCTAGACCTGGATTCTTAATTTGTAAACACTGACTTAAATTCAAGTGATTGTGTGTTGATAAAGTGAAAATGAACCAATTATTTAATCAGTAGTAATATTATTCATATTCATGGTTGCTGCTATGATTGGATTATTGTTTTCTCCAAAGCAGTAAATGAAAGAGAAATAGAACAGCATTTCGTTATCTAAAATTAAGGACTCTACCTGCTGAAAACAACAATGCTGGATATCACAGTGGTCAGACAGCATTCATGGAGAGACAGCAAGCATTCCGAGTCGAGATGACTCTTCTCTCTCCATGAATGCTGCCTGACCAGTTGTGATCTCCAACATTTGTTGTTTTCAGTACAGATTCCAGCATCTGCAGTAATTTGCTCCTAAGCTCTTCTTACTGTATTGACTCCAGTGACCCTTTTACTACAAGCCAGGAGAGTGAATAATCTTATGTACAGAATGGCTCCCATATGGAGATGAAGTTTATGAATGAACAATAACATAATAAGCTGATCATATAAGAGACAGCAACAATATTTGAGAAGTCACTGATGGTAATGCTGGCATTGGTGTCAACAGTCAACAGAAGCTAGAGGCAGCCTAATCCTAGCATTGCAAGGAGATGGAGCAGACCTCCATTTCTCTCAAAACAGGTGACGGAAACAGTAGGAAAGGAAGAAGGTGATGGTTAGCCAACGGAGGCTATTCTGGATAGTGGTTTGCTGTTGCAAAATAAAGCTACAGAGAATGAAGCCAGCACTCAAGTAGCCCATTCATTGAAAGCTGAAACTTTAGACCTTCCCATATTTTTGGACTCAGCAGACACTGGTTCTGAAAATCCACCTGTCTCTTTTGACGACAATCCGCCCTAATATGAAGGAGATATGGACAAATTAAAACTGTCCACTGATTGCACAGAATCTTCCAAGGAAATGCAGCAGCAGAAAGCTTAGTCATAATTAACTGAATAAGTTCTGCCCAGAGTAAATGATCAGGTCATGGCTGGGAAGCAAGACAGCAACTTCTATGTGTTAAATCATCACTAAAATCAAGTGAAGCTTCAAAATTCTAGGTAGTAAAGTGACTGTAGAACCTGGAACATCAAGGCTGGTGGAGTTAGAAAGAGACCTGCAATCATGCAGGGAGGATAACTGATTGTTTCCAAATTAATTCAAGACCACTGAAACTTAAGTCAGGATGAATTGTGGCATATCTAACTGGCAGAAGTCAACCACATGAAACAAATCCTTATAATCTTGCACAAAGAGCACTCACATGTGCTTAACATAATTAAAGAAAAATAAACTTTAATCCTTAGCAAAGGTCCACAAAGAAGAAGTGCAACTCAGTGTAGTTAAGAAGCTAGCTGCAGGAAAAAGAGGTCCTTAAGTTCAAAGTTACATTGTTGACAGTAGGCTGCTGCAAGTGAAACCGATCAAGCTATGGAAGCTCTAGAAATGTTTTTTTTTCAGCAAAGTTTCCAATATCAGCAATATATCCAATACTGAGACACAGATTACCTTCAGCAAATTTGAAGTTAAGCGTAGGAATAACTGAACAGCTCAGATCCCAACAGAATTGGACCAGCCTAACCATCTCAGTGAGGCAAAAGAACTAAAAATCTAGTTGTTAGCAAAGAGTGCAAGTAAGGCTTGCAATCTGAATGAGAAGCTCGCAGAACACTTACAAAAGTTTTGTAGTCAAGCAACTAGTTTTCTCAACCATGTGATACACCAGAGAGATGTATTCATGGAGAAAAGAAAGGCTGTATTGTTTTAGAATTGTCCAAGTTCCTTGGCAAATAGCTAGCTGAAAAGAACTGCTTAGTTAATGAGTGATGATCTAGTCTTTGAAAATGAAATATTGAAAAAGAATCTTTATTGCCTTAATTTCAGAGATCAGCTGCTGCATAAGGTAAACCTTTCAAGTAGACATGTAGATCAGATGCTGCACAGGAATTTATTGATTCTGTTCTCGCAATTTATTTTGTTGTCCATGATGGGGAGTCCTATTTTCTCATGAAGTCTCTGCGATGTCATTACGTCAGCAGCCTTACCCCGTAGCATTCATTCAACTTAAGAATAAAGGAGCGGGGCTATTCCATTCAGTTCACCGAACCTGCGCTGACATACGCACAATCATCATTGACCATTTTGTCTCACATTATCCCCATGGCCAATTTACACTGATTTTTACAAACCTGTCAATCTTCACTTTAAATATCCTTATTCATTATGCTTCCAAATCCCTCTGGGGCATAGAATTCCAAAAAATTCACTACTTTAAAGGTGGAAAAAATAATAGCTTCACCACAGTTCACCTTATCTTGAAAATGTGTACCCTGGTCCTGAGGAGACAGCGAACTTGCATTTGCCCTACATGTTACTTTCAATATTTTGCAGGTTTCAACTAGATCACTTGTCATACTTTGAAACTCCAGAGAATACAAGCCCAGTTTCCCCAATTTCTCTTCAGTTTAGTGCAACCTCAAGAGAATAAGCCTATGAATCTTCAATTATTATAACAACAGTATCTTTCTTAAGGTAAGGGGACCAAAGTCACACACTACTCATGTGTAGTCTACCCAAACTTTTTTAAAAAAACGAGTTTACAATTCTTGCAATGTATCATTAGCATTTCTAATTGTTTGTTACAGCTTTATGTTCATCTTCAGTGACTTATCAATGAGAAAATCCAGGTTCCTTTTTATACCTTCACTCCTAAACTCTTATTAATCATAAATATTTTGCACATCTACTCCCCTTATCAAAGTAGGTAGTCTCATGTTTTTCCAACATTGTATTCCATCTGTCATATTCTTGCCCATTCTCAAGGTTCAAGTTTTCTTGCACATTCCTCACAGCACACATTCTATCGGACCATGTGTCTCAAACTTAAACATATATTTTGCCATGATTTCCAAAATATGAATATATATTGTCAACAGATTGGGCCCAAATACTGCTCATTGTGGCACTATACAAGTCACAGCTTGCAAACACAAGAACATTTTGTCTACTCTTGCTCTCAGCTAATGACCTGTTAGCTAATCCTTAACTCATGCCAGCTATATGTTATCTCCTATCTCACATGCTTTAGTCTTGCTATCCAACCTCCTATAGGAGTAATCAAATTGATCTGAAAATGCAAACAAACTATGCTCATGCCTTTGTAATGTTCAAAAAACACCAATAGGTTTTACTAGATGCAATTTCCCATTCAGGATTCCACACTAATAACAATGTCTATTTAAATTATTTTTGTTGAAATATTCACTTATGACATCCTTAATAATACAGATGAACATTTTCCTGGCTGTTGATGTAAGACTAACAGATCTCTCCCCCTCTCCTTGAAATAGTGGGGTGACACTTGTTACTTTCAATTAGAAGGAACCAATTCCAATCATAGAATCATAGAAACCCAACAGTATGGGAGCAGGCCATTTGACCCATCAAGTCCATACTGACTCTCCAAAGAGCATCCCACCCAGACCTAAACTCTACCTTATGTAGAAGGTAGAAGGTGTACCATTAGTAGAAGGTGTTCAAAACAGGTGAGAGTATGACAGAACAGTTTTTTTATCCATAGGAGGCAACAGCTCTGCTTGCCAAAGAGATACTCACTAGAGAGGTAGGGAAACAAAAATTAAAACTAAAAGAGTTCGCGCATACAAATGAACACAAAATCACACATTTTGATAACTGGAAGAGAGACAAAGAACAATAAGGGTGAGAAAAATGTAAGGGTTCCAAAAAATAAGGAGTATGAAAATAAATTTGTTGAGCATGATAATCAAGAATAACAAGGGTAAAGTGAAAGGACATCTTATTAAGAAATGAATTAATCTGTCTGTGCAACATGTCCACCATGAATAAAATAGAGGAGGTGGATTCAATCATGCATCAGGGAACACTAGGTACAGGAGAAAATTACTGAAGCATGGGCATAGAAAAGTCAAATTAGGAACAGAACTATTTGAAGGATCAAGATAAACACTGATGAGACTATACCTGAGAAAAAGAGATGCTATTAAAGCTTCTCATCTTCTATTCATTGGGACAGACTCAAGAATGCTATATTTTAAAGGGACTGATTGATTGATTACAATATTATCATAAATGTAAGTAAATAAAAGGCAGATTGATAAACAATTCCTTCATGTCAATATTTACAAGTAGAGAAACACAGCAGCATATTGGATATCCCAAAGATACTAACAATGAATCAGAGATGTGGACCTTCCAGAATTAACATAAGGAGTTCACATAAGGAAAGACAACTTCCTAACTTCAGTGATGCTAAAGAATAACAAAACCCCCGAAGACCAGATAGTTTTGAAACTCAGGAACTAAGTGGAGTACGTGAGAACACTGCAGAGATCCTAACTCTGTATGTCAAAGTTTATTGGTATGGCAACCCTTTAGATCAGAAAATTGTGCATATCATTCCACTGTTTAGGTAATGTGTGGTGAAACCAGTTGGTCTAGCATCTATTGCCCAGAATATATTAGTCTATAATTCAGATGAGACTGCCTATCATCTTCAATTTTCTGCAGATTGGGGAGAGCCAATATGGATTTGAGAAAGGATTTGGCATGGAGAACCTGATTGAATTGTTTGAAAGGTAATAAGAGTAGATGACAAGGAATTATTTGTGGATTGTATTTGTTAGCCTTTCCAGAAGGCATTTGATAAAGCCCCTCAGAAATTCTGTTAACTGTAGTTAAAGATCATGAAATTAAATGTAAACTCTTTAACCTGTTAAAAAATTAGTTGAGTGACAGGAGGCAGAGAATCTGAATAATCTAGTGGAAGGATTGGATAGATGGTCTCTCAAAATAATGAAAAGGAACTGATAAGGTAAGCAGAGGGTAAGTGTTCAGCTCACTTCAAAAGTGATTTTCAGAAACATTCTACATGCCTTTTCTTTAATGTATGCTTACTATTTGCTTCAAGCACTCCTTGTGTAGCAAATTCCATATTTTAACTGTGCTTTGTGTAAAGAAATGATAAATGTTTAGAATTCTCTTCTACAAAGTTTAATTGATTTTCAATCTAAGAATTTTGTTAACTGAAGACAGTGAGAGAAATGGACAAAGGAGGGGATACAGAATTATAAATTAACTATTATCTCATTGAATGGCAGAGCAGGCTTGAGGAGCTAAATAGTCTTTTTTTTTCCCTATGTCCCAGTGTAAATGAATAGTTTCCATAATTATTATGCAAGTGGGTAACTGCAGAGGATGCTTCTGAATTGTTTCTTTCAACTCAACCAGAAGATTGATTTTTCTTTCATAAGTGATTTTTTGCTAATCTGTAAGTTAATTTTAAACCCATACAGTTTGATTCTTAAAAATATATTATTTCAGCATCTTGGAAAACCTTGAAATTTAATGAATGCAAAAGGATGATTTATTTCCTGTATGCGCTAGAGAAATTATATTTACCTTTTACGATGTGAAAAAAAGTGCTCATCAATCCAATTGATTTGATTGTATGATTACCATAAATTTTGATGATATCATGTTATTTTCTATGTACTATAAATAGAGAGATTCCTCATTGCAACAGTGGAGCTTTTCTTTGTTGGGGAATGATTTTTTTTGATTAAATGAATGCAAAAAGCAGGATCAAATACTGAGCGACGATCATGTACTGAATTCTTAATAATCCTCAAGTGCTGCTTTCTAAGATACTGGTTGATTCTGGTCTCATTAACATTAGAAAACTGAAACAATATGACATTTGGTGCTTAAATTCGGCAACCATCAGCTAAATTTTCCCATTCCAAGGCTGTTTTCTTTGGAGGGGTGGGGTTGGTTTCATGAATGGTTTTCTGTTATGGCTCACAGTAAGTTTTTTCATGTAATCTTCCACTGCTTACATCATTAGTTATATATCCAGGTCCAACATTCATCTCTAACCCAGCCGGCTCCCAGACTGAAGATGAACCACACACAGGACCCAAAGAGGTTTCCTCCCAGGACACTCCAGAGGTGTCTGGTCCCTCAACCTCCACACTGTCTCTGATGCCTGACCATACAGAAATTGCAGCCAAGGAGGATGTGCCTGCAGGACACTCTCAGAATGTCTTGGTCCTCTAGCCACAAATACCCTAAGGATTTCACCCCAAAGTTCCCAGGCAAAAAGGATCAACTACAGAACTGGATCACTCAGGTGCAAACCAAAGAACTTAACATAGACATAACGGGAGTGAAAAGAAAAAAAAACTGAGGGCACATTGTTAGCACAGGTGACATATCATCAGATATACGCTTTAACATCTGTAAGTACATATGCACTTTCGATCATTGCATGCCTGATTGGTTCATTTTAGCTGGAGAACCTGGTTGAATGCCTACCATGCCAAAGTTAAGCAGCCTCCACATACATCCCAAGGAGGACAGAAGTTACATTTGTGAGGCATTGCTCATATCTGAGAAGCATCCTGAATAATGGCAGATCCTTGATAAATAAATCAATTGTGTAATACATAATCAGCTTTTCAGCACCAGAGATTTCTCAGCAGATATTAGTAAACTAGTATATTAGTTATATCTTGGTTATATCTCATTTAACAAAGTGTACATTTTTCAAAAGCTTTTCTTTATGATGAGAGTAAGATTATCATTGGCACAATGACTTCTAATTATATACAAGCTGTGGTGATTTCAATACTGCATATTACACAGAGCATAGAATAACTGGTAGAAATGTTAACAGTGCCTTGTCAAAAGCCAGAAGTTGTTGTCTGTTTCTGAAGAGTAATGAAGGTGTATGTGACAGCTTCACCGTCATTAATACTGCAATGTCCAGGCTATTAATTTCAGCAGTGAACTACTTACCTTGTTCATAAGCTCTCCTATCATTCCATTCCATTTTCCGTTATTTTGTAATCTACCATGCTGATTATCAGGAGCTTGATAAATTTGATATTTAAAGCCAAGGTGCTCAGACAAAGCATTCAGAACATCTATAGAAAATCCACAGAATTCTTTAGGTTGGCCAAATATATTCTCTGACATCATAACAAATGGAGGCATCTGGAAAGATTAAGAGAAAATATCAAATTATAGCTGAGCCTCTGAAAACATAGTCCAATTTTCTGGAGATAAGACCAAATACTAGTTTTGTAGTGAAATCAACAATAAAATTATTGAATTTTAAAATTATACAATTTATCAGGAATATTTTGGATATAAGATTTTTTTTAATGTACATCTATGAAATAATCCTAAGTCTATTGTAGAAAATGTACATTATAAGCTTTCATAGCTTTTTTGAGGAAAATATTTTTTTAAAATGCCAGATTAAATCACATTACACTTGAAAACTGAATCAGTGCATTTGATGCATTCAATGTTCACCTTGTTTAGTTTAACAATCAGATGGCATACCTGCAATAGAGTAGTGCTTTAACTCCTATACAGTACTATGTACATTAATTTAAATTAGAGAATTTTTAAAAAAAAATCCTTTTTTATTATGGAAATTTTTCCACTATTTAAATAGCTTCCTAAAGACTAACAAAAGTTAATGTCTCTGCATTGGGTAATGAAAAAAATTTGAAAGTTGACTCTCAATGCTGTACAGAACATAATTTGAACACTTTAACAGTGATGGCTTGTCAAGTTTGTCAAATATATTGCTGAGCCTGCACACTAGATGATTAAATCTAATTTGTACTAAGTGAGCTGATCTCAAGGTTTACTGGCCTAGAACTGGGAAGAACAAAAATATCAGCAAAAGTTATTGCTCCTGATAGTTTCCCGTGGATGTGTGCATGTGAGTCAGTAAGAACCGGATTGTGTTTCATTATGATGCCTCAGTGGATGAATAGGCTGCTGACATTGTCATAGTTCACAGAAGATTTAGTTCTGAGGAAGGGTCATCAGAGCTGAAATGCTAACTTTGATTTCTCTTTCATAAATACTACCAGACCTGCTGAGCTTTTCGAGCAACTTCTGTTTTTGTTTCTGTTTTACAGCATCTGCAGTTCTTTCTGTTTTTATATAATTTAGGATAATACTTCAGTCTAAGATGCATTTTCAAAGGCTCATTGTTCAGGTTAAAGTTAAAGACCGTAGGGAAATTTCTGCAGATAACTACAATGTTATCCTGGCCAACAAAAACATTTACAACAATCAAGAACAGGATGATTGTTTATTCATTTTATTGCTGTTTGGGGAGCAGCACCCTGGGGAAAATGGCTTCACTGATATAATAATTTTCTGTACTTTAAAGCAATAAGTTGTATGTGAACTACTTGAGATCACATTTGGGAGAAATATTAAGTTGACATATAAATGCCTGTTTCGTCTTTCTTAATCTTTCATCTGATTTACTGCTCAAAGGGCACATATATAAAACTGAACAACTGACATTGTTCAGCTTGGGTGTTTTTTTATCCCAACTGATTAGCATAAACAGAACATGGGCGACATGATTTTAACACAATGTTTAATTTCTCAAAAATAAAAGCTCACACATGCAATTTGGATATGACAATGAATACAGTCATTTATAGTCTGCATGATAATGAAAGAATTGTGCAGTCTATCAGTGATCAGGAATATTGAATTGTTTAAAGCAATTGTTGTAATCTGAGGTAAACATTTGTGAAATAGAACTTTCATTTTCTCCTTATTGATAACTAACCTGGTTCCATTCAACTCTATCTTGAGTTTTTGCCTTTCCTACCTCTCAGGTTGGACAGTATTATGCTTCACCTTCTAAATCACAGTCTACAGTCTTGATCTTTCTGCTTTTACCTGTTCTCTGTGCCAGTTAAGCAGATACAAGCTGGCACAAAATCAGGAAAGCAGCCTCTGCTTTTCGGCATGGAATTAGTGAACTGAGAAGTTTTAGTTCATTTCATGCACAGGTTTTACGAAAACTTTGGGTTTGATGTAAAAATAATTCAATCAATGTTGACCATTATTCACAAACTTTTCAACTGGTTTGTATGATCTGTACTGTTGGACTTTTTATTTCTTAATTTTTCTCATGTGTTTTTCCCAAAGAATTGTATTTAAATGGCACCATAATTGGCTACTTTAAACTTTTTACTGTACTCATTAGAGTGCATGTGATAATAAAGCTAATTCTAATTTTCCCAAATTGGAATAGAAGCAAAGGAAGCATTATTTGTGGTGAAGCTCTTTGTTAGCATTTCTCATCATACTAGGGGTCTTTTAGTACAATGATTTTGCTTAAAAAAAACTTCCTCTCTGCATTTGTGAAAACATTGTGTGCTACATTTTTTTAACTCCTCAGATTAAGTTGTTTTCAATGCACTTCAAATAATGCAACCAAAACTGCACACCAGTCTTTAGAATTAGTGTCAGTACTTATCTGTACAATGTCAGTGTAACTTGTCCTGAATTGTAAATTAATACTTAGTTGATGCACTCAATTATGCAATTTATCCTAACTGTCTAGACCTCTCTCACACTGGTCAAAAAAACTTGTAGAATGTCAAAAAAAGAAGGAACTGCAAATGCTGAAAAGCAAAAGAAGAAATTGCTGGAAAAACTCAGTATGTGTAACTCAGGTAATGTGTCAGGTCCAGTGGTCCTTCTTTAGAACTGATGGCAGCCAGGAAAAGCTTGGTGTTTATTCAGAAGATGGCATGTGGGAAAGGGGGAGAAGTCAACAGCAAGTGGAGGTAGAGCCCAAAGAGAGAGAAAAATAGTTGGACAGACAAAGGAGATGATAAATGTCAGCCTAGAAGAATAATAGATGCTAATTGGGATTATTAGTAGCTGACAACGGGTTGTTTTTGGTAGCAGCCTTTATGATGACAAGGCCTGGTGTATGGGAGCTGGGGAAAGACATGGGGAAAACGTGCTTAAGCCCTAAAATTATAGAATTATTAAATCCACACGGCTTCCGAGTTCCCAAGCATAAAATGAGATGCTGTTCTTCCAAAGAAATAGTATCTCATTTCTCATGTTTGGAAGAAGGGCCATTGGACCCGAAACATTTACTCTCCTATCTTTCTGCAAAAATTTCTGTTTTTTCCCCCCAATTTTTGGGATGTGGTCAATGACCATTCTCAAATATGTTTTCTATTCCAACAATCTTTTTCATTCTTTTCAAATTACTTCTACATTTTCTCAAAAATTATACTGTTGCACGCCACACACAGATTGAATGTTACCTGCTTATTTATATATAATTTCACATGTATACACATCTGGCCGATCAGAGCCAGTTTACATACTCGGCCATCATTTCTCCAGGGACAATTATTTTCCACTCATATTAGCCTACCAATCATGTTTTTAAGCAAGTATAATATGCCTACAAAGGCATGTTTCATAGCACTCATAAGCACAACAATTTCAGAGCATGTCACTGTGCCATTAAACTTTATACCTTTATACATTAAATCTTTACACAAATTGAAGAATATTTCCTTTATCACCATCCTCTGTTCTTTGTTGCAGGAAGAACTTCTTGGTCCAACTAGACAATCTGCCCACTCATGGAATTTCAAATGTTGATACTGAGAGAAGCATTGATAACAAACAGAAACATAACATGCCTGTGCTCATCTCCTAAGCAATCTATCTGCTTAAGTTCTATTCCGGGAGCTTAAAATTTGGTTACTTATCCCATGAGGAACTTCATTAAAAACTTTTGCAAATATCTATTTGATATAACTTGCTTAATAGCAAGCTTATCACCTCAAGGACATATCTCTTATCACATATATTCTTGAAATGCTCATTGAAAGCATCAGCAGGAATGTGCTAAGATAACTTGGGTCATTATAGTTAAGGTTTACTTGTCAATTAATATCAGGTCACTTTACACATGTTATTTCTTTCTTCAATATTACTATTACTCTTGCAATCCTTCAGCTCTTAGCTTTATAATTTGTGAAGGTTTTACTACTTTCCTCCTAAAGTTCCATGATAAAATGAGAATGGTAGATCATCTTTCTATTGGCTGCAGAATACAATTTTTAATTCTATACATGCCTGGATAAATTTTCCTGCATCTTACTGTCAGAATTTGTTCATAATCCTCCCTTGTGAATGTCAACATATGGAGTACATTCAATTTATTTAACATATCATAAACATCTGCAGTGGTTCTACTCAATTTGTACTTCAGCAAATTCACCTATTCTTTGATTTTCCCTCTTGAATTAACATAGTCTTTTAAAATCCCATTTGCTGCATTCTTCAATTTGATTCTTTCCCTGCACCTGTTATCTTTCTTTAAAAAACAGCCTAAGTTATCCATTATCATGCACTCAATCTTCTAATTTTAAACATGCAAGGAAGCAAAAATACATTTTTTGACATAAATTCTAAAAAACACTGCAGTTCAGATTTTGCAATGATTTTGTGAAGCAATATGCCTTTCATATTTTGTTCTTATCCTTCTTAGTTATGGCTTTCACAATAATTGTTACCTAGAACATTCCTCACAGCTCAGAGATATCCTCCTACCAAACCATTTTGGTTTTCGCTTTGACTGCAAAATCAAATCAAATATTCCAAATGTCAAGAAATATTAAGTGCTAAATAACAGAGTGTGGAGCTGGATGAACACAGCAGGCTAAGCAGCATCTGAGGACCACAAAAGCTGATGTTTCGGGCCTAGACCCTTCGGTCTAGGCCCAAAACGTCAACTTTTGTGCTCCTCAGATTCTGCTTGGCCTGCTGTGTTCATCCAGCTCCAAACTTTGTTTTCTCGGATTCTCCTGCATCTGCAGTTCCCGTTATCTATCTCAAGTGCTAAATAAACATGGTGGGGTCAGTGTTAACTTGCTGAAATTGACATTAAATGGATAATTATAAACAAAATGATCAAAAACAGTTCCGTGCTGGAAATTCATCGACACTTTCCAAGAGTAGGATTTATTTGAAGATCTGGATATGAGTCCGTATGCATTCTTCCCACTTTCAAAACCTGTTCTATATTTGATGGCCCAATGCATGACAGTGCAAATCTTCACTCTGGATTCTAATGAAGAAGTGGAATGATAATCAGTAGATTGCTGTTACATTATTTTGCAGTGTATAGCATCCAATGGTATAAATATTGAAAGCATTGATTTCAAATGTTTTGTGAATTAGATCGGTCAACCTCAGACACAATATCCTTTGTAAAACAGATTTTGTTGAGACACTATTACTGAAAACATTGAACCATTGATTAGAATTTTACTAATCAGACAGATGCCCTCTCAGTGGAATGGTAATCAGATGACAGATGGCAGGACATGCCCAGTGAATTTACATTATTGGGCATCAATGATGAGGATAACTACTGCATGTATGTTAGACTTTGCATATCAGACATTGGTAATTCTGTCTCCTCCAGTTCATCTAATACCACAAAGGATATGTGTAGAAATGGTTGAGTATGGAGGCCACCACATCAGACAGAGGACTGACTGGGTAACTGGGTTAGTTTAATTTGTGAGTGTATACATAGTCTTGTATTAATAACATTGAAGATGTTGACCTATGATCCAAAATATTGCAGGGTTCAACATGAAAACTGGAACATGGAGAAATGCCGATTAGTGAAACTGCTGGAGATAATACTATATATTAGCAATAATAGTGGATCTATTCAAGGTTGTATGCTTAGGGTTATGTCCTCACAAGCAGAATAAAGTGATCCCCAATGCATGCAGACCTGCAGAATGATTAAGACATGGATGAAACATGCAAGGAACAGATGTTATTCATGCCATTCTGATCATAGAGTTGACTTATGATCTGCCACATCCTTAAATAGCCTAGACACTGTTATGTTCTGTATCCTCCTCTTCATCTTGTTCACCCTTTAATAAATTGTGTCAATTCAGCACTTCACCCTCTTGTGCAAAATCTGTAAAAAGTCATGTGATGGAGAATGCAGCAAACAATTTCCATGAGTAAGAGCCTTGTAGGAATGCATTTCAGGCACCAAGTGACCATTCATAGTCCTTTGAAAGTTGCATCATTGGTAGACAGGGTGGTTAAAAAGGCATTTAGTTGGGACGTCATGTTGAGGTTGTACAGGATGTTTGTGAGGCATTTTTGGAGTACTGTATACAGTTCTGGTCACTGCTATTGGAAGGATGCTATTAAATTGGAGAAAGTTCAGAAAAGATTTACCAGAATGTTGCTGGGACTGGAAGTTTCGTGTTATAAGGAAAGACTGGATAGGCTGTTTTTTTTTTCACTGGTGTGTAGGAGGTGGAAGGGCAACCTTGTAGAGGTTTATAAAATCATGAGGGGCATGGATAAGGTGAATACCAAAGGTCTTTTCTCTAGGTTGGATAAATTCAAAACTAGGGCATACTTTAAGGTGAGAGGGGAAAGATTTAAAAGGGACTCGAGGAGCAACTATTACACAGACCGTAGTTCGTATGTGGAAAGAACAGCCAGAGGAAGAAGTAGATGTTGGTACAGTTACACAATTTAAAAGATGTTTGGATTGGTACACGAATAGAAATGGTTTAGAGTGATATATACCAAACGCAAGCAAGTGGGACTAGTTTAGTTTGGGAAACTTGGTCACACAGACGAGTTGGACTGAAGGGTGTGTTTCTGTGCTGTCTGTCTCAATGACTCAATGACTTTCAAGATGGCCTAGTCAAGATGAGAGCACAGTCGGATGCTCTAGTCAGAGCTCCTCTGCTCACCAATCCCTTTACCTTTTTTTTCCGCCTTTGTTTCTCTCCTTTGTGTGGTTTCCCCTTTCTCTCTCTCCCCTCACCTAGCTGGAAGGTGCAGTTGTGGAATGAGTGGGCCAAGTGCTACGGCGGACAGGAGAGGGCACGGGCTGTGTCTTACAGTGGAAACAGCACATGCAGCATGACCTTGTGCTCTGGGACCTGCAGGCAAACCCCATGAGCCGAAGAACACCATGAGCAGTGAGTTCTGGAGCAGCACGGGGAAGAAACCCTGCAGCAGCACATGGGAAGCAGCCCCACAGCAGCGCACAGGCAGCGAGTCCTGGGCAGAGTCCGGTGCGAGGTGCAATTCTTACCTCAGAACTTAATTTAGAACACTGTAATGTTAACCCCTTCATATTTTCCTATTTTCAACTCTGTAATTAAGCAACTGCTTCTATTTCTCTGCTGTATCCAAGAATTGAACTTAGTTACTTGTTCCTAAGATATCGCCATAAAAGCTTTTCAGCGTACACCTGCAATGGAGTACACATGACAATGAAAGGATAATAGGAAGAAGGGCTGTTTCAGGCAATGGAATTCCTTCTTCAGAAGTACTTTTGGCCTGTTCAATGGTTGTCCTCATGAGTAGACAGCTTCAGGTGTCATAGTTCTGTGCTTCCACCTGGAGGTCATATAAAGGGATGAGTATGAAGTTCTTCAAGTGATATCCTTTGTCTGCTAAAATAATTTACAGAGTTTCAGGAGGAACGTGAAATCTATGCCACCCTGAGCAACTAGGAATGATGGTGTCTTGTCAGCTATCATGAAACTGTGCATGGATAAGAAACAAAATTCTTGTTGTGGTTCTATACTGGGTTATTGAGGGCTTGTACTGACCAATCACTGGGTGATTTGATAAACATGTGAGTGCAATCAATAAAGCCCTATGGCTCTAGGAATCTAGCAATGGAGGCAAATCCTACTGCCTTTTGTACATTAAAATGCAGTAATAGGCTATGGACAAAGTGGAGGGAAATGGGATTCATACAGTATGGTGTTTATGGGTCGGTACAGACACAATGAGTGAAGGGCCTGTTTCTGTGCTTTGTGACTCAATAGCTCTATGACATGGAAGGCAGAGCAGATACCTGGCAATTACAGCTCACTTCTCGCTCTCTGCAATTGCATCTATGCCAACAGTCCCTGACATCATATGGCATGCTCATGGGTTATGAACAGCTGCATTATCTGTCCATAGAGGTTGGCATCAAACTAGCACCAGCCTGGCCACATAATCATAGCACATCTCTGACTCATTTGGAATACAGTCATACAGTAGAGCCTGAAATAGTATCAGAGATAATGGGAACTGCAGATGCTGGAGAATCCAAGATAATAAAATGTGAGGCTGGATGAACACAGCAGGCCAAGCAGCATCTCAGGAGCACAAAAGCTGATGTTTCGGGCCTAGACCCTTCATCAGGGAGGGGGATGGGGAGAGGGAACTGGAATAAATAACATGGGATGAGTGACATCTGTAGTTTCATTCTTAAAGCTGAAGCTACAGTAGTTGATCAGAGAGGTGATGATGTAAAGTAGAAATACATTTAGGAATTTACACCTCTATTTCCAATGAAGAATTGCCTATGCTACCCATGTGTCCTCGGAGGTTTTCCTTTTTGTTTCTCTCCAACTGTGTGTATTAGTGAAGGGCTATTCATAGCACGCAATGATTAACCTGGTGCAGCCTTAAATATGGCACGAGTGGAAGAAATCCCAGAAGCTTCCAGCAGTGGTGGATACTTTTGCTGGTGACTGTACGATAGCATGAGCATGATGCCAAACAGGTGTGGCACACACACAATGAAGTGAATAGTGGAGAACTGCATGAGGCACCTCACTAAAGCTGATGGTGTCCAAAGAAAGTTAAAACCACAGTTGCTTAAATAGCTACTGACATGGCATTCTTACTTGAGGGTCTAGATACATGGATCATTAAAATATTATGATAGGTACAGAAACTGATCAAAACATCAAATAAAATGTAAGGCTTCATGTCTGCCAGACAGGACCAGAAGAGATAAAGGTTTTACCACAGTTTAGGATACAATTCTTGGAAAGCACCTGGAGTATTGTGTGCAATTTTGGCCTCCTTCCCTTACAACAGAAATATGACCTTGGAGAGAATGCAGAGTACATTTATGAGAATGATACCTGGACTTCAAGGGTTAAATTGCAGAGAAAGATTCCATGATTTATGTATATATTTCCATGGAATTTAGAAGATCAAGCAGTGACTTGATTGAAGTTTTTCAGATGGATAGGGGAATACACAGGGTACACAGAGATAACATTTCACTGCAGATTGCAGTTTGTTTTGAAGTCTATTGAGACCTAAGTACTTTTGAAATGATATTTAAAATTCTAGTGACTGACTGGAAGGATTACAAGATTTGAAATGACGAGATCTAATAAACCTTTACAATAGTTAATCTCAACCCTGAAACTGATTGATTTCTAGTCAACAAAATTGAGCGTTAAAAGGAAAATATGAGTCTGCAGGATTAGACTGCAGTGGCCTCACTGAATAGTGGAACAGAGGTTTGATTAATTAAATAAGCGTATTTCCTATTTGGAAACTGCTATCTTGTCATTCAAATCTTTGCATTGAGTATTATCAAGAAAATTGGATCACTTTTTGATATGTGTTTCTAAATGCAGCAAGTGGACCAGGAGCTCATTCATTATACAGTTCAGTCTTTAATCAAAATAAATAATTTCTGTTTCCCTAAATATTTCTCTATTTGTTTTTGCGTTAGAATGTTTAGACAACTACAAATAATCTCTTTGACAGTTGCCCACCTTTCAAATATTTGTCATTCACATTTTGCGAAAAAGAAATCTCTGAAGAAAAGAATATCAGTTCCATTGGTTTATTATGAAATAAATGGAGCTGGGCAAAGAAACTCGAAGACTTTATGGATTGCTTTCACACTGCTGCCAGTGGACTTGAATGAAGGTTGATACCCTAAAGTAGCCTTCATCAAATATCTGCTCAAAACAATGCTATTCCTGGCTTCTGCAAATAGTGCCATATCAAGGTAGCACTATACTTGCAAATACCACTGTAACTCCCATTTTTCGGAAACAATGATATTGAATCTCGAAATTTGTCAAATAACAAGATTCCAGATGATCACTTGCAAAGGTATCAAAATTGTTTAAAAATTATTGGTGTGGTAAATCAATATTAATAAATGCAAGTTTCTATTTGGAAAGCTAACAAAATTTGAATTAAATATCATTGCATAAAATCTAGTAATTTTAAGGTATTGAAATAATAATGATAATATTACCTAACATTTTCAATACTCTTGTAATTTACTTTCTCACAAACACTTTAACCTGCACATCATAATACTGAAAAAAGAGCAAGACATGAAACTGTGGATCATACCCAACATATACTGTCATATTAATGTTCAAGAACACTATATGGGATAACAAGGTGTAGAGCTGGATGAACACAGCAGGCCAAGCAGCAACAGAGGAGCAGGAAAGCCTACGTTTCAAGCCTAGACTCTTCGAAGGTTTTTGCTGAAGAAGGGTCTAGACCCAAAATGACAGCTTTCCTGCTCCTCTGATGCTGTTTGGCCTGCTGTGTTCATCCAGTTCTACACCCTGTTGTCTCAGATTCTCCAGCAACTGCAGTTCCTACTATCACTATATGGGATGCCATTATTATTCAAACAAAAGTGAAAAGAGCATAACAAGAAGTCAGCAAATAGTTGATAGCAATTGGAAATGGTTATTAATCTGTTAGAGTTCTTTGAAGAGTTAACTAAACAAATAAATGGGAGCTATGCTGAAAAAATATTTATTCAGTGTTTCTAGAAATATGATAAAGTTCAAGCAAAAATCTTTGAAAGGTTTAAATTCATATAATCACGGTAGGTTAAGCAATTACATCGATGGCAGACTTAATAATAAAATGTATAGAGTGATGATAAGCTAAAAAAAGTGCCTGGGAAGTAGGACACAAGGGATTTCCAGAGAGTTTTGTTCTTGCACACAAAGTTAGAGAAAATCTAGAGAAATTAAGCAGATAGTTTAAGACATTGTAAATTGATTTAATTGGAAGTGAATGTAATGCACATTTGAAAAGGATGCATGAATTTGTAAATCGTAAGCATTATCTATACTGAAGTATGGAAGACATAAAAAATTGCTACTAATCAATCACAAAATTTTTTGTTGTGTAGCTGTATTCAGCAACACTAATCTGATGCTGGATGGATCTCATGGGTATTTGACTAGAAAGGGCAATAGATTACCCAAACTTGTACAGATCATTGGTGAGGCCATAGTCAAACACTGTGCAATTTTGGACACCCTACCTTCAAAAAGAGAGATGCATTGAGAGGATTCAGAGAAGAGCAAGAAGGATGATTCCAGACAACAGAGCAAAATCACCTGATGCTGTGTTGATTAACTCCTTCAAGAAAGAAAAATCAAAAAGTCTTGATAAATATTTAGTTGGGAACAGGAATGAAGTTTACAGGAATTGCTATGGACTGAAATGGTCAAATATTCCACGGAATCTGATGGTTCCCACCACTGTTAGATCTGCAGTTTGTTGTTTCTGGGGGATAGTGATCCGTCCCAGTACAGAGAAGTTAAACATGTATGGTGGCAATTCTCTTGTCTTTAAGAAATCATTGATACAGAAACCCAATTTGGGAAATAAAATTGTTGAGACAGAGTTTACACTAGGGTAAACTTTATAAGATTTGCAACAGGAACAGGCTTAGTCAACTGATAGGTCTTTGCTTATTTCATGTTTTCTGACTGTATGTATGAACACAGCAGGCCAAGAAGCATCACAGGAACAGGAATGCTAACATTTTGAGTCTGGAGATAACAAGGTGTAGAGCTAGATGAACACAGCAGGCCAATCACTTTGCTCCTATGAATGCTCCCATGAAGCTGCTTGGCCTGCTGTGTTCATCCAGCTCTACACTTTGTAATCTCAGATTCTCCAGCATCTGCAGTTCCTATTATTTCTGATACAATTTTGGGTCTGGACCCTTCTTCAGAAATGGGGGAGGGGAAGGGGGTTCTGAAATAAATAGGGAGACAGGGGGAGGCGGAGAGAAGATATATAAAGAAGAAGATAAGTAAAGTAGGAGACGGACCGGTCAAGGAATCGGGGATGGAGCCAGTAAAGGTGAGTGTAGGTGGGGAGTTAGGTCGGTCCAGGGAAGATGGGCTGGTCAAGGAGGTGGAATGAGGCTGGTAGGTAGGAGGTGGGGTGGGGCTTGAGGTGGGAGGAGTGGATAGGTGGGAGGAAGGATGGACTGGTCAGGGCGGCGGGGATGAAGCTTCAAAATCTCCCCTCCCCTGACCACATCCCAAAACCAGCCCAGCTTGTCTCTACCTCCCTAGCCTGTCCGTCCTCCCACCTGTCCCCTCCTCCAACCTCAAGCGCCACCCCCTTTTCCTACCTACTAACCTCATCCTGCCCCCTTGATTGGTCCGTCCTCCCTGGACTGACCTATCACCTCCCTAACTTTCCACCTACAGTCATCTTTACTGGCTCTATCCCCACCTCTTTGACCAGTCTGTCTCCTCTCCACCTATCTGCTCTTTTATCCATCTTCCATCCGCCACCTCCTCTCTCTCTATTTATTTCAGAATCCCATTGCCCTCGCCCACTTCCGAAGAAGAATCCAGACCCGAAACGTCAGCCTTCCTGCTCCTCTGATGCTGCTTGGCCTGCTGTGTTCATCCAGCTCCACACCATGTTATCTCAGATTCTCCAGCATCGGCAGTTCCCACTATCTCTGGCTGTATGTATTATTTGTTTAATTTTTGACTGTGATCTGATTCAGGAGGAAAACATTGTTTATTTTTTATTGTTTAGTTTAGTGTTTGTTAAATACATCAGAAAGGGTGTTGGGGCAGTAGAACAGAGTCATCCAAATATGATTGAGTATTAAATCGCTCTAGAGATTCATTGAACTTAAAGAAAATGTTAAGTTCTTACTAATATTCTTCTTGATTACATTTAAAAAAAGACATTCAATGTGAGGAAGACAAGTCATGCATTTATTTTCAGATATATGATTCTGACAATCATTGTTGAAGTATAATACTGATGAAGTATGTATTGTTATAATAAGAATCTCATTTCTGATGGTGCATGTACTTAAATATGATTGCAGGCTGCCAAACATTCAACTATGTATGAAGGCAAAAAATTCTATTTTACCAGTACTGTCACAACTCGCAGTGTCACTCCTTCCATACTATTTTCCAGTCTTTGATCAACAAGAGAACCATTCAATCCAGTGGTTGGACTCCAAAGGCCTAGCTAAATAGGGAATACAAACATATTTTATTAAAATAATGCAATTAACTTTAATTATAGTATAATTATACTCTTTTACTTCCCTAAAGATCCATGCATTTCACAGCTCATTATATAAATGTGAAGACGGTGAAACTGTAATTATTATAACTATCCTTTGAAAATGTAAAATTGCTGTCAATTTTGGTGCTGTTACAACACACTGAAGATTATACCGGATGTTATAAGGATTGAAGCAAAAAGTGGCACATCAGAATTATTCTGCTACTGAAATGATGATATGTTTAATTGCTAGCTTACCCCTTTAAAGCCACTTAATTATTATTAGTGTAACCTGACACATCTTGAGAGGATAATTGTTTTTTTTCCCCTTTCACAAAGTAATTTTGAAAACACTACTAGTTAATGGTTAGGACCCCTAGCTGTCCTGTTACATCGATTCCAAGATTAATGAATAAGATATTTAAGACAATTAATGCAAGTATGACAGTTTGAAATATCTTAACCAGTTTAAACATAGTATTTTTTATAGCCTGAAGATGCCTAAATGCTTAAAGTAGTTGCTGTGCCACTTTTGAGGGTGGATTTTCAATCAGGATAGACAACCATACCTCACAAAAACATTTACTCCTTATTTCCAATTCTAAACAGTAAAAAAAAACAAATGTTCCACTTGCACACTGCAGGGAGGGAGTAACAGTGCCAGATGTCTTGAGTACTGATGCAATTTCTGCAGTCAAGCGTACTTGAATACATATTTCCTGGAGATGCAAGTACCCAAGATTGAAAGCTCAATTGATTGGTTGGGGTCATGATTGGTGAAAGATGTAACGAAATAGCAGGCTTTCGCAGAGCCTAAAGGCTTGCAGCAATTAAATGCACCATTGGTAGACTTGTGCTTTCCAATCTGCTGTATCCAATGCCTATATAATAAGAAGTAAATGGGCCAAATTGTCAATGCAATGTCCGTAGACAAGAAGTGTAACAAGCAGTATTAGGCATATCTGGTGTGAAGTGACTGATGTTCTCATGATTTTCTATGTGTAAGCCCACATAACATATACCATTGACAGCTGGGTTTGTAGTAAGACTGATATCTAGACATTTACTAACAACTAACTATGACACTAATATTATATCTCAGATTTACATACACAGTCAAGGTTATACATATTTTCCAATATATGTTTCAAGGTGGATCTCAAACCCAGGCCTCCTGGTCTAGATGGAGTCTTTAGATTTTTTTTTAGAAGTGCCATTTCAAAAGATTTGATAGGTATAGATGATCAGTTCGATCTGTCTTTCGCCTGCCTTCAGTAAAATCACATCTGCACCTTTGTAATGACATCTGCACACAAATTGGTCACTATTTTCATCTAGCCTTTGGTACTCTAACATTAATTCGAACCTTTGAATCCTAAAGGACTCTTCTAGGACTCACACAAGCTTGGTTGGATCTTGCAGTCAACATTCAAAATACTGGAAAGTTTACTTCTTCTCACTCTTTCCTCCCAAAGTGATCAGAATTTTGACAGACTGTCTCACCTTGCAGTCTGTTAATTTACATAGTCAAGATTCAGCCTTTCCCTGAATCATTCTGACAAATTATGATTGGAGAGTTAACCCATGCTTTTCATCCTAAACCATGCTGGCTTGTGCTGTTGAAAAATTACAATTTGTAAAATTTACTTCAAAAATAATCGGCTTCTCTTCATTTTATTTCTTGCTGTAGTTGTTTTAAAAGCAGCAGCTTTGTGCCTGTAGGTGTGATCATGCCAAATGAGTGAGTTGTGACATCATGTGCAACTTGTTTTTTTATCACCTTTTTCAGGAGTAAGATGCCAAAATCAAATATGTTTTGACACAGTTATAGGCTTTTATTAAAAAAAACATGCTATGTAGTGTTGTTTCTCCTCAGTTTTGTTCTAGGAGCACTTTAGTAGGTTGGAGCTGTCCTTCAGCACATTTTGAAACTCCTACTTTAAATTTGGGTCAGCTGAAGACCTTTTTTTTAAAGAGCAAGAGAGAAGGAAGCAAAATTTTACAGCTTCAGTACAGGTGTGGACTTTAATCTTGGTTGCCAGTAAGAAGTCCAACTTTAAAAACAGATATCCAATGGGTGATTGTTACAAGAAGAACTTTTCACAACTTTGACTGTTGAAATTTTACTTCAGCTTTGAATACCCACTTGCTGTCACCTGCGAGTATGTGTTTGTTGTTAATTTGCAGCCACTACAATGTCTTTGTGATTATTAATTTGATAGTCCATGTAACATATACCACAAAGTACTGGATTCATGTTGAAATAGACAATTGGAACTTTATTAACAATAAATCATGTTGATTAATACTACATCTCAGATGTACACATTCAGTTTAGGTTAAATGCTTACTTATATTACTATTATATTACATACAATTGATTGGCTGACTAATTGACTAATGACAAACTAACTGAATGTACCTCTTATACTAGAACATCACATGTCATGATGTCAGCCAGCTATCTTAAAGTATAGTACTTCCTGAGATCTGTGCAATAATACAACAACAGTGACCCAATCTCATAAGAGGCTCAAGTAAAAACATCATTAATCTATCGCATACATTCTTGCTATCTCCAGTTATAAAAAAAGAGCAGATTAGGATTGAGAGTTTACTTTTCACATACTGGTCTCAAGGGGAAGCAGAGTTAGTAGGAAGCAGTAGGCCTCCATACTCTATTAACTATATTCAAACAACTTTAATGGAGGTTCCTTTGAAAAGATGGAATAAATGAGGCCTTTTAGTTTTTAGTACAGTGAATGTGCTGTATATGATGATACTTCTGTGGAGACAAGGGCGAAATTGTATATAGAAGTGTTGACACACTGGTCAGCTGTGGAATTCAAAAGAAGTGTTCCTGTGTAAAAGCACCAAGATTATCTGTTGCAGTTGGTGATGGGTTCTGTTTTACAACCCATGAATTATTGACAAAAACATGAGAAGTAGGAGCGGGAGTAAGCCATTCAGCCCCTCAAGCCTGCATCACAATTCAAGAACATCATGGCTGATTTGCCGGGGACCTCAACTCCTCCTTCCTGCCAGTTCATCATTGACCTCAGTTCCCTGATATTTCAAATATTCAACTAACTCTTTCTGAATTACATTCTATAGCCTTGCCTCCATTGCTGTCTGGTGCAGATAATTCCAGACATTCACTGCCCTCTGAGAGAAGAACTTCCTTTGCCTCTCATTTTTAAACAACTATCCTCTTATCTTCTAACTGGGTGCCTTAGTTTGATTACCCTTACTAGTGGAAACAGCTTCTCAACGTCTACCTTGTCAAGCCCCCTTCGAACCTTGTATCTTGCAATAAGATCATCCCTTCTTCTAGACACTATTGCAGAAGCCTGTTCAGCTGTTCTTGATAATTCACCCCTAACATTCAAAGAATCAGCCTTGTGAATTCCTGTTGAACTGCGTTCAATGCCAGTGCATTTTTTCTTATACTGTACAAAGTACCATAGATGCAGCCTCACCAACACACTGAATTGTTGTAGCGAAGCTTGCCTATTTATAAACTTCAAACCCCTCACAATAAAGGTCAAAATTGTACTTGGCTTGTTCATTACTTACTGCACCTGAATGTTAATGGTTTTATGTTTATTGCACAGAGCACCCAGATCCCTTTTCACTGCACTACTTTGTGGTGTCCCTTTCCACTTGAATAATATTCTGCATTTTGATTCCTCTTAACAAAGTGCATGGCATCATAGTTTCCCACATAAAACTCTTATGTTGTTGTCTATTCAATTCACCTAACGTTATCCCTTTGCAGATTCCTTATGTTCACCCAGATATTTTTGCATCATCAATAAATCTAGACAAATTACACTCTGCCCCCTCTTCCAAGTGACAATTATTTGTTAGCTATATTAGGAATGCTACGGAGGACTAACTGTTGTGGCACTCAAACCCATTAATCCTGATTCTTTATGTTGTGTGTGGTAAGCTAACCTCAATCCATAAGAATACATTATACTCAAAATTCTGAGCTCCCACCTTCTGCAATAAACTTTTAGGTGGCACCTTGTCAGATTTCTTTGGGAAATCTAAATACACACATCTGCCAGTTCCCCATTATCAACAGTAATTGTTAAATCCTCAAAGAATACCAGCAAACTTGTTAAACATGATGCCCTTTCAAAAAACCATGATATCTCTGTTGATTGCATTAAGCTTTGCTTTAAGGCATTTCTTCCTTAATAATGGACCCTAACATTTTCCAAACAACATAAAAGCTAACTGGTTGATAGTTTCCTGCTTTCCATCTTCATCCATTCCGACACAGGGAGTCAATATTAGTGGTTTTCCAAATAATTGGAACGTTCCCACAATTCAGTGAGTTCTGAAATATTTCTCCCATAATTTTGTCAAATAGTTTGTCCCTAGTGATAGACTGTTACAAGATCTTTTCTCCCATGAGCACTTTGCTTATCTGCTTTTTATGGGATGTTTATCATATTTTCTACCACGAAGACCAATAAAAAATATTTATTTAAATGATTTGCCATTTCCTTATTCCCATTATTAATTCCCTAGTTACATCATTCAAGAGTCCCATACTTAATTTTCTTTTTCTGTAGCCATAGAGATTATTGTTGTTTGTTTTTATATTGCTTGTCAATTTATTTTCCAAATCAAGTTCTCCTTCTTTTTCAATGTTTTAGTTATCCTCTACTCAACCCTAAAAAAAACCCTTCCAATCCTCTGGCCTTTGCCTATCATGGGTGGTCCTTTGCACACATTGAATCCTCTTTTTTGACTGGAATAAATTTTTGCTGATCAGTATGAATTATCTGCTTAAATGTCTGCCGCTGCTCTTCTGCTGACTTGCCCCTGGATCCTTTTTCCCTTCCCATTTTAGACAATTCTTTCTTCACTCCCCTGTAATTCCCCTTACTGAGTTGAGGACATTGGTTTGAGACCTGAGTCAATCTCCCTCAAACTGAATTTGAAAATCAGAGCTGTGCTCACTTTCCCCAGAGGATTCTTAAGCACAAGATCTCTTATGGATCCCATGCCTTTACACTTCATTAGATATAATGTTCTTAGGTCTGCCTTTTCTTGGATAGGTTCAATAACTTGTTGCTCGAAGAACAATCTGTGACCTATCGTACAAATTTGACTCCTTGTTATGTTTGCCCATGTGATTTCTTCAGTCAATATGTAGATTAAAAGCACTGATGACCATCGTTGTGTTCATCTTACACGCCTCCTTTATTTCCCAATTTATACTTTGCTGTACCAAGATGCAGCTTTTCAAGGGCCTGTAGATAACTCTCTTGTGTGAATACTTTTCCTTGTGATTCCTTGTTTTCACCCAAACAGATTCTACTTTACAATGTATTACACCTATATTACTCCTCAGAAACAAATCTAATCTACCTGAATTTCCTTCTGTCTTCTCTTCTGGAATGTCAAATCCCCTTGAATATTGAAATCCCAGTTTTGATAACTCTGTTACCACATCTCTATAACAGCTATCAAGTTAAATTCATTCATTTCTATTTGTGCCATCAACTCATCTGTCTTGTGTGCTTTCAGACAAAGAGCCTTAAGCTTTGACTATTTACTAGTATTAATGTCATGGATTCTAATTTCTGTTAGTCTTGCTCACATATTTTTTACTCCTTCCTGTCACCTTCTTCACTCCACTGCACCTCTACTCTCTTATTTCTTTTGATTCTTTTCTAAAATTCCCCTTAGTTGATCCCTACAGCCTCTAATAATTAGTTTAAAGTCTTATCTCCCAAACTAATTATACATTATGCCAAGACAGTGGTGTCAGCATGGTTCAAATGAAACCAATCCCAATGGAACAGCTATCTTCTTCCCCATTAGTCACACTCTGAATCAGAACCCAGTTCTCCCACACTGATCTTTGAACAATGTATATACTCTTTGAACTTATTTACTCTGTGCCAACTTGCAACTTTCTGTCTCTGATTTTTAATATAACCTCAGGAGAACCTATTTCCTGGCCCTCCTACATTATTGGTACCCATATTGTCATACAACCATATCCCACCTCTACCACTCAAAGTTCCTCTCAAGTCCTGAAGAAATGTCCTGAACCTTGCCACCAGGTAGGCAACGAAACCATCAGTGTTTGCTGCAGGGAACAATATCCAATCCCTCAATCAAGCAATCACGTATTTTGACTACATTTGTCTGTTTTCCCATCACTTGAATGGCACTCTGGGCAATGGTGCAATGGTCAGTTAACTTATCCCCCTTTCAATTGTTCCCTCATCCACATCGGATACAAAAACCTCATACCAGATAAGGCCACTACTGGGGCTAATTAAAAGCTAAATTCCTCTGCTAACCTTTTCTGCGTCCTTTATCTGAGGTGTCTGTGAGTTAAAGTTGCAGCAATTAATAAACAAATGCAATCCTGAAATCCAAGTGCAACCACATTTCACGTAATAGCTTGATGTTTAGAAGTGAAACCAGCAAATTGCAAACAGAAACGTGATTCTGGTGAATGCACGGATATTGATGATCAGCTCATATCCTGAATACCAGACAGGTTCTGCTCACAAATGCTTCAGCAGGTTTCACTCTACGTTTTCATAACTCTCACCTAGATTCAAATAAATTGTTGTATATTTAAAGAAAGTATAAGATCAGTTGTGATTGTGTGCTCATTATTGGCATCATTTAACAATCAAGTCCATTGTTTTGAACAGAGCTTTTCAATTCTGTATTGAATTTGTCTGTGAATGTTGTTCAAATTATTGTTGTCTTTGAAACATCAATGAATTATTAATATGTTAAAGTTGTTAAGGTGCCATTAAGTTTAAGGAACGTAAACAGAAAATATATATTTTTGGTGAAATAATTTCCTGCCCTCCTTAAAACTTAATATTCAGGATTACATGTAGTGCTGGTAAAAACTGTATTCCTTTTAGAAGTGAGTTCATCTTGGGAACACTTACAAAGTGATGCACTGTTATGCCAGACACCCTTGCTTCCAGAAGTAGGCTGCAATAATTTCAAAACATTTTGGTCCAAAATGCACTAAAACAACGATGTCATGTGAAAAAGCTGTTGCTTCTGTGGCATCTGGATGATGGCTAAATAGATGTAGTCCTTTCCTTCCTTATAATCTTTTCTGACTAGTGTTTGAGTTGGTCCACCTTAATCTTACCTTTGAAGATTCAAATCAGTTTGACTGTCTACTGCACTAAAGTTTAAACAAGGAGTCAGCTGCTTACCTAATCTCGTAAGGTTGTAATGTTGCGTTTAAAATTTCTTAAGTGTCATTTGGATCTATATTTAATTTTAAAAAATTACAGCTTGTGATTTCTTAAGATGTAGCTTGGGTTCCTATAATCAGATCTATAGTTCCAAAGCTTGTATATATCAAATTTGCTTGAGTTGAAGTTTGCAGCGATTGTTAGCTTCATATTCATTGATCCCAAAAGTTCAAACAATTTGTTGTACATGCTAATTTCATACCTCAGAATCCTGATGCTGATATATTCAGAGTTCACAGGTTAGGAAACCTCCAATGATTTGCTCAGTCATGAAGCATTGGTACTACCTTCATTATGAGGATGTTAAAAGTCAATTTGTGCCCTGGAATGTCAATTTGCCCTTGAATTATCAGTAAAATATCATTATCCAATGATGGGGTAATTTTAAAAAAAAATTCCAGAACTGGTCCTCAGGAGACAAAATCATGACCTTGGCCTGATCACAGAATCACTTCAGTGTGGAAGCAGGCCATCTGGCCCATCAAGTCTGCACTGACCCACTGAAGGGCATCCTACCCAGTCCCACCTCCGTATCCTATCCTTGTATTTCGCATTGCTAATCCATCTAGCCTGCACACTATGGGCTATTTAGCATGGCCAATCTGCCCAATATGCATATCTTTGGACTGTGGGAGGAAATCCACACAGACACAGGGAGAATTTGCAACTCTGCACAGGAAGTCACCCAAGGCTGGAATCAAATTTGGGTCCCTGGTACTGTGAGGTAGCTAGCAACTGAGCCACAATGTCATCCTAAATCTGCCAGTAAGAAGTTCCTGGTCCTGAGTTTATTACTTCATGTAAATGGTCTTAGATGCTTTACTTCCATCAGGTCACTGATGTGGAGGTCCAGAGGAAGCTATAGGTATATCAGGCTCTCAGCTAATTGTTCTCTGTCCTATTGGAATCGCACCAAGGTTACAATGCGAACATTCTGGCCAATGCTTAGGCCAAGCAACATCAAAGGAGTGGGAGAGAAAGTAGGGTCCCAACCTGAAATGTCAACTTTCCTACTTCTTTGATGCTGCCTGACCTGCTATGTTCCTCCATCTCCACACTGTGTTATTCTGACTCCAGCATCGGCAGTTCTTATTCTCTCTGGTCCAAAACTTATATTTTTGTGATTTGTGTTGTTTTTGTAACTTTATTTAAAGAAATAGCTCTCAGGTCATATCTAGACGAAGAAAGCTCTGAATCATCAATTTCATCTTCCCTGCAGACGAATGTCCACCTGACTTGGTAATGTGGCCATGAATATAACCCTACCCAAATTATGCAGCTATTAGTATTGCAACACTACTGCTTCACTTGTGCAAAATCATCTGAATCTGAATAGGTGTTTCTTCAACCCTTTGAAAATTATACTGAAAATTGTATGGGTAAGCTCAAGTATAATGTACCTCTTCAGAGATAATGGGAACTGCAGATGCTGGAGAATCCGAGATAACAAAGTGTGGAGCTGGATGAACACAGCAGGCCAAGCAACATCTTAGGAGCACAAAAGCTCATGGTTAGAGAAGTAAGCATGGAGGTGGAGGTGGCTTTTGTGCTCCTAAGATGCTGCTTGGCCTGTTGTGTTCATCCAGCTCCACACTTTGTTATCTATAATGTACCCCTTGTCTCTTTTTGCCCTTTAATCTCCTTCGCTTACGACATTACAATTAGCAAGAACGTCTGTAAAATCTACACAAATGTATCAACAAGATAATTAACAACGTGGTTGGAAAGATGATGCGTTGAGGTAATTCTTGTTATTTTCTGGAACACACATCTATAAATGTACATGTTCCAACAGGGAACAGTAATTGGATAGACAATTGTTAGAAGTGGAAGCTGTGGCTAAGTTTTCACCTCCCTAATGCAGGAGCAGTGAAGCAATACATCCTGTCACAGTATGGCAGGTAAGATTACATTCTTTCATAGCTTTGTATCATGGATCACGATGTAATTATTCATTGGCTAATTGCAAGAATCAATTCTGTACTTTTACTCTGCCTCTTTTCGTAGTCCAATTATGGTGAAATCCACATTTTTCTTTTGTAAATGCTTGATTTGTTTGAACCACACATGGATGCATTAAATACTCTCTGCTCTTTTTAAGCCAGTGAACTTTTCAACTCTGTGAAATTTCATCAGCTGAGCTGAAGTTGGTGGAGCCCATTTTTGCATTCTTTAGTGCCTCAAATGTAAAGTTCCAATGGTTCTTCAAAGGAGTATGGTCAAAGTTTTGCACAAAACTAGATATATATTAGAAGGGAATTGGAAGACATGAGCAAAAGTCAAAGACGTAGGTCAATTTTAAAGCGTATCTTAAAGAAAGTAGATATTGAGATGCAGAAAGGTTTACGGAAAGGAATCAGAGCATTTGTGTTTTCACTACTGAAGATACAGCCATTATTGTAACAATTAAAATCTGTGATGCTCTACAGGTCAGAATTTGGAGAGCATAGATGTCCTGGAGGATGGCCCAATTAGAATAGAGGTAGGAACAAAGTGAGAGCTTAGTATTTGTGGAAGCAGCAGCCTTTGGGTCCAATGATGCAGATTAGCTGAAGACTACAAGTTCTCTTTACAATTGCTTAAAGTCAGCTACATTTCTAAATTCTTCCTGTTTGAACAAAAAGTCTGACTTGACACTCTACCTTGGATCCTATTGTCACAGATGCTGCCAGACCTACTCAGCATTTCTTCCATTTTCTGTCTTTAAATAGCAACAATGTGGGTGGACAGCCAGAAATGCATTTGGAAACTGAGTTTGTTGTTAGTATGAAAGACAATTGCTGTAAATTTATGATGTGCATTAGTCATCAGGGATACTAAGAGACAAAAAGAGACTAAGCTAGCGTCCTAGGCTTACAACACAAACATATGTCGGCTGTGGCATGGAGCACACAATACAAAGGCTACAAAGTGAAGTCGAGTAGAATCACTGACAACAATATATCCCTCCCCAATGTGATCAAAGCATTCTTTGTTTGCTTTGAATGGAAAATCAGTGAAATGGTGTCACCTGCTCTGACAGCCTTGGGTGTACCTTTCACTACCACAGACATTGCGGCTCAGTCTTCTTGAGGGAGAATCTACGGAAAGTGACTGGCCCAGGTGGAGTCCCTTGCCATGGGATATCTTTAACCTCAGCTTGCTATGATGTGAGGTTCACACCCGCTTCAGGAAGACCACTTATCATTCCGGTGCCAAAGAAAAATCAGGCAACCTCCTTTAATGACTACCTCCCAGTGGCTTTGACATCCATTATAATGAAGTGCTTTGAGAGGTTAGTACTGGCACACGTCAACTCCAGCCACCCAGATTGTTTTGATCCACTACAATTCGTCTTCCATTGTAATAGGTCCACGTCACAGGCCACTTCCCTGGCCCTACACTTATCCCTGGAACATCTAGATAACAAGCACACCTACGTCAGACTCCTACTTATTGAATTTAGCTCCACCTTCAACACCATAATTCCAACAAAATTCATCTCCAAACTCCGAGACCTAGGATCCATCTCTCCCGTTGCAACTGTGTCCAACTTCCTGACCTGCAGACTGCAGTCATTGAGGATTAGCGACAACACCTCCTGCACAATAACCTTTAACACCAGTGCCCCGCAAGTCTGCACACTCAGACACTTACTATATTCCTTCTACACTCATGACTGTGTGGCCAACTTCAGCTCTAACTCCATTTACAAGTTTGCTGATGACACCACTGTAGTGGGTTGGATCTCAAACAATGATGAGATAGAGTACAGAATGAGATTGACAGCTTAGTAGCATTGCATAAAGACAACAATCTCTCTCTCAATGTCAGAAAAATGGAACAGTCGCTCATCAACTTCAGGATGCCAAGTGGAGAACATGCCCTGGTCTGTATCGACAGTGTTGAGGTGGAGGTGGTCAAGAGTTTTAAGTTCCTAAAAGTAAATATCACCAACAATCTAACTTGGTTCATCCATGTAGACATTATTTCCTCAGAGGGCTAAGGAAATCCGGCATGTCCACAATTACTCATCAATTTTTAGCGCTGCACCATAGAAAGCATTCTATCCAGATGCATCATAGCTTGGTACGGCAACTGTTCTGCCTACGGCCACAAGAAATTACAGAGAGTTGTGAACGCAGCCCAGTCCATACAAAAACCAGGCTTCCTTCCATTAACTCCATCTATACTTCCCACCGTGTTGGGAAAACAGCCAAAATAATCAAGGGCCCCTCCTAGTTTGGTTATACTCTCTTCCACCGTCTTCAATCAGGCAGAAGATACACACTTCTTCCCCGCTGTTGTCAGACTTATGAATGGTCCTTTCATATATTAGAGTTGATCTTTCCCTGCACTTTCTCTTTAGCTGAAACACTCTATTCTGCATTTCATTGCATTATCCTGACACATGTATACTATATATATATATATAGTATGCTTTGCTTGGATAGCATGCAAAACATTACTTTTCACTGTATCTTGGTACATGTGACAATAATGAATCAAATCAACTCAAAGTACTTGCCACTGAATTTGAATTAAACAACACCAGGCTTAATTTTTACTATTTAATAAACTTGGATACTGGGGCTACTCTGTCAACATAAAATTGGTGAAGTTGTCAGGCTGAGTAAAGATTTTCAAGTTTAGAAATGATGATTATTATCACACATGGGGAAAGTATAGTAGTCACAGTGCGTCTCCAGGAAGATTAGAGCAGAAGGAGACTATTTTCTGGGCACAGAAGAAACTCAGGGAAGGTCCAAAGGTCCTGGGTAATAAATGCTCTTCTGTAGTATTTTGAAAATTGAAGAATTGGGCACAAGTCATATGTCACCATGGATGTGCTGAACATTTCAGATGTCAGAGAAAGCTTCATGTCAGCTCATATCTACAGTGCATAGGATATAATTCCTGAGCTATCTCAGCAGATACTCCAAACATGCCACTTGACATGTGGGAGGGAAATGGAAAATCAATCATCACTCTTCCTCCATCTGAAACTGGCAGAATGTGCAACAAGGGACATAATCCTCGTAAAGATTCCTCATGGGTTGAATCACCTTAGCTCCTCTCAGGACATCATCAAAATGTAGTAAAATTATAATTGGAAACTACTGTTTCATTTTATTTGAGCTTTTTAAATAACCATTCGGTGAAGGCGCAGCTGATGGAAAAGGGCATAAAGAAATTTTGTTTTATGAAAACAAAGAGCTGTAGCAATCAAAATTCAGGGAGAAATGCATTAATAAAACAAGCATGGTATAAAATCCCGTATTAATTCCAGAGCACAAAATAATGCTTACACGTTGAATCCCTCTATCCTTTTCCTCACTGTAACTGGTACCAAGAATTTCAAACAGAATATTGGTATTTGTCCCATCATCCCTAAAATTGAGTATTCCAGTTAATCCACTCACTTTCCCCTATAAATAAAAGCAAAAATACACTTAAGATTTGACATTAAAACCCATACAACAACAAATCTAAATATAAGGGAAAAGTAGCAACAAAACAACACGTTATTTCTTAGATTTTTATTTAGAATTCATTTCATTGTGAAACCAACAGACATCTCCTTACACGTAATAAATCAAATGAGCGATCAGTTTTTAAGAGATTGTTTTGCTAAACTGGGCAGGATTTCAGACCCACTGATTTACATTGCCTGGAAAACGCAAACACTGTTCTTTTCCTTTTCTCGCAAATTTTATTGTTTTTTTAAGAAAATAATCTATGTATAGATCTGTCATCTATTTATTTAAATTTTCTCCAATTTCTTTTTTGTTTGAAATTGAATGTATGCAACAGGAAACATTGATGTGTAGTAATCTCATTTTTAGCAATTCTGGTTGGAGAATGTAAGAGGAATACGGTAGTACTCAGACATTCCGGACTTCACAGTACTGGGGCAGGGGTTGCCAACATTGTGAAAATGAAATTGAGGGTTTGTTAAGACTGTGAATTGGGAAAATCATATGTTTCTTAATGTCAGATGGAGGCAATGACATTGCCCACTCAACGATTTATATCGTGTTTCTTTAATTGAAGTTGAATTTATGGGTAGAGGCAAGTCGGTGTGGTGGTGGGGTTGGGGATGAGGTTGGTGATGGCAGCTGGTGGAATTTAAGTTTAATGAATTAATAATTAAACAAGTATTGAATTGAAAGCTAATCTCAGAAATCTACTGTCCTTTTCTTGTCTGGCCTACAAAATGTTGTTGCCACTTAATTGCCCTCTGAAACCATCCAGTAAGCCACTCAGTTCAAGGCCATTTCGCAATGGACAATTAATGCTGGCCTTGCCAACAATGCCTTCATCTCAAAAAAGAATAAAGAAAAATCAATATTGATAAGCAAGGAATTCCTTTAATTGTCTTTGAGCCCGTGAAATTCAGACTCAACACAGAATATAGATTACACAAAGTGAATAATGGAGCTGATGTTTTGGGCCTAGACTCTTCTGGGCCCGAAACGTCAGCCTTTCTGCTCCTCCGATGCTGCTTGGCCTGCTGTGTTCATCCAGCTCTACACCTTGCTATCTCAGATTCTCCAGCATCTGCAGTTCCTACTGTCTCTGAATAATGGAGCTGTCTGGATTAAAGGCTGATTGGTATGAGTCTGTGAATACAATTATGTCAGGTCAATGTATGACCAACATGTGAAATCAATTAGATTGTAGTCTCCCAATGTCATTGTGGAATACTCTGCAGCATTGATTGGACTTAGATTACCTTAAATTTGTCTTCATATAATGCCTGAGCTGTTTCTTTCAAATTTTCTGAACTGATCTGTCAATTTAAAGGATTTTAATTATAATCTGGATGCAATATTAAGTCGTCATTAACGGGCAACAATATTAGGTGAAAACATAGTACATATAGATCAAACAGACAGGATGCTAGAGAACTAATCAGTGTTGTTCCACAAATTACCACATCTATTAAATGAAAGTCACCATGTTGTCATGGTGGAATTTGAACTTCAGACTTTGGGGTAGAAAATCAAGTCTATAACTGCTACATTAACTTTTTCTCAGAGAATTTTATTTTCTCAGTTAACGTAATGCACTTTTTGAGATAAAAGGCAATATAAAAATCAGAGGAGCAGTACCATGCCAGTAAATACCCATAAGCACAAAAGAACATTTGATGATTCACTCTCAATTCGTAGGCTGAACCTGTTTTTTGCTTGTGCACAATTTGGGAAATCTTTGTTTATTTTTGGATGAATTTGGCCTTAAATCAGTTTCTACATTCATCTGGCTTCTGACATCTATCTGTCTTTTGAAATGTCAACAAGTATAGAATTGAAATTCACACTGGCTCAGGAGATGGTGGAGGCATTAATGGTGTCTTTTAAGAATCATTGGAGTGAGAGAGGGTCCGACAGGACTGGCAAATGGCTAATGTAATACCCCTGTTTAAGAAGGGATGGAGGCAGAAGACAGAAAATGATAACCTAACCTCGGCCGTTGGTCAGATTTTAAGAGTCTGTTATTAAGAATGAGATTACAAAGTACTTGGAAGGGCATGGAAAATAGGGCTGAGTCAGCATGGCTTCACAAAGGAAGGATTTGCCTTATAATTACTTTAGAATTTTTTGAGGAGGTAACAAGCAAGCTAGACAAAGGAGAGTCAATTGACACGATCTGTTGGGATTTCCAGAAGGCTTCTCACAAGGTGCCCCCCAGGAAGCTGGTCAATAAGACAAGAGTCCACGGTATTAGTGGCATGGTGTAGGCATGGAAAGAGGAATGGCTGATTTTCAGGACTGGGGAAAAGGGGGACTTTTTCAGGTTAGCAACTGGTGACTAGTGGAGTTGTGCTTGGGTCAGTGATGAGACCATAACTATTCATGTAACACATTAACAATCTGGATGAAAGAACTGAGGGCGCTGTTGCTAAGTTTGCAAATGACACAAAGATAGGTTCTCAGAAAGGATGTGCTAGCTCTGGTGGGGTCCACAGGAGGTTCACAAGAATGATCCTAAGCTTAAAGAGCTTGTCATTATGAGGAGTGGTTGAGGACGCTGCATTAAATGGAGTTTAGAAGGATGAGCAGGAGATCTCATTGAAACTTATAGAATACTGTAAGGCTAAGGTACAGTGGATGTGGTGAAGACATTTCAACTAGTCGGAGAGATTAGAACCTGAGGGAACAGCCTTAGAGCGAAGGGGTGATTCTTTAGAACTGAGGTGAGGAGAACTTCTTTAGCCAAAGAATGGTAAATCTGAGGAACTCATTGCCATAGAAGGGTTCGGAGGCAAGTCATTGAATGTATTTAAGACAGCGATAGATAGGTTCTTGATTAGTAAGGGGATCAAAGACAGAAGGAAGGAGAATGGGTTGAGAAGCACATCAGCCATGATTGAATAGTGGAGCAGACTTAATGGGCCAAATGGCCTAATTCTGCTCTTATATCTTATGGTCTTATCCAGGGAGAAGCAACTTCTTCTACATTGAATAATATCAGATCTTTTGTAATATTTTGTTAACCTTGAAATAAAATGTGTGAATAGAATTATTTGCAAGTATTTTGTCCTTTGTTATGTTATTAGAAAGAAAACTGGCATAACATTCATTAAAAATCTCATTAATATTGCAGCTGCAGTGATCTAAAATAAATAAAATGGCTGGTTTCACATTACATTTTATCACCTCTGTTAACTGTATTTACAGTTAATGACTAAATGACCTTGCAACTTTTTTCTGTGACTGTGGTTAGAATTTTGGGTATTGGATTGTAATTCTGACATCTTAGACCATAGGAACAGAAGTCGGACCATCAGCCCATTCAGCATGCCCTGCCATTTAATTCAATCATGGCTGATCAATATACCTCACTGCCATCCCCCTGTATGTTACCAGAAATCAGAAATCTACTGATTTCTCCTTTAAATATGCTCAAAGACTGAGCTTTCACTGTCCTCTGTGAAACGAGTCAGGGTCAAATGAGGTTCTTGATTCTGCATTGTGTGGGAACTCAGATACCTGGCATTGATTTTCCCTTAATTTGCCAATCATTAGATAGAAGGCAGTCTTACAAAGGACACCTTCCCAATTGACAGAAGGGTAGGCTGGAGTGAGGGAGAAAGAGACATCACACTCCATAGTCACCCTGGATGGAACTGAAAACCTTTCCCTATTCTATTTATGTTTAATACATTTATCATTCATAGTGCGGTGATGTCTGAATCTCCAGAAAAGCAGTATCAACTTTAACATGAATATGAAGCTGAGGCTTGGGTATAAGCCATACTAAACTGAATAGCTTAACTGGGAATAGGCACATTCATAGACCAATAAAGCAATTGGCAGCTTTCTTTTTTATGATTCTTTCTTGGGATGTGAACATCACTGGCAAGGCCAGAATTTACTGTCATCTTTAATTGCCCTTGAAAAGCTGATTGTTGGTTTGTTGTTAGATTACCAGAGAATCTCCATTGCAGTACCAGAAACAGAGCTTATTCTGTCTTATTAAAAATGTATTGGTTGGATACGTTACTATTACCTCCTGACATATTGTACCCTTGCCAAGATGTCTCGTTGAATTTTAACAGCTGTTTCCTTGTATTTTTGAAGGATAATTTATTGGTTCTTTGGAAGCCTGCATTCTTAGATAGGCCAGAAAAATATTATTGAAGTTTCTTTGTCCAGAAAATTTTATTTGATTATTCATTTCTACTGTACTTTGAAAGGAGAAGCTCTGATACCACGGCACTACTCATCAAATAATTTTTTAACACGCGTGATTCAATGTCAAATACTGTCTCAGGTATGGTGATGCTCAGGTTAAGTCATCACTGGTTCTGTCTCTCTAGTGAGAGAGCAGTAATAGGGTCCAGCAGGACAATGATCACTTCACATCACTTTGTTGTCAGAAATGAAAATGAGTAAAGAATCAAACCTGAATAGGAAGAGGAAAAGGAGAGAAAATAATCTGAAATTACAGCCCTAGTTTTAAAGGGAATATTTGAGTATGGTGAACATGGCACCAAAATACGTGTCGAACTGCTATGATCTGAACTGATTATTGGCTGGACCTTGTTACTGTGTATTTAGTGGGGGAGAGAGGTAATTTAGGGGTGGGAAGCTGCAGCCAGTGACCCAGGCATTCTGAGGTGACCTCTGCATGCAACTGGGCAGACAGTTAAGGTCCAGATGAAGGACAGACCCAACATATATCTGCTGCTTAAGCAACTTCAACATTTCTTCATTGTAAACAAAAACTAAAACACAACAAAGAAAAGGCACATTGAGATTCTCCAAAACTCCTTCTGCAACTTCAGCAGAATACCAACAAAGTCCTTGAAGAAGCAACATAAACTCTCATTTTTGATGTTGTTCCCAGATACAATGCTGTTCTTATGCAAAGGTTAGGATAAAATATTTGGAGAATCCCAATAGAATTTCAGCTTAACTTGTTCAACCCTTGGGCAAACGGTTCCCTCTACATATTTAGAAACTGAGGGATTAACTGAGGGTATAATTGAGGCTTAATTGCAGTTATCTTAGCTTTTACAATGAGGGCTGTGAGAGCAAATTTCGGCAACCAATGCTGTTTGTTAAATGACACGTGGAAATGGTCAACCAGATATTAGATTGGGTAATTCTTCAGGTGCCTGGCTAAATGTTTTGGGCAGCAAAGTATACATGTCTGAGGTGTGATTCTTAACTCCTACCATTGCAAGGTTTTATACTTGTGCAGGTGCAGCATGACTGAATTCTACAGTAAAACATCAGTACCTTTTTGATTGCATCAAAAGTTGACTTCCCACCTTGCCACGGCTTGGAATTTTTTCTTACACATGTCAGGCTAGCCATGCTGTGCCATTTTCGATCTTCAAGCTTTTTGTGGAAAGCATCTGCCAGCAGCAAAACACTGTCATATACATAGAGATTGGAGATCTGCATAGATTAGATCAAGAGCAGTTTCAACTAAACAAGTTTATATGAAATTGATTTATTCCCTGACAAAAGGAACTGCAGATTAATTCAATGCCTCAGCCAAAGACAAGCATATCATTCTTGTAATGTGTTCTTCCACTTACATCTATTGAATTTGAGAATAAGGATTTACCAGTCCCCTAACAGCGCTTTAATAGCAGGTTAAAGGCTTTTGAGGAGTCCACACCATTTGCATTAATTTTACCCTATAATTTCATCAGAGGGCTTGATAGTATATCCTAATTGAAATACTTAAAATACATCAAATTAATTTTGCAATTTTTCAACTTATTAATTACTATTTTAAGCAATTTCTTGGTAAAAGTGTAATCTGACCTGATTTTTGACCAAGATAGTATTTGTATGCCAACCAATTTATGAAAATTTCAATAAATGTAAATTACATATTAAAGAGGCACAGTGATCTTATTTCTCATCTTTACAATACTAAGATACCAAATGTACAGCTATCTAAAATAAAAGTGAATTATTCAAGCAATAATAATTTAAATGCCAGAAGTTTAAACAACTGAAACTTCCTGGTCCTGCACCAAATATGTCAAAACAGGACTTCTATTTACCACATGACATTGCTCTAATTTCAACCCAATCTACTGGCTATACGTGGTAGACTTCCAGTACTGTTTTCACTATTGTGTAGAAGAGGACTGATGATTCTGTTGAAAATTTTGACATTCTTGTAATGGGACTGTGTTTTAAATCCTTTGCAGTTCATGCACTAGGACACCCCGGTTCCTCTAATAAGAGCTCTATATTCTCTCATCATTTAGATCTTATGCTTCGATTTATATTCTCCCAGCCACAATGGAAAATTCGATACTTTCCTTCATTATATTCCATTTGATAGATCTTTGAGCGTGCACTTAACTTAAAATTATGAGGTTTATATGATAGTTATCTTTTGGACTGTAGCTCTCAATTTGGGATAAATTTAGGAGACTGAGTGATTATTCTGAGAGACAAGAAATTACAAAATTTGCAATGTCTGTGAATCTCCTAAAGCACCAGAACGATGCTGTAGATATTGGGCTATTTTATAAACTGTCTGAATTGGGTTAGTTCAGGTGGCTGGATGGCTTGTTTGCAATGCAGAGTGATATCAAGGGCATGAGTTCAAATCCTGCACTGGCTGGGGCTACCATGAAGGTGTCTCCATCTCAACTTCCTCACTCCTGAGGAGTGGTGACCTTCAGGTTAAACCACCACCAGTTGTTTCTCTCTGAAGTGAAAGCAGTCCTGTGATCTATTAGGATTATGGTGACTTTACATTACCTTTATAAGCTGTCTGGTTACTTTAAATATTAAATGGAGTTGTGTTTCAGGGATAGCTGCTTAGAAGTTATACCTGAATGTAACATTAATGTTATTCACCTAACTATAGGGAGAGGGCAGAGGAAACTATTTTTTTTTATCAGGTCATAGGCTTCCCTACAGAACAATGAATACCACAGGGAGACAGCTGTTATGATTCCAGTTGATCATATTACTGGACAAATCAAAACTTAAATCTGGCTTGACAGAGCATCATTTATTTTTGTAGTGGTTTAAACAAGGTGGTCTCTCACTGAGAGAGAAGTGTACAATGATGTAGATTTTGTTTAACAATAAAGAGAAGCTTATTATGCAAAATAAATTAAGATATAATCGAATAAATCAACTCTATTTCATAACATAAATTTGAAGAGTTTTGAAAACACAGTAAATATATAAACTCAATAATTCCACAATACACCTTTAAAAGTTGCTCAAAAATAAAAACTTCAGACAGTACCCAATAACTACCTTATTGCAGTACTCCTACCAGAATCCCTTTCTGTAACACCTTGAAATATTTAAGTAACTGTCACTTTAACTCTGAGGCTGTAACATCATTATTCCTGGAGCTATGTCAGAGGAAGGTCATGCCTAATAAATTTGTGAGAATTTTTTTGTATGTGTGATCAAGTGTGTGGATCAGGGAAGTTTAGTTGATATAGAACATAGAACATAGAACAATACAGCGCAGAACAATGCCCTCAATGTTGCGCCGACCTGTGAACTAATCTAAGCCCACCCCCCTACACTATCCCATCATCATCCATATGCTTATCCAAGGACTGTTTAAATGCCCCTAACGTGGCTGAGTTAACTACATTGGCAGGCAGGGCGTTCCACGCCCTTACCACTCTCTGAGTAAAGAACCTGCCTCTGACATCTGTCTTAAATCTATCATCCCTCAATTTGTAGCTATGCCCCCTTGTACAAGCTGACATCATCATCCTCAGAAAAAGGCTTTCACTGTATAGTGATGGTGCATGTTATGACATGTGGAACATATATAGGATTGAGCTAATAAACCCATTTATGTGGGTTTGGAACGTTAATCATTGCACATGTTAAATGCAAAAATTGCTTGATTTCTGAATGCTGACATCAAGGGATATGGGGGTAGCATGGGGAAGTGGCATTGAGGTGGATAATCAGCCGTGATCCAATGAAGGATGGAATAATCAGCTGAATGGTTTATACCCCTCCGAGGATCTCATTGTCTTCTATGTTGTGGGAGCATAATAAGGCAAGATTTACATTCTTTTGGAAAGGCAATGACTGATTAGGGATAGTCAACATGGCTTTGTGAGTGGGAAATCATGTCTCAATAACTTGATTGAGTTTTTTGGAAGAGGTGGCAAAGAAGATTGATGAAGGCAGAGTGGTTAATGTTGTTTATATGGACCTCTGCAAGGCATTTGACAAGATTCTGCATAGGAGACTGGTTAGCAAGGTTAGATCACATGGGATCCAGAGGGAACTAGACAAATGTATACAAACTGGGCTTGAAAGTAGGAGACAGAGCGTGATGATTGAAGGATTTGTTCAGACTTGAGGCCTGTGGCCAGCAGTGTGCTGCAAGGATCAGTGGTAGGTCCACTGCTTTTCATCATTTATCTCAATGATTTTCGAGGTGAATATAGGAAGTATGATTAGAAAGTTTGCAGATGACACACAAGTTGGTAGTGTAGTAGATAGTACAGAAGGTCATCTCAGAATACAATGGAACCTTGATCAGATGGAAATTTGGGCTGAGGAGTGGCAGGTTGAGTTTAATTTAGATAAATATGAGGTGTTATATTCTGTTAAGGCAAACCAACAAGGACATATACAGTTAATAGTAGGTCCCTGGGGAGTTTGGCTGAACAAAGAGACATAGCGGGTTGGGGGGGCGGTGGCAAGTGTAAATTTCCTTGAATGTGGAATCGCAGGTAGACAGGGTAGTGAGAAAAAAGGTGTCTAGCACTTTTGCTTTCATTGGGCCAGAACATTGAGTATAGGAGTTGGGATGTCACGTCATGGCTGCTCAGAACATTGGTAAGGCTACTTTTTGAATACTGCATACAATTCTTTTCTCAGAATAGGGGAGTCAAAAACTAGAGTGCATAGGTTTAAGGTAAGACGAGAAAGATTTAGAAATCTTCTGAGGGGCAACTTTTTCACATGAGGTGATGCGTATGTTGAACATGCTGCCAGAGGAAGTGGTGGAGGCGTGTACAATGTTAACACTTAAAAGGCAACTGGATGGGTGCAGGAATGGGAATGGTTTAGAGAGATATGGGCCAAATGCTGGCAAATGGGACGAGATCAGTTTAGGATATCTGGTTGACATGGACGAGTTGGAGTGAAGGGTCTGTTTCCGTGCTGTCTAACTCTATAACTATAAAAATATTGTATTCATTGAATGTATCTATCTAGTATTAATGCAGACTGTCTAATTATCTATCCTCTAACATTAACGTGAGCTAATTAAGTCAAATTTTTCACAGGTTTCTTACAGCAGTCTCATATCTTAGTTGGGAGATGATTTCCTCAATGGCTATGAATTTTAAATGTGTCCTCCTTAAAAGCTGGAGAAGTGCTTTTTTCATGATTTGCTATTTATTAAAGATTGTTTTTGATACGTTAGGTCTGAAAGAATAGCTTAGCAGCATTTCCACACTCCTAAATAAGACGAAAACATATTGGAACCTGCATTTTTCTCACTATAATTAGAAATGCACAGCAACATGGAATCAGGTCACTGTGGGCTGAATATATCACTGCCTGTCACAACATGGTAAGCAGGTCCATTTAATTGTAGGTGTTCAAGTGGTTTCCCAGTGAGTGTGAGTTTGAGGAATTTATAATGTGAAATAAAGAAATGGCTCATGAACTAAATTCAGATACCACTTCAGTCTTAACAAAGAGGACATGAATAACAAACCAGATGGAAATCTGTATCAGTTGTAAAATAGAGTCAGAGAAATTGATGGTATTGAAGGCTGATAAATCCCCTGGGCCTAATAATCCACATCCCAGAGTACTTATGGAAGTGGCTCTAGAAATAGTGGATGTATTTGTGGTCATCTTCTAGAGTTTTTTAGGCTCTGGAACATTTTCCACAGGTTGGAGGGTAGCTAATGTAACCCCACTATTTAAAAGGGAGGTAGAGAGAAAATAAAGATTGTAGACCAATGAGTCTGACACGGAAACTGGAAAGCTTTTAAGGTCTATTATCAAGGATTGTCTCGCAAAGCACTCAGAAAACTTGGTCGTGGAAGCGGAGTCATTAGTGACATTTAAGCGACTGCTGGACATGCACAATGACAGCAGTGAAATGAGGGGAATGTAGGTTAGGTTATTTTATTTTTGGATTAGGATTATTCCATGGCACAACATCGTGGGCTGAAGGGCCTGTACAGTGCTGTACTTTTCTATGTTCTATGTTCTAAAACAGAGTCAGATGCAGTCAGCATGGATTTACAAAAGAGCAATCTTGCTTGACAAATCTACTGGAATTCTTTGAGGGTTAACAATTTGGGTTAATCAGGGGAGGCTGTGGATGTGGATTTTCAGAAGGCTTTCAACAAAGTCCTATATTAACATGAAAATTAAAGTGCATGGGATTGGGGTAGTGTATTGCGATATAGAACATCGGTCAGCACACAGAAAACAAAGAGTTCAAGTAAGTCAGTCTTTTCTTTCTGAATGGCAAGGAGTGACTACGGGGGTAATTCAGGGATCCGTATTAGAGCCTCAGCTATTCACAATATATCCATTGATGTAGATGAGGGAATTAAATGTAATATCTCAAAATTTGCAGATGAAGCATGGAAGGGTGAGCTGAGAGGAGGATGCAAGAGGTATTGCGGTGTGATTTTGTCTGGCTGAGTAAGTGGGTAAATGCATGGCAGATGCAATACAATGGTGATCAATGTGCTCCTGAGGGAGTGCATCAAAGAATTACCAAATTAATTCCTGAAATGGCAGGACTGATGTATGGAGATAGATTGAGTCAGTTCGGATGTATTCATTGGAGTTTGGAAGAATGAGGGAGCATCTCATAGAAACCGATAAAGTTCTAACAGGACCAGAGAGGTTGGATGCTGGAAGGATATTCCTTATGGTGACATTATCAGAGCCAAGGATCATAGTTTAATGATAAGGGGTAATCATTTTAGGGCTGAGATGAGGAGAAATTTTATCACCCAGAGAGTAGTGATCCTGTGGAATTCGCTACCACGGAAAGTGGTTGACTCCAAAACATTACATGTTTTCAAGAAGGAGGTAGACATTGTTGCATATATTTGTTATTTGCATATATTATGAATAGCTGAGGCCCTAGTACTGTGAATCTTCAAATCTGAGGTTGGCTGAGAGTCATCACAGTGGGATTCTGGCAGACACTGCTACTGTCATCATGACTGTACAGAAGGTCAGAGCAAACCTGGTGTCAAGGTCTGGTTAAACCTGAAACACTACAGTGTTGTTTCTCACCCTCCCCTCTCCTCTGCCAAAAAAAAGGGGCACTGTGAGGAAGCCAACTGGCAAGGCAAAGGTGCATAAGGGAGCAGCCATTAAGAGTGTGGGCCTGGTAAGAACTTTTTAATGCTACTTTCTTTCTGTCTAGACTGAAGGCAGTGGGGATGGCAGTTAGGGTGGTGGCATGCTCCCCTTGCAGGATGTGGGAGATCAGGGAGACTTCCAGTGTCCCTGGTGGTTACACCTGTTAGAAGTGCACCCAGCTACAGCTCCTGACAGACTGTGTTAGGGAACTGGAGATGGAGCTGGATACACTCAGGATCATCTGGGGTGCAGAAAACATCATTGATAAGAGCTATAGTGAAGTGGTCAATCCTAAAATGCAGGTGGCTGGGTGACCACTAGAAGCGGTAAGTGGCAGGAAAGCAGATATAGCAGTGTTCCCCAGTGGCCATTCCCCTCAGTAACAGGTATACCACTTTGGATACTATTGTGGGTTAACCTTTCAGGAGCTAGCAGCAGCAGTCAGGTCAGTGGCACTGTGACTGGCTTTGTGGCTCAGTGGGAAAGGGTGCAGTCAGGCAGAGCAATACTGATAGGAGACTCAATTGTGAGGGGGACAGATGGCAGTTTCTGTTACCACTGTAGGGACACCAGGATGGTATGGTGGTCTCCTGGGTGCCAGGGTCAAGGATGTCTCTGAGTGGTTGTACAATATTCTGAAATTGGGAGGGTGAACAGCAAGAGGTCATTGTGCACATCAGGCAAATGACATAGGTAGGCAAAGGGATGGGGTCCTGTTAAATGAGTATGGGGAGTTAGCTAAGAAGTTAAAAAGCAGGTCCTCAAGGGTAGTGATCTCTGGACTACTCCCAGTGCCATGTGCCAGTGTTTAGCCATCGAGAGCAAGTTTACTATTCAGCATAGCCAGTACACAGTAACGGGTGGGAAAACATTTCTGGTTTAAAGACCATTTATTTCAACACCTGTGGCCTGGCTCTGGGGGATGGAGTATTACAGACATAACAGAAACATGGCTGAGAGAAGGGCAGGATTGGCAGCTTAATGTTCCAGGATACAGAAGCTACAGTTATGATAGAAGGACAAGTAAGCGAGGAGGGGACGTTGCACTTTTGACAAAGGAGGATATAACAACAGTGCTTAGAGAGGATATTCTTAACAGGTCATCAAATGAGGCTATATGGTTAGAACTTAGGAACAAGAAGGGGATGGTCACTCTGTTGCAACTGTATTACAGACCGTCGAATAGCCAGCAAGTAGGAGAGGAGCAGTTGTGTCTAGAGATTGCAGTTGCCTGTCAGAATAATAGAGTAGCATTGGTTGCAGACTTTAATTTCCCCTGTTTTGACTGGGCCACTCAGAGAGTAAAAAGCCTAGACAAGGTGGTATTTGTCAAATGTGTCCAAGAAAACTTCCTAAATTAATATGTAGAGGGCCCTACGTGGGAGGGTGCAACACTGGAAATGCTCTTAGGAAACAGGGTCTGACAAGTGACTGAAGATGCAGTCAGAGAGCACTTTGGGTCCAGTAAGCATAATTCTCTTAGTTTTACCTAAGTTATGGAAAAAGCATAGGACAGGTCCACAGGTTAAGATGCTGAACTGGAGCAGGGGCAATTTTGCAGCCAAAAGGCAGGATCTAAGCAAAGGTCGATTGGGTGAGTCGGTTTGAAAATGTTACGTGGAACAATCTCTCTTCCGTAGTTACTCTCATCCTAAACCCCACCTCTTCCTTCATTACATTGATGGCTGTATCGGCGCTGCCTCGTGCTCCCACAAGGAGCTCTAACAGTTCCTCAACTTCACCAACACCTTCCACCCCAACCTTAAGTTCACCTGAACCATCTCTAATACCTCTTTCTCCTTCCTGGACCTCTCTGTTTTCATCTCTGGTAACCACCTGCAAACCGATATCTGTTTCAAGCCTACCAACTCATACAGCTACCTAGAATACACCTCCTCTCACCCATCTTCCTGAAAAAATGCCATCCCTTATTCCAAATTCCTTCGCCTCCGCCGCATGTGCTCCCAGGACGAGACATTCCACTCTCGCACATCTCAATGTCCTCGTTTTTCAAGGGCTGCAGCTTTCCCCCCCACAGTGGTCCAGAACGCCCTTGATCATGTCTCCCACATTTCCCGCAACTCATTCCTCACACCCCGTCCCCGCAATAACAACCAAAACAGAATGCCCCTCGTCCTCACGTACCACTCCACCAACGTCCGGATCCAATATAGCATCTTCCGACACTTCCGCCATCTGCAATCAGTCCCCACCATCAAAGACATTTTTCCTTCCCCACCCTTACCTGCTTTCCGGAGGGACCACTCTCCATGTGACTCCCTATCCAGTTCCACACTCCCCTCCAGCCCAACCTCACCTGGCACTTTTCCCTGCAACTGCAGGAAGTGCTACATCTGCCCCTACATCTCCCCCCTCAACCCCATTCCAGGCCCCAAGATGACCTGCCACATTAAGCAGATGTTCACCTGCGCATCTGCTAATGTGGTATACTGCATCTGCTGTTCCAGATGTCGCTTCCTCTATATCGGGAAACCAAGCGGAGGCTTGGGGACCACTTTGTAAATACCTACACTCAGTTCACAACAAACAACTGCACCTCCCAGTAGCAAACTATTTCAAATCCCCCTGCCATTCCTTAGACAACATGCCCATCCTGGGTCACCTGTAGTGCCACAATGATGCCACCCGAAGGTTGCAGGAACAGCGCCTCATATTTTGCTCGGGAACCCTCCAGCCCAATGGTCTTGATGTGGAATTCACAAACATCCAAATCTCCCCTCCCCTGACCACATCCCAAAATCAGCCCAGATTGTCTCTGTTTCCCTACCCTGTCCTTTCTCCCACCTATCCCCTCCTCCCACTTCAAGCCTCACACCCCCATCCCCTATCTAGTAGCTTCATCCCGTCCCCTTGAGGTGTCCATCCTCCCTGGACTAACCTATTTCCTTCCTAAGTCCCCACTTACACTCACCTTTACTGGCTCCACCCCCCCGCCTCCTTGACCTGTCTGTCTCCTCTCCACCTATCTTCTCCTCTATCCATCTTCTATCCACCTCTCCCTCTTCCTATTTATTTTGGAATCCCTTTCCCCATTTCTGAAAAAGGGTCTAGGCCCGAAACATCAGCCTTCCCGTTCCTCTGATGCTGCTTGGCCTGCTGCATTCATCCAGCTTTATACCTTGTTAATTAGAAAATGGAAGGGTTTTAAAGTGTGATATCAAGAGTCCAGGGACAGTACATCACATTATGGTGAAGGGAAAAGCTGGCAGGTTTAGGGATCCCTAGCTGACAAGGGATATTGAGGCTCTGGTCAGGAAAAAGAGTAAGGCATACACTGGTTTCGAGCCAGTGGGCTCAAGTGAATGTCTAGGTGACTGTAAAAAGTGCAGTAGCACATATAAGAGGAAGGTCAGAGGACCATAAAGAAGGCATGAGATAGATCTGGCACGTAAGGTTAAAGGTAATCCCAAGAGGTTCTGTAGCTACCTTAAGAATAAGAGGGTGGCTTGGGAGAGAATAGGCCCCCTTGAAGATTAGCATGGCTGTCTATGCGTGGAGCCACAGGAGATGGGGGAGATTTTTATTAAATATTTCTCCTCAGTGTTTACTTAGGAAAGAATCGTGGATGCACAGGAAATAAGGGAAACAAGTGGGGATGTTTTGGACTGTATACATATTCCCAGAGAGGAGGTATTTGTAGCCTTAAAGCGCATTAAGGTGGATAAATGTCCTGGGCCTGATCAAGTCCATTCTCGGACATTGTGGGAGGCCAGGGAAGAAATTGCAGAGGGGCTTGCAGAGATCTTTGTTTCATCTTTAACCACTGGTGAAGTTCTGGAAGACTGGAAAGTGGCTAATGTTGTTCCACTGTTTCAGAAAGGTGGTAAAGACAAGCCAGAGAACTAGGCCAGTGAGCCTGACATCAGTGGTAGGCAAGTTATTGCAGAGGATACTGAGGGACAGGATCAATCAACATTTGGATAGTCAAGGTCTGATTAGGGATAGTTAGCATGGATATGTGTGCAGGAAATCATGTCTGACAAATCTTTTACAGTTCTTCCATGAGGTAACCAAAAGGATTGATGAGGGTAGAAAAGTGCATATTGTCTTTACGATTTTAGTAAGGCCTTTGGCAAGGTTCTGCATCACAGGTTAATCGTGAAGTTCAGGTCGCATAGGATCTAGGGAGAGCTAGCTAATTGGATTCAAAATTGATTCAATAGTAGGAGGCAGAGGGTGATGATTGCAGGTTGCTTCTCAGACTGGAGGCCTGTGACTAGTGGTGTGCCAAAGGGGGCGGTGCTGGGACTGCTGTTATTTGTGATTTTACATAAATAACCCGGATGTGAATGTACAAGGTACAATTAGTAAGTTTGTGGATGACACAAAATTAGGAGGTATCATTTATCATGAGGAAGGCTATCAAAAATTACAGATGGATCTTGATCAGATGGGGAAGTGGGTTGAGTATTAGTGATTGCAATTCAATATCCATAAGTGTGAGGTGTTACACTTTGGAAAGTCAAACCAAAGTAGGAGTTATACAATAAATGGTAAGCAGAACAGAGGGACCTTAGAGTACAAGTATATAGTTCGCTGAAAGTGGCATAACAGGTGGACAGGGTGGTGAAGAAGGCATTTAGCATGCTGGCCTTCATCGATTGAAGCATTGTGTATAGGAGATAGGATATTATATTACAAATGCATAAATGTATGGTGAGGCTGCACTTTAAGTATTGTGTGCAAATTTGGTCATCCTATTATAGGAAGGACTTGGTTTGCTAAGACATAGGAAAGTGTGCAAAGAGGATTAACAGGGATGTTGCCAGGACTAGTAGTCCTGAGTTATAGGCAGAAGGTGGCAACGTCAGGACTTAATTCCTTGGAATGTAGGAGAGTGTGCAGTAACTATTGATGTGTATAAAATCGGGGAGCGGGGGGGGGGGGGGGGGGGGGCGGCATAGATAGGATGAATGCATGCAGTCTTTTTCCCAGGGACGGGGAATTGAAAACTAGAGGGTATAGGTTTAAAGTGAGAGAGGAAAGATTTGAGAAGGGCCTGAAGGGATAATTCTTCACACAGATGTGTACATGGAATGGGCTGCCAGAAAAAGTGGTTGAGTCAGGTATAATAGTTACATTTTTTAAAAAATGGATAGGTCATGCATGGGAAGCGTTTACAGGGATATGGACCAAATGAGGGCAATTGGAACTAGTTGAGTAGACACCATGATCAGTATGGACAAGTTTGGGCTGAAGGGCCTGTTTCCATGGCAAATTACTCTATATCCCTTGTGCATGGAATGGATCAAGGGAAATGGAGGTAGGAAGGGGTTAGAGCATTGAGCTCAATGATCAACTATCTTATGCTGAATGATGTAGGAGGCTCAAGGGTCGAATAGCCCAATTATAGCAGAGAGAAGATAGCAACACATCTTATCAGAATTCAAAAGATCATTAACCTTCAACATTGCATTTTACCTGGGACACAGCATTGACCTGTGACACTATCTCAGTCTAGGCTGGCTGCACCTTCAGGCTCTGTCCATGAAGTGGAATACCAGCTTCCTCTTCTGGGACATATCCTTCGTGATGATATTCGAACACCACAGAGTGATTGGGAATTCCTCACTTGCTGTGTATGAAGTGATGTGCAACTGAGCTTTCAATATGGCACCAGGATATAAAGGTCAGAAAGTCCCATCAGCAGTAAGCAATTCTGCCTTTCCTGGTCCACAATATCAGAAGTAATATGCCATGGGGCCTTGGTGCATTATTCATGAGGTAAAAAGTCAAAGATTGCATGAGAAAAGTTGCTCTGAGCCTTGGTGGAGAAGGCACAATGAATCTCATTCAGAGAAACACTGTAACTCAAAACGTGAAAATTCAGCCTGAAGATATCAAGTGTACATGCCTGAGATGCATCAAAATATACCACAGTGCCATTAGGATGTGTGCATGACATATAGCTTCCTGATCTATACAAATGTCTGGGAGAACAGATTGTAAATTCTACCCTGAAGAGCTTCACTTACACCCATTTAAAGGTAAATTGTACAAATGTGTCACATATTTATCAAAATATTTTTGCAGGCACCCTGAGGCTTTAATAACATGTGCACACATATATCTATGCATGTGCAAACATTTATATGAACATATGAATTAGGAGTAGGGCATTCAGCTACCTGAGCCTGACCTACTATTCAATAAAATAATGGGCGATCTACTTTTGTTACAAATTCCATATTTCGATCAACTCCCAATAATCTTTGATTCACTTAATGAGGTAACTAGCAGGAGATTGTATGAGAAAAGTCATTTTGAGCCTGAGAGCAACAGGCACCATGAAGCTTATTCGCAGAAACATTACTGACAAAATATATATCTACCTCCACCTCAAGAATATTCAATGACATTGCCCCCTTCATCTTCTGAGACAGAGAGTTCCAAAGTCATATAACTCTCTGACAATAGTATTTTTCCTTATCTTTGCCCAAAGTAGGTGATGCCTAATTTTTATACTGTGTTCCCTAGTTCTGGATTCAACCACAAAGGGAATAATAATTTCCACATCCACTTTATTAAAACCTATCAGGATCTTCTAAACATCAATTAAGTCACACCTTCCTCTTCTAATCTCCTGTGAAAACAAGCCCGGTCTTTTGAAATAATAAAGTGTGGAGCTGGATGAACACAGCAGGCCAAGTAGCATCTTAGGAGCACAGATGCTGCTTGGCCTGCTGTGTTCATCCAGCTCCACACTTTGTTATCTCGGATTCTCCAGCATCTGCAGTTCCCATTATCTGCGGTCTTTTGAACCTTTCTTCAAAAGGCAGCCTGTTCAATTTAGTTACTTTCCTCGAACTCACCTTCAATGTGTTGGCATCTTATTTTAGGAGACTGAAACTGCACAGTCTTTCTGATATTGACTCACTAATGCCCTGTATAATCGTAGCATGACTCCCTTCCCTGTCTTTCATTGTTTCTAAAATAAAGGAAAGCATTCCATTATTCTTTTAATTAATTGCTGCACTTGAATTCTAAGTTTTTCTGACTGTTTCAGTGGAACACTTTGATCCTTTTGTACCTTTAAGTTTTGCAGTATTTTTCATGTAAATAACATATCCTTTTTCTTCCTATATCCTTATATTATATTATATTAAATGATTATCTGTCAGTCTTTTGCCCACTCAACTCGTCTATATTGATCGGCAACCTCTTTACGTCTTCTTCGTATAATACCTCCCTGACTACGTTTGCCACATCTGCAAATTTATTTACTATATCTTTGCGATCACTTGCTAATTTATTGACATGAATTGTGAAAAGTTGAGACCTAGCACAGATCCCTGCAAGAATCCACTCATAATATTCTATCTACCAGAAGAAAAGACCCATTTATACATAATCTCTGTTTTCAGCCAGCCAGCCAATGTTCTATCCATTTTGATGTGTGGCATCCTCACCCTGTCCTCCTACTTTGTACAATCACCTTCATTGTGGCATCTTGTCAAATATCTTGTAGAAATTTAAGTTCAGTATGTCCACGTTCCTCCCCTCCCCCATCAACAGCACATGTTACTTTTTCAAAGGACTCCAATAATTTGATTGTATATGATTTTCCCTTCTTAAGACTGTACTGAGTCATCTCAATTACCTTGAGTTTTTCTCAGTGAGTAGTCATAACCTTAAACAATCAATTCTAATACATTCTGCACCCCAGGCATCAATCTATTTACTGGCCTCTTATTTACTGTATTTTGCCTTCATCCTACCTTCTTCCCTCACTTCTTGAATACAAAGGTTATATTTGCTACTTCCAGTCGATGTAACCTTTCCAGAACATAGCTGAATTTGAAAAATTAATGCCATCTCATCAACTGTTCATTTGTCACCTCATTTAAGTCCCAGGATGAAGTCCATCAGTTCTTGACACCTGTTAGTCGGCTACTTCATAAATTTGTTTAAACTTACTTCCCTAGTTGATTTTGAGCTACAGCCTGAATTTAGTTTGTATTCTTTGTCATGAAGTCAGAGCAAAATATGTGATAACAAGATGTAGAGCTGGAAGAACGCAACACGTCAAGCAGCATCAGAGGAGCAGGAAAGCTGATGTTTCAGGTCTAGGCCCTTCCCATTCTCTTCACAGAAATTGTAAATGGTTGGAGAATTACAAATAAAAGAACTGATTCAGCTATTTTTGCACAACTAACGCTCCTTAACTAACCCTAAGTAGAATATAATTTCCCCTTGTTGATTAATAATAATATGAATATAAATGCTAAACTGTTACATACATTTTCAAAAGTCAATTATGTATTGGATAAATACGGCTCCTTAAAAAAGCAACATCTCAAAATTGTGTCAGTGCATATTCAATGAACATTGAGGACAGCTTTAAAATTGCTTACAGTATTACAATATTATTCTTTAGCATTAGTGATGACTATTCTACTTTGATCTATATATATTTCATCTAAATATTGTAGAAATTATGTTATTTGTATTCAATAAACAATATTATAAAGAAAAACAATTATTGTCACATTTCCTACCTCCATGTGTTGTGTGAAGGGATCTCTAGGGTTACACATCACAGAAGAAAATCGATGACTGCTTCTCAAACAGTACTGACTTTTGCTTTCTGACATTGGGAAACTTTGCCGAATGACAGTCAACCTGCCAGTCAATCTCTTTGCCAGCTCCCGAATATCTGCATCATTTATTTCCTTAATTCAACAAAATAAAACAGATTGGTTAATTTAAAAGATGGTCTTCTGTGTTCACTCACTTTAAATGAATCAGGGTGAGAAAACAAAATTAATGAAGAAATTAATCTGTATCAATATTAATCACAAACACTAAATCATTTTTGATATTCATTAATGGAGCACATACAAAAATAATTTCCTTTTGTAAAATCATATGGCACAATTAGATCCGCTAAGCAAAGTTTCTCATCTGATATTTCCAACTGTCGATTAATCCTGATCTTTAACTTTATACAATTGTTGCATAAACTGGTAATTTTGACAATACATTTATACTACAAGGGCAGGGTATGTGGAATATATTTTTGCAACTACAATAAGCCGGTAGGGTAAATAAAGGGATGAAATCCAACCTCACTTTGAAAATAGGGAGTATCATATCATTTTATTTGAAACTGAATGCTTTATCTGGGTTATTAAAGTACTTTAAGATATTGAAATATTTGAACAACTTCACCAAAGGGGTAGACTAAATGAATTAATATTCATCGTAATACATTTACAAACTTTTAGGAGGCAACATTATACAAGTTCACACCCCACCCATGACCTTAAATTGCGTATCATGTCATGCATTCCACTCCAGAAGTTTACATACCAATCCCTTTGCCAATCAATTTCACCTGTAGTGGGGCAGACATTGGAAGGCTTGTGTGGCATGGGCGAAATGAGGCCCCTTAACACTCTCCTTTGCATGCCTCTGGGATTTTGTCCAAGGTCAGGGAGGGCCACATCTAATTTCCAACCAAGCACGTTTCACCATAGAGGCTGATGGCTTGTTAAGCGCAAGCAGGGTGAGTCCTTTATTAGCATCCTATATCCATTGATGCTCCCTCCCAGGGACTTGAAAGTCTGCAATGCATGTCTCCCCTCACATTGTCAACCTAGTCCCAGCAAGATCCCAGATTTGCCTTAATTTGGGCTCAAGTTCTGATGTCTCCTTTAAGATTGGCTGTAGTCCCAGCAGTAAGCCCTCCTGAAGGTTTTGATAGGACCAGACATCCGCTGGCTACTTGACTGGCGTTTCTCAGTGGAGGGACTTCCTTCCCAGGGGAGTGGGAAAGAGCTACCTCATGCCAATGAATGGCTGATGTTAATTTAATGGCTGCTGTACAAACTGGCCAAGCAGGGACAGGATCACATATGACATTTACATTGGCATCTTCCATATAATTCATCTGATAGGCTAAACAGAGTCTATTTAAAGAGAATATTGTGTGTTTTAAAATCTCTAAAATATTCTTAAAACTAATAACATTATTTTATCAACCCACTGTGTAAAATTCAGTAAAATTGATTGACACAGTATAGGAATTCCAATGAAACAATGGGTTATAAAATTCCATACCAATTTTAGTATTTCTTTAGCTTAATCTTGGGCATCTTTTCATTCTACAATCAGTCACCCACAATGTTCCATAAAATTTCTAATACCTTTTGTAATCCACCTATTGAGCACCTTACCAACACTTTTTATTTACTCAGGGAATGTGGGCTTTATTAACTTGGTCAACACCTATTGTTTATCCTAACTGTCCTTGAGAAGGTGGTTGTGAGCTGCTTTCTTGAACTACTGATTTCTTTTCAGTGTCGGTATAGCATAATTTTGTTAGGAAGATATCCCAAGAGTTTGACTTAATGATACTGAAGGAGCAATGATATATTTTCAAGTCAGGGTGGTGAGTGGTTTGGAAGGGAACTTGCAGATGGTAGGGTTCCTATGTACTTCCTTCTGGTTAGTAGCAGTCGTGAGTTTGGATGAATCTCTCCAGTGCACCTTGTAGATGGTGCATGCAGGTATTCAGGCAAGAGGACAGTATTCTGTCACACATCTGAATTGTGCCTTGCAGATAATGGACAGGTTCTGGGGAGTCAGGAGGTGAATTACCCACTGCACAATTAATAGCCTCTGCCCTGCTCTAGAGCCACAGTACTTTTATGGCTACTCCCTTGTAGTTGCTGCTCAGTGGTTATCCCTGGATGTTGATATTAGGCTCTGAGGAAGGGTCACCAGAGCTGAAACATTAATTTTGATTTATTTTCACACATACTGACAGACCAGCTAAGCTTTCCCAGCAATTTCTCATTTTATTGCTGTTGATAGTAGGGGTTTCAGTGATTGTAATGTCATTGAAAGTCAAAGGGCATTGGTTAGATTCTTTTGTTGAAAATACTTATTGGCTGTCATTTATGTGTCACAAATATAACTTGCCGTTAGTTAGCCCAGGGCTGGGTAATGTCCAAGTCTTGCTTCATTTGAACAAGATGCTGCATGGCTTGCTGTGTTCATCCAGCTCCACACTTTGTTATCACCCTAATTTCCCCTGCCTGCTTGTTCAAACGTGAAGGTTATATTCAATTTTTATGCTCCAGGGCAATTTCAGGCAGTCACATGAGCTTTCTGTAACATTAACCAGGATAGGCTGCAGGTATGCATTTATCAGGTTACTGGTGTATATTAGAGCAAGATAAGGAATTCATTTGCTTTGGTGGCATCATCCCGAGCAGAAGTGAGACAGGCCCTTTCAATTTTATAGAGCTATGGATATTCCAAAGGCTAATAATTCAATAGATGGCATTCATGTTGTTTTGACAACATCTATAGACAACTGTTTTAACTTTAGTCAACTGAAAGCATTCCTAGCAATGAAATGATTTTGTACATTAAAGTTAATATGCCAAAAATGATCATAATGAACTCATCCTTCTAAATGAGGCTCTTTTTGACCCTTTCCATGAAGAAAATTAAGTCAACATATTGCTTGTAAGTAAAAAGGCCTAATCACATTGATATGACATAGCATATAACAGATACAATAACTAAGTAAAGCAACCAAAACAGCACTGGGAAAACGGCACACAAATGTCATGTTACAATTAGAGACGTCAGTTAAAGTGTTATTCTAAAGAATCAGACTTCACAGCCAGATGGGGCTCCCTAGTTTTTGTACACCAGATTTATTCTAATTTATTCTGATCTACAAAGCTTCTGCAGACAAAAATGCCTAAGATGACAGCTGCAGATGCTTTAGGATTGAGGAATAAAGAGAACATCAAGATAATGTTTGCTCAGAGGCATCTTCAGAGCATATCGGACATGGGTCCAGAGCACAAATACTTAGACAATAGACAATAGGCAATAGGTGCTGGAGTAGGCCATTTGGCCCTTCGAGCCAGCACCACCATTCATTATGATAATGGCTGATCATCCACAATCAGTATCCTGTTCCTGCCTTATCCCCATAACCCTTGATTCCACTATCTTTAAGAGCTCTATCCATCTCTTTCTTGAAAGTATCCAGAGAGTTGGCCTCCACTGCCTTTGGGGCAGAGCATTCCATATATCCACCACTCTCTAGGTGAAGAAGTTTTTCCTCAACTCTGTTCTAAATGGCCTACCCCTTATTTTAAACTGTGTCCTCTGGTTCTGGACTCACCCATCAGCGGAAACATGCTTCCTGCCCAATCCCTTAATAATCTTATACGTCTCAATCAGATCCCCTCTCATCCTTCTAAACTCAAGTGTATACAAGCCCAGTCGCTCCAATCTTTCAACATATGATAGTCCCGCCATTCTGGGAATTGACCTCGTGAACCTACGCTGCACTCCCTCAATAGCCAGAATGTCCTTCCTCAAATTTGGAGACCAAAACTGCACACAATACTCCAGGTACGGTCTCACCAGGGCCCTGTACAGCTGCAGAAGGACTTTTTTGCACCTATACTCAATTCCTCTTGTTATGAAGGCCAGCATGTTATTAGCTTTCTTCACTGCCTGCTGTACCTGCATGCTTGCTTTCATTGACTGATGTACAAGAACACCAAGATCTTGTTGTACTTCCCCTTTACCTAACTTGACTCCATTTAGATAGTAATCTGCCTTCCTGTTCTTGCCACCAAAGTGGATAACCTCACATTTATCCACATTAAACTGCATCTGCCATGCATCCATCCACTCACCTGGCCTGTCCAAGTCACCCTGTATTTTCATAACATCCTCCTCACATTTCACACTGCCACCCAGCTTTGTGTCATCAGCAAATTTGCTTATATTACTTTTAATGCCTTCGTCTATATCATTAATGTATATTGTAAACAGCTGCAGTCCCAGCATCAAACCTTGTGGTACCCCACTGGTCACCGCCTGCCATTCCGAAAGGGACCCGTTTATCACTTAACGAAATCTTCCTTTCTCTAGGGTAACCCTATCAATACTCACCATATTTAACCACTGCTACATTCAATTGAAGAACCAATCCTTCCATATAGTAAATATCGCACATTTGATCCTGTGAATTTGACAACACATTAGACCTCTTCATTCTGAAATGCCAGCAAAGGTGCAATTATTAGCCTTTACATTGTGCATTGTGTTCTGGAACGTTGATGCTTCTCCTTTATGACAGTGGATGCTGTGTGCCATACTCCTCCAAACTACGTACAACTTTCAAATGACTTCTCAGTGTAACATAGATTAAAATTGAAAGCTGCTTTACTTTCAGCGTTTGCTTTAAAAGATAGACGTGATCCAGTACATGATTGTCTGGGTTAACACGTGGCCTAACAACTGCAGAGATCATACATTGTACACAGCTGCAGTAGCTGCCTTGGCTTTTTGTACATTTATGGTGCATCAGGAGGCATCTAAACCAGACAGCTGGGTGATAGGATGTTGAATTGTCCTGAAGTGCAGCCTGCTGTGGAGCAATATGACAGCAAGTCAGAAATTTATGCATTGAGCAACAATGACACTGTTGGGTTCTTATATCATGGCAGTCCCAATACAACTGCCTATATCATGAATGATGTTGAGAAATTACATTGCATGTTGATCCATGACCTTTCCAGAGCTATGGTTAGAACGTGCGTAAGGGGAACTGTACCTGAATTTAGGACCTTCGATGTGGAATTACACTCCACTGCAGTCTGACCACACCTCCCATGTCATTGCTCAGCAGGTGCACGCTTTGAAATCTTCCACAGATACCCTGATGTTTCACAGGCAGATTAGCATATCTTCAATTAACATAACTAAATACTATGCAGTACAATCAAACTGTGTTCATAGGCAGGCTCTGTGAGGTTGAATTTCTGGCATCCGCAGCTAAGGAGGCCTTAGCAAGTTCTGGGCTCAGCAATGGCATTGTCACTGACTCCTTCTCACTTCTAAATCATTGCTCCTTTCTGCTACATACTAATTGGTCTTGTAAGGATACATCTTTACTGTTGCTTGCCACTGATCAGGTAAGTAATTCAAGGTGATAAATGCAAAGCAAGCATTGGGATTTGCTGCCTTCTCACATTCAACACATATTATATATGTTATATTTTATATTTTAAAATGCAATCAAAAACCCAGCCTTTCAAATAAAATGCATGACACGGTAATGGTTTGCCTAGAATTCACTGCAATTGTTAAATTGGCAACAAACAGCACAAGTAAGTATACATTAAGTATAGCAACAGATTGGGAACAGTTTCATCACATGGTTAAAAAAATGTCCAAGAATTATTTCAATTGTTGACTTCTGCATGAATTTTGACCCTTAGTTTGTGAATTTCAGCACCCTATTGAAACTTAAAGTTTTGGCAAAGATCTGTAGCTCGGGTTGTGTATGAGTTTGTTGACTTGCTCACTGAGCTGGCTTGAGTTTGTTCAGACATCATCTCTGAAGATGTCGCCTAGCCTGGTGACAAAACGTCTGAATATACACAAGCCAGTTTGGCAAGCAACTCATCAACCTCATCCTATTGAAATTTAATCTCAAGATTCTTATTTACAACTAAATTAAAGGTCCCAGTATATGGGTAGTTTCACAGTAGAGGAGATTAAAATCTATATGAAATTGTATTTTTATTTCACACAAACCAAAACATCTGTTTTATTCATTCATTGGACACATTCCTACTGCCCTTGAGAAGATGTTGACAAGTCTTCTTGAATTGCTGAAGTCTGTTTGTTGTTGGTACATCCATGGAGTTCCGGGATTTTAACCTAGTGATGGCAAACAAATGGTAATATGGTTCCAAGTCCAGATGGTGTGTGCTGTGAAGGACAAACATGCATCTAATGCCCTTGGTCTTCTGAGAGAGTTAAAATGGCAGGTTTGGAAGCTGTTCTGGAAGAAGCTTTGGGCAGTTGCTGAATACATATAGTAGATATTATATGTTGCAACAGTGTCTCAATGGTGTAAGGAGTGAATAACTAAGGTAAGGTAGGGGTGGGTACTATCAGGTGGGCTGATTTATGTTGAATGGTGTCCCGCTTCTTAAATATTGTTGAAGCTGGAACTCATGTTACCAAGTCGACAGTGCCCTATTAGAACACTGAGTTGTCCTTTTAGGTGGTGGGCAGGCTTTGGGAGTCAAGTGTGTGTCACTTATCATTGAATTTGCAGTTTCTGTCTTGCTTTTGCAGCCATACTCATTACATAATGTTTTCAGTTTGAGTTTCTGATCAATAGTGACTGCTGGCATATTGACATTTAAAGATTCAATGATGGTAATGCATTTAAAGGTGAAGGAAAGATGGTTGGAGTCATTCTTATTGGAGATGATAATTATTCAGTGTGAATGCCACTTTTTAGCCAATCCTCAATGTTGGCAAGGTTTGCCAGATATCGATGTGGACTGGTTCAGATTCTGAGAAGTTGTGAATTATACAAATATCAGTGAACATCTCCACATCTGACATTTAAATGGTGGTTATGTGCAAGGTACTAACCTGAGGAACTTCTGCCGGGATGCTTGACCTTTAACAATCAAAATCATTTGTTTTTGTTCTGAAAATAATCCTAACCATGAAAGGTGATTGCTGTGTGATTTGCAGTAACTTCAATTTTATTAGGGCTCACTGGTGTCACATCTGGTAAAGTATTGCCTTGATGTCAAGATCATTCTCTCACCTCAATTCTGGAATGTAGCTATTCTGTTTATATTTCATCCAAGACTGCAATGAGGTCACTATCTTCATCTGTCCATCAATTCATAACCAATTGGTGGATGTCATGGAAGAAGAACTAGACTTCAATGAGCAGATTATTGCTCTTTGTATGGGTCGCGAACACTGCCTTATATTTTGCTAAAGATTGGGAGTAGATGGATTGGATTTCTCCTGATTTCTGTGCACAGGATATATCGGGAAATTTTCCATGATTTTGGAATGATGCAAGTGTGCGACTACGCTGGAATGGCATGGGTGGAGGTATAGCTAGGTCTGCAGTACAGCATTGCTGTATTCAATACTACAGTCTGCATTTTATCACGGCCAATAACCTTCTGAGTATCCAAAGTATGAAGCCATTTCTTGATTTCTTACTGAATAGGCTGCAGATTTGTATTTATGATAGTGCTATCCTCAGGAGGAAGTTCAGATGAATCATGCATGATGCACATCTGGTTCAACATGGTTGCAAATGCTTCACCCTTGCTTTTTGCACTGATGTGCTCAGCTGTACCTACTTTGATGACAGGGACCCTCATGAAGATGAACCTGTTCAAAAGTTTGTTTGCAGAACTGCAGAGCCATGCTCTAATCTCTTGGTTGTGGGATCATTTAGTTCTGTCTATAGCATGTCACTTTTCTTTTTAACATGTGTACCATCTCCTGTGATAGCTTTACTCGGTTGACACTTTGATTTGAGAAATAGCTGGTGCTGCTCCTCTACAATTATTGCACATCATTATTTACTCATTAGGAAATCCATGAAAACATAACAATGCTTAATTCTATTTAATTTACTCCTTTGATGAATGTTAATTTATGTCCAGCAGCTAATTAATACTAATTAAAAGCAGCAACAGATATGGAGTAAATCTTGGCAGTAGAACAAACAGAGATAATGGGAACTGCAGATGCTGGAGAATTCCAAGATAATAAAATGTGAGGCTGGATGAACACAGCAGGCCAAGCAGCATCTCAGGAGCACAAAAGCTGATGTTTCGGGCCAAGACCCTTCATCAGAGAGGGGGATGGGGAGAGGGAACTGGAATAAATAGGGAGAGAGGGGGAGGCGGACCGAAGATGGAGAGTAAAGAAGATAGGTGGAGAGAGTATAGGTGGGGAGGTAGGGAGGGGATAGGTCAGTCCAGGGAAGACGGACAGGTCAAGGAGGTGGGATGAGGTTAGTAGGTAGATGGGGGTGCGGCTTGGGGTAGGAGGAAGGGATGGGTGAGAGGAAGAACCGGTTAGGGAGGCAGAGACAGGTTGGACTGGTTTTGGGATGCAGTGGGTGGGGGGGAAGAGCTGGGCTGGTTGTGTGGTGCAGTGGGGGGAGGGGGCGAACTGGGCTGGTTTAGGGATGCAGTTGGGGAAGGGGAGATTTTGAAACTGGTGAAGTCCACATTGATACCATTAGGCTGCAGGGTTCCCAGGCGGAATATGAGTTGCTGTTCCTGCTGTTCTTCCTCTCACCCATCCCTTCCTCTCACCCCAAGCCGCACCCCCATCTACCTACTAACCTCATCCCACCTCCTTGACCTGTCCGTCTTCCCTGGACTGACCTATCCCCTCCCTACCTCCCCACCTATACTCTCTCCACCTATCTTCTTTACTCTCCATCTTCGGTCTGCCTCCCCCTCTCTCCCTATTTATTCCAGTTCCCTCTCCCCATCCCCCTCTCCGATGAAGGGTCTAGGCCCAAAACGTCAGCTTTTGTGCTCCTGAGATGCTGCTTGGCCTGCTGTGTTCATCCAGCCTCACATTTTATTACAGTAGAACAAACAGTTATTTTATAGGTTTCACACTACCATGGAAATCCATCTAAGTAATGTGGATTTTAAAAGCATGCTGGATTACACTCAATATATTACGATGTGATTTTAAAGGCTATACATAGAACAGTGAATCCAAAAATCAATTTGACAATATTTCAAGAATTGCTCTTCCTTTTTTTTTTAAATGACAGTATTTAGCAATGACAGCAATAAGTATAAACACTTACAATTGTGGTTCATTAAGCTCTCAAAAATCTGTGCTCCACATTTCTCAATATTAATCTGGTTAAAATAAGATTAGAATTGGTGCATGGTGGTTCAGTGGTTAGCACTGCTGGCTCACAGTGCCTGGCACCTCAGTTCGACTCCACCCTCAGGCAACTGTTTGTGTGATGTTGTCCATTCTCCCCCTGTCTACGTGAGTTTCCTCTGGGTGCTCCAGTTTCCTCCCACAGTCCAAAGATGTACAGGTTAGATGGATTGGCCATGCTAAATTCCCCATTGTGTCTAGGGATGTGTAGGCTAAGTGGGTTAGCCATGGAAAATGCAAGGTTACAGGGATAGGGTAGGGGGTTGGGATGCTCTTCAGAGTGTCAGTATGGACCTGATGGACTACGTGATCTGATTCAACGCTGTAGGGATTCTATTAAATTGAGAATGCAATTGTTTTGTAGTGCCCACAGCAGTGAAATTTGGTTTGAAATTGGCCAATTTGATTCCTGTACCTTGTCCCACCAGAGTACTGTCACAATGGCCAAAATATTAGCACCAATCTCAGGGGCTTCATATCAGCAAACTTATTCTTGCCATAGATTGGACTGGGAGACCTCTCATGATTAGCATTTCAACCATTGGAGGATTGGAGAGGATGGAGTAAAGCAGAAGTCTCAGGAAACTTTGGAGTAATTAATAGCTGGAGTTACTCGTCATAAATTGAGAGAAAAAGTAATGAATTATACTTTAACTCTGGCATTACTATGACTTATATTATCAGCAAATTCCAGATCAGTGAAAGATACTGTGATTATAAAGCTCTTGTAGTGCTCTAGTGTCTCTACCTCTGAGTCAGAAGGTCTGGGATCAAGACCCAGATGCTCTTGAGGTGTGTCATAACATGTCTGAACAGGTTGATTTTAAAATATCTGTATCATAGGTTCAGGAGATGATTTAACAGCTCTGATTTTAATGTATCTGTCAGGCCAGAATAGTGCAGGGGATAGACTTATAGGATTATGCAAACAAGGGAAGGTGACTTGTGAGGAGCACAAACATTGGTACAAATCAGTCGGACAGAAGGACCTATTTGTATACTACATATTTAAAATAATGTTGTTTTTGTTGATATGATGCTTCATTGTGTTGACTATAAAATAGAAGCTCATCCTTCTGCCTCCTTTGTGCTGGAAGGACAAGGTTCAAAATACGATGCAAAAGTGACAGGAGACTAAAGAATCATATAAGCATTTGGCAGATGGAAGAACACCTCAACTGTGCTCAGAATGCTCTCGAGAATGCAGGCATATCACACAAAATTACCAAATCACCCAGGAAAATTCACTCTGGTCAAAGGGGGTTGGGAAAAATTGAGCCAGAAAGGAGTGTGAGTGAGAACGAAGGCTATAGAGGGTATGGGAAGATGAGTGGGAGATCTACAAAGTTGTCAGTGTGAGACATGAGCTACAAGGCAGGGTGGTGATGAAATGATAATGTTGTTAGATTAGTAACCAAGAGATCCAAACTGAGGCTTGTAAAGTTGATGGGGAAGCTAGCGTTCATGATGAATTTTATTCAGTAATTGGACAATTGAAGTATGTTCGTTGATCAATATATTATTTTATTTATTCTGCTTAACGATAGCTAATGTAGGATGACACTAAAACCATGTGACTCTCTTTAGATTCAGTTAACAAGTAAATGCACCTCGGGATTGCAATTGAGGTTTAATGCTTAAACTCATTGCTGTAAGGATTAGGACTCTGTTAAGTTTCAAATCCAGACTTCAAAAGTTGTATAAGATAGAGGTTATATATTCCTAGACTTGTTAGCCTTTATCAAGGAATCATAACCACCACTGTGTCCTTATATTGGTGGATGAGAAGAATAGGCGTTGACCAAATCTAACCTTTGTATTGGAGTTAACCTTATAACAGTTTAATTAAGTTTGTAATTGTATAATCCTTTAGACTTTAACATATCTTGTGTAACAATTTGTAAGGGCAACATAGAATATTTACAAGCGTTCAAACAGGGGAATAACAAGCTAAGTATCTGATTTAATGGGAACTTCATCAATTAAGTGAGGATTTGAGACATGAGCACAAGGATATCAATCTCCGGGTCCCAACCACAAATGCCTCCCTATTTCTTTTCAAACAGGAAAAGAACAGTACAAACCCATGGATACTTGACAACTTATGAAATGAGGCAGGAGACTGGGCAGTAAGGTGGCTGAGTGGTTAGCACTCCTGTTGCACAGCATCAGGGAACCAGGTTTGGTTCCAGCCTTGGGTGATTGTGTGGAGGTTGCACATTCTCCCCAAGTCTACGTGGGTTTCCACTGGACGTTCTGGTTTCCTCCCATAGGCCAAGGATATGCTGGGTAGCAGGATTTGCTATGCAAAATTGCCCTGCACAGTCTAGGGATATGCAGGCTCGGTGGGTTAGCCATGGCAAATGAGAGATTACTCAGATAGGGCTGGGTCTGGGTAAAATGTTCTTCGGTGGGTCAGTGAGGCTCAAGGGGCCAAATGGCCTCTTTCAGCACTGTAGTGATTTGATGAGATACTGGGAGGTGAAATCTGTCAATGTCCATCGCCTTTAAGAGCCAATTAGAGACTGATCAGGCTTCCCTTGAACCAATAACAAACAGAAGGTAATGTTACCATGTGACTAATAAAAGAGTTGGTAGAAGTTTAAAACTAGCCCCTGACATCAAAAACACAGTTTCAAAAATAACAAAAATCTTAATTAAGAGCTTTTAAACAGAGAAAAAAAAATGTTTTTCATACTCCAACCATCAATACTCGCTTTAATGTAGTGAAACAAATAATTTTCAGATTGATTATCACCTAAGGCAATTATTTGACACCCCATTTTGAGGCTTGTAAATTACCATGACCTCTCATTAGATTGAAGGGGGAAAAAGTAGTGGAGGATGTTGAGGAGAAGTTCGATGTGAGGAGATGGCGTAGTGTCAGTATTGCAATCATGGAACTGGTGAGCACAAAATATCACCTCAGGATCCAACTTGGCATCCTAATTCCCATTGTAGTAATTCTAACCTCAAGTATCACTGGTCTTAATAATCTGCTGTGCATCTGAAAAGAAAATGGTGGCTTTCTCCAGTACTGTTAATCTTACATGGTGTATCGGCAAGTATATTATTTTAGCCATACCGGTAAGCCAGAGAAACCCTAATGAGACGGCACATTTGAAAAGAAATGTTGCATGTATGTTTCCTCTCCTATGCTGCAACAGTCTAATCATAAATTGCTGCTAGTTTGCAAGTAGAATGGAAGTAAGCTTAGTGTAGACATAGTTACCATTGCAGCAGTCAGAAAAATCAGCCAATTACTCTCGTGGGGTTTTATGGATGGGGTTAGAGTTGGATCTAGTGGCTGTGGTTGGGCCTAGGATGGGTCAAGTCCATAGATGGAGGAAGCTGAGCTCAAGGCAGACCCAGTTGAAAAAAGAAACCAGGCATGGGTAGTCAAGTTAGGACTGGGTTGGGGAAATGTTAGGTGGATCTGGAAGACAGAGGGGTTTGAATTAGGAGTATCAGGGCCAGCAGTTCAGGTTGAGATGGGGGTGGATGGAGTGTAGCTTGGCATTGCAAGAGGGGAGGGGGCGTCATTTTTATAGTTGGCTTGAGTTTGAGCAGATTGCAATCCTTTTAACATTTCCTGATTAACTAATAAAGTCAATTGAAACTCTCCTCAATCACCGACAATGACTCAGAGATTTTTGGAGGATTCCAGACACTAGATAATTGCTCATCTGAATTTTAATTATTGGGAAATTACCTCACGTTGAATGCAATGGAATTGTTGAATATACAAATTAGGTGCAGGAGTAGGGCACAAGAGCAGGACTGAGGTACTGAAAGTTCAATGAGATCAACGCTGGTGGGAGTATTTCACAGTCCCATTTATATGACAAAAAACACAGTTAATGTTTCAGGCCTGGTGACCCTTCCTCAGAACTTCTTTGATATTAGAATGTTAACTCTGATTTTTCTTCACAGATGCTGCCAGACCTGCTGAGTTTTTCCGGTAACTTCTGGTTTTGTAGATTTTCATTATACCTTAGGACTTAGCCTTACATTAAGGATTTTGGGGGTCTTTTTGAGATCCGTAGCCTCTGTCCATATTTAACATGACCATAAATGTTGACAGCAGAGTGGCATTCAGGGTTGGAATTCCAAATAGTCATTAACAAAAGGGCAATGTGTCTTTGGAATCTGATCTGCATAATGAAGTCAAACCACAAAATGCAGGAATGATCCAACCTTACAGTTAAGGCACAGGGAGAGGCGATTCAATCACTTGAGTTGATGATGTTTGACTCTATGCAACAATCTAGTCAGTCACATTTATCCAAACTATCCCCATAGTCCTGCAACTTTATTTCCTTCAACAACCCAAATCCATTTGAAGTATTAATTGGTGAGGTTGGTTGAACCAAAAATTTCAAATGGGAAAAAAATTTTTTTTACAGAAAAGAGAAACACATAATCCTTTTCATTGCGGAGGCGACTGGTAAAGTGTTATATTTAGCAATGCCTTCAAATCTGACAATCCACACCACCCATGTGCAGCACCTTATGTATGTGGGTGCTCTCAAGTAAGCTTCATTCACACATGTATCAGGTGCTCAAGTATTAAATTATGTGAGTTTCAAAGAAGTGAGTAAGCTGATTGATCAATTTTGCAGGGTCTTGCTCAGTGCTGATTGAAAGCAATTGAAAGTGGAGTTTAATTCATATTTAGAGATAATAGGAAATACAGATGCTGGAGAATCTGAAATAACAAGGTGTAGAGCTGGATGAACACAGCACAGCATTTCTGATGAAGGGTCCAGTTCCAAAACGTCAGCTTTCCTGCTCCTAAGATGCTGCTTGGCCTGCTGTGTTCACCCAGCTCTATACCTTGTTCTCTTTAATTCATATTTAATTAATTTAATAGACAGTAAAAGATTTGTTTCAGTGACAAAGGTCCCAGGCAAGTAATGTGGGAAATTTTCAGAACTCGTCAATTGAAGCTCTGAATTCCCTTTCAGTTTGTTATTCATTGAATTTAATACCAAATGCTACAATACACATTGTTTTGTCAGTCATCAGATTCAATTCTCAATGAATAGACTGCTACTTCAATGGAACAACTTATGACTTATTGACCTGCCTCATTCATTTTTAAAAGGAATTGCCACGTGTTCTGATTCCACTTGGAAAGAAAAACAACTTATTTAAGCTTGCATTTCATTCACAATAACTCATACGATCAATTTTTCTTCTTATGTTTTATCCATGAAAGGTTTTGCTCTGTGCTGGGATTCATGCAAGGAGAGCCAGGGATTCTCCGAGGCATCGTAGGAAGAGCAGATTGGCTTTTGTGAGCTCTCACAGTGAATGGTAGAAAGTCATTTGATTATAGAGATCCACAATTTGTCTCAATGCTGTTGTGACTTAAATTTACAAATCTGTTCACTTCCAAAAGAATTACTTCATGGAAAGAATGAGCAAAAATCCAGTCAGGATTTGTCAGAAAAAAAAGAACAAGAGCTTGAAATCTCTGACCATATTAAAGGGCTACACAAATACACATACACACAATTGCACACACACACATACTCTCTTTCATCAGGAACTGGAAACTGAGCTCTTAAGAACCAGGTGATTTGCACTGAAAGTAAACTAAATCTTCAATCAATAAAAAAAATCTCTTGTGGATAGTTCTAATGTTACTTTTTTTATGAACTTGGTGAACTTCTGTGGTTTTCTTTTGTATTTGGTCTTTTCAGGTTCAGGGTTAGCAAAAAATCCGCTGTTTGGAGGGCATTTTTATGAATTCTGCATTTTATGAATGTGCTGACAAAGGGACAAAATTGTCAATGGCTGAAGAAAGTAGGTATAGGTCTCATTTTGGGCATTAAACAGGCCCCCCAATGATAAAATTACCTTTAACTTAGCTCAACATTGAGGCGGAGGCAAGGTTTAAGAATAATTTGGAATGCAGCTGTAACCCTCACTTGTCAGTATTGGCACATTAAAACAGAGCTTGGTAGTTAGATTCATAGAACAGTACAGCACAGAACAGGGCCTTCAGCCCACGATGTGCCAACCGTTGATCCTCATGTATGCACCCTCAAATTTCTGTGACCATATGCATGTCCAGCAGTCTCTTAAATATCTCCAATGACCTTGCTTCCACAACTGCTGCTGGCAACGTATTCCATGCTCTCACAACTCTGTGTAAAGAACCCGCCTCTGACATCCTCTCTATACTTTCCTCCAACCAGCTTAAAACTATGACCCCTTGTGTTAGCCATTTCTGCCCTGGGAAATAGTCTCTGGCTATCAACTCTATCTATGCCTCTCATTATCTTGTATACCTCAATTAGGTCCGCTCTCCTCCTCCTTTTCTCCAATGAAAAAAGTCCGAGCTCAGTCAACCTCTCTTCATAAGATAAGCCCTCCAGTCCAGGCAGCATCCTGGTAAATCTCCTCTGGACCGTCTCCAAAGCATCCACATCTTTCCTATAATAGGGCGACCAGAATTGGACGCAGCACTCCAAGTGCGGTCCAACCAAAGTCCTATAGAGCTGCAACAAGATCTCACGACTCTTAAACTCAATCCCCCTGCTAATGAAAGCCAAAACACCACATGCCTTCTTAACAACCCCGTCCACTTGGGTGGCCATTTTAAGGGATCTATGTATCTGCACATCAAGATCCCTCTGTTCCTCCACATTGCCAAGAATCCTATCCTTAATCCTGAACTCAGCTTTCAAATTCGACCTTCCAAAATGCATCACCTTGCATTTATCCAGGTTGAACGCCATCTGCCACCTCTCAGCCCATCTCTGCATCCTGTCAATGTCCCGCTGCAGCCTACAATAGCCCTCTATACTGTCAACGGCACCTTCAACCTTCATGTCGTCTGCAAACTTGCTGACCCATCCTTCAATCCCCTCATCCAAGTCATTAATAAAAATTACAAACAGTAGAGGCCCAAGGACAGAGCCCTGTGGAACACCATTCACCACTGACTTCCAGGCAGAATATTTTCCTTCTACTACCACTCACTGTCTTCTGTTGGCCAGCCAATTCTGTATCCAGACAGCTAAGTTCCCCTGTATCCCACTCCTCCTGACCTTCTGAATGAGCCTATCATGGGGAACCTTATCAAATGCCTTGCTGAAGTCCATATACACCACATCCACAGCTAGACCCTCATCAACTTTTCTAGTCACATCCTCAAAGAACTCAATTAGGTTTGTGAGGCATGACCTGCCCCTGTCAAAGCCGTGTTGACTGCATTTAATCAAGCCATGCTCTTCCAGATGGTCATAAATCCTATCCCTCAGAATCCTTTCTAACACCTTGCAGATGACAGACGTGAGACTTACTGGTCTGTAATTGCCGGGGATTTCCCTATTTCCTTTCTTGAAGAGAGGAATTACATTTGCCTCTCTCCAGTCCTCAGGTACGACTCCAGTGGAGAGCGAGGATGCTAAGATCTTCGCAAGTGGCGAAGCAATTGCGTTTCTCGCTTCCCAAAGCAGCCGAGGAAAAATCTGGTCCGGTCCTGGTGACTTGTCAATCTTAATGTTTGACAAAATTTTCAGCACATCAACTTCCTCTATCTCTATCCATTCCAGCATGCACACTTGCTCTTCAAAGGTTTCATTCACTACAAAGTTTGTTTCTTTCGTAAAGACAGAAGCAAAAAACTCATTTAGGGCTTCCCCTACCTCCTCAGACTCCACACATAAGTTCCCTATGCTATCCCTGATCGGCCCTACTCTTTCTTTGACCATTCTCTTATTCCTCACATAAGTGTAAAATGCCTTTGTGTTCTCCCTAATCCGTTCTGCCAAGCCTTTCTCGTGCCCCCTCCTGGCTCTCCTCAGACCATTTTTGAGCTCCTTCCTTGCCTGCCTGTAATCCTCTAGAGCTGAGCTTGACCCTAGCTTCCTCCACCTTATGTAAGCTATCTTCTTCCTTTTGACGAGAAGCTCCACCGCTCTCCTCATCCAAGGTTCCTTTATCTTACCCCTTCTTGCCTGTCTCAGAGGGACATATTTATTCATCACTCGCAACAACTGTTCCTTAAACAGTCTCCTCTAGGATCTATGTTAATCAATGTGACTGGAACCATAGATCAGAGACAATAGATTCTGCAGCAAGTAACTCACGTTGGATTTCTCAAAATCTGTCCACTACCTATAAACTACAGATCCGGGTGTCAATGAAATACTCTTCACTCAGCTGAATGAGTGCGACTCCAACAACACGATCGATAAACGACAGCAATGCAGGCAAAACATTCCATCGATTGATCCTCCTTCTTACATAAGGATATAGGAAAACAAGTAGGCCATTCAACTCTTCAAACATTTTCTACCATCTAATGAGATTATAACTTAATGGTGGCCTACCTCCATATTGCCTTTGGTCTATATCCCTCAATGCTTAAGTAGTTTTTTCTTTTGCTTGAACTGAAAATTTACAATTAACAATGGATCTAGTATTGACTGCTGTTTGAGATGGGATGTTACAACGAGACAGTGCACCAATTCATCAAACTCCTTCCACAGTACCTGATAATTGTGTGATCCCTACCACCCAGAAATAAATAAAGACCAGCTCCAGAATCTGCATGTTCCCTGTCAAAATCAGCAGAATCCTGATGTGGAACTGTATGACTGTTAGTTCATTTCCACTGAGTAAAAGCAATTAATGTCCTGTCCTCAGTAGTTCAATTCATATATTCATACCACATGCATTGCAGCTGTTCAACAGGCCAATTCTCCACCACCTTCTTAACAGCAATTCTGGATGGATAACAAATGCAGCCCAAGAAAGCAACATCAATAACATGGTCGTGAATTTTAAAAATTATAATGACATTATTTATGGATTATAACAAATCTCAGACTTCATGACATCTCAAATCCATTCTCCCTCTCTCCCCACTGCTTTGATGTGCAATCATGCTTGTGGTTTACAAAGAACAGCAACTAATTTGAAACAATTCACTTGTAAAAACAGAACAGAAATCTAGTTTTGTGCAAAACTGACGCAAAACAGATAGTAGCGGATAGCGAAGGGGACTGTTGGAGGATGCAGAATACAGATAGATTGGAGAGTTAGTTGGAGAAATGGCAGATGGGGTTCATTCCAGGCAAATGAGAGGTGATGCATTCTGGAAGATCCAATTCAAGAGCAAACTATACGGTAAATGGAAAAGCCCTGGGGAAAGCTGATGCAAAGAGAGATCTGGGTGTTCAGGTCCATTGTACCCTGAATGTAGCAAAGCAGGTCAATAGAGTGGTCAAGAAGGCATACGGCATGCTTTCATTCATAGGATGGGGTATTGAGTACTACAGTTGCCAGGTCACGTTACAGTTGTGTAAAACACCGATTCAACCACATCTGGAACACCGCATACAGCTCTGGGTGCCACATTGCCAAAAGGATGTGGATGCTTTGCAGAGGGTGCAGAGGAGGTTCAATAGACAATAGACAATATTTGGCCCTTCGAGCCAGCACCACCATTCATTATGATCATGGCTGATCATCCACAATCAGTGTCCTGCTTCTGCCTTAACTCCATAACCCTTGATTCCACGGTCTCTAAGAGCTCTATCCATCTCTTTCTTATAGGTATCCAGAGACTTGGCCTCCTCTGCCTTCTGGGCAGAGCATTCCATATATCCACCACTCTCTGGGTGAAGAACTTTTTCCTCAACTCTGTTCTAAATGGCCTACCCCTTATTTTAAAACTGTGTCCTCTGGTTCTGGACTCACCTATCAGCGGAAACATGTTTCCTCCCTCCAGAGTGTCCAATCCCTTAACAATCTTATATGTCTCAAATGAGATCATCTCTCATCCTTCTAAACTCAAGTGCGTACAAGCCCAGTCGCTCCAATCTTTCAACATATGATAGTCCCGCCACTGTGGGAATTGACCTCGTGAACCTACGCTGCACTCCCTCAATAGCATGAATGTCCTTCCTCAAATCTGGAGATTAAAACTGCACATAATACTCCAGGGCCGGTCTCACCAGGGCCCTGTACAGCTGCAGAAGGACCTTTTTGCACCTATACTCAATTCCTCTTGTTATGAAGGCCAGCATGCTATTAGATTTCTTCACTGCCTGCTGTACCTGCATGCTTGCTTTCATTGACTGATGTACAAGAACATCTCGATCTCGTTGTACTTCCTTTTTACCTAACTTGACTCCATTGAGATAGTAATCTGCCTCCCTGTTCTTGCCACCAAAGTGGACAACCACACATTTATTAAAATTAAACTGCATCTGCCATTCATCAGTCCACTCACCTAGCCTGTCCAAGTCACCCTGTATTCTCATAACCAGGATGTTGCCTGATATGGAGGGCGCTAGCTTTGAAGAAAGGTTGGGTAGATTATGATTATTTACATTAGAAAGACAGAGGTTGAGGGGGGACCTGATTGAGGTCTACAAAATCATGAGAGGTATAGACTTGGTGGATAGCAAGAAGCTTTTTCTCTAGAATGGGGGGCTCAATTAATGGGGTCACGATTTCAAGGTGAGAGGGGAAAAGTTTAAGAGAGATATTCTTTCCGCAAAGGGTGATGGGTGCTGGGAACACGTTGCCAGTGGAGGTGGTAGAGGCGGGCACAAAAGCATCATTTAAGATGTATCTGGACAGATACATGAATGGGCAGGGAGCAGAGGGATACAGAACCTTGGAAAATAGGTGATAGGTTTAGACAGAGGATCTGGATTGGTGCAGGCCTGGAGGACCGAAGGGTCTGTTCCTGTGCTTTGTTCCCACCCAAGGGAAGATATCCTTGTCATACAGAAAAAAAGGTTCAACAGATCCCAAGTTCACATCCAGGGATGGCAAGTTTATCTCAAAAGGAGAGATATGAAGTGTCTAATTCTATAATCTCTAAATTTTAGAAGAATGAGGTGACCTAATTGAAACTTACATATTTTAGAGGGCTTGATAGGGTAGATTCAAAAAGACCATTTCACAGGCTTGGGTCCTCACTTGGGCTCATAGTCCCAAATGGCCTATCGCTTTTGCTGATAAGGAGATAAATAAGAATTTCTTCACTCAGCGGGTGGTGAGTCTTTGAAATTCTCTGTCCCCGAGAACTGTGGTGGTTCTGTCACTGAGCCTGTTCAAGACAGAGATTGACAGATTCCTTTCAACACAGCAAGGCAGGCAAACATGCAGGAAAATGGCATTGGCATTTCTGAGAAGATCTGTCGCTCGGGTTGTGGATGAGGTTGTCGACAAGGTAGATTTGGATAGCAAGAAGCTTTTTCCCAGAGTGGGGGACTCAATTACTAGGGGTCATGAGTTCAAAGTGACAGGAGGATAGTTTCAGGGAGAGATGCGTGGAAAGTTCTTTACGTAGAGGGTGGTGGGTGCCTGGAACGCGTTGCCAGCAGAGGTGGTTGATGCAGACACGTTAGCATCTTTTAAGATATATCTGGACAGTTACATGGATGGGTGGGGAGCAAATGGACACAGACCCTTAGAAAATAGATGACAGGTTAGACAGAGGATCTCGATCGGCGCAGGCTTGGAGGGCTGAAGGGCCTGCTCCTGTGCTGTAATTTTCTTTGTTTTTTGTTTTGTTTTGAGGCTGTAGACTTGCTGGCTCAGCCAGTGTATCTGGGTGCAGATGTTTCGTCACCCTGCTAGGTAACATCATTAGTGCGCCTCCAGCGAAGCATTGGTGTTCTGTGCCGTTTGTTATTTATAGTTATTGTGTGTATTATGGCAATTACCTGGTCCCTGGATTTTGAACACCCATTTCATTTTACTATTTATTTGACGGATGTACTAATTTTACATGCCAACTCCCAGCATTCTGGGGTCCAAAGCGCACATCTGTCCAAATTATCCATTCGAAATGTCATATAGGGTTTCTAAGAGCCAGGGATCACAATATCCTAGGGATTCTGAAGAGATCATCATGGTGTAATGCTTCATTTTTTTTATCTCCTATTTGGTTTCTTCTACTTTATTTTGATTCTCAAAGATTTAGGTGAAGTACATGATTCACACAACAGTTATACCAGAAAGAGAAATGCTTAATTCTGATTATTACTGCTACGAAAATCATGTAGAAGCACTGGGAAATTTTGTGAAATAAATTTCATGGTATTACCAGTACTTAACTTTCATTGCTATTTGAAAATGTGAAAAGATTGGAGCTCTTTATTCTGAAAACGTTTGGATGAGACCTAATGGGAGTAATTAAAATTATGAATAAATTTGTTAGGATAGATTTGTTGAACAATCCAAAACTCATGGCAAAAAGAAATGAGGTAATTATTAATGTATCCAATGGAATGCTAATTAAATGTGAATTATATTATTAGGGAGAGAGTTTGAGCAAAATAAGATGGATGCTTTCCAAAGGAAACAAGAAAAAATGGGATTAGAAATGTAGGAAATGGATATCTCCTTGTGCCTTTTTTTATCAAAAGAACTCATAGCATATTGGATGTGTCATTTGTATGAGCTGTTGGTGATTGAAGGATTAATTCTAAATGCATGCTAAAGCCATATGGCTGTGTAGTTTGAGACAAGTCAAACTCACACTGTAGCACAAATTGACATGTGTGAATAGCAAAAAGGAAGTAGGACAGATGTCCAAACCATGTTGAGCAATGGCACTCAAATCTTGAAAAAATATATAACAATGTGCCTTGGAGCTTTAACAAAATGAGGGAAATGGTTATTAAATCCAGCAAATGGTTATACAGGAAAAAATTAATGGTAGGCTGTTTAGGTATTGTAGCTTTCTGGTTCATGGTTCCATGTCCAAATGGAATAACAACATCATAGCATGACGGCAACGTCAGAACACAGCAAAACTCTTGGCTTCAGAGGATAAAAATGATCGAGAGAATTTTCAATGGGCGATATAGTAAACAATGGAAGAAATTCCAAGCTTTTTGTAGCCTTGAGAATAAAGGAAGGAAGAATTACCTGAATTACAAAGTAGATAGTCTTATTTTGTTCTGTATGAATCATCCTTATACCACTATGTTAAATACCTCCTCATATGGTCTCCAAATATTTTTAAAGAAAGTTATGGTGAAAAGTTGTGATGACTGGAATGGGAGAAAACTGATGTGGACCATAAAAACCAATACAAACTAGTTGGGTCAAAAGGCTTGTTTCATTGCTAAGCATTCAACATTAACTGGTTATTATGTAACAGTCTTAAAGTAGAATAATAGTCAAACATTTTGTCAAAGAAAAATCATGACACTGAAATGGGGGAATGAAAGAAGATGAGATCACACTTAAAAAAAGAGCTTCTATAGGTATCAGAGGTATAGTTGGAATTCCAGAATTTAAAGATTGGATGACTGTAAGTAAGAAAATTAATGTTTGAACAAAGGGAGGAATGTTTGCATGACAGCAGAAGAAAGGAATGGAAATTTGGGGTTTTGTGGTTGTAAAAGATAACAGAAATTGATAGGAGCAACGCCATGACAGAATATGAATACAGGAATGAGAACTTCAACATGGGAATATTGGATACCGACAAAACAACAAACAGAGAAGTGTGGGTGATTTAGACTTGCTGCAGAGTAGAATGCAAGAAGCATGGCTTTGCTTAGCTGGCGATAATGGACCAATTTGGGATCTTGGCCATGACATATTTGAGATAACAAAAGTGTTATAAAATATTCATTGAGATTTCAACAGCATCTGGACTGAAATCAGTGTGAAGCTGTTAAAAAGGTTAAAGTTGGGAGTCTTTAAGTTGGAAAGAATATCAGGTCACAAACACATGCTAAAGCTGGAAATTCTACTCAAGACAGAAAGAAGGATTCGATCCATCGTAAGGTTACAGCGCTCATAGCAGAGTGTTTCTCATGTTTCACCAAAGGCATTTACATTTTAGCCAGTCTGGATTCTGGAAGAGAGTAAAAAGGGACAGCGTAAGAGCTTGGTGCTGTCACTAGTCTTCGGGTTCACGAGTCCCTGCGATTGATATATGCTTCTAACAGAGTGAGAACAGGTGGGGCCATTGAGCTAAAAAATCAGGTGTTCCTAGTGAATAAAAGATCTGAATTCATGAAGTGAAGTGAGAATAGTTTTACTTGAACGAGTGTGGCAGCAAGGACCCCTAATGAATAGGAACAAAAGGATAACTCTTCACTGTTTGCAGTCATATGTAGCACAAAAGATGTTGGTGAAATATTTTGTGTCCACTGCATTGCTACAGTTTCTCAGTATTCTGGGTCTGATCATCTCCAGCTGCATCAATGACCTACCTTCCATCATAAGATCAGAAATAGAAAAGTGTTGGTTAACTATTCCACCCACAATGTTCAGCACCTTTTGCAACACCTCAGATGATGAAACGTCTATGTTCATCTACAACAAAATCTGGACATCATTCAGTGGCAACTGGTACTAAATTAGAAAAGTGTCCGACAATGATGACCTCCAAGTGGGAATCTAGCTTTCTTCCCTTGACATTCAACTGTATTAACTACACATCAAATCCTGGGAATTATCACTGAACAGAAACTTAATTGGACTAGTTATATAGTGTGTAAATATATATAATATACATTATATCATCTTTAGAATTTGAATTATTTTTAAAAGACAGGTGAATTTTGCTAACTGCTGTGAATGCTTTCTTTTTCAAAGAATTCACAAAGTCATTCTGGAACAGCGACCTAAATCCAGAAATGTGCAAAGCATGAGACTACAGACCCCTGTGCTGTTATGCAAAGAGATTTTGAGTTTATGACAGTCGGTATAAACATTTAAGGCCATCAACATTGTTTTAAGTTAAGTTCAGTTCAGTTCAGAAAACAGCGCAGTTGTGTTCAGAGATGGTAGGAACTGCAGATGCTGGAGAATCTGCGGTAACAAGGTGTAGGATTTCTGAAGAAGGGTCGAGGCCCGAAACGTCAGCCTTCCTGCTCCTCTGATGCTGTTTGGTCTGCTGTGTTCATCCAGCCCTACACCTTGTTAACTCAGTTATGTTCAGAAGCAATTTTTTTGTTTTTTCTCTTTGCACGGGTTTATGGAAGTCAGTTGTCTTGGCAAAACTGTCTAGTTTGTGCAGCCTTCTGACCAGGAGAGTCAGATTGAAATTTGCAAGTTATTGGAACTGAGAAAGACTCGGCTCTCAGCTTTGTTAACAGACTCGAAAAGAAATTGTCTCCACAATTGGCCATAGGAAAGAATTTGGGAGGAGTCAGTTAAGTAGAAACCTGATGAGTTGAGATAGGGTTTTAAGTTATTTAACTTTAGCCTCTGCGATGAATGGTGTTGGAAAACATTGCATTTTGCTTTGATGTTTGTATTGAGCTCTCAAACTACTGTGTATAAGTTGAGAGATTTTCATTAATTTTCTTTCATTTGTGTAGTAAAACCTAAATTCTGCTAAAGAACACCACAATGACTACCCATCATATTTTTGTTAAATACAATGTAGCACACTGGGTTTTATTCTGGGATCTAATTTGTCCAACAGTGACATCAGTTGGGATCAAAACAATATATTTACTGTGGCTACAAGAACAGGTCAGGGACTATGAACTCTGTCGAGAATAACTCACCTCGTGTTTCCCTAAAACCTGTTCACCAATGCATTGCAGAGATCAGGAATGTCATTTACTATTCTCTGCTTCTCTAGTTAAGTGCAGCTCCAGTGACACTTAAAAAGTTTAACAAGTCCAGGGCAAAGCATGACTTAATTGGTAACACACCTACCTTTTTTAAACATTCAGTCTATCCATTGTGGAAGCACAATGGCATCAGTGTGCACCATATGCAAAGTACACAATAGCAACTCACCAAGGTTCCTGTATGAACATCTCCCAAATGTACCACCGAGAAGAACTATGGCAAAAGAGATTTGAGAACACCATCGCACGCAAGTAAGCAGACCCCTACCCCCATCATCTTGGAACTCCATCTTACACAGTATAATATGTACATCCATACTGATTCAAGGCAGTGGTTCAAAACCACTTTCTTGAGGGCAACTAGAAATAATCAATAAATATTGGCATAATCAGTGACATCCACATCTGATGGAAAAAAAAACTCATTTAATGTTGACTGATTGTGAGATGTTTGTTCAGCTTAGTGATGTGGGATATTTTGTGACAATATTCAACCACAGTGCAGTAAGGAGCTGGGTTTCTAATGTGTCAGAAACCCCTATAACTAAACAGAGCTAAGAGCAGCTGACTGTTGCAAATCAACATGTTGTTTTTTAAAAAAGAAATACTCCTTCTGGTCCAAGGGCATTAGAATTGCTTTCCCACAGCCTCTTAAAGCGAGCCATCTGCCAACTCCAGCATTCCATCAATGAATTTGTCATCCCTTTGTCGTTCTGTTTACTTCATGATCAACTGCACCAACTGCTTTATTCCAATGCTAATCTCAGCCACTTCCCTTCCTGATTGCTGGGCTCTTCTCCTTCCCAACCCTGCAACCAAATCTAGTTTCCACATTATAATAAAAATGTGAAATTAACATGGTTAGATCAAAGGAACTGAAGAAACCTGAGGGAAGCATTGCTTGGTGAACAAGGAGAAAGAGACGAGGAATACTATTTACGAATTTTTGAAATAAAGATCTTGAAAAGTTCCTTGTATTTGTTGGTGGCTTTATGTAACTTAAGCCATATTTCAGGTGAAAATCTGATCCATTTTATCTAGGCACTGAGCATACAGATATCAAGGGTCATGAGAACTGCTGATGCTGGAGAATTTTCGATAACAAGGTTTAGAGCTGGATGAGCACAGCAGGCCAAGCAGCATCAGAGGAGCAGGACAGCTGACATTTCAGGTCTGGACCCTTCACTATGATTTCTGAAGAAGGGTCCTGACCCGAAATGTCAACTTTCCTGCTCCTCTGATGCTGCTTGGCCTGCTGTACGTATTCAGCTCTGCACCTTGTTATCATACATTTATCAATTCTGTTTTTAATGCCCATGGCTTGATTGTTACCAGATTGGCAGGGACTTAGGACCTTAAATGGCAGGGAAGCAAGTGCTAGCCTGGAAGGAGATATGGTAATCAGAAATAGCAAGTTGAAGAGACAAGTCAGTTTGGAATAAGACAGAGAACAAGGAATGCCTGTTAGATTAAAGTGCATCGATTTCAATGCAAGAGGTCTGACAGGTGAGGCCAATGAACTCGGCATGGATAGGTCCGTGGGATTGGGATATTGTAGCCATTACAGAAACATGGCTAAGGAAAGGGCAGGACTGGCACATTAATGTTCCAGGGTACAAGTGCATTAGGTGAGACAGAGGTGGAGGAAAGAGGGGAGGGGGACTTGCATTTTTGATTAAGGGGAGTATCACAGCGATAGTCAGAGATGAAATAACTTGAGGGATCATTCAGTGAGGCTGTGTGGATGGAGCTAAGAAATAATAAGGGGATGGTGACATTATTGGGGTTGTACAAGAGGTACCAAATAGTCAATAGGAATTAGAGGAACAAGTATGCAGGCAGACTTGGGAGACTTGCTGGAGAAACAGGTTGTATAAGTGGGGAATTTTCATTTTTCTGTAACAGACTAGGACTGCCATCGTGTTAAGGGCTTAGATGGGGTGGAATTTGTTAAGTGTGTTCAGGAAAGTTTCCCTAAGCATACAGAGGGTCCTACTCGGGAAGGTGACTGAGGTGACATTGGGGTGCACTTTGGGACAGTGACCATAGTTCTATTAATTTTAAAATAGTTATGGAAAAGGACAAAACTGGTCCACAAGTTCAAGGTCTAAACTGAGGCGAGATTAATTTGATGGAATTAGACAGGAACTTGATTGGAGCAGGTTTTTTTTGCAGGCAAATGGTCCTCTGGCAAGTGGGATGCCTTTAAAAGTGTGATAGCTAGAGTTTAAGATCTTTATGTTCCTGTGAGGGTGAAGGGCAAGGTTGGCAGGTGTAAGGAACCCTGGATGACAAGTGATATGGAGGCTTTGACCAAAGAAAAGAAGGAGGCATGGCTCAGGAGCAAGCAGCTGGGGTTGAGGGAATCTTTGGAGGTGTAGAAGGGATAGAGGAGTTTACAGAAGAAGGAAATCAGGAGGGCAAAAAAGGGGACATGAGATAGATCTGGCAGAGAAGATTAGGGTGAATCCAAAAAGATTCTTCAGGTCTGTTAAAGGAAAAGGAATAACTAGATAGGCAATTGGACCACTCAAGGATCAAAGTGTATATGTATATATGTGGGAACCCAAGAGATGGGCAAGGTCCTCAATGAATACTTCTCCTTTGTGTTTACTGTGGAGAAAGACATGAAGACTTAGGAACTTGGCGAAGTTACTGATGACGCCTTGGGGACAGTACTTACCACGTTACAGGAGGTGTTGGAAGTATTAGAAAGTACAAATAAATCTCCTGGTCCTGACCAGATATATCCAAGAACCCCACAGAATGCTATGGAAGAAATTATGGGGGCCCTGGCACATATATTTGCATCATTGTTAGCCACAGGTGAAATCCTGGAAGACTGGAGGATAGCAAATGTTGTGTTCTTACTCAAGAAGGGTTGTAAAGAAAAACCCGAGAATAATAGAAATGTTAGCTTAACATCTGTGGTAGGTAAATTACTTCAAAAGATTCTGAGGGATAAGATAAACATGCATTTGGAAAGTCAGGGTCTGATGAGGAGTAGTAACATGGCTTTGTGTGTGGGAGATCATGCCGCACAAATTTGTTAGACTTCCTTGATGAAGTGACCAGAAAGATTGGTGAGGGCAGGGCAGTAGACATGGTCTGTATGGATTTCAGTGAGGCCTTTGATGAGGTTCCACATGGTAGACTGCTCTGGAAGCACTGATCATATCGAATCCAGTTAGAGCTGGCAAATTAGATACACAATTGGCTTGATGGTAGGAAGCATAGGGTAATACTGGAAGGATGCTTGACTGGCTGGAGGCCTGTGACTCATAGTGTGCTGCAGGGGTCAGTGCTGGGCCCATTGCTATTTGTTATCTGTATGAATGATTTGGATGACAATGTACAAAACATGATTTGTAATTTTGCAGATGACTCTAAAATAGGTGGTATAGCGGGCAGTGAGGAAGGTTATCAGAAATTGCAGCAGGATCTTGATCAGCTGGGGAAATGGGCTGGGAAATGGCAAATGGAGTTTAATATAGATAAATGTGAGGTGTTGCATTTTTGAAAGTCAAATCCAGGTAGGAGTTTCCTAGTGAGTGGTAGGGCCTTAAGGAGTGCAGTGGAAAAGAGGACCTTGAAATTCAGGTGTGTGGTTCTCTGAAAGTGGAGTCACAGGTAGACAGGACATTAGAACATAGAACATAGAACAGTACAGCACAGAACAGGCCCTTCAGCCCACGATGTTGTGCCGACCATTGATCCTCATGTATGCACCCTCAAATTTCTGTAACCATATGCATGTCTAGCAGTCTCTTAAATGTCCCCAATGACCTTGCTTCCACAACTGCTGCTGGCAATGCATTCCATGCTCTCGCAACTCTCTGTGTAAAGAACCTGCCTCTGATATCCCCTCTGTACTTTCCTCCAACCAGCTTAAAACTATGACCCCTCGTGTTAGCCATTTCTGCCCTGGGAAATAGTCTCTGGCTATCAACTCTATCTATGCCTCTTATTATCTTGTATACCTCAATTAGGTCCCCTCTCCTCCTCCTCTTCTCCAATGAAAAAAGTCCGAGCTCAGTCAACCTCTCTTCATAAGATAAGCCCTCCAGTCCAGGCAGCATCCTGGGAAACCTCCTCTGAACCCTCTCCAAAGCATCCACATCTTTCCTATAATAGGGCCACCAGAACTGGACGCAGTACATTGAAGAAGGCTTTTGGCACACTGGACTTCATCAGTAGGGGGACTGAGTACAGAAGTTGGGAAGTTGTGATGCAGTTGTACATGATGTTGGTTAGGCTGTACTTGGAGTAATTTGTTCAGTTTTGGTTACCTTGCTACAGGAGTGATGTTATTAAACTGGAAAAAGTACAGAAGAAATTCACAAGGATGTAGCTAGGACTCTAGGCAGAGGTTGGACAAGCTAGGACTTTTTTTTTAAAGTGTAGGAGGCTGAGGGGGGATCTTATAGAAGAGTATAAGATTATGCGAGGCACGGATAGGATGAATGCACTCAGTCTTTTTCCCAGGGTTGGGGAATCGAGGACGAGAGGGCATCAGTTTAAGGCAAGAGGAGACAGAATACATGGGAACATGAGGGGCAATTTCTTTACATTGAAGGTGGTATGTATATGGAACGAGCTGCCAGCAGAAGGGGTTGAGGCGGGCACATTAACAACATTTAAAAGTTATTTGGGCAAATACATGGATTGGAAAGGTTTAGAAGGATATGGGCCAAATGCAGGGACATGGGGTGAGCATGGATGGACATTTTGACTGACAGGGACCAGTTTAGGCCAAAGGGCCTGTCTCCATGCTGTAGGGCTCTATGACATTGTGACTCTATGTTGTACATTGGAGCTGTAATATACTTTTACATATCACACAAATTTCATTAACTCTTTCATAATTGCCATACTGTGAAGTTTGATTTTACTTGGAGACAGGAAATTGAATTTTGACTTAATTGAGATGTTTAAATGACAGTATAATTCAATTCTGCCATCAAAGGAAACCTATAATTTCTGATCCTAAACAGGGGCCACAATCTTAAAATGAAAGCAAGGCCATTCAAAAAATGAAATTGAGAAGTACGTTAAAAAAAAGTTGCAGAAAACATTAAAGATCCAGCACTTCCTTCCTCAGGAAACAATGATGTGGTATAATTTGAAACCTTTAAACATAGACTGATAAATGTTTGTTCAATAAAAAATATTTGGAGAAACAGACCAAAAGTGGATTGACCAGACCTGAGTGAATGGCACAACTGGCCTTAGGTCCTAAAACTTAGGTATTTCCTATAAATATGTACGAAAAAATGCACGATAGCATAGTGCCAAGCTCATACTTTGCTGCATAATTAACAATTGTTTTGCATTTGTGTGCCATTCTATGATTTAATTAAGTTGAAGTTCAATAGCATTCAAAAATAGTAAAGAGAACTTCACACAATGCATTCCACAACAGATCCATAAAAGCATAAATCTGTAAGACTCACCAATCTTTATACAATCCTTTTTTTATGAAGTGGCTTCTAGTCAGACAAGTTACCAGCATATAGCATAATGAAAAATATAAACTACAGTGATATTTGGCAAATTTCTGGGGCATAGTACATCTTGATCCACTTGATTTCAATTACCTCATTGATGAAGATCCAGTGACTGTCAACAGCTGCCAAATTAGTGTCAACTGCCTGTGAAGGGGAAGCAATAATTCACAGGTTATATGATTTTCCCACAGTGATCTTACAATACATCATCAGGTTTATGTGTTTGATTGAATAAATCTCAATGTTAGAACTAATGAACAGGGAATTATTTTTGAACATGAAGTAAGTTCACAGCCTGTGGAACATTCAGTTTCTGACAATCAGCATTAGAAAGTTTCTACTGTCTGTTCTCACTGTAAGTTCCCAAAATACCAACCACTATCATTTTATATATAAACTAAGTTATAAGATTTATGGTTTACAATTTAACATACCAATAATATAATTTGCATTTTTGCTTAAATTAACATAACTTTGTTCAACAAACAAATATTATTTGATTACAATATGCTTCCTAGGTAATTTCAGTAGCTTTAGGTTTTTAATAAAATTGGTTTACAGAAATGTTTACTGAATAATAAACCACAAATTGCAGCAATCAATTGTAACCTTACAAAAAAGCACAACATTCCCCTTATTTGTGGGAAAGACCTTCATGATCTGAGAGGCTTCCCTGTGGAACAGTCTCGGACCAGAGGCATAGCCTCAGGTTAAAGCGTTGTACATTTAAACAAAAATGAAAAGGAATTTCTTCTCTCAGAGAGCAGTGACTCTGTGGAATTCTTTACTGCAGAGGCTGTAGAGGCTGGGCATTTCAGGAAATTCAAGGCTGAGATAGGCAGTAAGGGTATCAAGAGTTATAAGGAAAGTGGAGTCGAGGAATGCCAGAGCACACTCAACAGGCTCAATAGCCTTCTTCAGCTCTTATGCTTTACTGTATTATAATGACATACCATATAATCAAAGTATCCGATTAATCATTAGTATCCTTACATCTACATAAGATTTTGGACATACAGCTAATCAAATCCATCAGGAATGACATGGGTTTGTATGGTGCATATTTGTTTATTGCTAAAAACAGCAAGCATCCTTCAGCAGATTTTGCCACAAATGCTATATATGAAATGGTTATCAAGTGTTGTTGCAGGTTATTGTTTTTGATGTTGCTGCCTATTGCCAAGCCACTACAGAAACTGATTGTCATAATGGCAAGCCTGCCCACAGGTTCAATCACTATTTCCTTTGATCATAGTGCTTCCCAGGCACAAAATAAAATTTGGGTCTTTTTTGTCATACATGCTAACTTTGTGCATTCTACAGGCTCTGGCTCCCTCACCATACAGAAAATGTTGATTATTTATTCATTTTCCAGCCTGGAAACATACTTGTGCCCAAATACTGAATTCACTGCTGCTCAAAACACTTTGGAGATTTGTCTTTGAGAGGACTGCTGCATCCTGCATTTTGTTCTTTCATGAGACACCCAAAATAAGACACAAACAGCCAAGATAAAAGTTGTTGACGTTATACGACACATTTTCCAAGATATATATTTTTTTAAAAATCTATATTCGAGGTATTAGCACTTTACTCTTTTGGCCTGTTTAATTATTTAGAACTGATTTACACCAGACCCCAATTCTTCAAACTAAATGCAGTATGAATTACGTTGCAAAAGAAGCAATGGGTTTGATGATAGATGAAGAAGGTAGTCTTTTGAAAAATTAAAATTACTCTTAATTAATAATTGATCTTTCATCTTAATTTCACATCTTCATCATCTGTGATCAGCAATTGTAAAGAGAATCAACTGGGGAACATGTTAGAAGATCTGTTTAACTTAGGTTAACATTAATTGTCAGCTGGGAAACACAAGTTATCATGTGTGGTAATAGTGTATTGATTTTAAATTGATTAGTTCTGATGGTAAAATTGTGGATAGGGACACTTTATATGAACATTAAATTTGCTATGCTTGTATTTCACAGTGTGATTTCATGCTAGCTATTCTTTAGATAGAAAACACATTGAAACCATGGAAACATTGACATGTTAACACAGCAAGAAAAAGTGCCATAAAAACAAGCTTACTACACACACAGCAGTATTTAAAGACAAAAAATTGATTTTTTGTAGCGTTCCCTATAGACCAAGGTAATACAAAATATTTTTATTGGCTTTCACTTGTGTTCCTAGTTTGCAATACTTACCTATTCTGATAGGCAACACCTATGTTGGAAACCTGTTGTGGAGGTCACAGATGGTGATTTTAATAGCTCAAACTATAAGAGTCTGGAGTATGAATTGCATGAACTGCTAAAACATTCTTCTTTGACAATTACTCTTTCTTACTCTCTGTTTGACTTTGTCACTAGGTGGGAGGAAAATTAGTCAGTCCCCATGTGTGATGTCAAATCTGCATATTACGTTTGTACTTAGTCCCCATTCAGCACACCTCTTATATCATGGATAGATTATTTTCCACCTTGCAAAAGTCACGCAGGTTGCTCTTATAAATGTATTCAAAATGATCAAAGATTTTGATCAACTAGATAAAGAAGGAATATTTCCTTTTGCGCAAGAGAACATACATTGTGGGTGTCACTAAATCATGAGGACTCCAGCAGTTCAAGAAAACAGCTCACCATCACTTTCTACATGGCAACTAGGATAGAGATGCTCACAAATGCTGACTTTGCCAGTGATGTCCACTTCCTTTAAAGAAATTAAAAGAAAGACCTAGAATCCATCAACGTAAGTTAGTCACCAAAAAACTCAGTAGACAATTCACAAGTAAATTCACCTGACGAGTGATAAGAATGTGAAGGCACAATGTAGTTTAATTATTGAAGTGGAGGATATACATTCATTTAAGAGTAAATTAGAAAATGATTGCTACAATAGATTCAGATAAGGAACTATCCGTGAATGCTTGAGAGCAGTACAACATCTGCATGAGCTGCCTGGGTCAATTGCTCTATTTCCTTGGCACATATCCTACTATTTTGCATGTTTATAGTGTTTCCCTTTGCATTCCAATTTTACACTTCTCACCCTGTTAAGTTTTTTCAGCAGCCAATAATCACACTCTGTTTACTTTCTGGCATAAACCGATTTTCTCGGCTATTTCAGGATCCATAGCTGCTTTAAGTTAACATCTGAAGTGGTGGTGATAATGGGAACTGCAGATGCTGTAGAATCCAAGATAATAAAGTGTGGAGCTGGATGAACACAGCAGGCCAAGAGCATCTCAGGAGCACAAAAGCTGACCTTTCGGGCCTAGACCGTTCATCAGAGAGGATGAAAGGTCTAGGCCCAAAACGTCAGCTTTTGTGCTCCTGAGATGCTCCTTGGCCTGCTGTATTCATCCAGCTCCACACTTTGTTATCTGAAGTGGAGCAAAGCATTATAGGTGTGTCACTCAACTTTATCCTTACACGTATCATGACAGAATCTGGCACCACAGGCATGTTAAAGGGTAGGTTAGATAGGTCTGTACAGGGAGAATGCATCCAGTACTAGTGGGAAAAAATATGCATCAGGACTATCAGAGAACACAGAAATAGGTAACCTCAGGGTAAGTATGGATCCTGGTGCTGACACAAATGACATAGATGATGACTTAAACAGAACAGAAGAAAACTGCTTGATGGATACCAGGAATTTAAGCATGCACTGGGTTGTTTGTATTCAAAGCACCTCAAGGGCTTGAACCATTCTAAATGTGTCTTGTGGGGTATGGGAAGCTATCTACCTCCCAAGCTTCAGCCATGTGGAATTAGCTCATAGAAATGCCAAACAGGGAATGTAGAATTGAGGTCTGGTACCAGCACTTCACATAAGGTGGTTTGCAAATTTTCATTGCCAACTTTGATGAAAAGATTTTTGCTCTTATTTGTCTTCTGTCAATTTGCCTGATTTTCAAGGTGAGGTGAATTAAAGATAGTTAATGATTAGAGAGAATTATTGTTGTGCATGTCAAATCCTTGGTAAGATACAGGCAGAGACTATTGTTGCATTGTGTCAGAGCGATTGTTCAGGTTTTTTCAAATATGTTTTTCCTGAACGTCTAATTATCCAGGTGAGTTCAAAGGTTGACCCCTTTGAAGGGTAAATCTAGAGATCATGCAGCAAATGGCTAAGATCTTGGTGACACAAACTAAAGTTTACTGCAGGGCATTGTGGTGTGCATGGTACTGATGAAGGTGTAGTTTGGCTCTATGCCATCTTTCCTGACAGTAATCATGAGCAATATGCCCAGTGCACATTTCTTGTCCCCAACTGCTAAATTAACACTGATGGCTCAGTTGAAACAGACAATTTATTGAGTTTATAGGAGACAACATGATTTTAGCCATGAACTAAGATACAGATTTGCGGGCTGTGTTGTCTGTGATCATTGATTATTTGATTGAGTGGAATCTCTTGGAGCTTGGGCTTGACCTGGGTCTTGAGGCTGGGTATGGAGGAATGGAGAAATGCTCTTAATTATTTCTTATCCTTTCGGGAAGCCTACAACCATTGAAAAGACCCTGTCTGTCTTATCCTGCTTCAGTGACTCCTGGCTGTGGAGATAAAGTTGATTCTCCTAGATTAGATGGTAAATCTCTGATGCTGCACTGTACAGTGCACTGGGCTATATCACTAGTGTCATCTGTTGCAGTCTGGAAGGGCTTTGTGATATAGAACTTTGTAGCCAAAGTGACTTGACAGGCAGAAGGCTTGTTCATGTGCTCATTTGAGACATTAGTTATATTGCAACAGCACCCCATAGTTTTGTGACCAATTCCATTGGAAAGATGCCTGATAAACTGCTCCTCCATGAGTTTGAGGTATATCCCACTTCTGAAGATCTGAATGCTGTTGACATTCTGTAGCCTCCTTTCCTTTTCTGTCTTCTTGTAATAAAAAGTTCTGTTGGACATTTCTGGTTGGTGCTGCACTCATTATCTAGCAATTCAGATGGCAGACCCTGCTGAACATCGGTAACAGCAGCAGAAAGTGCAGAATTATGAACATTATAGTGCTGCTACGCTCTCAAAAGATATCCAAAATATTTTCAAATACTGTTATTTCAGTTAAAGTAATTAAGATATTAATTAAAAGTTAGGATCCTCTTCCACGATGTTTGTGAAGTCTGCTTCCAAATTGATCTGTCATGATTTACTTTTTTTGACTTCACAAAAGATGGCTCAGGAATTGGCAAATACCACTTTCCCAAATGGCTCTCCAGATCAGTGCATTTTTCCTCACTCTTATATTTTAATTGGTTTCTAATCAATTTAGTTGAGCATCCTCAATTTTTTTTTGAGTATAACAATTTGTGTTGCACCATGGTATTGAGAATTGGATCTCAATAGGTGAAGCAAGATTCAATTACAAGCTTTGTATGTCAATTCAGGATAGCTTATTTCTTGTTTCTTTATTCTATAAGTACCTGCTTCCCACATCAACATCATAACAGTAATATTAACATGACTTTGCAATAATTATTATCTAATATGCAGTAGTCTTATTTAAATAGTAAATTATTACAATCTCTCACAGTGAAATATGAATTATTATATCATTTTAAAATAATATTTATCAAACTCTACCATTAGTTTTAAGCTTTGCCAACTGTTTACCTGGTTTCATCATGTTTGAGGAACTGTTTGACTTATTGCCTTCAAATTTTAACGTGAGTGATCTTTCTTCTTGTTTTATGTGATGTTTTTGATTATTAGATATTCTGATACTGCAGAATTGGAAGCTTTTGTGCAATGATAATGAATTAGGGGAAAATGTCAGGTAGAAAATTGTGCTCAAAGTTAAAAGAAACTGGATTAAGCCCAGAGAATACAGTCTATGCTGAGTGCAGGGGTTTAGATATAACTGTTGGTGAGATAACAGACTGCAGCTCAATGCTGGACAAAAAGGACAACTAAAGCAGGAATAGGGTGAAGACAGTGGTGGGGAGGAAGGATTATAATTAAAATACCCTATAGCACTCCACAATCCACTTTAAAACCCAGTATTTTGACTATTCTTTGATCATCCTTCCTAATGGCTGAGTGTCCATATACTGATTGGATTTTTTTAATGCACTTTAAGCACTTTACTACATTAAAAGCAGTAGATAAATGATAGAAGTGGCTCTTGTGTATTCAACACAACTGAACATTAGAATCTTTAATAATTTGATGGGAACATAATCCATTTATATTAAGCAATTAAGGTGAACCAAGGCACAATGTTCTTGGTAAATGTAGAAGCAAATGCGAATAGTACTGTCAACATGCCACATGAATCAGAGTATTAGTTATTCACGTTAAAAATTGTAGCAATGTCAAGGGGGATGACAGTCACAAAGGATATTGTAGATTATTTTGGTAAGTTTTATTTCAGTGTTGTGGAAGGAATCTAATCAGAAAATAAATTAAATGGGCAAAAGTATGGCCAGATTTTGGCACAAAGCAGCGCAAAGTGCTTGACTGTAAGGATAGAGGTGGAGGAAGAGCTGGTAGAGAGGAATTAGGATTTTTATTTTTGTTTGAGGAGCAAGGTATCAAAGGGGATTTAAAGTAGAAGATAGTGCCTGAGGTAAAGCAATACGGAAGTCAGCTAGCATGGCTGCCAAGAAACAAAGTTAGTTTTTCAAAGGATTAGTAGGAAATTGATCAATGGAGTCAGGCATGAGTTTCCTGGATGAAATGAGTTTGGAGATGGGATAATTATAGCTGGAGAAACTAAAGAAGCAGGAAAGAGGTTTAGTTTATTGGGAACTGGAAAATTGGACAACAAAAAGTAAATGACTGCATAGTTGCTGATTCAATAGTTATAGTCATGGTGAGAACGCAAACCATGGGGTTCTCCTTGTCAAAGTTGAAAATAGTGGCATAAGGGAAGAAAAATTTTTAAAAGTGGTTCAATGTTTTAAAAGTAAGCCAAATCCTAAGTAGTGAGCAGGTTTGACAGGGCGATTATGCTTATATGATCAAGCCATTTGTGTCCATAAAATTTTCAGGAGAAAGGAAGTAAAGCTACAATGTGAAATGACTAGAAGGAACCAGTAATGCTTTTGTTGGACAAGGTCAGGTATCACACAACATCAGGTTATAGAGCAAAAAAGGGTTTATTTGAAAACACAATCTTTCAGACCCTTGCTCCTTCTTCAGGTATTAGTGTTTTTGTTGGAATCAAGAGAGTCAAAAATAAAGGTAAACGAGTGGTTGGACAAATCTCATAGAATCAGAACTATTGGGAACACTTTGACGTTTCTCTCACAGAAGATGTGAGATGGTAATATCATGAAACAATGGAAATAACTCACTGTTCCAGTCTACAGTCACCATGGCGACTATAATCTTTTCTCGTGCCTGCTGCTGAATAAGGTTTTAGGGAAGATTTGTAGGTCGGGTTGCGGGTGAAGTTGTTGACTAGCTCATCGAGCTTGCTTGTTTATGTTCAGACGTTTCGTCACCATGCAAGGTAACATCATCAGTGAGGCCACTGATGAAGCAATATTGTTCTACTCCACTTGTAATTTATACTGTCCTGTCTGTTATGATGAGTTGTATCATTTCTGTTTCTGTCCTGGATGGGTTTGTATATGGGGTCCAATTCTATGTATTTGTTGATTGTATTATGGGTTGAGAACCATACCTCTAAGAATTCCCGTGTGTGTCTATGTTTGGCTTGGTCTACTACCGTTGTCTTTTCCCAGTTAAACTGATGGCCTTCATTGCCCGAGTGTACTGATAAAAAGGAGAGTTTGTCATGCCGTTTTGCTGCCAATTGATGTTCATGTATTCTGATGGCTAGTTTCCTTCCTGTCTCTGATGTAATGTTTGTGGCAGTCTTTGCATGGTAATCTGTGAACCATGTTCATTCTGCATGTTGTGGGAATGGGGTCTTTAATCTTTGTGAGTGTTTGTCATAGAGTGGCTATGGTCTTGTGTGCTACCATGATTCCTAGTGGACATTGGAGTCTCGTCATCAGTTCTGATATGTTCTTGATGTATGGCAGTGTGGCCAGTGTGTTAGGGCATAATGTCTCCTCCTGTTGTTGTCTGTTTAGTAAGCACCTGTGGATGAAATTGTGGGGATATCCATTCATAGCAAAGATTTTGTTTGGTGCTCTTCTTCTTTCCTGCATAATTCTGGTGTGTTGCAGTGAGTGGTGGCCCATTTAAATAGTGAACTGAACACAGCTTTGTTTGTGGACGTTGGAAGTTTATGATTTGATCAGAATGGGTTGCTTTCCTGTATACTGAGGCTTGGAACACCCCGTTGGTCAGACGTTCAACTTTAACATCCCGAAATGGAAGCTGACCACTGTTTTCTTCTTCTCTTGCGAACTTAAGCCCAGTGAATACATTGTTGGTGAGATGGTGGGTCTCTTCGAGTTTGGTGCATTTAATGACGACAAATGTGTTGCTCATGCACCGGATCCACAGATAGGGTTGAATGGCAGGGAGGGTAATGTGTTCTAGTCTTTGCATTACTGCCGCTGCAATGACTCCTGAGATGGGTGACTCCATGTGTGTGCCATTGATCTGTTTGTATACCTGACAATTAAAGACGAAGTGTGTGATGAGGCACAAGTCTGACAGTTTGAGTATGTTGTCTTCGCTGATGGAGCTGCCGATCTGAGGCCCTGCTTCCTCCAGTAATGTGGCCACTGTTTCTTTGGCTAGTCGGATGTTGATTGACATGACTACTGCTATGACGTCAAAGAATACGATAATCTCATCGCTGATTTTCATGTTCGTGAGGGTATTGAGGAATTCTTGGGTTGAGTAGATGGAATGGGGTGATACATCCATTAGGCAGTTCAGTCTCTATTATAGGGCCTTGGCCAGTTTGTGTGAAGGTGTGCCTCTAGGGAGACAATGGGTCTGAGGGGGATGTCTGGTTTGTGTACTTTGTTGAGAGTTGGGTGAGCTTGAGCTATTGGTCAGAGCAAGAGTGCAGATCACCAAAGCTGCTCATGAAGCACGACCCTTAAAATGGTACCATGCCATTGACTTAACTCAACTGGCTACCACCCAACGGATCAAGTCCATAGCTTCATAGCAAAGAAAGGGACAATATATGGATGTGAGTTTGCTCGCTGAGCTGGAAGGTTAGTTTTCAGATGTTTTGTAATCATTCTAGGTAATGAAACATCTGAAAAATAGCCTTCCAGCTCAGCGAGCAAAGTCACATCCAGAACCTCAACCTGGGCTACAAATCTTCTCAAATTTCGCTAGGGACAATATATTTTGGGCAACATTGGTGCTTTATGGTTAGACAGATTTTCTGGCACAATGTAGTGTCCTTACCTTTGAGAGAAATGCTTTGGGTTCAGGTCACACCTGAATTTTATGCCCATGTGTTTTCTGACATGGGAAAATGGTTTAAATATCATTCTGATACAAGCATGCGCCTGGCTGCCTCATGTGTCAGTAGATATGGGAAAGCCTCCAAGTCTAACTACAGATATTTACAAGAGAATGTTCGCTGCCAAATATTTTTCAGTTAAATAAAGTAAATATTCCAAATCACAATAAACCACCACTCAAAGGTTAAAAAAATGTATCTGGTGGACAATATCATTCCACATAAACTTGCTGGCATTTGTATAGCCTATTCCCTGTGAAATAATTGAATATTGGTCATCTACAAATCCTCTTGTCCTTTTTGAAATAATATTGCTACACTGGCAGCACAAAACTGGCACAACTGATGCTCAATGTGACCAGCTGCACAACACTACAATTATGCATGAATTCGAGGAATCATTTCTACTGGTGGATGAGCTGCCAAAAATATAATAATGCCATCCAAAAAAGGACTAAATTATGCTTTTGTTTGCTCTCATAATTCTTCAGGTATTCAATTCCCCAGCAGAACACCGTGATGGAGGCAGAGTTCATAATAACTTTTAAAAGAAATAAAACAATGTGACTTTGGGCAGGGAAACAGGACCAAGGGGATATTTCATTAAGAGTTGGCACAATAGGCAAAATGCCCTCCATCTGTGCTTTGAAATTGTTTGATTCATTTCCAAATGTCAGTTGCATATAATTGGAACTAATCAGTTTAAACTAAACTGAACCTGTACTAAGTGCAGGTCTATCATTGTTTCATCTTTATTTTAGACATTACTAACTGGCAGTGAATTGACTGCATATTGGGAGAAAAGGGCTTTAACTATACCAAAGGTTTGAGAATGAAGTACATTTGTCATATAGCTGATACATTTCAAAAGTAAAATATTTTGGCCCATATTGCATGCTTTGGAAATGGTAATGCCTTCATTGGATTATACCTGTCCTTTCAACAACAACTCAAGCTATTAAGTTAACACAAAGCCAAGAATCATGGATGCTGGATATCTGAAACAAACAAAAACAGAATTTTCTTGAGAAACTCAGCAGGTCTAGTTGCACCTGTGGAGAGATAACAGAGTCAACATTTTGAGCCCTGTGACCCTTGTTCAGAGGTTTGCTACTTGCCAATTGTGTTCAAAACCCACTGCCTGGAAATACACACCTCTTAGACCTGTCAAGACCTCAATTTAGATGCCATATTCTGCTGACACTGATATTTTACAGCCCTCCACCCCTCCCAGTCATGTCTGCAAGCCTCTGTCCAATTCAATTTGTCTCCTGGGACCAGGTCAGTGCCCAGTTCATTAATTAGTGTTATTAATTCAAAAGCTATACCTAAATGTGCACTTTATATTCAGTCACTGGGCCTCGTGTTATGCGATTTAATATGAAATAAACAGATTTATGCCAATGCTAAAAAGTGTATGAAACATGGAAAATAACAGTAATAAATATCTGATATAAGGAATATTTGATCTTGGGCAGAGATCACGAATATATTTTAGTGTATTTTACATTTGTAGCATATAAAATTCTAAAGTTCTGTTCCTTCTTGTTTGCTTTTGGGCTTTACTCTTATAATTACCTAGACAGACCTTTCAAAAGCATACTTTGGGCATTAAGAACACTCTAGTGACTCTGGGTCAGGTTTCATGCCTGTTGTAGCTAAAGTTTTTTCAAAAATTTGAGAACCTGATATTGGAGAGAAGATGGTAGGTCAAGGAGATGGGGATGAAGTGAGTAAAGGTGAGTGTAGGTAAGGAGTTGGGATGGGGGTTGGTCATTGAGGAAGGAGGGATGGGTCGGTGGGAGGGAAGGTGGACAGGTCAAGGAGATGGGGATGAGGCTATTAGAGGTGACTTCAGGTAGGACGTGGGGGTAGGGGCTGGTCACTGAGGTGGGAGAATCAAGTGTAGGTGTTCCACAAAGTGGTCTCCAAGCCTCTTGGTTTCCCTGATGTAGAGGAGGCCACATCAGGAACAGCAGATACAATATACCACATTAGCAGATGTGCAGGTGAACATCTGTTTAATGTGGAAGGTTTTCTTGGGGCCTGGGATGGAGATGAGGGGAGAGGTGTAGGGACAAGTGTAGCACCTCCTCTGGTTGGAGGGAAAGGTGCTGGGCGTGGTGGGGCTGGTGGGGACTGTGGAGTGAATGAAGGAGTCGTGGGGAGAGTGTCCCTCCGGAAGGCAGGTAAGGGTGGGGATTTATTCCCATCTTCTCTCCACCAATCTGCTCCACTATCCACCTTCTATCACCCCCTCCCCCTCTCCCTATTTCTTTCAGAACTCTCTTCCCGTTCCCCCATTTCTGAAGAAAGGTCAGAACTGAAACATCAGCTTTCCTGCTTCTCTGATGCTGCCTGGCCTGCTGTGTTCATCTAGCTTCACAATTTGTAACCTCAGTCTCCAGCATCAGCAGTCCCTACTTTCTCTAACTTAAATATATGTTTTATTCATCAGAATTGATGCCGGTTCTAAGATGTGCAGGTTAGGTGGATTGGCCCTGTTACATTGCCCGTGGTGTCTAAGGATCTTTAGGCTAAGTGGGTTAACCATGGTAAATGAGTCTTATAGGGATGGAGTGGTGGCTGGGTCTGGATGGGATGCTCTTTGGCAGCTATTGCAGACTTGATGGGCGAAATGGCCTCTTTCCATATTGTCGACATTCCATGACTCAAAGATAAAAAGAAACTATCCTAAAAACCTAGATTAATTAGCAAGAGTAATTTCAGTTAAAGTTGATTCTTTATATAAATATACATATTTCATATCCACTTGCATTCATTAAGTGGGTTATGTTTTGAGAGTGGAAACGGCACCTTATTATCACAACAGATGCTAATTTACTTTTCATTGACAGATGGTCCTGGTCAGAGATTCGCTGCTTTGTAAGTGACAGGGGACAAAATCTCTGCTTTCTCAGTGGTGTCTTTCAATTTTGACACATAGCAAAGAAATTTAGGATTGCTTCTATAATCATTCCAGGGCTGTTAAAATAGTTTTCTATCTCCACAGTGTACCAGGTAGTCAAACTGATTCCTATTTTCTTATCAGTAAATAACACCACTGCCAATTTGTGATGATTGGAGTGAATAGAATCTATTAAGTGATGTGTAAAAATATTAAAAAAACAGTCCATTGCTACAAACTGCTACTATTAGATTTCTTTTCTTCACTAGCCACAGTAACAAACCACTCACCTCCCGATGGGAGCATTATCAGTATTTATAGATAATGTCTTCAGTTCTTAAAATTACTGCTTTCATGCATACAATTTGTGACTGAGTAATTTGTTCTAGCATTAGTAAAATGCAAATATATTTGAAATTGCCATATAAAAGGCTAATAATCATAATATTAATATATAAATTTGCAACAGTGCCATGATATTCTAAATCAAAGTTCAATGTCTCTCCACATAATATAAAATGTTGGCAGCAAAAGCTGCTCTGTGGTGTTTTAGCTCCAAAATTGTGACATCCACACATGTCTTGTACTGAATATCATTATACATATGAATTACAGCCGTAATACATGCGCCGGGTGTCTTTGCAGAAGTATGCAGATCATGACCATCACCTGTGTGTTTCCCTCCAAGTCACACATTATCCTGACTTGCAACTACATAACCTTTCCTTCCATGTTGCTGGCTCAAATCCTGGAATTCCTTTCTTAACTGCTCTGTGGGATTATTCATACCCCAAAGACAGCAGTGATTCGAGAAGGCAGCTCAGTACCAATTCCAAAATGGCAATTAGGGAAGAGCATTAAAAAATGGCGAACCCAGAAAGGCCCACATCACATGAATAAACAAAGGAAAGACTCCAGTCAGCATGGTTTATTGCTGGCTCAACGGAGCTGAAAGCTTGAGCTAATGTTATGTTTTCAAATTATGTAATTGACCATCCTTTAAACAGCAAGAAGGACACTCTTGCCTGTGCTATTTAAAGGAATCATCAACTACTTTTAGGTTAGTTGCTGATTGATCTCTTCAGGTTCTAAAACAATTTGCGCGCGCACACACACACACACACACACACAAACACACACGCACGCACACACACACACACAAACACACACACACACCCCTGTCCATTTTGACTACAAAAAAAATAGAGAGAATAGCCGAGATCTCCACAGATTACAGCAAGCTACTAGAAAAGAGAAGAAGACAAGAAGGGGTCTCAGTCCGAGCACTCAGGATATTAACAAAGTAATTTTCCTATCTTGCTGTGCAAGGAACTGGATATCAGACTTCAAACAGCCTCAGAGCAAGATGCAAACATTACTCCTGGCCAAGAAATTGTAAGTAACTGATTCATTCTTCACTGGAGTAGGTAGTATTTGCATAGTTTGCCACCTGCTATTGCACAAAGTGGTGATCAGCGAGGCTCTGCACATGGACTACTGAATGACACTTGTTAGACAGAAACAGGAAGAGCAAAAGTGCAGCATCACCAGGATTCTGAATTTCCTGATAGTTCAGTGTTCCATTGTTGCTTTGTAGGTGTTACATGTCAATTTAGAAAAGTAGCACAACTGAAAAAAAACTCCTTTCCCTCAATGTCCAACTGATATTTGACTGATACAGTGCATCATGGAGGATAATTCCTGGAATTCTGACAGTAATCATGATGTCTTTATCTTGGGTGATATGTTATGATCCCAACTTCAAACATTTTCCCAGCAACAACTTTCATAGATAGTCAATATCAGTGAAGTAACACTGTTATCTCAACTTTAAGTTTTCTGACTCAATTAACACTTTCCAGCTTTGATGACCTCAGACTTTTTTTTCCAGCTCTGAAGCCTGAATATTTCTAAGCACTTTTGATAATCTGGAAGCCTTCTATAAGATTTTTACAACCTGAAGATTTTTACCAACTAAAATCCTACAGTCTGGAGATTTCTACAAACTAATTTTAACTTTTGCTTACATGAAACCGTTTTTCTCAACGGAAACCTGAAACTGGCCCCTGCTTATTGGTTTAAATATTTAAAATATACATGGGAATACGGAATATTCCAACAAATGCTTTCACTGTCTCTGTAGCCACTTCATTTAAAACCCTTGGGTATAAGTCAACAGGTCTTGGTGCCTTGTCTGCCTTAGTCCCTTTAGTTTGTCAAATATTTTGTCCATCATGATCGAGACTGTTACAGTATGCCACTGGTCTCTAGCTACCAACTCCAACTAATTTTGAAGGCTGAACCAGATTGTTCCAAACCTTGGCATCATATTTGGCCTCAATATGAGTTTCCAATGATATTTCCTAAATGATACTATGGCACCAGAAGACAATTATTTTCACCTCTGTAACATCACCTGACTCTACTTCTGCCCTGGCTCTCATACTTCTGAAAATCCTCATCTATGCCTTTGTTCCTTCTAGGCTGCATTATTCAATGTGATACGAATTGGGCTCCAATATTTTATCCTGCTTAAATTTAGCCACATCAAAAACTCTGCAGCCCATCTTCTACTTTGCATCATATTTCATTCACATAACACATTGTGTTTGCTGACATTCACTGGGTTCTGATTAAATAATACCTTGATATCCTGTTTGCTAAACTCTCCATGGCCTCTCCATTCCCTATCTCTGTGATCCTTACCATCCTAAAAACCTTCAACAAAACATAATTCTTTTGATGTGGCCTCTTGAGTGACTCAAATCTTAATTATTTTATCATTAGTTGATGTGCTTTAACCTGCCTCATCCAAATTCCCGCCTTGATGGTTACAATTTTCCTAATGGTTTTATTTTCCTTCTTTAAGCTGTTCCTTAAAACCTATTTCTTTGACCAAACCTTTGATCATCTGCCTTTATATCACCTGACTGGATTTGTTGTTAAACTTTGATAATCTGGAAGCCTTCTATAAAATTTTCACAACCTGAAGATTTTAACCGACTAAAATCCTACAGTCTGGAGATTTCTACAAACTTTTTAAAACAGGGGTTATATAAACACAAGTTGAAGCCGTTTTTCTAAGATACTGTGTACACATATACACAAATGATTGGAATTTAACTTAATCAAATGATAAAAATTTTATGTCTCACTGAAATACATTTGGAATTATGCTGTAACTAGAAAGAATAAAATGGCAAAAATACTTTAGGTAAAAATGCTTTAGGGTTCAAATTGATGATTGCTGTTTAGCTTCTATCAAGATACAGGATGTAATCTGCTGAATTTTGGAGTTGTGCCAGTTAACTTATTGTGGTCAAATTATAAAATACACTAGTCAACATTGTCATCAGGCAGGAAGTAGGATAATAGGCTCCATGAGATTCATCACATACAGGATCGAAAATAAGCTCTGTTTGAACAATAACATAACTTGCAGCCTTAAAGGGACACTATATTTATAGTGAATACTACATCTGATTTGCTGTAAGCACCAAAATAAATTTGCTAATAACATCATAAAAATGGTAAATGTAGAGTAAAGGGAGGGTCCCTTTGCTCTGGATGTTGCTGTGGACAAAATGAGCTATGTCATGTGACATTAAATCATTGGAATTGGAACCTGGGTCTGCAAGATTTCAATGTAGTTGTCCTTGCTTAGAATCCCCTGTATGTAGTTGTGTTTAATGAAGACCACTGCATGTTTAACTTCACAGTGACTGTAACAAGGTCAGCCATCTGGACTTCATAGAATATGCATTCCCTGTTTGGGACTGTCAATCTGGTCCATTACAGGAGCCTTGGCTGACAGATAAAAAGGGGAGTATCAGACATTTTGAAACTCTGGTACTTGACTCTGAATGAGACAGTACTAAAGTCAAGGACTATACATGTGTAAATAAAGGGCAACTTAAAAGCAGATGTTGGCCTCAGTGGAGTTAAATTAGACTACACAAATTCCCTGTAACTTCAATATATGGACTGTGTTGACAATGCTGAACTTTGATTTGATTTATTATTATCATGTGTATCAAGATACAGTGAAAAGTATTGTTTACCCTACATAAGTGCATTAGGGTAATAGAACAGAATGCAGAAAACAGTGTAACAGTTACAGAGAAGGTGCCGAGAAAGATCAACTCTAACATGTGAGAGGTCTGTTCATAAGTCTGATAACAGCGGGAAGAAGTAGTTCTTAAATTTGTTGATATGTTTTCAATCGTTTGTATCTTGTGCTCGATAGAAAGCGGTGGAAGAGAGTATAACCGGGGTGGGAGGGATCTTTGCTTATGAAGTAGAACTCCCATAGCAGAGGAGGGTGAGTATATTGTTCAACCTTAATTACCCTTCTTAGAACTGCCACAGTTTTTCCAGTGACAAGAAATTTCAAGATTTTTACCTGGCAATGGATAGAACAGAATCAAATCTAGATCAGGGGTAAATTAGAATTTTACACTTCAAATATATTTCTGTTTGCCTTTTCTAGTCTCAAAGTCGCAAGGCTGTTATATCCGTTCACAGGTAAAAATCTTGAAATTTCTTGTCAACAGAAAATCTCTGGCGGTTCGAATGAGGGCAATTAAGATTGAACAAGATGCTTATCATCCTCTGCTTTTTGAAAGTTCCATTTCATAATCAAACACCCCTCCCACCCCAGTTATACTCTCTTCCACTCCACCCTCCATTGTGTACAAGATACAAGAGTTTGAAAACCTGTACCAACAGATTCAAGAACAGCTTCTTCAATGTTATTATCAGATTTAAGAACGGGCTTCTTTTGTGTGTCAGAATTGATTTTTCTCTGCACCTTCTCTGTAACTGTTACAGTATTTTCTGCCATTCTGTCCTATTACTTTGATGTACTTATGTAAGGTATGATTTGAAGTAGACTGAGTAGAATTGCTGCAGTTTATTCTGTGGATAGCATGTACTGCAGTTACACTGCTCAGGTAGCAGAGGGGGTTACTATTAAGCCGAGTGGCAAAATGTGCAATCAAATAGATTCCTTAGTCTAGAATGAATTTGTGTCTCCTAAGAGTATACCATCATACTTTTTGTCGATTGCAGACAATGAAGGGTTTGAAAAGTCAAAAGAGCTAATTGACACAGAGTACATGGCTCCTAATCCACTTCTGCAGCCATTGTGTTTGTTTAAAATTCAAGGCTGATGCAAATGAGAACAGGGAACATGTTTGGAGCAGTGCAGTTAGAGGTCACAGATATTGATTAGTCTTGCTCTTGCTAGAGAAATTGTGAAAATGTTACTGATGACTTCATAGCTCAATGCCCTGTTGATCAGGTTCATTATAGAAGGAATCAGCTTTTTTCATAGAATCACCAACACACAATTGCAATTCTGACACTATGATCAGATGACAATCATTGACAAGACAGTTGAATTTTACAGAGTGTTGAGGAGTCTGGCAGAGTTCATTCATCTCTAGCAATCTTTGTGTTGAGTTTTGTCCTATTCATTAAATGCTTATTCGTTGCCACCATTAATTTTAGCTTTTTCTGGAGCTATTTAAAACAATTTTTAATTAAAAGTTTGCTTGTTATTTAATATTGCTATTTTAACAACTCTGATCTTCAGCTCTTACATCCATTACTAAACACGGTGTAATATAGTCTGAAATCAAGACGGTCTTGTGAACCCAAGCTGAATAAAGATGATCAGGGTTATTGGTGAGTAGCTGTCATTTAATGGCATCACAGGTGACTCCTGTGACACTTCTTATCAAATAACTGGGAGAAAGCTGATGATGCAGTGGCAATTTTGTTCTGAAGAAGGGGCTCGATCCGAAATGTCAACTTTCCTGCTCCTCTTATGCTGCTTGGCCTGCTGTGTTCATCCAACTCTATACCGTGTTATCTCAGATTCTCCAGCATCGGCAGTTCCTACTATCTCTGATGCAGTGACAATTGTCCTTTTATTTTAATAGGATGTACTTGGAAAATGTTTTACATTGATGGGTGATTCCAGTATCACAGCTGCTTTGGAATAGTGTAACTAGGGAAGCAGCTGGTTCTTGTATTAGATGTTCAGAACAACATATGATACTGGTTTTAACATTGACATTTTTTTACTATGACTGGAGCACCCAGCTGCTTTTTAATGACATCTGTAATAAACTAAATTGGGTAGGTACTAGCATTTACAACAATGGAGGCTTCAAGGGGCTGAGTTGAATTATCCATTGAGCTTTTCTTGTTGAAGCTATTGCAAACAGCCCAGCCTCGTCAGTTTTATTTGTGATAGGCTGTATCATAGGGGATATGTTAAAGTATGCAAAAAGTTTTTATTTTCAAAAGGTCATAGAGAAAGGTCATAGAGAACATAGAAAAGTACAGCACAGTACAGGCCCTTCAGCCCACAATGTTGTGCCGTGGAATAACCTAATCCTAACCTACATTCCCCTCAATTCATTGCTGTCCACGTGCATGTCCAGCAGTCGCTTAAATGTCACTAATGATTCTGCTTCCACGACTACCACTGGTGAACTATTCCATGCGCTCACAACTCTCTGGGTGAAGAACCTCCCTCTGACGTCTCCTTTATAACTTCCTCCTAACACCTTACAACTATGACCCCTCGTGGCAGTCAATCCTGCCCTGGGGAAAAGTCTCCGGCTATCGACTCTATCGATGCCTCTCATTACCTTGTACACCTTGATCAGGTCATCTCTCTTCCTCCTTCTCTCCAGAGAGAGAAGTCCGAGCTCAGTCAACCTCTCCTTGTAAGAGAAGCCCTCCAGTCCAGGCAGCATCCTGGTAAACCTCCTTTGCACCCTCTCCAAAGAATCCACATCTTTCCTTTAATAGGGCGACCAGAACTGGACACAATATTCCAAGTGTGGTCTCACCAGGGTTTTGTAGAGCTGCAGCATAACCTCGCGGCTCTTAAACTCGATCCCCCTGTTAATGAAAGCCAAAACACCATATGCTTTCTTAACAACCTTATCCACCTGAGTGGCAACTTTGAGGGAGCTATGCACTTTGCCCACAAATGTATTGCTCTGGATGTAATAGGATTACGGAAGCTCATTATGACCCATCAGTTTTTGATTATGTAAACCTGGGTGCAGTTTTCTACTTTTGGTGTTCAGTGTGTAGGCATTTCTGTGCCGTAGGTCAACACTTCATCAAAACACCAGGAACAAATGTTTTGTGACCCATATGTTAGTGAGGTCAATGTACCACCAATGGTTTACATTCATGTAATTCCTGCTGGCAGACATCAAATTTCTCCACTGTTCATGCCTTGCTTCTGTTTCTTTAACAAACCAGTACAGATTCAGTTGAGGGGTTAGTAGGTAGTGACCAGCAAATGTACTCTTATATCAAATGAAGCATTGAGGTTTTGTTAAGTTGTAGTGAACCTTTTAAAACTGAGTGGTTTACTAGATTGTGTCCCATCATATTACGAGTCACATGCTGTTCAGATAGATAAAGGTAGTAGGTTGTTTGCCACTTGGACATCATTGAACCAGCAAAGATTTAATGATAATCCTAGAGCTTTAATGATCAATTTCTTGGTGCTTGCACATAACTATCAGATTTGTTTGATTCAATTTTATAATTTGTCATATGGATCTTGATCCCCCAACCTCTGAGTTAATAGTCCTTGTGTCATAATTACTAATCTACTGTACATGATAGCATCACATTTCAACTCTTGCAAACTTCTGTGCTGTAATTATAAAATCTTTCCCAATTCAATTAGTTTCATCTGAATGACTGATTACTTCACTTCAGCATCTGTGATTAAAACTTGTAGACCATACCCAATTTATTACAAGTGCACCCAATATTCCCATCAGATTATTGAGAATACATGTTTAAAACTTTATGTGTCTTATTTGTTTTCTCAGTCTGAAGAGAAAGATAAAACAACTACTTTTTGTCTCTGAATACCATCAAGGTTGTTTTAAATCTTCTGTCAATGGCTGGGTTTGGACTTTATATTTTGTCATAAAGACTGATTATTCTGTCAATTACTTAGTGAAGCTATACCATGTGTAGAGTGTGCAATTTCCCACATGGCTATTTAGTGCAAGTGTAAGGGCATATCTCCCCATGTCATAGTTGCTGGTTATAAAGTATTTTTCAGCTAAGTTTCAAATTTACCAAATTACTTAATTGAAAGACCTAGCCAGTGGGTGAGATCTGGGTTTTGATCACCATCAGAGCTTTACTTTAAGAAACACGGTTCTTCATCAACATGTAATGAAGACCAATGATTACTGATGAAGTCTTTCTATTTCATGGTTATCTTCTTGCGATATTCTCATACTATAAAATTTCCAAGGTTTATTTTTCATAAGCTGCATTGAAACACAAACAAGTTACATAAAATCTAAAACATTCAGGCATCTTTGAAAAACATTCTGCAAATGAAAACAATAAAGGTAAGAAATACTGGAATCTTTCATGATAAAAAAATGCAGATAAAAGGTGTGTTTGTCTTCTGTCACATTGTTGCCAAATTACAGAATTCCAAGCTCCCATCTTGCAAACCGCATATATTCAGCTTCTCCCTCTATCACCGCAGCTTAATATTACCCAATGAAAACCTTCCTATTGCTGCTAAATGCATATTTCAGCTTGACAGTTGAAATATACTATTTTGCTTTTACTGTTGGTTGTACTTAACAAGATATTAAGAGAACAAAATTGAGTATTTGGTTGCTGCAGTACTGTAACAGCCTTTCAAAGCTCTAGAATGGAGATGCAAAATCAAAAGATTTCTCTTCCAATAAATATAAATCCAAGACAATCCTGCTATCTATACCATAATCACAAACAATTACACACACAAGTTTAGGGATGATTGTGTTGTCACATTTGTAAACTGAATACTTATAAACATCAATAAGAATAAATAGCACCACTAGCAGTAACGTTCTGAATGTTTCAATATATAGCTGTTTTACACTTTATTACACTTTGTTCGTTTTCTAGATGTTTCAACATTACCTATTTTTCATGTCTCCTGTATGTCCTTCTGCCATACCCATCAAACCCTGCCATCAAATTTTGATTTTCCCCATGACTTTGGACAGTTGCTTCCTATTACCTGTCACTCTCTTTCTCTCCAGATTCCCTAGTGCTCCACCAGGGGGTATTGTTGTTATATTTAAGGGTTGTATTTGTATGAGTAAATACTGGGTTAAGTGAGTGAAATTGCAATCAATAAAATAGGGTCTACCTATTGGTATGTCTATCATCACCTGAATGGAGATCAGGTCTGCAGCAGCACTGAGTTTTAACACCAGCATTACCATGACCCTGATATGTTTCAATCATTTTATCTTGAATTCCACCTTAATTTATAGTCATCATTTCTAGAGCTTCCTGTGCATTCTTTGCATATGTTCTGGCTTCCATTTTTTTTGGAAAATCTGATTCATTAGGAAAATATTTATCAATGGAACCCAGTTTTGAATGTATTCTATTTTTCCCCTTAAAGAATATTCTTGCATATTTTTCAGTTACAGAGTCATAGAGTCATACAGAATGAAACAGACCCTTCAATCCAACCAGCCCACACCAGCCATAATTCCAAACTAAACTACACCCACCTGCCTGAGCTTGGTTCACATCCTTCCAAATATTTCTTATTCACGTACTTAAAAAAATCTCTTAAATGTTGTAATATACCTGCATTCACCACTTCCTTTGGCAGTTCATTTCAGACACAATCACTTTCTGTGTAAAAACAGTTGTCCCTCATGTCTTTTATAAATCTTTATCCTCTTGCCTTATAAATATGCACCCTAGTCTTGAAATTTTCAACCATAGGGAAAAGCTGCCTGTCATTCACCTAATAATTTTATAAGCCTCTATAAAGTCATCTCTCAGCGTCCAATGCTCCTGTGAAAAAAAAGTCCTAGCCTGCTCCAGCCTCTCCTTATAACTTAAACCTTCCATTCCCAGAAACATCCCGGTAAATGTTTTCTGAGCCTTTTCCAGTTAAATAACATTCTTCTTACAATAGGACAATCCGAACTGGGCACAATAGGCATCGCCAACATCCTATATGACCTCAACACGACATCCCATCTCCTATACTCAGAAGATCTGAGCAATGAAAGTAAGCGTGCTAATTAACCACCTTGTTTATATAAGATGCAAATTGCGAAGAGTTGTGTACCTGAACTCCTAGGTCTCTCTATTCTCCAGCTCTACCCAAAGCCTTATTTTTAACTGAATAATTCCTGCCCTTGTTTGTTTTTCCTAAATGCAATACCTCACATTTATCTAAATTAACCTCCATCTGACTAATCCAAGGTTTTGTTTGACAGTTTTATTTTGCTTCCATTTTATCCAGGCAAGATTGTCTTTTCTTATCTTGCTGTAATTCTGCAACCTGTGAAATATTTTTGTCTTCAAATGTTTTTTCATTCCCTTTCTATTCATGCACTGAGAATGATTTCTAAACATTCTCCCAAACTTATTCTACTCACTCACATTGTTTCATTGCCTAAAATCATGGCAAGGAATACTTTGGTATTGAGTAGCAAAATACTCTGAGTAGCAAAAGAAAAACACCCTTGCCATTTTTCATGAACATTTTTATCAACCTCAACATCTTAATGATAACTGAGGTCTATCCTAATCATAGCTACCATTAGTTCACACCTCTCCAGTTGTTTCACAATTTCTTTCACACTGTTCGTCATTCTATATTCTAGTGTGACTGATCGTTGCTAATTCTCAATTTCATTCAAAGATTCTGACTGGATCACCTCATGGTAAATCCTAAGTATCCCTCTTCAGAAATTTCCTTTGGCCAAGTGGTCCTAACAGACATTATTTGAGGTCAAGTGAGGCTAATTACTGTTATTATTGGAAACTTTCCCAGACTGGCATCTGTTTTGTTTCTCTCTTCAGATATACCAATAAATCTCATGATTGGGGAAAAAAAAACAAGAAAAAAAAAGCTTTCTTTCTCTTTTTGTACATGTTACATTTAAAAGATAGCTCAGTTTTGATTTGTTGGTGTTTTGCACAAAATTTAAATTCTGAAATGTAATGCATATTTTTCAAAGTGAAGTTTCTCTTGTCCTATGTTAATTTGCTCCATTTCTCCCTGAAGATCTTAGCCAATGCAACCTTTTCTATGTTATTCTACTGAATGCTTTCCATTAGTAAGTTAAGCCAAAACAGTGAACAGTGAAAGCATATCTCTGTAATCATCTAACTTCCATAAAAGTACACTTTCCAGCAAGAATAATATCTATTTCTCTCTTGACTCAAAATGCTAAGGCAATGCCTAGATGGAAAAGAAACTCATATTGAAAATAAAAAGCTGACTGGCAATTCACTGTTGCCCTTGTACTCTCACCTAAGATGAGGTCACCTCTTCTGCACGATCTTAGATAAATTTGGTTCTTATGTTCTTGAGTACGATAGGATTAAGATTGTCAACTTTTCCTTTCAGAGCAAAATAGTTACAGGTAACATAGGCACTTTACCCATTCAGCTCATCCATCTGGGATGATCCTATAGTTTCATCCACCTCCACCCCCATTTCTGGATCCATTTGTTTGTTAAAATCTGTCAGCTTTTCTTCCTGGAAATCTATTCAATAACTTAAAAACATTATGCAGAAAAAAATGTTTCTGATATCAGTTCTTGGATTCAAACTGCAAAGTGTAAATTATGTCCCTTTGTTGTTATAACCCTATTCATTCTCCCTAACCTTTCCTTCTAACATCTAATTTTTGATGTGATTTTTAAAAAAATTATCAGAAAAGAAGGGATTCTGTATAAGAGGAGGTTCTGTATATATAATTTATCAGAAAAGAAGGGATTCTGTATAAGAGCAAAGTTACTGGAAAAGCGTGGGATGCATTTGTATACTTGTCAGAGGAGGACTCAAGGGTTTATAAGACCATGAAAATGGCAATTTTAAACATTTACGAGCTGGTTCTAGAGGCCAATAGATAAATGTTTCGGAGTCTAAGAATATGGTCAGGGCTTACTGATTTAGAGTTCACGAGGGAAAAGCAGACCAGTTTTGACAGATAGATTAGGACATCCAGAATAGGAACAATCTACGAAAGATTTGGAGAGATTTTTTGGTTGGAAGTGTTTAAAACCTCCTTACCACCTGCAATGAGAACATACGTATAGGAACAGAAAGCTGGTAATCCTAGGCAAGCAGCACAGATGGCCAATGACTTTGAGATGACCCATAATCCCTCATTCTGTCGACCCTGGAGGTTCGAGAAAAACAGGAGGGGACAGCCGGGAGAATCAGAAATCAGTGCCTCAAGCCAGAGAGGTAGTGATCAAGCTCCCAGGAGAATACAGGAAACTAAGTAGTTTTCACTGTGATAAATAAGGGCACGTTAAGGAAACTTGCTGGAAGCTATATGCAGGAGCACTTGGGGCCATAAGTATTCAGCAAAGAGAAGCAGAAAGCAGACTAAGGAAGAAAGCACCCTGAGCCAGTCAGTAGCAATAGCTACAGTAAAAAGAATGGAGATGCATCCTGTCAAAGAGGCAGGAAGAAACAAAGTAGGTGATGGGTACCGGGGATGCTTGACAAAGGGTTCAGTGAGACCTTTTGCCTCTAACTGAATGGCAAAGCCTATAACATTATTTCTGTACACAGGGGTATCCTAATTTTAAACTACTGAGGGATGGCTTAGTCTTACCATCTGAAGTTCGAGTGAAGACCGGTACTAAAAATCGGAATGGGTGGACTGCACATCCCCGTTCCACTCCATGGGGTAAGGTTGAACTACAACACTGGGTCAGGTGACATGACAGTAGGAGTGACAGACCCTTTGTGAACTAAAGGAGTAGACCTGCTGGCGGGAATGATCTGCCAGGACTGAAGGTAATCACCTCAACTTTCCTAGAGGATAGAAATGAGATGAAATGACCAGAAGAAGACATTCCAGGCATCTTCCCACCCTGCATATTGACCTGGGCAATGGCTCAGCAGGAGGAATCAATGGAGGAAGTTGCCACAGCACAAACAGATGAGAGTTGGCTGAAACTATAATGGGCAAGGAGAAAGGGAGTCCTTGAGACAACAAAATTAATCAAGGCCCAAAGGCCAGACCCCAAGTTAGCCAAATTAGCAAATTTTGCCCACTCTGAGGTTGTAGCAGAGGGCGTTTCAGAGCCTTATTACATGAAAGATGGAGTGCTGATGAGGAAGTGGAGACCTCCTCATAGGCCCACAACCAAAAAGTGGTCAATTGTCCACCAGGTTGTGGTATTGTCCAAGAACTGTCGGGAATTGTTATGGGCACAATACAAGGTCCTCAAGCAGGACATGGTATCATCTGAAAGACTCAATCCTCCCTGAATCAATATTCCATGTGGTGAAAGTTGCTTGGAGATGCAGTGCAATTCTGCAGAGCTTATCACATGTCAGGCTGTGGCAAGCCTCAGCCTCAAACCGGCACCCTCAATACTGAAAAATCATTTGGCCAGGTATTAATCAATTGTGTTAGTGCTTTGCTGAAGACGAGAGCTGGAAATCAGTACATATTGACAGTTAAGGATGCAACTGCAAAATTCCCTGAAACCATCTCTTTGAGGACTATTACAGATAGGGCAGTAGCAGAGAAACTTGTAGAGTTTGTTTTATGAGATAGAGACTCCAACTGGATGTTCAATCAGACCAAAGGTCCAATTTTAGATCTAGGAAAATTTGGCAACTTTATGATAAAGCAAATTCACTTTACAGCTTATCACCCACTGACACTAGCCAGAGATGAGTTAAACAAGTGTAAGGTCATGTCCTTTGGAACAGAAATGCCCTAGCCATGTACCGGTGACTGATGATCCAGCTTGTAGCAAAGGTACCAAACTGTGTTGTATACCTAGACGATATGGTAGTCTACCCAAACACATGGGAGCAGCATGTTAAATAACTGAGGATCCTATTCAAACAGCTGAAGACAACTGTAAACCTTGTTTATAGTAAACCTTGCAAAGGGCAAATTTATGAGAGCTAAGATAAATTACCAAGGCAATTGTTCGGCAAGGTGAAGTGGTGCCCAAAGCTGCAAATGTTAGAACCTTGATAGACCTTTCCATCTCTCAGGAAATATGGAACATTATGTGTGGGTTTTACTGTTAAGTTCGTACCAAATTTTTGTAAGCTAGCTGTAACAGATATGGATTTGCTGCAAAAGCAGGAAGATTTAATTTTGGACTCGAGAATGTGAGGTGGCTTTCAAAAACTTAAAAGCCATGTTGCTAAATGAGCTGACATTGAAAGCTCCAATATTTAGCAAACCTTTTAAGCTGGCAGTGGATAGCAGTGACATAGATATTGGAGTGGTTCTGTTCTAGGATGCCTTTCAAAGGGTTGAGAAACCTATGGATTACTTTTTGAAGAAGCTAAATCAGGACTCAAGGGAAAAAAACTCCACCATTGAAAAGGAATTGTTGGTATATCAGAGCCTGCTCTCAGAGTGAACAGAACCTCTGACACAAGATAATGAAATGTGAGGCTGGATGAACACAGCAGGCTCAGCAGCATCTCAGGAGCACAAAAGCTGACGTTTTGGGTCTAGACCCTTCATCAGAGAGGGGGATGGGGTGGGGGTTCTGGAATAAATAGGGAGAGAGGGGGAGGCGGACCGAAGACAAGAGAGTTGCAATGGGAGAGAGATTCCCTGAGGTTGATCCGGAGGGAGGAGGGTAACTTCTTCAGGTTAGGCATCCCTGGAAGAGGCTTCGCAGTGAGGTTAAAATTGTATCAGTGATAATGGGAACTGCAGATGCTGCAGAATCCAAGATAATGAAATGTGAGGCTGGATGAACACAGCAGGCCCAGCAGCATCTCAGGAGCACAAAAGCTGACATTTCGGGCCTAGAACCTTCATCAGAGAGGGGGATGGGGTGGGGGTTCCGGAATAAATAGGGAGAGAGGGGGAGGCGGACCAAAGACAAGAGAGTTGCAATGGGAGAGAGATTCCCTGAGGTTGGTCCGGAGGGAGGAGGATCTCTTTCCCATTGCAATTGTCTTGTCTTCGGCCCGCCTCCCCCTCTTTCCCTATTTATTTCAGAACCCCCACCCCATCCCCCTCTCTGATGAAGGGTCTAGGCCTGAAACGTCAGCTTTTGTGCTCCTGAGATGCTGCTGGGCCTGCTGTGTTCATCCAGCCTCACATTTCATTATCTTGGATTCTCCAGCATCTGCAGTTCCCATTATCACAGAACCTCTGACATCCCTGGTTATATCTGTCAGCCAGGGCTTCCTGCTTGGGTCAGATTAACAGTCCCAATCAGGGTCCTCACCTAAGACAATAAGGTATAGATAACAAAGTACTCACCTGTCCAAGATAATGGGAACTGCAGATGCTGGAGAATCCAAGATAATAAAGTGGGAAGCTGGATGAATACAGCAGGCCAAGCAGCATCTCAGGAGCACAAAAGCTGATGTTTCGGGCCTAGACCCTTCATCAGAGAGGGGGATGGGGTGGGGGTTCTGGAATAAATAGGGAGAGAGGGGGAGGCGGACCGAAGACAAGAGAATTGCAATGGGAGAGAGATCCTCCTCCCTCCGGACCAACCTCAGGGAATCTCTCTCCCATTGCAACTCTCTTGTCTTCGGTCCGCCTCCCCCTCTCTCCCTATTTATTCCAGAACCCCCACCCCATCCCCCTCTCTGATGAAGGGTCTAGGCCTGAAACGTCAGCTTTTGTGCTCCTGAGATGCTGCTGGGCCTGCTGTGTTCATCCAGCCTCACATTTCATTATCTTGGATTCTCCAGCATCTGCAGTTCCCATTATCACAGAACCTCTGACACTCCTGGTTGTATCTGTCAGCCAGGGCTTCCTGCTTGGGTCAGATTAACAGTCCCAATCAGGGTCCTCACCTAAGACAATAAGGTATAGATAACAAAGTACTCACCTGTCCAAGATAATGGGAACTGCAGATGCTGGAGAATCCAAGATAATAAAGTGTGAAGTTGGATGAATACAGTAGGCCAAGCAGCATCTCAGGAGCACAAAAGCTGATGTTTCGGGCCTAGGCCCTTCATCAGAGAGGGGGATGGGAAGAGGGTTCTGAAATAAATAGGGAGAGAGCGGGAGGCGGACTGAAGCTGGATAGAGGAGAGGATAGGTGGAGAGGACAGTATAGGTGGGGAGGTGGGGAGGGGATGGGTCAGTCCGGTGAGGATGGACATGTCAAGGGGGCGGGATGAGGTTAGTAGGTAGGAAATGGAGGTGCGGCTTGAGGTGGGAGGAGGGGATGGGTGAGAGGAAGAACAGGTTAGGGAGGTGGGGACAAGCTGGGATGGTTTTGGGATGCAGTGGGGGGAGGGGACGAGCTGGGCTGGTACCTGTCTGACCTTGTTACAACCACTACATTTTTGGTGGGGAGATATGTTATAAGTCTATGTGTACTTTCTAACTTTTCCTTCTGTGACTAACTTCTAATGGTAGTTCTAAAAATTTTAAACAGAGATTCTGATGGGTCCAGTGACACACTTCTCACCAGGTCCTTGACTTTGCAGACAGAAGGAATCATCACTGATTGTGTATTGGTCACTTCCTGCACTGCACAAAGCCACCCCAAGAGGGATTTTGACCCTGTTACCTCACAACAGCTATTAAAACAAACAGGAAGAAAAATTACAATCTGGAGTGAATAATGAGGGCCGGAGTTGTGAAGTCAAACCCCACAGGCCTGTGTGAAGAGTCAACAGCTACAGCTTCAGAACTGAGGTCCGAGGAAGGATAGGAGACACACTGTGAGTGCCCTCTGTGTAGGGAACTACAGGGACATGACTTGAAGAAACAAACAGAGAACTACTAGAACAGTAAAGGTCAAACTGGAAGATTGTTATTGGCAAAGGGCCATATTGTGAGTATTCAATTGGTAGGGTACAACAAACAGACTACCCAGGAGGAGGAACCAACAGAGCTCAGTAACTCTATCGAAGGTAATGGGAATTGCAGATACTGGAGAATCTGAGATAACAAAGTGTGGAGCTGGATGAACACAGCAGGTCAAGCAGCATCTTAGGAGCACAAAAGCTATCAGATGCTGCTTGGCCTGCTATGTTCATCCAGCTCCACACTTTGTTATCTCTATCGAAGGTCTCAGCTCTTTCATCATCAAATTGTCATAGAGGTGCTGAGAAAGGTTTAGTGTATTCAAGTGCTGGAACTGCAAGCCTGAGATTTAAATTCTCTACAAACAGCGCCATAGCTTACTACGTTTCTCTCTTTAACTTAATATCTAACCTCCACTGCTAACCTTTTGTCTTGTCTGTCAGGTTTAAGGGCAGACTTGGGGAAAAGGAGAATTTAGGGCAATAATCTGCGTTGTTAGTAAGTTGGTGGTTTTAAGTATTTGCATTGTTGCCATTCCTAAAATTTTGTAAACTACTTTTTGTTCATTATTAATAGTTATTTCTGTTTTACATAAAAGAAACAATGTCAGTAGTCTTCATAACACATATAGCTTGGGAGCAGTAAATTGAGGGACAGGTCAATTAGCAGGAGTTATTGTGATAACTTCGCAAAATTTTCACCACATGTTAGAGACCTGCGGTTCTCCATTTTGTGTTCACCTGTATGGTTAATCCAGTGTTCGTAAGTTGCTATTCTCAATATTTAATTAAAGCAATATTCCAAATTTATGTTCTTCATGAACTTAACTATCTTTATAATGTTATATCTCTGATATCCTTATCCACAATGAAGTGTTGCTCAGATCACAACTCAGATCATTCAGATTAGGAAGTGATCTTATGGGTCTACTCTTCACTGATACCAGCATTTCAATGTCTCAGCGGACAGTACAGGATGTGATACTCACAGCGTGTGTTTTGTACAGAAAACTACAGTAAGCTTCTGAAAACTTTTACATGTTATGGACCAACCACTACCTTCTTTTTCTGGGGTTGAGGGCTACCAGCAATCTTCCTTTCAGTACTGAGTCCAAGAGCCCATCTATTAGCAGCAGTAGAAGATAAACTATTATTTTATCTTAACGAGAACGGCACTTGTGTTAAACTAGTGATGTTTATTGCATGACAGCAATAGTACAAGTTACATTGTTCAGTTACGCGTAATGACAAGTATCACCATATCTATCTCCATTAGAAACTTATGTGAGAGTGTTTGTTCTCCACCCAGCGCTGCTAACACTATCAGATTAGGTGAAGCCTAGTGGATTCTCCCACACTAAACCCTTCATAACCATCATCTTACACAATATCTCCATTGCAACACCTACCCTCAGCCCTCCAGTTTTTCTCTTCATTTTAAATATTCATTTCCCATTCAGACATACCGCTACTTCTACAATTTACACTAAGTTATATCCCTGTCCCTGCCACCACCCACTCTCACACCCTTGCAAGTCTCTGACCTTACAAACTTAGGTGATCTGGACGTTCATCAGAATTCTTGCAGATCATGTTCTCTTCCGACAAGAAAGACTGGTAGCCCTTCTGCTTGAGGACTATTGAGGCAGATATTGATCACCTGTAAATCATTTCTCCACTAGAGAATCTTTTATCTCTTAGATATCCTTTGCTGAGAATATCATTCCTATTAAATCCAATAGTTAGTCCATTAATTAAACTGGAGGATTTTATTCTCCTAAATTCCCTTCACAGAGCAACTCTTCCCTCCAGACGTTGGTAGCTATTCTACAACATCATCTGGGGGCCTTTAATCACATGACTGTGTCGAATGGAAGATTGCTGCTCTGTTGAAACAAGTACCTTTTCCTTTGTAGTAACTTGGATTTTCAGGCTAGGTTATTTCTTTTTGACCATGTCTCAAATTTGTGGATATTGGTTTGGTTCCAAAGAATTACAGGCAGCTTATCTATATCATGCTTCGTTTTTTATATTTTCAATCTGGTAATACATCTGTGTCAAAGTGTATAAGCCCTTTGCTTCAACTTCTGGAGTAGGTTAAATGTTTTCATGCATCTTCTGTGCTCATCTACCTGGTGTATTTTGACATTTTTACATCTTCAATCATGCTGCTGCCGAATTGCTGTTTACTTAGTATTAATAAACCTTCTTTGTAAAATGAAGGATTGAAACGTTGCTCTTGAACTTGTCAGCTCATCATACAAAATCAAAGTAAAATCTGCTGTATCAATTAATTTAATAGGCCTGCTTATTGTCTGAACAATTTCAGTTACAGATTCAACAATACACTCACGTTTATTCGATGGCTTGTTCTAATTTGCAGTATTTACTTCTGGGAAACTTCACTTTTGTCTTCTAAACTTTCCTCAGTGATGAGAGAAATAGAAAACATTTTCACCAGTCCTGCAAGGTCTGTAACTTCTTTCCTGTTAAAAATCCAAAGCAATTCCCTTGTGCCAATGTAGGTAATCTCAATAGATTCTATTATATTTCTTTTTGGGTTCCACCACAAATCTAGGAAGCCTATTGGAACTTTCTATTGCTTGTACCTTAACCAGTAGGATGCCAACAGTTTGTTTCCAATCACTTTGTTTTCTTGGAACTTGACGTACCCCTCATACTATTTTAAAGGTGTTGAGGTTCAAGAGAGAGAAATGTTGATAATGAATTATGTATGCATTTTTAAGCCATTTTATGCTATTTCTGTTGCCAAGTTACTTTAGGTATTCTTTTATTCTGGAGAGTTATTTCATCTAGACCATGTGGTTTCATCTCTGCAAGCCCCAACTTCCAGTTTGTCGTCTTCTGGTATTTCATTTAATGGAACAGTGTCAGTCACCACATGTATTAAGCATAAAATTAACAGAATGTCCATTGACATAGTTCTGACAAATTTAAATTGGTTTGCTCACTATCACTCACTAGGAATACCTCAGGTACATTTTCTAATGTAGGTATGTTGCCAAATGTGGATATTTTTTCTAATGGAAGATATTCTACTGCATTATCCTGTTTTCTGAGTAAGCAGTTAGCTTTTTGCTGCTATGAAACTGCGTTTTCATTCAACACATCTCCTGTAAATGACCCACAGCTTGACAGGGATAACAATATTTTATCATAGCTGGGTACTGCTTGCTTTGTAAGGCATTTTTGTTCAGACATGTCATGTCTGTCTGCAGAACATTTATATCTTATAAATTGGCATGTTGTGTAGCTTTCCTGTGCTAAAATTATCCTTCTGCTCTCAAGATTTGTCTGTGAGACTTTCTGGTTTCTGATTCCAGAATAATTTAAACAATGTTTCTACAAAATAAAATCTTCTTTGGACTGCAAGGATTCTGACAAAACTGTGGAAAATAATTCCAAACACAATCCTGTCTGTTATGAATTCTGATTTCAAAGCTCAATAGTTATAGGTTTGCACCATCTGTGGAGGTCATTAATTCAATTAACTACAGACTCCTGGATGCAGAACTTTTGTGTTCAATCTTGCCCTATCAAAGATTGGCCCCAGGTCATCTACAAAGATGTGAGAAAGGAAATAGGAGGGGACTCGAGTGATTGTCAAGGTAAAATATGGAGTTTGTGTCAGGGGTATATGGGTGGGTGGGTGTTAGGCATTTGAGAAGGGGTGGGGTTGTCAGTTTTCTAGTTTGCCAGGATTGGAGCAAGTTTTAATTCCTCATCCTTATGTTGGGTGATTTGGAACCCTCCAAAGTCAAAAACTCCAACTCAGAGTTGGGCCTTTCTATGAAGGCATCCAGATGCCAAGTAATTGTCCATAACAAATTCAAATTCCCTGGGCAATTACCACCTAATCCGTGCTTTTAGATTTCCACAAGTTCCCAACACATATCCTTCAGGTTATGACTAGTCTCCAACTATTCAGAGGCTGGAATTTCTGAAACTCAGAATATCAAAATAGCTTGGTCTCATTGTAACCATGCATGAGTGATCTTTTGTATCTGTTATAGAAATACCATTGGCCATGGGCCTAGGTAAACAAATCACCATTGGAAATTTCTACTAATTGAATAAATCTGGGACCTTCAACAAGCTTTTAAAAATTAAGCTGAATCTTATCATTGCAAGGGCACTAAAAAGATAAATTCTAAAAGCTCTTAAATCTGATTTCCATTTTAATTCAGTAAGAAACTGACTAATGCGCTCTTAACATAATTAGAATATTTCTAGAAAGTGAATTTAGATTTGGGTCATTCACAATTAACTGATTCTGAGATTAAAATGTTTAATTTGTGGGTTGGGGGTACCTTATTTTCAGCTGTTTCAATTAAATGTCACAAAGTTATCACTTTTCAAGAAATGGAGGATTGTCTTTTCAAAAAAAAATACTGTTTAAAATGTTTTTTTTTCTGGACTGGTTAAGGACAGATTTTGCATCTGTTGATATGCAATTAAATTGAGCAAAACACAAGGGGAGAAGTGCCTTTCAAGTTGGTTATAATTTCTGCTGCAATTTGCCTTACAATTTGCAACACTCGTGGCAGAGACATTAACCCACAATGTACAATGAGTGAACCGTAAATGGACAGAAGCGAGACAAAAATGCAGTAAAATTATCCTAGGCTTACACCAGTGTTAGTAAAGTTCATAGAATTAGTCTGAACTTGATTCATTAACTTATTCAAAGACTGGCTGCTTGTACTGCCAAACTCTTTAGTAATGTAAGGACACATTGAAGCATCTGCTGATTGAACAGTCAGTTTTGACAACTACAAACTGATCAATCTTGTGAAACTGCTAGGCTACATTCGATATGGGCCTCATTCAAAACATCATAAAATGTGTTTCTCATTCTGCTTACTTCCTTCAGGATGGTATAAACTGTCAGCATGATGCGTAGATTTATATTAACCATGTGTGGAATGTGTACGGCATGAGAAACAGCAACATTCAGGAGATAAGTTTACCATGAAATTTGAAGCAAACATGGGTTGTAACTTATTTTCACATTTTGGGAAAACTGCACCATAAACAGAAACCTGAATTCACAGCTGTTACAACTTGACAAAGTATGATTGTGATGTTGTATTCCATTGCCTACGTGTACTTATTGCAGATGTGCCATTATTTTTAGAAGCAGAGCAAAACAAATACAATTGCAGGTTTCGCTTCATCAAATTTACATAAAATTAATAATCCTGGCCATTGAAAATAATAGGTCATTTATTAGAACATTAAAGAGCTGTCAACATTCTGCTTTTTAATGTTTTCAAACAGAATTTGATGATACATTTTATTTTCTGGAATGGTTATTAGTATTGGAACTTTTTGCTGCTTGGGCCCTCATTAAGCTTTTAAGAATTAAGCTGAATATTTTAGTTGTTAGGAGAGGTCCTTAGAAAGCAATTAAATCTTATTGGCTGTGGTAATGGGAACTGCAGATGCTGGAGAATCCAGGATAACAAAGTGTGGAGCTGGATGAACACAGCAGGCCAAGCAGCATCTCAGGAGCACTGTGCTCCTGAGATGCTGCTTGCCCTGCTGTGTTCATCCAGGTCCACACTTTGAAATCTTATTGGCTGACTTGTTGGAGAGCAAGCTTAGTTGCAAGTCAAATTTGTAAGTTTTTTTGTGTTGCCCAACAGAACGCCGCACTCTAAATCCAGCATTTTGTATTCTCCTCAGTGCCTTCTGTGCCTCTGTTTACTAGCTTCTCAAAGTTGTCTGCATGAACTTCAACACGACAAAATTTGCTGCATTAATATTTTGCAGTTGACTTGAACTCAAATTTCCAACCAAAAATTGGCAAATGGCAGGTAAACTTGAATGGGAGACTTAACATTGTACTTCCACCCTCTTCTGGCTGACTATAATTTTAAATTGCAGATAGCAAATACCCAAGGGCAACAGGTAATGGGATATTTCTTTAAATGTGCTGATTGTTAATTCCATAGTTGTAATTTTATCAATTTCTACTTTATATAAAAACATGAATTAGGTAGCAATGGTGACATCCTTGCAGGTGTAATTATCAAATTTCCTCCAGCCCACTATGTCTTGAAATGATGGTCAACTGTATCAAGCTGACTGTCAAGCCATTTTGGTTTGGAACAGAGCTAGTGGCAGGCTGATAAAATTTGGCCACAGGAATCGTTGAAGTTCCATTCTACCTGTGCCAATCAGGCTGGAACTGGGAATGCTATTATATTGACTGTTGTGATTTAGCACATTTATTCAGGGTACTGCCAGATCCTGGCTTCCTGAGTGAGAATGCTGAACAGAGGTTAGGTATATCCTCAGACAGCACACACTAAAATGGGCTGCAATTCTAGCTGCAATATGGTGAAGCGCTTTTTAATGAATAACTAAAATACAATAGAGGCAGCAACTTGGCTCAAATCAAAAGTGGTTCATAACTTGCATTTTCATTTTGAAAAATGTAATTTGTAAGCATTTCTCAGCCCAATGTCCCCTCATTCAGAAAGTTAAAATCTTTTAAAAGACATTGCAGAGAAAACATAAGCACTGATCACACTGTTAACTTTTGGAAATGATTGAAAGAAGTAATGGGAGTGTTTCTTTTGGCTTTGAACATTTTAGAACCTTATGGAAGCATGAGGCAGCCAAAAAATAAACATTCATCGAGCGTTTTAGCATTGATTACGAGTTAGCATGCTAATAACAAGGAAAAATCTTAAAAATTGACAAGAAGATTATTACCTGTAAATAAACACATACTAAGATAAGGTAAGAAGGGTTGGTTAGATCAATTGGCTAGACATTAGTATGTGGTTCTGAAATTTCTGGATGGCTATACACACAATATAATCAGCATTTATACACAGTTACAACAAAGAAAAAAGTGTAAGTTCCCGAATGAGAGAGTGTGATTTGCAGAGAATCAAATTGCATGGGTCTCGGAGCAATTCAAAAGGATATCCTGCAGATACTTGCTCTCTCAGTGTAGGCTCTTTATCTGTGAAGATCACAGGAAAGGCTACAGGGACATCAGCTACTATGCAGACCAAGATACTATGGCTCAGAAAGCCATTCAAGAAAGGTTTTGTAGGAAAAGAGAAGGACCAGAACAGAAGTTATTTTTAAATGAGGCGCCCGCGGAATTATTGGTACAGTAAACAGCTGTACCGTTGGGATAAACACCGTCCAAATTAAAAGATGAAGACGAGAAGTATGAGAAATGAAACGATCTGAAGTATAATCTAAGCAAATGAAAAAGTATGGAACAGATAAAACTACAAGCAGGGATAAGTGAGGATAGAGACAGGTGTGTGTATGGTGAGGAAATAATGAGTAGTAGAGCATGCATAAAAAAGGATTAGGAATAAACTGTTAATAAAAGTTAATTAAATTACATGCTGGACTAAAACCAAGAATAAAACAGAAATTGGAAATAGTCATATGTTACAAAAATCCAGATGCGGTAGGAATTAATGAAAAATGGCAAGAGAAAAATCATTACTATGACTAAAACACTACTAGGGATAACATATTTGAAAAAAACTAGGAGAAATAAAAGCTATAATTATCAAAGAAACCATTATGGCAGTTTGAAAATACAACACTACCATCAATAAGGCACAGAATGCATGTGGATCTAGACAAGTGATAACATTGATAGGGGTCATTCAAAACCCCTATAAGTGGGAGTCTGGTGAAGAAAGAAAGATACAAAAAAAATGAGGGATATGAAGAATGGAAAAAAATATTCAGAAAATTAATTGAATGGATAAGGAATGTAAAGGCGAATCAAGTTCCTACAATGTGTGCAGGATGGTTTCCTAATCCAACAGTCCAGCAAAGGAAGATTCACTACTTGACCTAGAATTGGAGAATAAACAATAAACTTCATAGAATCATAGAATCTCTACAGTGTGGAAACCGGCCCTTTGGCCCAACAAGTCCACACCGACCCTCAGAACATCCCACCCAGACTCATTCTCCTATAACGCACCTAATCTACACATCCCTGAACACTATGGGCAATTCAGCATGGCCAATCCACCTAGTCTGCACATCTTTGGACCATGGGAGGAAATCGAAGCACCCAGAGGAAACCCATGCAAACACGGGGAGAATGTGCAAACTGCACACAGACAGTCACCCGAGGATGGGATCGAACTCGGGTCCCTGACACTGTGAGGCAGCAGTGCTAACCACTGAGCCATCATGAATGAAAAAAAAGGTACAGACATTTTGAGTTACTGTACTGATTAGTTCCCAGTGGACCATACCGAAAAGGCTGTGTAATTTATAAATCAGAATGAACTATTTCATTGAACATCCATTTTTAAAATAAGATCTGTACTTTCTTTTACAGATATAAAATAGATACTAAGTGCAAGGTAACATTATTTATGGATTATCACCAATCTTGATTTTGAAAACTACCATCTTCTACCAGGCCAATTATTCCTACCTTTGATTATATAGATGCCAGAAAGATCAACTATCCTTCATACACCCTTTAGCATATCTCTTAAATTATCAAACTTGTATTCAACATCCAGTACTAGTTGACCAGAATGAATTACAATTAAATATATTATTTTTCTGGCCACTGGTCCAAACTAATTTCCTTGTTTCAGACTCTACCCTCTCCTTGACAACTGTCTGAGATTAAGTCAAAACAAAAATTGATTTGCCTCTGATTCTGTTCATCCACTGCTGAAACCCTCAATTATGCTTTTATTTTCTCTAGTCCGATACATTAGTGACTCACATTCTACCCTTCATAAACACGAAGTCATACAAAAAACTCCTTGCTGATGTTTTCACTCATAGAAAGTCTATTTCCAATGTTTCCCTGTAATCTTGATTTACTTGTTTTTGCTTTATTTTCAAATGACACGTCCCTCATCCAACCTTGTCTCTATAATCTCTTCTGGCCTGATAACTCAGCGCTCACTGAATATTTTAAATTCTTTCAGATTTAATTGCTCCACTACTGATGGTGATACGTTTAGCTGAATAGGCCCTGGACTCTGAAATATTCTCCCTGCACCACTCTAACTCGCTATCTCACTTTCCTGTTAGATGCACCTTGAGGCCAGCCTACCTGATCCAAACCTCCACATGTGGCTTGATGTAAGGATGCTGGTGAGGATCATGGGCCTGCTTGTGTCTTTCTTTTTCAAAACTTGCTGTTTCTATTTCAGACTTCTCTGTATATAACACCCAAGGTATGAAATTTGTTACCTCACTAATGAAGGTCTTTGCAGTACGTGGGTTAAGGAAAAGTAGGGCTCTTCGAAGCATGTCTCGGAAACGGCTCAGCTCATCAAACCCAAGAGTGGAGAAAAGGCCTGTGAACATGTTGCCTATGCTGGCCTCAACCTTTTGCAGTGAAATCTCTATTCCCTGTTGACCAGCTTGGCCCAAAAATTCTTGAATCCCACGAATATCTGTACAAATGTACAAAATATTATGTATGAGATTTCAACACATTAAGGTATGCTGTAAAAAGAAGTTGTCCAATTAATTGTTTTATGATTATGCTGCACAAAATAATTGCAAGTATCCATTAAACTAATATCAAAACATGTAATGTCTTTTTTAAATTCTGAAAGGAGAGTTTTAGTGTGCGTATACATATGCAATAAATTAACTTATGGGTAAATGCTTCAACATTGGAAAAAAAAAGCGATTATTGCTGTTCTCTTGCTGTCTGTAAAATATTTATCATCAGCCTGTTCAGGCATGTTACAATACTCATCTGTGGCAGGAAGACATGAACCCAGACCTACTAGCCTAGAGGTAGGAATACTATCACTACACTGCATGGGCTCTGTGGTTTTCTGCTGGTGAGCAAACCACTTAATTTTCAAATACTGTGTTCTTCCTTTGGCAGCATTCCGACACCACCACAGAATGTAAGCCAACAAATCAAAACTCTGTGATAATCACAATTAAGTATTTTAACAAGCAGCAATGCCCCAATAAGAAACATACCAACTGGATATCCAGGCATGTTCACTGGGAATTCAATGGGAATTATTATGCTATATTTCATGTGCAACAGATACTGGCAGGAAAAATTAACTCATAAGTACATTTCCTACTTTCAGAATCTGCACATTAGGGGATTTAGTTTTCTCTGAGACCTACTTAGTGCACTGGTTAGCATGTTTGTGTTCAATTGTGGCGTCTGCTATTTAATTGAAGTTGTTAACCCATTAAAAACATATTAACTAGTAAGTGCATTAAAATAGCACAGACAGAAATGTAATGCCAACATATTAACCAGATGCCAAAGGGAGCACCCCAAAGAAATTAAACTCCCAGAAACAAATTCAGGAAGGGATAGTCAGCTGAGTAATTTTAATTGTCAAATGCTTACTTACTAAAAGCTTGCTTTCAAATACTGTGAAAGAAAGCTACAATTTAATAGGCAAACAATCAAAATCAGGCACATACTTTCATTTCATTACTTTTATGAAAGGTCAGTTAAACTCATTATTATAGAATAATTCTCTTTGATCTATATTAATTTTTCCATGCTGAATTCATCAATTAATAACTTCAGGCGCTGGATGTCAAGTCAAAATCTAAAATAAATAATATTGTGGAGAATTCATGTATGATAAAGCTTGTATTGGCATGTTACACATCAGTAGTGCTGTTTTACAGTTATTGTAACTCCCAGCTCTATCCATCAAGCTACTCCTGTCCTAATGTTATCCTTTTTTTATTGCTTACAGAAATCAGAGAAATTCTGTGCCAGGAATGTTGGAAAGGGGAAAAAGACTACATCTTTTAAAATTCAAAGATCAGTACAAGTTCTTGCCATAAAACAAAATAAAAACCTTCAATTTGACACACCATATTTTTCCTTTTTGATTCCCTTGTATTTGACACAGTCATGTTCTAAATATATAATTTTAATTATTTGAAATGTTGAGTTTAGGTTCATTTTCAGTATCATGATTGAAAACATGACATTGCTGTAAGCTCAGCCTTCTCATTTGTATTTAAAAATGGGTGCAATGTATATAGATCAAACATTCTTGTTTCAAATAATTAAAAGCATTACATCAGTATTGAATACATTAGAACTACAACAGTTATTTACACTTGACAATTAAAAATAAAACAAGGTTATGTTATTACCATATGCATCATCATAGAATATCATGAACTTCTGCCAGGAAAATTCAGTGATTATTTTGAGAATCACTTCATTGAAGTAATCAGGAGGACGGACAGAAAGCGTGTAATCACTGTTTCTTGTATTCCTTGTAATAGAACATTGAGAACGTGGAGTTCCAGCTGGTGTGCGCTGAATGTAGAGGTGAGGAATATGCATTCCATCTGCAAAGGATTGCAGTGAAGCTGAAGGTGCACAGCCAGTAGAGCTAACAAGAGCCAAAATCCCTTGTGACACAAGATCACAGGCTGAAAAAGAAAGATATTTTCCATTAATGATCAAACAACAGCAATAGCATTTATTTAGTGCTGCTAGCTATGACTGACGTCCTAATGTGTTTCAAGGAGGGATAAGAGAAAGGAAACTAAGAAAAAGGGTGAAATGTGGATTGTAAGAGACTTTTCTCATATGATGAGGAAGTGGAGAGTTTCTGAGAAACAGGATTCCACAGCATGGTTTCTATACTGTTGAGAACAATATTGGCAATAGCGTAATGAAGGGAGAACATTGAAAAGGATGGACCCTGAAGATCAGAGAATATGGGTTAGATGGATGGAGGGTGAAATTACTGCAGAGAGAAGTGTTCTCACGGACAGATTTAAATGTAAGAATTAGAATTTTAAATTCAAGAAGTCAAGGACCAGGAGTCAAAGCAGGTCAGAGTGAATGGATGAGATGGGTCAGCATGACTTGTTCTCAGATACAATGCAGCCAGTACAGCTTTGAATAAGAGATAACTGGAACTGCAGATGCTGGAGAATCCGAGATAACAAAGTGTGGAGCTGGATGAACACAGAAGGCCAAGCAGCATCTTAGGAGCACAAAAGTTGACGTTTTGGTCCTAGACCCTTCGTCAGAAAATGGGGAGGGGGAGAAGGTTCTGAAATAAATAGGGAGAGAGGGGGAGGTAGATCAAAGATGGATAGAGGAGAAGATAGGTGGAGAGGAGAGAGTTGCAGTTGCAGAGAGATCCCGAGGTTTGTCCGGAGGGAGGAGGGTAACTTCTTCAGGTTAGGCATCCCTGGAAGAAGCTTTGCAGTGAGGTTAAAATTGTAGCAGAGATAATGGGAACGGCAGGTGCTGGAGAATCCAAGATAACAAAGTGTAGAGCTGAATGAACACAGCAGGCCAAGCAGAAGCTGAGAAGCACAATAGCTGACTTTTTGGGCCTAGAACCTTCATCAGAAAAGGGGGAGGGGGAGAGGGTTCTCCCTATTTATTTCAGCACCCTCTACCCCTCCCCCATTTCTGGACTATGACTGTACCTACACCAGATGGGTTGCTGTGCTTTAAGAAGGGAGTTCACCATCAACTTCTCAGGGACAGTTAGGCAAGGGTCTGGCCAAAGATGCTTGCATCCTAGAAATGAATATATATATTTTTAAAAACCATGTTGTAGCTGGGATAAGTTTTCTGAGAAACCTAACGTTTTAGTAAATCACTTGCTGATGGGCAAAACTTTATTTTAAATAACAGCTTTCATTTATGTAATGACTTTCCTCCTCTTAAGATGTCCAAAAATTCCACACAGTCAACAAGCTTCTTTTGAAATATAATTTCTGTTGCAATGCATGAAGGAGCATGGATGTCTTGCTTCAATTGCATAGGGCCTTGGCAAACCCACATGTATTTTGTGATTCTTAGCACACAAGGATTATGTGATTTTCTCTTTTGTTAGGCTTGTTTTTTTCAAAAATAAGATTGCAGCTAATGTCCTTGCTTTTCTATGGAAATATGCAGCCCACAGTGCAAAGCTGAGCTGTACCGATCAGTCATTGGAATGAGGGAGATCAGGCTGACACTTCTTTATGGTGGTTGTCTCACTGGGGCCTGGGTATATTTACACCCCATATCCCCAGGACCAAGTGTGCTCTTGGTACTAACTTAAGTTCATCCTCAGGGCTCACATAATAACACAGGCAAGCTATTGGACCACCGTAACTAATGTTAACTGGCACTAAGTTCTGCAAAAGCTCCAGAGAAGGTTGGGGAGAGGTACTCAATGGGTATGGAAAGCAATTTGCGAGTGAGCATAGTTGGGGTGACTGCAGGCTGATACCAGTCCATGGCTAGCTTCGTAGAGTCAAAAGGAGCACTGCTGCTCTCACAAATCCACAGATCCCACTTTTCTTTTGAGCAATTTATTTCAGTTGCTTTCAATAGTTGCTTTTAAGTCCTGTTATGTATGGCAGCTCACAACCTGGAATTGCTAGAGAGTGCCCCTGCATTATATATCAAAATTAACTTAATAAACTTCAGTATGGAAATGAAGCCTGGCTCAATCCAGGGAGATGCTTATGGCCACTTAAATGAAGGACTTGTCTGTTTGGCAGCAGAAGGATAATGCATCTTTACTGCAATATTCTGACTCGTGTGAACTCCGATTTAAGGGACAACTGGTGCTGATGGAATGATGGGCAGAACTTTTGGCCACTGCTGGGTTGGGAGCTGAAGTGGATGGGCTCAAAGATATCAATGCCAGTCAGTGTGCTAGATTTCTAACCGCATTCCGCATCATAGCAAGTGTGGGTGACTTGCACTGTTGAAGCACGCAGCCAATTTGCTAAGGCTCTGAAACAAGGTTGCCTGTGATTTTCTGTTGCCTCCTGATGTGACAGTGGGTGGTTTTAACTGCTTGGAAAGGGGTATCTAGCCAGCCTGCCTTGATATGGATACATCCAAAGGCCACCCTGCGGAAGAACTGGCAATGCTGTGTCTCTAAGGGGTGTATTTTGTTCTGGTTTCTTTTAGGCAGGAGATTGAATGAGAAGTTCTGAGCTGTCTGTCATAATGTAAACAGTTTGGGGCGCCTTGGGGATTTTTTAAAAGTTGGAACAATTTACGCAGCCTGGAGAGATGTGGCCATCTCTCACAGACCAGGATTTCTAGCTCTTTGTTAGCTTTAAGATTCAACAGAAGCTGCTGGAGTTTTGAAATAGAAGCTACACTTTCCTGTCTCTCGGTTCCAGCTAGAAGCTGGGATATGTAGTCCTACTGCGAGCATCGTATGTGAGCAAATCTGATTTGTGAATTTGCCAAGAGGTGTGTTTATGGGATGCTATTTTACTGGAACAGTTAATTAGTAATAGTTACTGCATCTATTATTCTGTTAAGTTTTCCAATAGAAAAGTCATTCTAAGTTCTTTCGAATTGTTTTTTTTTAACGATAGTGTTTGAATAAATCGTGTTTTGCTTGACGCTGAGTAGTTTGACCAATCAAATTGTATTTGGAGCACAGCAGCTTACATCCACCTTTAAAATAAGAAGAACTTTGGGTCTAAGTTACCTTCTTGAAATATCTTGAGGGGCTCCGATTGGCCCATAACAAGGGCCTGGCCATGTTTTTTATCATTTACTCCTTACCCCATCCCACCATCCTATGTCCTGTGTATAAACCAGCATTTTCCTAGCTACCATCAGTTCTGCAGAAGGATCATTGGACTCAAAACATAAACTCTGACATTTCTTCACAGACACTGTCGGATCTGCTAAGCATTTCCAGGAACTTCTGTTTTTGTTCTTGATTTACAGCATTCGCAGTTCTTTCAGGGTTTATCTACAATTTGTGTTCCCTCAGTTCTGTATGGAGTGTTAAGACCTGGAGCACAGCTATCCGAATGTAATGGGTCCAAATTCGCTGATGATGCACAAATAGGTGGGTAGGCATGTTATAATAATGACATGTGAGATTCGTAAGTGAATACAAATGGTTGAGTGAGTGGGCAAAAACTTGGCATATCGAGTTTAATGTAGCAAAGTCAGAGGTTTTTGGTACAAAGAATCAAAAGGGAAACTATTAATTAAAAGGAAGGAAGTTCCAAAAAAGTGCAGTGCAGAAGGATCTAGCTGTTCTTGTGTACGAAACATAAGAAATTTAGATGCAAGAAGTGATTAAGAAGGCAGATAGAATTTTGGTCTTCATTCTTAAAGGGTTCAGAGTTTAAAAATGGAGAATTCTTGTTATAACTATATAGGACTTTTTTGAGGCTGCACCTGGAGCAGTTTAAAAAGGAATATCCTGGCATTGGAGGCCGTTCAATAGGAACACACTAGGCTGATTCCTGGGAAGGATTTGACTTCTCAAGAATGACTAACCAGGTTAGGACTTTGTTTGTTCGAGTTTAGAAGAACGAGGGGTGATTTTATTGAAAGTTGATGAGGCAGCTTGACAGTACAGATGTTGGGAAAATAATGCCAAAAGTGTTGGAATCTGAGCAGGTGACATAATCGCAGAATATCATGACACTTATTTAAAACTGAGATGTAAGGGATCGTTTTCTTCCAGACAGTAGGGAATATCTGGAATTCGCCACACCAAGAGGCTAGATCACTAAAGTGTTTGGAAAGGAGGGATTTAGATTTTTGAAATATTTCAGAGTCAAGTGCTATGGAGAGCTGGCATGAAAGAGGAGTTGAAGCCTGAGGTAAATTAACAATAATCTTCTACAACAGTGGGAAGGTTTGAGGGGCTGAATAGCCTATGCCTGTTTTTATTTCTTGTGTGTTGATTTTTTTTGAGTCAGTGACAAGAGTACTGACAAACGAGCCATGCTGTCAACTACAATATGGATAGGCTTTAAAAAATCATATTTTGTTCCCCTCTTTTTGGACCATAAACTGAAATTGAATTTGAACTGTCACACAACTATAATTCCAGGAGTGTTTCAAAGCTTGGATAAATCAAGAGGTGCACATTTTTAACCATAGACAATATAGCTTTTCAAAACAGTGAGGAAAGTATTTTGAAACAGAATGGCATTAGGATTCTAAATTTGCGAAAGATTACCTGATGACCAGCAGTTTGTTTCAAAGCTGTAAATGTAGGTCAGATAGAGACATTCAGAGACTGCAAATTGACAACAACCTGCTCTCACTCTTACTGTCTATCTCTTATGTAGTCAACAGTGAAAAAAAACCTAACAGAGAATTCTAGCAGTGAATGACCTTGGCCAGCACGTTGGCTCAGCAGTTAGCACCGCTGCCTCAAAGTGTGAGGGACACGAGTTTAATTCCAGCCTCAGGTGACTGTCTGTGTGGAGTTTGTATACTCTCCCTGCATCTATATCGGTTTCTTTTAGGTGCTCTTGTTTCCTTCCACAGTTCAAAGATGTGCAAGTTAGGTGGATTGGCCATTGGGGAAAAGCAGGATTATGGGGATAGCGTGGGTCTTGGTGATGCTCTTTGAGAGTTGGTGCAGTCTTGCTTGGCTGAATGGCCTCATTCTGCTCAACCAGGGTTCTACGTCTGCTTGATCAGTGATCAAACTGAGGAATAAACATAGCTTTACACACAATAGAGTAACATCATCGCTTACAAGAAGGCTAAAAAAGGACTGTGAAAGACAATCTAACCCATTCTTGCGATCTGGGCTTTGGATCATCAGGATTTGTTCCTTTTTTAATGCCATCCACAATATGTCAAATTCTCTCATCTTTTTAATGATGAATGACCAGCCATGTACTTAAGGATTCTTTTAACTTGGATGGTTTATATCACATGTTAGTAGATGAGAAATCCCTGTTCTGAGCCATTTGTTAGAGTTGAGTGTGTTCCAAAGATTGTTATTTTCTGTTAATGACAAATCCTGGTATGAGCTGCTTTTGTCTTGAAGAGCAGACAAGAGCACAAATTGGTCATCGCAAAGATGTTATTGGGGTTTTAAGCATTTTGTGATGGCTTGTGGACAATGGGATGTGTTATTAGCACACTCCTTCCGTTACTTTGTGAGACTTTCCTCCTCAGAACTAACTAGACTATCTGGTCCTTCAAGTAGGATCCATCATTCATTGAGATTATGCTATGCTGAACCCTAACTGTGTGGATCCAGCTAGATCCCATTTCTTTTGATACTCTCTCTTACTTAATCCCGTAATAAATTATTCCTTAATTGAGGCTCCAGAAGAGATTCTAAATGGTTGAAATTTTGTATACAAAATCAGATTGGTTGATGATAGGTAAGAGGATAATTTTTTGAAAAAAACAAGGTTGACTCCAATGTGCCACCTCTGGATTTAATGGAATTGGGATACCATGTGGTTGCAAACCAAAAGAGACATGCTGTCGACCCCAAAACATGAAGATGCTTGTCTAATTTGATCTTGCTCTTATTTAAGTCCACTAGTCACTTCTTCGCTATTTGAGTACATTTTTGCTTTACCCGTTTAAGAGTGTCTCGTCCTTGATTCATTATTAGTTTCCCTGGAATGTCAAAAATAATATTCTGTTCCCTTGACCATAAAACTGACAAACTAACAAGAAATTAAAAGGAAAACCAAAAGAACTGCAGTGGCTGTAAATCAGAAACAAAAACTGAAGTTGCTGGAAAAAAAAAAGCAGCAGAACTGGCAGCATCTGTGAAGAAAAATCAGAGATAACATGTCAATACTGAGGAAGGGTCACTGGACTTGAAACATTAAATCTGATTTTTCTTCACAGATAGTGCCAGACCTGATGAGCTTTTCCAAGAATTTAATATGGCCATTTCAACATTGTTCACTACAACATCTCCAATACAACCTTAGGCTACAATTCTACTGTTTCTTCTTTGTCACTATGCCTTGATGCATAGCAGCTTTAGTTGCAGATAAGTCAAAAATTAGTAAATAACTTCAGGATAGTTTCAAATCTGACTCTGAAACGAACTATGCCAGACATCCCTGCCTCAAGTTATCTAGGTTTGGCATTATGTCAAAGTTAAACTCAGTGCTAAAATAATAGCAAAATGCTGGAAAGTCAGAGCAAGTTCGGCAGCATTATTAGAGACAGGAACATAGTGAGCATTTCTTTGTAACAGAAGGAGACCAGAAGTAACTTTTTATGCTGTTGAGAAAATGAAATGAGAAATAAGTGGAACAGATGCAAGCCCACAGCAAAAGGCAAAATAAAAGTGGAACTGGTCGTAAAGGAATAACACAGAAAAAGTATTGGCGTTGAAAGCAAGAAAATATGTTGGCCTTTTTGAGAGTAAACACATGCAAACAAGACATGCGGTAGAGAAGGAAGAGAAGGGGCTAAAATCAAAATGGACAGTATTAATAGTCTGAGGTTATACAGTCATTGAGTTATACACAATGAAAGAGACCCTTTGGTCCACTCGTCCATGTCAACCAAATACCCTAAACCAATCTAGTCCCATTTGCCAGCATTTGACCCATATCCCTCCAAACCCTTCCTACTCATCTACCTGTCCTGATGCCTTTTAAATGTTGTAATTGTATGTGCCTCTTCCACTTTCTCTGGCAGCTTGTTCCATAGCTGCCTCTCAGGTTCCTTTTAATTTTTCCCCATTCATCCTAAACACACCCATACCCTTGGGAAAGGACATTGGAAATTCACACCTCTGTCATGATTGGAATGATGTCAGCCAGATGAAACTAATAGGATATGAGTTCCCTGACTGGGGCTGTTAATCTGGTCCAATTAGAGAACCCTGATTGACAGATATAAACAGGAGTGTCAGGAGCTGGATCGGTGTCAAATACAATGCACATGGAAATAAGGGTAACTTGGTGATGGAATATCGGCCTTCATGGAATTATTTTAACGAAGCCCCTCATGATTTTATAAACCCCTACAAGGTTACCCCTCAGCCTCCAACACTCCAGGGGCAAAAAAAACCTAGCCTACTCCACCTCTCCCAATAGCCCAAATCCTTCAATCCTGGCAACATCTTTTCAAAATTTTTCAAGTATAACAAAATTTTCCTACGGTAGTTGTTAAATTAATTGTAAAGATATCTCTTTTCCTTTTCTTTCCTCAACCTAGGATTATGTTCATCATGGTTGGCAGGGCTTTCAATCATGTCTGACCCATTTCCCATACCTTTGCCCCTTCTCTGTCCCTATTTTTGTGGAAAACTCTGGGTTTCTCCATACGAATGACCTTGAATTCTAGTCACTTGCCACTTCAAACCGTCACCTTGCTCTCAGATTCTTCTTTTCTAAGTTGGCTGCAGTGTTCCAGTGAATGCGAGCTGGAGGAATTGCACCTAATTTTCTACTTAGGTATTTTACAGCCCTCAGGACTCATTAATACTCGCTTTAGCTTTTACTTTGGGCACCCTCACCATCTGTCCCACTTGCTCTTTCTCTCACTTTGTGAACACCATTAGAACAATCATTTCCCTGACCCTTTCAATTCCAAAGAAGAGTCATATGGGACTGTATCAGTGCTGCCTCGTGTTCCCAAGAGGAGCTCAAACAGTTCATCCACTTCACCAACACCTTCCACCCCAACCTCAAGTTCACCTGGGCCATCTCCAACACATCCCTCACCTTCCTGGACCTCCCTGTCTCCATCTCAGGCAACTACCTAGAAACCGATATCCATGTCAAGCCCGACTCCCACAGCTATCTAGAATGCACCTCCTCCCACCCACTTTCTTGCAAAAATCCCATCCCCCATTCCCAATTACTTCACCTCTGCCGCATCTGCTCCCAGGATGAGGCATTCCACTCCCGTACATCTCAGATGTCCTCATTCTTCAAGGACCGCAACTCCAGCCCCACACCACCCTCTCCACCCCCCCCCCCCCACCCGCCGTGGTCAAGAACGCCCTCAGCCGTGTCTCCTGCATTTCCCAGACCTCATCCCTCACACCCCGCCCTGCAATAATCGCCATAAGAGAATCCCCCAGTTCTCACATACCACCCCAGCAACCTCCGGATACAACATATCATCCTCCAAGACTTCCGCCATCTTCAATCTGACCCACTACCAAAGACATTTTTCCATCCCCATCCTTGTCGGCCTTCCGGAGAGACCACACTCTCTAGGACACCCTTGTCCGCTCCACACTCCCTTTCAACCCCACCACACCCGGCACTTTCCCCACACCGCAGGAAGTACAGCACTTGGCCCCATGCCTCCTCCCACACCCACATCCTAGGCCCCAAGATGACTTTCCATATCAAGGAGATGTTCACCTGCACATCTGCCAACGTGGTATACTGCATCTGTTATACCTGTTGTGGCTTCCTCTACATTGGGGGAAACCAAGCGGAGGCTTGGGGACCGCCTTGCAGAACGCCTCCGCTCAGTTCGCCATAAACAACTGCACCTCCCAGTTGCAAATGATTTCAACTCCCCCTCGCATTGATTAGATGGCATGTCCATCCTGGGCCTCCTGCAGTGCCACAACGATGCCACCTGAAGGTTGCAGGAACAGGGCGGTATGGTGGCTCGGTGATTAGCACTGCAGCCTCACAGCACCAATGACCTGGGTTCGATTCAGCCTCAGGCGACTGTCTGCGTGGAGTTTGCACATTTTCCCCGTGTCTGCGTGGGTTTCCATCGGGTGCACTGGTTTCTTCCTACTTTCCAAAAATGTGCAGGCTAGGTGGATTGGCCATGCTAAATTGCCTGTAGTGTTCAGGGGTGTGTGGGTTATAGGGGGATGGGTCTGAGTTGGATATATCAAGGGGTGGTGTGGACTTGTTGGGTTGAAGGGCCTGTTTCCACACTGTAGGGAATCTAATCTAATCAACTCATATTCCGCTTGGGAACCCTGTAGCCCAATGGTATCAATGTGGATTTCACAAGCTTCAAAATCTCCCCTCCCCCACTGCATCCCAAAACCAGCCCAGCTTGTCCCCGTCTCCCTAACCAGTTCTTCCTCTCACCTATCCCCTCCTCCCAGCTCAAGCCGCACCTCCATTTCCTACCTCTCTGCCTCATCCTGCCCCCTTGACCTATCTGTCCTCCCCGGACTGACCTATCCCCTCCCTACCTCCCCCCCATACTCTCCTCTCCACCTATCTTCTCCTCTATCCATCATCGATCTGCGTCCCCCCTCTCTCTAATTATTTCAGAACTCCCTCCCCATCCTCCTTTTCTGATAAAGGGTCTAGGGCCAAAATGTCAGCTTTTGTGCTCCTAAGATGCTACTTGGCCTGCTGTGTTCATCCAGCTCCACACTTTGTTATCCGGGGCTCAATATGAACTGTTTCACTCCTTCTGTGGACCATCTGAATCTATACAGCACATGTATACAGCTGTATTTATTTCAGGCCTCCAGCATCTACCGTACTTTGCTTTTATTTAGGCCCAGGGTACACGGGGCCATGTTGAAAATAATACTTTAGTGGCTCAACTGTATTGATGTTATTTTTGTCCAGCATGTTAATGGTTACCTGATTTATTTGCAAAAATCCACAAATAGTTCAATATTTTTTCAATCCAAATGTTTTATGTAGTGTTTTTTGAAGAATGATTTGGATAACTTAATCAAATATATGTATCAGTTGAGCAGCACTCAGTCTGTTAATGTCCTGATTTGTTCCATCTCATGGTATATAATTCTGGTGACCTTTTCATATTTGGTGATCTTAATTTTCTTATTATTATTATGGACTTAAAATTAAGTGTGAATTTTATATTAGTTAAAGACTTTGTCTGGGTCAGAAAATTGAGCAAAGAGCTGAGAAGTTTCGAACAACAATTATTTTTAATGTTATAACACATGTATTGTTGTGAAATGTTTACTGTTGATAACTAACTTCAGATGCCATGCAGTATTCAATGCACATGTTCATCATATATAATGGATGGTTATCCTTCTGAAATATTCAAAAAATTGATCAAGTGAAAATGAGATAAAAATTGTTTACTTTTAAAATACGACCATACCATTCTGACAGAGAGTCACTGGACTCAAAATGTTCACTCTGTTTTTCTCTCTATAGATGTTGCTAGACTTGCTGAGTTTCTCCAGCGTTTTCTGCTTTTAAATGCTGATTTTTTTTATTGTTTAAACTGAACTTGACTGTGTCACAACGTGTTACACAAAATTAAGCAATACAGAATCCTGCATCTGATTTAACAGTGTTTATCATTCTTTAATATTCATACATATCTTTTCCAAGGTAATATCATTAAAATATTCCTCTATTTCTTTCTGCTTCATATGTTTTGAAATTACATGTGAAGCAATAAATACTGATTAACTTCTGATTATGACTTGAATGGTAAAATTTTTCATGTCATACGACTTAACATTAATATCCATAAAATCAGTCATCCCAAACTTCTAGCTCTTTCAAAGAAAGTCTGATGTACAACCAAACTCCTGACTATATATCTTTCTTCTTCTGCTTCCCTCAGACACTGTTAAGCCATAGCCCAACATGCATTCCATGTAGTGCTCTATTATTGAAATCGACTAACATTATTGATCAAAGTTCTTAAGCTGTTTAAGATGTCAATGCTCTTGGCAAGGGAAATGGGAAGTGCCAATATCAAATTTTAACATATTCTCTTGGTAAATCAACAACAACAGTAGGATTACAAATGTTCTTACTTTTTTTTGTGAATGCAATGGCAAGAAATCAAACTTTTGGGAGTCAAACATGCTGAATACCGGCAATACACCTCTGGTACCCATCCAATTTAACACTAAGGAGATCCATATGGCCTTCTAGATACAGGCCTCATTCACATTCTGTTGCCAATGTTAAAAATGCCAAATTCTGCAATTCATCTACTTCTGCAACATAAAATCGCTTGGTTGTTTCATGATGCTGCCTGAAAGTTAAGAGCTGTTTATAGTGGAGAAAGTGGATGAGTGGAGCCATGGTGGGGACAATGGGTCAGCATAGGACAGAACATTTTTCTGAGGCCTCAGTGAGCATTGCTACACTATATCGTGGCTAAAAAAGTTTCTAGTTCTTTTTTGAAGAAATGTCTGTCCAGCCCTTTTCAAAATGTCATTTGCGGTACTTTATATCTAGAGAAAATAAAGGACAGGTACGGAATGTATACAAATCTAATTTTCAATGTAAATTACAATTCATATCTGAAAAAGATAGTTTGCATGTCTCAGTAGCCTCCTATTTGTTTTAGATGCTAGTGCTGCACATGGACAAAGTTGATCAGTTATGTGTTATCTGTGTGAAAAATGTGCAGTTGATAGTTGAAAGTCCCCTTCTATGTTAACAAAAATAAGCCCAGAATTATTAATACATTACTTCCATAAAGTACTTAGAGTTCACTTGTTTTCCACCTTTCACCAATATTGATTTATGATGGTTGTTGCTTGGAATTTTAATTTAGATCTCTGCTCCCAAAGAAACCATAGTGTTTTTATTATCCATATATCAAGGTAGCTACAATACAGTGACAAATGTGTTTAATATATTGAACCATTAACACCTTGAGAGGTCATTTTCTAAATTAATGTTCCACAATGAAACACCTCTAGTATTTAATTTCTGTTCTTAAAACCATCTACCACACAAGGAATTGCAAGAGGCCAATTGTTTTACACTAAACTTGACATTCTAATCATAATTTATTTTAAATGAGATCATTTTTGTTTCTTTTGGTTATTAATTGTGTTTTTTTTTCAAGTAATTTATATTCATTATTAAATGTGCCACAATCACTGAGTTTCCTCATTGAAATCTTAATTTGTTTTGGATTAAGAAACAATTTTAGATTTGAATAACTGGATTTTTCTTCTATGGTTTTCAGCATTAATGAAATATAGGCACATCATATTTGTTTCAGATTTTATTGTATTAAATTAAGCCATAAATTATTTATTAAATTATAATCATCTGAAGGAGTATTAATGTGATAGCTTGTCATAAGTAAACCTTGATTATGCATTGAAGAGACAAAGTGTTTCATTAATGTTCTCATTGCACAAAGAAACGTAGGGTTAATTTACATATACATTTTAAATTTTGGTTTACATAAGTTTGCATTCTTTCAATCATCCTACAATTATATTCAAAATAGCTAGAATTTTAATTATTATGAAAGCAAAAATAACCACAATAATAAATTAGTTTCATCTGTAGTCTTTTTACTTACCAACTGATTTAAATGGGCTGGAATGGGCCAAGGAATTATTTTGGAAAAATCTTTTAAAGCAAAGCAATAAAGGTAATAGGTTTTTATTCTTCATTTTATGACAGTCAAGAAAACAAATGCTAGCATTGTCAATGAGATTTCTTCTATTGGTCCTTTGGAATCCCTTCACAGGGCCGGTAGAGATCATAATCGTTCTGTTACTCTCCTGAGATGGGCAATTTGGAAAATGCCTGTAGTAATCATGCTCCCAACATGTAAAAACTCTGCCAGACTTCTCTGCAAGTTCACCAAAAGATTACAGCTGTCTCAAAATTTCTCCACTTCTGTTAAATGCATTTTGAGGTTAAATGGGAATGGTGGAAGCAGTAGCTGTTCGTTTCCACATTCCCATTGCAATATGGGAATGAATTATTTGATTGAATAATTTGATTGACTATATTGCACATTTTAGTGGTGTCTTCAGCCTTACAGTCAGTTGAAAAGTAAAAAGAAATTCTAAAGCAACTTTCTGACTTGTGGGATTAACAATGTGGTGCTAACTATGATGTGTTGATATTTTTCACCAAAGAACTGTTCTCCTTTGACAGACTATGGAATCTAGAAACAGAGAAATTAGAAGCAGGAGCGGACATTCAGTCCTTAAAGCCTGCTCCACCATTCATAATCATGGCTCTTCATTGGATTAATTGCCTGTTCCTGCTTTTCCTCCATATCCTTTGATTCCTTTAGCCCCAAGTACTATACCCAGCTCCTTCTGGAAACGTATGATGATTTGATCTTGAATGCTTTCAATGGTAGCAAATTCCACAAACTCTCTGAGTGAAGAAATTTCTCCTCATCTCAGTCCTAAATGGTTTATCCCCTATCCGTAGACTGTGACCTTCAATTCTGGAATACCCTGTCAATGAGAACATCTTCCAACATCCACCCTGTCTGGTCCATTAGAATTTTATGGGCTTCTATGAGATTCCCCCCAAAATTCTTCTGAATTCCAGTGAATATAATCTTAACGGATTCAACCTTTGCTCATATGTCAGTCCATTATCCCAGAAATGAGTCTGTTAAGTCTCCACCACAGACACCTTCAAGTTTGCTCATGCAACTAACATGACTAATCCAGTGTTTTCACGGGCACAGAACATGCCTCTTCGTAAGTAGCACTGCTAGAAATTAATTAAAGGGCAAACAACATTTATTTTCTGAGAACGCAAAACTTTTCAGTGATGTGAACTAAATTGTTATGCTAACCTAATCTGAACTTTATCAGATAAAATACCAATTTTTGGTGGATAAATAGATGGTTGAATATTCCTTTGTATGCTTGTACACATCTCACATGCCCATTACCAAAGTCCTATGTGACTAGCTCCCTTTCCAAATACATCCCAAGTCTGAACACTGATGTTCCCTATCTAAAGAAAATGATGAGAATATGCTGCAAGTCGACCTATCACTCAAATTAAGGAGAAATTAAGCCACCGAATGCTGAAATAATACGTCTGGCCAACAATCATCATGGGCTGTGTTGTTCAAAAGATGAGTCTACATCTTGAAATGGAGGATGGAGACTCACAAACTATAACTTTGATTCAGAATGTGACAACTAGGATCCAGGACATTCCCCAGTTCCAACCAACTGATACATTAAAACCTCTCAGCCTCCAGAAAGATGTGATTTCATAGATTATCACCTCTGATCTACCAACGGTTTCTTCAATCTGGTGCAATGATGAAAATCCAAGCACATCGATTTGAGTATAGGTATAGAATTATTTTCTAATTGTTCATAGGAATTGGTGAGAAACAGTCATATTAAAGTTAACTTCATAAAATCAGTTTGTGTGCTGCTGTTCACTAACTATAACTTTCCATTTATCCAACACAAAAAGATTGTCACTTCATTATAAGGCAATACTGCAGATTTCAGCAAGAGCCAGCCCGTATGAAATCCTTCCTCCGCTTCCTGTTGGATTCCAGAAGCTACATTATATACTTGATATGTTCCTTTCCATAGGAAACCACATCAGAAGAAAACTTAAGTAAGACTGAGAAAAAAGAAATGAATGAATGTCAAGATATGTAGAGACACACAGTTAATATTGACACTGACGAGATGTAGGAGTGTTAATTCAAGAATTTTGATAGTGTAATGTAAAGTACAGTAGGAGTAGGCTCATGTGAAGCATAGCTATTGATAAATATGTTTGGCTGAAGGGCATGTTTCAGAACTGTAACATTTTACACTGTGTATATTGTACAATTTAACAGTTTGATCACTTGGAAAGATTCACACTTGCATCTGCCTATTTTGTACTTTTCATTTTTTGGAGGCATTAGTTAAAACATTTCTCTCCAGGAGAGGTAACAAGAAGGGAGACTAATCAGATAGTTTGATGCTGAGCAATACCTACCAACCTTTAAAACCACAAGACTAGGACAAAATATAAGCCAATCAGCCCAATGAGTCTACTTTGACATTCAATAAGGTTATGCTAATCTGAAAATCTTGAACTCCAATTTCCTGCCTTTTCCTCATTACTCTTGATTTCCTACTGATTACAGAACTGTCTATCTCAGTCCTCGATATACTTATTAATGCAGACTGCCCTCTTGCACAAGATGGTCCCACAAAGGGAAACATCTAACCTGCCTACAATTCTTGTGCGACTCAATAACATCATTTCTTGTTCTTCAAAATATCAGATGAATACAAGTCCAGCCTATTAAACCTCTCCTTATATAATCATCCCTCTACATCTGGTACCACCCACCCAAGGTGATTATACTTCCCTTAACCAAGTCATTAATATTTATTGTAAATAACTATGGCTCCAGAGAATGGGATTTTGTGGTGGGTGGTCTGCGGTGGGTTGGGTGGAAAGTGTAGTGTTTGATTGTGTGTGTGGGGTGGGGTTTCTCTGATGGGTGGGAGTGTGGCGGCTGGGCTATGGAGGGTGTGAGGATGTCAGGGTGTGGGAGTTGTTGGGATATAGGAGAGTAGAGAGTGGGGGTTGTTGTGGGCAGGGGTTGTGTGAAGGTTGGGTGGTAGAGTGGGAGCAGTGAGAATGTGGGGTGTAGATGGATGTTGGGAAGGTAGGAGCAGGGTGAGGATGTGAGGACAGGGTGTGAGGCTTTTGGGGTTTGGGATTTGGGGGTGTTTGTGGAGATGCGGTGGAGTTTGAGGTGTGGGTGGCATCTGCAAAGGTATTGAGGGTGTGGAAGGGTGGGCTTGTATGGAGCAGGGTTTGTGAAGGTGGGATTTGGGCATTGTGGTCTACTCACCCATAAAAATACCCACATCCTTTGTCTACAAAATAGAGAGCCTTGCTCACAAAGTCTTTTGGTTGTGCTTAGTTTGATCTAGTTCCGTTAATTTACAGAAAATAGCTTTTAAATACTTGGGTACGTAGTACCATTGTTTTGGGAAATGTAAATTTGCAATATTGCAGATTTCTGACCAAAATTAAGATCCACTAGAAACTAATTATTCATTGTCTGCTAAGTTTGGTTAATATTCAGCTGCATTTTATTTTTAAATGCCTGAATGCAGGAATCAATTTTTTTACTGAGTTTAGAACGTACAATTACGGTGACAATTACTGTTGTTCATAAACTTTTCCCACTCTTGTTGAGCTAAGTGAAATTTTTTTAAAGTCAAAGAGCAACAACCTATAAAATCATTATGACTTAAAGCAAATCAAACATTTTAATTGAATTAATTAGAGAACAATGAATCAGAATCATGAAAGATTCTGGTGCAGAACACAGAGAGTAGAATTCCTGTCAGGGATTTTCTAATCTCCTGTGATAACTAATGGCATGTTAGCATAGATCTTGGAGATGGGGCCTGCATTGCATTTCTCTTGAATTTCTGGCAGGCAAGTGAGTGATCATACCCACAACCACAGTCCAACCTGATGAGATTTGTGGCAGGTTTTTATATGAGAATGGATACAATTGATGTGGAAATCAATGATGCAAATTTGAAAACAAAAAGACTGCGCCTAATAAGAGGTTGAAGCAAAAACGAAACATCTTCACAATTAATTGAGACTGTAAAATCAAATATATCTCTGAAAGCCCAATAAAAGGTGAAGAGTAATAAGAGTAATTGATTTCTGGATGGGTAAGGGAAGTACAATCTCTATAGAGTCTCTCACACCTTAAGAGGAAAAATTAAGTGAGTGAAATGACTGCACTTAAAAGTGATTTCTGAAATAAAGGAAAACGATATAGTTACTTCAATTATTGTAACTGCAAGCTTATTACTGAGATCAGGAATGTGAGCACTACAGAAATTGTGCTATTTGAGCTTTCTGAATTGTTTTCTGGTACATCTAACATATGGAGGAAATATTTCACAAGAGCAACTAACAATAATGCCAAGAGATAATGGGGACTGCAGATGCTGGAGATTCCAAGATAATAAAATGTGAGGCTGGATGAACACAGCAGGCCAAGCAGCATCTCAGGAGCACAAAAGCTGACGTTTCGGGCCTAGACCCTTCATCAGAGAGGGGGATGGGGGGAGGGAACTGGAATAAATAGGGAGAGAGGGGGAGGCGGACCGAAGATGGAGAGTAAAGAAGATAGGTGGAGAGAGTGTAGGTGGGGAGGTAGGGAGGGGATAGGTCAGTCCAGGGAAGACGGACAGGTCAAGGAGGTGGGATGAGGTTAGTAGGTAGCGGGGGGTGCGGCTTGGGGTGGGAGGAAGGGATGGGTGAGAGGAAGAACCGGTTAGGGAGGCAGAGACAGGTTGGACTGGTTTTGGGATGCAGTGGGTGGGGGGGAAGAGCTGGGCTGGTTGTGTGGTGCAGTGGGGGGAGGGGACGAACTGGGCTGGTTGAGGGATGCAGTAGGGGAAGGGGAGATTTTGAAACTGGTGAAGTCCACATTGATACCATATGGCTGCAGGGTTCCCAGGCGGAATATGAGTTGCTGTTCCTGCAGCCTTCGGGTGGCATCATTGTGGCAGTGCAGGAGGCCCATGATGGACATGTCATCAAGAGAATGGGAGGGGGAGTGGAAATGGTTTGCGACTGGGAGGTGCAGTTGTTTTTTGCGAACTGAGCGGAGGTGTTCTGCAAAGCGGTCCCCAAGCCTCCGCTTGGTTTCCCCAATGAACCAAGCGGAGGCTTGGGGACCGCTTTGCAGAACACCTCCGCTCAGTTCGCAAAAAACAACTGCACCTCCCAGTCGCAAACCATTTCCACTCCCCCTCCCATTCTCTTGATGACATGTCCATCATGGGCCTCCTGCACTGCCACAATGATGCCACCCGAAGGCTGCAGGAACAGCAACTCATATTCCGCCTGGGAACCCTGCAGCCATATGGTATCAATGTGGACTTCACCAGTTTCAAAATCTCCCCTTCCCCTACTGCATCCCTCAACCAGCCCAGTTCGTCCCCCCCCCCCCACTGCACCACACAACCAGCCCAGCTCTTCCCCCCCACCCACTGCATCCCAAAACCAGTCCAACCTGTCTCTGCCTCCCTAACCGGTTCTTCCTCTCACCCATCCCTTCCTCCCACCCCAAGCCGCACCCCCCGCTACCTACTAACCTCATCCCACCTCCTTGACCTGTCCGTCTTCCCTGGACTGACCTATCCCCTCCCTACCTCCCCACCTACACTCTCTCCACCTATCTTCTTTACTCTCCATCTTCGGTCCGCCTCCCCCTCTCTCCCTATTTATTCCAGTTCCCTCCCCCCATCCCCCTCTCTGATGAAGCGTCTAGGCCCGAAACGTCAGCTTTTGTGCTCCTGAGATGCTGCTTGGCCTGCTGTGTTCATCCAGCCTCACATTTTATTATCTAACAATAATGCCAAGTTGTCTGCAACCTTCACAAATGTCAAAGACAGCATAAAGTAAAAGTATTAAGAATGCAGAATTTTAACACATCCTGCAACTGAAAGAATAAAGAGACAAGAGTGACAGCTTACAATTTAACTTTAAAGAAGTGCTTCGGCAAATGGCACCCAGAGTCATATATATCCAAATATTGCAATAATTCCAGAAGAAGGAATATGCACAGCCAATCAAAAGTTGCAATCAGTGTTGTGCCACTCTTCTGTATGCTCCATCAAAACTGCATTTTCCTAGTTGGTTCCCTATCGAAATACATTGAGACAACAAGGGCTGCCGATGCTGGAAGCCAGAGTCCATAGATGTGAGGCTGAAAAAGCATAGCATCTGAAGAGGAAGTAAGTCAACGTTTTGGGCTGAAACCCTTCGTTGGGACTGGGGAAGGGGAGGAGACCCCAGAAATAAATATAAGGAGGGGGCTGAAGGAAGTGTCAGAGTGATGGTGAGAGGTGGATTCAGGTAGGGTTATTGTGATTGGTCTGTTGAATGGTGGAGCTGACAGGTGGGTAGAAAGATGGACGGGTTTTGTCAGGTCAGGAGGGGGAGGGCTTGACGTGGAATGAGGCTGTGGTTTGAGGGATTTTGAAGCCAGTAAAGTCAATGTTAAGGCCATTAGACTTTAAGTGTCCAAGGTGAAATATCAGGTGTTGTGCCTCCAGCTTACGTTTGGCTTCACTCTGAGAGAGGAGGAGGTCAAGGATGGACATGTCATCAGTGGGAGGAGGAATTAAAATGCATGGCAACCAGAAGGTTGGGTTTGTTGGTGCGTGCAGAGAGCAGATGCTCCATGAAATGGTTCCCGAGTCTGCATTTGGTCTCCCCGATATTGAGGAGACCGCATTGGGAGGAGCTGATGCAATAGGTCAGGTTGGATGAAGTGCAGGTGAATCTCTGCCAGATCTGGAAGGATTGTTTGGGTCTTGAATGGAGGTGAGAGTGGAGGTGTTGGGTAGGCATTTCATCTCTTGCAGTTGTAAGGGAAGGTGCTGGATGTGGTAGAGAAGTTGTTGCGATTGTAGAGCTGACAAGAGGATCATGGAAAGCATAGACCTTGCAGAAAGCAAACAGGGGTGGGAAGGGAAATATATCTTTGCTAATGAGATTTAATTGTAGCTGATGGAAATGTTGGAGGATGATGCATTGGAATCAGAAGTTGCTGGGGTTGTATGTGATGATTAAGGGAATTCTATCCCTATTGCTTTTGGAGGAAGGGGGTTTGTGGGCAGAAGTGTGGGAAATCGAGGAGATGTAGTTGAGGGCTTCCTTAATTACAGAGGCGGTAAAATTATGGTCCCTAAAGTAGAAGGATAGCCAGGGTTTCCTGAAGTGGAACGCCTCATCCTGGGAGTAGATGTGGCCAAGGTGGAGGAATTGTGAGTATGGGATAGCATTTTTCCAGGAGGGTGAATGAGAGGAGGTGTAGTCAAGGTAGTTATGTGACTCAGTGGGTTTGAAATGGATATTGGCGATGAGTCAGTTTCCAGAGTCGGAGATGGAGAGGTCTAGGGGCGGGAGGCATTAGAAATAGTCTAGGTGGATATTAGAGTGGGTTGGAAGGTGTGGCCAAAGTTGATTAACTGCTTGAGCTCCTCACAGGAGGATGAAGCAGCGTCAATGCAATCATCAAAATAGCAAAGGCAGAGAGTGAAGGATGCTGAAGGTAGTTAAGGAAGAGGGACTGTTCCACGAATCCTACAAAGAAGCAAGCATATGCCTTTGACCACTCCTTTGGTTTGTAGGAAGAGGGGAGGGTCAAAGGAAACGTTGTTAAGTGTGAAGACCAGTTCCACCAAGCGAACGAGAGTGTCAGTGGAGACGGACTGTTTGGGCCTACGGGAGAGGAAGAAGTGGAGGGCTTTTAAACCTCAATGATGTCGAGGTCAGTACATCGTTATACAGTTGTGCCCTGCTTGTTGGTGAGTTTAACAATGAGGTTTGGGTTGGAGCAAAGGCAGTGAGGGCTGCGCTTTCCGATGGGGAGAGGTTGGAGTAAGTGAGGGGGTGGAGAGATCCAAGTGATTGCTGTCACGGCAACAGTTTGAGATGAATGAGTCGAGGGAGGATGAGAAGGCAGGAGGAGGTGTTCAGGAGGATGGAGTTTGCTGAAGCGGGGAAAAGGGGTTGTTAGATGGTGGGTTGGATCCCTGTTCAAAGAAATAAGCACTGAGGCAGAGGCAGTGGAAAAAGAGCTTGACATTATGGTGTGTGTGAAATGCATTTATGTGTGGGAGCAGGGCAATGAAGGTGAGTCCTTTGCTGAGGACTGACCATTCAGCCTCAGTGATGGAGAGGTCAGTGGGGCGGATGGTGAAAACCCAACTAGGCTTGGTGTTGGGGCTGGGTGTAGTGCTGGTGCCAGAAACAGAGGTGGAATCTTCAACAGAAGTGGATGTGTACACTGCAGTGGTCACATGGGCTGTACAAGAAGTAACCCTATCATCATTGACGTCAGCATGTTGTCTGAAGTGGCAGTCACACGGTCTTCAATGTCAGTAGAAGTGCCACCACATGTTGATGTCAGGAGAAATGGCAGTCACATGGTTGTGAGGAATAGTCGGAGCGGCAACGTGGTTAATCGTGTCAGGCTGATCCTGGAGAAGGTTGGAAATTAAGTTAGGATACTGAAAGGTTGAGTAGGTCTGTGTTTGGAGGTGTGTATGGGAGGGTTTGGCGTATTTATGGTCTTTGATGTCTGATAGAGCAGAAAAAAAGTGTTTGTTGAGGATGTGGATCCTTTTAAGAACAAGGAACAGTGCAGGTCCTCTGGGAGAGGGAAGCCCTGAGCTAGGGCAAGTCCAACTGCAGGGAGAGAAGGTGTGATGCATTGCAGAGAGTATGAACCTTAGAATCCATAGGGAGATCCATTGCTGGAGGCACTGGATACTGTAGATAATGATTTTCATGGTTGGGTCCAAATTGTGAAGGTCTGAAAGTTATTTGGAGTCCATCCGGGATGACACATAGAAATATATTGAACTGCATGAATCTGCCATATTTGCACCATAGACATAACCCAAATTCACAACAGAAAGTTAGATATTGTGTTTCTGAGTCTATGTTCCTTTTTACTTAATAATATTATGAATGTTTGTTACTGCAAGTCAACCCCTGCCACTGAAAATGAACCATTATTAGAGTTGAAATGATTTCCTCTCAGCTTGAACTGTAAACATTTGACAATAAGCTTTTGTTGAAAAAATGATTTTCTTGGGTGATTGTGGGGTTTGAGAGGATAAGGTTTCAGTAAGGATACTGCACATTTCCTATCATCACTGCACTTGTTGGAATGAGGTCCCTATGCCAAAATTCCATGCACAGGCATTCCTTGATAGGGTCTCCTTGCCAGAATCCTACATGTCCCCAATTGTTTGTGTGTAAAGTGACTGCTGACTGCTCACATTTTTAAGGACTTGCTCTTTTTTTATTCCCAACATGGGAGTCTTCTAAGCACGAGCACTAGCTCCAGCCAAATAAATGTTCTCTTGTCACTGTGGTGGAATGATGATACGAGGAGAAATTAAAGAACAGATACACCAGCAAACCCAGGACCAGCTACAAGTTCTAGCAGATGCCAAACAGTTCTCAAATGAAGATGTCACAACTGAAGGGCCCCTCAGCAGGTACAAGAGGCACTGAATTTATTGTCCTCCATGTCATTTCTTTCAGGCAACATAGACACAATGTTGCTACAGACTAAGGAAACGCCAGGACACTGTCATAAAACTATGCTAACTACAACAGGACCAGCAACCTGAAGGAGTAGGTGGCTATCCTATTTCACAGTTTGTCAAGGTGACTGCTGAGCTACACTTCTGTGTAACTGCTTGCATCCAAGGAGTAACCTTTGTAAGATATGTTGATTCTCAAACCACATACATATTAATGCTGTTCCCAATGCAATTTGAATCAGATCGCACTGCTTCAACTCTTCTTCCATGATGAGATCAATCCTGCGACCGACGACTTATGTCATGCCTTCCCTACCTTACACAGCACCAATGGTCCCTCTTCATAGTTTATTGTTCCCATAACATCCCAGCATGCTGCCTCCAATCTTCACAACTGACTTTCCCAGTGCCACACTGCAGGAATGATCCTTAATAAACAAATCCTCCTTTTCAGTGAACAGACCCACTGGACTAATCATGGACCACTCCTCTGATCAACGATGAGAGACAGCCCATATTGAAGAATTATCAAACTCTTGACTAATCTTTATGCGTCTATCTGACTGACTTGCAATTAATTCCCAATCTGGATGCATTGGACCTGTTGGATTGGCCATGGCCCTACCCCTGGGCTATAGTGTAAAGGACTCCCTCAATCTGTGTCCAGTTCTTTGTGCTGATATCTGATGATGTCCTTGATTTACTCTGCTGGTACCCCCTGGTGCTGACTGTCCTCCATGACTAGGCTAAAAGCAAATTCCCCTAAAATTTTGAGACATGGCCATTTGGCTGGAATATCTTCTTGCCATGTAGCCTGCTGACATATATTGCAGGTGTGACATTGACATAACACAGTGCAGTGCAGCAACATGACCACTTAAGTGATCAGTCCTGACAACTATGACGATTGTCCTTATGTCTATGGTTAAAGGACTGCAATTTGTAAGTTCTTGATGAGACAGCGGAGATGCTGTGAACATCCAAACAGGGGCAAAGTGATTGAGCAGTAAGACAGAAAGCAAAAAGCCTATTGGTGCACCCTACTCCAATTCACGAGATGGATGCCTATCGCTGCATGAGAAGTGGGCTGGCAACAACAGTATAATGCCAAATATCAGTGCAACCTAAAGTGCAATATTGAAGTAGAGAACTGTATTTTAAACGAATCAGAGACATTCTATGATATGATAAGGGCATATGTGTATTTGATGCCTATTGCTATTGATGGAGTGCAGTTCAGGCACTCATGATGGAGCATGCCAGGGAATGCTGGCCAAGGTGGAGGCCTGCAGAGATAAGTGGTGAACTGGAGGTGCCAGGTACTTGCTATGACTTTCTTGACAAGAAATATTGCCATCTCATTTCTGTCCATATTATAGCAGAAGGGCAAACTAGGTGAGTAATAAGATGTTAATACAAGTAAATAGGCCCCACTGCTCCACCACAGCCTGTGCAGTAGTCCCCATTTTTGTTCGCCGTCCAGAGCCAGCAATTTGTGAAATCAGTTGACATGATGTGAACTTATTTTTCAAAGTTCATCAAGAAACCCCGTAGGAAGTTAAATCGTTTTCAGATGAGATCTAATGGGGATTTTAAACAACAAATTGAATAATAATAACTGTTAAATGACTCAGCTTTCCATAGAAAACAAAAATGGTTTTATACCTTTGGAATGTTGTTAAATATCTCCATTATGATAACCAGATATTTTAAGCTACATTATTAAATGTCTTATTTTAGCTTTGTTCATGATATTCCAGTTTTGACCTTAACCCTCATATGTCCCAATCTTTACTTCACCCTGTGATGTAAAGGTTTGATTTGTGTTTTGTATTTCCTACTTTGTATTCTTTTATGTGATTTTATGTGATTTTGTCTGTGGGACAGTTCAACATCAATGGCACTAGGAATCTCCACTAAACTATGTTATAATCAGTAGCATGGTCAGAATTAAACAAATTGCTGAATCTCTCAGTGAAGTGTAACTAAATTTCTAATTTCTGAATCAATTAGAATGAAGCCATGTGAAATTAACAGCCTGAGGATTGAGAGAAATGTGCAAAAGAGTGATTGAATTTGGTGCTACATCAGATACATAAGATATTTGGATTGGGAGAGGAGAGAGGGTAAGTAAAATTGAACATTACAAATTTAAAATACTTTGTTAAAATCTCCCAACAATTAAAGGCTGAAACCTTGAAATTCTACATTTGCAAGCACATAAAGAAATTGTGGGTGCACCAAACATTGTTGACAGGATCCAAACCCAAATGGTTAGGTTCAAAATAAGACAATTATTTCCTTTGATAATAAGTTTATTCACAGAATAAAGATCTCTGTCACCTAACTATTACTCTCCAGTGACCTGGCTGTCTCTCTTTAGGTATGATCTCATTCTTTAATCAAACAATGCTCATTACCTGTGTATCTTTAATAACATAAATGACAAACCATTATCAAATGGCCCTAAACCTCTATATTCAATAATATTAGGACTGAAAATTTTAATTGACTTCATTTTCCTGCTATATCTTGATTTAAGAAATCATATTTTTTGATTCCCTTATCCTGCAAAAGATCTACTAATATCACACTTGAATAAACTCATTGACTGAGCATCAACAGCTGTCTGGAGTCGAGAATTTCAAAGATTCACAACACTAAGTGAAGCAATCTCCCCTGAACTTGGATTTAAATTGTTGACTTTTTATTGACATTATGACCCCTAGACTTAGTTCCTGCAAACAGAGGAAACAGCCTTTCAGGACCTCACACTCTTAAGTGCTGTCAGAATGTTATATGTTTCATTGGGACATGCTTTCATTTTTCTAAACTGCAGTGAGTGAAGGACCGCCCTGCTCTATCTCCTTTCCTCGTTCAGACCTTTCATATAAAACATAAATGTAATAAACATTTCATACATTCCATCAATGGCAAGTACATTGTTCATTGGGGGCAGATACGAAATTTGTCCATATTACTCCAAGATGTGAACTCTCGACATCCCTTTATAATTTCGGCAAGATGTCCTTACCTTTAACCATTTACGACAACGGTTTGTAATATGATATGTTCGTCTAATTGCTGTCTGTAGCCACATAAAAAAAATTGTTTGCATGTTCATTGTCGTGAAACAACATTACTAAAAGAATATTTCAGTATTTGGTTATGCCACAGAAGTTCAGGTGAGTCTTAAGGATACAACCAATCATCAATGTGCAGGATTCACAATTTTAAGTAGTAAACATCTACTCAATTGGCTCAGAACGTCAGTGCTCACTTGCATCTTGGTACACTTTTGTACAGCCACTCATTATGGATAACATAGGATTGAATATTTCTGAAAGTAGGCTGTGTCAATTTTGGGAAGTTCATGAAGTTATCGCTCCATGATCTCCAATGAATTTTCCCACACAATTTTAAACTGATCCTCTCATTAACTTTACACCAAGCTTCAATGGCAAGGCTAACATGCAATCTTTCACACACCTAGTGCAGAAGTACTCACCAAAGTTAGGACCTGCTAAATTTCCACCACTATTTAGACCTTGTTGACAGGATCCAAACCCAAATGTTTAGGTTCAAAATACGACAATTATTTCCTTTGATAATAAGTTTATTCACAGAATAAAGATCTCTGTCACCTAACTATTAGTCTCCAGTGACCTGGCTGTCTCTCTTTAGGTATGATCTCATTCCTTAATCAAACAATTGCGAGTTGGGATCTGTCTTTCATTGTTGCAGTGTTGGAAAAATGTCCCCAGGAATAGTTTACAGAGGCATGATGACATCTCAATTTACTGACTGAAACCTTGGGGTTCTGATGGACAGGTGGTAGAGAGGAAAGCCATCCTCTTTCCTCTGAACTGCCAGAGGAGATCGTGGCACCAGAGCTTGCCAGTGTGGTCGAATGTTGCCATCTGGGTTAATGTGACATGTAGGGCTGGAGCAAGGTACAGCAGTGCAAGAAGAAGGTCAATGGTTATTCACACTGTGAGAGAGTAATTGCTGGCCCACTCACGCAAGGCACCACACCAACCTCTCCCCTATCTATATTATGACGAACACTGTGCCAAGCACTTTCATCACACTCAGTCCCTCCCACCAATTATCTCATTCCAGGAGAACCAAATCAGGTGGTGGAGAGTTTATAATTTTCACTCCTAACTTCTATGAAGAGTAAATCTTTGTCTTGGTAGGGTAGGACCATTGCTGTTCATGTGACAATGCCAAGACCTCCATGTTCTGGCAAAATTGAAGATGTGCTGTGCTACTCTCCTGTTGCTATCAATATGAATGTATTCTGAGCATGCTCAAATGTCTACCTATATTTTGCAGTTCATTTCCTTTTTCTTCTTCTCTGTAGGTACCAGTGGCATCCATAAGATCACTACCTCAAAGTAGCTCCTCAAACATCATCACCCCCTGTACCAGGAAGAAGCCACAGATTCTTCAGAGATAACTACCACAAGGTTCCACTATAAGATAGATTATTTCCTTCACAATGTGTATCCCAGGAACATTAAGTAATTAAACTACATTTGCAGTTGCGTTTGCTGGCCTCAGAAGCATCAAATCATTTAGTCAGTGAAAGATGATTTCACAATACTCTATTCCATTGAATGAAGTTCACAAACAGATCATGACTACATTGTTTTGGCCAATAGTTGTGTATTATAGGGTGTTGAAGGTGCTTTTCCATTTGGAAAATGTCCTCACATTGTTACTCAGAACATTACAACGGCTCTCATGGATCTTCATCATCCATCATATAGCCTGGATGCACTCTTCACTTGTATGGAACAGAGATTCCAAGGGATAAGCAGCATCTTCTGTCTGCATGTTAGTGGTATGAAGCTACAGATTGGACCTGCATGGAAATCTTACGTGTAGGGGCCATCCGATGTATCTTGTGGGCCCCAGTGGAAGCAGATTTTGCAATGTAGATACTCTGAATATCATGATATGGCATTCTGACTTCTATCTCCTAATAGTGTAGAATACCACTGTCCCTCTCTCATCTTCATGGAATTCTGCAGAAGAGAAGCAACTCTGCCTCTACTGCAGCTATGCCACATTATGAAAGTACGTATAGTTAGAAACTAAATAGTATGAAGTGGCTACGTGTTTGCTTAAGGTTGAGCTGTTCTTGGATTTTCAGTCATAAATGGTCATCATCCATTCATATAGTGGCCTTTAGTACACCAATGACAGGGACAACTACAGCTTCTGTGCCTGGATCCACTGGCAATGGTCCCAATGAACCTGCGTGGTGCAGTATCAGAAACAAAGTAGTTGCTCAGTAAATGTGATCATTCTGCAGTCAGAACACAAACTAATTACATTTACACAATGCCCTTGAATCATTGGGTCATGGAGTCCCCTGACAAGGGAGCTAGTGTGAATGTGTCTGTGTAGACATTGTCCAGATTCAGAACTATGTTGTTCACACATTTTGGCTCAGATTCAGTTGAAGATTCTATATGTGGCACGTGTCATGAGAAGCTTTCTAAACTAATCCTGTATTGAGAACTGCATTGTAAGTAAACAGAGATGTGCCATGATAATGTGGTCAGGGTTAATGTGTTTCAATGCCAATTTCAATTGATGGGGAGTGTAGATGATTGCTGGCAATGTGGCCTGGCCCTATGATATTGGAACTGGGGACTGAGATGGAGACTTTATGAAGCAAGTGATGAGCTGGGGCACCAGCTACCCGCTATGATTTTCATGTCAGGAATTGACAACATCTAGTGCCTCTTCGCTCCATGGGAGATAAGGTAATTGCATATAAATGAGGCCAGATTAGATACTAATGAGATGTAAATATGTTCAAATGGACAGCTTGCCAATCATCAGCAAAATTCCCATCTTGCTGTTTAAATCTTCAGTGTAAAGTCGGACTATTTTTCTCTCTATATTGACAATCTCATTTTTCTGATCAAGCCACATCCGGGACTGAAAGTTCAGTATATTGATAATTTCTTTTAAAGAGCCATTGCTTAAATGCTTTATATTTCTGTTGCTATTAAAGCTCTAATAAAATATCGTTTTACCATGAATGCAAGGCAACTAGTAAAATAATGTTATGCTTCCAGTTCCAACAGTTCTGTTCAGCATTTGTGGATAGTAAGCTCATTGTATTTCCACAACTCTTCAAATAAGATAATGTGAAACTAGTTAGTGTGAAATTGCTCCCATATTTATGCATATTAGCAGAACATAAAATCTATAACTTGATCTAACAAAATAATACCAACTTTTTCTGTTTCAAATGCAATTTCATTTCTATCATTGATTTTAGCTTTTGCAGTTGTAAGTGCTGTAGATTCCTTTATATGCACAATCATTCCTTTCACTCTCCCTCTCACGTGAATTGTGTTCTAGTTTGATTTCTAACCTGAACATACAAACATCAAATTCAAACATCTAGGACCTCTAGTTTCCTGTTCCATTTTCATTTAAAATGAACAACAATTTATACATATAGCCATTTTGTTCCATCTTGACCTGTTACTGATTACATGTTTGAGAGCTGACTTTTCGCACAAAATGATTCTCTTCTTCAAAGTAAAATGTTTTCTCTAATAATTCAATTCAAAAAGCAAGTTGTGTTATCTACATTTAGTAGCTGTACACGAATTGCACCGGAGATGTAAGAAGGTACTAAGTGTTTGTAACCTTTCAGTTGGATTTAAAATTTACTTATATGACTTGTTGACTGAAACATAACAAGTAAAGCATTATGATCTTCAAAGTTGCTTGCAGTCAGTTTTGTTTCAGTATTATGTCAAAAATTGTAAGGTCTCATCCATCCAACCTTTTGCCCACATGTGCTATGGTCACCGACAAAAGTATCCAAAATCACAAAGTTTATTAGATAATCCACAGCACCAGTTGAAATGATTTTGTTGTCTGCAACCATTGTACTCGTTACTCTTGTACTCTTCATATCACCGAGAGAAGTATAGTTTCCACTCCAGTATTAAATCTCCAATTAGAGTTGATCTTGCTTGACTGGATTTGTCAAGACATAATTTATTTTGTCTTTGACATTTAAATAGTAGCTGTCGACTAGTTGCTTATTTTTAACATTCATTACATTTCATTCATCTGGATCAAATTCTATATCCCACTCCAACAATCCATCTAAGGTTATGCCTAATTTGGCTCAAATATTATTTTGCCAAGATATTGGACCTCCTACCCTGCACCGGTAAAATTACATAAAAATAAAATGCTGTGGATGCTGGAAATTTGAAATAAAATTAGGAGGTACTGAAGAAACTCAGCAGGTCTGGCAGAATCTGTGGAAACAGAAATGGAGTTAATGTTTCGAGTCCAATATGTCTCTTTCTCAGAGATTTGCTGCAAGTCAACAAAACTGTCTTTTTAAAAAAAGAGAAGTACAGAATCTGATCTGTGCAATCACTGAAAGAAAAAAGGTTTGATGTAATTTAAGGTAGAAACATAGCCAGTGAAAGCTTCTTTAGTTTCATCATTGCCCACATTGGGTACTGTGTCAATTTCAAATGTTTTCCTTGCAAAGAACTTTCATGTAATATCCAAATCAACAAATGTCCATGAGAATCACTTACACATTTTTCCTATCTTGTATCAACCAAAGCTATCCAACGGTTCAAACGTCAAATTAATGTACCAATCTAGAAACCATATTAGTAAGCATGTTATATTGCTGATCAATCAAATGACACATACCAAATTTATGTTTTAAATACTGAAGAATTACTTTGGCAATAATTAGCATGACAATCTGAACCTCCATTATGATTACAGCTACTCTAGGCATACCAAAATTGTTTTCAGCAACTCCAACAAAATAAACTGTCATGATAACATCCTCTCTCTCAATGTTAGTAAAACAAAAGAATTGATCATTGACTTCAGAAAGAAAAGAGGCAAACACGCCCCCATTTATATCAACAGAGTGGAGGTCAAAAGGGTTGAGAGTGTTAAGTTCCTCAGAGTGACGATAACTGTCCTGGATTTCCCTTGTGGATGCGATGGTCAAGAAGGCACAACAAACACCTCTTCTTCTGCAGGCAACTTAGGAAATTTGGCATCTCCATAAGGTCCCTCACCAACTTTTACAGATACACCAAAGAAAGCACGCTGTCCAGGTGCATAACAGCCTGGTACAGCAACTGCTCTGCCCGGGACTGTAAGAAACTACAGAAAGTTCTGTGCGCAGCCCAGAATATCATAGAAGCCAACCTTCCAACCATGGACTCTATTTACACTTCCCACTGTTGCGGAAAATCTGACAACGTCATCAAAGATACATCCCAATCCGGTAATGGACTATTACAACCTCTTCCGTCAGGCAGAAGATACAGTAGTTTGAACACATGCACCAACAGATTAAAGCACAGCTTCTTCCTTGACGTTATTAGACTGATGAATGGACTCTCGAACTTCAAACAATGTTGATCTTGTTAATGCTGACCTTGCTCCGTGTATCTCCTGTGCAGTGTAATCTGTTTGCCTCACTCTGTCAAAGCACCCTATGCTCTGTACATCCTTGCTTTCTATGATCTGCCTGAAATGCTCGCAAAGCTTTTCACTGTACTTAGGTAGACATGTCCACATTAAATCAAATCAATGTAAAATAGAGTATTTCTAACAATTCGTGTTTGAAGAATTATAACATCCTGACAATGAAGTACAGCTTGTGTTATAATCACTGTTGCAGAGAACTGTCTAGCAAACAGGATCTGCTTTGAAAAATTAAAATATAAGCACAATATTGTTTTCCTACACTGTCACAGCTACTATTCTTTTCAGATGATTATATTAAATGGCATGCAAGTAGCTCATTTGTGACCTCATATCTTAATTTTTTGCTACATTGCCATCTTAAGTTCACAGTTGTCTCTGAATCTTTACAGTTCAGCTGGCTGGAAGTAGTAGCATAATAATTATGTATTATTTTGTTAGCAAATAATTATCTCATTATTTGAGCCTATGAAAGCAAAAAATAAATAAAACTTCTTTAATAAAAAATATAGCTAAATTACGTGCAAGGAACAAGAGCACATTTAATCAATTATATTATGAGAAAATAAATGAATCAGTTTCTCTAAAAAGAAAATGCTGGAGAATCTCAGCAACTGTCTCAGCATCTGTGGAGAGTAAAACAAAGTAAACAGTTTGAATCGCGTGACCCTTCGTCACAACAGAAAGCAATGGAGATACAATTATATTCATGCTGATGACAGAAGCGGCGTTGAACAATTGGAAATAGTGCCCAGTCAGAAAGACAGACAGAAGGGTAAAGCAAACAAAGGGATTACTGATGATATACCAGGACAGAAACTAACGCTGAATGGTTGTTAATGGAAAGTATAAACAGTTGGAAAAGGGTTAGAGATAATGGGAACTGCAGATGCTGGAGAATCCAAGATAACAAAGTGTGAAGCTGGATGAACACAGCAGGCCAAGCAGCATCTCAGGAGCACAAAACCTGATGCTCTGGGCGAAGACCTTAGCCCCACTGGGAGCAAGCATGCAGAACAGAACCTCAAGGCGTGGAGGTAGGTATCAAGTATGAAGAAAGGTGTGCATGCTCTGAAATTCTTAAACTGAATCCTGAGGGCTGTAAAGTACTTAGACACAAGATGTGGCATTGTTCCTCCAGTTTACTGAGCTTGAGCTCTTCCACACCTTCACCTAATTTATTAATAGAGGGACCGAGTTCCGGAACCAAGAGGTTATGGTGAAGCTGTACAAAACTCTGGTGCGGCCGCACTTGGAGTATTGTGTACAGTTCTGGTCACCGCATTATAAGAAGGATGTGGAAGCTTTGGAAAGGGTGCAGAGGAGATTTACTGGGATGTTGCCTGGTATGGAGGGAAGGTCTTATGGGGAAAGGCTAAGGGACTTGAGGCTGTTTTCATTAGAGAGAAGAAGGTTGAGAGGTGACTTAATTGAAACATATAAAATAATCAGAGGGTTAGATAGGGTGGATAGGGAGAGCCTTTTTCCTAGGATGGTGACGGCGAGCACGAGGGGGCATAGCTTTAAATTGAGGGGTGAAAGATATAGGACAGATGTCAGAGGTAGTTTCTTTACTCAGAGAGTAGTAAGGGAATGGAACGCTTTTCCTGCATCGGTAGTAGATTCTCCAAGTTTAGGTACATTCAAGTCGTCATTGGACAAGCACATGGATGTACATGGAATAGTGTAGGTTAGATGGGCTTGAGATCGGTATGACAGGTTGGCACAACATTGAGGGCCGAAGGGCCTGTACTGTGCTGTAATGTTCTATGTTCTATGTTCTAATTATCAGCATAAATATATCACCATTCCTCAGCTGCTTTCAGGCCTGATTAACAATCACTGGAACTCAAAACATTAACTTTGCTGATCTTTCCACAGATGTTTCCACATCTGCTAAGTACCTCCAGCACTTTCTGTTTCTGATTAATATTTCCAGCATCTGCAGTTCTTTATTTAAGTCAATTTCTTATTGTGTCTAGATTTTTAATGTTATTTTGTGCGCATGCTCTTTCTTATGATCAAAGTTACGAATTACTAATTCCTCTGAAACAGCTGACAAAGTATCACATGTAAAAATGGAAAAGTAAGGTTGAGAACATTATTACAATAAAATTGTAGAATCGTAAAATCATATTGTACAGCCGAGACCATTCATCCATCCAGCCCGTACCATCAAAATTATAAAGCTACCTACACTAGTCTACTTGCCAACTCTAGGCCATAGCCTGGTACATTATGCCTTTATTAAGCATTATAGAGACATTTTTTTCCTCTGTACAATTACCTACATAAATAATGATGAATAAATAAATTAGTATAAATTTGACCGATTTACCAGGAAATGTAACACATTGGGAAATATAGCTTTCATGCATTATCTGAGCAAAATCATTTATATGTATGAGCCACATCAAGAAAGATAAGATTTATCAAAGAATATGGCTCAGAACTGAATGCAAACATACATGCAAAATATTGAAGCAATTACATTAACTTAAGTTTCAAAAGTGGATAAAGATTTAAATACAGCCATGGGGTGCATTACTGGTACAGTAAACTCTCTATGGATAAGGGTAAGTGCTTGAATTAATAATTGAGAATGACAAATCCGAAGGGATCATCAAAGAGCTGACGGTATCTTCTGAGCCAGAAAACCATAACTGTGAATGATTGATAAAAAAACCAATCAAAATCATTAAAACCACAAGAAACATATTATTAAAGAAGAATAGCAGGCTGTGCATTTCAGAATGGTGAAATATGCAAGTGGTCTTACTTTTACGATGAAGTGGAGAAGACAGCATTTAGTCCATATTGTAATCTGGGACAGATAGCCTCTTGTGTTCACCAGTGGCTAAATTTGAATGTTCCAACCCGCTCCCACTGAATGGTGAATAATCATACAACATAAACACAGGGCTGCCCAGCCAATTAAAGTATAGATGGATGATGATGAATGACAGCAGTCTGTTCCAGTTTCACTATCGAAAGATGCTCTGAGAGATTCAGAGCTCAAGCAAGCTAGAATTATCAAACCAGAGCCACTACCTTGACAGAAGAGATGGGGTTTTATAGTCATTGTGGTGAGCGCACCACCAGCTGGTGATAATACAGTAACCTCACCAAGTTCCTTTCCAGGAACGATACCACGACCAAAAGCCACTTAAAGGCAAGGTTCACAGATCTTACACACTGACTGCCCTGCCATTGGCAGCTGTCAGCCAATCCAAGATTGACAACTCATCAGTATAAACAGTGCCAGTGGGAGAGTTACCAATACCTGCTCTGTAGTGAGGGGTCAGTGTAAAGGGGATTGGGGATACTCTTAGACTGGCAGCCCCAGACCAAGTCCCTGCAGGTCCCTCTGTTCTCCAGGTTGAGGAGGAACCACTCACTCACTCCTCCTCCCACGATGCTGTCAAACCTGCATCCAGTAGTTTCCCCACATCCCATATGTACACCCATTCACTCCAAGAGCTGGTCCATCCCAGTTTTTTTAACTGGAGCATAGGAGGTTGAGAACTGATCTTATTGAGGTTCATAAAATCACAATCTAGATAGGGTTAATGGTATGTGTTTTTTCCATAGGATGGGGATCTTAAGACAAGGGGGTACATTTTTAAGGTGAGAGGAGACAGATTTAAAAAGACATGAGGGGTAATTTTTTTCACACAGAGGGTGGTTCACATGTGGCGTGAACTTCCTGAGGAAGTGTTAGATGCAGGTACAATTACAACATTTACAGACGTTGGATAGGTACATGAACAAGAAAATTTCGGAAGGATATGGGCTTGGAGCAGGCAGGTGGGACTAGTTTAGTTTGAGATTGTATTCAGTATGGATTGGTTGGACCGAAGAGTCAGTTTCTGTGCTGTATGACTCTATGATTAATGATTATAAATTTGAATGGCTTCTGTAAAGGAGAGTTTGATTTGTTGCACTTCAAAAATATTTGGTTGATTTTTGCTTGTTGCTGTTAATGTTGCTTACTCATTGGCTCCCAATAATACAGCTTATATGAATGAATGGGTGGAAAGAATTCAAACAAAAATATTGAGATGTAACTCATTAGAATTATTACATTTATTCAAGGTGTAACAGTGAAAGATACTTCAGCCAGAAATATTATTTATCAGATATGAAGATTCCCAACCTCATCTCTATTTTTGAAAAGTTCATTTTTAATTAATGGGCAGAAAATTGTTGTTTGTGTGCTAATCACCAATTGAGCTCATGTTGACCATACAAAATTAGCTAGTTAGGCTGATCAAACAGATGAACTACATTTCTCACACACCACCCTACCAACCTCCGGATACAACGCATTATCCTCCGACACTTCCGCCATTTACAATCCGACCCCACCACCCAAGACATTTTTCCATCCCCACCCCTGTCTGCTTTCCGGAGAGACCACTCTCTCCGTGACTCCCTTGTTCGCTCCACACTGCCCTCCAACCCCACCACACCCGGCACCTTCCCCTGCAACCGCAGGAAATGCTACACTTGTCCCCACACCTCCTCCCTCACCCCCATCCCAGGCCCCAAGATGACATTCCACATTAAGCAGAGGTTCACCTGCACATCTGCCAATGTGGTATACTGCATCCACTGTACCCGGTGCGGCTTTCTCTACATTGGGGAAACCAAGCGGAGGCTTGGGGACCGCTTTGCAGAACACCTCCGCTCAGTTCGCAACAAACAACTGCACCTCCCAGTCGCAAACCATTTCCACTCCCCCTCCCATTCTCTTGATGACATGTCCATCATGGGCCTCCTGCACTGCCACAATGATGCCACCCGAAGGTTGCAGGAACAGCAACTCATATTCCGCCTGGGAACCCTGCAGCCATATGGTATCAATGTGGACTTCACCAGTTTCAAAATCTCCCCTTCCCCCACTGCATCCCTAAACCAGCCCAGTTCATCCCCTCCCCCCACTGCACCACACAACCAGCCCAGCTCTTCCCCCCCACCCACTGCATCCCAAAACCAGTCCAACCTGTCTCTGCCTCCCTAACCGGTTGTTCCTCTCACCCATCCCTTCCTCCCACCCCCAGCCGCACCCCCAGCTACCTACTAACCTCATCCCACCTCCTTGACCTGTCCGTCTTCCCTGGACTGACCTATCCCCTCCCTACCTCCCCACCTACACCCTCTCCACCTATCTTCTTTGCTCTCCATCTTCGGTCCGCCTCCCCCTCTCTCCCTATTTATTCCAGTTCCCTCCCCCCATCCCCCTCTCTGATGAAGGGTCTAGGCCCGAAACGTCAGCTTTTGTGCTCCTGAGATGCTGCTTGGCCTGCTGTGTTCATCCAGCCTCACATTTTATCATCTTGGAATCTCCAGCATCTGCAGTTCCCATTATCTCAGATGAACTACATTGTTCTTTCTTCAACCCTGAAAGAATATCTATGTGGTTTGGCAACAAAATAAAAGACAGGAATGAATGAATTAACTAGTGTCAACACTGCACAGATGAAAACATTTCTTTTGTTTTATTAGTTTGGAAAAGTCGACAAGGAAATTATACTGAGTAATTGAAATAATTGCGTACTTCCGTTAACTATCAAATGGATATTTGAAAGGATTATTGGTTATTTGCTCCTGGGCTAAAAAAATTTCAATTATTGCACCTTTGAAATAATCCTATGTATTTCTTCTTCAGTATTACTTCCATTTTTGTTTTTATATTTGCTTTATAAACCAGATAAGCTCAATTTTATAGCATGAACCATTTTCTCATCTTAAACATTCAAATTAGTTGAAACATTTGGGCTTTATACTTGTGAAAGATGATTGAAATGTATTGTATATCCAACAGTACAATATCAAAAATATATTGCATATCTAACAATACAATATCAAACAATATCAAAAGTACAATTCATCTTAACTTTTAAGAGCTAGACAAAGCTTGAACGTACAGTTGTTCAGATTCAGAAAGAGCATGTTTCTCATTGCTATTATTTGAATAATTGAGCTATTTGTTTCAGAATATTGCCAGATAGAGCTTTATATGCTCAAGAAATGAATTATCTTCAAGCTGCTAGGTTACATGAAAATCTTATGTTAGTATGCATTAATTTGGCAAACTGGAACAAATGGAAGATGTACTATTTTGCCTATTCTCCACTGTCTGCTTCTGGGAGCTAGAATTTTGTTTCTCCCAACTGCACAGGACAGTAGAGTGCCCTAAATACTTTATTTGAAATAGATATAAATTCAAGTATTTCTATTTTCTTCTTTCATCTTTACATCTTCAGTTCTCAGCCTGATGGGAGGTCTTACTCACCGTGCCATGGCATCCATCATGAGTAAAGTAAGAAGACACGTCCCAAATCCACCAACAATTGGCATCAATCCAATCCGTGTTAAGAAATTTAATTTTAAATTTCAGTCTAAAAATAACCAGCAGCAAACTTTCATGTTTTATATAGTCATGATGTTAGTTCAATACGCAGCTACTGCAGAAGGTGATTAGCTAAAGTACACATACAAAGATCAAAAGTAAAGATATAAGTTATGAATTAAAATAAGATCTATCTCTCTTACCATTACATGCTTTATTACTTGAAGATCCCCTTCCTGAAAGGAAAGTCTTGAAACTTGAATTCACAATCAGCCACTGCGATGGCTTCTGCTGTTGAATAGTAGGAGGTAGTTCCCACAGTTTGATTAAGCAGAACAGGTTCTAGGATTAATTGCATGCTTATGTGTTTCATATTCACAACACTGCAGATTATGGCTTTGTGTAGCCTCGTTCAGAACAGCAATCCTTACATTGATTTATTCTGGATGCTTTCTTCTGTCTTCCTGTTGAGAAGCTGTTGCTGTTTCAAGGTATCTCTCTCATTGTGCTCACATAGTTCTCTACGTGAGTGCCCTCAGTCAGCTTTTACCACAACCAAGAATGTTGCGCTTGCTAACTTTGTTAAATCATTGTTCCAAAAAGCAAAATCAATCACGTTGAATTCTTTGTGATCTCCTTCCTGACTCCTGTTCAACAGTACAGAATTTTTGAGTCTTCACATATTTTGAGCATTCAAAAGGCAGTCCTGAAATCCTCTAATTATTTACTAAAACTTTGCGATTGATTCTTAAGATAACAGGAAGTGAGGCAATCTGCTTTGGCTGCAGTTGCGTTTACATGATAGGTCTGGGTGCCATGTAGTGTCCTCTTTTTTATTCGTTTGAAAGATGGGTTAGCTTCCTGTACAAAATATGTAATGTAACTGTGTGTTCATGACAGACGGTTAAGGCTCCAATTTATTTTCATCACAAGGAGCAAGAATTTTTCCCATTCTTACTCTTGCCAATGGCATTTGTTAGTCCTTACTCTGGGCACATCATGAATGTTCTACCGTTGGTGATCAGGTCCTCAAGTGGGATTTTCATCAAAGTTTCTGGTTTAGAGCTATCCACTGCGGCATAAGATTTCTGCTTTCACCCCGTAAACATGCACTTTCCATTTACTGTTTGATACTTGAACTTCATATAACTTCATGTAGCTATTATAGTATATAGGGATATTTTTAAAGTTTGCTTTGATGTGGAATCATTATGGTTCTCTCTCAAATTGAAGATACTGACAGCAAACATTGAGATTTTATCAGAACTCTCTTGAAAATTTGACTTGCAATTCTATAAGTTACTTAAGTCCATAAAATTAACATTCCTCCTTTTTCATTCTGCCTTTGTCAGTTGTCTACTGGCAGGGCAGTCAAAAACAGATTATGTACTGAGAGATATCAGGCTGCTCCTGATATTACCTAAATGCATTGTCCAAAGATTGAGGATTGAGTGTAACTTAAAATCTCTTACAGCAGACACCCTGGTGCTTTCACGACATACCTAAAACTTATGACAGCCACTTATTGTTTAAAATTGGAGTCAATTGTGATAAAATACTGGATTCTACACTCTGACATCACTGTGTACATGAACACTGCTGTAACAGTGCTAAAAATCTTGTTCTATCCACTGTGGAAGCTAATGTTTGCTGACCATTGCTGGTTTACAGAATATGCATGCTTGCAATCTGACAGGATTATGTGGTTGATTATTTCTTTCCATGAAGGAAAGTTACATGTTCCTATTCTCACCTTGGGAAAGATTCACTTTTCATTTATGGTCACACACGATCTCAAAAGAAATAAAATAGCTTGCAATATAGCAACTTTGACCAAGTGAAGATTTCTCAAAATGGTTTGTGGTCAATGGAGTACATTTAAAGTGTGCGCACTTTAGTAGTGTAAGTGCAATAAGCACCCACTGAGGATGACATGATATTGACCAGGTCACTAATACAAAATTGCTGGTAAGGCTCAGCAGGTCTGGCAGCATCTGTGAAGGAGAAAACAGAGTTAACATTTCGGGTCTGGTGACCCTTCCTCAGAGCTGACAGTGGCTGGGAAAATGTCAGTTTATATGCAGAAAATAGGAAGGTAGTTGGGGTAGGGAGTAAACAATAGGATAGAGCCCAAAGAGAGAGAAAGACAAAGAAGTTGCTAACGATCAGGCTGGGAGGGCCAGAAGTTGTTAATGGGGACTGTTAGTGACTTACAACAGGGGGTGTGCAATGGCAGGCTATGTTGTAACAAGATTTTTGACCAGGTTACTGTTGCAATAACAGTGGTTGAAAGATAATTATTGAGTCAGACTTTGGGAAGAACTCAAGATAACAAAGTGTGGGGCTGGATGAACCCAGCAGGCCAAGCAGCATCATAGGAGCACAAAAGCTGATGTTTGCCTGTTTGTCCTTGAATAGTACTTTGGCATATTTTCCATCTCAGAAGGCAGAGGTAGCTTCAGCTGAATGTCTCATCCAAAAGACAGCACCTCTGATTGTGCAACATGCCTTCAAAGCAGCAATATTATGTGAGTACAGATTACTTTTGTTTGCAAGTCCCAAATATGCAAACAACGTTCTGGCAGAGACAAGTGTGCCACTAAATAGACTACAACAGATACAAAGCAATGTTGCAGAGTCTGCAATCTAGGATGATGACTATCGCTGCTACCATTCCTCTAGTTTCAACGTTTACTATTTCTATACGAGCAATGTGCCAATTCACCACGACAACTCAATCCAGAATGTCAGCCTAGAATGTCAGCCTACGGACTCACAGAGTTGAACAGCATTGAAAAAGGCCCTTCAGTCCAACTCATCCATGTAGACCAGCTATCTTAAATTAATCTAGTCCCATTTGCCAGCATTTGGCCCATATCCCTCGAAACCCTTCCTATTTATGTACTCATTCAGATGCATTTTAAATGTTGTAATTGTACCAACCTCCACCACCACCTCTCTGGCAGCTCATTCACACATTCACCACCCTCCGTATGAAAATGTTACCCCTTAGGTTGCTTTTATATTTTTGCCTCTCGCTTTAAATCTATACCCTCCAGTTTTACACCCTCTTAGCCTGGGAAGAAGATTTTGGCTATTCACCTTATCCATGTCTCTCATGATTTTCTAAAATCTCTCAGCCTCCAATGCACCAGGGAAAACAGCCTCAGTGTGTTCAGCCTACAGATCAAGCCCTCCAACTCCAGCAACATCCTTACAAATCTTTTCTGCACCCTTTCAAGTTTCATAATATCTTTTCTATAGCAGAGAGGGTAGAATTGATTGCAGCGTTCTAAAAGTGGCCTAACCAATGTCCTGTACAGCTGCAACATGACATTCCAACTCCAAAAATCAAGGCATTGACCAATAAAGGTAAGTGTACCAAACACCTTGTTCACTACCCCATCTACCTGTGACTTCACTGTCAAGGAACTATGAACCTGCACCCTAAGTTGGCAACACTCTCCAGGACTTTACCTATAAGTGTAAAAGTCCCGACCTGATTTGCCTTTCCAAAGCGCAACACTGTGCATGTATCCAAATTAAACTTCATTTGCAACTCCTTGGCCCTTTGGTCCATTGTCCCATCTGATCAAGGTCCTGTTTTAGTCTGAGATAACATTCTTGACTGTCCACTACACTGCCAATTTTGATGTCAAATGCAGACTTACTAAAGATTCTTCTCACATTCACATCCAAATCATTTACGTAAATGACAAAAAAAAAGTGTACCCAGCACCAAACTTTGCGGCACATGTCAGGTCACAATCCTCCAGTCTGGAAAACAACAGTCCACCACCACACTCTGCCTCCTACCTTCAAGCTAATTTTGTATCCAGTGATAATGGGAACTGCAGATGCTGGAGAATCCAAGATAATGAAATGTGAGGCTGGATGAACACAGCAGGCCCAGCAGCAGCTCCTGAGATGCTGCTGGGCCTGCTGTGTTCATCCAGCCTCACATTTCATTAATTTTGTATCCAACTGGCTAGGTCTCCCTGTATTCCATGTGATCTAACCTTACTAACTTGTCTACCATGCAGTACCTTGTCGAACGCTTTGCTCAAGTCCATGTAGACAACGTCCAGCTTTCATCCTTGATCAATCTTATTTGTCACGTTTTCAAAAAAAAACTCAAGTAAGTGAGACATGATTTCCATGCATATAGCCATGTTGACTACCCTTAATCAGTCCTTGCCTTTCCAAATGCATGTAGATCCTGTGCCTCAGAATCCCCTCCAACAACTTACCTACCACTGACATTAGGCTCACCGGTCTTTAGTTCCCTAACTTTTCCTTTCTACCTTTCTTAAATCATGGCACAATGTTAGCCACCCTCTAATCTGCCAGCACTTCACCCATGGCAATCGCTGATACAAGTATCTCAGCAAGAGTTATGTTTAAACCTGTGCATGTAATATTTGCTTTTATTGATGTTAACAGTTGCCAAGCTAAAAAAAAACAAGCTTGATTCATCTCCTGAGCCTGGCATGTTTTTGAAAAATGTATTATATGAACACTGGGACTTTGGAGGTATATTGCAATGGAAAATACGTAGAATTTCAAAATTGGATTTTCTCTCCAAGCAAAAGTAGAGCACGAAGTAAATACATTGTAAGACCAACAACATCTCTAAAGACAATACAATATACAACATCTAATGCTATAGATAGACACCAAAAGGCAGCAAAATCTATGAGGTTCCTTCCAAATACTGTGATATTAAAACCATTGGTTTAATTTATCATTTGTAGTAAAATATTACAGCTTCCTGTTCACATTTGTGTGCATAAATGCTGACTAAAATACTTTTCCTAGAATGGTACTCCAAGTAACAAATTTCTGTCACAATCTCTGATATTTGCCTCATGTTTCTGTAAGAGACAATAAAACAAATCAGTAAGACATCCTTGAAGGAATCCATCTAGATAATGAGTCATTTGAAGGGTGATCAAAATATATGATTATGCCAAGGGGCTATAAAATGTGAATTATTTGTGAATATTTGTTGTATAACTATAACCATATGGCCTTAAAGTGACCAACATATGCTAAAAGAGTGCACTATCATTGTGTTTATATCTTGATATGCACAGAAATGTTTCATTTGATTGTGTAACAATTGATTTTTTCTTCATTGTCAGAAAAATACAAGAACACAATAAAAACACCAGTAAAATGTCAGCAAATTCGGAACGTATTTGCTTTTCCATCATGGATTACAAAAGGTGCGAAAAACAATCACTAGTAATTGCACCAATTTTACTTGCATTTCTTCATTTATCTTTCAGATAGCTATTTTGAATGACATCGCACACAATCAATTTTGCATATCTCTGTAAGTGTGAATGGTGGGTACTGTCAAGGTGACATCAACTGTTTTGAAAGAGAAATAGAAATGGCTGGAGAAACTCAGCAGATATAACAGCACATGTCGAGAGAAACTGTTAATGTTTCAAGTTCAATATAACTTATCTTTGGAACTCTTCAGCATCTACCGTGTTTTGCTTTTACAAGCTATTGCCACATGTAAGGGAGTGCTTTGTAGCACATATACTGAACAGAGGATGTAACTTCTATTCCTTTACTCCAAATTTATTTAATCAGGTGTATTTATAGGAAAAATAATAAGGTGTGAAACCAACTGCTTTCCTGGAGGTAGGTAAAATTGAATGGTGAATCATTCAGCATGACTCCAATGAAATGACTTCTTGATGGTTCATAGTAGCATTAGTAGGCATCTGCAGTGAAATGCTCATCATCTTAAAATTTGATTGGCTTAAGGAATCAATGTAGAAAAAAATATGATACTTTTCAATATGATGCGTAACATTAGCAATAAATCAAGTATTTTTTACTCTTTAGAGACTAGAAATAGTTTTATAAGTAATGAAAATAATCAATCTTCAAGAAGATCTATCAAAAATCAACAGCATCATCTTGTAATAGCCACAAAATATTGTTACAATTGGCTTGAATGAAGAGTCCCAACATTTCAACTTGACATCAATGCACTTTCCGAGTGTTTTCAGGGTTAAAATTTTCAGAAATGTGTTTTTATATATAACAGACATATTATGCAAGGCTAGGACTTTGTCATCAAATAGTAGTTATCTAGGTGTAGCCAGAAAGTTAAACTCTATGAATTGGTCAAATTTGAATAGGCTATTAATATTGTCAGACATCAGCACTGCACAAAGATAACTATTAAGGCTTTGTAAACCTAAATAATAAAACTATTGGGGATGAAATGGTTTCATTTTGTGCTAACTATGGCTGATAATTAAGAAATTTTAAACAGAATAAAGGTCATGTTAGTTAATACAGAGATAGGCTTAAGCGTATTTTGCACATTAGTGTTTATTCTCTATGAGCATGAAGCTTCTGCAAAAGCTCCTGCTTAACATCTTTTGTCAAGCTGTGAAGATCTAGGTGTTCAATAGTGATGATGGAACATGATTTGTGGGCCAGGTCATGAAAGAAATCAATGATAGTAATAGAACTGAAAATCCACATTGCAAAGCACACTCATAAGTGACAGGTTTAATGGAATGAACACTGAAAAAAAATTGGTAAGTCTGAGATCTTGAAGCATAAATGATTTAAATGATAATCAAGGGACTATAAGAGCCAAACTAATAATGTATTTTGAATTTTAAAGCTTGATAGATCATGAAAGATCATCTCTGAAACATTTCTATACTGCTTACTGGTCAATACGTTGATTAATGTTACAGTCTTAGTAACCAAAGGGGTGAAAGGTTATTGGAGAAAGTGAGAACATGGAGTATTCAGATTAGAATGATCTTATAGAATGGTTGAACCAACTCAAGAAGTTACGCTTGCCCACTCCTGCTCTGAATTTATACATTTGCTGAAGCAAACCCTTGCTGATGAATCCTTTCAGGGGGCAAATCATTGAGTGGCTTTCCCTTTTCAGGTCATAAATTTGGTTAATTTTTGATTAACTTCTGGAATGTGTGGACAGTTAATGTTAACAATGAAGCAATATCAGGAATATTCCTTGTAGTTTTGAAACTGCTCTTCAAATGTAACTGTGACATGTTTTCCCTTTGTCCTTCCTAACCTGCCTGCAGTCTTTAAGATGGTTGAGTGCACTATTCTTGTCCAATGCTCTGCATTGTCATGCAGCCAGGTGAGACTGCACCCACCTGCTTCCATTCTTACCTATCTAATCAAAGGCAGAGTGTCAAATCCAATGGCTTCTCTTATTGCTTCTGCACAGTTATCACTGGTGTTCCTCCCACCCTCACTAATCCCACCTCTTTTTTCTCACTGCCCATGCCGCCCCTCAGGTCATCATCCAAAACAGCATTAGATTTCACATGTATACTGATGGCACTCAGCTCTATTTCACTGCTACCTCTCCCAATATCTCTTCCATTGCTAAAATGATTAAAAAGCTTATCCAGAATTCAGAACTGATTGAACAGAAATTTCTTCAACTAAATATTAGGAAGTTTGAAGCCTTTGTGTTCGATCTCAACTTTCAACTCGCTTCCATTGCTGACAACCACATGCCTCTCTGTGCACCTAAACCAGGCTGTACACAAAAACAGGGTCTACTGGAGAATAACAGTAGGTCTGGCACCTTCTGTAAAAATGAAAAAGCACAGTTAACATTTTGGGTGGACAGGCAGTAGGAGACAGTGAGAGAGAGAGATAGATAGATAGAGAGAAATAGAGAAAGAGAGAGAGAGAGAGAGAGAGAGGTGGAGAGAGGGGTTGGGTGCAAACAAGAAGTGGAAATGGTTGAAAACAGGTTGGCTGTGCAGGGAGCAACCTGTACAACACAGGACCTATGGGTGAGGGATGAAGGTAACTAACATGGAGGAAGGCGATCACATGCTGAAATTGCTAAACTCAACATTGAGTCCTGAAGGCTGTAAAGACCTGAGATGGAAAATGTGATGTCGCTCTTCCAGCTTGCTGGAAGCAGTGTAGCAAACTCTGAGAAAGAAATCAGAGATAATGGGAACTGCAGATGCTGGAGATTCCAAGATGATAAAATGTGAGGCTGGATGAACACAGCAGGCCAAGCAGCATCTCAGGAGCACAAAAGCTGACGTTTCGGGCCTAGACCCTTCATCAGAGAGGGGGATGGGGGGAGGAAACTGGAATAAATAGGGAGAGAGGGGGAGGCGGACCGAAGATGGAGAGCAAAGAAGATAGGTGGAGAGGGTGTAGGTGGGGAGGTAGGGAGGGGATAGGTCAGTCCAGGGAAGACGGACAGGTCAAGGAGGTGGGATGAGGTTAGTAGGTAGCTGGGGGTGCGGCTGGGGGTGGGAGGAAGGGATGGGTGAGAGGAACAACCGGTTAGGGAGGCAGAGACAGGTTGGACTGGTTTTGGGATGCAGTGGGTGGGGGGGAAGAGCTGGGCTGGTTGTGTGGTGCAGTGGGGGGAGGGGATGAACTGGGCTGGTTTAGGGATGCAGTGGGGGAAGGGGAGATTTTGGAACTGGTGAAGTCCACATTGATACCATATGGCTGCAGGGTTCCCAGGCGGAATATGAGTTGCTGTTCCTGCAACCTTCGGGTGGCATCATTGTGGCAGTGCAGGAGGCCCATGATGGACATGTCATCAAGAGAATGGGAGGGGGAGTGGAAATGGTTTGCGACTGGGAGGTGCAGTTGTTTGTTGCGAACTGAGCGGAGGTGTTCTGCAAAGCGGTCCCCAAGCCTCCGCTTGGTTTCCCCAATGTAGAGAAAGCCGCACCGGGTACAGTGGATGCAGTATACCACATTAGCAGATGTGCAGGTGAACCTCTGCTTAATGTGGAATGTCATCTTGGGGCCTGGGATGGGGGTGAGGGAGGAGGTGTGGGGACAAGTGTAGCATTTCCTGCGGTTGCAGGGGAAGGTGCCGGGTGTGGTGGGGTTGGAGGGCAGTGTGGAGCGAACAAGGGAGTCACGGAGAGAGTGGTCTCTCCGGAAAGCAGACAGGGGTGGGGATGGAAAAATGTCTTGGGTGGTGGGGTCGGATTGTAAATGGCGGAAGTGTCGGAGGATAATGCGTTGTATCCGGAGGTTGGTAGGGTGGTGTGTGAGAACGAGGGGGATCCTCTTGGGGCGGTTGTGGCGGGGGCGGGGTGTGAGGGATGTGTCGCGGGAAATGCGGGAGACGCGGTCAAGGGCGTTCTCAATGTGACTCCCTTGTTCGCTCCAGATTGAGAACGCCCTTGACCGCGTCTCCCGCATTTCCCGCGACACATCCCTCACACCCCGCCCCCGCCACAACCGCCCCAAGAGGATCCCCCTCGTTCTCACACACCACCCTACCAACCTCCGGATACAACGCATTATCCTCCGACACTTCCGCCATTTACAATCCGACCCCACCACCCAAGACATTTTTCCATCCCCACCCCTGTCTGCTTTCCGGAGAGACCACTCTCTCCGTGACTCCCTTGTTCGCTCCACACTGCCCTCCAACCCCACCACACCCGGCACCTTCCCCTGCAACCGCAGGAAATGCTACACTTGTCCCCACACCTCCTCCCTCACCCCCATCCCAGGCCCCAAGATGACATTCCACATTAAGCAGAGGTTCACCTGCACATCTGCCAATGTGGTATACTGCATCCACTGTACCCGGTGCGGCTTTCTCTACATTGGGGAAACCAAGCGGAGGCTTGGGGACCGCTTTGCAGAACACCTCCGCTCAGTTCGCAACAAACAACTGCACCTCCCAGTCGCAAACCATTTCCACTCCCCCTCCCATTCTCTTGATGACATGTCCATCATGGGCCTCCTGCACTGCCACAATGATGCCACCCGAAGGTTGCAGGAACAGCAACTCATATTCCGCCTGGGAACCCTGCAGCCATATGGTATCAATGTGGACTTCACCAGTTTCAAAATCTCCCCTTCCCCCACTGCATCCCTAAACCAGCCCAGTTCATCCCCTCCCCCCACTGCACCACACAACCAGCCCAGCTCTTCCCCCCCACCCACTGCATCCCAAAACCAGTCCAACCTGTCTCTGCCTCCCTAACCGGTTGTTCCTCTCACCCATCCCTTCCTCCCACCCCCAGCCGCACCCCCAGCTACCTACTAACCTCATCCCACCTCCTTGACCTGTCCGTCTTCCCTGGACTGACCTATCCCCTCCCTACCTCCCCACCTACACCCTCTCCACCTATCTTCTTTGCTCTCCATCTTCGGTCCGCCTCCCCCTCTCTCCCTATTTATTCCAGTTCCCTCCCCCCATCCCCCTCTCTGATGAAGGGTCTAGGCCCGAAACGTCAGCTTTTGTGCTCCTGAGATGCTGCTTGGCCTGCTGTGTTCATCCAGCCTCACATTTTATCATCTGAGAAAGAAATGTTGGTCATGGGGAACTCAGTGGTGTGTTGAGTGGCATGCAACCGGGAGTTTGGGTCATTTTTACTGACTGAGCGTTGATGTTTGGCAAAGCAGTCACCCAGTCTGCGTTTCATCTCCCCAGTGTACATGACAGCACATTGTGAGCTCTGAATGCAGTAAACTGGGATTGAATGAAGTTCAGGTAAATTATTGCTTCATCTGGAAGGTGTATCTGTGTTGTGCCTTCTCTGATTGCATGGGAAGATGCTGCGGCAGTATGGCGAGGTGTTGGAATTTCTTTGAAAGTTCTCAGCATGAGTTCTAAAGAGTTATGTAGGAGCTGTCTCCTACAGCTCGCCTCATTTTGCATGTACTACATCTCGACGGCACCCTGTTGCTCTATCATGCGTTCAGCAATTGTAAAAATATTCTCCACTGCCTGGAATACTACGATTCCTGGTGTTGGTGTCATAATTACAGCCTAGTCATGCAGAAGGTCAAGCACAGCCCTTCACAGCACATGCAATAGGAGAAGAACAAAAAAATCTTTTGAGGTCACCTAAGTGCCATAGGTGACATTTTGTAAATACAAGTTCACATTCATAAATGTATTGTTATTTTAAATTATTAGCTGTCTGATCCGCTGTTATTGTAACTGCAACTACAGGAATCAAGCTACACAGGTCATCCACCCTAGTGTCGTCCCATCTTAGAACTCTGTCTATTCCTTTTCTTTCCCTCATTGTCAACAATGGCATAACAAGATCTCATTATTTAATACGGGAGCATCACATACTGAAAAGGCATAATGGTTGATGCACTTCTTCTCAATAATAGCAAAGGCAAAGAAGAAACAAATTAGAAAATTGCACTCATTTTGAGGGACAGGGGCCACTTGTCATCTGAATAACCATAAATTTACCGTCAACAAGATAATTCCCTGGCTTTTAGTGCCTGATGCTACGCTGCTCTATCATGGTGAAGGTGATGTTCCTTCTGCTCACTGTCCTCCTGCTGATTATCCTCCACAGAAGACTACTGCCCTTTGCCCGATCCTTGCTATCCAGCACAATCCCTCTTTGTCTGCTCCACTTGTGCAGGGCACGACATACAAAGGATGTTGTTGCATACACTATTTGGAGCACACTGCAAGAACTACCCCAAGACTCATCCAAATATCGGAAACTAATCTTCAGGACACCTATTATGTGCTTCATGATGATCCCAGCCTAAGAATCATTGCATTTATCTACACATGGCCTCAGTCAGTGGGTTTAATAATGAAGTAATCTGCCATGGTTGTAAAAGGTTGTCCTTGTCTCCCAGTAACCATCCTTGTAAGGCATACAGCCTGTGAAACAAATCAGGAACATGAAGTTCTCAAGGGGATAAGCATCATAGCAGCTCCCAGGTTGTCTGGCACACATTTCTAAAATGACAATCACAGATGTTGTACATTGATTAAATGGAAGACCTTTCTGTTGATGAAGTCTGCTGCATTATGATATGATGCTTGTAATGTGACGTATGCACAGTCCATATGCTGTGTACCTGGAAGAAGCCAAGTATATTGGCAAAGCTGACTGGCCAGGCTGCAACTTTGATTTGATCATGGAAAATGAAGTGAAACAGTGTCAACTAGTATAAATTGCACTGGCAACAGCTTGATACATTTGTAGGTCAAGGGTTGTGAGATTCCCACACAGATCCCCAGATCATCCTTGGAAGTAGTTAGTTGCATCAAAGTTTCACACAGCTGTCATGTTGACATCCACTGGGAAAGAATGGCCAGCCACCCAATCTGATCATGCTGCAGTAGTTAGTGTAGTTCTGTAACAGTGTTCTAGGACATCCTTAGCCTGTTGTGGCAATGTGCATTTCTCATCTGGGGGAAACAGCATCAAGGACTTAGACTCTGGGTCTGGTCTACCCCCTGTGCATCCTGAGCGAGCCTTCCACTACAATGTCTTCATATGTTCAACAATCACCAGATGTCGCTGCTGATCCTAAACTTGCTCATGCATCTGTTCCTCCTCCATTTCTCTGTGCCTTCATAATACTGCAGCCACAGTGCCAATGAACACGCCCCCACCTCCAAACCCCATGCTGGATCCAATGTTCATTGTCCCAGTGAACCTTTGTGATCAATATCAGAAAAAGAGCAGATTTTTTGTATTGTGAACAGTTGGCATTTGCATCACACTCAAAGGAGTTTAAAATAGTCCTTGATACAATGGGAAATGGATGACTCTGACAAGGAGAACTATAGCATGCTTCCAGATGGATCTTTGACATAGTGGGCTATTCCAATGCATACAGGACAATCTATTTCATGCAAATACATCAGGAGATTCTAAGATCTACAGTACTACTGGAAACTTTTTCTCTTCACCCCAAATCACCCCAGAAGGGCAACATTGCACGTAAGTGTATGTTGACAAATATGTAGAGTTCAAGATGAGAAGAAATCAGCTCTATGCCATCTGCTATCAACCTGATATTGGATTGTCTTTATTAATTGTGGTCTGCAGTTGATATTGTTAAGATCTCCTTTGATTACTTCTTCTTTGCAGAGATGATTATAATAAACTTAGAATGACCACTGACATGGTCGAGATTGTTTGTAGCCAGGATTTATATTATTGGACACTATACACATTTCACATGCAGGGCATTGGGATTACTGATGTCTTCAACCTGTACTGTTTGACTGCCTGATTAATATAGTTAACCCCTGAAGGGCTTTGCACTGCTCAGTAGTAAAGCCCACATGCACACAGAGAAAATAAATCACTTTGTTTACTCCAGTGTGATGGCAACTATTTTCCATTTCTGTTGTGTATTTATGATTTGGATGAGGAAGGAATGCAAAGCAAGCTCACTTGGCAGTGTAACAGTCTCAGCCTGAAGATCAAGGGGCCACTCTAAACCTCGTTGTAACTTTCTTCCTTGCATTCTCATTAGCACTAATTTTCCAGATCTTCCCACCAAACTCTTTCATTTACATTTTCATTTCCTGCCATTATCCCCTAAGTCCCACTCTATAGCTTAGCCATGCCAAAATCTCAATGCAGTATCTCCCCCTTTGTGGTTGCCACTCAATGACTCCATCTTCTGCAGTAACTGATGCTCTTCAATGCACTATTTTCTCTCTCCCTTAGAGGGTGAGTAGGCCCCATTCACCATTATTATCCCCAACTCGCACAACAGACTTCCAGAATTTCTCTAACACTGACCCCTGATAATTCCCTTGACTTTAATTGAGCTGAGCCCCAGTACTGATCATGGTCCAAGCACATGATCAATTCAGAAAAGTCAACACTGACACACTCCTCACCGATCTCTCCGAGTCCCCTGAATGACTTACCATGAATCTCTGACGAGTTGCATTTGATCCGCAGGACTGACTGTGGTCCGTTCATGGGCTGCAGTGATAGGGACCTCCTGGCCTGCCTGTCCCAAACAGCCTACTGACAGTGTCCAATTGCCTGCAGTAAGATCACATGCTGTACTCGATGGACAATGATGGGAATCCCTGGCTGATGGGAATCCCTGACTGATTGACAATCCCCCTTTGATTTGACCAAGGGTTATTCCCTTAAAGCTGAAAACGTGCTTTTTGCTTAAAGTACTTCAGCAAGTATGTTTGCTTTGTGAGCTGTTGGCACATGCTGGGAGTGTGATATTACCTTAGCATGGTGCTGTACAGCAAATTATCCATTGCCTTGACTAATGATTACCGTTACAAGCTGCCTTGTATTGTGTCAGCGCTAAACAGCAAGGTCGGTCCTAAGTACTATGAGACTTTAAGTTTGCAGTTCACAAATTAAAGGAAAATACAAAAAGGAAATTCAAGGCAGAGATGCTATGGGATCCAGTTAGGTGCAAAAAGAGTAAATGCTAAGAAAACAAGTAAGGAACCCTGAGATGCACCCAGCTCCCATCCGTGAGCTAGGTGTCAGTCCTGTTGTGTGTCAACAGCAGCATTCCAATGAAACTGGTATATGAAGTGAGAAACTACATTCTAAATGAGTCAGACATGTGCCATGATGATGTGCTGAGGCTGGTGCATCTTTGATACCAATCTCCATGCACAGGGTTGCTGACTATGGAGTGTACCTCGAGATATTGGTGATTGTAGTCCAAGGTGGAGGCCTAGAGAAGCAAGCATCAAGCTGGAGCTGACAGCTACCATTCTGACGATCCTGTCAGGGACTGTCACCATCTAGTTTATACTGAGTCCATCAGCGAATTAGAAACTGCATATCAATGAGGTGACAACATATATTAATAAGATGCAATGCAGGCAAATATGTTTCTTGATGTTCACCATTGAGATTTTCATCTTGCTGTTCAAAACAGGGTTGCAAAATGCAATTTTTTTTCTTGATTTAGAGAATCTCATTTTTCTGAACTCATCATGTTTCAGGATCTGGGAAATTCAGCCCTCTGTGTTTGATATCTAATTTTGTTTTTTTTTAAATTTACAATGCGTCTGTGAAGTGCTTTGCAACATTCTGTTATGTTCAAAGTGCTTTGTTATTATGATCTGTCATTTCTTTGATGATGAAGATGGATCTATTTTATTTTGTGATATTCAGGAAGAAGTCAGGTGAATTGAAAATAATTTGCTTGACATGAAATAAAACATGCGCAACTAAACAGACTATTTAGAGGAACAAACAGTCAGATGGAGTGTTAAATCAGTGCAACTTTTATGAATTGATTTGAAAGGAAACGTGAATAGACGATGTTTCTTCTTGTGCTTGATCTAACAAGGAGTTAAATGATACATAAAATTTTATATACAATTCTCTTATGTTGGGCAAGCAGATGAGAAGCTGGAAATGAAATGGTAATAACATATTGGTAAAACTAATGATGATTTGAATTCATGTATTCTGCCAGAAAGCCTGTAAACAGAATGTTATTTTAAATGGACTCCTATAACAGTGGAATCATTTTTTTGTTATTTGCCAATGTAAAACTGCTGTGGGTATTTAAAGTGAACTCTATATTCTTGTTGGAAGATGATATACAAAAGGAAATTGTAACTTATCCAAGATATTTACTGGAAAAAATTAGAGAGCCTAGAAAACTCCAGATAGCTCTTACTGTTCTAGAAAAGTGATTCTTGCCAATAGCTCTTTTGATCTACTGTGGATCTTGTGGTCAGACTTTAGTTTCCCTTAACTCTGTAACTATATCACTTGACTGATGGAATGCAAAAATGAGAATGTTTCGAAAAACTAAAACAATATGGGGCATTGTGTACCATTTGTACAATTCAGCAAACAACATATTGCCTTACAGGAGGCAAAACTAAAGCAGGAGAGAAAATACTGGTGCTTGCTAAAGCCCAGAGGAATTCAAATAAATGTTACCCTTTGTTCAGAATCTATACGAGCAGTTGTAAATTTTGGTCATCCAATTCTAGTCTTTCTGGCATTTTTAATCTGCATTGTCTCTGTGATGCAGTACAATATAATTGTTAAATAGCAGCAGAATGTAATGCTATTGAACCTGTTCATGGCCACCTGGGGTAACCATGAATGATGAGAGGTAATATGCAGCATCTCTTTGTTCCAATAGCTGTGTCAAAGTTGGTTGAACTTGCTCTCCTCTCAGTGATGCTTTACTAAATTGATTGTCTTATAACGTTCTAAAATATATTCTAATAGCAACATCAGCTGTAATGAGAAATGAGTTTTCTGAGGCCATGGGAAATCCGTTAGAAAAAGGGGAGTGAAGAAATATTAATGTTTACACCAGATTTGTTTTAAAAGACAACATGAAACAACTATTCAGAGAAAGTAGGAACTGCTGATGCTGGAATCTGAGATAACAAGATGTGGAAAGCTTTCCTGCTCCTCTGATGCTGCCTGGCCTGCTGTGTTCCTCCTGCTCCACATCTTGTTATGTAACAACTATTGCCACGCAATGGCCTCCTCCAATCTGGAGATATCCATGCCACACTGGTAAACCTTGGCAGCCTGACTGCAGGCTTGGAAGAGTGGCCTTTCCTGTTTGGGTATCCTGTGCCTAACACAGATGACTGCACCTGCCTTCTCCCACAGGCCCTAACAATTTTGACTATGTCCCACTGAACTTTGTTTGACTAACCCCATTGAAGCCATCCTGACTTACCTTGTTATTCTGCCTTTGTTTGGATGGTAGCTCTGAATGCAGCACATCCTCCCTCACGGGGTCCGAACTTAGAAGCCTCAACTACAGTCAATTAACAGCCTGACAACCAGAAAAATCCGATGGCGGCTCTACCGGCCAGAGGAAGCAAGCTTGCCCCACCGACCTTTCAGCTGATGTGCGGAGCACTACCTCTGAAAAATACCAGTCAATATTTTTAATTCAGGCTTTATATGTGCAAATGGGTTTAATGAGAAATCTGACGAACAGTTGTCTTTAATAAATTGGCAGGTCCAGTTTTGGAATTGGTATTGAAAGAAACTTTATCCTTTCTTAAACATTTTCAAAGTGGAATAATTTGGCATGTTACTATTTTAACCTTTTGAACAGTATGGAATAGAATATTTTATATTGAACAGTGTGATACATTCAAGCAGGGCAATGAACATATCAAAGTCTTCATGTTTTCTTTGCTGATTAATTGAACATGTATTTCCTTGATCTCTTCCCAAACCAACACCACAATTTTACCAGAAATACAGAAAATGTGATTTCTGCAACAATTGTATTCCCTCCATTAAAACCATGACTTTACCTTTCAAACAAAAATCACTGGTTGTAGAGGACTTAAAATCTCTAGGGAGTATGAGAGCCATTATATAGATGTAGGTCTTTCTTTTCTGCAAAAATAGCTGAAGAAGCAGAAAGAGCTCCAGGTAGAATCTCAGTCCTGCAATGTTTTTCAAAAAGATATGTAATACTGTAGTATAAAGTGCTGCTGCAAAGCGCTAATTATAATCTTTCACAGTTCCCTAGGTGCATAGAACAGTCAAGCGAAGGAACAAGCCCTTTGGCCCATGTCTGCAGCAACCAGAGTAGCATCTCTGATCTAATCTCATCTGCCTGCACATGATCCATATCTTTCTATTCTCTGCCTTTTCATGTCTCTATCTAATTTCAGCAATCGGTGTTTGCCTTCTAATTTTGCTTTTTAAATTTATAATACTCCTTTTAAGTGCTGTGCAATTTTCTGTTGTGTTAAATGTGCTTTGTTAATATAATTTGTCATTTCTTTGAGGCAGAAGATGGACCTTTTTACTTTGTGATATTCAGGAAGAAGTCAGGTGAATTGAAAAATAATTTGACAAAATAAAACAAAAACAGGAGTAATTAAACAGATTATTTAGAGGAACAAATAGTCAAATGGAGTGTTAAATGAGTACAACATTTAAGAACTGATTTGAAAGGCAATGAGAATAAGGGTGTTTGCTAACATATCTGCTTCTACCACCTCCCCTGACAGCACATTCCAGGCACTTACCATTCTCTATGTAAAACACTATCCTCTCATGTCTTCTTTAAACCTTTTTCCTCTCACCTAAAATCTATGCCCTTTAGTATTTTACATTTGACTCTATCCACTATCCACATTATCAATGCATCTCGTAATTTTATATACTTGTACTAGGCCTCCCCTCAGTCTCTGAAGCTTTAGTACAAACAATCAGAATTTGTCTAATCTCTCCTTATAGCTAATACTTTCCATCCCAGCAACCTCCTGGTAAACCTCTTTTTGAATCCTCTCCAAAGCCTCTATTTCGTTCTAATATTGTGGCGACAAGAACTGTACAAGGTATTCCAAATGTGGCCGAACTAAAGTCTGAAATAAATACAACATCGCTTGCCAAATTTTACGCTCAATGACCTGACCAATGAAGGCAAGCACGCCATAAACCTTCTTTACTACTTAATCCACTTCATCACCACTTTCATGGAGCTATGGACTTGAACCCCAAGATCCGTCCATATTTCAAGGCTCTCAAGTGTGCTGCCATTTACTGCATAGTTTCCTCTTGCAGTTAACCTCTCAAAATTAATGGCCTCACGCTTGTCCAGTTTAAACTCAATCTGTCACTTCTCTGCCCATCTTTCCAACTGATCTATAACCTCCTGTATCCTTTAAAACTATTCTCACTATCCACAACTCCACCAATTTTGATTTTGTCAGCAAAATTACTAACCAAGCCCACCTACATTTATACCCAGAGAGAATAGGAACTGCAGATGCTGGAGAATCCGAATTAACAAGGTGTGGAGCTGGAAGAACACAGCAGGCCAAACAGCATCTTAGGAGCAGGAAAGCTGACGTTTCAGACCTATAAGAAGGGTCTGGTTGGCCTGCTGTGTTCTTCCAGCTCCACACCTTGTTATCTTACATTTATACCCATGTAGTTTATATATATTGCAAACAACACAGATCCTAGCAATGATTCTTACCAATTACCATTGGCTGCAAATTCATTTGGCTGGATTGAAAAATTGCGTGTGTCACTCTGCCTTTAAAGAAATATCTTAATTCCAGATATTTATTGAAATAGAAAATCCAGGATTACAGTCCATTTAGCCTAACATCTGTGGTGGGGAGATGGTTGGACTCTATAATCAAGGATGGAGTAATTGAACACCTTGAAAATTTTCAGCGAATCAATGAGAGCCAACATGGACTCCTGCCTGACAAACCTCACTGATGTTTTTGAAAGGTGAGTCAGGTATCAGACAGAGGATTTGTGTATTGACATTCTTTGTATGGACTTCTGGAAGGCATTTGATAAAGTTCCTTTTAACAGACTGTTAACTAAATTAGAAGACCATGGAACAGAGGCCTGATTACTGACATGGCTATGAAATCGGTTGAATGACAAGTTAAAGCAGGAATAGTAGGTGGGTACTCAAATTGGCAGATGTGACTACTGGTGCCTCACTCAGGCCTTAGTTACTCACATTATTTATTGATGACTTGGATAACAACAAAGATAACAACATTGAAAGTTATATGTCCAAACTTGCCAATGACACAAAGTTATGTGGCATTATCAACAATATAGTTGATTGTATAAAATTACAAAGGAATATTGATTGACTAGGTAAATGGGAAAATCAGTGGCAGATGGAGTTCAATGTCAGCAAGAGTCAGGTTATCCATTTTGGGCCAGAAAAGGATAGATCAATGTACTTTCTAGATGTTATGAAGTTAAATACAGTAGATGTCCAAAGAGACTTGGGCTTTCAGGTGCATAGCTCTTTAAAATGCCTTGAACAGATGCAGAACATAACCAAGACAACCATTAGAATGTGGCTTTTATATCTAGAGAACTGGAATATAAGGATACAGAAGTTATGCTGCAGTTATATAAAATCCTAGTTAGTCCCACTTAGAATACTGTGAGCAGATGTGGGCACCACGCTTAGGAAGGATATAGCTTCCAAATATCATATTAACCTACAACGTTGGTTTGAAAAAATGATACCTGGATTTCAGCATTCGAGTAACGAGATGATTATACAAATCAGGCCTGGTTTCTCCAGAATTTGTAAGGTTAAGGTTGATTGAAGTCTTCATGATATTAACAGGAAAAGGCAGGCTTGATAAAGCCAGGTTTGGCATTCTAGAACTAGAGGCAATAGTCTGAGAATTAGGGCCAGACTATTAAGGGTGTCAGAGATTTGTCACTCTCTTTGATAAATGACAGTTGGTGCTAGATCAGTTGTGAGTTTTAAGCCTGGGATAGATACAATTTTATGAAGCAAAGGTATTAAGGTATATGGGTCAAAGTTAAGTATATGGAGTTTGACCACAAATTAGCCATGATTTAGGCAGCACAGTGGCTCAGTGGTCAGCACTACTGCCTCATATACCAGGGGCCCATGTTCAAAAACAGCATTGGGCGATTGTGTGGAATTTGCACATCCCATATTTCAACACTAAGTTAGGTGGATTGGCCGTGCTAAAAAGTTGTCCATTGGGTGTTTAGGGATGTGTTGGCCATGTTGAAAAGCCATTGTACATGTGGGATACAGTAGAGGGCAGTGTCTGGGTGGGACGCTCTTCACAGGGTCAGTATGGACTCAATGGGCTGAATTGACACATTCCGCAGTGTAAGGATTCTATGATTCTATCTCATTTAATGACAGAACAGATTCAACGGGCTGAATGGCCTACGTTCCTATGTTCGAATTAGGTCAATATTGATATAAGAAAAAAGAAAAGCTTTGGTACAAACATTTTTGAAGAATTAATCCAGTTAGAAACAGTGATAAAGTTAAATGGGATGGAAACAGCTCAATTATTTCAACAAAATAAAGCAAAAAACTATGGATGCTAGGAATTTGAAACAAAAACAGAAATTGCTGGAGAAACCCAGCAGTTCTCGAAGTATCTGTGGAGAGAAAGCAGAGTTAACACTGCCTGATCTGTTGAGTGTCTAAAGTGATCTATGATTTTGTTTCGATTATTTCAAGATTCCAGTTGATAAAATAAGTTTCATTTGAGTTAATATTTATAAAACTGCAAAATTTTGAAAACATGACGACCATTTTCTATAATTAAAACCTTTTTTTTGAAAGATACCAGAAATTTCAACCTAGCCTAGCAAAGAAAAGTCAACCTATTGTAGAACCTGGAGTTACTGTGAATGTGTTCTGACTTGCTACTCATCTGGTAAAAGTACAGCACTCTGTGAAAGACACTTGTAAGACATATCTCAATTGAATTAGTTACAAGTGCATTTTCTTTAGTTGCCTATGTTTGAGCAACATTCATTTTAGTTTGCTTGTTAGAAGAAAAGTTTTAAACAATAAATCCTGTCTTTCAGTTAATTCCACTGATTGCTGGGAAAATTGATTTCTTCTTAAAAGTCCCTTTATTCATTAATGGGATGAGGGTGTCGCTGACCAGGCAGCATTTATTGCCCAGAGGGCAGTTACGAGTCAACCACATCACTGTAAACCTGGAATCTCACGTAGGCTGGACCAGGTAAGGATGTCAGTTTCCTTCCCTAAAGGACATTAGTGAATCAGATGGGTTTTCCCTACAATTGACAACGGATTCACAGTCATCATTAGATTCTTAATTCCAGATATTTATTGAATTCAAATTCTACTATCTGCCGTGATGGGATTCGATGTCAGCTCCCTCGAATGTTGTCTGGGTTTCTAGATTAACAGTCCTGTCATAATACTACACTGCCATCACCTCCCCTGTTGTCTCTATGTCAGTCATAACAGCTTACATTACATAGGCAGCTGAAGGATACAAGCTCTGAGGGAATACAATGTAATAAAATTATAACAAAAATAGAAGATAAAGGAGGACGAAACTAAACTTCTATGAAATTTAAGCAAACCAACAAAATCTTTCACTGGCACATGAGATACATGACAGCTGCAATGACATAAAAAACATTATGAGATATATAGGATTAAACCATAGATAATAGAGAGATTATAGAAATGGTAAACAATTAACTCACTTCAAAGTATAAAGCTAGGTAGTACAAGTACACACAATATATTTAATGACTAGATAAGATAAGAGAACTTAAAATAACAAGTGTGGATGCATTAAATAAACACATCAACTTAAGGAGGATAAATCCTCTGATCTGGATGGATTGTATTGTGTGTCAAAGTGAAGCTAGCGAAGAGATGGCAGTAGCATTATCACTTAAATTGAATAATTCATTAGCAAAATGCATAGAGTCAGAGAAATAGCATTTGGCTAACGTATTTCCTATAATTAAGAAGGGTACAGTTCTTCTTCATGGAATTATTGATTAGTTAACAACCTCAGAAGAAATTAATAGAAACCTTACCAAACGAGAGAATAGAAGAACATCTAGAAATGACAAATATAAGGTGGAATTTTCTGCTCCTATGAGTGACATGGCCGAGATATGGGAAAACAATGAAAATGCAATAAAAAATATCACCTCAAGAAAAAAGAATTCTGGTTAATCCTCAAAGAGATAAATGCTGAGTTCTATTTGCTAATGACAAGTCACCTGTGCCACCAATGTGCCATTAGAAAATGTTCTTTGTCATTTCCTTCCCATTACAAGTCCTGAAAAGGGCTGACAGCAACTAATCTGGTGTATAGCTTGGCTTTAAATTTAGCAGCGGGTGAAAAAACCCACTAGTGTTCACAGAGAGAAACCTGAATAAAACTTCCCAAAATTACATTTCGTTGAATTTTGGTGAAATTCAGCCCAATGTTTGTACTAATGGACAGGAGCATAATTAGAAGCTTTACATGCTAAGACAGCAAGAAATCCAATAGGGAATTCGGAAGAATCGCAAAGATTAATGAGAGAGAAACAGACTTAAGTTTTCAAGTCTGAAATAACTCTTCCATTCTGAAGAAGATTGATGACAAACCCAAACTGGAGGATAACATGCAGATTCAGTTGGCTGTTAGGAAGGCAATGCAATGTTAATGTTAATTTTGAAAGGGCTAGAATACAAGAGCAGGGATGTACTGCTGAAGCTGCATAAGGCTTTGGTCAGACGCCATTTGGAACATTCTGGGCTAATAGATAAGGAGGGATATGCTGACACTGGAAGGGGTCGAGAGGAGGATTACAAGAATGATGCTGGGAATGAAGGCGTTTTCATATGAGGAGCAGTTGAGGACTCTCGGTCTGTACTTGATGGAGCTTAGAAGGATAAAGGGGGTATCTTATTAAAACTTACAGAATACAGAAAAGCCTGAACAGCCTGGGCGTGGAGAAGATGTTTCAAATAATAGGCGAGACTAGGAACTGAAGGCACAGCCTCAGAGTGAAGGGACGATCATTTAGAACTGAGACGAGGAGGAATATTTTTCAGCCAGAGAATGGTGAATGTGTCGAACCTACTGCTGCAGAGGGCTGTGCAGGCCGAGTCATTGAGCATATCTAAGACAGAGATAGATAGGATTTTGATTAGTGATGGGTTCAAAGGTTCTGGAGAGAAGCTAGAAGAATGAGGTTGAGAAACATATCTGCCACAATTGAGTGGCCAAATAGACAGGCCTAATTCTGCTCCTATATCTATGGTCTCATTATTAATACCGTTTCTCCACAGATGCTGTCAGACCTGCTGTATTTCTCTAGCATTTTCCATTGTTACATCAGCTTTCAAGCATCTACAGTATTTTGCTTTTAATTAATTATATGAGCGAGTAGGGAACAGATGGTTACAAAGTGCTTTTAGACAAAAAGAGATGGGAGGCTGGAATGAAGCATAAGCAATGATGTTGGGTGTCTGTATGCAATGACCTGTTTCTGTGTTGTACATCCTATATAATCTTTGGTAAGTGTGTGTGACAAGTGCGCATTTTGTAACAAACATGAAAACATTGCGCATTTTGTAAAAAAACATGCAATATAGGAGCAGGGTGAAGCTATTTGGCCCCTCAACCCTCTTTTTTAACCATTCATTATGTTTATGGCTGTTGAACTGCCTCAACTTTTCTCCCTATTCCCATCTGAATCACTGAGAAACCTAAAGTCTTGTGATCCTCCAACTGAACATACTGAAGGATTGAGTATCCACAACCTTCTGACAAAGTAGTCCAAAGATTCACAACACTCTGAGTGAAGAAATTAGCCTAATTTCATTCCTAGATTATTTTTTCTCCCTCTTCACCTTTGCATTTGTACAAAAAGTATCCCTCACCCTTTGCTGAATTATATTCCACCAGTTACTTTTTTTGTCCACTTTACTGTGATATAACACAATGATGTGATGTGTTAGCACGTACTGATGGCTTGACATGATCACGTTGTGATACTTATATTAGTTAACGTAATGTAAAAATGACACAGAGGTTACACTGAACTGAAGAATTCAATAAACTTTTATTATAGCAGCTATCTACATGTGTGTGTTACAATCACTGTACGTCCGGCTAAGCAATTTGGACAGACTGCAGCATGCTTCCTTCAGCATGTCACGCTACAAAAAAGCAGAAATCTGTCAGATAGAGACTGACAGCTTTATATCATTTAGTTGCATGCCATGATTTGGTGGTAACATCTAATTATTTCCCTTGAAGGTACATTGTTGCAAGATGTAAAGCAACATCCCCCTTTTTCTCAAGGAATATAAATCCCAATCAGCTACAGATCATATTAAATAAGCATGCATCGCTATTTCAATATTTATGCAGTCATGAATAAGCAGAGTTAACAAGATTATTAATTCGGATTTTGATACAATGATATAAATATTTTGAAATTTGACAACTTGTCTTGCTTACGTGAATATGTACCCATCTGGAGAGATTGTGTTATGCTCAGTAGCTCTTGGCTGACAACTTGTTAGCCTGGTCACTAGTTGCTGTCATTCAGCCTCATGTTACAATTATTATTGTTGGAGCTTTCTTGCACACACTCTGAATACATGATTAATGTCTCATACATTGGTTTGAGCTGGCTTCTGTTAATTCGCAATGTGGTACCGTGATCAGTAGTGATTTCGTTTGACCTTGGCTAACTGCATATCTTTGCTGATATCCAGGTATTTGTGACTGGATCTGTCAGTCTCACTGCATCCGGTGCATGGTTGTAACATTATCTATTTGCCAGCAGGTTGTTTTCTGTTTCAATCTTCAGTGTATTTGAAGGAAAATGTCCTGTCACTCTTTCAATCTCACCACATATGGGTGTGGGTTGAATCATACAAATAATTACAATGCTGAGATGTGTCTTGGGGTTATACACCACAGAAGAGGCCCTTTGGCTCTTTGAGCCTGTGCTGTCCTATCTACACCAATCCCACTTTTGAACACTAGGCCCATAGCCTTGCATGTTGTGGTATTTCAAGTGCTCATCCGCATACTTTGTAAGGGTTGCTTTGTATCCCACCATTACTACTCCCCAAGCAATGCATTCCAGATTCCTATCATTCTCTGGATAAAATAAAATCCTCAAATCTTGACTAAATCTCCAGTTATTCACCATAAAATTACACTGTCTCAGTATTAACCCTTTGACTAAGGGGAAGTACTGCTTTCAATCCCCTCTGTCCATGCCCCTCATAATCTTACACACCTCAGTCAGGTCCCCTCTCAGCCTTCTAAAGGAAACAACCCGAGCCTACCCAGCTGCTCTTCACAGCTAAAATTGTCCTGCTCAATTTCCTCTGCAATCCCTCCCATGGCATTACATATTTCCTATCATGTGGAGACCAGAATTGTTCACAGTACTCCAGTTGGGGCCTGATCATAGTTTGTATAGCTCTGACCTAACCTTCTGCTTTTACAATCGATGCCACCACTAATAAAGGGAAGTGTCTCAGATGCTTCCTTAAGTCCCATGTTAACCAGTTATGTTGCCTTCAGGGATCTGCGGGCATGCATTTCAAAACCCTTCTGTTCCTCTGAGCATCCTTTGTGAATATTATACTCCTGTCTTTGCTGTAACATTAGACAGAAGATTCTGGAATCCAAGCTGTATCTCCATTTTGACAGTGCAGTGTAATTGTGCTACTCCACGATAGTGATAACTTCTTGTGTGTTACAAGATGGTTTTTTGTAGGTGAGTAATAGATCGCCCTTGTTGTGTTGCATGTAATTTAGGGCAGCTAGCTTAAAATTTGCCATTGGGAAGATATCAGTCTATTATAAAGCATGCAATAGTACAGCATTTAGAAGTGTACAATATCGTCAAGCAGTCAGCATGGCTTCATGAAGGCAATATTATGCTTGACACATTTATTAAAATTCTTTGTAAAGGCATGAAACATGTCAATAATGGGAATGGGTGGATGTTTGGGTTTCTAAAAAACATGCAATAAGTTAGCACATGTAAAGTTAGTAATAAGGTAATGGCACATAATGTTTGTAGTAGTATATTAGCACGGAGAGAGGATTGGCTAAGTATTGGGAGACAAGGAATTGGGATAAAGGAGGCATTTTCCAGATGACAGCCTGCAAAGAATGGAGTGCCAGAAGGATCAGTGTTTGGCTCACAATTATGTACAATTTATGATAATAACTTGGATGAAGGCAGTGAATGTACTACTGCCAATTTTGGTGATGATATAGAAGTAATACTGAGAATGACTCAAACAGTCTGCAGAGAAGTGAGTTGGTAAAATCTTGGCAGGTAGAATATATTGTGGGAAATTGTTAAGTTGTGCACTCTGGAAGCAGACACAGAGGAGCTAATATTGTTTAAATGGAGAAAGTCTGAAGGAAACAACAGCAAAGAGGGATTTGTTAGTCCTTGTGCATGAATCTCAAAAAGCTATCATACAAATTTAGCAGATAATAGGGAAGGCAGATGGATTGAAGGCCTTTGTTTCAAAGGGAATGGATATACAAATAGGGAGGTTTTGCTCCAATTATACAAAGCTCTAGTTAGAAACAAACCTAAAACACGAATAGGAGCAAATTATTGCAGGTATTGGAATCTGTACTGAAAACAAAAAGTGCTGGAGATCATAGCAGGTCGGGCAGCATACATGGACGGAAAGCAAGCTAACGTTTTGAATCTAGATGACTCTTCATCAGAGCTGAAGTGAAGTGTAGAGGGCCAGCATTTATATTATAGTTGGGGAGAGGATTAGAGTGCTGGGGAAGAAAGGTTATTGAGAGTTCAGCTTACTTCCAACCACTTAATCTGTGCAGCACATAACCCTGAAATCATTGTCAAGAAAATATCCAGTTCACTAAGCTCCTTACCTGGTCTGACCTACATGTGACTCCAGTTCTGCAGCAATTGGGCTGACTCCTAGTTGTCCTCTGGGGCAATTAGAATGGGCAACAAATGGTGATCTCGCCAGTGATGCCCATATCCTGTGAATGAATATTGAAAAAATATACAAAAACAAAGTTGCTGGAAAAGCTCAGCAAAAATGGAGTTTACATTTCACGTCTGGTGACCCTGCTGGGCCTGAAACGTTAACCATGTTTTCTCCTTCACAGATGCTACCAGACCTGCTGAGCTTTTCCAGCAACTTTGTTTTTGTTCCTGATTTACAGCATCCGCAGTTCTTTTGGTTTTTTAATGAAAAAAAGTCAGTTCATTAGGTTGAGCCCAGGAATGGATTTTCTCATGATCAGAGACTGAGTACATTGGGCCTGTACTCTTTGGAATGATGTTACTGAAATACAAGATTGTTAAAGGACTTGGCTAGGGTACATGCTAAGAGTTGTTTCTCTTTGTGTGGTTGTTCCTTATTTAAGACAAATGAGAAGGAGTTTCTTCTTTTGGGGGTAGTGAATTGGTGGAATTTGTCACTATAGACAGCAGTCAGGATCGAGTCATTAAGAATATTCAAGGTTGAGATAGATAGATTTTTAATTAGAAAGGGCATCAAGAGCTATGATGAAAAAGGCAGGAAAGTAGGGTTGTGTATTATCAGATCAGCCGTGATCTCATTGAATTGTACGGTAGGGTCGCTTGGTCAAATAATTGACTTTTGCTCCTATATCTTATGGCCTTAAACAATAGTAATGTGGTAACATGAGCTCCTTTATTAGTTTTGAATTTCAAGTGTGTCGAACAGTCTCTTGGGGATATGTGATGTTGAGGGTTTTAAAAGGCTTTTGAGGACTTCTACTCATTTTGTACCTTTGTCATTTTGTGAGGATGACGATGTGATTTTCTGAAAGGTTGCTTTTCTATTTGTTTGTTGATCACATTATTGATACGTCATGTACTTTTAGATGAGTTTCCCTGTTGCCACCTTGCTGGTCACCTGGGTCTTCTTATGGGGGTCTGATTTGGTTTCCGCAAACAGATTTTCTTAATGTGCATACTTAATGTCCTTTGGTGATACGTTCTTTCCAGATATGAGAAAATGCCTGACAATTTTTGTGCAAGCGTGACAAATGCCATCTATGACAGATATTGATGGTTTGGTGCTCTTTGCTAACCACATTAGTGTTGTCTGCACCTGATGCTTGCAACTGACATTGGCTTGACACTATGGCTTCATGTTGGTATATATCTTCCAGCAAGGCATCAATGGTGTGACATTTCTTCTTGCTCGAAATATCTTTCAAGAAAGCTATGATTAGAGTAAAGGTGATTACTAACTTGATTCCCCTTCCTGTGAATTATTATTCAGAGAAATCACACTAATGCCCCTTGACAGAAGCATTTAGCAACAAGGTTGTCAGACTTTTGGAGTTTCTGTCTGAATAACATAAAATGGAATCTGTTAATTCAGGGCTTGATCTGGAAGTGAAAATTTATATAGTGCATAAGTAGATGTAACTCAGTGAAGTTATCACTCATTACCCAATCCATATTCAAATACTTGCCTTCTGTTTCTTGCAACAGTTCGATGATTTTTGTTTTATTGAAGTATAATGCAGGGCTTGTTAGTTCATTTCTTTTACTTAGCTCACTGTTCTGTCCTTTAATTTTCCATTCCTTTCCATCTATTTAACTTTTTTTTGTGTTTGTGACTTCTTTAAGATGTCTTATAGTGTCTTTAAAAGATGAAGGCCTGTAGTATCAGGATTCATCCACTGGAGGAGGTTTGAATCAAATAAGGATTAAAGACTGACACACCTATTCTGGTACGTAATTGAAGAAGGCCAATTGCCAAAGCCAGTGGACCCTGTACACAGGTAACGTGCTCTAAGTTAGAAAATCACCTTTGGTGCTTAAAATATCATTTTCTCAAATAGCATATCTAGTAATTAAACTGATGGTATCTTTTAACTATTGATGTTAGTTTGAAGCTTGCAAGGAACAAATTATTTTTTCCTATCAGTTGATGTAAGTTGTTGTCTTTAACCAGTAGCTCAAAACTTCAAAGTTAGATTACGAATTGACCTGTAACACCTAAAAAGTAGGGAACGATTTACAAAGGGATCAGAGAGCATAAGGCCTTGGGTTGTAAATCCTGAGGACTGCAGGTGTTGAACTATGTTTCCCCAGTTTTATTTAACCTCCATACATATTGATTGTGTTTTTTTTGTGTGTGTGTGTCCATCTGTCTCTGTGTGTAGGGGTTTCAAAATGTTTTGGTAATAGACTGCTGTGGCAATATCAATAACTGATTGTTCTATTTAGGCTCTGAGCAGTATTTAATTTGTAATAAATTGTATTCCTTGTTAATTAGAGGAAGCTGATAACATTGGACCAGAACTTTGATTTTTTTTCTTTCAAAAGTCTTCAGAGTTCCCTCATTTAAAATTCAGTGAATGCTGAATCTTTGGATATGTTTAAGGCAGGGATAGATACATTTTTGATTATAAATAGATTAAGAAACTTTAAATCTCTAGTGATGATCCCAGGAACGGTAGGGCTTAATGATCAGTGCATTTTCCCACGTGGGCATACCAAGACAGTAGGGATTCTTATAGGTTTTTTTTGTAGCAGAGACAACAAAGATTTTGGTGTGGTATTAGTCAATGATAAAAGTAAAGTACATGTACCGCAAATTAGAAAATGCATTGATAACTGCGAAGAGTTTCCTGTAGGTGGCAGAAGTGTCCCTGACAGTATCAAATGAAACTCCAAATGACAGGTTGGTCACATTCGCAAATAGTGTGGGGGTGGATTTGCCCGCTATAGCTAAGAAGTATCAGCACAGCATTTAGGTTTAGCAGAAATACAGGAGAGACCATGTACTCCAGATAATGAAACATCAGAATCAGGTAATATTTAAGTTACGGTTGAAGCAGTTTAAACATGAGGAAATAAGGGAAACAGGAAGAAAGCTACAAATAAAGGGAAATGGGAAGCAACTACAATTTTAATTGTAAAGAGAAGAAACAAGAGAACAAGAAAAACAGCATAATATGTTACAGTTTACAAAGGAGACATCCGATGCCGATGCAGATTTTAATGGGAAGAATCTGTTAAAATCTGAAGTCCAGTAAAGAAATCTTAAAAGTTTATACAGGCCATACCAGAATTTGATAAATCGAAGTGGAGGCTTTTTGAGAAAACAATGAGACAAATGAATCAGTCAAAGAAAAATTGGGCATTGCCCTTGCAAAATAAGTTTAAGGGCTATGAGATTAGAGGCCCATTAAAATTGATATGGGAAAATATCTTGTAAAAGCACGAACAATCCAATATTTATTTATGCTCCATTTCCAGCTTATTTTTTTTCTCATTTTAATGTACTTTTTGGTTGCCCTTTCAAAAGCCATTGAAATTCTCCAGCTAATCTTTTAACCTATACTGATTCATAAGACCACAAAACCAGAAGAAATAGGAGTGGAAGTGAGGCCATTTGGCCCATGGTGTCCACTCCGCCATTTAATCATGGCTGATGGGCATTTCAACTCCACTTCCCTGCACTCTCCCCGTTGCCCTTGATTCCTTGTGAGATCAAGAATTTATCAATCTCTGCCTTTAAGGCATTTAATGTCCCAGCCTTCACTGCGCTCCATGGCAATGAATCCAACAGGCCCACCACTCTCTGGCTGAAGAAATGCCTCCTCATTTCTGTTTTAAATTTATCCCCTCTAATTCTAAGGCTGTGCCCATGGATCCTAGTCTCCCTGCCTAATGGAAACAACTTCCCAGCGTCCACCCTTTCTAAGCCATCCGATACCATACTTTTCAGCCAAGATCCTTTCTCTGGCCTTATGTCATTCTTTATTTTCAGATCTACTCTCCTTTGCTATTCTGCTTGTCTTCTTTGAAATGTTGTGCACTGTGTCATATCCATTTCTCAGACCTTGAACCTATGTCTCTAATAGCGAAGAAAATTAAACCCATTTATCTTTATTTCTGACATCAGTTCATCTAGTCTGTCACAAATGTTTCATGCATTCTTACAAAAAGCCTTTAATTTTCTTTTCTTTTAACACTGGTTATGTGCTGATGTCCTATCATTAAAATCCCTATGCCTCACTGTACAATCTGTCTGTCTTTTTCCAAGCTACCAGACTCCACAATTGCCTTGACCTTTTCCTCAGATTTCCACCTGAATACTCACTTTCCTTTTAAAGCTTTGGTCGTATGTTTCATTAGCATGCTGCTCCCAGCCTGGTTTAAGTGACATCCAATTTGGCATTTAATGCACTGCATCTTCTCATTTAGGAATGCCCATCTCGAACAGACTCTACTCTTCTTTGTGGCTGGATTTACAATTTTATTCAACATTATTCACCTCAATTCCTTTCTGGCTCCTTTTTTTCTTATCCTAATACCATTTCCTTTTTTCCTTACACCATCAACACTTTTGTCATTTAATCTCTCCTATTTTCCACTTCTTCCAAACACAAATTTTTTTTTGCTCTCAGCACCAAGCCCTGCTCCATCCCTTCTAGAAATCCGGAATGCCATGTACAACGCTGCTGTCTGTAATTATGGAATAATGGGATGCATTGAAAGCAGTTCAGAGATGGTTTCTAGGGTAATAAATGGAATGAACAGACTGCCTTATGAGGAGAGGCTAGACAGCTGTATCCGCTGAGGTTTAGAAGAGTCAAGGGTGACTTAATTAAAACATATAAGATCTCAAGGGGACTCGACTGGGGGGATGTGGAAAGGATGTTTCGTTTCGTGGGAGAGTCTAGAACCAGGGGTCATCATTTAACAATGAGATGTTGCCCATTTAAAACAGAGGTGAGGATTTTTTTCTCTCCCAAAAGTCTTCAGCGTTCCCTTATTTAAAATTCAGAGAATGCCAAATTTTTGGATATGTTTAAGGCGGGGCTAGAAACATTTTTGATTATGAAGGAGCTGAAAGATTATGAGGAATATGCAATAACATAAAGTTGAGGTTAAAATCAGATCAACCATGATCTTCTTGAATGGTAAAGCAGGCTCACAGGGCTGTGTGGCCTCCTCTTGTTCCTTAGTTGTACATTGTAAATTGTAAAGCCATTACATCTCAAAACTTTTAGAGTCTGATGATACCTAAAAAAACTAAAATCTCTCTCCACAGACCTTTGTACTTCCACCACTTACTACTTTTCTTCCCAATGTATTCTTTATTTTGGAGTGAAGCCAGGAAATTGAAAGGTAAAACAATATAACATTCTGTTAATAAATTAATTAAGACCAAAGTGTAAAAAAAAACTTGTTAAGAGTTAACAATAAGCTCGTGTTAAGAACACGGCAGTAAACAGATATTTCAAAATTTCAAGATACTTGACATCTGGGAGCTTTTCAAGTGCTTTCTGGTACCATTGTGTTTGAAGGAGAATGAAAATAATAATTATTTATTCAATGAAATGTAGACACAATATTCAATTGATTTCTGTTTCCTATCTGGTGAAAAAGTTTTTGTTTTGATCAGCCAGGTACCATTGATGTATTATCAACCGTTCTTTTAGCATATTTGTCCAATTCTCAGTACCTTCATGACTAAAAGCAGCTCTTTTTTTTAGGACAATGCTGCAGCAGCCAGTCTTTACAGCGTAAACAGACAACCATCAGGATAAAACAAAATAATTTAATCACATAAATGCCAGGAGCTACTTCACAAATGCCATTCTCCTAGAATCCAATTGAAAGAAGACCAGATAGAAAAGGTAGCTTTAGCTTATTCTATGCAACCATAATACTTTCATCACATTGATGGTCTTCAGCACTGTATTTTTTTTTAGTCCCAGGGACATACTGTTAGAAGTTCTTCCTGTCTGAAATGTAATGTGCAATTCTGCGGTTTGTTTCACAGCCGAGGATAAATGTAGTGTACAGAATTTAAATTTCTGCCATGTGTCTGATGTGAATGCCATTATCTACTTCTTACCTTCTCTTGGGAGTTCGAAAAATTCATTTGTATAGGTCAAGTGGCTTACACCTGATAATTAAGGTAATAATTGTCAGTTGCTGCAGCTGCATTCTTATTAAGTGTCTTATCCAAGCTTCTGTTTTTGCAGTTTTCTTTTTCTCATCACAATAGAACATGGGAAATGACACAGTTTTTCTTTTCCCTCAACGTTAATACTATTTAGCCTGCATCTAAAAAAAACTGTCCCTCCCTAAATAGTGTTTTATTAAGCCAAAGAAAGCAATGTTACACTGCAAAATTATAATAAATTACACAGCAAAATCTACAATATTTACTTTCACATGACCATCTTTTTGAAAATATGGAACATTTCATTTTTTAATGTTTATACACATGTTGCCAGGATATAATTTTAACTTTGTTCTTAGGATGTTTTCAATATAAAAAGCTGTTTCATTATCACCATTCATTGACACCATTCTGCACACTGGAATGACTCCCACACACCTCACCAGTTTCATATGAGTCTCAATAAACAGGTATCGTTTAAGGTGTGGGCCTGGATTTCACATGTTTATGGCAAGGAGGGGAGAGCATGTAAAATAGTGTAGCCATCTAACTCATCACCAGAAGACAGCTGGTGGGAAAATTCCAAAACCACTCTGCCTGCCATATTTAAATAATTACTGTTCAGTTGAGCTTGTTAACAATCTATAACCCAACAGTATGCTCATATTGTTATTACATTAGCTTGGACAGGCAAGTGGAAATAGGTAGTCCTTTATAAAAAGGATTTTTAGAGGGGCAAGAATAAAGGAGTTTTTTTTAATAATGAAGGATTTTAAGTATTTTTTCACTTTGTTGCCCTTGCAATTCAGAAATATATTTTTTTTTGAAAAAAGAGCGTTGCTGTAGAAAATCTGTGGAATTGAAGTCAATGACCATCTTGTAAAGTCCTGTGGAGCCCATGAAATGTTGCACCTGTAAGTTGTCAGAGAGAACTTCAAGCAGGAAGAAAAGTAACAAGAAGAAATAACAAAAGTGCTATCCCTCCTCCCTTGATACAAGGCTAAGGTTGTTTTACCACCCCCACCCTCTATCTCGATGAAAATACAAAAACAGGAATTAAAAAGCCAGTTTCAATCAATTCCATTGAAGTGAACTGGTGGGACTGAATGCTCACGTATACATGATCCTGGGTTTGAGTATTAACATGCTGTGAAGGTCACAGTTGAAGACTTAACACCTAGTTACCCATGTTGCAGGTAAAGAAAGACTCTATCTCAATATGCTGCAAGCTAGCTTTAAAAAAAATCAAACAAGAGGAACTTCCTTGAGCCTACAAAACAAAGGATTTCAAAAATTGTCTGTTCAACTGCCAATATCATGTGCTACCAGTGCAAATCAACAATGGCCACAACATTGTCTTATCTGATAGACACTAACAATTCAGAGACTGGAAGATATAATGATTTTGGACTTTTTGGACCTTCTAATTTGTGTAAGCGCATGTTATATTGTTACCTTTACTGGCATTTGCTAATTAATCAGGTCAAACTCGTTAATTCAAGAAAGCCTGGTTGAAATTGATGCCTTTTAAAACATAGGCTCATTTGGGGGCTGGAAGATGGATTCACAAGAGAAGGGGTGATGGCAGCTGCAGATGCTGGAGAATCCAAGATAACAAAGTGTGCAGCTGGATGAACACAGCAGGCCAAGCAGCAGCTCAGGAGCACAAAAGCTGATGTTTCGGGCCGAGACCCTTCATCAGAGAGGGGGATCGAAAGAGGGTTCGGAAAAAATAGGGAGTGAGGGGGAGGCGGACCGAAGATGGATAGCGTAGATGATACGTGGAGAGAAGAGTATAGGTGTGCAGGTAGGGAGGGGATAGGTCAGTCTGGGGAGGACGGACAGGTCAAGGAGGTGGGATGAGGTTAGTAGGTAGGAAATGAAGGTGCGGCTTGAGGTGGAAGGAGGGGATAGGTGAGAGGAAGAACAGGTTAGGGAGGCGGGGACAGGCTGGGCTGGTTTTGGGATGCAGTGGGGGGAGGGGACGAGCTGGGCTGGTTTTACGATGCAGTGGGGGGAGGGGAGATTTTGAAGTTTGTGAATTGCACATATAAAACTTTGGGCTGCAGGGTTCCCAAGCGGAATATGAGTTGCTGTTCCTGCATCCTTCGGGTGGCATCATTGTGGCACTGCAGGAGGCCCATGATGGACACGTCGTCTGAGGAATGGGAGGGGGAGTTAAAATGGTTCGCGACTGGGAGGTGCAGTTGTTTATTGCGAACCGAGCGGAGGTGTTCTGCAAAGCGGTCCCCAATCCTCCGCTTGGTTTCCCCAGTGTAGAGGAAAACACAACCGGTACAGTGGATGCAGTATACTACATTGGCAGATGTGCAGGTGAACATCTGCTTGATATGGAAAGTCATCTTGGGGCCTGGGATAGGGGTGAGGGAGGAGGTGTGGGGCAAGTGTAGCACTTCCTGCGGTTGCATGGGAAGGTGCTGGGTGTAGTGGGGTTGGAGGGGAGTGTGGAGCAGACAAGGAAGTCCCGGAGAGAGTGGTCTCTCCGGAACGCAGACAAGGGTGGGGATGGAAAAATGTCTTGGGTGGTGGGGTCGGATTGTAGATGGTGGAAGTGTTGGAGGATGATGCGTTGTATCTGGAGGTTGGTGGGGTGGTATGTGAGGACTAGGGGGATTCTCTTTGGGCGGTTATTGCGGGGCGGGGTGTGAGGGATGTGTTGCAGGAAATGCAGGAGACACAGTCGAGGGCGTTCTTGACCACTGCGAGGGAGAAGTTGCAGTCCTTGAAGAACACGGACATCTGGGATGTGCGGGAGTGGAATGCCTCATCCTGGGAGCAGATGTGATGGAGGCGAAGTAATTGGGAATAGAGGATGGAATTTTTGCAGGAGGGTGGATGGGAGGAACTGCACCTCCCAGTGCTGAACCATTTTAACTCCCCCTCCCATTCCTTAGAGGACATGTCCATCCTGGGCCTCCTGCAGTGCCACAATGATGCCACCCGAAGGTTGCAGGAGCAGCAACTCATATTCCGCTTGGGAACCCTGCAGCCCAACGGTATCAATGCGGAATTCACTAGCTTCAATATCTCCCCTCCCCCCACTGCATCCCAAAACCAGCCCAGCTTGTCCCCTCCCCTCACGGAATCCCAAAACCAGCCCAGCTCATCCCTGCCTCCCTAACCTGTTCTTCCTCTCACCTATCCCCTCCTCCCACCTCAAGCCGCACCTCCATTTCCTACCTACTAACGTCACCCCGCCCCCTTGACCTGTACGTCCTCCCCGGACTGACCTATCCCCGCCCTACCTGCCCACCTATACTCTCCTCTCCATCTATCATCTCCTCTATCCATCTTCGGTCTGCCTCCACCTCTCTCCCTATTTATTTCAGAACCCTCTCCCCATCCCCGTCTCTGATGAAGGGTCTCGGCCCGAAACATCAGCTTTTGTTCTCCTAAGATGCTGCTTGGCCTGCTGTGTTCATCCAGCTCTACACTTTGTTATCACAAGAGAAGGGATCATTTTTAAAAGTAACCTGATTGCAGCCAACTGAGGGGGATGGGTGATTTTAAAAGGACAGCTAGTTCATCCCTCTTCAAGTAGGAGTTTAACAGTTTACGGTATTTCGTTGTATCAGGGAACCTCACATGCAGTCTCGTCATGACAGTATACTATCTTTGGATGAGGGTGCCCTTTATGGAGGTCCCTGTCTGAAGATAGAACCTTCTTTTCTAGCTGCTTCTCATAACCCATGCACCCTCAATCTCTTCATCCTCCCTTCCAAAGTTTCAGAGAGTGGGATTTCTTCCAAGTGAGCTCAATAGCCTCCTACAGAGACAAATTTCAAAGATGTACATGGTGCACTTTCTTCACAACCTCAACAGTGGTCTCGTGGAGCATAAATATGTCAATGCATATGAGATACCTTTTTAAAACATTCTGTATTTCCTTCTGCTTCCCCCACCAATGCAGCATTGACTGTGTAGTGGAAGTTGCAATGAGTTTTATGGAGGGGTATCCAACATAAGGCATAGTGAATTTTACCTTTGTACTAGCAAAATTCATCAAATTAATTAGTTACCCTGTCCCTAGCCTGCCCTGTCACATCCAGTTCCGGCACTATTTTAACACACGCCATTCCCAAAACAATTTGCCACTCAGCGGATATTCTGAAATTCACTGTTATCCCATGCCATCTTTAACCCATTGTGCACCCAGCCAAGCATTTTTGACTCAGAGCTACGTTGCACCGCTCTTGATATTTGTCCTGGACATGGCAGGCAAGGGGGAATCAGTGCCCCTATTTGCAGTCGGAGCTCGTGCTGGATGGGATGGTGCAGAGAGAGAGCCTTCTCTTTCCTCAGGACCAGCATTGAAGGTCATAAGACCTCAAACATACCAGGCATGTCCAAGGTTCTCACCAGCTTAAAGCAGACTCAGTGACATGCAGAAATGCACAGCACAGTGGGAACAAGATCAGTAACCTTCTCCATATGCCAGTGAATTTTTTATAACTCTCACTTACATTATTTCTGCTACTGTAGCTATCTCCCGCCGAGACTCACGCTCCACCACTCTCACTGTTGCCTGCGACATCTTTCCTCGCTCACTCTCATCTACAGTAACCCCCGACACAACAAACCTTGCATTTCTTTTGCACTGCCTATTCACTGACTACGGACACCAGTCTCCCTGCACTACAAGTAACTACTGGGCCACCCACTTTCATCTCCCTAATATCTGCCTGCGTTTTATTCTAGGGAAACAGCCTCAATAATGCCGAAAGAATTGAGATGCATGGTGGTCTGACGGGTGTTCTTCTTCTCACCACACATATAGGGAGTAACATTACTGGCTATTTCCAATGCCCTTGACTAGTACTGCAGGCAGTAGAGGAGGTGTGCCAATATCTCGTGACTGAAGGCTATCTCCCTTGTCATGGCTGAAGCCTACTGATAATCTTAATGAACTTTGTGTCTATGCTAAACATCAAGGCATGACAGAAGTAAATGAGCCTGGTAGCTTTGGTTCATGGGGCAAAATGCCAAAAGAAGATGCATGGTAGAATTGCTGCGAGCATCCAGTTACGCTCTGAGTGAATGAGCACTATGACAGTGGATGAAGAGCCCAAAGATGCTGCCTGGTCCAGTCCATGACCTGAGTGCATGTCCCTGGGGGCAGAGCGTCCTTGTTGCAGTATTACAATGAAAGTTGTTGGGGATGCTCACTTGTGTAGATGCATCCTCTAAGTGGATCAGAGGTGTGCCATGATGTTTCTGAGAGGCTAGTATATATCATTTGCCAATGTCTATGAGCATGGAGTACTTGAACCTGGTGCTCAAGGAGCAAACCATGAGATGCTGGTACTCAGTGCCCAACATGGAAGTCCTTGGGAGCAAGCAGTTAGGTGACTTTGTGAGGTGCCTGCTCTGATGTCCATGTTTTCTCAACATAGCTAGATTGGTAAGATTGGAAGCTGAAAATTAATGAGGCAAGTTGGACCATTAACAAGGCATTTAATGAGCAATAATCCCCCTTCACTGACAACTCAACATTGCCAAGTAAGAAACTTGCTGCAACATTTCTCAAAAGTATAAAAGGTGTTCCTGATGTCCAGGTCAGCCTCACTGGACTCCTTGTCTGATTCTGTCACAAATCTTGCTGTATCCGATGTCAGTCAGTGCTCTATCAAATTTTGTCCTCAATGTTTGCAGCTTGCCATGCATTTTCCATTAATACTCAAGTATTAAAACAGTTCAGATCTCTCAGTAAGAACATTAAACAGCAGGCACAAGCCCAAACTTAAAATTGCTCAGAATACATGACTCTGAGAGTTAGTTCAATGAGAAATAATATTTACGACTTATGCATAACTGGAGCTCTGATTCAAACCAGTAATGTGTGACTAGGTCTCTGGATTCTCTGATTCTGCCTGATTTTCACTGTCTCCAATTTTAAATTTGATGTTTTTTTATGGAAAATTTGAAGTATGATTGTAAATCACTTATTCAGATTGTTATTCCCTGTATCATTTTCAAATATTATTGCTTCCCACTATACAAAAGCAAAATATTGCAAGATGCTGGAAATCTGACAAAAACACAGAATTCTGGAAATGCTCAGCAGGCCAGGCAACATTCATACAGTTACACTTCAAGGAGTTTTTTTTTTCTTCAGAAAGGTTGAGGTTAAATGATCACAATTTGAAATATCAAGCTTAATGTGTTTGGGGTTGGGATCAGAAGCATAAAGGCTAGAAGATGGTCTGGCTAGGATTCAATGGTACCTTTTCCCTCCCTGGACATTTTGCCAGTAGCAAGTGAGGTGAAAGCTGGCCTCGATGCCCAAAGCCTAAATGAGTCATTTAAATGTTAATTAATGCCTCCTGTTGCATACATTGGCAATGATTGTTGGTGTTTCTTAGCCACATCACGAATCCTTTAGGAGATGAAATCTCTTAGCAAATTCCCAGGGTGCTCCAAGGGAAAGGAACCTTTTATTTGGACACTTTTTGGTCTGCAATAGTTGCCCTTGCTATATCAGCACCGTTCCCTGAAATCCTCCCATGTAACTGCCCCAGCACTCCAGATTACATTTTGTGAGGCATAACTCCATGCAGTGTCTTCTTCCCACTGCTGCCACCCCAGAAACAGCCACCGGTCCTAACGGCTCTGCTGAAGCTTCTGAACTGGCTTCCCTCTGGGCTAGGAACTGTTGGTAGTCCTGAGGTACCCCATTTCCATGCCCACTGGCATGACCTCTGTCATTTCTGGAGAATCCTGTCCATTAACCTTCACCCTCTACAGATTCTGCCAGACCTGCTGACTATTCCCACCACTTTCTGTGTATGTTTGCTTTCCTACTGTGAGAATCCTCCAATGCACAAAGAATTTGTACAATAAAAAGGAAGTCTACTACGCTAAGTTACGCAGCTATTCAAGCAACTTGTTAAATTATAGATGAAGAGATTTGAGTTCCCTTTCAAGTTGCTATTCTTCAGTGATTTTTCTCCCCCACTGTGGTCAGTGATTCTCTAATTGCATAGGTAAGACCAGAACTAAACTATATTGCTTATTATTAGTTCAAACTCAATTCATAGCTTGACACATTTAAGCACATCAATTTTTCTTTACAATTATTAAAAAGGCATTAATATTATTTACAGTTTGAGAAGATAACTAGATAAAACTGGCTTAAATATGTGAATAAAAGCATTGTAATCATTTAGATTAGATTAGATTCCCTACAGTGTGGAAACAGGCCCTTCGGCCCAACAAGTCCACACTGCCCATTGAAGCATCCCACCCAGACCCATCCCCCTATAACCCATACACCCCTGAACACTACGGACAATTTAACATGGCCGATCCACCTAACCTGCACATCTTTGGACTGTGGGAGGAATCCGGAGCACCCGGAGGAAATCCACGCAGACTCGGGGAGAATGTGCAAACTCCACACAGACAGTTATCCGAGGCTGGAATTGAACCCAGGCCCCTGGCACTGTGCTAACCACTGAGCCACCATGCCACCCTAAATTAAGTTTATTTACCAGTAAGTTTGTAGAGCACAAGTTGATCACAATTGCAATTTATTTTCTGCAACCATCTATAAAATGAACTGGAACCATTAAAGTTATAGCACAATTAAAGGTTACAATATTGTTGATATTTGCACAATTTAACAAATCTAATTTACTTTCATAATAAACCGTTTCAGAATTATACCCTACGGGCACTGGGATCCTAACTTATAACAACTAAATTGGCTAAGCAGCACTGACAATCAATTGGAAATTTTATACGAGAGGGTCAATCTAAGTAAAGTTACCAGGGTTAAAGATGATATGATAGGTACAAATAAGGCAGTCCATCTAGCCGAAGCAGCTCACCTTTTCACACAAAACTTAAAGGACCACGCCACCTCTCCTTATTATTTACCTCTGGATTATCTTCCTTTGGATGCCTGACCTGAAAGGCTATTTTTAAGGATTGTCCAGTCTTGGCTGTGAGCAAGTGTTCCCTAACCTTGATGGCGAACTTGCCTATACCACTGTACATTCAAGGTGTCCAACTTGAAATTGTGCTCTGGATTAAGTTTTGTTGTTTCACTTAAAATGATGTCTATAAAAAGACTGTTCACATTGTCTACTCATTACTGAACAGTAATGACCAATGCTTTAACACTAGGAGTCAAGTGAGGCGTTGATTTTATCGTTTCTAAAGCTTGAGTAGTTCAATTACATTCAACTGTTGCAGATGCTTGAAATATGCAAACTCAAAGCAGAAAATAAAATCTGGTAAGCTTAAAAGATCAGCATTTGGGGAAACTGACTTCCACTTTTGTTAATGATGTCACCAAATTTTCTTTGGCTCCAGAGCATTGATAAACGGGAGGTGATATGTACTGAGTGTGGGAAACAATGTTGAATATAAACATTCACTCTATGTCTACGTGTCAATCTCGGTTAGCGTTTTATATACCTCAATTCACTCTCTTTCATTCTTTCAATCTCCAGACAATATAGGCCTAAATTGCTCAATCTCCCTTCACAAGACAAATCCCTTATCTCTGCAATCAATCTAGTCAACCTTCTCTGAACTGCCTCCAATAAGTAAGGAGACCAAAACTGTACATAATACAAAAGGTGTGGTTTCACTAATGCTTTATAATAGTTGCAGCAACATTCCTTTCTTTTATACTCTATTCCTTTAGCAATAAATGCCAAAATTCCATTTGCCTTCCGAATAACCTGCTGTTAGTTTCTCTCCATTTAGATAACAGTTGTCTTTCTATTCCCCTGGCCAAAAGGCCAAAATAGATAATCTCACATTTATCCATGTTAAGCTCCATCTGGTAACTTTTAGCCCATTTACCTAACCTATCCATGTCTATTTGCAAATTTCTTACTTGTTCATTGCAACTTACTTTCCCACCTATTTTAGTGTCATCTGAAAATTTGGTACATTATTTTCTATTTCCACATCAAATTCATTAATAACCATTGCAAATTGTTGGCACCTGTGCACTAAACCCTGTGGTACTCCACTAGTTACATCTTGCCAGGTAGAAAAAGACATATTTATTCTGACTTTCTGTTAGTTAGTCAATCCTCTATCCAAGTTAATACATTGCCCCGACGTGGGATCATTGACATGATAAATAGAGGTCACATGTTGCATGACACCAGATTATAGTCATCTGACAAAGGGGCAGCAATCCAAAAGCTTGTGATTTCAGATAAACCTGTTGGTTTATAACCTAGTGTCATGTGACTTCTGACCTTGTCCACCCCAGTTCAACACCAGCACCTCTACATCATGTTATAAATAGAGGCACAGAGTATAAAAGAACTGTCCTATCCCTTTACAAACTGGTTAGGACCCTGCTTGAGGATTGCACTTAACAATGGATAGCATTGTTGGAAGGTTTAAGGTTTTGCAAATGGTTTGAGAGAGATGTGAATGATAACAAGGCAGCGAGAATTCAGACCACAGAAGCTAAGGTTGTTCTTCATAGGCCAGAGAAGCTAAGTAAAAGTGTTGAGTAAAAGTCGGTAGCAATATTCAAATTTCAAAATAAAACAGTAAATGAGGAGAAAGTGTTTCTCGTGGCAGAACAGTTGGTAACCAAAGACAGATAATTGAGAAAAGAACAGGAGAAACCATAGAGAAACAGCATTTTAAAATCTGGAGGACATTGCCTGAAAAGATGGCAGAAACTTATTCAATCATTATATTCAAAATTGAATTAAATAAATACTTGAAAGAATCTACAGGGTCATGAGGAAACACGCAAGTAAAAATATACCTTACAAACACTGTTGTTAGCCTGTTTTTAGTTTTCAGTTCTGAAGAAGGGTTACTAGACCTGAAATGTTAACTCTGATTTCTTTCCACAGATGCTGTCAGATTGCTGAGTTTTTCCTGCGATTTTTGCTTTCGTTTCTGTTTCCAGTCTGTGTCGAGGAAATATCACTTCAAAAAGAATGCACAACTTATTTGATACACGTTATATGTTGACTCAAATTGTTGACGTAATGAGATCGCTTGCATTACCCGTGGACACATGATTAGTTTACTTTTCACTGCTTTTTGTACTATGATGTTAACTCAGCATCTATTTTCATTAGCAGTGCAATGAGAACTGAGTACCCCATTCTTCAACAGTTTAGCAGAGGGTTTACTTTTGGGGTGAAAGATAAAAACAATGTTTCTTGTACTTTGTCAAGTGTTGAAAGACAAAAAAAAATGCATTCATGGCTTGAAAAGGATTTATTTCTTCTGACAAATTACTGGTGGCCTTAATTCTAGAGGAAACTGAGAGATAAGGTTCCTACTGACTGCACCCAATGAAAGACAACAGCAAAAGTTGCGGTATTTGAAGAGTTTTTTGTGCATTGGGATTATTTTCATTTAACAGACAAACAAATGTGCATGGAAATATGTGAGGAAAGAGAGTTGCAAAATTGAAATGTGTTTGCTTGACAATATTTAGATATGTTACTGAATTTGTCATTTGAATGGCATCACTTGGATATTTATGGTGTTTTTGGAATCATCACATTGTTTTATGAATATTAGTATCATTCACTGCCAGAGGATAACATTTGCACCAGAAGCAGGTGTGGGGTGAAATGCGCTAGCAATATTGAGCTGAATTTCCCCAAATTAGTTAGTTTCATGAAGGGTGTCCTCCCAAATGGCCTAATGAATTTTCTCAAGCAATTATGCACTACTCACATCATTAAGTATGCACCATTCTGAGGTGCTGCTCTGACACTATCTGGTGATCAACAGAAATGCTTACTGGTGCTGGGATGTTCTGGGGCCCATTTCACTAGTGCTGTATTTAAACTCCAGTTGAGCAGTGCTTCAAACACTGAACAGAATTAAATAAATACTTGAAAAAATTTACAGGGTCATGAGGAAACAAATAAATAAAAATATAACTTACAAATACTGTTTCAAGCCAGGAATTGCCCCTAACAAGTGCCCTGTCTCAAGAATTGCAAAGGAGATGTCAAACAAAGGTGCATTGCCAGCTCATTTTGCTAATATGGATCTGTGGAGGGGTGGCCAACATGCATCACCTTATCCTATACATGTAAAGAACCTTGAGCTCATGATAGAGAACAGCGACCTCTGAGAGCTCCAGTTAAGTAAGACTTGGTAATGAAATAAGATTCATTGTGATCTGCTGTGCTGCTCCTGCATTACCACTACTGCTATGATGATACTATGACTTCAAGAGGTATATTTTGTCCTGGGTTTGTTTGAAGAGAGATGTTTAGAGAGAAGTAGCAAGCTGTTTATTGAAAACCCATAAAGTAAGCAGCTTGGGAGGCCTTAGGATGTTTTGTTTTGGAGCAGCCTGAATGGGCGAGATCAAGTTCCCAGAAAACCAGGATTTTTAGTTTTAGTTTCTCAGTAACAGCTGCTCGGGTCTTGAAGTTGGATATGGAACATGCTTTTTTCCTCGCTTGGTTCCTTCCAGAAGCTGGAGATTCTCTTCCTGCTGCTAGAATTGCATCTGAGACAATCTGTTATTCTGAATTTGCCTTTGACAAGGGTGCATGAATGAGGTTTTACAAGATTGGAAAAGTTACTGTTCAGTAATAATTATTCTATTAAGTTCTCCAATAGAATTAACTTATTCCAATTTCTTCCTTCTTGCTGTATTTCAACTATAGTGTACGAATAAAGTGTGTTTTGCTTCAAATCTGGTAGTTTAAACAGTCAAATTGCACCTGGAATGCAACTCCTGGCACCTGCCTTTAAAATGAGAAAAAGTTATACTTTGAGCGGGTTTCGTCTGGTTCATAACACTGTGAACATGTTCTCAACATTCTGAAGCTAATACCCTTATTGTCCAACTCATTCACTCTCTTGGCTCCTGCAGTGTAACAACTTAATTGGCAAGAATCTACAGATAATTAAGCCTCACTATTTCAAAAACTGCCAAAATATGTAAACCCCAATTCAACTGTCCAAGGTGATTACTTTGCCTTATTGTCAAAGACTCAAGTCAAAAAAGGTATTTACATCAGGATTTGCGATTAAAAAAGAAAATAACTATTTATTGTAAACAAGTATTTATTTTAATAATTGTTGGGAAATGATTGCTAATCTGCTCCTATGCAATTTCAACTATAGAACCCTAAATTCTGAAGATCAAAAGTTCAAGCCTCAAAGGTCAGATAAGTCATCTCATATAGTTCTATTGATTTTAGTAACGAAGGCATGATATTACCTGAAAAGTGATGGTTGTTCTTCAATTTAATAGTTGATTAGTCAGACCTAGGTCTTTGCTTATGTTTAAGTGTCTTGATTTACTGTCATATCACTCGTGCAGCGAGATGGGAGAGAGATGTTTTCTGATTGGCTCTGGACGTTTTTAGCTGGATTGTCCTCAAAGGTCTGGAACATAGTTCAGCTCAACCAATCCAACAGCTGTTGAAAAGTGGTTTTCCTCAACTCAAAAAAAGTGTGATGCCACTCTATCTCAATAATCCAAATATATCACTGCTCCAAAAGAAACAGTTTTCTGCAGCTGCAGAAGTACACACATTACGACCTGAATTTTCAAGTTTTAAAACTCTCATGGAATTTAAGCTCTCTGAAGACGTTCAACATCTATTCCAGGAAATATGTGGTCCGTTACAGTAGGCACCAGCAGCATCCTGTCGTCCCACAGGAAAGGGGCCACTACCTCCTTCTGCAGCTCTGAGAAAGAAGCTGCAGATCACCCAAGTCTGCCACCTGCCTCTCCCGCCAGCCCACAAACTTGAAATAATTTCACAGAGGCCAGTAGGTCAAGATCAAATCACCCTTTATTTACACATGAAGATTCCTGACATTGATCCAGCTCCCACAGAGCCAGCTCTCAGAGTAACAGGATGTCTGACGTTCTTGTTTACACCTGTCAGCCAGGGCTGTTTAATCTGGTCCAAACAGGGACTTCGTATTCCATGAGGTACACCTGGCTAACTGGTTAGATTCACTACATCCCTCCCCCTCTCAATCTGAGGACATAGGCTAGTTCTATTTTTTTTGTATCTCCTCCTGGGGCATTTTAACCCTAGGTCAGGTTCCTCCAACTCTGCTTCTGATACCGGTGGCATGTAACTTATAGCAGCTCGCAACTTGAGCCTTGAAAGAACTTCATTCTCTTCCTTGGATGGCAAAGGTATTGAGGCGGCAACCTCACCCTGTCCATCTCAGATTCCTAGTTACTGACACCTTGTTGGGTAGTTTTGTGAGATTAAACTCAGTAGCACATTATGGGGAACACATCACTGGCATGTCTCTGCAACTGGCCAAGGTCTCTATAGGAAGACTGTTGAAAACCAACCAGCTACTCAGCTTCATACAGGATGGGATCTCTCTGTGTTGGCCGTGTTAACTTCATAAAAATACACAAACGGATGCACAGCAGCAGGCTGGTTTGTTGGAGACACTCAACAGGCTGCTTAGAAGGTTGGAGGAATCAATACCATGCTGGTTGCTGTCAGTGCACATTTAGCAATCTCCATGGACAGGACAGTGGCAACCATGGAGATCCAGGTCCAGCAAAACGTTCATTGGCTACTGAGATGCATGCAGACATGCACTCCACTTCTTTAGCAATTGGAGGTCATCACAATGGCAAGGCAATAGGGGAATGAGGGATTTTGATCTCAATCCAAGTGTCTCTTCCTCTCAATAAGCTGTGGTGGTGCCAACAGACACAGCTGGAACTAGAATTTCAACCTGAGAAGGCTAAGCCTACCTCTGACCAGGGCATTGAGAATTCTGAGCCCCCTAACCATAATTTCTCCAGTGGCCAGCTGCTCAAACAGGACCACAGGATCTAGTGCAGGGCAGGCTCCCTCCACCCCAGCTGCGGAAGCCAGTGCTGCAACTAGACATAGTGGAAGGGCAATGAGAAAGGAAACCTTCTAAGGGTAGTGTCATGGGAAAAGCTTCATTATCATTAAAACATTTGTACATATATTGGCATTTTACTTCATCTGGTTTCACCTGCCATCATGTTAGCCGCAATGACAAGAGTAAGGATACAACGGCTAAACTTTCATAATGTGACATGATTTTATAAACCTATCCAAAGGAGTGCAACTCTAATGTCCATAATAGCACAATGTCAGGGTGGTGATAGCCTAGTGGTATTATTACTGGACTGTTAATCCAGAGACCCAGATAATGTTTTGGGGACCTGGAAGTGAATCCTGCAACAGTGGATGGTGGAATTTGAAAATTTATAAAATCTGGAAATAAGAGTCAAGTGATGACTATGAATCCATTGTGGATTGTTGGGAAAAAAACCCATCTCATTCACTAATGTCCTTTAGAGAAGGAAACTGCCATCCTTATCCCTGGCCCACGTGTGACTCCAGACCCACAGTAATGTGGTTCACTCTTAACTGTTCTCTGGGCAATTAGGGATGGGCAATAAATGCTGCCTGGGTAGTAACACCTTAATCCCGTGACTAAATAAATTTTTAAAAATCCTGTAATTGTTGGATGTGGGGACATTGGATGCTGTAAAGCCTTTGAACAGTTGTTCACTTTAACTCTGATTGCACAAGAGGAAAAGTATAGAAAGCAGAAACTTTAAAAAAGTCTGCCTTTGAATATGGCAATGAACAGGGTCTTCTTGCCCACTAATCACGTTAATGATTTAGATGAAGGAACTAAATAATAACTCTAAATTTGCAGGTGACACAAAGCTGGGGTGATAGGCAAGCTGTGAACAGGATGCAGAGAAGCTTCAGTGTGTGTTGGACAAGTTGAGTAAATGGGTAAATGTATTGCAAGTGAAATATAATATGGATAATTGTGAGGTTATTAACTTTGGAGCAAAAAACAGGAAGGCAGATTATCTGAATGGGGAGAGATTAGAAACAGTGGAGTTGCAACAAGTGCCTTGTACACCACTTGCTCAGTTTTTTTCTTGGTAGTGACTCTCAAATATAAGTCCTGTTTAGCTTGTTACATGTTGAAGGTAACACTCTTCCTGCTCAATATCCTCATCTTCCTTTTTGGAAGACTGCTGTCACTCTCTTAGCCCTTCACCATCCATCACGATAGGACAGCATGGCAGCTCAGTGGTTCGCACTGCTGTCTCACAGCACCAGCAAACTAGGTTGGATTCCAGCCTTGGGTATCCATTTGGAGTCTGAATGTTCTCCCCATGATTGTGTGGGTTTCCTCTGCATTCTCTGGTTTCCTCCCACAGTCCAAATTGGGCACGTTAGGTGGATTGACCATGTAACCTGCCCACAGTGTCTGAGGATGTGCAGGTTAAGTGGATTAGCCATAAGAAATGCAGGGTTACAGGAATTAGATTGGGGGTAAGTCTGGGTAGGATGCTCTTTAAATGCTCTTTTTCTCCTTCAGTTACAGAGGACACAGCATGCAAGGATTATGCAGCACACTCTGCGAGAAATCTACTGCAATATATTCTGTATCAATGCAACCATCAGAAACTCATCTCAGGAGATCTGTAGATTGTCACATAATAACCCTGTGGAAGAATGGGCAGCACTGTATCTACACCCGGGCTTATTCAGAGTGTTGTGCAATGGATTCAACAACAAAGCTGAAGAAGCAAGACCTTTTTTCACAGCAGCCATTCTTGTAAGGCATCTGGCCTTTGTAATGACAAGGTACCTTCAGAGTTTAAGAATCATTGTAACTCCCAGGGTACCTAGCATTGATGTCTATGATATGATAGCAATGACATGCGGATTGACCAAATGGAATCTTTTCTTATTAATGTCGTCAGCTGTGTGGTGACATGGCACTTTGAATACAATATATATTTAATCTACAGTGTCCTGCGCCTGGAATGCTACAGAAGATGGCACAGTTCAGTGATGATGTCCCAGGACAACCCTGTTCAGTAGCAACACTGTGCCTCTTTCATATGGAGGAAATTACACCATGAATGAAAGATGATACATCTCCTTCGCTTTATCCACATATTGAGGAGGCCATGCGATGTTCACTTTGAGGCTGTTCAGAAGTCACTTGAGTTTGTTGCAGGCCTTTGTCTTACAGTTTCATGCGTTCCTCAATTTCCTTGAGCCAGCAACAATAACGCCCACCATAGTTGGCTCCATTGCTGATGGTTCCATTGAGCCACTGTGAGAAATATCAGGTTCAAAGCCACTCCTTAACAATGCAATTAATCCACAGTCACAACACACACAAATTACTTTAGCATAATTGTCATTACAAAGGGACATGAAGGGCTCTAACAATAAAGGGTATGGGATGCATCTACGTGGAGGTTGGCATTTGAAAAGTAACCAGATTTATGGAATTGTCAAGGAACATCTTGGATTCACTTTTAATGCTTTGCACTTTGGAATTCACCAATATCTAACATTGTAATGCTCCTCCCAGGCTGTTTTATGTGTAGGTTGCTCATTTGATTCAACAGAACTGTGTGTTCTTCAGGGCTCTGAGTGCTCATTCATTTTGCTAACGGCATCTCTGTCTTTTAGAACATTTCCACCTCAGTTGGAACTTATAGGCTCACAGTAGTTGTGCCCTGTCTTTTACTGCAAACACAAAGCTAATTACTGTCCATGGAGCATCCTATGAGATGTGGTGGAATTCTGACCAGGCTGGCGACTCAGAAGATCTGGTGATCTGTAGTTGCCAGGTTACTGCTCTGACTTCCAAGTCAAGAATTGGTATCCAATTTGCTAACTGGAAATGAAGCAACCTATATACAAATAAAGTGAGATTTGGAAATATTGAGAGTTCAACAATATAAATAGGCTCCTAATTGCTCACTAGTGAGATTCTCATCTCGGTGTTAAAAACTTCAGAAAGTCAGACTCTTTTCAAAACATTGAGAATATAATTTTTAATTTTCACCAATTTTTCCCCAACTAACTCTTCATTGTCCATCTAATTCAGGGGCTGGGAAAATTAAGCCCATTGTTTCATATCATCCGAAGCTTTGGTGTTATATTGTATTTAACATACTGTCTTTATTTAACATGCAAACATGTCAGTTGTGGTAGGCTTTCTGAACATATTAGTCGCTATTTTCAAAATGCTATGCAATAGTATGTTTAATAAGAAGATTGCTGAAGAAGTACAATTCCTGGATTGTAAATGATTTATTCTACTTAGGGAGCTGTCATGAAACAATGAAATAGCTCTTATCAAAATCAGAAATTTTAACACTCTCAGACATGTTGACAATTTTCAAATACCTTGTCCGATAAAAATAAACAATACTGCACATATTTTAACAGTTGGGAAATCACAACTGAAAAAGTCTGCTGAATCAAAAGTCTATAGAGACAAATGTTCCAAAACAACACACTTCAACGATGCCAATGCTACAATGGGCCCAGGAGTACAAGAACAAGGAAGTGAAATTACAATAAAAGTGCAAACCTCAAAGGGATTATCTTTAGAGAGATATATACCACTTCAATTTTCACAAGCTCATTTTACTTCAGTTACAGCCACAAGTCAAGCACAACCTCTAAATACTGAGGTACAACTGTATTGAGACAATAGATTAAAATCATAAGAACAAAAAAAGAGTTTCAAGCTCAAGGTCCAGTGTAATAGTGGAAGTAGGGCACAGTGAGGGACCGACATGCTGTAAACATCTATATTTCTGGTAATTTGCTGTGTTTGTGTTTCTTTCTCGGGAGGGTCTTATTCTGCTCGCATAGAGATTTAATGTGATCTCCCCAAAGAAGATATTTATTTTGTACCATGCTAGATTAAATCATCAAGGAGAAAGGTTTTATCATGCACATAGAGGAACCCTTTCTTTTGCAGATTGTCAATAAGCTTATGCATGATACGTGTGTTACAAGGTGTCTGAAAAGGCTCTTGTAGATGGTGGTGTGCCTATCTCCATGCCAGGACGCATAGGCTCAAGTCCCAATTGCTCCAGAAGCACATAATAACATCTCTGGATGAATTGACTAAAAAATAGCTACAAGATGCCTGGAGCCAACCAGATAACTTCCTTCTAAACAAGGAATTATATTTCTTTCTCTTCATCTCCTTGAAAGCCCACACCTAAATTCTGCAGGATACAGAAAGCCGACAATTATTCCAAAGGTACTCGCTGGATGATACCTTCAAACTTCCACAGATCTTTCCAATATGATGGAAACTGAATAAAAAGTGCAAGAATTGATTATACTAACACCTGCCAAAGTTAAAGTGGGGACTACTATTCTCCTGAAGTCACTATATTCATTGCTGAGGCTGCCTGGTGCAGGAATTCTGGATTACTTTAGTATAAACATAGGCAAAATCTTTGAAGTGCAGTCAGTAACCGAATATCAGACAAGTTCTGGGTTCTGATCCCTACCACAGTTCTACAGCTTCTGACCTTCATAGCAAGAAGATTTGAGTATCGGAGTAAGGATGTCTTGCTGCAGTTATTCAGGGCCTTGGTGAGGCCACACCTTGAATATCGTTTGCAGTTTTGGCCTCCTAGTCTAGGGAAGGACATTCTTGCTATTGAGGGAGTCCAGCAAAAGTTCCCGGAATGGCAGAATTGACATATGAAGAAAGATTGAATCAGTTGGACTTGTATTTGCTGGAATTTAGAAGAATGAAGGGTCATCTCACAGAAACATACAAAATCCCGATGGGTCGTGACAGGCTAGATGTGGGAAGAATGTTCCCGATGTTGGGGAATTCCAGAAATAGGGGTGACAATGTAAGAATAACTGATAAACCATTCAGGATTGAGATGAGGAAGAATTTCTTCACTCAAAGTTGTGAACCTGTGTAATTCTCTACTACAGAAAACTGCTGGGGCCAGTTCATTAGATATATTCAAATAGGAACTGGACATGACCCTTGTGGCTATAGGTATTAAGGGCTATAGAGAGAAAGTGGGAGTGGGATACTGAAATTGCATGATCAGCCATGATCATACTGAAAAGTGGTGCCGGCTCAAAGGCCGAATGCCCTCACCTGCGCCTATTTTTTACACTTCAATGTTTCAAAGTTGTCATGAAGTGTTCATTTATTAATCAGGCAGGAGGCCCGCATCTCCAGGTCAATGCAGCTGTCTAACTGACATCAGTACCAAAGCAGATGCCAGACATGTTGTCTTTCCAATTCCAGCAACAAACTAAACAGATGGACTTGAGATTAAAGATGGCAGAATGAGAGTGAACAGATCAAATAAAGACGCTGCACATTTTACGGTACAGATTATCTGAGGGTTCAACCACTCTTGTTTTACAACAGGTTTTCCCTTCCCCATGGCACAACCAGCAGCTCTGCACTACCATGAACCACTTTATCGCCAAGATAAAGTTTCAAAATGTCCCTTAATGACCTACATAGGGGCTTCATAGGCAGACAGCAGGTTTTCCAGTTACCTCCCACCTCCACCCAGCCATTTTCTAAGGACCCCCTCCTCCTCCTCATGGCCTAATAACAGAAAAATCACCAGAGCATCCATTATTTCAAAACCTGGAGTGCCTTTTAATTCTCAGCAAGTTTGATAAAGGTACAGTCAAAAGCTCCAAGTGTTGAAAATTCAAACACTGTTTGGACTGGGGGATAGACTCCTTCGTCCTTTCAGCCTACTAATTCAGGCCAATATACTCTCTAAGTTTTTGGGGAATGTGGTGATTCTTTTGGATTTTAACTCAGATTTTTCTGTTTTTGCACGTTCTTTCATGTAATTAATTAATATCTGTATGTCAATATGATTTAGCATTTTGAAAATAGCATGAGTTAAATTTGTCGACGCTTTGCATTTTCATAAATTAGAAATGAAAGGTACTAATTTCTAATGCCTGTGAGAGTAATTGGAGCATCTAACACCAATCAGGCATCCCTCAGTCCCTCGATAATAAAATGTGAGGCTGGATGAACACAGTAGGCCAAGCAGCATCTCAGGAGCACAAAAGCTGACGTTTCGGGCCTAGACCCTTCATCAGAGAGGGGGATGGGGGGAGGGAACTGGAATAAATAGGGAGAGAGGGGGAGGCGGACCGAAGATGGAGAGTAAAGAAGATAGGTGGAGAGAGTGTATTTGGGGAGGTAGGGAGGGGATAGGTCAGTCCAGGGAAGACGGACAGGTCAAGGAGGTGGGATGAGGTTAGTAGGTGGGATGACCTCAGTCCCTCAATTGCTACAGAAACAACCATGGGAGAAAACAGCATTAATTCAATAATTATAGCAGCCTTTAGGCATAACCAGCAACAAATCCAATTGGGGCTGACAGGCTTCAGTTGCAACTTCCAATTGATATGATTGTTTATATTGGCAAACCTTTAATCCCAGTGAAAACCCTAACAGAGTGGTACATAGGTTAAAATTCTGTCAGCTTCAAAACATGATATTTGGTGTGTATGAAGCCTGCAGGCAGTTTTCTGCACTTTAATTGAGCAAAAAGTTTCAGCTACAATCCATAGAGACGCAATCAGACATCTCATGAATTTGATTTTGGTGACTGGAAGAAATGTAGGGAGAGCTTGAGAAATAGCAGTAAAAATGAAGAGGCAGAGATTTCCCATTGCCTAATGTATGATACAATAATTCTCTTATCAACTGAAAAATACTTGTAGTAATAACAAGAATGTGCAGCATAGGGCTTGCTGAAGCAAAAATACAAACCGTAGAGATCCAGTGAGGACTGAGGTGTGAAGGTGCAAAAGGCAGTAGAGTGGCCTCATTTTATATGCACTGGATTCCACTGTCTCTACTGCATTCCTGTCCACAATGTGCAAGTCTTCACTGAAAGAATATAACCATCTAGTTCCTGCATCAGTTTGAACAATTACCCCAACTGTTAATGCTGCCTTGTCGTTTCAAAAGAGAGGGCAGAATACCAGTGGCTGTGTGTTTGATGATGCATGTCATTATTGACCAGCTTGCAGCACATGGAGGCAAAAGGGTGTGTGAGTACAGATGATATATTTCAAAGTGTGCTTAGGTGATGTTTCATGTTTGGGATGCTAGGGATGAATCCTAACTGTGAGGGTATAATTCTGGATGAGTGATCGCAGTCTTGTGCATTAAGCAGCTTGAGAGTTGTGTACAGTTGTGTGTCTGAGATGTGATCTACGGATGTATTCACTCACTTTGACCACTCAACTGAGAGCACTAAACATTTCACAACTTCCTACACTACTACCCTTGACATATTTCCATCTCCATCACAGGATCATTCTTACCCACTTCCAAATCAGAAACATGACTTCCTTTCTGGCTTCAACATTTCAGCAAAGAGAGCCCAGGTTCACTATGCTAAGCCTGGGAGACCACTCCTTCCTTTGATGCATTATCATTGTCAATTCCAAAAGTCATTTTCCCACAAACTGCAGTATAATTTCCTCTTTAAGGTATGACATTTTTAATAGCATGACTTTCTGGAACTTGATTTCTAAAACATGCTACTTGTCCCCTGAAGGACGAGAAAGGTTACAACCAGAGAAAAGGAAACTAAGGCTCTGCAGGGGCGCAGCAATCTTCCTACACCACAAAAACGAAAATCAGACAGATTCATAAATTTTATGTCTGACCTAGCTTGTTTCCAACAAGTGTGGACATACCATGAACCATAGCCCCTGAGACTATGAATTACTTTGCACTCATTACTTTTGTTACCTTGTCTCCTTCAAGAAAAATTCCTTGGATTTTTCTGAAAACGGGAAAATAATTCCTGTCTTTGGAGATTATTTTTGTAATTATAACATACTAAACCAGCTTCACTTGTTACTTAGGTGTGAATTCTGTAAAGTTTCATGACTCTGCACTGGTTCACAATCTTAGAATTCCCTCTCTAATGGCATTGGATCTACCCACACAAAATGGATTGCTGCAGTTCAAAAAAGTATGACACCACCAACTTCTCAAGGCAATTAGGGATGGGCAAAAAGGATGGTCTACCATCGATGTCCCTTTTCAATGAATGAGTACATCCAATAGAACTTAGAGTTGACATAACAAGTTGTAGAGCTGGATGAACACAGCAGGCCAAGCAGCATCAGAGGACCAGTAAGGCTGATGTTTCGGGTCTAGACCTTTCTTCAGAAATGCGGGAGGGGAAGGGGATTCTGAAATAAATAGGGAGAGAGGGGGAGGCAGAGAGAAGATGGATAACGGAGAAGATAGGTGGAGAGGAGACAGACAGGTCAAAGAGGCGGGGGTTGGAGCCAGTAAAGGTGAACTTAGGTGGGGAGTCAGAGAGGGGATAAGTCAGTCCAGTGAGGGTGGATGGGTCGAGGAGGTTGGGAGGTAGGAGATGGGGTTGGGGCTTGAGGTTGGAGTGGAGAGGTGGGAGGAAGGACTGGTTAGGGAGGCGGGGATGAGCTGGGTTGGTTTTGGGATGCGGTCAGGGCAGGGGAGATTTTGAAGCTTGTGAAGTCCACATTGAGACCATTGGGCTGCAGGGTTCCCAGGTGAAATATGCGTTGCGGTTCCTGCAACCTTCGGGTAGCATCTTTGTGGCACTGCAGGAGGCCCAGAATGGACATGCCGTCCAAGGAGTGGGAAGGGGAGTTGAAATGGTTCGTGACTGGGAGATGCAGGTGTTTGTCGTGAACCAAGCGTAGGTGTTCCACAAACCAGTGCCCAAGCCTCTGCTTGGTTTCCTCGAAGTACAGGAGGCCACATCGGGAACAGTGGATACAGTATGCTATATTAACAGGTGTGCAGGTGAACATCTGTTTGATGTGGAAGGGCAGTGTAGCACTTCCTGCGGTTGCAGGCAAAAGAGAGAGTGGTCCCTCCAGAAAGCAATTAAGGGTGGGGAGGGAAAAATGTCTTTGGTAATGGTGTCAGATTGCAGATGGCGGAAATATCAGAGGATGATGCATTGGATCCGGAGGTTGGTGGGGTGTACATGAGGACGAGGGAGATTCTGTTTTGGATGTTATTGCAGGGAGGCAGTGTGAGGGATGAGTTGCAGGTGATGCAAGAGACACGGTCGAGGGTGTTTTGACTACCATGGAGGGGAAGTTGTGGTGAGGAAGTTGACCTGGTTGAGTTTTAAAATTATCCATTCATGAGCAGGCTACATTTAGAAACAATGTGGGAGAATATAAACTAAAGGGCAACATAGGTATTCATAAATTCAACAGCAAAATATGAGGAGATCTCTTTCCTCAGAAATGGTTAGGACTGGAACTCACCACGATGGCAAATGTTTGAGCTAAACAACTTAGATGCTTTCATTAGTACAAGAGAAAATGGAATAGAAAGTTATTCTGAAAGGTTGAAATGAGGTAGATGAAATGTGAGGAGATTCCTATGATGCACAAATAATTGTACAATTTGAACAAAATATTCCTGTGTTATATATTCCATACATTTCTTTTCTATGTGTTAACATAACATTTTCTGGAACACTTGGTTCTTTTATTCTTTTACGACTTGCTGATAAATTCACAGTCAGGGTTATTTGATTTAAATCAATTTTAATAAAATGCTTATTCTTTACATTCACAGACAATGTGCACTTTCAAAATATTTCAGGCAAGTCTTCAGCAGAGTACAACCTCTGCAACTTCACTCAGAATGATCTCTGTCTCTGGCATTTTATAATAACACAACAGCATGATAATGGAAGCATGTCTGCATGATTTTTTCCCAATGTGGACAGCATAAATAGCTTGAGCCTTTCCTTTGCAAGCTCCTAAGTGCATTTGAAGGGGAACCTAGCGAGTATAGATGAGAAAAGGAAAGGATATAGGGACAAGTAAGGTGAATTGCTTCAAGCAAGAGAAGGCTGGTCTTGGACATAATCACTGGCTTCTTTCTGGGCTGAAAATTCTATGTAATTCTGATATCCCTAATGGTGTGATTTAAATCATTCATAGCCTAATTTTCCTGTTAATACAGTGACAGCATTCCAAGTTCCAAAACTGGCTTTACAGACAGTTAACAAAGTGTGGAGCTAGATGAACACAGCAGGCCATGCAGCATCTTAGGAGCACAAAAGCTGATGTTTCGGGCCCAGACCCTTCATCACCATGGACAATCACCTTCCTCTTTACAGATAATTATTTCTCTTTTATTGATTTTTATTGTATTTTATAAACAGGGAAAAGGAGGTAGAATGGTCCTGCCTTTTTCCACCTCTTAACTAACCATAGACAGTGATGACTTTTTTAAGAGAAAGGTTGTTTGAAACCTTTATTGCTACAATTCTTGTTTTTAAAAAGATATTTAAAAAATGTTAGAACACATGTTCCTTTAAACACCATAATATGTTCTCAATAACACTTACTCACACATGGGCACAGGCACAGACACAGATACACTAAAGAACATAGAGTCATAAAGTCATAGAATTGAACAGCATGGAAACATACTCTTTGGTCCTGGTCGTCTATGCCGACCAGGTATCCTAGTCCCATTTGGACCTTTTCCCTCTAAACCCTTCCCATTCATGTAACAATCCAGATGCTTTATAAATGCAATTGCACCAGCCTTCACCACTACTTCTGGCAACTCATTCCATACACACACCATCTTCTTCATGAAAAAGTTGCCCCTTTGGTTCCTTTTAAATCTCTACCCTCTCACCTTAAACCTGTGCCCTCTAGTTTTGAACTCCCCTACCCTGGGAAAAAAGGCCTTGGCTATTCACCCAATTTACGCCCTGCACAATTTTGTAAACCTCGATAAGGTGACCTCTCAGCCTGTGATACTTCAGGGAATTTAGCCCCAGCCTATCCCTATTGCTGAAACCCTCTAACCCCGACAATATTCTTGTAATTTTTTTTCTGCACCTTTTCAAGTCTAACAACATCTTTCCTATAACAGGAAGACCAGCCCAGGCCCCAGGAAGACTTTCCACATCAAGCAGATGTTGCACATGAGAGAGTGTGTGTGGACATGTCCATCATGGGCCTCCTGCAGTGCCACAATGACGCCACCTGAAGGTTGCAGGAACAGCAACTCATATTCCGCCTGCGAACCCTGCAGCCATATGGTATCAATGTGGACTTCACCAGTTTCAAAATCTCCCCTTCCCCTACTGCATCCCTAAACCAGCCCAGTTCGTCCCCTCCCCCCACTGCACCACACAACCAGCCCAGCTCTCCCCCCCCACCCACTGCATCCCAAAACCAGTCCAACCTGTCTCTGCCTCCCTAACCGGTTCTTCCTCTCACCCATCCCTTCCTCCCACCCCAAGCCGCACCCCCATCTACCTACTAACCTCATCCCACCTCCTTGACCTGTCCGTCTTCCCTGGACTGACCTATCCCCTCCCTACCTCCCCACCTATACTCTATCCACCTATCTTCTTTACTCTCCATCTTCGGTCCGCCTCCCCCTCTCTCCCTATTTATTCCAGTTCCCTCTCCCCATCCCCCTCTCTGATGAAGGGTCTAGGCCCGAAACGTCAGCTTTTGTGCTCCTGAGACATTACAAACAATAATGTGATTTGTCTTTCCAGGTGGTAGCAATGTGGGCTGGGAATGTCCCAACAAAGGAAGCCTGCTGAGTTGTTGCAATGTGTCATGTAGATGATACACACGGCTGCTGTGTGTCTGTGGTGAAGGAGTGAATGTTGTAGGTGGTGGATGCAATCAAGTGGGCTGCTTTGTTCTGGATGGTGTCAAGATTGTCTATAATTAGAACAGTGCTCAACCTGGCTGGCTAGCGTATTCCATCACACTGCAGATTTCTGCCTGGTGGACAGATTTTTAAGAATCAAGAGATAAATTACTTGTTGCAGAATTCTTAAATTCAGATTCATTCTTAGCCTTTTAATTTTTGGATAATGGCTGTTGATCGTGGAGATTCAACAATGGTAGTGTATCTAAATGCCAAGGGTTAATGGCTAGATTTTCCATTGATGGAGATGGTCATGCTTAGCATTTGTATGGTGCAATTATTACTTCCATTTGTCAGCCTAATTCTGGTTGTGTCAAGTTGGGTCACATAATGAACATAGACTGCTTAAGTATGTAAGGAGTCACAAATTGTGCAAAACATTGCAACACTATCAGCAAACATCCCTACTCCAAACTTTACGACGGTGGCAAGTTCATTGGTGAAGCAACTGAAGATGGTTAGACTCTTGGCAACTTCCCTGAGAAACTCCTGAAGTGATGGTCTGTGACTGAGATGACTGACAACCGAGAACAACAAACCATCTGTCTTTGTGCTAGGTACAACTCCACCCAGTGAAGACATTCTTCCTCCCCCTCTTCCCTCAAACCCTTTTGCTATCCCAAAGAGTCTCTCGTTGAGTTCAACTAGGTCTCTTGAATGCCACACTCGGTCAAATGGTACTTTGATTTCATGAGCAAGTCACTCTCATTTTATCTCAAGTTCAGCTCTGTTGCCCTTATCTGTGCCATGGTTATTGTGATGTCAAGGGTTCAATAGCTCTGGTGGGCCCCAAATTGAGCATTAGTGAATAGGTTATTACTGAATGAATGCCACTTGATAGCACTGTTGACAATTGAGGACAATGAGGCAGTAATTAGCCAGTTTGGCATTTTGTATAATCTCTCCTGTTTTACACTTCAGTTAATCAATCAATTTAATTCAGGAGTATCTGAGTGATTTACAACAACAAGACAGCTTCTATATCTTTCTGTGTTTTTTTTTGCTGAGCAACATTCCTTTTGGCCCTACAAGGTTAAGATTTCTATCATTGAATCTCCCCAGTCTTGCACCTTGTCACAAACATTCTTTTTGTCCACTTTCCTCCCTTGCTCAAAACCTATTACGCTTTGTGATAAACCTTATCACTATGATCTAGTGTTTATTGCAATTGGACCTGTTACTGCCCTGAAAGGCTTCTCAGCACTTTAAAGCTTGATGCATTCTTCTTTCTGGAGAAACTTCCAAGCACAAGCTCAAACTGAATGTCAGAGTCTGAAAACTTGTCCCTCTAAGTTCTCTGAGTAGTTGTCTAGCTTTGGGTCACTTCTCACGCAGCTTTTTAAAGACGGATGATAACTTCAAATACATAGACCAAACCAGATGTTTAACTTAGAATTCCAAAAAACGAAGTTGCAGTCAAAAGATATTAAAGTACACAACGTATATCTTATAGTTTTATCACAATATGTATAATTTAGTGTTATCATTTTCAAATATAGACGTTCTAAGCTAGAAATATATGTACAGCAATAATTTTATTTACTGGCACCTATGGGGCCAAGAGTTACCAGTTGATCAAGAGGTCTACATAATCAATATTTGCTGTATTTTGATTTGAGTGCTGTGACGGTCACTTTTTTGTTTCCCACCACCACCTGCCCCAACCCCAAGAGGTCAGAAAGTAATTTGGAACAATGACATAAAGGCATCATTTGGAAGAGGATATGTGCTTAAATTAACTGCCTAGCATGATAATTTATAACAGGCAGCAAAAGCAGACCAGGGGTCATTATTTCTTCTTTGAATTCAGTTCAAAATAATCATGTGAACAGTTTCCTCCTGGAAATAAAGAATCAATTTTCCAGATCAGGAGAACCATGCTTACCCTAGCAGAAGGGTTGTAGTTTGTGAAGTCTCTAATCTGAGAGCTATATAGTGGTTTTCAAGATATCAGAACTGAAATGAGTTTTAGGCCCGCAGAATTGGAAAGCGGCAGTGAAATGGACTCTGAATCCAACAGGGAGAACTGAAATAGGAAATTAAGTGAAAATTTTAAGAGTGGAGATGTAAGTGGCATTTTTTTCTGAAATGAGTTATCTGCAAAAGCATGCTGGTGGTAAGCATGTTGAAACTTTTTTTTGTGTTAAGAGTTTTCTAAGCGGTCTTTTAGTAAAGCTTTGTTTGTGCAATTAACAAGTGTTCTTTTGTTGGAAACCTACGCAGACCAATCACCTGCTAGCTATTCACAAACATTAAACTTATGATCTCTCAAACAAGACTTCACTCTCAGATTTGCTTTCAACATCCTTGGGTTTATCATTGATTAGCCAATTAAATACTGTGGCGACAAATAGCATGCCAGAGATTCAGAATCCTGCAACAACTCATTTTCTGACTCCAACTCATTTTCTGACTCCCCAAAGCCTGTCCACTGTCTACAAGGAATGGTACAGATGGTGAGGAATACGTCTCACTTGTCTGAATAAACGCCTATCCAGCAACAGGCAAGAAACTTGACATTATTCAGTACAAAGCGGCCTATTTGGCCCACATTCATAAATATTCAATCCCTCCACCATTGATGTACAGTAGCAGTGAACCATCTACAGAATGCACCACAAAAATTCATCAATAGTCCTCGAACACCACGTTCTAAACTGAATATCACTGCCATCCAGAAGGAGAAGGACAATAAATACATAAGAACATCATCATCTGAAAATTCCACCCAAACCATACCATACTGACCTGAAAATATATCCTCATTCCTTCAGAGTCATTCGCTCAAAGTCCTGGAACTCTCTCCCTCATAATATGACTGGTCTTCTCACACCAAATAAACCATAACGGTTCAAGAAGTCAGTTCAACACCACCTTCTCAATGTCAAATAAGGATGGACAATAAATGTTTTCTGTCCACCAATGCGCAATCCATGAATGAATAAAAATCATTAGCTGAAGTTGGAATCCTATTGTGATGTCATAGGGAACATTACATTTTTATCCACATTTGGCTTTCTATGTGTGTTTATAAAAACACGCATTCTTGGAGAGTTTGCAACCACTTAGGGGAGCCTGATGAGTTGTTCATTCATGAAATGTAATTGTAAAATGTTTTTGCACGTTCAATCGACATTCATAGATGCTACAATTTAGAGGTACTTTTAATGAAATGAGATTTCATAGGGATCTGTCCTACAAATGTATGTTGACCTGACATTGACTACCATTGTATAATTAATAATACCCGCTGTAGTACTTTTCCAATGATCTCAAATGTACAAATGTTAATAAAATGTCTCTTTGGGCTCTGGTTTTGTGTTTTGTTCTATGATTTAAACCATCCAAGAGCTCAAGCAATGAAGATTTTTTTTGCAGTAGCTCCCTTACATAGATTAAGCTCTGATTTAAAATGATAGTGGGAAACCATTCTGTTCGGTTAGATTCAGACAATGTAGCTGGAAGGTTGTTTAAACAAAAAAAATGTCATGTCATTAATGAATGCTTGGCTGAGTTTCAAAAGCTTCCTCAGTGGGTAATCCATTGAGATAAACGTAATGGAAACATTTAAGAGTCTTTAATCACTGAATATGCCTTTGTGGTTTCTTGTTAGTTCACAAACCAAAAACACATTTTCTGGATTATTTCGGTGCAAAGAAAGTCCTTTCTTTCTTTTCAGTATTAATGAAAGTGTTATTGATTATGTATTGCATTGTTAGTGGGTTTTTTTTCTCCTCCATAATTTACAAGTAATTCCCATTCCAACTGCATGGGATAGTATATACTGGGTGAGTAGTTTTGGAAGATAATTGGGGCCCCTAGGAGTGGTATGGTTTTTATGTGTGAACAAATGACATCACATGATGATAGCATCATAATGTGAGGTAACATGGGTGATCTGGAAGGGGGCAGACTAGCACGGGAGTGGGTGGAGATATGAGGTTAAGGGCCTTTAATAAATGATGGGAGCTGGATTGCTGTGTTTGAGAATTAAGATAAGCCTAATAATTGTTGATCTCCATACCCAGATTCCTTATCCATCATTGCTGTTCGCAAAATACGCTGTCACCTGTCCCCTGCCTGAAAAGACAAAAGCCCCAGACAAAGTCACACCTAGGGGTTAATGTAGATTTCACACAGTGTGGCAGTGCACGGTTCTGAAGGAGGGGTTCTGAAGAAGGGTCACTGGATCCGAAACGTTAAGTCTGATTTCTCTCCACAGATGCTGCCAGACCTGCTGAGATTTGTTGTTGAAGTACACAGTTTGACTTATCCCCAGAGCTCATGAGCATCTGGGCACTCACCTCTGATGATCAAGTTCATACTGTCCATCTCTTTTGTGTAAACAGATGCAATTCATTAAGAACCATGCCAATGTTCTCTACCTTTTTATACAAGCTACCCCAATGGTCTGTAATAGGATCTGCATTTGCACTCTCAATGTTGTTCCACTATCGGCTGTCTGAGTAGGCCCAATCTTCATCTAGGAGACTCCTTAAAACCCACTTTACTAATCTGAGGCTTTATGCCTTATGTGATTTATTAATGTTCCTGTGAAGACCGTTGAGTTGTTTTGTTGCACTAATAGTGCTACTATAATTTAAGTTGTTGTTACATACAAAATATTTGTGCAGAAAGTTATACTGATCCTTCTTGTTAAGTTTGGAAGTAATCTTAGCATTACCCAATTAATGGGCAACTGCCATAACTTACTAATATATCAACTTATGAATATGGTTATTGCCTCCAGTGTTTGTCAGCTGTGTAACCTGGTGAAAAGTATGTGCACAATTAAAACCCAAGCTCCTTTCAAATATCTTGGAAAACTTGTTCAATCAGCTTCAAATCAGACTAAGATTTCAAAAATATGCAGCTCTGACCCCATGTGATTTCTCCTATAGTACTTAGTATAGCACAGAACCAAGACCTGTTAATTCTGAAAAGTTCATAACACTCAGCATTATGCATTTCTTAGTTCTTGAGTCTCTGCTCCAATACAAATGCTTCAAAAGCAAATATGAAGAAAGTTGATGGAAAACTGGCATTTACAATATGCATTATTATATTTTGCTGAATCTTTCCAGAGCACTCTGCATACAATAACTTACTCTCAGGTTCAGTGACATATAGGGAAAGTGATGGCAATTACATAAGATACCATAAAAAGTTAACCTGTTTTGATGTTGATTGAGGGAGTATCATCAATCACAATATCTAAAGACAGACCTGCTCTTTTTCAAATAGATCTAGGAAACCTTATCCAGCTGAATTACCAGAATAGCGTGACTCTTCTCAAGAATTGCACCTCCCTTAATATGGACGTACACTGCCATGTTAGACAACATGCTAAAATCCCAGAAAGCAGCAACATTCCATGGTTTTCTAACTCTCAGGCAATTATACTACTAGGTAAACAAGGATGAGACATAAAAGAAAACAGAATAGCTCAAATACTGCTTTGGTGCTCTCAATGAAGAAACTGTCGAACAAATTTCCTCCACATCTGTTATGTTGACTTTGAGATTTATTCCATTCAAAAGCTATAAACCTGTTTAGTGGAGGTGTATAAGGACATCAACAGTTTAAACCATTACGAGATCTAGGTTCTCCTAAACTTCTCCCTTTTGTACTAATACTGTCATTAATTAATGTAATTAAATAACAAGCTCTCATTGTCTCTCCATCTGTCTTTACCCCTTTCATGCATTACATAATATTTACGTCTTTCAACACACTCAGTGAACACAGTGAGTTGACAGTAGATGAAAATATTCAATTGACAGAGAACTGTGAAGAGGTTCAGTAATAAAAACATTCACTGATGGGTAATCTGGAACAATGCTGTTGTGGCTATTAATGGGTGGTCAGTGGTGGGTGGCAGGATCTATTATCTTGCTCAGCAGGACTAAAGCATTTTGTTTTATGTTTCTGTTCTTGTTTCATGTACAATAGATGCAAAAACAAGATCTTGTATTGAATTATTCACAGTGATTTACATGTTCCTGTCATGAGCCAGTTTATTTCCACCTGTTTTATTATTGTGCCCAAGTGACAGTCCTCTGCTTGGATTTGTGCTTTGTCATCTATTTTAGTAAACTGGGGTATGTAAATTATACTGTCTCCATGTACACCCATTGCCTTGCTCAATAACATCACCTCTGAGCTGCCAGAAACCCTCCCCTAGCTCACCCAATTTATAAAACATATATTATGCCACTTTGGCTACATTCACACTAGGTTCCTCAATGCTAACCTTCTTTACCTGACTCCAATTTAGTTAACCTTGTAAATTATTACCTCTCATAAAACGTAGCAAAGATACCTCATACAAATCACACAAATCACCAATATCCCTTTCTTTACCATGCATTTATCATCCTTAATATTGTGGCTTTTTAAGCCATGTGATATCTCCTACAGTATTTAGTACAGGATGGAAATGACAATTTGTGTTTATATAACACATTTATCTTTGTAAGATGTCCCAAATTGCTTCGAAGGTGCATTATAATGCACAATTTGACACTGGCCCATATAGGATACAAGGGCAGATGATCGAAAACTTGTTGAAAGACATAAGTATTATGTAATGCATGAAAGGGGTAAAGACAGATGGAGAGACAATGACAGCTTGTTATTTAATTACATTAATTAATGACAGTATTAGTACAAAAGGGAGAAGTTTAGGAGAACCTAGATCTCGTAATGGTTTGGGAATAGATGATAAAGGCAAGAAGTCACTTGTGGGAGTGATGTACAGACTCTCTGAAAATAACCACGTTGTAGGATGGAACATAAAAGAGAAAATAATGGCAACTTGCCAGAAAGATATGGTAATATTCATCAGAAATTTTCATCTATGAATAATGAAAAAATTAAATGGGCAAAGATGGCCAAGATGAGGAGTTTATGGAATATTTTAAAGGTAGTTTCTCAGACAAGCATGTTCAAGAGCTGACCAGCAGGCTTTGCCAAACTTGATATAATGCAAATTGATGAGGCTAATTAATTTTTAGCTCATAGTGAAGGCAACCCTAGGTCGCAGAGATAATAACATGACTGCATTTTACATTCAGTATGAGGGTGGAGAAGTAGCCCCAAGACTGGTATTTATAATATAAATAGTGGCAATTATGAAAGCATAGCTAGGTAAAATGCACTGGCAGGCTAGGTTGAAGGTTAGGCTAATGGAGTCACAGCAGCAGACTTTTGAGGGAGGGGGCAATGAAAAGCAAAAATTCCAATAGGGCGACTCAGTAACCATGGTGAGAATATACAAATGGGTTTTATTTGAAGTAAGTGTTTTTGGGCAGAGCCATGAGTGAAAAATAGATGTGTAACACAAATTAAAAACTCTCTCTCTCCCTGCTTTCTCTTAGCCTCTCAAAAGACAACTCCCATTGACAACGAAACTGGAGAAACATCCATTCACTAGGAACTCAGAGATGTCTATAATATTCATACAGTCACAGAGTTATTCAGCACAGAAACAAATCCTTTGGTCCAACTCATCCACACTGACCTGGTACAATTTGCCAAAATTTGGCCCATAAACCCCTGTCAACCCTTCCTATTCGTACATCTGTCCAGATACCTTTTAAATGTTGTAATTTACCCACCTCCACAACTTCCTCTAGCAGCTCATTCCACACATGCCCCACCCTCTGCATGATAAAGGTACCCTTCAGGACCTTTTTAAATTTTTCCTCTCTCACTGTAAACCAATGCCGTCTAGTTTTGGACTTCTCCACCTGAGGAAAAAAGACCTTGGCTTTTCACCCTATTCTTGCCCCTCAGGATTTAATAAACTTCTATAAGGTCGCCCTCACCTTCCAAAGCTCCAGGGAAAGAAAGCCCCAGCCTATTCAGCTTCTGACTATAAATCAAACAGTCCAGTCCTGGCAACATCCTTGTAAATCTTTCTGCATCTTCTCAAGTTTAACAACATCCTATAAAAGGGCAACCAGAATTCGACTGCTAAGGATACAATTTCAGTTAAACAACTGTGCTTCAGGTTAACATCTAACACCTCAGGACTCCAAGGTCTTCAAAACTTTGAACTGTTCTTCTTCTTCCTTTTTGCACTAAACACTACCATCTTTAATAATAGAAGAGAGACAACAAGGTGTAGAGCTGGATGAACACAGCAGGCCAAGCAGCATCAGAGGAGCAGGAAAGCTGACGTTTCAGGTCTAGACCCTTCTTCAGAAATGGGGGAGGCAAAGGGGATTCTGAAATAAATAGGGAGATGGAGGGAGGCAGATAGAAGATGGATAAAGGAGAAGATAGGTGGAGAGGAGACAGACAGGTCAAAGAAATGGGGGTGGAGCCAGTAAAGGTGAGTGTGAGGGGGAGGTAGGGAGGGGATAGGTCAGTCCACGGAGGACGGACAGGTCAAGGGGGCGGGATGAGGCTAGTAAGTAGGAGATGGGGGTGGGGCTTGAGGTGGGAGAAGGGGATAGGTGGGAGGACAGGTTAGGGAGACGGGGGCAAGGTGGGTTTTGAGATGCAATCGGGGGAGGGGAGATTTTGAAGCTTGTGAAACCCACATTGATACCACAGGACTGCAGGGTTCCCAAGCGAAATATGAGGTGCTGTTCAATCAACTTTCAGGTGGCATCGTTGTGGCACTGCAGGAGACCCAGGATGGACATGTTGTGTGCTTGACATGATATCTTTAAGTTTCTTTTCTCAGGATTAGCACATAGTAAAATTCCTCTTCCCTGTAATTGAGAGCGTTATTATTTTCTCCTTAATTTTTAAGTAGAGAACTACATTTTAGTGATGAAGCTGCATGCTAAAAATAATTAAAAATATTTGTTGCGGGTACCAGTGTGATTTAAAAAGAAGGGAGTCATTTCGCTGATGCACAATTGGCCATATCAGAGGGGTGGTGATGATATGCACCTATAGCAACTGACTGTACTTTCAGAAGATGTGTCCAAATGGCAACATGCAGACAACAGTAAGAGAGGCAAAAACGTAGATTCTTGGTGACAATTAAGTTGTGATGTGGGAGCCGGATGAGAAACCATTATGAACGGCTCTCTGGCTATCATTCGTCATAGAAGCTGATCAGAGCAGTCTCACAGAACTTGATAACAATGGTGAGGCGTTGGAGAGGATAGTGTGCACAACTATGCCAAAGAGTGTCGGCAGTTTGATAAAAATGAACAGCAATAGCTGATCTTTGCCAAAGCTACAATGGGTTTAATTTTTGCCTTTCAAAAGATTTGATCTAGAACTATGACAGGGGTAGAAGCTTCTTGGAGTGATTCAAACCTGGAAAGCTGGGAAAGATGTCCACAGATCTCAATGGAGCCAATGCATTTAGGGATCTTGGAATGGAAGAGAAGGTTGGACAATAGCTTGCAGTGACAGAAGGGGTAAAAGATAACTTTTAAAGGGAACTGTGACGAAAAAGGATTTGTACGGCACTGTTGCAGTACACGAAGAGGAAGAACCAATGAACCAGAGAATTGTACCAAATGGCAGAGACAGATGATCAGATTGTCTCAATCATAATGACAAAGCAATCCATGATCCATCAAATCCAAGTTGTTATTTACGTTCCAAATTTTTATATATTTTTCTCAATCCTTTCATCTCTGTATACATTTGGTTATTTTTGTTTCTCCTTTGCTTCTATCAATGGGAACATTAAACAAAAATCAGCTGACCAATCAAATCAAACAGGCTACAAATTACAATAACCAATTTACCTATGCACAAAATCAAAATCTACCTTAATGTGCCAGGAGTCTGACTACAACAATGGAAACTCAATGAAAGTCTGTGTCAAAGACACAAAAAATACTTTCAGATCCAACCTTATTTTCACAAGGAGATATGCTACCATTCATAAAATTAGTAACGCTATAGTAAAGCGGAGTGGGTTTATGAATTTAAAAACAGAACATAGGGCTGGAAGATAAAATGGACGCAAAGTTTGAAATATAAGAAACTTCACCCTGCAATAAGGCGTTCATGAGGAACAGAATCTGGAAGAAACTAATTAATTAATAACAATTGACATTTCCAAAAGTGACCTGGATTCATGCTTTGGTTTGCTTAATAAAACCCCATCAAGTGTGTATGTGCCATCATGTGTTAACATTATTCTTGGAAAGATTTCAAAGATGTTTGCATTATTAAGGAGCTTGTGCTGTTTTCACACATAGGAAAATGATTACTGATGGAAACAATTTTGTTAAATAAAGTGTAAAAATGTCACAAATGTCAGTACATTTTCCAGTTACAAGAGCGAATAGAAGGACACTGAATGTCACTTGCTATCAGTTAAAGATTACGCTCTCCTCTTTTATCAACAGCCACAGATTCTTTCATTTGCTTATGTTCTTGATTTCTGTAGAATACTCGTTCACGTGGAATTTTTAACAATGGTTCTGTATAAAGCAATAGTGCAGCCTGCAACACATAAGCACAATTCGGAAAGTCCTGGATATCCATGTTGGAGTCCAGAGATGCAGAGTTCACCTTCAACATGCCAAGGATGTAGCAACACTGCCTTAACAATGAATCAACTTCTTTATCTAGGCCCAAAACGTCAGCTTTTGTGCTCCTAAGATGCAGCTTGGCCTGCTGTGTTCATCCAGCTCCACATTTTGTTATCTTGGATTCTCCAGCATCTGCAGTTCCCATTACCTCTTTATAAGGGTGTCCACTTCATATGCTTACAGTATTGTGTTGATGTTATGAACTATACTGCAGTAGTTAGTCGTTTATTTCTAGGACTCACACCCAGAATTGCTTTTCTGAGTTTATGAATGCGATATAGTGCATCATAATAGCTTTCAGGGAAGAAACTCTTCACATGAATAATTTAATTCAAATAAACTGCATGTTATGACAGTTAGATCCTAATGAATACTAAGCTAGCTTGAGGGGCCAAACACCCTACTCCTGTTCCTATTTCTTATGGTCTTATAATTACTTTTTTCCACGACCATTGTCTTGTGGCTGCAGGATGAGCCATCTGCAGCATGCAATGACAGTAATTTCATCAAGTCTTCCTTTACAACATCTTCCAAACCACCACCTAGAAGAACAAGGGTAGTTACTGCATGGAAACACCAACATTTTCATTTTCCTTCCAAGTCAACATGAACACCCATCATCATTCCGTCATCAAATTCTGACATTACTTACCTAATGATACTTTGTTTTTACCTTTATTTAATGGACTGCATTGTTTCAAGGAGACTGACCAACAAATTCTCAAACAGAACTAAGATGGGCAATAAATGCAAACCTTGTTAGTGACTACCATATACTACAAATAGCTTGTTTTAAAAGCCCACAAGTCACATCCCCATTTTTGCATTTTGTCTGTTAATTTTGACTCTTTTCTCCAAACTTCACTGTATCTGAGCATTGCCAGGAACAACAACTATGGATCCTTTGTCGCTGGCTGGCATATTTTTACAACACCATCCAATTCACACTTATGAAAATAATCAATTCAAAAGTCAATGTCCTAGTAATCCATAAACCATTACCCAACAGTAAGATAGCTGCATTGCAGATCAATAATCTGATATGTACATGATATTTTCAAATTTAGACATCTTCATCATTGTTATCTTTGATAATTCTTTTATCTATTCCTACAAGCAATACATTGTCACTTTTAGCAACAGCGTTAGGCTCCAGCATACTTATCGGATTAATTTAAATCATATTATTCAGGTTTCATTTTCATTTTTTAAATTTCACTTCATCATATTATCTGTTTTTAATTTGTTCTTGTTCTATGGATGGCCCTGGAAAGTTCAGCAATAATTCCTCTTCTCTAAATACAACTAAATGGCTTACGAAGACATTTCAGAGAGCAGTTAAGACTCATATTGTGGCCTGGTTGGCTAAGTTCAGGAATGTTTCCTTCCTGAAAGGATATTCAAATGTCTAGTTTAAATTTTAAGGAAATGCTGATGCTTCAAGGCAACTTTTAATGATTCCAGCTTTTTATTTCCAGATTTATGAACTGCACTGTTGTGATTTGAAATGACACGATCTGGATTAATAGCGAGAGTATTTGTTTACTTTTCGAATAATATAATCACTAACAACCATCGCTTGAGATGACTAGGTTGTGTAATTTGCAAAATGTTACAGAAACCCTTTTAAATATGGAGGAGAGATGACTTCATGGATCTCAGGAGACATTTTGTTGTCATTTTGTACTGTAGAAAAGAGAACATTGGTGTCATTCGTCAATCTTGGTCAATTCCTGGAAATAGTCTCATCTCTGGCTCAGATCAGCAGCTAACAAATGGACATTAACAAAATGCTTAAGCGAAACTTAGGACAAAGTCCAGGAGGAAGCAGCACATGACAACAGATACAAACAATATTCGTGAGGATTAGTAATATATGTTTATAATACAAGTCAAGATAAAATATGGACTGCTTACGAGAAGGAAACAGGTCTTTGTTACATATATGGGATCCTACAAGCCATAAACTGGTTTCGCAAGAATGAGGATCACCATTTTTCTGACCTAACTGGAACTTTTGTGTGGAAGTGGACTTAGAATCTCAAAGTGGTTCCAGAGTCTCGAGAACCTTCATGAGTCTTCATGAACCTCGAGGTGAAGCCCAATGCAGTCTGAAGCCAAGGCCCAGTGCAGATTGGAGGTTAGCTGCCAGCATGGTCTAGATTAGAAGACCATTGTTCTGAACTTTCATTTCTGCATTGCTGGAGCTTTTATTTCTCTACTCTTCTAAGATCTTGTAACTTGAAGAAGCTGTGCCTAGGTGCCTTAGTTAAGATGGTCCTGTAAGTGGTGACTTACAAACTTTTGACTGTATTCATTTGAGTGACAATACTCCTGTGACAATAAATCTAGTTCAAAATTTTAATTCTAAAGAGTCTTACACAGGAAACAATCTGAAGCTTATTGCGTTATTGCAACTAGTTTCAGATTACTTGAATATGACCTACATTACTACAGAGACTGTCAGAAGCAAACTAGCCACAGGTCTATCTCCTATCAGTCCCTTCTTTCCTTGGATTCAGTCCTCATGACATCACAGTGAGTAGCGCATACTGTACTCAACTGGCTATTAACTCTTTCAGGCCCATATCCAAAAACTGTCACTGAAGACAGTGTTAGAAGAGCAGGGAACAGGTTCCAACTTTTATTTTAGTATGCACTTCTATTTCTGATCTGCTTTTGTATGCTCATTGAATAAGCTGGCCAATTTTCCTGTGCCTGTTATTTTCCTCATAATGCTGAAAATGTTTTCTTTTCAAACATGTATCTATTCCTTTTTGAAAATTATTATTAAATCTGATTCCACTATCCTTCAACAGTGCATTGCAGATCATGACACATTTCTGCGTAAAAGACCCCAAGGCAAGTTGCTCACATTGAATGGCTGTGTAGACAAATGAGGCAAACAGACTCCTCCTGAGCACGAACAGTACTGTGATTCTGCAAAGAAATTCAGATTTCTGCCCAGGTTCTTTTGCCAATTATCTCAAATCTGAGTTCTCTAGTTCCTTACAATCCTAGAATTGACAGAAGAAACTGTTTGCTGATCAAAGTACATCTGTGTATTAACTCCACCAATTAATGTCCTCTTAACCTCCTTTGCTCTAAAGAAAATGTTATTAGTTTTTTCTAGTGCTCCAGGCAACAACAGTCACAAATTCTAGTGCCATTCCAGCAAATCTCTGTATGTTTTTCAAGGCCTGGGCATCCTTTCTAAAGTGCAGTGCTCAGAATTGAATTCAAGGTGCTGAAATTAATGAGTGTAACAGGAGGTCCATCATCTGTCACCAAAACTTACAGGTCCCCCATCTGACCCAGTCTGTAGGAACCCTGGGAGAATTAAGTCCCTAACTGTCAATGAGAAAGCTGCTGCCAAATCTATTAGTTCTTTGCTCAGGCAGGGCAGAAATGCTGACCCTGAGAGCTGCTGGCCAATCAGAGGTAGTAGCTGCTGCTGGTAGCACATTTGGGTCTTCACCACAGTTCAATACGACATCCTTGACGAAATGTAAGTGATGACATTTGTTGCTTGCATGTGGGTGTTGCTGGCAAGGGGATCAGGGCAGGTTTGTGGGGAAAAGGGTGCTGGAAGAAAGGGCTACAGGGGTTGGTTGCTAACTGAATACACGCTGCCCCCCATTTCCTGATAGAAGTCCCTTCAATCTTGCCCTGTATGCCTTTGATTGAGGAACCAGCTGGGTGAGCACAACTGTGCTTGATCAATCAGCCCCTTCATACCTCAGAACTCACCTTCAAGGAGATCATTAAATTCCATCAAGTGAGGTCCAACCAATAATTTACAAAGGTTTATTGTAATCTCTCGGCTTTTGTATTGTACAGTCTCAGCGTGAGCAGGTGACAGAAAGGACACATAGGAGACTGAATACAGCTAAAAAAATTTGAGAAGATAGCTGAGTGAATTCACATCACAGCTGAATGGTTAAGAGGTTTAGAGTGCAGTGTTTTGATATGATGGCTAGTTTTCATCTGCCAAACATTGGCCTATTTCAACAGGCTGATAATGTCCTTTTTAATTTCTACCAATACCCATCTCACTATTTTTTTTAAACTTCCAAAATTTATATCATCTGTAAGATTTTAAACTATGTCCCCCAAATCAAGATTCAGATAAATAATGTATTTATCAAACAATGGCCCTACTGTGAGTTTCATTTATTATTGTTACATAAACTGTGATACAGTGAAAAGTATTGTTTTGCATGCTATACAGGAAGATCGTTCCATATAAAGTGTATCAGGATAGCAGAACAGAGTTCAGAATACAGTGTTACAGCCACAGAGAAGGAGGAGGAGGGGAGAGAGAGAGAGAGAGAGAGAGAGAGAGAGAGAGAGAGAGAAAGAGAGATCAACATTTACATTGAGAGGTCTGTTCAAAAGGCCCGAGCATCAGTCCCTGAATAATGCCACCGTATTCTTTGGTCAGTCTGAGAATCAAGAATTGGTCACGACTCTGTTTTATGTCCCCTGACCAATTTTCCAACCAGGCTTCCACTGATTCTTTCATTTAATTGTTTTTGACTTTGCTGACAAGTTTATTATTTTGGAAGTCATGCTACACTTGTTAAAATTCCATATCAAACAATGATCCTCAAGCAAACTTAAATTGTGAAAACCTAATTTGCCTGGAACAGAAAAAGACACATTTCATCTGATATTCAGTGACCTTCAAATAGCCATAAGGGAGAGGAACAAGACTCTAAGTTCAGATTCAGATCTCTGAAAAATCGCAGCGAAACGTTCAATGAATAGAAATACCAGGCTGGCTGCCGCTCCAGAATTATTCTGCTTATTTGTACTAGACTTCGCAATAAGGATAATTATAGTAAATTGGCAGTTCACCCTATTTATGCCACCACTCCTAATTAATCTAGCATCAATGCTTTTAGGATCTACTTTGCAGATAATCTAAGAATACATTTTTTTAAATCACCTCCTGGTTGCAGTTCTTTTTCTTTGTTAGCTGGTTGAATTTCATTATTATCTCATTAACTGATTGATATTTGCAACTATTACGGTATGCAATATATCTTGTCCTTCTTGTTAAAATCAGGCCTGCTTGTATCTGTAATTTGATTTTAAGTAGCTTACTAATATGCCACAGCAGTTTCAGTTGAGTAAATTTGATATTGGCTTGTTAGTGTACTTTAATGTAATTTATTTAATTACATGATTATCTGGAATGTTTGATTCTGAACACTGATAATTAATACAGATAAATATATGGCCAAGACTTAATGCATGAGCATATCTGGTTTCCAACAGAATACAAATGTTGTACATTTTAAAACAGGTATTGTCTTGAAAACCAGCATCAGGGAAAAGAAAATTCCTATTCTAAATTCCAAAGAGCTTCTGAACAACACAGCATTTCATATGCATGTACTGTCATGTTCACATGCCTCGCAATCTCAGCAGGGCAGGATAAGTTGTGCTGTAGAGGCAAAAAAGGTCAGAATGAAGTGGCACCATTGCTCAGATAGAATTTATAATTGTCTTGTATTAGGTCCACAGTATTTTAATACAGTTTTGGAGTAAGTTTGACATCATTAGTGTCTTGAATAAGCAAACATAACAAGCAAGAATAAAGCTCAAATCTATGCTGCCAGGCAAATGACAAGTGAAAGATAAGCCTTGATTCAGTATTCAAGAGATACAGAAAATACTGTATGAAATATGGAGTGGTGCAATCACAAAATTCCTTTCCACAGTAGTATTGTATCAGGCCAATACAACTTATTGTATTGTCAGTAAGTGTTCATGTCAATCACAGGTTGGAACAAAGCACAGAAAAAGTGGAAAACACTTTTTCACTAAGATTTTTTTTGTGTGTTCAATAATTACAGAAGGTTCTGCTATTGCTAATTATTTTCAGCATTGGTGAAAGTGGGAAATATCTCCTGTATGACACATTTACTTGATAAAATTGGACAGAACTTAATTGCCCCAGGAATGCAACCTCTAAATAAATTACTAAAATATTGGAATAATGTTGATCATGTCATGATTTATTCCTCTCATACAGTTTCCAGGCTCTTTCACATTTCAGAAATCAACAGATCTAGACATAACATATTTAATTAGCTGTCTACATTTATAGCATTCCCAACTTATGTGCTTTTAGCACTGTAATGTATGTTTTACAAATAAGCAATCTGATCAGATAATGAATAGGTCTTAAACATTTCTGACTCAGGTTCAACCAAGAAGACAAATTTCTGTGACGCGTTCTTTCTTGCAAACCAATAACAGATTCGGGCATAATGCCAGCGATTGCTATTGTATTATCTGTTAGCAATTGTGTTAACTTGACAGCAGCCGCTGTGTGTGGGGGACCCAATCATGCTGTGGTAAACCATGAATGTATCAACAGATGGACAGTGACATTAAAACCTGCTACCTTTCTGTGCTCCTGTTTACATGTGAGGGTTTGTTAATGTTAATGGTGTGATTTTAGTTAACCTGCAGCCAGCAAAATCTGCATTAATATCTGCCAGGCATTTTATGCCAATTTGGATTGTCACAGAAGATACATACTGTAAATTAAAATCAGCTATTAACTGACCATGGAGCACAAGAAATTAAAAGGGAAATGTTAAGATTCAATCCAAATAAGACAAGCAGGGATCCTTCAGTGCAGACTCACACCTACTCCACACCAGGATATAACAACCAGGTTTTGCACCTCACTTAAACAATTTTGCTGATCTTCACTTTGAAACATTTAGCCTGCATTCATAGGCAGACAAATATTTTCAAGAGGCTTGTTGAATATCTTACGAATCAGAAGCTGTGATATTCACTCCAGTCTATGTGATATTGTACTTACAGATTTAGAAAGTGACTTCTGATTTAATATATCATTCATTGAAGATTATAATGAATAATATCACACATTCTTCTCATGTCTAAAGGGTGGATTAATTTGAATTAATGTTTTGATTTGATTCACATCGGCTAATGAGGAGGTAGCCTGCAAATTCTAAAAGATGCAGCCAGATAATAATGGCATAAAACATCCTAGAGTGGTTATGATAAGCTATTCATAATTTAGGGGAAATTTTAATTCAGGAATTAGGGAGTGCACTTGCGAGATGGATAGCTAATGAAAGGCTCCTGTCGCCTCTTTTTGAAGAAGATCTACCCCAGGATTGCGAATACTTGGGGTGGAAATCTTACACCCTCCCCCAATAAACTACTGACAACCAGAGCCTGACTACTCTTGATTACTGTCAACACAACCAGGTATAGCTGGAGAGTTCTGGTAGTTTCTAGCAATAAACTAACCAGAGGGCCTAGATCAATAACAGACTTAGGCTACAGATAAGTGCAGGCAGAATAGTTACTGGGGAGGAGGTTGGCAGCGTCAGTGGCTGGCATGGATGCAATGGTTATTGGCGATTTCCTCATTCTTGAAAAACGTCCATCCCTGCTGGACGTTCAACCCTCCCTCCATTCCCTTCGCGGGTTTTAAATGGGAGGATGAGAAAGTGAAATCGAGCACTGGCTTCATTGTTGTTCACCCTGCTATCTTCCCCAAGACTTTCTGAAATTTGTCGTGAGGTTGGGGAGACAAGAGTCCTCTTAACGGGTCCACTGAATGCTCTCAATTGTAACTGTATACTTCTAGAATCTCGATGGTTACTTTACTCTTCAATTTTGCCTCTGGAACCCAACCTCACATTTTCTTACATTCTTCAATGTAATGAAATAGCCCGTAGACCCAGTAATGGTCTCTGCTCCGGGGGTTGGGGTGGGGCCTGCTGGGAATTACAGAGTGGCCAGCCTCCTGTGGAAGGGGTTGAATCTTCCCTGAAAGCAAGCAACTCTGTTCTTAATGTTGAGCCTTGTTCAGGACCCAGCAGCTTCACAAGTTGATAGTGATGATGATGTCAGTGGAGGCAAGCTGGTGCTGAAGAATGGTGGCACAGTTCCAATGGTTGTGTCGTGGCACCAGGCCATTGCCAGGCCCAGGCACCTGATGGTAGAGGCAGTGTCATTCTGATTACAGTGGGGTGCAGGGGTCAGGATACCTGGTTGCAGTGGTGTGTGGGCATTCGGGATACTGATTGCGCTGGTGTGTCGGAATTTGGGATATTGATTGCTGCGGTGTACGTGGATTGGGATAACAGGTTGCAGTGGTGTGCAGGGTTTCGGGATATCTGGTTGCACATCAAGCAGATGTTCACCTGCACATCTGCCAATGTGGTAGACTGCATCTGCTGTACCCGGTGTGGCCTCCTCTACATTGCGGAAACCAAGCGGAGGCTTGGGGACCACTTTGTGGAAAACCTACGCTCGGTTCGCAATAAACAACTGCACCTCCCAGTCGCGAACCATTTCAACTCCCCCTCCCATTCCTTAGATGACATGTCCATCCTGGGCCTCCTGCAGTGCCACAACGATGCTACCCGAAGGTTGTAGGAACAGCAACTCATATACTGCTTGGGAACCCTGCAGCTCAATAGTATCAATGTGGACTTCAGAAGCTTCAAAATCTCCCCTGCCCGCACTGCATCCCAAAACCAGCCCAGCTTGTCCCTGCCTCCCTAATCTGTTCTTTCTCTCACCTATCCCCTCCTCCAATGTCATAGTGCACCCCCATTTCCTACCTACTAACCTCATCCCGTCCCCTTGACCCATCTGTCCTCCCCAGACTGACTTATCCCCTCCCTACCTCCCCACCTACACTCACCTCTACTGGCTCCATCCCGCCTCTTTAACATGTCTGTCTCCTCTCCACCTGTCTTCTCCTCTATCCATTTTCGATCCGCCTCCCCTTCTCTCCCTATTTATTTCAGAACCCTTTCCCCCTCCCCCTTTTCTGGTGAAGGGTCTAGGCCCGAAACGTCAGCTTTTGTGCTCCTGAGATGCTGCTTGGCCTGCTGTGTTCATCCAGCTTCACACTTTGTTATCTCAGATTCTCCAGCATCTGCAGTTCCCATTATACCTGGTTGCAGTGGTGTGTGGGGATTCGTGATACCTGGTTGCTGTGGTGTGCAGGGATTTGGGGTACCTGGTTGCTGTGGTGTGTGTGGGTTTGGGAAACTGATTGCGGTGGTGTGCAAGAATTCAGAATGGTGGGATGGTAGGTAAGGTCTGACCCATCTCCCGCACCTCTGCCCTCACCCCTTCTCTTCCCTCCCACAACAACAATAGAGATTCCCTCGTCCTTACCTACCATCCCACCAAGCATCCACATCCAGAAGATCATCAGGCACTATTTCTGCCATCTCCAGCAAGATACCACCACCTGGTACATATTCCCCTCCCCTCCCCTCCCTTGTCCCCCTTTGCAGGGATCATTCCCTCTGGGACACCCTGGTCCATGCTTGCTTCACCCCCAGCACTTCCTCACAGCCGTATGGCACCTTACCCTGTAACCGGTGAAGGTGCAATACCTGCCCATTTACCTCCTCCCTTCCCAGTATCCAAAGGCCCAAACACACCTTCCAGGTGAAGCAACACTTCACCTGCACTTCCCAGAATCTAGCCTACTGCATTCACTGCTCACAATGTGGTTTCCTCTACACTGGTGAAATGAAGCATAGACTTGGTGACCGCTTCACAGAACATTTACGTTCCGCTCACAAAAAAGACCCTGAACTACCCGTTACTTGCCACTTTAATGCACCACCCTGCTCCCTGGCCAACATCTCTGTCTCTGGCTTGCTACAGTGTTCCAGCGAAGCCCAACACAAGCTGGAGGAACAACACCTCATCTTCCACTTGGGGACCCTGCAGCCCTCCAGACTAAAGATTGAGTTCAATAATTTTAGGGCCTAAACGCCCCCATGTCCCAGCTCCCACCCCACACATCAGGCCTTGTTACCATATAGCCTGCCACTACACACATGCTGTTGTTAGTCACTAATTGTTCCCATTAACAACCACTCATCCTCTTAGCCTGATCGTTAGCAACTCCTTTGTCTGTCCAACTGTCTTTCTCTCTCTTTGGACTCCGTCCTATCGTTTACTCCCTACCCCACCCACCTCCCTATTTTCTGCTTGTAAACTGACATTTTCCCAGCCACCATCAGTTCTGAGAAAGGGTCACCGGACCCGAAACGCTCACTCTGTTTTTGCCTTCACAGATGTTGCCAAATCTGGTGTGCTTTTCCCGCAACTTTGTTTTTGTAACTACGATCTTTTCTGCTTCCTTGTTTTTCACTAGTGTGTAACCCGCAAATGTGATCAATCAACTGCAACTGGGTCTCCTGTTAGAGAACATCATCTGTGAAATCACTGTTTACGGTGATAGTTTTTATTTCCGTAAGTTTTGTAAAAATAACATCTACAACGGTTGTGAAAGACACTGATAAAGCAGAACCCCAGATTTCACTTAAATCCTGACAGAAAATTGGCTCAGAGCGGTACATCTGAAATTTAATCCCAGGGTAGCTGTGATGTAGTCTTGCTGTTGAGGTAAGGGGCTGTGTCCGCAGCAAGAGAGCTCTAGCTTTGTTTTTTCATCTGTATTTGTGTGCGTGGAAGATCCTTCTTGCCTCTCCACCCAAGCAAAAAAAACTCTTTAAACTGTTTAAAACCTTACCTTTTTGGACATTCTTATTTGGAAGCTGCCCACTGTTTGGCTTCTCACTGAGGCCATCAAGTTAACAGTTAGTTGCTGATGCCAATAGGACCTGATCTGCATTTGTAAAAAAGGGCCTCCCTGGCTTTGGGTCGATGTTAATTGAGTTCAAATCAAGAAAATCATTTTGATAATTTTAGCTGCACACCTGTCCAATAGTGTTAAAATCAATCACACAGTTTGCCACTGCAAACTTTGACTCCACTGGAGCCCAGTGATCCATAAAGCAATTTTTCTGACATCTTCATTTATTTGATTAAGTATAATCAGCACAGCAATTTATTTTTACAAGCGGGATATATACCAAGGGCAGCTGCATTAGTGACAGAAACAGCCTGAAATTTCTTTTCTATAGTCATGATTTAACTTGTCGAATGTCTCTGCATCCATTATTACATAAGCACATATAAAGCACAACGCAAAGCGAATAGCTATTTAAGGGCACTTATGGGAACAAAAAGACTATCATGAATTATTCACTGTGATATATCTGGGATGCATAGTTTAAAAATGTTATTTCACTGCTAGTGCATTAATAATATCTACCTTTCCTTACTACAATGCTTTGAATGAAAGTACTTATGTTAATTGCATTTAATAATTACAAAAACTGAATTGATACATGTTTTTGTGTATTCTTGCTGGTGATCTAAACACACAGTAACAAAAGTCTGACAAACTAAAGCTGTGATGCCACCTCTATTACTTGTTTATCCCGTTTTGAGTCTTATTAATCGTAATGTTTTGTAATTCTATCTTTTTGATTCATTTATATGGAAATCAATAGTTTTCAGTTAAAGCATGTTGTCAGCTTTTGAATTGACAGGGGACTTACAATCAGCAGATTTAGGCTTGCCATTGCAATTTTATAAATGACTTGTGAGGTTTTACTATTTGAAAGGCTCTATATAAATGTAGTTTATTGTGGTTCATTCATCTGACACATACTGGATCATCTCACATAATGAGAATGTGTCAATAATTGCGAAGAGTCTGAAATCACTGGTTTCCCAGATTCCTACCAGAAGAACACGAATGGAGACTGATACATATGCAGTCTATCTCAACCAACACCATCATAGTCCAGTTTAAAAATCTAAATGAAGTATCAATCTAGTACTCTTATTGGTCTGACTATATTATCTCAAGATAATTTTCGTCAAAAATATAATAAATTAATTATTGTCACAAAACAACTTACCTAAAAGGAGAATTAAATAACAGACTCTGGGGTTGAGACAATTTTGGAATTGTAGAGACTCAACGCCTTATGCAAAATAGGGCCGAGACCCCGATCCAAAATCCGATGTTTCTCAGTCTTCCAATAGAGCCTATTTTTGCTAAGAAGGGATGTGATTTACAAGTGGGCGATCCTGAACTGAACAGATCAATTTGAACTCAGAAGTGAATTCAAATTGACCCCATCTTATCTGGAGTATGTCCTTTTCTTGCAGTATGTGACGTTGTTTTTATTAAGAGTCAGTGAAAAATTTCTTAGAGAGTGGATAAGGTAGGTGGAACTGTCAAGCTTTCAAACTCTGTCAACCACCTGCTTTTTATATTTTAATAAACTAATAGACTGATGTCTCTCTCAGTTGGCTTTCTTGATAACTCTCATTCCAAAATGAAAGGTCTGAAAACTTTAAATCAGAATCAGCAGCTATGGCAGCTTCCATAGATAAATAGCCAAAAATTGTTCCTGCAGGTAGACTGAGAAGTTGGGTCCTGCGATCGAGAGAAGGTTCCTTTGTTTCACTTCTGTGGGATTGCTAGCTGTATCTCTTGGTGGTGTGGTTAAATATAGCTGCCTTCGTTAGCCTTCTTATTGCGTCATGGAGTCATTGAGTCATATAGCACAGAAACAGAACCCTTGGTCCAACTCGCCCACATCAACCAGACGTCCCAATCTGACACAGTCTCATTTGCCAACATTTGCCACATATCCCTCTAAACCCTTCCGATTCATGTACCCATCTGTATGGTTTTTAAACATTGTAATTATACCAGCACACACCACTTTCTCTAGCATCTCATTCCATACACGCACCAGCCTCTGCGTGGAAAAGTTACCCCTGTCAATTTCATCTCTCACCTTAAATCTATGCCCTCTAATTTTGGATTTCTCCACCCTTGGAAAAAGACCTTGGGTATTCCGCTGATCATGCCCCTCATAATAATATAAACATCCATAAGGTCAGCTTTCCGCCTCGACATTCATGGAAAAATAGCCCCAGCTTACTCAGCCTTTCCCTGTAGCTCAAACCTTCCAGCCCCAGTAACATTCTCGTAAGTCTTTTCTGAACCCTTTCAAGTTTCACAAAATTCTTCCTGGAGAAAGGTGACCAGAATTGTATGAAGTATTCTAAAAGTGGCCTTACCAATATCCTGTACTGTCAAAATTGACTTTACTCCAGTTTAGAACTTCAATTTTTTCATCAGTTCTATCTTTTTCAATCACTTTTTTAAAACTAATAGAATTATGATCACTTGCCCCAAAGTGTTTCTCCATTGACATCTCAGTCCCTTGCCCTGTCTTATTTCCCAACAGAAAATCATGTAGTGGTTCTTCGTTAGTAGGTACATCCACATACTGAGCAAGAAAGTTTTCTTCATACGTACTTAACAAATTCCTCCCCAGCCAAGCCCATAACTCTATGACAATCCCAGTCTATGTTTGGAAAGTTAAAATACCCTACCATTACAACTCTATTATTCTTACACACATTTCACTTTTCCTTACATATTTGCTTTTCATTTCCCACTGACTACTGGTGGGCTTACAGTACAATCCCAAAAGATGATCATTCTTTTCTTATTTCCTAGTTCAACCCATAAATCTTCAGTGGACATAGTCCCAGGAATGTCCTCCCTAAGCACAGACATAATAGGCCGATGGGCTACATTCTAGAGTTCTGAGGGAGGTGGCTGAGGAAATAGCGGAGGCGCTGGTTGTGAACTTTCAAAAGTCACTGGAGTCAGGGAAAGTGCCAGATGATTGGAAAATTGCAGTTGTAACCCCCTTGTTCAAGAAAGGATCAAGACAAAAGATGGAAAATTATAGGCTGATTAGCCTAACCTTGGTTGTTGGTAAAATTCTAGAATTCATTGTTAAGGATGAGATTTCTAAATTCTTGGAAGTGCAGGGATGGATTAGAACAAATCAGCATGGATTTAGTAAGGGGAGGTCGTGCCTGACAAACCTGTTAGAATTCTTTGAAGAGATAACAAGTAGGTTAGCCCAGGGAAACCCAGTGGATGTTATGTATCTAGACTTCCAAAAGGCCTTTGATAAAGTGCCTCACGGGAGGCTGCTGAGTAAGATGAGGACCCATGGTGTTCGAGGTGGATGGATTGAGGATTGGCTGTCTGGCAGAAGGCAGAGAGTTGGGATAAAAGGCTCTTTTTTGGAATGGCAATTGGTGGCAAGTGGTGTCCCGCAGGGTTCAGTGTTGGGGCCGCAGCTGTTCACTTTATATATTAATGATCTGGATGAAGGGACTGGGGGCATTCTGGTGAAGTTTGCTGATGATACGAAGCTAGGTGGACAGGCAGGTAGTACTGAGGAAGTGGGGAGGCTGTGGAAAGATTTAGTCAGTTTAGGAGAGTGGTCCAGGAAATGGCTGATGAAATTCAAGGTGAGCAAATGAGAGGTTTTGCACTTTGGAAAAAAAGAATGCAGGCATGGGCCATTTTCTAAACGGTGAGAAAATTCATAAAGCCGAAGTACAAAGGGGCCTGGGAGTTCGAGTCCAAGATTCTCTAAAGCTTAACTTGCAGGTTGAGTCCATGATTAAGAAAGCTAATGTAATGTTGACATTTATCTCAAGAGGGTTGCAATATAAAAGCAGTGATGTGCTTCTGAGACTTTATAAAGCTCTAGTTAGGCCCCACTTAGAATACCGTGTCCAATTTTGGGCCCCACATCTCAGGAAGGACATACTGGCACTGGAGCATGTCCAGTGGTGATTCACATGGATGATCCCTGGAATGGTAGGCCTAACATATGATGAAGGACTGAGGATCCTGGGATTGTATTCATTAGAGTTTAGAAGGTTGAGGGGAGATCTAATAGAAACTTACAAGATAATGCATGGCTTAGAAAGGGTGGACGCTGGGAAGTTGTTTCCATTAGGTGGGGAGACTAGTGCCCGTGGGCACAGCCTTAGAATTAGAGGGGACCAATTTAGAATGGAAATGAGGAGACATTTCTTCAGCCAGAGAGTGGTGGGCCTGCGGAATACATTGCCACAGGGCGCAGTGTATGCTGGGATGTGAAATGTCTTCAAGGCAGAGATTGATAAATTCTTGATCTCGCAAGGAATTAAGGGCTACGGAGGGAGTGCGGGTAAGTGGAGTTGAAATGCCCATCAGCCATGATTAAATGGCGGAGTGGACTTGATGGGCCGAATTGCCTTACTTCCACTCCTTTGGCTTATGGTCTTAATATTATCCCTAATCAAAAACACCACTCATCCTCCTCTTTTGCTTCCTTTTCTATCCTTCCTAAAGCATCTAAAACCTTGAATGTTAAGCTGCCATCCACCCCTGAGCCACATTTCTCTATTAGCTGTGATATCACAGTCCATGTTGCCAATAATGCTTTACGTTCATCTCACAAGCTTTCAGAGTGTCACCTCTTCATCAGGTGAACTGAGAGGTAGCAAACAGAACACAGAAATTGTCGGCAGAGGTATCAAGGCCAGAGAGAACAAAAGATGATACAAATGGTGTGAGTGGCCTGTCAAATAATAAGTCTCTCCAAGTGATCAGAAGTGTCAGATAGTGTGAGTGTCAACAGTTGAATAACAAGTGAAGGGACAACCTATATTTCTGATTAAATGAGGCAGAAAAATAATTACAAAAAACTAATAATAAGGTGGTGCTGGTGACAAAGTACATGGCTGGAATAGCATGATTGGTATAAGAGTCAAATGCTACGGGTCTAATCAAAGTCATAAGTGTTCCAAAACTGTACAAACTAATTCTCTTGGAGAGATCATAACTATTTATTCACATGATGGCGCCAAAACAGGACAGTAAGCAATATTTTACAGATACAGAGCAGGGTCGTGGGGTCATATGTAGATCAAGATGAATCCAAGATCATAGTTGAAGTAGCTTACCCAAAGAATGGAAGCTGAATGTCCTCGGCCCCCGGGAACATTCCTCATCACAATGGCCATTTTGACACTCCACACTTGCATCCCCCACAACGATGCCATCACCGCAACAGCCTCAGTACTCAATGCCAACATATATCCATTTCCAGATACCATCCTACAACTCAACTGCTTCAGCCTTGAACAAAACATCTTCAGTTTTCTTAATTAGTTCTTTGACCAAACACACGGAACAGCCAAGGGGAGCATATTTGAAGCCAATATGCCAACATTTTCATGCACAAGTTTGAACAAGACTTCTTCGCTGGGCAGAATCTCCGACCAACACTGTACACCAGATACATCAATGACATTTTCTTCTTTTGGACCCAAGGTTAGGAATCTCTAAAATGGCTACGTAGTGACAGCAACAAGTTTCAGCCCACCATCAGACTTACCATGGACTACTCTTCAGAATCCGTCTCAATCTTGGACACACATCTCCATCAATTATGGATGCCTCAGTACCTCACTCTACTGCAAGCCCAAGGAACCTCTCGATGCCGCACTTCTCTAGCTTCTACCCTAAACACGCTGAAGAAGCCATCCCTGAAGGACAAGCACTGCAAGTACACAGGATCCGCTCAGAAGAGGAACATGACAGACACCTAAAGGTTTTGAAGGATGCCCTCATAAATACAGATACGATGCTCAACTCATCGATTGCCAGTGAAAAACCAGAACGACCTCCTCAGAAGACAGATACAGGATATGAACGATACAGAACCCTTCGTCATCCAGTAGTTCCCTGGGGTGGAGAGACAATGGCATGTTCTTTACAGCCTTCACCAATTTGTTGATGATGATGAGCATCTCACCAAGATCATTCTTACGCCTGCACTTCTCATGTTCAAACAACCACCAAACCTTAAGCAGACTATCCTTCATGGCAAGCCCCACAGCCTTCAGGACAACATCGACCACAACACCACACCACCCTTTCCTGGCAACCTCTGTAAGAAATGACAGATCATCGACCTGGAAACTGCCATCATATGTCTTATCTACCTTAACTATTGGACTTGCTGCCCCATATACTGTACAGACTCAGCCTTTTTCTCTTTTCTCACCACCACTTTGGTTCACACTCTCTTACCTCACCGCCACACCCAACCCCTACCAGTTTAAAGGCTCCCAAGCAGCAACAACAAATATTTCCACAATGATATTGGTCCCCTTCCAATTTGGTGGAATCTGTCTTTCTTACTCAGGTCATTTCTACACCCTGAAGAGATTCCAACGGTCCAAAATAATCTGAATCTTTGCACCCTGCACCAGCTCCTCAGTCATGCATTCATCTGCTCTATCCTCCTATTCCTGCTTTCACAAGCATATGGCACAGCAAATAATTCAGATATTACTAGTTCTATTTAACCTCAGAAACACTTGTGAGTTTCAAAATGTCTTGCGTGTGATTTCTCCTTTGGGCAGATAGAGTTCAGTCACAAAACCAGCTGAATCCACAAGGACAGTCACATGGCTTCTACGAACAAGTTTGCAAGCTTTTTTGCACCTATTTTAAGACAGATTAATTTTCCTTACAAAATATATAATACAATAATTTCATAATCACTGCTAAGGGTCATTAGACCATGAGGTTTGGGGTTTAATAGTCAAGCACACAACCAAGATGAAGTCCCAGAGTACTGATGTAAACTTTTAGTCAGTCTCTCTCAGCCCTTGGCATTCCCCGTGGCTATTTCTGAATATTTTCCCAAAATGTTGGGTCTAAATTTAGCACACACCCACCCCTGGGACAATGATCCTCTGGTTCAGCAGATTTTGTTTCGTTCCCAATGCGGGTGTGGTGAGCCATGAAATTTCTAAACACTGTGCATCTGTTTCAGGAGTGAAAATTCTAGCCCAAGTGGATGAAAAGCTGAATGCCTTTGAAAACATTCCAGTGTAAAAACAAATACTTTCCCAGAGCTGAAATAAATGTGTATTGGTTCTGATGCAAAAGCAAAGAAAAGAAACAGAAGATGAAGCTCTTAAGAGAACAGTTATGTGTAACTAGAACAGATTGATGGCAACATTTGTTGAATCTGAGCAGCCATAAGAAGGAATTGGATAACTGCTGTAGCAATAATGCAGTCTTTGGCAAGAATCAGAAAGCAATAAAGGACTGCTAAGGACAATTCCTCAGGATTCCTCAAAACAGTCTGAGGTAGAACATAGAACATAGAACATAGAACATTACAGCACAGTACAGCACAGATGTTGTGCCGACCTGTCAGACCAATCTCAAGCCCATCTAACCTACACTATTCCAGGTAGGCATTAAAGACACAGTCACCATCGTATATTTGGATTTTTATAGCATTTTTACAAGGTCTCACACAATAAGGTGCCTAATTAGGCACATTCTAATGTGATTAGATAACTGATCCAACATGGATAAGGAATTAATTGGACTCTCACAGACCATTACAATAGGTTCTTGTGGAGTTTAGCAGGAATCTTTTGTTAGGACCCATTGTTTATCACAATCCATATCCACATTCGTGATGGAGGTGTTTGGGAAACTGTCAATACATTTGTGCTTAAGGCTCAGTGCATTGGACAAGTAAAACAAAATCTGAATCAGATCTAGATCGTGGCGGGGGAATTGGTCTAAATTCCTCAAATGCTATATAAGATAGAGAAGTGCATTTGGTGGTAGGGCATGGCCAAACATGTTAGGGTTTCAAATGAAAGTCTGCTGAGTGTGAAAAGAGACCTAACTATTACAGCACATCAGTCAGTAAATGCTTGTGAAAAATAATCAAATTTTAACCTTGTTATAAATCTGAAAGGATGTGTCACTTCGAAAACAAACCAATTTTACATCTGTCAGTACAGTGTGAAATCATACTGAAATTTATGAAAATTGTACAAATCTGAATTTCTAAAATAAATATCCAGGCAAATATTAGGCCACAAATGTGTATGAAGATTAAATTACTTGCTGACAGTTTAAAATCAGAGAGCTTACATATTTATGGCTAGAATTTTAAAATTTAAGGAGGTCCAATGTCAATTAGTTCAGAATGATCAGACCTGGGTGAGTTGGCACTGCCTTTGGTGGATGAAACTATATGGAAAACACAGTTTTAATAAGCAAATGACTCTATTACGATCATATGAAATAGGAGCAGAAGTACACCATGCAGCCCCTTGTGCCTGCTCATCCTTTCGGTAAGATCATGTTTACATTTCAAATTCTACATTCCAATCTTGCGCCATTAATTGTTCTTGCCTAACAAGAATTGATCTACCTCTGGCTTGAAATATTCTAATGACCCTGCCTCCACCACATTCTGAGGCAGAGAGTTCCAAAGTTACACAAATCTCAGGGGAAATAAAAAATCTTTTCACCTCTGTCCTCAAAGACAAATCACTAATTTTTAAACAGTGCCCCTAATTCTTCACTGATCCACAAGAGGAACAGGCTGGATGGGTTAGTCATGGTAAACGCAGGGTTTCCCGGACAGGTTAGGAGGCTGGGTTTGTATGTGATGCCCTTTGGAGGGTTGGTGTGGACTTGATGAGCCAAATGGGCTCTTTCCACAACATAGGGATTCTATTATTCTATGATTAAAGTCAATGTAAATTACAACCATGGGAAAAGTAGGACAAACAATACCAGATCTCCCTTGATGATGAAAGAAAGAGGGAGCGAGATGATGCAGAAAAAGGTTGTGTATGACATGTCAGGTTCATAATATAAAGGGGAGCCTTGTTGAATATAGAAAGTCCAGAGAGAAATGGAAAAGAATAACTAAAGCTGGAGTTGGTTCTCTGGAGAATTGTTAGTAGAAAATAAGGGAGCTGTGGAGGCATTGAACAGACATTTTGTATCTGTTTTTACAGTAGAAGATATATCAAACTTCACAAGGGCATTTGAGAAGCAAGAGGGGAAAGGGATGGAGGAAATTTTTAAAAATCACTATCACCAGCTATTAGTCCTGAAGTCTGACAACTTTGATTCCCAGGTCTTAAAAGGTGTGGCTACAGATATAGTAGATGCTTTGCCATCATCTTCCAACAGTACTTGTATTCTGGCATCCTTCTGTGCTATTAGTCTATAATTCTATAAGGAATATTTTCAGATAAATCAGTAGTCTTGAAATATGGTTGATTGTTATACACTTATTAACAGCAATGAGCAAGTAAATTACTTTGTAGTGGATTCATTAAATGGGCTAAGAATGACGTCTGTTTGACTTTACGAGGTAAAATTCAATGATATGCTTGAATCTACTCAAAATAATATGTATGAATTTGCCACCAAAGTTTCCAGATTCATTTTAACAATTGAAAAAGATGGTGAAATAAAAGTTCATGCAACTATAACTCATTTATTATACTTATATGCTCTGGGCACTAATTCTAACTGTCCCTGTACCTAATGATCCCATTAAAAACTTTCACTGCATGATCTAGAAGTTTGACAAATAGCAAGTGTATAGTCTCTGTCTTTGGCCAGCAACTTCATAATAAATGAAAAAGACTGATTTTATTTTACAATGCACATTTACATGAGGGAAAGCAGAACAATACATTTTCAGGTCCAGATATATTGTTACGTTTATGTAACTTCAAAAAATCTCAAAGCACTTTAAAACCATTATATTTATTTGGAAGTGTGGACAGTGTTACAAACTGTAAATGTCATACCCAATGTGAAGATTACAAAAGCACACAAGTAGCAAAGAAGTAAATAACTAGATAACCTATTTTTGTTCTGTTTCCTAAGGCATAAATAAATATCGAATATATTGGGATCTTCTGGTGAAGTCATTTAATCAGGTTAAGTCATTGCAAGAGCTTTGCAGTATCATGTATTAAAACTTTAAAGAGTCTGCAGTTGACCCCTGTTTTTCCACTGTGTTAGAAAGGACGTTTTAAATCAACGTGTAAAATAATGAATGGATGACTATGCTGGGTGGTCCATCCAGCTTTATTCCTTTCTTCAAACATTTTCTGCACACATTAGCTCTCAGAAATTTCATGCTCATTCAAGCAAACATTTTCAACTAACATACTGCAATTACTTAATGATTACGTAGCAGATATGAGGCTATGTTCTTAGCTTAATATTTTCCCCAAATACTTCTAAATATTTTCAGTTAAAGGACTGAAAACAGAGTCTGGAATAAATCTAATCATTTTCAAATTGGCAGGCTGTAACTACCTAAAAGACGTGTTGTGTCTCAGCTGCTCACAACCCAAATTACCTTACATTAAACTCTGTTCCTGCAGTTATTGTCAAGTTTCAATGGAGGGAGAAAAATAAGAATATAGATATGTCAAGTCAGTGGGCAAGAATACAGCAGATGGAATATTGGAATAGATTATTATTGAGTGGGGTTCAATTGACCGTCTTTAGAAATGGTGGCTGGACCTGATTCAAGGATCCCAACTCTATTCCTGGGCTTTCTGCTTTCCAGGAATGTCATTTAAGGGCACACTCTGGTTCTGAGCTTACACCTAGCATTGGCCATGACCTTGCAAGTGTGGTCCCTCAGAAATGTCATGAGCAATAGAAGGAACCTGTTGAATGGCACTAAATTGTGATCAACGATAATGGGAACTGCAGATGCTGGAGAATCCAAGATAACAAAGTGTGGGGCTGGATGAACACAGCAGGCCAAGCAGCATCTTAGGAGCTCTGAATGGCACTAAATGTTCTCTTCATACCTGCCACTGTAAGAGGTTCTGAAGAACTGTCACTGGACCCAAAACATTAACTCTGATTTCTCTTTTATCCCTGCTGAGCTTTTCCAGTCATTTCTGTTTTTGTTTAAAAAGTTAGAATGTTCCATCCTTTCTCAACCTTCTTATTATGACTCTTTTTACATTGACTTTTGTCATTTTTCAAAAATCGAGTTGCAGGTTTGTAGCAACAATGGTTCTGCACAGATTAGTCTCTTAGGTTGTATTGTGCAGTGAGACAGATAAACCTAGGAATCAATTCTATGCCATTTTTTGCAATTCTTGTAAAGTGCCTGTGTGTCTCTGAAGTTGTTGCCACTTATTTCTGGAAAGTGAAAATAATGTGAACAGCTCAATCAGAGAAGAAATTTGTGTTTTTGAAGGCAAGTATAAAATACCTTGCAGTAGCAACTAATTAATACTCAACAATTTTGTGTACAGGGAATACTGTGTAAAGTAATGAGTGTGCGTAGAATTTTTTAGCTTAGATGGTTTGTATAATTGACTATCAAAAGATAGGAAGAGAATAATAGGCACAAACAAACAGAAGTGTGGATAAGAAGAGAAATAAAATCATTTCCCAAGAGTGCCGAACATAAAAAAAAGACACAAACTTGCACTTTTCTAAAGTGGAAAGAACTCAAGGTGATTGCATTTGCAAAATGATACACAGCTTCATTAAAAAGAAACTGCAAAATTATATTGCAGTCGAAATCCCATTGTCATGTATGGTTCATGAGGTCCCACTCTCACTTCAAGTCAAGACTCGAGCAGAAAATTCAAAACTTACACTCCAGTGTTTCATTGTGGGTGTTCCGCACTGTTGAATGGTGCATTGCTTTATTGAATGGGTGCTGCAGTCTATAACCTCAATAACTGATTTCTGTTCCCTGAACAACTTTAATGAGAAAAGCCCCTGACAGCCGGATTCAACACCTGATTCCTGTTTCAACCACAGCTTTACTTGAAGTACTGCTACGATTCATGATGTTAAGAGATGAATCCCACATCTTCACTGTATTTTTCCTGCTATCTGTACCTCTAATAACGTTTCAGTTTCTTTCATGGATTTTACTTGATGGCACCACATTCTCGTGGTCTAAAAAAGTGCTTTTTGCCTTCAATACAGTTTTAATTAAGTATTTCCAACCTTTTCTGCAGCCTTAATAAGATCTCCTAACTTTTAATTTCAACATACTTTGGTGGTTTAACTTTTAATCTGTCCGTTTGTCACTTTCATTCAGGCTTCATGACATTCCTCAGTCTAAGACCTCTAATCAAATTGCTTTTCAGGCCCTTCATCTTCCTTGCTTCCTGATGGTGCCCTCCCTGCTACACTTGATCAGGGGTATATTTTCCTTACTCTTCACACTCCCAGCATGAAATACAGTGTTTTTTTTTCTGAAAGAAGTTTCCCTTTGCCCACTGGGGATTTTACCTTTCTCACCGAGCCTCCAGTGCCTGTTTGCTCTCAGGCTAAGACCTGACTCAGGGTTGCTCCTGCAGACTATGGCCACATAAGGCAGTATGTGTCTGCTTTGGAATAACTAATTCTGCTTCACAAGGGAGTTCCTAACTCTCCTGCTTAAGTCTCTTACCAGTCTGAAATACTTCTACCATTGACTGAATTTCTTACTTTTTGAATCTTGCCATAAGGACATTCATCTTTAATCTTCACCTCTTTCCTGCTGCTGCCTGTTTGCATGATCAAGAGATTTAAAGCTGAATATGCTGAAAAATCTTCAGACTTCATCACTGCCAGCAGGAAGCAGATGGCAACTGAATGAAATCCTCATGCTCATCGCACTGCACTTGCATTTAAATCACATCCCTACGTCACCAATGAGATAGGTTTACTGTCATCACTATTTTAAATTGTTATGAGCTATGGAGGTGGTGGATGTTAAAGGGCTCTCATTGTAGTGTGACACAAAAAGGGATGTGCACAAGAGTTTGCTGTCATCACCTTCCCTTCTCTAGGTGCAAAGCACAACTTGGAAAGGGCTGGGACAATGTCTAAGGTGAGTCAATAAGTGTCGATATGATGAATCAAAGCATGGGAACCACAGCTGATGGATGCTAGGACACTGTAGAATTAAATATTTGAATCAGCCATTTGCAAATCCCTTTTAACTTGCAATTATCACATCATCCATTTGCTATGTATGCAGAGTAATTAGAGCTTGGGCATCTCAATAATTTTTGAAATTAATGGTACAAAAGGCTTCTGATGGCTGTAAAGGAACTGCCATTTATGCAGCTTCCCGGGGTTGTGTGGGAGCCACACAACTTCATCATTTGTCATATAGCTGTCATTCTGGTCTGTACTGAGTGTAGTGAGAAGTTGAGCATTTGAGATGGATCAGGGATGACAAGGGTGTCAGAGTGCTGCAGGCTCTCTCTTCTCAATGATATTGGGAAGTCATTTCAGCCAACACAGTAACTTCTCCAATTTGCAGCAAATGCTGAGGGTGATGGTGGATGGATGTTGAAGACATGGTCCTCATTGTCAAGGAGCAACATGTCTCACCATACTGTGAAGTGTCTCTGCTCTCATCTGCAGGGTATGTCATTAATGAATGTTCTTTGACCTAAGAAGCTCTTTCACTGCCACTGCTCCCATTTTATATCATTTTCATGGACAGTCATGGGGCCTGCCATTAGTGACATGCTGGTCACTGTTTCTGCCTACTGAAGAAAAGTGAAGACAGATCCAAGAGAACCAGGGCTGACCCCAAATTTAGCAGTAGCCACAGAAGATGCAGAGAACTCAGTTGTGACCTTGGCTTATGAAACTGTCATGCAAACCGTGACAGATACAAAGCACAGATACAAAGCTGTCCAAACTTTAACCAGGGCCAGGACTATGCAAATGATTGGGATGTTGAAGATGTCGTTCCACTGCTTGGATGGGTATAGCCCAGACAAGGTGTGTTATGTCATCCTGACACACTGCACTTTGCACAATTGGAGCAATGATTGAGGCTGAGGAAATGGAGAAACACAAGTAGTGCTTGCGTTGTGGGGTGAGCTTCAGCCTCTACTTGTTTTAATTTGATTTGATTTGATTTATTATTGTCACATGTAACCAGGTACAGTGGAAAGTTCTGTTTTGCATGGAGTACAGGCAGATCATGCAAAACAAAGTGCATTGGGGTAATAGAACAGAGCGTGGAATACAACATAATGGCTGCAGAGAAAATGCACAAAGAGCAAGATCAACATTAAATTTAAACTTTGAGAGGTCCATTAAGATTACTAACAACAGGGAAGAAGCTGTTCTTGAATCTCTTGGCAGATGTACCTAAGCTTTTGTATCTTGTGCCTGAAGGAAGAGGTTGGGAGATATTATAACTAGGGTAGCAGGGATCTTTGATTATGTTGCTGCCTTCCAGTGGCTACAAGAAGCATAGATGGATTCAATGGATGGAGAGCTGGTTAACATAATGAACTGGGCTATGTTCACAACTCTCCATACTTTCTTATAGTCTGGGCAGGGCGGTTGCCATACCAAGCCATGATGCATTCAGATAAAATGCTTTCAATGGCACACCTATAAAAACTTGGAAGCATCTTTGTTTGCATTTGCTCTTGCTCTCTGTAAAAGGCTCTTGTTCCCCTACTAGACAGTATTAACAATTTGCAGGTCACAGTGGGTACTAGGGTCAGGGTACCACTGGCTTAGAATGGGTGTTCAAATGGGATGTAGCAGTGGCCAGGTAATGTGTGTGATGTGGTTGCTGAACATTGGCTAAGGTGAGAGAATGTGGTTGCATGTGAAAGGGAGAGTCAGCCATTGCCATGGGTAGTGTGGCTTCATGGCTATGGTGTCATGACATTGGCAGTGATGGGGAATGTTGGGTTGCCAACAAGGTGGGCAATGGCCTTGCAAAGATGGCGCAGCTGCAAACAGTGAAGACTTTTCGTAGATATCTGCTGAGTGGTGCATTGCTCTGGGAATGGCACATTGTAAGATGAGGCCGAATCAGATGTGACAGAGGTGGAGTTGTAGTTAATGTAGCAAATTTGGTAAGCTACAACAATAAAACTTCCTAGGCTTTGAAGTAGAAATCCCTCCAAAAACTCAATGCAACGCGAACTTCGCCAAAACAAGAGAGACTCGGCCGACATTTGTCGCCATATTTTTGGGAGGATTTTAGCTAATGTATGTTTTATTAAAATATTGCTGCAGGCTCAAATGAAAAAAATATGTTTCAGTTTCGAACACAGAAAGAGCATCTCTTTGCATTGCTAGTTTATTTTGCTAAAATATCAAGGCAGACAGTTCTTTGCTATAGTTTTAGGTTTGTGGTAATGCATCCAGTGAAACAGTCAATAATCATCTTGATTTATACAGGTAGAATTGCAATGCTAGGTTGAAATCTGGTGAGTAAGCACTGCAGTGCTTTGGATGATTGCACATTCCAAAATAGTTTCCATATTCCATACAAGAACTCCGGAGGTATATTTTATGCATCAAACTATTATTTTCTTCAAATGCTTTCAATTAACTTACTGTAAATACAAATGAAATGAAACAATTATACATTATATGTTGGTTGATGCAGTATACTTGCTATCATGCAAGAGAATATATTGTATACAGGAGTGCACATAGGCGAAAATCAATCTCTCTCTCTCATGCTCTGCAAATGATCTTCTGTTTAAAGACATGGAACAGTTGGATACTCTGACATGGAATATGTAAGAAAACAAATGTTAGTTTAATTGGAAAAAGAGATTTGCAAGAGATTGAATAGAACACTTTCGCTTTAGTCCCTTCTGGAATGACACAACCATTTTCAGGCTGGGAACCCTAATCACTGGCTTGCTTTCCTTGTTGTTTGTCCTTTCTCAGTGCAAACTAAACATGAATCCCACCTCAAAGTACCCCAACAATCAGGAAGGCAGTTGGGGTGGCATGCCTAAAACAGCAATGAAGCATCTCCAGCAGGTACCCCAGCAGGAGGATTTCCAACGGATGCCATTTTTCTGGGGGAAACTCCATTGTAAGTAAGGGAAGAGCTGCAGCATGGATTAAAGACATGGGCCCTGAGGTGTAGGATAGCGAAATGACTAATGACACTGGGGTACTTCTCAAAGAGTCCAATTTCATTGGCCTTAATTACCCAACTTCATGGCCTTTGATTCCCCATCATTCCTCTGACAGAGCTGTACAAATTGTCTGCACAAATATAGATGGGATATTCCTTGATGTGACCTTCAAAGGTTTCAAAATCAAAAGTTTACCTGCCACAGGCACTTTGTATCAAAGCAGGGAAGAGAACAACAAATCTCTAGCTCTGCTAAAGAGACACAGGCAGCATAGCATAAAAGCTGTAGAAATTCCACAGCAAGGAACAGTTCCTAGTTGTCAAGGCTATCAGAACTTACTCCACTCTTTGTGTTTTATTGATGCTCTTTACTTAAATGTAAGAATGCAGTTTACATAAACTTAAATGGCCATAGTCTCGGTTTTGTTGGATTGATCATTGGGGAAGACTTAAAAAGGATCTAGGGGAATGTCTTTCATGCAGAGCGTGCTGTATAAATGGAACGAGCAGCCAGAAGAAGTGGTGAAGTTGGGTACAACTACAACAATTAAAAGGCATCTGGATGTGTATATTAATAGGAAGGATTTAGAGGGCTATGAGCCAAATTGGACTTGGTCAGATTGGGATGTCTGGTGAAGTGCAAATGACTTTGATCAAAGGGTTTGTTCCCATGATGTATGACTCTGTGACTGTGATTGTTCTGGGGAAAGGCATCAACCAAGTTGATGAGAAGATAGGATTCTAAATGCGATGAACAGTGCAAAGACCGTAACATTTTATTTTTCTGTACTTTATACTGAGGATCAAAATGGGAAAACAGCAGTTTTAACAGTTGAAGGACAGCTACACTATTCAAAAGCAAGTTACCTGATAATCATTGTAAGCTTTGTTTACTCAGCTGTTTGTTTGAGCATTGGGGTAAACGCAGTTAGAGACGAGATGGAGGTGGGCAGTTGTGTCCAAATGGAGATTAACCTGGCAAATGAATTGCTGATTGATGAATTGGTGAGCAGTTATTGATGACAAAGGATCCCTGTTTGCCAACAACCATGCGATTAGCTCCCAGTCAGCTGCACAATTTGGGGGAGAGAATGTTTGCTTTAGAAGTCACCTGACATCAGAGATGGAAAGAGCTGCTTTTGTTTTTTTTTGCTCTGAAGTAAAATGCCTCAATGTAACTTATTTATTTTACCTCATTCAGTTGCTGTGAGATGTGATTTTTAATTAGCAAGTCAGAGGCCTTTTGAGGTTGAGAGATAATGGGAACTGCAGATGCTGGAGAATTCCAAGATAATAAAATGTGAGGCTGGATGAACACAGCAGGCCAAGCAGCATCTCAGGAGCACAAAAGCTGACGTTTCGGGCCTAGACCCTTCATCAGAGAGGGGGATGGGGAGAGGGAACTGGAATAAATAGGGAGAGAGGGGGAGGCGGACCGAAGATGGAGAGTAAAGAAGATAGGTGGAGAGAGTATAGGTGGGGAGGTAGGGAGGGGATAGGTCAGTCCAGGGAAGACGGACAGGTCAAGGAGGTGGGATGAGGTTAGTAGGTAGCTGGGGGTGCAGCTTGGGGTGGGAGGAAGGGATAGGTGAGAGGAAGAGCCAGTTAGGGAGGCAGAGACAGGTTGGACTGGTTTTGGGATGCAGTGGGTGGGGGGGAAGAGCTGGGCTGGTTGTGTGGTGCAGTGGGGGGAGGGGATGAACTAGGCTGGTTTAGGGATGCAGTAGGGGAACGGGAGATTTTGAAACTGGTGAAGTCCACATTGATACCATGTGGCTGCAGGGTCCCCAGGCGGAATATGAGTTGCTGTTCCTGCAACCTTCGGGTGGCATCATTGTGGCACTGCAGGAGGCCCATGATGGACATGTCATCTAGAGAATGGGAGGGGGAGTGGAAATGGTTTGCAACTGGGAGGTGCAGTTGTCTGTTGCGAACTGAGCGGAGGTGTTCTGCAAAGCGTTCCCCAAGTCTCCGCTTGGTTTCCCCAATGTAGAGGAAGCCGCACCGGGTACAGTGGATGCAGTATACCACATTGGCAGATGTGCAGGTGAACCTCTGCTTAATGTGGAATGTCATCCTGGGGCCTGGGATAGGGGTGAGGGGGGAGGTGTGGGGACAAGTGTAGCATTTCCTGCGGTTGCAGGGGAAGGTGCCGGGTGTGGTGGGGTTGGAGGGCAGTGTGGAGCGAACAAGGGAGTCACGGAGAGAGTGGTCTCTCCGGAAAGCAGACAGGGGAGGGGATGGAAAAATGTCTTGGGTGGTGGGATCGGATTGTAAATGGCGGAAGTGTCGGAGGATGATGCGTTGTATCCGGAGGTTGGTGGGGTGGTGTGTGAGAACGAGGGGGATCCTCTTAGGGCTGTTGTGGCGGGGGCGGGGTGTGAGGGATGTGTTGCGGGAAATACGGGAGACGCGGTCAAGGGCGTTCTCGATCACTGTGGGGGGAAAGTTGCGGTCCTTAAAGAACTTGGACATCTGGGATGTGCGGGAGTGGAATGTCTGATCGTGGGAGCAGATGCGGCGGAGGCGGAGGAATTGGGAATAGGGGATGGAATTTTTGCAGGAGGGTGGGTGGGAGGAGGTGTATTCTTTTGGGTTGGTTGGCTCACCAAGCTGGTTTCTTGTTTTGCAGACGTTTCGGTACCATGCTGGGTTACACCCTCAGTGCAACCTCCGAGGAAGTGTCCATGTGTTTTCCCACCTGGCTTTTAAACTCTGGAGTCCATTGAGATGGATTGCCTCACTTCTGGGTTTCCTCCATAGTGGAATGTATATCGGGGTGAGTTCAATATGTTTATAATAGCACGCAATAATAGCATTAATTCCTAGAAGCCTGGCACTCCATGAAGCAGGCTATTAATAAACATATTGAACTCAACCCCATGTACATTCCACTACGAAGGAAAACCTGAAATGAGGCAATCCATCTCAACGGACCCCTGAGTTTAAAAACCATGTGGGAGAATACACCGATGCTTCATCGGAGGCTGCACTGAGGATGTTACCCAGCATGGTACCGAAATGTCTGCAAGACAAAAAACCAGCTTGGTGAGCCAACCAACCTCAACACCCACAACTCGAGATACCAGTCTATTCCAAAACCTTACAGAGGGCTTTATAAGTGTGCACTATTCTCCCTGTGCCTCCTGCAAATAGGTTAAAGTATCTGGAGAAGGAAGATTGTAAAGCAATGTTCAGCTTAGTAATAGGATTATTACAGCAAACCCTGTGGACAGGGACTTCAACTGTTTTCCCAGTTTTACCCCCTATCCGAAATATGAGTAAATATTTGTGTTTGACTATGTCTGTCTGAACGTGTGTGTAGACAGGGTGTTTTACAAGTGAGTTAGAGTTCTAACTAGTACAGTTATATGTTACTGGTTCATAATAGTCCATTTGTAGTTAGAAAAAAAAAAATTCTTGTTGCAAGAAAAATTCTGGTTTATGTTTTTTGTCAACCTAGGCCAGAAGACAGGTAAGTTGGGGAATCCTTGTGTACTTCTGCAATATCTTTAACCTCTGTGACTACTCAGGCAAAGTGGAAGTTAATTTCAACCACATTACCCCAGTAGAGGCATAACAAGGTTTGGGGTTAGGATTGATTTTGAATCTGAAGTAATGCGAATCTTGGCATGGTATTAATAAATGACACATATGAAGAAAATTACCATAAAACTAAACATTTTTTTGTCATCTTCATAAATATTAAAGTGATGAAAAATGGGAGACTGAACAGACGGCGAGTAGCCAAGGTAAGGAATGGATAGCTGGGAATGCCCAAGGGTCTCCTCCTCAGTTTAGAATGGACTGTACAATAGGGTTGGCATGGAAATCAGAAGCTACAAGCTATTTCAATTGTAACCTAGTGGTGCACATTCATTTCGAATGCTGGGAGCTGTAAGAGAAACCCATGGGACTTAGTGGAGCTCATAAGAATGAGTCTAAAAAGAAATACAGAAGTAAAAGGGCATAAGATTTATTGGAAATGTGAGATGAAACATTTTCATTCAGAGAGTGGTGGAAATCTGGAAGTCATTGCCTGAAGGATGGTAGAGGCAGAAACCCTTATAACATCCAAGACGTATGAAATGTGCATGTGTGATGCCAAGACATACGAGGCTAGGGGCCAAGTATTAGAAAATGGGATTAAATGAGTTAGGTGATTTTTTTTTGCACGGACATGATGGGCCGAATGGGCATTTTCTTGCTATAGATTGCTACATGTCTATGGCTCATTGAGTTTGACTTGAAGCTTGTTGTATTACAACAACGTGATCCGTGATAAACACTGTTGTGAGTGCAAAAGCAGTACATAGGGGTGGTGAGAGGTAAGGAAGCATCCTTCACTATACTAAGGGTTACAAGGACTACGGAAACCTCTGGCAACAGGATAATTTAGTTTTCACTTCAGAGAGCTCAATAAAAGTCAAAGTATTCATAAATAAGGCAGATGGAGAGCAGATCCTGGTTGCATAGTACAATTGGCATGTGGTTGTTGTCTGGACTAGTGGCAGTCAGGGTAGTTAAGAAAGTACTTGTGGATAGACTTGAAATATTCCTGTGGCATGATTTGTCAGGCATGAAAGTTACAGCCTCACTTATAATCATGGAAAGGACATTTGAGGCTAAAGAGGTTGAACAGTTGAAAGTCCATTACCAGAAGTCACGGTAATCCCCCAAACAAAATGTTCAGGTCACTAACATTCTATTTAAGAATGGGGATACTTCAGCAGAAGTGCTTGGCAAGTCTTCATGAATTCAGGCTTGGGAAACAGATCCAGAGTAAATTAAGCTGGCACAGACAATTCACACTAAAGCTGAAGGAGTTCCAGGATGTTACTTATTAAAAATAGAATTCTGAAGAGGAATTGGAGGTATCTTGATAAACAAGTATTTCAGATTATCAAGATTTCAGAAATAGAGAATACAGTTCTGTAAAACATGTCATGCATGTCAGTTGGTTGGAAAATCTCAACAGGAAACACTTGATGCAAATAACAGTTCTTGAAGAGACATTTTGTTGGTTGTTTTCAGATTATGTAACCTATTACCAAAGGTGAAAGCAGACATGAGCAGATCCTTATGAATGTGGATATTAAATTTATTTTAAGGGCAATTACAGCCAGGGTGTGGTTGGAAAACTTAGTTTTATTTTACTGCCAAGGAATCCAATTGAGATGTAATCTGATCAGTGGTCTAACATCAGAAGTTTCAGCATAAGATAACTGAAGTCAATTGTAAATCATTCACAAACACAGGGAACTTTGGAGAGGTATCCATCAGATTTTCAAAATCATTATTAAGTCATGAATATCCACAGGATTGAGACAAAGGATGAGACTTCTTACTATTTACTCCCAGATATTCCTCCATGGATTTACTGGCTTTAGCCCTCTGAATTAGTTAATTGCCATTAATTTGGGGGTCCACTAAAATTGATGAGGGATAAACTCCTTAGCCAAAAAGGCAAACTCTTAATGTTGAATTACATGTCTGTGCTTCTAGAAAGACTCACAGGACCATGTCAGATAGTGCAACAGCATTTGGAATTTTTGCCATTAAAAGAATGAGAAAATAAGTATTAGGTAATTAGAAGCTTTGTGTGGGAAACAAAACATTGGTATTGTTGTCTTTATAAGGCAAACATCTGAAAATGACATCTAGTGATTCATACAAAACAGTTAAGAGGTTCAGCAAAGTGATAATTACTCCTGAATGCAGGACGAAGAATCAATTATGACATGGAACAATGGCTGGGGATGTGAATTCAGTGGTTGTTGGAAGAGAAGCCCTGTAATGTCACACTAAATGTAAAGCTTACATATTCTATCACCTGCTCAGCATATGCTTCCTCCAGATTTATTTTTTAAAAATTTCATTATGGCTGACAATTATTGCCCATCCCTGGTTGTCCTTAAGGTGGGGGTGAGCTGCCCTCTTGAACTGCTGTAATCCCAGATATTCCTACATGGATTTACTGCCTTAAGTTGATCCACAATATCCTGAGGGAGGGAATTCCAGGATTTTCATCCAGCGACAGTGACATATTTCCAAGTCAGGATGGTGAATAACTTGGGAGAAAAACTTGAAGGTGGTGGTGTTCCCATTTATCTGCTGCTCTTGTCCTTCTAGATGGAAGTGATCATGGGTTTGGAAGGTACTGTCCAAGAATCTTTCTGCAGAGCATCTTGTAGATAATACACGCTGCTACTACTGAGAATCGGTTGTGGGTGGAAGGAGTGGATGTTTGCCAGGAGTGGTGCCTGTCAAGCTTTGTTATGGATGGTGTCAAGCTTCTTGAGTGTTACTGGAGCTGCACCAATCCAAGCAAGTAGGGAGTATTCCATCATTCTCCAGACTTGTGCCTTGTTGATGATGGACAGGCTTTGGGAGAGTCAGGATACTCGCCACAGTATTCCTAGCCTCTGACATGCTCTTGTAGCCACAATGTTCATGTGAGTCAGTCCAGTTGAGTTTCTGATCAACGGTAATCCCCAGGACATTGATAGTGGGGAATAGAGTGATGGTGACTCTGTCGAATGTCAGGGAGCTGTGGTTAGATTGCCTCTTTTTGGAGATGATCATTGCCTGGCATTTGTTTGGCTCAAATGTTATCTGCCACTTGTCAGCCCCATTTGTTTCGCTTCTCATTTCTAATCTATGTATGTGTGTTGCATTATTTCCCCTCACGTTTAGTATCTAATAAACTCACTTCTTTCGTTAACTCAAAAAAATTCTGGTTAAATTGGCTCCTTGAAAAGGAAATTCATTGGTCATGAAGAAAGATGTACTAATGAGAAAATATCCTATTAAAATTAACCTTATTGCAACCAATCAAGGGAATAGTGAGTAAAGCAAGGAAGCCTGGTTCTTCCGTCCCCACCTGGGAGTATGGCAATTTGGGATATCACTTCTGGAAAAGTTGGGAATTGGGGCCACTCATCTGTGGATTGATTGTAACATTGCGGCATACTAAATCAGTATGTGAACCAGCCTGTGACAAGCTGTAGAGAATCAGGTGGATATCCTAACCAGATAACATTTTCCTGCTATTCCCACTCACCATTACGCAAAGCCTCCGCTGCGTCCATTACAAGGCCCCCTGAAACTATGAAGATTTATGTCATGTGACATAATACTTACAATAGCCATGATCTTCAGAATATTCAAAGGAATCTGCATGGGGTCCATTCAATTTTTGTAGCTCGTTTAATTTTTATTAATCCAGTTAACCTTTGGCATAAATCATGGCACATTTATTTTGCAATTGCAAAGAAATCCAGTTTGGCTGTCAATTATTTAAATCCGATCCCATAGAGCCATAAAGGTGGGGAAGAGAAAGCAGCCAGACATGCAGTGACAAGGAAATGCTTAATCATAAAACAATGCCTTCAGATTTTCTCATGCAGTGGTTTAGATGTTGAGTAAACAGGTGAGTGATTTAGAACATAGAACATAGAACAGTACAGCACAGAACAGGCCCTTCAGCCCACAATGTTGTGCCGACCATTGATCCTCATGTATGCACCCTCAAATTTCTGTGACCATATACATGTCCAGCAGTCTCTTAAATGACCCCAATGACCTTGCTTCCACAACTGCTGCTGGCAACGCATTCCATGCTCTCACAACTCTCTGCGTAAAGAACCTGCCTCTGACATCCCCTCTATACTTTCCACCAACCAGCTTAAAACTATGACCCCTCGTGCTAGCCATTTCTGCCCTGGGAAATAGTCTCTGGCTATCAACTCTATCTATGCCTCTCATTATCTTGTATACCTCAATTAGGTCCCCTCTCCTCCTCCTTTTCTCCAATGAAAAGAGACCGAGCTCAGTCAACCTCTCTTCATAAGATAAGCCCTCCAGTCCAGGCAGCATCCTGGTAAACCTCCTCTGAACCCTCTCCAAAGCATCCACATCTTTCCTATAATAGGGCGCCCAGAACTGGACGCAGTATTCCAAGTGCGGTCTAACCAAAGTTTTATAGAGCTGCAACAAGATCTCACGACTCTTAAACTCAATCCCCCTGTTAATGAAAGCCAAAACACCATATGCTTTCTTAACAACCCTGTCCACTTGGGTGGCCATTTTATGGGATCTATGTATCTGCACACCAAGATCCCTCTGTTCCTCCACGCTGCCAAGAATCCTATCCTTAATCCTGTACTCAGCTTTCAAATTCGACCTTCCAAAATGCATCACCTCGCATTTATCCAGGTTGAACTCCCTCTGCCACCTCTCAGCCCATCTCTGCATCCTGTCAATGTCCCGCTGCAGCCTACAACAGCCCTCTACACTGTCAACGACACCTCCGACCTTTGTGTCGTCTGCAAACTTGCTGACCCATCCTTCAATTCCCTCGTCCAAGTCATTAATAAAAATTACAAACGGTAGAGGCCCAAGGACAGAGCCCTGTGGAACTCCACTCACCACTGACTTCCAGGCAGAATATTTTCCTTCTACTACCACTCGCTGTCTTCTGTTGGCCAGCCAATTCTGTATCCAAGCAGCTAAGTTCCCCTGTATCCCATTCCTCCTGACCTTCTGAATGAGCCTACCATGGGGAACCTTATCAAATGCCTTACTGAAGTCCATATACACCACATCCACAGCTCGACCCTCATCAACCTTTCTAGTCACATCCTCAAAAAACTCGATAAGGTTTGTAAGGCATGACCCCTCACAAAGCCGTGTTGACTGTATTTGATCAAGCCATGCTCTTCCAGATGGTCATAAATCTTATCCCTCAGAATCCTTTCTAACACCTTGCAGACGACAGACGTGAGACTTACCGGTCGATAATTGCCGGGGATTTCCCTATTTCCTTTCTTGAAGAGAGGAATTACATTTGCCTCTCTCCAGTCCTCAGGTACGACTCCAGTGGAGAGCGAGGATGCAAAGATCTTCGCAAGTGGCGAAGCAATTGCATTTCTCGCTTCCCAAAGCAGCCGAGGACAAATCTGATCCGGGCCTGGCGACTTGTCAATCTTAGTGTTTGACAAAATTTTCAGCACATCAGCTTCGTCTATCTCTATCCATTCCAGCATGCACACCTGCTCTTCAAAGGTTTCATTCACTACAAAGTTGGTTTCTTTCGTAAAGACAGAAGCAAAAAACTCATTTAGGGCTTCCCCTACCTCCTCAGGCTCCACACACAAGTTCCCTATGCTATCCCTGATCGGCCCTACTCTTTCTTTGACCATTCTCTTATTCCTCACGTAAGTGTAAAATGCCTTTGTGTTTTCCCGGATTCCTTCTGCCAAGCCTTTCTCGTGCCCCCTCCTGGCTCTCCTCAGACCATTTTTGAGCTCCTTCCTTGCCTGCATGTAATCCTCTCTAGCTGAACTTGACCCTAGCTTCCTCCACCTTATGTAAGCTACCTTCTTCCTTTTCACTAGAAGCTCCACCGCTCTCGTCATCCAAGGTTCCTTAATCTTACCCCTTCTTGCCTGTCTCAGAGGGACATATTTACTCATCACTCCCAACAACTGTTCCTTAAACCGTCTCCACATGTCTATAGTTCCCTTACCATGGAACAACTGCTGCCAGTCCATGCTTCCTAACTCATGTCTAATCGCATCATAGTTTCCTCTTCCCCAATTAAATATCCTCCCATTCTGCCTAATCCTCTCCTTCTCCATAGCTATGTAGAATGTGAGGCAGTTATGGTCACTATCACCAAAATGCTCTCCCACCACAAGATCTGATACCTGCCCCGGCTCGTTTCCGAGCACCAAGTCTAGAATGGCCTCTCCCCTCGTCGGCCTGTCAACGTACTGCGTTAGGAAACCCTCCTGAACACACCTTACAAAAACAGATTTGAAGGATGATAGGTACTGAAGCAAATCAAACAACAGATATGAAGTCAGGCTGTAGAAAATATTTGGTACCTGGAGCTTGGCTGCAATGTAGAATTGCCAAGATTAGATTCTGTTTTAACTATTCGATGCTCTTATTCCCAGCACAACTTTACAGCTCCATATTTCTGAGCACCATCAAGTTCCCTTCCTGCTTCCCATAACTTTCTTTAATTACGAGAAAAGATGCAAGCACTTATCTTTCTGTTTGTCCAACATCTACAAATCTCAATTCTACAATTAAATCTATCTCATCTTGTCACCATTCAGACTATCAATGTGCATATGTAGTTCATAATGCATATGTTTTAGGAATATAACTTTTAGTTTTGGGAAGCAGTGTTTTAACTTCAGAAAATAAGACATCTCCCTGAGAAAGTAAACACACTGAAGTAAATGCAGTTCAAATAAGCTTGGAGATAATTGCAATTAACAATTAACTAAGACTTAGCTTAGCAAGCCAGAGCTGGCAGTGGGAAAAGAAATCTTAAACAATGGGTGACCAATTTCTGGAACACTTGTTAGAAGCCATTATGTATATCACTATCTCCACAAAAGAAGCTAAAAGCTGGAGATTTTAGGAAAGAGACTGTAAATGTTGTAATTGGCTGTGAAATATTCATATGCGTTACAGGATCTAAGGGTCTGGAGGGAAGATATTTAGTTTCATTTAATCTCTGAGATCAGTTTGGGATATCTGATTGGCATGGATGAATTGGACTGCAAGGTCTGTTTCAATACTGAATAAATCAATGACTCTACAACTATGATTCTGATGCAATAATCTAAGGTAAAATAGATGATGACAGGGAAATCTCAAGTGTATGAATGAAAAGACCAAATGGTGCAGAAGGAACATGGTAACAGATAATTCCTGGAAATATAGCACTACTGTGAATGTGTGACTATGTACAGAGTTATTAAATGACAAAATTACATTAATACCTTCAGCTGAGGAATCGTAAGTACTGCCATCATTGTCCACAATGTTATTTCTTGCACAATATCTATTAGGACAGCAATAGCTCTGGCTGGAGCTACTCACCCATCAGTTAGATTTAGCACAATATATAAAACTATCTAGAAAACCATTACTTGCTCCTCAATTTAAATACCTTAAGGTAGAGATATCACTCTTTATGTTAGTAAAATCAACACATCCCTGAAGGATTAGACCTAAGCTGGGAAAAGGATTGGGGCATTTTAAACATTAAATGAGTTGAACCAAAACCATTTACATTATTCAATCCCACAATTAATAATACTGGAATAACACTTGATTCACTGAATCATGCTTCTCCCACTAAAATAGTCCTCCCACCCCCACCCCTTCACCACCTCCATGAGCACTTTTAACTGGTTATTACGGTCAGGGAGGTTCTTCATTAGATGACCAAACATTACTACACATATTTTAAACCTTTTGTCACGTTAAAAACAAGTCAGCGTACTAAGAAAGGGAGGGTTCTACATCATTGGAAATGGCAAATGTTGCATTTTTCCTTCAAGTAGTCTCCAGTGATTTAAAATCAAATAACTCACAGCTGGACACTGATGCTAAAATTGCATATTTTTGTGACATATATCTTCAGATGTATTAATAAAAGTAAATCAGTCTTAATTACATTCATGAGGGTACTTTAATGAAAGGGAGACAGACAATTCTATTGTGTTGTCTGACTGCACTGGTTCACAGCAGGTGTTAGGCAGATTTTCACAGTTTCCCACCAAGGTGCTCAAATGAGAGTGAAAAGCCTAGTCTGTGTAGAGTACGGTCACCCAGCTCTAATTAATAGCCAGAGGGTGGACATCCAGTGAAGGAAGCTGGACAGGTTGTTGAAGCTATAAGCCAAATAGAAGGACTGTCTAGCTTGGACACAGTAGAAGAATGATTTTTTTCTCAGGTAAGACAGAGATTGCATGCCTTAAGATGGAGATATTACTCCATGCAACATTTAAAAATTTGAAACAGAAATCTCGGACTATCAAATGTAGAGTAGAAACCTCTGCAAATGGCTGCCTATTGCTGTAGTTGAAGCTAAGTACCAGGAACAGCCTCAAAGTCTGCTTAGAATACTGGGTTCCCAGTCCACCACCAGAAGATCACTATGCACTCAGCTGCTGAGATATTTATCAGTGCTTCCTGGGGCCAAGAGGCTATCTGGGAAATTCCAGTCAGGTTTATAACATAGGCCCTAATAGGTGATGAGTAGCTGAATTGGCTATCCACAGTTTGCACTTGGATCGAATTTTTCTGGAGTGGGATAAAAACTTAAGAAGATAAGAAATGGGACTCGGAGTTGGTCAAGCCAGCCTTGCCATTCTACAAGATCATGGCTGATCTGCCCCTGGCCTCAATTCCTCTTTTGTGCCAGCTTCTGTTAGCCGTCAACTCCTCCATCATCCAAAAAATCTATGTACCTCCGCTTTAAGTGCTTTCAGTGATCTACCCACCACAACTCTCTGAGGTAGAAAATTCCATACAATCGCTGCCCTCGAAGAGAAGAAATTCCCTTGCATCTCAGTTTTGAACAAGAGTCCCTTTATTCTGCAACTATATCCACCCTCATGGAATCATATTCTCAAAATCTACCCTGTCAGATCCCCACATAATGTTAAACGCTTCAATAAAATCACCCCATGTTCTTCTAAATTCAAACAAATATAGGTCTAAGATGTGTACATCAAGTAGATGGTACAAACAAAGATTTCTGTTCCACTTGCTAAACGTAAGGTACATTATTGTACGTATTCTGTCAGAGGGACAACTTAAATGAAGGAATGATGGAGTTATGTTGAAAACTTCCATGCAATTGTTTTCTACTACTTAAGGATAACTATTTGAGATATTAAACATAGTAAGAGTAAATAGGAAATGTCGAACAAGAAGAAATATGTTAGAATTCACGTGAAACATTGATTCAACAAATGCATGCAGAGCATCTTCACATATGGAAATGCAGAACGTCACAATCTCAGAAGGTTTAGATGTTTAAAGCAGAAATATATTTTTTAGAGAAAATATTTGCGTGTCCTGATTATGTTTTGTCCTAAATCATGTAATACTAATATTTACATTTTCCAAATCAAACTTCAAAACTGTTCAATTAAAAGCATTCCCAAAATACAACAAAAAAGAATCTACAATGGCTGCTGAAAAATGACTATTGGTATTTAACTTACCCTCCATTAAATCTCAAATTGAACATGGTTCAGCAATCCCACAAAAATAAAAACATGCGTGTGTGATGGTGCAAATAAATTCTAAATAGTGGTTATTTTAAATTGTTATGTCACTTCTGAAATTTACACAGTAAGAAAAAACAAAGTAACTCAAAGTGATTAAAAAAAACAGATTTATTTCCTTCATTTCAAAATTTAATTCTGGGTCAATTTCCATCATGAAAAATGGGCAAGACAAGGGCAATGACTATCTGGAGAAGGTGTTAGAAGATCTATCCTAGTTTTTGGTTATTGTTCATTTGTCTATCAGATGAATAGCTTCCTAGAGGTGATTAGGAGAAGCAAAAGTGGATACTGCAGCAGATTTTAAGCAACTTTATTTTAAGATTCATTCACAGGATGAGGGTGTCACTGGCCAGACGAGCATTTATTGCCCATCCCTAAATGCCCAGAGATGAGTTAAGAGTCAACCACATTGCTGTGTGTCTGAAATCAAATACAGGCCAAAAGGATGGTAGTTTCCTTCCCAAAAGGAGATGAGTGAAGCAGATGGGTTTTTCCTGTCAATTGATTTGTGGTCATTATTAGAGGCTCTTAATTTGAAATACTTAATTAATTCAAATTGCACCATCTGCTGTGGCAGGATTCAAACCCTAGTTGTCAGTTTCTGCATTAATATTCCAGTAACAATACTATTAGGTGAAGCCTCCACTTCTAGCAGTTTAAAGAAGGTTGTTTTAACCTCTTCAGCAAAAAGATGGAAGTAACATCATGGATTTGCAGAAAATTATTTGAATCAAACACAACCTTGGGATTCTTAAATATATCATCTGACTGCGGCTCTAGTAAGTTCACAACGGACAGGCTGTCCTATTTACCCATTGATCAGTTTATACTGAGTTTCACAAAAGAGGGTAAACCCACAAATAAAATCATAAACTAAATATGCAGAGCTGTGTCTTTATCTTTATGCAGTCACCTTTAATTCCTGCATTCAGTGTATGGAAATGGTGTGAGAGCTGGAGGGTGAAAAAAAGGAAACTCATACAGTATATGATGACACTGAGAGTGGGAGCAGGCAGCCCGAGGCAGCAGTGAAACCTTGTGAGGAAGAGATAATGGGAACTGCAGATGCTGGAGAGTCCGAGATAACAAAGCGTGGGGCTAGATGAACACAGCAGGCCAAGCAGCAACTCAGGAGCACAAAAGCTGACGTTTCGGGCCTAGACCCTTCATCAGGAAAGGGAGAGGTGGAGAGGGTTCTGAAATAAATAGGGAGAGAGGGGGAGGCGGACCGAAGATGGATAGAGGAGAAGATCGGTGGAGAGGAGAGTATAGGTGGCGAGGTAGGGAGGGGATAGGTCAGTCCAAGGAGGACGGACAGGTCAGGGGGGCAGGATGAGGTTACTAGGTAAGAAATGGAGGTGCGGCTTGAAGTGGGAGGAGGGGGTAGGTGAGAGGAAGAGCAGGTTAGGGAGGCAGGGACAAGCTGGGCTGGTTTTCGGATGCAGTGGGGGAGGGGAGATTTTGAAATTTGTGAAATCCACATTGATACCATTGGGCTGCAGGGTTCCCAAGTGGAATATGAGTTGCTGTAGGAATTGTGAGCCCAGGACTGTGATGTTGATCTGTTAACTGTTTTTCCTTTTTTTTCCTATGCTTTATAAGAAGGACTGTAATGTTTAACATCCTGGCTTGCTTTCTTTGTTCTTCCACTGTATACTAAGATTGAGTGAGTGAGTACATGTGAAAATAAAAGCTACTTTTAATTCTAATGATTGTAGCTTCCAGAATAATGGTGCATACTTATGTGATCAGCTACTGGGAAATGCCTAATTGTTCATTAAGAGTCAAAAAACAGTCGATCCCATTGGGTTTTATGGGGCAGCAAATGGCATTAAGCTCTTAGAGGAAGCCTGCAATCTGTGCAAACCCTGCAGCCCTATTTTATTCTTTCCAGATATTTCCCCCTGGCAAACATAGAAGCAGTCTTGGCTTATGCAAACATGAACTGCATAGTGGCCAATGTAACTTAGATATTGCCTAGAAACTTGGAATAAAAGGCACAAAGTGAATTTGAAATTGATGGTTTTAGCAGGTAGTTGTAGATTTCGCTGCAGAATGTGACAAATCTCTATCTGAAAAAAGGGGCCGTTACAAAATACTTTGCTAAAGAATTGCAGGTTTGTTGTCCTGAGCCCATAACATTTTATTGATGTGATTCTGTCTTCTACTTATTACTTTACCTGATGCAGAACTGCTCACATCGTCCCTCATAACTTAACAAACTGGACCTGAATATCATGGTATTAAAGATTCCAACAGAAATTTATTATTGCTAACAGCAATCTGCAAATATTACATTCACAGACAATTACATGTGTTTGGGCCAACATTAAATTTATTACAACAGAACAGCATACTTTCAACAGCATGTGATGCTTCAAGTGATCCCAGGCTAAGATGTTTTAATCAACCCATTCAGATATATTTTGGCACATCTTCTAGTCATGTAGGCATTGAACTAGGATCTTCTGAACAATAAGGATTCCATCTCTCGAGATATTTACACTCATAGGTCATATGCCATAATACAGGTCTGATATCTTGAGCAGGTCTGTTAAAGATACACTGACATGATGACTGTGAGACATAATGTATGAAATTGTAAGGATTTTTTGAGAACTCTTCCAACAATTTTCTGTTGTTTCATTGGGAGTTTTGTTTCTTCCTCTTCTTATCAGACTGGAATTCTCTGACAAGAAAATCCAGCACAACTGTAATGTCAAATGCCCTTTAATGGTTCAATGCAAATCAAAAGGGAATTAAAATGATCAGAACAAGAGGTCACACCCCAGAAAAAAAACAAATAAGGGGATATTAGGAGAGATGGCAAAATACCTCACATGTTTATACTAAGGAGGATCTCAATGGAAAATAAACAACATTTTCAAATGAGCAAATGTCAATGCTGGTGAAAAATACAGCAATGGATGCACAGCTGATAGGGTAGTGGCAAAGAAAGCTCTACAGACCTGCCATATGCTGAACAACTCACTGAAGGAGGAGGCTCCACAAACATTCACATTTTCACTAATGGGGGACCCAAGCACATCATCGAAAAAAATAAAGTTGAATCGTTTGCAACTATCTTCAGCCAGAAGTGGTGAGTAAATGACCCATTTTGGCCTCCTCCAGAAGCTCCTAGCAATGCTCATGCCATTCTTCAGCCAATTCAATTCACTTCACGTGATGTCAAGAAATGACTGGAGGCACTAGATATTGCAAAGGTTTTGGCACTTACAATATTCTAACAATAATGTAAGTGTCAGGTGATGATAATCTTCAATAAGAAGATTGGGTGGCATGGTGAGTCAGTGGTTAGCACCGTTGCCTCATAGCGCCAGGGACCCGGGTTTGATTCTACCACCAGGTGACTGTCTGTGTGGAGTTTGCACATTCTCCATATGTCTGTGTGGGTTTCCTCTGGGTGCTCTGGTTTCCTCCCACAGTCCAAAGATGTGCAGGCTAGTGGAATGGCCATGCTAAATTGTCTGTAGTGTTCAGGGGTGTGGAGCTTAAGTGGGTTATAGGGGGAATGGGGCTGTTGAGCCAAAGGGAAGGTTTCCACACTCTAGGGATTCTATGAAGAGATAATTTTAGCAATGTCCCTCAACAATCAGTGGCTTTACTGATTCCTGCACGAACAACATGCAGGGGATTACCATATCCATGAACATTCACTTGCTGCACCACTGGCATTCAGCTTCAACAATCTTAGATACATAGGGATACCATCACCTACAAGTTCTCCTCTAAGCCATTCACCATCCTATTTTGGGAATATAATCACCATTCCTTGAATGCTGCTAGTTCAAAATCCTGGAATTCCCTCCCTAATAGCATGGTCTGTTTACAGCCCACAGACTACAGTGATTCAAAAAGGTAGCTCATAACCAGCTTCTTAAGAGCACCCAACCAGTGACACCCACATCCCTTAAATGAACCAGAAAGTATATGTAGTTAAGCTTAGGGATAACAATGAACCTTGACTGAGGATTTCAGCAGATGAAAAGATAGCGGTATAATCAGAGAGATGGCAAAACACATGTTAATATTAAAGGAGGATCTTAATGGAAAAGTGAGGTGAATAGGTTCAGCGAGGGAAGTAGATCAGCTCAGCAGAGGAGGAATCTGAAGAGGGAGTGATGGAACGAATATTCTCAGAAACACCCCAAATGGTCCAATATGACACCACAGTTTACAGCCTGTTTAGCTTCACACAGTTTCCTCGGAGAGAGATGATTTCATTTCGGAAATGGTATGTTGTGGGCAGTAAGGGCTTTAGTCAACAGTCAAAATGTAAGGTTTTTTGAAAGTGTGGGCATAGCATTTTCAATAGGACTTATCCCTCACCATCTTCCCTAATTGCCATCGCTACTGGTTCAGGAGCCATCAGATAGTTATGTGCTGTTTGCTGGCAGGATTCTCAGCCTATCAGATGTCTTGTCATTGAAGTCACCCTTTTTCTGAAGCAGCTAGCTAATAAGAGACCAATAACCACTGGGAGCTGGACCACGTGGGAAGGATCAGCTCGTGTTGTCAAGAAGCCTCATGCAAGCAAAAAACTAAATGTTTCTTATGAAGAATTTGGTGGTGGGGGGAATGTGTGAGTTGCAAACTGGAAGAAGAGGTAGTTAAAGGGTTTGGAGACAAAGGAGGGAGGTGACTTTCGGCAGCCTCATTCATGGCCCAAATTGTCGCCAGTTCAGGCATTCTCCCAACACTATGACAGATCATCCTAGTTTCTCTGTCAGGAAAATAAAAACATTTTTCTCACCTGCCAGGAAGGCAGTCCAGTGACCGGCTGAGACCGTTAACTGGTCATTAATTGACAACAGAAGGACCTTAATTCTTGGTGGTTTGGAAAGCATCCAGGGCCCTTTCCACCAAAAACTTGATTGCTGAGGCAGCAGGGAGTGGGTGGGTCTCTTTCTGGTCCTAACCCACTCAATTATTTGCACTTTCCCTCTCTGCCTCAAAACGTAAATGAAGAGCATGTGTTGCTGAAAGCTCAGGGCAACGTTAAATAAGGTGCTAAAGTTGCTGGTAATTTGGTTTCAGTCTGTCAGCAAGTTAAGTTACATGCAACTGCAGAAAAAATATCTTGAAAATTTCTATAAAAGCGCTATCATAGAAAGTGAAGGATCCCTTCAAATAGTGTTTGAAATGGTTGGTTCAAACCTTATATCACTCCTGGTTGCCAGGCAGGAACACTATGTGGTGAGAGACAACCGGTAATATTGGAAAATGGTACTTATGTCACTTAAGCATATTTTGTTCATATTTGTGGTTTTCGGTGTTTTAGACTGAAGTTCTACAAGCCAGTAACTATTTCTCTGGAAAGATGGAAAACTAAATCAGCTATAAATACACTTCTGCATTTATTTTTGCCAGCTACTTTCTAATGCAAAATAGTGGGTGAAGCCTTTATAGAGGCCTGACAAATATGGCTTCAGTGAGAATTGTGGAAGGCAAGAAGTCTATGAAGGCCTAACTTGATGTCAGGAGCAACTCACTGCCCCTTTTATGCATTTGCCAAGCAGTGAGGTAAGTTTCAAGCTAAGTGGCAGTAAGTTGTCGATTAAGGAGAATTATAGCTTGTTAAACACTTTATTCATGCCACAATTCAGCTCATTAATATTCAGTTTTTCATATTACCAGAAGCTCTAACCAAGCTAGATATTGAGAATGCTTGACATAGAAGTCAAAGCGGTGCTTGGAAACTTCAGCTCATCTCTTGCTTCAACAGACATCAATGTTGGATATTGAGCAACATCTCAGGATATGCTCCATGGGCACTGGCTGCACATACACAATGCCTGTAGAAATTGTCAACCAATATGTGCCTCTAAGAACCCTCAAGACACATCTCTGATCCACTTAGAGGATGCTTCTACACTTGAATGCTGTACCACAGGCTGCACTGGAAACTATTTTTATAACAATGCGGCAAAGACAATGTGCACTCAGGGACGTGCACCTAGCTCCATGGACTGAACCAGGCTGTATCTCCAGCCTGTCTGTTGTGGCACTCACTCACTCTGAGTATGCCTGTCTTGAATTATCTTGTTTTGTGCTTAGTGCCCTCAGCTGATATTCCAGGCTCACACTACCTCTGTCTTGCCTTGCTGTTTAACGCAGACACAAAAGCAGGAAGCTTGGCATGGTAGTCTGCAAGCCTCAATCAAGTCATGCAGGAGAGCTTTCTCTCAGGGGGGTCCTAGCACAGTGATCAAAGGACATCTCCAATACCAGTCCCAGGGACAGCCACTTGGGCAGTCAGAGTCAGGATACTCTCCACCTAAGGTGAGAGGACATGAATACCGGGCAACCCACGTCCAGCCTTGATTCTTTCAGTCCTATTGTGAGCTGTTTTCCTCTTGGAATGAGGGGCAGGTATTCCCTGCAATGGAGGTGGATGACACAGCTGTTGAGGAGGTGTCCTGAGTAAGTGAGTGAGTAATGGAGAGGGCATGCAGGTCACTGCTGTTGGGGAATCAGTGAGTGACAGGGTGTGAGGAAGATGTTGCAGGCAATATTGACAGTGTTAGATCATGAGCCTTGATGGGAGGTGGATGTAGTAGCAGAGATAAATTGAGCGCGATGCATCAGACAGAAGAGTGTGGCACTGACACTGGCAGAGCAGAGAGGTCATTGACCTCCTTCCTACTTTGCTGTGCTTTCCTGCTGATGAGTGTGAATGCACTGACTCAGGTGGCAACTATGAACCAGGCTGGCATAGTCTGGTGGCATGGCCTCTGCTGGCCCTGGGGCAACTAGATATTGGCCCATATAGCACATAATTCAGTAGGACCTCCAGGTCCCCGCATGCAAAGTGGGGCACCAATTTCCCCTTGTCTTCCATTGTCTGGGGCAAACGTCTAGGCACCATATAAGGTGCAGCTCTACACTTTACAACACCTGTCTGGTTGTACTACAAGCTTTTAAAGATGGCACTCGCACCAGCGATGATGAATATAATTAGTAGATGATGAAGGTGGCAGGGTAGCTCAGGGGTTAGCACTGCAACCTCACAGTGCCAAGGACCTGGTTTCATTACCACCCTTGGGCGACTGTCTGTGTGGAGTTTCTCCCCGTGTCTGCGTGGGTTTCCTTTGGGTGCTCCGGTTTCCTCCTACAATCCAAAGATGTGCAGGCTAGGCGGTTTGGCCGTGCTAAATTGCCTGCAATGTTCAGGAATGTGTAAGTTATGTGGGTTACAGGGGGATGGGTCTGGGTGGGATACTCCAGGGATTGGTGTGGACTTGTTGGGCCAAAGGGCCTGTTTCCACACTGTAAGGATTGTATGATAGTAGTGATGAGTGCTGAGTTGTTCTGGGAATGGCACATTACATGATGGGCTGGAAAAAAATCAAAAAGCATACCATGGGGAGAGGGGAGATAGCTAATTGTTAGGTTTGGTAAGACGTAGCAAGAAAACATCCTCAGCCTTACATCGATAAACCTTCACAGAAAGTTCAATACAACCCAGACTTAGCCAAAAAAAGTAGATTCAACTCATAGTAAATGCACAGTAAGGTGGGAAACCAGACAAACTAAATCTTGTGTTGTCAAAATCAAACGAATTTAATTATCAGGCTTGCATCATCAAAATCACAGAGTTTATATGGTGACTCCATTTCTTTTGCTCAAATGGAACAGGAATCATAAATAAATATTTGCGCAGGTTTTAGGGGTTTTCTAAACCCTGCCTTTTGAGAAAGAAACTTGTACTGGAGGGAGACATGATTCAGATCTTGAAAAATTGAAAAGCATAGATGCAAGCCAGAGCTCAAGAGTCAGCTATGCCCAGCTGTAGTGATACAGTAGCGTAAGGGAAAAAAGACAGTGTGTTCCTCTAGTTCAAACATAATGCAGGGATAATAGTAAGTAACGACATTCCAAATAAAAGATTCTGTCATCAGTTTCCATTTTACAAATAATTTCTTCCAACACAGAAACATCACGGAGTTTCATTAGCCATCTAGAATGATATCTGTACAAGTTTACAAGAAAGATTGAATTACGAAAAAGGCTCCTATGCTCCCATAAAATCCAAGGGATAAAGTTGATCATTTGGCCCATCAAACCAGTTCTGCCATTCAATGAGATCATGATTGATCTGACAATCTTTGCTGTTCCCCATAACCCTTGGCTCCCTTACTGATTAAAAAAAAAACTATCTATATCAGCTTAGATAACAAAGTGTGGGGCTGGAAGAACACAGCAGGCCAAGCAGCATCTCAGGAGCACAAAAGCTGGCATTTCGGGCCGAGACCCTTCATCAGAGGGGGGGATGGGGAGAGGATTCTGAAATAAATAGGGAAAGAGGGGGAGGCAGACTGAAGATGGATAGAGGAGAAGATTGATGGAGATGAGAGTATGGGTGGGGAGGTAGGGAGGGGATAGGTCAGTCCGGGAAGGACGGATAGGTCAAGGGGGCGGGATGAGGTTAGTAGGTAGCAAATGGAGGTGCAGTTTGAAGTGGGAGGAGAGGATAGGTGAGAGGAAGAAGAGGTTGGGCAGGCGGGGATGAGCTGGGCTGGTTTTGGGATGCAGTAGGGGGAGAGGAGAGCAATGGGCTCACCTTTGTCCCCCTACAACCACACATCAACGAATACCAGTCACGGTTGGACATAGAGCAGTTTTTCCGCCGCCTTCGCCTCCACGCTTACTTCTTTAACCGGGAGCCTAACCCTCTCTCCACTGACCCCTTCTCCCACCTCCACTACATGTCCTCCTCCCGGACACCACCCCCAGGCCTCCTGTCCTCCCTACCCTCTTCATCTCCAACTGCCGTCGAGACATCAACCGCCTCAACCTCTCCACACCTCTCACCCACTCCAATATCTCCCCTGCAGAACGGTCAGCCCTCCGCTCCCTCCGCTCCAATCCCAACCTCACCATCAAACCCGCAGACAAGGGAGGCGCAGTAGTAGTATGGTGCACTGACCTTTACATTGCTGAGGCCAGATGCCAACTCTCCGAAACCGCCTCCTACCGCTCCCTTGATCATGGCCCCACCCCCGAGCACCAAACCATCATCTCCCAAACCATCCATGGCCTCATCACCTCAGGTGACCTCCCACCCACAGCCTCCAACCTCATTGTTCCCCAACCCCGCACCGCCCGCTTCTATCTCCTTCCCAAAATCCATAAACCCGCCTGCCCTGATCGACCTATTGTCTGCGCCTGCTCCTGCCCCACCGAACTCATCTCCATCCATCTGGACTCCATTTTCTCCCCCTTGGTCCAGGAACTCCGTACCTACATCTGTGACACCACCCACGCCCCCCACCTCCTCCAGAACTTCCAATTCCCCGATCCTCAACACCTCATTTTCACCATGGACGTCCAGGCCCTGTACACCTGCATTCCCCGTGCAGATGGCCTTCAGGTCCTCCGCTTTTTCCTGTGCCGCAGACCCGACTAGTTCCCCTCCACCGACACCCTCATCTGCCTCGCCGAACTCGTCCTCACCCTCAACAACTTCTCTTTCGATCCCTCCCACTTCCTACAGACTAAGGGGGTGGCCATGGGTACCTGCGTGGGCCCAACCTATGCCTGCCTCTTTGTAGGTTACGTGGGACAGTCCCTCTTCCGCACCTACACTGGCCCCAAACTCCACCTCTTCCTCCGAAACATTGATGACTGTATCAGCGCCGCCTCATGCTCAAAGAGGAGCTGGAACAGTTCATCCATTTCACCAACACCTTCCACCCCAACCTCAAGTTCACCTGGGCCATCTCCAACACACCCCTTCCCTTCCTGGATCTTTCTGTTCTCTATCTCAGGCAACCACCTACAAACTGATGTCCACTTCAAGCCCACCGACTCCCACAGCTACCTAGAATACACCTCCTTCCACCCACCTTCCCGCAAAAATTCCACTCTCTATTCCTAATTCGTCTGCCTCCGCTGCATCTGCTCCCAGGATGAGGCATTCCACTCCCGGACATTGCAGATGACCACGTTCTCCAAGGGCCACAACATCACCCCCGCATTGGTCGAGAATGCCCTCGACCGTGTCTCCCGCATTTCTCGCACCTCATCCCTCACACCCTGCCCTCGCAATAACTGCCAAAAGACAATCCCCCTAGTTCTCACATACCACCCCACCAACTTCCGGATACAACGCATCATTCTCCGACACTACCGCCATCTACAATCCGACCGCACCACTAAAGACATTTTTTCCACCCCACCCTTGTCCGCCTTCCCGAAAGACCACTCTGTCTGTGACTCCTTTGTCGGCTCCACCATCCCCTCCAACCCCACCACACCCGGCACATTCCCCTGCAACCGCAGGAAGTGCTACATCTGCCGCCACACTACCTCCCTCACCCCCATCCCAGGCTCCAAGATGACTTTCCACATCGAGCAGATGTTCACCTGCACATCCGCCAATGTGGTATACTGCATCTGCTGTACCCGGTGTGGCTTCCTCTACATTGGGGAAACCAAGCAGAGGTTTCGGGACCGCTTTGCAAACACCGACGCTCGGTTCGCAGTAAACAACTGCACCTCACAGTCGCAAACCACTTCAACTCCCCCTCCCATTCCTTAGATGACATGTCCATCATGGGCCTCCTGCAGTGCCATAATGATGTTACCTGTTGGTTGCAGGAACAGCAACTCATATTCCGCTTGGGAACCCTGCAGCCCAATGGTATCAATGTGGACTTCACCAGCTTCAAAATCTCCCCTCCCTCCACTGCATCCCAAAACCAACCCAGCTTATCCCCGCCTGCCTAACCTGTTCTTCCTCTCACATATCCCCTCCTCCCACCTCAAGTCGCACCTCCATTTACTACCTACTAACCTCGTGACACCCCTTGACCTGTCCGTCCTCCCCAGACTGACCTATCCCCTCCCTACCTCCCCACCCATACTCTCCTCTCCACCTATCTTCCCCTCTATCCATCTTCAGTCCGCCTCCCCCTCTCTCCCTATTTATTTCAGAATCCTCTCCCCATCCCCCTTTTCTGATGAAGCATCTAGGCCCGAAACGTCAGCTTTTGTGCTCCTTTGATGCTGCTTGGCCTGCTGTGTTCATCCAGCCCCACACTTTGTTATCTTGGATTCTCTAGCATCTGCAGTTCCCATTATCTCTATATCAACTTAGACCATTTTTAATGAGCCAGCTTTGATAGCTTTCTGTGGTAAAGAATTCAACAGATCCTGTACCTTTTGAGATAAGAAATTCCTCAACATCTGTGATAGCCAGAGACTTTTCCCCAGGGCAGGATTGACTGCCACAAGGGGTCATAGTTTTAAGGTGTTAGGAGGAAGGTATAGAGGAGACGTCAGAGGGAGGTTCTTCACCCAGAGAGTTGTGAGCGCATGGAATAGTTTGCCAGTGGTCGTTGTGGAAGCGGAGTCATTAGTGACATTTAAGTGACTGCTGGACATGCACATGGACAGCAGTGAAATGAGGGGAATGTAGGTTAGGTTATTTTATTTTTGGATTAGGATTATTCCACGGCACAACATTGTGGGCCGAAGGGCCAGTACTGTGCTGTACTTTTCTATGTTCTATGTTCTATGTTCTAACTGGGTCACCCCTCACTCTGAGTTCTTGCCCTTAGGTCCTGGACTCACTCACAAGGGGAAACAACCTCTCTGCATCTAAGCTGTCAAGAATCCTGCCCTTCATTCTTCTAAACTCCAATTGTTAGATGCCCAACCTATTCAACCTCTCATAAGAAATTCCCTCCATAGCCAGGAGCAACCCTGCTTCTAATGACACTACATCTTTCCTTTGAAAAGGGGATGAAAACTTCACAGTTCTAGGTGTGTTCTGATTAGCTTTGATTCAGCATGATTTCCATATTTTTTAGTGTATTTCCTTTGGAGTACAAACCAAACTCTATTTCCCTCCCTATGACCTGGTGTCTCACTTTTTAAAAAAAATTCTGAAAAAGGAGCACCAAATCTCTCCGTGCTGTAGCTTACTACAGTCTTTCTCCATTTAAGTAACATTCAGCTTCACTGTTCCTCCTGCAAAAACATTGATGATCTTGGCTACAGTCCATTCACTTTCTGCATCCAAATCATTGAATATATATTGTAAATAACTGTGGCCTCAGCACTGACTTCTGTGACTCTCCATTACATAGAGGATGGTACCATAGTGAAGTTAGGAATTGTTACATGTTTGTAAAGAAGCGAGTTGATTTGGTTTTAGTTTATTACTTTAAAAACCTTCATCAATTTTACAGAACTGTAAACAATGGGCACCACTCTCAAAATGTTTATTCATTCACAGATTGTGGGTGTCACTGTCAATATCAGCATTTATTGCACATTTTTATGGAACTCTAATTGCAATTAAAATTCAACAACATTTTTGTAGTAACATATAGGCCAGCCAGCCTGGGGAAGGACAGCAGACTGGTTTCCACAAGAAATGTAATTGGAGAATTGATGCTCAGTCATTTTGTGGTGACTATTACAGTTACTGGAATTGTAATCCAGACATATTTAACTGAATTTATATTCCCTATTTGCTCTGAGTGGGGGGCTATGAATGTATCTCTCAAGATCATTCGTGCTGGTTTCTATGTTATGTTTCAATAATCATTTCGCTGCAAACCTTCCTTGATTTAGTTCAATGTCATATACACTTTGAAGCATGTGGATATTCCTGAAACATCAGTTGCATCTTTGCAGCAACAACTGGTTTCTCCGAATATGTGCTAAGCAGCCGCACAGTCAAGGTGTTCTATAAGAATAAAATAATTGCATAAATAATTAACTGACAAATGAATTGTAATGTTTACCCGTATCCTGAGTCCTTTCATTTATTTTTGTCTGTAGGTTAATCTGCATAAATCGTTCTAGTTTTGTGTGTAGCTTGTAGAATGGCAGTGAATATATTTGATATCCCAAAACCCTCCTCGAAACAAACTGACTCAGTTAGGGTTAACTGTAAAATTTGAGCCCAATAACTCATTTATTATGAAATGAAAGGATAGAGATTTTAATTTGACAAAGATTACAATTGATTGCCAAAAGGCTTATGTAATTCACTGAACTTAGTTTTGAAACAAACTTGTTCATGGAATCTGGGTATCACTAGCAATTAAGGCCAGCATTTATTGCCCATGTTTAATTGCCATTGAAACTGCACTGGTATCCAACTAACCACTACATTCTGTGCAGTGTAGGTACTCATTATAATCAAGGAGGGAATTCCACGGTTTTGACCAAACATTTACAAATGTACATTAATACATTATGATGACAGGATGCTGTGCAATTTGAAGGAGAATTTGAGGATATTGGTGTCCCCATTCCCTATGCTACCCTTCTCAATTTAGGCTGTAAGTTTTAGTAAATGCTATGAGGAATTCTTGGTGAGTGCATCTTTTAGACAGTAAACATTGCAGCTGGTGTGCACTCATGATAGAGAGAAAGTGATGTTAAAGGTGTTGAATACTATTTCAAACACAGGTTATTTTGTCTTGGATGTTGTTAAGCATTGTGAATCCTGTTGGAGGTGCACTCATTCAGAGAAGTGGGGAGTATTTCATCATACTCCTGACTTCTGCCTTATAGACAATGAGCAGGCTTTGGTGAGTCAGAAACAGAGTTTGTTTCTGCAGAATACCCAGCCTCTGATTGTTCCTATTGTTATTAAAGTTATATGGCTAGTCAACTTAAATTTAAGGTCAATGGTAAACTTGAGGCTGTTGTTAGCAGAGAATTCAAAAATGGCAATGCTATTGAGATCAAGGGATGATTACTAAACTTTATATTGTCAGACATGGTCACTGTCTGGCACTTGTATGGTACAAATGTTATCCTGCAACTTACAATCCAAGCTTGAATGATGTTCAGATCTTAATGTATGCAGACACAGACTGCTTCAGTAGATAAGAATCATGAAGGACTGAAAACTTCATCGTCTCAGCCTGCTCCTGCCCCACCGAACTCATCTCCACCTATCTGGACTCCATTTTCTCCCCTTTGGTCCAGGGACTCCCCACCTATGTCCGTGACACCACCCACGCCCTCCACCTCCTCCAGGACTTCCAATTCCCTGGCCCCCAACACCTCATATTCACCATGGACGTCCAGTCCCTGTACACCTGCATTCCGCATGGAGATGGCCTCAAGGCCCTCCGCTTCTTCCTGTCCCGCAGGCCCGACCAGGCCCCCTCCACCGACACTCTCATCCGCCTAGCGGAACTCGTCCTCACACTCAACAACTTCTCTTTTGACTCCTCCCACTTCCTACAGACTAAGGGGGTGGCCATGGGCACCCGCATGGGCCCCAGCTATGCCTGCCTCTTTGTAGGTTACGTGGAACAGTCCATCTTCCGCACCTACACAGGCCCCAAACCCCACCTCTTCCTCCGGTACATTGATGACTGTATCGGCGCCGCCTCTTGCTCCCCAGAGGAGCTCGAACAGTTCATCCACTTCACCAACACCTTCCACCCCAACCTTCAGTTCACCTGGGCCATCTCCAGCACATCCCTCACCTTCCTGGACCTCTCAGTCTCCATCTCAGGCAACCAGCTTGTAACTGATGTCCATTTCAAGCCCACCGACTCCCACAGCTACCTAGAATACACCTCCTCCCACCCACCCTCCTGCAAAAATTCCATCCCCTATTCCCAATTCCTCCGCCTCCGCCGCATCTGCTCCCACGATAAGACATTCCACTCCCGCACATCCCAGATGTCCAAGTTCTTTAAGGACCGCAACTTCCCCCCCACGGTGATTGAGAACGCCCTTGACCGCGTCTCCCGCATTTCCCGCGACACATCCCTCACACCCCGCCCCCGCCACAACCGCCCCAAGAGGATCCCCCTCGTTCTCACACACCACCCTACCAACCTCCGGATACAACGCATTATCCTCCGACACTTCCGCCATTTACAATCCGACCCCACCACCCAAGACATTTTTCCATCCCCACCCCTGTCTGCTTTCCGGAGAGACCACTCTCTCCGTGACTCCCTTGTTCGCTCCACACTGCCCTCCAACCCCACCACACCCGGCACCTTCCCCTGCAACCGCAGGAAATGCTACACTTGTCCCCACACCTCATCCCTCACCCCCATCCCAGGCCCCAAGATGACATTCCACATTAAGCAGAGGTTCACCTGCACATCTGCCAATGTGGTATACTGTATCCACTGTACCCGGTGCGGCTTTCTCTACATTGGGGAAACCAAGCGGAGGCTTGGGGACCGCTTTGCAGAACACCTCCGCTCAGTTCGCAACAAACAACTGCACCTCCCAGTCGCAAACCATTTCCACTCCCCCTCCCATTCTCTTGATGACATGTCCATCATGGGCCTCCTGCACTGCCACAATGATGCCACCCGAAGGTTGCAGGAACAGCAACTCATATTCCGCCTGGGAACCCTGCAGCCATATGGTATCAATGTGGACTTCACCAGTTTCAAAATCTCCCCTTCCCCCACTGCATCCCTAAACCAGCCCAGTTCATCCCCTCCCCCCACTGCACCACACAACCAGCCCAGCTCTTCCCCCCCACCCACTGCATCCCAAAACCAGTCCAACCTGTCTCTGCCTCCCTAACCGGTTCTTCCTCTCACCTATCCCTTCCTCCCACCCCAAGCCGCACCCCCAGCTACCTACTAACCTCATCCCACCTCCTTGACCTGTCCGTCTTCCCTGGACTGACCTATCCCCTCCCTACCTCCCCACCTACACCCTCTCCACCCTTCTTCTTTACTCTCCATCTTCGGTCCGCCTCCCCCTCTCTCCCTATTTATTCCAGTTCCCTCCCCCCATCCCCCTCTCTGATGAAGGGTCTAGGCCCGAAACGTCAGCTTTTGTGCTCCTGAGATGCTGCTTGGCCTGCTGTGTTCATCCAGCCTCACATTTTATTATAATGATCTGAACATCCTTATTTCTAACCTTATGATATAGGAAAACTCATTGTTGAAGCAGTTGAAGATGGAGAGGCCCAGGACACTCCCCTAGAAATTTGTGCACATATGTCCTGCAGCTGTGATGATTCACATCCAACAACTACAATCACCTTTTGTTCTCACTGTGACTTTATGTGAGTAGGATTTCTTCCTGACTCCCAATGACTTCAATTTCATGACGGCACTTTGACGCTACTCTTGGTCAAATACAGACTTGATATTAAAGGCAGTCACTCTCAATGCATCTCTAGAATTCTTTAGATTCTTGGAGGTGGATTCTCTAGTCACATCAGCAGAATCTAAACTGAGCATAGGAACATAGAAACAGGAAAAAGCCAACCCCTTGAGCCTGTTCCACCATTCAATGAGATCACGGTCGATCTGTGGCCTAACTCCATATACCGACTTTGGCCCATATCGCTTAATACCTTTGCTTAACAGAAGTTTATCTATCTTACATGTAAAATTACCAACTGATCCTGCATCCACTGCCATTTGTAGAAGACAGTTCCAAACACATTTTGTGTGCAGATGTGCTTCCTAACATCTCTCCTGAATGATTTGGCCCTAATTCCCAGATTCTGCCCCCTAGTTCTGGAGTCTCCAACCAGTGTAGGCAGTTTACCTTTCTATATCCCTTTCTTTTCCTGTTAATATCTTGTGCACTTTGATCAGATCATCCCTCAACCTTCTAAATGCTAGAGAAAACAGGCCTAATTTGTATAATTCCTCCTCATAACTTAACCACTGAAGCCCAGGTATCATTCTCGTAAACCTACACTGTATTTCTGCCACGGCCAATACATCTATCCTGAGGGTAGTGCCCAGACCTGCTCTCCATACTTCAAATGGAGTCTCACCAGGCTTTTGCATACCTGCAACTTAACTTCTGCATCCTTGTACTCAGTCCTTTAGCTGTAAATGCCAGCATTCCATTAGTCTTCTGCACCTATTCATGACATTTTAAAGATCTATACAGCTGAAGTCTCAAGGCTCTTTGGACATCTACTGCATTTAAATTTATTTCAACGAGAAAGTACCCTGATTTAATTCTTTTTTTTGCTCATTAACTGTCATCTGATAACACTGTGAATGGCACATTTCATCATTTTGCAGATCGTCCAGAGCAGACTGATGGATTGGCAATTGATGGATTGGATTTGCCCTGTTTATTTGCGGGCACAGCAAACCTGGCTAACTTTCTGACGTTCTGAAAAGTAAAATTATTTTTTTGGAAACCATTAAAATCTTGTTTGCATTACATTGTAGAAATTAAATCAACTTAGTCTTACCATTGCTATGAAATTAGGAGACTTTTTAAACGCATCTTCTGTTTCATATACAAAAGGTAGACAATAAAGCAAAATAAATAAACATTGTTTATTGGCTATGGCAAAATCTTTAAACACCCAATCAAAGTGTTTAAAGTGAAGTGGCTCCTATATATATTAAGGTAAAAGTTCACACCATAAAATGGCTCTTTATCTAGCACTAAATCATTTCTGCACTTAGGGAAAGACATAAAAGACAGTTAGAGTAATAAACAGGACTAGAACAATGATATTGCAATGCATATCTTTCGAGCATTTGTGCAATTTTACAGGAGATTCACTCATAATTGATCAGATACGGCTCATGAGTAATAACGAAGCTTGGTGTAAAAAAATGTTTTTAATTTCCCCTTACTGACAAAAAAGCTTTTAAGAGAATGTAATAAATGAAGAATACAAGGAATGCTGCTTAATTTAAAGCTACTCAGAAACAATCATTTCCATGAAATTATCTTGATTATTTTCAATGATAGTAAATATTTCTTTAAAGTGATCACATAAAATATATAATTAAATTGTATCACTTAAAAACAGAAGTGTTTATGCAAGCAATTTATTCTAGAGCTATTGACAAGTTAATTCATCAAAAGCATTAATCTGTACACATTTTTGGGAGTTTTGGGAATTTTGCAATTCGCAGCCAAGCCACAGTTTCCATTAGGTAGACAGTGTGCAAACTCCACTGTTGCCCTGAAAAAATGAACTTTCATGACTTGAAACATTGAATCTGTTTATCTCTCCATGGATTCTGTCAGATCTTCTGAGTATTTCCAAAATTTGTATCCCAAACAGCCTGGTTCAACCTGAGACAACAGTTGGAGAGAGGAACAGAACTGGTAGAAGGAAACAGCTATCGAGATTGAGCCCAAAGTCAATGATTTACATCTCCCCAATATCAAACTGGAGGTAATTCATGCAGTGCAAGAACTGGATGTCAAACAAACAGCCCAAGAATAGATTTGGTTGATGGGACAAGAAAAATGGCAATGATGTAGAGCTGGAATTGTCATTGGAATTTCATGTCTCATATTCAGATGATATTGGCAAAGGGGGACTTGCAGATGCAAAATAGGAAAAGACAAAGAGTAGATTCTGGGGAAACTCAAGAAGTAACTATGCAAAAATGGGACTGGCAGCCACTGCAAGAAATTCTCTTGCTCTGGCCAAACAGTTGTTAGTGAAACAAAGCAAGGACACTCTCTCTCAAGTCAGTGGAAGAGAGGCACTCGGGACATATGATGTGGTCAATCTGTTAAACAGTTTGTGCAGGGTTTCATTGCAGCTCATATGCCAAGCCCATTAAATATAATTAATCATGTCAAGTTTTCACAACAAAAGTAAATTTAACTAAAGCAGAAGGACACAGTGAGGAAAAGAAGGCTACGTTTAGCTAAGTTCTGGAAAACTAGGCAATTTATTTCAGATTATTACGAATGATTTCTTTATCTCATCTTGTTTGCTTTGACCTATTTGTTTCCGATCTAAAATGAGCCAGTACTGAATCACAAATGTAGAAATTTTAGGCGAATTTCACTCTGAAAATCAAGTAAATAATGCCAGAATGATTTCTTCAAAATAAATTAATTTCCTGCAGAAAATTAAGCTTTCACAGTGTTGATTTCCATCGTGAAAAATGAAACCTGTAAGAGAGGAAATCTTAAAACATGGGCAATCATGAAAATGACAAAAACAGCAACAATCTCCCCAGGCTAAAGGTTAATGCGATTAATAGCTGAAAAACTGGTGCCTCACCCTCTTGAACAGCTTGAAATGGATTGTTGGAGTCAACAAATCTGACAGAGAATGTTATCTTTTCGTTTTGCAGTATTTCTTCATTCATGTTCATTTCAGCCACAGCTAATCGAAACATTTTGTCATCCTTTCTTGCAGATTCCTCAAAAATTGCACCTGAAGATAGAAAAAAGATATTGATATTAACCCATTTACTTCAGTGTATGTAGACAATGAATCAAAATTATTTGTAAATATATTCATTAAGTAGCTGAACATTATATTAATGCCATTGATTAGAAAATGTTGAGGATAAACTAACAATAATCTTTAAGTATGGTGGCTGACTTGTATCACTGCACAATAAGAAATTATTTGCACATAAGTTACATAGACTTTTCTGCTGTATTAAAGAATTCAAATAAAGCATCTCTGAAAAAAAGCCAATATTTTAACAAGACACAACACATTTTATGTACAATGCACTATATATCTCAATTAGAACAAGTGTACAAGAAATGTGCTGAAGTTTAAGGTTTCCTATGTTTTTGGCACTAGAATGCAAATTTAAATTTCCTTTTGTAATCAATAGTGAGGTAAGTTTGCTTCCAATAAGGTGTTTTTATCTGGTGTTGTAATGCTTACTTTATCTTGGTGAGGTAAGAAATTGTGCCCGGATATTGTGATATTAAAGAATCCAACAGATATCAATTACAGCTAACTATTATGTGCAAACATTACAATCGTGCACATATGTGTCTGAATTAACATCAGATTATTAGGTTACAATAGTGGAGGCTGTCATGTTTCAAGTGATCCCAAGTGAGGTGGAGTGTGAAACCATTATTCTTTCAGTCATACACCAGTGGTGATGTTGTTAGTTTGGCTCCTAAAGGCATGCTGTCAAACTAATTAAGATTGTGCAACATTCCCCTTTACCAAAGATAACATACCCGAACATAAACAGATACATATGGTTGTACGTAGGCATGTGTTGTCAATTTAATAATTACACAAATCGATGAAACAAAATGCAACATTGCATTTTGGAACTTTGAAATCTTGATCTTGTGGTCATACATCTGGCGAATTACACTTTTTTCTTGTTTGGCAACTTATTTATTTAGCTGTTAATTGTTGTGACTCACTATCACCACAAAACCATCATCAAAGTATGTTTCCTCACAGTTTATGTATTATTGAAATTGACGTCGTTTATATTAGGCTGAACTGGCTCTCATTCCTTCGAAATGTGCAACTGTAAAGTGGCGATTGACGGCTTTGTTTGATCTTGGCTGATTACACATTCTGGAAATCTTTACAGGCATTTAAATATTTAAACCTGAAGTTAAAACTCACACTTTTAATCCATTCTGCAATTTTGTTAGATTTTGTGAGATCAGCAAGCAAAATGACTGAGGAGGAGCTGGAGAATAAGACCAGTAAGGCTAAGAGGGAGAATGTACAGGGGGATGTAACTGGACACAGCAACACTGGTGGTCCAAGGTGTATTTGTTTTAATGTAAGGAGTATGACAGGTAAGGCAGACAAACTTAGAGCGTGGATTAACACATATAACTATGATGTTGTAGCTATTACACAGATTTAGTTGAGAGAGGGGCAAACCGGCAGTTAGACATTCAAGGATTTAGATGTTTCAGGTGAGACGGAGACGTAAGTAAAAGAGGTGGGGCAGTTGTGTAACTGATCAGGGAGAATATCACAGCTGTTGTGAAGGAGGACACCTCGAAGGTCTTATCCAGTAAGGCCATATAGGTTGAGGTCAGGAAGAGGAAAGGAACTTTGATGGGATTGTACTAAAGGCCTTCCGACAGCCAGTGGGTGATAGAGGAACATATATTTTGACAAATTATGGAAAAAATGTAAAAACAGCAGGGTTGTCGTGATGGGTGATTTGTGCCAGGAGTTTGGATGTGGGGTGGAGTTTGTAATGTGTATGCAAGATGGTGTTTTTGAAACAATATGTGAATAGTCCTACAATGGAGGGGCCACACTAGATCTGGTATTGGGAAATGAGCCCGGCCAGGTGACTAAAGTTTCAGTGGGAGCAGTGCCTATAATTCTGTAAGTTTTAAATTAATTATGGATAAGAAAAAGAATAGTCCTTGGGTGAATGTACTAAATTGGGGGAAGGCCAATTGGCACAATTTTAGGCAGTAAACTGGGGAATGTTGATAGGCGGCTGCTGTTTGAGGTTAAATCAACATCTGTCATGTGTAAATCATTTAAAGGCTGATTGGTTAGAGTCCAGAGCCAGTGCGTTCCTATGAAAATGAAAGACAAAAATAGGAAGATTCAAGCACTTTGGATGACAAGAAAATTTGAGAACTTAGTCAGAACGAAAGAGGGGGCATACATAAGGTTTAGGAAACTAAGTAAAGACAGAGTATTCGAAAAACACAAAAATAACAGAAAAGAACTCAAACAAGAATTTAAAATGCCTAAAAAGGGCCATGAAATGTCTTCAGTAAACAGGATTAAGAAAATACCAAGGCAGTTTAGACATTTATAAGGAGTAAAAGGATAGGCAGGGACAGGATAGGTCCACTTAAGGACAAAGGAGGGTAGTTACACGTGGAGCTGGAATAAGTGGGTGAGGTCCTTAACAAATTCTTTCTATCGTTATTCACAAAGCAGAAGGACATGGTGGATGATGAGTCTTGGAAGGGACATGTTGATATTCTAGGGCATGTCAGTATATAAAAAAAATGTTGGCTGTTTTGAGGTCCTAATGGGATCTATTCCAGAATACTGAGGGAAGCAGTTCAAGAAACTGCTAGAGCCTTGTATGAAATCTTTGTATCTTCTTTAGAGGTCTCAGATGACTAGAGAATAGCCAATATTGTTTCTTTGTTTAAGAAGGGCAACAGGGATAGTTCGGGAAATTACGGGCTTGTAAGACTTGCAGAAATTATTGGAGAAGATTCTTAAGATTCACCTGCACATACACCAAGGTGGTATACTGCATCCGCTGTACCCATTGTGGCTTCCTCTACATTGGGGAAACCAAGGGGAGGCTTGAAGACCGCTTTGCAGAACACCTATGCTCGGTTCGCAATAAACAACTGCACCTCCCAGTCGCGAACCATTTCAACTCCCCCTCCCATTCTTTAGATGACATGTCCATCCTGGGCCTCCTGCAGTGCCATAATGATGCCACCCATAGGTTGCAGGAACAGCAACTCATATTCCACTTGGGAACCTTGCAGCCCAATGGTATCAATGTGGATTTCACCAGCTTCAAAATCTCCCCTCCCCCCACTGCATCCCAAAACCAGCCCAGCTCGTCCCCGCCTCCCTAACCTGTTCTTCCTCTCTCCTATCCCCTCCTCCCACCTCAAGCCGCACCTCCAATTCCTACGTAATAACCTCATGCCGCCCCCTTGACCTGTCCGCCCTCCCCGGACTGACCTATCTCCTCCCCACCTCTCCACCTATACGCTCCTCTCGACATATCTTCTCCTCTATCCATCTTCGGTCCGCCTTCCCCTCTCTCCCTATGTATTTCAGAATCCTCTCCCCATCTCCCATTTCTGATGAAGGGTCTAGGCCTGAAACGTCAGCTTTTGTGCTCCTGAGGTGCTGCTTGGCCTGCTGTGTTCATCCAGCTCCACACTTTGTTATCTTGCTTCTGTTTCATGTGTCTCTTTCATTCTCCTTTTTGGGGAAGAATACTCCCTATCTCAGAATAGTTAGATCATTTCTTGCTGGGCAAGGTCATTATATTTGCCTTCCAAGTTGTGCTGAGAATGGCAAACCTTTTCAGGTGGTGTTCTACAATAGTGCAGCAATGCAATCTTAAAATCTTGCTTTGTTGCTCAATACCTAATGAGCACGGATTTGCTCGTACAGATCTCATATTCTGACAAATTGTTTGAGCTTAGATAGTGAGATAACAATGTGAAATTGGGCATTCCTCAAGTGTACGTATCATGAAACAGTTTATCATTGTACTTTGGTCTATTGCCAGCCATTACCTGATCTGAAATACTGTGTAAACTGAGAGTAGTATTAATCATTAATTATTAATAGAAGTTTTGAAAATGGTTCACTGGACCTAAAACATTGGATCTACTTTCTCTCCACAGATTCTGCAGACCTGCTGAAATTTTCCAGTGAGTTCTTCCACTTATGTCAGAAAGAGTCATATTTATTGTATCGTTAAACTAAGCAAAACTTAGAAAACTAAACCATGAAAAAGATGTAATTTTCATTGTGCACTGTAACTACGTCTGTTGTAATTTTCATCCCAGCAGTGAATGGAATGCTATTTGGATTTGGAAACTCTCTGCTGCTGGGCTTGATACATTTGCCATTGCCTCACATGCATCTGCAAGTCATTGACTACCATGATGCATCCCTGACCAGGATACAGATTCATGTGCTCGTCGTCCTGTGCATTCAGTACTCACGTGTCCCTGTGCCACTGGAACGTGATATCTTGAGGTAATGCTTTTGAAATTAGGTAAGGCCGTTTCTGTTTCACGCTTCTTTATATATATATATCGTGTGATTGCCAAAAACCTTTTGGTTCCTTTTTCATTTATCTAAGTTAAGTTTAATAATGTCAGGAGATCTCACACCCATGTTGTGCTCCTTTTGCTCAATGTGGGAGCTCAGGGACAGGGCTGATGTCTCTGACTCCTTCACGTGCAGGAAGTGTGTCCAGCTGCAGCTCTTGTTAGACCGCATGACGGCTCTGGAGCTGCGGATGGACTCACTTTGGAGCATACACAATGCTGACGGAGTCGTGGATAGCATGTTTAGCAATTTGGTCACACCAAAGATTAGGATTGTTGAGGGAGATAGCGAATGGGTGACCAAAAGGCAGAGGAAGAGCAGGAAGGCAGTGCAGGTGTCCCCTGCAGTCATCTCCCTCCAAAACAGGTATTTTGTTTTGAATACTGTTGGGGGAGAAGGCTCACCAGAGGAAGGCAGCAGTAGCCAGGTTCACGGCACCATGGCTGGCTCTGCTGTACAGAAGGGCGGGAAAAAGAGTGGAAGGGCAATAGTCATTGGGGATTCAATTGTAAGGGGAGTAGATAGGCGGTTCTGCGGTCGAAAACGGGACTCCCGAATGGTATGTTGCCTCCCAGGTGCACGGGTCAGGGATGTCTCCGATCAGCTGCAGAACATTCTGAGGGGGGAGGACGAACAGCCAGTTGTCGTGGTGCATATAGGCACCAGTGATATAGGCAGAAAACGGGATGAGGTCCTACAAGCAGAATTTAGGGAGTCAGGAGCCAAGTTAAAAAGTAGGACCTCAAAGGTAGTAATCTCAGGATTGCTACCAGTGCCATGTGCTAGTCAGTGCAGAAATGAAAGAATAGCCAGGATAAATGCGTGGCTTGAGAGATGGTGTAGGAGGGAGGGGTTCAGATTTTTGGGACATTGGAACCGGTTCTGGGGAAGGTGGGAATATTACAAATTGGACGGTCTACACCTGAACCGGACTGGAACCAATGTCCTTGGGGGTGCTTTTGTTAATGCCGTGGGGGAGGGTTTAAACTAATGTGGCGGGGGATGGGAACCAAATATTGGACAGAAAAGAGGTAGAAACGAAAGCCTGTAGGGAACTAGATAATGGAGTCAGTGTGACTAAAGGGAATAGTAGTCGGGGAGCAGATGATGAACACAAAGGGACAGGTGGTCTGAGGTGCATTTGCTTTAATGCGAGAAGTGTAGTAGATAAGGCAGATGAGCTTAGGGCTTGGATTGGTACCTGGAGGTATGATGTTATTGCTATTACTGAGACTTGGTTGAGGGAAGGGCATGACTGGCAACTAGTTGTCCCAGGATATCGATGCTTCAGGTGGGATAGAGAGGGAGGTAAAAGGGGTGGAAGAGTTGCAGTAATGGTCAAAGATGATATCACAGCCGCACTGAAGGAGGGCCCCATAGAGGACTCAAGCAGTGAGGCAATATGGGTAGAACTCAGAAATAGGAAGGATGCAGTAACAATGGTGGGGCTGTACTACAGGCCTCCCAACAGCGAGCGTGAGATAGAGGTACAAATATGTAAACAGATAATGGAAAGGTGTAGGAGAAACAGGGTGGTGGTGATGGGAGATTTTAATTTTCCCAACGTTGACTGGGATTCACTCAGTGTTAGGGGTCAAGACGGAGCAGAATTTGTAAGGTGTGTCCACGAGGGTTTTCTAGAGCAGTATGTATGTAGTCCAACTCAGGAAAGGACCATGCTGGACCTGGTGCTGGGGAATGAACCCGGCCAGGTGGTTGATATTACAGTAGGGGACTACTTTGGAAATAGCGACCACAATTCCGTAAGTTTTACAATACTCATGGACAAGGATAGAAGTGGTCCTAAAGGAAGAGTACTAAACTGGGGGAAGGCCGACTATATCAAGATTCGGCAGGATCTGAGGAATGTAGATTGGGAGAAACTGTTTGAAGGTAAATCCACATTTGATATGTGGGAGGCTTTTAAGGAGAGGTTAATTAGCGTGCAGGAGAGACATGTTCCAGTGAAAATGAGGAATTGAAAAGGTAAGATTAGGGAGCCATGGATGACCGGTGAAATTGTGAGACTAGCCAAGAGCATACATGAGGTCTAGGTGACTGAAAACAGACAAAGCTTTTCAAGAATATCGGGAATGTAGAGCGAACCTGAAAAAAAGGATTAAGAGGGCTAAGAGAGGACATGAGGTATTGCTGGCAAACATGGTTAAGGAAAATCCCAAAGCCTTTTATTCATATATAAAGAGCAAGAGAGTAACTAGAGAAAGGATTGGCCCACTTAAGGACAAAGAAGGAAAGTTATGCGCTGAGTCAGAGAAAATGGGTGACATTCTTAACGAGTATTTTGCATCGGTATTCATCAAGGAGAGGGACATGACGGATGTTGAGGTTAGGGATAGATGTTTGCTTAGTCTAGGTCAAGTTGACATAAGGAAAGAGGAAGTATTAGGTATCCTAAAAGACATTAAGGTGGACAAGTCCCCAGGTCCGGATGGAATCTATCCCAGGTTGCTGAGGGAAGCGAGAGAGGAAATAGCCGGGGCCCTAACAGATATCTTTGCAGTGTCCTTAGACACGGGTGAGGTCCCAGAGGACTGGAGACTTGCTAATGTTGTCCCCTTGTTTAAAAAGGGCAGCAAGGATAATCCAGGTAATTATCGACCGGTGAGCCTGACATCAGTGGTAGCGAAGCTACTGGAGAAGATACTGAGGGAAAGGATCTATTCCCATTTGGAAGAAAATGGGCTTATCAGTGATAGGCAACATGGTTTTGTGCAGGGAAGGTCATGTCTTATCAACTTAATAGAATTCTTTGAGGACGTGACAAAGTTGATTGATGAGGGAAAGGCTGTAGATGTCATATACATGGACTTCAGGAAGGCATTTGATAAGGTTCCCCATGGCAGGCTGATGGAGAAAGTGAAGTCACGTGGGGTCCAGGGTATGCTAGCTAGATGGATGAAAAACTGGCCAGGCAACAGGAGACAGAGAGTATTAGTAGAAGGGAGTTTCTCAAATTGGATACCTGTAACCAGTGGTGCTCCACAGGGATCTGTGCTGGGACCACTGTTGTTTGTGGTATATGTAAATGATCTGGAGGAAGGTGTAGGTGGTCTGATCAGCAAGTTTGCTGATGAAACTAAGATTGGTGGAGTAGCTGATAGTGAAGGGGACTGCCAGAAATTACAGCAGAATATAGATAGACTGGAGAGTTGGGCAGATAAATGGCAGATGGAGTTCAATCCGGGCAAATGCGAGGTGATGCATTTTGGAAGATCAAATTCAAGGGCGAACTATACAGTAAATGGAAAAGTCTTAGGGAAAATTGATGAACAGAGAGATCTGGGTGTTCAGGTCCATTGTTCCCTGAAAGTGACAACGCTGGTCAATAGGGTGGTCAAGAAGGTATATGGCATGCTTTCCTTCATTGGACGGGGTATTGAGTACAAGAGTTGACAGGTCATGTTGCAGTTGTATAGGACTTTGGTTTGGCCACATTTGGAGTACTGTGTGCAATTCTGGTCGCCACATTACCACAAGGATGTGGATGCTTTGGAGAGGGTGCAGAGGAGGTTCACCAGGATGTTGCCTGGTATGGAGGGTGCTAGCTATGAAGAGAGATTGAATAGACTAGGGTTATTTTCATTAGAAAGACGGAGATTGAAGGGGGACCTGATTGAGGTCTACAAAATCATGAGGGTATAGACAGGGTGGATAGCAAGAAGCTTTTTCCTAGAATGGGGGACTCAATTACTTGGGGTCATGAGTTCAAAGTAAGAGGAGGAAAGTTTAAGGGAGATATGCGTGGGAAGTTCTTTACACAGAGGGTGATGGGCGCCTGGAACGCGTTGCCAGCAGAGGTGGTAGACGTCAACACATTAGCGCCTTTTAAGATGTATTTGGACAGGTACATGGATGGGCAGGGAGCAAATGGACACAGACCGTTAGAAAATAGATGACAGGTTAGACAGAGGATCTTGATCGGCGCAGGCTTGGAGGGCCAAAGGGCCTGTTCCTGTGCTGTAGGTTTCTTTGTTTTGTATTTGTTTGTCCTTGAAAATGGCTTGCCGTGATATATAGTACCAAGTTCTTTTCTGTATGACGAAACCAATCTAATCTTCTCAGCTCCTTCTTTAAAGCTGTCAGCCCATTCCTAGATTATAGCTTTTCTTCAACCCTCATTGTTACTCATACTTAGCCAATTGCAAATATTCATACTGGCTCTGACTGAACTGTCCCAGATAAGAGAATGTCTTTAACTTCATAATCAAAAACATCAATGTGTGGATCAAGACAAATATCTCGGTCTTTGTTTAGATTGATCATTTTGCTTATCCTGTCAAACATGTGATAATTTCATACCTGGCTTATATTTCTCTTCAAAGTGATACCTTTTGGATCTTGACAAGGAGACACTGCAATCGTGGATTTACACACATTAGTAGTTCTCAAAAGATCATTGAAAACTTATGATCTGTTTCAACTGTATGTTTCTTAGAATAAGTAATTTTGAAACCGTAGGATTCAAATACCATAGCTAATGTTTTATATTGGAATCATTGGCTTGACAGATGACAGGAATTTTGAAGCAAAGGCATAGTTTTTTATTGTCTTGTGAAAGATATGTACCTAGTTTTTTTTGTGCTGCATCCTCTTCAAAAATCATGTCTTTTGTAGTTTACAATATTGCAGTGGGTAAGATTCTACTGGCAGAACCTAATAGAGAGAATGTATTGGTGGTCATCCTACCACATGCAGGGAATTACATCAAAGAGCAAATCTTCCAGGGGAGATACTTTGTCCGTGACATTGGGAATGTATGGTGTGAGGAACTTAAAAACCTCCAAGGCAACACTGTGGTTCCTCTTCATCCTATAGGGTCATTCTTCATCCAGCAGACTCCATAAGTGAAGTAAATGGACCCAAAGCAGTTTATCTGGTTAATGGTAATCTGTCATTAAATACCAAACAATCATCATGGTGCCCTCATCAGAAGATGAAGGTTTTGGTCATGTTCTGCCTGTGTCTTACCCATGACTGTGATATTTTCAGCTATGCAAATACAGCCAGGCAAATTCTTAATGATCTAGAATATATCTTGCCTTTCAGAGAGACTAAATGTTAACTATTGGAAACAGTATGGTTAAAATGGCGTACTAAATGTTGTGAGGTCTTGTGATTCTTTTGCTGAGTTGGCAGACCACTATCTAGCCTTCAATGTAACTTATAAAAAGGATATCTCTCTGGAAAATGTAGGTTTCCTGTCTTTTAGCATTGCTATTTTGTGTGAGAACTTTTTAAGCAAAGGTTTGAGGCACCTTGGATCCTCACATACTCTGATGCTGCTATCTTTCTTTGAAAGGCACGCGATAGAGTTACACAAGTCTATCAGTGATTGACATTCTGAATTTTACCATTTCACTTCATCTCTCCAGATCCGATCAAAGTTTCTCCTGAATGTGTACACCGCACTCCCTTTCAGGATTAATAAATGCTGTTGCATCTCCTTTAAAATTGCTAGTCTGTCAAGTTGGTCTGGATAGAAATATTTAGGACTGTTGACTAATTCAATTATGTCTCATATGATAAGTTGTGCCACAATGAATGGTCTGAATTACATGAATTGTGACTAAGCCAATACGCATGTTGGTTGTCCAGCCACCGCTGGACTGTTGGTATCTATAAGATAGAAGATTTCAGAAAGCCAAGCTGGCATATTGGCACTGCAGTGTGATTTTGCCAGTGCATAAAATTGGTTATCCTTGAGGCAGTCTCTTCTAGGTTTTACAATAGATTGCCACTTACTGGAGTGCATGTCTTACTGCTTTCCATATGTCAGACTTAAAAGCTGTACCTGGACTGAGCCCCGAAGTTCACATAAATTCAATATAATGCTACTTAACTTTAGCTTAGTCATTAAAGATATTCTTCTTTTAAAGAATTAGAGCCTGCAGATGTTGCAGGAAATTGTGTGATTTTTGTAACAATTGTCAAGACAGAGCATAGGGGTTCCTCCCGGCTCCTCTTGGAGACCAACAGCAGCGGCAGTATGACATTGGCAACAAGAGAGTGACAGCAAGGATGCAGCTCTTCCCAGCCTTTGGGGTTGATGATTGTGACAGCTCCAGCAGCAACAAAACTGCTCAGCAATCGGAGATGGCGATGGTAACAGGAACTTGGCTCCTCCCAACGATCAAAATAAGACTCGCGGGCTGACTGAGCCTTTAGGCCATGACTGCGTCCAAATACCTGCATTGGTGATTCCAAACACCATTATGAAGATAAGTCTTTGACTTGACGACCTGAATGCTTTTCTTACATTTTGGCTTTTTTTTTCTGCTGTTGTTCATTTTTTAAAATTCTGGTTAAACCAGGATAATGCCAGAAAATGGCAACTTTGTACACTTTTCACCATATTCATGTATTCCGACACTTTAGTACACATGACAATAAAATCTAATCCCAACTTTAATTCTAGGCTTCCCCCTTGCTGTGCCGCCTCAACATAAAACTGAACTGGAGATTTTTTTGAGGTAATCTTAAATTTGTCTTCTCGAGAAAGCTGACATTCCATTCATAAAGAAATTAGCTCTGGGTTCATGGTATTTAATGCCCTGTCTACTGACTTGTATTATCTGTACTCAAAAATGATACTGCAAATGGTCCCCTGTTTTCTGAATTCCCTGTTGTCTGATTTGTCTTCAATAAATTTTCTAAATATTTGCTACCAAAATATTGGAGTCTTTTAAAATGACTTGTTGTCACCATGATGTGAGCTTGTTTTCAACAGTGTGTTTTTAATTTGATGGAAGCATTGTTTATGCTTTCTCTCATAACATTAGAAAATGGACATAGATTTTGAGGTATTGAAAAATCCTAAAGTTAGTGCATCTAGTTTCTATGTACATATGTTACAGTCACAGGCACACAAGTGTCTTAATGAGCCAAAACAGCACATTTCTCGTAATGCATCACACTCAAATGATCCTTGGATAAGATTAGATTTCTATATTCTCAGGACTCATACAACAGAGGTGATCATATGAGCATGTTACCAATTGTTTGTTTATTTTTTCAAACCGTCCTTGTTCTAGTCCAGAGCAGTTAAAGTGCATCAGTGCAAACTTCCTTCAGGTAGAACACTGTCTGCACTTAGTCTGAGATGCATGTGTCAAACACTGGAGAAAACTACATTTGAAATATTTATCACTCCACATCAAATGTCACTTAAGATTATATCATTCTCCAAGCAAATCCTCAGCTCACTCAGTGCTGTAGGAACAGCAGTGACAGTAATAACAACTTGTCATTATTATTGTGAAAATGGCACTGTAACAGTTGGCGACTGCAAATATACCAATTAAATGAGGAAATTTGGATGATGATGTTGAAAATGGGACGCGAGAGTTCAAGTCCCACCTGTTCTGGAGATGTGTAAAAATGTCTCTGTCTAGGTTTATTATAAAAATAAGAACAGGAGTGTCAAACATCCTGATCACTCTGGGAGATAGCTCTGAGGGAGCTGAATTAATGTCAAGGACTCTCCATATATAGATAAAGGTTGACTTGGTGATGGGATACCAGCCTCTGTGGAGTTATTTCAGTGGTGGCGAGTGGGATTAATGATATAACCATGCAAAAGCGCTAACTAGCTGAAGCCCAACTGGACTTCAAACTGCCTCTACAACTGGCTTTATCATCAGAAAATGCAGCAAGTGGGGCATATGACTTGCAGGGTATTCTAATGGAAGGGTTGCCCTCATCAATCCAACTGAGCTCGGGAACACCACTTGAGTGAAGCCAATTATATGGCCTCATTCAGGACATATCCTAAACAGAGGGACTCTAGTTCAGCACACAGAAAATCCAAAAACAAAGCCAATCCTCAATCAGTTTTTCAGGATCTATAGTTGCTGCCTGTGTGCAGAAGGGACAGCAAAAGGATTTCACTAGAACGAAAGTGAGAAAGAGCACTCATAAGCCACTATCCAGGAGACTGCACACCCTGGAAACACTAATTACTTCTGGTTTTGTACAGTTAAATCAATTAGCGAAACCCAATTCAGAACCAATCAAAACAAAAATCTGATTAAATGGTCATCTAGTTCTAATGGAGGTTGTTACAAGCGTGGCCGTTTCAGTGATCATAGAATCAGTCTTTAAAAAAACTCATTCTGGAGCCCAAACGTTAAGTTTGTACGAGATCTTGGCTAGACCGAGAACCTGTAATTGGGAAAGTTTACAGGTTAAAGGTACTACTTCAGTCCTGGTCTTTTATGAGAAGCAGCTGGTTTGGGTTATCACTAATTGTAGGAAAAAGCTCGGGCCCAAGCCTAATGGGTGAAATTAATTGAGAAAGATTCCCCTGGATTGGCTCAATATGTATTGATTAGAAAATGGCTGCCTGGGAGAAGTCCTAATTAAATACCAGGAAGTTTTTAGGAACGTCCAGGGGCTATCATAGGTGCCAAGGTCACCTTGGGTGTTGAGCAGGAAGCAGTTCCATGATTTTGCAAGGCCTGCCCAGTGCCATTTGCCTTACAGACAAAAGCAGAGGCAGAAAGCTGGAAAGCAAAGGAATCATCAGGAGTCCAGATGTCTGTTCACCAGAACATATAGTCTCGATATGTTTCTCCCAGCTAGGTGTACATCTTAGAGGGGAAAATGTGTGTCCAGGCACCCCAAATGACTTCCCTGGGCTATAGAGTCGACTAGGCTGCGTTATACCCATTGGAAGATAAACTGAGGAGAATCAAAGGTGCCTCAGATTCTACATCTGTACCAGAGTTTAGATCTGTCCTTGGGGTGGGGAATTATTGCAGAAAGTTCACACATAACCAGGCCTCCATCCTGGCACCTTCGCATCAACTCTTACAAAAGGGGCAGTCTTGGAAATGGTCACCTAGCCAAGCCATGGTTTTCAGGGAAGTGAAGTAACAGCTATCATTCTGTCAGGTGTTGGCACACTATGAAGCCAAGCGAGATCTGGTATTGACATGTGATGCCTTCCCATACAGCACTGGAGTAGAATTGGTTCGTAAGTGGCCCATGGGGACGTGCACCCAATAGTGAATGCATCAAGGACATTGGCTAACGCAGACGATATGCCCAGATGGAGAAGGAAGGATTGGCAGTCATATTTGGAGCCAGGAAGTTCCACCAATACCTTTACAGATGTAAATTTCCAATAATAACTGACCACAGGCCCCTGCTAGGTCTACTTAAATAGGGCAAATCACTGCTACCCAGACCTTCAGGCCAAATTCAATGGTGGGCTCTAATATTACAAGTTGGAACACTATTCAGGAGGCAAAGCAGCAAATGTGGATATATTGAGCCTCCTCCCATTGGCAGATACACCATCGATGGTACCACCACAGGAACAGTCCATAATGTTGTAAATTTTCTGGACACACTTCCTCTCACAGCTGACAATATCAGACTTTGGATGCAGAAGGATCTTGTCCTGGGAAAACTGAAGCAGCTGGTGGTGATGGAGGAAACCAAAGGGCTGTCAGAGCCAGAATTGAAGCCTTTTTGGACCCAGAGAGACCAGATCACAGTAAAGGAGGGCAGATTATTATGGTGAGCAAGAGAGATTGTCTAGGGCAAAGGCCTCTGCCATATATTGGCTGAAATCTACCGGGATCATACAGGGGTTTTCAAAATGAAGATGTTGGTGAGACATTATGTCTGGTGGCCAAGATTGGACGCTGACATAGCTGCATTGGGGGGGGCAGCATCGACAAAGGCAAAAAATACCGCCAGCAGCTCCCCCATGTTCGTGGGAGTGGCCGGGTAAAGCCTGATCTTGATTACATGTCAATTATGCAGGTTCTTTTATGGGCTCAATGTTCTCAGTGATTGTGGATGCCCATTCAAAGTGGCTGGACGAGCATAGAGTTCATGTATCAAATACAGGGACAACGAAAGAAAAACTGTATGCATCTTTTACAGTTTCCTGTAAGTGTTGGTCACAGATAATGGGCCATCATTTACCAGTAGGGAATTTGATTATATCCTGAAGTTGATCAGTATTTGTATATAAGGACAGCTCTATACTATCCATCACCCAATGGTCTGGCAGAAAAGCCGTCCAAACTTTGAAGGCAGGGGCTTAAAGAAACACACTGTCCCGGTTCCTGTTTGATTATAGGACCATCCCTCATGCAGCTACAGGGATAGCTCCAGCAGAGCTGCTGTTGGGGAGTTGACTCTTATGTTTCTGATGGAAAAGTCCAAGTTGCATCCTGCTGTTTTGTAAAGATTTCCATGAGGCCTGGTAAGCTTTCCAAATGTATCTTAGTAAACTTGCTTCATTAACTTCCGGGCCCACCTTTACCACATCCCTCTAGTCCCGTTTTGCCATGCGCCATTCTCATAACAACTGACTACTCCACAGATATCCCAGAATGCAGCAGTATCCCTCTCACCCCTGCCACCTTTAAAAGCCTGTTGTGCACTGGGACAAGCACGATCAATCTACAGCTGTCCTGCATGTTCACTAATATTTTCCCTGGACGTGGTTGGCAGGGGTAATTAGTGCATTGTTTTGCAGGCAGGGGCTTGGAGGTACTGCTCACACAGGCCTTATTCTTCCCTCAGGATGAGTAATGGAGATCAGGAGACCAGACCATGGCAGCCTGGTCTCAGATTGTCACCCATTAAAGCAGTCTCAGCCACCCGGACGAATCCAAACAGACTGCTAGCACTGGGTAGTTCAAACAAGGCAAGGGATTAAATAATGAATGGTAGGGCCCTGGGAAGCAGCAAGGATCAAAGGGACCTTGGTGTGCATATGCATGAGTGCAGAGTTGATGGGCCAAATGGCCTGCTTCCACACTGTAGGGATTCTATGACAGGCCTGAAATTTCAATGAGCACTGGAACAATGTGATTCGAGCCTATAAAACTTTGGTGAGAGGAAGGAAAGAAAGGGAACACATTTTACTTCTCTTTTACCACTTAAAGGATACCTACGGGATTTCTGTATCCTTTGAAACAGTGATTAGAACTCTGAAATAAGAACAGGAAATGCTGGAGAAGCACAACAGATCTGGCATCTGTGTGGGCATTGAAACAATGTCACTATTTCAGTCTGACGTGACTCTTCTTTGGGAATAAAACAGAGTTCTTAGAAGAGTTACATCAAACTCAAAACGTTAATTTTGTTTCCATCTCAACAGATGCTGCCAGACCTGCTGAGTTTCTCCAGCAAGATCTGCTTGTGTTTTCAGATATCCAGCAGTACTTGTACTTTGCTTTTATTTGTCAAAAAACCCATATTTGGTAGCCAGCATGTTGGGCGGTGACCATTAATACACTTTTCAGGCTTGAATCACATCCCTTCAGTGTATAAATAAAACTTATTTTCACTACTTGTACTGGAACCTCGTCATAGTGCAAAGTACAGCACAGGAAGAAGTCCCACAATCCACCATGTCTGTGCTGACCATGATGCCATTCTAGACCAATCCCATCTGCCTGGTCTGCATCCGTCTATTCTGAGATGTCAGTGAAAAGGACTTGGAGTAACTCCCATGTAGCGAGAACAACTACTTGTGTTTGCATCCAGAACGTTAACACAAACTGAACAACACTATTCCTGCACATAAATTGAGAAAAAGATGAGTCACCTCAGGCTGGTAATTGGGAGGTAAAATAAATGATCACTTAGAACAAAATTAAATTATTAGAGATCTTCAATGTGAATTTCTGATGGAGGGGACATGGCTGACTGCTCAGATGGAATTTTTTTTAATGCAGGCCAATATAATGTATTAGTAAGTTGAATTAAATAAATGGAATTTACATGAGCCTCCTGAAAACATTTGATAATTTGTCACATAGCACTTCTTTTAAAGAACGAGGGCAGTTTGCATTAAGGAAAATGCAAAAGTGTGGATAGTGCTGCAATCATCTAGTGCACAGTTCATGTGTCTTAGAGTATGCCTTTTAATTTTAGAATATAAAATTTTACTTCTTAAAACCACAATTTAACTATTGAACATTTAGTTAGCACAATGTAAATAAGCTGGGGTTAATTACACTTATGAGATCAGGACGGCTGAGAGAGAACTATAAAACAGCAGGTGGATAAGCAAGTGATCGGGATAGTCCAAAGGCCAGATAATCATTGAAACAGAGCATTCTAAAACTGATAGTTGGGCCAGTGCAAAACCATAGATTCAGCAAACTCCTAGGAATTGATAGAAATCGTAAATTCTGGTGGGTAGTTCCCCTATGTCTGCAAACTTCCATTGAATCCATTAAAAGTGAATGAGTGAATGATTTTATTGTCACATGCATTTGGGAAACACTGAAAAATGTTTTGTTGCCACAATCCAGCACCACTTTGGATTACAAAATGAATACAAAGAAATTATTAAATAGAGTTTCAACTTCTGTTCAATTGACATGAAAATATACAGGCAAAAAATAATGTTCAACGTTACTGCCCTTCTTATCAAGCACAGTTCTGGGTTTTCTTAAGGTCTCTGGGGTTTCTGTTAGGCATGATCCAGTTTATAGGCCACGAGTCCCTGTTCCAAGTTCAGCTGATATCCCAGCCTCTGCTGCCGCCACTGCCTCGCTGCCTTTGCCATGAGTCCCAATCCAGCATCCTCAAGGGTCTAGGCCTGAAACGTCAGCTTTTGGCTCCTAAGATGCTGCTTGGCCTGCTGTGTTCATTCAGCTTCACACTTTGTTGTCTTGGATTCTCCAGCATCTGCAGTTCCCATTACCTCTGTGTGACCCCTCCCCCACCACCAACATCAACAAAAAACAAACAAAGCAAAAGAAAAAGAAAGCAGACAAAAAGGAAAGAGAAAGAAGGGTGCAGCTGACCTGGAGTGATCCAGGAGCCTAAACATCACCTACCCTGCCAATTCTGCTATCCTTTGAATTTAGAGGGTTCTCCTTCAGCTAAGTTAATTATTACCCAGAAAAAGTTAGGCAAGAAAAAAATCTTCCAACTCACCACAAATACCCCCACTCTCTACTATATCTTCCCTGAGTCCTTGCACTCCCAGATCCCTGATAATCACCATTTGATCAGAAAATCCCCAACCCCACATCCAACATGTTCACAATACACCACCAACCCTGGGAATTGATGTACACCCTAACATCCCAAATAAAAAGCCTGAACCCCCAGGAGACCCCTCCTCCCAACATCCCAAAACCCCAGCCATAACCCATTCCCAACACTCTCATCACTCCTGACCTATTACTCCCTGCTGGGCCCAATGCCTCCTCATCACTTGCCAAGCCCAGTAACAATTTCACAAGATCTGATAACACTGTCACCTCCCCCTTAATCTGATCTGATACTCTGTTTCCACCCTTCCCGAGGCCCAATGTTTATCCTCCCCAGCTGCCAGACCCTAGCCCCTCTCACCCCTAATGCTGTACATGGCTCTCACTTCCTCTACATACTTGCAACCTGACTGACCTTGCAAACTAGCATCCTACCCACTTGACACTCTAATCATTTAACTGACTGCCATCCTAACCCCACAGTTAGCTTTGATAATTACACAACAGCTATCAAAGTGTCTAGTTATGCAGCTGGACATTTAAATCTCAAAATAATGCCCGGGGACTGCTACAAAATGGAGTTTCCAGAATCCTGGCTAGAAATCCAGGGCTCAGTATAAACACAAATACAAGAGCAGAGTGAGAATCTAATAACGACTCTATTTCTTGGAATATCCAGGTCAATAAGACAATAGGCGTAGGAGAAATAAGACCATAAGGCATAAGTTGGCCATCAGCCCACTGAATGCTCCATCATTTAATGAGTTCAAAGCTGATATCATAATCTTCAACTTCACTTTCATGCCATTTCCCCCGTAACCCTCAATTTCCTTACTGATTAAAAATCTGTCTCTCAATAATGCATAACCTCAAGAAAAGCAGAACAAAACTGAATCTGAAACTTGGAAAACAAAATCTCTGGGCAGACTGAAACTGATTGAGGTGATATCAAGGTGAAATAACTCCACAGAGGTCGGTATCCCATCACCAAGTCACCCTTTATTTAGACGTGGAGAGTCTTTGACACTGATACAGCTCCCTGAGAGCCAGCTCTCAGAGAGGACAGAGGTCACCTGGCTGACCTCACTATAATCACTACACAAAGGGTACAAAACACTGTACTGGTCATTGTCTGGGCCCAGCATGTTGCTCACCATGAAATAGCAAAAACAATTGATTGCTGGCATTCATCATACAGAATACAAGTGAAACTTAATTACAGCTTGAATTTGGAAAGCAGAAACCAGAATTTGCCTAATTTGAAGATGGAATTTACAGTGACCTTCACTGAGTTTTGTGATTTAAAAAAAAGCATGCCAGCAAATTAAACTTGGAGGTATTGAAAAAGTAACACGAAGAAACTTAAGCATCTGCAGCCAAGAGATTGTTATCGAAAATTAATCTAACGGGAACTGAATACAATGTTTAAAATTTTCCAAAGGACCGTGGCAAATTTGTGGCTGGTCCTATTCAGACTAAAAATATCTTTTAAAAAATCATAGCCTGTGGGAGAGCTCTAAAAATAGAATAAGAAGCAAAGCCAAGAGTCTAACATGTGCAAGTATAATATTTGTAAAGGCATAAACATGATAGCTTTGTTGAATTTATTCTACCGTAAAATCTGAAATTTTGTGTTATTCTTTCACCAGGAGAACAATGTGTTTGGATTTCACTTTAAACAGGTCATTGACAGGATTGTCACAAGAAAAGGTCATGAAAAGACAAACGTCAAGATTAAATAGCAAACAAATGCTTCTCAGGCTGCACTAACTAGTAGGAGGCCCCAGAAATCAATGATAAGATCTGTTTTGTTTTCCATAACTATGAACTAGTTGATTCCTCTGTGGACTTACTGAGTTAGAAGATGTGCTAAATTATTAAATCAGAAAGACCAGCAACATTTGCATGCTATAGGAAGGAGTTTTATCGTTGTATTATTAAGGTAAGTCAAGGGAAAACAGTAATGACATTGTTATATTGGATTGAGCAGGTGAGCCAAGTGACCTCCTTAGAGTCTTATGAATTAAATAAATAAGGGAGCCAAAAAACTAAATAAACACTAAAGAGGGCAGCAATTTAATTAACGGCACGGTAAGTCAGAAATTCAATCAAATAAAAACCAGATAATTAAATACCAGGGTCAGAAATTAAACAAATGAAGAGAGTCACAGGTTCTCACATCCCATTAGCAGTGGAGATAGTTTGCTGGTGAAATGTTGGCAATTTAAGCATTGACCATACCTACAACAAACTGAAAATAAAGTAATAGCAGGGGAGTTGGTAAGGTAGTGGTCATATCACTGGACTGGTAACCCCCAAGTTTCGGGGGATGTAGGTTTGGATCCCACAATATCAGTTGGTGGAGTCTTGAATTCAAATTTGGCCTAATGTACCCTTTTTTTTTGTCTAATTTCAATTGGCAAACTGGTTCACTAAAGCCCTTCAAAGGAAGGAAATCTGCTGCTCTTATCTGCTCTGGCCTAAATAGGACTCCAGAGCCACAGCAATGCCTAGGAAATCTAGTCTGGGTGGAACAATGACATTATATCATATTTGTTGGATTTAACTATCGGCCTCAAAACTGCAATGGTGAGGTAGGCGATGATGTTAAACAGAAAATTAGAGATGCGTGTATAAAGGATGCTGCAATAACATTGATGACTTTAATCTCTATATCAACTGAGCAAACAGCATTAGCAATAATACAGTTGCAAATTAATTCCAGGAAGCTGTACAAGGTGTTTTTTTGTAAATTAATACATTGATTCTAAATTACTACATTGTAGAACCAATTAGGGAACAAGTATCTAGATCTGTGTCATGTAATGAGAATAAATTAATTAATAATCTTGTTGTGCAGGGGAAGAATGACCATAACATGATGGAATTCTTCATTGGGAATGAAAGTGAATTGAACTAATCCAACACTACAATTCTAAACCTAAGTAAAGGTAATTACAAAATTACAGATTTACAAATTACAAAATATGAGGGATGATTTGCCTACAACTGACTGGCTAACTTCATAGGAAACCTAAGGAAACCTAAACAGATAAATAGAAAGCGGGACATAACACCAACGCTTCACTGGAGGCTCACTGATGATGTTACCTAGAATGGTGACGAAACGTCTGAAAATGAACCTTCCAGCTCAGCGAGCAAACTCACATCCAGAACCTCAACCTGAGCTACAAATCTTCTCAAAACTCGCAAGCTTTATTTGAATTTCAGTCTGACTTTGATTTGTTGTTGTCACATGTACAAGATACAGTGTGGTTGTGTTTACTGTTTACAGACAGTTTATAGCATATAAAGTGCATCAGGGTAACAAAACAGAATGTAGAACATAGTGTTAATGGTCACAGAAACAGTGATTGGAGAGAGATCAAAACTAACATTTGAGAGGTCTGTTCAAAAGTGTGATAACAATGGGAAAAAGCTGTTCTTGAATCTGTTCGTACGGGCATTCAAACTTATATCTCCTGCTTGACAGAGCAGGGTGGAGAGCAGTGTAACGAGAATGAGAGGGGTCGTTGAAGATGTTGGCTACTTTCCTGTGGCGGCTGGAAGTATAGGTGGAGTTAATGGATGGAAGACTGGTTTGTGCAAGATTCATAATCATCTGCCATTTCAGCTGCTAATCTTATCATCTTAACTCTCTACTCTTCCACGTGGGTTCTCACTATTTCAGGAAGTGAGTTTTTGATCTCCTCCAAAATAATCACCCCTCTAAGAGCATTGTTTGTTTAAATTATTTAAAATGCCTTTATCACCTATCAACATTATTTTGTTTGATCCTTTCAAAATCTATGTAAGTTTGACCAGGCTCCCTCCTTAAATCCCTGAAATGGAGCCTGTAGGCTTCTGGCACTAGCTCACATGCACATAAGATGGCTTTCTTAACCTCCTCAATCTCTCCAGATGCCCCCTTTAGTAGTGATGCAATACCTCACTGTCTCTCCCTACCAACTTTGTTTGGATCAACAATACCCTCATGGTCTTTGGCCATTTCATATTATTTAGCCTCTACTTCACATGAAATATAAAAAAAGCTTCTACATGCTTCTTATCCAACTTACACAATGCTTCAACATGTTGAAACAAATGCACACCAGGCCTTTGGCTAAGATAGGCTTGCTTTCCATCACTGTCCTAGTCACTACTCCAATGTTTCCCCTCTACATATGGCATTTCAATTCAACTTTCAGTTTTCAATTCCAACTTCTGAAGTTCAAAACTCTCTCCCACTTTCTTCTCTCATTTTTTGGTTTCTCTTCTGCTTTCAACCATAATTCAAACTGTTTCATTTCCTTTTCTCTTTCCTTCTATTCTGCCAGAGCTATTTTTTTTTGCTTTCTTTATCCCGTGCTATTACCTCTAATTCAAGCTGCTTCATTTGCAATTGAATTTTAACAATTTCCAAAGATTCTGATAGCATTTCTGGCAAACATAAACATTGAGCTATTCCTGCAATTACCTTTTTTTGTATCGACAAAGGAAGCTCTAACTCCAGCTTGTCTGCTACTCTTTGCCTCACTCACACATTGTAAATCATCCTGACTGATATCTTCAACACCCAGGGAAGTCTTCGACTCTGAAAAGCCATTATTACACAAGGCACACTCTGTTTAAACCAAATGCAACAGATGAAAAGAGAACACCAACATTCACTATTTACCGACTTTAAGTCCAATAATTCTAAACCTAACCTGGAAATAGAGATTTTGATCCCAACAAGAATCCCAAGTTTGTTATAGACTAGACCAAACCCCATCAAAACATGTCAAGGAGATAGCTGGGACCATAACTTTTTCTTATTTTTAAAGGCAAATGTAGAGCATTCCATGCCAGATATAACTTGGTCAAACTAGCAGGCTTGAAGCAAAACACACTTTATTCACGCATTCCAGTTTAGGTACAGACGAAATAAGATTTAAAAAATAGCTTAACTGTAACTCTATCAAAATATTTAATATGATATGTATATGTTAACTACCATTCATTACTGGTTCCTCCACAGTAACATCCCATACACACACCCTTGGTAAAGGCAAATTCGGTAAAACAGATTATCTCACGGCATCCACTGTACCCGGTGCGGCTTCCTCTACATTGGGGAAACCAAGCGGAGGCTTGGGGACCGCTTTGCAGAACACCTCCGCTCAGTTCGCAACAAACAACTGCACCTCCCAGTCGCAAACCATTTCCACTCCCCCTCCCATTCTCTTGATGACATGTCCATCATGGACCTCCTGCACTGCCACAATGATGCCACCCGAAGGTTGCAGGAACAGCAACTCATATTCCGCCTGGGAACCCTGCAGCCATATGGTATCAATGTGGACTTCACCAGTTTCAAAATCTCCCCTTCCCCCACTGCATCCCTAAACCAGCCCAGTTCATCCCCTCCCCCCACTGCACCACACAACCAGCCCAGCTCTTCCCCCCCACCCACTGCATCCCAAAACCAGTCCAACCTGTCTCTGCCTCCCTAACCGGTTCTTCCTCTCACCCATCCCTTCCTCCCACCCCAAGCCACACCCCCAGCTACCTACTAACCTCATCCCACCTCCTTGACCTGTCCGTCTTCCCTGGACTGACCTATCCCCTCCCTACCTCCCCACCTACACCCTCTCCACCTATCTTCTTTACTCTCCATCTTCGGTCCGCCTCCCCCTCTCTCCCTATTTATTCCAGTTCCCTCCCCCCATCCCCCTCTCTGATGAAGGGTCTAGGCCCGAAACGTCAGCTTTTGTGCTCCTGAGATGCTGCTTGGCCTGCTGTGTTCATCCAGCCTCACATTTTATTATCTTGGAATCTCCAGCATCTGCAGTTCCCATTATCTCTAGTCACAGCAATGTTGCTCATTCTTAACTACCCTCTGGGCAATTTGCAAGTGGTAATAAGTGCTAGACAGCAATGCCCTCAACCATGAATGAATAAAAGAAAATCTTTACTTAGATTGGCTAAATAAACTCTGTGACTACGAAAGCAACTCTAAAGACTGGGCACTGTGCAATAGCTAGCTCACTTTCTAATCCCTAAACGCCTGATCACCAACTGCTTTTAATTTTCTTTAAATTCTCTTACAGGGTGTGGTAACCTTGTCAAGGCCACCATTTACGGAACTGCCATCCCAAACTGCCATTGAGAAAGCAATGGGAGATATGTTTTTTTGTCCATTGAAGATCAGATGAGGTATAGATTGTTAGGGAGGGAGGTTTAGGATTTCGACCCTACATTAATGAAGCAAAAGCAGGATTGTTTCAATTATCTCCCCCCATCGACTGAAGAATCAGTAGTCTATGTTAACAACCACTTGGAAGATGCACTAAAGTACAGATACAGAATGTATTGTGGGCAGACGACTTCAATGCTCATTTCCATTACAGCTCTGTGGCTTCACACTGGCAGAGTTAACCAAGACATAAAGGATAGTGCTTTCAGATTGGGCCTGGGGCAGAGGGTGAGGAAGCCTACAAGAGGGAAAATCTACTTGACTTGCTCTAACCAAAGAACTGTTACGGATTGGACAAATGATAGTATTTGGAGGTGTAACCATCACACAATTCAAGTGAAGACAAAGTCTTATCTTCAGCAAGAATTCCCTTCATCCTGTAATGGGGCAATATAACCATGTTTGGATGGGTTCAATTCCGAACAGAGCCTCAGGTTAAAATTAGGATCTGTGAGATTCTGTGGGCCATTGGCAGCAGGGGAACTGAATTCCAACATAATCTGGTGAAACTGTATCAAAGGACTCCATGAACAACAGGCCATGATCAACAAACCTAAGTTAACCCACAACCAAAAGATCATATGAAAGCTTTGCAACTGCTGCCCTAAAAGTCATGTATGGCAGTAGAATATTAAACAACTAACAAGTAGAGAAGCCTCCACAAACATTCTGTCATTAAATTGCTGGAATCCACAGTGTAAAAGATAAGAATACAATGTTTGCATCCATCTTCAGCCAGAAATACTTGGTGGATGATTCATCCTCTTGAGGTCCGCAGTGTCACAGTGCTCACATCTAACCAACTCAATTATGTCATTACATCAAGAACAGCTGAAGGACTGGGGGCTACAACAAAAGCAAAGGGCCTTGATAACATTTTTGTAATAGAAGTGAAGACTTGAACTCCAGAATTAGTTATGCCCCTAGCCAAGTTGTTTCAGTACAGCTACAACACTAGCATTTACCTGGCAATGTAGAAAATTGCCCAGGTATGCCCTGCCAAAATGCAACTCAATTATAGCTTCATCATCCACCGTCAATCATCAGCAAAATATAGAAGAAGATGTAATTGACAATGCTTTCAAGTGGCATACTCAAACTGGGTTCTGCCAGGTTCTTCAGCTCCTGACTCATTCAATAGTGACACAGTCCGTACGCTAGTGCAGCAAGACATGGATAATAAGTCGGCACAGGACAGCAGGTAACGTGCAACACACACAAGAAAGAAATGACAGGCAATCAGAATCCCCACCAACAGGAAATCTAAATATTGACGCCATTCAACGACATTACTGTCCACAATCTGAGGGTTACCATTAACCAAATTTTAACCGCACCAGCCATACAAATATTGCAGTTGAAGCTGTAAAGCTGGAATGCTGCGGGAATCTGGGGTATTTTATGCAGCAGCAGTAGTTGACAGTGATCAGGTGAAAAACTGGCAAGAATCCTTCATTGCCTCTTTGGGAAAGCCCTGTAAGTAGTCGGTACCTCTCAGGTACCTCTCCTTGTGGAAGCAAAATCTCCAGGGGCGGTATCCCACTTCCAAGTCCAATCAGAAGCTCACCAGTAAGGTTGTAACTGCCAAAGGACTGTCAGCCACCAGAACTGCAGGTTTGAGAAGTCATCTATATCAGACATAAGTAATGGCAGGAGGTATTTCCTGACACAGAGGTTGTGGGTAAGGGGTTGAGAGTTCAGGCAACAAGGAAAGGGATAACAAAGTGTGTAGCTGGATGAACACAGCAGGCCAAGCAGCATCTTAGGAGCACAAAAACTGACGTTTTGGGCCTAGACCTTTCATCAGAAAAGGGGGATGGGGAGAGGATTCTGAAATAAATAGGGAGAGAGGGGAGGCGGATCGAAGATGGGGAGAGGAGGAGATAGATGGAGAGGAGACAGACAAGTTAAAGAGGCGAGAATGGAATCAGTAGAGGTGAGTGTAGGTGGGGAGGTTGGGAGAGGATAGGTCAGCCCGGGGAGGACGGACAGGTCAAGGGGGTGGGATGAGGTTAGTAAGTAGAAAATGGGGGCGTGGCTTGAGGCGGGAGGAGGGGATAGGTGAGAGGAAGAACAGATTAGGGAGGTGGGGATGGGCTGGGCTGGTTTTGGGATGCAGTGGGGGGAGGGGAGATTTTGAAGCTTGTGAAATCCGCATTGATACCATTGGGCAGAAGGGTTCCCAAGCGGAATATCAGTTGCTGTTCCTGCAACCAACGGGTGGCATGGTTGTGGCACTGCAGGAGGCCCAGGATGGACATGCCATGAGTTGAAATGGTTCGTGACTGGGAGGTGCAGTTGTTTATTGCAAATCAAGTGTAGGTGTTCTGCAAAGTGGTCCCCAAGCCTCCGCATGGTTCCCCCAATGTAGAGGAGGCCACAACGGGTACCGCGGACACAGTATACCACATTGGCAGATGTGCAGGTGAACATCTGCCTGATGTGGTAAGTCATCTTAGGGCCTGGGATGGGGGTGAGGAAGGTGGTGTGGGAACAAGTGTTTCACTTCCTGTGGTTGCAGAGGAAAATGCCGGGTGTGGTGGGGTTGGAGGGGAGTGTGGAGCGGACAAGGGAGTCACAGAGAGAGTTGTCTCTCCAAAAAGCAGACAAGGGTGGGGAGGGAAAAATGTCTTTGGTGGTGGGGTTGGATTGTAGATGGTGGAAATGTCGGAGGATGGTGCGTTGGATCCGGAGATTGATGGGGTGGTATGTGAGGACATGGGGGATTCTCTTTTGGCAGTTATTGCGGGGGCGGGGAGTGAGGGATGAGTTGCGAGAAATGCGGGAGATACAGTCGAGGGTGTTCTCGACCACTGCGGAAGGGAAGTTGCAGTCATTGAAAAATGAGGACATTTGAGATGTACAGGAGTGGAATGCCTCATCCTGGGAGCAGACGCGGTGGAGGCGAAGGAATTGGGTACAGGGGATGGAATTTTTGCAGGAAGGTGGGGGGAGGAGTTGTATTCTGGGTAGCTGTGGGAGTCGGTGGGCTTGAAATGGATATTGGTTTCTAGGTGCTTGCCTGAGATGGAGACAGAGAGGTCCAGGAAGGTGAGGGATGTGTTGGAGATGGTCCAGGTGAACTTCCTCAAGTGGGTGGAAGGTGTTGGCGAAGTAGATGAACTGTTTGAGCTCCTCGTGGGAGCATGAGGAGGTGCCAATACAGTCATTAATGTAACAGAGGAAGAGGTGAAGTTTAGGGCCAGTGTAGGTACAGAAGAGTGATTGTTCCACCTAACCTACAAAGAGGCAGGCATAACTTGGGCCCATGCGGGTACCCATGGTCACCCCCCAAAAAGGAAAGGGAGCTTGCTTTCAGCAGGCTGCCTCCCTTCCACATTGCTGGTTCCTACGATCAGGCACTCCATGGCTTGGAGCTGGAGATGCCCACGCCTTGAAAGAGCACAAGCAACCTCCAATTTTATTTTGTGCACGTTCTGCATGGCAACAGGATGAGTCACAAATGGGTTAACATTTGCAGCAAGTTAAGGCAACTATGCTTATTCACTTCAGTAGATCTAACTGGGTGAAAGTCCAGCTAACTTTGACAAAGGCAAGACGACTGTGTGCTCAGAAGCACCTGCCTGAAGAAACAAATCCCACCCACTTCCAAATGCTAGCTTAGTGTTAACTTAGAGAACTTAAAACTCCCCAAATAACTCACCCCCTGACTTCCAAAATTCTGTTCATGATCTACAAGCCACAAGTCATGAGTGCGATAGAGTACTCTCCAGTTCTTGGATGAGTGCAGTTTCAACACTCAAGAAGATTGACATTATCCAGGACAAAGAAGACCACAAGATATCTAAGGCCCCCACCCATCCCTTCTGCACCTCTGTAAGTGCAGAGAGGGCACTGCACACCAACTACAAGAAGCAGCACAGCAATATTCTTTTGACAAAAAATTCCAAACCCACAACCTCTACTACCCAGAAGGACAAAGGGAGACAACATTAAAATATGACAATCTGGCGTTTCACCTGCAAAACATGTGCCACCCTGATCTGGAAATACATTGCCATTCTTTCCTTTACTTTTTTTTAATTCATTCATGAGATGTGTGCTCATTGGCTGGGCCAGCAGTCCATTCTATTGATAACTCAGTGTGGAACTGGAGGAACACAGCAGGCCAGGCAGCATCAGTGGAGCAGGAAAGTTGATGTTTCAGGTCAAGACCCTTCTTCAGAAATGAGGAGGGGGAGCGGAGCTCAGAAATAAATAGAGAGGAGGTGTGATGCTGGGGAAGGTAGGCAGGATGGTGATAGGTGAGCGGAGGTAGGCCGTGGTGGGGATTGGTCGGTGAGGTGGGAGGAACAGATAGGTGGGAGAGAAGATGGACAGGTTGTGTCTGGTCAAGGAGGCAGGAATGAGAGGGAGGGTTGGACATGGGATGAAGCCAAGGGGTGGGGAGTTTTAAAACTGGTGAAATCCATGTTTAGGCTATTGCGTTGTAGGCTCCCAAGGCACAATATGAGATGCTGCTCCTCTAGTTTGTGGGCATTATCATTATGACACTGGAGGAGGCCCAGGGTGGAAATGTCATCCAGGGAGTGGAAGGGGGAGTTAAAATGGTTCGTGACTGGAAGGTGTTGTTTGTTGTGTACAGAGTGCAGATGTTCTACAAAACAGTCTCCCAGTCTCCGCTTGGCCTCACCGATGTAGAGGACGCCACATCGGGAGTAGCGGATGCAGTAGACTCAGTTGGGGAATGTGCATATGAACCTCTGTCTAATGTAGACAGTTTGTTTTGTGCCTTGGATAGAGGTGAGGGGGGAGGTGTGGGGGCAGGTGTAGCACTTCTTGTGGTTGCAGGGAAAGGTGCCGAGGGTGGTGGAATTAGTGGAGAGTGTGGAGCGGGTGAGGGAGACACAGAGAGAGTGATCCCTATGAAAGGCAGATAGAGGTGGGGAAGGGAATATATCTTTGGTTGTGGGGTCAGATTCTAGGTGGCAGAACTGGTAGAGAATGATACATTGGATGCAAAGGTAGTGTAGGCAGCCCACAAAGTCATCTGGGAAGCTATTCCAGAATTCTTGCCCTCCTGATACTGAGGGAACAATGAGATATTTGCAATTCTGGATGGTGAGTAGCTGGTAGAAAAAATGCAAGTGATGGTGTTCCCATGGATCTGCTGCTCTTATTATTCTAAAGTAGTGGTTGAGAATTGGAAAGGTGCTGTCTAAGGAGTCTTGATGAATTTCTGCAGTGCAACTTGTAAGTGAAACACACTGTCACTATTGAGGTGGTGTACAGAATGGACATTTGTGGATCTGGTACCAATTAAGTTGGGGGGGGAGGCTGCTTTGTTGCGGATAATGCCAAGTTTCTTGAGTGCTGTTGCAGCTGCATTTATACCGGCATGTTGGAAATATTCCAAAACACTCCTAAACTTGTGCCTTGTGGATGGTGGACAGGTTTTGGCTTGCTCTATCAAGCGCCTGGAACACCATTCCTGACAGCACTGTGGATTTACCAACACATTGACAATGACAGTTTAAGAAGGAGGTAACCATCACTTCAAAGCAATTTCAGATAATCAATAAATGCTTGCCTTGTTTACTGTACTTACACCTCATGAGCGGATAAAAGAGCTCTCTCATTTAACCTTTCTGCTTTGTCGTTTTCCCCTACTTCTTTAATACACTGCTTAAAATCACCACTTTAATGAAGTGTTTAGCTAAGCCTCCTGGTAGCTCTTCCTTTGCATTATTATATATTTTTTAGGTACTGTCTTTGTAAAAGGCTCTGATATATTTTATCTATTTGAAGATGCTATATGAATGCTTTTTGTTGTTGGACCAGATATAATGCCCTACTATTTTGCATCTTATTCAGCTGTCCTCCATCAATTAATTCTTCCTGGCCAGATTTAGTAAAGATTGAAAAGAAATTAACAAGTCAATTAGCACAGACATTTGGGCATGACAAGTCTTTTGTGCATTACAAGCCGTTCTTGTTTCAGCTCAGCAGGCACATAGTCAAACATGAGTGCAGTTAATAGAATGTAGATCTTTGGGGAATGCAGAAGGCACAGGGCATTTGTATTTTGTGTTGCTGGAGAGAATTAGGGATAGTAAAGGTCTACTACTGCAGAAAATGCCTGAGAATTGAGTAATGACTTTGGATACTACAAGTTGATTGATGTACTCAGTTACTATGACAAGAGATTTAAAATGTAGAAGACAAGTGTAATAGTTGCCTTCACAAGTGCTACAGGGCACAATTAGTAATTGCTCAAAAATTGAAATGTTAACACGTCACAAATATCTAACTTGTTTTTTTTACATTGAATGTAAAGCTCCAAACAGTGGGGACCAGTCTAATTCGAAAAAGAAATAGATCTGTAAAATCTGCTCGATAGTACAACTGCAGCAAGGCTTTTGCTATTTGCCAATTATGATGAAAAATAAATAGAAAATTATCACAATGTTAGACTTAATGCTGTTATTTGTTCCAAAACAAGGCTAAACCGTTTTCATAACCAACTGAACAGAACACAACCTGCACTGAAGCATTTTAACTGCATGCAAATAATGTGATGGATTTGAAATTACAAATAAAAACACACAGGAAAAGCCCTATCAACATTATCCTATAGCTTGAACAGACGCAAATTAGGATGCAACTTTATCTCATGAATATCAAGTTCCAGGGTAATAAGATAGGTAGAAAATTCAAATATCAGCGGGAGTCCTAGGTTCAACATTTGCTTAAAGATGTTGTGCAAAGTGGAATATGTTCAGTTAATAGTTCTATAAATTAGCTTTCAAGGGAGTAGAATAGAAAAAGGAAGAACACCAGGTTGCAGTCAGAACACTGTTATTTCAGTAACTTATCCGTAGAAACTATTTAGTAAAAATTAAATACTTTTTGTTTTGCTGATGAAATGAGAGAAAAATATAATCAAACTCTTCCTAAGTGGCACAGGTGGCTAATAAAAACAAATACTTTTAGTTATAGAAAAGAAGACAAGGTAGTTAAGATTAAGAAAAAAAAAACTTGTTTTCTCTATTCAGAATATTTTTGTAGAAAGCATATCTCCAGCAATCCTCTATCTTGTCATTCTTAGTTATTTTTTTACAGCTACCATTTCTACCTCACAATCACAGGAATCAATAGTTAGCTCGTCAAAAAACCTTCTCCATCTCCTCCAGTTTGTCCCAAGTTTTTATTTTAATAGCATTCTTTAAATTTCTTACTACTGACTTCCTCTGTCTTACAGCTTCCTTTTCTCCACCTTCCTGTTGCTTCAAAACATGTCCTTTATATCTCTGCAATATATGGCCATACCATTCCAATCCCTGTTTGGATACTTCCACAATCTTCACTGATGCCCCAGAACACCAGTTCCTGATTGTCCCGACATGTCCATTGCTGCATTCACATCCTTTTAGTATCCTGTCATTGTCCCTCCCTTTTTTGAAGTTGCTCAAGTTTCTGTGCTGTATCGCAAAGCTAGTCTCACAAATTTGTTGTAGATTCTTCCTCTCAGTTTCACCAATACTTTTCTATCATGTAACATTGCATTTCATTATTTTCCAATTACTCCAATCTGAGCCAATCCATTGTTCAATTTTCATTTTCATGCATCCATATTATGCCACCGATCATGCTTAAAATGCCAAGGACAGATTTTCTACTCCATTGAATAGCGTGACCAACCCTCCCTCTCATCCCTGCCTCCTTGACTTGACACAACCTGTCCAAATTCTCTCTCACCTATTCACTCCTCCCACCTCAATGACTAATCCCAACCACTACCTACCTGTTAATAAAATGTGAGGCTGGATGAACACAGCAGGCCAAGCAGCATCTCAGGAGCACAAAAGCTGACGTTTCGGGCCTAGACCCTTCATCAGAGAGGGGGATGGGGGGAGGGAACTGGAATAAATAGGGAGAGAGGGGGAGGCGGACCGAAGATGGAGAGTAAAGAAGATAGGTGGAGAGAGTGTAGGTGGGGAGGTAGGGAGGGGATAGGTCAGTCCAGGGAAGACGGACAGGTCAAGGAGGTGGGATGAGGTTAGTAGGGTGCGGCTTGGGGTGGGAGGAAGGGATGGGTGAGAGGAAGAACCGGTTAGGGAGGCAGAGACAGGTTGGACTGGTTTTGGGATGCAGTGGGTCGGGGGGAAGAGCTGGGCTGGTTGTGTGGTGCAGTGGGGGGAGGGGATGAACTGGGCTGGTTTAGGGATGCAGTAGGGGAAGGGGAGATTTTGAAACTGGTGAAGTCCACATTGATACCATATGGCTGCAGGGTTCCCAGGCGGAATATGAGTTGCTGTTCCTGCAACCTTCGGGTGGCATCATTGTGGCAGTGCAGGAGGCCCATGATGGACATGTCCTCAAGAGAATGGGAGGGGGAGTGGAAATGGTTTGCGACGGGGAGGTGCAGTTGTTTGTTGCGAACTGAGCGGAGGTGTTCTGCAAAGCGGTCCCCAAGCCTCCGCTTGGTTTCCCCAATGTACAGGAAGCCGCACCAGTCGCAAACCATTTCCACTCCCCCTCCCATTCTCTTGAGGACATGTCCATCATGGGCCTCCTGCACTGCCACAATGATGCCACCCGAAGGTTGCAGGAACAGCAACTCATATTCCGCCTGGGAACCCTGCAGCCATATGGTATCAATGTGGACTTCACCAGTTTCAAAATCTCCCCTTCCCCTACTGCATCCCTAAACCAGCCCAGTTCATCCCCTCCCCCCACTGCACCACACAACCAGCCCAGCTCTTCCCCCCAACCCACTGCATCCCAAAACCAGTCCAACCTGTCTCTGCCTCCCTAACCGGTTCTTCCTCTCACCCATCCCTTCCTCCCACCCCAAGCCGCACCCCCAGCTACCTACTAACCTCATCCCACCTCCTTGACCTGTCCGTCTTCCCTGGACTGACCTATCCCCTCCCTACCTCCCCACCTACACTCTCTCCACCTATCTTCTTTACTCTCCATCTTCGGTCCGCCTCCCCCTCTCTCCCTATTTATTCCAGTTCCCTCCCCCCATCCCCCTCTCTGATGAAGGGTCTAGGCCCGAAACGTCAGCTTTTGTGCTCCTGAGATGCTGCTTGGCCTGCTGTGTTCATCCAGCCTCACATTTTATTATCTTGGAATCTCCAGCATCTGCAGTTCCCATTATCCCTCACTACCTACCTGTACTCACCTATCACCATCCCACCTACCTTCCCCAGCCCCACCCCTCCCTTAGCCCATTTCTGAAGGAGTTCCCGAGCCAAAACATCAGCTTTCCTGCTCCTGTGATGTTACCTGGCCTGCTGTGTTCATCCAGCTCTACACTGTGTTGTCTCCACCTTCATTACCATTTCCCAACATATACAGCATCTGTGCTCCATGCAGGTTGGCATTAGGTGGCAACAAATGCACTCTCCCACCTTCGGGGCCTGTGGCAGCAGCAGCAGCAAGCGTGTTCTCCCTTGATTTGAGGCTGTACATTTCAAAGAACAACCAGAGCCTGGGGTTAATATAAGAAGTGAGGAAGCACTGGAGATTTTGACGGTTTTAAAAGAGCACAAATTTCCAGATCTGGATGAGTTGTATCCCAGGCTGCTGTGAGAGATGAGCAAAATGATTACAGGGGGCACTAACCCAAATTTTTATATCATCTTTGCAATGGGGAGGAAACAGGGGACTGGAGAACAGCTAATATGGTTCCCCTTTTCAAGACAAATAACAGAGATAGACTGTGGACTATAAACGTCTAAGTCTACCTCATTGTTATAGAAACTATTGCACAAAATAACGAAAGAAGAAACTAATCACTAATTAGAGGCTAGTTGATCAGGGATCATCAGCATGGCTTTGTCTGAAGGAAGACACACCTAACAAATCTTGGAAGAATTTTTCAAGGAGCTGACAAAGTGTTTGGATCAGGGTAAGGCAGTTGCTGTAGTTTGTATTGATTTCAGCAAGGCTTTGACAAGATCCCACATGAGAAACTGATAAAAAAGGTAAAAGCTCATGGGAACCAGGGTAACTTGGTAAGAAGGATCTAAACTTGGCTTTGGGATAGGAGGCAGAGATTGGTGATGGACGTTTGTGTGTGTGGTTGGAGACCCATGTACACTGGCTTACCGCAGCAATCAGTGCTGGGTCCTTTAACGTTTATGATATTCATAAATGATTCAAATGAGAATGTGCAAGTGATGATAAGTTAATTTGCAGATGACACAAAGATTAGCCAGTGGTTGACAGTGAGGAGGAAGGTGTTAAGTTACAGTAAGATATATACGGATTGGACAGATGGGCAATACTGTGCAGGTGGAATTTATTCTTGAAAAATGCCAGCTGACAAAGAAGAAAAAGTACAAGGGAGTACTCAATGAATGGCAATACACTAGGAAGTTTAGAGGAACAGAGGGGTCTTTGCAGTGCTTCTACAGATCCCTTGATGGTAGCCGGCCAGTTTAATAGGGTGGTTAAGAAGGCACGTGGGTTGCTTTACCTTATGAATCATTGCATTGATTATAAGAGCATAGTGGTCATGTTGGAGTTATACAGAATTTTGGTTAGGCCACAGCTGGAGTACAGTGTGCTGTTCCGATAAGCAAACTATAAACGAAGGATGTGATTGCACTGGAAGGGGAAAGAAACACGTTTTGTTAGGACTTTGTATGGGATAAATATAAAGAGAAGCTGGATAGCTCAGGTTGTTCTGTCTGAAGCAGAAGAGGTTGAGGAGAGAACCTGATAGAGGAATATAAGATTATGAAGGGCACTGGCAGAGTGAATAGCTTTCCTCCTTAGTTTAGGGGTCAATATCAAGTGGGCATAATTTTAAAATGAATGGCAGAAGATTTTGGATTTCACCCAAAGGGTGGTGAGGAGCTGGGATTCATTGCCTGGGAGGGGAGTTGAGAGCCTCGCAACCTTTAAAAAGGGAACACTTAAAGTGTCCTAACATTCAAGACCATAGGCCTAGTGAGGAAAAGTAGGACTAGTGTGGGTGGTAGTAATTTTTTTGTCATTACAGACTTGATGGGCCAAAGGGCCTCTTCTGCACTGTATGATTCTACGGGGAACCTGTGTGCCACGTCCCAAAACTCAACATACTGATGCAACCAGGAGGACACACATGCCATATACTCCTGATTATACTAGTTTACATCCTTCCCTCACAGCAAGAGTCCAGCAGTTTGGGCACTAGGATTCTTCAACACTGCAGACTCCCCAAGGTGCACAGGGCTGTGGACTGTAGCCATGTTGCTTTGAAAATGCCTGAACATCAACATGCAGAGTTTTTCGACAGAAAGGGCTTCCACTCCACCAGCATCCAGCACATCAATGTCACATTCGTGAAGATGTCCTACGAACTTCGTGATACATACACACTGGAGAACTCGAGTTCCTGCCTCTTTCCAAGATCCTCAGGCCTTAAAGGAATGGCTGCTATGCGACAAGGCCTACCCACTTCAGGTATGGCTGATGATTTAAGGGAGGCAACAGCTGGACTGTGAGACACCCAGGTGATATTCTGAGGACCAGGGTTCAAATCCTGCCATGGCATATAGTGGAATATGAATTCAATAAAAATCTGGGGTTAAGAATCTAATGATGACCATAAGTCCAAGAGCAGAGTAGCATAGTACAGCACAATGAAGCTCAATGGGCTGGTTATTCATGGGAGGTCCCTCCATTTCCATAGGAGCTAGCATGCTCATCTTCAACCAAGTAACGCATTTTCTCCTAATCTGGGTGAGGAGCCTTATGTCCACTACCCCGCTGCCAATCTTCCACCCTCACAGCCTGGTTATGAGACCTGTTTTACCACAATTAATCAAAAGAGGGAATGAATAAGGTAAAAAGAGGACGGATGAGCTGTTCATGGTTATAGAGAAGCTGGGTGGGGGGGAATAGTGAAGTCTCCTGCGTAAGTGAATAGGAAGTATAGAGGGCAGGAACACCTAGTTGTTTGGGAAAATGAGTTGGTTTAAAGCAACTGAGTGGACATGGTGAATGCAATGTTGAGAGGTATAGCCCCTGAGCCTTGGTGAGAGGTCTGTGCAGTGGCAGGCATAGATTGAATGATGGCCCTTTAAGTGCAAGGTAGCCAAGAGAAAGTGGCAGCACATACCGTTGCATTGCATTTTCCTAGAACATTGCGCCGACCTGAGCCATTGTCTCAGTCCCGACTGGCTGGGTCTGGTGTTGTAGCCTCTCCTTTGGCAGTCAGCAAGAAAATGGATGGCTCCCTTTACAACCATCCCATCCATCAGCACCTCCAAGTCAAAGTCATCAAAGCAGGGTGTGAGCTGTTATAGAGTCGCAGAATTGTACAGCATGGAAACAGACACTTCAGTCCAACTCATCTGTGCCAACTAGGTATTCTAGATCTATTTAGTCCCATTTGTCAGCATTTTGCCCATATCCTTCGAAACCCTGCGATTCATGTACCCATCCAGATGTCTTTTATATGTTGCAATTACACCAGCCTCCACCACTTACCCTGGCAGCACATGCCATACATGCAACACACTTGGCATGAAAATGTTGTTCCTTCAGTCCCTTTTCTATCTTTCCCTTTTCATCTCAAGCCTACAACCTTGGCTTTGAACTCCCCTGCCCTTGGATAAAGACCTTGGCTATTCATTCTATCCATGCTCCTCATGCCTGTATACACCTCTACAAGGTCACCCCTCATCCTCTGATGGTCCAGGGAAAGTAGCCCCAGCCAATTCAGCGTCTTGTTTCTGGGCCATGTCCTTGGTAATAATGGTGGAACATCAGAGTTTAGGGCCAGTTCCTGGCTTGCAGCATCTGAAATGCAGTGAAGCTGTGTTTTCATTTGGGACCAGAGGTAAGATCATAACAAAGTACCAGCAATAACAAGCTTCTCTGCTTCTCCTGTTATACAATTCCATGAGAATGGTGCCAAACAGGCCAATTGCATGACTAATAGGAAGAAGAGAGTGGAAGACTGCTTGTCATGTCCTCATAATCTTTACTGCATAGCAGAATGTCATCTGTAAATATTACTGGCCATGGTCCTGAAAAGAACAAATGCCGGAAATGCTCGGAAAGCAAGTTAATGTTTCAAATTCAGATGACTCTTCATTAGAGCTGGAGTGAAGTATTGAGGGGACAGCATTTATGCTACAGTTTGGGGTGGAGGGAGGTGTTGTGGATGGGGGTACTGAGTGTAGGGTGCTGGTAGAGAAAATGTATTGACAGTTCAGATTAAGTGACTGGAATGTGAGAATGGCCAAACAATGGTGTTTCTCCTGCCAGACTGAAAAGGACAGACAGTCCAACTGGGATGAAGGGAAGGGGGAGATGACATGGTAACAGAATGTAACAAGCTAAAAGAAAGAGAAGAAATGGCTCACAATGTGAAGTTGTTGAACTCAACCTCAAGTCCAGAAGGCTGCAAAGTGCCTCAGCTGAAGATGAGATGTTGTTCCTCCAGTTTGCACTGTCATTCACCAGAGCACTGCAGCATGCCGAGGAGTGGGCATGCAAGCAGGACATTGTGTTAAAATGACCGGCTACTGGAAGCCAAGGTCATGCTTGCGCACAGGCCAGAGGTATTTGGCAAAGTGGTCACCCAGTCTGTGTTAGGTTTCTCCAACATAGAGTAAGGCCACATTGGGTACACAAGTTTGAAGGAGGTACAGGTGAAAGACTGTTTAGGGCCTTGGATGGTGAGCCAAGAGGAGGATAAGGGACAGGTGTTTCACCTTCTATAGTCACATGGGAAGGTGCTGTGGATAGGGGGTTGGTGTTGGTGGTTGTGGGATGGACTGGGGTGTCCCAGAGAGAATGATCCCAGCGAAATACATATACGGGACTGAGGGGGAAGATGTATTTGGTGGTGGTGTTCTGCTGCAGTTGTCTGAAGTGGCAGAGAACAATCCTTTGAATGAGGAAGCTGGTGGGGTGAAAAGTGAGGACAACGGGGACCTGATCACACTGTTGTGAGTGATGGGAAGGAACAAGGGTGGAAGCGTGGGTGATAAGTCAGATGTGGTTGAGGGCCCTGTCAACCGCAGTGGGTGGAAACCACGGTCATGGAAGAAATAAGCCATGTCAGCTGTGCTGTTCTGGAAGGTGACATCATCTGAACGTATGCAACATAGGTGAACGAACTTGGAGAAAGGGATGGAGTCCTTGCAGGATGTGGGGTATGAAGAGCTGTAGTGAAAGTAGTTAAGGGAGTCAGTTGCTTTGTAGTGGATGGCAGTGAAGTGTTTATTCTCCAAAATGGGTTCCGACAGGTCAAGTAAAGGAAGGGAAATGTCGGAAATGGATGATGTGGAAGTTAGAGGAGTGGAAATTGGAATCAAAATGAATGAGGTTTTCATGGTCCTGGCAGGGCATGAAGAGGCATTGAAGTTGACGTACCGAGAAAAGAGTTGTGGGAGGGGTCCAGTTTAAGACTGGAACAAGTATCATTCCATATACCCTGTAAAGAGGCAGGCATGCCTTGGACCCATGCGGGTACACATAGCCACTCTTTTGATTTGGCAGAAGTGTGATAAATGAAAAGTGAAATTGTTCAGTGAGAGAACAAGTCCAGCCAGGCAGAAGAGAGTGATGGTGGATGGGGATTGTTCAGGCCTCTGGTCAAAGAAGAAGCCAAGAGCTCCTGACAATCCTGGGGGTGGGGGGGGGGGGGGTGGAGGGAAATGAAGGTACGGAGGGATTTGACATCCATGGTGAACAGGCCAGGGAACTGGAAATTTTCAATATAGTGGAGAGCATCAGAGGAATCATGGATGTACATAGGTAGGGTCTGGGCAAGTGGAGACAGGATGAAGTCAAGGTCGGAGGAAATGAGCTCAGTGGGGCAGGAACAGGCTGATACAGTGTGCCTAATGGGGCAGTCTGGTTTGTCGATTTTGGGAAGGAGGTTGTAGAAGCGGGCTGTCCAAGGTTAGCCTACTAGGTTACAGGCAGTGACGGAAAGATATCTGGAGGTAATGAGGTTGGTGACAGTCCTGGCAACATGGCTTGATGTCCGAGTGTGGAGTCATGACCCAGAGGATGGTAGGAAGAAGCGCAGCTTCCAGCATCTGCAGTAATTTTCTCCTACTGGTTGTGGTTGTTCTCATCTCACTTCTGCTGTTGCAATGTTCAGGATGACAGGAAAGAGCAAGGGCTTGATCCCAATTCACAGCACAATTTAAGGCTTGAAAACATTCACCCTTCCCTACACTGTTTCTTATACTTGTCTGGCAGTCTTTGTACATCTTGCAATAGTTGTACACACTTCAAAATTTCCATAAATTCTAGCATATCTTGAGTTATTTTTCCAGGGTGCCCAATCATAATCTTCTAAAGGTGAATAAATGAGTATTTATATTAGTATGTTCATGCATATCTTTCATTCTAATGAAGGCAGACCAATCAAGCACCATATAACAAGGTCACACATGACCTGTCAAACTGTTTTATTGGGTGAGCAGAAGGATAATCAGTTATGACCACATTAGTTTAGATGAAACAGTGTAACTTCTCTTTGCATAATATGGTGCATTTTCTCATATCAGTGATTGGTATTCAACATAAATGAAATAACCAGTTTGCTGCATTGTAATAGCCTTGTGGGTTACCTTGAGATCTGAAATTTCTAGCCTATCTGTATGATTTTTGTGTTTAATTGCTCCCTGTTTTACAGTCAAATGGATTAGGGCCTTTTTAATCCAACATCTATATGGTGTGTTTAATGATTGCTGAAATTGCATATTGTTTAAATCTATGGGAAAGCAATATCAAAGCTTAAGTCCCTAGCTATTTAACTACTCATGTGTTCTTTCCAAAACCGTGAAGACACAATCCTTTACAACACAGAATTTAAAAGCAATTAGGTTCTTTTGCAAATGTATCGCAAAACATTTTGCAATAAAAGTCAAAGAATCTAACAGCTGCAATTGAATGTAATTAGCATTTCTGTGTGGGGTGCCAGGAAAGTCCACCGAGTATAGGTATAATCTCAATTTGTTTAACTCAAAGACGTTGATTCACTTTCAGAACTCAGAAACAAACAGAGACGTGAATGTAATTTTTGTTTTATAAAGTAAAGGGTTATCGTTTAGATTTACACTTGCCTGCTATTATTTTCTTTTGAAGGGATTGATAGAATTTCTACTCATTACATATTCAATTGTTATTTTTAATATTGAGTAAACTAAATCAAATGCAACCTGATAAGATTTTCATAACTTATTTGACTGTAGGTAGATCTTGTGGAAGTAGTTAAATAATTCCAGTTAATTGAGAAATAACCACTAGAATTTAGTTTTTTTATTCAAGAATATTACTAAATACTTCATCCTGATCATTAAACAAGTGAAAGACTGTGGAAGGCATTGGAATTTGTGACCTATTTAGGAAAATGATAATCAGCAAAAGATTCTAACACATATGGGCCTAAATATTATGATATATTTATTTATGGGCACGGGAGTCAGTGCTCCCCCACAACTGGTCCCATTGAGGCAGCCTGTTCAAAAATGTTATGTTGTGTCCTTGATTGACTGATTACAGGCAGCAGCCAATTAGATGAAAATTGACATTGGGTCTACCAGCCAGTGAATGTTCAAGCTAGCCCTCTGTTTTTAATGGCAGGTCAAATCAGTTGCTGCCTTTCAGTAAAAATTGGCAATTTGGCCAATTTGCAAATTATGGCAGCAAGTGCCAAGCTCAGAAGCAAACTGTAGAAAGCTTCAATTAAAAACCATATGGACACGCCAATTCTACACCTGCACTTTTTTTGTCATGCATTTTCAGTTCTATAAAGTTTTCCAGACCCTGGAACACCCTTGTGATGACATCAGAGAGCTACACATCACTGAGATCACCAGGGGAAGAGAACAACTTTTAAAAATTAGTTTTATTTTAAGATGTTGTTGATTCATCTTTAAGACCAGTACAAAGCCAAAAGCCAATCAGAATTACAATAGTTTTGGAGGAAACACCTTTCAAATGGAGTCGTCAGCAAATTTTTAATTTCAAAAATGCCTATTTTGTTCATTCAGGGGATGTGGTTGTCACTGACTGGTCAGCATTCATTCTTTCCCATGCCTAACTACCTTTACAAAGATAGTGGTGAACTGCCTTCTTGCAATCCATACGCTGCAGATAGACCCATAAACTCTGAAGGAGGGAATTCCAGGAGTTTGACCCAGTGACAGTGAAGGGATGGCAATATATTTCCAATTTAGGATGGTGAGTGACTTGGAGAGAAACTTGCAGGTGATGGTGTTCCCCCGTATCTACTGCCCTTGTCCTTCTAGATGGCAGTCATGGGTTTGGAAGGTGCCACCTAAGGATGTTTTGCAAATTTCTGCACCATATTTCGTAGATTTACATGCTTTTGCTGCTTAGCATCATTGGTGGAGGGAGTGGATGCTTGTGGATGTGGTGTAAAGCAAGTGGGCTGCTTTGTCCTGGATGATGTCAAGCTTTGCGAGTGTTGTTTGGACCTGTGCCAATCTAAGCAATTGGTGAGTATTCCATCATATTCTTGACTTGTGTCTTGTAGATGGTAAACAGGCTTTGTGGAGTCGAATGTGCTACTCGTTACAGTATTCCTAGCCGCGGATCTATTTATAAGGTGAGTCCAGTCGAATTTCTGGTCAAAGGCATCACCCCAGTATATTGATAGTGGGGTATTAAGTGATGATAACACTGTGGACTGTCAAGGAGTGATAGTTTTCTCTTATTTCTCCTGTGGCAGATGGTGTTTCTGTGGCACGAATATTACTTGCTACTTGTTAGCCCAAGTTTGGGTATTGTTCAGATCTTGTTGCATTCAGTATCTGAGGAGTTGTGAGTGGTGATGTATATTGTGCAAACATTGGTGAACATCCCCACTTCTGACCTTATGATGGCAGGAAGGTCATTGATGAAGCAGCTGAAGGTGGTTAGGCCTAGGACTACCCTGAGGACCTCCTGCAGAGATGTCTTAGAGTTGTATCAGAGATATGGGTCTAGGCCCGAAACGTCAGCTTTTGTGCTCCTGAGATGCTGCTTGGCCTGCTGTGTTCATCCAGCCTCACATTTTATTGTCTTAGAGTTGTGATGACTGATCTTCAACAATCACAACCAGCTTCTTCTATGCCACATATGACTCCAAAAAACTGAGACTTTACCCCCGATGCCCATTGATTCCGGTTTTGCTAGGGCTCCTTGATGCCACAATCAGTTAACGTGGCATTGTGTCAAGAGCTGTCACTCTCACCTCACCTCTGGAATTCAGGTCATTTGTCCATGTTTGAACCAAGGCTGTAATGAAGTCAGGAGCTGAGCGGCCCTGGCAGAACCCAAACTGGTTGTCAGAGAGTGTGTTGTTGCTAAGCAGGTGCTGTTCAATAGCACTGTTGATGACACTTTTCATGACTTCACTGATGATCAAGATTAGACTGATGGGCTAGTATTTGACTGGGTTGAATTTGTTGAGCTTTGTGTGTTCATGACACTTCTGGGCAATTTTACAAATTGTTGGGTTGATGCCAGTGTTGTAGCTATACTGGAAGAGTCTGGCTAAGTGTGCAGCAACTTCTAGAGCACAAGTCTTCAGTACTATTGCCAGAATATTGTCACAGCACATTGCCATTGCACTATCCAATCCCTCCAATCATTTATGGACATCATGTGTAGTGAATCAATTTGGTGGAAGATGTGGAAGACTGGAATCTGTGATGCTGCAGACCAGAAAAGAAGCCTGAGATGGATATCTACTCAGTACTTCGGGTGACAGGTTGTGCAAATGCTTCAGCCTTATCATTTGCACTGTTATGCTGGGCTCTCTCATCTTGGGAATGGGATATCTGTGGACCCTCCTCCTCCGGTGTGTTGTTTAATTGTCTACCACCATTCATACCTGAATATGGCAGGACTGTATAGCTTAGATATGATCCATTCATTGTAGAATTGCTTAGCACTTACTACTTATACTGTTTGACACTTAAGTAGTCCTGTTTGGTAGCCTCACCAGGTTGATAACACATTTTTAGTTATGCTTAGTGCTGCTTTTGGCATGCCTTCCTGCACTCTCCATTGAACCAGGGGTGATAACCTGGTGTGATTGTAATGGTTGAGTGGGGTATATGTCAGGCCATGAGGTTGCAGGTTGTGCTGAAGTACTGTTCCTCTGCTGTTGATGACCCATAGCACCGCACTGATGCTCAGTCTTCAACTGGTAGATCTGTTCAGAGTCTGTCCTATTTAACACAGTGATCGTGCAATATCACAAGATGGTGGGTATTCTCTATTGAAGATGGACCTCATCTTCGTACAGACCGTGCGGTGGCCACTGTTATTGATACTGTCATTGACAGATGCACCTGCAGCTGGTAGATTGCTAAGGATGAGATAAAGTATGTTTATCCCTCTTGTTGGTTCCCTCACCACCTGCTACAGATCCAGCAGCTATGTCCTTTAGGATCTGATCAGTCATGGAATGTAATGTAATGAATATAATGTAATAGAAGAAAAAGCAGTGAGGCCAGTAAAAGCTCACAAATAGCTAAGGCGAAAAATTCAAACTCAATACACAAGAAGAAAGGCTGATTACTGCAGATAAGAAAAAGGAGCCCATTTAGTCTGCTCTGCCATTCAACGAGATCATGGCTGATCTGATAATCCTCAACTCCACATTTTTGTCTTTCCCCCATAACCCTCCATTCCCTTGCTGACTAAAAATCTGTCCATCTCAGCCTTGAAAGTACTTAATGACCTAACCTCGATAGCCCGCACCAGTGAAGAATTCCTTCGATTCACGTTGCTTGAAGAGAAGAAATTCCTTTTCACCTCTGTATTAAATGTTTGATGCCTTATTCTGAGATAATGCCTTATAGTTCTTAGGAAACAACTTTTCTGCATCTACTCTGTCAAGTCCACTAAGAATCTCATACACTTCAATAAGGTTGCCTCTCATTCTTCTATATTCCAATGAATACAGGCCCGATCCACTCCCTCTCCTTATAAACAGTCCCTCCATATGAGGCATCAGCCTAGTCAACATGCTGTCAACTGTTTCCAATGTCAATATATCTTTGCTCAGATAGAACTCTTCACAGTGTTCTAACTGTGGTCTGACTAATGACTTGTACAGTTCTAGCAAATCCTCCTTACTTTTATACTCCATTCCCTTTGGCCATTCCATTTTCTTTTCCCATTAGCTGCTGAATTTGGAAGGTTTTTTTTGAGATTCACAGGCAAGGATTCCCATTTCCTCTGTCCCGTAGGTTTATGCAGTCTTTCTCCATTTAAACAATATTCAGCTCCTCTATTCTTCCTGTCAAAGTATAGAATCTCACATTTTCACACATTATATTTCACCTAACAAGTTTTTGCCTACTTGTTTCACCTGCCTATATCTTTTGCAGACTTCTTACACCCAAAGCGTATTTGATCTTGTGAGGATTTGAGGGACACAGAAAAGTGTGATTTCACCTGAAAACACAAAAAAGAAGGCTAACCTAAGGAAGACAAAACGTCTAAGGAGCACAAGATTTTTAAAAGACATTTTTCCTAATCACCTAAAATTGACAAAAAGTGTTAAAATTAGCAAATTAAGCTGTTTCTTTAGTTTCAGACTTAAGGAAAGTAGACTGAAAAGGGAATAAAAATTGTTATGCATTTCAAAGTAGCAGAATCCTAACAGTGATGTTAATGAAATAAGAATTGTTTACTTTATATAATCTTTTCTCTTTATTATTTGTTGCAAAGTTGTGTGGAGTACTTGTGAAATGGAAGGCGGTAAGTTCGAACTTGTTTCTAAAAATGACAAGGGGTAAGAGTGCATAGTCTTTTTAAGAGATGATGTGCTTTTCTAAGTTTGGAGATTTAGACAAAAATGTCTGCAAGCAGCTGCGGATGCATATGCAGTTTTGAAATTGAAACATATGTATCAATTGGCTGTGTGGTTGGTGATGTAGGCTCGTTTTGATGTTAAGGCAACTAGCTTGGATGTCGGCCAATTAATTTAAATCAGGCACTTAAATACTGAAAACCATTTGAATTTAAATCCGATGGTGTTGACAACCAAGGACCAATCCTATTTTAAGTAAAGTGACAGTTCATCAGGCGTATATAAGAAGAGAGTTTTTGAAAATCAAGGGGACAGCGAACTGCCATCGGAACACTAAAACTCTCACTCTCACAGAAATGTTTAAGCTCTTTGATGAAGCACCATATAAAATGTACCACAGCAGTCGTAGCTAATATTCAGGGCACCAAAATTCAATGGAGAAAGGCGGTCCTGGTGGAGGATCAGCAGAGAGGGCATGGAGCATTCCAGAAGAAACATTCCTGGTTGTAATTTTGAGGGATTAAGTTTTAGTCTGTTTTATTATTATCATATTGGTTTAAATAAATGGGTCTTGTATCTACTGGAGGGGCATACCTTTACAACTTTGTTTTATGCAGGAGCAGTTAATTGTTCGATTTGTTCGTAGCTCTGTAATTGTTCACTGTTGGAATTAGATAAATAAATTGATAGTTATTACTTATAAAGTGAGTATCAGGGATTTCTTTCATTTAACCACTCCTTTACAACAGATTGGATATGACAGCAAGGTTATATACCTTTTCACACCATTTTTTTACTAGATTACGAGCCAAAGCAAGCTTCTCTGGGTGTTTTGGTTTCTAATTATAAGAGGAGCTTGAACTCCTCGCCATAAGATTATTTTACTAGTTTGAACGACAAATTCAATGTTTTATTTGGCAAATAAGTAGTTTTATTGGTTTTGTTAGTTAAAAGATGAGGATTCAAAGAAAAAAGGCACAAATCTGATCACCAGGTTTAAATTTGGTGCAAAAGTACCTCAAACACACAAAACCCAGTGTTTATGATGTCAGAATAGGCTTCTTCAATTCAGCCAAAAAAATTTATTGAATGAGGCCAGTTGAGAAAGTTTCTATCCACAGATCTTTAGGGAATTCTTTAGCTATCTTGAAAAAGGTAATCTTCATTTGTTTCTATACAGAATCAAATTAGTAAAGGAAGATTACCTTGCAAACAGCATTTAAAACAGCAGAAACATAAATAGTTTTCAGTTTCAGTGTTACAGAGATTCAACAACAACTTTAATCAAGAAATGTATCATAAGATAAAAACAAGTGTATTTCAAGGAGATCAGTACTTAACAATATTTCGGCCAATAAGGAAGAGAATCAATAACTTCAAATATCTGTCAACAACCAACAAATTCAGCAAAACTTACCCATACCAACCGTCCCACCACAAAACATTTTTTCTAAGATCAATGAATTGGCAGACATGGAAAACACAATTCATAAGATTTCAAACAACTTCAACATTGAACACTAAATCAAATGCTGAATAGCTTAGCAAGCATTTCTACTGCATGGAAATAAAATGAGATCATGTGTTACACAGACAACAGAAGAATGAGAACCAAAGAGTGTCAGACAATCTGATAACAGCTTTTGATCAATATTTCACTACATTGGTGCAATCACACTTTAGTAGCAGATATCAACATCCAGGAGGATCTGTATATAGTCGTATTAGTGATCTGCATATGCTATCTGAACCATACAGCAATGGAAAAACTTACAAGAGCTCCTTTACAAAAGACTTGCCATTGGTCTTTAGATTGAAGATGTACAGTGACTAATCTATCAAAACAGGATCAAATTCCAAAATGAACAGTCCATATGATCGTGCACATAGAATGTAGAAAACTGCCCCATAAGCAATATATAGCAAACATGTAATTTAATAAAGAAGGGTGTACTGACTCCTTAAAAGCACAGTAAACCAGGGAAGACAGACCTCTCATCTGAAAAAAAATACTACATACAATAACATCAACACAAAATCCTCCTCAATCTAATTTCACAGAATCCTGTCATAGGAATGATTCCGAAATCCTGCATCACTGAAGACAAAACTGTCCAACCTTCTGCCAAAGTACTCACTATTATAAAAGATGTGCTGTAGTCTGAGGAACATTCTAAACAACAAATCAAATCATTCTCATATACTTTCATGACTTGAACTTCCATGAGCCTGAAAAACAGTCAATATTGCAAGGGAATAAGTTTGTCTTGAAGATAAACTACTGAGGAATGGCCGATACTACTCTTCTCCAGCAGAAATTAAACAGACACCTGATATAGATTTAACAGACATCATCTAAGTAAATGGCTATCCAACCAAATTAAAGCTAGATATTGGAGCTACTGCCATGGTTATCTAAGATGATAATACAGTGGGTTAGCGGAGATAAGCATTTGACCACCTGATTTGTAGCTGTATGCAGCCACAGATATCATGTCTTTGGTTAAAGGAATGTTGCCTGTTGTACTGACATATAGGTCTCACAAGGGGAAAGTACACTTCACCAGTAACCAGCAATCTTCCCTCACACAAAAACAGAAATCGAAGTCAATAACAGCAATCCTCCCTGAAGAATAAGGTGGCATAGTTTGCCTTTAACCTCTTTAGCAGAGTACAGTAACTCTCTCTCTCACACACACTGCAAAAAACATGTTCCCGTGCCAATGTCCCAAATTATTTACTAGACTGGGAAAGCTGGAAACTCTTTATAAAATCATTTCAAATGCTGCCACTGAACAGTACAACTCTTTACGCCCGAGAACTACTCTCTAAAGAAAAAGTAAAGAAGCAATAAGATGAGGTGGTCAATGCATGTATTATCTCCCCAGTGACTAAATCTACAGAGATGGTGCTCAGGAATATTCACACCTTCCAAATTTAACACATGAATTTGTGTTTGTTGCACAACTTGAAAAGCAGATGGAAAATTTCATGCCAGAAAAATTCATCCTATGTTCATAGTCAATGACCATTTGGCAAAATCCTTCACCAGTAGAATACAAATGAAGCTGCATATCGATAGACAGCTTTGATAGTCCTTCTGGATGAGCTATTTCAACTCATCACCACCTTTATTACCCATTTAAGATGTACTGTTTCAACAGACTACACTTTATATTTCTGTCCCAGAGATTCTCCTACACCCTAAGTCCCCTTGTCTACAGGGACTAGATGGCTTAAACATCACATGGATGATATGTTGATACATGCTAAAACTAACCAGCGACATGATAGAAGATTACATAATATCCAACAAAGAGTAGGTGAAATAACTGCATGGAGGCCAGATTCTATCACCAGATCAGCCTTCATTTACTACTGCTTGGTACACTGGCTGTGGCCACCCAGCTCAGAGTCAGTCCTCAACTGACAAGATTCTAATTTCCTGGATATATTAGTCAGATAAGGCCTTCCTGATGGGCCCAGGTTAACAACTCAAATCAAAAATCTCCTGGTTAACATGGCCGACCTGGTCCCAATCACTATAACCTCTCCCCTCCCCGCCAGGTCTAGTGATGCAGGTCTGGTCTTTCATTTGTGGATTCTTTGACGATGTTTTCGCCCTAGATCCAGTTCCTGTGACTCAGATCTAGGCGGTGTACCATACCGTGGCCCATCTCTTGTGCCAACAATGTCTCGAAAGAGTCACCTCTTCTTCTTCCAGTGGTAACATTATCGAAGCTGCATCCATTTCGGACTCTGAGGTTTTCTCGCAACTGGATGGAGGGGCAGCACTTGCGGTTTCGGTTGGTCCTTCAGGCTGTGCCAGTTATGTTTAGCTCCTGCCCCATTTGCAAGTTAACAGCTTTCAGGTGAACCATGTGTTTGTTCAGGGCTGTGCCACCTACCCAAACTTTGTAAGTCACGGGACCTGATCTTGCACCAACCTCACCTTGTATCCATACAGGGCCATTTCCATGGCTCAGCCACCAAACTTCATCTCCTGGATTAACCCGTCTCTCTCACTGAGAGGACGCATTTATCTGGCAATTGCATTCATGCTGCCATTTCAACTTTCCCCCCAGATCTAGAAACATCAGGTTTAACCTGGTGCGGAGTCTTCTCCCTATCAGCAAATCCACTGAAGCTAGCCCTGTTGTTGTATGTGAGGTAGTCCTCTAATCGAACAGGAACCAGGACAGTTTGGTCTCAACTGATGCTTAAGGTTGTTTCTTTAAGCCTGCCTTCAATATCTGGATGACACTTTCCGCTAGACCATTGAATGAGGGGTGGTATGGAACTGTCCTTATGTGCTGAATGCCATTGGATTTCAGAAAATATTCGAATTCCCAGCTGGTTAATGATGTCGCATTGTCCGTGACCAATACCTACATGTGTCATGAACAATGCTCGCAGCTTCTCAATCATCATCCAGAGATTGCCAAAGAAACCTTATGTACGTCCAACCACTTTGAATGAGCGTCCACAATGACCGGCAACATTGAGTCCGTGAAGGGACGGGCACAGTCAACATGCAACTGTGTCCAGAGTTAACCCAGCCATTCCACCGAATGTGGGGTGCTACTGGTGGCAATTTTGTCCTTGCTGGCACTCTGGGCACTGTCCCACCAGTGAAGATCATCAGCATCCTGGCCAACAGACACAGCATCTTGCTAGTATCTTCATTCTGGAAACCTGGTTAACCCCAGTGGAGCCTGGCCAGTATATGGCAGCAACCTCTACTTGGGTTAATCACCATTGCACCCCCACAGTAGTGCCATCCTCTACAGTGATCTGGTCTCACCGGTTCCAGAAAGGTGTCATGGCCATTCGGTTTCCCCATCACCACCAGCTATTTCAGTTTAACCAGGACAGGATCTTTTTGAGTCCACAGTTGGATGTTGTCTGCAGTAACTGGAAGGCTGTCTAGAAAGCTTAAAATCAAAATGGGCTCTTCCAGAGGAGGCACCACTGGTGAACTATCCGCCAGTGGGAGGCAGCTCACGGCATCTATATGAACTACTTGGCTTCCCGACAGTGTTCTAACTTATATGGGCTCAGAATAAGGGCCCAACACTAAATTCTACCGGAAGCTATGGAAGGCATCGCCTTGTCTTCATTTAGTAGCCCTAGTAGGGGTTTGTGATCTGTGACTATCACAAATTCCCATGCATAAAGGTACTGATGGAACTTCTCACACCAAAGATGACTACCAAACCTTCCTTCTCAATTTGGACATGCCTGTGTTTGACACCAACCAAAGTCCAGGAAGAATACGCTTTCAGGCACTCGTTTCCATTGGGCTACCGGTGAGCCATTGCTCCCTGATACCATACGAAGAGGCATTGCATGTCAGGATTACTTCTCACCTCGGACTGTAGTGGGCCAACACTTTAGATGACAACACTTTCCTCAAGGATGCTTTTTGGCTTCATGACTGTTTGTTTAATAACAAATGTAATGGTTCCAAGATGGCGGCCAGGTTACCTATGACTTTTCTATAACAATTCACTAACCCAAGGAAAGACCTAAGCTCCGGTAAAGACGTAGAAGTCAGGAACCTTTGATGACCCTCACTTTCTCTTCAGACAGGCATAAACTGGTTTTGCTGACTCTGTAACCCAAGTAGGTCACTTGGGGTACGTGGAACACACATTCTACCTGTCTAAGGCATACATCCACCTGGGGGAAATGTTTAAGCACTGTGTCTAAGTTCTCCAAGTGTTCCTTAGTGGTCTTCCCTGTTATTAGTGCATCATCCAAATGATTTACCTTGTAAAATGTTCGCGAAGGTCCATTGGAAAAGGACACAGGCCGATGACACCCCAAATGGTAGTCTTGTATATTGGTATAAACCCTTTTGGATATTAATTGTAGCATATTTCTGGGACTCCTCATCCAGTTACAATTACAGGTAAGTATGGCTCATGTCCAGCTTCGTAAAGGACAATCACCCCCGCCAACTTTACAGACAAGTTCTTGATGCGACGTATCAGGTATTTTTCCAGCTATGAGTAGTGGTTTATCATTTGCTTAAAATCCCCACAAAGGTAAACTGAGCCATCAGGCTTCACATTCGGTACAAATGGTGCTGCCCGTTCTGCAAACTGCACTGGTTTGATGATTCTGTCACATTCTAGCCTCCTGATTTCTGCCTCTAGTTTTGCCCAGAAGCAAACAGCGCTGGGTGGGCCTTGCAAAATCTGGAAATTGTGTCCTGGTCAACATGTAAAAGGGCTTTGGCCCTTTGATAGTCCCAAGCCCTTTCTGAAAAACACCTGAGTATTTCACTAGTACCTCAGTGAGACAGCCATTTGCCAATTGAAAAACTTTGAGCCAATCAAGTTGAATCTTTCTCAACCAATTCCACCTCAACAGTCTTGGGTCATCTATGGTAACTGCACCAACTGCTTATCATAGGAGACTGGAACTGAAGTCATATCCTTAAGGTGCAACAGTTCTCCAGTGTATGCTATCAGTGTGACTGAGGTCTTGCACAAGCTTAAAGGTTGAAGTCCAGAGTGAATCTTGTTACAGACAGATTCTGCAAACACAGATACAGCTGCACCGGTATCAACCTCTATAGGAACTGGGTGACCATTTAACCGGACGTTAATTTTAATTGGCTCTGATTTGGGTGTCACTAAACCATTTAATTGTTCCAACCCACAGGTAGGGGAACTTTCCAGGGTCTGCACTCTCCTGGGGACTGGCTTTTGAGTTTTCCTACTGACGATGAGACTCCTTGTAAGATTCCTTTGCTGTTTCAAGCCTACATACTTGCAGCAGCTACAATGGCTCACTGGCCCAGATTCTGAAGAACAGATTGGCCACTAAAATACCTGCACAGAGGCTAGTACCCTGTCACCAAGTCACCCTTTATTCACCACTGCACTGTACACTGGCTATGGCCATTCAGTCGTCAACTGCGGAGATTCTAATCTCCGGATAATGCTCTTATTAAACTGTACAAAAATGCAGGACAAACCAAGGTAACAGTCAACAAAGCAAACAACAATTTACAGGGCAAAGGTGAACTGAAACCTCAAATCCCACCGTACAATCAGTTAACAAATCAGTCAAAAATTCACAGGGAAATGGGGATGGTAACCAAATCCCAAGCCACACCGTGGCTTGCTCTGAGAGAAAACTTTTGACAAAAGTACATATAAAATAAATCCATACAAACAAACAATAAAAAAGGGAATATATACAACACCGACAACCCTGGAAAACCAGCTATTGGCCTGCCCTTACTCGCCTTCCGATCATCTCGAGGACAGTGCGTCCCTATGCCTTCTCAGGACGACAGTTTTCGGGGTGACCTGTGATCATGCCGGCTCTCAAGGTGACCAACCACTCTTCTGACTCACAGAGCGACAGCTGTTGGGTCAACCTATGCATCATCCCACGTTCGGAACAACGTACTCAGCTTCCAGCTCTCAGTAGGCCTGCTAGACCCAGGGGTACACAAAACACAGTGCTTCCAAACAATCTAAACATAAAGGGCTGAGTCTATGCCTGCAGGCTCAGTCCAAGCTTAAAGGCAGCAAGCACACACCTTATAGCATGCATACAGATACTCAGTCCATCTTTGAGGCCTGGTCCACTTGCAGAAACACAGCAGGCTCTCAGAGACCAGGCCAACACGTGAGGATACAGCTTACCTACAGGGGGCCTGGCAATCACAGAGGCCTGGTCCACCCACTGGGGCCCAGTTCACTCATGGAAACACAGTCCACTCGCAAAGGCGCAGTTGACTCTTGGAGGCTCAGTCCAGACACAATAAAATATGAAAACACATGCAAAAGTAAAGTGCAACCACTTAAAAATGTAGTGCGAGGAGCAAGCCTTGCACCCAAGTCATCTTTGCTTTGGTTCCAAAAGCGACAATACACTGGCTGTAACCAGCTAGTTGTTCCCCACGGAGAATTAAGATCCAGCAGTAACACTGGCTGTGAACTAGCCAACCTGGGAACCAGTTCTCAAAAAGTGAAAAGGAATCCACAATACACTGGCTGTGGCCAGCCAGCTCGAAGCCATTCCTCATCTGAGATTCAAATCTCCTGGTTATATTTATTTTTCCTTTTTTAAAAATCCCTACAATATTGCCATTCAGCAGTACAGCTTGTTTACCTCCTGGTTATATTGGTCAGCTAAGGCTTGAATAGCCCATTTTAACAACTCAAATCAAGAACCTCATCGTTAATGAGGTCAACCTGGTCCCAATCACTATAGCTGGCCTCATGCTTACGCTGAGCAACAAATATGAATGTGCTAAGAGTTCTGGATGTTTCTGAGGTCACAGTCAAACATGGATGGAGTACAAGCTAACTCCAAGGAAACCAAGGCAATCAAAGAATTCCTGACTTGAAAAGTAGTTCATGATCTGCAAAGATTTCTGGGTGTGGTGAATCAATTGCTCAGCTTTTACCACATCTCGCCTTGTTACCATACCCTTGAGAAAATTCTCAAGGGAGTCACGAGCACAGTGATGGGATGGATAGCAACATAATCTTTCCAAAGATTAAGAACATGCTGATCTTCACCAATGGCTTAACTTATTACAATCCATCAGATGCCTTGATTATTAATATCGGTGCCTCAGCCACAGGAATTGGGTTGGTTCTGTTTTCAGAAAGGAAATCAAAAGCCCACATATACGTCAATGGTGTTATCCGACAGGGAAGCCTAGTATGCCATCATTAAACAAAAGAAGTGACTTGGCAGTTACACATAATTTTCTGATTATATTCTGGACCTCAAAGCCATGATTGAGTCTGATCATAAATCTTTAGCCTCTTTGTTGGATGTGAAACAAAAATGTCAGGTAAAATGTCTTCTCATGCAAGCTTGCTGCTGAAAAAGAGCACATCAAAGCCATCCTGCAGTTACTAGCCATGCTGGTTAGATTATTTCTGAATGCAAATTCATGAATAGACCTCAGGCCATCACTTTTGGAATTGAAGATTGTACCATCTACCTCAATAAATGAAAGAATAAGATATCCCAAAATTTTGAACAATAGGGGAAGCTAATGGCTTCATGCTCCTACCATGCACTAACAGGATGAGTGGTGTTCACCGCCAACAGGAAATTGTCATCAAGCCAAAGAGGCGAATGTGTATTAAACAAGTAATAGGGTATACAAATTTCATGCCAGCATGATATCAGTTGTCAGTTGTACATTCCAAGGACTGGTGGCTAAATGAAACAGCATATACCTTCAGCTGTTACAATAAAGTCAGTTGGTACCATACCCAATAAGCTCAGGCTTATAAAACTCACAGTCCACTGTCCAACGAGACAATATTTTCTGAATGATTTTTTTTGGGGGGTGGTACCAAGCTATGTCTGATAACATCCTTACTGCTCACCACCAACTGATGCCCTTAGGTGAGTAGGTAAAGGCAAATTAAGGCTTCAATCCACTACCATCAATATTCAGAATGTGGCAATCAAGGGACTCATTATATGGGGAGCACTACAAGCAAATCCTCTTACGGTTATTTGCAAATTCCCAGGTTGAAGGGCACCTTTCATTCAAAGGCACTCCATGCTTGATCAACAGATCCGGTATTGGAAATTGGGAATGGGGATTGGGATGAATGGGCTCCCCTTCCCTACAAAGCAACCTCCATCATTCACATGGCCTGGGTCCCTTGGCAAATTCTGATCTCTCACACTGTTTCCGTTGAATACAATTTCCAGCCTCATATTAACTGGCATAACTTAGTGGCTGGTATGGTTGATCACAAGATCCTGCAAGATCCAGCTGCTTGCCCCCACCTCCCCCCACCCCCCCCTACCAAGTACGTGGATAGCAAACAACACTCACATGCATGTACTCACATAAAAAGGACAGCATAAGCCATTTGCCAGCTCTTTCCAAATGTTCACCAAGTTTCCCATTGCCTTCATACAATTCCAACACAGTCTCAATATTTTGTGCTACGTTCTGACCTTTGCCTCTCACACAACACCACCATCAACAGCTCCTTGGAAGATATGTGAAAAGCTCTATGAGTAGGCAAGTAGTTCTGTCATCTACAATCCGACCCCACCACCCAAGACATTTTTCCATCCCCACCCTAGTCTGCCTTCGGAGAGACCACTCTCTCCGCGACTCCCTTGTCCGCTCCACACTGCCCTCCAACCCCACCACACCCGGCAAATTCCCCTGCAACCGCAGGAAATGCCACACTTGCCACAACACCTCCTCCCTCACCCATATCCCAGGCCCCAAGATGACCTTCCATATCAAGCAGATGTTCACCTGCACATCTGCCAATGTGGTATATTGTATCCATTGCACCTGGTGTGGCTACCTCTACATTGGGGAAACCAAGCGGAGGCTTGGGGACCGCTTTGCAGAACACCTCCGCTCGGTTCGCAATAAACAACTGCACCTCCCAGTCGCAAACCATTCCACTCCCCCTCCCATTCTTTAGATGACATGTCCATCATGGGCCTCCTGCAGTGCCACAATGATGCCACCCAAAGGTTGCAGGAACAGCAACTCATATTCCGCTTGGGAACCCTGCAGCCCAATGGCATCAATGTGGACTTCACCTGCTTCAAAATCTCCCCTTCCCCCACTGCATCCCAAAACCAGCCCAGTTCGTCCCCTCCCCCCACTGCACCACACAACCAACCCCGCTCTTCCCCTCCACCCAGTGCATCCCAAAACCAGCCCAGCCTGTCTCTGCCTCCCTAACCTGTTCTTCCTCTCACCCATCCCTTCCTCCCACACCAAGCCGCACCTCCATTTCCTCCCTACTAACCTCATCCCACATCCTTGACCTGTCCGTCTTCCCTGGACTTCCTCTCCACCTATCTCCTTTTCTCTCCATCTTCGGTCCGCCTCCCCCTCTCTCCCTATTTATTCCAGAACCCTCACCCCATCCCCCTCTCTGATGAGGGTCTAGGCCTGAAACGTCAGCTTTTGTGCTCCTGACATGCTGCTTGGCCTGCTGTGTTCATCCAGCTTCACACTGTATTATCTTGGATTCCCCAGCATCTGCAGTTCCCATTATCTCTGGGTAATGGAAATGCTTCCCAAAAAGCTTTTCTCCATTGAAATCGACAAAGGGCAGCTTTCAAAAGAAAATACTTTCCTGAACTATAAAAGTCCACATTTATGGCTATTAGCAGCGTAGTGCTTGCCCTGCAATTTTTTTTAAAAAAAAGATTCTGCTCTTTTTATTGAATGCAGAAAAGGTTTCTCAATTAAAGCCTTCCTTAATTTAAATTTTTGAACTCTATAACTATTTGTCATCTCTTGCGGAATAAATTTTGGACAATAGCCCTGTTGTATAAAAATTAAACAGAAAGCAAAACTTCAAATCAAGATATGTGGTGCAGAAATGTGCATAAAAATGGGAAGGAAAAGGAAAATTGCACCACCTTTTAGTGGATGAAGAGGCAGGCAAGATTTTTGTTTAACAGCTCATCTCATGAGTGGCAACACCAATCAATGAGCATTCAACTTAGCATTGCATCAGTGTATCATGCTCGACTTTGAATCAAAGTCATGGTAGAGTACATAAACTTGCAATGATATTAGAGCTGAAATTATTATTTTAGGGGAGTTACATTTAGTTGAAATGAAAACAAGGAAGATGGACAATAAACGGTATCATTGGGAATAAGCTTGGCTGGATTATTTCTAAGTAAGTAAATATCTACAGAGAAAAATGCTGTGATTAAAAATGTATAATTTACCTCATTCGTGCCAGCAGCTGGAATAGAATGGATAAGAAGGCATGTCAAAGGCATTGTTTCTTAAATTAATCTTGTTTACAAAGGTGAAAAGGTAGGCCATACAATGTATTGAAGAACCAACATATTGCTGTCATTGAACACGCAGAAAGAAAATAGTGAGAACAGAGTAATGACACACAGTAAAAGAACATTTGGAGAGAAAAAAGTTATCAACTTATGCCATGCTAAATCACTTAGTAGCATTAGGGGACATTTGGGAGACATAACCTGCTGGGCTAATTTTTTTTTGTTTTGAATTGGTTCTTTCTTCAGCTACTATAAAATTATTCCCAAGTTTGCAGTCTGTTGACATTCCTCATTTTTTAAACTAAATGCCCAGTAATGAAAGTATTGTAATATAACATGTATCTCAAAACTGCATGAAATTTGATTATTTCTCATCATCTCATCTTCTCGGGACTCAATAGCAAACATTAACGCTCTTATGATAAAAGTTCATTTGAACCCCCAGATGTAACAACAGCTAACATTTTATTCCCCAAGATGCAATCGAATCAATCACACTGTTACAGACATTTTAATCATGTCATCTGAACACACAGCCATGCATCCATCAACACCAAAGTAATAAATGTAAAAAAAAAGCTAATTTACAAAGAGTAAACATGAACCCAAAATTGGCTAGTTGACTAATCCATCACAACCCCCTTTTCCGTGCTCCAGTTGTGCAGAGTACAGTCTGATAGGATTACATGGCACACTCTGGACTGATCCAAGCATTGGAGCCTAATCTCAGGAGGTACATCTTCTGTTCCACAGGAGTCTTTGTCAAAGAGTGAACTGCATTGCATCTCTTTTTGGCCGCAGCCAGGGGATTGCATAGGAGAATCATCAACCTGTGCAGATCATGTCTTTTCTTTGTTTATTCAGTAATTTAAGCTATGGACTGAAATGTGAATAGAACAGTTTTAAAAACTAAGGATTGCTATATGTTTTTTCTATGAGTAACCTGACACTCATGACAAACAGGTTGCACGGCTGCCTTGTTTGAGCAGTGGTTATAGTAATTGTAGATGGATTGGGGCTAAGGGGTTGTCTACACGTGGAGCTTTGGTTCATATAAGTCGCTGGTTAGAGAAAAAGCTGTTCAAATAGCAACCATGTAACTATTATCCTTTATCATTCACTGGTTCACTGATGTCTGCTAGGGAAGGAAATTGGCCATTCTTACCTGGTCTGGTTTACATACGACTGCAGACCCACAGCAATGAGGTTCACTCTTAACTGCCCTCAAAGCAACTAAGAGACAGACAATAAAGGTTGACCTAGCAGTGACGGCCAGATCCCATGAATCAACTAAAGAAAAATCAAGTATTGTTTCTATTTGTTGCAGAACCTATCTGGGAGCATGATATTTTAGATTGAGTAAGATGTTATAAAATAGGATTAATAAGAAATATTGCTGTTAGGCGTGCTCTAGTGGGTAGTGGTTACAACTTGGTAGAATTTCAAATCAATTTGAGAAAGAGCAACTCAGTCTCAAACCAGTATCCTCTATTTAAATTAGGGTAATTATAGAGGAGTGAAGAAAGAATTGTCTAAAACTGACCGGGAAAAAAAATCTAACATAAAGTTTAATAGATGGCCAGCGGCAGACATTTATGCATAAATTTCATAATGCAGAGTAGATATGTGTTCCAGTCAAAAAGAAGGACTCAGTGAGAAGCATGGTTAATAAAAGAGTGCAAATAACAGCAAATAATGTACACAAAGTGACAAAAACTAGTGGTAAATTAGAGAATTGGGATTTTTTTCTGGGAACAAACAGATGAAACACTAATGAAATGCCAATAAAAAGTGAGAATATTGATTATGAAAGTAAATTGGCACAAAGTAGAAAAACAGCTTCTGCAGCTTTAATAAAAGAGAATAGCTAAAGTTATTGTGGTCTCATTGAGGAATATGACTGGGGAATTGATCATGAAAAGTAATGGCAGATAATTGAAACTGACATTTTGCATCTGTCTTCACAGTGGAGAACATTACTAATATATCAAAGATAACAGATAAAGCAACATGTCAATGGGAGGGAGGGTCTTATAAAAGTTCCTATCACAAGGGAAGAAGTATTTGACAAAATAATCAGACTGAAAACAACCAAGTTGCTGGGACCTGACGGCCAATGTGAAGCGGTTTTTAAAGCTGCAGAGATATTGGAGTCAATGACCAAAATATTCCAGAGCTCAGTGGATGCTGGAAGCATTTCAGCAGACTGGAAAACCACTAATGCGACACTCATTGTTCAACAAGGGACATAAAAAGAAACCAGGAGACTCTCGGCCAGTTAGCCTAACATCAATCATTGGGAAAATGCCAGAGTCCTTTATGTGAGAAGAAATGGAAGGACAAGTAGAAAAGTTTAATGCAATCAAAAAGGTCATTTGGTTTTTTGAAAAGGTAATCATATTTGGCAAATTTGCTGGAGTTCACCAGTGATAAAACAAGCACAGTTGATAAAACAGGATTGGTAAATGTGGTGTATTTTGATTTCCAAAAGCATTCAGTAAGATGACGCTTAAAAATGTTATTGCACAACACAGAATCTCATGGTAATTATGATAATATGTTAACGCGAATCCAATTCTGGTTTACAGACAGAAGACAGAGAGTCAGGATGAATGGGTCTTTTTCAGATTTGAAGATGTAACAAGAATTAGTCGTAGGTCCTCAGTTATTTACCACAATGCGGTCAAATTGGCTGATGGTACAAAAAAATCATGGGAAGGCATCTGGATCACAGAATGTATTCAAGGAGGAGGTAGACAGATTTTTGAAATACTGAGTAGTTGCAAGCAATGTGCAGCTAGCATGCAAGAGGAATTGAGGTCTGACACAAATCAGACATAACGTTATAGAATGGTAAGGCTAGTGTGACTCAGTGACAATCTGATTCTACTTCATATTTCTTATGATCTTTTGAATAATTCGGTCAACATTGCTTATGGCCAAGATTTGTACTCAACATGATTAGTCACTGCACATGTTTTATATGCACAATTCTGTGATTTCCAGCATCTTTACCCAGTCCTGTGGAAGTGCCTGAGTTATGCAATTGCCCATTGAACAGAATCATATCACACAACGGAAGCCTGTTCCCTCAAACAAAAAAAAAGTTTGGCTCACTCCAAGTATGATGGTGGGCATTTTCTTTGGCATTTTCACTACTCATTTGTGATTCAGTTCAGCACAGAAGGCAACAAAGGTAGCACTTCATTGAGTTCAATTCACAGGCTCAGCCTATCAATCTAGCTATCACTCAAATCATCATGCTCCATTCTGCCTTGCACTCCCTGTTTACCCCATCAGGATTCAATTTTCACACTTTCCCATCAAGCTCTCTTATTTAGATCTTCATCTCCTCATTTACCCACAAGCCCCACATTTTAGTTGTGCCAAACATTATTATGCGCTATCCTGTCATTGAAGTTAAAGTGTTGGTGACTCCTACAGTAATCTGTGCCCTCTAATTCTCTATTGTCTCCCATTCTTGTAATGTTGTCTTACCCCGCCATCACAATTATTGTCCCTTTACATCCCGACATGTTGCTTCTAATCTTCACAACTGGCATCCCTAACTTCTCCACCAAAGCAATGGCCTTTAATAACCCCCACTTTCACTTTCAGTGAACAAATCCATGGACTAACTATGGCTCACCCCTACCCCCAACTCCCGAAAATGATTCGGTACCGACTGCACTGGACCCGCGACTGACAGTGGCCCGCTTCCTTTACTGCAATGACACTGAACCCTTGAATCTGACTAACCCAAGCCACAGGCTCCCCTGTCCAATCCCCTGGACTGAGACTGCACACTGCCTTTGTCTGACTGTGATGATATTCCTGTCTGACAATAGCTCCCACTGGAGTTGAATGAGGCTGACTCATCTTAGGCATTGTGACACGGCCATTTGGTTGATGCACATTGTTCATGTCATACAAGCTGCTGACATATGGTACTAGTGTGACATTAACACAGAATGCTGCTGTCCACCAATATTTCACCGTTAACTGATCCATACTGACAACTGTGATGAGCTGCCTTTGTGTCTATGTTAAAGTCAAGGCAAAAGTACTATGAGTTTGAAAGTTCTGAAAGACGCAACAACACAGATAAATGCAAAGTTGCTGTGCGTATGCAAGTAGGTAGAAAATGAATGAGTGCTAAGCGAACAAGCTAAAATCTCAGAGATACGCACTGTTTCAATACATGGGGCGGCACGGTGGCTCAGTGGTTAGCATTGCAGCCTCACAGCACCAGGGACCCAAGTTCGGTTCCAGCCTCGGGCAGCTGTCTGTGCGGAGTTTGCACATTCTCCCCATGTCTGTGTGGGTTTCCTCCGGATGCTCTGATTTCCTCCCACAGTCCAAAGATGTGCAGGTTAGGTGGATTGGCCATGCTAAATTGCCCGTAGTGTTCAGGGGCTATGGGGGATGGGTCAGGGTGGGATGCTGCAAGGGGTGGTGTGGACCTGTTGGACCCAAGGGCCTGTTTCCACACTGTAGGGAATTTAATCTAATCTAATGAGCTAGGTGCTTGTCCCCCCCGGTCATGCATCCTGGCAGCTGTATTGTGATGTAAGGTCAGATTGTGATGATGTAATGTGAGCTCCAACAAGCAGTACTGAGTGTTTAACTGTACAAGAAGGGAGTCTGAGATATGCCATGATGATGGAGAGAGGCTGGTGTTTGTTGATGCCAGTCTCAATAGATGGTGAAGGGGGTTGGCAATCGCTGCCTATGAAGTGTGGTCTTGAGGTGTTGGAGAATGATGGTAATAATGAGATGTTAATGCATGCAGATACATTCATCGCCACTCCTTTAGCAATATTCTCATCTCATTGTTAAAATTCTTGATGATAAAATCGGACATTTTCTCTCGATATTGTGAATACCACTTTTCTATTCTCGCCATATTTTCCCAACGGACATGTTATTTTTCACTTCATTCAAGAGCTGGGAAAATATAGCCCTTTGCAGTCTCATTGAGAGAATGTCTGTGTTATCAACCTGCATTTATTAGCTGCCAAATTGGAATTACCCAAATTAATTTTATGATACATTTCATACCATAGAGAAGACCTACAAACATTTTGGCTGTTTTGCGTATGAATTTCAGTCCAAGATAAAACACAATGCAGAGGCCCACTGTGGTGATTTACTTCCTGAATTTATCCAGTCTTATATCCAAAAGTGTATTCCATAAGATAATGCTAACTTCAAAAAAACCTTTTACTCTATATTGTATGGGGTGTATCTCCCTGATTTTCATTTTGTTCTTGGGAAACCCGTGCAATACTGTTTTTACTTTAACAGGCTGTGGAGCTGGATGAACACAGCAGGCGAGGCAGCATTGGAAGAGTAGGAAAGCTGACGTTTCGGGTGAGCCATTCTTCAGAAATGGGGGAGGGGAAGGGGGCTCTGAAATAAATAGAGAAAGGGTAAGGTGATGCTAGAAGGTGGATAGAGGAGCAGATAGGTGGAGAGAAGTGGGATAGGTCAAGGAGGCAGGGATAAAGCCAATAAAAGGTGAGTGTAGGTAGGGAGTAGGGATGGGGGTTGGTCAGTGAAGAGAGAGAGGCAGGTAGGTGCAGAGAACATGAACAGGTCAAGGAAGTGGGGATCAGGCTAGCAGGTAGGAAGTTGGGGTAGGTGTTGGTCTGTGAGGTGGGAGGAGCAGATAGGTGGGAGAAAAGACAGACAGGTCAAGGAGGCAGGAACGAGATGGGCTGATCTTGGGATGAAGTTGGGGGTGGGGAGATTTTGAAACTTGTGAATTCCACATTGAGACCATTGGGCTGCAGGGTTCCCAAGCAGAATGCGAAGTACTGTACCTCCAGCCTTCAGATGGTATTGTCGTGGCATTGGAGGAGGCCCAGGATGGACATGTTGTTCAAGGAGTGGGAGGGGGAGCTGAAATGGTTAGTGACTGCGAGGTGCTGCTGTTTGTCATGAACCAAGCGTAGGTGTTCCACAAAGCAGTGTCCAAGCCTCCGCTTGGTTTCCCTGATGTAGAGGAGGCCACATCAGGAACAGTGGATACAGTATACCACATTAGCAGAGGTACAGGTCAACATCTGTTTAATGTGGAAGATTTTCTCGGGGCCAAGCATGGAGGTGTGTGGGGAGGTGTAGGGGCAGGTGTCGCACTTCCTACAGTTGCAGGGAGAAGTGCCGGGGTGGTGGGGCTAGTTGGGAGTGTGGAGCAGATGAGAGAGTTGCGGATAGAGCGGTCCTTCCGAAATGCAGGTAAGTGTCAGGAGGGAAAAAATATCCTCGATAGTGGGATCAGATTGCAGATGGCGGAAGTGGTGGAGGATGATGTGTTGAATCCAAAGGTTGATGGAGTGGTACGTGAGGACACCATCGACCTCCGGATTCAATGCATCATCCTCTGCCACTTCCGCCACCTACAATCTGACCCCACTACCAAGGATATAATTCCCTCCCCACCCTTATCTGCTACACGCTGGACCGCTCCCTCCATGACTCCCTTGTCCACTCCACACTCCCCCCTAGTCCCACCACCCCTGGCACTTTTCCCTGCAACTGCAGGAAGTGCTACACCTGTTCCTATACCTCCCCCCTCACTGCCATCCCAGGTAAAAGGAAACCTTCTCCATTAAACAGATGTTCACCTGCACATCTGCTCATGTGATATTCTGTATCTGCTGTTCCTGATGTACTTTAGGAAACCAAACGGAAGCTTGGAGACTGCTTTGTGGAGTAACCACGCTCAGTTCACACTAAAACACTGCACTTCCTAGTTGCGAACCACTTCATCTCCCCTTCCCTCTGCTTGGATGACATGTCCATCCTGGGCCTCCTCCAATGCCACAACAAAACCATCCGAACGCTGGAGATACAGCACCTCATATTCCGCTTGGGAGCCTGCAGCCTAATGGTCTCAATGTGGACTTCACAAGCTTCAAAATCTCCCCACCCCCGACCTCATCCCAAGATCAGCCCATCTTAACCCTGTCTCCTTGACCTCACATTTATCTGCTCCTCCCACATCACTGACCAACCCCCACCCCCTTCGTACCCACCAGCCTCATCCCTGCCTCTTTGACCTGTTCATCTTCCCTCCCACTTACCTGCCCCTCACTCCTCACTGACCAACCCCCAACCCTCCTCCCTACCGACACTCACCTTTTATTGGCTTCATCCCCACCTCTTGACCTGTCCGTCTTCTCTCCACCTATCTGCTCCTCTATTCACCTTCTATCATCGCCTTTCCCTTTCTCTATTTATTTCAGAGCCCGCTTCCACTCCCCCATTTCTGAAGAACGGTCCAGACCCAAAACATTAGCTTTTCCACTTCATTCAAGAGCTGGGAAAATATAGCCCTTTGCAGTCTCATTGAGAGAATGTCTGTGTTATCAACCTGCATTTATTAGCTGCCAAGTTGGAATTACCCAAATTAATTTTATGATACATTTCATACCATAGAGAAGATCTACAAACATTCTACCCTAACTTCCTACCTGCTAGCCTCATCCCCACTTCCTTGACCTGTTCATCTTCCCTCCACCTACCTGCCCCTCTCTCTTCACTGACCAACCCCCATCCCTACTCCCTACCTACACTCACCTTTTATTGGCTTTATCCCCGCCTCCTTGACCTATCCTACTTCTCTCCACCTATCTGCTCCTCTATCCACCTTCTATATCCAGTCTTATATCCAAAAGTGTATTCCATAAAATAATGCTAACTTCAGAAAAACCTTTTACTCTACATTGTATGAGGTGTATCTCCCTGATTTTCATTTTGTTCTTGGGAAACCCGTGCAATACTGTTTTTATTTTAACAGGCTGTGGAGCTGGATGAACACAGCAGGCCAGGCAGCATTGGAAGAGTAGGAAAGCTGACGTTTCGGGTGAGCCATTCTTCAGAAATACAGCACAAATAACTCCGCAGTCGATTAAGCCTGTGCTGGTTTTTAAAGCTATCTTAATTACAGCATAACTTGATTCTGCCCTAATAGCCTGTGATGCTCCTCTGATGCTGCCTGGCCTGCTGTGTTCATCCAGCTCTACACCTCATTATCTGAGACTCCAGCATCGGCATTTCCTACTATCTCTGCTTTTATTTTAATCTTTTATTATCCCAAGAATCTAGTGGTGGACCTTCTGTAGTAATCGAACAATCCAGGTGCTACTCAACATTGTTGAGCTGAGCTCCCAATTTCTAGTCCAGTGTTATAACCATGAGGAGATTATATGTTATCCCTATTATTTGGCATGAAGTCAGACTGGTAATATAGCGATACTTTTTTTGCAAATTATATCCTATTGAACAATAATTTTGGCTTTGCTAGGAAACAAGACAATGAACAAGTGCATTTAGGAATATATATTAGTTTAGGTGAGTCAGTTAATGATCCCTAATGCTACTGCTGTTTTCCTTTATTTACAAGTTAATTGCTTCAGAATTCACTCAGATTCAAATGCATACGGAACGTGTGGAAGAATATCAGGCACCACAGTGTCATCATAAAAATAAACTATTTAATATGCAAGTTAAGTGTCAAAATTAAACAAATCCAAGAGGGCTTCTGTTGACATTCTTCAAACTGAATAATAAACTTGAATAACATAATTACTTACCTCGTTGTGATATTCCTTTTGATCTTGTTTGTTGTGTTGCATCTTGGATACCCAGAAGGATGAGTGAACAGATGTGAGATGTTTCCCATCACACTATTTAGCATTCAACACTTTCTGTTACTGTATTTGGCAGAGATCACCCAGTAAAAGGAACACTTGCCTCAATCACACACAAAAATATTATTCTTCCTCTAAAGATCTTGGCTACCAGATTTCATAAGAATGTATTTGAGTACATATAAGCAGATAATTTTAATTGTTCATATGGTATTTACACGCTCAGTATTTCATCATTTATTTTTCACTTCTATGTAATTATCATTGCTGGGAATAAACCATTTTAATAATTTTAAAATCATAATTGTACACTGATAGCCAAAGGACCACATGTGTGGTAGCTGTGTGCAGCACGTTCATTTCAATGTACAGGTCCTTAAAAGTCTTTTGTATTGCAATTTAAATAGGTCAAATTGTGCTCAATGTGCAAGAGAACTTCAGGCTGTAATGGTGCACAGCTTAGATGGCACATTTCTGATAACACAGTGTTTTGTTCCTCTTAGAATAAGGAAAAGGTACTCAGAATAGAAAAAAGACTAACTGTGCATTATCCAGTGTAAGATATTATGGTAGAAGGGCTATCATTAATGTTCTGGCTTGGTGTTTGCAACAATGCATGTTTAGATTATTAAACACGGATCCATTTTTTTTGCTGTAAATACGAATAATAGTAAGCAAATTATAACCATGTATAAACAGAGAATCATAAAACGATACAGCACAAATAACTCCGCAGTCGATTAAGCCTGTGCTGGTTTTTAAAGCTATTTTAATTACAGCATAGTAAAATGTGAGGCTGGATGAACACAGCAGGCCAAGCAGCATCTCAGGAGCACAAAAGCTGACATTTCGGGCCTAGACCCTTCATCAGAGAGGGGGATGGGGGGAGGGAACTGGAATAAATAGGGAGAGAGGGGGAGGCGGACCGAAGATGGAGAGTAAAGAAGATAGGTGGAGAGAGTGTAGGTGGGGAGGTAGGGAGGGGATAGGTCAGTCCAGGGAAGACGGACAGGTCAAGGAGGTGGGATGAGGTTAGTAGGTAGCGGGGGGTGCGGCTTGGGGTGGGAGGAAGGGATGGGTGAGAGGAAGAACCGGTTAGGGAGGCAGAGACAGGTTGGACTGGTTTTGGGATGCAGTGGGTGGGGGGGAAGAGCTGGGCTGGTTGTGTGGTGCAGTGGGGGGAGGGGACGAACTGGGCTGGTTAAGGGATGCAGTAGGGGAAGGGGAGATTTTGAAACTGGTGAAGTCCACATTGATACCATATGGCTGCAGGGTTCCCAGGCGGAATATGAGTTGCTGTTCCTGCAACCTTCGGGTGGCATCATTGTGGCAGTGCAGGAGGCCCATGATGGACATGTCATCAAGAGAATGGGAGGGGGAGTGGAAATGGTTTGCGACTGGGAGGTGCAGTTGTTTGTTGCGAACTGAGCGGAGGTGTTCTGCAAAGCAGTCCCCAAGCCTCCGCTTGGTTTCCCCAATGTAGAGGAAGCCGCACCGGGTACAGTGGATGCAGTATACCACATTGGCAGATGTGCAGGTGAACCTCTGCTTGATGTGGAATGTCATCTTGGGGCCTGGGATGGGGGTGAGGGAGGAGGTGTGGGGACAAATGCTACACTTGTCCCCACACCTCCTCCCTCACCCCTATCCCAGGCCCCAAGATGACATTCCACATCAAGCAGAGGTTCACCTGCACATCTGCCAATGTGGTATACTGCATCCACTGTACCCGGTGCGGCTTCCTCTACATTGGGGAAACCAAGCGGAGGCTTGGGGACCGCTTTGCAGAACACCTCCGCTCAGTTCGCAAAAAACAACTGCACCTCCCAGTCGCAAACCATTTCCACTCCCCCTCCCATTCTCTTGATGACATGTCCATCATGGGCCTCCTGCACTGCCACAATGATGCCACCCGAAGGTTGCTGGAACAGCAACTCATATTCCGCCTGGGAACCCTGCAGCCATATGGTATCAATGTGGACTTCACCAGTTTCAAAATCTCCCCTTCCCCTACTGCATCCCTCAACCAGCCCAGTTCGTCCCCTCCCCCCACTGCACCACACAACCAGCCCAGCTCTTCCCCCCCACCCACTGCATCCCAAAACCAGTCCAACCTGTCTCTGCCTCCCTAACCGGTTCTTCCACTCACCCATCCCTTCCTCCCACCCCAAGCCGCACCCCCCGCTACCTACTAACCTCATCCCACCTCCTTGACCTGTCCGTCTTCCCTGGACTGACCTATCCCCTCCCTACCTCCCCACCTACACTCTCTCCACCTATCTTCTTTACTCTCCATCTTCGGTCCGCCTCCCCCTCTCTCCCTATTTATTCCAGTTCCCTCCCCCCATCCCCCTCTCTGATGAAGGGTCTAGGCCCGAAACGTCAGCTTTTGTGCTCCTGAGATGCTGCTTGGCCTGCTGTGTTCATCCAGCCTCACATTTTATTATCTTGGAATCTCCAGCATCTGCAGTTCCCATTATCTTTAATTACAGCATAACTTGATTCTGCCCTAATAGCCTGTTATGTCTTTCTCATGACAATACAAACATACATACTTACGCTGAACAGTACAGCACAGAAACAGACCCATTAGCCCATACTTACCAAATTTACTTTTGAAAGTTATTATGAAGACTCAATATGTCAGAAATTCCATTCAGATCACAATATAAGAAGAGAACATGTTCTCATGCTTATCACCTTAAGTTTGTTTGCTGGTTACTGTTATTTTTTCCTTTAAAAATAGATTTTCCTTATTTGCTAAATAAACTCATGCATAACCTTGAATGCCTCGATCAAAACTTGTTAATGTTTTTGGCTCTAAAGGTCAGCAACTCCTGCTGCTTCAGGTATAACTGAAGTCCTTCAGGCATCCTCTGTAGAACATCCTTACTAAACCATGATCCTCAGAATACAACACAATACTCCAGTTCAGATCTCACCTGTACTTATAAATCACTACATAAATTTTAATTACTGCGGTTGAACTTCAGGCAAAGACGTGCAAGTCATTTCTCCTTTTGGTTGGCAGTTGATGATTTACCTCTTTGCAGTAATGTTTAAATGAGAATTTTAGGGTCAAGGAAAATTCCAAAACAACTTAAGCATCACTTCTGCTGTGCAGGCATGCTGGAAAATAAACAGCATAAAATCTGTGACAATTGGTTCCTTATTCTGCTGTGCAATCTGCGCAAATTTAAGAACAGTGGAAAGTGAAATTGGAAAACAGGTGAAATGAAGGCCAAATATCAAATGGGCTTTGAATGCAGAAAAATATCAAAAAGACCAAGTTAAGCGCACCGTGAGTGCTGATAGCGTCCATAACAAGGCAGGTGATCTACAGGCACCAACAGGGGTAAATGGTTATGAAGTACCTAACGTTGCAGAAGCTTGACTGGAAGGTAACCAAGACTAGGAACTGGATTTTCAAGGACACCGCACATTTAGGAAAGAAAGGCAAAAAGGAAAAGGACAAAAACAAAGGAGTGTGTGTTGCACTTATAATAAGGGATGGGATCAATACATTAGTAAGGGAGAATATCCAATCAGAACTGCAAAATGCAGAATTTGTATGGATGGAGATGTAAAAAAAGACATAGGTAGAATCATTCACAAGTGTCAAAGTAGTAGTGAAAGTATGAAGCCGTCAGGCAATTAATGATCGGTGTAAAAACTGAAAAAATTGTGGATGCTGTAAATCAGAAACATAAACAGAAGTTATTGGAAAAGTTCAGCAGGTGTGGCAGCATCTGTGAAGAGAAATCTGAGTTAACATTTCTGGTCTGGTGACCGTTCCCAGAGTGTAGGAGGTTGAGAAGTGACCTGACAGAAGTTTATAAACTGATGACAAGTGTGGATATAGTTAATGATAGTTGTCTTTTCTCCAGGTTGGGAGGTTTCAAAATTAGGAGGCACATTTTTGACGTGGGAGAAGAGAGATTTAAAAAAGAAATAACAGGAAATTTTTTACACTGAGGGTGGCTCAAATGTGGAATGAACTTCCTGAGGAAGTGGTGGATGCGAGTACAATTACAAAGACATTTAGATGGATATATGAACAGGAAAGGTTTGGAGGTATATGGGCCAGGAGCAGGCAGGTGGGACTAGTTTAGTTTGGGATTATATTCAGCATGAACTAGATGGACTGAAGGGTCTGTTTCCACGCTGTATGACTGGCTCTATGACTCTGTGCTGCCACAACTGCTGAGCTTTTCCAGAACCCTTTGTTATTGTTTCTGATTTACAGCTTCCACAGTTCTTTTGGTTCTTATTTAGTATTTAAGTCACTGCAGCATTTCTTCGAGGAGTTTTAAGGAAAGGTCACAGGAGCTGAAATGTTAACTGTGATTTCTCTTTACAGATGCTGCCACACCTGCTGAACTTTTCCAGCATCTTCTGTTCTTGTAGCAAACTATGTAGTTTGGGTAATATAGTACTCATCAGTAACTTCAATCTGCACAAAGGCTGGCTAAACCAAATGAGTTCTAACATTGTGGAGGCTGTTTCCAGCCTGTGTTTGGGATAGTTTTCAAGAGTAATATGCTGAGGAAGCAACTAAAGAATGATGTATTTCAGATCTAATATTATGTCTCAAAAGAGTGCTAATTAATAATCTTGTTGCAAAAATAACCCTTAGGCAATAAACTAGCAACTATGCATTCCTTCAAGGCACAAAAGAAATTACAACAAAAAAATTGGTTAGCCATGGCTAACAAAAGAAGTTAAGGATTGCATAAGATTTAAAGAAAATAGCAATAAGCAGTACTTCCTGTAAGAATGATTGTGCAATTGATCAGATGTTCTGTGTACACCGATTGACGAAATTGGCAAATGCACTGACTTCCAGTTGTAAAAGAAGCTGCCACACATGGACCAAAAGAAAAAGGGTCAATTGCCTATAAAGTGGTCGAAATGGTTATAAATCTGAAGATTGGAAGAATTTTAGAATGCAGCAAAGAGAACAACAAAACTGTTAAAGGAAAGAGAATAGATTTTAAATATAAATGAGCAAAAACCATAAAAACCAATTAAGAATGTTGATAGGTGTCTAAAAAGGAAATATTTGGCAAAGAAAAATGTAAGTCCAACACAGGCTGTGTCAGGAGAATTTATAATGGGCAACAGGGAAGTGGCAGAGAAGCTAAATTATTACTTTGTGTCTGTCTTCTCTGTAACAGATAAAAAACTTCCCAGAATTATAGATCCTTGGAGCTAAAGATTAAAGAATTTAAAGAAATTAATGTTACAGTAAAGGTTCTGTTAGAGAAATTGTCGGTTCTGAAGGTTGATATGTCCTCAGAGCATGATAATCCATGTCCCAGAATTTAAAACAGACAGCTATGGAGGTTATAGATGCTTTTATGATCTTCCAAACTTCTGTAGATTTTGGAACAGTCCCTACAGATTGTAAGATCGCAAACGTATTCCAACTATTTGAGGTAGAAGCAATAGAGAAAACAAGGACTGCAGACCAGCTGTGCTTATATCACTAGCAGAAAAAATGCTGGAACCTATTACAAAGAAGATGAAAAATTAATCCTTGGATAATAATGGCCTGATTGAGCATAATCAGCATGGATTAGTCAAGGGAAAACATTGTTTTATTAATCTGTCAAAGTTTTATTTTGAGGATGCTACTACTAGGACTAATGAACATAAGTTTATAAACACAGTGTACCTGAATTTTCACGAAGTCCCCCAGAAGGGGTTTGGTTATCAAAATTAAACCACAAAGGTCGGGGGTAATGCATTGGCATGGATTAAAAATTGGCTAACAACAACAAACAGCATAGAAATAAATGAATCATTCTCATTATGGCAGGCTGTTGCTAGTGAGATGCCATAAGGACCAGTATTTGGATCCTAGTTGTTCACAATATATTTTTATTGATAATTTGGATATGGGATCAAATATAGTATTTACACATTAGCAATGACACAGGACTGGGTGGGAATGTGTGCTGTGAGGATGAAAAGTGGCTTCAAGACGATTTGGACAGGCTTGATGAACAGAAAGAAATATAGCAGATGGAATTTAAAATGGCAAAATGCGAGGTGGTCATTCACTTTGACAGGAAGAACAGATGCACAAAACATTTCTTTGTTGGTAATGGATTTCAAAGTATTGATGTACAAAGGGATCTGGGTAAGTCATTGATTGCTAACATGCAAGTGCAGCAGGCAATTAGGAAGGCCAACGGTAATTCAACCTTCAGCACCAGATGATTTCAGCACAGAATGAGAAATGTTTTGCTTCAACTGCAAAGATTTTTGTTTATATTGTACCCTCAGTATTGTATTCAGTTTTAGCCTCCTTACTTTATTGTCATAGGAAGTAATACTACAATTATGTTTCACCAGATTTGTTGCTGGGACAGTGGGACTGTCCTTTTAACACAGATTTGAAAAATTGGACAGGTATTCTGTAGAGTTTTAAAGAATGAGAGATGATCAGATTGAATACTACAAATACTTAAAGGGATAGACACGATAGATGCAGTTAAGATGTTCCCCTGGTAGGCGAAAACAGAAGAGCAGCAGAATTGATGTTTCAGGTCTGGACCCTTCATCAGGACTTTCCACAGAGGTTTTTCCATGAGGAGGAGGACATCTTCAAGGTGGGCATCCTTGGAAGAGGCTTCACAGTAGGGTTTTGAATCACTTGGAGATAGCAAGAAATGCAGATGCTGGAGTCAGAGTCAATACAGTGTGGAGGTGAGGAACACAGTGGGTCAGGCAGCATCTGAGGAGCAGGAGATTGGATGTTTCAGGTCTGGACCCTTCATCAGGTCTCTTGCTATCTCCGGGGAAGTACAGCTATGGGATATGCCCAAATAAGAGGTAAGACACTTCAAACTGAGATCAGGAGAAATATTGTCAAAAAGAAGCTTTGAATTCTCTACCCAGAGGGCTATGGAAACTCAGTCATTGAACATGTGTAAGGTAGAGTTCGGCAGGTTTCTTAATATCAATAATGTAAAAGAATATTGAGCGAAAAGACATTGAACTGGAGGATCGGTCATGATCTCATTGAATGGCAGAGCAGGCTTATTGGAACAGGCCATTCAACCACATACCCCTAGAAAACATAACCAGCAGAAGGAGCTCCCAAGCATCACTGAAGTTGAGTTGATATTTTTTGAAACTTTTGTCAAACATCCTTTTCTTTAGCCAAGTAGCTGCACATGTCTTGTATTATATTTTTGAAGTTTATCAGAACCTAGGTTTAGTTTAAAACAAATTCCTAGTTGGAGATGTAGATGCCACAGACAAGGCTGATATTTATTGCTCATCCTTTGATGTCCTTAATGAAATGTGTTATTAAACAAGTTAGAGGGAAGTTCCGAGTCAACTGAAGAGTCACATATTGCACATTGTACAGGAACAGCAGGTTTCCTTCCCTAAAACACATCAGTGAACCTTTTCTTTTAATGACAATAAATCTCACATATATTGGTATCAAATCATTACCTTCTCTCTTTTAAAATTGCTCAATTTATTGTCTAATTTTCTCAGGTTTATTTGGCTTGTTGTCTGCACTTTGTCAATTCAAAGGACTTTTACAGTAATCAGCAACTGTTTTCCTAACATAAAAAGGATATCCCTCAATAAATTCCTCACATCCTGAAGGATGAATTCTACAACTTATCAGCAGAGGCAGGTCAAATAGGAGTACAGCACAGCAGCACAGTGTGTACCTGAAGAGATGTATATAGATTACTGCACAGTTATCTCAACATACACGTTAACAGTATATTCATTACTTTATTATTTTTATGCAGAAAGGCAACCACAAAGCTTTATCATTTCCTATAATCAGAATGTAAAACTTCTTATACACTGAACTTTGCTTGTGAAAGTCAGCAACAACTATTTTGATTTCTGTGCCAGGATATTTTCAGAGTAGTCAGATAAACCAATACACAACACAGCGCTGCGAGCATCAATTAAATTATTCACTCTTTGCCACGATGAGGGACTTATTGTTTTCCCTACGGGCGACCATGATCAATAGTCAAAGACTAATCACTCTTCCAAAATGACAAGCTTCCCAAAGATGGCAATATATTGTTCTAGTACATTTGGCCACCTGGGCATCTTGTGCAATGTAACCATATATATGAATACAAATGGATTTTGTTCCTTCAATGTACATAACCACAGGATATATTGTGGTGAACACCAGATGGTTTATTTGGCATTCATCGGTCTATACCTTCATTATTTCAAGTAAGTTCCAACAAAGTTCTGAGATTTCTGAGTAACATGGAGTACCATTTTGAACCATAATGACAACAATGTAGACTAAAATATTCCTTTCCGAGATAACGGCAGAATAGAGCACTTATGCTGGAGCTTGTTTTCTCCCACCTTTATTTCCTCTTTTTCTTCTCTCTCTTTTTCTTCTTTATTACTCACTTGTCCTGAGTTTGGACAGCATCGGCAGCGGCGGGAGCTCAGCGTGTGGTCCTCGAACAAGACACCAGCGTAGATTTTGAGCCCAGCACAGACCACAGACCTCAAGAGTGCCCTGCGAGGGGGTGCATGAGCTCCTATTTCGTTTTCCGGAGCAAGCACAGGATCTAGAATTGGCAACTGGTCCATCAGCAGAGGTGACATCATCGAGGTAGGCCCAGTGACAAAAGATGGCACTCAAGAATCGGCAACTTCATTTTTAGTCGGGTCCAGTGTTGGCAGCGATGAAATGGTGAAAGAAGGGCATCACAGCAACATTGATGAGGTGTGCCCAGTGGTGAGACCTGACTGATATTGGTTACTCCGGCACAAGTGGCACCGAGGTGGTGATGGAGGTGCATCAGCCCAGTGGCAAAGATGACACCCTAGGATCAACTGCTTCGATGATGGTTGGGGTGGGTGTAGATGGTGGCAAAGCAGTGAGAGAGGGATTGCAGCACAGCCAGTGTTGACGGTGATGAGCTAGCTCAGGGCTGATGACCTCTCCTCAAGTTATATTTTTCTTCTTTTCCCTTATTCTTAAATTACTCAAAACGGTACCATTTCATTTTGACAAATGAAAACTTTTCACTGTATTCTTATTGTGAAATGCATGTGACAATAAAATCAACATCAGAACAAGATAATCCAACAGGATCTTAGGAAACTGTCCGTAAACATACTAATTTGGAGCACGAGTGCCTTGAACCCTGCTCCATTATTTCATAAGATTGTGGTTTTAGTGCTTATATTCTCACCAGCCTCAGTACAATTTCTGCTTTCAAGGTATTCAATGACCCTGCCTTCACCACTCCAGAGAAGTCGGTTCCAAAGACTGATGACTCTCTGAAAGAAATCATGGGTACATTGCTTCTCATCTCCATCTTAAATAGAGACCTCTTATTTTTAAGCATATGTTTCCTGGTTTTATTCTCTCCAGAAAAGGAAAGGTCCTTTTAGCATCCACCATGTCAGGTCCTCTCAGAAACTTGTATATCTCAATAAAAGCACCTTTCATTCTTCTATATTTCAAAGGATAAACATTGCCCAAGCTTTCCTCTTATGGTAAACAATCACTCCACCCCGCATCGCAGGTGTCAAATGAGTGAATCTTTTCTGGACTGTTCACTTATATCCTTTCTTAAAGAAGGGTTATAAATTAGTATACTGTAAGCACAACTTAACAGCTCTTGTTGCATTCTCTTTCTGTACAGCCCTCCTGATGGAAGCTCATATCAGGATCACTGCACATAGCACAAACGAGGGCAAAATAGGATGGTCTACTTTGAAATCAAGCAGATATCAGAAGCAGAACAGAAATCAAGCAGATATCAGAAGCAGAAACATACAAAAACCTTCTGCAGAAGAAATCCAAAGACAGCAACTTGTATCAAACTCAACAATTTATTTGCAGCAGAATCTTCCAGGATTGAATCAGCCTCAATAGTCACCTACTTCCCACCAGAACACCACAGAGGGTCATCTTCAACTAAGTGGAGTCGAAATGCCCATCAGCCATGATTTAAATGGCAGAGTGGACTTGATGGGCCGAATGGCCTTACTTCCACTCCTATGTCTTATGGTCTTATGTCTTATGGTCTTCAACTGATAGTACAAACGAGAAAACTCCTCCATTAGTCCTGAAAATTTCTAGTTGCATTTAGGCGGAAACAGCAAATGTAAGTCTCCACTAAGCACCATTACAGACTATGCCAAGGTGGAAACTTAAAAGTTTGTTGAGCAGACTTTTGAACGTAATTGCTTCAGAGTAGACAAATTCTATGTGATGAGTTTCGCTGTTCTGGATGTTCAACCTTAGTTCTGACAAAGACAGCTTCAAATCTAATGGTGCACAAGATCATATACCCTGACCCAAAATATGTACGCATTCTAAATGAACTCTTGCAAGAACCTGAAGAAAGCAGCTTTTGGAAAAGAATATTACTTTTCTTGCGGATTGACTCCAGCTCTTTCATACATATTTTGTGATGTTGGCATTTTGTCAAATTCATATCTGTGTAGCATTTTGTTTGTAAATAAATCTTGAATGGTTGCTGGTGAAGTGAACTAACAGGGTAATGCTTTCCATGATCTAATCTGTGCAGTAGGCACCCAGCTGATTTATCTGCAAGCAATTTACCCCAATCAAAAGTAAGTGTTTGGCTACAACTGTACTAATTCAGTGATGCAAGATGTAAGTGATGAAAATTTTCATTAACACATAAGCCAAGCAGCTTTCCCACAACAACTCAGGCCAATCAAATGTGAAACAAGTATTGGAAAAAGTCTAAGCAAGTGCCTTTTTTATGAAGTGGTCATGGTGGGAGAATTCTCCGCTAAACAGGTGTATTAAAAACTTCCAACTGAGAAAACTTCATTCAGTACAAAGCTCAAGCAAGTCAAACTGTTCGTTAAATTGTTCTGTTTCTTGGATTTTACTGATGGCTCTTACTGCTGTGCACATTTTTCAGAGCAGGAAGAGTTAGCCTAGTGGAAGCTTTGGGCAACAGAAGCATTGGAATCAGCTAGCCAAGTGGAAAACAAAGCATACCCATATGCTCTTAAACACATTGTAAATCAAAAGCAGATCAGATGTTTTTAAATTGCCTGCTCAAAGGTGCTATGATACACAGCTGGATTAGGTGGGACATCAACCTGGGTCTCTTAGCCCAGAATCACGAACAATATAACTGGAAGACAGAGGAGCAGAATTAGTCCATTCAGCCCATCATTTCTGCTCAGCCATTCAATCATGGCTGATATGTTTCTCAACTCCATTCTCCTGCTCTCTCCCAGTAACCCTTGGTCCCCTTACCAATCAAGAATCTATCTATCTCAGTCTTAAATACACTCAATGACTTGCCCTCCACAGCTCTCTGTGGTGATGAGTTCCACAAAATAGCTGAAGAAATTTCTCAACATCTCAATTCTAAAAAGTCATCCTTTCAATCTGAGCCTGTGCCTTGGGCCCTAGTCTCTCCTACCAGTAGAAACATCTTCTCCACATCCACTCTATTCAGGTGTCTCAGTATTCTGACAGTTCCAGTCAGATTCTAACCTCATCCTTCCAAACTCCATCGAGTACAGAGCAGAGTCCTCAATCATTCCTCGCGTGACAAGACCTTCACCCACTGGATCATTCTTGTAAATCTCTTCTGACCTTCTCCAATGTCAACACATCATTCCTTAGATACGGGGCCGCAAACTACTAACAATATTCCAAATGTGGTCTGACCAGAGTCTTACACAATCTCACCAAGACATCTCTGTTCTTGTGTTCTAGCCCTCGTCAAATGAATGCTAACATTGTATTTGCCTTCCTAACTAAATGAATGTACATGCTGACCTTAAGAGAATCCTGAACCAGGACTCCCAAGTCCCTTTATGTTTCAGATTTCCAAAGCCTTCCCCCATTTAGAAAATAGTCTGTGCCTCTATTATTTCTACGAAAGTACATAACGTCAACTTGCCCACATTGTATCCCATGTGCCACTTCTTTGCCCACTCTCCTAGACTGTCCAAGTCCATATGCAGCCTACCTGCTTTCTCAACATTTCCTGTCCCTCCATCTATCTTTGTTTTATCTGCATACTTAGCAATAATGTCGTCAATTCCTTCATCCATATATTTAACGTATAACATGGACAGTTGCGGTTCCAACAGTGACCCTTGCACCTCCTATAGTCACTGGCTGCAAAAAAAGACTCCTTTATCCTTACTCTCTGCCTTTTGCCAGTCTGCCGATCCTCTATACATGCCAGTACCTTGCCCATAACACCATGGACTCTTTCTTATTTGGCAGCCTTCTGTGCACCACCTTGTCAGTGGCCTACGAGAAATGGAATTAGATCAGATCCACTGGATGTCCTTTATCTAACTTGCTCATTACCTCCTCAAAGAATTCTAACAGATTTGTCAGGCATGACTTGCTCTTGATGAAGCTGTGCTGACTCAGCCTTATTTTATCATGCACTTTCAAGTACTCAGTAATCTCATCCGTTATAATGAACTTCAAAATTTTACCAATGACCGAGATCAGGCTAAGCAGCCTATAGCTTCACACTGCCTGCCTCTCTCCCTTTTTAAGCAGCAAAATTACATCAGCCATGTTCTACTCTTTTGAGACTCTGCCTGGCTCCAATGATTCCTGAAAGATCACCACCAAGCCTCCACAATCCCCTTGGCTATCTGCTTCAAACTCTGGATCATAGTCCATATGGTTCATGTGATTTATCCGCCTTCAGGCCTCTCAGCTTACTCAGTACATTCTCCTCAGTGACGGTGATCACATTCACCTCTGTCTCCTGACTGTCTTAAAGTTATGGTATGCAACTGGTGTTTTCCAACGTGAAGACTGATGTAAAGTACATATTCAGAACCTCAGCCGTTTCTTTGTTCCACATTACTACTTCTCCAGCCTCATTTTCTACTGGTCCACTGTTGCCTCTCTCATATCTTTGGATGTCAACCTTTATAATGTCAGTTAGCTTACCACAATATTTCATTTTCTCTCCCTTATTGCTTTTTCAGTTGTCCTCTCTTGCTCTTTAAAGGTTTTGCAATCCTCTGGCTTTCCACTGATTTTCACCACACTATGCACTTTTTCTTCTGTTTTTAAACTGTCTCTGATCTGACTTCCCCTGTCAGTCATGGTTGCCTTATCCTCCTCTGACTACGTTACTTCTTCCTTGGGATGAATTTCTGCCGTGCCTCCTAAATTGCTCCCAGAAACTCCTGCCTTTGTTGTTCCACTGTCTTCCCTGCTAGGCTCCCCTTCTAATCAACTCTTGTCATCTCCTCCCTCATGTCTTTGTAGTCACCTTTGCTCAGTTGTCGCACTGTTACATCTGATTCCAGCTTCTGCCTCCCAAACAACCAGGTGAAATCAATATATTATGGTCACTCCCCAAAGTGGGTTCCTTCACCTGAAGTACCCTAATCAAATTTGCCTCATTATACATCACCAAATTCAGAGTTGCCTGCTCCCTCATGGGCTCTACTGCAAGCTGCTGCAAAAAAAATCTCATGAATTCCTTTTCTTGTGATCCACTACCAACCTGATCTTCCCATTCTACCTGCATACTGAAGTACCCTATGATTACTGTAATATTGCCTTTCTTAAATGCCTTTTCTATCGCCTGATTTATTTTCTTTCCCACACCTTGGCTAATGTTGTGAGGCCTGTACTTTAATCCCGTCAAAGTCTTTTGTCCTTTACAGTCCAAACCTCCAGCCACATGGATTTGATGTCCTCTGACTCTATATCATTTCTTGCATTCGTAATTAATTTCATTTCTTACTAACAAGGCAACTCCATCCATTCTGCCTGTCTGCCTGTCCTTTCAACAGGATGTGGATCTTTGAATATTTAATTCCCAGCCTTGATCCCCTTGCAGCCACATCTTTGTGATACTCACACAACATAGCCATTGATTTCAATCTGCACTACAAGCTTGCTTATCTTGTTTCACATTTTGCATGCATTGAAATAGAATGCCCACAGTTCTATGTTGACTTCTCCTAGTTGTCCCCTTATCTACTCTGCCTGAAGTTAGATTCCTGACCCTTTCCATGCTGTCTGTCTACTTCTTGTTCTGGAAACTTCAATATCCTCTGCTGAGCTCTCCCCTCTCTATACCTTTTTGAGAATTTTCCATACAAATGAACACATCCCCTACTGTTAAATTTAAAGCCCTATCCACAACCCTAGTTCTGTGGTTTGCTAGGACTCTGGTCCCTGTATGATTCAGGTGGACCCTGTCCCATTGGACTAGTTCCTCCCTTCCCCAGTACTGAGGTCAATGTCCCATGAATTTGAACCCATTTCTCCCACACCAATATTTGAGCTACATGTTCACCTCATTATATTTGTTGACTCTGTGCCAATTTGCATGTGCCTGAGGTTATAAGAGAGATTATCAAATTTTTGGTTCTTCTTTCTAATTTAGCTCTTAGTTGCTCATAGACCTCTTGCCTCTTTCTACCTCTATCACTGGCGCTTGTGCGGACCATGACAACTGGAGCTTTCCCTTCCCACTCCAAGTTCCTCTGCAGCCCAGATGAGATTTCCTGAACGCAGACACCAGGCAGGCAATACAGCCTTTTGGTATTCTTGATCCTGGCCACTGACAACAGTGTCTATTTCCTAGCTGGACTATCTTAGATTACAACTACTTTTCTCCTTTCTCTCCGCTCATGAATGGGTCCCTGTACCATATACTATGGTCAAGTTGCTCATCCTCCCTGTAACCCCTGCTCTCATCCAGACTGGAGCAAGAATTTCAAAACTGTATATATTTCTCCTGTAGACCTCCAATCTGAGAGTAACCTATAATAAAATAGTCAAATTAGTAACTATTACCAGCCCATGAACTTATGATTTTTCTATAATGTCACTCTTTGTTTTTTCCCTGTGCATCAATTTATCCTGTAAAAAGACTTCATAAACTTTGAGCCAAAAAAAGCAAACAATAAGCACCTCTTCCCTCTGTACTGAATTCCCACCTTGCCTCCAAATTCCCCAAAATATAAACTCACTCGGGCTGCGTCTTGCTCCAAAAGCAATCTCTCCATCCTGACCACGCAAGCCTTAATGTAGGGACACTGCCACTGCCCGAGAGTTCGTTCAACAGCAGGTTAATCCACATACAAAGGAAGAAAGACAAAACATGCACGCCACTGAATGAGAAGTGTCAGATGAATCTGAGAAAGCTTTAATTACAGAGAAATCTTGAAATAAAGACTTCCATGTGTCAGATACCTTGAGTTCTTAAGTATAGTTCAGGTGTAGAGAGCCCATTAACTGCAGTATTTTCAAAAAAAGCCCTGCACATCTGGCAGAGGGTGTGTAGATATACATCTAGAGTAACATAGGCACTCTGAAAAATCCTTTGACTCTACAGATGAAAGGGATTAATTGCAGATGAGAAAGCAAGATGATGAGACAGCGAGGCATTAATGATTAAACAGAAGTGCATGAATAAGAATTGGTGCAAAATTAAACTAAAAAGGTATTGATCTGAAACATCAGCTCCGTTTCTCTCCACAAATGCTGCAAAAACTGTGCTTCCAGCAATTCCTGCTTTTACTACAAACTAGGGGTGGGAAGGGTGGAACAAACATAAACACGTAGAATGTGGTGCAGGAGTAGGCCACTTGGCCCATCGGATCAGCTCTGCAATTCAACATGATCATGGATGGACTCTAATTGATTGCAATACTCCCACTGACTAACAAATCCCCTTGATAAGTTTAGCCTCCAAAAAGCACTTATTTCTTAAATACATTCCAGAAATTGGCCTCCACAGTGTTCTTTATAGAGAATTTCATAGGTTCACTGCCCTCTAAATAAAGGAATTTCTCTTCATCTCAGTCCAAAATGGCCTATCACATATCTCGCGACCACGACTCCACATTCTGCATTTCTCCCGCCTCACCACCATACACCCTACCCCGAACTTGCAAGGGAAAGCATTATCAATGTATCCAACAGGACGAGACCTGTCAGAATTTTACATGCTTCAACAAGAGTGCCTCTCATTCTATTAAATTCCAGTAAATACAGGCCCAGCCAGCCCAATATTTCCTCATACAACAAACTTACCATCCTTGGTATCAGTCTGGTTGGACTTTCTTCATTGTGTGGCAAGTTTTTTTGCTTGGGTAAAGAGACCAGAGCAGCACACATTATTCCAGGGGTAGACTCACCAAATCTCTGCACAGAGATTCAATAAGACTTCTCAGTCTCTTCAACTAAACCTGCTTGCAATGAAAGCCAATATATTATTCAACTTCTAAATGCTTGCTGTACCTGCTGTACACATGGTGTACAGATCTCATTGTGGATCAACATTTCCCAAATCCATCATAACTTATGTAACACTCTGCTGTTCTGCTTTTCCCACCCAAGTGCACAACTTCAGACTCATCCACACTATATTGCATCTGCCAAACATTTGCCACTCACCAAACTTTTCTGAATTTCCCTGATGCGTTTTTATATGCTACTCAATACTCACAATTCCAGCTAGATTTGTGTAATAAAAGAAAGAATAAGCATATGATAAAAAAAATGTTATGGGGAGAAGAAACACACAGCAAAAGATCTTGTGCAGAAGGGGGAACTTGCATTCAAGGAAAATTGCAAAAATTTATCCAGGAAAGGAAGCTGGTGGAAAAAATGGATGGAGTACAACAGATATAAGTGAGACAACAAAACCATTCATGAGATGCAATGGGAAAAGAGAGATGAATGCAGTAGAGAGTAAGTAGAATAGAAATTAAAAGAAAGTTGAACCTAATGGTTGAGTTTCCACAGCACTCCGGAGTAAGAACACCAAAGATCAACACAATCTGAGTGAAAACAGTACCAAGTGCTTGTGTTCTTTTTTTAATCTGAAGCTGTGTGCCTTGGTTCTAGCCCCCACAGCCAGCAGTAGCATCCTTTTTCCTCAGTAGATAATCACACAATTGAGCTGCAGTATAGTGTACATCACTGCACCCCCACAGCAGCAAGTACATCCTTCTTTAGGCAAAAGGACCAGAAAGAACAGCATATACTACTCCAGGTGCAGTTTTTACAGTATTCTATACAACTGAAGCTAGACTTCTTTCTCTTGTGTTCAATTCCTCTTGCTATAAAGCTAACATACTGTTTGACTTCCAAATTGCTTGCTAAACCTGTATGCTAGCTTTCAGCTTTCGGGTCCCTTTGAACCTCATCACTTTCCAATATCTTTCAACTTAATAAATACTCTGCACTTTTTTTTCCCCCAAAGTGGTTAACCTCTCACATATTCATGTTATATTCCATGTGCCACATTCCTCTGCAGTCTCTCACCCCGTCCAAATTCCATTCAGCTTCTCTGCATCCTCCTCATGACCAATGTTCCCATCAAGTTTTGGATTATCTGAAAACTTAGAAATATTTCAATTGCTCCCCACATCTAAAACATTGATGCAAGTATGGTACAGCTGGAGCCTAGGCACTGATCCTGAGATATCTCACTAGTCACAGACTGCCAACTTCAGAATAACTCATTTATTTTCTCCTCTCTGTTTTCTGCCTGTTAGCCAATTTTCTACGTATCTGTATTATGGGTTTTGGAACAAGGTGCCAGGATGGGAAATTAAGTGAAAACACAGTTGTTTGGATCAGCAAGTCTGTAAAATACTTTAAACTGTGAAGCCGGTATGAAGAAGCCCTTTTTGTGTGTGCGTTAAGGCTCTGAACATGACTCCCTCATTCAAGCACTGGGTATTGATAAGGGTGTTTGAATTAAAATTTCAAAATAACTGCCTATATTCATGGAAGCAAGGTCTTGGGAGAGGCCCCAGGCATAGGTCATCCAACAGAAGCTGTTGGGCTGAACAGTGAAGTAATTAAAAACAAATGAAATGGACCAAAACGAAGTAATGCCTTTGCCGCACACAGCCATAACAAAAATCAATATATAGATAGAGAATTTGAAACTGACCTCACCAATACAATGTATAGGGTGGTGTTGTCCGCCACGCTGAAGGCACAGTCAGTGAGTTCTTGGCAGATTAATCACACTCATCAGACCTGTCCACTGCTAAGGGCTGCCAAGCAACCAGTGTCATTGTGAGCATGCCCTATCACTTAGAGGCCTAATAAAGTTTCATTGCATTTAATGTGACAGTACCTAATCTGTTGGGCACAAAAGATATCCAGAGTAAAGGCAGGAAATGTCCTCCTGAGGTTGACATTGAAGAGTTAATAAAAGGTAATAAAGAAGTGGTGAATATAATGAATGAATATTCCGCCTTTGTTTTCATTCTCAAGGTTATTATAAACATTTCAGTTGTACCTGTAAAACTGATGGAAGAGGAAATTGGTGAAATTATAATCACTGGGGAAGTTAGAATGAACAAACTGATGGATTAGTTGGTTGATAAGTCTTTGGGTCCCGATAAACTTTGTCTTTGGGTCTTAAAACAAGTAGCTTATGAGGCAATAGTTGATTTTGTGTTAATTTTCCAATATTCATTTGTTTTCAGAAAGATTTCATTGTAGTGGAAAATCACAAAAATGACTTCTCTGTTCAAGAAGGGAGATAGAAAGAAGCTCAGTGAAGAGATACTCGATTGATATTTGGAACAAGCAACATTATAAATAAAGCAAGAAAAGTAGATTGATCCCTGTCATGAGGACACTGCTAAAATTGCTCGTTAAGGAGAGTATAATTGGGCATTGGAAAAACTCAAAGCAATCAGGAAGAGTTGGCATGGTTGTGTTAAAAGAAAATTATGTTCAACTAATTTGTTAAAGCTCTTTGAAGGAAAAACATGTACCATTGCTAAATGAGAACCTGTAAATTAACAATTCTTGGATTTCCTAGAACGCATTTGATAAGGTGCCATATCAAAGGTTTTATAACAAGTAAAAGTTCATCTTGTAGGAGACGATATATTCACATGGATAGAAGATTGCGTTACTGACAGGAAACATGTACAAGTATGCAGAAGTGGACCTTTTTCAGATTGACAGGATGTGACAAGTAGTGACCCAAGGAATCTGTCCCACAACTTTTTACTTTTTATGTCAATAGCTTAGATGAAAGCAAGGCAGTTAAATTTGCAGGTGACATAAAACCAGGTCAGAAAGTATGCTATGAAGATGACATAACATTGTTGCAGACCAGTATAGATTGGTTAAGCGCATGGATAAAAATATGGCAGATAGCATAGTGTGAAGTTGCTCACTTTGGCATGAAGAATTATCAAACAGTTTATTACTTAAATGAAGAGTCATTGCAGAATTCTGAGATGCAGAGGAATCTGGTTCTAGTGCATGAGCCACATAAAGTTAGTATGTAAATACAGCACATGATCAGAACAGCTAATAGGATGTTATTCGTTATTATAACAGGAAGTGAACATAAAAGTAAAGATGTTGTGTTTTTGTAACACAGGCTTTTGTATCTTGAGTACTCTGTAGGATTTTGGTCTCCTTATTTAAATGATGGTGGCAATGCTTTGAAACAGCTCAGTGAAGAGATACTCGATTGACATTTGGAACAAGCAACATTATAAACAAAGCAACAAACAACATTATAACTAAAGGTTGAACAATTCAGCCAAGTTTGTACCCACAGTTTAGAAGAGTGAGGAGTGATTGACTAAAGTTTAAAAGATCCTGAATGGTCCTGACAAGGTGAACTTGGAAACAAAGTTTCCTCTTGTGGCCTGCCCAGAATTAGGGGACAGCCTTCTGTACCTCTGAGTACTTTTATTTAAGGATATTTAAGGCAATGTTAGATTCACTTGCTTAGCTCCTCAAATATAAAGATTATTGGGGGTAGATGGAAATGTGAAATATGGAACAAAAACAGCTATGATTTTCAAAAGGGGCAGAGTGGGCTTAACATGTTGACTAGCCTGCGACTGCCTCTAGTTTGTTATGTTTGCACATGCAAGAATCTTTAAACCAGGAAAGGGTTTCACAAAGTCTGATGAGAGGTTATTCTTAGGGCATAGGACCTCAAACTTTAGGAAACAGTAAGAACACTGTGAGGAGCAAAGACCCTTCATATAGATTCAATATACCACACAGCATTTTCTGGGTGTTAGTACATTGTCAAGTTGAAACCTTAGAGACCACACTCCATCACTTTATCACTTCACACTTTAACAGAGGGCAAATTTACTGTCTCTGCAAACACATCTTCCACTGTGTGACCTCTCATTATGTTTTGAGCTGCATACCCATGCTCCTATCGTATTATCACATCCATTCCTCAAACCCCTCATGTAATTCCACCGTTCCTCCTGTGGCTTCCTGCAGCCCTACCATCTCAAGGCTCATGTTACCACCTTCCCCTGGTCTTTGTTCCAGCCCACTTCCTTAAGCCACCCACACCATTCCCCAGTCTTGCCTTACCCAAATCCCCTGACCTCATACTAAATCCTCTTCCTCCCCCTCAACTCTTGTTCCCTCCTCCCCACATCTTGCGCTTGTTCACTCGGTCCAGGCTTGCCATGCAATGAGCTGAAGGCATTTCTTCTGTGACAAGAACGCTCTGCATTGCTGCTATTGAATACTGTGGGTCCAGTCTGGGTGTACGGAAAGACTGGACCTCGAATGCGAACGCATCTCGGCCATTCGTCTTCATTTGGTCCCACTGGCTCGACCTTTCCTGTTAATGTATGAACACACGATATGACAACCTCTGCAGAATGGAACTGCGGCAGTCCTCACCAATCACTCTTTATTTTTCCTCCCTGCTTCGCCGTACAGGGATCGTACCTTCGTGACTGACAGATGTAATGGAACTAATCCCCTAGCCCGTTTTCTCACTCTGTAAGTGGAGGGAACAAATTGCTACCAATACCACTTACTTAGGTCAGCTAAAGCGGACTGCTCACACACAGCCTGTGCGGTCAGAACCACGTAAAGTAAAAGGCATGGTAGCATTATTTACTCAACTTGTCCTGGACCTCTTCCTGTATTTTGCAGGTATGCAATAGCAGGCTCACAGTTCATGCTTGGTTCAGTAGCCCATTACATTGAACACTAGACTTTGCCAAAACAATGCTTCAACGCATTCAGTATCACTTCGTTGCAAGTTAAGCAAATCAGCAGAATACCAATGCAATTAGCCCTTTGGCAGAACTGCTTCACTTATAACTGTTTCATCCATTTTTAATTTATCCAGTCAACACGTGTAATTTAGCACATGCAACCTTTGATTATGCCAGTCTGTGCCGTTATTTTTACAAGCGGTTACGCGTAGCTCGGAGTAAAAATTGCTGCATTCTTCAAACGTTTGGACAAGTCCACATGACAACTATTAAACACATGATGCAATGATTTTACATCAAAGTCAAACAGTAATCCGCCAGAGCGTTGTGAAAATGCATTTGCGAATTCATGGTTTACTAGATTAGGTTAACGTACATCAATAAAACAGCGCGTTTAGGATCTACTCAGGAGAAGGCGCCTCAACATTTCAATGTGCTTTTTTTGGTAAGAAAAGCGAACAAACGGGGTTGTCTTACCTATATGAATAATGGAATCACTAGCTACACTGTCGGAATATAAGATCCAAGAGATGGACACAATCAGAGCGGCGAAAACTTCCATTTCCTTTAATCAGTCAACTGGAGACGGCAGTAACATTCAATATCCGCTGCTTACAACACATAACGTAAACACAAAACGTTGCGATCCAATTCCCCCGGACTAATTAAAACATCTGGGTCGAAACTGGTGATTTGTTGCTACTGGTGGGAAATACGTTTCTAGAACTTTACGGACTCTTCTTCTGATGGACAAAAAAGGCAACGTGTCTCCCGAATCCACTCTTCAGGAGATTGGTTGAAAGCACAAAGTGATTACAAGGTAAACTATATAGCGATGAGATTGCAGGATTCGACAGGAACTGCTACTTCCCAGTCGCTCGCGGTCATGATCTTGCAAAGATCTGTATTTCACCGTCGGTTATAGTTACCGATTCAGGGTCTGTCAGAAGCAGGAAACCCATGCCAGCCAAATCAGAAGCGAAAGGCTGAGAAAACAAAGCAGGGAAATAGTACAATCTCCAACTGCAGAGCGTACGCGGAGCCCTTTCCTCTGTCTGGTGCTTGCGTTGTACTCTGGTTTCAGTTTATGTTGGGAAGTCTCTTCCCTGGGAGAACGCAGCTGAGGTACAAGTCACCTCGATATTCTGAATTAATTGTATTGGAGCAAAGCTTTGAAAGCGGTCAGAAACATGACACGCCAGATAAATCGGGTCCACGCAGCCACTAGCGGCAATAACTGGGAATACGTTCAATTTGCGTAAATAGCAAAACAGACGTTATGCAGCATTCTCTGAAGCTGGACATGCAGAAATATCTGCTCATCGGAAACTCGACACGGATTGTTAGCACCATTCAGAGCGCGCATGATGAAGACAGATAAAACCCCAAAACGATCCATTCGTGCGTGCGTACACTCATCCCCTGAAGTCTTCTGATTAATGCATTTTGATGTGTCCTCCTACTTGGATCGAGTTGCGGTTGAAATTGAAAGACTCAGGAATGGGAACAGCGGCACCGAGCTGGTGCGATCTAACTGTGGCCGTCCCGACGTGATGGGGGACGCAGCTTATTTCAAACCAAGCAACAAACTTGACAACTAAATGGACAATTTCTGTGGCACTAAACTAGTGGGGATAGGAGCAATTGGCTATTTAGTTCTGGTTTCCCATGACGTCATCGGAAAGCACTGTTTTATTAGATGTCAGCTCATTCTGTCTCTACAATATGTGGATGCAGTTGGTAGGTGCGAAATATAATTATAAAAGTAGTTAGATCTGGTAATTCAGGAACATACTAAATTTAACTGGCATTTTTTATTTCTTCCTGGGAGCAACATTCGGGGAAAAACATTTGAGCTGCCCTTAGATAGCGCCAAGCTGTTAACAACCAACTTTTTTTTCCATTTCTAAACCAAAACCGAAAGAAACAAAACAAAAACAAAATAGAAATTGCTGGCGAAAGCTCAGCAGGTCAAGCTGTTCTGAGGAAAGGGTCACTGGACCCCAATTGTTAACTCTGATTTCACTCCACAGAATCTGCCAGAACCGCTGCGTTTTTTTTCAACAATTTCTATGTTTTTGTTTTTGTTTCTAGCAGTGCAAAAATAACCAGCAGGTGTCCATGTCCACTCATAACCTACGGGGACTGTTGTACAATCTGTCCGATTTATTTCACAATTCAAGTAGGTCGGAGAAGGGGATACCTTGTCATTCATTCAAGGTGCGTGCATCTTGAAGCATGTTTTTGTATTGCTGCTTGTTTAGCTCCAGCCAAGAAACTGGTAACCACATGCGGCCTTCTTAATTCAATACCATAAACTTGCATTCGGTCAGTTCGGTCACAAAAAAAACTGGGATCCATGATTCTGTAGGTCAGGTTTACAAGCGTAAATCTTACTATAATTCACACAAAAATGCACCAATGTGAAATATTGAGAAATTGAGGAGAGCAAAAATCAAATCCGCAGGGCATACCACAGCTGAAAAAAAAAGCAGTGTTTGATATGGTGATGAATTGATTTTGACAGCCGTATTTATGAGATAAAGGGTTTGGGGATAAAGATCTAAACACAGGAAACATGAAAATGACCAAGTGAACTGAGGAATTCTAGTGTTCTTGGATGGAAGTAATTAGAGTAGCAGACTATACAATGAGAATGACGACAGTAACAAGGAGAGGTGAGGGAGCATGTGACATTGTAATTCGGAACGAACAAAATGAGACGTTTTAAAGCAATACCATTTTTATGAAGCAAAATTAAATAAAAATAGAAGTTTGGAACTTAAACCACAAGCTTGATATTCTAGCCTGATTTTTTTTGTCTATATACAATGCTTGGTGAAGCAATTGTTAAATGGCGTGTACAACTATATAGTTTGCATTAATGACCCATCTTTCACCATTTTTACCCTGAGAATGGCCTGCCTGTTTTAGCTAAGAGATTAATTGTAATATGCAATATGACAGGCTATGATAGTTGGAATGTAAAGCAAATTGGGCAGAATGTACCCTGTTACAATTTATACTGACAAAGACCACCCTGCTGGTGAGCGTTTTTCTTCAAGGATCTCCAACCACTTTTTATGCTCCTAAGATGCTGCTTGGCCTGCTATGTTCATCCAGCTTCACACTTTGTTATCTTCGAGACTCCAAACGATAGTCCGATTAGCTATATATTCCTGTCCCCCGCCAGTTAGCAAACTGCATGAGAACGCCAAAGTACAGCCTGCAGCTTCCAGACAGCACAGAAATGAAATTATAGACCTCAAAGCAGCTAGGGTCACCCTACGGTAACAATGAACAAGTGATGGTTGTAGAAATTCGTTCACTGCCAATGGAGTGTTCCTAACATTAGAATAGTCTCAAATGTTATGGTAAGTTATTTTGACAGTCTTGAATCTGCATTCTATTTCAGTGATAGTACGAACTTGTCCTTTCTGATATAAATAGAACTTTAAATTATCTTGGAGTTTGCTATAATAATAACCGTGAGTTTTTTTCAGCACTTGCTGTTACTGCAAGGTGAATCTGGCAGCCACCTCTCCTGACTACAACTGCAAAGTTAAATGCAGAATCACTTCCAAAGACATCCTTTGTTTTTCATATGGTATGCTGCTGCAGTCAATAGACAATAGGTGCTGGAGTAGGCCATTCGGCCCTTTGAGCCAGCACCACCATTCATTATGATCATGGCTGATCATCCACAATCAGTATCCTGTTCCTGCCTTATCCCCATAACCCTTGATTGCACTATCTTTAAGAGCTCTATCTATCTCTTTCTTGAAAGTATCCAGAGACTTGGCCTCCACTGCCTTCTGGGGCAGAGCATTCCATGTATCCACCACTCTCTGGGTGAAGAAGTTTTTCCTCAACTCTGTTCTGAACTTGACACTGAAATTCCTGTAAAGGCTTGAACCTGAGGGTACTCATTGAGCTAGTCCACACTAAAAGTGGTTGGAAAAGTTGAGGTTGGTACAATTAGAAGAAGTGAGTTATTCAATGTTTAAGAAAGAACGTTCCTTATGAACAGTGCCTGTATGATTGAAAATGGAATAAGCAACTCAGGAGTGCTTACCTTCAATAGAAAGTTAATGTCGATCAAAATTGCTCAGTTTTGCTTACTTTTTCTGAGTGCCTCTCTCATCTCTCTTCCATAACCCATCAATATCTCTCAACATTTGATTTGTCTACATCACTTAAATCTGATTTATAATTCTTGCTTTACAATTTTAGTTTGGGTTTGATATGGCTCAGGAAGGATTCTCCAGTCTGATTGGAGAGCCTCACCATTGCTTGCCCTATCCAGAGACACTCCAGATCTCCTGCAGAGGGCACCAACTGGAACAGACAGCAGATTAGTAGGAATTTCCACTGACAAATCAAGCACCAAAATGCAAAAGTTGTCGCTGAGCTCAACAGCAAAAGCTGTTGCCTTGCTGCTAAGACCAAAATCTTATTTACAATTATTTTCTCAGACCCAAAACAGAACAACAGATAGTTAATAGCTGTAACTCCAGAAAATCTATGCAGCCATTTTTGTTCATGTTAAAAATATACAGCAATGTCTCCCCTCTGAAAGTCAATAAGAATGGATCAGAAAGAATTACTATGATAGGGTAATTTGAAATGACCCCCTTTGTGTTAATTACAATTTATTTAAAATTTCCTTAATTCCAACTCTTCTGACAATAAAATGACCTAGCCTTTGTGTTTCTCCAATATCACATAAAATGCACTTTTTGAAATTGTGTATTTCATATTGGTAAACAGTGAAAAGCTGTTAATTTAAGTGAAGATTACAAAAAATAAGACTTTCAAAAGTAAAATATTAGCTGATGGCATTTCATGTTAGATTTTTAAGCCATTCACTGAAAGTGAGAATAAATCCATCCCAATTCTTATGCTTAGCAGGTACAATACAATTTTTGTATTGGTCTTATTTATATTTGTTGCACTTTCTTCCCATGCTTTCTCTCAAGTATTTTGCTTTATAAAGGAATATATTAGAGAATTTTGATCCCTCTCAATATAGTGTGCACCGCTCATTTTCTTGCTGCTGTGTGGGTGAGAGAAAACAATGGTGCTGAATCTAATTTGGAGTTTACGTATGCTTGTCAGATAATCCCATTGCCAGTATGTGTAAGATTTCCTAGGAAATCCAACTTGGGAAAGATAAAAAAAGTTGGGGAATCCAACCATAATCAACTGGCAATCAATTGAAAATTGTCTGCTATTACTAGAAAAAAATGTCAACATCCTGTATTTCTTCTAAAAAGTGATCTTAAGTATTGAACAATACACGATTAGCACGAATCCAAAGAAGAAAATGTGAGTAACATTTGTAGCAGGGATCTTAACATGTGAATTTATTGGATAAAATTCAGAAGTGATTTTCAAGAATATTCCTAGTATTGAGAAACTTCAATTATGAGGATACATTGTAGAAGTTGGGACTGTTCTCTTTGGTGAGAGAAAGGCCAAGGAGATTTGATTAAAGTTTTTCAAAATCATGAACAGGGTGTATAGAATAGACTGGGAGAAACATTCCTACTTGCCTAAAAAAGAATGAGTGAGAGGCCATAGATTTAAAGTGATGTTCAAAAGAAGCAAGGGTGATGTGAGAAAAGAAAATATTTTTCACTCAATGTGTTGTTAGTGTATGGAATGCACTGCCTGGAAATATAGTGGGTACAGGTTCTTGTTGGGGCATTCAAGACAGCTTTGGATGAATATTTGGATGGGAAAAGTGTATAAAGGTATGGAGAAAAAGGCAGGAGCTTGGCACTAGGTAATAATGTTTGTTGGAAGATCTGTTGCAGGCATCATGGGCGCCTTCTGCACAACAACAATTCTGAGATGGGACAGCATATAACCAGCTGAGTTTGAAATAAATTGAAGTATATGGAAGCTGGAGGAGTGGGAGTACAGCCAAGTAAACATTGAATAGTTGAGTCCAGAGATACTAAAGGCATTGATGAGGGTTTCAAAATTATATGGACTGAAGCAGGTACAAAGGCAGGCAGCTTATATTGCTGTTCACATGATGTGCCAAAGTGAGGACTCATTAGTAGAGAATCTCTGGTTACAGTTACAAGGTGATGAATGGAATCAAGAAAAAGTTGTGACAGAGGCAATTCTCTGAATTCCTAACTCCTGCTTTGTGTGAGATAATGACAGCAGCAGGCCCTATCATGGGGACATTCGTATTTGATGCCCATGTTCTATCAGACATGTACTAACTCTATACAGAGTTTCTGGGTTCCATTAATTGCATGCCAAGCTTATCACTGGCCAAATTAGGGCATTAATATCTGGAGACTGCAGCATGTGAGTGACTCTGAAGTGGTGCAGTGCCATGCAAAAGAAATTAAGCAATCATGCCAAATCGAAAATCTTGCTCATTGTCAAAAAAAAATCACCATTCTTTTGATTTCAAAACTATAATAACACTTATCATGCATTAGAATATAATGTTTAATTTGAATGATATTATAAAGTTACGTATGTACGTATGAACCAGGAGTAAGGCATACAACTTAACGAGCCTGCTCTACCATTGTGTAATATCATGGCTGATCTGATTGTAACCTCAAATCTGTATTCCTACCAACCTCTGGTGACCTTTCACCATCTTGGTTTACAAGAATCAACTGAGATCTGCCTAAAAAATATTCAAGTACTGTGCTTCAACCATCTTTGTTCAGGAAGCGAGGGCTAAATACACAAAAACTGCTGAAAGGAAAGCAAACTTGCCTTATCTCTGTTTTAAACGGTTGACTCTAACCTTTGAACTGTGATAATTAGTCTCCATTCTCCAATTAGAAGAAACATACTATCCACATCTACCCTGCCAAGCCTCCTCAGGGTTTTATTGATTATATTCCTAATGATTCCTTTATAATTTTTGTTTTAAACTTGATGTAATGTTGAACATTAAGCCCATCTTTGAAACTTCAAAAACAGTTATAACTACAAAATGACCAATTGTAAAGCAGAAGTATTTAGATTATGCAATGATGAGTAATAAATGCTGGCCTCACCAGCGTACCCACTTCTCATGAATTAATTTAGAAAGATAATCACAATTTGCAACTTGTATATACTTGCAACTAACTCCTATTTACAACTGAATAAGAATATTAAGATGATAAAACCATTAGCCTATATTTTTAAAGAATAGCAAGGGCCATAGTTGAAATACAACATGATTTTCAGAAATCTTTTCATCTATTCAGAGCTATGAAGCTAATGCTGTTGTTAACAGGCGTATGTGTAATTTGCAATATTCTCTGGAAAACTTTTGCTGTGCAATCAATTTATTCAAATACACAACCCCTGGAAATGTTTTTTTTTAAAGTTGCATGGTAATTTGATCAGGCCATCCTGAACAAGGCTTGTATGGGACTTTAAGAGGGAGCATTGGTGAAATGCCATACAAACAAAAGCAAAACCTCTAAAGAACTGAGCAACTGTTGGGTTAATATACTAATTAAAATCTGATTCCAAATTCTGCTCATTTGTATTGTGAGCCCTTAGAGATGATTTCAATCTTCTCTTGTAAAATTTAAGTTATGCTGTCTGACATTAGTTGTGATTCTGCTATTGGACAATAGTGACTAAATAATCCTGATTGTGCTAAACATTGCACTGGATACTAATTTAAGTTTAACAGTCGGGCTCATGGTGTGATTCACTTATGTATGCTGGAAGCTATAATTATTGAAACAGTGTCCTTCTCTTTTCATTAATAAAAATAATATGCCTTTGTATTACACTTTTCTCATAGAAGAAAGTAATTAACTTCTTCTTCTTACATTGTACAATGTTTTTTTCTTTCCTGTCTATAGTTGGCTTCCTTGCATTTCACTCCTGATGAGTGTAAGACTAAAAACATCAATTTCAAGTGTCTTTTTAGCTATGTTTAATATCAACTGAGAACACTGGTCCAAGGTAACAAAACAATAAGTACATTCTGATAGAAATAGATCAAAGGAAAGTACAATATTAGAAATGCCAAATACTTGTCATTTCTTTATTTTGGATGTGATTTATATAAGATATTTTCCTTCCCTTGCAAGTTCTAGACCAATCTAAAGGCTAATAGAATTTTCCCACCATGTAATATGAATAGGGAAGATTAGAGAAACTGACAGCAGTGAATCAGTTCTTCAGGACTTTACTCCAGTCAGATTTTGTTTGACACTTTCGTAAACTTAGACATTTTGCACCACACTAACACAAAAACGTATTAATTCACAACTATGCTCCCTTACACTGGACTCTAACCTGCCTTTGTATTTCATTGGTTGTTCATACAGGCTGGAGCTGTTTTGTTTTTGTGTGGCCAGTTCAGATTTATATGTTGTAACGTTATAGACCTCCATAATATATAAAAAAACTATTCCTATGTTCAAGTGGAGTAATCAGCTTTAACATTTGCTATGGCTCAAGAATTTTAGAGATAGCTGTATAAATAATGGTTTCTTCAAACTTAATAAAAACCTCTTCTTTCACATTTGTTTCAGACTTCTGAGGCAATTAAATTTAAAGGCAGTGGAAATTTTGTCGCCAGTTCAAAGTTACTTCTCTACTGAGTCACAAGGTGGAGCACCAATCTCTGAGGAACCAAGATTCAACATTACTTTCTAATCTGATCAAAGCAATGATAAAAAAAACAGTTCAGTTCACCTTTAAGCTGGAGTTTTCAGCTTTACTACGATACCCTGCTGTAATAGCACTCGTCGCCCACTTGCTGATTCGCCCTACACATAGTGTCCTGACCAAGCCACAGTTTTTCAATATTTGTAAATTTGCCTGATGACAATGAGTTTCAACATCTATATAACCCAACATTCATGACGGTGATGACCTAGAAGTGAAAATAGCTGCATGAAAGGAAATTTCTGAAAGTTTTGGAAAATATTTCTGAAGTTGTGACAATCAGAAATTATTTCAGCACTAAAATACTAAGAAGAACTTGGAAGGATTTGGTATCTCCTGAAGTGGGTGCTACCATGAGCTAGTATCACTTGGTGTTTTTGACAAATTATTTCATAGGGGGTCAGAATTTTATTATTCTGACGTTGGCGGGAAGGTGGAAGGGTTGGTACCACGTTCACAGAAGGAATGGGGATACTAATGGCAGACACAGTTGATTAATTTGGTTAATTGGTCCACTGATTACTGTTTTACTGTGCCACTATGATCTAATGAACTTCAGAATCCACAACCTACATCCCACTCACCTCTTTGGTTGTAAGGGATCTCCGTGGCCTATAGAGGGATATCAGGGCCACCATTGGAAGATTTGCCCATGTTATCATTTGGAAGTGCCTTTCTGAACTTGGCACTGCAAATATTTATTACCACCCTTTTTAGGATTGCGATGAAACTATGACTCTGAGGTGTATTTTGTCCTTTTTTTAAATGAAGAAAAGTTGAGAGAGGTGATGAGTGGCCTACTCAGAGCCAATAAAGTAAACAGTTTGCTGTGAGGCTTTTTTTAAAATTTGGCACAATAGAAGCAGCCTGAATGGTGGAGTCAAGCTCTTTCAGAAAGAAGATTTCAGATTTTAGTTTTCTGTAGCAGTTGTTGCTGGGGTCTTGAAGCTGGACGTGAAAGCTGTTTTCACTCTCTCTGCTGCAGCAAAAAGTTGAGATTCTCTTCCTGCTGCTAAAATTTCATGAGAGACAATCTATTTTACTGAATTTGCCTTTACTGAGTGTGTATTTATGGGATGTTACTATATTGGAACAGTTATTGTTCCAATAGCTAAATAATCTATTATTCTGAAGTTTTCTAATCGAGTTGTTATTTTAATTCTTTCTTTTGTTGTATTTTAACTATAGAGAATGAATAAAGTGTGTTTTCCTTCAAGATTGATAGTTTGACTAAATGAATTGCATCTAGAACACAACACCTGGCACTTGCCTTTAAAGTAAAAAAAAAGTTAGGGTCTGGGCTGTCTTCTTAATATGTTTTGAGGAGTTTGATCTGTCTGTAACATGGAGGTGAACTCCATGCAGTCTTAGCAGGAAACATCTTTTAAAAAGATTGCAGTTAAGTGTCAAATGACCCCTCAGGGAAGCAGGCTGCCATCTGTAATTGGCTAATAGTGCTGGAGGTGGCCTTTCATAATGCCACTATTCACCCACACAGAGGTAGGACCCAATTTTGGTCCTAGTCGTCAGGAACCAAGGTGTGCCAGCAAAATTCTGGGGAGGGTTCCAAAAGTTCATTGAGACTATTTTGTGTAAGAATGAAGTATTTCCATATCAGTGAGACAGAGGAGGTGGGAACAGTGCAGAATCAGGCATTGAAGTGGGGAGCAGGATAGACTTAGAGATAGGAGAAGATCGTAATCCAATTATTTTAGGGAAGGAAAAGGGAATGGGAAATGGAATAGAGTAGAACAAAGAAACATGGTGTCAGTAATAATATTGTTGCTGGACCAGTCATCCAGACACCTAGGCAATGTCCCAGAGACCCAGAAACAAAAACAAAATTGCTGGAAAAGCTCAGCAGGTCTGGCAACATCTGTGAAGGAAAAAAAACACAGTTAACATTTTGTGTCCGGTGACCCTTCCTGAGAACGCTTTCCTCAGTTCTGAGGAAGGGTCATCGGACCTGAAACATTAACTCTGTTTTTTCCCTTCCCAGATACTGCTAGACCTGCTTCGTTTTTGTTCCTGATTTACAGCATCCACAGTTCTTTCAGTTTTTACTAGAGATCCAGGTTTGAATCCCCAAACATTGGATGGTGACATTTGAATTAAATAAAAATATAGAATTAAAGCCTGACAGCGATCATAACCATCACTGATAACTGTTTAAAAACCTACCTGGTTCACTATTGCCACCCTTACCTGGTCTGGCCTTCGTGTGCCTCCAGACCAACAGAAATGATCGTATTTATTTCACTGCCAGGAGATGTGGATTTTTCTGGTTTGAGCAGCATTTATAACCCACCCCTAAATATGAGCCTCCTTCGAGGTTTTGATACAACTGAATAACTTACTTAATTCAGAGGGCAGTTAAGTGTCAGAACATTGTAGAAAAGCTACTCAATTTTTCTACTCGATATAGGCAACCCACAGAAATACAATCACATCAAGGGTCAAATTTTTGTACAAAATTATTCAAGGATGTTAAGGATAGCTCAGGAATAAAACAAGTCAAATCAACTGCATAGCATTGAGAATCACAAGGAGTATTAGAATGGTGGCATCACATTTTAAAGACTGTATTGAAGGCTTATAGTCAAGACTATCCAGAGGATTGGGATAAAGGAATTTCATTTGTACCATTTGTAATTAGGGATGTACGTAGTGACTCAACTAAATTCAATCCATTTGAATGAGTTTTCAGACATGAGGTGAGAGGACTACTGAAATTAATGAAGAAAAAAATTGGTAGTTCAGAGTTCAGAGACCACATATTTGGACCATGTGCCAAATTCTAGGGAAGATTAAATCGAGTGGGTGAGTTTTTTAGACAACATTTGAAAGCAGCACAGCATGTGATGAAAGAGGAAGCAAACAAGAAATCAAAAAATCATAGTTCTGCTTATGGAATTAAGTACAAGTATTACTACCAGTGGTAGGTGACCCTTTATAAACAGAGTTTAATTAGCTTTACCAACTTAAAAGGAAATTAAGTGAGGTGAAATATTTGACAAGAATGCCAGACAGAAGGAAAACGCTCAGTGTGTCATGTGAATATGCTTAAAAGTCTTTTGATAGGGAAGGAAAACAAAGGAAAATATGTTATATATTACAATTCAGAGTGAAGAACCAAATCCAGATAAATTTGAATTTGACATTCCTCAAATTAAATTGGGTAATGAGGCAATCTTCAAAAAAAGATACATAATTAAATGACCTTCCAGAGAAATTCAAAATGACCTGAAAAAGTTAGTGCAATCACATCTAGAGATATGTGGGAATGAACAGTGGACTACTACTCTAATTACACATGATGTTTGTATTGGAATTGCTTTCTAATTAAGTAACATCCTTATTAACTCAACCCTCTAAAATTGTCACAGTTCAAAAGGAGATTGTTCAAAAACAGTATAATCAAAGTGAGTTGCAGTGAATGGCATATACCCACAGTGATGGTGCCAAAACCAGGTTGAACAGAACATTAATACGTTGATTACTGCAAAGTCAATGCTATTAAGAAACCTGACTCATATTCTATTTCATAGCTGGAAGATGGTGAGAAGGTGAGACAAGCAACTTCTAATTTTAAGTTGAACTTAGTTAAAGGAGACTGGCATTTATCCATGACAATGGAGGAATTTTCAGCTTTCATGACACTGAATAGATTTTACCAGTTTAAAGTTATGCCATTCCTAATGAAAAATGCACCAGCTTCATTTCAAAAATCTAAGCAATAAAGTCATTTCAGGATTACCCAGTTATATAGTATACATAGTTGGAAGAACACATGGAAGGAACATTTGGAGCATCTGTTGGAATTGTTTGATCAACTTCAGGAGGAGGGCTTGGTGATAAACCTGGCTAAGATTGAGTTTGCAAAAGCCTAAGCCATGTTTCTTGGCCATATCATTGGACATGTTCATATTCCTCTATGGGATGTGAAAACAAAGGTTATTGGGGAGTTTCCCATACCATTGATGAGTAAGTAGGTACTACAATTCCTGGGACTGAGTGGTTTTTATCAGGTATTTGCATTAAAGATCAGCAGCGTGGTTGCTCTACTGACTGAAATGTTGAAGAAGTACAGAACATTTCAGTGGGCAGAGGAATTTCAGAAGGCATTTGACGGCCTGAAAGCTATGTTAGCCACCACACCAGTGTTAGTCACAATTAATTACCCAAAGCCATTCAAGGTGGCTGTCGATACAATTGATGTTGATATTGGTGCCGTACTCTTACAGCAAGACAATGAGAAGATTTTAAAAAAACCTATTGGGTAGTTTTTCCAGAAAGTTGAATATTCATCAAAAGAAATATTCCACATCTGAAAAAGAGACCTTGAGTTTTGTGTTGGTGTTGCAACATTTCAACATTTATGTTGCCAGTAATATGCCTGCGACTATTGGAAGTATTGATCATAACTCCTTAACATTTTTGGAAAAGATTGAAGACAAAAATACCAGACTATTTAGGTGGAGTTTACAACCATTTAATTTTGAAAATTATACATGTGGCAGGATGACAAAACAACTGCTGACGCATTGTCATGACTTTGATGGAAGAAGTTTCAGGCGTTTGATGCTCCAAGAAACAGATTGAAATAGATTGTGGTATTAAACGTTTGCATGCTTTGAGTCAATGTAATGTATATGTATTGAACTAATAGCATAAGACTAAAGGTTTTTAAAAATGAAGCCATCTTTGTATATTGATGGCTGATTTTCTTAAGAGGGTAGGTGTGATGATGCTATGGTGTGGGAGGTGTATTTTGTACTGGTACTAATTTTGAAGGGATGTTTTGAGACAATAGTGGAGTGGTCTGTTCCAAGCCAATAAAGTAAACAGCTTGTGAGGCTCTAGGTTATTTCTTTTAAGTTAAAACAATAGAAGCAGCTTGAATGTGTGAAATCAGGTTCCTACAGAACTAGTGTTTTAGTTTAGTTTTCAGTTGGGGTTTTGAAGTTGGTTGTGCAAGCTGCCATACATCTGTCTCAGCCACAGCAAAGGACTTGGCTGCTCTCTGCCAGAATTTTTTCTTGGTGTTCTCTTCTCCTGGACAGGTGGAACAATGCATGTGAGACACTCTATTTTACTGAAATTGCCTTCGCCAAGGTGTGTTTATGGGATGTTACTATATTTCTGTTCATATTACTACAGTTTCTATTTAGTAGTTAAATAAACTATTATTCTGTTGAATTTTCCAATAAGCAGATTGGTATAGTTATAACCCTTCTGTTTGTATTTTAACTGTAGTGTAAGAATAAAATGTGTTTTTGCTTAAAGCTGAGTAGTGTGACCATTAAAATTGAAATGCAAATGCAGCACTTTGCACTTGCCTTTAGATAAAATAAAAGTTACAGTTTGCCCATCTCCTTGATATATTTTGAGGGGGTTTGGTATGGCCCAAGGAGGAAGGAAGAATACTGCATCACAATTTTCCCTAAAACACCACCCTTACAGGACTTTCACATGTAACATTCAAAACACCACCTTTTGTGTTGGGTCACACATATGAGCCAGGGTAAACATAATTGAGCTTACAGACATCCAAAGGAAGAGTGAGATCTTTGTCAGGGTGACTGATGAACTCAAACTTTAGGAGATTATTAGGAGAAATGTGACACTGGCATTGAACTCCTACCAGAAAAATTACAGCAGGTCTAGACACAATTGACAAATTCTCTTAAAGTTTTTTTGCTACTGTTATTCAGCACACAGAGCAAATTTTAAAGGGTACTGGGACAATCAAAGTGATTAACTAGCAGGATGACTTCTGAAATCAGAGCTTTCTGTTTGGAATTATTCTCATATTTGTAACATCTAATTTTGACTATTAGTACATCTCTTGGATTTTGTCCTTTCTTTCAATTCTCTGATTCTCAATTCCCATTTTACTATTTTCCTCTCTCATTTTGTGCATTTTTTGATACATCACATGTTTCCACATTTGATCACTTGCCCTCAATAGTTAAAAACAAAACTCTGATTCCCAACAAGGCTGTTCACAAGAATAGTGGCTCCAGCACAGTTCAGCCAGTTGCCAATGTTAAATTTCCTCCATTCCCAGTGCATCACAGAGGTCCACAAACTGGAAGCCATTTCAGCTACGCCAGTCTTTTATTCACGTATTCATCTCTCTAATTTCATGTACCTTATTGCCAATTTGCATATGGCTGATTTGATTTGATTTATTACAGTCACATGTAATGAGGTTGTATTAGATGGGCTGAAGGGCTAAACTTATTGATGGTCTTTGATGACCTTGAATGTGCCCTGTGAATATTCTTGTACGTGCTGAAGCTGGCACAATCAATGTAATTTTATGTAGTTTTTTTCCGAGCCTTGCTGTTTGTTACAGTGTATAAGGGAGAAGTTTCATGCCAAGTGGTTGGACTTCACCTCAGACCGGGATCGCAAACACTGCCAGGAACAACCTAAGCCTCCAGACCAGCTGTTGATTGAGGGGTTCTCGATGGGCAGAAAGGCATGAGGCTTATTGTTTTCATCCTTTCTTTTTCATTCTTTTTATTTACGTAACAAATGTTCCTTCCTTTTTCGTCTTCTATCATTACTCAATAAATGTTCGTATTTACACAAATTGCTCTTGTCAAACCTTCTGCTAGTTACATTCAACTTAATCCAAAAAGACCAGTTGCATACACCCTGTAATCCAGGACAGAGGTTCAGTGAAAAGTGTTGTCTTACATGCTTTACAGGCGGACTATACTATACAAGTGCATCAGGGTAATAATCCAGAGATTATGGCCTTTGAGATTCTGCTTTATTAATTTAATGCCTAGCTCCTCATACTCCTGATGCAACTATCCTTGATGATGGTACTTGCTTGGACCGCAACTGTCAGATTCTCTCACTCCCACAGAAAGTTCTTTTCCAGCCCTGAGAAGACTACAGGCATAAAGAATGCTATACAGCCTTCTTGACTCTTGCCCTTTGCTGCAGAGAATTGTGTTTAGCCCCTTTACAAAATGATCTGTTATGATTATAAGTACATTCCTTGTTCCTGCCTGCACTTGAAAAGCTTCCTGTACGACAATGCCATGGTAATTTTGCTCATCTATCCTGCAGGCCTGGCTGTCATTTAAACAGTCTGAGACAATCACAGAGACTGAGACTCCTTAAATCCCTCCTCTGATTTCATTTACCTGCCTTATTACGGTCATGACATCCTGTCCCTGTGCACTAATCATATCAGAAGAGCCTGTCCTCCATGATGTGCCTACTTCTTGGCAAAAAGATGTACTTGTAGTTCAGCCTCCAGCTCATAAACCCTGAACCAAAGCTGCTTGAACTTCATAAGCTTACTGAAGATGTGTTTGAACTAGTATCCAAGAACTCCCACATGCTACAGCCTTGACACATCGCTTGCCCTGCCATCCTGAATTAGTTTTAATTATTTAAATATATATATTCACTTTTATGTTGTTCATTAACTTTAATACAAAATTGCAAATTGTTATAATTTAAAAACAGAAGAAACCTTACCAGAAACTCAATAAGCAGCTAGTTTCTTTCTTTGTATTAGAGTAAGAACTAATTCTAAGCAATTTCAATGAATCTTGTCTTGATTTACAATTATTTCAGAATTGTTACTTGTGCGATCCACAGTGAAGACAAATGTAAATTATCTGTTTAGTTCACATGCCATTTCCTTAATTTCCATTCTTAATTCCCTGGACCCTCTCTAGATGAATATAAGACAAAAGAACCAAAACAGATTATTCAGCCCTTTGAGTTACCTCTGCCATTCATTGAGTTCATTGCTATTTTATTAATCCTCAGTTTCACTTTCCTGCATTCTCCCCACAGCCTTTGCTTCACTTATTGATTAAAAATCTGTCTAACACAGCCTTGATTATAATTAAAGATACAATTAAAAATTTCAAAGATTCACTAGTCTCTGAGAGACAAAATTCTTTTTCATCTTTACTTTAAAATGATGATCTCTTAATCTGAGATTATGCCATTTGGCTCACAATTGCCCCATGAGAGTAAACAATGTTTCTGCATCTACAGTGGTAAGTCCCCTAGGTATCTTGCATTTTCAATAAGGTTACCTTTCATTTTTCAAAACTCCTATGTGCATAAGCCCAACCCACTCGACCTCTCCTCATAATGCAAGGCCTCCACACCAGGAACAGCATGGAGAACCTTCCCTGGAGTACCTCCAATGCCAGTATGTTTTCCTTATGAAAGAGGCCCAATACTGTTCATAGTATTTCAGCTGTGGTCTGACTCATGCCTTGTACAGTTTAAGCAAACTTACCCTATTTTTCTACTCTATTCACGATCAAATAAAAGTCAACATTTCATTTGCCTTCCTGATCACTTGCTGAACTTTGTATGCTAGCTTTCTTGTGATCTACACATGAGAACTTGAAAATCCCTCCATCCTGTAGGTTTCTGCAGTCTTTTTCAATTAAAATAATATTCTGTTCCTCTATACTTCCTGCTAACGTGCATTACCTCACATTTACCATACTATATTCCATCTGCCACCTTTTTCCCACTCACTTGACCACTCTGTATCAACTTGTAGACTCTTGGAGTCATCCTCACTATTTGCCTTCTCATCTATTTTGAAATCAATAGCAAACTTTACAATCATACATTTACTTTCCTCATCCATGCCATTAATATATACTGTCAATAATTGTGGCTCCAGCAATGAATCCTCTGACACACCATAGGTTGCCAGCCTGAAAAAGTTCAATTTATCAGAGCTCTGTCTTCCATTATTTTGTCAATCTTCTGTCCACGAAATCATAATACCTCCAACATCATGGGCTTATCTTAGTAAGTGGCCTGAGTATCTTAGGTGCCTTATCAAATGCCTGTTGAAATTCCAAATGTATTACATCCATTTTGCCCCCATTGCCTATCCTCCTTGTTACGTCCTGAAAGAATTCTGATAAATTTGTCATGAATGATTTTCACTTTGTGAAGAAATGCTACATTTGCTTGACCATATTATGTATTTATAAATGCTTTGCCATTACATCCTTTAGAATAGGTTCCAGCTTTGCTCCAAAGACAGGTTTTAAGCTAAATTCCTGTTGTTAAGTATTGTCTCATTCTCTTTTAAAATAAAGGTATTATGGTGTCAATTTTCCAATCCTCTGGGTCTTTCCTAGAGTCTTAGAATTTTTGGAGGAAGCCTACCAGTTCATCCATTATCTCTGCAGTTCCTTCTTTTAAATCCTAGGGGGCATCACATCAGATTCAGGGGACTCAATAGTCTTTAGCCCCCATTTATTCCCCTCACTTCTGGTGATAGTTATTGTATTTACTTCCTTCCCCCTTGTATCCCTTCAGTGTTTAGTAATTTTGAATTGTTATTAATGTCTTCCACTGTGAAGACTGACGCAAAGTATTATTCAACAGCTCTGCCATTTGCAATATTATTTCCTGAGCCTTATTCCTCAAGGGGCCTTTATCAAATTTGTCATCTCTTTTCCTTTTTAAATGTTTAAAGAAAATCTTGCTATCCATCTTAATATTTCTTGCAAGTTTATCCTCAAAATTTATCTTCTCCCTCTTTTTATTTCTTTTTGGTTAACTGTTTGTTTAAAAAACTCGCCCAATCCTCTGGTTTCTCACTAATCTTTGCCACATTATACACTTTTTGTTTCAATTTATCGCTAGTCTGAACCTCCCTGGTTAGCCATCGCTGGCTTATTCCCGTCCTAAATTCTTTCTTTCCCACTGGGATGTATCTTTGCTGTGAGCTATGAACTATTAAACACTTGACATTTGTCCTCAATCATCCCAGCTGAAAAAAAACCCTTTCCACTCCACTCCGGCTATTTCTGTCATTATTCCTTTGCAGCAACCCTTATATGCAATTCATGTTCCTCAATCTCAAGCTGAATGCTAAATACTAGGTATTATGGTCACTGTTTGCACGGGGATCTTATACTCTTACATTATTTAATAAACCTGCCTCATTACACATCATCAGGTTCAAAACAGCTTGATCCCCATTTGAGGACAACATATTCCTCTAGGAAACTCTCCTGAATACACTCGATGTATTCTTCATCATGGCTGCTTCTATTAGTCTGTCTATCTCAATCTGCATGAAGATAAAACTCACCCGTGATTAATGTGCTGCCTTTTTCACATGTCCTCGTTATCTTCTGATTTATTACTCCCTATCCCACAGTTTATCTAAATTAGGTTCCTAGACACTTTTCCCTCCAGTATCTTCTTCCCTTTGTTATTCCTTACCTCCACTCATTCGGATTCTTCCAATCCAAGTTTTTTTTTGGTATTGAACTTACTTCATTCTGTACTAACAGTGTTGCTCTGCCAATACTTTCCTTCCTGTCCATCCTATAACTAAATTCAGGGGTCTCAAAATGTTTAGCTCCCAGCTTGGATCTCCTTGTGACCCTATCTCTGTAATGGCTTTAAGATCATCCCCATCTCATCTCATCTCATTCCCCATCTCATCCCCATCTCATTTTAATATTCACTTTAGTTACTCTTTGTTTTCTTATTTTCTGAAGAATTTCTAATGTACTGTTCTAGTTTTAGCAATCTTTTACATAATGTTTCCACCTTACTTATTTTCTTAAAAATATTTATTTTTATTAAATTTCTTATCTTGTGCAGTTATATGCCTCTTTTTTTCATTTAATACAAGCTTTAACTTCCTTTGCTACTCATGGGTGTTCTGTCCTTCCCTTAGAGTCTTTCCCCAGTACTGGGAATAGTGCTGTCTTGAACCAAATTCTATTTATGCCATTCCAGTCTTTGAACTTTGCATTTAACTGTCTAATCTTATTTACCTTGTTCCAATTTGTTTATGGATTAGGTTGCACATATATTCTGAAATATAAGTTCAATTGAGGAATAAAAACATACGTAGAACATAGATAATAAAATGTGAGGCTGGATGAACACAGCAGGCCAAGCAGCATCTCAGGAGCACAAAAGCTGACGTTTCGGGCCTAGACCCTTCATCAGAGAGGGTCTAGGCCCGAAACGTCAGCTTTTGTGCTCCTGAGATGCTGCTTGGCCTGCTGTGTTCATCCAGCCTCACATTTTATTATCTTGGAATTCTCCAGCATCTGCAGTTCCCATTATCTCTGATACGTAGAACATACGCAGGTAACTGAAGACATTCAAAGATAACAATTTGTGTAAGGATTTACTATAAAAGGCACCAACAAAGGTAGCAAACAAAAACCCAGAAAGGTCCACATTGAAGTTAGGACAGACCTAGAAAGGGTCATAGAGACAACATACATATTCTATTAACGAAGATAATAGACTCATATTCAGAGCAGATAGCAGAAATATCTAAACAATAGTTTAATCAGTGAAAAGAAGTCCTGGAAAAAGAAATGGTAACATCAAATTATGTAAAAGATTGCTAAAACTAGAACAGTACATTAGAAATTCTTCAGAAAATACATAAAGAAAGATATGTTTTTTACAGGGAAAAAAACATAAGAATGATCTAAGTGTCAAGAGACAGCAAGTTCTTTATTACATGAATACTGTTGGAAGCCAGGATCAGGCAACTCATAAAGATAGAAAAGTGAAATGCCTTTATTGAAAAACATTTAATGATTTTTTTTTAAGAATTGAAGAAATAAGGGTGTGATGAAAGGATTACGCATAAAATCATTAAATCAGCGACAATGTGGAAGCAGGCAGTTCAACCCATCGAGTCCACACCGACCCCCAAATTAGCATCACATCTAGATGCACCTCCCTGCTATATCCTTGTGACCATGCATTGCCCATGACTAAGTCACTTAGCCTGTATGTCCCTGGGCACTATGGGGAACTACAGCACAGCCACTCCACCTAATCTGCACATCTTTGGATTGTGGGATGAAACTAGAGCACCAAGAGGAAACCCACACAGGCACAGGGAGAACATGCAGACTCCACACAGACGGTCATGCGAGGGTGGAATCAAACACAAGAGCTGGCACTGTGAAGGGTCAGAGCTAACCACTAAACCACCGTGCCACTCATGTAAGAATATAAAACCTCACAAAAAAAATTGACAAGATAAAAGCTCAAAACTTCATAAAAGAATCATAACTGAATAATGTTAAATGATACAGCATCACATGAACGTTGGAGGAATCTATACAGAGGGTGAACACCTACATTTGCAATACAGAAGGGTTTCAAACAATATAAAAATAAGACTCTTTCACTGAAATTTCAGAAATATGAGGAATACTGAGATAATACTTCTCTGAAATTTCTCCACTTTTCTCCCACTGAGAAAAGGTATCTTATTTGCTCAACTCATTATGGTAAAACTTTAAATATTGATGAGTATTCTATTACTGAATATTTTTAGACGCTTGATTCTCAGCTATTCTAAGATAATTTCAATTGTTAAAAAAAGAAACTAAATTAGGCTTGATTTCATATGGCAGTTTTTGACGTAACATATTCTAATGCACCTAGAATGCATTGTATGTTAATATCTATTATGGACATTAATAAATTGTCTATTTTAATTTTTCTGTTACAACTGAAATGTACGCTTCATCTACGTACTCTTTTTAAGTGGGGTAGTATCTATCCTGGAAGAGAAATTGTGGACCCTGAAATACCTGGATATTTATAGCACAGCTACGGCTTATTAAAATTAAGTTAGCTCTTTGGATGAAGGTAGAATTCACTGGCAGATTCTTCTCAGTGGGAGAAAACTGGGGAATTTCAGGATGTTTATGTGAATACTACAGAGCCAATACAAAGCATTTATGCAATTGACTGGCTTGAATTTAGTGGACAGAATTTGCCCAGGGAATATTCCTGATCTAAATTAGTTCAAAATAAGTGCAAAAATCGCAACTTCCTTCGGGTAATAATCCGGAGATTTTTACTTTAAGATATTGCTGTTTAATTAAGCCCCTAACTGCTCACATTTCCTAAACAGAAACTCTTGACTATTCGGACCTATAGCATTCATATTTAAAAGATGCATAACAATTGAATTCTCCCCTCCCGCTGCAAGTTCCTCTCCAGTCCAGGGCACATGTGCCAAATGCATAAGAGCATAAGGTGTAGGAGCAGAATTAGGCCATTTGACCCCTTGAGTCTGTTCTGCCATTTGATCATGGATGATTTGTTTCTCAAACCCAATCTCTAGCCATCTCCCAGTAACCCTTGATCCCTTTACCAATCTACCCGTCTTAAATACACTCAATAATTTCACCTGCACAGCCCTTTGTGATGAGTTCCACAGATTAACCACCCTCTGGCTGAAGAAATTCCTCTGCATCTCAGTTCTAAAGAGTGGTCCCTTCACTCTGAGCTTTGCCCTCTGTCCCAAGTCGCCCCTACTAGTGGAAATGTCTTCTCCAAATCTTCTGCACATTCACTCTCTCCAGGCCTCTCAGTGTTCTGTAGGGTTACTATCAGATTCCAAACTCCATCATCCATCTACACTCCAGCAAGTACAGACCCAAAGTCCTCAACCACTCCTCATATGTCAAGCCCTTCATCCCCAGGATCATTCTTCTAAATGCCCTGTAGAACCCTACCAATTCCAGCAATCCTTCCTCATATATAGGGGCCAAAACAGCTCTCAATATTCCAGATAACCAGTGACGCTGGGTGAACACAGCAAGCCAAGCAGCATCTTAGGAGCACAAAAGCTGATGTTTCAGGCCTGGACCCTTCATCATGAAATATTGCTTTTCTGATGAAGGGTCTAGGCCCGAAACGTCAGCTTTTGTGCTCCTAAGATGCAGGTTGGCCTGCTGTGTTTATCCAACCTCACACTTTGTTATCTTGGATTCTCCAGCATCTGCAGTGCCCATTATCTATGACCACAATATTCCAGATGTTGTCTGACCAGAGCCTTATACAGCCTCAGCAGTATATCCCTGTTCTTGTATTCTTGCCCTCTTGAAATGAATGCTAACGTTGTATTTGCTTCCCTGAATGCCAACGAGCCTGCATGTTTACCTTAAGGCAATCCTGAACTAGGGCTCCGAAGTCCCCTTGTGCCTCAGTTTTCCAAAGCTTTTCTCCATTTTGAAAATAATCTACTCATCGATTTTTCCTACCAAAGTGCATTGCCTCACACTTTCCCATGTTGTATTTTAGCTGCCACTTTTTTACCCATTCTCCTCGTATGTTCAAGTCTTTCTACAACCTTCCTCAATACTACCTCTCCCTCCCCTAAATTTCTGTCATCTGCAAACTTAGCAACAATACCCTCACACCTGCAAGCTACACAGCCTCTGGACTCTCACTCTCAATTACATAGAACTGTGCCTAACTCCCTGACTATACTGTCCCTGACTAAAGCTACATTTAACTCACTCTACTTAAATTTGCTTGCCCATACAAGCTGTGAGGACCTAAGACCCACTGGACAAGAGGTGAGTCTCCCACAGCACATGTTTTCCTTCTCTCCTTACCTGACTCAGTTGCAGTGACAGTCTCCTGTCTGTTGGACCCAATCAAAAGACACCACCCAAAGGGATTTGACTGCCTCTTGGATAAAAATTGCCCAGATATCATTCACAATTCAATACAATATCTATAGCTTAGCCTCCAGCTCAACGACCCTGAGCTGAAGTTTCTCAAGCAATGAACTTTTACTGTAAGAAGAAACAAAGAACTGCAGAAGCTAGAAGTCAGAAGCAAAAATAGAAATTGCTAAAAATCTCAGCAGGCCTGGCTACATCTGTGGAGAGAAAGCAGAATTAATGTTTCAAGTCAGGTGACTGTTCTTCAGACCTGCTTGTAACTGGGAAAGGTTGGTTTTTATGCTAAAGAAGGGGTCGGGGAGGAGGAAGGAATAAACGATAGACAGAGATGGAGACCAGAAAGGGAGAGAAAAGCAGGTGGGCAGACATAGGAACGGGTGAAGATCAGCCTGGGAGAATGAATAGTTGCTAACGGGCACCATTAATAATTGAGCCTCAGCAGCCCTCTGCAGTAAAAAAAATCACAAATCCTCAACTATCTGAAAGAATAATGTCCTTCCAACCTTTGACTCAAAATGATATTCCCTTCTTCTGAGGCTATACCCTCTGGGTCTAGAATTTCCCACAAGGAGAAGCAATGTTTCCACACTTAACCTGTCAAGTCCTCTAAGAATTTTGTTTGTTTTAATAAGACCACCTCTGATTCTTCCGTATTCCAATCAGTACAGGCCCAGTTGACTCAAGCTTTTCTTCAAAAGACAGTCTGTCCATGTGTGGTATCAGCCTAATGAACCTTCTCTAGACTACCGCCAATGAAAGTATAACTTTCCTTAGAAAAGTACCTGAAAATTGTTTACAGTATTCAGGCTGTGGTCTGGCAAGTGCCTGTATAGCTTTACCAAGATCTTCCCACTTTTACAATCCATTCTCCATTAGGCCAACATTCTATTTGACTCCTATTTTACCCATCAAACTTGGAATGTTAGCACTTTGTGATTCATGGACAAACTATTAATGTTAAGAGAAGAAATCTTCTGGATCCTGCTGATTCAGGATCCACTCCATGTGACCTGGCATCATTTTGACATAACACTTAACCCATCCATGCATAGTAGCTTACGTACCTATTCTTGGATTAAAGATATAGAATGTGAAACATAGAACATGGGACAGTACAGCACAGCACAGGCCCTTCGGCCCACGATGTTGTGCTGACCTATTATTTTACGCCAAGATGAAACTACTCTGCATACCCTACTTTTTACTATCATCTATGTGCCTAACCAAGAGTTGTTAAATGTCCCTATATTGTTGAGACTTAACTCCATGCATACTGAAGCCTCAATACGTCACCTGTGTCATTATTACATGTTTCATCATTTACTTTTCTTGATTAATTTATCATTCATAAACCTTATACTTCTAAGCTTTCCTGCAATTAGTAAATCTTACTGCTATAAATAAACGTTACATTTAATGATAAATTATTTTTCTCCATGAAGATGAATGAGAAAACTGCTTAATAATCAATCAACTTACTATTTTCCAGTGACATTACAATTTGATTTTTCTCGGAACTCCCTGCAGCCACAGATGAGATGGCACAGTGAATAAGTGCTCCTGCATTGGGGAGCAGATTTAGAACTAAGTTGTGGAGAAAGTTCTTCACGCAAAGGGTTGAAATTCTGTGGAATTCCCTACCCAGTGAAGCAGGCGAGGCTACTCCATTGAATGTTTCTAAGGCAAAGATAGATGGATTTTTCAATAGTAACAGAATTAATGGTTGTGGTGAGCAAGTGAGTAAGTGGAGCGGACCCCGCAAAACAATCAGCCATGATCTTTTTGAATGGTGGAGCAGGCTCAGTGGAGCAGGTGGCCTACTCCCGCTCCTATTTCTTATGTTCTTATGTCTTATCAGACTTCCAACTAGTAATAAGTTGATTGGTTATAGAATGGGCAGGAAAGTGAAGTTGAGGCCAAGATGAGATGAGCTGTTATCGCATCAATTGGCAGACTTGTCTCGAGTGGCTGAAATACCTACACTGGTTCAAAATCTGGATGTTCTTATGTACCTGCCCTTCCAATGCCATCCTGTCTTCCCTTCTTGTACTGTCCTGTATGCCCTTCTAAAACAGTTTTACACAGTCCTGTCCAGCCCATGTCCTGCTGTGTAGCCAAACCTCTTTCCTGCCCTCCAGTCTAACCACTTTCAGATCACTTTTAGATTCCCAAACACATTTCTTCCTGGTCTAGATGATTCTCATTTCCTATTTATTCAATTACCATTTCATTTATGCCCTGCCTACTCAAAATGGCTGATTGTTGTAGAACGCATTTTCATGTAGAATCTCATAATATATCACAAGAACAGACTGACTTCTGGGTTGACATGACTGATGCATGAAGAAAGACTGAATTGACTGGGCTTGTACTCACTGGAATTGAACAAAATGAGGGGGGATCCCATGGAAAAAAACATAAAATCCTGATGGGACTAGACAGGCTTGATGTGGGAAGAATGTTCCCAATGTTGGGGAAGTCCAGAACAAAGGGTCACTTTCTAACTATAAGCCACTCAGGACTGAGATGAGGAAGAATTTCTTCACCAGCGAGTTGTGAACCTCTGGAAATCTCTACCACAGAAAGCTATTGGGACATGTTCATTAAATATACTCAAGAGGGACCTGGATGTGGCCCTTGAGGCTAAAGGGGTCAAGGGGAATGGAGAGAAGGTGGGAGTGGGATACTGAAATGACCCTGATCAATCAGGATCACATTAAATGGTGGTGTTTGTGCTGTACTCAAGTCTCCTCCAATTTTTTCTTATTTAAATTTGTCACCATGTTTATATCTAACTTCCCTTTATACACATGCATCTACTATTTTTCCTGGTGCCGCTGTGAATCCATAGCTAATCAATAACCGGCTCCCTCTTTCGCAGTGGAAATCTCAATGGGAATGCATATACAATGCACCTGGAGGGGAGGCAGTGAAAAGTGGTTATGCGAAAGGACCAGGTTAATGCTTTGACACACAGATTCAAACCCTATTGATGGTTCCTGTTGAAAGTTTAAGCTCAATGAATATATCTGTCATTAAAAGGGTATCTAATGGTGACCATAGCAACATTGTCAATTGTGGTAAAAGCTCAGCTCATTCACTAATGTCCTTAAGGAAATGAAATCTGCCATCGTTAACTGGCCTTGCCTCGATCTGCCTCCAGAGCCACAGCAATATGGCTGACTCTTAAATGCACTTTGAAGTTGGTAAGTCAGTCACTTAATTCCAACAAACTACTAAAAAATCTAATAAATGAAATAAAACTGAACATGCAAACCAGCATAGACCAAGGCACCAGAAAAAAAACAACAGATCACTGTTTCTTCATTGGTGCTGGATCAACATCCTGGATCTCTTTTCTGAACAGCTGTACCTACAGCATGTAGAACCAATGATGGCACAACTCCATGAACAAGTATGAAAGAAATTCTGATCTAAGAATCCAAGTTGAGGATTCAATGGTTTTGGTAGTTGTGTGGTAGCCCTGGCTCACAGGGCTTGCAACACAATATCACATTGTTTACTCAGTGGCAAAATGCACCCACGAGCAAGAATAACTGTATTATCTGACAGACAGTGAGTAGTGACAAAAGAGATGTGCTGCTCCTTGTAATGTCCCTGGAACCAATCTGCTCTGGCACAATCAGGTGTAATCATTCAAACTCTGAGAAACTGAGTAGTTTTGATGCCTGTGCAGATATTTCCTGTAAATCATTGTTCATTATTCACTCAGCTTTTGAATGCTGAACGCCCACTCAGTGCTACCAATCACCTAAGGGAACCAAATATGATACAGTTTTGCAGATTCAATCCAACCAAGGGCCTGTTCGTGTCGATATTGAATGATTTTACAAATGCTTTTGCTCATGGGCTATCGCAGCAGAAGTAAATTCCAGTGATGAGGAAGAACTGTAGGAAGAGAGATAGCCTACAATGGATGTCTAAGGAAATAAAGGAAAGTATCAGACTGAAAAAAAGACACATACAAAAAAACAAGGAGTAGTGGGAAACTAGTAGACTGGGAAATCTTTGACCGACAGAACGCCACAAGAAAAAGTATAAAGAAAAGTAAAATAGATTATAAGAATAAACTAGCTCAGAATATAAAAACAGGCTGCAAAAGTCTCCATAAATATGTAAATTATAAAAGAGTGGCGAAGGTAAACATTGGTCCTTTAGAGGAAGAGAAGGCCAATTTAATAACTGGGAACGAGGAAATAGCCGAGACATTAAACAGTTATTTCGTGTCGGTCTTCACAGTAGAAGGCACAAATAACATGCCGAAAACTAATGGCAAGGAGGTTATAGCAGGTGATGACCTAGAAACTATCCTTATCACTAAGGAGGGGGTGTTGAGCAAGCTAATGGGGCTAAAGGTAGACAAGTCTCCTGACCCTGATGAAATGTATCCCAGGGTACTAAAAGAGGTGATGGGGGAAATAGCAAATGCACTAGTAATTATTCACCAAAATTCACTGGGCTCTGGGCTGGTTCCCGCAGATTAGAAAACAGCCAATGTGACACCACTGTTTAAAGAAAGAAGTGGACAAAAAGTAGGTAACTATAGGCCAGTTAGCTTAACTTCGGTAGCGAGGAAAATGCTTGAATCTATCATTAAGGAAGAAATAGCAAGACATTTGGATATAAATTGTCCCGTTGGGAACACCCAGCATGGATTCATGAAGGATAGGTCATGTTTAACTAATTTGGTGGATTTCTTTGAGGACATTACTTGCATGTTGGACAATGGGGAACCTGTGGATGTGATGTATCTGGATTTCCAGAAGGCATTTGACAAGGTGCCACACCAAAGGCTGATACATAAGACAAGTTTGCACAGTATTACAAGTAATGTATTGGCATGGATAGAGGATTGGTTGACCAGTAAAAAGCAAAGATTAGGGGCAAATGGGTGTTTATCTGGTTGGCGATCAGTAGCTAATGGTATATCTCAGGGATCAGTGCTGGGACCGCAATTGTTTACAATTTACATAGATGATTTGGAGTTGGGGATTAAGTGTGCTGTGTCAAAATTTGCAGATGACACTAAGGTGAGTGGTAGAGAAAAATGTGCAGAAGACACTGACAGTCTGCAAAGGGATATAGGTAGTCTAAGTGAGTGGGCAAAGGTCTGGAAGATGGAGTACAATGTTGACAAGTGTGAGTTCATCCATTTTGGTAGGAATAACAGGAAAATGGACAATGCTTTAAATGGCAAAAAAATTGCAGCAGACTGCTATGCAGAGGGACTTGGGTGTCCTTGTGCATGAATCGCTAAAAGTAGGATTGCAGGTGCAGCAGGTAATTAAAAAGGCAAATGGAAATTTGTCTATCATTGCTAGAGGGATGGAGTTTAAAAACAGGGAGGCTGTGCTGCATCTGTATAGGATCCTGGTGAGGCCACACCTGGAGTACTGTGTGCAATTTGGTCTCCTTACTTGAGAAGGGATTTACTAGCACTGGAGGGGGTGCAGAGGAGATTCACTTAGTTGATTCCAGAGTTGAGAGGGTTGTATTATAAGGAGAGACTGAGTAGGCAGGGATTATACACATTGGAATTCAGAAGAATGAGGGGAGATCTTATGGAAACATATAAGATTATGAAGTGAATTGATAAGGTGAAGGCAGGGAGGTTGTTTCCGCTCGCAGGTGAAACTAGGACTAGAGGGCATCGCCTCAAAATAAAGCGAAGCAGATGTAGGACTGAGCTCAGGAGGAACTTCTTCACTCAAAGGGTTGTGAATCTGTGGAATTCCCTGCCCAGTGAAGTGATTGAAGCTACCTCACTGAATGTTTTTAAGGCAAGGCTAGATAAATTTTTGAACAGTAAAAGAATTAAGGGCTATGGTGAGTGGGTGGGTAAGTGGAGCTGAGTCTCAAAAAGATCAAGCATGATCTGATTAAATGGCAGGACAGGCTCGAGGGGCCGGATGGCCTACTCCTGCTCCTAGTTCTTATGTTCTTATCTCCTTCCCACTGAAAACAGCTGTAAATGATTTCCCATTGATCATCACAAACAACTGGAAATATGCTAACCTTCTCTCCTGCCCACAATTTTTATGGGGCAAGGCCTGTTGAGCTTTCCTTTTGCTTTTGCAGGTGAAACATCCATTGTCTTCCTAACTGCAAAACTATGTAGCACGCCACGGTGATTTTTCTTCCATTTTGATGTGGTCTCAGCCCTCAAAACCATTTTATACATGAACAATGGCTCTTTCCTTTTATACTTGAACATGGCACTTTCATCCACAGGTGGTTTCCACATTTCAGCTGAAGACTGAGCCAGCTCTCTCTCCAATAGATGCTGGTTGGGAAGCCTGTGGAAGAGGGTTGGGAATAGGTAGTAAAACTAATCACAATGATTGCGGAGCCAGAGGAGTGCTCTTGATCCACCTGCTTATATAATCAAGTTTTATTATTGTTGACAAAGATTGAAGAATAATTCCTTGCATTTAGTCTGCTCACTGGAAATAAATTTTCTGAAGTGTCTTTAATTAGCCATTAAGTCTTTAAGCTAGTTGCTGTTTCAGGCACCAAACCAGGCTGCTTAAAAAAGAGGCCAACAAGTTTAGCAGTGACTTGAGCACACCCACACTTACTCTACAGCAGACATAACACTGAATGTGTCAACATTCTACCTATTTGCAACCAGAAATGGGCACAGAACACATCAATGTCTACCCTTCTCTACTCTGTGCTTTACAATGATGCTTTCAGGTTACAAACTTTTCGTTCTCACTGTGACACCTCGTATTGATGCATAAAATCCAGATATATTTCTGTTATATCAAAGTAAATCTTTATGTCCAAGTACGCTGCTTATATTTTTGATCTGAGTATTTTATCTCCTGTGTGATAAATGTGCTTTGTGTTTGATAGTTATCCTTGAGTATTTGTAAAGTTTTGCCAGACTGGTGAAAGGACTTCTTTTTTTTATGTGAGGGCTTTAAACTTACATTGTATTGCACATTTGCTGGATAAGGGGTTGCCATGGGAACATTTTTTGTGCTTCCCCTAATTCATGAGTTGCTTTTAAACTGAAATGCTGAAATAAATTTCAAGCATCACCTTACGTAGACAAAGAAAACCAAAATTATAGCTACTGAGTGAGATAATGCAAAACAGTGCAGAAGTACTTTCAAAGATTATATGTTGCACTACAAAACAAATATAGATTGACTAAAAAACTGCAGTTTCAAAAATGCAATTTTACCTTTGCTATAAAAAAACTACAACATTAAAAGCATGCATGTTGAATTTCAGAGGCATTGATAATTTAAAAAGAACAATTAATAATAGAAAAGAAAATACAAATTGCGACTGATAAACATGGGATATTTATGAGGGGCATGGCTAGGAACAGGCAGGAAGGAACCTTTCCCATTGGAGGAGGGATCAATGACCAGGGGGCACAAATTTAAAGTAATGACAGGAGGATGAGAGGGGATGTGAGGAATTTTCATTTTCACCTCGAGGATGGTGGGAATCTGGAATTCACTGCCTGCAAGGATGGCACATGCAGAAACCCTCATGATATTTATAAAATATTTAGTCTGCACTTGCGATGCCAAAGCACATAAGGCCATAGGCTAAGTGCTGAAAAATGTGGTTTGAATAGTTAGGTGTTTTTTACGTTGTGCACAGTCTTGATAGGCTGAAGGACCTTTTCTCTGCTGCAGACTGTATTTGTGAAGCTGAACAGCAATTGCAATAAGATAAGATCTACACTCCTGGAACTGAATATTAACAGGTTTCATTAAACATAACTACCAGTGAAGTATGGTAAGCAAGGACATCTTCCTGGCAGGATATGGACTTGGATATCAGTTCCACATGACCTGTTGTCACAATGATGTACCTCGTTTCATCCATGCTTCGCAGCTATTCTTTAAGCAAAAATATAATTAACTCTTTACTCTGCATTTCCTTCCAAGTTCTTTAATGGTACCCCTTTTAGCCATTGATATCTAACCATGAACATTTAACTGGGGGATGTCAAGGCAACATGGCATTATTAGTAAGCTAGTAATCCAGCGATCTGGGTAATGCTCAAGTTCAGATTCCCCACCATGACAATGAAACCATTGTCATTTGTTGCAAACCTTGCCTGGTTTACTGTTGTTCCTTACTTAATGCACTTCTTTTAGAAAATTTGCCATCTTTATCATGTGACTCCAGAAATGGATCATTATAGATGATGATTAAATGCCTCTGAAGTGAACTAACTTTCTACCAAATCATTAAAAAGGCTCCAAAAAAGAAATGAAACTGAATTGAGCACAGAGCTCTGAGCGAAGCAACAGAAAAAAGAACAACAAATTAGTCCTGTAAGCCTCGTAAATTTCTCCTTGTTACCATTTTGTGGTTAGATCCAAAATTGAGAGAGCTATATCACAGGCTATCCAGGCAACCACTTATGGAATCATAATTTACAAATGATCTCCCAGACTCAGCATCACAATCCCTGTTTAAGTCCTGACTTGCCAGGTAAAAGCACAGTGGCATACAATCAGGAAGGAGGGGTTGTGGTTTCCCTGTAAGTTCTCAACATTGGCTCTCACCCATACTAAGTCTCGTGGCATCAGATCAAACATAGACAAGGAAACCTCCTTCTGTTACCATCCACTGCTCTGACTGCTCCACACTCCACACCCCCACATCAACTGATGAATCATACTCTTCGATGATGAACAACACTTAGAGAATGCATTGGGGTTCAGAATGTACTTTGGATGGAATACTGCAATATCCTTCACAAGAATGGTTCAGAACCATTGTTACTGACTGAACTGGTAAAGTTCTGAAGGACATAGCTGCTAGATTGGGCCACTGAGAGTTAGTGAAGGAATAAACAAGATGGAAAATCATATTTGGTCTCACCCTCAAACAATCTGCCAATCACAGATCCTGATGGTATCAATAAGAATGATCACCACACAGTTCTTGTGGAGACAGTCATGTTTTCATGTTAAGGACACCCTCCATCATACCGTGTGGCATAATAAATTTGCGAAAGGAAAATAGTTTGACTAGATCTAGCAACCAAAGAGTCGACATCCACAAGACACATTAGGTCATCAGCAGCAGAATTGTACTCCAACACAATCTGCAATCTCATGGCCCTTCCCATCCCTCAGTCAATCATTACTATTGAGCCAGAGGAATAGCCCAGGCTCAATGAAGAATGCATTAGTGCACAGGACCATCATCAGACATACCTAAAAATGAGATGCCAGTTTGGTGAAGCTACAAAACAGGACTACTTGCATGCCAAACAACATAAGCAGCAACTGATGGACAGGGCTAGGTGATTCCACAAACAATGTATTCAGATCTAACCTTTGTATTCCTACCACATACAATGGTATTGGGAAATTAAACTACTCACTGGAGTAGGAGAATCCATAAATATGCCTATCCTTAATGATGTGTTTGTCAAGCACATCTGTACAAAAGATAAAGCTAGAGTGAAGAAAATGTAATATGCTTACAGCTCCAGCATTGCTTTTGAAATTACTGTGTAGACTAATGGCAAACCTCTGTGGATCTTGACTTCCTATTTTCATGCCAATGATGCAGTCCTTCACTCAGGCTACCAATTTCTTCTTCAATGTCCATTCTACCATCATGAGAGAACCCCAGGACAGAGAACTTCATCACACCAGTTTATATTCATTATAACAAAGGAATAAAAGCACAGTTATGTGTTTCTGAGTGATTAATACGATAGAAAAGTGAATAATCCATTGGCTTCCAGATGATTTTTGTGTTTCTGTGTGTGGATTAATGTATGCTATTAGACCTCTACGTATATCATTCTACTTGCTGGGCACAATACTGCACTTACATGAGCATTTCTTACTCTGTCCGTAAGTTTTTAGCCATTGTTTCAATTTTCTATGTTTAGGTCAGCAGCATAAATCGTTCAACAGATTTATAACAATCACCAACTGCATAACCACAAATACACAAGAAGTGTTTTGCATCCAAAAGTGGATTTTAGTTTTGCCTCCCTCGCCCCATAGGATATTCCACCAGGACCATTGTCAACTTGTCTGAATTTTCTGCAGGATCTCTGACTCACCTGCTCCAAATGATAAAATACCTTCTGGGATTTATCAATCTGCTTTCACTGTTTATTTAGATGTCTAATAGTGGTGTAATATCATAAGCCAATGTTTTCACATATTCCTGTAATCTTCCCTTTATTTATGTCACAGGCTTTCAGTTCAGTGCTTTTCTGACTAAATGCTCACCAATTTTCTTTGCCCAGAATTTGCAGACTCAGAAGTAAAATTACAGGTGGGAAGGGTTATTGGGCCAATCAAATTTAATTCGTTATGGCACTGTTTCCTGTTCGTGGTAACATAATACTCTCTCTCCCCTCTTTCATCTACTTGAGTAAACTTGAAGTTTGCCTGCACTACTTCCATGGTGCAATTTAGTTCGGTGATAATTGAAATAACTCCACAGAGGCTGGTGTCCTGTCACCAAGTCATCATGTTTTGACACATGGAGTGTCCTTGACACTGATCCAACTCATCAAGATCCACCAATAGGATCAGATGCATCTGGAGCAGGCAGTATTAGCATGATACTTGAGGATGAGGTCAAGTGTGTTATTCTGTCTTGTCCATTCCTTCACTCACTGTCATTGGCCCTCTCTAGTATTTTTATCCTTCAGGGCTCGACCAGCTCTGTCAGTAGAGATGCTTCCAAACTTCTCGGTGAACTATATTAAATTTTCCATGCCAGAGTACATTCTATCACCCAATGTGTTTGGTGTTCAATATGGATGAGTACGATTCATGGGCCAAAAGGACTTGGCAAGGAGAATGGCAAGTTCTGGAGTACAAGTCTTCAGTACTATTGCCACAATGCTGTCAGGGCCCAAAGCCTTGTCAATATTTTGTGCATCCAACCATTTCTTGATATTCATATGGAGTGAATTGATTTGGCTGGAGTCTGGTTTCTGTGATGCTGGGGGCCATGGGAGGATTCGAGATGGATCATCCACTTGGCACTTCTGGCTAAAGATTACTGCAAATGGTTCAGCTTTATCTTTTGCACTGATGCAATGGCTCTTCCATCATTGAGGATGGGGATGTTGGTGAAGACTCCTCTTCCAATGAATTGTTTAATTATCCATCACCATTCATGATAAGATATGGCAGGACTGCAAAGCTTAGATCTGATCAGTTGGTTATGGAATCACTTAGTTTTGTCTCTCACTTGCTACTTATGCTATTTGGCATGCACACAGACCTGCTTGGTAAGTTCATCAATTTGACACCTTATCTTTTGGTATCTTTAGCACTGCTGCTGGATTGACCACCTGCACTCTTCATTAAACCAGGGTTGGTCACAGGGCTTAATGGTAATGGTTGGTTGTATTGAAGTATAATTCCACAGTGCCTCGTGGAAACCTAGTCTTGAATTGCTAGATTTTTTTCAAACCTGTCCCATTTAGCATAGTGTAGACAACAAAAGAGAAGGTATTTCTAAAGAGCGCTGAATTCCCCACTCCCAACATTGTGGGGTGTACCATTGATCGGAAACACAACTGCACTTGCCATATAAATGCAGTGGCTACAAGAGCTGGCCAAAGACTAGGAATACTGGGCAACTTACCTTCTGACTCCCCAAGCCTGTCCAGCATCTATAAGCACAAGGCAGGAGCGTGATGGAATATTCCCTATTTGCCTGGATGGGTGCAGCTCCAACAATACTAAAGAAGTTTGACACGATCCAAGGCAAGCATCTCTTTTAGGTTGGAAAGACATAATTATTTGACTGTCACAAGGCTGTTCCTAGACCACAGTTATTTATGACAGATATGATTGACTGAGAGGAGGCAGCAGGGGGTACTGCATCCAAGTTTGCTGCTGATACACGAATAGATGGGAGGGCATGTTGTGATGATGACTTAAGAATCTGCGAGGCTATGTAGGTAGGTTGAGTGAGTGGGGGAAACTTCAAAGATGGAGCTTAATGTGGTAAAGTGTGAGGTTGTGCACTTTGCTAGGACAAATCGAAAGTGAGACTAGCATCTAAATGGAGAATGACACCAAAAAGGTGCTCATCAGAAGAATATGGGTGTTCTTATGAATGAAGAACAGAAGGTCAGCATGCAGATATAGCAAGTAATTAAGGCAAATGAATTTGGTTTTCGGAGCTGGGGCATTGGGGTTTAAAAACATGCAAAAATGTTTAAAAACAATGAATTATTGTTAAAACTGCACATTATATTGGTGAAGTCACACCTAGAGTACTGTGTATGGCTTTTGTCATCACACATAGGGAAGGATACATTGACCCTAGAGACAGTTCAGAAGGGATTTACTAGGCAGATTCCTGGGATGAAAGGGTTGACTTATGGCCAAACTGGTGAGGACTTTAGTCATTACATTTGGAAGAAAGAGGATGATCTTACTGAAACCAACAAGTTACTGAAAAGTTTTGGCAGGGTAACTGTTGATAAAATGTTTCCATTAATGGGAAAATATTACACGATGGGCATAATTACAGAATAAGGGGACATTCATTAAAAATGAGATGCAAAGAAATTTCTTCTCTTGGAGGGTTATGAATGTTCAGAATAACCTAGCCTGGAGAGTTATGGAGGCTATGTCACTGAAAGTATTTAAAGTAGAGGTTGAAATACTTTTGAAATATCAAGGAGTTGAATGTTATGAGGCTATTGTTCCTTTATTCATTCATGGGATGAGGGCATCACTGGCAAGACAGCATTTATTGCCCATCCTTAATTCCCCAGAAGGCAGTTAAGTGTCAATCACATTGCTGTGGGTATGAGTCACATGTAGGCCAGACCAGGTGAGGATGGCAGTTTTCTTCCTTAAAGGATGTTAGTGAGCCAGGTGTTTTTTTTTCCTAACAATCAACAATGGATTCATGGTAATCATTAGATTCTTAATTCCAGATATTCGTTGAGTTTAAATTCCACCATCTGCCACGGCGTGATTTGAACCTGGGTCCCCAGAATGTTATCAGGGTCTCTGGATTAACAATCCAGCAATAATACCACTAGGCCATTGCCTCCCCAAGGTGCTGGCATGAACGAGGAGTTGAGGCCTTGGACAAATCAATCTTCACCTTATAGAAAGGTAGGGCAGGCATGAGGGTTCATGTGACCTACGCCTGCATCTACATTTTTTTCTTTCTATGTTCTATTGAGGTACTTGCCATGAATATAAATACAAGTTTACAGACATGGCAACCCAATTTAGTGTTTGTATTGTAGCATGTGGCCAGCATAAAAGTGTGATTGCCTATAAAGCTGCAGAAAAGTGAACAGGATCTTGGTTTAGCGTCAGTTAATATTCTGACGGATAATGGAGGAACTTTTACGAATGGTGACTGTAGAGACGTATCTGAAATGTGAACAATGAAGTTATGAATATCACACCTGCAAAACCTTTCAGCAATGTGAAAAGAATCACACAGTGACAAATCACCGCAAGTTGACAAATGTACTTGCAGTTGTGGTTCATTCAATTCATTCACTTTAAGTAGTTGAAGGATATCTATCAATTTTTGGAGGAAATCCAAATGGCCTTTTGCAGGACAATGATTTCCCCACTCTAGAGGGATGACTGTACAATTTATTCCACATTTTATGTACTTTTAAGCACTTTGCATACAGGGAGAAGGGCTTTCAGCATGGTTGAGGTCTCAGAAAGTTTGGAGACCTCTACAGTATCAAGGTAGATTTTAATTCTAGGGATATGGCATATTACAAGAGAGACGTTGTCGTGTATGGAAAGGTCTTGGTAACATAATAGCACAGTTGTGCTGCATGGTAATTAAATTATTAACAGCCATTCCTCATAGTGCATCCTGATTGTTTAAAAACTCTTAGACTCTGTGCACTCCTTTGAATGGTATTCAATCAGTTAATTAATTTGTACACTTAGTTCTCAAAGGAGTATCAAGGGACACTTTTGACTCCAGTTTGAGGCCAAATACATCTTTAATGTGTAAACAAAACTAAACTCGAAGGTTCATTTCTTATCTTATAACTTCACCAACTGGCTGTCAGATGTTTAACAGCCTAAACAATGCCCACAGACATAATGTGTGATCTATAGGCTTCCTTGATCTGATCTACAAAACTCTTGTCAAACATTTCTTTGTGCTTGTGTGGAAAACTGATTTTGCAGCTATTAAGCTGTTTCAAGTTTCTCAGCCATTCACAAACATGTTTTGCTTGTTATCAGGTCCAGTGAGTGTAAAAGGCTGAAGCATTTACTCCTGTGCCCTCTCTAGTTGTGCAGCCGAAGAAAGAAAGGAATCTTTGCTGTCAAAATTATCATCAGGAATCTATGCAGCAATATTCAGTTTCTTTATTTAAAGAATATCTGCATCAAAATTAATTTTAATGATGGCACATTCATCCTGCCAATTTCTAACTTCAAGGAAATCAATGTAAATTAGATATCTTCAGTGGAAAGCTATTTAATGAGAGAAAACAGATCTAATGGAAAAATAGTGAAATTGAGGTTTCTCACAATTCTTGGTTTAGATTTTTCTCCTTTTCATTACTAATCATTGATCTAAATGAATAAATGACTTTATGCGTACAGGTCTTTGAATTCGGGGAAAACTATGCAGTACATGCAGAACTCCAGTATCAGAGAGAAAAAAGGTAGGCGATTGAAGAGCATGAAAATGTTTATACTGTCATATTCTTTTATGCATGTCTTTTGGTGCACTGAGGGCTCACTGTTTAATGTGATATTCAATTTTTTGTGAATTTTGAGTTAATTATTGCAAACTTAGCATTTATTTTGAAAATTATATCCCCATGCTTGGATCACGAAATGGCTGACAAGCCTACATCCAAATAAAAACTGAAATAACTGCGAATGTTGTAGATCAGGAACAGGAGCAGAAATTGCTGGAATAGCTCAGCAGGTCTGGCAGCATCTGGGAAGGAAAAAACAGGGTTAACTTTTTGGGTTCGGTGAACCTTCTTCAGAAGTGGTCTATATCCGAACCCTAATCCCACCTGAAGGGAAAATGGTCAAAACCCTGATTTTCATGCGGGTGGATTGTCCAATTAGTTTGGACAGTGGTCTGGACAGACCCAGATTGTCAACTGGGGGCCTGAGGAAAAACGGTGAGCCTGAGCGAGGCAGTGAGGGAGAGGGCCAGCTTCACAAACTAAATTAATGTGGATTATAATAGTTAAAACCATGAATGGACAGATCGTGGTGAGAAGGAAACGGGTGCAGCACAAGATTAGACTCAATTGTCTTATTCCCTTTGGTTAAATGAATGGAATGGTAGATTTTTGTGACTGGCCTTTGGGTATTTGCACTACATCAGACTCTTCAGCTGAGGAGCCTGAGGGTAAATATCATTCCTAAACATGGAAAGAACATATTTCCACAACACCTACAGGCTGTCAGCAAGATTCAAAGCCATAATGCTGTTGAGGACCTGTCAATCACTGATACATACAGTTTTGTCTGTTGATGAGTTGGTAAAGCAGGTTACAGAGGCCAGCATTGCATCGCTCGCTATTTTTTACCTTTGAATTGCACTTTACATGTAAAGATGTAAAGAGCCACAAACTAGAGGAATTACTTCCTTCCTTTGTCATTAATGCAGTGAAGGAGGGAGCCATAGAGATTACCAGGTTGGCTAATTTGAAGCAAGTTGGGGAAAGTGACAAAGGTACCCCCTTCATGGATTGGGTGAATAGAGATTGCAATTCTTCAACTGAGGAGGTGTATTGTATTCCATCAAATGCCAGGGACTCAGTCACAGTGTGGTGCTTTTTTCAGCACTGCAGTGGAGTTTAAAATTCCTAATCTACAGATCATGATCTCTGCTTGTATCTTTGTCACGTTCAGACATTGCAGTGGATGGACAGATGCCTATAACTGCAAAAATATCTAAGAAATTGCTGTCACATTCTACAAGTGCACCTTCCACTAGGTCTCGTAACTACTTTCGTGTATCCTGGTATGTATATATTTAGAGGGCTCTGGGTGTTGAGTACATCACTGTAGAGAGAGGCAGAAGCAGATGGGGAGTTTCCACAGCAGAGAGAGGACAGACATAGACTCACCCTGTTGAATGCTGATGCAGTACCTGAGGAGTGACAAGAAACAGGCTTCACTTAGATCAGCAGCAACAGGAGTACTCCCACATGTTAGAGTTCCTTGCAACATTATGGGATCATTACCTGACTTGAGGGAGTCCATGCAGTTTGTGCGCAACAGCATGAATTAGAAGTTTGAGCATATGAGCTCCTCCTCAGAAATGAATTGAATTAGCTTTATTGTCACATATACACAAATAGGTACAGTAAAAAGTTGCAGCCTGTTACTTACCATGCCATTTCAGGTACAAAGGTATCTAGGTACAATCCTTAGTTACAGAATAGAGAAAGAAAAGTTACATTACAGCTGCACATGTTATAACCACAGGTCAGAAAAACAAGAAGCAAATTTAAAAAGTCAAACATCACAATCTCTCTCCAAGCGGTCTTGCAGGGGCCCTCCCAGTGACCTGATTGCTGGCTGCTGCCATGCAATGCACTGTGCTGCTGGCCACTGGCATCCCCACTCCTGCCGATGGCATTCCCACTTTGGGCTGCTGGTCTCCGATATCCCTGCCCTGGCTGACGGTCTCTGATATCCCTGCCCTGGCTGCTGGTCTCCGATATCCCTGCCCTGGCTGCTGGACTCTGATACCCTTGCCCTGGCTGCTGGTCTCTGATATCCCTGCCTTGGCTGCTGGCCTCCGATATCCCTGCCCTGGCTGCTGGTCTCTGATATCCCTGCCTTGGCTGCTGGTTTCTGAAATCCCTGCCTTGGCTGCTAGTCTCCGATATCCCTGCCCTGGCTGCTGGTCTCTGACATCCCTGTCCTGGCAGCTAGATGCTGACATCCTCGTTTCGGCCTCTGACGTTTCTGTCCTCTGCTGACCCCACGTATGAGGCCAGGGCCGGGTGCCTGAAGCCAAGAGAAGGAAGGAGAGAGGGAGAGAATGAAAAAAAAAGAAAAAGACCCGTTGAAACAGAGGAGCTGTGGCGCGAGTGTCCCACTCTGCCACCATCTTGCTGGAAGATCAATCTTTGACTCATGTTGAGTCAGCACGTGGAGTTTATACAGGACTGCAAATGGGCATTCTCAAGATGTTTGCTGTACAACATAACTTGGAACCATCAAAAATATTGATGACACAGATCTTTAGATAGAATGCCAGTTGCCATTCATTTGGTGCTCCCTGGAACACCACTTAAGAGTTGAGGCAGTCACTGAGATGGAAGAATTATATATATAGAATTATATAGAATCCCTACAATGTGGAAACAGGTCCTTTGGCCCAACAAGTCCGCACTGACCCTCAGTGGAACCCATCCAGACCCATCCCCTATAACCTCCTCATCTATATTTCCCTGAACACTATGGGCAGTTTAGCATGGCCAATCCTCCTAGCCTGCACATCTCTGGAAGGTACCACTCCTCATGGGGTTTCATCGTCATCATCAGTAGCAGCATCAGCAGCAGCCTCTTGGCCCCTCTGACTGAGGGAGCATCTGTGCAGCAGGCGCCAGTGATAAAAGCTGCTCCAAAAATCATGCTGGTGCTGCTGCTTCTGGAGAGTTTCCCATTGACATCTCTACAATAAGGACTACTGGAAGCCAATTAAATGAGCAGGCTCCTTCCATCTGGTTCAATTCCATATGGAGAGCAATATGTAGAAGTAATCTGAGTGGAACGAAGGTGAAAGCAACCACAGTTGGGCAGAACATTGAATGGGTAATATGTTTGTTGCACCTGCACCTCAGCAGCTTTGTTTTATTTTTGGCCAAATTGACAGATGATGTTTGACATATAGTTTTCTCTTTTTTTTAATGTTTAAGCCTGGAATAGTTTGCCAGTGGTAGTGTAGAAGTGGAGTCATTAGTGACATTTAAGCGACTGCTGGACATGCACATGGACAGCAGTGAATTGAGGGGAATGTAGGTTAGGTTATTTTATTTTTGGATTAGGATTATTCCACGGCACAACATCGTGGGCCGAACGGCTTGTTCTGTGCTGTGCTTTTCTATGTTCTATGTTCTAAGAAAAAAGGGAAGAACTGGCGAAGGGAACATGGGTCTTTGCTTCGGGCAGTGCCACTTCTGGACAGATGCACATTCTTTGGTGGTAATAATTGATCTATTCTGTGCTATAACTTCATAGGAATGCTCTTACAAACAACTTAGCATAAGTTCTGGCCCTTGTTGTTTTCCTAGGCTGAAGGGGTTCAGCTGAAAGTGGACTAGTTCGGATGACCCCTGATGTTGATGGCACTTTGATGAGGCTCTTGAGTACTAGGTCTGAACACATCTATGTGCAGCAAGATTCCCTTGGATCTGCACCTTCTTGATCCTTCTCCTTGTTACCTGATGATTTGTATGGAAATAATGGTTTACCCTCTTCAAGATCTATTTCTGCCAGCCTATGATGAGCAAAGCAGAAAATCACTATGAGAGAGAGTCTTGCAGGTGTGCACTGCAGTGAGGTGCCTGACTGGTCATAGCATTTTTACTGCATCTTTCGATGGTCAATGACCTGCCTTACGTACTCAGATTGATGTGTGGGCATTACTTTTATAAAATGTAATTACTAATTTTAGATTAAAATTCCAAAGAAATGGTAAAAACAATATATTAGTTTTAACTGATTGCATTTTAACTTATGCATTCTATTAGCCAGCTGCCAGTCTGAAGTAGTTAGAAAGATACAGCTGGCAAACTTTGAGCAGATTCAAGTCACGTGACTTAAGCTAAAACCTCACACCCAGACAAGTGACAAATCTGGGAAACTTCTGGCGCAGCAAACGACCAGATTCTTTAGGAGATAACACTAAAAAAAGGCATTGAATTACCTAATGGGGCTTGTTCTTCATCCCGAGATAGTAAGAACTGTCAATGCTAGAGTCAGAGATAACACATTTCCTGAAGAAGGGTCAACTTTCCTACTCCTCTGATGCCACTTGTCTAGCAGTGTTCCTTCAGCTCGACACTGTGTCATCTCTTATTCTTTATCTCCACCAGATTTGATAAGCATCAATATCTTTAATAGATGTTAAGCTGGAGGAGATTGCGTAGAGATTGAGCAGTGAGATTATGGAGGGGTTTGAAATCAATAATGCAAGTGAAAGCCAGTGTAGGTCAGTGAACAGAGTGATAATTCAATGAATAGAGATAAGTGAACAGATTTTGATGTGAGAACAAGTGTAGCATGTTTTGGAAGACATCAAGTTCCCAGAGGGCAAAATATGGGAGCATCAGAATAGACAATTCTATGGACAGAGATTTTAGTAAGATCAGAGTTTGTCGTGGGAATGAAAAGCAAAGTTTTCAGTTTCCTTTTTCATTGTCGGAGAAAAGTTCTGCTCATGCAGTGGTTAAAAATGCTGTTATGTTGGGAGCTTGCATTCCTCTTGCTAACTGATGAAGATACTCTTCTGTTATTATCTTGAAAAGCTTGCTGCATCTGTTTTCCTTGTACCGTCCAGCAACTTTATTTGCATTTGAAAACTCACTTTCAAACTGAAAAAGCAACTGTTTCTAACTTTGGATTATTAATGGCCATTTAAATCAAAGTTGTCAGTCAATTAATCAGTTTTTCACACATCCATTACTATCTATCATTCCAGTAGGGTATGATTGATAGATTCTTCTTCTCAAGCTTTCATGTGTGGTTGGAGAAGTTGTTTTGAATATTGGAAATATAGCTTGGATCTTGCTTCTGGTAATGACAGGTCTCATTGGCTGTGAGCAAATTTGGGTCTCAGCTGGTCATTGGAATTTCATCATTCTAAAATCAGGATTACGGATATGGTAAATCTCAATGTCCCTAACTGTGACCTGCAGGGATACCAGATCAGCTGTGAATGTATTGATGCAGTTTTTGAAACAGAGTTTCAAACTAAAATATGCACTTTTAACAAAAGTTTGCAATTCAAATGCCATACCATAGGACATCCTCTGTCATGACTATTCAAACCACCTTCTGGAAATGTTTGAAGCAGTTTAAATCTTTTTTCTTGATTTAAATATTTCAGCTTTGCTTTGTTCAAAGGACAAAAATATACTTTATTAGCAGCAGCAATTCTCATCTTGATGGTATCTCTGATATAGAGCGAGAGATTTCAAAACACTTACCAGGGTAATTAACATAAAGTGGGTTAGAGACTTGAGCATAATCATTCCATATGAGGGCACTTTTGAGGCATTTGGAAGAGAGAGAAAGACATCTAGGGAGAGAAATCCAAAGAGTTGGCCATGATTACTGAAGGAACATATACCACTAATGAGATAGAAAGAATAAAGAATAAGAATTCGGCAAGGATTGAAGGCTAGATGCAGGGACATTCAGTTGGGAGAAAACATGGTCAATGAAGGTTTGAGGTTTTGAAGAAATTTGAAGGGTGAAATTTGAAGGTAAAGTAACATCTCTACATGTCGAGCTAGCAAAGTTTAGAAAAAAACAGGATGATAACATTCTATTATTTAAGTCAGAAATTGTTTGCTGTGTTTATCAAAAATTGTAATTTCTAACAATGCAAGCAATTTATTTTTAAAACAAAATTCATTCTCAGAAATTTTTCTGAAGAAGGGTCTAGACTGAAAATGGCAGCGTTCCTGCTCCTCTGATGCTGCTTGGCCTTCTGTGCTCATCCAGCTCTACATCTTGTTATCTCAGATTCTCCAGCATCAGGAGCTCCTACTATCTCTCATTCATTCTCAGGATGCAAATTTCATTGGCAAGGCCCACATTTATTGACTGTCCTGATAAGTTTACAACAGGTTTGTTTCATTAATGACTAACAGTGATTTGATGCAACTGAATATCTTGCAATACGAGTTCAGTGAGGAGTTAAGAATAAGCCATATTGCAAGGGCAGTCATTATACTTTTCAAAAAAGCATTAATTGATCAGTTGGAATTTTATGACAATTTGACAGCTTCATCATCACCTTTATTGATATTAGTTTTTTCTTGTATGCAGAATTAAAATCTGGAACTGTGGTATTGGGATTTGATCTTGTGTTATCTGGATTATTAGATCAGAACTCTGAATGATTAGTCCAATGACATCAGAGAATTCATTTCAAACTAATCTGCCCGAGTTAACTTTTCCCTGCATCATCTGTATTTATCTATTGTTAAATGGTAAAATATTATGTTGAGTAGTAAGTTCAATGCAGCTGATAATGATTTTTTTAGCCACTTCATTATCATTTGCTTCCAATTCATTCTGTGGCAGTGGCTCAGACATGACATGCTGTGGTGGTGTCAACCCACATGAAACAATCTCAATTCCAGTATTTAGAGATATAAGGTGAACAAGCTTCAATTTGTGAAGACGAGTGAATAAATGTTTTATTGAAGTTCAGACAGACAACATGCATTTAATTCATGGTTCCCTGAATGTTCTAGCGAAGAGTCTACGAAGTCAAAGAGATACATGCTCCCAAGCAATAGGAGGAAGAAATCAACACATGAAACTTGGATGGTGTATTTGGAGGTTTTATTTGAAGGGCGCGGAGGTTTGTTCAGCACCAAAAGTATGGTGTCTACCTTCCTGGATTAAATATAGGAAAGGTGGGCACAGTGATCATTAACCTACATCTGTATATCAACCTGTAGAGATTGGTTTCAATGAATGTGTAGATGAGCCTATGAGGGACTCCACGAAGTAGCTGTGACCTGAGTAGTTATATACTGGGAACCCATTAGAAGATCATGGAGTTTATTATCATACACATATTGTTAATCAATGTTGTTCAAAAGAGACCGTTATATCTGGCCAGAGCTTGTAAGAAGGACAGAAGAACTCAGGACAGAAGAGCAAGATAGCAGACAAAGACACATCCTTCTGTGACATGCTCAATACTTTGAATGCTCAGTTTGAGCAGAATGCAGGTGGTATGGTGACACCTGCGCTGACAGCCCGGGACACACCAGTTCCCTCGATCACTGCTGCAGAAGTCGGAACGATGTTCCTGGGAGTCAATCCAAGGAAAGCCATGGGCCCAGAGAGTGTCCCCAGCTGAGCACTCAGACCCTGTGCTGACTAACTGGAAGAGGAATTCTCCAACATTATCAATGTCTCCCTCCTAAAAGTTGATGTCCCAATCTGCTTCAAAAATACCACCATCATCTCCGTACCTAGGAAAGCACATTAAATGTGTCATAATGACTACCGCCCGGTGGCTCTGACCTCAATAATCATGATGTGTTTCAAGAGGCTGCTCATGGCCCACATCAACTCCGGTCTTCCAGCCTGCCTCGATCTCCTATAATTTGCCGACCAACTTAAATATCCACAGCAGATGTCATGTCTCTAGCCCTATATTCATCCCTGGAATATCTGGACAACAAGGACACCTACATTAGGCTCTTACTCATTGACTACAGGTCCACTTACAACACCATTATCCCTTCCGGACTCATCTCAATACTGTGTGATCTTGGTCTCAGCTCTGCCCTCTGCAACTGGATCCTCAGCTTTCTGACTCACAGGCAGCAATCAGTGAAGATAGACAACTGCACCTTTTCCATAATAATACTCAACATTGCAGCCCATCAAGGATGCATCTCAACCCCCTACTGAACTCTTTGTACACCCACTATGTTGCCAAATTCCAAATAAATGCTATCAACACCACCGTAGTGAAATGGATATCTAACAATGACAAGCTAAAATACAAAAGGGTGATAGATGGCTTGGTGACGTGATGCAATGAGAACAATCTCTCTCTCAACTTTGGCAGAACTAAAGAACTGATCATGGATTTCATAAAGAAGGGAGGAGAACACACCCCCACCTACATTAACGGAGCTGGGGCTGAGAGGGTGGAAAGAATAAAGTTCCTCGGAATGATGATAACTGATAACCTGCCTGGACTTCCCACATAGATGCAACGGTCAAGAAGACACAACAATGCCTCTCCTTCCTCAGGCAGCTCAGGGAATTTGGCATGCCCGTAAGGACCCCAATCAACATCTACAGATGCACCATTGGAAGCATACTATCCAGGTGCATAATAGCCTGATGTGGCAACCGCTCTGCCCAGGATCGTAAGAAACTACAAAAAGTTGTTTGTACAGCCCAGACCATCACACAAGCCAACCTTCTATCCATGGGCTCCATTTACATGGCTTACTGCCACAGAAAACCTGCCAACATCATCAAAGACCCTTCACACCCTGGTAATGATCTCCTATAACCTCTTTCATCATGCAGAAGAAACAGAAGCCTGAACACATGCACAAGCAGGTTCAGGAGCAGCTTCTTCCCAACTATTATTTCACTGATGAATGGACTCTTTAGTCTCAAATAATGCTGATCTTACTAACATTGATCTCACCTAGCCCTGTGCAATGAAATGTGTATGCCTATGTCTCAGTCTTTTTGATCTGTACATCCTTGCTTACAATGATCTGGCTGTGCTGCTCATAAACAAAGCTTTTCAGTGTACTTCAGTACATGTGACAATCAATCAATCATGGTAGCAAAAGCTGAAATAGAATTCTACAGTAGATGAAGCTTTTCTCCGAAGAATTTGAAGAACTATGAAACAAGTCTGAACAACGACAAGGGAAACTGAAAGAACTGGAGATACTGTAAATCAGAAACAAAACAGAAGTTGGCCCTCAGAGGAAGGGTCACCAGACTTGAAATGTTAAATCAGATTTTAATCCTGAGTACTTTGTTAATATGACCAATTCATCCAGTGATGCCAACAGCCAGAGCACTCTGAATACTTCATTGAGGATTAATGTAGAGTGATCCACTAATACAATGTTGCATTGTTGAAAAATGAGCCCATTTCCATTTTCAATGGCATACTCGCTGATTTATTTTAGTTTGAACAAGGCTTAATGTTGTAACAAGTAGTCTAGAGTTTGAGGCAGGTAAAGTACAAAGGAGAATCACTTGGCACGACTCCAATGCTGAGTCTGAACCTGTCAGTTGGTTAGACCCAAAGGTAGCAATGCTGTCCAACAAGAAGGCAGGAAAATCAGTGAAAATGACAAGTTGCCATCTTGAAATGCTGGCATGTGGTGGCACAATAAGCAACAGGATAGTCCAAATGGGGTATCCAATGTTTTCACATCAGCAAATAGTTCACTTGCGACCATTTAGCAATGCAAGATCTTCATTTTAAAGTAAGCTCAATAAAACGCATCCTGACTGACGGACAATGCAGCAAATCAAACAAGAAGAAGAAGCAGAGATGGAAATTGCCCAATTTCTTAGTCAAGTGGACATTGTTGACTCTACAATCAAAAAAGATGATGTGAACCAGGATTATCAGTCAGTAACCTTGCAAGACAAGAGTTTTGAAACATTTTATTTTGTTGATTGAGGAGCAACTGTTATTGTGCTTCTGACAGCTTAGAATGGCTTCAAATTGTATCCCTTTAGGCATGAGAAAGTTTGGGAGGCCATGTCCTTTCCATTTAAGCCAATTTAAGTTAATGCTATTAAGGAAACAAGTTACATCTTATGGAATCAGAGCAAATTTTTGTTATGGTGGCAAAGTTGAGACCAACTTGATCTTTCACAGCAGCCAACAGGCGCTATAGCCCAAAGCAAAAACACTCTGTGCAAAAATAATGGCCATATTCCATTCTGTGAGGAATTACCTCAGCCTCTACTAGAACATGAATTTTTCTCTACAAGCGGTTGGACCATATTTTGTAAAGACTTTCCACAGTTTTCCAGCTTATTGCTTCATACCGAGAAAGTTGACTTTTTTTGTGGATAACCATCTCAGTTTTCATAAGTTCATAAGAAATAGGGGCGGAATTAGACCATTCTTCTGCCATTTGATTATGACTGATATGCTCCTCACTCCCATTTTTCTGCCTTTTCCCCATTACCCTTCAATCATTGACCAATTAAAAATCCATCTAATTCCTGCTTAAATTTACTCACTGTCCCAGCTTCCACCACACTTTGGGGTGAATTCCACAGATTCACAACCCTTTGGTAGAAGTAGTTTCTCCTCAGCTCTGTTTTAGGTTTGCTATTACTTATCCTCTTGTCCTAAGATGCTCCCTCTTACTAGAATGCCCCATTCCTCATCTATTTAATCAATAAGCTTCATGAAACTCCTCCCCCATTAGACCTCAAAACAAAGGAACACTATCTTCAAAGATTCCTCATCAGGAAATACAGTCAGGAGTGAAACTGAATTAAGAAATGCTATCATTAGGTCCAGATTTGCCATTTTCAGGAGGAAGATCCTGTATTGCCTAACTCTGCAGTCCTTGATACAGTAGATCCAGATCCTTCTGTTATGCTTTTAGATCAATCAAACAGAATGTTTCCCTTTGTGTCTTGGTGGTGCCAGTTATGTGAGCAATAATATTAACTAAGAAACATTATGGGACACTGTTGAAAACGTGAAGTACTTGTAATAGTGAAAGTTGGCTGAATGATCTTTGAACTGTTTGAGCTTCTCTGGGCAATTGTCTATGATTGTATGGAGCAACAAACTCTCCTTATGCAGGACATGTCCTTCAACAAACATGAAGCATTAGACTGAAGTTATACTTTTGCACAAGAGTCTAGACTTTTTTTAAAACCTTCATCCGGCGTTCGAGACATATTGTGGTTAGTTCTCAAATATGAAATTCATTTCACATTGAATTTTCCTTCAAAATGCTTTTCTGTAATTACACATGTAATCACAGCTCTCGGCTGCTTTGAAAGCATATCTTCCATTGCATTAAATTAAAAGCAAAGTACTGTGGATGCTAGAGATTTGAAACTCAATAGATCGGGTTACCATCTGTGGAGAGAGACGCAGAGTTAATGCTTTGCGTCCAATATGACTTACTTTGAACTGAAGTGAGCTGGAAAATTAAGATTGATGTACTGTAGACAAAGGAAGAGAGAAGTAAGTAGAACAGGTGCTGATGGTGCCCAGAGTAAAAAGCAAAGCGAGTGCTAATGGTATTAGAGGAGAAATGTAGGTGAAGAATAAATGTTAATCATATTAATAGTAGGTCTTAAAATCAGAAAATAGATTAAGTCTGGATGTGAGATTGCTCACTGAGCTGGAAGGTTAGTTTTCAGACGTTTCGTCACCATTCTAGGTAACATCATCAGTGAGCCTCCGACGAAGCGCTGCTGTTATGTCCTGCTTTCTATTTATCTGGTTAGGTTTCCTTGGGTTGGTGATGTCATTTCCTGCATTGGTGATGTCATTTCCTGTTCTTTTTCTCAGGGGATGGTAGATTGGCTCCAAATTAACTCTGCTGCAAGCAACACATGCAAAACAAGACCTGAGAGAGTGTGGAAAGGATGGTGGTGCAAGTGAAATGGAGGACAATATACATGTTCTGGAGTTTCTGAACTCGATGTCAGGACCTGAGGAAGTAAAATTGTGAAGCGGAAAATGAAGTGCTATTCATCCAATTGCTTCACTGGAACACTGTAGTAAGCCTGGAACAAAAATGTTCACAAGAAACCAAGATGGTGTTTTGAAATGGAAAGTGACTGAATAGTTGGTCTCATTCAGGAGGACGATACAAAACGCTAGGAAGAGAGAGAGAACTGAGTGTTGATCTCCATAGATTTTTCAACCTACCGCTACAGCAGAGGATACGCAAGAGATCATTGGAGATTCAACATTTAGAAACATAGAAATGATACAGCTAGGAGGGCAGTTCAGCTCATCTTTCTTAATCCCATCTTCCTGCATACAGCCCATAGCCCTGCAGCTTCAGCACTTAAGCTGCTGATTCAGGCACATTGCAAAAGAATTCCACCTGTCCACCGTCGCTAACCCTCAAAGTTTTATATACATCAACCATATCACCTCTCAGCCTTCTCTGTTCCAAGCAAAACAACCCACCCTCTACTATCTCCTCTCATAGATACAATTCTCCAGCTTTGGCAACATTCTAGTAAATCATCATTGCCCTCTCTCCTGAGCAATTATGTCATTTCTGTAATGAGGTGAAAAGATCTGTACACAATACTCCTGTTGTGGCCTCACTAGTGTCTCATTCAGTTCCATCTTTACATCGCCACTTTTATATTCTATACCTCTACCAATGAAGGAGAGCATTCTATTTGCCTTCTTTACTACCTCATCTATCCATGCTGTTACTTTGAGGGACCTGTGCACTTGGACACCATGATCTCTTACTTCATCTACTGCTTGGGTAATCATCTTTTTTATATACGACAGAGTCTTTGTACCAAGAGCAGGAGTCTGTGAAGATCACAAATGACAATTCCTGAGAGGAGCTGAATGTTTCTGAGGATGTACTGTCACAAGGCTCATGCAGATCATCCAGCTACTCAAAGATTTATTGTTCAGTGTGGCCAGTAAGTTGAAAATTGCATCTTCACCTAAAGTGTCACAAGATGAAAGTCACCAAGGGCCAGTGTTGGAGACAGCGTAAAACCTATGTCAGACAATGCAGCCCTCTCTATACGCTGTTTGTCAGGATGCAGATGACATGTTAGAGGCACCACTAATGAAGAAAAAGCTACAAAATAAATTTACAATGGCTGCAGAGAAAGTAGAGGAACCTGCCTCAAGCATGAGTGAACTAATGTTGCACTCTATTGAGATAATGAAGGATAAAGTGATCAGCATCACAGAACATGAAGCACTCTAATCACACCGATGCTTAACCACTGTCATGTTGAAATTGGATGCCAACATGTCTGCCATATTGAATAGGTTGATAATTTTTTTTCGCCCTTGCAGAATTGCACTGACTTGCACTGTTCTTCAGTGAAGTGCAGCTGGACTATGAGATAGATGGTCTTGGAAGTGAGGACTCAACTCAAAGTATTGTCAATTGTCATTCATATCCTTACTCTCAGCCTAGAGGATGTAAACTGCCTTGTTACCTGATGACAACCCCTGCTCCTGAACAGGTATAATTGGGGTTATCTTTGGCAATACCCTTTCAGTTCCAAAAGCCAGAAAGTATTGAGAGCAATTGAACAATCAGGGCAGGGATCTAACAGCCTGCCTTCATCCATGTAAAAGCCTCTACTATTGCTTCTTGGTGGAGAATAAGAAAGAACAGAGTTGTCACATACAAAGACGACTTTTAAAATGTCCTGTCAATAAGTTTCTGTTGCTTATTTAACTCATATGAATGTAATTATTTTTCAGCATTTTCTCATTTTGACAATTTTTGTTTGCTGTGTGACAAGTAGTTTTGAATTTATTTGATGATGAAGTAAATTACTGGAAAGCAACGGGGAGAATGTTGTTTGTTGTTTGCAGTTTTGCTGTCTCATAGGAATACTGCGGCATAGGGACATGAATGGTAGCAAACCCATTTCTTATTTCCTTGGACAACAGATGCAATGGTGCAACTTAAATTGACCCTGTATTAGCTCAAGCCACATACGCAACTGGGAATATATTTCCCTCATCACACTCCAAATTCTTTTTCCCGCTCTGAATCTGAGCATTTTTCTTCTAGGTCCTCCTGAATATTCATGCTCCACTGAAGCACAATGTTGTGCACAGCACCAGGACTGCTTTGAAAATCCTAACTCGTGTGGGCTGAAGGTGCCTCCAGACCTGTGTTAAAGGACGCCTTCAGCATGCCTGTGCCATGTTCAATTACACACCTAATGATCGTACTGTGTTCATTGCATTGCTATTGCGCTTCAGGAATCAGATTTCTGATGGATGACATGAGCCAGATTTACAGCAGGTAGCTGTTGTTGCCTAGGAACACAGTTTACATAATTGCCTATCCTAGTGAATAAGCCATCAGTCATTTATCTCATCTGCAGGCCCCTGACTGGGAGACCCTGGATATGCCTGAGTAGAGCCCTGGAAGGAACCAGAGGCAAAATGATAAGTGAGAGGATGACTAGGACAATGACTGGTAATGCAAAGTAAAAATATGCTGCAAGTTATCATTATTAAGATGGTCATAGTTCACTCACTATTGAAACCAAATCAACAAGATTGAGCTCATATGACTTGTGAGTGGCTTTTATTTAAGTTTGTCGCATGTCCTATAGAGGAAACTGATGGTCTTCAATAAGACAGCAAATATCTGTTACCTTATGACATGACAAACTGAACCCCTCGAGACACTTCTGGCAAAGCATCGAATCACAGAGTCATACAGCACAGAAACAGACCCTTTGGTCCGACCATGTGCTGGAAAGTCAGCCTATGCTAATATTTTTCAGAGATTCTACCTCCTGTATCTCCTGCCTCACTTGGCTGGTCTCTTGGGTGACGTACAGCTAATGGTACGTGACCAGCATACTGTTATTACTACATCTGTCACTGCTCATTTTGCTCCTCATCTAAGGCCCAATTTTGAGTAGCATTAGCATATCAAAGCTGGTGATAAGACAAGCTTCCAAAATAAATTAACTTCCCAATTGTAGAAGGTTAACTCTCAGCAAAAAAAATTGCTGTGGTCATTTCTTGTCCTCACTAGCAGGTAAAAATACAGCTGTGAGTGCTGATTACTTACTGTCTTCCTTCCCTGAGATTAATTGAGTCATTTTCATTGCTGTTGTGTCCTCAACTTGCTTTTATTGACTAGCTCCAGGAAGCCTGAGAAACTATAGACTCAACGATCAATTCAAATATCTATCTAAATATTTTTCGAACTGAGAGAGTAACATATGTTCATCAACGTGGTAAGATCAGATCCATATTCAAGTGAGTGAACATTTGGGGCAGCACGGTGGCTCAGTGGTTAGCACTGCAGCCTCACAGCGCCAGGGACCCGGGTTCAATTCCAGACTCGGGTGACTGTCTGTGCGGAGTTTGCACATTCTCCCTGTGTCTGCGTGGGTTTCCTCCGGGTGCTCCGGTTTCCTCCCACAGTCCAAAAATGTGCAGGTTAGGTGGATTGGCCATGCTAAATTGCCCGTGGTGTGTGGGTTATAGGGGGAATGGGTCTGGGCGGGATATATCAAGAGGTGGTGTGGGCTTGTTGGGCCGAAGGACCTGTTTCCACACTGTAGGGAATTTAACCTAATCTAACAGCATTTAGTGAGCATTATAGTATTCAGAGATGATCAGAAAGGACAACATCTAGAAATTCACAGACACAGGCTCCAGTCTCATGTGATCTGGCATCATTGTGATGTAACTCCTTATACAACATGGTAAGGAGATATTCCTGGATTAGATAATTAACTTTTACTTCCCGTTCCTTCATAAGTCAATAGGGACAGCACAGTGGCTCAGTTGATGGTAGTGCTACCTCACAGCACAGGAATCTAGGTTCAATTCCACTCATAAGTGACTGTCTGTGAGTAGTTTGTACATTCTCCCCGTGTCTGCATGGGTTTCCTCTGGGTGCTCCAGTTTCCTCCCACAGTCCAGGTGCGCAGGTTGGGTGGATTGACCATGCTAAATTGTCCATAGCGTTCAGGGATGTGTGGATTAGGTGGGCTATCAGGGGATGGGTCTGGGTGGGATGCTGTGGGTGTCAGTGTGGACTTGTTGGGCCAAAGATCCTGTTTCCACACTGTGTGGATGTATGGATAATTCTATTTGAAAATTCTTTATTATTGTGCCTCATTGGAATTGCTCTCTGGAAATCAAGCCCAACTGTTCTACAATCTGTTGTAAAAGTTGAATATTTAATCGAGGTAGTTAACGTCCCCAACTTACCTGTTAGATAGAGACAAGTCAACACACTGGAGTGAAATCAGAAAGTTGGGTGGTACAGTGGCTCAGTTAGCACTGCTGCCTCACAGTGCCAGGGACCTGGATTCAATTCCAGCCTTGGGTGAATGTTTACACATTTAGATGAGACTCCCTACAGTGTGGAAACAGGCCCTTTGGCCCAACAAGTCCACACTACCCCTCGAAGCATCCCACCCAGACCCATCCCCCTATAACCCACACACGCCTGAACACTAGGGACAATTTTGCATGGCCAATCCACCTAGCCTGCACATCTTTGAACTGTGGGAGGAAAGCCGCGGGGAGAATGTGCAAACTCCACACAGACAGTCGCCCGAAGCGGGAATTGAACCTGGGTCCCTGGTGCTGTGAGGCTGCAGGGCTAACCACTGAGCCACTGTGCTGCCCATGCTGCCATTCTCCTCAAGCTTGTGTGGAATTCCTGTCAGTGCACCAGTTTCATCCAACAGTCCACAGATGTGCTAGTTAGGTAGATTGGCCATGCTAAAGTTCCCATAGTGTACAGGCTAGGTGGATTAGCCTTGGGAATTTCAGGGTTACAGGGAGAGAGGTGGAAAACTCTTTGGAGGGTTTGTATGGTCTGAATGGTCTGTCTCCACACAGTGAGGATTCTATTGAATTGAAGGTTGATTTCTGACTCATTCAGTTTTCTTGCGATTATATTCCTCCCTGTAACATTCTCATGCCAAAGTGCTACACTACATTAAAATTCACTCCCTTTCAATGAATGTGCCTGCATTCAATATTGTTATACATTTCCCAATCATTGTAGCAGAAGTCACTGCGCAGTGATTGGAGTGAACTATGGCTTATCCCAATGACTCATCTCTATCAGTGATTTGATATTTTGGACAAGTCCTCAATATTTTTAAGATCCACACAGAGTACAATAATTTCCTAAAGGATATTTATGTAAGCGTAGTATTCTTAATTCAATGATTGGATTTTGAACTAGTGGAAATGAGCTGGGTCTGAGTCGATGAAGGCGTTCAATGATTAATTTGCAAATATTTCTTTAGCTATGATGATTTCTTTTACAGCACAGTAAGAGAAAGGGACTTGCTTGAGAGTGAATGAATTGTTTTCATTGGGTCTGTTTTATGAGTGACCAGAAGAAACAGTTGTGTATTAGGTTTCAGGTAAAAGGATTTGGAATAGAATTTTTTTTTGGCTAAGGGAAAACACCTACAGTTTGATGAAAGCTCTTTTTCTTTGCAATTTGCACAAGTCTTGATTGAAGCTCAATGTGTGAAACAGTTCCTCTTAAAGAAAGACATTTAAAAATGTTAAGAAATAGGTTACTTGGTGAAACGAGTTTAGCTTGAGAGTACCAGAGGTGTTCAGTTTAAACTCTGAGAGTTATTTGAAGCTGAGAACAACTAAGCTTGGTTATGTGAAGACTCAAACAAGAATCTTCCGGAGTTTCAAGGTCATGAACTCAAGTGTCAAATGCATTAAATCCTACAGAAGGGACTTCTCTCAGTTGTGAATACTGCAAAGGAATGCTCTTGGTATTAATAAGGAAACCAGAACACTCGAAGGCAACCCACACATGCACGAACACGACACAGACAGTTGCCTGAGGGTTGAATCAAACTTGTGCCCCTGGCTCTGCGAGGCAGCAGTGCCACCATGCTGCCCATAATAATGGGAACGATAGAAGAATTTAAGACAGCATGACTGGCTCAATTATGTGGTGCAAGTGTTCCAGAACATAAGAAACTTAGCAGCAGTAGGTAATGTGGCATCTCGAATCTGTTCTTTCATTCAAAGCAATCCTGGCTGATTTGGCCTTGACCTAATTTTTAATTTCCTGCCTGCTTCCCATAATCCTCAACTACCCTTCATTTCGTGCTTCTCTCTGCCTTATGTAGGTGACCCCTTATTATGAAACAATGCCTCCTTTCTATAGCCCCTCACAGGGGAAACATCCTCTCAGCATTATCCTAGGCCTTCTCAAAATCTTACATATTTCAATAAAGTTATTATGCTTTTCTTCTCAGTTACAATATGCATATATTGTGGGACCAACCTGATTTATCTTTCCTCAGAAGACAAACCCTTCCTCACTGGAGTCAGCTAAGTGAATCTTCTCTGAGCTGCCTTCAGTGCTGATAAATCCAGCGCGGATGTTGTTCAAAGCAAGCAGGAAGCTGAACCTGCCAGGTACATTGTTTGGCTTCCTTGCCAAGCTCTCCTGATGACTAGCTTGTGTGGTGAGTTTGGTAAGATGGGAGGCTGAATATAGGATGTTAACAGGGCATTGAAAAAGCATTAATCCTCATCATTAGCATCTCGCTGCAGCCTAGTGAAATCTCAAATTCATAATTTCTTCAACAAGGATGCTAAAACTGTCTGTAGAACCCTAGTTGTGGTCTAAGTAACAGACTGTACAGTTGTTACAGACTTTCCTAACTTTATATTTCCATTCTCTCTTGAAATTAAGACCAAACATCAATTTTATTTAGAAATACTTGCTGTAACTGCCTGTGAACATTCAGTGCAGAACCTGACAATGGTCTGAGTAACATGTGCATGGTAAGGTGAGCAGCAGAGTTGGACGACAAATCCAATAAAGCCCATCTCGAATTAATCTTGCTCCATCTTATATGCTTTTCACAAGTGATGTGGCAAGATTTTCTCTCGGCAGCAGCAAGATGCAAATTGTGGGGATTAATGCTCCTTAAATGCCTTGCTATCGCCATATCTCATCTCATGAACACTCGGCCTCCCATTTTGACAAATTCGCCAAACAAGATAATCATCAGGGAAGCTTGGTAAGGAAGCCAGACCTTGAACCCGGCAGATGCAATAACAGAACAGCATAGTGGCAAGGGAACAGGCTGTTCGGCCCACCACATCTGTATCAACCATGATGCTTACAAGCTAATCTCATCTGCCTGGGCATGATTTGTATCTTTCTTTTTGCTGCCTATTCATGTGTTTGTCTAAATGCCTCTTAAATGTTGCTATCGTATCTGCTTCTACCACCTGCTCTGTTAGCGTGTTCTAAGCTTACCATCTGCATAAAAAATGCACTTCACACAGCTCCTTTAAACTCTCCTCCTTTCATGTTCAACCTATGCCTCTAATATTTGAGATTGCACTCTCCAATCACCCTCTCACTCAGTGCAACATCCTTCAAACTCATTCCAGCGGCAGAGATTCATCTCAAATTCACAGCAGGATGACAGGATGTTTGCCCCTACACCGCCCACTGTTAGAATCACTCCAATTCCTTCTCTTCTCATTTAATCCTGCAGACAAAGCATGGATTCTGCCAGGAATCATTTCAGAAAACTAACCATGTTAGAATGAAGACTGACGTTGCTATTCCTATCGCAGCATCAAATGAAGCATTTTGGCTGACCTGGGCACAAGTTTTGGTTGCTCTTAACATCTGACTTTTGCTGATTCCAATCATCACCACCAAGGAATCCTGGGTGGGCCCATTCCAGAACATTACTGCTATTAGTACAATTGATCAAGGCCCAGATAATATGTCATTATTATAATATGATGTATGCCTGGGTACAACTGATGGCTGGTAACTGTGGTAGAGTATTACCACCAATCATCCTTCCTATGACAGTTTAAGTGGCTGTTCACTAGTTTGTGGTGAAGGATGGACTTTAAACAAGTCTCAGCAGAACAGATACTTAATGCAACTGGATAAAGACTATTCCATCACAATGACTATATACTTGCTACATTAATTCTGAAGTATGTTGACTCTTTCTAACTATAGGAAGGTAAGGTCAATATTCATACAACACCAGGCTATAGTCCAACAGATTTATTTGAAAACTCATGCTTTCAGAGCCTCGCTCCTTCTTTAGGTGACAAAGGAGCTGGGCTCTGAATGCAGTGTTTTCAAATAAACCTACTGGACTATAACATGGTGTCCACCCCAGTCTTATACTAGCACCTCCACATTATGTTACATAAGACAGTTGCATCTCCATCAGAAGCCTGTGTCATGACTCCAACAGTAGTTACCTGACTGCAAATTATATATTTCATATATCTGTCACCTTATGCCACTAACATCTTCATATTCACTACATTATGCAACAATAATAAGACTGAAATTAGATGAAGAATGTTCAGCCAATTGCAGTGTTCAGCCGTCCATCCAGGCAACTTAACAAAATATCCTTGGATAAGCATATGGATAATGATGGGATACTGTAGGGGAAGGGGCTTAGGTTGGTTGACAGGCTGGCACAACATCGAGGGTCGAAGGGCCTGTTCTGCGCTGTATTGTTCTATGTTCTATCTTGAGAAAATGATGCCAGCAATATTGTCAATAGGAATGACACAGGAAACCTTTCTCTGTGCACTCTCGGGCTGTGCTGATTTGTTTCCAGACATAAAGCCTCAGAACTCAGGTCAATGAATCTTAAAATAATGGAGATAATTCAAAATATTGGGCATGAATTCTCTTGTTCTGATTAAACTTTGATATGTTTTAAGGTTCATATGAGCAAGAAAACCGTCACTGAGATGTTTTAGTTAATTGTCAAATAGATGGACATGGTATGAATGCAGTCTCTGAACCTACAGAATTATTCCTAGCAATCTTGTGGTCTTTCCAAGCTCCCAAATAGAAATTATGTGAGGGCAAAATGACAAATTACACAGATAATTAGTAAATTGCTAAAGCCAAAGGTTTTCTTTATAAACTGTGATCTATATCCATTTTATTTCTTGAACATTTAAATAATTTGTGAGGCATCAACTTTGATCTTCTCGATTACTTTTAAATTCCATCAGCTTGTATTCTACATAACCCGTTTTTCAGTTAATAATACATTGATACAATGCAACACAAGCTTTTGAGTAAGAAAGGCCTAATTGAAACTGTAATTTATGCTCCCTGTACAAACATAGCCCAATGAACAATGAATAAAGGGAAGGCCATGGCATTTTCGATTTTCTTGATTCATTCTTAGGTTGCAGATATCATAGAAAAGCAAAGTGCTTATGGCCCACCTTCAAATGATTTGAGAACATAATGGTGGGCTTTCTTCTATTATCAAAGAGGTTCATAATATCCTCTCAGTAATTAATGGTAAGCATTGGGGCTCAGAGGAGTGTGCAGCAAGTCAACATTGCCGTGAAGTGGACTGTGAGCAATGTCCAGCAAGTTAGTATAACTCAGAATCAAATTGAGCAAGAGAGAGGAGCAGCCTAAATTTCTGAAAAAAAAGTGCAATAGAGTATGAGGACAAAAGTTTTATAAAGAGCAGGAGCAAGAATGGAGTCAGCAGCTTGTGAAATAATGTGAGACAGGATGTGTGCAGCATCATAAAGAGAAGCATGGACCTATATGAGAAAGTAAAATAAAACAGGAGATGAAAAATCCAGCAACAGGGAACCTCTTCAACTTGATTCTTCCCATAAGAATCAAAGTGTCAGATAACAAGTAAATGATTGGTAGATATTTCTACTGTGCCCTTCAATTGGCCAAATGGTTTCCATGAGGATACATTACTACAGCTGAAAAGTACAGTTAAGAAATTCACCTTTAAAATATTTAACTCCCAGATGAACTAACTGAATTGAATAGAGATGCTTGGCTAGGCTATGTGTTGCAGCTGTAACATGTGGATGTTGATGGGTGCTAATCTAATCCGGGATGAGTGCATCTGCAACAAGTTGGCTTCAGCTCAGAGTTGATGTGGAGTCTGACCTGTGGGCATTGCAACACATCAGGAGGGCAAAAGTTACATGGTACTGTTTCTGGAGACTGTCTTACCTCTTAGATTAATTACAGCAAATTTAGTCTGTGGTCAAGGACAACAGAATATGATTGTGAGTGAGGTAGGTATAGGGGTCTAGAATTTTGTTTTGGAGGATGCTCAGGTAGCACCTTTAACCAACAGCTACAGGTTCTGGCTTCCATTGTGGATGAGGGCACAGAATCAGGAAGACGAGCAAAAAAAACCACAAAACAATTGGTGCTGGAAATCAACAACAAAAACAGAAATTGCTGGAAATACTCAGCTGGTCTGGCAGTAGTTAGATTCTGCTGAGCCTTTGTGTATGTGTGTGTGGAGGATGAGCAAATTTGCCAAAGCACTGTAGTACAGAGTTCCATTCAAGTTGGGGGAAGAAAAGAAAAAATGTAGCACTAATGAGAGATAACATGATTAGGGGACTAGATTCTCTTCAAGACAACAAAGACAGAGCTTAAGGTGAAGGGACCCTCAGGGGGCAATGGTCATACTATGATTGAATTTATTCTAAAATTTGAGAGTGAGAAGGTAGACTTAGAGCTAATAGTATTACAGTTGAATAAAGGCAATTACAGAGGCATGGGTGAGGAGTGGAATTGAGTGGGAGAGGATCCTAGTAGGAAAGACGGTGGAACAGCAACGATAGGACTTTCTTGGAGTAATTCAGGAAACACAGCAAAAAATTCATCCCTAGGAGAAAGAAGCATGATACAGGGTGATGAAGTAACTATGGCTGACATGGGAAGTTAGAAGCAACATAAAAACAAAAAGAAAAGCATATAATGTGGCAAAGGGGAATGAGAAACTGAGGACTGAGAAGCTTACAAAGATTAACAGAGGGCAACAAAAGAAGTGATAAGGACGGGGAAGATTAAATATGAGGGTAAGCAAGACTATTATAAAGGAGTCCTGTAAGAGTTTCTTTAGATACATGAAAGGCAAAAGTGAGGCAAAAGTGGACATTGGACCACTGGAAAGATAATAGTGAGGAATAAGGAAATGGCTGAGAAACTGAATAATTATTTTGCATCAGTCTTCATAGTAGAAGACATGAGTAATATTCCAAAAATTTGGGACACTCAGAAGGCAGAGATGAATATGGTGGCCATCACCAATGATAAGATGCTACAAAAACTGAATGGCCTGAAGGTGGATAAATCACCAGGGCCAGATGGATTACACCCCAGAGTTCATAAGGAGATAGCTAAAGAGATAGTGGAGGTGTTAGTGGTGATCTTTCAGAATTTGTTAGAGTCAAGGAGGGTCCTAGAGGACTGGAAAATCACTTTTTAAGAAGGGAGTAAGGCAAAAGACTTAAAATTACAGGCTGATTAGCCTAACATCGGTCATGGATAACATTTTAGAGTTCATTGTGAAGAATGAGCTTTCTGAATACTTGTAAATGCATGGTAAAATAGAGCAAAGTCAGCATGGCTTCATCAAGGGAAGGTCCTGCCTGACAAATCTGTTAGAATTTTTTGAGGAAGTAATGAGCAGGTTAGGCCAAGGAGAGTCAATGGATGTTATCTACCTGGAATTCAAGAAGGCCTTTGACAAGGTGCCACACAGGAGAATGCTGAGTAAGATAAGCGCCCATGGTATTAGAGGCAAGGTGCTGGCATGGATAGAAGATTGGCTGTCTGGCAGAAAGCAGAGAGTGGGGATAAAGGGATCTTTCTCAGGATGGCAGACGTGACAAGTGGAGTTTCACAAGGACCAGTGCTGGGACCATAACATTTCACTTTGTACGTTAATGATCCAGATGAAGGACCTGAGGGCATTCTGGCTAAGTTTAGAAATGAAACAAAGATAGGTAAGAGGGACAGGTAGTATTGAGGAGGCAGGTAGGTTGTGGAAGGATTTACACAGGTTCGGAGAGTGAGCAAAGAAGTGGCAGATGGAGTGCAATGTGAGAAAGTATGAGGTCATGCACTTTGGTAGGAAGAACAGAAGCATGGGCTATTTTCTAAATGGGGAGAAAATTCAGAAGCCTGAGTGCAAAGAGGCGAGGGCGTTCTAATCCAGGATTCTGTCAGGTAAACTTGCAGGTTGAGTCCGTAGTTAGGAAAGCAAATGCAACCTGGGCATTTATTTTAAGGGGACTTGAATATAAAAGCAGGGATATATTTCTGAGGTTCTATAAGACTCTAGTCAGGCCACATTTAGAGTATTGTGCATTGTTTTGGGCTCCATATCTCAGGAAAGATGTGCTGACCCTGGAGCTGGTTCGGAGGAGGTTCACAGGAATGGATCCAGGAATGAAAAGCTGAACATATAAGGAATGTTTGAGAACTCTGGGTCTGCACTCGATGGAATTTAGAAAGATGAGGGGAGATCTAATTGAAACTTACAGAATACTGTTGGCCTGGGCAGAGTGGATGTTGGAAAGATGTTTAAATTGGTAGTAGACACTCGGACCTGAGGTTACAGCCTTAGAGTATGAGGAAGGCCCTTTAGAACAGAGATAAGGAGAAACTTCTTCAGCCTGAGAGTAGAGAATCTATGGAATTCATTACCTCAGAAGCTGTGGAGGCCAGGTCATTGAGTATATTCAAAACAGAGATAGATAGGTTCTTGATTGTCAAGGGGATCAAGAGTTACAGGGACAAAGTAGAAGAATGTAATTGAGAAACCTATCAGCCATGGCTGAATAGCAGAGCAGACTCGATGGACCAAATGGCCTAATTTCAGCTCCTATGTCTTCTAATCTGATGGACATGTGGCAAGAGGCCCATCTGCTGGTTGAACCACAGTGGAATTGGGCTATGTCCCTTAAGTTGTTCTTAATTGGTTACTTATGACATTAATTGGTAGAAGAGTGGTAGGGCTTTAAGCTAAATAGTGGTGGAGGATTGGTACAGCTTCTTGGAAAATTATGGAAAGATTTAAGGGGCGAGGGATAAGGTTATTAAAGCTTCAAGGACAAGTAGTAAGACAGAAAATATGAAAAGAATCGAGAGTGATCAGGCACAGCAGATGACGGGACAACTATGAGAGGGGAACCGTCAGTGCAGGACTAAGGGTGTTGTAATTAATTGCACTCAATGTACAAAAAGAGCGAAAAGAACTTGTAGCATAGATTGAAATGAGCAGGTATGATGTTGTGGGTATCACAGAGACATGGCTGCAGGGGGATCAGGACTGATAAGTAAATCTACAAGGACACATGTCCTATCAAAAGGATAGGCAGATGGGCAGAGTATCAATTAAATTGATAAAAAGAAATGATATAGAGTTGGAAAGCATAGAATCTGTGTGGGTAGGATTGAGGAGCCTCAAAGGAAAAAAAGATCCTGATGGGAATTGTGTGAAGGCCTCATAAAAGTAGTCAGTATGTGGGGGAAAAAATAAGTCAGGTGATAGAAAGGCATGGAAGAAAGTCAATATTAAATTAATCGTGAGGAACTTCAGTATGGAGGAAGGCTAGTAAAATTAGATAGGTAATGAATCTTAAGAAATGGAATGAGTGAAATGTGTGAAGATTCTTTAGGAGAAACTTGTGGGAGACCCATTAGGGAACAGGCATTTCTGGATTTGGTGAAGTGTAATGAGGTAAACTTGAGTATGGAGCTTAAGGTGAAGGAACCTCTGAGGGCAGTGAACATAATTTGATAGAATTCACCTCACAGTTTGAGAGGGAGAAGCTGGAAGCAGATATAATTGCATTACAATTGAGTAAAGGTAGCTACAAAAACTTGAGGCAGGAGTTGGCCAGAGTTGACTTGAAGCAGAGCTTAGCAGATGGAAGATGGGGGAGGAGCAATGGCAGGAGTTTCTGGTGGTAATTCAGCAGGGTCAGTAGAAATTTATCCCAAGGAGGAAGAAACATACTAAGGAGATAGTGAGGTATCCATGGTTGACAAGGGAAGTCAGGGACAGTGTTATAGCAGCCGATAGCTAAAGTTGACAAAATTGCTGCCTGGGGCTTTTAGCTGACATAAGATGACTGATGCAGTTACATATTGCAGATGGTCACAGCCAGACTTGTGGTCTCCATACAGAGTTACTGGATAAGAAAATCAAAGGTTCCATTGAATTCATAAAAGGATCCCAGTGAGAAGAAAAGACAGGGAATTTTAATCAGTGATAATAGGAACTGCAGATGCTGGAGAATCCAAGATAATAAAATGTGAGGCTGGATGAACACAGCAGGCCCAGCAGCATCTCAGGAGCACAAAAGCTGACGTTTTGGGCCTAGACCCTTCATCAGAGAGGGGGATGGGATGAGGGTTCTGGAATAAATAGGGAGAGAGGGGGAGGCGGACCGAAGATGGAGAGTAAAGAAGATAGGTGGATAGAGTATAGGTGGGGAGGTAGGGAGGGGATAGGTCAGTCCAGGGAAGATGGACAGGTCAAGGAGGTGGGATCAGCTTAGTAGGTAGGAGATGGAAATGCGGCTTGGGGTGGGAGGAAGGGATGGGTGAGAGGAAGAACAGGTTAGGGAGGCAGAGACAGGTTGGACTGGTTTTGGGATGCAGTGGGTGGAGGGGAAGAGCGGGGCTGGTTGTGAGGTGCAGTGAGGGGAGGGGACGAACTGGGCTGGTTTTGGGATGCAGTGGGGGAAGGGGAGATTTTGAAGTTTGTGAAGTCCACATTGATACCATTGGGCTGCAGGGTTCCCAAGCGGAATATGAGTTGCTGTTCCTGCAACCTTCAGGTGGCATCATTGTGGCACTGCAGGAAGCCCATGATGGACATGTCATCTAAAGAATGGGAGGGGGAGTGGAAATGGTTTGCGACTGGGAGGTGCAGTTGTTTGTTGCGAACCGAGCAGAGGTGTTCTGCAAAGCAGTCCCCAAGCCTCCGCTTGGTTTCCCCAATGTAGAGGAAGCGACACCGGGTACAATGGATGCAGTATACCACATTGGCAGATGTGCAGGTGAACCTCTGCTTAATATGGAAAGTCATCTTGGGGCCTGGGATATGGGTGAGGGAGGAGGTGTGGGGGCAAGTGTAGCATTTCCTGCGGTTGCAGGGGAAGGTGCCGGGTGTGGTGGGGTTGGAGGGCAGTGTGGACACTGCACCTCCCAGTCGCAAACCATTTCCACTGTCCCTCCCATTCTTTAGATGACATGTCCATCATGGGCCTCCTGCAGTGCCACAATGATGCCACCCGAAGGTTGCAGGAACAGCAACTCATATTCCGCTTGGGAACCCTGCAGCCCAATGGTATCAATGTGGACTTCACAAGCTTCAAAATCTCCCCTTCCCCCACTGCATCCCAAAACCAGCCCAGTTCGTCCCCTCCCCCCACTGCACCTCACAACCAGCCCAGCTCTTCCCCTCCACCCACTGCATCCCAAAACCAGTCCAACCTGTCTCTGCCTCCCTAACCTGTTCTTCCTCTCACCCATCCCTTCCTCCCACCCCAAGCCGCACCTCCATCTCCTACCTACTAAGCTCATCCCACCTCCTTGACCTGTCCGTCTTCCCTGGACTGATCTATCCCCTCCCTACCTCCCCACCTATACTCTCCTCTCCACCTATCTTCTTTTCTCTCCATCTTCGGTCCGCCTCCCCCTCTCTCCCTATTTATTCCAGAACCCTCACCCCATCCCCCTCTCTGATGCAGGGTCTAGGCCCGAAACGTCAGCTTTTGTGCTCCTGAGATGCTGCTGGGCCTGCTGTGTTCATCCAGGGAATTTTAATCAGTCTTCTTTAGACAGGCATTTCTAAACACACAAGTGTTTTTGATAAAAATGCATCCTTGGAAAAACCTAGATAAGAGAATCAAAGGAAATCTACAATCCCACAGTAACTGAGACTCTTCGGGCAATTCTTATTACATATTAAATATACCCATACGAAAATTGTGAAATTAAAAATGCAGCCTGCAGCCAACCTTAGACAGTAAAAATAGGCCCTCACATTACCAGGGAGAATGGAGTGACTAATGTCAACAGGTAACCTCGAAGAGCGCAAAGGAGGTAGTAAAGCATGGAAAATAAACAATTGCAGATTAATTACAGATCCTTGTATCCACTGATCAAGGGAAAGATGGTAAAGACAAATGATAAGAAAATGGTGTGATGAGGTCATATCTGATAATACCTTGACTATCCAAATAAGTTTATTTTAATGACTTGGTAAAGCTATGTAAGTGACAGAATTTCTCCTCATCAATGAAATTTAAATAGCTGCCTTCTTATTTAGTAAAAGGGCTCAGTTTAGAATAGAGATAGTAATTGTTATCAAGAGTTAGCCTTCTGATTTAAAACCAATTTGCAACACGCCAAAGCAAGGGTCATAAACTGCAGCTGCAAGACAGAGAGACTATGTTTGTTTGATCTCCCAGGATCAATGGAGAGAATAGCTGTCCCAATTTGCAGAAGGGTCACCAGATTCCAAAATGTTAACTCTGATTTTTGTTCACAGATCCTGCCAGATTATAGAATTTGCCCTTTGGCCCAATCGGTCCTCACTGACCCAAAAAACATCCCATCCAGACTCATCTCCATATAACCCACCTCATCTAAACATCCCTGAACACTACAGGCAATTTAGCATGGACAACCCACCTAGACTGCACATCTTTGGGCTGTGGGAGGAAACCAGAGCACCCAGAGGAAACCCAGGCAGACATGGGGAGAATGTACAAACTCCACCCAGAACTGAGGGTGAATTGTACCCAGGTCCCTGACACTGTTAGGCTGTAGTGCTAACCACGGAGCCACCATGACACCCAATCTGCTGATGTTTTCTGACAACTTCTGTTTTTGTTCTCGATTTGTTCGCTTTGTTAAAGAATTGTAATATTGGATGCGACGTATAACTTTATATTGGAACTGAGATTTTTGTAACAATTGGTAGAAATTAATATCATTTCTAATTTTCTGTACGGAGATTATTTGGGAATCTAAAATGCAACACAGAATTTGGAAATGTTCTCAATGATAAGTAGGTATCTAGCTTATTGGCAATTAACGTGATTCAACTGGTAAATATCAGGGAAAGATTATAATTGTGGGATGCTGGATGTATCTGGTAAATATCACGAGATTAGGGGAGGACCTAGGAGTGTCTATAAAGTTGTCCATCATTGATTGTGTGTTTACAGGATTGGATGTATAGATTAGGAGGATGTGGCTAATTGTGACATCAACGTTCTTCATAATTATTAAAACAAAAAATGTCTAAGAATGCAATATTTGATGGGGAGAACCAGAGTGTCCTAGCGAAGGACCTCTCCCACATTCTATGGTGAAGAATTCTAAATAGAGGCCAATTGTTCTGTAAAGCACGGAACTCAAGACTTATCTGTGAAAACTCCCTCCAACAGACAGCATGAAAGCAAAAGAAAAACCATGCAAATGGGAATCCTTCTTCCGGCAAAAAATAACTGAGAAAATGATAAGGGAGTGAAAATGAGAAAAGAGAGTAGCAGGGTGACAAAACATCTGCAACCAAACACACCGGCTTGGCGAGCAAGTCTACAACTTCATGACAAGGTTTTTTTTTGGATATCTAACAGGTAAGAGAGAGGCAAGGGTAGACATTAGGCCACTGGAAAATGAGGCTCAAGATGTGGTAATGGGGAGCAAAGAAATGGCAGAGGAACTGAATGGGTACTTTACATCAGTCTACATGTTCAAAGCCATCAGTAGCATATCAGAAATTCATAAGAGTCAGGGGCAGAGGTGAGCCAACACTAAAGGAGAAGGTACTGTGAAGCTGAGAGGTCCGAAGGTAGATAAATTATCTAGACCAGACAGACTACACCTGTGAGTTATGAAGGAGAAAGCTGAAGAGAGTGTAGAAGATTGTATTACTGCCCACAGCGTTAAGGGTAAGGTACTGGCACGGACGGAGGATTGGCTGACTGGCAGAAGGCAGAGAATGGGGATAAAGGGGTCTTCTTCAAGACTGCAGACAGTGATGAACAGAGTTCCGCAGGGCTCCATGTTGGGCCCGCAACAATTCATATTTTGCATTAACTAAGTTTGCTAAGTTTGCAGATGACACAAAAATGGGTAGAAGGGCAGGTAGTGATGAGGAAGTGGGGAAACAGCAGAAGGAATAGGAGAGTGGACCAATAAGCGGCAGATGGAATGCAATGTGGAGAAGTGTGAAGTTATGCATTTTGTGAGGTGTAGACTATTTTTCTAAACGGAAAAGGTTTTGGAAATCTGAAGCATAAATGGACTTGTGTCTGAATTCAGGATTCTCAAAGTTAACACACAGGTTCAGTTGGAAATTAGGAAGGAAAAGTGCAATCTTAGCATTCATTTGAAGAGGACTAGAATAGAGATGCACTGCTGAGGCTCTATATGGTTCTGGTCAGACAGGGTTTGTTAATATTGTGAGCAGTTTTGGGCTCTAAGCAAGGATGTGCTGGTGTTGGAGGGAGTGCAGAAGAGGTTCACAAGAGTGATTCCAAGGATGAAGGACTCACCATATGAAGTGTGTTTAAGGGCGTGTGTCTTTTCTTGATAGAGTTCAGAAGGATGAGGAGGATCTGATTGAAACTTAGAGAATACTGAGAGGCCTGGTGAGAGCGGGCATGGAGAAGATGTTTCCATTATTAGGGGACAGACTAGGACCTGAAGGCATGCAGCCAAGCAGTGGACTATCAACTTCCTGTTGAAACCAGACAAGCCTGGAACTGCCTGGCTAGGTGCTAATGGCCAGATTGTTTCAGAACAAAACATTGTTTACTCCTCCAGAGATTCTGCTATATTTGAAGAATGCTCTGCAGAGCTGGTATCATTGCAGCCAGCTCAGTCAGAAGCCAGAGGCATAGTGTGACAATGACAGCACTTGACAGCTGCAGGTTCAAAACTATGTTCTGCGACTTCCAAATATGGAAATTGCTCTCATCATTGGATATTTCTGCTCCTGCCTGAAGCTAGTATGGGACAAAAGCCATAGAATAATTGAGATAGGTACTAGGAGGGGATAAAAGTGGGAAACTGGCGCCTGCGCTCACACTGCTGTTGGACCTTCTTCAATGGCATCTCCAGAGAGCATCTGAGATTGGTTTTCTCATTCAAATGGTTCAAATGAAGTGTGAGGAAGCTGTGGATAGGGTGTAGCAAATCTTTAGAAGTGCATGTCAGAAATAAATAACTACTGTAGATTTGAGAATGTTTATTGAAGAGCCTTGTGAAGAGATTGACTGTGTTTGATAAACTAGGTAAAGTGCAATAGTAAAGACTGATAGATGTTGCTTTTCAGTGATAAAGTGATGAATAAAGTTGTATAGGACATTCCCTGACTCTTGTCCCCTTTGTCTATCTCACTGTGTGACATGCCTGAATTAAAAATGATTGCTACAAACTGGTTGAGGTTAGTCAGGGTACATTTACCCACCTTTCACTTCACACAATGCACATAATTATATGTCCCTTTTTAAAAATCCTAGTTGTTCTCTTATATCTTTACTCATCTATGGAACTCGAGGGTTTTTTTTCATTCCTTTCAATGGAATTTTCCCTGTACTCTATTGACACCATTTAAAATGTTTTGCATTACTGTTCTAGATCATTGTCGCTGCTATGATTTCTTATTTTATTTTCCCAAGTGGAATTCTCAAACTCTTAAAGAAAAGGTTTCTTTCAAATTTATAAACTTTGTTTTCATCATATTTATGACCAAAATTATATCACCTTATCGCCACTTATTGCTATTCTTTTAATCTTACCTCACTTATCAGCTTTGGTTCATTCACCATGATAAAATCCAAAGGTAAATCTTATTTTTTATATATATATGTTGGGATTAAAAAGGAGTCCAATTCTCATTGTAAAAATATACTCCCTTATCCCTCTGAGCTTTTCTGCTACTTTCCAATTAATTTTGGGGTGGTTGAAATCCTGAAGAATTATTCCTCTAATTTTCCTGGTTCATCTGTATATTTCTTTTCCCACCTACTTTCCATTACAATATGACCTTATACTAGACCTATTATTGTGTTTGATCCTTTATTATCCTTTGTTAATATGGACTCTATTTTTCGGTTGCTGATAGTCCGGTCCTTTTCTTTTTTTTGCCAATATGCTGTACTTAATGTGTATAGTCACTGTTGTGTTATGTCTCAGAGTTAGTATGTCAGTATAACATTCAGAAAAGTGCCCAACATATCATCACAACATCATGGTATATGACCTGACAATATAAAAGTCTCACTCTTCAGCTTACTGGTGCCACTTGCAGCATGGCAAGTTGATGGAAGCATGCTGTGGTTCATACCTGAATTGCTCAGTACTAGCCTAGACATTGTCTGGGTTGTAACATATGTATGTATAAATATGTCACAACCCCAACAGGCAATGTCTGGGCTAGTACTCAGCAGTTCTGATATGGACCACAGCATGTTTCTATCACATACATAAATATGTATGTATATAGGCATAAGGAGCTGTAACAGACATCTGTTATTTTTTTCTATAACTATGTTGCTCACATCAAGATATTATGTAACAGAATCTGACATTAGTATTGTGCCATAAAGTACAAATCTTCTTTTAAGGCAAAATTAAAATCTGTATCTGTGGCAGATTGTGAGGGAAGATTAGATCTTTCACTCCATCTCCATGTTCTCCCGATTTGTTCTAAATATATTATATCCAGCAATTTTTAATTTCCAGTTCTAATATTTTCTGTAGCTATGTCTTAATTATCCAACTTAGTCTGGTTCCTTTCTATGCATGATTGCCTACAGTTCCTCTTGTCTTATGGTGGACAAAATGTACATTGCTCTACAGACCATTGCTCTAACATACATTTAATAGGATATTCAGTTGCTTTATGTTTAACCATCATTTTCTGACTCCTGTAACTTAATTTATTTCCTTGCCTTCAGTGTTCCTGCTGACTTTATTCTTCCCAATATGCTCCATCCCTGGTTTGCTCACCGAATCAGAAAATCACGCAGCATGGACAAGACCCTTCAGCCTATCATATCTGTACTACAAAAACAATGCTAAATATACAGAAGTCCTTCTTTCCAGCACTTGACTCATAATCTTTGAATATCATGAAACTTAAGTGCTAATCCAAGAACATTTTAAACAGTGTGGGGTTATCCACATCCATTACCCTATCAGGCAGTGCATTGCAGACTCCCACCAGCACTTGGTCAAAATAGACTTCCCCCAACTCTCCTCTAAATTGTTTTCCTTTCAATCTACGTACAGGCCATTTTGATTTCTTTGCATTATTCATTTAGAGTCTTTGCTATTTCCTATTTACCTTTTGTACGAGGACATGGGGTATTACTTCAAGATTAAAGTCTTTGCATAATTTCGGTGAAACACATTGATGAGCAAAGAAACATTCAGGTTGTTTTGGCATTTATTTGTACTGTGCAAATTATATTTGACATGTATAAACATAGTTAAATTATATATGTTTAAGCATACTTCAAAAATTGCCAGCAGTTATAAAAAATTGTCCTGTTGGTCATCATCTAATTCTACACAAGTTTTTAAGAGGGTAAGCTGCAACCCCAACAAAATCACTGTTTTACAGAACATGGCTGTCTGGTAAAACTTAATTTTAGCACCTTGATGAAAATCAACTGAATTTATTTCACTTCTCTCCTCACAGTGCAGTAGTATATGTAATGCTTCCATGTGAGACGGGAATACAAATGAATGTAAATGGCTTAACAGGTGAACATTCCCATCCTGTAAGACTCCAGCACAGTGCAGTGGTATTCTTTCAGTTGGCAGTTAGACATATTGAATCAATAATTTTTTTTAGTCCCAAATCACACATGTAGATCGATCAGTTCATTATACATTTGGAGTTAATCCAAGAAGTACTGTTTGTTCCAGTCACAAAATGCCATTTAACTTAGTTCAGCATTTACTTCATATTTACTTCATATTGTATCATACATCGTTGTGTCATTTACAATTCAAGGTTGAATCATGAAATATTAACAAGCACAAATTTACAGTTTATTTCGGGAAAAAGGAAATGTTTACTAATGATATTCTTTCCCATATTCCAAACAACATTTTTCTATCTCCAATGAGAATTCCAGAAAATTGGAGACTTTTTCAAGCTTTTCATTAAAAGAAACATTTTATTCCTAAATTCATTAGTTTGCACAGAAAATACATCACACATTTTGCCAAGGGAATATGGAACAATATATCCTTCATTATTAACACAGTGATGACAACATGTCACTAGTAGAGTATTTTTGGAATACATAATTTTGCAACCAATGTGCCCTTTTTAGCTGTTAATAAAAGAGCAAACATATCTTATTACTTATGCTTTGTGATGCTATGATTTTAATGAATTTTCAGTAGAAAAGTTGCCAAGCATGTAAAATCCAAATCAGTTTCTGGAACTGAAATGAAGTTATTAAATGGACTAAATATGTACTACCCAGTGAAACTCATCTTTAATCAAGTTACAATGACATAAATTTCAATTCAAGTCCTATTTGGGTTGAGTTTTATAAAGGGTTTTGAGACCTTGATGTAAGGACCAATGCGGGTTCTAGGCCTACACTTGCCAGTAATTGGACTGACTTAATATCTTTGCTGGAGACTGCCTCCTAATTAGCCACCTCTTGTCCTATCATCCATAAGGACAGCAGGTGGCATGCAGATGGCTCTTTGTTAGAAAAGAGTAATACACTTTGAATAAACATATATTTAATATTTAGCCTGCAAGAGGGAGAAAAAATGGTTTATTACCATATGTATTTTTTTTCCTGGTATTTGCTTAAGATGTCATTTCCCTAAAAACAAAACGTGTGGCATAAGTATTCTCTTGTGATCCCTGTCATATCTAACCTGAAATGGGATCAAAGACAGATCTGAGTTCTGCATTAGGGAGAGAGCAATTGATAAGGTATTTAAAACAAATGGCCCTACTTAAAAGCTGTATTAGTTTCATGGTTAAAAATGCTTAATTAAGATGTTCGCCGAAATGCAAAAATTAGTTAGTATCAGGAACTAGAATTTATCTTAATGAACCCTACAGGCAAGATTTTATGCTCCTGGTTAATGGGTGTGAAAGCAGGGAGGACTTATTAAATTGAACCTTCCTGCTCCCAACCTATTGATGTTTCTTTTATTGCAAAAATATACCTTATTCAGAAATGAAAATCTGTAAGTACATAAAAAAATCTCATTTTGCTCTGTACAGTCTTAGCAATGAAGAAAAAGAAATGCGATAGAATATTACATCCCACCAAACTACTATTGAGTTGAAAATAACAGGGGCATTTTTAACTCATGCAGGAAGAAAATATTTACATTTTGAGGCAATGAGGGGGTGTGACAACTGAATGGACTACAGTTATACTTGGGCAAGATGATCATATCTTTAGTGTATCCCTTTAACATGTGGTCCTGGACTTTGGAATGTCTCAGCCTGCAACACTCGGTCGAGATCAACACTTTAAAATGGAAAGCCAACAAGTTTTGAGCATACCAGAGAGCATTTTCCTCAGAATTAATTGTCTTCCAAGTGCAGCTGATGTTTGTCTTGGAGTGCATCTCGGGGAACAGAGCACATAGTCCTCAACAAAAACTGTTGCGCCTCTCTCCAGACATTCTTTACGCAGGGCCATTCTTGAAGGAGGAGCGTCACAGTCTTCTCCCCTCCCCCCGCAGTCACTTTGAGGACAGCACGCGGTGGCCGAAAGAACCCTAGCATACATAAAGGCTCTCACAGGTAATGCTTTTCTGATCACCAGCCCAGCTGTTCCTTAGTGCTTGTTTGAAAGTTTTGGTGATGAGGCTTTCTGTCAAATAACTTTGCCAGTCTGCTTAAGTAACCATGCAACAAGATCAATCCTCTCCTTTTTCCTGCAGGACCTCGAGATTGCTGCTTAACCGCTACCTGACGGATTGCAGTCAAAGGTATTTTCTTTTGCAAAGTTTTCCATGAGACACATTGTGAAACTTCTTGGGACACTCTTCAGCAACAAGGCATGGCCCATCCTTCACCTGAGATACAATCTCAGTACATAGTGAAATTTGGTGTTTGCTCACTGAGGCGCTATGCACAGCTTGATGCAGCTGCAGACCAGGCGGCCATCAGGAAGAGAGTCAATCCTCCCCACTCAGTGCAAACGAAAGCATTGTACAAAGTGTTCATGCAGACACTGTCCATCTTTGACCTCCAGATGAAATGGAGGATGGCTTGCTTGACTGCAGTGGTGCAGAATTGGGCAATGGGCCAGACCTGTGTCATATACAGTAACAAAGAGAGTACCTCACACCTGTTGGCCAGGTTTTTACCCACCATGGGGAGGGACTGATGTTCCCATCTACCAAGTTCCTGTCTCATCTCCTAAGTTTTGGGACGTGGACATGGCCCCTCTGAACCATATTCCCGCCACCTTCAGATAGTGTTTCCTGATGTTGAAGGGGATAATGGATTAATTGGCCCAGTTCCTAAAGAACGTGGCTGCATTCTTATCTTAATTTATCTTGACTTCTGAGGCCAGTTTGAGCTGGTCACAGATACTCATGAGTCTGCACACTGACAACAGATCTGAATAGAAAACAGCGATGTCATCCTTGTGTAGGGAGCCTTAGGCCTGGAGGCCTCTGCTGCCTGGAATAGTCAATCCTCTCAGACATGCATCCTTCCTGATGGTCTTGGCAAAAAGTTCTTATAATACACAAACAAAGCAGGAGAGAGTGGGCAGCAATGCCTGACTCCTGATCTGATTGAGAAGCTTTCTGATTCCCACCCATTGACTGAGACTGCATTACTGATGTTGCTGTAGAGAAGCTGAATCCAATTTCAGATTCCCTCTCCACTTTAGACAGCAAGTCCCTCATATAGGTGTGCAATATCCTGTCAAAGGTCTCTCCTGGTCCAAGCTGATGACGCAGACATCTACCCATTTTCCTGCACATAGGCCATCATATCCCTAAGGAGCATGAGGCTCTCAGAGATAGTCATGCTCAGTTCAGCAGAGGTTTCATCAGGGTGAGTCATCAATCCGAGACCGGACCTGACCAGTTGATGATGATCTTAGACAGGATTTTGTAATCTGCATTCAGCTGTGAAATTGGTCACCAATTTCTCCTTTCCCCCCAACTCCTCCTTCTGCTGATAGATGAGGACGATGAAGCCCAACAGCTTTAGCTGCATGGGGTAGTGTGTGCAAGGGGAGAACAAACTCCATTGTAGTACTCTGTGTCCATCAGAGGCCAAAACCCTGCCATCAAAGACACCATGTCCCAAAGTCATTGTCCTTTAAAAGCCTTCCCCAACCTTTTATTCCTGATATCTCAACTCCAACAGTGCCTTTTCAAGACCTATGACTCCAGAAATGGCTTGGCTCCTCAGCAGTAGGGACTGCCTGCAGTCCAGCAAAGCATGGGCTCCTCTCCTGGCAGATGCTGCTACATTTACAGAGCTACCAGCCAATTTGACTGGCCAACAAGGATAGACTTCCTTCTACTAAAAGGGCAGAAATTTAACCACGAAGCAATTAAGATTCTTCCCAGTTTTAAATGACTGCGAAACAGCAGTCTGGAAGGTGGGAAGGAGGGCCTCTCTCCTGACTTTTTACCTAGGAATGGGGTCTTCACTGGTCAGGAAGTCAAGCCTCATGGTACAATAGTCTGACAAAGAGTTAGTTACCTCAACTGGATGGCCATATGCACCGATCATTAACAAGCTTGGCAACCAGCCCTAGATATAAGTAACTGAAATTGGAACAGATGTAAATAATGACAATTCTCCAAGTTAGCTTTTTACCAGAGCTAGAATGTTTCTGGGGAGGATGCAACTCATTGAAGAGGACAACGTGAGATTAGGTAAGGATGATATTTGAGCCTGAATACAAAAGGCGAATTGTATTTGAAGGCTCAAGCAGTTAATAATGGGTGGATAACTTTAAAGGTGGACTTCCACCTTTTGGTTCAACAAAGAATTTAATTGTATTGGTTTCAAAGAAAAGAAATCATTATTGGGCAATGTGTATCAATAACCCATCCAGGTCCACCACTAAAAAAATGACATGAAGTAAGAGATGTTCAGAGGTTCCAGTTCAGTGGAGAGAAATTCATAAGTGTAGATCAATGTTAACACACTGGGCTAGCTTGAAATTTCATGAACAGTGGATGTGCTACATCCAAAAGGAAAATGGAAAAAAAAGAATGAAAGATCTGTTTACAAATACCAGCTGTAATACCTCAGCTGGAACTTATTAATTATAATGCTTGTATGATGTGGCTGTAAATCTTGCACCTTATATTTCAAAATACTTTTAGTAAACTCAACATATCCACCACTTTGATTGCGATAAATCCATATTAATTAAATATTGTTAACATAAAAATGGGAAAGAGTAAAATACAATGAATGGTGAATGATTCGCACTAATGAACTGTAAGGATTTATGTGGGAAATGTATCCAAGTCAACTGCTCAATGAATGCAGTTCCCTTGATAGGAATCTGAAAGGCCAAGCAACTGTTCATCTCTTTATAAAGCAAACTGAGGGTTTGTTCATGAACAGCACAGAATATGATAATAGACAGGTAAAGAAAGGCTTAAAAAACTATGTATTTTTTAACAAAAGCTCTCTAAAAATAATTAGAGTTAAATTTAGCTGTCAGGATGAGGAAGATTGTTTAACTATGTTTAAGTCTCGGCACAAACATATAATGTTTACTTACGTTGCAATGGACAAATGTAAAATTTTTGTGATAAATTTTGTGGGTGTTTAATTATTGCAACTACGTTAACTGCATGCTATTCTATGTGTAACAATGGTGAATAAGAGATCATTGTTGAGTCATATCTAAAAGACCAAGGCTGCTGGTACAGTAAGAATTGGAATTCCGTTTTTAACAGCACATGGACACTTGATGAAATCGCTAACCAATATACACTTCCCTTTACTATTCTTTATTTCAAAGGTAGTAATTTCTGTACTATTCCCTGCGCCATGTGCTAGCACAGACAACAAGTGGAGGATAATGTAAATGAACATTTGGCTGGAAAGATGCTGCAGGAGGAAGAAGCTTTACTTCTTGCAGTTATTGGACTAGTTTCTGACGAAGTAGAGCCTGAAGCCAAATGAGTTGACATTAATAGGGTAGGAAATAGTACTGTTACAGGGTGGTTTTCTAGAACTGCTGGAGAGGTTTTAAACTAGCTTGGCAACAGGTGAGAAAATGATTCAGGTGAGAGAGGAGAATAGAAGTCACAAAACCAGTCAGCAAGTGTCAAAAGCAGAGAAAACAAAATCCAGAAAATAGATAACAAAGGAGAATTATAATGCTTATTGGTGTATGCTTAATGCTTAATGCAAAGTATTTAGTGACTAGATGAATTTGGGGCACAGCCAGGTACATGGACACTAATAATGCAATGTGGCTTAGTGAAAGTTGAGAATATTGGTTTTCAGATGACATAGATAGAGGATGCAAGTCACAGGATTGACTAAAGAAACAGTTGTAGCTGAGAGGGAGGGCCTACATACTCAAGAAGGATCAGCAAACAAAGTTATGTGGCTTGAACTGAAGATCAAGAAAGTGCAAATCACAGAAGAATAAATATGTAGGTAAATTTCTGATGTTCAGATAAAATAACACAGCAGTTTTGGGAATTTCAACAATTAATTTGACATCTTGTGGTACAGTGTGCATTGTGCCAGAAGGTGTGAGTTAAAGCTTCTCTACAGAAGTTAATGGACATGGAAAATATATTCATTAATCAACTGAACAAGCACTAACCTGCAAAATGTTCCAATACATACCAATGGAAAGGGGTAAAACTGGGAGAGATTCCTTGCTGATCACATAAAGAAAAGAAAACTAGAGCCTTTAACATCACCATCCATAGCTCCAGATGACAGCATGCGTATAACACAGCATGATACAGCAACTTGGACTCCTTGAATGAACTATAATGCACTATCATTATGGACTGGTATAGAATCAGCATAAGAGGTATAAAGGTGCAGAATTCTTAAGGTCTAGTCACATATACAGATTCCTGACTGTAGTGTGTAGATAAGATGCTGAAGAGACACACAGGATTTTTTACAAGTTTCAGTACAGAATATTAAAGATTACAATAGGGAGTTTATGAAAGAACTGTATAAAAAGGAGATGATCACATTAGAAAGGCTGGAGAGATTAATAAAAATATTGACAGAAGGGGAGAATTTTATCTATGAAGGAATATTTGATAATCTGTATCAAATAAGCTGAGGCTGTTTTCTTTGGATGATTTTATTGAAGTGTGTAAAATTTGAAGATCTATGAATGACCTTTTTCTCTTAGCAGGTTGACGAGAAACTGGGAGTTTCAATTTAAGGTTGAAGTAACTCCATAGAGGCCTGTAACCCTTCACAAATCACCCCTTTATTTACACATGAACCATCCTTGAATTTAGTACTGCCTATTCAGGGTCAACTCTCAGACTGTCAATATGTCTAACACTCCCTGATTAATCTGTCAGCCAGGGCTCCCTGATTGGACCAGATTAACAGCTCCAATCAGGCAATTCATACTCAATGAGGTCCAGCTGGCTGAACCTGTTACAATCACTACAAGGTAATAGATTGAAGGATTAAATGTGAGGTGAAGAGAATGCTCTCAACCAGAAGGTGGGAAGTCCTGGAACTCATTACTTGCAAGAATGGTAAAATCAGAAAACCTCAGCAGATTCAAATAGTTTTGTAGCTCGGGTTGTGAGTGTTGAGATTGGTTAGTTCACCAAGCTGGTTTGTTATTCTGCAGACATTTCGTTACTGCGCTGGGTAACATCATCAGTGCAGCCTCTGATGAAACATCAGTGTGTTTTCCTGCCTGGTTTTTAAAACCATATGGATAAGGAGAAGCAATAATTCGACTGGGACAATACCAAAATCCTGGGACAAGCTAAGCAGAGACAGGTATGGGAATTCCTAGAAGCCTGGCACTCCACGATAAAAAGCCATTCGTAAACACATAGAACTCACCCCCATATACACTTCCCTACAAAGGAAAACCGGAAATGAGGCAATCCAGCTCAACGGACCCCAGAGTTTAAAAGCCAGGTGGGAAAACACACTGATGCTTCATCAGAGGCTGCACTGAGGACGTTACCTAGCAGGGCAATGAAATGTCTGCGAAACAAGAAACCAGCTCAGTGAGCCATCCAACCTCAAGATTCAAATAATATTTTGAAATGCACATAAAATGTTGTTGCTTAAAAGAATATGAAACAAAACCTGCAAATTAGAATCAGGCTGGACATATGATTTTCAGCTGGTACATGGACACAAATAATAGGCTGAAATGGTGTTCCCTTCATGCCATTTTTTTGAAATCCAGTCCAATCATTGATTTCAGAGCTTCGTGTTAAAATGTGATTTATTGCACTGCTTCTTGTTTTCAATCCCAACACATTGCAGTAATTCTGCTAATTACATTTAGTTACTGAATTGTTTTGTAGATTAAAAATCTCCTTAATTAAATTGAATGGAATATTTCTGACTGATGTTATCCTATGGAAAATACATCTAATACTTGGCATTAGAATGTCAAAATCTTTCTTGAAAAACATTCTCTTGATTTTCATTAATGCCTTGTATCTTAATATAATTTGTCATTACTGAATGATAATCTACTATACAGCAGTTAGTTTAGATTCAAGTTGGAAAATTCCTTTTGATACACTTTCTTCTTTCTTGAAATTCTGGAGGGAAGTAACACCCCAAGTGGCCAAAGAAATCTCTGCAATGTTGAATGTGTTACAATTTATACAACATTCTATAAGATTTAATGAAGAAGTAAGATGTTTAACATTAAAGTGGCAATTCAGGATAAAATCTAGGACTAGATAATAAATTCCCTGACCTGTCAGAAGCAATGGGTGTGGGGGTAATAAGATTGACAAATGAGAAGATACTGACAACAGTGGCCAAGAACTGAATTTAAAGACAGGACCCCATACCAACATAAGCTGCCTTGTGACCATAATCAGAGATAATGGGAACTGCAGATGCTGGAGATTCTAAGATAATAAAATGTGAGGCTGGATGAACACAGCAGGCCAAGCAGCATCTCAGGAGCACAAAAGCTGACGTTTCGGGCCCAGACCCTTCATCAGAGAGGGGCATGGGGAGAGGGAACTGGAACAATTAGGGAGAGAGGGGAAGGTGGACCGAAGATGGAGAGAAAACAAGATAGGTAGAGAGGAGAGTATAGGTGAGGAGGTAGGGAGGGGATAGGTCAGTCCAGGGAAGATGGACAGGTCAAGGAGGCGGGATGAGGTGGTAGGTAGGAAATGTAGGTGCGGCTTGAGGTGGGAGGAAGGGATGGGTGAGAGGAAGAACAGGTTAGGGAAGAAGAGACAGACTGGGCTGGTTTTGGGATGCAGTGGGGGGAGGGGAAAAACTGGGCTGGTTTTGGGATGCAGTGGGGGAAGGGGAGATTTTGAAGCTTGTGAAATCCACATTGATACCATTGGGCTGCAGGGTTCCCAAGTGGAATATGAGTTGCTGTTCCTGCAACCTTCGGGTGGCATCATTGTGGCACTGCAGGAGGCCCATGATGGACATGTCGTCTGAGGAATGGGAGGGGGAGTTGAAATGGTTCGCGACTGGGAGGTGCAGTTGTTTGTTGCGAGCCGAGCGGAGGTGTTCTGCAAAGCGGTCCCCAAGCCTCCGCTTGGTTTCCCCAATGTAGAGGAAAACACAACCGGTACAGTGGATGCAGTATACCACATTGGCAGATATGCAGGTGAACATCCACTTGATATAGAAAGTCATCTTAGGGCCTGGGATGGGGGGTGAGGGAGGAGGTGTGGGGACAAGTGTAGCACTTCCTGCGGTTGCAGGGGAAGGTGCCGGCTGTGGTGGGGTTGGAGGGGAGTATGGAGCGGACAAGGGAGTTGCGGAGAGAGTGGTCTCTCCGGAAGGCAGACAAGGGTGGGGATGGAAAAATGTCTTGGGTGGTGGGGTCGGATTGTAGATGGGGGAAGTGTCGGAGGATGATATGTTGTATCCGGAGGTTGGTGGGGTGGTATGTGAGAGCAAAAACAGAGCAAATCATGTTTTGCAGCACACAGCAAAGTATTTTTTAAAAACTTTACTCTTACATTGGAGGTGGGTGCTGCTAGCAAAGTCATCTTTGATTGCTCTTAAGCTAATTGGCTTGCTTAGCTATTTTTGAGAAGGCAGTTCATAATCCAACTGACAATGTTTCTCAATCATGCAGAATAGAATGCATATTCTACCTATTTCCCATTCCACCCTATTTCCCACCATTATTTAAATGGATGATCAAATACTTTAAGGCTTATCACTAATTAATTTCTATAAGTTGTTATTACAATTATATAAGTGACACTTTCTAAACTTTGTTGCGATCTACAAGGAATAGAATGGGAAATGCAGAAAGATTTGGCCAGTGAATCTTGCCACTTCTGCTGGAGTTATGTGGGTAACAAAAATGTCAATCAAAACACCTTGGCCATGATATTAAGTGAGGAACAGGCAAAACCAAGGGCATCGTAAAATGGCATCGTGATGAAACTCTCAGAACTTATCCACAGCTGCTAAAGTGAAGCTTATGCAAACTGAAGCAGTGGTAACAGATTGGCCCAACTTGCTACTTCAGTGAATTCTCTTAAATTTAATGACTCGAAACCAGGTAATGCATATACTGGTGAATGCTAAACCATATATATGTCAAATGTACCATAGGCAAGTTGTAACTGCCTAGAAGAGGCAGAACAAAATATCCATCACTCTCACTGGTAGGGAATTTCTTATGGTAGATATTAGTTATGTGGGTTCCAACAGAAGGTAGCATTATGCTGCAACTGACAGTCTGCTAATTGGAGCCTATGCAGCCAGTTTAACATAACTACTTCACACCTGAATGAAGATGCAAGCTTAACTAAGTGGGACTACTATCTTCACCTTTCAGTCAGATGTTCTTATGTTCAATATCCACTCCACAGTTGAGCACATTATACATATTGACACTTTATTATCGAGGGGGCATTGGATTAATTTAGGTGTTGGTGAAGAGGTGACTGAGCATTATATTGCCACAATTGCTGAGAAATGACATGGGCATCTAAATTATGTTGATAAAATATAATGAATTGTAAATTGCTGACTCTTTCTAGCACCACAATCAAACAGAGCTAGTGGGGGCTTTTGTGATAGTGTCCCATTTACCTGCATGCAATGGGTGCCAGGACATTGAGTAAAATTTAAGGAAGAGATAGACAGATTTTTAACTCATAATGGACTGAGAGGTTATGGGGATCAGGCAGGAAAAGTGGTGTTGAGGCCAAGATGAGATCAGCCAAGGTTGCGTTGAATAATGGAGCAGTCTCCAGTGGTTGAATTGCCTATCCCTGCTCCTAGTTTTTCTGTCCTTCTGTTCTAATAACATTAGCTTAAACCAGGAAACTGCCTGATTCTCAGCTGACAGCAAATCTGACGATCGTGCATGTGCCAACAACTTGTTGAAAAGGTTGATGATACTATACAAAATGGAAACCCTCCAGGCATCTGACCTAGTTCTGCTTACATGGCTTAGACATAAGTACCCTGCTTCTGTCTAACCTATCGAATGCAAATTGTCTATTCAAATAGCCACAGACTAATCCCTTCATTGTTTTAAATACCTGAATCAAATTTCCCCAAAGCCTATTTCTTCTGAGTAACAAGATTCAGCTCTCTAATTCTGAATAGTCACATCCACTTTACAATCATAAGTTGGATGTAACTGACCAGAAAGACTGTTCTCTTGTGATTTTCCACTGCAATGCAAGATTTCCATGAGTGCATTTAAGATTTAATATAAAGTGGCTAATAAGCCACAGAGCCTGTAAAACATACAGAAATAATTTGATAATTTGATTTCTATGCATTACTTTTTGTATTATATTTATGTTTCAATTCTACTGCTAATTCAAAGACTTTCTGTCATATTGATGGCAACTCAAACTTCATTATTTAAACCTTGTGACTACCGTTACATCATTTCACAAGTTTATGATTATAATGAACAATTTATGTTTATGAAACCAGTAAAATATCGAACCATCTGTTCCAGTATGTTAATTGTAGGAGGATGCAAAGGACAAAATAGAGCCACATATGACAGATGTTTCCAGAGAGTATGTATGATGCATATATCAGGTTCGACTGTCAAGTTCAGGTTAACTTGTTAATTTCAGATAAAGTTAGAAGATGTGTGAGCACAAACTCAAAAACCAATTAGAATGAACACAGGAGATGAGTAACACATGGGGTGGCTGTTAAACCCATTTGCTTTGTTTTCTGATGAAGAATCACACAAGGATGAGACAGAGAAGGAAGATAATTGTGAAGCGAATGTATTTTAAAGGCCTCATGTTTTAACACTATCTTTTGGTGCAGGATTGCAAGAAGTTGAGAGGAGTGATGGGATTCACACAACATGGCAGCATAAATATAGATGGTTTGAATTTTCTTTTCTTTGTGCAATGCAGTGATTGTTTAAAATAATTATTGTGCAATGTATTGAATGAAAGTGTTATACATTTTCTTCTGCCTTCCCTTTGTTTCACAACTAGCTTGGGAAACAGAGACTGAAGTCGACACTGAGGCTAATTGCATAGAGGAGGAATGATTGATGAGATGGTAATTTGGAAGAGAAGGAGCAGACTTTGAAGAACAGATGGGAGAGCTGCAACTTGGGAATTAGGTGAGGTTGCCATCACCCTCAAGCCTCTCATCTTCAGGAGTCTGCCTCATCTCCAGTTCTTGGTACTTCTGTACAAAACATGCCCAGTCCCAACACCACAGGGAGCATTGAAGCTGCCTCTGCAGGGTTGTCGGACTCAACTCACACTCTTGAACCTGCCCTGGCAGAGAATGACAGGTAGGGGTGCTGCGCAAAGAATTTCTGTCTCAGAGTATGTACAAATTTAACACACTTTGAAAATGATTGGACATAGGACTGCAAGGATCCAGAACTAAGAAAAAGAATAATTGGGGTGCCATGGTGGCTCAGCGGTTAGCACTGCTGCCTCACAGCACCAGGGAGCTGGGTTTAATTCCACCCTCAGTTTGTGTGTTCTCCCCATGTCTGCATGGGTTTTCTAAGGTGTCCTCCCATAGTCCAAAGATGTCAGCGTAGGCGGATTGGCCATGCTAAATTGCACGTGGTGTCCAGGAATGTTTAGGGTAGGTGGGTTAGACATAGGAAATGTAGGGGAAGGGGTCTGTGTTGGATACTCTTCAGAGGGGCAGATTGGACTTATTGGGCTGAATGGCCTGTTTCTGGACTGCAGGGAATCTACAAATAATTAATAAGTATTAGCAACTTTTCTGGTTAAGCTCTTGTTAGACAAAGCAGACCAATCAGATACTATGCCAGAAGCGGAGCAACTTCTGGCAGGTTTTTGTGTGAACAGTCGACTTTCTTGCAACAAGTACAGCTGTCCTATGTCTTCTTTTGTTGTGTAACCATCTATGGAGATAGATCAAGGTCCATGAGGAAAACACAGTTGACAAACAGGAAGGCATGAGTTCCCAGCAATACCACCTCTGATCAAATACTTTTTGGCTGGACACACAGGAATCACTTATTCCAGCGGCCGAGTACGACCTTCCAATGATATGCCCAACTGATTCTTCATGGCCCGAGGTATATCCAAGCAGGCAACTGTCAGATCCAGTGACATCTTCTCTGCCAGTTTGGCATATTGCCCTCAATGTCGTGAAAAATTGAACAGTGTGCAGAGGTTACTACAAATCATGTCACTGCTAAATGATTATAGTAAGATGCCCCCAACTGACTAAGTACTTTTTATTAGTTTCAGCAAAAGCGGAGTGCACAAATCATTCAGCAATTTGCAAATAAAAAAAGCCCAGAAACTCCTGGTGCAGTTCTTTTACTCAGCAAATTACCAGATTCTTTTTCTAATTAATAATTAATAATTGTGAGTACCATTAATACATCATTCTATAACACAAATGAAGAGCAATTTTTAGTTTGTTGTGTTCTTTTAATTTATCCACTCAGCAGTTTAACAGTGTTATTTCAGAATGTTGCTTCAGTCATTTTAAAACTGAAATTGTCATATCTTTCAGCAATAACTTTGGTGACAAGAGCAAACTAGAAGGGGTTCTTGGCACACTTCCAAAAAAGATATTAATCAAGTCTGCTGAATTTGGGTTTTAAAGGGTTGAAGTGACAACAATTGCTAATAGTATCTGAACCTGCTGAAATCTCACAAGTGATGGGGATATAAATATTTGGTAGGTGCTGCTGAAACAATTTGCTGCACAGATGGCAAGAACAGAAGAGCTACTGTAAGAATATTAATATACATAATGTACATAGTGATTGATTAATACTTAATGCTGTAAGAATAGATGGAATGCATTTTCATGTTCAGAATACGACCCTGTCGTCTCCCAAGATCTAATGAAAGAGTTGGCTGTCATCAAGGTACTGTTGAAGCATTCACACAGGAATATGATAGGTGGTATTGACTAAATATGAAACTGCAGGTTTGCAGACAAAAACCAAAGGCCATGAATTATGGTTAGGATGGAAGCACGGAATGGTGAAAACAGGCTACCCACTTCTGGCCTTGTCTTCTGCGCATCATGCACCATGCCAGACTTGCAAGGGTGTTAGGATAGATAAGTAATGTGCAACACAAGAGCATGTAGAATGAGTAGATTTTATCTTCAAACAGCCTTTAAAGATGGTTTGGCTCGAGCTGTCATTTTGAACTTTGCAAATCCTGTAAAGATTGTCTCTTAATCACATCCAAAAGAAGATGCAAAATGGACACTTCTCGCTGCAAATTTCTCCCAATCCTAGCTCCAAAACTGCTAGCAATAAGAAATTGATTACCATGGTACATCCAGGTGAGATGCTTTGACTTTACTTGCTGCAGACTGAATAGTATTGCTGTGTTGAATGCTTCTTGAAGTTTGGAAAGGCAGGACACTGGCAGAGTGACAACAGTGGAACAGAAATACTGTCCCCATTTGACCTGCTGAATTATTAGTTTGTTTGAGGAATGTGAACATTGCTGGCTACATCAGCATTTGTTGCCCTTCATTAAATTCCTGATAGAAGACAATGACAAGCTGCTTTCTTGAACAACTGCAATCAATAGGGTTGGGTGGGACTGGGGTGAATTGTTGGTAAACCCACATTGCTTTTAGAAATTGAGTTTAGGATGTTAACCCAGCAACAGTAAACTGACAGTGATATAATTCCAGGTCAGGCTGGTTGATGGCTTGGAGAGAAAATTACAGCTGGGATGTTCCCATATATTTGCTGCCCTTATCCTTTTAAATGGTAGAGTCATAAGTTTGGAAAGTGCTAGTGAATTAGCGTGTTGAGTTTCTTCATCTTGTAGTTGCTATATACTGCTGCTACTATGCTTTAGTGGTGGAAGCTGGTGAAGATACAGTCTTGCCTGTAGGTATTTTCAAATCAACCTGGTCAAAAATATTAGGATACACCCCTAGATGAGACGAACTTGGGTGTTCTAGAATCATAGAGATGTACAGCATGGAAATAGACCCTTTGGTCCAAATCTTCCATGCCGACCAGATATCCTGGATAAATCCAGTCCCTTTTGCCATCATTGGCCCGTATCTCTCTCAACTCTTCCTATTCATAAATCCATCCAAAAACCTTTTAAATTATGTAATTGTACCTGCCCTCACTACTTCCGCTGGCAGCTTATTCGATGCATGCATCACCCTCTGTGTGGAAAAACTTACCACTTAGGTACCTTTTAAGCTTTTCCCCTCTCACCTTAAACCTGTGTCCGCTAGTTTTGCACCTCTCTACCTCAGTGAAAAGTCCTTGCTACTTTACCTTATCTATGCCCCTCTTGATTTTATAAACCTCTATTTGGTCATCTGTCAGCCTCTCATGCTCCAGACAAAATAGCCACAGCCTATTCAACCTGTCCCTACAGCCACAACATGACCTCCCAAATCCTTTAGTCAATATACTGATCAATAAAGGCAAGCATACCAAACACTTTCTTCACTGTCCTATCTATCTCCACTTTCAAGGAACCATAAACATGCAACTGAAGTCTCTTTGTTCAACATCACTCCCCTGGACCTTACCATTAAGTGTATAAGACCTGCTCTGATTCGCCTTTCCAAAATACAACACCTCACGTTTATCTAAATTAAACTCCATCTGCCATTCCTTGATCAAAATCCCATTATACACTGAAGTAACATTCTTTGCTATCCATTTCGCCTCCCATTCAGCTTAGGAACACTACCCCTAGACCATAATAGCCTGACTAAAAACATTTGGATTCCTTTCAGCCAGAATTAGACCAGTGACCAAAGGATGATGGTTTTGTGACATACTGAGAACAATCTTGTTCACAGTCATTATGTATGATTTTGAGCTGCAAAAGTGAAGGGATAATGCAAGTGAATATTTTGCAATCTACTTGGGTGATGTGGCTGTCATTGCTGAAGGCCTGGAAATGTGTAGCTACTGTGAGATGTGAGTAAGATCTTTAGTAAGTGTATGAGGGTGAGGTTGGGAATGTTTGGCATGGGTTCTCATCGTTGATGGGGCTTTGATGCAGTGGGCAGCCTGAGAGTTCACTGATATGGTAGGTAGAAACTCACTTGAAGTTGTATTTACTGACCTTGGTCACTACTGTAAGTCATTGAAGTTCTCCAGAATGTCATGGCTATCCAAATACAAAGTTGCCTGACTAAGCCTCTGATACCAATGTACGATTTCACCCATTATCAGAGCTTTTCATCAACTGCTGCAGCCTGAGTAAACCTTTCCTGTAAGAGGTCAGGCCATGTTCAAGAAGGGCAGGCTGGTTTTCTGTCATGCTAGCCATGCACCCCTGGGTCCCCTGTATAGTGCATGTAAACAGTCAGCAGCAGGTTTCTTGTTAGGCTTTGCACTGCAATCATGTTAATGATCGGCAGCACAATGTTTGACTGCTACTTGTCTTAGGTTGATTTTTCTTGGGGCAATTGCCCAATCCGTTCCCTGCAACTCGCATCAGAATTAATGCAAAATTTATGTCAGGCTTTATCTGGTCATATCACAAATCATTCAGTTATGATTGTCAAACCATGAAAGACATCTGTAAGTAATAGAAATACCACCTATTTTCACTGCTTCATTATCACCCACTTCTGTTCTTCTAGTTCATCTGTGCCTAATAATCTCAACCATGCCTTATTTGTCTCCTGTAGACTTAACAATTTCAGATTTCTGCTATTGGCTTCCCATGTTCCATGATTTGTGAAGTTCAACTCATTTAAAACCTTGCTCCTTATTTCCTACACTACCAAAGTCCTGCTCAAACATCAACCTGCTCTGCTGGTCTACTTCCTAATTTCAATAGCATCAAAAGTAAAATTCTGAACTCCATCCTTATTGATTTAATCTCGACTTGATCATGCATCATATTGCCCATCTCATAAATCTTGGTTCACCATTTCATTGCTCAGCCTCTTGTGTTAGTTCTCAGTTTAGCCCTTCAGTTCTTTAGGTTACGCTTTTTAAGTTCCCTGCCTGCACATTTCCATTTCATTATATTCCTTCTTCATTTTAGATCTTCCAGAACAAATCTTGATGCCTAAGCTTCCATGCTAAAGGCATTCTTTAAATGCAGTTGTCAGTGTTGAACATCCTGTAGATCAGAAGACAGGTATGCTGATATGCTTAGCAATTCTCCCACATAAGCTTCCAAACTGAAAGCAATTACATTAATGTGTAAAAGAAATTGAGTTGAGTGATGTAAGAAAAGGCTCTAACAACAATAGGAAATGAAGCAGTCTCAGGTTAGAGAAGGACATCAATTTTATTAAGAAGAGAAAGAATGGCATCAGAAATTTAATTAATAATCATGACTTGCCAATGATAAATGCACTTTCAAATGAAAAAAGGACTTGATGACAGGAAATAGATTAAAAGATACTGGAGCATGGTAATGAGGATTTACAAAAGAAAAACTTTTCATGTATGTAACTTAAATCAATGCATTACAACAAAATAGAATGTTATGTGCAAAATGTGAGTGCTTAATTGTACGAATAAACATTTTATACTCAAAATTAATATTATGGCTAACCGCAATTTTAATGGTTCTTTAGTTATAGCTTTCTAAAATGAGTGGTTAAAAATATTTAATTTTCCGTTGGATGCTATTAATGCAGAAGGTTGTGCTGCAAGTGAAGAACATTATGTCAATTCTCCTGTCTGATTTGATCCATGAATTGCCCTACTCTACCTATGATAATTGCTTGAATGCAATTAACAGATGTTTTATTGAGGGCATGACCTCAACAGACCTGTGAAGATTCTTTACAATGTTAGTCAAACCAGTGATCATTAATTGTAATGGAATAAATATGAGAATGGCGTTCAAGGAGTTAACTAGTTACTAGCCTGGAAAGTGCAGTTTAATATCTAGATAATACATTTTGTTGAATCTGAGTTTTGGTACTAGAGCACACACTATATTGAATAAAAGATTTTTTTTTCCATGTCATGGATTTGTGTTTCTATGAATGTGCTATCATCTATTAAAATATGCTTTTATACTTATTATTGTGTGAATGGGATTAAATTATAATTTGCTTATTTAAAATTGTTTTTCTCTGACTATTATTTTCCATTATTTGAAATTGCAGGATGAGAAAGATCTTTTTGTAGACTCTGTTTTGGATTGGACTCAAACTTTTCAAAAATTAGAGGCTCAGTCAGTGTAAGTAGCTCATTATCCCATGTTGTATCATCATCCACTTATCAATGTGCCACAAAATGCAGAAATGCTAAATCATTTCTTTCAATGCTAAATCATTTCTTTCAATGCATCTGTACAAGTATTATCCCAATTTTATCAAAATAACCTTTCAGGTTCATGCTCCAGGGAGCTACAGTTAACTCCAGTTTTATAGGCAATAATTATTCCTCTTCACTCAAAGTCAATATGTCAGTGGCCCTATTCTTAGTTTTCTCAATGGTGTCATTAATATATGAACATGTGAATAGTCTGCTACTCTACATTAATTATTTCATACTTATTAAAAAGTTTGAAAATTATTCTGTTCTCCCTTTGAATTACATATACCTGCACAGCACAATGACTTCTTAAATCATATTTTACTATTCCCCTCTTTTAGTAAAAAAATCACGTTTTCATCCCATGTCATACCAACTAAGTATTAATGAGTCAGTGAACAAAAAGCAGCAGTTACATTTACACAATGCAAAATTTATGAAACCAAAATATTAAGTCCATTTATCCTAACTGCTAGACTCATTGAGTATTTCATTAGTTTCTGCTTTTTATTCAGATTTCCAGCGCCCACAATATTTTGCTTCGGAATATTCACAAAGCATCTTTCATGCCATATAAGTTTTGCTGCTCTCACCGAATTATTTTATGAAATGTAGCCACTGCTGTAATGTAGGAAACATTTGTAACTGCTTTCTGAACTGAAAACTCCAACAAACAGCAATATAATTGTCAGATAATCTGTTATACTAATGTTAGTTGAGAAATAAATGTTAACTATTACACTGGCGTAACTACCCTTCAAAATAGTGCCATGGATTTTTTTTTATGTCTACCTGAGAGAAGGCAGATGATGCCTTAGTTTACTTTTGTAAAATGCTGCACTGGAGAGTGAGTATTGATTTTGTGTTTCAACTTCTGGAACCCAAGCAATAAAAAGAGTTGTTATACTTTACAAACTAATTGGAAGAGAACCTTAGTATTCCAGGTGTTTAGCAAAAAAAAACATCTTCTCAGATGCTTGGGGAACCTGAGCTCAGTTTCTGAGTGTCAGCACATACTTTAAAGCTCATTAACTGATGGTGGAGTAGTTTTGGCCTTGGATTGGAGGCAATGCAAGTTGAACACTGAGCCATATTAAGAGCAAAGTACTATGGATGCTGAAGATGTAAAATAACAACAGAAAATTCTATAGAAACCTTGCTGAATCAGCAGCATCTGTTGAAAGAGAAGTGGAGTTAATATTGAGTTCAATGTAACTCACTTCTTCAGAAATCTGAGTTTTCTCTCTCTACAGGCACTGCCAGTCCTGCTGCGTTTCTCCAGCAATTTCTGTTTATGTACAGACGCTTTCCCATCTGTTACATGTTCGTTGATAATTTGCTTGAGGTGACCGCAATAATGGAGGAAGGAATGTGGAGAAGAGGATTGTTGTAATGACACAATCTTGTTTGTCACTAGACTTTGTGGTGATTCTGTTGAAAGGATCATAACTGTATATCATCATTGAATAGAATCATAGAAGCCCTAGGGTGTGGAAGCCGGTCATTCGGCCCATTGAATGCACTCCAACCCTCTGAAGAGATTCCTACCCAGGCCAATCCCTCTTCCCTATCCCTGTAATCCTGCATATCCCACAGCTAATCTACCTCAGCTACATACCTCTGGACACTATGGGCAATTTAGCAGGCCAATCCATCTAACTCACAAATCCTTGGGCTGTTGGTGGAAACTGGAGAACCCACGCAGACACAGGGATAATGTGCAAACTCCACACAGTCAACTGCCTGAGGGGGGAAATTGAGCCCAGGTCTCTGGCGCTGCGAGGCAACAGTGCTAACCATTGAGCCACTGTGCTGGAGGGTTGGCAGATGATGCTGAAAAACTTCTGAAGCAGATACATTTGAGGAGGATCCCACTTCAGCCATTGTAATAGAGGCAGATGCTTTGGTGCACACTCGTTGACTTGAAACATTACCACAGCTCAAGAAAAGGAAAGCAATTGTTCTACAGATGGCTGAAGCGAGTGCGACAGCATAAAACCTAGAATGTAAAGAACAGCTACTGGATAACAATTCAGGGACACCAAAAACATACATGGGTGCCTCAGTACAATAAAGATGGACTATAGCCCTAGCTCTTGAGGCCAACACTGCCGAGGGCCAAGTATGGAGGGGAGCTCAACTGTAACTAAGGATGGGCAATAAATAATAATCCAGCTAAAAACACCCATTAGCCTCGAAAGAATGAGAAGAAAAACACCTGTCCAATTCAGTCGTGGTGCAGCCCCAGTCCAGACTGAGGTTGAAAGTCATTCTATGATTGAAAAACAGCAATGCCTCTGGAACAGAAGAGATCACTGGTGAAATGTTGAAGCATTGCAAAATACACCTCTGGCATGGCTGCATATCCAGGAAGAAGAGTGCAAACCGGCAGTGTCCCCCTCTGACACTCCAAAAATTCTGCAAGTTGGACCATTCAGATGGAAAAGGCAGTATTTAAATAATCAACATAGCTCCTGCAGTCTTCAGAAAAGAAAGACAAATCATTCATCAACAGCATTGGCATTATCTTCTTATGATTCCAGGAGAACCATTGGATGCAATCTGAAATTATCAAAGCTATCCATTGACAAGATCTGCATACCATTGATTTTTATTCAACTTTAGAAATAATTAATCTATTTTCCCACTTTGTCATTCTGCATGTGTGTGTGTGTGTGTGAGAGAGAAAACTCTTGATTGCATAAGTTTGAAATCAGATTTGTTTTTAATCAAATTTGAGATTAAATACAATATACTTATTGTCTCTTTCTAAAGATAAAACTTACAAGAAAACCTGGCCATGTACATTTTTTACAGTCACAACATTTAATCTAGTTAAACATCTCCTGAAGTAGCAAGCATACTCTTTATTTAAAAAACAAAGCATGTTCTGATCAAATACAGAGTTGGAAGAGAGGTGAGTCATTCTAAATCCTTTCATGTAATTGTAGCATTCTTGAAAATCTATATTTGTACTTATATCATTGCTAGGTGGAAGATTTTCAGCACCAAGTTCCTTGTCAGAAGAGAGTCAGGTGGTTCATGTTTAATTGATCAGACACAAAAAATCTGCAGATGCTGAAATCTAAGGTAGACAACCCAGGATGAACACAGCAGGCCAGGAGGAAACTGGAGAAAAGGAGAAGTCAATGTTTTAGGTATTACCATTCTTCACGACTGGATATGGGGGTAGGGGGAGCTGCAGATGAAGTGGAGGGGATGAAGGTGGGTGGTGGTGGTAGGTGCACAACAGTAGCAGGTATGACCTTGTTGGTCAATGAGAGGGATGAATCCAATTGGTAGCTGGAAGGGAGGGACAGTAGGTGGAATGGAAGGGGGGAGGTGGGGCTGGAAAGGGAGCCAGGGGATGGGTGGGAAGGTTATTTGAAATCAGAGAACTCAATGTTGAGTCCTGTGGGCTGTAAGGTGTCCAGGCAGAAGATAAGATGTTGTTCCTCACATTTGCATTCTGAATCACTGCGACACTGGAGATGGCCAAGAAGGGACATGTCAGAGGTGGAGTAGGATGGGGTGTTGAAATGGGCAGTGACCGGGACGTTAGACTGGCTGTTACGGGTCAGGTGAAGATGCGCAGCAAATGATCACTTAGTTTACTTTTGGTCTCATCAATGTGGAGAAGACCACATCGGGAGTGCCGGATGCAATAGACTAGGTTGAAGGAGATGCAGGTGAAGCTCTGTTTTACCTGGAAGGACTGTTTAGGGCCCTGGATGGAGGTAAAAGAGGTGGTATGTTGGCAGATGTTGCATCTTTTATGGATATGGAAGAAGGTACAGGGGGCGGTGAGTTGGAGTGGTTGGTAGAAACAGTGGCATGCACTAAGGAGTGGCAAAGGGAATTTTCCTTGATGAAGGCAGCAAGTGGGAGATATTTTCGGTGATAGTGTCTAATTGGTGTTGTGGATGTATTTGAGGATGATACATTGGATGTGGAGGCTGGTGGGTTGGAAAGTGAGGACAAGAAAGACCTTATCTTTATCATGTTTGGTGGGGGTTGTGGTTTAGAGCTATGGAGTGGGGAATGGAGGAGGCATGGTGGAGGGCTGTCTGGATGACAGACGGGAGAAAGAGTTGTTTGAAAAAGGAGGACACCCAGGATGCTTGGGAATGGAATGTTTTCTCATCAGAGCAGACATGACGGAGGTGGAGGAATTGGAAAAACAGGATCGAGTTTTTACAGGATACATGGTAGGACGAGGTATCGTCTAGGTAGATATGGGAGTCTGTGGATTTATAGTAAATGTCAGTGCATATACTATCACCAGAAATGGAAACAGAGAGGTCAAGAAAGGAGGAGGAGGTGTCTGAGATAGACCAAGTGAATTTGACGGCAGGGTGGAAGTTGTTAGTGAAGTCAATGAACTGCTCCAGTTCAGCCTGGGTGCAGGATGCAGCACAGATCCAGTCATTGATATAACAGCAGAACAGCTGGGGACAGGAGCGGTATATGTACTGAAGAGGGGCTGTTCAACATAACCGACAAACAGGCATGCGTAGCTGGGGCCCATGCGAGTGCCCATGGCAACCCCAGGCACTCCCCAACTACATCTGGGACACAAACCACACCCTCCACCTCTTCGGAAACTTCCAGTTCCCTGGGCCCCAGTGTTTCATCCTTACTATGGAAGTTCAACCCCTATACATGTCCATACCCAATAATGACAGCCTGCAAGGCCCTCAATCTTTTCCTCTCCAACTGACCCATCCAGTCCCTCCTACCAATACCCTCCTCTGCCTCATGGAACTAGTCCTCACCACCAATAACTTTTTCTTCAATTCTTCCCACTTTCTACCAATCCAGAAAGTTGCCATGGACACTTGCTGACAAAATTACATAGTGATATCAACAAGTTTCATCCCACGATCAGACTTAAGATGGACTACTGTTTAGAATCAGTATCATTCTTGGACACATGCATCTCCATCAGGTATGGACACCTCAGTACCTCATTCTAACGCAAGTCCATGGATAACCTCACAGCACTTCTCCAGCTTCCACCCTAAACATATTAAAACAGTCACCACCTATGGGCAAGTCCTGTGCAAATACAGGATCTGTTAGGTTGAGGAAAAATGTGACAGACACCTGAAAGTTTTGAAGGATGCCCTCGTAAGAACAGAGTACAAAGCTCAACTCATTGATTGCCAGTTCCAAGGTGCCACAGCAAAAAGCCATAATAACCTCCTCAGAAGACAGACATGGGATATGACCAATAGGGTATCCTTCGTTGTCCAGTACTTCCTGGGAGCAGAGAAACCATGCCACGTACTTCACAGCCTTCAACACTTTATTGATGATAATGAGCACCTCACGAAGATCTTTGCCAGGCTTTCACTTCTCATCTCCAAACAACCACCAAACATTAAACAGGCCATTGTTTGCAGCCAGCTACTCAGCCTTCAGGACAACATTCACCACAAAATCACACAACCCTGTCATGGCAACCTCTGCAAGACATGTCAGATCATCGACATGGACACTACCATCACACGTAGGAACACCACCCACCACAAGCACGGCAGATACTCATGTGACTCAGCCAATGTTGCCTATCGCATATGCTAGTGTCAAGGATATCGCGAGGTATGGTAAAGTGATGAAACCATGTAGATGCTATGGCAACGGATGAATGGACACCGCACAACAATCATCAGACAGGGATGTTCCCTCCCAGTGGGGAAATACTTCAGCCGTCAAAGACATTTGGTCTCAGATCTTCGGGTAAACATCCTCCAAGGTGGACTTCAGGATATGTACCAACGCAGAGTCGCCAAGTAGAGGCTAATAGTCAAGTCTTGTACCCATGGGGACAGCCTCGGCTGGGATCTTGGGTTTGTGTCCTACTACAGATGAGCGCGCGCGCACACACTCACACTCACACTCACGCTCACACTCACACTCACACACACACTCACACTCACACTCACACTCACTCTCTCTCTCTCTCTCCCTCACAACCACACTCACACTCGCTCTCTCTCTCACACACACGCATACTCACTCTGTCTTTCCCACACACAGTTTGTCTCCCATGGACACACACGGAAAAACACACACTCTTTCTCTCTCTCCCACACACACACACTCGGTCAACCATGCCCCCCCCGCCGCCACACACGCAGAAAAACACATTCTCTCTCTCACACACACATATACTCACACACACTGTCAACCACGCTCCCCAGCACACACACACAGAAAAACACATTCTTTCTCTCTCTCACATACACACACAAACACACAAACGCACACACACACTTTCTCTCTCTCTCTCTCTCTCTCTCTCTCTCTCTCTCTCACACACACACACACACACACACACACACACACACACACTCTCTCTCACACACAGACACAGACAGACAGACAGACACACACACACACACAATCTCTCACACGCTTTCTCTCTTTCGCACACAAACTGTCTGTCTCCCACACAGACACACACACAGACACACACACACACGCACACGCACACATGCACAGGCGCGCGCACACACACACACACACACTCTCACATACAGGTGAATCTGCATTTGCAGTTACGCTCTATTTTGTTCAGAAAGCACACAATCTATAGACAACCATCCAATGTGATGTTTTATAAATTCCTATTTAGAAATAAAACTAATCTGACTGCAGATCAGAACACAAACAGATGCTAAAGAAGTCTGCACATTTAACATGCATTGCCCGACTGAAAATATCACCGCTGTTTTGTACTCATAAAGCTTTTATTTCTCTTTGGGTAGTGGCTTGAAAGAAACGCCAGTTTTACATATACATATTAATCAATTGAAACCTTCTAACTAATTAAAGATTTAACAGCATCTTATTTAATACATCCTCGTCAGTTGTGTGACATTTTGATCTTTAACGTGTAAATTCTGTATCTGAAGCCACCTCTCAAGTTAATATCTGAAGAAAGAGTGAGGTTCTGACAGCTTGTGTTTTCAAATAAACCTATTGGACTATATCCTGGTGTCATATGAAGTCAAGTATAACCTACTATCTCTCTTCCAGAGCAGGTTGCTCCAAGAAACATCTCAAAAGCATTCTATGTACACCATATCTCGGCCAACTTTGCCAATATGATTTTTCCACTTTGCATGTCAATTAAAATCTTCCAGGGCTTTTGCTGTTGCTTTATTCTGAGCACTAAAATTTATTCTTCTGTACTTTATCTAACATTATGGATACTGTTAGGAGGCTTATAGACCACTTTCAGTGGAGACTGTTCTACTTCTCATGTCAACTAAGTCTGCATTGTGATCTCCTGAGCAAAGATAATTTCCAGTTATTACACTGTGTTTCACATTATCTCCTTAATGAAATGCACTTTACTGACATGAAGAGGCTTACTAAACTTTTTTTATTGGAATCAATGGTCTATAAATTGTTTAGGGCAAAGAGTCATAACTTCCAAGACACATCCTTTTGATATGCAACTTCGCTCTGTTGTTCTCCATCCTGTTCTACTTTTCTTTATTTTCCATGACAATCTAAAATTCAAACTTTGAGAATCCCATTTTTCAGAGACAACCACTTTCTGTGAATGTTATAAGATATATAATTTTGCTTATCAGAGAGACCCGTATGTCAACCCCATAAACAATCTAAAGCAGACTTGAAGGTTTTCGCTACTTGTTGGATTTGGTTTGGAGTTATGTTATCTACATTGATCAGGTTCTGGAACATTATGATGTGCATCAATTGATGAAATCAGAAATACGTGGTACATACCTCTGGAAAAGGTTGATGGGCAGGATCTCTTTGTGAGAATGAAAGATTGAGATTTTAGTAACGAAGCTTTTAAAATTATGAACAGTCTTAATAGAATAGATGGAAACATTGTTTTTCCTGTTGCCGGAAAAAGCTAACCTACAGTCCATTAATGTATGATAATCACGAAGAAATCCAATAGGAAATTTAGAAGATAAACTATCTTTATCCAGAACGATGGAAATGTAGAACTTACTACCACAGGGAATGGTTGAAGTGAATTGTATGGATGCATTTAAGTAGAGGTTAGAGACAAAATTGAAAGAGACAAAATAATGGGTTGCTAAGATACAGTTTGATGAAGAAAGAACGAAAGAGACTGGAGTGGAAGATAGATGCTATGTAATGCCTGTTTTTGTGCCTTCCATTCTATGTAATGTTCTACAGTTGGACAAACTGAAGCCACACTTTCTCTTTTTGTAACAAGTATTTTGTTCTCTGAGATCTGTTGCCTGTTTAGTAATCATGTACACAAGCATTTACTTTGAACTTTGTTGTAGGTAGGCATACAATTTATTAACATTACATTTGCAAACTGTATGCAAAATGCCATATATTTTTCTTTTGGAGTTAATCTCAGAAATGAAGTCAGACACATTTTCTTCTCCGGGAGGTCATGGAAGAGGATTATGTTGATCAGTTTACTTATCTAAAAGGAAGATGCTTCATACAACTTAGTGCTTTTTCTGCATTCATTTCTTGTGATGGTCCTTGAGATAAGGCTCATTGAAACTTAGAGAATACTGAGAGACCTGGCTAGAGTGGATGTGGAGGAGATATTTCTGCTAGTAGAAGAGACTAGGATCTGGGGGCGTAGCTTCAGAATAAAGGCACAACCCTTAAGAACTGAGTTTAGGAGGATTTGCTTCAGCCATAGGCTGGTGAATCTGTGGAACTCTTTCTGCAAAGCAGTTGGAGGTCAAGTCATTGAACTGAGATAGAGATAGATATATTCGTGATCAGCAAGGGGATCAGGGTTTATGGGCGGATGTCAGGAGAATGGGGAGAAATATGTTGAGAAACATATCAGCTCTGATCAAATGGAGGAGCAGACTCAATGGGCTACATGGGCTAATTCTGCTCCTGTGTCTTCTGGGCTTATCTTCTCATCACAATGTTTTTTACAATCCTTTACACTGTCTTAACTTTTGAGTCTTACTTAGAAGCAATATTGCAATGTCTTACTGTGAGAACTCTACTTTTACAATCTCAGCAGTTACACTGACACGTAAGCAGGTGGAAAAGTAACCAAAGTCTTAACAGACCATACAGATTGTTTCACATGAGAAAGAGATGACAGTTAGTAATTAAACCTGAGGGGCGCCATGTCCCATGGGGAAGGGAGAGATTGAAAAGATGAGTCCACCATGGCAATCAGAGCTGGTACTTTAGGCAGAGTTGTTAGACTAAATTTAAAAAAAATGAACTATTGGCCGAGATATTATAGTGGGTGGATAGTCATTGGAGCAGGACAGATTGAAGGTGCACAGCAGGATCCTGTGTAATTACAGCTTCTGCGTACTCTGCAAGAATTTCCTGGGAAATTGACTTTTCTTTGGACAATTACCCTTCTGAAAGTGTCCAACCAAAATGCAGAATTGGGAGGGCTTTGCTTCAGTTAATCATTACCCAGAAAAAAAACTTAAACAATTAAAAAAAAACACTTCTCTGATGTGGGCAAACATTTAGCTGATCCTTCAACTCAACACACAACAACTGCAGCTATAAAACCCAATCAACCAATTCCAGGACTAGAAGAAGACCCCACCTCAAAACCCAACACCATTCCACTCCTGACCTCAGAAACAAGAGTACCCTGGCCACACTGCTAGCTTGAACCTCTTCCAGCCTTGGTACCACAACTCCTTGCAAGCCTCAATGTCTCATGCCCGCACTTCAAGACTAGCATGAACCCTTGGTGGCTTAGAAAACCATTCTCACTCATTGGTCCTGATACCTCCACTACGTGCCAGCCACAAAACTTGCCTCGGCTGTCGCAGCTGGGCCTAGCATGTCCCTCCCACAGCTATGCCAGCATATTCCAAGCAACCTCCTTCCCACCATCAACGAGCCTGACACCTCTCCCACCTCTGGCCCCGACTGCCCCAAGCACTCCATTACTTACCTGGCCCCCTAACTACTCAAGTAAGTATCTCAACACATAGCTTACACAATCTCTCACAAGAGTTGAGAAAATGTGTGGCTGTGCTGCTGGACCTTGTAACTAGTGCAATGACTGCTATAAAAATGAGCAATCTAGTGGTATTTGTCACTCCTCAGAATATCTGGAACTTTTGCCACAGAGAGAGGAGCTCTTTTAAAAGCCGAACAGACAAGGGAGATGAGGGATGTTTGCTATGCGATCTTGTTGGTGGAACTGGAATAACAGAAAAGCAATGAGCCATTTGTGTATGCCAATGAAGTAGAAGGTGAGGTGAGATGGGGTCAGTATCACTATTCTGAGAGGGAAAGTTAGAAGTGCAGGAAATGAAGCTGACTTGTTAAAGGATTCTAAATAATACAACACAGATTGAGTACAAACAAAATCACTTTGCAAGTTCTTTTTGGAAGAAGCTTCATCATTGCAGATACAATGGCAAAATTGAAGAAAGGGCTGGGATCGTTATACGAAGTGGAATGGGAAGGATTTTCCCTGTCTGCTGCATAGTTGTAGTAGCCCCTTAGACGTTCACTTGTGCTTTATTTCTTTTATTTTTCTCTTTCATTGAAGACCAATGACCTGGGGCTCTTTTGTTCTGACCACAGTGGATGTGGTTTGAATCTCAGGAATTGTGACACACTGCAATCTGTGCATATTGTTAGTCCTGCTGCTGCTCGGCCACAGATGTACACCAGGTTAATGATTTAGGGAAGCTAAGCTTAATTTGTGTAAATTTGTTTCTGAGGTCAGGAGTGGAATGGTGTTAGGTTTTGAGGTGGGGTCTTCTTCTAGTCCTGGAATTGGTTGATTGGGTTTTATAGCTGCAGTTGTTGTGTGTTGAGTTAATCCTTTATATATTGTGTAAAGTTAATCCTTTATATATTGAGAGATAGTCTTTCGTAGGCTGTACCATGGATCACCATTTATTGGACTAGATGCATTTGAGTGTGGTAAATCATCTGGGTCCTTTTCTGAGATAACAAGGTGCAGAGCTGGATGAAAACAGCAGGCAATCAGCATCAGAGGAGGAGGAAAGCTGGCATTTTGGGCCTAGATCTGTCTTAAGAAATGGGGAAGTAGAACGGGGATCTGAAATAAATAGGGAGAGAAGGGGAGGTGGATAGAAGATGGATAGAGGAGAAGATAGCTCGAGAGGAGACTATCTCTGGAGAGGAGACAGACAAGGTCAAAGAGGTGGGGATGGAGCCAGTAAAGGTTAGTGTAAGTTGGGAGTTAGGGAGGAGATAGGTAGGTCCAGGGAGGATAGACAGGTCAAGGGGGCAGGATGAGGCTAGTAGGTAGGAGACGGGGGTAGGGATAGATGGGAAGAATGACAAGTTAGGAGGGCGGGGACAAGCTGGGCTGGCTTTAGGATGTGGTGGGGGAGGGGAGATTTTGAAGCTTGTGAAATCCACATTGATACCATTGGGCTGCAGGATTCCCAAGCGGAATATGAGTTGCTGTTTCTGCCACCTTTGAGTGGCATCGTTGTGGCACTGCAGGAGGCCCATGATGGACATGTCATGTGAGGAATAGGAGGGGGAGTTGAAATTGTTCGTGACTGGGAGGTGCAGTTGTTTAGTGTGAGCCTAGCATAGGTATTCTGCAAAGCGGTCTCCAAGCCTCCGCTTGGCTTCCCCGATGGAAAGTCTTCTTGGGGCCTGAGATGGGGGTGAGAGGGGAGGTGTAGGGGTAGGTGAAGCACTTCCTGCGGTTGCAGGGGACAGTGCCAGGTGTGGTGGAGCTGGAGGGGAGTGTGGAGCGGACAAGGCAGTCGCGGAGAGCGTGGTCCCTCCGGAAAGCAGGCAAGGATGGGGAGGGAAAAATTTCTTTGGTGGTGGGGTCAGATTGCAGATGGCAGAAGTGTCGGAGGATGACGCATTGGATCTGGAGGTTGGTGGGATGGCATGTGAGGACGAGGGGGATTCATTTTTGGTTGTTATTGTGGGAACGGGGTATGAGGGATGAGTTGTGGGAAATGCGGGAGACACTCATCCTCTGCTGGGGGAAAGTTTTGGTCCTTGAGAAACAAGGATATCAGAGATGTACGGTAGTGGACTGCTCATCCTGGGAGCAGATGTGGTGGAGACAAAGGAATTGGGAATAGGGGATGGCATTTTTGCAGGAAGGTGGGTGGGAGGAGGTATATTCTAGATAGCCATGGGAGTCAGTGGGCTTGAAATGGATTTCGGTTTCCAGGTCCTTTTCTGGTGTGTGTCTCAGCTTTTGAATCAGATTTACAACACAAGCATGTCCAATGTCCTTTAGTGCCACATACTTGCAAATGTGAAGTGCTTTTGGGTCATGCAATAAAGCAAAACTATGACAGATTTTGCTAACTTGGTGCACTTCGACAAATTTCTGCAGTGAAGTATGTAACTGATGTTGGCCAGCCATTGTAGCCTTATGCTGGCACCCATCTTGCAGCAAAGTATCAACGTTTTCTTGGTCAGATCTTCCTGAAGGCTTTACTTGTAGAAATGATAACCAATTCAATTAGCCTTTCTGAGGAAGGGTCACCAGAACCAAAACGTTTATTCTGTTTTCTCTTTCACAGATACTTCCAGACTTGCTGAGATTTTCCAGCAACTTTGTTTTTGTTCCTAATTTACAGCATCTGCAGTTCTTTTGTTTTATTTTTCAATTAGCCTTTCTCTTTGCAGTGACATATTCAACGGACGGAACTTGTCAGATAGAATCTTACTGAGTTTGAATGAAATAGGTTGTGGCAACATTTGTGGCAGAATCGCATGAGAAATCCATTGAGATCTATCTTCACAATGGGAGCAACTTGGCACATTTTTTACACATTAGGCAAATTACTTGTTCAGAAGCAGTGAGTTTCAAATTAAGTCTTAGTGATGCGCTGAACAAGTTAAGTATTGAAGATTCTTGATGTAGAAATCAGAACAAGTGTTTGGCAACTTTGACTTGCTGCTTGCTCCAAGAACATCCATGTTAGGTACAAGGCACTAACAATTTGGCCGCGCTCCAAAGTGTGCCAATGCTGTCAATTTACTTGCTGGCTCTCTGATGAAGGGTCTATGCCTGAAACGTCAGCTTTTGTGCTCCTGAGATGCTGCTTGGCCTGCTGTGTTCATCCAGCTCCACACTTTGTTATCTCTGTCACTTTAAGAGCTGTGTTTTGTCCTCTTTTCTTTTACACCGAGATTGGGGGACAGATGCAAAGCAATCAATGAGAAGATAAATAACTGAAAAGCCTTGTTTTTTTAAAATTAGAATAATAGAAGCAGCCTGAGTGGGTGTAGTCAAGCTGTCACAGATCCAAGAGTTTTAGTTAGCCTTTGGCAGTTGTTGCTGGGTTCTCAGCAGTGTTGGAAGGGAATGAATCTGTCCTCGTTGCTACTCTCTCTCTGAGTTTTTTTTCCCTCAGAGTTGTTCTTTGATGTTCTTTCCTCCTGGATTGGAAAACTGCATGTGAAATAATCTATTTTCTGAATTTGCCTTTTTGCGACGGGTGCATTTGTGGGATTTTGATACATTGGAACAGTTTCTGTTGAGTTGATAAGTAACTTATTATTCTATTAAGTTTTCCGATGGAGTTAAGTTGTTCAAAATTGTTGGGTCCAAAATTTACATAACAAAGTACACATGAGACCACCAGGAATGATTAATAATTTATTTTATTGATAAAACTTCAATTGTTATATGTGCAGGTGATTTCTACCCCTTTCCTTCCAATTCCAACTGCCCCACCATGGGGCTCACATTCTCATTCTTTTGTATGCACTCCCACCCCCACTTACTTTCCTCCAATCATCTTACTTAAGCACCAGTGTGCCTGCTATTTCAGCTTTCAGCCCTGCCATTTGCTAGAACATTCTGTCCACGCTTTCTGTAGCTGTACAGTTCCTACTTATTATTTTCCACTTAAGTAATTTGAATAATATGCATTCAACTGAAGATATTTTGTTGAAACATTATCAATTCAACTGCAGACATTTTGTTTAAACACAAAGAAAATTTCTCCCACCGAAGTTCGTTTCTCTTTTGTTGTATTTTAACTGTAGTATTTGAATAAATTGTATTTTGCTTAATGTTGGGTAGTTTGATTAATTGAATTGCATAGGAACCAACACCTCACATTTACTTTTGAGGTAAGAAAAAGTTTAGCTCTAGGCTACCTTCTTAATATATTTTGAGGAGTCTGGTCTGGTCTATAACAACAGGGTGGGGTTTTGGTCTGGGTGGGATGGTCTTTGGAGGGGCAGTGAAGAATTGATGGGCTGAATGGCCTCTTTCTGCTCTGTAGGGACTCTGCAATAATTCTAATACTGCTGCTGAGATGCTATATGCTCAGGGACATGTACTCAGCTCATGAATTAGAACATGCTGCAACTCAGGGTGCTCCACTTGCTGTCTATGCGCACAGTCACGGTGTACATGAATACTCATAACATTCCTGTTGTGTATTGCCTTATCTTGCTTTTTTGATCTTTATCCCCTCAGCCAGAGATGAAAGGTTCACAGTACTGCTGTGCTTCTTGACATAGGCTAAGTGCAGGAAGTTGACATGGCTGTCAGCAGTCCTCAGTTAAATCAAGGGAGACAGCCTTTACTCAAGAACAGCCTCCAATAGCTGTCCAGATGTCAGACAAATTTAGTCAGTTCCAGGGAAGGTCAGAATCAAGATCCTCCCTATATAATGAATGAGGAGCTGAATATCAGGCTGCCCAACAGTCTTCTTAATTCTTTCTGCCCAATTGGAGCTCTTTGAAGTAAGGCTACTTTGTTGCTTAAATACCCATAATACAGTGAGGATATCATTGAGTCATAGAGTTGTACAGCATGGAAACGGATCCTTTGGTCCATCTCATCCATGCTGACCAGATATCCTAAGCTCATGTAGATCCGCTGGCCAGCATTTGGCCCATATCTCTACGAACCCTTCCCATTCACATACCTATCCAGATGCCATTAAATATTGTAATTGTACCTGCCTCCACCACTTCCTCTGGCAGCTCCTTCCATACATGTACCACCTTCTCTATGTAAAAGTTGCCTCTCAGGTCCCTTTTAAATCATTCCCCTCTCACTTTAAACCTATAACCTCTAGTTTTGGACTCCTCTATCCTTAAAAAAAGACCTTGACTATTCATCCAATTCATGACACTCATGATTTTATAAACCCTCATAAGGTTACCCCTCAGCCTCCCTCCAGGGCTGTGCCAACCTTGCTATTTGGCACAAATTATCCAAACCCAGCAGCATCCTTGTAAATCTTTTCTGGCTGTTTCAAGTTTAACTACTTCTTTCACAATTCTGTTTGCTCCGATAATAAAATATTTGCCTTCCATTTTTTTTGTTGGAGACATTTTTCCTTATTTATTGATGTAGAATGCAATTGTTGTTTGCCCCTTTCTATTACCTGGTTAGTTGTTCTGTCCTCTCATTCTCCTTCTTTTGTTTCTATATTACTTTATTGTTTACAGTTGTAGTCAATTTTAATGAGTGTTGCTGCTTTTGGTGCTGTGTCTTTCCTAAATAAAGGCATCTAGTTGCTGGTTTCACCCACCAGAGGCAGTTTACACGAAGTGAGGATGAATGAGGCTCAAATTAAAGTGACACAATTATGCAAATGACCAACCTCTGCACATAGGTAAGCTTCTCCAGACTAATGTGCTTAACGCACCATTTTATTTCAACTGGTTGGCTCTGTAGGTGAACTGTATCCTTCATCTACTAATTATAGTTTTAAGCTTATAAGAAGTCTTTTGTCTGCCAATTTTACCTCTAATCCTGTCATGTCTTAACTTTTACGTCAGAAAGCAGGCTGAAACTTTGTTTTCTTTTGTAACAAGAATATAGGAGTTACAGCTTGAACTTTAAAAGGAAAGAAAGTAGGTCTGTCTCCTGCTATTTTGAATTTCAGAGCAATATTCCCGTAAACCTGTTTTTATTGGTCTTCAGAATGCTATAAAATCCTAGGATATGTGATCTTCAGTGGTATTTTCAAGGGTCTGTGAATGAGATCTTTGAGCCTCTTTAAAGAAGGTACTACTGCTCAGCACCACACTGCCTTCATGATGTAATATCTGGGAACAAGGAGTCATTTCTTAATTGATGACCATTATGGCTTGCTCAGATATGTTTTATTCTCACAGACTGCTTTAAATGCAGTGAAGACCTTTTCACCTTCAGCAGGCTATCGGTATCTGCTGAAATAATACTTATGTTAGTTCTTGGAAAAAGAATGGTATGTGTATAACATAGTTCTGAAGGATTCAGTACACTTTCACAGCAGCTCTTGGTAGACACATTTATTGGAACACAAGCACTTGTGTGTCTGGGCTATAGCTAAGCAATTTGGATATAAATTATAGCACACTTCCCTCAAAGTGGGCTGCTGCAAGTGGATTCAGAAGATGGAGACGAAGAGTTTTATAAAATCAAGTCACAAGCTATAATACAGAGGTGACATCATGCAAATGTCCCTTTAAAGTATATTACAGGTAAAGGGAAAATTGTTGAACATGATCAGCCAAATAAATAAACATGGTGGTTAAGAATTTGTTTTTGATTAGCCTTTGTTTGAGGAAAAACGCTTAACCGTAGACATCTTAGGGGAACAGAAATGTAGAAAGACAGTTACCACAACAATACCAGAATTTGTTAATGTGACAAAGGACATCAGAAGAATAATGGACGTAGTTGTGTTGAACTTCACCAGGAAAGATGAGGAAGAAAGGTTGATAGTAATGAATTGGTAATCAGTCATACAGTCATGATTGTAACACAGAATCCCTACAGTGTGGAAGTAGGCCAATCAGCCCATCAAGTCTACACTGCCCTTTCCCCACAAATCTTATTCCCTCTAATCCTGCATTTCTTCACTAATGACTGATCCACTTAACCTACACATTCCAGAACACTATGGGCAATCCACCTAACCTGTACATCTTTGGATTATGGGAGGAAACTGGAGCAAAACCCATACAGACATGGGGAGAACATGCAAACTCCACACAGTCAGTCACCCAATGGTGGAAGTGAACCCAGGTCCTTGGTGCTGTGAGGCAGCAAAGCTAACCACTTAGCCACCTTAACATCCATCACATAAGCAGACTAGAACCTGGTGATTGGTCAAGCATTGTTGAATTGTTCTATATGCCTTGTAAGATAGAGTTCATTGAATTCAGAACTAAATTGAGGAAACTACTGAACTTTTCATCTGATTTCAGTTTTTACAGTTCAATTTATGTCACGTTTGTCTGAGCAAGTCACTTAATTGAAGCTGTGACCGTATGGTTCACGGTACTAGAGTTTTTAATTGAGTCATGTCTCTGGAAATTAGTTGCCTGCTTTCGGTTAGAACTAACATATAAGACAAAGATGTAAAAATGACCTTATGATCTGCAAACTCACTTGGTTTTACAGTCATTAAATGCAGGATGAAAATATTGTCTGTCAGCAGAAATAAAAAAAATTACTGCTCTTGTTAGTCATATATTAGATAGATAGATAATGTTTCCTTATTTGTTCGAATATAGCATATTTACTGAGCCAATGAGAGAAATAGACTTTTTAAAAAAATCTTACAGAATCATTTTCCCATGGGATGTCTCCATGTCTGAAGTCTTACTTAAATTTTGAAAAACATTATGTCTCTAAGCTTTCAATAGTATGACATAGTTTATGCAGTAATATACAAAGTTGTTAGAGAGATGAAGCCTGATTCTTTTCAGCCATAATTAATTCTGAATTAAAGTGAACAGTTTTTAAAAAAAGACTGTAACAGTGAATGGTTTAAATGTCCACATTGGTTTCTGCTTACCTGATTTTCCCAAGGACAGAGTGACTTTCAAACTTGCCAGCATGTATTAATATTGCTTTGAGTTTCTTAAATGCCCATTGTATTTCCAATATTTCCAGAAAGGACTAATGTTTAACAGTTGTTTGTTTCAGACCAGCTACTTGGAGCCAAGGACTGTGTGTGGAGTGGTTGTGGAAATATGAAAAAGGTGACATAAAGATTAATTTCAAAGTTTACAATGCTTATCTCTGTTGTGCAACATGGCAGTTCTCATTGCCATATCAGCTGCTGCTCATGATTATGATAACTGCCACCACCCTCTTTAAATGTGGGAAACTACATGCTTGGTGTACTGTGGTTGAGGAAAAAAAATCTGTTTGAAAAAAAATTGTCTTGTGGATAACAAAATACAGTTATTGCTTGTTAGCAACCATTTAAAGGTATACTATGACAGATATTTCTCCAGAGATTTCAAAGAAGAGGATGCTAGGTCTTAATCCTTTGAGATCTGAAACTGCTGATCCCGCACCATAATGGATGGTAGTTATGTCACTCCTTTTTTGAAGCATTTCAAGCCTTTTAAGACTCCCCTGCCCAAGCTTTCATTCCTTCTTATGAACATTATGCATTTACGTATATAATTACGCTCACCAGTAGCCCATCTCCCCTGAAGTTTGTGACTTTACAAATTCAGGTAATCTAGAGGTTTCACTATTCTCCTGAAAATCATTGTCTTCAGACCTGGAAAGCTGGTAGGTTTCAAAGTGTAAAGCTGTTGCCCTTGATTCTCTTCCTGACAGTCTGAAATCTGCGTCCTTTCAAGTTTCCCATTGATTGACTGAAGGTAAATGTAACTACTGCAGGACGATCAACCTTGCCATAGACTAAGGCTCAGAAATAGGAGGAACAGCCGATGCTGGAGAATCTGAGATAACAAAGTGTAGAGATGGATGAACACAGCAGGCCAAGCAACATCAGAAGAGCAGGGAAACTGACGTTTTGGGTCTGGACCCTTTTTCAGAAAAAGGGGTCCAGACCCCAAACGTCAGCTTTCCTGGTCCTATCAAAGAATAAGTTTCCTGTGGTTCCTTCACATGACTCCTTCAGTAGAACAAGCAATATATTATCCCTGTTAGTCTGCAGCTCCTTGGATAACTGTACCTTTTGTGTTCAGATCTCTGATTCACACCTGTTGCCTCTGTCCTAAATTTGTTGACCGTTTACTGTAGTACGTGATGGGACACCTCCAACTTAATAGTTCTGACACTTGCTCTGACAACTTGACCTTCATATATCAATTGCCTCACAACTAAACTTCATCTAAAGATTATTTCCACAGACCGCCACCTTGCGATGCAGCCTGCATCTACTTTGAAGTTATGAATTTGTCTTCTCCAGGGAATTCTGTCACTGCTGCCAACCAGGTATAGTGTGAGCAGTCAAAGCAAATTTACATTGCTGCCTACCATGTTACATGGGCATTCCAGCTCTCTACACTGTACGAGTTGCTGCTATGATGATAGTTGCACTGACTATCAAGTGTAGAAAACTATAGGGCTTGTTTGATCTAGTGTGGTAGAGGTAAACTATTTTCTGGTTTGACTAGAGGAGAGTCTTACAATGAACAAGATTAATTTATTCTTTGTCACAAGCATTACATTTACACCTAGCTACAAGTTACATTGACATATTGGACATTATTACAAGGGACTTGAGGAGCTACAGATATCTGATCTTGCCTTAACTATTCTGCCCACCAGTCCAAACAGTAGATAGTTCATGTGGCGCTCAATATATTAACCTTTTCAGACCCACAGACAACAACTCTTTGAAGTTAAAGTTTTGCAAACCCATCACAGTTTGGATAGGAACCAAACAAAGAATTTTACCAGTGTGGGTATTATCACACTCCTGGCATCACCTAGTATCATGTGGGCATCAGAACAGTGGGTACAGCTGGTTGGACATTACCTGGGCAATAGGAAAGTTGCATCCACTGAAATCAGGGCCTTTGATGATGAAAAGTGGCAATTTATGAAGGAAGAACAGAGAAGGAGAAAGGAAATGAGAGAGAAGGAAAGACTAGCTTGAGCAGAAATTATACAAGCGGAAGTGAAGGAGGGCTGTTGATGGCTGAAAGTGAGTGCTGTAGGAGACAGTGCACTCTAGGAAGATGTTCACAGACTGTCCTTGTCACTGATGCCCCCTGCAGTGTACCACAGGCAGCTGAGTGTAGGGGCATTATGCAGGTGACAGATGCCCCTTTCCACCAGCGATGGCTTAATTTCAGATTCATAACTGATAAAGCATTGTAAGTTCAAACGACATTGGTTCCAGTGCCCCACAGAATAAAACAGTGCTGTAAGAATCCGGTGCGGCTTCCTCTACATTGGGAAACCAAGCGGAGGCTTGGGGACCGCTTTGCAGAACACCTCCGCTCAGTCCGCAACAAACAACTGCACCTCCCAGTCGCAAACCATTTCCACTCCCCCTCCCATTCTCTAGATGACATGTCCATCATGGGCCTCCTGCAGTGCCACAATGATGCCACCCGAAGGTTGCAGGAACAGCAACTCATATTCCGCCTGGGAACCCTGCAGCCATATGGTATCAATGTGGACTTCACCAGTTTCAAAATCTCCCCTTCTCCTACTGCATCCCTAAACCAGCCCAGTTCGTCCCCTCCCCCCACTGGACCACACAACCAGCCCAGCTCTTCCCCCCCACCCACTGCATCCCAAAACCAGTCCAACCTGTCTCTGCCTCCCTAACCGGTTCTTCCTCTCACCCATCCCTTCCTCCCAACCCAAGCCGCACCCCCAGCTACCTACTAACCTCATCCCACCTCCTTGACCTGTCCGTCTTCCCTGGACTGACCTATCCCCTCCCTACCTCCCCACCTACACTCTCTCCACCTATCTTCTTTACTCTCCATCTTCGGTCCGCCTCCCCCTCTCTCCCTATTTATTCCAGTTTCCTCTCCCCATCCCCGTCTCTGATGAAGGGTCTAGGCCCGAAACGTCAGCTTTTGTGCTCCTGAGATGCTGCTTGGCCTGCTGTGTTCATCCAGCCTCACATTTTATTATCCTGTAAGAATAAGTTGTTTGATGTTGTATTTTTGAACGTAGTTTTTATAACCATTGTAATTGAATTCTATTTGTAACAATGATGAATAAGCTCAGTTGAATGTGCATTACTGTTTTATACAAGTCATAGCACTTCATGAATTGATGAAATGAACAAATTCCGACCATGTATAGATCCTTTCTGTAAAAGTCATTAGAATGTAGATAATCCCAGGGAAGATGTTTGCCTTTTAATCAGTAATAGCTGTAAACATGTCTAGCAAAAAAGCTATGAAATGAGACTGGTTGATATCAATCCTGTTCAGTGGTCAATGTTGATGAATGAACTGAAAGGAAGCTTGAATCTGGAGACCCCAAATTGCCATTGTCTATGATTTAAAGCAGTTTCTTGTCTCCTTTTCGGTCGTGGATGCCAGGATTCCAAATTCCTTATGCTATCTGACTTCTTGTGATGCAGTAGAGGGCTTTAGTACAAACATTCTACATTGGGACAAACAGAAGACTGAGTGATGGCTACTTTGGACATCTGAAACCTCCAACCATTTCTGTTCCTACCAGCATTAATTGGACAATAAAACTACCCCCATATCAGTTAAGAGCTCACCCTAGCAAAATTCAGTTCTCAGTCAGTTTCCCATTGACGGCAGGTTTCTGACACAAAAACAGAGCAACCACCTGTTCCTTCAAGGGGAATATCCAACCAGTGGATTACAGCCTTGGCAAAATATAATTTGATCGACCTTATGTCACTGTAGGAACAGGGTTGCTATAAGATTTAGGGCAGCCTTAATTAGATCCTATTTATGTAATAGCATTTGGTATGGACACAAACCCAATTGTTCAATCAGGCTTGCCTGGAGGTTGACATTACACAGAATGCTCAAATTGAAGTTTGTATTACTTCTGCCAGTATGAGGCACACTTATAATTCACCCCAGTATCTCAAAGCGATGGCATTTGTTGATACGTGACAACCATAGTATTGAAAACACAGAATGTTATCATTCATACTCAGGCTGATAATCTTAAAGTTCAGAACTGCAATAAATAAAATGAACATTTTTCAAAATAAGGTACAGTTCACAGAAATGTTGGCTGTTTATGAAATTAGTTTGTTCACTGCGTGAAAAATAATGGTACAAATGTAACGTCATAATGAAAGAATAATTTTACATCAGTTGATTTTTCATTCTTTTGGTTCTGGCAGTGTTTCATGATCAAGAATCAACAGCTTGTTTCACTTGTATAATGATAATTAGCCTTCCTGTGTGCAATTTATCTTGCTTCTCTCAGTTTCCCTCTTCTATGATATCTCATCAATTGTCATTTCCAAGTCACATTTACTTATTATGCAGATTGCTATCTTCATTTCTTCTATGTAATCATCTAAGACCAGTTCTGCTGTTAATTTAGTTGTTTTTTTTTCAATGAAAACAGAGAGTAAGTAGCCCATATTTGCAAAAGAATTTTCACAGTTTAGAATGATTTAAAATAGCAGATGTAGTCTGGAGAATAATGAAAATTTAACATTAATGGCAAGTCATTAACAATGTTCTTCTGATTATTAATGGTAAATAAATTGAAGACGTGGGCAATTTCGGCAGGCTTGCATTAGTAACAGTGTTGTAACAATTTAGAAATTGCAGCTATCCTGAATTAAGATGGAACATGGCCAAGAAAAGGTGTGATTCTTTTAATGCTGAATGGTTTCCTTAAACAGCACATCCAAATGTCCAAAATGAAAAAAGCTGCAATGCAGGAATCAGTATGGATAGCAAAACATGACAAGAAAATGATCAGGAGATAGACTAAGACGAGGAGAAACAACAATTATGACTTTGTGGCAAAATGATTAAAAGTAAGTATTTCATGTTGAACTGAAAATTTACTAGTTTTAGTGTGCTAAAGGGAATCTAGTGGGTTAAGTAGTCATACAAAAAAGAGATGCATTGTGGATATAAGAGGGGTAATATGGGGAAAAAAATGCACATTTGAAAAGCACAAAGACATTAGAGGAAGTATTAAAGAAAGATTGGAAGTCACAATAAAGGAAAACAGCCATTATTTCAATAAAGGAAACTGAATAAAAAGGAAAACAATGGTCAGTCCACTTGCAGATTAAAGAAAATATCTTCTAACTGGAAGGGAAAGAATGGCAGTGATAGCTCAGAACTGCAGAGGAAGGTGCAATTGTGATCTTGGAATGTTTGTGGAGTCTGCCTTCTCTCATTTGTGCCTGACAGCACATCAACCAACAGTTTTCTTTCGCTGTTTTATATTCAGAAAAACATACTCTGATTTTTCAGCCATGAAATGCCAATTTAGTCAGATCTGACACAGAACATTAACCCTATTTCTCTCCATAGATGCTGCTAGACCTGCTGAATTTCTCCAGCATTCTCACTTTGTGTTTCAAACTTATAAAGCCGCAATATGTTTCAGAATCAAACAACTATCAGAGGATAAGTTAAATACAACAGGGTCGTTTCCTCAGACTCAAGTATATAACTGCAGCTGTGGTCTCCTTAGCAGGCTTTGATGAACGTCATTCTGCTATCTACCTGGTTACTAATATCAGATTTGAGTATGTACTTAATATGAGCCCAGAGCCTGGGCCCTGCAACACTTTTATTTGTTGAGGCTGTTGACCTGCTCACTGAACTGGCTTATTTTTGTTCAGGCTTTTCATCATCATATTCCCTCCATGGCGTCTTCTGCCATGGTACCATGCAACAACTGCCACAAACGTTACAGCCGACAGGCAGGAAGGAAACTAGCCTCAGAATACATGGACATCAGCTACAGCAAAACAACGCAACAAACTCCCCTTAATATCGGTACATTCAGACAATGAAAACTATCAATTTATCTGGGACAAAGTAACCATAGTAGCCCAAGACAAACATAGATACCACAGGAATTCCTAAACGCACCCACTTTTCAATCAACAAACAGATAGAATTGGACCCCATATACAAACCCATACAGATCAAAACCGGAAATGACACTAGCACAGACCAAACTGTATAAATTCCAAGCTGAGTAGAATAACATCGCTTCATCGGAGGCTCCACTGATGATATCACCCAGCATGGTGATGAAACGTCTGAACAAAAGCAAGCCAGCTTGGTGACCGAGTCAACAACCTCATCCACAACCTGAGCTACAGATCTTTGCCAAAACTTTAAATATTCAATTATTTGTTAGAATGGTTTTGAGTGGAGCTTCAATCTATAATCTTCTAACTCAACATGGATATTAGATCTGTGATAATATGTTCATTCTGAAGAATGAATATAATTGCTAAAAAGCAAACAATGCTAAAAAAAAAGTTAATTAGGCAGAAAGCAGAGAAATCACCAGGTCCAGAGTTGTTTGTCACAATTGACAGAATGAGACAAGGTGATGTAAAGCAAATACAATTAACTCAACATTGTCAAAACACTACGGTTGTGATTTGGAAAGGAGTTGCACTTCAGTCAATGACACACCATCCAATTACTGTTAATGCCTTACATGAAACTTATTCATGTAATACACATGGAATGCCTTAGCTCCATATGTTGTTCAGGCAGCAATCGCTAAGAGATAGTCGAGTGAACCCGAATTTCTGCCAGTGGATTCCAAACCCTACAATTTACAAATGCTGCCTGAGATATAAACTGTGTATGCATCACAACTGGTTTCTAGATGCTTTTTGGCAGATGAGGAACGGAAGCCATATTCGTGCAAAACCAATCATAGAAATAAAGAATTGTTATAATGGAGTAGGAAACCATTTGGCTTTCATTGGCTGCACTGTGTCTCTGAAAAGCAATTCACTTATCGCCAGTTCCCAGCACTTTTCCCATAGCCCTGCATATTCTTCCTTTTCAGATAACAGTCTAATTCTATTTGGAATACTTCAATTGACTTGCCTCCATCACATTCTCAGGCAGTGCATTCCAAACCTTGACTATCTTCATTTTACAGGTGACCATGTCTGGTACAGTGCAGTGTTTACTGACTCTACTAAGAAGTAGTATTGTGTACGGCTTTCTGAGGTAGTTCAGTGCCATCAATTCCCACTGGTTTTTACTTGGACTGGGCCCCACCTCGTGGTGAGTGATAGTGGAGACACCATTGTAGAGTAAACGCCAAGAGCACTGTTCTTAGACACTGAGAAAGTTTACTGCATAATGATAATAACTACAGTTCCATTTGGTCAAGTGCAAATGTAGGAACTTTAGGCAGCTGGTACCAATGCATCAGCTTCCTCCAGAAACTAAAGTAGAATTATTTGTCTCCATCCAGAATAAGTGTGACATCAGTAGAAGGTATGGAGTTGAAATAACATGGACATTAACCACTTTAGAACCGTTCTCTGACACAATTTCCCCCCAATCACTTTTGCCAATGTTAAACCATGATGTAATGATATGCATAGCCATATTATGTTATCACTATTCCACATCTCTGACTTCACAAATGCTGATGGTCTGGATGTTTCACACTTTTGTTGGAATTTTCTTTGGACTTGGAGGAATAGTGGGTGACTTGTTTGAGGACTACTGCATTGCATACTGATGCATTGGTCATTTCTCTACTGGGTTCTTTTATACTTCAGATAACGTTTGTAGGGGGCATTATTCTTTGTAGACCTTCATTGTTGGGCCATTGCCTCAAATGGAAGATGCTTAATCTCCTGAATTCCCTTCTGCTAAGATAGCAGCTCAATGGAAATCAATACTTTCTTCTTTGTAGTATCCTAGATTTCTGAATTATGTATGACCTTTTTAATTGGATGTGTGCAGTTATCATCATCCATTTATTTGATAAATTAACTCAAAGCACATCCAGCCACTTTGAACCTCAGCTCTCCATTGTGAACAGCCAACAAGTTAATGAACACAAAACAGAATCTCAGGGCATGGTCAATGGGCACCAGCCATGCAGATCCCTTTCCTGTGGACATTGGCATCTGATATCTGTAAACCACTTAGGATCTCATGACATTTCTCCAATCTACTTGCAGAGCACTTAACAACCACAGCCATGCATTGTCGGTGTGCCCACAACCAGCATTAAAAAGCAGCTGCAAAGACAATTCAGGGCTGCTCTCTTGATTGCTTTGCAATCATTAACTTAACATCTATGTGCACGCTTGCAGCATCCATGCCTTACTTTGCTATGCTGTGCTTTGACTGTTAGCTTATCGGCACTTCAGGCACAGCCTATAAGCTATTAGTACTGCTGTTTTGACACCTGTCATGGTTGTCAGTAGGGATATGTCTGGAGTGGGAGGAGACATTAATCTAACATCTACAGCATGTGTCATCTACCTGCACAACAAACACACTACAAGTGTATTGGCTAAGATCATACACGATCTGAAGCACGTGTCTTCAAAACTATTGCTAAAATGTTGGTTGGACCAGCAGGCTCTTTAAATATTGTTATGCACCAGACTACATAATCCCTCAAAATATAATACAAAGGTAGCCTAGACTCTAACTTTTTCTTATTTTGAAGGTTAATGTAAGGTTCTGTGTTGCAGATGCAATTTAATTGGTCAAATAATGTGAAGTTGAGCAAAACATTATCTATTCATACAACAAAAGAAAGAGGAAGTACTAAATAAAAACTGAAAGAATTGTGGATGCTGTAAATCAGGAACAAAAACAATGTTGCCGGAAAAGCTCAGCAGGTCTGTGAAGAACAAATTAGACTTAACGTTTTGGGTCCGGTGACCGTTGCTCAGAACTGAGGAAACGTCACCGGACCGAAACATTAACTCTGAATTTTTTTCTTCACAGATGTTTCCAGGCCTGCTGAGCTTTTCCAGCAACTTTGTTTTTGTTTGTGAAAATAAAAAGGAATTGCAATAACAACTCCATTGGAAAACTTAAGAGAATATGGTTGTTCATTTGCTCACTGATCCAGTTGTTCTGTAGCATGCAGAAGTTTTGTTACCATTCTCAGAAACATCATCATTGCGACCTCTCATTGAAGCTTGGGTGTTCAACTCCATTCCAAATTGATACAATCCTCTCATGTGGTAGGTCTTGTCACTTCTGGTTCTGTTTTTTAGCAGCTGCTTGTGTACAGGGTCTATATCTATGTGTTTGTCAATGTAGCCCCGTGTTAAGAACCAGATTCCAAAAATTCCCTTGCATGTATGTTGTTCGCTTGTCCTTATATCGTCACGTTGTTCCAGTCAAAATGATGGCCTTCATTGTCTGTCTGTATCGAGACAGTGAATATTGGTTGTGTCTTTTTGTTTATCACTTACCTCGACACAAACAACGAAGGTGCTACAAATTTTCACTAAGACCTTAAAAACTTAAAAGAAAAATATATTATTTTATTACTAAACAGTAACTGTACCAATATAATAACATCACATAAATACATCCATGTTAAAAAGGCAAATTCAGAAAATATTTATCTCACATGTAATTCTCCAATCCAAGAGGAAAGAACACCAAAGGACAATTCTGAGAGAAAACACAGGCAGAGAGTGTAGCAGCCAGCCAACAACTGCTGAAAATGAAATGAAAATCCTACACCTGTGAGAGCTTCACAGCACCCACACAGGCTACTTCTATTGTTCCAACTTTAAACAAAAACCCAAGGCCTCACAAGTTGTTTATCTTCTCATGAGCATCTCATCACCGTTCCCCAGTCTCTCTCTCAAAGAAATCAGGACAAAACGCACCTCTTAAAGTCACAGTATTCTCACAATATCCAATACCTTTTAGGTGCTTCTTGATATGAAGTGAATTGAATGGGCTGAAGACTGACATCTGTGATGCTGGGGATCTCTGGACAAGGTTGAAATGGATCATTCACTTGGCACTTCTGGTCAAAGCACAATTGCTGCAAATCTTCAGCATTTTTTTGCACCAATGTGCTGACCTCAGTCATCACTGAGGATGGGAATATTTTTGGAGCCTCCTCTTTCAGTGAGTTGTTAATTGACCACCACTGTTAATGACAAGATGAGACAGGACCACAGACTTTATCATTGTCATTGAACCCCTACAGAGTGGAAGCAGGACGTTTTGACATCAAGACCACACTGACACTCCAAAAAGCACCCCAACCATACCCGCGTCACACCCTATCCCTGTATTTCCCATCCTAGACACTATGTGCAATTTAACACAGCCAATTCACCGAACCTGCACATCTTTGAACCATGGGAGGAAACTGAAGCACTCAGAGGAAACCCCACAGACAGTCACACACACAGACATTATAATCAAACTCGGGTCTCTGACACTGTGAGGCAGCAGTGCTAATCACTGAGCTCCTGTGCTTTATATTCATCCTGTTGGCTGTGGAAACATTTAGTCCCACCTACTGTTTCCTGCTAATGCTGTTTGGCATGCAAATAGTCTTGTGTTTGTAGCTTCATCAGGGATATTCTATGCAAGACACGATTCTGTGAGTATGAAAATATCAGGCAGTTGCATGACTAGTCTGTGAAACAGCTTTCTCAGTATTGACACCAGTCCCAAGATGATGGTAAGGAAAATCTTTGTAGGGTTAATGGAGCTGAGATTGCTGCTATTGTTTCCAGTATTTTCCAAAAATCTTTGCTGGAAGTAACCTTGCCTGTGTATGACTTATAGCTATGAAGCATTATGGGATTTGGAATGAAAGCTAATTCCATCTTGACGGTACACCACTATGTCACCATCTCTGGTTGGTCAATCCTGCTGTTGGAAGAGAGAATGTCCAGAGATGGTAATGGGGCATGGGTCATTGACCATAAGGTATGATTATGTGAGTATAACTTCATCAGGCTGTTGCTTGACTTTCCTGCAAGAGAGCTCTCTGAATTAAGGCACAAACCTCAACATGTTAGTAAAGACGACTTTGCACGGTCAACAGGGTCCTGTTTGCTGCTGTTATTTCTGGTGCCTATCTCAATACCAGGTGAAGGATCTGGTTTTACTCTTTTTTTTAGACTTAGCAGTGATTGATACAACTGAGTGGCATGCTGGTCCATTTTGGAAGAACATTAAAGAATTTATCACTTTGCTGTCTCTGGAGTGATACGTCGTCCAGGCCAGTTAAAAGAGACCAATTTCTTTCCCTGAATGGCATTTAGTCAGGCAGATTTTGTATAACAACCAGCAATGGTTATATGGATGCCATTCAAATAATTTTTAATTACAGATGTTATGGAATCGAAATTTCACCATTTGCTATGTGGAATTCAAGTGGATGTCCTCAGAATATCAAACTGAGGCTTTGGATAATTAAACCAGTAACACTAACGCACTGCCACTATATCTCACTTTGAATAGCTAACTGACTGGCCACAAGCCATGTGTGACCAGTCAACCTGTCCAGGAGCAAAATTATTCCTTAAATCCAGTCATTCCTCTAACAACCTTGATGACAATCTGTAATAGTGGACTCATCTTAGATGCAAGTTATTCATCGAATGTTCTAATTGATCTCAAATGTTGTCATTGATTGTAAAAGGAAGGATGGAAAGGTTCCAAATTACTTTACAGTGGCAAAATGGACTCTGTGCAGCATATAAGTGGTGACGCAGGATGTAATTGGAAAAATCATTTAAGATGATCTTTAAGACCAGGAGTAAATAGTAAAATGGAAAACTTTTTTAACTTTATAAACATTAATGCTTATTGTGCTAGTTGGCTCAGTAGGAGACCTTGTGATAACCGAATTGCCAAATAATGAAGCACTTTATTTGTTTTACTGATTTGTAAAATTATATATATGGGATGAAAGAGGAAATTGAACATCATCAACATCGTTGAAGATGGTGAACCTGTTACTCTGCCTGCAGAAGGAACAAAAGGTACTGCAGGCAATTTTCCAGATCAGAAGACTTTGGTAAAAGCTACGATGTGGAAGTGGATTGATGATGTGTATCTATGGAAACATAACGTGCTACTACAGAATAGTAATGAGCCAAACACTATATTTGAGAAATTTTACTCAGATAATTAGAAGTCTTATGAATTTGATAGTGCTCCTATTTGGCTGATTCTTCTGCTGCAAAGCTTTATATTGCGAGGCTGTCTTTCAAACTGTATTTTTAAATGGTCAATTCATGCTTTCAGATTTGTCAAAGTATTTTTAACATCTGTCAACAGATTCAGTAGACAGTATTTGCTTGATTGTTTGTTGGTCATATGTTAACTGGCAACCTACATAATGGTGGCTGAACTTCAGAAGTGGTATCTTAGTTTAAATACTGTGGGACATCCAGACGATCCATATTAATGTAGACTCTTTCATCATGTTATTGCGTTGAGTCTCTTTCTCTGTTCGTTCTCTATTATCTTGGTACTGTTTGTTTTCTCCACATCTCTACCTGACTATTTTTCACTGCCATTTTTATTTAATCACCTTCTGCTTTCTTATCTATGTTATTATTACTTATGAGATAATGGGTGAGAAAGGGTACTTCTGTCAGAGGTGGACCGCACCTTTTCCAGGTCTATTTTTGCATTCTTTCCATTGTGTTTCTCAATCCAGTTTTTACCTTCATCGTACTTTTCATTTTGATACTGATTCTCCTTTGCTGCTCTGCTCTGTTCCTGCTTTTCTAATAATGTTCAGTATAACCCTGAAACTTTTACTGTCTTGTGTTTTCTTGCTTCAGAGTTATTTCTGCTGCCCTTCATTAATTTTTCCAAAAAGGCCTCCCTGTTTCCTTATATCACTTTTACTCTGCCTAATTATCCCCACCTTACCTCATTTCCTCATCAGTCCTATTACTCAGGTCCATCGCTAGCTGTATGGCGCTTCAACTGCTCCATTTTATTTTCACCTTCTTTTGCCCCCACACTGTTTGACTTCCACAACTAAGACACAGGAACACTTCCTCAGTCTCTTAACTTACAAAATGTCCGTAAGTGACACATCTAGCTCTGGCTATTCCTTCGAACGTTTCACAAAGGAAGAGAGATGAACACTCCTCAGCTACTGTATTTATCAACTGCTAGAGTGTTGTAAGTTGAAGGACATACAAACATTAAATACCTACGAGGGGAGATTCAGAGGAAAGGATACCTAGAATCTTCCCAGCCGCTCAATGATGTGGCACAGACGGTCATTTGGGAAAATTTGGTGAGATCAGCAGAAATGTGATTTTTCACCTCAAGAGGAGAAGTTTCCAATTCATCTATCAAGGTTTGAACGGTGAGAATAGTGACAAAGGACTTATGTGTATCGATTTGCATGGATTAATGTTCCATTATTATTCTGTCTAACCATTCAGAAAAGGTTTCCCATTGTCCATTCCCCTGGATAGAAACTGGCTAACAACACAAACATTATAATGCTTACCAGGCAACGCCTGGACAGCGGTTGCCAATATTTCAGGCATGATTCCTGGGAAGCGACTGCGCAGAAATCCATCCATGGAGGTCGGCATTGGACAAATACCAGCTTCACAACATCATCATAGACACCTCCAACCATGCAACATAGCTTTGCACTCAATGATTCACTTTGGAGTGAACTGGCACCCTTCATTGGAATTCTGATGCCAGAACATTTTTTGGCCCTGGAGCAGATATTCAAATCATACATTCAACTAAAATATGCCTCATGACTCCTTGCTTACACTCTTAGAGCTGGCTCACTTTATGCTGACTTCAATGTTCATGGCATCTCTGCATTGCCTTTTCTTGCTTGTACCCACCTTACCCTGTCAGCTCAGCTTAAAGGCTTACAGTGTTTCCACCTTCCTTTGCTGTTTAGGACAGACATAAAACTGGATAGCTTGTCATGGCTTACAGCAGTGAACAGACAAGCAGGTGGATATGTAGCATGGCACCATGCCGCGACATCAGTCTCACATCTGCAGCCAGTACCAGTAGCTGATGCAGCAAACACAGTGCATGTGTTGCAGCCAAGCAGCCAGGTCTCAAATTCTCAACGAGTAGCTGTCAATCAAACCAGTGGAGATGGCCGTACAACTGAACATCCTAGCACAATATGTCAAGGGAACACTACACTGATGTTCAGGGGTTTGGACACTGTTATTTGGCTGCTTGGAGCTGTCAAGGAATCCATCCATCAACAGTCTGGGGAGTGTGCCATGATCTGTCCTGCAGATCCTATGCATGCAGGCTGGGGAGTTGCAGTAGGTCAGTCACGGGGTGGGGGTGGTGGGGGTGGGGGGTGAATGGTGGGAAGGGTGGGAGTGAGTGTTGGTGCACAGAGATCAATAAAGGATCTGGTCAGTCAGCAGTCAGGGCTGTGTATCCAAAGAGGTTCAGGACGTTAGCAGTGGTCAAGCCTAGGAGTCAGCTTAATGAAAGTCAAGGGATTATTGGGGCCTCTGTTGTAGTAGTGAAGTTGGCAAAGTCAGTTCTGGGAGTTGGAGACAGCACGTTGGAATACAAAGTGGACAATTGTTGAAGTGGGAAGCTTCAACATATAAGATTGGGAGGAATCAGTTATGCCTTGCAGGGCATGGTTTACTGCAGGAATGGGGTCTAATCATTCATCACAACCAGACTGGCGTCAATAGAGTGTACAATGTAGAAAGATGGTTGGCATGATTAATCTGTATGCTATGTTAGGCATTAAGAATAACACTTCCTTAGAATGGATTCTAAAATAGAATGAGACAAAGGCCTGTTAGTTTGTGTAGCTTAGTTCTTAAAAAGCAATGCATTTATGTATGTGCACTTGTATCTGCGATGCATAATGAACGGTAACTCCTGGCTGGCATTGTTTGACCCAGTATATGGCTAGGCTGTAAATATGCTGTTGATGCTGGGAATCCCAGGTGTCACAGCAGTGGTGAGCATTTATTCTTCTGGCAAGAGAGAAAATAGATGGGCGGGATGCCATCAAAGCACGGTTCATAGCTAATGAGACCGATATTGGCAAATAACTTCATGAAATTCACTAAAATTGATTTCTGGTAAAATTCAGCCCAATAAGTTTAAGATAACTAAAAATGGGAAATTAAAACTATATAGATCAGCACTGTTGAATCAGAAAATAACTTTGACTGACATGACTTAGTGAAGCTTTTTATCACATATAGGATTCTTTCTGTTTCCTGGATCCCAGACCCAAACTGTTTAATAAATTATTCTGTGGTGGTTACTGTAGAAACAGTAAATTCCAAACCTAAGACTTGAAATTGCAACTGTATTAATAATGTTCAATTTTGCTATGAAATTTAATTCCTAACTATTTTGGCATGAGGCACTTTTTAATACTCAGCAGATCGAAAGAAATACAACTTTTTCTATACCCATCTCCCAACAGAATACAAACAGAACAAGTAGAAAGCAGGCAGCATGATTTGCATGAAACAAATATTCCATTCTTCTCATGAATTTAGCTGTGATTATTTGACTAAAAGCCCCGAAAGCAGAAGCAGAAAGTAATTAAGTGAAACAGAATCTCAAATAATACTGTCAATATCTTTTATTTCTGAAAGATTTATGTATTCCTTTGAAACAAACATGCTTCTGATTCAGCAATCATAGCAAAATACATTTTGCATTAATGCACTCCTTTTTAATCTGGTGTTTTACAAGATCAAAGAAACATGAATTGTTAAAATGTTTATTTTGGAAAAAGTAAACAAATGTTAAATTTGAAACTACAAAAGTCTCCCCTGACCAAAATCTCTTAAAAATTGAGAATCTCTTCTTTTTATTTAAATAGATTACCTATATGTAATGTTCTGGCCCGGAAGCACAATTTTAATGGAAGCTGAGGAAATATTGTTCACTACATATATTTTTAGAAAAACTATAATTCTTGCAACCATCTCATCTGTGACTGAAAATATTTCTTTGCAATAACCAATTTAGGATCATTACAAAGTTAAATAATTGCAAGATCAATTGAGTTACAGAATTCAGTATTTCAGAAGAGAAAAGTAATTTGTGGAGAAGGTGCTAACAGATGGTGACAACAGGAGTACAGTTAATGGCTTCTCAGAAATAGCAATAATAAAACAGCTATAGACAATTGTTGGACAACAGGAGATAATTTTATGTAAAGTTGTTTTATATAAGTACAATATTTATCAAATTAAGTTTAAATAACATTCTGAGGAATAGGATCTGCAGGCATGGCAGAAGAGGGTGTAAAATGGTGATGGTGTAGCACTATTGATTAAGGAGTAAATTACTGTATTAATGAAAGATGATATCTTGGAAATTGTCCTCAAGTGGGTCAATGTGGATAGAAGTTAGGAATGTTAAGGGGCCGTTAATTTACTGGGAGAGTCAATCGTGAGGGGGCATAATTTTAGGCTGAGGGTCAGAGGATTCACAGTGAATTTGGGAAAAATAAAACTCTTTTCACTCACAGGTGATGGGAATATGAATACACTGCCTAGGAAATTAGTGGAGACTAGAAACCGTATCAGTTTTTTAAAAAATTGGTTGAGAACTTTATAACATTCAAGGATTTGGGACACGGGTAGGAAACTGGGATTAGTGCACTTTTAGTGGTAGTTATGTCAGTGCAAACATGATGGGCCAAAGGGCCTTTTCTGCACTGTATGAATCTATGAACTTTTGTTTATTAAAGCAATAGTTTGACATTAGAAGAAATGATCCTTGATGATGATAATTTAATGTCTTTTACTATTTGATTGGTAAACATGTGGCAAAGCACAGAGATAGTAGGAACTGCAGATGCTGGAGAATCTGAGATAACAAAGTGTAGAGGTGGATGAACACAGCAGGCCAAGCAGCACCAGGGGAGCTTGAAGGCTGACGTTTCGGGCCTAGACCTGTCTTCAGAAATGTGACATAGCACACCTTTTTTCCCCTCTCTTCCAGTCTTGGTTGTGCAGTGTCCTCTTCAGAAACATTGATGTGTTTGTGGTGTCCCACATGTTAGCCCTTGTAACATATATCATACAGAGGGTCAGGTTTGTATTAAGTCAAATATCTGGAAGTTTATTAACAACTAACTATGAACACAATATATAAAATCTCAGGCATACATCTACAGCAATCTGGGTTGTCTGATTATCTGAATTGCTACTAAGTTATATATTTTGCCAACTGGTTGACTAGCAAACCAAAGAAGTGATTGACTACTTACAAACTGATTAGGGAATTGAGTGACAGAGAATAAGTTGGCAACCTCTTAAAATGTGATGTATTGATGCCATTAACTTTCTTAAAGGAGGTGGTGCCATTATGAGAGGTGTACAATAATATGCTCCTCTTTTACCTCAGGACAGTGAGAAATGAGAATGTGAATGGGCAAGTGTTCCACCTTCAGTGTTTGCATGGGATGGTGCCATAGAGAAGTGAGGAAGTGTTAGGAGTGATGAAGGAGAGATTCCAGGTCCACTGGGTCCACCATGAAATCAGCACCGCCACTGACCCTGAATTTATGGCTTCTTTTGAAAATGTTTTAAAATAATGAAATATCTTCAAATAAAACCGGATGGAAAATAGGAACTTGCAACTAAGCAGCAAGAAGATTAACCTGTCTAAGGCCCTTTTAATCTCTATGTCTCAACATGTTGTTCACACATTCACACATTCTGTTTGGGATAACTAAAACAGCATGTAATTACAAGGGCAATTTAGTTCATTGAAACATAACAGAGGAGACAAAAGGTAATTTATTGGAAAGATGGAAACAGATGGTGACAATCTGGGATGTGACTACTCTCTTTTTGGCTGTACCAAACAACCAAATAGTTCCTGTTAGAATAAACATGAAGGGTCTAGGCCCGAAACGTCAGCTTTTGTGCTCCTAAGATGCTGCTTGGCCTGCTGTGTTCATCCAGCTCTACACTTTGTTATCTAGAATAAACATGAAATTGCTTTCACCCAAGAGTTTTGTATTACAATCTAGAGTGAAGTCAATACTTATCTTGCTCTTACATTTGAGAAATAAACAAAGCAAGTGAAATATCAACATGAAAGTCAGCAAGGGGTTTAAACAGTTATTTGGATGAAAAGGAGAAGCTGAATCATTGTTGTGTACTTGGGGCCATAATGACACTGCTTTCAAATGCAAAATTTATCTGAGAATAAAGCATTCAACTAAACCACCTATGTGAACTGTGATAAACTGACCTTGTATACACATTTTCACGTGTAGATTTAAATAATTTTTCTACAGAAAATAATTAGTGCAAATCCTGACCAAGAGGTGAAGGACAAAATGATATACAGTTCTCTGTGGAAAACCCATTTGTATGATTATTCACAGTTCCAAGGTTGAACTCAGTCAGAGAGAGAAGAAACACATAACATTAGGCAATCCTAAAAGAAACTTCATTGGATCTGAATGAGTTATGTTCTAGAATGCTGAAAGAAGGAAGGGTGATCATTTTAGAAGCTCCTATCTCAATCTTCCATCTTCTTGGGTCTCAGGGTAAAGCCAAAGTAGTGGACAAATGGCAGCACAGAAACATATGCATCAGGAGCAGGACAAGGCCATATGGCCCCTCAAGCCTGGGCTGCCATTTAATACGATCATGTCTGATTTGATTGAGGTCTCAACTTTATGTTCCTGCCAATGCCTGAAAAACATTGACTTCCTTTGTAGTCAATAATGGATTTAGCTCAGCTTTAGAAATACTTCAGGACTCTTCCTCCACTGCTCCCTGAGGATATGAGTACCTAAGACTCAGGGCCCTCTGAAAGAAAACAATAGCTCCTTGTTTCCATCTTAAATGGTATACCTCTTATTTTTAAACCATTTCCTCTCATTTTAGTCACTGCCACAAGCAAAACATCCTTTCAACATTCCATGTTAATGCTCTCAGGTTGGAATTTGTGTCAATAAGATCAACTTTTATTCCTCTAAACTCTGATGGATACAGGCCCAGCCTGTATAATCTTTCCTCATAAGGTAATCTCCTCATTCCAGCTTTCAGTCAAGTGGTTCCCTCCCTAAACTGTTTCTCTTGCATTGACATAATTTCTTAAATAAGGACATTAAACCTGTATACAGTACTCCAGATGTAGTTACACCAATGCCTTATAAAACTGGAGTATAACATACCTACTTTTAATATTCCAGTAAGGTTGCAATAAACAATAACATTCTATTTGCTTTCCTTATCATTTTCTATACCTGCATACTAACTTTATGTGTTTCATGTACTCGCACACCCTGACCCCCACCACTTCGATACCCTGTAATCTCTCCAATTAATACCATGCTGTACTTCTATTCTTCCTGCCAGATTGGACAAACTCACAGTCAGGAAATCATTACAAACCTTTACAAAACACTAGTCATGCACCAACTGTGTCTAATTCAGGTATCACACTTTTATGAAGGTGAGGCTGTGGAAAACATTGACTTAATGGTACAGTGAAGAGGGGTATTAGTTAAGTGGAGAGACTGGGGACGCTGAGCTTTTTTCTCCATAGGGAAAGAAAAGGTCCAATAGCAAATAGATTAGATGAGCAGAGTTAATTGGCAAAAAAAAATCTGCTATGGCATGAGGAAAATGTTTTTGAATACAGTGAGATGTTGCAATTTCACTATTTGAAAGGATTTCAAGAAGCAGAAGTAAGTTCACCAGTAACATTCAAAAGAGAATTGGATCAATGATAAACATTGAAAGGAATAATATTCCACACCATGCTGAAAGAACAAAGGAATGGAATTAATTGGACAGGTCTTCCAAACATTTGACAAAAGTATGATGGGTTGAATTACCCTTTCAATATAGTGTAATTCTATAATACTGTGAACAAGGGGAATTGTTTTCACCTCATCGCTCACCATTTACACATAAAAGCAGGGAGCTAGTGAGATGGAATTACATAGTGCATATATTACTGCTGGTTTCCACATTCCAATTTTTAATTTAACCAAGATTTATAGGGCCATGCAAAAACAGACGAGGCATAATAAATACATGCTAATCAGTGTCAAGTGACTTTGCCAGATGTTTTCATGGCATTTTCATTCTTGCTGCATTGTTTTTGATCTGCAGCCTGTCTGTCCTCTTCAAGAGATAAAGCACATGCCATTGTCCTCTGTTTAGTTGTTTCCTGAGCTGTCCTTGCCGCCTGCATGTTCTCATTTGTGCTTAATAAATACACAAAAGGTCACCCCTGTAACTCGCTGTCTTTGGGCTGAATGATTAATGCTGTATAGTGTTTGGAAAGACAAATGGAATGAATGGGATATCAGTAGGACAGCATCTAAACTTCAGTGTGAGTTCCTCCAAGATCTGTCACATTTGATGGAGTTGGAGAAAGAAATGATGCGTCATGCGTTAGCATCTTGTAGGAAGGATTAAGAATAACAGATGATTAGGGCAGCATGGTGGCTCAATGGCTATCACTGTTGTCTCACAGCACCAGGGACGTGGGTTAGAATCCACCCTCGGTTGATTATTGGTCTGGAGTTTGCACATTGGCCCCATGTCCATGTGAGTTTCTTCCGGAAGCTCCGGTTTCCTTTTGACATTCCAAAGTTTTGCAGGCTAGATGGATTAGCCATGGGAAATATAGGGATAGGAGAGGGAGTGGGTCTGGATGGGTTTCTCTTTGGACATTCAGTTTGGATAAAGCCTTGGTCTAGGCCAAATGGCCTGCTTTCACGTTGTCGGGATTTTCTAATTAGTATCATAAGTTCCCCGCTGCATTGAGCATGGAAAATAAAGGATTAGATAGAAAGAGAAAACAAAACAAGAACCAGAGCTATGTACCCTCCATTTGCCATTGATTTTGATGATGATCTTGTCTATTAGTATCAGAATATGTATACTGTCTACAGCTCTTCCTGTTCTTGTATCCATATTCTGACACTCTGCTAATTTCTCATACATGAGAAAAGTATTTTATGTATACATTAATATGGCCCTTTTAGAGACAAAGTTGCATTAACAGTTGTTTTGAGTTGCCTTTACAGTGTGGAAACATGTGCCCATCAAGTCCTCACTGACCCTCTGACAAGCATCCTACCTCGATCACCTCCTCTACTTTATCCCTGTAACCATTTTCCCATTCCTAATCCACCTAGCCTGCACATCTTTGGACATTATGAGCAATCTAGCATGGCCAATCCACCCCAACCTACGCATCTTTGGAGAGTAGCAGGAAAATAGTACACCCGAAGAAAACCCACGCAGATACAGGGAGAATATGTAAACTCCTCACAGATAGTCCTAATGATAGCTGCGACATATTCTTCAATGCTGGATTCTGAACGGAAGTCAACGTTATTTGGCCTCTCAAAAAAAACATGCTTTAGTGTTATTGTTGTAGGTGTTGCTGCCTTGTGCCTTGGGTTATAGCATGATATGGAAATGAAGCACAATTTGCAAAGAGGGAGTCCACTTTGTACAGAATGTACAGAGAGGAGAGGAGGGACAAGGCCCTCAGTGAAAATCTCGATCTACCAGAAGTCTTTCAGAAGTACATCTCTTAATCAAAAGTATTGTGTGAGATACTTGAGTTTCAACAAGGAGGTGGTCACTCCTGTATACTATAGAACACAGAACTGTACAGCACAGGAATGAGCTCTTTGCCCCTTGATGTTGTGCCGAAAATGACACCAAATTCAATTCATCCCTTCTGCCTGGTCTTGGCCCATATCCCTCCATACCTGGCATATTCATGTGCTTATCTAAAATCCTCTTAAACACACCTATCGTATCTGTCTGCACCACTACCCCTGACCACGTGTTCCAGACTCCTACGACTGTCTGTGTAAAAAACTTGACCGCAAGTCTCCTTTGAACATTCCCCCTCTAACCTTAAATGCATGCCACCTAATATTAGACATTTCAAGACTGGCGAAAAGATTCTGTCCGTCAACCCTATCTAAGTATATAATAATTTTATAGACTTCTATCAAGTCCCCCCTCAGCCTCCTTCAGTCCAGAGAAAACAACTCAAATTTTTCTAGCTTCTCCTAATTGCTGATGCCCTCTAATCCAGACAGCATCCTGGTAAACCTCTTCTTCATCCTCCCCAAAACCTCAACATCCTTCCTACACCGTGGCGACCAGAATTGAATGTGATCTTCTGAGCATGGCCTGACCAAAGTCTTATTAATCTGCAACATGACATCCTGACTCTTGTACTCAATTCTTTGACCAATAAAGGCAAGCATGCCATACATCTTCTTTACCAACCTATCTACTTGCGTTGTTGCTTTCAAGGAGCTATAGACTTGAACCCAAGATTCTTCTGTACATAAATGCTACTCAGGGTCCTTCTATTAACTGGATATATTTCCTTAAGATTTGATCTCCCAAAGTGTGGCAACTCTGAATCCACATGACCAAGTCACCATGGATTCCGTACATCTTAATCTTCTGGATGAGCCTACTATGAGGGACTTTTTCGAAACCCTTACTAAAATCCATGAAAACAACATCCACTGCTTTATCCTCATTGATCACCTTTGTCACCTCCTCAAAAAATTCAACCAAGTTAGTAAGGCATGACCTGCCCTGCACAAAGCTATGCTGACTGTCCCTAATCAGGCCATACTTTTCCAAATGCACATAAATCCTTTCCCTAAGAGTTCTTTCTAATTCCCAACCACCAATGTGAGATTCACTAGTCTGTAGTTTCCAGGACTACCCCTATTTCCCTTCTTGAGCACGGAATAATATTAGCTACTTGCTAATCCTCCTGTACCTCACCAGCGAGCAAGGATACAAAGATCAAAGATACAAAGCCCCAGAAATCTTGCCTCTCTCAATAACATGGGGTAGATACCATCAGGCCCTGTGAACTTATCTTCCTTAATGCTCTTCAAAAGACCCAACACTACTTCTTTCTTGGTCTCAAAATACCCTAGCATATTAGCATGCCCCGCACAAATCTCACTATCCTCCATATCCTTCTCCAGGGTGAATACCAAAGTAAAATACTCATTTAGAATCTCACCCACATCCTCTACCTCTAAGTACAATTTCTCTCCTTTCTCCTTGAATGGCCCTATGTTATCCTTTTGTTTTCAATGTATGTATAGAATGCCTTGGGATTCTCTTTAACCCTACTTGCCAAGGTGATTTCTTGGCTCCTACTTGCTCTCCTAATTCCCTGCTTGAGCTAATTCCTGCTTTCTTTATATTCCTCATGGGCCCTGTCTGATTTTAGCTTCTGAAACCTAACAGATGCTTCTTTTTCCCTTTTGATTAAATTCATAACCTCCTTCATTATCCAAGGATCCCTTACACTATGACAACTCAGTCTTTAATGCATCGTTATATAACCTGCGTCCATTTCTGTTCCTCAATCTCTTGGCGGCTGTTGCGTTGCCTATAGGACAATCCTATCAGAATGATTGCACCCATCTTATTTTTCAGCTCTATCCATATTCCCTCAGTGGATTAACCCTCCAGTAGGCCCTTTCTGAGTGCATTCTCCTGATTAGTAATGCAAATCCTCCACCTCTTTTACCTTCCTCTCTATCTTGTCTAAAACAATAAACCCCTGGAACATTGAGCAACCAGTCTTGTGCTGCTCTCAACCAAATCTCTGTAATGGCCACAACCTCATAGTCTCATGTGCTAATGCAGGCTCTAAGGTCATCTGCTTCACCTATAATACTCCTTGTGTTGAAATAAATGCACTGCAGCCCATTAGTACCACTGTGTTCATTTACTTGCCTCTGTCCTTTCTTTCTGATTTACCACTCCTAATATGTATCTTCCCCTCAAACCATTCACTTGCCGACCCCGTGGTCTGCTTCCCAGTCACCTGCCACTCAAGTTTTAAACCCTCCAGAGTAGAAGTAATGAACCTTCCTGTGAAGATATCAGTTCCCCTCCAATTTGAGTGCAATCCCTCCCTCTTGTATAGGTGGCTCCTGCCCCAAATGAGTTCCCAATGATCCAAGAACCTGATGCCCTGCCCTGTACACCAGCTCCTTAGTCACACATCCATCTGTCCCATCTTTCTATCTCTTGCCTCACTAGCACATGGCACTGAAAGAAACTCACAGATTACTACCCTTGAGGTCCTGTTTCTCAGCCTCTTTTCTAACTCCCTGTAAACAGCCTGCAGGACCTCATCCCTCTTTCTATGTATGTTGTTGGCACCAATGCACACAATATTTTCTGGCTGGTCACCGTCCCCCTTAAGAATGTTGTGCAACCGCTCAGAAAGATCTTTGATCCCGCTACCAGGGAGGCAACGCAATGTCCTAGAGTCTTGAACGCGGCCACAGAAACATCTGTCTCTGCCTTAACAAGTGACTGTCCTACCATTATTGTTTGCCTAGATCTTGTCCAACCCTGCTCTACAGTTGAGCCAGTTGTGGTCTGGCTGTTGCTTTTATACTCGCCTGAGAGGCTATCCTCTCTAATAGTATCCAAACCAGTATACATGTTAGAGAGGGGAATAGCCACAGGAAACTTCTACATTACTTGCCTGCCTCTCCTGGATGTCACCCATCTACCTGTGGCATGATCACTTCCCTGTAACTAGTGTCTATCATACTCTCTGCCCTTGTATGTACCTCAGTGTGTCCAACTGCTGTTCCAACCGAATGATGTGGTTTGTGAGGAGCTGCAACTGCTCACACTTCCTGCAGACGTTGTTGTGAGAGATGCTAGTCCGCTCCACAATCTCCCACATCTGGCAGGAGGAACATACCACTCTCTTAACTGCCATTTCTACCCCATTACATGAAGAAAAATAAAAGAATCTTACCTTGCTATCCTTACTCACTGAAGCCTAATATTCACCTAAGCCCACACTTGTACCAACTTGCAGTTCCAGCTAGTTACTTAAATTAAAATGCAATCTTTACAAACACATCAAATATTCTCTAGGATACAACAAACTTTCTAACATCCTGCCTTAACCTTTTCGGTCTTGTGTTTGGTTAGAGGAGGAGGGAAGGATGGAAAAACTACGGTAATGTAAAGTTTGGGCTTACTGTTTCTGAACACTGGGTTCTTCCTCATCCCGCTGATCAATCATGTTGACTGAACTGACTTAGTTACATACAATTAGTTCAGGAAGGGTTAATTTTGTGGACTGCATTTAGCTCCACTGAGTCTGATAATATCATACAGGTTTGATGGGCATAGGCAAAACATCTTAAGATCTCACGGAGCATGAACCTTTATTCATAGGGCTGAGGAGCAATGTTTAAACAACTAATGTAACAGAAATCAATTTATCCTTCCCAGATTAAAAGGCTGGTCTTTCAGAGGGAGATGGATGGTGGTAGATTTACCTGAGGGTCACCACACGTCAGGCGAGGAGAGTTTCCGTCAGGTGAGGAGAGTTTCCTTCATGGTATCCTTGGCCAGTACAGGAATTGAACCCATGGTATGGGCCTCACTCTGTGTCATAAACCAGCAGTCCAGCCAATTGACCTAATCAAACAACTAATATAACTTGTACGTGATTATTAAATGCAATAAATTAAGTCATATTAAGACTGGAGCTAACTAAATCTAGCTAAGTTATGGTAAATATCTCCAAAATGCTCCCATACTGATATATCTTCCACTTGTCTGGTCTTATTTCCAAATAGTAGGTCCAGAACTGCCTCTTCTACAATTGGTCTTTCTAATATACTAGTTTAAAATGTTCTCCTGGATTCAATTTAAGAATTCTATTCTTTCTCTACTTTGCACAGTAAAACTATTTCAGCTAATATTTAGATAGTTAAAAGCCCCCACTCATGCCACCTTATTACTCTTACACGTGTCCAAGCTTTGATTGCAATTTGATTCGCTATCTCTCCCTAACTGTTTGGAGGTGTCCCAACAAAGTGTTTGTCCATCATTCAATGCTCCTTCCAAAATTTCATCCCTCCTCACTGCTATAATTGATTCCTTGATCAATATTATAAACTCCCTCTTTTCTCCTAATGCCTTCCCTATCCTGTACAATTATCCTATAACCAGGAATGCTTAGCTGTCAATTCTTTCCATCTTTCAGCCAAACCTTGGTCATACTTTACAATGTCATACTTTAATGTGCATATCTGTGCCCTAAGCTCATCCGTCTTATTCCTCAGGATCCCTGCATTGAATTATATTCCATTTAACCTCACTAAAATCACTTCTTTCTTATGTTTCCTCTGCCTTCCAGGCTCAGTTACTTATGTTTTTGCTTCTTCCCTTTGAACTACTTGCCAGGATGCTATTCCCTTGCTAATCCCGTTTGAATTCACCCAAAAGTCATCAGAACGAAAGTAATCCATCCGAAACTTTGCAAGTCCTACCACTGCCAGAGACTGTGTAAATGTTGCAAGGACCTTTATCATCAGCATTTGGATCAGAGGTTTCTGCGATGAAAACATTTATATATATTCAACAGTCAGTGGGTAAGGTGTTCAGGGTAATGCTGATTCCATGTAGCTGTAGGCCCATATCAGGTGTCAGGTTTATTTTTCTCATTGGATTTCACCTCTGTTGTTTTAGGAACATCATCTAACATTGTCTGTTCCTGAGACAACTGAACATTCAGACGTTTGCACAATGTTGTGATATTTTACACGAAATTACTATCACCTTCAGATGCTTCAGTTACTGTTCTGCCCTCAGGGATATTGAGGTCTCTATTAATGTTGCGCCGACCTGTGAACTAATCTAAGCCCCTCCCCTTACACTAAAACACCATCATCCATATGCTTATTGGTACAGTTATTTGTGGATCTTCAATTAATATTGTCCCTGGCACATTCATCCTGGTTGCTAAGAGTTGATCTGCATGTTTTCTCCATATTACATTGTCTCTCACCTGTCTATGTTACAATAGTGGCTGGTACCCACTTCTCGCTAATGGTTTAATTATTTGCCAATACTTCTTGACATTTTTGGAAAATGCAGCATTTGCCTTTGTTCTGTCATCGGAAAACCTGATTCTGTTGTTTCCCATCAACAATCTCTTCTGTTATGCTTGGCTTTAGCAAATCAAATGTGTATGCAACTGAAAATTTACCAAGAACAAAGACAGAAAACTTTGAATTTTTGGTTGGGTTGTGTTCTGGAATGTTCACAAAAAAATGACTCAGTCTTTTTGATAGTGATTCCTGTTCTCAAGTTTTCCTTAAGGTATTCTTCATTGTCTGAACAATCTTCCCTACCAAACAATTTGTAGCTAGGTGATCCAATATATTGAATTCAATTCAGCTTCAGACCGTCTGTGATATAAACTGTGGTGGACCATCATCACAAGCTAGTTGTTCCACATAACCAAACCTCACAAAGCCATCACTCAATCTTTCAATGGCTTTCTCAGAAGATGTTGCCTTCATGATGGCAAGTGCAGGCCATTTAGTATGTGAGTCAACCACAATGAAGAACATTTGCCTTTCAAAATGTTTGGTGAAGGCACTGCGGATACTTTGTCTTGACCTCTCTGCCCATTCCCATGGATATAATTCTGTTAATGGAGGTAGCTAGCTCAAGGTGTTCAATTCCCATTTTGTCCTATTACAGGAGACAAGCCCTGGCCACCAAAATTAACTTCTGGTTATCTCCTCTAATCTGACAATGCCATGGTGACCTTTATGTAATTTATTTAACACACATTTCCTTAGCTATGGAAGAATGATGATCCTTATTCCCAAGAGGAGACATCCTGACTTGATTGAAAGTCCTAGCTTCCATATGACATCATGACTTCATTTCTGGGACATTTTTGTGATATTGTTACAAAGTACAATACCCATCACTTTTGATAGTAGTAGATCACTTTTAGTCTACTTCTTAACCTGTCTTGCTATTACCCGAGTGTTGTCTACTTGTTTGATGTAAAAAATGTCTACATGAGGACTGTTTGAAGTTAACTCAAAGGTTCTTGAGCCGATTTGTAGCTCGGGTTGTGGATGCTGTGGTTGGTTTGCTCACCGAACTGGTTCGTTATTTCGCAGATGTTTCATCTCCTTGATGGGTAACATCATCAAAGCCATGAACACCAACAATCAACAAAAAAAACATGGCCAATACTCATTCATCTCCATTCACATGGATAAGGAAAACCACCAGTTTGATTGGGACAACATCATGATCCTAGGACAGGCCAAACAGAGACAAGCATGGGAATTCCTCGAGGCCTGGTTCTCCACCAAGAAGGCCATCAACATACACATAGAGCTAGACCCTATATATACACCACAGCAAAGGAAATATGGAAGTAAGGTAATCAAATCCAATTGACCCCAGAGTTTGAATACCAGGCGGGAAAATACAACAGTGCTACATTGGAGGCTGCACTGATGATATTACCTAGCAGGGTAATGAAAGGTCTGCAAACTAATGAACCAGCTCAATGAGCAAATCAACTACAAAAGTTAATTTATTTGGCAAAGTTAATTTAGAGAGTCCATTTCCATTCCCATGTAAGTTGGATTACTGAAGCACACCAGACTTTCTCTAATAGCATCATTTAAGTTATCTTTAAATTTGCAGAATTCTGCTAGCTTCTTCAAAATTGCTGGGAGTTCTAACTCTCTGTGTTTTAACCATACAGCATTATGGTGCCAAATTTTTCCCACTTTTTGTTTCAAATGGAAAATAGCACAATATACCATGGAAATTTTAGCACTACCTCACTTCTTCCTATTTAAAACAAGATATTTCTGACGCTACCTGTCTCTTTGCAAACTAAGCTCAAGACATTTCCCTCTGAGTGGGGTATTTGATACTCACAGTGTCCATTCCTGCTGGACCATGTGGTGAGTTTCATCTGCAATTATTCACCTCTTCTTTGTAGTGATTTTTTTAATTGCTGACTTTACTTGTTTTGGTGCAGTGATGGTGTCTTTTGTTTTCTTTTCTTTTAATTGAAACACCTCAGTGATCTGCAGTGAGGACGTTTGGTTTCTTTTTTTTATCATTAAAGATATCAAAACAATTTTTATCCCACTTTTCAACACAATTTTCTTTTTCGTGTCAGGTTCGAAGAAGGATCTGGAGGCCGAAGTGTTAAACTAAAAGAGCTTTGTGAAAGAGGTGCTGACTCTGCAGGTAGCAAAGTTAGAGAGAGCTGTTTGTATGCCCAAAATGCCCAATGATGTCATTGTTATGCCAGATGATCAGGCCTTAAAAGTGACAGTCCATCATACTTACACAAATACACAACAGTTGTAAAAAGCATAATACAGGCCTCTGTCTTTTGTTCTTACTGGATAGACCTTTGTCTCTTTTAATCAAACAATTCCTACAGGCACCTTTGGGCTGGATGAGCATTGAGTAATTTTAATCCAGCTCTGGCAAGATTTTAAACTTCTTCAAACAAATGAGTGTCATCAATCTTGTACATTATCACATCTGCAAGGTCAGTAAAAGACAAACCTGTTTCAGCCAAAATCTTGTTTCTAATCAGAAACTGCAAGAAATGTAACGTTTTAAATTTAATTTTTATACTTGATGTGATGATCTCATTTCTTTTCCCAATTTATACATAACATGTAGAAAAGCTTAAATTTAATCTGCAGAGGTCTTATCTGTTTATAGACACTGCCCTTTACTATGAACACAAACCAAGTGTGTATGGGAAAATTGAAGCTTAAATGGTAGTACTGTCCTCTGCTTAAATTAAATAATTTCCAGGACTGAGAATCAGGGAAGTTTTCCAAAGTGATCAATTTTATTCCTTATGTCTTTTATGGGGATATTGGGCAGTAGTGAAAGCGCTATGATAGTCTGAAAGTAAATATCACCAAAGATAGAAAAAAATCAAAAGCAGTTTAACAGACATAGGAAGGATAATAGCAATACGTAAGGACACGCAAGCTGTACGCACAGGTTTTAAATGCAGCTGAATCACATTGCAAGTTCCATCCACTGTTAGGTCGATATAATGGAACAGTTTTCACAGTAGTGTGGAGTGGAATTTAAAGTAATTGACAGTGGTCCAGCCAACCCAGTAGGACATTCGTGTTGCCCCTGAGGAAGATGCTCAATTGGATAAAATATGCAGCGTTGGGCCGTCCCTACTGGGGTGGAAATCCTGCTGACTGAGATCTGCTAACCAATCAGAGGGTGGCTGCACTTCATGACACATAGTGCCACCAGCAGTGCAAATGGTGGTGCGTCCATGTAGAAGCCTAGGATTGCTGAAAAGCTCAGGTCCCAGCTGAATGAGCGTAGAAAGGGGTTAGGTAAGAAAGAGGAGAGACAGTTCAGTAGATGGATTTCAGAGGCTATCTCCCGTCTGACACTGAGCCCCATGGCTGAGTGTGAACTGATGTTGAAAGTGGGGCACCCTACTGGGTTTATCTTGATGTCCTTCTGGTGACAGTGGAAAGCCAAGCCATGTAACTCCCTGATCTGCCAACTAAATTCTGATGGGATCAGCCCTACTTGGTATCAATTAGCTCAGTAATGAGGTTAACTGACAATCTGATGTGAGCAAGTGAATTTCTCTCACGGACCAATTCCTGCATCTAAGCTTTTAATCATGGAAGGTTTCTCAGTTGCTGGGTGCATGGCTTTGTCTTAAATTACTTAGGTCCAAATTCATGGGAGAAAGGAAAAGAAGGCACTATATCTCTGTTTAGAAAAATGAAACTAGATAACTACAGTAATCAGAAATAATGTTGACATGGAATATCAAGATACTGAAATAGTTTGTTTGGAAATACGAAATAACAAGTGAAAGAGATTATCAAAGGAAGTAGTTTATAGGTCCTCTGAAAGAAGCTACAAGTATAGCAGAGTATAAATCAAAAAATAATGGGGCTTCTGAGAAAGGTACAGCAATAATCATCGGTGATTTCAATTTTCATGTAGATCAAAAGAAGCAAATTATCAAAGGTAACTTTGCTGAGGAGGTCATAGGGAGTATTCAGAACTCTGGAATCACCCAGTGAATAAGTTAGTTTAGACTGTAACACATTGTGAGATAGAATTATTTAATAATTTCATATTAAATATCCACTCTGCAAATGTGATCATAAATTGCCATAAATTCCACTGAAGATTGAATTTTATGAAATCTGTGGAAGATGGAGACTCAAGTAGCCAAGAGCTTTTCCTGTTGTATATAATACATTTTTTAATCTCTCACAATAGTATTTCAAGCCACATACTGTTAAGCAATTACTTTTAGAAATTATGTCTTATTTCTAGAGTTTGCATGGACTGGTTACAATTTTAATCATATGTGATTCTGCATAATTAGTTGCTAAATAATTGAGCCAAACTGAAATATAAAGAGCCTTGGCTCGTTATGTGTCTACTTAAAGATAAGCTCAACCTATTCAAACAATTTATTTTTCAAAGTCAGTGTTCAGCAACATGAAGTTCTGAATCATCTCCAAATTTCCACTTTGCTACTGGGAAAAAATGCAATATAGTTTATTTGTCGAGGGGAGCAAAGTTCATTGAAGCTCAGTTCAGATGATGTAGCTGTATTGAAAGTCAAATCCCAGGTCTATACTCCTATTATTGTCATTGAAAACTTTTCAATTCACAACTGTTGCTGTGGTTTTTGCTGATTCGTTTCACTTTGGACATCAATGATGATATCAACATTACAGCTATAAATCCTAGCATTAAACACCATAAAATACATCATGGCGCATACTTAGAGTCAGAACTTCAATGTACTCAAAGTTATATCCAGAAAAATCAATAAAAAAGCATCGTGACTTCAAAATAATTGGAAACTGTTATGTTTCCATTGCTGCTTAATAACATTTTAGCAATTGAATCTTTAGGGCATTTTATTGCAGAAGCTACATATTTGACATTAATGTGGTGTGTAGCGCAGTCTTAAATTGGCTTGATTCTTTCATTCAAGAAGCAATTGATGATGCTCCAGGCAGAAACAGGAACCATCTATTATCCCATGAGTATAACTAAATCATGGTTATAATTAACAAATAAATTTGCGAAACAACGTAAGGTAAGCTGGGGTAATTTTGCCTGTTGCTTGTGTGATACATCAACTTTTATAACATGGTATTGCGTTTCTTTGGAGCTCTCAAATAATTCGATAATATTTGCACTCATGGTGAAAAATATCAAGACAATGGACAGAATCTTTGCTGTTCAAGCATGGTAGCGAGTGAGTCTCATGGCATCAATTCTACAAAAGCCAGAGGTGAGTTATCTTGGGCAATCTTCTGCTTTCACCTTATTAATTCCTCATAGATGATGTTGAGTTGATTTCTCACTGAATTTCACAGTGACTGAGATAAAAAGGTCTTTCCACTACTGGGACCTTCTGGCTTCCATTTTTGCTGCCATGTTTAAAGCTCAACTGGGCATGACATCAAATGCTATAAATCAAGAGTGACTGCTCAAACTATGGTCCTCATCCTTAATTACTGGTCAGATTGCAGAAGAAAAATAGGCTTTGTGCTTTCTGGAGAAGGATCTCAAGGTACACTGGTGGTTGTGGTGGTGAGAGAAGGTTAGTCAACTTCCCTTTTGACTGCCAAAAGAGGCCGCCAAGCCTGGTAGAGATTGTCGCATTTGTTTGTGCTATCTCCACTGTGAGGAAATGTAGCAAGTAGAAGGGAAATGATTTGCACTCTGCAAGGGTAAGTCTCTAAGCTACAGGCCTATCACTGTTAACTCTGGCATTGAATATGCATTACACCAAGGCTAATGGACTGTGACACAACATCACATGCACCGTATCCAATCATGGGTTCACAACAACCTCACCCGCTACAACTACTAACCCTTCTCTCCCTTTACAGTTCCTGTTTATTCACTGGGGATACGTTATGATGACTTCTGCTCATACACAACCATTCAATAATTTTGCAGCCATTTCCATCAGGCTCAATCCTTCCTTTTGTCTCACTGTAGGATCAACTACACATAATCCAGTCAAAAAGGTTAAAACAGGCAGTGAGGCGTCAGGTTTTAGGCTCCTCATTCTTAAGGGTAAGAGTATTGTGGAATTGATCAGGGAATACTCAGATCACTTGTGAGATGGATGGGGTGATGCCAATGGGCCACCATTCAATAAACTCCATTATGCTGTGCTGTTCACCTATTACCACTAAACTATTCCTTTCTCCACAAATGTCTTTCCATCTTCTCCAACTAAGTCCCTCAGCAATTATGCAGGCCCTAGCAGCATCAAGATGACAAAGAGGGAGTGCCTTGGATGCAAATGAATTACAATCCAGAACCAGGTGTCACAGCCTAGGGATAAGGGGCAGGCCTTTTAGAGCTGAATTAAGGAGGAATTTCTACACCTATGGAGTGATGAACCTGTGGAGTTAATGTGCAAATGATATATTATGATGATCAGGCTTTAAAGTCGCTGCACAAAACCTTACACATGTCCAGACCATTTATGTTTGACCTGCAAGACTATCATTTTCCCAAACCCGAGACTTGAAGGCCATGGAGCCATGCACTAGAAATCTAAAAAGGTCATGGGGTCATGGACATTGGAGACGTTTAAGTAGGAGCTAAAGACATTATGTGCTAAACAAAGGTCTCTGTTTGATGCTGGATGCCTTCACTAAGAGCTTACACATTCAAAATCAGACGTAAATCTAGGACTTCCTGGCACGTGTCAGCAGAAAATATCCTGTCCAGATACAGAAAGTACCTTCTATTTTTGAACACTAAATGATATAGCAGAAGCATGCAAGTCCTCGCTATCCCTCAGGCCCAAAGGAGATGGATGAGAAGCCATGAAGCAGTGACTGGGTTTGCTCACGAGCAGGAATGATGATGTTATAAGGTTGGTGCTTTGCCCTTCAGAGTTGCCTGAACCAAGAATGAGGATTGTGTTTGTTCACCTCATATGGACTTTGTGCAGGAAACAGTTGCATGTAAAGAGAAGAGAGGTGACCAGCGCAGATATTATGTGAACTGTAACAAACTGAAACAAGTCACCAGATACTCATTCTGTTTTACCTGTCGATTATTTGTGCTATTGAGCTACTCAATGGAAAAGGTGACAATTTGAAGTGCAATTTTCATAAAACAAGTTAGAGTTTTAATTGGATGCAAAGGGTCACCAGACCCAAAATGTTAACTCTGCTTTTTCCTTCACAGATACTGACAGACCAGCTGAGCTTTTCCAAGAATTTTGTTTTAGTTTGAGATTTACAGCATCCACAGTTCTTTTGTTTTTTTTATGTTAACTATTGGCTCCTTTATAACCTAATTATTTTCGACAGCCAATTGGACTACTCTAGTTCCAATGGCGTTTCCTCATTATTTACTCTGAATATGTTTCTTCCGAACTATTTTCTTACCATTTCATAAATCTTTACTTTTTTCTGCTCTCTGTCCAATTTCATTCTTCAAATCTACCTCCTGCCCGCTTTATACTTCTGTTTCGTTGTTTGTCGTTTATAGATTTCCTTCTTCAGCCATTAGCAAAAGTGCAACTATGCAGCTGCCTTCGTCCCCACCAGATTGGATTTATCACATGACCATCATCTCAATTAGATGGAAGGATCGTCACAATGAATGGATGGCGCACACTCTTTATTTCCTTTCAACTCCCAGAAAACTGAAGCAAAAGCCAGGAATGTTACCATCTAACAGTTTCAAATTTATTCCATTTTTCTTTATGCATGAGGAAAGAGAATCAGCAATGTATTTATTTGGTCGGCGGGGGGGATCAGTATTTGTGTTTTTATTGTTACCTTCATTTCTTTGTCCATACTTTGCTCCCGTGGCTAACAAATTATTATCATGGAGTTATTCTGCACATGGATCCCAAGCTTTATCTCTCTATCTCAACACTTCATCGCTCAATTATTCTGTATTGCATAGCATCCGTAACAAGTCTTGGATGAGCAATTATTTTGCTCAACTCAGCTTCAAAACGCTAAGGTCATGGCAAAGATTTTAACTTACCACCCCTTTATAATTACCTTACACACGTAAATCCTGTAGGTTTTTTCAGACCACGACTCTAAAATCCAAGTGCTCAATGTAACAACATCAATGAAAAGCAAAGAGCAAAGAAAAAAAAGTTCATTCAGATAAAAGAGTCTAAAAAATTTTTAAATAATAAATTTTCAAAATTGCCATTAACAATGTTCAGTTGTAGCCAGATAGTTACTTTCAATGGTTTTTGTTCTTGCTCCTTCACCTTTACTTCTCTTGTCCCTCAAGGATCTATTCTTGATCTCCATTACTTTTCTTCCACATTCTGTCCTTTCAACTAGATGCACTTTGGAATAAAGAATACAAGCATGGACTATTTTCCAAACAGTGAGAAAATTTGCAAATCAGAAGTGCAAAGGGATCTGGGAGTGTTGGCCCAGGATTCTCTAAAGGTTAACTTGTAGGTAGAGTCCGTAATTAAGAAAGCGAATGTAATTTTGTCATTTATCTCAAGAGGGTTGGAATATAAAAGCAGCGATGTGCTACTGAGGCTTTATAAGGCTCTAATTAGGCCCCATTTAGAATACTGTGTCCAATTTTGGGCCCCACACCTCAGGAAGGACATACTAGCCCTGGAGCGCGTCCAGCAGAGATTCACACGGATGATCCCTGGAATGGTAGGTTTAGTGTATGCTGAATGACTAAGGATCCTGGGATTGTACTCATTAGAGTTTAGAAGGTTGAGGGGAGATCTAATAGAAACTTACAAGATAATGTATGGTTTAGAAGGGGTGGACGCTAGGAAGTTGTTTCCGTTAGGCGGGGAGACTAGGACCCGTGGGCACAGCCTTAAAATTAGAGGGGGTAAAATTAAAACTGAAATGAGATGACATTTCTTCAGCCAGAGAGTGGTGGGCTTGTGGAATTCATTGCTGCAGAGTGCAGTGGAGGCCGAGACGTTGGATGCGTTCAAGGCAGAGATCGACAAATTCTTGATCTCAAAAGGAATCAACGGCTACGGGGAGAGTGCAGGGAAGTGATGTTGAAATGCCCATCAGCCATGATTTAAATGGCGGAGTGGGCTTCATGGGCCGAATGGCCTTACTTCCACTCCTATGTCTTATGGTCTTATGGTCTAAGATAATCAAAATATGAACTATCACTTCCACGTGTTTCGTTAAGAAACACGGCTCTACTTCGCACACAAACCTAACCTTTATAATTCAAACATAGAACATAATACAGCAAAGGAACAGGCCCTTTGATCCATCATGTCTGTGCCGACTACGGGGCTATTCTGAACTTAATGCCATTTTCCTGCACGTGGTCCATATTGTTATATTCCCTGCCTGTTCATGTGTCTAAGCGGCTCTTAAAAATTTCTACAATCTGCTTCTACCACCTCTTCTGGCAGCAAGTCCCAGGCACCTTACACCTAGAAATAAAAAAAAACTTTGCACATCTCCTTTAGTCATTTCGCCTCTCATCTTAATTCCATGCCCCCTGGTATTTGACATTTCACCCTGCAAGAGAGACTCAGATTACCCTTCCTATCCAGGCCTCACATGATATCAGGTCACCCGTCAGTGTCTGACTCTCGAGCAAAAGCAATCCAAGTTCATCAAACCTCTCCAAAGACCTAATTGTTTCTAAGATCTTAAACTCGATGTCCAGCATCCAGTACTAGACTTTCTCCTGCTAAAGACCGGGGAGCCCAAAACTTGAATAAAAAGTTTGTGTCCATTTTGGGGAGTTTTATGGATGGTTTACTAGAAAGAGAGTTTTAACATATTCTCACACAATTGTCTGTTTCTCACATCATTATGCATGCACTATGCCACTTTGATATCATGTAGGTACGACTGTGCACTCTCCAACATCAGTGGTACTTGCTACGACTGGGATTTGATGCTGGTGCCAGATTTAAAGCCCAGCTGTGCACCGGATTAATTGCTGCCAACCAGGAACAACTCTTCATGGTACGTGCAGCATAAGGGAAAGGAAATAGAAAAAAAATCTGAGTGACAAAGAGTGGCAATTCACTGTGAACAGAATATCACCATCGAAAATATCTTTCCACCCTCAGATTTTTGTCTGTCATAGTTTCTGCAGCCATCGTCAGCGCATACCATGTTAGGACTCTGCCTGTAGGACTCTTTCCCTAACACTCAGCGTAGCATACCATCTTACTTTGTTCCATGTAGCAACTTCACATGTTACAAAATCTTCAAACAGTTGAAAATGTTAGCTTTTCACAGGAAAAGTGAAGAAAATTAAAAAAGTACAGGCCGAGAAAGCTCATTTGCTTTTAGAAATAAATCGAGGCTGTTGCCCTTTCAAGCAACAGATGTACAGCCAATAAATGATCACATCACCGAATCACATTCTATTGGAAGCAGCTGTCACTTAGGTCAAGTCTGGCACATTATGGCTACAGTTTATCATGCTGAAGGTGATGTTCTTCCTGCTCGCAATCCTCATCTTCCATCTTGGAACACAGCTGCTGCTTTTCCAGCTCTTCAGCTTCCATCAAATCACCTATTTGCTAACTCCAGTACTGCACAACACAGCATGCAAGAAATATGTGAGATTGCAGTATATTGCAAGCCACCATCACCAAGATATTATACAGATGATCAGAGGTGACTTGTGCATTTACTGAATAGAAGATTTCTCTGATGATGAAGTCTGCTGTTTTATGATATGGCACGCTCAATGTGAATTAATACAAACTATATCACTCTTCATCCAGGCCAAAAGAGTGATTTTGGGAAAGCCCACTGGTTGGAGTCTAGCATTGAACTTATCACGAGAAACAGAGATGAAGGGGTGTGCTCTCACACAAAATACTGGAATCGCCTTAATACGTTCATGGGTTGAGGATTGGGCATTCCCAGAACATCCTCAGTCTGTGTACAGCAGTGAACCTTGTTCATCTGGAGAGAAATGGCATTTATGATGATGGACTGTGTGCTTGTCGTACTTCCCACAAATCCTTAGGGTACTTTGAGTTGCACCTGCTCCATGTGAAGATTGTTCAGCAGCCCCTAGAAGTAACTTCTGTTCCTGGCCTTCATCATAGGTTCCTCTTCCATTTTTCTGCAACTTGATTGCACCACAGCAACAATGGTGATAGAATCTGCACTGGCTGGATCCATTGGTCATGGTTCAAATGAAACTACATGGGGAATATCAGAAACATAACATGTCCTCAGTAATGTAAGGAGTCAACAGTTGTACCACATACAATTAATGGCCAACATCTTCTTTGATATAGTAAGTTGCATTGTCTTTGTGAACAGTGGCCCACAGCTGATATTTTAAGGCCTCCTGCACTTACGTCTGCTTCACAGAGATGACGATGATTAATTTGTAATGACCAATGACATGGTCAAGATTGCTTGTGGCCAGGATTTGTATTGAATATTGTTGGTCCCTGCAGGTGGCTCATACAAGGAAGATAATATCAAATCGCCCTCTTCGGAGAATTCGCTGATTACAGATATATCAAACTTGTCTGTGGAAGTGTCTTTTTAATACAATTGTCACTCAAAGGACCTCAAACCACTCACAAGTAGAGCCTCTTTAAACAGAAAAATAAAACACTCACTGAATTATTCCAATTATAGTGATTGTTGTTTTTCATTTCCATTGTACATTTGTAATTCAGATGAAGATGCATGATGAAACATGTCATGTTTTGCAGGGTGAATGTTAATCCTATCAACTGAGGTGACATCCCAAAGTCTTAGTGTTCCTTTTTTTTGTACTTCCTGTAGATCCTATCAGTTCTGAGCTTCCACACATTTCCACCTTACTGTTTAAATATGGAACCTCCATCTCCCGACATTACTCCCTGACTCTCACACTGCCAGCTTAGCCATGCCAACCATCATGATATGCTGACCCCAATCAAAACCAGAGGGATATGACTAACACCCCTCCTGCCATAACCCATGTTCTCCCGACTACCATCACCTCCTACATTAATATGTTAAGTTGTCTCCTTTTCACTATTATTGCTCACTCTGTAGCCCAACGTTAGCACAATTCCCATAATTGACTTCCCCAACTTGCCTACTATACTGGGACCCCTGACAACCCTCCTAAACTTACATTGAACCGAACCGTCTTCTACCGACTGTGCAACACCTCTTCCCTTCACCACAAACAATGTCAGCCCAACTGATAACTGCCAGATCTGTGACTGATTCCTATACAGCCCCCCAACTGACTTCCCACAAGTCTCTGGCCTGGCTACACTGGACCTTCTGGTCTTCCTGAGACTCAGTCCCTCGACTGCAATGATGTGGAACCTCTGACCCTGACTGCTCCAAGCTGCAGGCGGACTATGTCCAAAACTCAAATGCTGGACTGAAATCTGGCACTACCATGGATGGATCCTGACTGACTACAGTCCTCCTTGAATTGATTGAGCACTACTCCCCTAAGATTTTGAGGCATGGCTATTTGGTTGAAGCACATTCTGTGTACTTACTGTATTACTGATGGCACACAATGTAGATGTGACATTGAGATAGTATGATGTCATGCAGCAACATGTCTATCCCTTGAATGATCATTGCTAGTAACTATAACAGGCTGACAACACAGTACGGATCTGGAGAAGCACAGCAAGCAGGCAGCATCAGAAGAGCAAGAATGTTGACGTTTTGGTTTTGGATCCTTTTTCAGAAATAGGGAGGGGGAAGAGAGCTCAGAAATATATTGAGAGTGGATGGGTGAGGCTGGGGAAGGTAGGTGGGACAGTGATAGGTGAGTGCAGGTAGTGGGTGGTGGAGATTGGTCAGTGAGGTGGGAGGGGTGGATTGGTGCGAGAGAAGATGGAAGGTTACATCAGGTCAAGGAGATGGGGATGAGAGGGAGGATTGCCGTCTTTGTGATTGCACTATCAGACAAGATAGGACAGAACAACGCCAAGCCTGCATGTTCTGAATGAAGCAGCATTGAGCAAAATGGAAAGGAAATACAAAATGGGCTTGCAGTGATCATCCATGTGTAACATGGGATCTGTATGCATGGAAGGTTCTAAGATCATGAAAAAGTGAGTCTTTATTCCACTGGCGTCAGGTCATTACAAATGCGAAGGGAAATTCAGGTTAAATAAGGAATTATGCACACAGGATTGCTTTTTGCGTTTCATTGAGGAATTTTTTTGTCTGTCTGCTTTCTCTTCACAGCCTTGTCTCCACCAAAGATGCTTGTTCTTTTCCAGTGAGAGACTATTTGACTGCTCCAGCTTCACCACCCCCTCTAACTTCACCTGTTGTAGGAGATCTCAGAGAATTGCTCCACTCGCCTGCTCAGTCTTTTCTATCAGCGTTGCCACATATTGCTGGAAATCCTGATTTGTACGTACATGCACAGTGGCTGAGTACTGGAAGATCAAGCTAAAAGTCATGAGATTCACATTGTTGATGTGACGCATGAGCTGAGTATCTGAACCTGTGCACAAACTGGGCAGGCAGCAGCATTTCAATGAAAGGTGCTGGTGAGTTCTGAAGTATAGTATTGAAGTGCTGAACTGTATTCTCAGTGAGCTGAAGATGTGCCATGATGATGTGGTATGATGCCAATTCTTGTGGATGAAGGATGCAGGTAGTTGCTGCCAGTGCATTGGGCTTTGTTATTTTGAGGAATTCTGGTCAACATGGAGACCAGAAGTAACAAAACGGGAGCTGCCAGACTTACATGTCAGAAATTTTCACTATTTTGGTCTTCTCCACTGCCTGTTAAAATAGCAAACGGCTTGTAAATGAAGCAAGATTAGATAATGATGAAATGTCAGTACATGAAAATAGTCTGCTTGCCACTCACAAGCAGGATTTTCTTCTCACCATTCAAACCTTAGTTGAATTATTGGGCTTCATTTTCTTACCATTGCAAATCTAATTTTTCTGTTCTCACTGTGTTTTAGTAAGTGACTCGCCATTGTTCAAATACTTCAGTGGCTGGGAAGCTTCCACCCTTTGTCTCAATTCCTGCCACAAACTGGTTCCAATTAACTCTGTCTGCCTCAATTGTATAAAACCGAACCAGACCACTCAGAACCTAGGTATCACACTTAGTCATGCAATGATGAGGTGGCATGGTGGCTCCGTGGTTAGTACTGCTACCTCCCAGCATCAGGGACCAGGGTTCGATCCCACTCTTGGGCAACTATCTGTGTGCAGTTTGCACATTGTCCCCGTGTCTGAGTGGGTTTCTTCCCACAGTCCAAAGATGTGCAGGTTAGGTGGATTGGCCATGCTAAATTCCACATAGTGCTCAGGGATGTGTAGATTAGGTGGGTGACAGGGGGATGGGTCTGGGTGGGATGTTCTGAGGGTCACTGTGGACTTGTTGAGTGGATAGGGCCTGTTTTCACACTGTAGGGATTCTATCTATGAGAAGTCAAGTTGGCAGCATTCAGGCTCCTAGGCTCATCTGGTCCAGGCCACTGTCTCCTCCCTTCTTTCCTTACCCTTTTTGTCTTCTTTCCTTTTCCTTTTCTTCATCTTCTCCCTGTTGGTGGTGGTGGAAAAGATGGCATCACAGATGAGGGAGGCTGAAGCAGGGTTCTTGGTAAGGGGGCGGCCAAACCTGGGCACAGAACCAATAACCCCTAGGTGTGGTTGGCCCAAAGTGGTGACTGCAGGTGTTGGTGGGACAGTGACTGCAGTGGAGACAGGGATTCTTGCTTGTGGTAATCCTGGAGCTGGGGTCAACAGCAACAGAACTGGGGGCTCGTGGTTGCAGGGTGAATGTGGGTCTATGAGATCGGACCCAACATCAGTGGCAGTAAAAACGAGATGGGCCCAGCGACAAAGAAATGGTGCCTGAAAAGTGTGATCCCTATGTTGGTGAGTCTGGTGTAGGAAGCAGCGAGGTGACTGAGGAAGGTAGAGGTGAAGATGTTGCTGGTGAGCCGGCTCAGGGCTCGGATTCATGACAAAGGCGACAGAATGAAGGTAACCTCCCTGTCAGATAAATCATTTTATTTTTAAACTATTCAAAATGGTGCTGGATTGTGGCAACAGTTGAAGCTTTTCACTATATTCACTGAAAAATACACGTGACGACAAATCGTCATTCGTTCTTTCACCAGGACTGCTTCCTCTTTTGGCAACTTTGTTTATTTCTAATCCTGCTTCAGCTGATTTACAGAGGAAAGTGTTATCCTTCCTTGCATTTAGACTTAACCAATTCCATCCTCTATGTTCCATCCTCCATAGACCACCTTGATCAAAACTCTGCTGCGGGATCTGATTGATACCAATTGCAGTTTCCTCATCATCCTTGTACTCACTGACTTACATTGTTTCCTGTGACTTAATTTAAAAACTCAGCTCCTTGTTTTCAAAAATCTCCATGCACTTGCTACCTACCTTTGCAACAGTTACTGGCTATATACCTCTCCACAATCCTTTTTTACACTGTTCCAGTTCTGGCCTGTAGCATGCCCATGATTTTGAAAACTCCATCATTGATGGTTGTGCTTTCTGCTGTCCTAACCTCTGAAATTCTCTCCCTAATTTACTGATTCTCTACCCTTCTCTCCTCCTTTAAAATGAGCCTTAAAGGATTTATTTGTTTCCTACATTAACACTTGTTTTGAGCTTTGACCATGAACGCTTTTTTTTTTCCCTTTAATCGCTCTTACCCTCTTTCTTCTGTAATGGATCTTATTTCTTTTGCCCTTTTTTCCAGTCTTCCTCCCTTCAATTGCTCAAAAACTGTTACACCTCTTTATTTTACCAGTTCTGAAAAAAACCTTACAAATGTTAATTGTTTTCATTTCCACAGATGCTGCCAAACATGTTGAGTTTTTCCAGCATTTTTTGTTTTTATTTTAAATCACAACCATTCTTGTGTCACTTCTCCACCCTTTCTTCCTGCAGGTATCCTCTTCTCTTCCACCTCTGTCTTCACTTTTCTCCACTCTTTCTGTACAGCATTCAGCCCATTTGGTCTCAGAATTTGAAACTTTTGATCTTGGCTTCTTTTCTTTGTTGTCTCATTCACCATCTCCAAAAGTCTTAACAAAATTTATAGGTTCATTTTTGACACTTAACAGAAATATCTCTACTTGACTTTGGATCTTGTTCATGGGGAAAAAAAAGAAAAAGAAATAGCAAAATAAATCCCTCAGTTCTTTTCTGCTTCAGTCAGCTTTTATTGATTTTTGGTGTTTTATTTTGTTGACTGAGTTAATTTCTAATTAATTCTAATAGAGGTTCCCAGTCAGGCACCAAAATTATATAATTGCAGCTCATGAAAATCCTCTACAAGTTGGTGTTCAAATCGATTGCTGCACTTTAATGTCACTGACATCAAACTTTTTTTTTGCTCTTTATGACATGACCACTATACGAAGGCAGGAAATAGTTCTTTGTTTTACTACTGACTGTTATGGTGTGTCATTTATATTATACTATTATAGCTGCAGGTAGAGGTGTCAGAATTTTGCAATGCTGCAATATGAATGGAACACTAGATGTAAAAAGCATATCTTGGCCAGCACGTGGCAAAGGAGTAGTAATATTATTTTTAATAAATGCTTCAAGGCCGGGGACATGTTTCAATCGTACCTGTATTCAGCGATCTATATTGTCTCCTGGCCTATCAGGAGTTTTGCCTCCTTGTTTACAAAAAAGGCAAATACAAAAATTAGAACTGTTATAATTAGTTCTAATTATTATAATTATATTGTTTAATCCTGGCACGGTAAAGTGGAAGGGTGGGTAAATGTTTTGTGACTGGCCTTCACTAGTTTGCAGTAACATTTTTTAACTCATATGTTTTGTAGTGAAATGGACTAAAGGGTCAATAGTCAGGATAAGGTCCGACACAATTTATTGAATTATTAATCAATGAAATGCAATATTTATCAGATTCTACAATTGTACTTTAACTCAACTCTATCAAATGGTATTAACTTCTTTACAGTAGTCTTCAGTTAACAGCCTTATATCTATACTATGTACTTCTGACACACATTCCTGAGGATTCAATGTATGCTATCCAAAGGTCCTTGTTACTGTATTTGAACTGTTTGTATGAAAGTTATCGGTAATAGCTGTTCAATAAGGCTGGGACAGGTTGTTCCTCAGCCTTTGAGGATTGACTGATGTCTCAGGATCTGCAGTTGTCAATTTGGCCCTCCCCTCTCATCCAGGCCTGGTTCCTAGTCTTAGTGTTATTTCACAAAAGTGATGTCTGTGATGTCCTTGTTAAAGAAGTGGCAAAAAGCACAGAGAGCTGGGTCTCCAGTTGCACTTTTAATTTGCCTCTTTGAAACTTCTTGAAAGTACTGTGGCCTCAGTCCAATTCTAGTGTCAGGCAGGGGCAGGAAGATCCAATGAGGTGACTACTTGTTTTATTCAGAGGTCATTGAACACTTTGAACCTTTAGCTGTCAAGTTCTGACCTTGTCACTCTATGCTGCCAGCCTCTTAGTGAGCTGGGTGCCACCAGGTCTGTGTAACAAAGCAGGTTCAATGGAGGTGTAAACAACAGCTCATTCTGAAACAATGTGGCTGTACACTTGGACAGGTAGTTCCAGGCCTATCTGGTTGCAATGGGAAGTTGATTGTGTAAGATCTTGCTGCATGGATGCTGCCTGTTCTAACTATAGGGTTAGCCCATTGCAGAGCCATGGTAGATTTAAACTTAACTTTCATGCTTCAAGTTTTTGGCTATGTTCATGAAAAGCATACCAATACATCCGCCACAATCCTGAAGGTCATGGGTCACTTGACCAGACTACGGACAATGGATATAGAGGTCTTGTGATCAGAGGATTTCATTTCTTCCTGTATCTGAGGCAGAAGCTCCCGTTTGGAGTCCCACCCCTGAACATGATGCACAAAGAAGGCACACACAAAGGTGGCCAAAACCAGGCACTTTTCTGAGAGCTTTTCTTGAGGGCTACTTTTTCATTTTTGAGGACTACTTCGTAACTTTTTCATTCTCATTCACATACCACATTATTTAAATTACCCCAAGATAACAGGCATAAATTGGCAATAAGAAAACGTTACCTTGAAAATAGAAGAATGAAGAAGAAAATAAGAACAATTGTGAAAGGGGAATTGTTAATTAGTGGAACAAACAGAATCCAGGATGCTTAGTTGCATTCCGAGTTGCATTCAAGGATGTGACTATACAGCTGCAGACTCTTTTACGAGAGAAAGGTAAACAGCAAAAGGCTGTGATGCACATTGATATCAATGACTTTGGATGTTGTCTTGCAATCAGAATTCAGGAATCCAGGTTTTAAAAATAGCAAGCAGGACCTCAGGAGTAAGAATCACTGGATTATTCTCAATATCATGTGCAAGTGAGGACAAAAGTAGGATGATGAGGTAAAGAAATGTGAGGCTGGAGAGATGGTGCAGCAGGGAAGGAAGTTGTTATGATTCCAACTGATGGTAATACTGGATAAGTCTGATCCCAGAATGAAAAGTGACTTAATAGATAACGTATTTAATTTTGCAGCTGGTTAACTTGGTGGCTAGTAACTGAGACATGTTCACGTTAGGCTGCAGCTGCTTTTTAACAAGTGGACATAGATTATTACACAAAAGAAGAAGGAAACAAGCAAAATTCTCTCTCTCTCTATTCACAACTTAGAAAGATCTTAACATAAACATCAGAACAAAGTTTCAACCTGTTTTGCATCACCATCTGTCTCAGAGACTCAGTCCCAGAGAAATAACACATCTATAATCAGCTTTTTAAGTCTTTAGTTAACTGACACATTTCCAATTTCGTGCCCTTGGATCGCTGGGAATATTTTTATAATTTATTTACGTGCATGATGGCGTGAAACTATCACAATTTTGATTGCCTAAACATTGTCAGTTAAACAACTTGATTTCTACGAAGGTTTTCCTGGCTTGGAGTCTTCACATAACAGAAAGCACTTCGGCTAAGGTTAAGACTAACTACGCAAAACTGAACTGGGGGGTAAAGTCTTGGTCCTCCTGCCATACGAAAACAATTTTACTTTTTGCACTGAACATCAGATTCCTCTGAATTAATTTTGAACCTTTTGTTCTTAACATTACACTAATTGCCTGAGTGTGTTTACCTTAACTGCCATAAAGCCAACATTTTACATTAACACCACAGGGGATGCCAGGTATTTCACTGAAGGCACATAATTTTTATGAAAAGATGTGTTTAGCTTATTGTCCAAATTATACCCTAAACTTTTGAATTAAAATACCTTACAGGACAAACTAAATCCATTTGTCTCTTTTTGATTTAAATGTTTGAATTCCATAAATGATAATAACATATTTTGCACTTTTCATCATAAACTGTGAAATTAAACAGGAAACGTTGAAGGCACTATGAGGGAAGATTGGCAGCCAATACAAGAGAGTTGTCTATCGACATATATACTGTAAGAGAGTGAAAAAGGAGGAGTAGGGCATATGGGAACCTAAAACAAATGGGGTGGGCACGTGGGTGGATGTGTGTGTGTGTGTGTGTGTGTTTGTGTGTGTGTATGTGTGTGTGTGTGTGTGCGTGGAATGACTGCACTGAATGCTTTCCATGCGTCTTTAAACGTCATCCAGGCCATGCTGATAAAGGAGGAAACCGTGTCACTAGACGGTTTCAAAATTGATAAGATGTATTGAATTAAAGGAAGTTTCAGATTGCTGAGGACCAGGCCAAGCAGATTTTTCCCTTGTGTTTGTTTCTTCAGTACTTGATGCATGTTTAGTCTGGCAATTATGTTCTTCAGGACTTATTAGCTTGATTAATGATGCTTTGAATGAGTTACTCTTGATGTCAAAATTCCCTGCTCAGAGTAAATTACATGAACTTGCTTCCGTTAAATGAGTTATACCTTTTTGTGTGCCTGACTTAAGGTAAGCGACTAATTTTAAGGCCCAAATTGGAAAATTAAGTATTTGAATTATGATCTGCCAAGTCATTCTATATTTTGCCAGTATGTCTCAATGCGCCCATGGTGCCAAAAGATGCAAAGGGAAGAGAAAATTGATGAATAAGTATTGTTTCTAGATCAGAGTTTATGCAGTATTGCAAGAGGTGACACCAGTAGAACAAATAACTTTCCCAATGTGTTACAGGCATATGAGAATTTGCATTAATTTTCTATGCGATACAGATGAGGATGGAGTCATGGGCAGACAACACCATAGTCAACCAATTGTGTTAAAACAGTGCCATGGCACATTGGATAGTTGTTTTCCATTATGCCAAAGCCATGAGGTACACTGTGGCTCGGGTCTATAGACAAAGAATAAGCTACCTCCAGGTGTCATGTCAGCAGTATTGTTTAAGATGGCATCTTACCTACAAAATTGTAATGAAGATATCAACCATTCTGCTTTTATTAGTTGTCATCCGAAGAACGGTGAGGGAAATAGGCCTCTCACCTTCTATACTTCAGTTTCATTCCAGAAGGCCACTGGAGAAATGAGTGACACCTCTCAATCAGCTGCCCATCATTGCAACAAAGTGCCTCTGACTGTTCTCTTCAGTGGTGTCAGTCTGAACTGTTGCAGACAATCAGAGCAAGAGAGCCAAAGGATTCAGGGTTATTGCTTGATTACTCAGATGCAAAGTCTCATGGGCTGCATACAAGAGACTATTAGGCATCTGCATATCAAAAAAAGACTTTCATTCACAGAAAGAGATTTCATTCTGTAAATATCCACCTGGTATATGACCACTGTCAGTGAAGTCAGCAGGTGTGTGCTTTATTCACATGACAGCTGCCATTTGATTATTTATTTGTTTATTTTATTCATTCACGGGCAAGAGTGTTGTCAGCCAAGCCAGCATTTATTTCTCATCATTAATTACTGCGGACAATAGAATAGACCTCATAGAATAAGGATCCCTGAATGGGGCTGGTAATCTGGTCCAATCAGGGATTCCCGGCTGACAGATAAAAAGATGAGTGTATCCTGTCTGTGCATATCCCTGCCTGGACAGAATTTCATATTGTCCCCAAGATCCTGTGCTTACCTCGAATGCATATGTTGTATGTCCTTTAGGGAAGCAAATGGTGGACTGTTGCTGAACACCATCTGCCTCTTCTCCTTCATCCACTGCCTGGGCATGTGTGCTTATTTAAATCCAAGAAGTGGGAATGCCTAGTGGAGTTCTCTCTACATAAGTGACCTTCCTCTTTCCCCTAAGGGATCTGGGGTGGAGGGAGTTGCACACAGCAGTCCCCTGTAACCGCGGACTGTGGTGGTTCACAGACTCCCAGCCAACTGTTTGTTTTGCTGCAGTGTGGGCTCTGAGGATCATGTGTACAATGATTGTGGGCATTTGCAATCCCCATACAGTTTTCTGGAGAACCCTTTGGTCTCTTTTTGATTGCCGTTCAGCCCCACACAGCTGATCTTTGGGGACCCTGCGCGGAGTGATGCGGCTAGGTCAGAGGATCTCCTTGTGGTTCTGCTCCTGGACCTGATTAGGCCAGCTATAAACAGGGCCAGGCAGTGGGCCATAGTGGGGGGGGGGGGGGGGGGGTGCTGTTTTCAGCCAATAGTCTGCCCCTCTTCTACTGCTATGTTCAGGCCCAGGAGTCCTTAGAGACTGAGCACACAGTGGTCCACCAATAGCTCCAATGCTTTTAGGAAGAGTTGGGCACACAGGGGGATGGAGTACTTTCTTTTCCCTTCCAATTCTATTTTAATTTAATCTCTACTCGCAGCCCCCCCCCAACCCGCTTCACCTTTTTTCACATAAGCATTGCTTCTCTTGGACTTTGCTAGTTACTGGTTCCCTGGCCACATTGGTGTTTTTCCTGGAAAAAAATGGAAAAAAGCGGGTGAGGGGTGGTGTCAGACATTCTGACACTCTGAGAGCTGACTCTGAGGGAGCTGGAACAGTGTCAAGGGCTTGTCGTGACTTGGTGTTGGGATACTGGCTTCTGTGCAGTTATTTGACATCAAACGTAAGATAAAAGCATACAATGGCTCATTAACTGAACTGGCATATCTGATAATTAGTCATAGCAGAGAATGGCTGTAAATTTAATCAGAAAGATCAGGACCTTAAACATTTGGCTAATGAGTTTGAAGGTGCACCGGTATTAATTTTTACGGATTTGTTAGACACTGAGAAGATTCCATCAGACTTGAAAGTAGCAAATCTAACCCCTGTATTCAAGAATAGACAGAAGTTTGAAACTATAGGCCAGTTAGCCTGACGTCTGTCATGGGGAAAGTGTCGGAAAGCATCACGAATGAGATAATAGCTGGACATTTGGGAAAACAAGGTAATTGGGGATACTGGGACTGGTTTGTGAGAGGGATTTCATGTTTAATCAATTTGTTGGAAGCTCTTTGAAGGGGTAACATGCACTTGGAATGAAGGTAAGCCGATTGATGAGCTGTACCCAGATTTCCACAACGCATTTGATCAAAATTTAACACAGAAAATTAATGCTGATGGTGTCAGGGGCAACTGGCTGGCTGCCTGGCAGAAAATGCTGTATATGACAAAGAACAGTGTCAGTTTCAGTGTATTTGCTGGTGGCTTTCCCTCTTATGAGCTTTAGCAAATCTCTGCTGCTCACCCCATGATGTATGCACCATACCTCTATGGCACCGCTCTCGTGCTCCAGAGCTGGAAACACTGGTCACTGTTGGATCTTTCTGAATGCTTTCTACGCTTCCTGCACACTCACAGCGGACACCTCACCAACTTTCCCCTACCTCTGCCAGCACAGCCAGCCATTTACATCTCACTCAATCCCTATATTTGTCTCATTTCAAAAGAAAACCGCCTGCAATAGAGCAGAAAGAGCTAGGATGGGTAAACGGGTCCCGAAACTCACGCCAGCACTCTCTAAGAGGAGAGAATCCTTGGCTTTATGAGACAGATACAGACCAGTCCCTGAAATGATGCCAATTCTCAGCAGCCCAGTAAGAATCATTGTCAAATGCTACACTGCTCTCCTTTGATCACCATTGTGAATGATTCTTATCCTCCCAAATGCTGACTCCTGTTTCACAACTTATTCCCTCCCTTGTCTCCTACAGGCACCAGCAGCATCCATACAAAAACAGCCTGATGAAACCAGCCTCTCAGGACATCATCTCCTTTCCCACCTTTCAGTGAAAAGGGACAGATCACTCAGATGAAGCACTGGCATGGCTACCCATTCCCCGCCACCGCACCACAGCCCCCCCCCCCCCCCCCCCCGCCCCACCCACCAGTTCAAATATTTATCAGCTATTTTAGCTGCAATAGAGGTGGGGACACAATCTGATGAATGCATCATTGACATGTCTCTGCAGCTAGCTAAGGAAGAAGTTCCCAGGTCACTGGTACTCAGAGGGCCACCAGAGATCAGGTACCTATTTGCCCAGGCAAAAGAGGGCCCCATGGTTTCAACTGTTAATAATAACTGTTCAAATGCATGGACAGACACATGAACAGCAGGCAGGCTTGTCAGAGACACTATGGAAATTGGATTGAAGCTTGGAAGTGGCCACCATCAGCATCTGACCCATGCTGTTTCCATTATGTGTCTATCTGTGGATAAGTTGATGGTTACCATGAAGGCCAATGTCCAGTATGCAAGTTATGTACACAAACATGTACACACATAGCACACTTAAGCGCTTCAGCCATTGCTGAACAGAGGGCAGCAATGAGAAGCAACTGAGGAGAATTCTGGGAGAAGTTGACTTGTTCATGACAACTTCGAAGAACATCATAGAACATCATAATGTCAAAGAATGGTGGGCTTCAGATATCTGGATCTTTGGCATCTCTTCCAGGGCAGGAGGGATGGTGCAAGAAGAATTGGTTGTATCTAAACTAGAAACACATCACTAAACTTGCAGGCAGATTTAAGCAATATGGGGAGTGTTTCTTCTTTGGTCAGCTGCAGACACATGTGACAGGGGTGTGGGAACCAGAGAATTGGGCAGTGTGTGCAGTGATTGGGGAGAATGTAAAGTTTAAGTCAAGCAAGTCGATTAAGAAGAACAGGCAGGGCCACGCTAATGAATGCAACAGGACTGACAGTCCAGAAATATATTTATTCTAATACAATGAGTATAACAGGTAAGGCAGATGAGTTTAGAACTTGGGTTATTTCATCAAACTACAATGTTGTAGCCATCACAGAAATCTGATTGAGAGAAAGGCAGGGCTGGCAGCTCAACATTCCACAGTTTAGATGCTTCAGGCATGATAGAGAGGGATTCAAAAGAGGTGAGTAATTTGTATTACTGATTACGGAGAATGTCACAGATGTGCTCAGAGGGGATATCTTGAAGGGCTCATCCATCTGATTAGAATTCCAGAATAAAATCTATGACAGAGCCTATACGTCCTCAGTCACTGCACACACTGATCTATGCTTTGGTTCCCACCCCCAACACATGTCTCTGTACCTGACCAAGGATGAAACACACCAAGTTACTGATATGTAAACCTTAGAGAGTGGCACCGTAGGCGTCACAATAGCCCGTGAGTTAGAGGAACAATATGTAAATAGACAATGGAAAGATGTAAAAACAACAGTATTGTTGTAATGGGTGATTTTAACTTCCCCTGTTGGCTGAGATTCCCTGAGTGCCAAGAGTTTAGATGGCTGGAGCTTCTTAAGTGCATCTAGGAAGGTTTCTTGAAACAATATGCAAATAGTCCAACGAAGAAAATACTGTACTAGACGTTGTATTGGGGAATGAGCCTGACCAGATGATCAAAGTTTCAGTGGGAGAACATTTTAGGAAATGTGATGAAAGGATGGTTGTTTACAGGGAGGTGATGGAATGTCTGCGCACAAGCTGATGGAGAGATAACTGTTCACAGGGTGATGGAGATAGGCTGCTGGGGGATTACTGATTCTGAAACCGGGCCACAGTGCTTGTTTAATCTTGGCACCAGCTCTCCTCTACCTGATGACTCAGTAACTGCCTCCTCCCACTTCTTCCTGATGAATGATTTTACACTTTGCCTGCTGGCCATTAATTATCTGCTCATACAAGATTGATTCAGAAAAGTGAACAGGAGCAAGAGGGCCATTACAGTGGACTTCACTCCAGGAGCCATGACATTTGAACCACTATTTTATTTCAGCAGCAGAAGAATCTTTCATTTTCAAAACCATCAACACTTCACATTAACTTAAATAAAACAAATGGCCTCACATTCAAAGCCATCCTTTGATTCCTGCTCCCATTATTTCTCATGCCAACAGTATTCTGCTTCTGTTGCTTTAGCATTTAGGAAAATAGAGAGATTGCCAAATCTTGACTGCAATATGTGCTTGGATCTTGACATGAACATTGGTCCCACCCCAGCCACGATTTAGCAATTTATTCTTATTCTGCAGAACTAATGGAGTTTCTTAAAAGGTGACCTTACATTAATGAGAAATGGAAGTCAGACCAACAATGTTATGACTAAATCCCCGGTAAGGCTACCCATCATTACAGGTCCAAGTGGGATGCCCTAAACTGTAAAACTCTTGGGTGAGGAAGGACGGACTGTCTCCCTTTATGCTCACCGCCTTGGTTTGTTGCAAAAAAAAATTTAAAACAAACTCCAAAAGACCACAAATTTAAAGAGCAGAAGTAGGCCATTTAATTTATCTCATCTGCTCAGCCATTCGATGAGACTTCTTCTTTTCTGGCTACTTTGTCCCAGACCAAATGAATTTATGTCTTAAATAGAGCCAATTTAGCTAGACATTGATAAATTTTTTAAAAAAGAGTTCAGTCATTATTGCATGCAGTAAGTAATGCTAACACAAAACATAAATACTAGCAATAAAAGCTGAGCCTATAAATAAAGAAATTAAAAGTTATACTCAAATTAGTCTCTGAATTATTTGTGGAGAGTGGAGTAGATAGTTGAACGTTACAGCTGTTGCAGTGGAAGATACTGGTAGCATTGATGTAAACAGTTGAACAGCCAGTTCATGATCTTTAGTTTTGCAAATTGTTTGCGGTTCTTAGATCTAATTCTTTTGGCCAAATTTCCAGTATCCAGATGAGAAAAAAGTCCTTTAGTTGTCCCATTTCCCTTTTGTGTGATTGCTATCTGACTTCTAACGTTCTGAGTTAAAATAAGCCTTTATCAATGATGCAGGTTGCTAGGAGATAGTTCTTTAAGCATCATCATCAGAACATGCTAACTCTCAAACCCAGACTGGTCCTCACAAGAATGTTCAGCCCCAGTAGAGCATTCCCATAGAGTTGAATCTGGCTTTTAAACTCTGTTCATGTGTATTCATTAAAGAAGAGAACACAACACGTATCTGATGTCAGCCCTTCATCATATTATTGTTACAAAAGACCACAGTCTGTTCGAGGTCTCTTTGACATCTTTATGTGTTTCATCCCATTAATCCAACATAGAATATTTTCCCAACCAGCCAACCACTGAATTTACAGTAGAACAGTACAGCACAGTACAGGCCCTTTGGCCCATGATGAGGAGCAGTTATTTTGGCTGATAGCAGCATCTTTTTCGAAAAAAACTCACACATTAGAATTAAGGGGTAAAAGTGCTGGTACTTTTGTGGTGTTTTAACCAGTTGTCATAACAACACTGATCTTTAGCCAGTAGTATAAATACTTGATGTTTCATACACCAGAAAACTCTGAAAGAAAACATTATTTTTTCAGAGTTTCCACGACAGTTGCCTTTAATGCTCAAGAGATCTCTTTGTCCTCTGCTGAGTTTGTGGCTATTGCTATGCCAACCAGTATAGCTGGTGCATGCCTGCAGAATTAAATTGAGGTACCAGAAGAAGTCTGGTCTCTAAGTTCTTGGTCCCACAGGAGCTTGGTTCTAGTATCTTCCGCTGTCATTGCTCTTGGGCAGTTCTGGAATATTTAGCTATCAACTTGTCAGGCATGAAGCTTTGTTAAATTAATTTACTTAGCTTGCCCCATTGTAGTTTTCTGTATCTATATCTTTTAAAAAATATTTTAAGTAGAACTTAACTTTTGCACAAGGTGAATATCATCAGCAGACTGCTACAATATGCAATCATCCAAAAGCGTTCCTGCGTATTCTTAAAAATTTTCATGGCAATTACTTGGGGGATTTAGTAAAATTGCTTGAGTGGCACCGCATTTCTGTGCACAATGCACATATTTGTAATTAAGAGTTATTAAATGCTGTGTGTGATTATACAGTAAGTTTAATTTTGAATTTTAATGTGCCATGGTATCCTTAAAAGTGGTTTTTGAAAAATGTTTGCTCATTACTGAAGTAAATTAACTTTACAAACCTTCATTGCCTCACAAGCTAATAGCTAAATATGCCTAAGGATTTATCGTAAATAACACAATGCAATGTCATATACAACATATCAATATGATTATGTTGGTACGCAGAGAGAATGCTATGTCTTATAATGAAAAGACAATTTTACTCTGAGTAGTATTAAATGCCCTCAAAGTGAGGAAGGAAGTAATCATAAGAATATGACATTTAGCTATGAGATGAATGTAATATGGATGACCAACAATGTCAGTTCAGCACAATTAAACAGAAGGCAAGGATGACATTGCCTCTGAAAATCTGAACATAAATGTTATTATTACGTAACATTATGAAAACAAATTATTGTATAAGAAAGTTACGAGATCGTACATTTGTGTGAATTATCTGTTTCAACCATAACATGAGCTCTGTCTTCTTTTGTTACTCGGATGTATGAATAAAATCTGACTTGATTTTTCTGTCATATTTTGTTGGAATCAGGGATCCAAATGTGAGCAGTTTTATGAAAATAAGGGAATTTCACACAATCTGCTGCGTTTTCAATTACTTGGCCCTAAGCAATGAAGCCTGAAAAGTATCCCTGCTTACCTCTACTGTCTAGCATTGTAATGATTGCTATGCTAGACTTGAATCCTTTAAAATTACAATTCTAAGTTTATATCTTATAAATTGACTGCTTGGAGGCCAACAGCTGTATCACTGTGGAAAATGCAGTGTTCGGAATCCTCTTGCAGTTATTTTCCATCTCCAGTACAAGATAAATTCTTTGAAAGCTGGGGAATCTACTAAAATATTGAAATAATCCAGTCTTAAAGATGATGAACATGTTTTTGTACTGGATTATTGGATGGAAATTCCGTCTATGTTAAAGAGATGGCAGAATTCCATCAATATGATTTGTGTCAAAGTAACAAATACAGAAGAACAAATTTGCTACATGAGGCTTTACAAGGGTCAAAGCATAAAAGCTCCATATAGATGCAGCTATTTATCCAAAAATGTAACAAAATAATCTTACAACCCTTCAATCCTGGATGCTTTGCATATTTCTTTTTAATAGCTTAAATCCGGGTGAGTCCTCAACACGATATATGATGGCTTAAGAATTATTTTAGTTTCTTTGAAATAAGTCTCAAAGCAGACCTTTATGAATACATTTATGATGTTCTTACACCTGAACAGCCCGAGTAAATCAACTTTTCAAAGTTCAAAAGCGCAGAAAAGAATGCAAGCTGAATGTGTTGTGATGCTAACAGGCTGAAATTTGCCAACCATACAGAGTGCATTTTGTAGTTACTACACTATCTGCTGCACTGTGCATTACTGGTTGTTGGAGTGAACGTTTTAAGGTGGGATGCCAATCATGTGGACCGCTTTGCCCCAGATAGTGTTGAAAATCTTGAGTGTTATTAGAGCTGTGGTCATACATGTACTTGGAGAATATTCCATCAAACCCCTGACTTATGCTTTGGGAGTCAAGTGACTGCAGAATCTCAGCCTTCTCAATGCTTTGCCCCAGATAGTGTTGAAAATCTTGCGTGTTATTAGAGCTGTAGTCATACATGTACTTGGAGAATATTCCATCAAACCCCTGACTTATGCTTTGGGAGTCAAGTGACTGCAGAATCTCAGCCTTCTCAATGCTTTGTCCAGATGGTGTTGAAAATCTTGAGTGTTATTAGAGCTGTAGTCATACATGTACTTGGAGAATATTCCATCAAACCCCTGACTTATGCTTTGGGAATCAAGTGACTGCAGAATCTCAGCCTTCTCAATGCTCTTGCTGTGGCAATATTTATATAACCAGTTCTGCTTTAGCTTGTGGTCGGTGGTAATCTGCAAGATATTGCGTAGGATGAAGAAGTTTTACTTTTGAGTTTGTGGACAGTGGACTAGTACAGATGAGATACAATGAGATAAGACTTTTTTCCAGTAAGTATGGAAACATTTATTGTAAATAACAGTTCATGGATAAGATACTCTTACAATAACCCAAATTTCAGAGTTACTCTCCACATCGGAGCAGACGTCATTGGATAATTATTTTTCACTGTTCGATCTATCCACATCTTTAATCGGTTGACTAAATCATTCTCACCCAACTGCAATACCTGGTGTTCCATGATCTTCTTCTTTTGAGCTGATTTCTGGTTTTGTTGTAACCGTTGGCGTCAATAGCCAAGAGGTTTATGCTGATAGGTTATGTAAGAAAATTTTTAAAAATTGTTCACATAGCATTTATAGGCGTCTGGAATTTTAAGTCAATGTTGTCTGCAGACACGTCTTATTAGTTCTGGTACTATGACCTATAACAGTTTAATTGATTCATCTTCCATTTATATTGGCCTCGTGGACACACATTTGAGGTTACTCATCAATTCACTGACAATATAATCACAAATGTTGTATGACAATGATTAGTCTAGTAACACCACCTACTTGAAACAAACAGGAGCTATGCTTTCTTACAACTACAAACATTATTTAACAACGATTAGTTCACTGGCCCTATTAATTTGAAACAGACACAATGAGATTATTCATTCATCAACTGTCAAATTTGAAAAGAAAAACATGAACCACAATCCACAATGACATGTCAATTTTGAAATTCCAATAAACCACAAAAGCAGTCTGCTTCTTCTGTAACCTTACTGTCTTCCCTTTACAGATCTTATAATCATATGCAAAGCCCACATTTCAGAGAAACACACACCCACAGTTATGAAATATACACTAAAATCAGGTAACAAAGGTTGGAAGTAATGGGTAGTAAGCATTTTGCCTTACAGTTAGTCAAGAGAGATTCAACAATGATAGTGCCATCAGATGTCAATCGTAATAGACCTTTTAAGGTGGCCCTAGCTTGGCAATTGTGTGGTATGAATGAATGTTGTCATTTGACAGCCTTAACCTGAATGTTGTCTGGGTCTTGCCGCACATGAAAAAGGATGACTTTGACATCTGAAGGGTTCCAAATAGCGCTGAATTCTGTGCAGTCATCAGTGAATATCTCCACTTCTGGCCTTATGATGGAGCTGTGGTCATTGATGAAGTAGCTGAAGACAATTGGGCCAATAATGCTACCCTGAGGAACTTCTACAGGGATGTTTTTGGCTGAGATAATTGGTTTCCAACATGTCAAGGTCCATTAATCCCAACTCAGTCTTGAATTCAGCCCTTTTATCCATGTTTTGATAAAGGCTGTAAGGAGATCTGAAGCAGAGGGAACCAGGCGGAACATTGGTGAGCAGGTTATTGCTATGCTGCTTGAAGCATTGTCAATAATGCCATAAAACACTTTACTGATGTTTGAGAGCAGACTTAGAGTGCTAATTTTTGGATTAGATTTGTTTTGCTTCATGTGGTTAGTACATACTTGCACAATTTTCCACATTGTTGTGTCAAGCATTTTAATATTTTTTGTATTTGTCAGACTGCAAGGCACCTTTGAGGTTTTCGTGTATTTCTGTCATGTTGGAAAGTAAGTAGTTTCTTTGCATTTTAATGCACATTATTTACACCAGTGTTAAAATGTAACCCACTGAGGTGGACCAATGCCCTGAGCTCAAAAATGGATGGTAAGAAGATGGAGCTACAAAATGTGAAACATTCTGACAGGAGACATCATTGTGGGGCAGAGTGAGCTAAAACAGGGTCCTGCACACACATACAAGCGTATGAGGGCATGTCACTAATGATGACCTACCAGACACGTTGCTATAACAATGACCTAGATGATATAAGTTTGAATGGCATCTTCCTGCCCCATTGTTGGCATGTACCAAGAGACAAGCCTTGCTGAGGGCAAGATGTGACATGTCATATCTTCCAGATTTGGCGAGTACCAGAGTCTGAGTTATTTTGGAACAGCTTGTCAAGGGATGTGGCTATTTTTGGAATGTAAGTCTCCAGTATCAAAGCCAAGGTGTTGACAAGATCTGTCACCACATCCGTTCTCCATTAAATGTCAAATGCCCATTGAGAACATCGAAAAGAGGAAGACCATGTAAGATAGCATACATAATGTAAATACAAGCAGTTTAAGCCAGTGTACCAGCTTTGATCAAATAGAAGGTATGAAGAATCTTACAATAGGGAAAGAAACTTAAAGAAATGATGAGCATCTATCAGATAACAAGCTCATTTTGTGTATAAAGGGGTAAGACCATCTTTGAAACTCCCCTGCATATCTTTGAAGCACCCACCTTATCTACTTCAATTGTTTATTTAATTTCTTCAGGGTTCAGCCATGCTAAATTATTCTTTGAAGTTAACAAAGTGAGGATCCAAAGGAGCTAAGTATCACTACAACTTCACTATTTCATCATGGTCAACAATACCACACCAAGATCATTATGTGTTGTGGAGAATTTCATTTTACTCTAAACTTATCCACATAATCCTAAATATTGTACCAACAGAATACTTATTAACGTCCTTCTATCATATAGATCATCTCAAAATAAAATTTTTGCCTCAAGGCTTACTTTTCAATGTACTGCCTGGAATTCCTATAAAATTAATAGTGAGATTGTGGCACTTACTATTTTAGTGCATAAGACCTCAACAGTTTGCAATAAAGATCAGATACAGTACGCAGTGAATTGTGAATTATTACAAATTGCTGGTTGATTTGTACCACTCCATTGTTAACCTTACAATTAAAGGGAGCTTGCCATCAATCTAACCATTGACATTCATTGAATATGAAAAAAAAGCTAGATTTGAGGCATGAAAATAAATTAACCTCATTGCAGTCATTCAGGGCTAGTAATTCATGCCACAATAATCCATCAATGATATGACAAATGGAACTGTCATGGAACTGAACCATAACGTCCAGAAAAGGAACATTGAAAATATATCGCTCTCCTAACTATTAAATCTCTGCTGGAACCTTTGCCAATATTACATTCTTCTATTTTTTTCTTACTCTTCTTTTCTGTATCTTTAATTTTTTTTCTTAGTTCTATTATTGTATCGAATTTGATTCTAATTCACCCTATTTCCTTCACCATCTTGTCACACAATGGGTAGCATCCTTATCTCTGAAGCAAAAGCTCCATGTCTCAGTTCCACTCCAGATTTGATGAGAGCACATGACTTGCCTCGTATGTCACTAAATAAGCAAAGTATACAAGTCTATATGTTTCTCTGTTGTTAATACTGTTTCTTTCTTTATCCTTAAGTTTGATTGGTTCAGGCGGTAGAGCATTGGAACTATCATTTATTAGGGAAGCAATGTTCTACTAACATTCCTGTCTCATTACCGATTCAATTCATTGTACCTTTATTGGACAAACATAACACTGTCTGATATGTGGGAGAAAAAGAAGAATAACACTCCAATTCATGCTGCTCAACAAGATATGTCTCTCCAGCATTTTCTGAAATGTTAATATTTGGCTTTGATGTGGTTTCTTGGATCAATCACCATTTTCAGCGTGATACAGTCAGACAGTTGCCCTATATTTTGGTTCACATGAAATATATCTCAAAGATTGGATTCTTATTGAAACAGGTCTGAAAGCTAATTGACAGCACCAACTATTGCCAATGTTATGATATCAAAAAGCTATGAATTGTGTGGCTCGATGCCACTGATGTTACTGTACATTACATAAGATTAATAGGCTGAATCAAAATATAATGCAGACTCCATTAGTCAACATAGTTTTATTTAGAACCGGGCTGAAAGTGAGGAGAATACCTTAACAGCAGAACACCTTGAGTGGTGATGTCATGTAACATTCTTAAAAGTGTACTGCCTGTCTGGTCTGGAATTGATGTAATGACAACATCCCTTTTATCTCTTTTAGTGTAGTTTTATTTATGCCTTTTCTCATGATGTGTTCAAGGATGCATATAGATACATTGTGTCTACATGTTTAGATAACGCTTGATAGATGTGCAACACAACCAGATCTGTCATTATACAATTATCATGACTAGACTGTGCAGCTCCACTTTGTTGTATGCTGTTTGTCATTAGGGATTGATATGTATCATTTGTCAAAAATCTGTAACCATTATCTGAGATGATGTCTTCAGTATTTGAACTGCCATCCTCTGTGAATCTGTCTTCCAAACATGAGAGGCTGAGTAGAAATGTTACCTTGATTAGTAACTCAGATTTAGCAAACTATCTGAACGTCTTGGCGTAGATAATAAAATGTGAGGCTGGATGAACACAGCAGGCCCAGCAGCATCTCAGGAGCACAAAAGCTGATGTTTCGGGCCTAGACCCTTCATCATGCTCTGATGAAGGGTCTAGGCCCGAAACGTCAGCTTTTGTGCTCCTGAGGTGCTGCTGGGCCTGCTGTGTTCATCCAGCCTCACATTTTATTATCTTGGATTCTCCAGCATCTTTAGTTCCCATTATCACTGAACGTCTTGGCAAATCACTTTATATTTGCCTGTTAGATTTTACAGTTTGAACAATATGTTTGGAAAGACCACTTGACTAATGGTAGAGGTGAGATATTGAACACCCATTTTCTACATAGGTCTGGATTCCTGTGCGATGGATAATTGTCAGATGAAATTCGTTAAGTATATTGAACATACTGAATATCAGTAATTTGACAATGAATGTTACACTAGGGCTGCCTTTGATTTGAAAGAGAATTTGTTGAAGTAGTCAGTCACCAGCAGGGCCTGGGGCCTGGAGGTACATCGGGGTTGAATAACGAGGGCTAAAGGATGGCCTGCTGTACTCAGGACAGGGTCAATTACTTAGATCAAGAGAGGAGCCAGCCTTCATGATTTCTATGAGGCCTGAAACCTCAGCTTTCCTGGTCCTCTGATGCTGCTTGACCTGCTGTGTTCACCCAGCTCTACACCTTGTTATCTCAGATTCTCTGGTATCTGCAGTTCCTATGAACTCTTCAAGATTTCTAACCCTTGTTGTCAAAGTCAAATTGTCTACTTGGACATGAACAGTGTCAATTGTAATCTTATGCCACAACTCAGAAGGAATCTAATGTGGAAGGATAGATTCTCTCAATGGTTGAGCTTGATGGAGTTGACTTGTTTCATACAAACTGATGAGTTGAACCACAATCATATTTAAGTCAGGTTAACAAAAGGATTCACGAGCCAAAATAACAAAGTGTGAGGCTGGATGAACACAGCAGGCTGAGCAGCATCTTAGGAGCACTAGCCAATTTTTGTGTATTTTTAAACTACACCAATGACATCGACATCTGTATGGTCCAGAATGGCTTGGCATTGAACTTGCAAATCTATGACTTGTTTACCTTTAAATGCTATATTCTTGGAGTGCCCTAGCTCATCAATGGTGACCATAATGAATCTGCTTGCTTGGGGAACTTTTAGATGCTCTTAGGCTACCTACTGATATTGGTCATCAATTGATGTAGCTTGCTGAATCTGCTGTGCTTGGCTTTGACCAAAATAAACATGATGTTAAGGCTTCAGAGATAGCAGGAACTGCAGATGCTGAAGAATCTGAGATAACAAGGTGTAGAATTGGATGAACACAGCAGACCAAGCAGCATCAGAAGAGCAGGAAATGTGATACGGGTGAGGTCCCAGAGAACTGGAGACTTGCTAATGTTGTCCCCTTGTTTAAGAAGGGCAGCAAGGATAATCCAGGTAATTATCAACCGGTGAGCCTGACGTCAGTCGTAGGGAAGCTACTGGAGAAGATACTGAGGGACAAGATCTATTCCCATTTTGAAGAAAATGGGCTCATCAGTGATAGGCAACATGGTTTTGTTCAGGGAAGGTCATGTCTTATCAACTTAATAAAATTCTTTGAGGACGTGACAAAGTTGATTGATGCGGGAAAGTCTGTAGATGTCATATACATGGACTTCAGGAAGGCATTTGATAAGGTTCCCTATGGCAGGCTGATGGAGAAAGTGAAGTCACATGGGGTCCAGGGTGTGCGAGCTAGATGGATAAAAAACCTGGCTAGGCAACAGGAGACAGAGGGTAGTAGTAGAAGGGAGTTTCTCAAATTGGAGACCTGTGACCAGTGGTGTTCCACAGGGATCTGTGCTGGGACCACTGTTGTTTATGATAAACGTAAATGATCTAGAGGAAGGTGTAGGTGGTCTGATCAGCAAGTTTGCTGATGACACTAAGATTGGTGGAGTAGCTGATAGTGAAGGGGGCTGTCAGAAATTACAGCAGAATATAGATAGACTGGAGAGTTGGGCAGATAAATGGCAGATGGAGTTCAATCCGGGCAAATGCGAGGTGATGCATTTTGGAAGATCAAATTCAAGGGCGAACTATACAGTAAATGGAAAAGTCCTAGGGAACATTGATGAACAGAGAGATCTGGGTATTCAGGTCCATAGTTCCCTGAAGGTGACAACGCAGGTCAATAGGGTGGTCAAAAAGGCATATGGCATGCTTTCCTTCATTGGACGGGGTATTGAGTACAAGAGTTGACAGGTCATGTTGCAGTTTTATAGGACTTTGGTTCAGCCACATTTGGAGTACTGTGTACAGTTCTGGTCACCACATTACCAAAGGGATGTGGGTGCTTTGGAGAGGGTGCAGAGGAGGTTCACCAGGATATTGCCGGGTATGGAGGGTGCTAGCTATGAAGAGAGGTTGAGTAGATTAGGATTATTTTCATTAGAAAGACAGAGATTGAGAGGGGACCTGATTGAGGTTTACAAAATCATGAGGGTATAGACAGGGTGGATAACAAAAAGCTTTTTCCCAGAGTGGGGGACTCAATTACTAGGGGTCATGAGTTCAAAGTGAGAGGAGGAAAGTTTAAGTGGAAAGTTCTTTACACAGAGGGTGGTGGATGCCTGGAACACGTTGCCAGCAGAGGTGGTAGACGCACACATTTTAGCGTCTTTTAAGATATATTTGGACAGGTACATGGATGGGCAGGGAGCAAATGGGCACAGACCGTTAGAAAATAGATGACAGGTTAGACGGAGGATTTTGATCGGCGCAGGCTTGGACGGCTGTAGGGCCTGTTCCTGTGTTGTAGGTTTCTTTGTTCTTTGTTCTTTGTGATGTTTCAGGCCAAGGCCCTTCTTCAGAAATGGGGATAGAGGGGGAGGAGGATAGCAGATGGTCAAGGTAGAAGATGGGTAGAGAGTAGACAGACAGGTCAAAGGGGCAGAGATGGAGCCAGTAGAGGTGAGTGTATGTGGGGATGTAAGGAAGAGATAGGTCAGTCCAGGGAGAACGGACAGGTCGGGGGTGGGGGGATGAGGTTACTAGGTTGGAGATGGGGGTGGGGCTTGGCATGGGACGGGGGGTATAGTTGGGAGGAAGGACAGGTTAGGGAGGTGGGGACGAGCTGGGCTGGTTTTGCGATGCAGTAGTGGGAGGGGAGATTTTGAAGCTTGTGAAGTCCACATTAATACCAACGGACTGCAGGGTTCCCAAGCGGAATAAGAGTTGCTCTTCCTGCAACCTTCAGGTAGCATCGTTGTGGCACTGCATGGGACCCAGAGTGGACATGTTGCCTGAGGAATGGTGGTGGGGGGGGAGTTGAACCAGTTTGCAACTGGGAAGTGCAGTTGTTGAGTGTGAACCGAGGGTTGGTGTTCTGCAAAGTGGTCCCCAAGCCTCTGCTTGGTTTCCCCTATGTAGAGGAGGCCACAACGGGAACAGAGGATACAGTATACCATGCTAGCAGATGTGCAGGTGAACATCTGCTTGATGTGGAAAGTCTTCTTGGGGCCTGAGATGGGGGTGATGGGGGAGGTGTGGGGGCAGATGTAACACTTCCTGCGTTTGCACGGGTAAGTGCTGGGTGTGGTCGTGCTGGAGGGGAGTCATGGAGAGATTGGTCCCTCCAGAAAGCAGACAAGGGTGGGGAGGGAAAAACGTCTTTGGTGGTGGAGTCAGATTGCAGATGGCAGAAGTGTTGCAGGATGATGTGCTGGCTCCAGAGTTTAGTGGGGTGGTACGTGAGGACGAAGGGAATTCTGTCTTGGTTGTTATTGTGGGGAGGGGGTATGAGGGATGAGGTGCAGGCAATATGGGAGACATGGTTGAGGGCTTTCTCGACCACTGAGGGGGGGGGGAAGTTGTGGTCCTTGAAAAATGAGAACATCTGAGATGCACAGGAGTGGAATGCCTCATCCTGGGAGCAGATGCGGTGGAATGCCTCTCCCTCTCTCCCTATTTATTTCAGAATCTTCTTCCCCTCCCCCATTTCTGAAGAAGGGTCTCGACCTGAAACGTCAGTCTTCCTGCTCCTCTGATGCTGCTTGGCCTGCTGTGTTCACCCAGATCTACACCTTGTTATCTCATGATGCTCAGGCTATCTTCTAAAGCAGATTCAATATGATCCATTTGCATGTCTAAAGGGTTATCTCTGTTCTTAACAGAATTTGGAAGTTGACTAAGAACATCAGAAGCAGCCCTTTGGTCGACTGGCTTGAATTGAACTTATAAATCATACTTTGAATCTTTGCAAGTAGTTGTTGTCATGTAGATCCTTTGAGAGAGATTTTTGGTAGATTATTTCCAATGGCTTGTGGTAATGAAATAAATAATGAAATTCTTGCAGAACAGGTACATGTAAACTTGTTGTATTCCAAAAATTAGACAGTTTTTCATTAACGTTTGGAGTAGTTCGTCAGAGCTGTCATAAAGACATTATGATCAAATGTAATAGGTTTGTCATCCAGTAATAGGCATGCTCTAAGACTACAAGTCTGGCAACATCTGTGAAGAAAAAAAATCAGAGTTAATATTTCAAGTCTGGTGACTTGACTGCTCCTCAGAACTGTGAAATGCAAGGTCATACAATTCTGAGGAAGCACCAATGGACCCGAAAAATTAACTCTTTTTTTAAATTCACAGACACTGCCAGATCTGCTGATCTTTTCCAGCTACTTTGTTTTTGTTCCTGATTTACATTATTTGCTGTGCTTGCAGTGTTTATGCTCTAAGGCCTTTCTGGAGTTGCATCTACTTCCACTGTGGTAAACTTTGAGGGATCATAATATTGAAAAACACATTAGCTGCTATGTTTGACGGATTGTACAAACTATGGTGGTGATCTTCCTGCCAAATGTAAGGTAAGGTTTTGTGAGAAGGTTTCTCTGAAGAGATACCACAATCTCAAATTGCAGAATGTACCCAGATGAAAAGTTGAAGAACCGAAGACTTCGTTGATATCCTTGCTTTGTGTCAGAGGCATCTTGTGTTGTGAATGAATACTATCAGGTTGATGTGATGATCAGATTGTAAATTTTGACTATGCAGGCCTTGGCTTTATATCTATTTTTAAAAAAGGACATGTCTGAGACGAGGATTTATGAAAGAGCTAATCAACAAGTTGTAGTTGAAGATAATAAAATGTGAGGCTGGATGTTTCCTTGTGCTCAGACATAGCTGGAGGATGTGGAATGTTGTTAGAATTTTTGTTGGCAATTGTTATTACTGTGTTAAAGAAGAGATCATTGATGGACTCAGGTTTTGAGACAATTGTTTTCAGTATCTCTTCCACCAGTGCATGATCAACAGATGGGAAGGAAGAGCAGAGAGGCAAAGCTCTATGAGTTAAGAGGAGAACAAGGTGTTTCAATCAAAGGCAGCAGAAGTAGTCAAATGAGATAGAAATATTCCCTGAGGCAGCTCAGATTGACAAAGGTGGTAATTTTGGAGCTGTGGCACCTCCTTCAAACCAGTCTGAGACCTCACAGAAAGGTGTAGATCATAGAAATCACCATGTTGCTGATTTACTTACTTATCACATCTCATCATGCTTTGAGATAACAAAGTGTGGAGCTGAATGAACACAGCAGGCTAAGCAGCATTTTAGGAGCATAAAATCTGATGTTTCGGGCCTCGACCCTTCCCGAAACGTCAGCTTTTGTGCTCCTAAGATGCTGCTTGGCCTGCTGTGTTCATCCAGCTCCACACTTTATTATCTCAGATTCTCTAGCATCTGCAGTTCCCATTATCTCTCATCATGCTTTGAGATCTTTATGACGAAGCAGAACAGAAACTGAGCAAGAAGCAAAAATAAGAAAATCCTGTGCCATCCATTACTTTAGGGATATCTTGTTCCAAATGCCTAAGGTCTGGTGTTGAGAAGTGGTTGAGTTGAAAATTCATTCACATGAAGACCCTTGGTAGAAATCCATGATCCTGAGTGAAAGGATACTGCTACTGCCGATGACATCCTATTCCTGATACCACTTTATAAGATTACCTCAAATAGGAGTTGAGTTTATATTTTAAAATATTTTTGAAAAGGTAACAATTTAAATGCAATGCAGAAACTAAACAGACATAAAAAGATTACATCCTGTGGCAATTGAGAATTGATCCCAGGGAATGATTGGACAGATCACCAGACTTAACCTGTGTTGCTCATGATGTAAATCTGCTCTTTAACTGAAGTTTTAGGAGACTCATTCCCTGGCAATCTTTCTTCTGAAGAAGGTAACTGCTTGATGAGGGCTGTCCCTTTGATCTCATGAGCACCATTTTAATGTACGTTATTTCTGAATCACAGTTGTTTACTCCATCAATCTCATGTCAGTTCATATAGCCAAGGACTGAAGAATAGATATTCAAGATGTTACCTCTTCCTTGTTCATTACTTTAACTAGTGGTGGCCTTTCTGCTTATCTCATGTTGGTTGTCATTTCTTGCTCTTGCCAGACACTTGCTCAGAGGGCAGTTTAAAATATCAACATAGAAGCCTATAGTAGGAAATTATAACACAAGATCCTTGAGATGACTGTTCTCCACGGTTACTATGTTTGTTTAACTCCATCCCTGGCTGTTGAGGGTGGTGTTTCTTCTAATTGAAGCAAAGGGAATGAGAAACTCACAGCTCTATGCCAATAATTATATGACCATTCGAGAATATTCTGAAAAGTACAATTTCACTCATAGCTGAGATGAAGTGCATGAATATTAATTGTGAGTCCTGAGTTCCATGGTCTGTTGTTGAATAAGTGAGATAAGTGTGTGAATTGATCATTGTGAGAAGCTGTTAACAGATAGGAGATGGAGTACTGAGGTTGCACTCTTTCACCTTGATCATACCTGCAAAATCATCGTGTTTACTCATGCATTGTTACTATATACATGGTGTCAAATTCTGGGCATTCACTTCCCAGGCAATATGCTCTTATTCTGTCTTCTGGTTGTGTCTAGAAATTGTCTTTCCCACTCAGGGAAATGTTAGCTGCCATCCAGACTACTCCACAGTGACCAAACCATCCAGGATATCATCAGTAAATTGGGCCAGCTCTTGCTTACCTGCCGTAAAACCCTCCTAATGCTTCAAAACTAATTTTCCACTTGAGATCATTTCAGTATTGCAGCCTTACCTTTAACTGATGGATTACCTTTCAGAACAGTGAGCTGCCTATGGCAGGTGACTATGAAAACAGCTGTTTGATTTGAGACCACAGGAAACATGAATGGTGCTGTGGCAGTCCAGCAGACATCATCATAGTCACTATGCCCAACGTTACTATCAGTCAGATGAAATGGTGAGCAAAATTGCACCCTGTCCACCTCACTTTCAGTATGCACAGGCAGGTCACAAACTGTGACCAAGACCAAGACAGAAAATTTTATCTTCAAGCTTTACTTTTCTTCACTTTACATACAAACATCAGACCAATTAAATTTGTAGGCAAGCGAATCCTGTGTTTTTTTTAATCCTGCGTGTTCTCCTCCATATTTATAGATATCTGCTTCTGAACTTTCTGAAAACTCTAAACCCTAGGCTAATGCATACATCTCCATCATTTGACATTTTTATTTAAAAAAAGCTCCAAACTGTCTCTTAAGTTCTTCATCTTCTGTACCAAGGAAGAAAATCAGGTGTTATATATTCAGGTTGAGCCATTGCGTCAAGCATTTAATTTCTGTTAAGTTCAGACGGAATAATTTCAAGACACAAACACACATGTTTGATTTAACTGTCAATGGTAATGGACAGATTTTCTGTAACATTTGATTTAGATCAGCTTCCCTGCATTGATTCAGCACTGACTGTATACCGTAGAAGTTTTATGATGGAAAATAGTTCCATGAATTGCAGCTCACACTGGACGTAAAAAGTTCAAAGTGTTTGACAAGTTTCATGGATCAATCAACTATTTTAAATTATTTAATTCTTACCTGTTACCGACTGAACATGCAAGGATTTTATTTCCTTATTTTCCTAACCAGTATCTCCATTTCAGCTTCGAACTCAACTAAAGCTATCCCCCCCAGCTACAATTACTTCGATTCATTATTTACAAGACTTGATATTGAAAGTGAAACACAATGTTATTTTAACAGAGCTCTCTTTTAGCTGACTCACATAGCAAAACTGGGAAAGATAGCATATGTTAAATCTAGGCTATATGACTGTAGAATTAATTTTTCAGATTCCATTCCAACTTGTTCTACTTCATCATTAGTATCTACCATTTATCTAATGTCTATTGGTGACCGTGAAACACACACTGGGGATTCTGGTGTAATTAACACATCTGCTGATTCCAAACAGCCTGCCCACCAAGTAAAAGGCACAAACCAGAATTTTTATGGGATGCTCAGAGATAGCAATGTTGGAGTTAGACATAACAAAGTGTGGAGCTGGTGAAACACAGCAGGCCAGGCACCATCAGAGGAATGGGAAAGCTGACATTTCGGGCTTCAGAAAGGACCTGAAACAAAATATTTGTTTTCCTGTTCCTTTTTATGGGATGCTGTCTATTTTCCCAGATTGCTGTAGTTCTAACAACGCTTAATCTTAACACCATCCATAGTAAAGAAGCCTGCATTATTGGCACCCCATCCAACCCCACCCTCTACCCTCAACATTTATATTCACATCAACATACAATAGCAGACTGTGCGATCTATAAGATATACTGCAACAACTCACCAAGTCTCCTTCCAAACCCTCTACCAGATAAAGGCAATGGAAGCAAATAGATGGGAACGCCACCACCCACAAGTTCCCTTCCAAACCAGGCAGAATCTTTAATGGGAACTCTGTTGCTGTACTTCTTTGTTGTTGGTTAAAAATCCTTCATTTCCCTCCCTAACAGCATTATGGATGCATTTATACCACAAAGTCTGATGGCAGCTCATCGCCACATTCTCAGGGGCAATTAAGGATGGCAATAAATGCCAGTGATGTTCCCATACCATGAACAATCATAAATAAATTGAACTTTAAGTGTAAAAGGTAAACATTTCTGTGTTACAGGATATATTGGATATGTAAAGCCATCTATTAAGAAAGTTGCCAAACAGTAACTCAGGCTTGGACATAAAGCACCAAAGCCTCAATAAAGACTAGGGTAAGGGCAATGTTTGCAACACTAGCAAATCTTTATGCACTTCTATGCAACCTCCAGATTCCACTCCCAAACCAAGATCAAAACCTGAAGAGCTGAGTCCCCAAGCCTATATCTACCAACACATTGCTCACATCTAGAGGAAGAATAATTGGCTGAGGTCTTTATTACTTGCACCACAGAGGTGTGCTGCACTTTTAAGACAATCATGATTACCCTCTCTAATCTCCACCAGCACAAAGACATTTCACGTTGGTCACAGTTGGGGCTACCTTCGGGTCAGCATAGCAGTGACTTCAACTCACTGCAAGAGGATACCTTTATTACTCAGAGATCTGCTGTAGAATAGGTCTCTGCTGAATGTAATTTAGATGATGAGTCTCTGACTTGACCATTCATGAAATAATGGAGTTGCATGGACAAGGGGGGTAATATGTGACAGAGGGTTAAAGGGAAGAAGAGTCGAGCAAGTTCTGATAGATGTTGTAGCTCCAACATGCATTTTGCACCAGGCACCAACTGCCACAGAGACTAAGGTGCAGCACAACAATCAGTATCTGCTGAAATGAAATGAGATTTTTGCTCCATTGGTCATGCCATAGATTAATTCATCAACTGGCGAAGCAAGAATTGACAAATGGATCTTGAATTCCCTCCAGGTGCTCCAACAGGTGTGGTGCTGTGGGTGGCACGAGAGATGGCACAGTGGCTCAGTGGTTGGCAGTGCTGCCTCATAGCATCAGGGACCTGGGTTCAATTTCACCCTCAGGAAACTGTCTGTGTGGAGTTTGCACATTCTTCCCATGTCTAATTTGGTTTTTGCTGGGGGTGCTCTGGTTTTCTCCCACCATCCAAAGATGTGCAAGTTAGGTGAATTTGCCATGGTAATTTGCCCATAGTGTTCAGGGATGTGTAGTTTAGGTGTAGGTTAGCCATGGGAAATGAAGGGTTACAGGGTGTTGCCTCTGCGACGGTTGGTGTAGACTTTTTGGGCAGAATGGCCTGTTTACACACTGTAGGTATTTTATTCTAACCTCTCACGGGCTGAAAGAGGTGACATTGACCACCAGCAAAGAGGAGGACAAAACAATCAGGCATCAAAGGTTTGTCACCTCAAGTTACTTAGAGATTCCCTTTACCAGGGACACAAATGCTTCCATCAGACAGGCTGAGGAAGTTGCATCTGCTCCTGAGATGGAGACCTCAAGCAGTCCGAAGCCCTCGACAACAAATATGGTGAAACAAAATTGAAAGATTAAAGAACATTGTAATGCTTTTACCTCAACCTTCTGCACAACATTACTGTATTTTGTTTAATTGTGGTGTGGTTTGTTTCAATCTGTGAAGTCTTCTGATGATATATGTTTTATTTGGACAGTATTTTGAGGGACACTCACATATGCATTAGATGCAGCAGTGAAAAGAACACTTATGCTGCTATTCACTGCCATCCTTTTTGGGGGGAAACATAACTTCCAGGTTGCAGGAACTGACGCCAAATGGTTGGATCTTAGGGTGGGGTGTGGCGTGGTGGAGGGCTGCGGGGAGGATGATCAGTCAGTGCAGTTCAGCCATTCCAAATCTCAGTGATGGAAGAATGTTCATCATAAATAAAGCTTTTTTACGACATAAGTGCCGGCCCATGTAATCTTGTAAAATTCCATACTGATGCTTTCATCAGAAAACTGAAGGTTTTGGTGCAAAGATCATCATTTATCTATTTGTGTTTTAAATTCCATATTCCTACCTACAATAAACCTTGGTTCCCCTGCCTAACAAGAATCTATCCATTTCTTTTGTAAAACTATTCAATGACTTTGGCTTCACTACCTTTGGAAGCAGTAAGTTCCAAAGTTATCAAACTTACTTTCAGAAAAAGTTCTCCTCATCTCTATTCTGGAAAGGTGATCCCTAATTTTAAAACAGTCCTCTCTAGTTATGGACTCACCAGTAAAGTAAGCATCATTTTCATGGCCACTTTGTCAAAGCCATTCAGGATTCTATTCACTTCATGCCATAGATTAATTCATCAACTGGCTAGGCAAGAATTGACAACTGGATCTTGAATTCTCTCCAGGTGTTCCAACCGGTGTGGTACAGTGGGTGGCACAGGAGGTGGCACAGTGGCTCAGTGGTCAGCACTGCTGCCTCATAGCATCAGGGGTGTGGGTTCAATTTCACCCTGGGAAACTGTCTGTGTGGACTTTGCACATTCTTTCCATGTCTGTTTCCGTCTCTGGCAACCACCTGGAAACCGATATCAATTTCAAGCCTACTGACTCCCACAGCTATCTAGAATACACTTCCTCTCATCCAGCTTCCTGCAAAAAGGCCATCCCCTATTCCCAATTCCTTTGCCTCCACCGCATCTGCTCCCGACACGAGGCATTCCACTCCTGGACACCCCAGGTGTCTCTGTTTTTCAAGGACCGCAACTTCTCCTCCTCAGTGGTCAAAAATGCCCTCGACCGCATCGCTCACCTTTCCCTCAATTCTCATCCCTCACATCCCCTCCCCGCAATAACAACCAAAACAGAATCCCCCTCGTCCTCACATACCACCCCACCAACTTCTGAACCCAACGCATCATCCTCCGCCACTTCCGCCACCTACAATCTGACCCCACTACCAAGTACATTTTTCCCTTCCTTCCCCATACTTCCCTGACAGAGGGGCCACTCTCTCCATGACTCTCTTGTCCACTCCACACCCTCCACCAACCCCACCACTCCCAGCACTTTTCCCTGCAACCGCAGGAAGTGCTATACCTGCCCCTACACCTCCCTACTCAAACCTATCCCATGCTCCAAGTAAAACTTCCACTTTAAACAGATGTCCACCTGCACGTCTGCCAATATAGTATATTGTATCCGCCGTTCCCAATGTGGCCTCCTCTACACCGGGGAAACCAAGCGGAGACATGGGGACCAATTTGTGGAATACCTAGGCTTGGTTCCCACTAAACAACTGCACCTCCCATTCATGAACCACTTCAACTCCCCATCCCATTCCTTGGATGACACATCCATCCTGGGCCTCCTGCAGTGCCACATTAATGCCACCTGAAGTTTGCAGGAACAGCACCTCATGTGTCGCTTGGGAACCCTGCAGCCCAATGGTCTCAATGTGAAATTCACAAGCTTCAAAATCTCCCCTGCCCGGACTGCATCCCAAAACTAGCTCAACTCGTTCCCACCTCATTGACCAGTCTGTCTTTATCCCTCCTATCTGCTCCTCCCATCTCACTGGCCAAATCCCACCTCCTACCTACCAGCCTCATCCCCACCTCCTTGCCCGTTTGTCTTCCTTTGACCTACCTATCCCCACCCTAACTCCCCACCTACACTCACCTTTACTGGCTCCATCACTGCCTCCTTGACCTGTCTGTCTCCTCTCCACCTACCTGCTCCTTTCTCCATCTTCCATTTCTGAAGAAGTGTCCAGACCTGAAATGTCAACTTTTCTGTTCCTCTGATGCTGCCTGGCCTGCTGTGTTCATCCAGCTCCACACCTTGTTATCTCTGAAGTTGCTGAAGTTGTTTGTTTCCTGCCATTTGGCTTCCATTGTTTTAGCTGGGGCATGAATGGGGGTCTTCCTTTCATTTGTGCAAGCTAAACCCTGTTCCAGACATTTGCCGCTGGGCTTGTATATTTCCCAGTCTGCCCCAGCCAGCCTTTTCCTTGCTCAGTTGTGCCTATGGCTTCTGGAGTCCCAAACGTTCAGTGAATTTAATCCAATGTAATTTCCACAACTTCTGCCTTCGGGGAGTTTTAAGTCCAGGTATGCCCATAAACTGATGGGGATTTTTGCCCCACGTTGTACATCAGACATGAAATGTTAGCTGTTTCTCTCTCCACGGACCTAATGAGTATCACTACTCATGTGTTCAGCACCTCTTAATTTAAAGGATACTATCTCATTAGCCTTCTTGTTTACATACTGTATTTGCATATTAACCTTCTGTGATTTTGCAGAAAGTCCCCCTGCACTTCAGAAGTCTGCAGATGTTCTCCATTTAAGTAACACGCTGTTTTAATTATTCCCATCAAAGTGACCAATTTCACATTTTCCCACATTAGACTTCATTTGTCAAACTTTGCACACTCACTAAACCTATTTGTATCCATCTGCAGATAACAAGTTGTAGAGCTGGATGAACACAGAAGTCAAGCATCATCAGAGGAGCAGGAAGGCTGACATTTCGGGCTGAGGGTCTAAGCCCAAAACATCAGCCTTCCTGCTCCTCTGATGCTGCTTGGCCTGCTGCGTTCATCCAGCTCTACACCTTCTTATCTGAGATTCTCCAGCATCTGCAGTTCCTACTATCTCTGTATCCATCTGCAACTTCCTTTATCTTCTTCAAAACATACTAAGATGCTACTTGGCCTGCTGTGTTCATCCAGTTGCACACTTTGTTATCTCGGATTCTGAAGTGTCTGCAGTTCCCATTATCTCTGATACTATTCTACCTATCTTGATGTTGTCTACAAATTTACATATCATGCAGTGCTCCTTTCAGCTAACTTCATCTTCTGACCATGCTGTTATATGATCCAGTTTACCATGAGCTTTTAATTTTCATAATAACCTGTGATGTCACACCTTATACAATGTCATCTGGAAATCCAAATTTAACATGCCTACAGGCTCCTCTTTATCCACACCATATGTTACTCCTTCAAAGAATTCCAAGAAATGGGTTAAACTTGATTTTTCCATGACAAAACCACACTGACTTTTCCATACTCCCTTGATGTTTCTAGCTGCTCAGCTAATCTCTTTAATTATTGATTCTATTGCCTTTTGCCTGACAAAAGACAGGCTAATTGACCTAAAGTTTATTGTTTACTGACTCCCTCTCTTTTTAAATAGAGGGCTTATGTTAGCTACTTTTCAGTATGATAAAACTTTCCTGGATCTGGAAAGTTTTTGGAGTGGTAAAATGTTAATGTATCTCCTACCTCATTAGCAACATGCTTTAAGACTCTGGAATGAAGCCCTGGAGACTTGTCAGCCCACAGCTCCATCAGTTTGCTCAGTGCCACTACCTTCATTCTTGTACTTTCATTAAGTTTCTCTCTACCCTCCATGTCTTGATTTACCGGAATTAGTAACTTATAAATTTTAGCGGTTGTACCAGCTGCCATGGTAGATTCCACGTTTTCCATTTGCAGTTGTGAGTCAGTTATTCTACACTTCAGTTTCTCATGTGTTGGCTGAAAGCCTACCTTCCAGCCACTGCTATATGGTGAGGTGTATTCTCCAAGACCCATAATTGGTGTTCTCCTTCCTGAAGTTGCCATGTGCAAGATCATTCTTAATCTTGATTTTTACATTCCATTCCATGCATGTGGCAATTAATGTCATCTGATTCTTGGTGGCTATCAATATTCCTCATAAAACTTTGGAATTTACATCCTGCATTGTAGTGTCATTCCCATACCTTCATCTCTCAGATAAACAGGCCTTTGATGCTCCTGCATGCTTGTGGAGTAACTGTATTTCCAGCTTCATTATCTCTACTGATGATTATAAGGTTCTCTCCTCCCAAAATAGGACATGGTTGGGTCATTGATATTTGGTGCTGTAAAAGATTCTTCACCTTTATTCTTCAGTGAGTGCTTCTGTTCAGTGCAAACTCCTTAACCAAAGGACATTTGTATTCATATTTTACAATTTCTGTTTTCATTCCCTCTGTCAGTTGTGTGTGTCTTGTGTAGGTATGCATGCAAAAAGATTTGGGGTGCCTCCTGTTTGCGCTATACAATTGGTAGATCTTATTTTGAAACTTATTTAGGGACAGATAGTGATAATATACATTTCCTCAGACTTGTCTATTCCCTGACTTGCTCCCCGGATGACATCTTGCCCTCCATTACAGTAAGTGTCCTTGTCCTTTCCTTTCTAATCCTCCTCCATAATTATTAGCCCTTTCACTATCTTCCACAAATTTCTGCCCTTCTCATGTTCCTAATCCCATCCAGACCCCCATATCCATCCTCGCCTTTATACCTTAACTTGGTTCATCTGTTCTTTCTCTTTCCCATCATGCTGAACTAATAAATTGCATTGCTCATTCCCAATATATAGCTCCCATCTTTGTTTGTCCCCATTGCTTTGTCACTTTATTTTCTTCTTGCATCCCCGTTTGCTCCCTTCATGTCCCTGACAAGCACACTCTTAAAATTCCAACCATTAACATTACTTTCCACCTTTTTACCTTTCTGCCAACATTTTCTATGAGTCACTTTTATTGTTAAGTCCCTTTTTCATTTCATATCCCTATTCAAATGAGTACTGCTTGCTTGTCCCAGTCAGGTTCACTGCTATTGCCCTGTGGGGCAGCCTGACTTGGGCAGGCTCATGGGCCCAGTAAGTCTTCACCTACAACACTGTCAGCATTAAACGACAAAAAGCAACAGCACATATGACTGAGGCTTCTCATGAGTTGGCTGACTCAGCCAGGCTTCATTCCTTGGCGCTGTCTGTGTTGGCACAAATAAACGTTTCAGTTTTGAAGGAGCCAATGAGTGTAAGTCACTGGAACTAAACAAGAGGGAATCTATCCTACCAGGCACACACGTCATATATAGTCACATTCATAAACAGAGATGTCTTCCATTTTCCTTCAGGTTGTTCCTATGAACGTAATTCCAGTGCACTGGAATCTAATAAATGTAAGCTAATAAATATAAGGTCAGGAATGCTGATGTCTGTAAGGTTCTGAGAACATAATTGCAAAACTTTAACACTGCCAATGGGAAACTGATTTACTGCTTGCAGCCCAATTACATTTCCCTGCCTGCCCTTCTAAATCTTGAAATATTCTAACTGAAGTTCTATTGCTCAGGCTTCTTCACCTTAATGGCTGGCTATTTTCAATTTTGTAATTCAGTCAAAAGGAATCAATTCAGTTTAACCCATTCTAAAAGGTTATCTTCCTCTGATCATTTTAATCCTATGTTGGAGGTCAGTTCACTCACAAGTCATTGCCCGTTGTGATCCCTGTTTGACCTGTTCAATTCATACTGCACAGCACATTAGCAAATATGTTTACAAGTTTTAGCTTCTCACATTTTGCAGATGGCCCAAATAAATTTAACTTAAACCTCTTTAATTTTCCTGTTAATCCATGTAGGAAAAACATGTCCTTGCCAAATTAGATGTCAAAAATATATGGATACTAAAAAGAAGATGAAAACTGGCCATGCCTCAGACTGGTTAATTGGGCATGCAGCAGGCTCACATCATCAGCCCTCTGCCAACTGGAATTTGTCATCTGCAAATCACCCTCTGCATGCAGTGTAGATGTAAGTGCAGTTCATTTATTTATCAACCTTCAACCAGTAAAGACTTGGGTCTGGGGGCCTATAAAGGGCCACGAGATGCTTGAAAGATTGCCAGTTCCTCTGCAATCTCCACTCTCACTTCCTTCAATATTCTTTGATAAATCTTATCAGGTGTGGAAGCCTTATCAACTCTAAGTACAGACAGCCTATTCAAAATGCCCTCATCATCAATTTTGAAGACTTCCAGTGACAAACTTCTCTATGATCATGGCTTGGACAATATCAATTTCTTTGATAACGACTGATACAAAGTATTAATTTAGCACACTCAGCCATGCTTCATGTTTTCATGTGTAAATTCCCTTTTTAGTCCCTAATCAGTCTACTATATCTTTTGTAAGTCCTTTACTATTTATGTGCCTTGGGCTTCCATTTATTTTATTTGCTAGTCTTCTTTTTATAGTCCAACATTGGTGCTGATATTTGCTTTCTCACCTCCCTCCTAAATTTTTTGCATTCAACTTGTTTCTAAGTTGTATTTTATGCATGACATGTATTATATGCGACTTCCCGCTAAAACTGCTTGGTGCTTTGTTTGCATGACTGCTTTGAGTGTCTGTGCAGAGAGATTGGCGTGCCAATGTCATTTGTATTATTGACTCCTGGTTCCAGAAGCTGCTGCTGCGCTTGCATGCCAAAGAGGGAGGTCATAGCAGGAATATTAGTCATAAGTACATATTTTCTCATATATCTTAATCTCTATCTCCTTTTTCATCCAGAGAACTCCTTGCCTTACCTTTGTCTTTTAACAGAATATATCTGAACTACCTTTTAGAGTCATAGAGATATACAGCACAGAAACAGGCCCTTTGGTCCAATTCACCCATGCTGATCGGATATCCTAGATAAATCTAGTCCCATTTGCCAGCATTTGGCTCATATGCCTATAAACCATTCCTATTTATGTGCCCATCCAGATGACTTTTAAATGTTGTAATTCTACCAGCCTCCAACACTTCATCTGGCAGATCATTCCCTACACGCACCACATTCTGCATGATAAAGTTGCCACTTAGATCCCTTTTACATCTCTCCCCCTCACCTTAACCTATTCCCTCCAGTTTTGGACTCCACCACCCTGGGGAAATGACCTTGCCTATTTAATCTATAAATGCCCCTCATAATTTTATAAACATCTATAAAGTCATACCTCAGCCTACGATGCTGAGGGGAAAATAGCCCCAGCTTATTCAAGTTCTCCTGATAGCTCCAGCCATCAACCTAGGTAATATCCTCATAAATCTTTTCTGAACCCTTTCTAGTCTCACAACATCCTTCCTATAGCAGGGACAGCAGAATTGCATACAATAGCCCAGAAGAGGCTGAACCAATGCCCTGTACAGCTGCAACATGACCTCATAACTCCTACACTCAATGCACTGACCAATAAAGCCAAGCATACCAAATGCCTTCTTCATTATCTTATCTATATGTGACTCTACTTTCAAGGAATCTGAGCCTGCAGTCCAATGTCTCTGTTCAACTACACTCCCCAGAATTTTACCATTAAGTATATAAGTCCTGACCTGATTCGCCCTTCCAAAATGCAGCATCTCACATTTATCTAAATTAAACTCCATTTGCTAATCCTCAGCCCGTTGGTCTTTGAAGATAACTCTTTGCTCAGCTAAAGTTTCTCTCAGCAACCTTTGGTTGTAGTCTGTTTGGCCTAGCTCCAGTCTTGGCAAATTGAAGTCTATTTTCCCCCATTTAATTGTCCTTTTTCTGGACTGTCTTTAGTCCAAAGTCAACCTAAACCTTATGATCAATGATCACTAGCTCCAAAATGATCCCTCACTGACACTTTCTATACTATCTTACATCCTTTTCAAGAACTGGGTCCAGTTGTGCCTCCATTGTTTTTGGGCTGGACATGTCCTACTGTAGAAAATTCTTCCGAACACAATCTAGGAACAATTGCTTCTCGCTACACTTTACTCTGCCACTATCTCAATCTTTATTCAATAATTGAAGTCTCCCATTATAAGTATGTTTGCAGCTCTATGTAATTTTCCTGCAGATTTCTTCCTTTATATCCTTCCCATTAGTTGGTTGTCTATGACTTCACTGAGCAATATAATTGCACTCTTCTTGCTCCTTAGCTGTAGCCAAATCAAATTTGTCCTTGAACCCTCAGGGATATGCTCTTCCTGTCACACTACAGTGTTTTCTTCGGCCAGTGCTGAAATCCCTCCTTTGTTTTTACTTCCCTACCTTTCCTGAACACCTTCTAACTGGGAATATTATTCCATGTCTTTCAACACTATTCTTTCTATCGAAAGGGACACCCATCTCTGAAGTCCTCAAACACCCACCCCAGCCTTGCCCTCCAATACTGACTTCATCTCAGGGCCTATGAGCAACACCACAGAAAACTGACCACCGAACTTGGCAATGTTTTCAAATGTGATGGATTTCTTTTATTTCTAAGTTATGATGGATGCTCAGAAAATTGAGTGTGATAAACCTGATATTTACCATTTAAATATTCCTTTATGTTGCTGTTTTCATTTTTCCGCTCAATTGTAAGCTTCCAAGCTTTGCCAGTAATTTGTTTTCAATTTTTCTGAAAGATGTTTACAACTACGTATATAGACATATTGAAATGAAATAAATGTAAATTACTTGTTAGGTGACTGAAAGTTATTTCAGTGGGTTGTCAGGAAATTAAAATTAGAAATATGGTATATTTGAAATTCATGGCTTGCAGATAGCTGAAATGTGGCATTTTATTTATCCAAATGACGAAAAGGAGTTTAGTGTAAAGGTTAGACTTCAGGATATTAATACTGCTGACTGCAAGTTTGCATTCTAAATTTATGATTAAAGCATACACATACACAGACAAAAAGAAAGCAAGATCTAAAGTAATATTAGAGATACTATCTAATTTGCAGCCTTGAGCTGTTTTCATTATGAGAAAGTATTATTTGATTAAAGAGCCATAAGTAACTGTGGCCAACACAGCAACATGCAATGTTGATTGCTTTTTCAAACCAAATGTAATATTTGGTTGGCCTCATATGCAGCAGGAGGGAATGTGACCATGGTTACTGGGAAATAGGCTTTTCAATGCTGCTAGTACAGAAAATAATTTGAGCAATAAGACCCCAAAATTTAAAAGTGCCTGAAAATATGCATGAGGATCATGATGCGTAATTAACCCATACCTATTGGTTCTGATGTTGGTGGCACACAAACTTTATGCTGCCTGCTGATTTGGGTATTTTTGTAACAAAACCAGCATTACAGCAACTGAGTGGCTGTGTGACTGAGCAGTGAGACTCAGCAACCATTTACTACCAATTAGCTCTTTACAACACAGTTGTGAACCTCTGAAAGGGCAAAAAAAGAAAATGTGAGCTAGAAGAACACATAATGCTGGAACATCATGGCAGTGAATGATTGAAATGTCCTATCGTTGCACTGAAGACCTTGTTAAAATAAACGTCTCCTCCCCCTGTGCTGTAATCAGTATGATTCAATGAAAAAAAGAATTATTATCCAGAACGCCAACTAGATAAACCCTCAGAAAGATGAGCCATAGACTAAATGATATAGGAGGAAAATCAGTCCATCAAGTTCAAAGATTCTTCTCCACAATTTGATCATGGCTGATATGTTTTTCAACGCCATTCTCCTCATAACCCTTGATCCACTTACTAATCAAGAACCTAGCTATCTCTGTCCTCAGTGACTTGGTCTCCACAGCCTCTGTTGCAATGAGTTCCACAGACTAACCAGCCTCTGGCTGAAGAAATTCCTCCCAACCTGAGTTATAAAGGGTTGTTCCTTCATTCTGAGGCTGTAACACCCCCAGGTACTAGTCCCTCCTACAAGTGGAAACATCTTCTCCACAGCCACTCTACCCAGGCCTGTCAGTATTATACAATCACAGAAACCCTACAGTGCAGGAGCACAACATTCAACCCATCAAGTCCACACTAACTATCCAAAGAGCATCCTGCCCAGACCTAATCCCCAACCTATTCCGGTAAACCTGCATTTCTCATGATCAATCCACCTAACCTGCATCTCTTTGGGTACTGGGAAAAAACAGGAGCACTCAGAGGAAACCCATACAGACATGGTGTGAATGTGCAAACTCCACACGGACAGTCTTCCAAGGGTGGAATCAAACTCCGGTCCCTGGCACAGGGGGGTAACAGTGTTAACCACTGAGCCACCATGCTACCTCCAATTGATGATCAAATTCATTTTGTGAAGTGTTTTTTGCTGTTAACACATTTAAAATCACAAGTTTGCAATGGCTGGTTATCAAACCTGGGTCAAATGCTTGGATGGTTGCTATGCTCACCACTATCTCATGATTGCTCTGCACAAAGCCCCCTTATGTTCCAATTTCCAAAGCCTTTCTCCATTTACAAAATAGTCTAAGGCTCTATTCTTCCTACCAAAGCACATAACCTCACATTTTCCCACGTTGTACTCCATCTGCCACTTCCTTATTCACTCTCTGAACTTGTCCAAGTCTTTCTGCAGCATCCCTGCTCCCTCATCACTGCCTGTTACTCCACCTATCTTTGAGTCATCTACACACCTAGCAACAAAACCCTCAGTTCCTTCCACCAGAAGATTAACGTATAACATGAATATTTGTGGCACCAACACGGACCCCTGCGGAATTCCACAAGTCACTGGCTGCCATCCTGACAAAGACCTCTCTGTCCCCACTCCCTGCCTTCTGTCGGTGAGCCAATCCTTTTTCCCTGCAAGTACCTTGACCCTAACACCATGGCATCTTTTCTTATTTAGCAGCCTCCCGTGCTGGCCCTTGTCAAAGGCCTTCTGAAAATTCAAATAGATCATGTTCACTGGCTTTGAGACAGGAAGGACTGTAAATGCTTGAAGCTAGAGACAATAAATGTGGAGCTGGAAAAGCACCAGAGGTCAGACAGCATCTGAGGCGCAGGAAAGTCAACATTTCCGTTATCCTGAGAAAGGGTTTCAGTCCGAATTATTGATTGCCCTCCTCCTTGAATGCTCTCTGACTTTCTGTGCTTTTCTAGCTCCACATTGATTGATGTCCACTGGCTTTGTCTAACTTGATGCAACACTTTGCAGGAGTCAATGCTGAGAAGATAGCTCACAAAGACCTTAATTCTGTTCTCCTCAGTAAATGCAACCTCAAATGATATGTTATTTTTGATGAATATTTAGCATTCTTCTCTCCTGGATAATGGTACTAAAGAAAATCCTGAATTTAGCAGACTCATGCACAATTTAAATGAAACACAAATATTAAACAGAAGAATTTAGCTAAGCTTTTGAATTCCTAAATGAGACATCCTTAAGGCTAAGAACAATGCAAACTAAAGAGATTCTTTTTGAAAGGTGAGGTAATTCTGGAGGGAGGAAAATTAATTTTTGTAAGGCAGTTTTGACATTCTGGCAGCTGAGGTTAGGTCTAACAAAAAAAAATCTTGACTTAATGAGCTACCAAGCCAAGATAAGCAAAATTTCCAAATCTATTATACCTATTACATTCTGGTTATGAATGTTTGTGGTGATTTACAGTTTGGATTAAACTTCTGCTAGATGTAATCCAACTACATACAAGGCAATGTTTTGTATGTAAAAGTGTGGAGCTGAAGGAACACAGCATGCCAGGCAGCTCCGGAGTAGCAGGAAAGTCGACGTTTCAGGTTGGGACCCTTCTTCAGAAATGGGGCAACAGGAAGGGAGCTCCAAAATAAATAGAGAGAGGAGGGGTGGTGCTGGGGAAGGTAGGTGGGATGGTGACAGGTGAGTGCAGGTAGGGAGTGGTGTGGATTGGTCAGTGACGTGGGAGAGGCAGGTAGGTAGGAGAGAAGATGGACAGGTTGTGTCACGCCAAGGAGGCAGGGATGAGAGGGATAGTTGATCATGGGATGAGGCTGAGAGCCAGGAGATTTTGAAACCGACCCTCCCTCCTTGACCTGACACAACCTGTCCATCTTCTCTCCCACCTATCTGTCCTTCCCACCTCACTGAGCAATCCCCACCACTGCCTATCTGCACTCACCTATCACTATCCCATCTACGCCCAGCCCCACCCCTTCTATTTATTTCTGGGCTCCTTTCCCGGTCTCTCATTGCTGAAGAAGTGTCCTGACCCAAAAGGTCAACTTTCCTGCTCCTCTGATGCTGCCTGGCCTGCTGAGTTCCTCCAGCTCCACACTGTGTTATCTATGACTTCAGCATCTGCAGTTCTTATTATTTCTGAACGTTTTGTATGCAACTTGTGCTGATTCAATCTTGATCATTGTTGTGAACAACGGAGTTATGACATTGTAAGCTTTTTTTCATATGAAAACCATAATCAGACTCCAACTGGATATATTTTGTTTTAAAATCGGCTTTATGTTACATGTCAATACAGCTTCAAGTGCAAGATGATTGCAGAAGGACATGCCCAAACATGTAAAGTCTCGAGAAATAACAGGAATTTGTAAACAAAGCCTGCAATCCAAGCTTCAGACAGAAGACAGGAGGAAGAACTTCAAAAGGATAGTATGATTAACTCATTTGATTTGCGGAATTCTTGGTTCCTAAAAGTCAATGTGCCACCAATTTTGAATTTTGAGCTGTAGTTTTTAAAACAAGATGTTTGGCTAAATCCAGCTGGTGTGAAAATCTCGAAGAAGAAAGATCGAGGCTATATGCTCTGAGAGTGGACTTTTGGCTGTGAGAAACAAAGAGAAAAGGCATACACACGACAAATACTGCACTTGAGAATGAAAGTCAGGGACTATGATAGTGCTGAAACAACAGAATTGTTGAAGAAAAAGGACACTTCTCCCTTTCCCAATATCAGCTGTCCTACAGAATTCCTACAGTGTGTAAACAGGCCACTTTGTCCATTGAGTACACAATGACCGTCCGAAGAGCATCCTGCATCACAACGTTATAACCCTACATTTCCCACGGCTAATCCCGCTAACCTGCACACACCTCAACACTATGGGCAACTCTATGATTCTATTCGATTGACATGGCCAATTGGCCTAACTGGCACATCTCTGGGCAAGAGGATACCAGAGCACTCAGAGGAAACCCAGACAGGTCCAGGGCAAATATGCAATCTCTACACAAACAGTTGCCCCAGGCTGGAATGAAACCCAGGTCCCTGGCACTGTGAGCAGCACTGCTAACCACAGCGCCACTATACCACTCCAAAGAACCTAATGGTACAAGAAAACACCACATATTCAACCAGACTTCCAGTGTTATTCACTTCGGTTTCAAGAACGAGGAACTTAAGCAACAACCCCCAATACTATACCATCGAGGCTTTTTGGGATTTTCATCTTATAAGTATTCTTTGTATCATTTTGGCATGTGGCATACCTCTCTCATTACGGACTTTATTTCTTTATCATAACAAATTCAGCAATACCTTGTAATAACCTAACCCTCTAACTATTTAAACAAAAAAAGCTTGGCTGCTGGTCTATTTCACTTCAAGCTATCAAATTCTAAAAAGAGAACTTGGACAAGCTATAATAATCCTGTTCACTGACCACTCTGGGCACACTGGATGATCATGGCATTAGCCTTTGCAGATGGAGAAATTTAATCCTGTAGAACGGGTATTCACGTATGTACTTAATCGGAACTCTTGCGTTGAATTGCAGGCAACATGTTAAAATGCCATTTTCTACACACTAACATGATTTCTTAATGCAGCCAATTTGCAGCTTATTGAGTGCATACATCAACAAAGGACTAATATCATAGTGGCCTGCGCTATTTTCAGTCAGTCTGTTAAAGGAGAGTTTCATTGTTACTGCAAGTTTTTTTTTGTTTCGACATTCTTCTGATACCCTGAGCTATAGATGAACATGCAACAGTAAACATCAGACTTCCAAATCAATGCACTGGAGATCTTGGTGGAATAGGCGGAAAGAAGGCGAAACAGTGGCACAGCCACCTTGATAATCGCAGGAAATTGGGGCATTGCACTGCTTTGAGGTTGCTGTAACAGTTGACAGTTTCAAGATGCAGTCTCTTTGCTTGAAGTACAGACTTCAGCATTAGCTCTTTCTGAGAATAAAGATAGAGAAGTGCTCCTTAAAGACCTGCAGATATTGTTTTCTGTCGAGAGCCCTGCCACTCCACCTACTTGTCTCTCTTCTATAACCTGACTCCACTCTCTGTGGCTTCTCCTCATTTGCCCAGGTATGTGCAAATCCAAGCAGAAGGCCTGGAAGTCTACTTTAGTCCGGAAGCAACTTATTTCAGCATAACCTTTGAGGAAGAAAATTGTACTTCTGCATCAGCTACACCCTTCCATTCCAGAATAGTCAAAGTTCAAAGAAGGGAAGGAGAGGTGCAAAAATATGCTTCACTGAACTATCAGCCAGAAGAAATAATCCAGCCACAAACCTTGAAAATATTCTTTTAAATAAAGGCTACCAGGGTGGCATTCATTCTGCTCAACATTGCTTTCAGCTTCAACAGTACATAGGCTGGAGAATGAAATTGAAAACTGACAGCATTCACAGTATTGCACATTGATTGACTACATGATGTGCCTATTCTGCATGTTGCTGGTGGATATTTGCCTTCAAAATGAAACGCGTGTGCCTTTCTCCAGATGCCCTCTTGGAAGCGTGGATGCACATCATGCACCTATTTGAAATTAAAATGTGGGCATTGGGTACCCCGACCTGTCCCCCAGGATGAACTTTATGATGTTATATTAAAATTGTAAACTTGAAATGATGGCTTTATTTCTCTCGCTATAGATTCAACCAGATCTGCTGAGTTTCTCCAACACTTGCCATTTTATTGTTTATTTCAGATGTCCAGCATCTGCAAAATTTGCTTTAGTTGTTGTCCAAGATGTAAATTGATTTTAAATGAAAGTACATCACCCCATAAATTATGTCAAGAAATTAGCACTGAGTGGAATTGGAAGCCTACATGACATATCTTTTGCATGGCAAAAATGTATTGTTTAAAGAGACAGAGCCATCATAAATATGACAAATATTTTATTATTTTGGCTCAAATTTTTACCAGGAGGACAGCACCTCTCCCAGGCAAAACTGCTGGAATTTGCTGGGAATCACGTGTTCGTGTGTGTGTGTGTGTGTGTGTGTGTGTGGGTGTGTGTGTGTGTGTGTGTGTGTGTGTGCATGTGTAATGCACATGTATGTTTCCTAGAGGCTGCTGGCCATTTAAATGATTAGTTGACTCCATTGAAACACGATTTTGGGATCCTTCAAATGTGGAAAGTAAACCAGGTAAAAACATGTCTCTTCCCCATGCATTTCTTTTGGATATTCCAGGTAATCCGTTGAGAACTAAGGTTGCCTTACAGTCATAGTGCCAGGATACTTTGAGAGGACGATACAGGGATCGTTTGGGGGATGCTTTATGGATTTTTTTGGGGATGAGTGGGATGTCAAGCATCCTTTGAAACATTTAGCTGTGGAGATGATTATGAATAAATAGTGGATAAATTCTTTGGAACTACGCAACTAGTCAAAAAATGTCAACAAGTGTCAGCTTGTAAAGCAGTGTGCATAAGTATCGATATTTGTCAAGAACTGTCGATCTGCAAAGCAGTGTCTAGAAACCTCAGAATTTGGGGACTACCATTGACTGGAAACTAAATTCATCAAGCCATTTAAATATTGTGGTTGCAAGAGCAGGTCAGAGGTTGGGAATTCAGTGATGTGCAACTCAACTCCTGACTCCTTAAAACTGTCCATCGCCTTAAACAGTGCTAGTTAAGGGTGTCATAGAAGCTCTCCATATGTCTGAATGAGAACAGCTGCGACCATCTGTGAATGACTAAATTTTTGTTTTTGGTAGAACATTGCCTGCAATATATACATTTAGGTAATAGATCGCCATGCTTTCTCTGAAGTATTATCAGTAATTGAAGATTCTTTTAAATTATTCTTGTGGTATGAATTTTGCTGGCTAGGCCAGTCTTTACTGCCATCCTAAATTGCTCCTGATAATATGATGGTGAGCTGCGATCTTGAACAGCTGTAATCTTTGGCATGCAATGTCACCAATAATGTGGTTAGAGATGGAGCTCTAGCATTTTGACCCAGTGACGATGAAAGAATGCCAATATCGTTCTAAATCAAGTTTGTGTGTGGTTTGGAGGAGTACTTGCAGGCACCTATGTTCAAATGCATCTGCTGCCCTTGTCATTCTCAGAGGTAGAATTCATGGATTTGGAAGATGCTGCCTAAGGTTTGTCGAGTTATTGCAGAGCATCTTGTAGATGGTATACAGTGCTGCTGCCATGCATTGTTGGTGGAAGAAGTGAATCTTGAAGATTTTGAATAGGGTAGCAATAGTTCAGGATGTCGTTAGAATTCCTTGAGTGTTGTTAGATGTTCACTCATCTACAGTACTCAATGGATTGGCATGGCAAGGGAAAAGAGGAATTGGTGATAGAAGGAAGAAAGTACTTTATTGGCAAAAGGCTATGATGGGCCATGGGGAATGGAAAAACATTATTAGCTTGCATGGGTTGGCACAGGACTAGATTACATATGTGACCACCGTGGACCCTATGGGCCAAAGGATTTATTTCTATGTTGGAAAACTTTCAGACTCTTAATTAAACTAATAGAGACATACATTATTTCTAGCTTGGAAAATGCCAATACTGAAAATAACAAAATCCTTACTTTTTATCTGATAATAAAATGATTAATTGTGTAATGTATTCATTAGTTAATATTTATTTTTCTTAAAGAAACAGAGACATACTTCAATCATTGGTAGCCTATGATATTTAGTCATATTAATAAGATCATTACATACAATGAATTGTAGCAATTATTTCTTCCTTTAATATTCAGCTTGATTTTAGGGATGGTCATTGATATTCATGTAGTTTTAAATCAATATTGCATTTTATCCATTTCATTAGAATTATTTTCGAGAAATTTGTCAGTATTGAGCCATTTTATCAAATAAGCTCAGGTATCAAGGAGCAAAAGTAATTCCAACATTCTCTGTTCTAAAGTTTAATTTATAAAAATAATACAATTGAAAATATGCTTTTAAAAATGGTCATTGCATCAGATCCAATGGATGGTTTCAAATGTACAACTACCAAAGATGGATTTAGTTTTTCTTCAGTTAAACCATCAACTTAAACATTTTATTTTGTAATGTATTGATTGATGCTTTGTTTACTTCTATAAAAATAAAGAACAAGCACCTTGGTAACAGGTTTAACAAGATTATTTTTGTGTGTTGAAAGTAATCATAAAATGTCTTTATCACAAGGAAGGGAAAACACAAATTATGCTAATAGGTATTATTGAAAGTAGCCATTTCCAAATATTCTAAGAATGTATCCTCCTCAGCAAGAAACCTGTCAGAATTACAAACATAAACTTGATTTGATGCAGTGGCATGTTCAGTTTAAATAACAGTTCTCCAGAGAATTACATGCCTTCTGTGCCTGACGAAACCAGAGAATTATTTTATCGTCCTAAACCTAGAAAATGTTATGCTGCCACGATAGCAGTTAATACAGTCCTAACAATCTTCACTGTATTGTCAATAGAGCTGCCTAATTGGCCCACATTGCATAGAAATGTCTCCATGCTCTGCACAAAACTGAAAATAAGTAAGTGTTAATCTGTTAGGAAGGGAATTCAGGGTCTTTAGTGAAAGAATTGTGATATAGTTTCAAGTAAGAGTGATGTTTGTTTTGGAAGGGAATGCATAGGTCTTCTTACAAATTTGCTGTCCTTATCTTATGTTGTGCAGGACGCAGGTTTAGAATATGTTGTTGAAGATATTTGGCAGGTTGCTACAGTGCATTATATAAATGTATTCACTGCTGCCATGATGTGTCAATGGTGCGAGGAATGAACGTTTAATATCATGTACAAGGCACAATCAGGTGGGCTGCTTTGTTGTATATGACATTACTGAATGTTGATTGTTGCTGGAGCTGCAATCATACAGGCAAGGCTTTCATCAGAATTCCAACTTGTGCTTTATTGATGGTTTTGGGGATTTAGGAAGTGAGTTACTGATCACAGAATTCTGAGTGTTCTCTGACCTGCTAATGGAGCTTGATTGGGGGGAGGAGGGCAGATGTGGGTGTGAGGGGATATGGAACATCAGTCAGAGGTAGTTAATTATTTTCTTGTTGAAGATGGTCCCTGCTTAGCACTTGTGTTGGAAATGTTACTTGTATAGCACAAAGCCTCCTGCTCTTTCTACTCATTCATCGCCACATGGTCTTATTTTCTCTTGTCCTTCAGACACATAGCAGACTGAGAAAATATTTAAGACTGAGAAATACATTCACATTGTCAGACATTTTTGGGAAGAAAATCCTGGGCTGTCTCTTTAAGCCTCAAAATGAAACGTGTCACAAATGCTTCCTTCAGCTCGAGGCAACACCGGCAGAAACAGGCAAAAAAAAAGAGACAACAAAGTGTGATGCTGGATGAACACAGCAGGCCAAGCAGCATCTCAGGAGCACAAAAGCTGACGTTTCGGGCCTAGACCCTTCATCAGAGAGGGGGATGGGGAGAGGGAACTGGAATAAATAGGGAGAGAGGGGGAGGCGGACCGAAGATGGAGAGAAAAGAAGATAGGTGGAGAGGAGAGTATAGGTGGGGAGGTAGGGAGGGGATAGGTCAGTCCAGGGAGGACAGACAGGTCAAGGGGGCGGGATGAGGTTAGTAGATAGGAAATGGAGGTGCGGCTTGAGGTGGGAGGAGGGGATAGGTGAGAGGAAGAACAGGCTAGGGAGGCGGGGACAAGCTGGGCTGGTTTTGGGATGCATGGTGGGGAGGGGTGATTTTGAAGCTTGTGAAGTCCACATTGATACCATTGGGCTGCAGGGTTCCCAAGCGGTATATGAGTTGCTGTTCCTGCAACCTTTCGGTGGCATCATTGTGGCAGTGCAGGAGGTCCATGATGGACATATCGTCTAAGGAATGGGAGGGGGAGTTGAAATGGTTCGCGACTGGGAGGTGCAGTTGTTTACTGCGAACTGAGCGGAGGTGTTCTGCAAAGCGGTCCCTAAGCCTCCACTTGGTTTCCCCAATGTAGAGGAAGCCACACCGGGTACAGTGGATACAATATACCACAGTGGCAGATGTGCAGGTGAAAATCTGCTTAATATGGAAAGTCATCTTGGGGGCTGGGACGGGGGTGAAGGAGGAGGTGTGGGGGCAAGTGTAGCACTTCCTGCAGTTACAGTGGAAGGTGCCGGGTGTGGTGGGGTTGGAGGGGAGTTGGGAGCGGATAAGGGAGTCACGGAGAGAGTGGTCTCTCTGGAAGGCAGACAAGGGTGGGGATGGAAAAATGTCTTGGGTGGTGGGGTCGGATTGTAGATGGCGGAAGTGTCGGAGGATGATGTGGTGTATCCGGAGGTTGGTGGGGTGGTATGTGAGGATGAGGGGGATCCTCTTAGGGCGGTTATTGTGGGGGTGGGGTGTGAGGGATGTGTTGCGGGAAGTGCGGGAGACGCGGTCAAGGGCGTTCTCAACCACTGCAGGGGGAAGTTGCGGTCCTTGGAGAACGTGGACATCTGGGATGTGTGGGTGTGGAATGCCTCATCCTGGGAGCAGATGCGGTGAACGCAAAGGAATTGGGAATAGAGGATGGGATTTTTGCAGGAGAGTGGGTGGGAGGAGGTGTATTCTAAGTAGCTGTGGGAGTCAGTGGGCTTGAAATGGAAATCAGTTTCTAGCTGGTTACCTGAGATGGAGACAGAGGGTCCCAAGAAGGATAGGGATGTGTTGGAGATGGCCCAGGTGAACTTGAGGTTGGGGTGGGAGGTTTGGTGAAGTGGATGAACTGTTCGAGCTCCTCTGGGGAGCAAGAGGCAGTGCCGATACAGTCATCAATGTAACGGAGGAAGAGGTGGGGTTTGGGGCCTGTGTAGGTACAGAAGAAGGACTGTTCCATGTAACCTACAAAGAGACAGGCATAGCTTGGGCCCATGTGGGTACCCATGGCCACCCCCTTTGTCTGTAGGAAGTGAGAGGGATCGAAAGAGAAGTTGTTGAGGGTGAAGACGAGTTCGGCTAGGCGGATGAGGGTGTCGGTGGAGGGTGACTGGTCGGGCCTGTGGGACAGGGAGAAGCGGAGGTCCTTGAGCCCATCTGCATGAGAAATACAGGTGTATAGGGACTGGACATCCATGGTGAAAATGAGGTGTTGGGGGCTAGGGAATTGGAAGTTCTGGAGGAGGTGGAGGGCATGGGTGGTGTCATGGACGTAGGTAGGGAGTTCTTGGACCAAGGGGGAGAAAATGGATTTCAGATAGGACTTCACAAGCTTCAAAATCTCCCCTTCCCCCACTGCATTCCAAAACCAGCCCAGCTCGTCCCTTCCCCCCACTGCATCCCAAAACCAGCTCAGCTTGTCCCCGCCTCCCTGACCTGTTCTTCCTCTCACCTATCCCCTCCTCCCACCTCAAGCCACACCTCCATTTCCTACCTCCTAACTTCAACCTCATCCCGCCTCCTTGACCTGTCTGTCCTCCCTGGACTGACCTATCCCCTCCCTACCTCCCCACCTACACTCTCCTCTCCACCTATCTTCTGTTCTCTCCATCTTCGGTCCACCTCCCCCTCTCTCCCTATTTATTTCAGAACCCTCTCCCCCCTCTCTGATGAAGTGTCTCGGCCTGAAACGTCAGCTTTTGTGCTTCTGAGATGGTGCTTGGCCTGCTGTGTTCATCCAGCTTCACACTTTGTCATCTTGGGTTCTCCAGCATCTGTAGTTCCCATTATCTCTGAAAAAAGAATGAGCATCAGTTCAGAGCAATGAAACAGGTATTCCAACCAATCAACCTTTTAATAATGCAGGATTGGTGGACAAATACTCGAACAGGTCAAGCCAACACTAAAGAAACTGTTAGTCATGTTTGGCCACTGAAACAAACACAGGATTTCTGTTTTCAGTTTGGATCATGTGTCTGCCAGCTGTGGGCGTGTGTCATGAACAATTGAAAATGCGTCCTACTCAAAATGACACAAACAAATACCTGATGGACACCAGGTGAACAATTCTCTCTAAATTCTGGAAATCACCTTTTCATCATTTCAACACAAGTTGAGTGTTGGTCAGAAGTTGGAAATTGCCTTCTGAATAGTATAATTCAACTTTGTAAATTTTGCTCTTTGCGTTTTAGCATTTTTTAACTGAATCATGAAATAAAACCACTTGTCTACTGACATTTTGGCTTTAGAATTATACATATTTGGAAACAGTGTAACACTGTTACTAACAGAGCTGCATGAATATTCTGATGAAGAACTTTAATACATACTGTCAATCTTCCATCCAATGCAATTAAATAGCCAAAAAACCTGGCTAGAAATTGTTTACTGTTTAGTCAAGTGGCTGTTAAAACAAAAATGAGCTATAATTAATGTGAGACAGCAGTGGAAACTAAGAACTGTTTATTGACTGAAGGTTAGAATTCTCCTTTCCTAGCATGTAACAGTGTATCACTATACTGCTATTAATTCACATGGGATGAAAATATACTCAGAGTGCGATTCCCAGTGAAGTTATTTCCATGGTGCAAACAGTTTGCAGCTGAAACATCAGCATATCAGAGCATAGAGGACTAAAAACATGAGAATCTAAATCTTTCCATCCCTGGATTGCTCAAGATGGAACGCATGGAAAATTTGAGTCAGGACCCTGAGGAAGTCCTGATGCCCAGATATCCATGGGAATTTTCCAGGGAGCTTCACATTCTGGCAAGTTGTTACACTGTAGCTTGGAACCCTCCGCAAATGTCTCTGGTCCTGAGCTTACAACAGAGATGGAGACAAGGTACTTATCCTGGAATTGTTAGACAGATCAAAAGCTGGGTTGACAACTGGGTAGCTCCATCAGTGACCCTATCAATCACCAAACCTTCGACCCCGTCTGAACTGAGCCAACAGCGCACAGAATCATTTGACTAGTCACCAAAATAAAATTTTAGAATCCCTATCATGTGTCTGCAGGCCAGTTAGTCCACTGAGTCCAACCGAGCTGCCAAAGAGCATCCCACCCAGACCCACAAGGAGGTTGATATTCTCTGCATTGAAGAGGTACACACTTTGTATTTGGACTTCTGTCAGCTGAAAACTATTTTCATCAGCCAGATCTCATCATTTGATAATATTACAAGATTTGCTTTCTGTCTAACTTGAAAATTCAGGAGGTGTTCATTGATATAACTGCGAGCTAAAAAACGTTTACTCTGGATCACCAATTTCCCCTGGGAAAACACTGGGTTCACCTTGTACTGAGTAGTGTTCCAACACGTTTACTTTTTATGCAAGAATTCCTTCAATATTTTGTTTTTCTGTGGCTAGGTCTTATATGGGTCTTGTTCATTAAACCACATGTTTACTGCAATTCAGCACCCATTTACAGGCTGTAAGAGAAAGCCCTGAATTTCTACAAAGTTTGTTGAGAGGGCTTAGTGACCCAACGTTCCCTCCAACCAAATCCGTATGACATCATCTCAATAGGTGTTCCCGTTGCACTTACCTATGTATAACACTCTCAGATCCTTCCAGACTCATATGCAAAATAACCCCCTCATACCTTGTTACTTATGCACCTACCTACTACCTATCTTACCATCTAACCAACTTTCCCTCCTACACACTTCAACTAACCCATGCAAATCCATCCATCTCATCACTCTCTTATTCATTCACTCACTCACTCGCCTGTTTACCCTTCCATCTTGTCACTAGTTCACTCATCCATAGTCTAATTGAGTCATTCACAAAAAGGTTGGACCTTTAAAAATGCGTATGAATGTGGTAACAACAACCGAAAAATGGGGTGACCTCTCTTTCCCTCAACTGTACTATGATATACTGGGCTGAGATTAGAAGAAATTGGCCGCAGTGTTGGATTGCAGTGTAGGGTTCATAAAATTTTGGTAGACAGCTGCATGCATTGCAGCCACTGGAAAGATCTAGAACAAAATTTTGAAGGGAAGACATGATACTACAACAACGTCAGCTTAGGCAATGTTCCTCAATGAGGACACAGAGAAAAGGAGCAGTAAATTCATCTGCCTCCATTTTTGGGCATGAACAGGGTGGCCCTTTAGAATCACACACCAAAGAAGGTAAGCCCAAGAGTTATTTTAGATTGCACTTGGGTCTAATTACTTTTAGTCACACATATCAAATGTCCAGTTACAACTTTTTGATTTGGCAAATGTCAGCTCGTAAAGACATTGTCTATAGCACTCAGGGCAATTCTGAGTTGAGGGTGGGGGGATGAGGGGCAATGATCAGGGCCCAGTAAGCACAAAGCCACTGAAAGCTGAACTATTAACATGGAGGCAGAAGGAGCACTCTGGCTCCTCCTAGTTACATGTTGAGATTTAGTTTGAAATTTTATCCAATAATATTTTCATTTGCCTCAATTGGCACTTTAACAGACAATGATGGTTCCACCACATATTTAGAGAAACCAGTCAGCACAAGCTTCAACCATTGCAACAAACTTAGCAAATGAGTTCTGAAATGAGTCCAAAATCCTCCCTTGAATATTGACGAAGAAGGGATGTACATAGTCAATATAATCACAGCATTTGTGTTAAAAATGACACTGAATAATTTATAATTACTTAATCAAAAAGTTTATTGATCATTCACAAGTCATCTGACCAGTGTCTTTGCCATTTATGCACAAATTTTAAAATTGTAAAATAAATGTAATGATACTGAATCAGTCACCCTACACTCTGGGATAGAATCTCTGGAAGAAGTGACAGCATTTAGATATGGTTAGTCCACCAGAGCTATCCTTGCAAATGATATCAGTATCAGAAATATATGGCGCTTTTGACAACTTCATCAAGTATCATTAGCCACAGCAACTGTTTTGCTCCAGACTTTATGCCTAATATTTCATTTTGAAACAAATCCAAATGAAAACATCAATAAAAGGAAAAGAATATCTTAATCTGATACACATTAGTGCTCTCCCCATAAAGAATCTTTTCATACTGCATGGCCTATTATTCTGAAGGAAGTTAAGTACTGCAACAAATTAGATCCCACAGGAAATATCACACTGACTGTCTAAGGAGAAGTTGTTCTACTAAAAGATCATTACTACAATATAATGCTTTATTTCAGTACCATTATATAAATGATTGAAGAATGAAAGAGACTGAGAAATGAAAGTGAGTAAAAATGATTCTTTAATTACTATAATTATGGCTGCTTATTTATCCAATTTAATATTAAACTCTCAGTATTATTATGATATTCACAAGCATAAAGCAATTAGGGAAGAAAGTTCTCTAAGGTTCAGAATATCTATATTCACAATTTTCAATTTTGTATTTGTTTAAAAGTAATTCTAATAGTTAAATTTTGATTGGACTGAAACTTATGATTTGACTAAGGGATGTAAAATTTATTTTAAATCTATTTGTGCTAATTATGAACAAAACAGTAATATTTGCAAAACAGAAGCATTTTGATTGTTAAGTTTTAATATTAAAGATTTAAATACACAAAGATGATGATACATGGTAGTTATAAGATAGATTGATAAGTTCTTATAATTGCTTATTATACCTCAGGATTGACTTTAATTATGATAATCATGGAACAGTGTGGTATTACTGTGAGGCAGAACAATAAATGATTTTTCTGAGTAACCACACCAGTCAGACTGCAGGGTTACAAAATATAAAAGAAACAACTGCCTCATTTTGCTGCTCAGCTCCATCAAGCTCATAATTTCACTGACAATAATCACCACAAACATTAGTAACATTGACAGCAATACCACTGTGTGACAGAACATCTTAATGTTTACACCACATCATCTGTATAATTTTCACACCATCTCTCTTGATCCTTCCACTGTCTCAGATTTGGCATAACGGTTGACATTCAGCATTGAAGGAAATATTATGCTATTTCCAGTTTAGTCAAAGCAGGAGGCTCCCAGAAGTTTGATGGATATACTTTAGGGATGTCATCAAAGCATATCAGAAGAGGTCAAACACACCCATTTTTTTCATGGGAAGCTGGCTTGTAACCAATGAAAATGCAGAATGCTTGTTCGAAAGGGTAACAAGACTTCACCTAGATCATGTAGAAGTGAAATTGAGGTGTCAGAAGGAGTGTACAAAACTCCAAGCAGCCCATCTACCTGATCCTTCAAATATCACCTGCCTCACATGGTAGAGACTCCAGATTGCAGGAGAAGAAATGTTTTCATTGGAGTACCCTCCTTTGCCCTGCCAGCATCCTTTTTATGAGTTAGACATATTTTACCGTTCTTAGTGCGTTAGCAAGCACTTTGGTGGAGCTCACAGCAGCACAGAAAATCCAAGGCTCAGGCATCTTTCATTCTATTAGAACTTATTGATAATGTTGGCATCCGTAGACTGCATGACCATGTTCAATGTGTACACATATTTAATTAAAGAACCAAAGATCTACATTTATATAACATATCCCTGGGCATCTCAAAGTGGTCTACAGCCAGAGCAATATGGTACGTTGAAATGCAGTTACTGGAGTATCATTGGATATGTCACAGCCAATTTGTACATAGGAAGTCCAGATGGAATAGGAATGAGACAATGACAAGACAATCCATTTTTGTGATGTTGATTGAGAAATAAATATTACTCGGGGCACCAGGAATAGCTCTTCTTTTTCTTCCACAGAATAGTGTCACTGGCCATTTTATGAGGGCAGGTAGAAAATCAGAATAAAGTTTCACCCAAAGCTGTCACCTCCTATGGTGCAACATGCCATCAGTATTGCGCTGAAAGGTGAGTCTTGATGGTTATGCACAAAAGTGAGACTTGAACCTTCAATCTTCTGATACAGAGACAAGTGTTGTGTGATATTCCACAGAGTTATAGAGTCATACAGCATGGAAAGAGACCCTTTGGTCTAACTCATCCTAGTCCCATTTCTAAGCATTTGGCCCATATCCCACTAAACTCTCCCTATACACATACCCATTCAGATTCCCTTTTAAATGTTTTCATGGTACCTACTTCCACCTCTTCCTCTGACAGCTCACTCCATACACTTACCATCCACTGTGAAAAAGGTACGCTTCAGGTCCCTTTTAAATTTTTCCCTTCTCCTCTTAAACCTATGTCCTCTAATTTTGTACTCCCCTTCCTAGGAAAAAGACCTTGGCTATTCACCCTAACCATGCCCTAATGATTGACTTTGACATTGCAAGAAGACCTCACTGCAATGTCCAGTGGCATGAACTCATGTATACCCTGCAGTCGTGGAGAGGGTACTCGGAAAGTCAATAAGTGCATTGTGCAATATCATTTTAAGCTTAGTGATTCTTCTTTACCTCAATCATGCCAGGAAACAGCCTCTCTTGTACAGGTGAGCAGAAATTAGAATAGCTCTGGTTTCTGCTATGGGCTGTCCAATGTTATTGCTGTCACTATGATTTGCCCTTGCCTGATTGTGAAGCATGAGGCACCAAGTCAAAAACCCAACCATCTGACCAGTGGTTCCTCTAAATTCTGAGTGTCTGTGATGGTGTATGGTATGCTTGATTCCTTTCATTGTCAATCTTTGGAATGAATCAATTCTTTCAAGGAGTTAAAAATGAAAAGAACTGCAGATGCTGGAAATCAAAAACAAAAACAGGAATCACTGGAAAAGTTCAACAGGTCTGGCAGCACTGTGGAGAGAAATCAGAGTTAATGTTTCGGACCCAGTGACTCTTCCTCAGAAGAGTCCTTACCTGGTCTGGCCTATATATGTCTCCAGACCCCCAGCAATGTGGTTGTCTCTGAACTGCCCTCTGGGCAATTAAGCATGAGCAATAAATGTTGCCTGGTGAGTGATGACCTCATGAATTTTTTAAAAAAGAGCCCTAGAATTCTGTGAGAATCTGCATTCATTTTGAACACTAAGATCCACAGCCATGATGTCAATGTTCTGAATGTGCATGGCAGCAGCAAGGATCTCATGACCCACACCTAGCTTCCACTGCAGCTGAGCTGTTGAGTACATTCTGCCTGTGCTACATTGGAAACCAAACAAAAATCATCAAATTCTGCACCATGTCTGGGTCTAAAAACATGGCCATGTATCTGCTCAGTGCTTGAAATTTGGACAGGATGGACTACAAGCTCAGAATAATGCCCTGTGCCATGTTGGAACCTGAATCCTCCATGCTGATTGAAGATGACTTGCTTGGCAAACTTCCCAATGCACTGAGCCCCTCAATGTACATCCTCATCCAAGTTCTCCTGTAGGCCATTCTATCGAAGTCTACATCTGAAGCCCAATAGCAGAACTTTCTAAAATCTTACCCTTTGGCATGCTGGCATACAACCTACCTTTTCCCTATCTCTTGATTACAGCCTGCTCTTCCTTGTTGACTCACCATGTCAGATTCCACCTATGTGTCACCCTTTAAGGTATGTGCTATACCAATAATTGAGTTGGTGCTGTGAATATTAGAAAACACGGCAATGCTTCTTTTTGTGATCAGAGACAATGGGAACTGCAGATGCTGGAGAATCTAAGATAACAAAGTGTGAAGCTGGTTGAACACAGCAGGCCAAGCAGCATCTTAGGAGCACAAAAGCTGAAGTTTTGGGCCTCGACCCTTCATCAGAAAAGGGGAATGGGGAAAGGGTTCTGAAATAAATAGGGAGAAAGGGGGAGGCGGACCAAAGATGGATAGAGAAGATAGGTGGAAAGGAGAGTATAGGTTGGGAGGTAGGGAGGGGATAGGTCAGTCCAGGGAGGATGGACAGGTCAAGGGGGTGGGATGAGGTTAGTAGGTAGGAAATGGAGGTGTGGCTAGAGGTGGGAGGAGGGGATAGGTAAGAGGAAGAACAGGTTCGGCAGATGATTGATGCAGTAAGGGGAGGGGAGATTTTGAAGCTGGTGAAATCCACATTGATACCATTGGGCTGCAGGGTTACCAAGCGGAATAGGAGTTGCTGTTCATGCAACCTTCGGGTGGCATCATTGTGGCACTGCAGGAGGTCCAGGATGGCCATGGCGTCTAAGGAATGGGAGGGGGATTTGAAATGGTTCACGACTGGGAGATGCAGTTGTTTATTGCGAACCAAGCGGAGGTGTTCTGCAAAGTGGTCCCAAAGCCTCCGCTTGGTTTCCCCAATGTAGAGGAGGCCTCACCGGGTACAATAGATACAGTATACCACATTGTCAGATGTGCAGGTGAACATCTGCTTGATGTGGAAAGTCTTCTTGAGGTCTGGGATGAGGGTGAGGGAGGAGGTGTGGGGGCAAGTATAGCACTTCCTGCGGTTGCAGGGACAAGTGCCAGGCGTGGTGGGGTTGGAGGGGAGTGTGGGGTGGACAAGGGAGTCACAGAGAGAGTGATCTCTCCAGAAGGCAGACAAGGGTGGGGATAGAAAAATGTCTTTGGTGGTGGGGTCGGATTGTAGATGGCGGAAGTGTCGGAGGATGATACGTTGTATGGGAACCCTGCAGCCTAATGGTATCAATGTCGATTTCACAAGCTTCAAAATCTCCCCTCCCCCCACTACATCCCAAAACCAGCCCAGCTCGTCTCAGCCTCCCTAACCTGTTCTTCCTCCCATTTATCCCCTCCTCCCACTTCAAGTCGCACCTCCATTTCCCACCTACTAACCTCATCCCACCCCCTTGACCTGTCCGTCCTCCCTGGACTGACATATCACCTCCCTACCTCCCCACCTATACTCTCCTCTCCACCCATCTTCTCCTCTAACCTCCTCTTCAGTCCGCTTCTCCCTCTCTCCCTATTTATTTCATAACCCTCTTGCCATCCCCCTTTTCTGATAAAGGGTCTAGGCCAGAAACGTCAGCTTTTGTGTTCCTAAGATGCTGCTTGGCCTGCTGTGTTCATCCAGCTCCACACTTTATTCTCTCCAATGCTTCTTTTTCAATGGTTAATAGCAGTTCTCACCCACCTCATCAAAGTAATCTGGTCGTTCAAGTAACAGTACTTAGGAACTGAAAGTATAAATCAGAAGGGGGTGGTTGATGTAAATGGCAGCTGAGCAGGGTGATAGATAGCAAGAGGCTACAACTTCATTATCAACATTCTTTTTCTAGATACCAAGGGAAGGTGAACAGTTTTGAAAAGGACCATAAGACTGAAACATTTCACCACCATCGATATCGACAGCAGCAGCAGATACAATGGTTCCTGTGGCAACTGGTGGGTTAGGTTGAGCGTAGTGTCCTTCAGCAGGCCGAGGTGATGCAGGTGCGTGTGTCCCTGGCTGTTCAGACTGGCCCCCTGCGATAATAGGTCACCTCATCCTGCAACAATGTCCGGGAAACTTGTCAGCCCACGCACTCAGCTGGGGTGATGTGTCTGCCATAAACAGGCAGGGCAACTGCGTTAAATGGGTTCAGTTAGAAGACTCTATAAGTGAACTAGGATATAAGCAGAAAATAACAGATTAGAACTTTGGACAGAATACAGATTGAAACAAGCTCTGAAGGTAAAGGACAAAACAGGCCAAGAAGGAGCAGGTAATGGAATCAAGGAGACAGCCTTTATTGTGCAATTAATGAGATTGGGAAGGTTTGAATGGCTGAGAATGAAACTTAGTGCATGTCTGCATGGGGATAAGGACTGAAGCCAGGGACATCTGTTTAACATTTTTTGATAAGTTGTAAAAAAACTTAACAGGGGCCCTTTGCGGCACAGTGGTAGTGTCCCTACCCTGGATTAGAAGACCTGGGCTCAAGTCCCACCTGCTCCAGAGGCATGTAATAGCTTCTCTATACAGATTGATTAGAAAAATAGGTTAAACAATTTGACAAAACATAATTTTATAAATATATTGATGGTACGTGCATATGACCAAAGGTGTGTATAAAGTAGAATATTTCTGTCACTGTATAGTGCTAGTTTACTAAGGCATGATCTGCCTACCTTTGCATGAACAATTGGAACGTATACCCGAGTTTCCTGGTGGCTTGTCAAGTCACAACACAATGGGGAGTATGTGGAAAGCACAAGAGGTGGGTGCGAGGCTGTAATATTGTTCGATGTGTTAGGGTGAATTGGAGTATCTGAATTTTAAACTTGAGTCCTGATTACTAGAGTTTGTTGATAGATGATTGATGAAATTCGAGTGCAATAAGCAAGATAAGAGCTTGGTGATATGGTAAGTAATAAATACCATATTGGAATTAACATCAGGAGTGCATCATTTGGCTCCTAGAGCCTGTTATTTCCATTAAATAAGTGCATGGCTGATCTGGGATGAAGATATAATGATTCAGTATGAAGTTGCATTCATTGACCTTGACCACTCCTATTTTGCCACTGAACTTCTTGAGGCCCTGCTGAATAATGCTAGAGACCACATATGGAAGGTATACCTTCAAGGCCTCCTGCATCCTCTGCCCCCACCAAACCTACCTCATAAACATGACATCTGTCTTTCCGTTAACTTCCGGGATGAAAGGCAGAGAATGGGGGACCTGTCTCTCTTTGCTTGGCGTGATTCTCCTTGCAGCCAATTTTTAGAACATAGAACATTACAGCACAGTACAGGCCCTTCGGCCCTCGATGTTGTACCGACCTGTCATACCGATCTGAAGCCCATCTAACTTATACTATTCCATGTACGTCCATATGCTTATACAATGACGACTTAAATGTACTTAAAGTTGGCAAATCTACTAGTGTTGCAGCAAAGCATTCCATTCCCTTACTACTCTCTGAGTAAAGAAACTACCTCTGATATCTGTCCTATATCTGTCACTCCTCAATTTAAAGCTATGCCCCCTCGAGCTCGCTGTTACCATCCTAGGAAAAAGGCTCTCCCTATCCATCCTATCTAACCCTCTGATTCTTTTATATGTTTCAATCAAGTCACCTCTCAACCTTCTTCTCTCTAACGAAAACAGCCTCAAGTCCCTCAAACTTTCCTCGTAAGACCTTCCCTCCATACCAGGCAACATCCTAGTAAATCTCCTCTGCACCCTTTCCAAAGCTTCCACATCCTTCTTATAATGCGGTGCCCAGGAAGTATTGCTCAAGTATTAGCAACTTCTTTGTAATCGGTGTTGGGGGAAGTGGGATTTGGGGAGAGGTGGGTGAGCGAGGGCGCTGGAACACATTCCAGTTGCCCATGCTGTTGCTTTCAGCAACCACCATCCCCACATGGGCCATCCTCTGCTGAATGTCACATGCATGGAAATGAGGAAATATTGGAAAGCTTATGAGCTTCCTCCCTCAATGGGACCAGGCATGAACAGTTCCTGAGCCCTGTGGCCAAAAAATAGAGTAAAACAGGTTTCTGCCCATAACGTCAGAGAACTGTGCTTTATTTTTACCTCTGCAATTGTGCTCTGCATTTCTCAGTTCTACCAGTCTGCTGTCAGAGGTCATCTTTCCAAGCCAGCACTGATCAAATAGTTCCTGCCTTAAGGCACTTCACCTCTCTCTTCGAATGAATTTTTGGTACTCTCAGGCATTTTCTGTGTTTAATTAATGGATAGGGAACAACTTTTCTGTTTATTTTCTTTATTAGTTAAAAGAAATGGCATAAATCAGATCCTTTGAGTTGATACAAAATTCACAATGACATTTGTCTTACCAGCCAGACATGATTTTTCCATTGCCTAAATCTATTAGGCTCCTTGCTGAGCAACATTCTGAATTTCCAATAGATGAAGCTTTTGATCTGTGCTGTTATTTTTCACTTATGGGTCTCCGTATTTTGTTTAAGAGATGAATTATCAAGTCTAGGATCCTATTATACTGTCATATTTTATGATGCTTTCAGAGTTACCCTGAGAATAATCTTTCCATATGAATTCTATTTTATGTAGTTGGCCCTTCCGTGAACTTTTCAACTTCTCATCAAATTGTATATGGTTTCCTCCCTGTTGGTGTGGTAATCAACTCATTTCTGCCTTAAAATAAGCTGTCTGCCTTTCAAATTAGTCTTTGGATTTCCAATATCATTTAGCCTCCACAGTCTGAGGGAAATAAATGTTTTCTTATTCAGCTATGCGTAACACATGCCAGCACTCAGTGATTTGGCAGGACATTCTCATATGGGTCTCATCTTTTCTTTAAGGCATTTTCAGCAGTTAATTTCAGGTTCCTTTCTAGGTTTTGTTAACAGAAAAAGCTTTTATTCAGCTGTAATTAATCAATAGATATTTTTAAACCATGTCCTCTTTAACATTGCCATTGTAAACTGCATAACAGGCATTGTGCCATTTCAAAGCTCACGACTTAAAAATGAGTTAAAAGCTGGTCCCAGTTTTTCCAAAAATCTCTTATACAGCCAAAAGACAATACCTTTTTAATATTTGAAGGTAATTATAATTATCCTCATCCCACTTGGGAACTAGAACTTCTATATATCAGTACTTGTATACTCAGAGGCATTCTTAATTGGAGTGAAAGAGAAAAAGGAGTGATCCACATGAGTGATTACAAATCTGCCTTTTTGAAATGACTTTGTATCATGATCCCCTGCCATCTGTTCAAATCTATCTTATTACTGGTGCAGAGCCCAATTAATACCAGAGTAAGAAGTACATCATCAGTAATAACAAACTGCAAGTGTTAAACATGGCCCTTTTGTAGGAATGTGTTATTCATGGAAATAAGTGAATAAGTAAAATGAACACATATTTAAAAATTACTATCTGATGACCTAATCATAATGAAATACACGTTAATCGGTTTGAATCCATCATGCCATTGTGGTGGAAATAATCCAATGATTTACTCTCTTTCAAAAAAAAACAGAAAATAAGATTGCAAACATTGTAGTAGGATGACAATTTCCTTGAAAATATATAACCTTTAAACAGCTGATGGATTGGGAGATAATGCAAGAAATTTAGAAGGTGGATGACATTAAGTTACTTCAAAAGGGCAAAAGAACAAACTGAGTAATGACAGATTGATGAGCTTACGGTTAGTGATGAAGTAAATGCAAAATGCATCAATAAAGTAAGTGAGCACTTGGAGAAAAAAGTCAGAATGATTTGTGAATCTATGCTTACTCTAATACAGGCTTCTGAAGATATAGTTCAGACTCACTGAAGTGGTAAACAAATGAGGATCAATGGCTATCAAAGACATGGGCCTTCAGGAATCATTTAATAAGGTTTTGCTCCAAGAGATTACCAGTCAAAATGAAAAGCGTATGGAATTGAATGCAACCTCTTGGTCATGGTAAGATAGGCTAAGAAAGTGGAGACAATCTCAATAAGAGGGATTATCTTGTACTGATAGGCAGTGATAAGTGATGAGCACCAGAGATCTGTAGCATACTTCAACCATAAAGAGCGGGAGACGGGAAAGGAGTCTAAAAGTGTGATTTTGGAAATCACCTGGATAAATCATCTAAATCTCATTTATATTTCACAAAGTAGAGAGAGAAAGATACTTCCATTTATAAAGGAAGTTGAGAATAAGAAAGAATAAAGGAATTGTTTAAAAAAGTATTTACTTTTATGTAAAAGCTTATCACTTTCTCAGAATAAAAATGTCTTGTATTTAATGAATTGGATTTGAGGTATATTTTGCAAATTCAGCAGATAAGTTAAGATAACAAAATTTGCTTTTGACAATATTGTTTATGAGTATAATTCTGACAAGGTTATTGATAGAACTCATTGTTCACTTTCATATCATCCAATGGAATCTGTATTCATCTAAACAGGCAACATGATTCCAGTTTAATATTCCATCCAAACCAGAACATGGCAGCTGCAGTATAACAGCATAAGATTATCCATTTCTCATGGTTTTGAAAGAAATCAGCAAGAATACAAAAAAAAGGCTAACTATAATTTTTCAACCTTTTTGTCAGGAAGCACTCCTTTAGACTGGAAATTACACTTTTTGCTCTTCAACTTAAGAAATAATGCAGAGGTGCCGGTGTTGGACTGGGTTGGACAAGGTCAGAAATCACTTGACACCATGTTATAGTCCAACACATTTATTTGAAATCGTAACCTTTTGGAGTCTCACTCTTTCTTCAGGCTTTAGTGAGAGGCAGTATCAGACACAGAAGTTAAAAGTAAAAGATCAAACGGTCACACCATTGATGAGGATGTACTGAAAAGATCTAAGATGCTGCTAAATCTTTTATCAGTTAGAAGATTGTAATTAATTAATATCTACATGTAATTCCCTGAATTCATTTCAAGTCACTGTTCTTTGAGAACTGAAGGTTTTATCAGTCTAAAGAAGAGGTGACGTTTTAGGTCAGACAATGCATGTTAGGTGTGAGGCCTCGTTTAGGATCTGTTTGTGTTTTTGTTTAGAGTCAGACTGGTTTTATTTCGGAAGTAGGGATTTATAAAACACCACACTGACTGACTGTCTATAAATTGTGTACTGTTTGAACAAAATAGATTGTATCTGCAAATACAAATTCACCCCATAGATTCATGTGTGTGTGTGTGTCTGTGTATTTGTGTGAGTGTGTGTGTGTGTGTTTGTGTGTGTGCGTTTGTGTATGCTTGTGTGTATTTGTGTGTGTGTGTGTTTGTGTGTGTGTGGTGAGCATGTATAGTGTGTTGGGGACACCTGTAGTGCGGCATGAACCCAAGATCCCGGTTAAGGCCGTCCTCATGAGTACTGAACTTTGCTATCAGCCTCTGCTCGGTGACTCTGCATTGTTGTGTATCCTGACACCCACCTTGGAAGATGTTTACCCGAAGATCCGAGGCTGAATCTCCCTGACTACTGAAGTGTTCCGCCACTGGGACGAAACACCCCTGTTTGGTGATTGTTGAGCAGTGTGCATTCATCTGTTGTCACTAAATCTGCATGGTTTCACCAATATACCATGCCTCGGGGCATCCATGCCTGCAGTGTATGAGATAGACAACACATGAATACCTGCTGTGCATGTGGTGCATGGTGTTTCCATGTGCGATGGTAGTATCCAAGTCGATGATCTGACATGTCTTGCACAGGTTACCATTACAGGGTTTTATAGTGTTGTGATCAATCTTGTCCGGAAGACTCTTCAGTTTGCTGTGAACGAACGTCTGGTTAACGTTTGGCATTTAATTGAAGGCGAGAAGTGGGGAAGATCTTGGCGAGGAGCTCATCATCATCGATAATGTGTTGAAGGCAGTGAAGAACGTGGCATAGTTTCTCTGCTCCCAGGAAGTACTGGACGACGAAGTGTACCCTATTGGTCATATCCCAAATAACAAAGTGTGGAGTTGGATGAACACAGCAGGCCAAGCAGCATCTCAAGAGCACAAAAGCTGACGATTTGGGCCTAGACCCTTCATCAGCCCGAAACGTCAGCTTTTGTGCTCCTGAGATGCTGCTTGGCCTGCCGCGTTCATCCAGCTACACACTTTGTTATCTTGGATTCTCCAGCATCTGCAATTCCCACTATCTCTGGTCGTATCCCATGTCTGTTTTCTGAGGAGGTCATTACGGTGTTTCGCTGTAGTATGTCGGAACTGGTGATCAATGACTTGAGCATTGTATCCCATTCCTATGAGGACATCCATCAAATCCTTCAGGTGTCTGTCTCATTCCTCCTCACCTGAACAGATCCTGCATATGCATAGGGTTCGTCCATAGGGGATGGCTGTTTTAATACGTTTAGGGTGGAAGCTAGAAAAGTGCAGCATCATAAGGTTATCCGTGGGCTTGCAGTAGAGAGAAGTATTGAGGTGTCCATCCCTGATGGAAATGTATGTGCCCAAGAATGAGAGTGATTCTAAAAAGTTGTGGTAAGTCTGATGGTGGGATGAAACTGTTGCTATCACTATGTAATTGTTTCATTGATTCCTCGCCATGAGACCAAAGGAGGAAAATGTCGTCAATGTATCTGCTGGAGCGCATTAGTCAGAGTTTCTGTGCAGCAAAGAAATCTTGTTTGAACCTCTGCATGAAGATGTGCGCACACTGGGGAGCAAATCCGGTCCCCATGGTTGTTCCATGTGTCTGGATGAAGAACTGGTTGTCAAAGGTGAAGATGCTGTTGTCGAGGGTGAAGCAGATAATTTATAGGATGGCGTCTGGAAATTGGCAGTTGTCGCTATTGAGTATTGAGTACTGAGGCTGTTGCAATCATGCCATCATCATGGGGATGCTGGTGTAGAGTGCCGAAACATTTATTGTGACAAGGAACATTCCGAGCTCAAATGGTCCAAGGGTGCTGAGTTTCTGTAAGAAATCAGTAGTGTCATGACAGAAGCTAGGGATTCCCTGTACAATGGGTTTCAAGATGTCCTTGACTTAGCCAGAAGGTCTCACACAGGGTCCTACTGCCTGATATAATGGGGCATCCAGGTGTGTATCTTAGGAACGCCGTAGAAATCTCCTACGCCGGACTTTAGTTCTCACAGGACCATGACTTGAAAGGAATTCAGGGATTTACATGTACATATTAATCAATTAAAATCTTCCAACTAATTAAAGATTTAACAGCATCTTAGGTTTGTTTAATACATCCTCATCAGTGGTGTGACCCTTTGATCTTTTACTTATAAATTCTGTGTCTGATACTAACTCTCTCACTAACACCTGAAGAAGGAGAGAGACTCCAAAAGCCTGTGTTTTCAAATAAACTTGTTGGACTGTAACCTGGTGTCGTGTGATTTATGACCAACTTCAGAAAGGTTGACGACGGAAAGCAGACGTTGTAAAACAATTGCCCTAACATATGTTGTCAGAAAATTACTAGAAGCAGAATCTATAATTTAGGATAGAAGGACTGATCAGAAAAAGTAGGATGTATTTGTTAAACATGTATCATGCCTGTAAAACCTCCTTGAAAATAGGAAAATGTTTGTGCACTCACATCGTACTTGAAATGGATAGAACAAGGTACTTTCTAAATAGTGAAAAGCTAGAAACATTGGAGGTGAAAAGAGACTTAGGGATCCAAGTACATAAACCATTAAAATGCCATGCTCAGATTGAGGGAATTATCAAAAGGCTCCAATGGATTGCTGACCTTTGTAGCAGAAAGAATAGAATACTGCTGTGGCTGGTTGTAGAGGTCGTGTTAAAGCTTTGGGAATCTCTGATTAGAAATACAGGAGCAGAGAAACTATATGGCACTGAAACAGGACAAAAGGCCCATCTTTGCCCTGGCTGACAAAGAGATATCAAGCTTAACCCCACTTTCCAGCTTTGGGTACGTAGCTCTTTAGTTACTTCCACTTCATATACAGAGAGCAAAGGTAGTATTCAAATAATCTTCTGTAATAAAATAAAGCTTTCTGCTTTTTTTTTACTCTTTCAAGCAGTGAGTTATACAGCCTATAAACCTCTAGGTGAAAAACATTCTACTTAACTCCTCTCTAATTCTTTAGATCATGACGTTATCTCTGTTCCCTGCTTAATGGTCTTACTGATGAAGGAAATAGGTCCATCCTGTTCATTAAATTTTGGCTTCATATACCTTTAAGCTCCTCAATTCTTACCTAATCCTTTCCTATCATTAAAAAATGACTGACACGATCTAATTTTCTCTCAGAGCTGAAGCCTTCCATTCCTTGCAAAAGTAAAATACAGCAGTTGCTCAAAACCTGAAATAAAACCAGAAAATGTTGGAAATATTCAGCATTAGTGTAATGAGGAACGTATTTAATGTTCCAGGTCTGTAACTTTTCTTTGGAATTTGTAAACTTGCTTTCTGCTTTCTGTAGCATGATCACATCCATGCCCTATTACATGACCAGTTGGGCTAACTAATGTTTTATATGGTTCAACCATAACTTCCCTGACCTAATATTGTACAACTTAACTGATAAACTAAAGTACTTTTTGTCATTGTTTACCAGTTTAACCAATTTATCCACTTGTCCTGCTATTTTCAGTGATCTATGGACAAGAATTCCAAAGTGTTCTCCTCTTTAAAGTTCACAGCATTCTATTTTTTATTGTATAACTTTAAGATTCATTCATAGAGTATGTGTGACTTTGGTTGGGCTAACATTTATGTTCATTTTTAATTGGCTGACAAGATGGTGGGTGAGTTGCCTTCTTGAACTGCAATGGTCCATTTGGTGCGGATACCATTAGAGACTGTGTTCCAAAATATTGGCTGAGTGATATTGAAGGAACGGTGATATTTTTCCAAGTCAGGATAGTCAGTGGCTTGGAGACAAACTTGCAGTTGGTAATGTTCCCTCGTATCTACTACCCTTGTCCTTCTCGGTGAAGGTAATCATGAATTTGGAAAATACTTGGCAAATATCTTTAGGTGATCTTGGAGGTGATCTTGGAGATGTTGCTCACAGTTGCTACTGAGTATAAGGACTAAATGTTTGTGGATGTGGTGCCAGTCAAGAATTCATTTTTGTCCTGGATGATGTCAAGTTTGTTGAGTGATGTTGGAGCTGAACTCACCCAGACCAAAGGGGAGTATTCTGAAGAAGGGTCCCGACCTGAAGGGTCAACTCTCCCGCTCTTCTGATGCTGCCTAGCCTGCTGTGCTCCTCCAGCTCCACACTGTGTTATTTCATCATACTCGTGCATGTTGCAAATGCTGAGGTATGGATATTACAAGTGTACTACAATAGTCCAGTTCTTCAGGGCAATATCCAGGGCCCAACAATCTTCAAAGACTTCATAAATAATTGTCCATCCATTATAAGGTCAAAAATAGGAAAGTTCACTAATGACTGCATAATGTTTAGCAACATTTGCTACTCCCCAGACAAACAGTCAAGCAGTCAAAATGCAGCAAACATGGTCAATGTCCATGCTTGGGGTGAAAAGTAACAAGCACAACAGATAAATGACAGGTGATGACCATCTCCAACCAGAGAGAATCTAACCATTGCTCCTTAACATACAATGTTATTACCAGAATTGGACACCCTACTATCAGCATCCAGGGGGTATACCATTGACGAGAAACTAAACTGGACAAGGCATAAGTGCTGCGGCTACAAGAGCAGGTTAGACATGAGGAGGTCTTCAGCAACCAACTCACCTTCTGACACCCCAAAACCTGCCTTTTGGGGAGTCAGAAGGTGAGTTGGTTGCTGAAGACCTCCTCATGTCTAACCTGCTCTTGTAGCCGCAGCACTTATGCCTTGTCCAGTTTAGTTTCTCGTCAATGGTATACCCCCTGGATGCTGATAGTAGGGTGTCCAATTCTGGTAATAACATTGTATGTTAAGGAGCAATGGTTAGATTCTCTCTGGTTGGAGATGGTCATCACCTGTCATTTATCTGTTGTGCTTGTTACTTTTCACCCCAAGCATGGACATTGACCATGTTTGCTGCATTTTGACTGCTTGACTGTTTGTCTGGGGAGTAGCAAATGTTGCTAAACATTATGCAGTCATTAGTGAACTTTCCTATTTTTGACCTTATAATGGATGGACAATTACTTATGAAGTCTTTGAAGATTGTTGGGCCCTGGATATTGCCCTGAAGAACTGGACTATTGTAGTACACTTGTAATATCCATACCTCTGAGCCAGGAGGCCTCGGCTCAAGTACCACATGTTCCAGAGGTTAGTAATGATATGTTTGAGCAAATTTAACAGAAAATAATGTTCCCTGGCCAATATCTCTGTTTCAGGCTTGCTACAGTGCTCCAGTGAAAATTGACTGGGACTATTCAGAAGCTTTTCTTCTCTGCTCTTCTTTAGGAACAGTTAACGTACATTCCTTAGCACCTATGTAAAATCTTGTAGTTGAAAGAAATTAGGGGGCGAAAAAGACTTTCTATTTAAGCATTGATCTTTATTTGACATTTATGGTCGTGCTTTTGACAGGTTGCCCAATTAACTGAACACTGTTATATAAAGCAAGTCACCAATGTTCTTTTTCGTAATGGCTGCTCAGTTTAGGTACCTTCATAGAGATCCTAAGCACAGACTGGAAGAACAATTTTCTTTCAAAATGTCACAGTTGCTGGGATTATTGATTGCACCAATGTGGCTTTGTGGGTCCAAAATGTTAAACTCTATATTTATAATGACCACATTGACTTATATTTCTGACACACACACACACACACACACACACACACACACACACACACACACACACACACACACACACATTTGACTTCTGGAAAGTGTCAAAAATATTTTTGTTTCGTTTGTTAGTCGATACCTTGAATTGCTGTGATACTTTAAGGCCTGTATAACTTTGTTGTTGGACAAAAGCTAATGACAGATTTTCTGCTGGATTAACTGATAATGACACCACTGATGTCAAACAGCAGTCAGATGAAGAGTCTAAGGTAATTGTTACAATAGAGGTCAGTCTGGACATCTTCACAAATATCTAACAGCAATATTGTTTTAAGCCTTATCTTATTGAAAAACTGCTTCATCTCAGTGACCTCTCGACTGTCTAAATTACACCCATCCTCCTCATACCAAATCACAAAGTAATTATAAGCCTCAATTCCAGCTTCCTATTGCCTCTTGAGATAACTAATCAGCCTTTACATCAGTGATTCCAGTCATTTATTGCAACTATTTACAGAAACATTACTTGGTTTCACCCCTAGTAACCAAATAATTCTTTTCTCTATCCTATTCTAACACTTGTTCTACATGCCACCAGAGATGTAACCATCTGCTGTACATTTAGGAAAGGCAGCATACAACATCAATATGAATTTGATTCTCTGCTATTATTCTTAGATTCATAGCAGGATTCCTGAATTCATTATGTGAGCATTCAATTGCCAAGGGCGAAATAAAACATCCACACAGAAGTTTATAACTTCCAAAGTCCATAACCCTTTCAAAGCTGCTTCAGCAGACACCAGTGTGGCAAAATAAATATTTTCGTAGGCAGCCACTATATTTTGAGTATAATGAAAAGATTTTGAGTTTTGGGTCGTTGATATCTGGGGTCTAAATCTAGGTGATAGAAATAGCCTACATTGTGAAAAAAATCCAGTGGCTCACAACTTTAAGAACCACAGTTTATATAAAACCTATAGCCCTTGCTTCCAAACAGCAGTATCTTGTAAACAGTGCATGTGCCAGTAGCTTCCTTGGACAAAAATCAATTGAGATTATTGTTTACAGGAACACGTGTATGATATTTGTAATTTGTTAGCTTTGAAAATACTCCAACATTTTTATCTCATTTCTCAAATGACTGCTGATCTGACTGTTATATTTCTTAATTGATTCTGTATTAATGGTCAAATTTTGGAGAAATTTTATGATAATATATAATTTTAAGTTTAAGTCTCTGATGGTTAAGGGAAGGTTTTGAAATGGTTAATGTTAGAGACTGCATTTGGTTCCAATTAAACTGATGATATCATGGGGATTTAGCTGAGAAAAGGCAAAGCATTTTTAGGAACCCAAAGAGGAAAACCCTGTCATCATAGATTGTTTATATTCCTCGTAACGATTTCTTTACGCAGAGAGTTGTGAGAGCATGGAATGCGTTGCCAGCAGCAGTTGTGGAAGCAAGGTCATTGGGGTCATTTAAGAGACTGCTGGACATGCATATGGTCACAGAAATTTGAGGGTGCATCCATGAGGATCAATGGTCGGCACAACATTGTGGGCTGAAGGGCCTGTTCTGTGCTGTACTGTTCTATGTTCTATGATGTCTATGCACTGAATTTTCCCAATTTTTGGCATACTGCTGTTTTTGGTGAGATTCCTGCCAGGGTGTCCCAACACTGCCCATGACTACTTTTCTCACACAGTCATCCTCTCTTCAGTTTATCACAAATATAACTAGTTCCTATTGCACCCAGCTCATGTTATCTCAGAACAGGAGCAGCAGACTGTGCTCACAGTTGTTGGGACTTTGCAAAATGCTCTCTGCTGGTGCAGAGCTCCACAACAATTCAAACACTGCAAGGAGGAAACTGCCCTTAAAACGTGTACAGCTGTAACACAGCAAACGGGAATATGGCCCCTGATTCACAGACAGGGACTTAGAGGTCCTTTGGGAGAATTGCTGTTTTCTCCAGACCACTGAGGAAAACATGTGACCTGGTGCTGCCAACCTTAGCAGAGATTGTGAACCAGGTCAGTGTGGTGTTTCAGGTTAAAAGAAACACCGAGCAATGTTGAAAGAAGATCAATGACAATTACCACCATTTTCTTTCTGCTACATCTCAGCCTCCGCAATGTAGAGATCAGTCCACCCGAAATATGAGCAGGAGTAGGCCATCTAACCTCTTGAGCCCGTTTGCCATTCTATAAGAACATGGGTAATATCTTTGTGAACTCAGCTCCGATTACTCATCTGCTCACCATAGCCATTTAGTTCCTTCACTGTTTAAAAAGCTATCTAACTTTACCTTAAAAACATTCAACAAGGTAGCTTCAACTGCTTCACTGGGCAGGAAAATTGATGTTAAATGTCTATAACATTTAAATAAAAACCAAAAGAACTGTGGATGTTTTATTTTTAATGTTGTGGACCATAGAAACAGCAGTGTGCATCTACGAAGGCACACAGTTGCTCAGAAGCAGCAGAAATGTAGAATAATTTTCTTAGCAAGTGATTTTTATTCAGAAGTGCCTTGTTCTTCTCAAACTGACAGTTAATCGCTTTTGAATATTTTTTGGACAATGTGATGATGTTAATACTGTTGATGTTTAATTGGTCATTCATCATATGTCACCAAGTGCATGTGGAGCTTAAATTATGGGATATGTAAATAGTTTGTCCAAGATCAAGAAGAAATTAATGCTTGCTCAATAAAAGACAGGAGATCAGAAAAAAAGAGCAACTTTCTGCATTTCTACACATCGCTCCAGATTTTAGTAAATACCAAAAGAACTGTGGATACTGTAAATCAGAAACTAAAGCAAAATTGGTGGAAAACCTCAGCAAGTTTGGCAACATCTGTGAAGGAGAAAACAGAGATAACGTTTTGGGTCCGGTGACCCTTTCTCAGAACTGATGGTGGCTGTGAAAACGTCAGTTTATATGCAGAAAATAGGGATGTGGGTGGGGTAGGGAGTAAACGATAGGATAGAGCCCAAAGAGAGAGAAAGACAGTTGGACAGACAAAGGAGTTGCTAACGATCAGCCTGGGAGGGTCAATAGGTGTTAATGAGGACTGTTTATGACAAACAACAGGGGGTGTGTAGTGGCAGGCTATGTGGTAACAAGGCTGTTGTTTACAGGGCCCTCAATTGGGTCCGGCCCATCTCCCGCACTTCTGCCCTCATCCCTTCTATTCCCTACCGCAACAGCGATAGGACTCCCCTTATCCTTACCTACCATCCCACCAGCATCCACATCCAGAAGATCATCAGACACCATTTTCGCCACCTCCAGCAAGATGCCACCTCCAGGTACATATTCCCCTCCCCTCCCTTGTCTGCCTTCTGCAGGGACCGTTCCCTCCGGGACGCCCTGGTCCATACATCCTTCACCCCCAACACCTCCCCATAGCCCTACGCCACCTTCCCCTGCAACTGGTGAAGGTGCTACACCTGCTCATTTACCTCCTCCCTCTCCAGTGTCCAAGGGCCCAAACATACTTGCCAGGTGAAGTAACTCTTCACCTGCACTTCCAAGAATCTAGCCAACTGCTGTCGCTGCTGACAATGTGGTCTCCTCTACTTTAGGGAAACAAAGCGTAGGCTTGGCAATGGCTTCATAGAATATCTACGTTCTGCTCGCAAAAAAAACCCCTGAACTACCTGTTGCCTGCCACTTCAATGTACCACCTTGCTCCCTGGCCAACATCTCTGTCTCCGGCTTGCTACAGTGTTCCATTGAAGCCTAGCCCAAGCTGGAGGAACAACACCTCATTTTCCGCTTGGGGACCCTACAGCCCTCCGGACTCAATATTGAGCTCAATAATTTTAGGACCTAAACTCTCCCATATGCCTGCCCCCCACCTCACACACCAGGCCTTGTTACCACATAGCCTGCCATTGCACACCCCCTGTTGGTAGTGACCAACAGTCCTCATTAACAGCTACTCACCCTCCCAACATGATTATTAGTAGCTCCTTTGTCTTTCTCTTCCCTTCCCTGTGTCTTTCTCTCTCTTTGGGCTCTATCCTATCGTTTCCTCCCTACCCCACCCACCTCCCTATTTTCTACATGTAAACTGATGTTTTCCCAGCCACCATCAGTTCTGAGGAAGGGTCACTGATCCCGAAATGTTAACACTGTAATATTTACTCTTGGATATCCCTTCTGGTTGACATCCTGATCCTCATTCTCATCTCCAGATGACTGCTCTTAATCCTCCACTTGTTCTGCATTTGGGGAATTCTCTAAGGTTTTGGAGTAGGTTTGTAGCTCGGGTTGTGGGTGTTGTGGTTGGTTGGCACACCGAGCTGGTTTGTTGTTCTCCAATTATTTTATTACTGTGCTGGGTAACATCCTCAGTGCAGCCTCTGAATCAGTGTCGATGTGTTTTCCCAACTGGTTATAAAACTCTGGAGTCCATTGAGCTGGATTGCCTCACTTCAGGTTTTCCTTCATAGTGGAGTGTAAATGGGGTCGAGTTCTATGTGCTTATTTATGGCTTTCTTCATGGAGTACCAGGCTTCTAGGAATTCCCATACCTGTCTCTGCTTTGCTTATCCCAGGATTTTAGTGTTGTCCCAGTTGGAGTGGCGGTTCTTCTTGTCCATGTGGATAGAAATGAGTGAGTATTGGTCGTACCTTTTTGTCGCCATTTGGTGTTCGTGTAACCCTGTTGTTAGTTTCTTTTTAAATAGTGTTTGCATGCAGCTTCTTTTGTGTGTGTTAGGGTGGTTACTGTTGAAGTTCAGTACCTGGTCAGTATGTGTGGCTTTTCTGTGTACTTTCATTTGGAGTTCCCCGTTTGTCTTGCACTGTACCATGACGTCCAGGAATGGGAGCTGTTTGTTCTTCTCCTCCTCTGGTGAAACCGGAATCAAATTCACCTGGGAGGAGGAGAAGAACAAATAGCTCCCATTCCTAGACATCACGATACAGTGCAAGACAAACGGGGAACTCCAAATGAAAATACACAGAAAAGCCACACACACAGACCAGGTAAAACACTTCAACAGTAACCATCCCAACACACACAAACAAAGCTGCGTGCAAACACTATTTAAATGGGCAACAACACACTGCAGGAGCACAGAACTATGCCCAAGAGGAAGAATAATACCTCATCCAGGTTTTGAAGGATAATGGATATCCAAAAAACTGGGTCAGAAGATGCCAACATGAACAACATCAGGAAGATACTACACGCCCTGACACACTCATCACACTACCCGACATCAGGAACTAACCACAAGACTCCTACAACTGTTCAGCAGCAAAGTGGCACACAAGCCCACATCAACCCTACGACAACTGTTCATCTGAACTAATGACATACTTCCTGACATGGATGGCACCAATGTCATCTATAAAATCCCTTACAGAGACCGTGAGAAACACTAAATCAGACAAACAAGAAGGAAACTAACAACAGGGGTACATTAACACCAAGTGGCAACAAAAAATGACCAATACTCCCTCATTTCTATCCACATGGATAAGGAGAACCACCAATTCGGCTGGGACAGCACCAAAATCCTGGGACAAGCTAAGCAGAGACAGGCATGGGAATACCAAGAAGCCTGGTACTTCACAAGGAAAGCCATCAATAAACTCATAGAACTTCACCCCGTGTACACTCCACTATGAAGGAAAACTGGAAGTGAGGCAATCCAGCCCCATGGACTCCAGAGTTTAAAAACCAGGCAGGAAAACACACCGACACTTCATCGGAGACTGCACTGACTACCCAGCATGGTAATGAAACGCCTGTGGAACAACAAACCAGCTTGGGGGATTCTGTGGAAATCATTCCCCTCCCCTTACAGCCCACTTTTACCATTGCTGCTATGAATTATATCCCTCCTGGTGCATGAAAAGATAACGTGCATAAATAACAAATAACCAAGACAAAGAAGCAATTGTTTGAAGTTGGAGGGGTTGGTGGGAGGTGTTGCATTGTTCATGTTGAAACTGTAATGTCAGTCAGAACTTTTCCAACTGCTTACCAATATGGACATTGTGAAAATGTTGGAACAACTGTGTGAAATCAGCAGGCTGAGGGTGCCGAGAGCTAAATGTCTCATCCTCCAAAAAGTGTTGAAAGGCGGGGTGAGAATCTCATTTGTGATTGGTGAGAAATCAGTTTGCATATCTTAACATCTCATTATTCACTACTCTTCCCTCATTGGTATGCAAGTTCCCATTTTCCCACCTGCCAAATAGAAACTGGAATCAATTCAGCGTGGAACTGGAGGAACACAGCAGTTCAGGCAGCATCAGAGGAGTAGGAAAGTCACGTCTCAAGTTTGTACGCTTCTTCAGGGCTGTTACCACACAGCATTGACCCTGACTCCAGCATCTGCAATTCTTGCTATCTCCAAATAGAAACTAGATGCTGATAATTCAGAAAATCAGAGCAATAACCTTGTGATTTGAGATTTCTACTTGCTCTTATGTTCATCCTTCTGGCACTGACATCTCAAGGCATGCTGTAGTGAAGGAGAGAGCATGTGCCACCACTGCACCACACCCCCCACCCTATCCACAGATATGAGTACTAGACATGTACCAGCCTAACCACACATCTCAAATCCGTGTACAAAACTGATTTGTACTTCAATACTTGGAGTGCAAGGGCACATTTCATTTCACTGCCAGGACATCTTGCACAAAGAGGCATACAACCATCTCATGAAATGGAACAGGTTGCATCTCATGGCTTCTCACTTGCTCTCTTCTCACTCCCTCAGTTTGCACTAATTGAGTGCCCACAATATCTCTGCATTTCCCTGCTTTGTTTTGCTTGCCTTTTTGCACCATGCCAATGAGCTTATAGTATGTCTGTTTTAACTTGGTTTTCATGCAAACACAAAGCCATGCAGCCTGTCATGGGTTTCAGCAGCCACCAACCCAAGGGACTGAACATCTCGCTGTGTTGTGTCACTCTCACACCTGCCCCATGTGCCAGTGACTAATGTGACAAGCACAAAACACGTGCTTCAACCAAATGGTCATGTCTGTAATTTTAAGGGAAGTAGTCCACAGTTAAATCAAGAGAGAAAGCCTTCAGTCACGGAATCTTTTAATATCAGACCTGAGACTTAGGTACGGTCAGTCAGCCACTTGAATAGTCCAGGGTCAGTACTTTCTCCTCGCAGGGAGTGAGGAGCTAAATGTCAGGCACCCCCCACACCTGTCTTAACTCTTTCTGCTTGATTTCAAAAGAAAAATCATTCTTGGGATGTAGGCATCACTGGGTTGGCCAGCATTTATTGCCGAAACCTATATTCCTGGAGGACAGTTAAAAGTGAATCATATTGCGGTGGGTCCAGAGTCACATGTAAGCCAGACCAGGTAAGGATAATTAGTTTCCTTCCCCAAGGGCATTAGTGAACCAGATGAGTTCTTCCCAGCAACTGACAATTGTTTCACAGTTATGATATAATCCTGAGATTTATTCAATGCAAATTCCACCATCTTTTTGAGTTGATTTGGTTTACTATTGTCGCATGTATCTGGTCACAGGCAGATCATATCATGCAAAGCATACTAATGTTATAGAATAGAGCGAGGAATACAATGTTACAGCTGCAGAGAATGTGCACAAACAGCAAAATCAACATTTAAATTTAAAATTTGAGCAGTCCATTCAGAAGTCAGTTAACAGCAGGCAAGAAACTATTCTTGAATGTGTTGGTATGTGTGCTTAAGCTTTTTGCATCTTTTGCCCAATGGAAGAGGTTGGAAGAGATTATAACACAGGGTAGGATGGGTTTTTGATTATGTTAGTTGCCTTCCTGATGCTTGCCATGGCAGGATTCAAACTCTAATCCCCAAGACATTACCTGGGTCTTTGGATAAATAGACTAACATAAATACCATCAGGCCATCATCTCCCCCTATTATTGTCCCTTTTCTCCTAGAATGCAATGAGGGGAGAGATTGAGTGAGCTGAAAGTATTTAACATAGCTGCTAGTGCTGGCGTTCATGGGATGTTTTGTGAGGTGTCCTGAGTGAATGAATAGGCAGAGCAGAGCAATTTAAGGTAAGTGGTTCAGGGATATTGGGTGGCTGAGAGCAAATGAGGGAAGATATTGCAAACAATAGTGAGAGTAGTAGAGCACTAGCCTTGGTCGGACATGCGGAGGAAGTGTAGAAATAGAAGAGACAGAGCGAATGGGATGTTGCAGAGAGAACATTGTGGTTCTCCACCCCTATGGAGCAAAGCATTTCTTTCTGCATTGCTAGGTGTTCCTGCAGACTGTGGAGATAACAGTAATCCAGCTGGCAATCTCAGATCAGCATGGCAGTGTCTTGTGTGCCAATCCTCAGGGAAGTGAATGGCTCTCCTTTGCAATTCCCAACCCACCAGAACCTCCACATCCCTGTCAGCAATGTGAGGTGTCAATTTTCTTCTGTCCAATCTGTCTGGGGCAATTCATATGAACCCTAGTTTGGAGGAAGGGTCATCAGACCCAAAACATAAACTATGGCCTTTTCTTTCCACAGATGCTACCAGATCTGCTGAGCTTTCCCAGCAATTTCTGTTCTTTTGTCCCTGACACTGGGTCAAGTCTTGACCAAAAAAATGGTACTGGTGCTAGAAAAATCCTGAAAATTACTGAGCACTTCCACATAGAGTGGGAGGGAAGAGCAGGTTTCCAGAAGGCTGTTTTTGGTGGATTAAGGAGGTGTGTTTGGGAGGATAGTGTGGGGAGTCTTGTTAGCACTGACAGAGTGTAACCAATCTTGAAACTTGCTAAAATTGACACATAGCTGATTTCTGGCAAAATTCAGTCAGTGAAGTTCGACTGTTCCTATTAACTTTTAAGAACTGACATGAAGCTTTTTTGCAGTAATTGGAGTTTAAGTGATTTTTAACTCCTCAGGCTCTTTTGATTCTAAGTCTATAACATGATTACATGTATTATCGCCAAAGGAACTGTATGGACAAAATCCTGCAAGGTGGTGCTCTAGATAACATTAAATATCAAATTTATGAGTTTAAAGTCAATGATGCACATGTAGCAGGCATGCCAAATTAGTTGGTTTCTTGAAAACTGAGAATGCTGATGAAGAAATTGGAGAACGATTTATTCTCATTAGTCATGCAATGGCTAGGTTCAGGGGACTAGCTGTCCAAGATGGTCAAAAAAAACCTGATGCCAAGAGACAACTGCTGAAGCTTATGAAGGTAGATCCAGTTTATCTGGAACCATTCTTAAAGATAACAAGAAATGAATTAAGTATAATGAATTGCATCCAGAAATGATAGCTTGGTGCACCCTTTCTGACGCAAATGGTAAGCCTCCACCCAGAGTGGCATTAAAACCTCATTTTAAGGAAATATAAAATCTGTTCCACAATGACCCCAGTCTAAGCATGGGCAGTGTTATATCTCTGTCCTGTGCTAGTCTGTGGATTTTGTGAAGGTGCTGTCAGCCATGTTTGAACAGGGTAGCATTTTCTCACAGCAGCCATCCCTGCACGGCCCGAAGAACTTTGGAGGTAGCAGTTGGCAGTTCTCTTATCTGTACGCATCATGGATGGCAGCAAATATTTGGTCTAAGCCTCCAAAATCTGGCCTCAGTTGTCACAGATATTGGATTTAGAATTCCTACAGTGTGGAAGCAGGCTATTTGGCCCTTAGGTTCACACTGACTCTCCGAAGGGCAATCTACACAGACCCACCCTCTTCCTGTATTTCCCATGGTTAATCCACCTCTCCTACACATCCTTGGATACTATGGGCATTTTAGCATGGCCTCCTTGAACTCTGGGAAGAAACCAGAGTGCCCAGAGGAAATCTATGCAGACACCAGGAGAATGTGCAAACTCCACAAAGACAGTTGCCTAGGTGAGTGGGGGTGGGGGGAAATCAAACCCAGGTCCCTAGTGTTGTGAGGTAGCAATGTTAACCACTGAGCCATCATGCCACCCTAATCGATGGAGCAGAAGATTTTTTGGTTGACAGGCTCTGCCAGCTCATCAGTGCACAACCTCAAAGCAACGTGGCTGCAGTCTATTGCACATGGTACCCGTGGGAGGTTAGCCATGGTGAAGCATCCCATTACCTGGGCACTGATTCTCCTCATCCAGGTGGGGAGGATATAAATTGGCGTATTCCGAAGAGAGTGACATCAGTAACATCCCAGGTATAGCTGTGGATTGTGGACTGAGAAATGCTACAAAAGCCTCCAGTTGCTTCTTGGAATGAGCTACTGGCATAAAAGGGATGATGTTGCCTTGGTGGCCTCTCAGATTGGATAAGCACCATTCCAGAACCATTCTAAAGGTATGCAAATGCTCGTGATTGCTTGAGGTGATAATTTGTAATGTTAATCATTATCAAAAGAATGACAATTCAATTAAATCCAATTTGTTGGCAGCATGATGGCATTGCACAATTGGCTTAATACAATTAGCCTGAGAGCCATGACCATATAAGTGCAATAAGGCTTGATCTCATTGAATCTCAGAAGCTAAGCAGGCCCAACCTGTGTAGTATTTAGGTGTAAGACCACCAGGGAATACAAGGTATAATAGGATTTTAAGATCCTCTTAAAGCACAGTGTTCGCAATCCTGCCTGGAAGTCTGGGTTCAAGACCCAACTCCAAAAGTGTATGATAACATTTAGAATAGTTTGATTTTACTTTCCATTTTCTAATCAACTTGTTTGGAGGTGTTATTATGTACCTTATGTCATTCAACATTGCTGGAGCATCATTACCAAAATGTTGCTTATTGTACAATAGCCGTGAGGTACAAGGTAAACCTGTAAGATAGGGCAAAACTTTCTATTATCTTGAGTGGCATGGACAAGGGTGAGAAAGTTGGGAAAAAAGGTGAGAATTTAAAAAAAGTCAGGTTCCAAAAAAGTTTTCCACTAGTTAAGTTTAATGGCAAGTTTTGAATCTTGCTAATGAGTGGCACTACTTTATTCCTATGCAGTTGCCTCTCATCATAAGCTATTTTCACTTCATTAAGGGTAATGGTGAGTCAGTGAGTAACAGGATTTGAGTCCATGAAAAGATTAGCCATGATCTTAGTGAATGGTGGTGCAGGCTCAGTGGGCCAGATGGCCTACCGCTCCTATTTTTTATGTTCTTCTCTACAGCTCTTTGTTCTCTCCTCCTCTCCTGAGAAACAATGCAGTACAATTGTAAACATGAAAGCCAGGGCAGTTACCTCGTGGCACCAGCTCAATGTGAACTTATTTGGGCCTCCACCAAACCTCAAAGTGTCCACAATTTCACTGCATGTTCTATGGACATACTCCTCCATTAACCTTCATCCACATGATTAGATTAGATTAGATTAGATTCCCTTCAGTGTGGAAACAGGCCCTTCGGCCCAACAAGTCCACACCACCCCTTGAAGCATCCCAGCCCCCCATAACCCACATGTCCCTGAACACACTACAGGCAATTTAGCATTGGCCAATCTACCTAGCCTGCACATCTTTGGACTGTGGGAGGAAACCGGAGCACCCGGAGGAAACCCACGCAGACACGGGGAGAATGTGTAAACTCCACACAGACAGTCGCCTGAGGTGGAAATCGAACTTGTGCCCCTGGCGCTGTGAGCCTGCAGTGCTAACCACTTCGCTAAACATAGTGCTAAACATCGCTTCTTATCTGATTCTGACATAACCCACATCACTCAGACCTCTATATGATTCTGCCCCTTGCATTTATGTGATTCATCCAGCTAAACTTTTATTGTACAATGACACTGTCAATATTTTAATCATTTGTGATGGTAATTCAAATGGATGTCAGTGGTTTAGGATCTATCTTGTTGGAAATCATCGTTGTCTAGCATTTGGTTCAAACACATTTTCCTACCTGTTTTCCAGTCAAGTTTGAATGCTTTTCAGATCTAGCTGCATGTAAATATACTTTATCAATTACATATGTAACTGAAGGCTGTGTCATCAACAGAGAACAGACCCATATGAGATCTTGCGTTGGAGAGAACCATCAGCAAATGCTATGATGTTTTACACTCGACCTTTATAACAGAATGTATCTTTATTTATGAACAATATGATGATATTTATCACCTGTAATTTTATCAATTTAAAAGTGTAACAATGGGATAGAGAGTCAACCATATCATTTTGGAATGATATACATCTTTCAGCCTCAATGTTGAAGCTCAAGGCATTTCAATTTGGCACTTAGGCCTCATTTCATTGGTGTGAACACTCTGCCAGAGGAAGTTGGGATGATAACAGCCTCTGGCCCAAGAGATCATATGACAAGGAAATCAGATGCATGGTATTAGCAAATAGAAAACAGTGATAGGGCTTTAGAGCATTGGCCAGAGGAAATGGTGATTACATGGGTACGAGTGGAGTAGCACGAGTGCATGTTCATTAAACAAATACAGAGAATGTTGTGGAAACTCAGCAGGTCTGGCAGCATCTGTAGAGAAAGAAACAATGTTAAAGTTTGAGTCTAATATGACTCTTCTTCAGAACATTGACATGTTCTTTAAATGTGGGAAGCAGAGGATAAGTCCTACTTCAACTCATGATCCATTTCCAGGTTAAGAAAATGTAAAAATTCTGATGCATCAAAGTAAACTATTCTAATGAATTAAAAACTGAAAGAACTGCAGATGCTGCAAATCTAGAACAAAACCAGAAGTTGCCGGAAAAGATCAGCAAGGCTGGCAGCATCTGTGAAGAAAAATCAGAGTTAATGTTTCGGATCTGGTGACCCTTCCTCAGAATAGTTCAGTTTTGAGGAAGGGCCACCAACACTGAAATGTTAACTCTGATTTTTTTTTCTTCACAGGTGCTGGCAGACCTGCTGAACTTTTCCAGCAACATCTGTTTTTGTAAACTATTCTTACAGCAGGAGCCCCAAAGAAGTATCAGGCAGCAACTGTATTTCAGGTGTAGACCTAAATTCACAAATTTTTATAACTCATCGATGAGTACACACTTCTTTGTCTCCAATTTAGACAAGTAGAAAGAAGGCTGTTTATTTTCCAAAATCAGGTGCAGCATTTCCAGTTTGAGAGCATCAATCTCTAGTACTAATTGCACATCTTCCAACTTCTTTTGCCGTTTCCCTATTATTCAACCAACATTACTAAAACAATTTCATTAGTCACTCATTACTGTTTGCTGTGCATTAATTGGCTGCTTCTTTCCTGCAGGCTTTGGCTGCAAAGCACTTTGGACCTTGCTGAGGTTGTGAAAGACACTGTATAAATTCAAGTTTATTTTTATCCTATTTTCTCACTTCTATTATTTCTTGAACCGCTATCTGACTATCTGCATTTTCTTATACATCTGCTGGCTGGCTACTCATTTCAGGAACAGTACCATTTCACTGAAAATTTACTTCTGATAAATGTGGAAATTAAATTTCAGCTATTGGGGTGAGAGATCACTGAGGTATGACCTGATTGCATCAACAGTATAACAGGTTGCAAATTAATTCAGTTTCAATGACACTGAGAAGTGGAAAGTTTGAGACAAAATTACTTGTTGGCATACATATGGTGGCAAAACAAATCATTTATTTTCAGCACTTGATTGAATGGCAGAATTGTAGTTCAAAAGCTTTTCTTTTCAACATTATCTGGAATATTTAATGCTACCGTTCAACAGTATTGGCAAATGGAACTGTGATATGTTTTTACTCACGATTTTGTGATAACTTCCAAATGCTGGAAGGTATTACAGGCAGTTTCAATTTTTCTGACAGCAGAATTGTGGAGGTTGTTGTGGGACACGTTGGCTATTTCTCATTCTGAAATGTTTAAACTTCCACCAATTTCCCTTTCAGTTCAACACTTACAAAACTGTCTCCTTCTGCATTAAGCCTGAAATTGGTTGCAATCCCAAAACCTTTAGAGCTACACTGCCTCAGAAATGACTTTGAAGACTAAATGACAACGATTATGAAGGCAACCAGCATACTTTCATTCTTTCTACTGTATATATTGGGTAAAAATGAAATCTCTTTTGAAATGCTTCTGTATGTTATAAACCGGAAAGGCTAGTTTATAAACAAAGCTTAGTGGATTAGTTCAGACCATGCATAGCATCTACTCTAGCTTATCAGTAGACATGAGAGAATTTCAAGATGTATTATTTTGAATAAATTTATTTTGATAGAATTTTTAACAACACTTAGAATGGCAAGCAATAATTTAACTGTAAGCTTTGCAAAGTCTGCTGATAGAAATTGATTTTTTTTAAAAATTTCATGTTGCTTCCAACTTATCAGCTTTAAAATTGAAACTATTAATAATTGAGCCAAACGTTTTGAACTAGTAATAATCTATCAGCTAATAAGGAAAGATAACAAAGTGTGGAGCTGGATGAACACAGCAGGCCAAGCAGCATCTCAGGAGCACAAAAGCTGACGTTTCGGGCCTAGACCCTTCATCAGAGAGCATTCGCCCCGACAACCAAAGATATATTTCCCTCTCCACACCTATCTGCCCTTCGTAGGGACTGCACTCTCTGCAACTCCCTGGTTGACTCCACACTCCCCACTAGCTTTCCCTACCACCAGAGGAAGTGCTACATCTGACCCTGCGCCTCCCCCCTCACCTCCATCCAAGGCACCAAACAAACTTTTCACATCAAACAAAGGTTCACCTGCACATCAGCCAATATCGTCTATTGCATCCGCTGCTCCTGATGTAACATCCTCTACATCAATGAGGCCAAGAGGAGGCTTGGAGGCTGCATTGTGGGGCACCTGCACTCTGTTTGCAACAAATGACAACACCTTCTCGTCACAAAACATTTCAACTCCCCCTCCCACTCCCTGAGTGACACGTACATCCTGGGCCTCCTCCAGTGTCACAATGACACCACTTGGAAACTGGAGGAACAGCACCTCAGATTCCACCTTGGGGGCCTTCAGCTCAACGACCTAAATGTGGATTTTATTGATTTCAAAATCTCCCCACCCCTGGTCTCATCCCCTGACCTAACCCGCCCGCTCATCCCCACCTCCTCGATCTTGACACAAACTGTCATCCCCTCCCCCCACTGCACCACACAACCAGCCCAGCTCTTCCCCCCCACCCACTGCATCCCAAAACCAGTCCAACCTGTCTCTGCCTCCCTAACCGGTTCTTCCTCTCACCTATCCCTTCCTCCCACCCCAAGCCGCACCCCCAGCTACCTACTAACGTCATCCCACCTCCTTGACCTGTCCGTCTTCCCTGGACTGACCTATCCCCTCCCTACCTCCCCACCTACACCCTCTCCACCCTTCTTCTTTACTCTCCATCTTCGGTCCGCCTCCCCCTCTCTCCCTATTTATTCCAGTTCCCTCCCCCCATCCCCCTCTCTGATGAAGGGTCTAGGCCCGAAACGTCAGCTTTTGTGCTCCTGAGATGCTGCTTGGCCTGCTGTGTTCATCCAGCCTCACATTTTATTATCTTGGAATCTCCAGCATCTGCAGTTCCCATTATCTCTCATCTTCTCTCCTATCTATCCACTCCTCCCACCTCACTGACCAATCCCACCAGTCCCTACCTGAACTCACCTAACACCATCCCACCTACCTTCCCCAGCTTCACCTCTCCTCTCTCTATTTTTTTCTGAGCCTCCTGCCCCTCCCCTACATCTGAAGAAGGGTATAAACCTGAAATGTCAGCTTTCCTGTTCCTCTGATGCTGCCTGTTCTGCTGTGTTCCTCCAGCTCTACACTGTGTTATCTCTGACTCCAGCATTGGCAGTCCATGCTATCTCTGAGCTAATAAAGAGGCTTAGAAAGGCATTGGAAATAGAAATATATAATTTCATGACAGAGTTCCATTTATACGTTTACATTGGTTTTTGTAAAAACAGAGAAGTACCTGTTCAAAAAAAGTGACCCCAAAGGCCTCGAATGCCTTGAAAATTGAAGCCACTTTTAGAAAACTATCTTACATTCACTAGTGTTTCCAAAGAATGCACTAACAACATTCTTGCTAAAAAGGGAAAGAGAATACAGTCACATTATGACCATTATAGCTTGACTGAGTTAGGAACAGATTCTTTAAAAAAAGCTTAAAATTCAAAATTCGCAACAAATGGACTCAGGGCTTGTGATACTCAATTACTCCAACCATGTTCTAAGTGATATAGGCATTATGTATAAGTCTCCTTGTCTGTTAATTTGAATGATAATGCCCTGCAGCTCAATGCATGAATCACAAAAAGTAGGCATCCAGCTTCAGAGGCTATTGGAGAAGGCAAATATGCCATTGGTCTTTATTTCAAAGGTCATGATGTATAAATGTATAAGTTTTATTGAAAGTATACAAAGCACTAGTCAGTCTATGGCTGAAATATTGTGCACAGCTTAGCTCCGCTTATTAAGGACAGATATGTTGGAAATGGAGGGAGTCCAGAAAGATTCATTAGATTCATCCTGGGTCCAAAGATGTGTAGGCTAGGTGGATTAGCCTGGCTAATATTGTGTTCTGGGGATAGTGTTGGGGGGTAAATCTGGGTGAGGTGCTCATCAGATGGTCACTGCAAACTTGATGGGCTGAATAGCCTCTTTCTGCACTGTAGGGACTCATACGATTCAATGACAATAATAAAATGATTTAAATGCAGCCAAAAATATTGCTACAGCCAGCAAAACAGAGAAAACCAACCAAATTTCAAACAGACATGACTTATCTTTACCTGCCTAAAAGCTGTCCAGCTTTCCTTTGTATCTGCAAAACTTCTGACCATGGAATTTCTGCCTTGCATGTCTGAAAGAAGCTTCACAGGGAGAAATGCACAACAAACTGAATTGCAATCTTCTGTAAATTAGCTTTGATGACAAACATGATGAAAGAGAAAGGCGGTAGTTTGGATGTGATCAGAGATAATAGGAACTGCAGATGCTGGAGAATCCGAGATAACAAAGTGTGAAGCTGGATGAACACAGCAGGCCAAGCAGCATCTCAGGAGCACAAAAGCTGACGTTTCGGGCCTAGACCTTTCATCAGAGAGGGGGATGGGGAGAGGGTTCTGGAATAAATAGGGAGAGAGGGGGAGGCACGCCGAAGATGGATAGAGGAGAAAATAGGTTAAGAGGAGAGTATGAGTGGGAAGGTAGGGTGGGGTTAAGTACAAGAGAGTTGCAATGGGAGAGAGATTTCCTGAGGTTGGTCCGGAGGGAGGAGGGTAACTTCTTCAGGTTAGGCATCCCTGGAAGAGGCTTCACAGTGAGGCTAAAATTGTGATCAGAGATAATGGCAACTGCAGATGCTGGAGAATCTGAGATATCAAAGTGTGAAGCTGGATGAACACAGCAGGCCAAGCAGCATCTTAGGAGCACAAAAGCTGACATTTCGGGCCTAGATCCTTCATCAGAGAGGGGGATGGGGAGAGGGTTCTGGAATAAATAGGGAGAGAGGGGGATGGGGAGAGGGTTACTGAAACTTGTTCTGTCATGGCTGATCTGACTGGAGCCTTACCATCATTTTCTATCTGAACCCTAAAACCCTTGACATGCTTGTTGCTTTAAGAACCTGATTTCCTTTCACTGAGGTAGAAAATGCCAACATTTATCAACCACGAAAGAATAAATTCCTTTTCATCTCTAGTTTATATGGAAGGCACCTTATTTTAGAACAGCTTGTGTTTTAGATCCCTGAACAGGATAGAAAAAGCCCTCACCCTCTAGTGGATAAGAACTGCTTGCTGTTTTCTTCCTCTGTCTGTTATCAGCTGATCCTATTAATTGCTGCTTCTGCTTCAGCTCCCTCTCATGTTTCAACCTAAGCAGGAGAATAACTACAGCACCCATAAAATAAAGCATGTTGTTTTCCTGAAATCCTTGCCTTTATAAATGAGCCCTTCTCTACATCCAATGCCACTCCTTCCAAATTTCAGTAAATGTAACCAACTCTTCAAAGCACTTAACATTTCTAAAAGCTGAAACAGAGACAGTATAATGTGTCAGCATCAAATCTGCTAACTGAAAATGATCTCTTTAAATATTGTTAATAGTGTTTCTCACCCATTGCTGACGTATGTTCAGCTATGTATGTCTATATAGAAGCTGGCTAATATTGCAACCTGGTTCCTCTCGAATAATTGAAAACAGTATGTGCTTCTAACACCTACATTAATACCCTCAGCCAAACAAGTCTGGCATGTCCTCCAAGTGTGCATGTGCAGAACAGATATCATTTTGACATGAAGAGTACTGTTGCAGCAAAACTATTAGCCCTAAGAAACCCAATTTTGCAATCAACATTTTGTCTGCTTGACTTCTTAGAATGAGTACACTGAGATGAAAAGAGGTACATGCCAGATTTTCTTGGCCTTTAAGAATTGCGTGTTCATCAATAACATCACATCATAAACATGATACATTTAAGATTGCAAGTCAGCAAGAAGCGCGAATGTTATGAATTCAGCTCAGTTTTGGATATTGGACTCAATGTTATTGAGTGGGAGGGATATGTTACTCATCCTCCTCTCTGATAGAAAGTACTTATATACAGGCTGCCCTCAGCGATAATAGGCAATAAGATGATAGCTTTAACAAGGCAATTATGGGAATTCCACCCTCAGGGAATGAATATCCCATCTTCAAGTGCTTCCATCTGATCAGAATGGTACCAGCTATTACCAGAACTGTGTGGTGACAACTATAAGGAAGTCCTAAGGAGAAGAAACATGACTGCTTGTCTAAGCTGAGTCTGATGTTGCTGGTCAGGAAGCTTTTAGGACTTTAACAAATGTGTGAAGAGAGGGATGGGTTGATTGGGCTTTGGATGCAAACTAAAGTCTGAAAGTAGAGATGGGTAAGGCATAAAATCTTGTGGATGGTGTCCGTGATTGGCATAAGGAACTTCTGCATGGAGATACCAGTCTTTCCTTTTCTGCTGTTTCACATGTTGATGTGATCAGCTGGCTTGCTTCATTCTACCTTCCTGAGCGACATGTCCTATTGCAACAATGGGTGGATGGTGGCAACAAGCTTTTGACTGCACTTGATAGGCCTAAGACTGGCTGAATCTTTACCTGACCACAGGATGAAGGATAGCTCCTGTTGGGCAGGATAGTCATGGTCCAGTCATACACCAATCCTATTTGATGTGCCCTCATCCATTTCAGTGGCTGTACATTTTCCCCTTTGTCTGTCACTTCCATAATAACTCAATTTGGGAATTAACTCATATTTGTTTTATTCCTTTTCTTTGTTCTTTAATGGGCATTGTTGACAAGGCCAGTACTTGTCGCCCTTTAACTAAATGCCACTTTAGAGGGCAGTTCGGAATCAACCATATTACCATGGTTTGCAGTTATGTACAGGCCAGACCAAGTAGCATAGCAGATTTCCTTCCTTAAAGTACATTCATGAATAAAATGAGCTTTTATGGAAATTGTCAGTGGTTTCATAAGTACTGAGATTATTTTCAATTTCTGATCTATTCATTGAATTTAAATTGCACCAATTGCCATGGTGGGATTGAAACCCTGTTGCAAAGTCATTTGCTTATGCTAATTGTCCAGTGACATAGCCATTACACTGCAGTTTGTTCAAAACAATGAAACCCATAAACTTTTCAATCTTTTCTAACTCTAAAGCCAGTTTTGAAAATTGGATTTGTTGCCTTGTGACACATTTTCAAAGGTAGGGTATCAGCCTATAGTCTCTGGAGAGAGAGATATGTGTTTCCTTGTTATGTTCCTTTACATGTACTGGTATAACTCTGATCACTTGATTTTATTTTGGCAGCATTATGTATCTTCAGCCCAGTACCATCTGTGCACTGATCTCAACAAAACTGAGTCACTGCCAAGAAAGAGATCAGGAACTTCTACAATGAAGGGTTTCAAATTTTCTTGGATCAGTTTGAAGTGTAAAACCGTAAACCCCTGGGTCTGATGTCTACCAAGTCAAAGGGAATGTCAGTCATGTTATTTGGAATCACCAATATCTGCCAACTTACACATTCTCTAGGTTGCAGTATCACATCAAAATACCTTCAATGTTTTGATCATTTTTGGCAAGTGAATAAATGAACATGCTCTTCTTTCGATGATTAGTCACACTGCAGGGGAAATACCGCACTCTTCAACCACTTTAAGCAACAATTATAAAATTAACCATGCTCATTAGACTTTATTTCTGGCATTTTTGTTTAGACTGTTCATAGTACCTGTAGCACAGCCTTAAACAATCCTGGAATAATTTTCTCTGGTGTACATTTACTCTCAGTGTCTTTTACTTCTTACTTCCTGCAGCACTTGCCATACTCCTAAGTTGCCAGCCTTACCCTTACTTAGTTATTTCTTAGAACATAGAACATAGAACATTACAGCACAGTACAGGCCCTTCGGCCCTCGATGTTGTGCCGACCTGTCATACCAATATGAAGCTCATCTAACCTACACTATTCCATGTACATCCATATGCTTGTCCAATGACGACTTATATGTATCTAAAGTTGGCGAATCTACTATCGTTGCCGGCAAAGCGTTCCATACCCTTACTACTCTTTGAGTAAAGAAACCACCTCTGACATCTGTCTTATATCTTTCACCCCTCAATTTAAAGCTATGTCCCCTTGTGCTCGCCATCACCATCCTAGGAAAAAGGCTCTCCCTATCCACCCTATCTTATGCTCTGATTATTTTATATGTCTTAATTAAGTCACCTCTCAACCTTCTTCTCTCCAATGAAAACAGCCTCAAGTCCCTCAGCCTTTCTTCATAAGACCTTCCCTCCATACCAGGCGACAACCTAGTAAATCTCCTCTGCACCCATTCCAAAGCTTCCACATCCTTCTTATAATGCGGTGACTAGAACTGTACACAATACTCCAATTCCGACCATACCAGAGTTTTGTACAGCTGCAGCATAACCTCATGGTTCCGGAACTCGGCCCGTCCATTAATAAAAGCTAAAACACTGTGTGCCTTCTTAACAGCCCTGTCAACCTGGGTGGCAACTTTCAAGGATCTGTGTACATGGACACCGAGATCTCTCTGCTCATCTACACTACTAAGAATCTTACCATTAACCCAGTACTTTGCCTTCCGGTTACTCCTACCAAAGTGCATCGCCTCACACTTGTCTCCATTTGCCACCTCTCAGCCCAGCTCTGCAGCTTATCTATGTCTTTCTGCAATCTACAGCATCCTTCATCACTTTCCACAACTCCACCGACCTTAGTGTCGTCTGCAAAATTACTAACCCTCCTTCTACGCCCTCATCCAGGTCATTTATAAAAATGACAAACAGCAGTGGACCCAACACCGACCATTGCGGTACACCACGAGTAACTGGTCTCCAGGGTGAACATTTCCCATCAACTATCACCCTCTGTCTTCTTTCAGCAAGCCAATTTCCGATCCAAACTGCTATGTCTCCCACAATCCCATTCCTCTGCATTTTGTACAATAGCCTACTGTGGGGAACCTTATCAAACACCTTGCTGAAACAATTTGGCTATTATGGTAACAATTTTCGCTTCCTAATCTCTGATGAGGACAAGCCCATAGAACTCATGAACATGGATGTGAGTATTATTGCAGTGAATGTTAAACGTTGTTGAGGTTAATAACTGGACTACTATAATGCTACAAAAAAGTAAAATCATATGGATACCGAATATTTGGAATTGAATAAAACATAAAAAGTGCGAGAAATGCTGAACAGGTCTGGTAGAATCTAGCTGATGGTTCAGGTTGAATTTGACTTTCTTCAGAAATACTATAATATGATAATTAACACCTCTACTTATAATTTTCCCCTGGCTTCTCTCTGCTCAATCCTCCCTGCAAATGGAGTACAAAGTAGACTTTTCTGGAGGAATGTAATGCTATAGCAGAAACAGTGGTTTGCCTCAAAACCATCTAAGTGGACACTTGAGAAACATGTTTTCAGAGCCATTGCTGAAAATATTTATATTTAACAGAGATGATTTTTGGCAATCGAGAGAATCATGGGATATGGAGAGCTGGTGAGTAAGTGGAGTTGAAACCGAAGATCACATGGTAAGTAAAGTGGCAGATTTCAGCTTCCTCAACATTGAGTAGCATAGTTGTAGTTCAAAGAGTTTTGAACGGACAGACTGTTGAAATGTATCCAGGAGAGCTTTATGTATCAACGTGTAGACAATCCTACAAGGGAAGGTGCAGAGCTGGACCTAATTTTGAACAACAAATCCTGACAAGTGTTCTAGGTCAAAGTGTGAGACCATTTTAGTGATAGCAACAACACCATACCTTTTAAGTTTCCTTTGGAAAAGGCGAAATATGGTCTTCAGAAAAGAATGTTGGATTGCAGAAGGCAGATTTCGTTAAAATAATAACAGGGTCTGGGTAAAGGGGAACTTGTGGGTAAATCAAAGCAGACTAGTTGTAGAGTGAAGGACGATGATGGAAGCATTCAAAATGGGATTGGTGAGAATGTATGCCAAGTGTGTTTCCTTTGGGATGTAATGTAGGATCAATAAGGCCATGAACCTCTGGATACCTAGGAATATTCAAGACTGCATAAGAACGAAAGAAGAACTTTAACAATGGGAGCAAATCAACTGAAGCCTTAATGGAGTAGAAAAGCTGCAAAGAGGAATTATGAAGGCAATTAGAAGATCAAAGGGGGGGCTGCAAATTACTATTAGGTAAGGTTGAGGAGCATTCTATATTAAAAGCATTTAATTAACTGTTGATTATATTATTTTGTATGTAAGTTAGTTATGACATGCAACTTTTATTCCTGCTGGATTCTACATTGTACTCCAGGTAAACACGTATATCTAGTGCTTTCCAATTCACACACTTGAGACTGGATATTCTCATATCATTCTTTAATCCTGAAGATTCCAACATTTAGAAATGGTCTGAAGAATTCCAAACTGGAAACATTATATTTTAGTGATGTTTTATCTTTATCCCAAAGCAACACACTAGTTTAGCCTCCAGGGTTTCTTATGTAGAATCTTTATAATGCTGCAGGAATCATATATTATAGCGCAGGAGACCATGAGGCATCTGCACCAGCTCCTTCAGGAATATGATAACCAGGGAAAAGGCCCATTGAGGACAAAGGGACGATCTGCACTTAGACCCAAAGGACATTTGTAGTGTATTAAATGAGTACATTACATCTATCTTCCCATAGGAGAAAAAGGAAGAGGGTGCAGAATTCAGAAAGATGGACTATGATGTTCCTGAGCTGTTTGACATAGAGTAAAGAGATATTGGAGGTTTTGGTGGGCTTAAAAAAAGTAGAAAACTTCCCATGCCCAGATGAATTTTATCCTGTGGTAGATGGGGGAGGAAGTTGCAGAGGAACTGACCTCAATTTTTAATTCCTCTGTGGCCACAGTAGAGGTGCCAGGGGACTGGAGAATAGCTAATATTGTTGCACTTCTAAAGAATGGTGGTGGACATAAGCCAGGAAATTACAGACCAGTGAGTATCACATCAATGGTCAAAAAACTATTGGAAAAAATTCTGAAGAAGAGAATAATTCTAGAATTGGGAAGGCAGTGTTTGATCAGGGATTGTCAACATAACTTGTGAGAGAAAGGTCATGCCTAACAAATTTGATTGAATTCTTCGAGGAGGAGACCACGTGTGTAGATGAGGCTAATGCAGTTGACGTAGTTTATGTGGATTTCAGCAAAGCCTTTGTCAAGATCTACATGTGTGATTGATATAGAAAATAACAGTGCAAGATCTAGAGTAACTTGGTTAAGTTAGATTCAAAATTAGCTTAGAGGTAGGAGACAGAGGGTGGTGATAGAACGTTGTGTGGCTGGAGACTGGTGTCCAGTGGTGTAATCCTTTATTATTTGTGCTATATATAGATGACTGGACAAGTTAATAGAATAATCAGGAAGGCATATGGGATACTTGTCTTCATTGGTCATGGCATAGATCATAGGAGAAGGGAAGTTACATTGGCGTTATTCAAAACTTCAGTTAGACCACAGCTTGGGTACTGGGTACATATCTGGCCATCACACCATGGGAAGGATGTAATGGAAGGGATTCAAGGGAGATTCACCAGGACGTTGCCTGTGGGATGGAGCAGGTCAGTTATGAAGACAGACTGGTTAGCTTAGGCTGTTTATTTAGAGCAGAAAAGGCCGAGAAGAAACATGGTTGAAGCCCTTACAGCTATGAGGGTTATGGACAAAGATGGAGAGAAAACTGCTGTACCCCTAGTTGAAGGCTCAATAACAAGGGAGCATAATTTAAATGTGAAGGGCTGAAAGTTGAGGGAATTTGAGAAAAATAAAATAGAAAGGTCTTGTATGAACACTTAAAATGTCATAAACCTCAAGGCTATAGGGTCAGTGCTGGAAATTGGGACTAGTGTAGGCATATAATGATTTTTGTCAGTGCATACTCAATGGGCCGAAGATGTTTTTCTGTATTGTTTGATAGTTTAATGAAGCTTTTAGAATTACACGACACCCACCTCTTGTGTCATTGTGTTCTGCGTTGTATCACCTTTGACACCATCATCTGAGAGGAATTAGGTGATAGTGAGGAATTGGTATTAGCTAACTCACCAAGCACAAGAAATCTGGAGGAGAGTGAACTGGATGTAGATGTGTTTCTTTTGTAAGGTGAAATTGAAGGCAAGACTGCCTTTACTGTCAGAACTATGGAAGCCAAAACATCCGTGTGCTTGCCTGAAAACAAGGATGCTGAGGATGCTTATGTGATGAATTTGTTTCTTAGATCAAGACTTTCAAAGATTGCAGTATTTTGGCAGTAAAATTTCAGATACACTTCCAGCAAAATAAATACCAGATATATTCTTTTGAGTTGAACTCTTGGATTTGTGGCAATGTTTGTTGCAGAAGCTAGTTGACAGTAGCATTGGCAGTGCCTCTGAGCATGTTAGAGGAATGGAGAAGTTGCCAGGAATGCAATCTCTACACCATCGCTCTTCCGAGTTGAGAATGTAGTCCTCCGTATTCTGTGAAATGATGGGAGGTTATACCCAGTCTAATCAGCACTCTCTTCCATCTTGCCTCATCAGTGTCCTCATCTAAGTCATCTACAGCAGAACTGATTTGTGACATCTGCCACTGTCAATCTGATAAATTAGCCATTACTTAGCTCTGGCCTGGTTGGAATCCATTCCTGACCAGATGACTGTCATGAAAGGACCATGCGGTTCTATACCTGAGCTGAGTATCAAATTAAAACTTCTTCACCATTGCAGCGCTACTGTTTTTTTTCTCTTTCTCCCTGGGATGCTGACCCTGGTTGGTATCATTGGGCCATGGGTGTATGAAAGCAAGAATTCAGAAAGGACATTTTGGAGTGGGAGAAAGGGACGAGGAGTAGGTGGTAGATGAAGCGTTGCTGGTAGTTCAGAAATGTCATAAAGTAGGAACAAACAACATTCTGAGTATTTGAAGCAATGCTGGTTGCCAGGAGTTGTGTCATTGTCAGTCAAATGACTCATCATTGGAGTTCAGGAGTTCAATTTATCTCCAACGCTCTGTTTTTATTTCCTTCTGTTGTTTGCCACCTGGACCTGCAAAAGAGTCAACAATAATAAAGTGCTGAATTTGAGTGGTGGAATATCACAATGACAAATTCCTGGATATTAATATGGGTAAGTTCTGTAGTGGATGGGGACACCCAGACGTTTTTGAGAATCATTGTTCAGTGCCTGATAAGTACATTCAGGTTCTGGGGTTTGATATTCAGCCCCGGGGGAGGGTGCTTGATTCCAAGTCTGTGGAGAATGGTCCACTTCATGACCGTGGGTGCTTTGTAATAAGGGTGTTTGAGGGTCAGGAAATTTCTGCTGCTATTCCTGGCCCACAAAGGTATAACTGTAAAGGCCTTTAACATTTCCTCTGAAACCATACTCACCTCAGTTCAGTTGTCAGGTTTCTTTGGGCCTGGGAAGGTAGGTCATCCATGTTAAAGCCTGTAAAGTATAAAAAATAAAATACTGATTGAATTAAAATATTTAAATTATCAATCCACCACGTGGCAGTTGGCCAACTGTTTGTTTGATTTAAATCCTGTTTTCATTACCTGCAGAAAGATTTGTGTTACACATAGGCCATTCTCTCATTTCAGATTTTAAAAAGTTTTAATATCTGGCCCAAATCCATTTTTTTTTGGTAAAATTTAACACCAACTTTGCAGTGGTGGATTTGCTTCAGAACCAAACGCGGTTATCTCAGGATGCAAACCTGGACACAGTAGGCTCAGAGTCCAGTATTACGGCGTTGACTGAGACAGACCTTGACAAAAGTAACTTCATCTCCTTCCAGACCTGTCTTGCAAAGGCGTGTTCCATAAGGAGGTAGGCAATTTTTTTTACTGATCCCAGTAACCTTAAGGGTAGCATGCAAAGGGTGTGAGATTCCCAGTGTTGGTAAGGGTCTGATGAGGAGGGAATTTCTCACAAGCTTGCTGCTAGTTTGAAAGCCCTATTGATGAACAAGACTTCTACCAAACAACTTTATTCATCTGCTCATCATTATAGTAAACATCATTTACTTCTTCCACATGACCTCAAAGACATTCCCGTGAACCACTGCCTAATTTGGAGGTGTTCAATTTTTTTTTTCTCTATCCAGACTTCTCTATTGGGATCTGGAGGGGTGGTACTATCCCATAGAATGGAATGTTTCATATTGAAGTGGTCACACCATTCCTGAATCATTTATACTTAATTCTCTACATTCTTAATTAGTGCAAAACTGCATAGAGCAATGAACTGTGACCTCATATTTCTTTCAAATCACAAACATTTCATATACGTTATTCCAAAGTCAGAATTTTAATTTTAATCATAAATCACCAGTTTAGAAAATAAAATCAGAGACAAGTTCAATATAGGGTGGCAGCCCTGATCTGTGCAAGTTATGGACACATTTTTGATTTAGGATATGCTTTATAAGGTTTGAAAGAGTCTGACAGGTTTATTACTAAGATAAGCACAGAACACTATGCGTTGTCATATGGGCTTGTGGGTAGAACAGCTTCAGATCCAAGAGAAGTGGAAATCAACATCTAGCCTCCACCGCCTCCCCCAAAGCTTCAATAACAATATCAATCATTTTGATGTCGCTGTAAGCAGTTGCTAATGTGTAATAAATTAAAGTTGTTAACAACAAGCAATTCTATGGGTTAGGGCACTGAGTGGTTTTCTTGTAGACATACATACAAGAACTATGAGGCCCTTTAGCTTTGTGCAAAAGGTTGATGGTAGCAACTTTCATCATGAGCCGCAGAGTAGTGGCCGGCATGCCCAAGCAACAAGATTGTTTTTAAGAGAATTTATGGGAAAAATATAATGACTATATTATTGTTGCAATGTTACAACTGTGTCTATCAGTTAGTTGCATAAAGGCAAGATCAGCAATAGAAAGTATATTTCAAGGATGATTTATACTACTTTGAATGCTGGAGGCTGTGTGGAGTAAATAGGTTGTGTGAAGTAAATGGAACATGTAAGTAAATGGGAAGTGTTAAATTGGACTATTAAAAGTTTGCAAACACTGAAACTATTTCAATGTTCAGAAATCAGTATTGGGCTAACTTACTTTGCAGTTTGTAAACATTTTTTTTCACCCCTGCAGCAACTTACATAATTGGGAATAGTCATTCCTTTGGGCTACACAGTAGTAGTTTTAATTGCCATTCTCAGTCTTGGACAAATAGTCCAGGCTGAGATTTCAACATTCAACTTAATGATGGCCAGTTACAGAGGAATGGTGGAACAGTGGTCTAAAGTGGACTTAGAAAACACAAAGAGGAAAGCACGTGGATTAGAGTGGCAGACATTTGAGCAACTATTTCATAATGCTCAACAAAAAGTTTATTCGGGTCAAATAGAAAGACTTGATGACAAGAATAAACCACCCACGTTTGTTAAAAGTGTTCAAGGAGAGTGTTCCAATCAAAAACTAAGGAATACAGCTCAGTGAAAATTAATGGTTGGCTAGAGGATTGGGATTTCCTTGAGGAACCTACAGCAGAAGTCTGCAAAGCTAATAAAGAAGTAGAAAATGAAAAATTAAAGTAAATTGGCAAGAAAAATAAAAAGAAACATCAAGAGCTGCTACGGGTATAAAAAAGACAGTATTTAAAGTAATTGTGGAACACTTTGAAGATGCAACTCATGAATTGAGAACAGGGAAACTTAATTTAAACAAATATTTTGAATTGGTCTTCATGGTGGAAAACGCCACCATGGATTATGAATGAACTGGATGGACTTCCCAAAGATAACAGATAATCAGGTTGCAAATGGAAAGAAAGATCTTATAATAGCCTCTATCGCAGAAGGCAAAGCATTTTTTAGACTGGAATTGGTTTTCAAGGTGGAGGATGCCACTATGGATTATGAATGAACTGGATGGACTTCCCAAAGATAACAGATAAACAGAGCACTAATGGAAAGAAAGATCTTATAATAGCCTCTATCGCGGAAGGCAAAACATGTTTTAGACTAATTAGGTCAAAGGCAGATAAGTCACCAGCTCTTTACGATCTGTATCCAGGAGTTTTAAATGAAGTAGCTGTGGAGATAGTGGAGGTCAAAATGTTCTAGTAGTCATTGGATTCCATGACAGTTCCAGCAGCTAAGAAAACTGCTAATATGATTTCCTTGTTCAAAAAGGAGGCAGACAGAAATCAGGAAACTATCTGCCAGTTACCCTAGTTTTGGTCAATGGAAATCTGCTATGACCCATTATTTTTTTTAAAAAGTGAGACTTTAGAAAAGCCTGAAACAATCAACATGGATTTGTGAAAGGGAAGTCACATTTGTCAAACTTGTCAGAGATCTTTAAGATTATAGCAAACAGAGTTGATAAAAAAATTAGTAGATGTAGTGTATTTGGATTTTCAGAATTCATTTTATGAGGTGCCACATAAAAAGTTATTGCACATGGTTGGAGCCCATGGTGTTGGGGATAATGTGTTAATATGGATTGAGAATCCGTTAACACACAGAAGACAGAGAATCAGGATTAATAGGTTTTTTTTACAGCATGTAATGGAGTCCCATAATGATTATTCCTTAGGCCTCAATTATTCACTATCTATTTTCAATTTATTTTGGGAGGAAGGACAGAGTGTGATGCATCCAAATTTGCTAATGATATAAAATTCATCGGATAGCATATTGTGATGAAGGCATAAGGAATCTTCAGGAGAAGTAGGTTGAATAAGTGGACAAAAAAAGGAGGTGGAGTTTAATAAGAAGAGGGAAGTTCACCAATGATTGCACAACCATGTGCCACTCCTCTGAAACTGGAGCAGTCCATGATGAAATACAGCAAGATCTGGACAATATCCAGGCTTGGCTGATAAGTGGTAAGTAACATTTGTACCACACAGGTACCAGGCAAGGACCATCTCCAGTAATAGACAATTTCTACCACTTCTCTTTGACATTCAATGCTGTTACTATCACTGAATCCCCCACAATCAATATCCTTGGGTTACCATTGACCAGAAACTCAATTAGGCTCATAACATAAACACATTCACTACAAGAGCAAGTTAGAGGCTAAGAATACTGCAGCGAGTAACTCACCAAAGCCTGTCCATCATCTAAGGCAAAAGTCAGGAGTATACACCATTCCCCTGAATGAGTGCAGCTCCAATAACATTTAAGAAGCTTGACACCATCTAGGATAAAGCTACCTGCTTGATTGGCATTAATTCCACAAGCATCCACTGCCTCCAACACCGACACTCAGTCGCGGTAGAGTGTATTATCTACAAGAGGCACTGTAGAAATTCACCAACAATCCTAAGATCGCACCTTCCAAATACAGAGATAGTAAGAACTGCCGATGCTGGACAGTCTGAGATAACACCCTGGATGAACACAGCAGGCCAAGCGGCATCAGAAGAGCAGGAAAGTTGAAGTTTTGGGTTGAGACCCTTCTTCAGAAAATCTGCATTCTGAAAAAGGGTCTCGACCCGAAACGTCAACTTTCCTGCTCCTCTGATGCTGCTTAGTCAGCTGTGTTCATCCAGCTTCACACCGTGTTATCTCACCTTCCAAACATACACCACTTCAATCTAGAAAGTCAATGGCAATAGATACATGGGAACATCATCACCAGCAACTTACCCTGCAAGCCACTCACTATCCTGACTTGGACTCACATCGCCTTTCCTTCACTGTCGCTGGATCAAAATCCTGGAATTCCCTCCCAATGGGTATTGTAGGTCAATCTACAATATGTGGACTGCAGCAGTTTAAGAAGGCAGCTCACCACCACTTTCTCAAGGCCAACTAGGAATGAGCAATAAATGCTGCTCTGCTAGAGATGCCAGCATTCCATGAACCACTAAAACAGAAAAGTAGGAAGCAGATCATACAATTTGGTTGGAAGAATCAAATAGCAGACTATTACAGAAATAACAGTCAAAAAAGTGCAGCACAGAAAGATTTGGTTGCTCTTGTGCATGAGACACAGGATGTTAACCTGCAAGTGGAGATAACAGTTAAGAAGGCAACTGTAACATTGTTCTACATTCTACATTGTTAGGAGTTTGGAGAGAAAATGCGCGAGATTTGTTTGCAACTGTAGATGGTGTAGTTTATGCTGTGTCTGGAATATGCTGCATTGTTTTAGGCCCATTGCTTTTTTCTAAGAAAAAGGGTAAATTGGCATTTGGAGGCAGTTCAAAAGAAATTCTCCAGACTGATCCCTGAGTTGAAGAGTTGACTTATCAAGAATAGATAAACAGGTTAGATCTTATTTATTCACTAGAATTTAGAAGGTTGAAGGATATTTTTTATTGAATCATATAAGGTTCTCAGGGGCTGGACATAGTACATGTTGATAAGATGTTTCTACTAATGGGAGAATCTTAAACCAGGAATAAGGGGACATTTATTTAAAAATGTGATGTGAAGGAGTTTCTGGTCCCAGAAGTTAGTGAATGTCTGGAATTCTCCACCCAGCGAGTTGTAGAGGCTAGTTGACAGAAAATATTTAAAGAGGAAGTGGATTTTTTTTTAAATATAAGGAAACTAACACCTGTGGAGAACTTGAATGAAAATGGGTTTGAGACTTGAGGCAGATCAGCCATGATCTTGTTGAATGATGTGACAGGTTTGAGGGGCTGAATGGCCTAGTCCTGTCCCTACTCCATAAGTTCTTATGAGTATGTGATGTTACATTTTTTCACTAGATAAACTACATGACTTTGGTGCCAGTTACCTCTTCCAGAAGGCAATCTTGCTTTCTCTAATTCTCTTTCTCTAAGTGTCCTTATCCGCATATAAGCAAGGTAAATGTGGCAAGGCCAAAGGTCTGAACAAAGCACCTTCAACCATGACCTTTCACTTTAAAACAATTAGGAGCAACCTTACATTTAGAAAGTTGAAATATACACTATTAGATAAAGAATCAAGTCATACATCAACTCTCAAGTGCACTTTATATTAAATAAATCAAGAAAGAGTTTTTAGCACAACTAATACTCGATATGATATATTTCCATTTTTATTAATCTGCTCACTGTGAGTACAAAATTGTTTCTCCTGCACTGCCAGCCCACATAAAATTGAAATGCAGCCGTTCATTTATCACAGAAGGAAGTTTAACTGTGGACCCAAGTCTAACTCAAAAACTCTGAGGGCATTAGATTTCTAACTGGCACAAGGTCAGTTGTAGATATATCATTCAAAATCCGATGAAAATACTTTGAAATAGAAAGCATTAATCCAAGTATCCTTCTCAATTGGCTATTATCTCAATCCAAACATATAATCAATCTGAAAGAAAAGATTTTCTGATTGAAAAATAACCATATAATCCTGATCAGGCATATCAGATTGTTTCAACCTGAAATAAAATTGATGGCTGTTAATGTCAAAGGTTGTCAACCTCAAATGTTAACTCTGTTAATTCTATCCACAGATGTTCCTTGAATTGCTGAGCATTTCCATTATTTACTGTTTTCATTTTACATGAGACCGACCTGTGTTCACAACATTTAAAGACAGACTTGAAGATTTCATCCGTACCTCCGCCCGTATATTTAAAGCAAATAACTTAGTTCGTATAATTAGTTGGTGAAAAAGGTACATTTTATGGAAACTTTTGATTTTGACCTATCAAAAATACCAACTCAGAGGAAAACTAACATTTGCACTGTACGAGAATACAGTGCTTATTGATTATTAAGTGGACTCTGGTCGCAACATTGCCATGGAGAAGGCACACATTAATGGGCACATAAATAAGGAATCGATACAAAGCTGCTTTTGTTGCTGCACTAACCTATCTATATTTTATGCAACAGTTGTCAACTCATCAGGCTCAGGAGCTCATACTACTGGAGAGCTCAAACTGCTTAGGGTTGGTATGGTCAACTGATTTTCTAACACGCACGGAATCTCTGTTTTCATATGAGCTAGTCCTCTCTGCTTAAATGATAAGGGTTTTATATTGATTCTTTAATCTCCATATCAAGTCTGGCTAAAGTGATACAAACTGGTGTATCTCCACAAATTTATAGGTCTCCCTATTGTTCCTCCTTTAATTATGAGAATCATTACCTAACTATCCACATATTTCAGCATTAGTTAATCAGACAGTAGGAAGTTCACTTCGTGAATTGCCTGCATCTGCCTTTACTTCACTGGCTCTGGAATCCTTCAATATTCTTACTACCTGACATATATTACAATGGATCATAACTCTGAAAAATGTATACGCTTTTTTAAAATTTTAAGTCAAAATACATTTCTCCATTAAAAGTAGACTGCTACAAAAAAACCGTGGACATAAATTCAGTGATTGACAAAGTCCTGGGTGAACCCATAGAAGGTTATATCTGGAAAGAGATAGGGAAATGTAAACTTAAACAGAGAGAGACTTAACATGAACAGATATTGAGCGATCAGACTATCCCGACATGCAGCAAACATATGTGTTTTTACCCTTCAGGAATATACCAAGAAAGGATGAAAAACTCTACAAAAGTAGTCTGGGCGTGTTATCAGCTGGACATCCCAGTCAGAGGACCAGAGTGCTGTGAGGACACAGTTTTGAGAAAAGCCTTTTTCAGCACCCATGCACGTTAAATAAAACAAAGGGTTTTTTCTTCCTTTAATCTCACTGTGTGTGTCGCTGTCTAGCTCAAAAGAAATCAGGATAAAGAAATTTTAGTCCATTCACAAAACCAAGAATCTCAAAAATCGATACAAACAGTGCCATCCAATAATGACCATAACTTCTTCATGTTTGCTCTTCACAAACAATTCAGTTGTTGATTAAACATCTTTTCTTTTACTTTTATCATCTTGGACTCACCTCTCATCTCTAATTTGTGCATACGGGTTTTGCGTCAATTGCTTTTCACATTTAACAATTTGTAAACTTACCCTTTTGTTAATTCAAGAAAGCTGGTTTGACTTGGCTACTTTTAAGAAGAAGATTATTTGGGTCTGGGTGGAAGTTCTTCACAGGGAATGGATCCTTTTAAATTAGCCTTGTTGCAACTTACTAGGGGCAGGTGAATAACCAAGGGATGCTAATTTCTCCATCCTCAATTGAGAGCTTAACAATTTAGGGTATCCTCTCTGTCAGAGTATGTAATGGAGAATCTTTGGAGATAGCAAGAACTGCAGGTGCTGGAGTCAGTCAATACAGTGTGAAGCTGGATGAACACAGCAGGTTAGGCAGCATCAGAGGTGCAGGAAAATCAACATTTCGGGTTTACACCCTTCATCAGGACAGGGGAGGGGAAAGGGAGCTCAGAAGTAAAGAGAGGGAGAAGGGATGGCGGGCGAAGGTAGGCAGGATGGAAATAGGTGGATGCATTTAGGGGATAGTGGAATTGGTCAGTGGGAAGGGTGGAGTGGATAAGTGGGAAAGAAGATGAACAAATTGTTTCAGGTAGAGGAGGTGGGGATGAAAGGGAAGTTTGAACATGAGATGAGGCCAAGGGTTGGGAGATTTAGAAACTGGTGAATTTCATGTTGAGACCATTGGGCTGTAGGTTCCTGAGGCAGAATATGAGGTGTTGCAGCATCATTGTGACCCTGGAGGACGCCCAGGATGGACATATCAACAAAGGAGTGGGAGGGGGAGTTAAAATGATTGGCAACCAGAAGGTTTTGTTGATTATATCATACAGAGTGCAGATGCTCCATGAAACAGCCACCAAGCCTGCATTTGGTCTCACTGATGTAGAGGGGCCCACATCAGGAGCAATGATTCAGTAGATCAGGTTGGAGGCTGTGAAGGTGAATCCCCTATTGGATTCAGAAAGGTTGTTTGAGGCATTGGTTAGAAGTGGACATGGATATGTAGGGGCAGGTGTGGCACCTCCTGTGGTTGCAGGGAAAGGTACCAGGGGTGATGGAGACTGTGGGGCGGACAAGGGAGTAGTGGAACAAGGCATCCCTATGAAAGGCATACAGGGGTGTGGAGGGAAATATCTCTTTGGTGGTTGTCTCAGATTGTAGGCGGCAGAAGTGGCAGTGGATGATATACTGGATGGAGAGATTGGTGGAGTAGTATGTGAGGACAGGGGCACTTTGCCCTTATTTTTGTTGGGGGGAGGATGTTTGAGGGCAGAGGCACAGGAAATGCAAGAGATGCAGTTGAGAGCATTGTATATCAAAGGAAGGGTGAAGTAGGAGGACATCTGGGATGTCCGAGACTGCAACACTCCATCTTGGTAGCAGATATGGCAGAGGCAGAGGGATTGGAAGTAAGGGATTGCATTCTTGTAGGATGGTTGGTGAGAGGAGATGTAGTCAAGGTAGGTAGGGGATTCAGTGGGTTTAAAATAGATTTTAGTGTTGAGGCAATTACCGGAGATGGGGACGGAGAAATCCAGGAAAGGTATCAGAGATGGTCCAGGTGAATTTGAGATTGGGATAAAGGTGTTGGTAACGTTGATGTATTGTTCAAGCTCCTCATGAGGGAGCACAAGGCAGTAACGATACCATCATCATTGAGGTGGAAGAAGAGGTGAGGGATGGTGCCAGTGTGAAGCAGAAGAGGCACTGTTCCACCTATTCTATGAAGAGGTAGGCATAGCTTGGACCCATGTGGGTGCCCATTGCCACAACTTTAGTTTGTAGGAATGGGAGAAATTAAAGGAAACATTATTGAAAGTAAGGGCAATTTCTGTTAGGCAGATGTGGGTATCAGTGGAGGGGTACTGATTGGGCCTGCAAGAGAGGAAGAAGTGGAGGGCTTTTAGGTCCATCTGCATGGGGGATACAGGTCTACAGAGACTGGATATCTATTGTGAAGTTGAGGTGCTGGGGGCCGGGGAATTGAAAGTCTTGGAGGAAGTGGAGGGCATGAATAGTGCAGTAAACTCGCCCGGAGCTCAGTTGTAACAATAAAGTTGTTCTTTCTTGTCTTCCTTTCTGTGATGAAACTGTTTTAACATGTTGGAGTGACATTACAAATTATTCTTTCCATGACCTAGAGTATCTGTCAGATGCAGAGGAGATTGAGCTCTTGTAGAGAGTTCAGACTCAGCATGAGTAAGCACTTAAGAAAGACTTGAACTTTTAATATTAGTTCTTTACTTCCTACTTAATAATAAGAGGGACTGTAATGTTTAACTTTTTACTTTTCTTGCTATTTTTCTTTTTAGGTCAGATTTTGTACCTAGGTAACTTTGTACCCAAGATGGTGCCGGAAACAGCAACACAGTACATTCATGCACTTTTGTGCTTGAGTGACAATAGAAACTAATTCTAATTCTTATTCAAATGCTAATTCTACTTGTCTGTCTTGGACAACTGAACTTTCCTTTCAGAAGTTTGCTCTGCAAAGGTAATAAAACTAATGCTTTAAATGCTCAGGTTTCAGCGTGTTGGCGTGCACATTCTTTTTTCTTTGCCTATGAAGTTTTTAAGTGCTCCTGTATAATTTTCTATGCTCCTGTGAGTCTACATAGAAACATAGAAATCTTCAATTAAAATATTCTACAGATTCTATCAGAAGCTGAAATCTTTTGTTACATTTTGCCCTCCCAAAATTTTTGTTTGTTCTGAGATTGGACAAATAATCAAAAACTATTAAAACCTTGTTAAATGTATCTGTGCCTTTTGACTATTTTGACAATTTATCGAGTAATCCACCTGAGCACCGATTGTACAAAGTGCTGTATTAACTTGTCAGCTTCACTGGCTGTGTTGATGATGCTTTTTTGAAAGATTTGAACAGATTGGATGAAGCTAACCCGATTTCAACATAACTGTTACAGAACTTTCGCCAGGACCAACTCTTAATCACACAGACTTGGAATAGTAGCACAGTTCTTTTCCTGTCATTGCATCAAAATAATAGAATATTCTCGCTCCCAAATAGACTGTAGGTATATCTGAATTGTCCTAGGAAAGCAGTTAACTATCTTTTTCCAAATGGCAATTATAGATGGACAATAAATGCTGGGCCAGACAGTGATGTCAGGGCTTAGTAAAAAAAACTTTAGAAAAGTCTCCACATATTATCCTGAAACTCAAAACCAATCCTGAATGGATAAATAATTCTTGAATACAACCTTTTCTGCTGGGTTTCCTAAAACTACCAATAACCAATTAATGAACCAATCAAATGATCTTCCCTTTGTGGGACATGTGGTCTGTTAATTGACTGGCATGTATGCTTAAGTGACAGTAACACTGCGCGTCAAATATAATCCATCACTTCTGAAGCTGTTTGAAACATTGTCAGTATGTAACATGTTCTACATGAATGCAATTCTTTCATTTAATTCAATTTTGTTGTCCAGTTTTGTACGGCATAATAAAATAATAGTTACTTTCCGGTACAAATTAATTGGATTGTCCAAGATCAAATTTATACGGTTCAGCAGATTTTGCTAATATTTGGATAATAATATAGGCAGAGTATTCTACAATGTTTCAAAATATCAAGCATATTAATTAATATTTTCAGTCTCTACTAAATAATCCCCATTCCTATACCAGGAATTCTCTCCTAAAATTATTCTATAAAATTTATGGCTCACTTTGTATTAGCTCAGTGAAGCAATCCTTTGGAAAAAAAACATTTCTCTCTAGCTACAGTCAACTTAAACCAACATGACCTTCTTATAATTGTTACCAATTACTTTGAAAAAAATAAGAAATACTAATATTTGATGTAGTTTCTATCAGCTGATATTTAAAGCCATGTTGACAATCTTTTTCAAACTCTGACTCTTGCCTGTTTACTTACTGATGCTGACATGCATTACTGCACTCATTGGTTCATGATTCATTACTTGCTAACATCAGCCACAACAAAGCAAAATGAATTATTGAGCTTTACAACAGCAATTATGTATGGACTTATAAGATTCTATAGTTCTCTCTTCACCTGTACCCATCTTAATTGAATTTCTTGAATATTTTACCCTCATCAGCATCAATTGTCCCAACCAGAAAAGTCATTTTACTTTAATTTTTACCCCCTCTCACCTGTACCATTCTAATTTATTTAAAGCCTACTTCTCTGCGCATAATATATCAGTGCTTTTTCATTTAAGTACATTTTCTTGTCTTCAGGACAAAACAACCATTTTGTCAAGTATGTGAACATTAATGCTTTCTTCAGTGCATTTTCACTATGCGTTCCCTCACTGGTTACTTCAGATGTAACATATGTCTGCTGCACACTCACACCATTCTCTAGGTTATATTACACATTCATTACTACTAGGTGACCTTTTTAGAAAGATCAGATAGGGGGAGTGGGGCAGTGGGGAAGGCATGTTTACAGCCCCCACTTGATTCCCATTTTTTTGGGTGATGGCCAAACCATCCAATTCAATTGTTTTAAAAAAAAATTCATGGGCACTGACACACAAATTTTCCAGAAAAAAAGTGTCGATTAATTAGTTTCATCTACTCTTTTCTTTCACTTGATATATCAATTTAACTGCTTCTGAGGTGAGTTATTACAATTTGATGTTGTGTAATTTTCTTGTCACTATCTTTTATTCTGAGTTGTTCATCCCTGATTACCATTCCACCCATGCTGTATGACTCTATGACTCTAATTTATAACAATTTGGAAGATGCACAGTAAAATTTTTAAAATGTCTGCCAGATGAAAAATTTAAGTCTATGCTTGTTTGAAATTGAGTAGGCCAAAATATTTGCCAAGTGACATTATTTCATAATTTTGTGTTTTTTATTCAGGAGTTTTTCTGACAATATTCTTAAAGTCATTTAGAGTCGTACAGCATGGCAACCGATCCTATGCTTCAACAAATCCATACTGACCCAAATCCCAAACTAAACTTGTCCTGCCTGCCTGCACTTGTCCCATATCCTTCCAGCTTTTCTAATTCATGTACTTATCTAAATGTCTTTAAAATATTGTAACTCTGCCCACAGCTGTGATTTCCTCTGGAATTTCATTCCACACACTCCCCACACTTTAAAAATATGCCCCCAGTCTTGAAATTAAACCCCCTCCCTAGGGAAAAGCCACCTGCTATTCACCTTATCTATACCCCTCATGACCTCTGTAAGGTCACTTCTCAACCTCCTTGGTCCAATGAAAAATGTCCCAGCCTATCCAGCCTCTTGCTACAACTCAAATCTGCCATTCATGGCAACATTCTGATAAATCTTTTCTGAACCCTATCCAGCTTAATACTATCCTTCTTACAATAGGGTGACCAGAACTGGGCATGGTACCCCAGCAGAGGCCGCACCAATGTCTTGTACCACCTCAACATAATGTTTCAAAGGTCTGAACAATGAAGGCAACCTTGCTAAACACCCTCTTAAACACCTGTCCAGATGTACCTGAACCCCTGGGTCTCACTTTTCTATAACACTACACTAGGCCCAAGGCCCCACTTTTAAGTGTATAAGTGTCTTGTCTTTTTTTTTACCAAAATGCAATATCTTGAATTTATCCAAATTAAACTCCATCTACCACTCCATTGACCCAAAGATCAAGATCTCTCTCAATCTTAGATAATCTTCTTGGCTGTGCTCCATACATCCAATTTTGATACCATCCACAAATTTACTAACCATGCCTCCTATATTCTCATCTTAATCATTCACACAAATGACAAAAATGGAGCCGGTACTGATCCCTGTGGAACACCACTGGTAACAGGCTTCCAGTCCAAAAAACAACCCTCTACCACCACTCTTTGTCTCCTGCCATTAAACCAATTTGTTTTTAGCAAGTTCACCCTGAAGCCTGTAATCTAACTGTACTAATTAGTCTACCATACTGAATCTTGTCAATGGTTGCACTAAAGTCCAAGTAAACAATGTGTACTGCTCTGTCCTCATCAAGTTTCTCAGCTACCCCATCAAAAAATGTCAGTCAAGTTTGTGCATGATTTCTCTTGCACAAAGCCTTGCTGACTATCCTTAACCATTCCTTGCCTCTCCAAATGCATATAAACCCTATCTTTCAGAATTACCTTCAACAACATACTCACCATCGAAATCAGACTCGCGTGTTTATATTTCCGAGGCTTCCCCTTACATCCCTTCTTAAACAAAGGCATAACATTAGCCATCCTCCAGTCTTCTGGTACCTCCCCTTTAGTTATTTTTGATACAAATATTTCTGTAAGGGTCCCTGCATTTCCTTACTAACTTTCCACAACATTTTGAGACTTATTTTCCTTTATATCTTCTAAAACCTCCAGCACTTCTGTACTGTGAACTGTCTTCAAAACGTCTATATTTATTTCTGCGAGTTCTTGAACCTCTATTTCTTTCTCCACAGTCAAAACAGGTGCAAAAGATTCATTTAATATCTCTCCCATCTCCTAAGGTCCAACACAAAGACAACCTCTTTGATATTTAAGGGGCCCAATTCTTTCTCTCTAGTTGCTGTCTTGCTCGTAATGTACTTGTGAAATCTTATTGGATTTTCTTCAACCTTATTTGCCAAGGTTGACTCATAATCCTTCTTTGCCTTCCTGATCTCCCTCTTAAGAACAGCCTTACATAGACCATAACAATTTATGAAGATGATGCTATCAAAACAGAACAGTAAGGAACATTTTATAGATACAGAACAATGTGGTGGGTCACATATAGTGCAACATAATCATAGCTAAGCCATCTTCAAGGGCACAGAAGGTGGCTATCGGTTTCTGATCGGTAATTCTGTGTAGTTGTGTATCCTCAAGGCTGCCTTGGAGGATGTTTGCCTGAAGGTCAGAGGGTGAATGCCTTCAACTACTGAAGTCTTCCCCGACTGGGAGGAGGGAACATTCTTGTCTGGCTATTATTGTGCTGTGTTTATTCATCTGTTATTGAAGTATCCGCATGGTCTTTCCAATATACCATGCCTCGGCATATCCTTGCCTACAGCATGTGAGATAGACAACGTCGGTCGAGTCACATGAGAATATATTGTGTATGTGGTGGTTAGCATTCCCACATGTGATGGTAATATCCATGTCAATGAGTTGACATGATCTGAAATCGTACCAGTTGTGTGATTTTTTTGATCTCTCTCTGTCCTCGATCTCTCTGCCCATAAATTATTTTTCAGTGTGCTTCCCTTTCACTTCACCTGACAAAGGGGCTACGTCCTGTTGTGATTTCAAATAAACCTGTTAGACTATAACCTTGTGTCATGTGACTTCTGACCTACTTACAACAGTTTTCCTTAACCAAAAAGTCACTTCCCCATCTCTTTTGTCTCCCTTTCTATCCTTCCTAAAGCATTTGAAACCTGGAACATTAAGCTGCCAGCCCTGTCTGTGCCTCAACCAAGTTTCTGCAACAGCTATGGCATCGAAATCCCATGTTCCCAAACATGCCCTGCGTTCATCAGCCTTACCTGTAAGAACCCTTGTATTGAAGTAAATGCAGTTTAATTCTTCAGAGCTCCTTTGCTCTCTGACTTGCTCTTACCTGTCTTTTCTAATTAACTTGCTCTCTTAGACACAAAACCATCCTCATCTATCTTTCCACTTATTCTGTTACTTAGGATCCATCTACACCCCTTTTCTAACATTTTATATTCTTCCTTCAAAGAATTAGCACATCCTCCGACTAGGATATTGGTCCCTTTCCAGCACAGATGCAACCCATTCTTCTCGAATAGGTATTTTCTAGTCTGGAACAGAATGCACTGATGCAAGAACCTGAATCACTGAACATTACATCTCCTTTTCAGCCATTAATCTATCTCATTTATCCTTTCATTCTTTCCCACATTCAAACTTGGCACCAGGACTAAACCAAAGATTACTACTTTTGAGGTTCTGTATTTTACTCTTCCACCTAGCCTCTTATATTCACTCTGTAAAGCATTCATCTTTTCCCTCACTATGTCATTTGCACCAAGTGTGCAATAACTTCCCAGGTCTCATTCTCTCCTTTGATAATAGGCTTCACATGTTTAACACGCCCTTAATCCTGCTACGAGGGAAGCAACATACTGTTTTAGACTCGCACTCACTGCTCCAAAATCTCCTGTCTGTGCCCTTGACAAGAGAGTCCCCTGTCACAAATATTCTTTTAAATTTTGTGAAACCCCACTTAACATAAAATTTATTCTTAGCACCCATGATATGACTGTCTTGGCACATTGACTCAGTAATGGGGGCATGGTGGCACAATGTTTAGTGTTGTTGTCTCACAGTACCAGCAACCCAGTTTCAATTCCCTCCTCAGCTACTGTCTGTGTGGAGTTTGCATGTTCTCCCTGCGTCTGCATAAGTTTCCAGTGGGTGCTCTGGTTTCCTCCCATTGTCCAGAGATGTGCAGGTTGAGTGGATTGGCCATGCTAAATTGCCTATTCTGTCTGCAGATGTGTAGTTTAAGTGTGTTAACCATTAGGAATGTAAGGTAACAGGGAAAAGGTGGGATGCTCTTCAGAGGGTCAGTGTGGACTGGTTGCGTTAAATACCTGTTTCCACCGTGTAGGGGTTGTGTGATTCTGTTTCTTCAAGTTTCTTCTGGGAGATTATCTATTTCTTTCAACAGTACCCAAAATGTAATATCTATTTGAGAGAGGAATAGCCTTTGTAGACTTCTGACTAAAACATAGTTAATATTTTTGTAAAGCCAACTTAAAAGAAAATGAGTACAAGCATGCAGAACATTCCTAACATATCTTCTCTTTGCCATTTTACTGCTTAAATCAATTTTCCGTTTCTGAGTTCAAATTGGATTTCTGCCAAAATTCAGCAGATGTGTCAGTTTTGGGAACAAATCACAACTTTTCATAGCATGGAAAGTCACTTTTTAAACTGCTTTCTTTTTTTTTGCATTCGTGAGGGAATTGTGATCAATATTCCATTTGGCACTGACATGACTGGAATGTAAGGAATATGTTAATTGTAAGTGTAATGGAAGTTTCCTGTGAATACACCCAGATTTTCAATGGGGACCTCTTCACCCTCACTGTGGCAAACATTCTTGTACATATTTAACAAGGTGTAGAGCTGGGTGAACCCAGCAGGCCAAGCAGCATCAGAGGAGCAGGAAAGCTGATGTTTCAGGCCTAGACCCTTTCTGAAGAAGAGTCTAGGCCCAAAATGTCAGCTGTCCTGCTCCTCTGATGCTGCTTGGCCTGCTGTGTTCATCCAGCTGTACACCTTGTTATCTCAGATCTCCAGCATCTGCAGTTCCTACTATCTCTGATACTTGTACATAGTTTTGCCCTTTTCTCTAACCATACCAGAGGGCCCAGCACCCGTCCCTTCTTCTTCTATCCTTGTGCTGTCCGGGTGACATTGTACACTGGTTTCAACCCCCTATACGGGAGAGGTGAGGCGGAGGGGTAAGCAGTTTTAGCTATGCTTTAGCGCTAGCTGAAATCACTGGGAGATCCTTTTTCTCCTGGCCTCACTTGCCTGTTGATTGCAGATTTCTGCCTGACCTCAGGATTCTATCAACAGTTCACAACATGGAAAAGAAACTTGTATTGAATATTTCCATAATTTATGGTGAGCCTTTTATGGAGTTGGGGACGGGAACATGGATAATTGTGGCAGAAGAGCAAAAGTTGGCAAGCATTAATTTCTGAGGGCTTCTGTGACTAATTATCTGCAGTACAGGCTATCAATTTCCATCGTATTGGAGATGAGACACCATCACTCTATATGGGAGGCCGTTAGAAGCCAACTTCAATTGGTAGCTTGTGATTTTGGGTCACTTTTGCATGCATTGGTCAAGGCTCCTGTCTGATCCTCATAGCTTCGTTTGTTACCTGCATTTCGTCTGGATGCTGTTCTACTGAGTTATGACCCATCTGAATGGGACGAAGAGGTTGAAAGTGAGAGTTATTCATGTTGCCAGCCTTTTGCCCTCCAAGCTTATTGTGGCAATCATTGGAGTATTAATGCAGTAGTAGAAACAGTGAGTTTGAATATCCATTTCTTGCACAGTACTTTTAAATGTTCATACTTTTGGCTGGGCAAGGGGGTCTTGACATCTGCTACCTTATTCTGTCCTGAACACCCTAATTAATCAACTCATTCCAGTTCACTGTTTTACTGTTGTAAATGTTTAATATACTACAGATTGATAGCTGGAGCATTTTCAGAAGAAAAGATCTTGAAATTTGAGGAGGTGCAGATATTCATCACTATCTGGTACTGTTCCTTCTCTAAACAGATCATCTGGTAACAGTCATGAAACTTCTCTGCAAATACACTGGGGCTCTCAGTTGTGTCTGTTTGTTATTAGCCAGTACTTGGGAGATATCAATGTTCTCACTCCCCTAATATCTGCCTTAATCCTTTCAGCAGCCTTTGGCCAACTTACATCGTGGTTCAATTTTAAGTCAAGAGAGCTTCCCTTAGAGAGGGGCTGTTTAAAATCAGAATTCTCAAACTCAGGTTGTGATATCTTAAAAATTTCCCATTTGAAGAGGAGGATGCTAGAACTCAAATCTACTGTAATCCCCGCATCTTCCAACTGAACCCAACCCTGTATCCACTGCAGCTGTAACTAACAACAATCCCATCCCCAGCCCCAGACCCTACTCCAACCCACACTAGGCCCTATGGCCCACTCTGTTGCTGGGCCTGACACTCTACAGGAACCTAACACTATTCCCACATCCTGCCAGACCTAATATCCCTTACCTACTCCAACATGCCCCAAATATACATCACTTGTTTGCCCCCTTACCACTTTAAGGCCTGAGATCTAACTTATTGCTACTCTGCCATGTGATACCTAACCTCCTGGAACCCTAACCATTACCCACCTTGACCCAGGGGTATGGTTTGCTTTCACCAACTGTTCTACACTATAAGGGACCAGTCAGAAAAGAAGTATGGCTCTGCATTCCTGCTTGGAATTACCTGTTCGAAATGCAGTGCTCTTTCATTTTGCTAAAGATGGAGCAGAGAGAGGGTCAATCTGTGTGTGATTGCCACGCCTCGCTACGATCTACTACTGCTTGTTCTCGGCTTCTTAAGTTTCATTACTTCAACTGAAATAAAAGCAAAGTTGGTGATTTGAAACAACAACAAATTCGTGGAGAAAGCCTACCTATCTGGTCATACATGAAGAGAAAAGCAAATTAATTTTTTGCATCTAATATGACTCTTCTCTAGAACTCAACTCAACTGCTTTTGATGCTAAGAACAAGATCGGAAGTTACTGGGGAAGATCAGCAGGTCTGGAAGCATCTGGGAAGGAAAAAGCAGAGTTAATGTTTTGGGTCCGATGACACTTCCTCAGAACAGAGGACCCAAAATGTTAACTCTGACATTTTTTTTCTTCACAGATGTTGCCAGACCTGCTGAGTTTTTCCACCAATTTTTGTTTTTGTTCCTGATTTACAATATCTGCAGTTCTTTTGGTTTTCATCTAATCAATACCACTCATACACTACTGTTAGAAGTTTGGGACTCTTAACCACGTTTAATGAATATAGGAGGTTGATTGTTCATAACAAATTTTTCAATAGTTTAACAGGCTGCAGATTAGATAAAACAAATTAGTTAATTAGACAAAAAGATGGAAAACCAATGATAATGGAAGAAGGTTCATATATATAAGTGGATGAACAGTCTGTTGGCGCAGAGTGAGTCATTTTTATTAAAATTGTGAAAGCAGCATCCTGCTTTGTCTGCAAAGTGTTAGTGAACTCTTTGTTGGTCTTACCTCAATCTCTTCCGATCCATTATCCATCTTCCTATGGACAAGCATATGGATGTACATGGAATAGTGTAGGTGAGATGGGCTTCAGATTGGTATGACAGGTCGGCACAACATTAAGAGCCGAAAGGCCTGTACTGTGCTGTAATGTTCTATGTTCTATGTTCCTGATAAGGTTTGGCACCAAACATCCACATCGCAAACCCACTATGGTTTCACTAGGCATGTCATGCAATTTTCCCAACTTCCTCTCCATGGTCTACATTATTCAGCAGCTGAGAATAATCTGCTAAATGTCCTCTTTTCATTTTTATCTCTCTTCATTGGGAAACCCACTTGTTCATCAATATTTTAATACCAGTGAAGATATTTCTCATAAAACTCTACTACTATGAGAAACTTTGCAAATTTTACCTGATTTCCACTGAATTCAAATACAAATTTTTATTCATTTCATCATGCTAGACAAATTTCTAAATAGTAAGTTGTAAGGAAAAAATAAATTATTTCTATTAGCTTTTAGTATTTACCTTTTAATTAGGTTTTCATCAGGAGGCAGAAAATGACAATTCCAGTTTAATTTCCAAGCAAATAAAACATGTAAATAGGGACATATAACTGATAATTGATTCAACAGAGGCCACAAATTACCATTGTTTAATGACTAAAAAGAGCTACTACAGATCACTCAACAGTAACATTTCTATGGATAGATGTTGACCATCAAATTGGGAATCTATAGCTTCAGACACGAACTCTTCAGAGGACCACTGTATAACATCAGTGAACAGAATGTTGCTCTCTAGCTGTTTGTAGTTGGATGACTTAGTTAACAGCTCAATGATGGTGAAAACTTAAGAGGTGGTTCTTGTTAAGACCGAAATCATGGCAATAATTTGATTCAGATATGTTTTGGGAGCATTCACTAGGAAAGTCAAAATGAATGTACTATATATGGATGATTAAAATGGATAATGTCAATTCAACACAATCTGAATAGTCATTAAGACTTCAAACTCATCGCCCATAATATGTAAATTCTGGTACTGTGCGGCTGGAAAGAATGTGTGGAATTGTCATTAATTGTACATATTATTGTAAGTTTACTTCTTATGGAAGCCAATAAATACAAATTCTATTTTATCTTGTGAAATAACCTACATATTTATAACTAAGAACTTCCATTTTGTCAGAAGAGTTGTTGGTCCAACTAAACATTTATTGAGTCCTTTTCTTCTTATTCAAACTTCACTTGCAGTATTTTTTTAAAAAATACCCTATTATTAGACTTGCGTCTCAATGTCCTGCACTCCTGTCGAGTAAAGTTGAGCATCAAGCTCTCCATCTTGCTGTGATGAACTAATGTAAATTCCAACTTTATTTTTTATTTGCTGTCAAATTTTAGCCTCATTAAACAAGCTCTCCATCCATTTACAATAACTATGCATTTTAATATGTTCAATATGATCCTTTAAAACAATGTAGTTCCATGACCAATATATTTCATTGAGTATTTTTTAAAAAAACTAATTTTCTCCAAGACTTTTCATCTTGTAGTCATCGAGAGAATTTGCACAGCTGAGAGCTCAAAGGAGAAAACAACATTTACACTACATGAGAGGAGATTTATGATTTCTTGGCAAATGTACTCTGATTAGAAGAAGTGTTGCCATGGAGAATGCTCCAATTAATGATGGCTGACAGTTAACTATCATGATTTGTTTAAATTTTAAGCCAAGCAGTGGAGTCCGATTGGTTGCAGCATTGCACAGAAATTTGGAGTAATAAATGGCTATCACCTGTTTTGTTCAGTCGAATCAAATGTAATATGTCTATATCTTCTACCCAGATAATGAACACGAGCTGCAGAGAAACCCATTTGGGATTGTAGAGACAATCCCCATGAAGCTCACCAAAACTGACACTTGGCTTATTTCTGAAAATTCAGCCTAATGGCTTTTTGGTTTGATGGCAACATCCTTTTAGCTGTGAAATACACTTATGTTGCTATTACATAGTAACAGCATGAAATAAAAACAGCTTCAACTATTGATTACATATTTACCCTCACATATGCTCTGAGATGGACTGGGCACCATTCAGGGTCAACAGCAGTTGCTTTAAGGCCTTTATTTTTATTAGTTCATGAATTTGTGCAGTTTCCTAGGAATGTAGAGTAAATGCTGCTCCAACCAGCAATACATACAGGCCATTATTGATTTAAAAACTGCTGGAATTGATCTTATTGAGGTAGCTATTATCCCATATGATGGCTCTGATGCACCATATTTACACTTCAGCTTCCAGGCAGAATAAATAACTCAGACCCTATTTATCAGGTTGCTAGTAATCTTATGGTTTTCAATCGGTTTCTGTTAAGATCAGAGGAGTACAATGACAGCAGTAGGTCAGTCAACCCATAATAACTAGTTCTGGTGTTCATTGTTATTGTTAATTAATCTGTTCAAATGTGATAAGATGTACCTCTGGACCAGGTGGAACTTGAACCTAGGCCTTCCAGGCCAAAGGTAGGGACATAGCCACTGCACCACACGAGTCTCTCATTAGTTTGGGCCTTGGTTCTTCAATCTTTTAAAATGGTCACGTCATATATTTCTGAAATTTTTAAGACTGTATCCTAATAATAACCTATCAATATCAAGTTTGAAATTTTCAATTGACCCAGACTGAACAGCCATGTCATGGGATAATCCAAGACTTCCATTACCTTTATTGTAAAGTAGCATTTCTTACATCACCCTTAAATGATGTTATGGACCAGACCTGATCCCCTCAAAGTATTTTGAGAAAGTATCCTAGACCCTAACATTTTCTTATTTTAAAAGTAGATGTGAAGTGCGTCTTCTAGACTTGATGCAACTGGTAAAACCACTCAACATTAAGAAAAATACAGTTTATTTAAACACTATAGTTGAAATACAAACAAAAGAAAGAGAAATGTGTGATCACTTAACTGTTGGAAAACCTAATAGAAAAATAGGTACGGTACTTATTGCTAATTAGCTGTTCTAATATAGCAACATCGCCTGAACACACTTCTTGACAAAAAAGGTAAATGCTTACAGACAATTCTTCAATACAAGAAAAAACAAATTCAAGGGAGATTTCAGAGAATTTAGCAGCTAGCAATCATTTTACTCTTCTTGGAGTTTCAACTCTTCTGGGATTCAAACAGCTTGTGACTGCTATAGCTAAAAAAAACTGGAATGCTTGACCTGTGAGAACTGATCACTCCCCTTCAACTGTTACAACTGTCTAAAAAAAAATTAAAGACCTCCTTTGATTGTTGAGTTAGGCTGTCTCCCGTTAGTACTTCGGTCCCTCTGCCTTTATAGCCTTTCTTCGAAAAAAAACAGGACAAAAAAACCTTTTTAAAATGACAGTGCCATCACAATGACATGGCTGTGATTTAAACGATATGTCAGAAAGATCCCAAAACATCAATCCCCAGTACTGGAAAAATTGTTGCTACATACCTCCATTCATATATGTTAAAATCAGTTCCATCACTTAGTTAATTATCCATTTTTATCATTCTTTTGTATTCTTTGGTTATGTTTAACTACCCATTTTATTATTGTTCCTGTTCCTAGTTAATATTCTCTATATTTTAATATAAGTTTTCTTCCAGCTTGATACAAAATAAAGGAATATTCTGATAAACAAGTGCTGTTGTTTTCATCGTCAAAATTAGAATCTAAAGTATCTCAAATTCTCGTCATAATTATTTTTACAGACACATTTATATAGTCTTTACCAAGACTTTGATAGAGAAGATGTGGATAACTGACGATCATGAACAGAGGAACTTCAAGTGCATAATACCCTCTCCTTTGAGACACAAAATAACGACTACTGATGTGAAACAAATCTAATTTTATATAGTTTAGTGCTGTAGAAAAGAACACAATAGAACTGTCATCTATCTTGTTGATCAGAAAATATTTCATGATAAACACAAATAAAATCACTTTAAATGTACAAGTATTTTTAGCCACTGGAAGAAGTTTTGAACAGAATGGGACCAACATGAAGACATAAACTGGTGAACAATACAAGAAAAATTACAAGTATAGACTCAGCCTAATATTTGTTTTAGATTTAACAACACATGAAAAGTGCTGTCAAATGTAATATTGAATTAAGGCTCAATGGACTTTAGGCTATATACCCCAAGTTAGCTTAGAAAGGTCAAACACAATTCTGGGGAAAAAAACTCAGTTGCATTCACATATAATTCTTGTAACACCACAGTTACGAAATGCATAATCCTCGATTTTCACGAGGTGAGCTGGGTTCAAGTTTGGGCCATTTCAGCTATTGAATGTTGAAAATACACCTGCCTCCAATTTGCAAATCGCACTCCAGAACTTTAGAACAAAAATCAAGGCTGACATTTCAGTGCAATATTGAGTAAGTGTTGCATTATCACAGATGCTGTTTTTCAGTGAGACAATAAATGTAGACTCCATCTGTCCTCTCATGTAGATGTAAAATTTTTTCAAGTGCTAGTTGAAGGAAAGTAAGAGAGTTATCTCCCTGATGCCATGGTTAATGTTTGTCCCTCAGTCAATGTTATTAAAGCTGATTGTTGGATCATTAACTAATTACTGCCTGTGAATGGTTGATGTGTGCAAATTGGCATTTTCTACTTTACTAACAGGCTAAATTTCAAAATTGCTCCTTTTATTGTAAAGTGCTCTGAGTTGATCGAGTCAAAAAGGTCTACAGCAGAGAAAAAGGCTATTTGGCCCATCAAGTCTGCACCAGTCAAAAACAACCACCTAACTGTTCTGATCTCAATCTCCAGCACTTGGCCCACAGCCTTGTATGCCTTGGCATAATCTGTGAGCATCAATATATTACTTAAATATCATGAGGGTTTCTGCCTCGAGCACCTTTACAAGCAATGAGTTCAATATTTTCCTCACATCCCCTGAAAACTCTTGCCCCATATCTTAAACATGGTGCACCTGGCCACTGATCTCATCACTGGGGAAAGTTTCTTCCTGTCTACACTATCTATGCCTCTCAAAATTCTGTGCAAGTCAAACATGTGCCCCTTCAGTCTCCACTGCTCCAAGGAAAAAAATTCAATCTGTCCAATCTCTCTCAATAAAACTCTGCAGCCAGGCAGCCACCTAGTATATTTCCTCTGTATCCATTCCTGTGCAAATATATCACTCCTATGTTGTGGATTCCAGAACTGCATACAATAGTCTAGCTATGACCTAAACAACGTTTTACACAGTTCCTGAGATCATGATCTCCCAGCTCTTAAACTTCATACCTTGGTTAATAATGGCAAGCATCCTATATACCATCTAAAGCACTTTATCTACCTGCCCTTCTAACTTAAGGGACTGGTGGACATGTACACCATGGTTCTGCTGACCCTTGATGCATCCCAGTGTCACACCGCTTATCATGTATTCCCTTCCCTTGTTTGTCCAGCTCCAAAGTGGATCACTTCACAATTATCTGGATTGAATTCATTTGCCACTGATCAGCCCACCTCATCAGTCTATCTACATTCTTTCATAATCTGAATCATCTGCAAACACACTGATCAAAACTCCTACATGCAAGTTGGAATCAGTTATATGAATCACAAAGAGCAAGGGCCCCACGATTGATCCCTGTGGAATCCTACTGACATAGGCTTCTAGTCATAAAAACGCTTCTTGACCATTACCCTCTATTTCCTGTTTCTCAGCCAATTCTGTCCAATGAGCCAAATTTCCTTGGATTCTATGGGCTTCACTATTAATCTTGGTGGCTGTAAAATGTGTTGTCTAAAAATAAGCCTTCCCTTTTCATTTAAGGTTTTAAATCTCCGTCAGCCATAACTCACTTTTTTTTGGTTAAGAAATTCAGCCTACAAAACTCCTAATGCCTTCACATAGACGACAACCATTGATGGAATCAAAAAAGAGAATGACATACCAGAACTCAAGGCCTTAGGGAGTGATCCTTACCGATCTCCATCTATCAGGGGATCCTGGGAGAGTAAATCAAGGGCACAGTCCCATTGCAGCCATGTGATTGGCAATAGCCAAGTGTCCACTGAAGCTGATTTCAGTCAGGGAGTCCATGACTTTGCAGTCAAAGGAGTGTGTCATGGTCAGTCCTGTGAGCTGAATCTTACACTTTTTGGCTAAGCCTGAGTTGCATTGAATTCTTTTGTGTATTTCTATGAAAGGTCAGTGAGTTCTCTCACTGTACCTTACCAAATTTGCTTCATTAATTATCTATGCTTCTCCATGCCATCTCTCACATCCAAATTTTCTTCCATATTGGCCCATACCATTTCCAGAGCAATTCACCACTCAGTGGATATTCCAGAATTCACTGACATCCCTGTCACCCGCACCATCTTTGAAAGGCTATTATGCACTTGAACAAGCACTCTCATTCTGGTGCTGTCCTGCGCAGTTACTCACATTTGCTTTGGAATTGACAATTTTTTTTTAGAAATGGCATTTGCTTTGTGGCAGGTAACTGCAGTTCCTGTCAGATGGAAGGGAGGTGAATTCAGGGCTTCCTTCTCCCCCAGGAGAAAGAGTGGAGGCCACTACACCAAATGATTCCATGCCAGCTTGGTCCGAGTTTGAAGCAATCGCAGCTACCTGGAAGAATACCCAGCAGCATAGGAAAATATCGACATTGTTCTTCACTCCACCATTGAAAGGAGCTTTGTAGGTTGAATTTTAACCATTGAAAATGGGTGAATTATGGCCCACTGAGATTCAAAACAATAAATGAAACGGAAAGGCTTCCTTTTAGACAATACTTTTCACAGCCACTGAGTCTAATACATCACACTCTGATACATCACACTCACTTTGATTCTGTTACGGTACCCATCTCCCACAAAGGCTCATGCTCTACCACTCTCAATGCTGCATACAACGCCTTCTGCGCTCAGTCCTACACACGCTGAAACCACTAACCCTCCATGCCCTCTGTGCTGCCTGCTCACTACCTGTCTGTTCCATTAGTAATAGATGTGGTACCCACTTTCAACTGGTTTACCTGACTTTTTACAATGTCTGCCTGCCTCATGCTAGCCCACAAGAGGGCAGAAAGAGCCAAGACAGGTGATGTATTTTCTGCCATTCAGCTCCTCACCCCTAATGAGGAGAGGACCCCGACTCTGGCCATGCTGAGTAAGGCCTGGGCTTGTGTCAGAGGCTGTCTTTGACTTACTGTACTGTGAAACCCATGAGCAAAGGTTCTCCTCTTTGACTTACCTGACACCTGCTGAGAGCAATAAAAACTTCCTAGCTTTGTGTCTGCATTAAAGAGCAAAGTGCAAAAAGGCAAGGCATGGAAATGCAATTCTCAAATACTGCGAGTGTTCAGGTAGGGTCATTCAGTGAACATTATGAGACCAAGCGAAGAGCCCAGAGATGCAGCCACATCCAGTCCATGAGTTTGGCCTATGTCCCTGAACACAGTGTTCTTTCAGCAGCACTGGAGTGGTCGTGTGCAGTGTATAAGTCATGCAGTAATCATGATGTGGCGTTTGAGAGAGGTGAGGCAGAGTGATGGAGAGATAGTGCAAGAAATAATGAGAGCGGCAGAGTGAGAATCTTGATGGGATGTTGGCGCAAAAGTGGAGGTAGAGTGAGTGGGAGGTGGCAGAGAGAAGAATGTGGTACTTACCCTGGCACAGTATAGAGTAAAATGGCCTTTTTTAAACGTTACTAACTGTTTCTCAATACCCTGGCAATGCCATTAACTCAGAGGGTGAGCTTGGTACAGGTTCTGATGGTATTACATGCTCTGTTTGTTTTCTAAGGATATGACACCATTCATTTGCACCACCCAGTCAACCAGGTATCTGTTGGAAAACCAAGCACCATTTTCCCCTTCACCAACCTGTTCAGACACTGTCCTAGACTGAGAAGGGCATTTAGGAATGCCAATACTCAGCTGCTTTTAAATATTTTCCAGACGCATGGTGTACCAGTCTTTCAACTAATATCTGTTAAGTGGTGAGTTGTTTGGAATGGAGCACTGTAAGATGGGATCAGAGTTGAATGGGATGGACACTAGAGGGGCAGGATAGCTAATGAATGTGGCAGGTTTGGCAAAATATGGCCAGAAAACCTGTAAGGCCTTGTGGCAATAAACAAAAAACTCAACACACCTCAGGCATCACCCCAAAAACAAATTCAGCCCATTGTCTTGTGCTATCACAAGAGCATAAGAAATAGGAGTAGGAATAAGCCGCCTGGCCCCTGGATCCTGCTTAAATCTAATCGTGGCTGATGTTTTCATGGACTCAGCTCTACTTACCTGTCCACTCATCATAACTCTTAATTCCTTTACTGTTCAAAAATCTAGCTATCTTTGCCTTAAAAACATTCAAAACATTAACCGCAACTGTTTCATTAAGTGGGAAATTCCATAGATTCATAATGTTTGAGTGAAGAAGCTCCTCCTTAGCTCAGTCCTAAATCTGCTCTCTCTTATTTTGAGGCTATGCCCCCTAGTTCTGGTTTTACCCACCAGTGGAAACAACTTCCATGCCTCTATCTTGTCTGTTCCCTTCATAATTTGATATGTTTCTTTTAGGTACCCCCTCATGCTTCCAAATTCCAATTAGTCTCCTTCCAGTCTACTCAATCTCTCCTCATTAGCCAAACCTCACAACTCTAGAATCAACCTCGTTAACTTTCTCTGCACCTCCTCCAGTGCCAATACATCCTTTCTCAATTAAGGAGATCAAAACTGTATACAGTACTCCAGGTGTGGCCTCACTAGCACCCCATATAGCTGCAGCATAACTTGCCTGTAAATTATGGCCAAAAGGGCATGACAGCACAATATCAGAGCAGAACATAAGCAACCTTATCTTGATACATGAAGAGAAAGGAGTGAAAATATAATTCATTGGAAGGACAGAGCCTTTAAATCCAGTTTAAGTGTAAATTCGTCCAGATTTTGTTGATCTATCTTCTTGATTTTGAACAAATTTGTCTTTCAATAATAATAGTTTCTAATTTACAATGTACTGTCAGCATAACTTCACTTCTTTTTTTAAGCATAGAGTTTTCTTGTGCCATCTTTTACATTAAAGTTCATGAATGACAGCCATTACATCCGCTCAAGCCTGCAGTAGGGCACATGTATTGAAAGTCTATTGTTTGTAAATGCATTTAAGCTACAGGAATGCAATGAGTTCTTTGACAGTTATACCTACTAATCCGAATAAGACTAAATCTGCCTTAGCAACCTTTTGCAAGGAATTTTCATAGGGAGGGTCAAATATCAAGGATATAGAATACTGATTTTGATTTTGATATTATTGTCACGTGTACTCAAGTACAAAAGTAGAGAAGTACAGTTAAAAAAAAGTGTACAATGTTGTCTCACAAGGTGCCATCTTAGATATAAGTGCCTAGGTACAGAATCTTAAGAAAAAGGCAGAAAGAAATAACAATGTTAAAAGTTAAAAATTGCAGTAATTATAGTGTAAAACATACAAAATAAGGTTAAAAGTTACACATTGTAGACCTTCTCAGTTTTAAGAAGAAAATACAGAAATAAAATGCTGAAAGTTCAAACACTACAGTTTATGTCAGCATGGCTTCCACCATCCGTCAACTTTGAGTCTCCCAGATCCTATGTGCAGTTTGTAGGATAGGTATTTATTTTCCAGAAGCATAGTAAATTTCAGTAATAACTTTTTTTAAAAACTAGAACCCCTACAATGTAGAAGCAGGCCATTTGGCCCATTGAGTCCACAGGACCCTCTGAAGAGCATCCCACCTAGACACACCTACCTGCCCTCTCCCTGTAACCCAGCATTCCTCACAGCTAATCCACCCAGACCACATACCTCTGTGACATTGTGTGCAATTTAGAATGGCCAATACACCTAACCTGCATATCTTTGGACTGTAGGAGGAAACTGGAATACCCACTGGAAACCCATGCAGACACAGGGAGAATATACAAATTCCACACAGACAGTCATCCAAGGATGGAATTGAACCCAGGTCCCTGGCACTGTGAGGCAGCAGTGCTAGCCACTGAGCTGCTCTGCTGCCATTTCTCAATTATTTATTGTTATGTTTTGCTGTTACAATTGAGAAAAGTTTCTATTGTTGTTATATTTATCTACTACCTTCTTTTCTAATGTCCTTTAGATGCTTAGATGGCAGTGTTCACTGGGTTCAGCTGAGTTCATTGTTCAGTGCTAGTCTCCTAAGAATTATTCACCTTAATTTTAGAAATATACTTCTGCTTTTGTCTATTTTGGCTATTTACAGACCCAATTAGCCAGTTTGATTTTATTTTAACGTACACTCTCCTTTTGACCTCAGTCATTCATGGCTTCTTCCAATATAAGCTTGGCTTCAAATGTATTCCATGTTTTGTTCGAACAGCTATTAACATAAGAAAGGAATTTGCACGATTGAACCAGAGGCTGGCTGACTTGAACACATAATAACTTGCAAACAATGAATTACTGTGCATGGTCTCAAGTTTATATCTTAACATCTGGGCTAAGTAAAAATAATCAATATAAAGATAAAGATAATAAACCTGCAGGAATTTTTCAGAAGACATATAAAGTGACGGGTGAGATCCACCTCATGGACAGAACTGACTTGTATGTAATATTGTACTTGATTTCAATGTCCAAAGATTGTGAAATTCAACAGCGAGATTAACAGAGATAGCAAGAACTACAAATGCTGGAGCCAGAGATAACACGGTGTGGTGCTGGAGGAACACAGCAGGCCAGTCAACATTAGAGCAGCAGGAATGTTAATATTTCGTGTCAGGACTCTCCTTCAGAAGGGACAAGTGTCCCGAAACAAAACATCAACTTTCCTGCTCTTCTAATGCTGCCTGGCCTTCTGTGTTCCTCCAGCTCTACACTACGTTATTTCTAGCTAGATTAACTGATTTGGTATAAATATGTAGTGTGCTTACTATAATAAACATCCAGAGCATGAAGAAAGGGATAACCAAATGTTTTCCTCTACAACCTAAAAGAATGCTTATTTTCATAGATGGCAAATATTACTACTTGGATTATTGTTTATGTAAAGTGATTGTACTGGAAATATATAGCTTATCAGGCAGTATCATGGACAAAAAGAAACAGTATTAATATTTCAGGTTGATGCATGTTTCTTCAGTTCAGGTAGCTTCGTAAGTAGGCACATGACACATTTGTAATTGGTCAGTTATGATCTAGAAACTTTTACTTTAAACAAAAACAGGAAGCGCAGGAGAAAAAAAAATCAATGATTCTGGCAGCATCTGCAGATAGAGAAACAGCTTTTCAAGAGCAGTGCTACTGTTCTCAGAACAAAAGAGACATACCACATTTGAAATATTGACCCTGTTTCTCTTTCCATAGATATTGCTAGAACTTCTGAGTTTCTCCAGCACTCTCTGTTTTCATTTCAGATTTCTGGCATCCATAGTTGTTTGTTTTTATTAGCATTTGTTTAAATGATGCTTTTGTGCAATGATACAGCCTCTGCTGAGCTATCAATCTCAAATTGATCCTTTGTAATTTTGTTTCAGTGTGTGTGTGTCCATAAACACTCCTTCATTTGGTGCTCATACTTGTCATCAATTTCAATCTTGTATAATGTGTTCTTGTACAAAATGTACTACATATATCTTTGTCCTGCTAATTCAAGTCCATCCTTCTAACATGTGGCTGTTGTCCTGGTAACATCTGCACCATTATTCTTATTAAACAAGAATGATATACCTTTAAAATTAAAATAATCAAATTATAAGAGACAAGAGCAAGGTTAGGTCATTTGGTCCATTAGTCCTGCAACACCATTCAATAAAATCATAGTTGATCAGATCATGGCCTGAATCAATGATTCAGCCTTCACTGATCTGAGGGTTAGTGATTTCCAAAGACTAATGACTCTCTCAGGGAATAAATTGTTTCTCATTTCCACCTTAATTTGGAAAAGTTTATTCCTGAACAATTTTCCATAATTGTAGATTCAAGAGGTGTTGTGCAAAATCCTGTTGAGATGTTGGGGATCTCACATTCTGGTTGAAAGCTGATGAGAGACCCACAATGTCGCTATTCAGCAAGGTACAGCCAATAGCAAACCAATCAGGCAATGGTGAGCCAAAGTAAGGTTTTGCCTGAAATCAACACTCCAGTTCTTGAGTCGTTAGAACTCTCTTCCTTAAAAGAAGTGGAAGCAAAATTCATGAGTATTTTTAAAGCATATGTACATAGATTCTTGTTAAACCAGAGGGTGAAAAGCTGTCAGCAGTGGGTGAGAATGCAGATCTGAAATTACGATAAGATCAGCTATGATCTTACTGAATGTTAGAGCAGGTCTGGAAGGTCTGAATGAACTATTCCTGCTCCTAATTCACATGTGTGAACATGCATTCATAAATATTACCAGCCTGTTACGCTTGTGCTCAGCAGCACCACTGCATAGATCCTGGCTACTGTAGGAAGAAAGCTCATGGGTATCTCAGAATTACAGAACAGCCCAGACAAAATATAATTATTGTCAGAGAGTTTTGCAAGGTAAGGCGCAATAGCAAAGGCAAGAGTATGACTATAAATGGGAACTCCTTTCTAATCTGACACCCAGTCCATGGCAGACAGTAAATAGTCATTAATTGGTGACATATTGCTTGGTACCAGGCTGGCAAGGTCAAGCATAGAAGAACTGATATTTAATTCTTTATAAAAAATTGTTCATGATACAGCTGGCAACCCAAGACTGAAATTGAACATTTACATGACTTATTCACTTCAGTCCTGGTCAATTGTAGTCCTCAGGCTGTCACTAGTGGAGGATTCAGCAATGGCAATGTCATCAAACTTTATAGGGTGATGGTTAAGGTCTTTATTGATTGAGGTAGCCATTGCCTGGCACCTTGAGGAATTCATGTTACTTACCTTATATAAGCTCAAACCTGACATTGTCCACAACCTACTACATATGAAGATGGCCTGTTAAAGTGTCTGAAGAATTGCAGATGGCATAACCATCTGAAGTAATCCCCACACTGACAACGTTGGAGTGGGAAGTCAACAGTGTTCCTATACAATATCATCATGTCAAATTAAACCCTTTTCTCCCTCCAAGCTTTCCATTAGAGAAAGCAAGATGTTCCTCTCCTCTATCCTCTCAGCATCCACTCGATCAAGGCTCTTTCTAACTTTGTATCTATCTATTAAATCAACTATTTTTCTTCCAAATGTCAATGAATATAGGTATAACCTGCTCAACTTTTTCATTGCAAGGCAACCATTTCAACACAAGAGCCTAGTGATCCTTTGCTGAACTGAATCCAATGCAAATACACCTTCCTTAAGTAAGGAGCCCTGTTGTACATAGCACTATAGGTTTGGTCTCACTAATATTCTGTACAGCCGTGGAAAGACGTTTCTACTCTTGTGCCCCATTCCCCTTGTAATAAGCTAGAATAATTCATTTGTCTTCCTTAAGACTTCCTGTACCTGGATTTTTTTTTCATGGTTCGGCTACAAAGACAAATGCATCCCTGTGTAGGGCAGCACCCTGAAACCTCTCTCTGTATGAATCACATTCAATTTTTAAAAAATCCTGCCAAAGTGAACATCATCACGTTTTCCCACATTATACTCCATCTGAAACATTTTGGCCACTCACTAAACTATCTTTGCTGACACTTTGCAATCCCTTCACATTTTTCTTTCCTACCTTGCTGTTGACAGCAAATTTGGCTCTGGTGTAGTCCAAATCATTTGCATGGGCCATAAAACCTTGACTCCCAGAAATGAACCTCTACCATGTTAATTGTTAATATTTTCAACATTAAATTGATCAACTTATCCAATCTTTATCTGTCACTCCCAAGAACATGAACTCATACCTTGAACAGTAACCATTTATGTGGCGCCTTATTGAATACATTTTGGAATTCCTAATTTATTAGACTTATTGATTTTCCTTTATTCACCCTGCGTCTTATGTTCTCAAAGAATTCTAATGAATATTTTAAAAAATGTTTTCTCTTTCATGAAATCATGTTGAATCTACTTGATTAGTATTATCATTTTTCAAATGCCCTGCTTTGAACTCCTTTACAATAGAATCTATAGATAGATGTCAGGCCTACCAGCTCTTAACTTCCTGCTTTCCACTTTCCTTAATCAAAGATATTACGTTTGTAGTTTCCTAATCAGGTGGGATCTTACTAGCACTGAGGGAATTTGGTAAGATTACAATCAATGCTTCACTATCTCTGTGGCCACTTCATTTGAGACTCTAAAGCCATCAGATCCAAAAGATTTGACAGTCATTAATCCCGATAGATTTCCTGTTACCTTTTTCTTAATGAGAGAGGTATTTTAAAAATTCCTTCCTGATTTTTGACCCTTACTTCTCCATTATTCCTGGGATGATATTTGTTTCCTGCTGTGAAGACTGATGCAAAATACTTGTTCAAAATCTGCCACTTCCTTGTTTCCAATTAATAGATGCTCAGCACCATCTGTTAAGGGATCAAAAGTTAATCTTAGCTACTATTCTTTTCCTTTTGATATTCTTGTTGGAGCGATCACTTTTCTTCAGGTATCCTGCTAATTATCGCTCATATTCAAATTTCGCCCTTCAATATGTTTTTGAGCTCAATGGGCTGAATCAGTTTTGAGGGGCTTAATTGCCTTTTTCTGCTCTTAGTTCTTGTGTTAGTCATCTTGTTCTGGTTTTAAAATTTTCCCAACCTATGGCTCATCTTTAATCATTACAGTGCTGTACACATTTTCTTTCAATTGGATACCAAGCTTTATGCCTTAGTTAGCCACAGATGGTGCATTATTCCAAAGTTGACGAGATTTACCACCAAGAGCTGGAAAGCTGGGCTTATTGTTCATGGATGAAATACTTATTTGTTCCCTTGTAAAAATAAACTTGCAGAGATATGCCAATTTAATGAGAACAGATGGTGTTATCAGGAATAAACAAAGTAATGCTATTTGGGAGAAGGCAACTGTATTTAGAATAATAGGAAGCAGATACTAAAGGTTCTGCAAAAATAAGACGGCTCAAGGCGTAAAAGTTTGCTAATTTTTCTGCAAATGATTTTATCTGGGAGTTTGCCAACTCACAGCCTAGATGTATATAGGTATTTAACTAATCCTTAATTCCGACTGTTAAAAGTGCATAAAAGGGGGAAAAAAAAGTGTCTCCCTATGCTGGAAATTTCCTGAAGGAAGTTTTAGGAAGATAAATGATGTCAGGGTGGCTTAAGTCAAATATTGATAAGTACATAAGATCAGGGGTGGCACGGTGGCTCAGTGGTTACCACTGCAGCCTCACAGCACCAGGGGCCCAGGTTCAATTCCAGCCTCGGACGACTGTCTGTGTGGAGTTTGCACATTCTCCCCGTGTCTGCGTGGGTTTCCTCCGGGTGCTCCAGTTTCCTCCCACAGTCCAAAGATGTGCAGGCTAGGTGGATTGGCCATGCTAAATTGCCCATAGTGTTCAGGGGTGTGTTGGTTATAGGGGGATAGGTCTGGGTGGGATGCTTCAAGGAGAGGTGTGGACTTGTTGGGCCGAAGGGCCTGTTTCCACACTGTAGGTAATCTAATCTAAACTTGTCAATGTAATATCCTATTCATCAATGACAAAAAGAATACATGAAAGAAATTGTGAAAGGAACCTTGTTGCTGCAGTTGAAGGGAAGACTGATTTTGTTCACTACCAGAGAGATAAATAACATGAAGTGACAGTTTGTCAGAGATTGTATTCTCTTGATATTTTAAATAGATTTCTTAAATACTAAACAATTTATGACAAATAACGTTTTTGGATATCTGAATTAAATTAATGACATTTGATGTTTCATTTACACATAATCCTCGATACTGAACTAAAATAAATAGACTTAAGTTTTACTGTCATATTTGTTGCTTCTTAAGAGCAAACAACAAAAAATACATGTCAAAAATCTGGGCATCCTCACATCAAATTGTTTGAATAACTGAGAATGTCAACCATATGCTATTATTGAAAATATTTTGCATTTTGTCACCAGAAATCCTTTTGTATTTAAAGAAGATCATATTTGAATAACAAGCTAAGCTATCAAAAGCTTACCAGGATTTGTAACCAGACTCTGGAAATATAGCATCTTAAAACTTGCCTGTGATCATCACCTGACACACAAGAGTAAACAATGACAAATAGCAAATATGGAGCATTGTTCTTGCAGCAAGAAGCCTCAGGACACATCTCAAAATGTTAAAAACAAAAAAAGAAACACCAAATCAGTAAAACAAAACTAATGTTAAAGAGAATAGGGTGAAATGTGGAAAAGCAAAGAGGTATAGATAGCGAAGATAATAAAATGTGAGGCTGGATGAACACAGCAGGCCAAGCAGCATCTCAGGAGCACAAAAGCTGACGTTTCTGGCCTAGACCCTATAAACCCAAAAGAAATTAAGGCCTAACTGCCAATTGTGAGATGGAAGAAGTGAAAACTGCAGAATTAATTTGTATTAGAATAACTCAAAGTCCCTGGATTGTTTTATGGTTAACTGTAGTTAGAGAGATGCACTGTTAGAATAAGGAATAATATACACCAGCAAGAAATGAGGTGGGTGTAATGGGATTTGGTGGAATTTAGCATAGGCAGCAGAAGTTTGAATGTGTTTAGTTTTTGGAAGGTGGAAATAGGGAAACTGGGCTGGAAAGCCTTACAATAATTGAGGCTTGAGGGGTTAAATGGCCTGTTTTTGTTCCTATATTTCACTATTTATTTCTAATTCTTAGAATGACAATAAGAAGGCAAGTACAATTGGAATGAGAAGGAACAACAAGTTAGTGCTCCACAAGGCTACCGATAGTCCTCTCAGTTAGTCTAGGTAAGTTCTGTTGGACAGATTGTTGGACAATAGCGACATGTATCCGAAGAACCATTTTGAATAGTGCTATCTGTAACAAATGTAGTTGCAAATTGAACTTGCGTTACAAAAATGCTGAGGTTGTAATGTTGTGCTGTTCAAATGTTAGAAGGGCTGGCATCTGCTTCTGCACTGTAAACTTAAACTTTGACATCAGATAGTAATTGTGGCTGGATGTGCTGTTTTGCAAATGGAGTTGGCCTCTTCTATCGTGGGCAGGAAGGTCTCTACAGAACATTGTTCCGACTTGAAGCCAGGCTCCACCGTAGTCCTTAACGGAAACAGGAGGTTCACTGGAGGAGCTGGATTGTTCCGAGAAAATCATTGTGCGTACCCATTGTTACTCTGCTCATAAGGCCATAAGATAAAGGTGCAGCATTTAGTCATTCAACCCATCAGGTCTACTCAACCATTCCATGATGGCTGGTATGTTTCTCAAGGCCATCTTTCTGCCTTCTCCCTGTAATCCTTGATTGCCTTACCAATCAAGAGCAGATCTCTCTGTTGTCCTGTCCTTTTTCAATTTGCTAAACATACACATCAATTTGTAACAACTGCAGACTTGGATCTTAAATCTTCCTGAGTTCATGCTACACTATCCAAAATGAAATAAATCATGTAAAATGATTTATTTTATTATTATTTTACTATCTATTATTAGAAATCAGGTACTACACTCCACAATTACAGCATGACGAGAGAAAACAGCACTTTACTCAAAACACTAACACCAATTATCTACAGCTCTACACTCCATGCATGCAGAAACGTTAAACTACAATCAATTAAAAAGTACACAATCTAACATCAGAGATACACTTCAGTCTTTCCAAACTTTTGCAATAATTATTGAAACAGGTATGTGGTCTAATTAAGATCATTTAAAACTTTGCACTTGTATGCAGTGGCTAGCATGTTCCAACACTTAAGATGTACACAAATGATCCTTCACCAGTTAGGTTTGCTTTACAATTCATCCGTATTCAGCAGAAATGAAAGCTGTGGTAACTAATTACAAGATGGTCCCGTAATACTTTGTATATTAACAGGCCTAATAGCAAACTTGTCTCCATTGGGGAGCGCAGATGAATCTATCTCCAACTTGTCATGAGGCTTTATTCAGGTCTTGAAATCCTTCCTTTCCAGAATGCAAATAATGGTCAACTCTATTTGCATAATTATGGACCCAAAGATTGGGATGGTGACTTATTACTCTCCTGGCTCTCTCCAACTAAGTGCAGGGAATGGAAAGTAGAGGCAATGGCCTAGTGGTATTATAACTGGGCTCTTAATCCAAAACTCAATTAATGTTCTGGGGACCTGGGCTCAAGTCCTGCCATGGAAGATTGTGGAATTCAATTTTTAAAAATCTGGAATTAAGTATCTACTGATGACCATGAAACTATTGTGGATTATTTTAAAAGCCGATGTAGTTCACTGTGTCTTCAGAAGAGGAAATCTGCCATCCTCAGCTGATCTGGCCGACATGTTATTCCAGACTCACAGCAATTCAGTTGACTGTCAACTGCCCTCTGGATAATTAGGGCCAGGTAATGAATGTTGGACTAGCAATGTAGGCCCTCAACTTATGAATGAATAAAGAAAATTTCAGACTGGTTTCACCACTATACAAGTCGAGGCCCATAAGTAGCACCTTATAGGTCAAATAAATGGCTGTATCTCAGTACCACTGCCATTCCAACCACAAGTGTGTTAGGTATGACACTCAGGCAGATTATTAGTTATAACTTGGTGGGTGAGTTGATGTCCTGGGGGAGACCTGGATTCGGGGCGGGTGTGAGAAATGGAGGGATGGTCCATACTTTTCCAGCAAACTATGCCCTTAGGGAAATGAGGGAATCTATGGTAACAAGGAGCATGCCTTGCCATAAACCTTTAAACAAAAACATTCCTTGCACTACTGCAGAGCCTGCTTGACTGGCCCTCATGAGGCAGTCACAGTTATCTGAGCTCTGAGGTTCTTGTGGGTACTCCTTTTCAAAGACCCCTGTAGTACTGGCAGTGGTCACTTTGCACAGTGGCACTGTTGAAAATGTAAAGCTATTGGCCTCTTTCAGGATCTAAAAATGCCAGCACAAGATGGCAAACAGGTAATTTCGGATTGAATCTCGCTGAAGCTCTCATAAGTGGCTTTGGTAAAATTATAAATGGCACTGAGACAAGTGAGCAATACCATTGTCATGGCTGCTAATCATCATATGCTGACCATGCATCTGTATTGCCCTGTACAGTTACACTATCTAAGCAGGCTTCTGACAGTGTGAAATTCAATGGTCGTGTTTCATCATTATATTGCAATTGCTTCCTCTTGCACTTCACATTCATTTCTCACTGTTATGATCCCAGCGAAATATTGAACAAGTCAAATTCCAGAATAAAATCTGGCTTGGTAAATCATATATAATACAAATAAGGTGCTAGAGAAACTCAATAGGTCACCTGTGGAGAGAAAAACAAAGCTAGGACTTCAAGAGTCATACTGAACTCAAAACATCAACTCTTTTTCTCTCTCCACAGATGTTGCCAGACCTGCTGAGTTTTTCTATCACTTTCAGTTTTTTTTTGCTGCAAATTTCCAGCATCCATAGTATTTGATTTTAGTTGATGGATTGTGTGTTATTTCCCATTTGGTGACAAATCACTGAAATATATTCACAGGAAGCTGTAAGTGACCTTCAACAACAGAACCCAAGTTTATTAGAAAAGCAAACAAAGCTATACATTTAAGAAAATTATAAAGATCTTAACATAAAACAGCAAAAGAAAGTCTCAACCTGTTACCCAACATAACACATTTAAAGATATTAAATTACAGAGAAGTATCATTCCAATCTCAAAACTGATTCTTCTCTGTTCATTTACTCTTGAACTATTGAGGCAGTTTTATGATTCTCTTCTGATTCTGTTGGTATGAACCTTTCACAATTTTAATGCTGTATGTTTTATATTTCAGCTCGAACAGCCGATAGATTTCTATGCAGGGTTTTCCAGCTTGAAAGCTCCATGAATTAAAAGCACCTCTGCTAGGAAAACTCATTCCCTGAACTGAATTGAAAAATGTAATTCTCCACAATTCAGAGAAAACTATTCTCACTTCTGAAATTAAGTGTGCAATTAATCTAATGTACTCTGGTCTCTTTATAAACTCATGCATATAAACTTTCCACTCATTGACATCACAAGTGCCAGACACATGACTAAAGCCACATGTATTCTTGGAATTTGGATCACTGTTTCAAATAACTTTCTGACCTTTTTAAAAAACAAACCTTCGTATAAATGACCAAATCCATCTGTCTAATTTAAAATCCATTATGTCATACGCTTTTTATCTTCACACTGCCTAGTAAGTTGCTGTTCTAATGTATATAAAATGAGAAATGCAGAAAGCTAGGCAAAAGTGAATGAAGCGGGAAAAATAAACATGCTTACTTCATCTACATCTTGTAAATTAGAAGCGGGTGTGACATGATGGGAAACTGAGATATGGGAAGGGGCATTTCATCAACTTTGATGGTTTCAGGCTCATTATTGCCCAAGACTTCAGTCAATGCGACACAGTGAGCGTGAGTACCATCACCTCCATAGGGAAGGGCATGCTGCAATGTTTGTACACCATGGTTCCCTACTCTCTACTTCTCCACTGTATGGTTTGTTTGCTATGGATGAGCAGTTTGCAATATGAGCAAGCTTTGTGAAATAGATTCGAAGTTTGAAGCAATGCTTACAGTGTGAAAGTGAGCTGAATTTATCAGCATGAGGAGCAAAGATAGTAGGAACTGCTGATGCTAGAGAATCTGAGATAACAAGGTATGAAGCTGGATGAATACAGCAGGCACTCCTCAGATGACATGTCCATCCTAGGCCTCCTGCATTGCCACAATGACACCACCCGAAAGATGCAGGAACAGCATCTCATATTTTGCTTGGGAACCCTGCAGCCCAAGGGTATCAATGTGGACTTCACAAGCTTCAAAATCTTCCCTCCCCCCGATCACATGCCAAAACTAGCCCAGCTAGACCCCACCTCCCTAACCATTCCTCCCACCTCAACCCCACCCCCATCCCCTACCCACTAAACTCATCCCACGCCTTCCTATCCTGCCCATCCTCCCTGTACTGGCCTATCCCCTCCCTAACTCCCCACCTACATTCACCTTCACTGACTCTAACCCTGCTTCTTTGACCTGTCTGTCTCCTCTTCACCTATCTTTCCCTTTATCCATCTTCTATCCGCCTCCCCCATCTCCCTATTTATTTAAGAATCCCCTTACCCTCTCCCATTTCTGAAGAAGGGTCCTGACTCGAAATGTCAAGCTTCCCTGCTCTTCTGATGCTGCTTGGCCTATTGTGTTCATCCAGCTTCACACCGTGTTATAGCATGAGGTGCAAGTTGTGATTGATAGAAATTGTGGGTTTGGGAATGATGGAACTATTGTGCTTTGAACAGTATATCTTCTGCTGCTATTGACTTTTGTCCCTTTTGTGTTTTTTAAAGTTATATCATAGGAGGTAGTTTTTAGAAGAGAACCAAGAGAGGACCAAAAGTAGATGCTTGAAGCACTCCTGAGGGAATTGTACATGTGAATAATTGAGAAAGTGTTGCAGGAGAGAAAATGAAGAAGAGAATTGAGGTGCTCGAAATACAATGGCCATGACTGTACTTAATTCTCAATTAACATGATAAGAATGATCAATTTCATCTATTTCTTTGGGTTTTAGTTATTAATTGTACACAAACATAACTTTTAACCTTTCTATTTGCCCATAATAAATGGATGATGACTGGATAAGTCTCCCATCAATACTTTATTTAAATAGATCATAAATCTTTTATAAAATGATATTCTGGTTTACTTTATTTTACAGACAACTGATTTGGAATGTTCATGGCTCTCACTTACACCAAACCATTATCAATCACTGTGCACATAAAGCATGTGGCTTTTTTTACTGTGTACATTGAACATCAACACTGTCAGGTGGACTCAACTGATACAATTGTATTGCTTTGTTCAGAATGGAAGGTTTTTGAATGTGATTTCCAAAGGGACGATAATAACAGCATTATTTAATTTTTCACAGCAATTTAAATACGTGACATCAAATTACAAATAAAGTTCAAACTAATATAAAGCAGCAAAATCTAAAACAATTGCTTTGTTAGTGTCAAAAATGAATTTATTACCATTAACAAGGCTGTGCAAAGCATTGAATTTTTGGTAGAGAAGTAAACAAGGTTTGTGCAGTATCTCTACCAATTTCAAGCATCACTTTAAGTCTAATTAAATTGAAGGAAAACAATAGGAAACATTTGAAATAATCAGAATGTGGAACAATATAATGGCAAGGTGAAACAAGAAGATCAACAACTTGAAATGCTGGGAAGATATGGGAACGAATGAAGAGATCTTGACAAACGTGCTTCTTAACTACTTTGATGGTTTTAGGCTCATTATTCCACAAGACTTCAGTCAATGCGAGACAGTGAGGGTGAGTACGATCACCTTCATAGGGAAGGGTATGCTGCAATGTTTGTACCCCATGGTTCTCTACTCCAAACTATAATTACACATTACTTTGTACTGTATGAGGCAGGGAAGTGTCTTTCTTGAGTACATTGTGATGTTTTTGGGTGGTATATTTGCTACGGATGAACAGACTATTAAACTGCAGCAACCAATTCTTGTAAATAATCACACTAAATAGCAAGCGCTCCTGTTGTATTTGATAGCAGTATGCATCACCAAGAGACCTGATACAGTTAATAGCTAGCATTAGGTAAAGGCAGCTATGCTTACACCTCCAGCAGCAGCCTGAAACTTAAAGGTTCTGGGACACAATACCTGGACAGCCATGGGCAATGATAGCCTTGATCCATATGAGGTTACAATTGTGTTTGAAATAACTCCACAGAGACTGCTGTCCTGTCACCAAGTCATCCTTTGTTTACACATGGAGAGTGCTTGGCACTTGTCCAGCTTCCTCAGAGCCAGGTCTCAGAGTGACCAGAACCTTTGGCATTCCTGTTTAGATCTGTCAGCCGGAGCTCCCAGATTGGACTAGAGTAACAAGCTCCCATCAGGGAACTCACTCAGGGTTCACTTGGCTGATCATGTTACAATCACTGCAGCATTTGCAGCAGCTGTCAAAATTCACTATCGCAACATCATTTATGAAGTGAATTTGTCTCATGTATTCGCTGTCATTGAAGTTAATAGGAAAACAATTCTCTGTAAAACTTAATAATGAACTAAGAGCTCTTATCTTTCTTCTCTCCCCTCTTCTTTCAACTTGTCCTGCTCTTTGTGGTCTCTTTTCATTCTCCTGGTCAGGCTTAATTTTTCAAGGGAATCCAAGCACCACTCATGTCTGGAAGTAACTCATTTTGGCACAAACTGTGCAATGAGCAAACTAGGCAGAACACTACCTAGACACATATTCATACTGCAGCCCAAAATAATGCAATGATCTGCAGAGAGATTGCTAATGTTTTAAAAAGGAAAAAAAAAACACACAACATCAACTGACAAAGAATCACAGGGACAGTACTTCACTCTTTTTAAAAAGAAAGCCTTTACATTAACAAACCAACTAAAATCAATATAATGCAAACAATATAGGTGACAAATTAGGTGGCAAATTTCACTTTAAGGAGTTGATGCAACAAAGATACAACTCATATTGTTACAACTGCATAACTTTTCACATGAATATAACATCACGTGGCAATCTGTCTTTTCAACTAAGGCCATGCATGATTTCCAACTTCCAATTCAATTGTTTCTGCAATTAAATTGCATTCAGCAGAAAATCTATTCCAGCCAAAGTCCATCTCGCTGGTCAACACTGACAAATCATGCTCCCATGAGCACTCTCACTCATAATAGCAGGAAAACCTAAAGCATGAGAAAGAAAATGCATGACTCTATTCTGTAGCATCTAGAAATAAAGACCTGCATTTTCATAATGTGTTTCATGACTATGAGACACCTCAAAACATTGATATATAACTGAGTACTTTCAAGTGTAGACATAACTGTAATGTAGGAAACAAGGTTGCTAATTAGTCCAAGCAAAGTCTCGCAAATAGTAATATTTTCTCATACTCAGGTCATCTATTTCTTGGGGTGTAGATTGAGCAATAGTTGTTGGCCAGAACACTGGTGATAACTCATCTGTTTTTCAAAATAATGCCTTTTGATCTTTTGCGGTAGCCCTTCCCAAAATCAGGGTTGGGAGCTGAAATTTTGGTCATGAGTTCCAAGGCATCAATGACCAACCCAATTCTCCTATTCCAAACTGATCGTCTCCTCTTTGCCAAACACTCAATGAGGGCTCACAACAGTTTTCAAGCTTTGAAATGATGCCACAGTGAGGAAAGTTTTGGGAGGCATTGTTTTAATCTTCCATAAGGTTACAGCTAACTCCTGGTTGAGGAGAACACACATAATCGTAGGGTTAGCATCACAGAACTCAAGTCATCTGGTCTCACTGCGGCCATCCAGGATGACAGTTAGTGATTCTTATGTCCTTTCTTGTTATGGCCCTCATCTATGTTTGAGATGTGGCATTAAACAAAAGGTGCAGATAGCATGATCATTGTTCCTCTCCCTCCCTCATACCAACACTCTCCTTCTGAATTTGTGCTTGAGAATAGTTCCCTACACCGATGATGAGAAGGTACTGTCATGTGATTGGACACTTACAATTCAAATCCTGGTGTAGTGCATACCATAGAAGCTAGCATAGAATTAGCACCTGCACCTGGGGAATGATAGACCAGAAGTGGGCTGCAACTCAACCGGAGTAAAGGAAAGATTATATGGGCAAGCTTCTTGGAGGATGAAGTTACAGGTCGTATCTGCTGCAGAGGACTCAGATAAGGATATTAATGGGGCAACCTGCAGGGGAAGATCGAAATATAGGTAAAATAATGTATTTGCACTGACAGGTTTGTTAGGCAGGCTGCTTTGAGAGTCAAAGAACACGGAGGTATTCAGTTCCAACGTGGTAAAAGTTACTGTCATAGAAGTATGGTTAATTTTTGAAGTGCACTAGACCAAAATCATACAGTTGTAAAGTTCCTACATTGTGAATGTAGGCCATTCGGCCCATTGAGTTCTCACTGATCCTCCTAAGAACAGTCCACCCAGACCCACCGCCCAACACTATCCTTGTAACCATGCATTTCCTGTGACCAATCCACCTAGCCTGTACATCCCCAGACACTGTGGGCAAGTTAGTGTGGTCAATCTGCCTAACCTGCACATCTTTGAACTATTGGAGGAAATCTGAGCACCTGGAGTAAACCCACGCAGATACAGGGAGAACATGTAAACTCCATACAGACAAATTTGGTGGCTGCTGTTTTATGAGTACCTTGCCTTTAAGCAACCCCACCTTTAAGGACTCACCATGCTGTGATAATCAAGTGTTGCAACTTTCCCCGTCAGTTAGTCTGCTGTGGTCTGTAAGCTTATACATACACAACTCAGCTTGTTTGCTGTAATGTCTGCTTTATAACTTATAATGCGCCTTACTTCTTTTAAAATAAACCAACCAATGCAATCAATCAATCTCTGATGAGGGATTGACTATTAGACAATAATTATTCAGGTGACAATTGTTGCCTCAGCTGCAAAAGTCCATCAACATCTCAGCACAGCAGTGAAAACTCAGACTGAAGTGCACAGAAGCTCAGTTTACTGCCAAGATGTCTCAGACTTCTGCCATCATTGCTATGGATACCTCCACTTAAAGGGGAGCATAGGCTCTCTCTGCCGTCCAGGAATCTGTCAACCAGTACATGCCTGGGATTCTGAAGTGCCATCCTGTGGGAGTGGTAGTTGCAGCATGGAAGGATTTATGTACAGTAATCTCTTAGTGTGACAGCACTGGTACAGCCACTGTTACCACTGTGCATGCATCCTTGCCATAGCCTTTCAGCCAGTTAGGCCAGACTACTGTTCTTGATGCTGAGGTAGTGCACTCTGAAGGTGAGCCGTCAAGCACCAAAACTGCTGAAGATTATCCGGTAAGGTCGCCTCCCAGTATACTTTGGTGCAAATCAGGAGGCCACAGTGCCAATATTGTACCTTGTGGTGCATGCTAAGAAGTCCAAGGCATCTACCCTTTATTGGATCAAACATTGCATGGGCTTTAGGAGAAAGGCTGGTAGCACAGGGTGCCCCAGCAGAAGAGCATCAGGATTCGACAGTGCTACTACAGACAGTGCAACAGATAAAATTTGTGTCTGAAGCTTTGGAATCTTACTCATCCTTCAAGTTATATAATTATTCATGATATTCAAGACACTTTATTAGTCATTCTGCTGCTGATGTTAATGAAACATTTGAACGTAAGATCGAATAGCTAATTGTCCAATTAAGGCTTGCAGTGCACCAGGATTGTTGCACTGTGTATGACATGCTTACTTCTAAATGCAAATAAATTGCAGCCTATTGTGTTTTGTCCCTTGCCTGTGTTAAGGTGTGTGGCATGGCATATTAACAAAATGGGGTACATATTAAGGGTTTCAAACAATATATAACAAAACAACATAACCTGAACTAAACCAAAAAATGTTAGAAACACACGGCAATTTTGTTGACATCTATCATGTGTAAAGACAGGAGAGTACTTCATTACAATCCTTTTCTGAATACTTAACATTTGATAAACAAGCCTCTTTGTCGTAAGGCAGATAAAAATAAAGAATAAAAAAAAATAAGAAGCGGTGAGCAAGTAACACTAAATACGAAGATCAAGTTGATGGGCAATATGAAAGCAACAAACTGTGCATGTTGGAGATCTGAAACACAAAAAGAAAGCACTCAGCAGGTTTGGCAGCATCTGTGAAGAGAGAGAACCAGTGTCAACATTTTGAGACCAGTGATCATTTAGCAAACTGAAGGTAGCAGGGGAAATGTGGTATTTAGGTGGCATTTATGAATGGTGACATGGTTGCTCAGTGGTAAACACTGCTGCCTCATAGTGCTAGGGACCCGAGTTCAATTCCATCCTCGGGTGACTGTCTATGAGGAGTTTGCACATTTTCACCGTGTCTGTGTGAATTTCCACCAGGTGATCTGGCTTCCTCCCACAGTCCAAAGATGTGCAGGTTAGGTAGTTGGCCATGCTAAATTGCCCATAATGTCCAGGAGTATCAGTTAGGTGGATTAGCCATGAAAAATACAGGGTTAGAGTATGTGGATGGGTCTGGGTGGGGTGCTCTTTGGAGCTAGTAGGAACTGCCAATTCTGGGGTCTGAGATAACAAAGTGTGGATGAACACAGCAGGCCAGGCAGCATCAGAGGAGCAAGAAAGCTGAAGTTTCGGATCTGGGCCTACACTTTGTTATCTCATGCTCTTACAAGGGTTGGCGTGGACTGGTTGGGCCAAATGGCCTGTTTCCTCACCATAGCGATTCAATGGTGATGACAGTGAGGTTGGAGAGGGGGTTAGGGGGATGACTAGAGTACATGGAGATAACGCCCAGAGACAGAGAGAAAAGTCATAGGCAAACAAAGAGAAAGTAGAGGATAAGCCAAAAGGGGGAGTTTTGCTTAGGAGGATGCTAAAGAGAAGAGTAAATGTTGAAAATGGGTTGCATGTGTTGATGGCAGCTCATACATAACAGGATCTAGGTGTTTGGAAGAAGGTAATGAACAAGGAAGAGGGTGCCAGCGTTCTGAAATTATTCAATTCAGTGTTGAGACCTGAAGGCTGTCAGGTACCTAGGTGGAAGATTGAGCCTTATTGCAGCAAGCCTGAGACAGATATGTTAGTATGTTGACATGGCAGGCAACTGGAAGCTCAGGGTCATTTTTGTAGACAGAGCACAGGTATTCCACAAAATGGTAACTCAGTCTGAGTTAGTCTGTGTTAGTTAAATGATGAGTAAGAAGACTGGCAACCTGTTTAGTGATAGTTTTTAAGAAATGGATACAGAAAACTAGCTTTGCCATTCTGCAAACTGTTGAAGTTGTGTTTGATTTGACAAAGTGGAAATCAAAGTCGCACAGTTTCTATAATAACAACTGATGTACAAAACTAGATTCAAAGGTGAGTAACAAGTCAAATTATACCTCAGGATGCAGGAACTTTACTAAATTGATACCAAGATGTTTGCTAAATAGAGAGTAGATAACCCAGGATTTTCTTCTTACAGTAGGGAAGGTTAAACAATGTAACAGAGGTATTCAAATGTTAGGTTTTGAGGTTATAAGTTGGGAGAAATTATTTCAAGAGGGAGCAGATTTAATGTGATCGACAACATATCCTGGTGACAAATGGAAGACTTTTTTTACATAAAGAGTTATTATTATCTGAGTGCATTGCCTGAACAGGGTGAAGGATGCAGACAATGATAACGTTTTTAAGGGATTTGGAAAAATAGAATCCCTACACTGTGGAAGCAGGCCATTCAGGTCATCAAGTACACACTTTTCCTCTGAAGACCATCCCATCCAGACACATGCCCCTACCCTACTCCTGTAACCCAGCATTTCCCATGGCCAATCCAACTAACCTGCACACCTCTGGACTGTGGGGGTAAACCAAAGCACCAAAAGGAAACCCACGCAGACACTTGGAGAATATGAAAATTCCACACAGTTGCCCAAGGTTTGAATCGAACCCAGGTTCCTGGCATTGTGAGGCAGCAGTGCTAAGCGCTAAACCACTATCTATCCCTTGTAAATATTTGTAAACAAAACTTTTGCTGCAATATGAGAGTTGAATAAACAAGTAGTTTCTTCAAAGTGCCCCAAAAGACATGATGGGCTGAATGAACTTCCCATGCTATGTCATTCAATTATTTATCCTTCTATAATTGTGCGGTAGCAATTTGAAATGGGCACAGTGACACTTTGTAGTAATATCACAGCTTCAGTAATCCAGAGGACCATGGGTTCAAAAACCAGCCACAGATGGAATTTGAGTTCTGGTAATAAATTTGAACTTAAAATCGAGCCTCAGTAATGGGAACTGATGAAACTCTTATCAATTGTTGAATAAACGTATATGACACATTAATTTCATTAGGGAAAGAAATCTGTCATTCATCTCGCCTGACTCATATGTGACTCTTAACAAGAAAGCAGTTTGCCTGTTAACTACCTCTGAAAAGGCTTAGCAATGTTACTCAGTTCAAGAAGAATTAGGGATGCTTTCTTTCCAGTGGCACACTTATCCCATCAAAGAATAAAGAAACCAAAAAAGCATAGGATGCAGGTTCATATCTTACCATGACATTAGGAGAGATTTTTATTTTTGTTGGAAGAAATCAGGGATGAAAGGTTTGTATCAGTTATGGAGACTACATAAATATTGAATTGTCAAGAATTCCATTTGTTTCACTCATGTCCTTAAGAGAAATCTAGCATACTTAACAGTTTTGGCCAAGGTGATACTAGACCCAAAGCATCGTGCTTGACTTTTAGTCGCCTTCTGAAATAGGGCAATATGTCAAAACCTCCATGGAAAATTTTGCAAGTGCAAATACAGATAAATGACTCAGTATTCATCTATGAATCAGACATGATAAAGGTGATTCACCAGCCCAGTCAACTCCAAAAAATCCTGAACAGAATATCTAGGATCTTGTGGAAGAGTTTTCACATAGATCAGACAAGCAACCGCCTGGCATGTTATATTCAAAAAATTCCAAGCTTCCTGCTAATGTCCCAGAGCCCTCCATCATTACCTCTGTGCATGTACTGTACCACTGGGAAGTTAGACTCACCAGCACAGTGGAAAGCAGCTCAAAGTGAGTGTCTCTGGGAGTCATCAACACTGATTCTGGATCTGATGAAATTGTATACCAAAGGGTCTAGGCCCGAAATGTCAGCCTTTCTGCTCCTCTGATGCTGCTTGGCCTGCTGCGCTCATCCAGCTCTACACCTTGTTATCTCTGACTAAATACAAGTCAAGTTATGAATTACTAATTTCCACTAACAGCCCAATCTTCATGATTCACTGCAGCGATCACCAGAGATCCTTCAACATTGGATTCGAAAGCCATAACCTCTACCATTTAGAAAAAAACACACAGTAGGACCACAGCAACATATAACGAGCAATATTCCCTCTAATTCACACACCACCTTGACTTGGAAATATATTGTTATTCCTTCATTGTGACATGGACAAATTTGTTGAACTCCTTAGCTAATCATCACGTGGAAAGGCTGTGGTTGCTGATGCCAGCACATTTACACTATCACTGCTTTAAGTCATGTATGTACGTTCAACAGGTTTATGGATACTGAGTTGGGACCTGAGAAATGGGGTTGCATTGGGGGGATGGTGGGGGTAGCATGGTATCAGGGCCAGGATCTGGCAAAGGGAGGAAATGGCATCAGGACCTAAGAGAGTAAGCTGAGAGTTGGGACCCAGAAAGACGGGCAGCTTGTTCAGGATCCAGGAAAAGTGACAGACAATGGAATGAGGACTTGGGATGGGAGAACAGGATCAGGCCAGGGAGGAGGGAGAGATAGTAGCTGGGACTTAGGCCTTTACTGCTACGCCTTTTCTTGCAGCCCTGGTTTCTTTTCCCCCTCTGGCTGCCTCTATTTTCAGCCTGATTCCCTCCTCACTCCAGGAGATAACCCCAAAATTTCCCCCATTTGATTCATTACTCAGTTCCCTTCACACAATTCCCTGCCCTCTCCACGTTTGGTGGATTCCCTCCCCTCACACCCTCCCACTCATTCCCTTCACCCTCCCATCCCAAGACCTCACTCTCCACTTTCCACTACTGAACTCTGTTTCAACAGTGTACACAATTCTCCACACATACATAGAATTGCAATCATGGGCATGTGGGTCTGCGAATTCGCTCCTATGTGCAGTTCCTGTAAGCTAGGGCTGTCAGCAAACACTGGTCTGTAGAAATATCTACTCCCAATGGACTAAAACTGTTCAAGCTGGCAGCACATCACCATTTTCTCAAGGTGCATTATGGATGCAACAAACGCTTTTCTTGGCAGCAACAAACACATCCTGTGAGTACATTGCAAAACAAAACTGTTCTTATTCCTTTTAAAGTCTCCAAGGCCTGGAAAACGGGATACACAAGGTGAAAAACATCAGAGGTAATGGGAACTGCAGATGCTGGAGAATCCGAGATAACAAAGTGTGGAGCTGGATGAACACAGCAGGCCAAGCAGCATCATAGGAGTACAAAAGCTGATGTTTCGGAACATCAAGTTTGGTTCGCTGGGTTCACCACCAGAACAACATAATTGTTGGTCAGTTACAATGTGTCAGGTGTACTAGCCCTTCCTTGCTTACTTGCCTCATGGTCATGTGCTTTTTGGGTGAGAGAGTGAGAGAGGGGCTGCGTGGATCTTGCAACTGGGATATATTATATATATTTTACAGTTATTACAGCCATTATATGTGACTCATATAAGATTTTTATTCAGTTTGTTTCATTAACATTTAAAAACTCAAAAAAAACAAAAAATGTAGTTTGTTTTTAAAAACAGGTTTTTTTTCAAACAAGCTTTACAGGTCCTACAGTGAACGGCTGAGATTTTTATTTTGTTCTAAATTGAAAAGTTAAAAAAGACAGCGTGTTTTAACATTACAAAAGTTTTTTATTTGAAAAATCAAACAGTTTTTTAAAAAAAATAGAGTGTTGTGTTTTTATTACGGGGAGTCCTACCTGTGCTCAGGTCTGGAGAAGTCCTTTCTTCTTAGAAGAATTTATTGAAGATGAGTCTTTTTTTAATTCAGCTAATAAAATAAGTTATTGATTTTATTGAAGTTGCATATGGTTGATATATATATTTTTAATGTTTTTCATTTTAACATATTCTGGAGGGAATGAATAATGCTTTACTTTATACAAAGTTGTTACTGAAAGTTCCTTTGTGAGGCTTAATATTATTAAGGCCACATATGAGGTACAGAGTGAGATGGCGAGTAGATTTAGAACTGTTATTACACGGCAGGATCAGTCAGAAAGACAGTTGACTGTCAGGAAAGGTAAGAAGGAAGCTCAAAGATCTCCGGTGGCTGTTCCTCAATCAAATAGATACTCAGTTTTTGGAACCATAGAAGGGGATAGTTTCTCTGGAAAAAGGAAAGGGCAGTCTGTTATTGGGTACTTAGAATGATTCTTGTGCTAGGCAGCATTTGACAAGATTTAATATAATTATTGTCATGGGGACCCTCCTGTCAGGGCATAGAGAGGATATTCTGTGGCAGTGAGTGTAAATTTAGAATGGTTTGTTGCTTTCCTGGCATTAGGATTAAGGACACCTCTAAACATTTCAAGCATATTGTTAAAGGTGGGATTGATAAACCAGGAATTATTGCACACATTGGTAGGAATGACATTGTTAGGAAAAAAGATTAAAGTTGTACAGGGTGTATTTAAGAGGTTAAGTTGAATATTTAAAAAAAAACCTTAAAAGCAGTAATTTCTGGTTTACTCTTAATGCCGAACTTAAACGAAGGAAGGAACAAAAGGTTAAAGGAGGTAAATCAATAGCTGAGGCACTGGTAATAAAATGTGAGGCTGGATGAACACAGCAGGCCAAGCAGCATCTCAGGAGCACAAAAGCTGACGTTTCGGGCCTAGACCCTTCATCAGAGAGGGGGATGGGGGCAGGGAACTGGAATAAATAGGGAGAGAGGGGGAGGCGGACCGAAGATGGAGAGTAAAGAAGATAGGTGGAGAGGGTGTAGGTGGGGAGGTAGGGAGGGGATAGGTCAGTCCAGGGAAGACGGACAGGTCAAGGAGGTGGGATGAGGTTAGTAGGTAGCTGGGGGTGTGGCTTGGGGTGGGAGGAAGGGATGGGTGAGATGAAGAACCGGTTAGGGAGGCAGAGACAGGTTGGACTGGTTTTGGGATGCAGTGGGTGGGGGGGGAAGAGCTGGGCTGGTTGTGTGGTGCAGTGGGGGGAGGGGATGAACTGGGCTGGTTTAGGGATGCAGTAGGGGAAGGGGAGATTTTGAAACTGGTGAAGTCCACATTGATACCATATGGCTGCAGGGTTCCCAGGCGGAATATGAGTTGCTGTTCCTGCAACCTTCGGGTGGCATCATTGTGGCGCTGCAGGAGGCCCATGATGGACATGTCATCAAGAGAATGGGAGGGGGAGTGGAAATGGTTTGCGACTGGGAGGTGCAGTTGTTTGTTGCGAACTGAGCGGAGGTGTTCTGCAAAGCGGTCACTGGTTCTGTGTTATTCAGGGACTCAGGTTTTCAAACAATTGGAATGTCTTTTGGGATTGAAAAGACCAGTTCAAAAAGGATGGGTCTAACCTAAACTGGAATTGGATCAATATCTGAGTAGGAAGATTTCCTTATTCCATTAAGGGAGATTTTATACTGAGATAGAGAGGGGGAGTAGAGGAATTCTAAGTAGCAGTATAAACAGAAGTAATGATGACGAAGGTTATGAATGTGAGGTGAGCACATCAAGTAGTAAAGAAAGTCAAGAGAGAGTCAAAGTACGTAGTTACTCTGAAAAGCTAAATTACACTTATTTCAATGCAAGGGGTCTTGCAGATAAGGCTGATGATCTCAGGGCATGTTTAAGAACATGGGATTGAGACACCATAGCTATTATAGAAACTTGATTGGTAGGTGGACAAGACTGGTAGCTCAATGTTCTGGGTTTTAGATGCTATGGGAAGGATAGAAAAATAGGATGGGGTTGGAAGACAAACCTTTTCATTAGCAAATACATTACCGCTGTAAGTAGGGAAGATATTTTTTGAAAGATTGCCCAGTGAAAACATAAAGGTGGAAATTACAAATAAGAAAGGAAAAATCACTTTTGTGGGATTGTACTATAAACCCTCCAATAGTAAGAAGGAAATTGAGAAACAAGTATGTAAGACCATCTCAGATATATGTAAAAATAATACAGTTGTAATAATGGGGGATTTCAATTTTACAACATTGACACATTCCATAGCGTCAGAGGTTTAGATGGTGAAGAACTTGTTCAAACAATTCAAGAGTATTTTCTTTATCAATATGTGGATGCTCCTACTAGACAAAAACTAAACCTTCTTTTGGGTAATAAGGCAGGGCAGGTGACTGAAGTAAAATTGGGGGGAACACTTTGGGTCTAACGGTCATAATTCTATTAGTTTCAAAGTGCCTATGTTAAAGGATAAGCCTTCCACAAAAGTTAAAGATTTTAATTGTAGCAAGGCAAATTTTAATGGTATGAGCCAAAAACTTACAAAAGTTGATTGAAGTTGACTGTTTGCAAGTAAAAACACATCTGACAAATGGGAGGCATTGAAGAGTATGTGGATGGGAGTTCAGAGGTATTATGTTCCTGTTAGAGTGAAGAGTAAGGCTGGTAAGGAACAATGGATAAATAAATATGGGTTCTAATCAAGATTAAAAAAAAATATTATTTTAGACATAGACAACTTGATTCAATTGAATCCCTTAATCAAAATCAACAGCACAGAGGGATTCTTAAGAAAGAAATCAGGAAGCTAAAGAGGGGACATGAGGTAGCATTGGCAGATAAGGTCAGGGATAACCCAAAGAAATTCTAAAAATACGTTAACAGCAAGAGGGTAACTAAATAATAAATAATTTGCATCAGTTTTTACTGTGGAGAAAGAAATGCAGTCTGGACAATACAGGAAAATAAACTTTGATGTTTTACAAACAGTTCACAAGACAGAAGAGGAAGTTCAGGAGGAATTAAAGAATATAAAGGTGAATAAATCTCTGGGACCTAATTTAATGTTTTTCAGAACATTGTTGAATGCAGGGCAGAAAACTGTGAGACCCCTTGTAGAAATATTTGCATCATCTATAACAGCAGCTGAGGTGCCTGATGACTGGACAGTGATTACTGTTGTACTTTTGTTTAAGAAAAGTTGTAAGAGAAATTAGGGAACTCTTGACCTGTGAGTCTGACTGTGGTCATGAGTAGGTTGTCGGGGGTGATAAAAAAAGATAACATTTATAGACATTTAGGAAGGCAAAAATTGATTAGGAATAGTCAGCATAGTTTTGAGCTTGGAAAGATCATGTCTCATGAATTTGATGGAGTTTTTTGAGGAAGTTATCAAAAAGATTGATGATGGTAGTGTGGTAGGCGTTGTTTATTTGGATTTTATTAAAGGCTTTGATAAAATTCCTCATGGTAGACTAATTAGTAATGTTGGGTAACATTCGATTCAGGGTAAGCTTGCCAATTGGATACGCAATTGGTTTAATGGCAGGAGACAGAGAGTAATAGTGGAAGATAATAAAATGTGAGGCTGGATGAACACAGCAGGCCAAGCAGCATCTCAGGAGCACAAAAGCTGACGTTTCGGGCCTAGACCCTTGAAGGGTCTAGGCCCGAAACGTCAGCTTTTGTGCTCCTGAGATGCTGCTTGGCCTGCTGTGTTCATCCAGCCTCACATTTTATTATCTTGGAATCTCCAGCATCTGCAGTTCCCATTATATCTGTAATAGTGGAAGGTTGTTTTTTGGATTGGAAGCCTGAGACCAGCGGTGCTCGGAGTCCTTTTCGTTTGTAATTTATGTGAATGATTTGGATGATAATATCACAGGTATGGTTAATAAGTTTGCAGATGACACAAAAATTGGTGGTATAGTAGACTCTGTAGGAGGTTTTCTAGGGCTACAGAAAGATCTCAATCAATTGGGTCAATAGGCTGAAAAATGGCAGATGGAGTTCAATTTGGGTAAGTGCAAAGTTTTACATTTTGGCACAACAAACAAGGCTAGCGTTATACAATTAATGGTAGGGCCTTTGGCAGTGTTGTAGAACAGAGGGACCTCAGAGTACAGGTACATAATTCTTTGAAGATTGCATCACATATAGACAGTGTGATTAATAAGGTCTTTGGCATGCTTGCCTTCATTGCTCAGTCTTTTGAGTACAGAAGTTGATAAGTCATGGTGAGTTTGTGCAGAACATTGGTGAAGCCTCGTCTGGAATAGTGTATCTAGTTCTGGTCACCCAGTTATAAGAGGGATATTATCAAGATGGGGAGGTTTCAGAAAATATTTACCAGGATGTTGCCAGGTATGGAAGGCCTGAGTTATAAAGAAAGGCTAGATAGGTTGGGACATTTTTCACTAGAGTGTAGGAGGTGGAGAGGCGATTCAAGTTTAAAAAATAATGAGAGGTACAGACAGAGTTATGGGTAGTTGTCTTTTTCCTAGAACCAGGGAATCGCAAGATGAATAGACACATTTTTAAGTCAGGAGAGATTTACAAAAGACATGAAATGCAAATTTTTTTACACAAAGGATGGTTTGCACGTGGAATGACCTTGCTGTGGAAGTGTCGGGTGGGGGTGCAATTACAACATTTAAAAAGCATTTAGCGAGAAAAATAAATAGGAAGGATTTGGAGGGATAAGGCCAGGAGCAGGCAAGTGGGACTAGTTTATTTTATGATAATGTTTGGCATGGACTGTGTCTATTTCCTTGACGTAAGACTCTATGACACAACACAACATAACACTGCTCTCCAAGCTTCTCCACTACCATAAACATAGATGAACCATTATATACCAATGCAAATCACTTATCGAGATTACTTCTGTTTACAAGATTTAATTTACCTTTGGTCCTATTTCTCCCATCCCTCCCCAAGCATTTGATTTCATTCACCTGTGTTGCCTTGTGTTTAAGGAAATATTATGAGAAGGTATAGAAGAACTCGAGGTGAAGTTTATGATCCTGTGTTTTCTCTGCTAGCATTCATTAAAATTAATCATCTAATCTGGCCGAAGCAACTTGAGCTGCTTTAACACCTGAAAGTGCATAAGAATAACAAATTGGTTATGCTTCTTCTGTTCCGTTATTAGCATTCAGACATAGCTGCTTTAGAGAGAAATGAAATAGTCCATCCATGCATTGTTTCTCTTTAATGTGAAACTTATTCTCTTAAACATTGATGTGTGCTTCAAGGCTTGTTTCAAAAGGGAAGAGCAAAACTAACAAAACAGGTGATAACTATTCTATGGTTCATTCGTCAGAGCAATACCTTGACCTATCACGGACAACTTATCCACTTTACAATTTAAGCAGAGCTTGGCAGTTAACTTACATCATCATCTAACTAGTACATTCTCCAAGGAAATGCCTCTGAAAATCAGTATCCATTTGCCAACAAATCAACACATTCTTTCTGTGCAATATAAAACACTGTTTTTCCTTCATGTTGTTATTTCTTGTGAATTGTCTTGATGAGTGCAAGATGAAATGTTTAAATAAAATATCATCAAGAGCCATCAATACTCAAGTTCTGCACAAACCAAACAATTATTGTAATCATTGTTCTTTTATGTTCAATTTGAGAGAGTGCTCTGCTTCCACCTTCTTCGAGTTGTTTCTCCTCCATCCCCTAAAAATAAATCACCAAACATGTGTAAAATTTTTCACGTGTTTATCAGTGATGGCATGAAGTAAGGAACTGATTAATTCCCCCTAGGACATTCCAATCTCCATGTAGCCTTTACTAATCACTTTGACAGCTGATTAGAAATCACAATTGCAATATCAAACTAGCAAATTACAAATCTCACAAGTTAACATAGCTCTAAACAACACAGTACTGTAGAACTGTGACATATATTGCCTGGAAACTCTTTATTTCTTACATTTGTTTGCTTTATTGCAAATTTAATGTTAAGGGTACCTAACAGTTCCCCTCTGTAAATGCAATTAGTCCATGGATGTTATATAGTATCATTGGAAAACTGAAGACTTTTTTTACTGAGATGATAAAATGTGAGGCTGGATGAACACAGCAGGCCCAGCAGCATCCCAGGAGCACAAAAGCTGACATTTCGGGCCTAGACCCTTCATCAGAGAGGAGGATGGGGTGAAGAACCCTCACCCCATCCCCTTCTCTGATGAAGGGTCTAGGCCCGAAACGTCAGCTTTTGTGCTCCTGAGATGCTGCTGGGCCTGCTGTGTTCATCCAGCCTCACATTTTATTATCTTGGATTCTCCAGCATGTGCAGTTCCCATTATCACTGATACACTTTTGTTACTGACATGATTTTACATTTTTTTTGCAGTGAATTACACAAATCATAATTGATTATTAAAAGTATAATTTAATATTGAAAGGATATTAACTATTAAAAACCTAACTGAATATTCAAACAGTGTAAGAGCCAAACATGAAATGCCATAAGATCTCTATTTAAAATAGACATAAATAAAATGGTAACAATGTATTACATTTTTGAAGTGTGGCGTAAAAATGTTGTTGAATAGCTCATTAAGGTATTAAAATATGCAAATGTATGCTGGAGGGCTAATCTGCCCAGGGAATATTTTTGAAGGTCTTTTCATGTAGCAATTGTTCCCAATTAATTTTACTGGCTCCATGTCCCCCGTAAGAAAACCTGTCTGCTTACAACTAGTGTTCCTTTATTCTTTAGAAGTGCTCTTTAGTTATATAATGAAGATTACTCATGAATGGTTAAAGAAACTGTGCTAATTTGCTCTATTGGTAAAACTAGATATTTATTCTGAATACCATACTTTAGCTTGTCCCACAACTGACTTCTGATCACCGCTTTGCAGAACACCTATGCTCGGTTTGCAATAAACAACTGCACCTCCCAGTCGCAAATCATTTCAACTCCGCCTCACATTCCTTTGATGACATGTCCATCCTGCAGTGCCACAATGATGTCACCCGAAGGTTGCAGGAACAGCAACTCATATTCTGTTTGGGAACCCTGCAGCCCAATGGTAGCAATGTGGATTTCACAAGCTTCAAAATCTCTTCTCCTCCTATCACATCCCAAAACCAGAACAGCTCATCCTCGCCTCCCTAACCTGTTCTTCCTCTCACCTCTCCCCTCCTTCCACCTTAAGCGGCACCTCCATTTCCTACCTCCTAAACTCATCCCACCCCCTTGACCTGTCCGTCCTCTCCGGGCTGACCTATCCCCTCCCTACCGCCGCACCTATACTCTCCTCTCAACCTATCTTCTCCTCTATCCAACTTTGATCCACCTCCCCCTCTCTCTATTTATTTCAGAGCCCTCTCCCCATCCTCCTTTTCTGATGAAGGGTCTAGGCCCAAAATGTCAGCTTTTGTGCTCCTGAGATGCTGCTTGGCCTACTGTGTTCATCCAGCTCCACACTTTGTTATCTCTGATCTAAAAAATGTGTGCTCTCATTTTTGTGTTCACAAGACAACTTGCTCTTAAAAGGAATTTCACCTGAAATCACAACATTAAATTGAATAAAGCCTATAAACAAGCACATTAAAATATATTTACTTTAAAATTTCTTTGTCAACACCGAAGACTCATCAACATTGGTAAATCAAAGCCTCACAGAATGGTACAATGCAAAGGGAAGTCATTTTGGGCTTCATTCCAGCACTGAAAGGGAAGAAAAAGGAAAGATTTTACTGCACAACCCTTTCAGTATTAACAACAAAAACAAGCACGTCATTTGCTTTTTTTGCTTTTTAATAGCTAAAAGGGGAAGGAAGCTGGGATAACAAAGATTGAGAAGAAGTTAATAGATGGAATGCTCTGTAAACTGGGTAATCATAAAGCATGCACTTAATAGGTCACCTTGCAAATCATCTGTGTGAAATAATGGAAAAATAACAGAAGAATAAAAAAAACTCCTAACATGCAAATCCTTTTGTTGCTATTATCTTTTCACTAGCCTCGTTGACACATTATATATTTATACTCATCAACAAACTCACAATGAAAACATGAATACTATGCACCTAAATGCATCTTACAAAAGCAGAGGCAACACTTGCATAAAAGTACGTAGCCAATATATGAATGCAAAATACATATGCACATATAACATGTGCTTGCACATACACACACAACGTGTGCACATGTGTACACACACACACAGAGGGGAAGTGCACCGGCACATATGAGAGAAGAAATAGCAAGTCCTACCAAATACTTAAAACAAAAAGAGGGGAGGATTAAATAATTGCAATTATTAATATCAAATGATGGCAATAAAACCTTGTAGCAACCCTGTGATGTTGTCACGGCACTGCACGTAATTGAGTATAAATACAATGTGTGGGTGGAGTTAGAACAGATAGAAAAGACAATCTGGAAAACACGCCAGATTATGGGAAACATGCTAGACACAGTAAAGAAAACACAGATAACATATATGGTCATGAACACAGAAGATAGATCATCTAACTATGTCTTTAAATGTCTACGATATGTCAATGATTACCATGTACAGCTGTATTTGCGATTAATATAACTTAAATAAGTGTCACTTTGAAGTGTAAACTTGAAGGCACTCCATGACTTTGCTGCGTGTGGCATCAAATTGTCTGATAAAAAATGGGACCAACTTTAGGATTCACTGCTTAAAGTGTCATAGCAGTAGAGAAGATCATAAAGCAGACCTGAGAGCATTTGGCGAAGGGAAAAATTCAAATTATCTTTTTTTGCTAAAAGTTATCAGTAAAATTTTAAGTCCAGTTGGTAGCCAAAACAGTCATAAAACTGAACAACACCTGTAAAGGAAACATCTCTTAAAAGAAACTTCTCCAGAGAAACCAGCAAAACACTGCTATTCTGAAAAAAACACATTTTTCCAGACAGTAACAGAGGAAACAAATCTGCAATGAGTGCAGTAAAATCCCAGTAGCAGATAAAGGGACAAATCCAAATCAACTATTTGAAAAAAGAGGCTGATTACAAGATACCGAAAGTAAATTTGATACTTTGATGGAAGGGACATAAAAAAGTTTTACTGTCACCAAAACATATAGGCTGAGTAGTTGGAGCCTAGAAAGAAAATAAATGAACAAAAAAATGCTTTGGGGAATAAACAGCTGGCTGTTTGCCTTTTGAACAAAAACAAATTTAAAGTCAATGAATGATCACTTCACCAAACTCATATCAATTGGAAATGGTTGTTGGTTAAATCTTGTCTCAACTGCTTTGTTCATGTTACATTGCTGCATCATAAATAAAGGTGATATATCTCTAATGTACTCATCTTCCTATTTAGAATACAGTCTTCACTCCCCCAGCTCAGTTGTGCCTATCAAGCTCACTCTTTTCTTGCTCCAGTTGTGCAGACCACAACATACTAGGATTATGTGGCACAATCCTTTTGACTATATTGCAAGGGCCTCCACCCCTCAAGACCAACCAAGCCTCAACTTCAGGAAGCATACCATCTGCTCCAACAGATAGAAGAATGAACTACATGATATCTGGATTTATCTTATTCAGGGAGTTGCACAATGGAGCCCTTAGCTGAGGTTGCAGATGGTAGCCCTTGTCTCCCAGAAGCTACGCTTGAAAAGAAGCAAGAACACAAGACCTGTCAAGGATGTAGGTATCATAGCTGACTGCAGGATATTGATGCAGATCTTAGAGATGTAGCGCAGTATTTTGCTTCCCTTCAGACAAATAGAAACTACTGTGAAACAATGGTATTAAGTATTCCAGGCATTATATTAGCCAGCAAAACCCCACTCTATGCATCACTCTAAGTTGGCGAGTTTTGAGAAGATTTGTAGCTCAGGTTGAGGTTCTGGATGGGAGTTTGCTTGCTGGGCTGGAACGTTAGTTTTCAGACGTTTCGTCACCTTTTTTTTATTTGAAAAAATATACTTTATTCATAGAATGTACAAAAAATAAAACATTTATACACCTACCCAGTCATGCAAGCCACTCCGGGTTACCCGGGGGTACGTACACCAACTAAAGGAAAAAAAAACAAAACTGAGAAAAAAAAACAAAGCAAAGAAACCGCCCCGGCAGTCGTCACCCCGCACAGTCCCAGTTGGCCCCCTGACCAGTTGGGGAAGGCGCCAGCTGGGCCCAATTACCAGATAGGATTCTTTTCCCTTTTCTGGACGAGGGGGCTCATACGGTGGACTTTCCCCACTGCGCCTTGGGGGCGGCTGCCCCAAGCTTTAGCGCGTCCCTCAGCACGTAGCCCTGGACCTTGGAGTGCGCCAGTCTGCAACACTCGGTCGGGGTCAGTTCTTTCAGCTGGCAGACCAGCAAGCTGCGGGCAGACCAAAGAGCGTCTTTCACCGCATTGATGGTCCTCCAGGCGCAGTTGATGTTGGTCTCGGTGTGCGTCCCCGGAAACAGCCCGTAGAGCACGGAGTCCCGCGTCACGGAGCTGCTCGGGACGAACCTCGACAAATACCACTGCATCCCCCTCCAGACCTCCTGCGCATAGGCACACTCCAGAAGGAGATGATCAACAGTCTCGTCCCCCCTCAGCCACCTCGAGGGCAGCGTGCGGTGGTGCAGAGATTCCGGGCATGCATAAAGGATCTCACTGGCAGAGCCCCTCTCACCGCCAGCCAAGCAATGTCCTTGTGCTTGTTTGAAAGTTCTGGCGATGAGGCATTCTGCCAAACGACTTTGGCAGTCTGCGTGGGGAACCACACGACGGGATCCACCCTCTCCTTTTCCCGAAGGGTCCTGAGGATACTACGTGCTGACCACTGCCTGACGGCCTTGTGGTCAAAGGTGTTTCCTTTCAAAAATTTCTCCACGAAGGACAGGTGGTACGGAACGGTCCAACTACTCGGAGCGTTCCGCGGCAACGAGGCCAGGCCCATCCTTCGCAACACCGGGGACAGGTAGAACCTCAGTAAGTAGTGACACTTGGTGTTTGCGTACTGAGGATCTACGCACAGCTTGATGCAGCCACACACAAAGGTAGCCCTCAGGGCGAGGGTGGCGTTCGGTATGCCCTTTCCCCCATTTCCCAGGTCTTTGTACATGGTGTCTCTGCGGACCCGGTCCATCCTCGACCCCCAAATGAAGTGGAAGATGGCCCGGGTGACCGCAGCGGCGCAGGTCCAGGTAATAGGCCAGGCTTGCACCACATACAACAGTACCGAAAGCCCCTCGCACCTGACAACCAGGTTCATACCCGCGATGGAGAGGGACCGGAGCGTCCACCTGCCCAGCTTCTGCTTAAATTTGGCGATACGCTCCTCCCAAGTCTTAGTGCATGCCCCAGCTCCACCAAACCAAACACCCAGCACCTTCAGGTAGTCTGTCCTGACGGTGAAGGGGATGAAGGAGCGGTCATCCCAGTTCCCGAAGAACATGACCTCGTTCTTACCCCTATTGACTTTGGCACCCGAGGCCAGTTCAAACTGGCCGCAGATGTCCAACAGCCTACTCACCGACCGACGATCGGTGCAGAAGACAGCGACATTGTCCATGTACAGGGAGGTCTTGACCTGAAGGCCTCCGCTGCCTGGGATAGTCACGTCCTTCAGGCTCACGTCCTTCCTGATGGATGTGCCGAAGGGCTCCACACAGCACACAAACAAGGCAGGAGAGAGCGGGCAGCCCTGCCTGACTCCAGATCTAACAGGAAAACTGTCTGATTCCCACCCGTTGATCGAGACTGCGCTAATGATATTGGCGTAGAGCAGCCGGATCCAATTGCGGATGCCCTCCCCGAACCCCAATTTGGAGAGGACGTCCCTCATGTAAGCATGAGAGACCCTGTCGAAGGCCTTCTCCTGGTCCAGGCTGACGAGGCAGGTGTCCACCCGCCTGTCCTGTACGTAGGCGATCGTATCCCTGATGAGCGCGAGGCTCTCAGCGATCTTCCTGCCAGGCACAGCACAGGTTTGGTCAGGGTGAATGACTGACTCCAGGACAGACCTGACCAGGTTGGCAATGACCTTGGTCAGGATTTTGTAGTCCACGTTCAAAAGTGAAATGGGACGCCAATTCTTAATTTCTTCCCTCTCCCCCTTCCTCTTGTAAATGAGGGTGATGGTGCCCTTCCTCATGGACTTGCACATTTCCCCTGCCCGAAGCGCACTATCGTACACCTCCAGCAGGTCCTGGCCGACCAGGCCCCACAGAGCAGAATACAGCTCGACCTGTAAGCCGTCGCTTCCGGGAGTCCTATTCCTCTGCAAGGACTTGAGGGCTCTGGCCAGCTCGTCCAGGGATATCGGCCGGTCCAGCCACTCCCTCGTGCCGTCGTCTAAGACCTCCGTGATAGAAGACAGGAACGACTCGGAGGCCGTGCTGTCTGTGGGCTTCGTGTCGTACAGTCCGGCATAGGAGGATCTGCTGATCCTCAAAACGTCGGGCCGAGACGACGTCACCAAGCCGTCGTCCTCCTTCAGCCGGCTAAGCACAGAGCTCTCTTTGTGCACCTTCTGAAAGAAGAAACGCGAGCACGTCTCGTCCTGCTCCACGGAGCGGTTCCTGGACCGGAAGATTATCCTGGAGGCCTCCGCAATGAAGAGTGAGGCTTGCTGGCCCCTCACCTCGCGGAGGTCCTCCATGACATCGACCCCCATCAACTGCAGAAGGAGCAGGTTCTGCACCCTTTTCTGGAGTCACGACAGCTTTCCCCACCTCTCTCTTGCCTTCTGAACACCCTTGAGGACAATGAACCTCTTGATGTTCTCCGTCACCGTCTCCCACCAGTCGCCTGGAGACTCAAAGAGGGGTTTCACGGTTCTCAAACCGGCGTACTCCCTCTTAAGCTCCTCGATGTTCTCTGGGGTCAACAGAGTCGTGTTGAGCTTCCACGTCCCCTTGCCGGCCGGCTGGTCGTCCTGTAAGTGACAGTCGGCCAACAGGAGGCAGTGGTCAGAGAAGAACACCGGCTCGACACCGGTGGATCTGACCGAGAACGTCCGTGACACAAACAGGAAGTCTATCCTTGAGCGGATAGACCCGTCTGGCCACGACCAGGTGTACCTCTGCTGCGCTCCGTCTGCAGGGGTGCTGAAGACGTCGAGCAGCTTGGCGTCCTTCACCGTGCCCATCAGGAATCTGGACGTGACGTCCAGTTGAATCCCCCCACCCGCTGTCCCCACGCCGGATCTTCCATCTGCATCAATGATGCAGTTGAAGTCTCCGCCTAGGATGACCTGCCTGGACGTAGCCAGCAGGGGTGGAAGCCGCTGCAGGACGTCCAACCGCTCACTCCGTACCGCTGGGGCGTACACGTTGATCAGCCTCAGGGGAGCGTTCCTGTAGGTGATGTCAGCCACTAGGAGGCGCCCCCCCACCACCTCCTGAACTTGAGAGATGGTGAAGTTGTGCCCCCGCAGCAGAATAGCCAGGCCCGAGGAGCGACAGTCGTTACCCCCCGACCAGATCGAAGGCCCACAGGTCCAGGCGCCGGACCATTTCCCGTACCTGCCGAGGTGCGGTATCCCGCACTCCTGCAGAAACAGGAGGTCCGCCTTGATGGTGGTCAGGTAGGCCAACGTGGACACACATCTCGCGGTTGACTTGACGCTGCGCACATTAATGCTCGCAATTCGTACCCCAATTGTGGGCAGTGACCGCAGTACCCTCCCCAAGTCCAAGGTCCAGCCCCTCCATCTGTCCCTTCATGCCCATTGCCCGTGCTAACTGCTGGACGCTCTCTGGGCTCAGGAAACCGTCCGTGCTGCCTTCCGGGTGGCATCCCCCCGTCAGGGGTGCGGAGGCAGGAGGGTCCGGCTCCGGGTCAGGCTGGGGACGTGCTGTTTCCTCCTTCCCGCCTGGAAGTTCCGGGGGGCCCTCCAGTACTCCAGCGGCACTTGACTGGGTGTCGGAGTGAGCCTCAGGACGCCTCCCGTCACCTGGAAGCAGGGTGCTGCTTTCCTTCCCCCTCGAGACCTTTAGCTTCTGCTTCGGGCGGGCCCTCTCCGAATCCCCCTTGTCAGAGGAGCTCTTATAGCCCCCCTGTAGCTGCCTCTTCCCGCCTGATTGTTGCGGTTCCTGGGCCCGTCGACGCACCTTCCTCCTCGCTTTCCGGACTGTTGTCCACTCCCCTGGGTCGCCTGTCGCCGCCTCCATTGGCTCCGGGTTGTCGGGGGGGATCGGAGCCTGCAGTGGTGCTTTGCTAGCCTCGGGCCCATCCTGCAGGGCTGGGCCCTCCTGCACGGCCTGGCCCTCCTGCACATTAGTGGGGTCCTTGCTGGGCCCTGGAGCCTTCTTCTCCTCCGGGGGGGGCTGGCCCCGCATTTCCCCTGCCGGCGACCTGGGCGTAGGTGGTACCCCGCCGTGGGCATGCCCTATAGAAGTGGCCCGCTTCCCCGCAAAGGTTGCAGCTTCTCTCTCGTGGGCAATCCTTTGCAAGGTGTCCCTCCTCCCTGCAGTTCCTGCAGATGGTGGCTTTGCAGTCGGCCGCCATGTGACCTGACCTACCACAGGCATGGCAGACTTTAGGTTGCCCTGCATAGGTCAGGTAGCCCCTGCTCCCGCCGATCGCGAAGCTGGACGGTGGGTGTGTGACATTCCCGTCTGCGCCCATCCTCAGCGTCACCTTGACCTGCCTCTTACTCGCCCAGATGCCAAAGGGGTCCACGATGCCAGTTAGGTCCCCTTCCACCTTCACTTACCTTCCGAGGAAGGTCAGGGCATCAACTGCTGGCACATGCGGGTTGTACATGTGTACAGTCACCATACGGCTCCTCTGTGCTGGCATCACAAACAGTGGGACAGCGGTCAATACAGAGAGGGGGGCCTCACCTCCTTTCTCCTTGAAAACCTCCAGGAAGCGCTCGCAAAGCTTGGCACTCCTGAAGGTCACATCGTAAAAACCTCCTCCGGGGAAATCCTGTAGGCAGTAAATGTCCGCAGCAGCGAACCCACAACAGTCCAACAGGACCCTCTTCACGAAGAAGGTGTGGTCCACAGGTGCACCTTCTTCCACCTTCTTTACAGAAACACGGATGGTGTTCCGGACCCCCTGACCTGGGGCACGAGCACTTGCCGCAGCCATCGTTGCAGGTTGGCTGCTCCCCTGAACCAGCGTTAGGCCGAAGCCAGCATTAAGATCCACTGGTCGCAAGGGTGCACAGCCAACCCGACGTTCTCCTTTCACCTCCAAGACAGCACTCTCGTCCTCTCGGTCCACAAGAGAGTGGGTCTTTATTGTGTTCGAGATGTAAGCTGGTTCACTGAGCTGTAAGGTTTGTTCCCAGATGTTTTGTCACCATTCTAGGTAACATCATCAGTGAGCCTCCGACAAAGCGCTGGTGTTATGTCCCGCTTTCTATTTATCTGGTTAGGTTTCCTTGGGTTGGTGATGTCATTTCCTGCATTGGTGATGTCATTTCCTGTTCTTTTTCTCAGGGGATGGTAGATTGGCTCCAAATCAATGTGTTTGTTGATGGAGTTCCGGTTGGAATGCCATGCTTCTAGGAATTCTCGTGCATGTCTCTGTTTGGCTTGTCCTAGGATGGATGTGTTGTCCCAATCAAAGTGGTGTCCTTCCTTATCTGTATGTAAGGATACGAGTGATAGTTGGTCATGTGGATTATCCTAACCAGATAAATGGAAAGCAGGACATAACACCAGCGCTTCGTCGGAGGCTCACTGATGATGTTACCTAGAACGGTGATGAAACGTCTGAAAACTAACCTTGCAGCTCAGCGAGCAAACTCACATCCATCACTCTAAGTTATTGATTCCATAATTGTCCAATCTTTCCCAAGCAGAAAATGCAGAATTTAAGATTTTAAATATGAGGAATTGAGTATAAAATCCAAGCAAATGAAGAGCTGATAAATCTACCCACAGGAACCTAACATTAAAACCAATCAAATTAGTTCATCGTCTGCAGATGAGAGTAAATGAGAATTTTACTAATTACTAATCATGGAACTGTGGTATTAGTGCTATAACATTATGGACCTTTAAGCATGCTCTCAGATCAAAACAAGAGTATTTACTCATAGGTTGATACATTGAAGCTCTCAAGAAGGCATTTAGTGGCACAGTAGCTCAGTGGTTAACACTGCTACTTCACAGCGATAGAGTTCTCTGTTTGATTCCAGCCTTGGGTGACTGTCTGTGTTGTGTTTGCACATTCTCCCTGAGTCTGTGTGGGTTTCCTCTAGGTGCTCCAGTTTCCTCCCACAGTCCAAAGATGTGCAGGTTAAGTGGGTTGGCCATGTTAAATTACTCATTGAGTCCAGGGATCTACAAGCTCGGTGGATTAACCATCAGAAATACAGAGTTACAACGATGGGGTAGGTCTGGGTGGGATGCTCTTTAGAAGGTCAATGTGGACTTGATGGGCTAAATGGCCTGCTTCCACACTGTAGGAATTCTGTGTAGTACTGATGATGTCAGAAGATTTGTACATTTACTAAATGGAAATCTTTTCTACTGATGACATCAGTTGCATGATGAAATGGTGCACTCAATATACGTGCAGTCTGTCGTAACCTGCGCCTCGGGAAAACAGATATGGTGGCAAAACTGACTGCCTGGGCTGCAGCATTGATCTCAAGATGAGGAAACAAAGTGAAGTGATGTGACCTGATATAAATTTCAATTGTATCATATTTGATAACGTGGTGTTGAAGATCGAGAGACTACGCAGAGACCTTCTGCGAATCTTTGGAAGAAGGCAGTTGCACAAAAATTTACATCATTCTTTGATGGCCTCTGGGATACAATAATTACCTATCTCTTTAGGTTGCAAGTCTCCCTCCAACAGATGACACTCTTCTATCACTTTATCCTGGCTAATCTGCACTCTACAGTGGCAACGCACCTCCCTCCTCTGAGGGCACAGCCACTGAGGACAATAACTCCTCTGCATCCTGAGAGGACCCTCAGCTGTGACTTGCTCATATGGAAGTGGATGTTGTTGTCAGTCATGAGTGCATCTAGACGTCCTTAATTTTCCTGGGCCTTCATTACACAGCAGCCACAGAGACAGTGACCCCTGCTATGGCTTGATCCATTGGTCACAGTTAAGCAGGCCGGAGAAAATATGGAAAATCTGGATTCCATTTTCTCCCCTTTGGTTCAGGAACTCCCCACCTATGTCCGTGACACCACCCACACCCTCCACCTCCTCCAGGACTTCCAATTCCCTGGCCCCCAACACCTCATTTTCACCATGGACGTCCAGTCCCTATACATCTGTATTCCTCATGCAGGTGGCCTCAAGGCCCTCCACTTCTTCCTGTCCCGCAGGCCTGACCAATCCCCCTCCACCGACACCCTCGTCCACCTAGCCGAACTCGTCCTCACCTCAACAACTTCTCTTTCGATTCCTCCCACTTCCTACAAACAAAGGGGGTGGCCATGGATACCTGCATGGGCCCAAGCCATGCCTGCCTCTTTGTAGGTTATGTGGAACAGTCCATCTTCCGCACCGACACAGGCCCCAAACCCCGCCTCTTCCTCTGTTACATTGATGACTGTATCGGCGCCGCCTCTTGCTCCCCAGAGGAGCTCGAACAGTTCATCCACTTTACCAACACCTTCCATCCCAACCTCAAATTCACCTGGGCCATCTCCAACACATCCCTCACCTTCCTGGACCTCTCAGTCTCCATCTCAGGTAACCAGCTAGAAACTGATTTCCATTTCAAGCACACTGACTCCCACAGCTACCTAAAATACACCTCCTCCCAACCACCCTCCTGCAAAAATTCCATCCCCTATTCCCAAATCCTCCGCTTCCGCTGCATCTGCTCCCAGGATGAGGCATTCCACTCCCGCACATCCCAGATGTCCAAGTTCTTCCAGGACTGCAACTTTCCCCCCGCAGTGGTCGAGAACGCCTTTGACCGCGTCTCCCGCATTTCCCGCAACACATCCCTCACACCCCGCCCCCGCCACAACCACCCCCAGAGGATCCCGCTCATCCTCACACACCACCCCACCAACCTCCGGATACAACGCATCATCCTCCGACACTTCCGCCATCTACAATCCGACCACACCACCCAAGACATTTTTCCATCCCCACCCTTGTCTGCCTTCCGGAGAGACCACTCTCTCCATGACTCCCTTGTCCGCTCCACACTCCCCCGCAACCCCACCACACCCGGCACCTTCCCCCGCAACCGCAGTAAGTGCTACACTTGTCCCCACACCTCCTCCCTCACCCCCATCCCAGGCCCCAGGATGACCTTCCACATCAAACAGATGTTCACCTGCACATCTGCCAATGTGGTATATTGTATCCATTGCACCCGGTGTGTCTTCCTTTACATTGGGGAAACCAAGTGGGGGCTTGGGGACTGCTTTGCAAAACACCTCCACTCAGTTCGCAACAAACAACTGCACCTCCCAGCCGTGAACCATTTCCACTCCCCCTCCCATTCCTCAGACGACATGCCCATCATGGGCCTCCTGCAGTGCCACAATGATGCCACCCGAAGGTTGCAGGAACAGCAACTAATATTCCGCTTGGGAACCCTGCAGCCCAATGGTATCAATGTGGACTTCACAAGCTTCAAAATCTCCCCTTCCCCCACTGTATCCCAAAACCAGCCCAGTTCATCCCCTCCTCCCACTGCATCATAAAACCAGCCCAGCCTGTCTCTGCTTCCCTAACCTGTTCTTCCTCTCACCTATCCCTTCCTCCCACCTCAAGCTGCACCTCCATTTCCTAACTACCACCTCATCACGCCTCCTTGACCTGTCCATCTTCCCTGGACTGACCTATCCCCTCTCTACCTCCCCACCTATACACTCCTCTCTACCCATCTTGTTTTCTCTCCATCTTCGGTCTGCCTCCCCCTCTCTCCCTATTTAATGCAGTTCCTTCTCCCCATCCCCCTCTCTGATGAAGGATCTAGGCCCGAAACGTCAGTTTTTGTGCTCCTGAGATGCTGCTTGGCCAGCTGTGTTCATCCAGCTCCACACTATGCTATCTTGGAGAAAATATGAAACAGGAACAGGTCCTAAGTAGCGTGAGCAGTCCGCATTCACATCACACACAATTGACAGCTGAACCCTTGCTATGGTAGGACATGAAAGATTCACACAAAGAGGGACAGGCGATGTTTGTACATGGATATTTTACAATGGAAAAAAAATTCCGATATATGCAGCACAAGGTGTGGCATACAAATAGTGTAGGAGAATGCAATTGTGATAGGAGCACTGAAAGCTTTTTAGTGGAAATGCAGCCAACGAGATCACAGAGATTACAAGATGTGGAGCTGGAGGAACACAACAGGCCAGGTAGCATCAGAGGAATAGGAAAGCTGACGTTTCAGGACGGGACCCTTCTTCAGAAATGTTTGAAATTTTAGCTTTCCCATTCTTCTGATGCTGCCTGGCCTGCTGTGTTCCTCCAGCTCCACACTGTGTGATTTCTAATTCCAGCATCTGCTGTTCTTGCTCTCTGTATGGGATCTCAGATTGTCTTTGTGAATTTTGGCCTACCCTCCTTCATAGAAATGACTGCAATCAGTTTTTAATGACTGGGACAATATTTCTTGGGGCCAAATTTGTATCCCACATGCTTGATCATGGTATGCATTTCATATGCAGAATTCTGTGATTAGAGATGTCTCAAACATGTTCCTAATTACTGTAATTGCCATTTGAAGGCCTTTTTATCACTAACAAAAAGAACTTGCTCAGGTAGGCACAATATAATTCCGTGAATCACTCTGGAAAAGGTGATATTTTTTACTTAAATTACATTTTTGAAATACAGCTGAGAATGGAAAACTGCACAGGTGAAGGACACCATTAGTGTCCCATCCAAATACATCTGCACCCAACTCTTGCTCCTCCAAGACCACGTTAGGGAACTGAAGTGGGAGTTGGATGAACTTCGGATCATTTGGGAGGCATGGTCAGTGATAGACCAAAGTTACAGGGAAGTAGTTACGCCTAAGTATGAAGAAAGCTGGGTAACCGTGAGAAGGGGGAGAAAGCAATCAGTGCAGGGGTCCCCTGTGGTCAGTTCCCTGAAAAACAAGTATGCTGTTTTGGATACTGGTGGGGGCGGGCAACTTACCAGGAGCTTGCAATGAGTCTGGCACAGAGTCTGTCCTTCTTGTACAGAAGGGAAGCGGGGATAGGAAGAGAGTGTTAGTCATTGGGGACGCAATAGTTAGAGGGACTGATAGAAGGTTTGCCGGGAACGAAAGAGACTCACGGTTGGTGTGTTGCCTCCCAGGTGCCAGGGTCCATGATGTCTCGGATCATGTCTTTGGGGTCCTGAAGGGAGAGGATGACCAGCCCCAAGTCGTGGTCCACATAGGCACCAACGACATAGGTAGAAGGAGGGATAGGGATGTCAGGCAGGATTTCAGGGAGCAAGGATGGAAGCTGAGAGCTAGAACAAACAGAATGGTTATCTCTGGCTTGTTACCCGTGCCACATGATAGCGAGGCAAAGAACAGGGAGAGATTTCAGCTGAACACGTGGGTGCAGGGATGGTGCAGGAGGGAGGGCTTCAGGTACATGGACAATTGGGGATCATTCTGGGGAAAGTGGGACCTCTATAAATAGGATGGCCGACACCTGAACCAGAGGGGCACTAATATCCTGGGTGGGAAATTTGCTAGTGCTGTTTGGGTGGATTTAAACTAGCTCAGAAGGGAGATGGGAAACTGAGGTGTAGTTCTAGTACACAGGAAGATGAGCGTAGGGAGGGCACGGACAGGACCTCACTATCACAGGAGTGTGCTGGCAGACAGCAAGCTGGATTGAAGTGTGTCTACTTCAATGCCAGGAGTATCCGGAATAAGGTAGGTGAGCTTGCAGCATGGATAGGTACCTGGGACTTCGATGTTGTGGCCATTTCGGAGACATGGATAGAGCAGGGTCGGGGGTGGATGTTGCAGGTTCCAGGATTTAGATCTTTCATTAAGATCAGGGAAGGTGGTAAAAGAGGGGGAGGTGTGGCTTTGTTAGTCAAGGGCAGTATAAAGGTGGCTAAAAGAACTTTTGATGAGGACTCGTCTACTGAGGTTGTATGGGCTGAGGTCAGAAACAGGAGAGGAGAGGTAACACTGCTGGGAGTTTTTTATAGGCCTCCGCAATGTTCCAGGGATGTGGAGGAGAGGATTGGCCAAACTATTCTGGGCAGGAGTGAAAGGAACAGGGTGGCCATTATGGGAGACTTTAACTTCCCCAACATTGACTGGAAATGCTGTAACTCTAGTACGTCGGATGGATCAGTTTTTGTCCAATTTGTGCAGGACGGTTTCCTGACACAGCATGTTGAAGGGCCGACAAGAGGGGAGGCCACACTGGATCTGGTACTTGGTAATGAACAAGGCCCGGTGTTTGATTTAGTGGTAGGTGAGCACTTTGGTGAGAGTGACCATAATTCGGTTATTGTTTACTTTAATGATGGAAAGGGATAGGAACATGCAACTGGGCAAGAGTTATAGATGGGGGAAGGGCAATTATAATGCAGTTAGGCAAGACTTAGGAGGCATAGAATGGGTTAGCAAAATGCAAGGGATGGGGACAATCGAAATGTGGAGCTGGTTTAAGGAATAGATATTGCGTGTCCTTGATAGGTATGTCCCCGTCAGGCAGGGTGGAAACGATAAGGTAAGCAAAACGTGGTTTACTAAAGAAATTGTATCTCTTGTTAAGCTGAAGAGGGAGGCTTATGTGATGATGAGACGAGATGATTCAGATGAGGTGATGAAGAGTTACAGATTAGCTAGGAAGGATTTAAAGAGAGAGTTAAGAAGAGCAAGGAGGGGACATGAGCAGACATTAGCAGGTAGAATAAAGGAGACCCCTAAAGCTTTCTATAGGTATGTGAGGAATAAAAGGATGACTAGGGTAGGAGTAGGGCCAGTCAAAGACAGAAGTGGGAAGTTGTACTTTGCCCCTGTGGAGATTGGAGAGGTGCTAATTGATTATTTCTCATGTATTTTCACTGAGGAACAGGTGAACATTGTAGAAGAGATGACTGAGTTACGGGCTACTAGAATTGAAAGGATTAATGTTAGTAAGGAGGAGGTGTTATCAATTCTAGAAGGTGTGAGGGTAGATAAATCCCCTGGGCCGGATGGGATTTTTCCAAGGATTCTCTGGGAAGCTAGGGAGGAGGTGGCAGAGCCTTTGGCCTTGATCTTTGAGTCCTCATTGTCTACAGGTTTAGTACCAGAGGACTGGAGGATTGCAAATGTTGTGCCCTTGTTCAAGAAGGGCAGTAGGGATGACCCAGGGAATTGTAGACCAGTGAGCCTTACGTCTGCTGTTGGAAAAGTTTTGGAAAGGATTATAAGAGATAGGATTTATAATCACCTAGCAAGCAACAATTTGATTGGAAATATTCAGGATGGATTCGTCAAGGGCAGGTCGTGTCTCATAAACCTCATTGAGATTTTTGCGAAGGTGACCAAGCATGTGGATTAGGGTAGGGCAGTTGACGTGGTGTACATGGACTTCCGTAAAGCCTTTGATAAAGTTCCACATGGTAGGCTATTGGAGAAAATACAGATGCATGGGATTTAGCAGTTCGGATTAGAAACTGGCTTTCTATAAGAAAGCGGTGGTTGATGGAAAATATTCAGCTTGGAGTCCGGTTACTAGTGGTGTGCCTCAAGGATCTGTTTTGGGACCACTGCTGTTTGTCATTTTCATAAATGACTTGGGCGCAGGCATAGGTGGGTGGATTAGAAAGTTTGCAGATGACACTAAAGTCAGTGGAGTGGTGGACACTGTGGAAGAATGTTGCAGGTTGCAGGGAGACTTGGATAAACTGCAGCATTGGGCTGAAAGGTGGCAAATTGAGTTCAATACTGATAAATCTGAGGTGATTCACTTTGGGAAGAATAATAGCAAAGCAGAATACTGGGTCAATGAAAAGATTCTTGGTGGTGTGGATGTGCAGAGGGATCTTGGTGTCCATGTACATAGATCCCTGAAAGTTGCCACCCAGGTTGATAGTGCTGTTAAGAAGGCTTACGGTGTGTTAGGTTTTATTGGTCGAGGGATTGAGTTCTGGAGCCGTGATATCATGCTGCAACTGTACAAAATGCTGGTGCAGCCTCATTTGGAATATTGCTTGCAGTTCTGGTCGCCCCATTACAGGAAGGATGTGGAAGCATTGGAAAAGATGCAGTGGAGATTTACCAGGATGTTGCCTGGTCTGGAGCACAGGCCCTATGAAGAAAGACTGAGGGACTTGGGTCTGTTCTCATTGGAGAGAAGGAGGCTAAGAGGGGATTTAATAGAGACATACAAGATGATCAGAGGATTTAATAGGGTGGACAGTGAGAGTCTTTTTCCGAGGATGATGACTTCAGCTTATACAAGGGGGCATAGCTACAAATTGAGGGAGGATAGATTTAAGGCAGATGTCAGAGGCAGGTTCTTTACTCAGAGAGTGGTAAGGACGTGGAACGCCCTGCCTGCCAATGTAGCTAACTCAGCCACATTAGGGGCATTTAAACAGTCCTTGGATAAGCATAAGGATAATGATGGGATATTTTAGGGGGAGGGGCTAGATTAGTTCACAGGTCAGTGCAACATCGAGGGCCAAAGGGCCTGTTCTGCTCTGCATTGTTCTATGTTCTATGTTCTATGTTCTCTGTTCTGTTTCATACAGTGAGCCATAGGCTTAGCCCGTAAGTGTAGGTGACGTCCAAATGTTCCTTGCTTCCTGACATTCCCTGTTGATCTCATCAATTTTAAATCATACAGGCTAATTCTAGCCCCTCCTACAATCAGAAATATTCTTCCAATATAATATCCTGTTAAGTTCCCGTTAAGCTGTTGTGGGTGAAATTTTATAGGGGCCTGAATGATGGGGTCTACAACAACATTTGTCAGATTGATGGGAGAATTCTAGCACAGCCAACCCCCATGTCAGAAACTACTCCTTTCATCTCATGCTGCATCCTTCATGTATTTACCAGGTGGCACTGTGAGTTTTTTTGCTAGGCAATGGCAAGTTGCCAACTACGGGAATTATAATTTGTTAAAAACCTTACTAATGGAAAAACCTACCTCAGCTTCTTATTTTTCCAATAGGATAGGTGAGGACGAGAGAGTGATTGAACATGTGTTTTGGTAGACAATGGACACAATAGCAGAGAGAAGTTGTTGTGATTTACATTGATGGAGGGTGAAGGAGATTGATCTTCTTCCTACAGTGCTGGGCATTCCTCCAGAAGCTAAGAGTTCAATGACACAAGTCAGCATGGCAACATTAGCATGGTGTGGAGCTATGGCCTCCAATGTTGGTCCTAGGTAAAGAGAACATGCCCCCTCCTCCACACCCCCACCCCATTCCCCACTAACCTGTCCAACAAATCCTCATGGTATCTATTTGAAAAGCAGGGTACTTATTTCTTCCTATCTGCCATGTCTGGGGCAGTTGTCAGGAACTATGTAGGATAGTTTCAGCCTAACAATGCTTGTCTAGGTGGACAACAGACTTTTAAAGATGATATGGGTGCCCAGGATGGCCATCATTTCCAGGATATTCTGACAGTGGCCAATTGTTCTGGGAATGGAGTGTGATAGGATGGGGCTAATATTTGGGAAAGAGGGTCTCCACAGTGACAGGGTAAGTAGTTAATAAGTTTGGTGAGATATGGTGGGAAAAACTCATGTGATCTTGTAGTGAAAAACCTCACTTCTAGTTACCCATCAACTCATTTTTCCACCTTGCAGTTTTGCGGATCTCACTAATCCCTAGTCCTCCTGCATTCCTCCAATGTTTCTCAATGGAAACTCGAGGAGTAACACCTTCAATTAATAATTGTTGCAGCTTTCTCAACATTGAGTTTGACAATTCAAATCTCAAATTCCATTTTCTTTACTATTACTTATCTTTGCAAATTTTGATTTTTTTTCTTTTTCTCTTCCTTTGCATTTGGACATTATTCTATCATTCATCTCTCGTCTAGATATTTTCTTTTTATTATTTTAGTCTATTTCCACCCCTTTTAGCTTTATGCCACGCAACCTCTTGTTATTTATCGTCTGTCTTCCATACTATCATTTTTCTATCCAATCTTGCACTTTTAGTTTGCTTAAAACCAATTAAATTTCCAACTATTCCCATTCTGGTGGAATATAATTGATCCAAAATGTTAACTCAATTTCTACCTCACAGAAGTCTGATCAGGTTCTGTTCTGAATCTTGAAACGTTTGCTGCTGAAATGAGAACCAAAGATTTGAGAACCTTTACTAATTCGAAGCACATTATTCATTCTTGATGTTCCTCTTTTTTAGAAACCATCATTCCTATGGTAAATGGTCTTTTTTTTACACACTGAGACCATTAATGTCAATATATTTTTGCCTTCTACAGTCAAATAAATGCAAAAAGAAAATCTCTTAATTACTGAAACAGTAATAATGAAGTGTCTTATGCTTCAGCTGCTTTTGTTCAGTTTTAATTTTTTTTTCTTATTCTTAATACAAATTGTCATTTGCTTCAATCCGTACTTCTTGATTTATTGGTCAGTCTGAAAAGCAGCAACAAAATGAAGGAGAGTGAACCTGGGAGTGAACAGCAGCAGGATAAATATCTGAGAAGGGAGTCAGTCAGAATGAACCCAGGAATGAATCTGGGAGTGAAGTTCTATGTCACAGTTCAAAAAGTGACATTGGCTTGGCTGCTTGAGAACCAGGTTTGCAGAGCAAGTGAGCAATGGCTGGACAAAGATAAAATGCTTAATTTTTGTAGGTGTAGTCTACTAGGAACAGAAGGTGGGAGTGAGAAACTGGAGTTCAGTGACTAGTGGGGAAGGTTGTGTAATCAGTTCCTGGATTATTGTGTGTAGTTGATAAGGCTGATATTGTCAATAAGGTTCAAAATGGCAGGAGGACTGAGCCCCATGCAATATTTGGGATATTAGGGACACTTCCAGTATCCATGTTGATGACAAATACGGGAAGTATGTTCAGCTGAAGCTCCTGTTTTGCGGTGTGAGTACCTGGAGCTGCAGGTGGACTCACTATGGAGCATCATTGAAGCTGGGAATGTCATGGATAGCACATTTACCGAGCTAGTCCCACCACCAGTATGGGCTACACAGTCAGAGAAAAGTTGGGTGCACCAGGAATATGAATAAGCATGGAAAGGCAGTACAGGAGAACTGGTCATTCCCCTTTCAAAGGGGTTTAATGTTTTGAATACATTTGGGAGTTGCTGATGGCCTCTCAGGGAAAGCAGCAGCCATTTCAATGGCAACATGACTGACTCTGTTGTACAGTAAGCAGGGTCAAAGTGTAGGCGAGTAGTAGTGATTGAGGACTGTATAGTCAGGGGCACAGAGAGACATTTCTGTGACTACAAACTAGATTCTAGGATGATGTGTTGCATCCCAGATGCTAGGGTCAAGGACATTTCCGAGTGGGTATGGGATATACTGAAGGGCGAGCAGCCAGCATTTGGGTCCATATTGATACGGATGACATAAGGAGAAAGAATGATGAGGACTTGAAGGGGAGTTCAAGGAGTTAGGAAGTTAAAAAGCAGGAGCTCCAGGATTATAATCTCGGGATTACTTCCTGTACCATGTGCCAATGAAGTTAGGGACAAGAAGATAGCACAGTGAAATATGTGGCTAAAGAACTGGTGTAGGAGGGAGAGCTTCACATATGTGGGTCATTGGGGTGTCTTCCAGAGAAGGGTAGAAGAAGGGTAAGTTGCACTTAAACTGGAGAGCACCAATATCCTGGCAGGGCGGTTTTCTAGTGCCACTCGAGAGAGAGAGAGAGAGTTTAAAGTTGTGCAGCAGGAGGGGCAGGAACAAAAGCAGTAGGTTGTGACTGAGGAGCAGTCAGAAACTGAGGCCAGTAAGGTCAGAAGTCACACAACACCAGATTACAGTTTATTTGAAATTATATTTTGCTTGGCGTTGAGCAGTTTGACCAGTAGAATTGCATCTGGAACATAGCGCTTTGCATTTGCCCTTAAAATAAGAAAATGTTAGGGTCTGGATTAACTTATTAATATACTTTAAGGGGTCTGGTCTGCTCCAACACATATAGATAAGGATAAGTGTAGTCATCAGGTGAATGCACAACTTGTGAGAAGGCTAATTATCATAATATTTGGCAGGAACTGGGGAATGTAGATTTAGGGCACCCATATGAGGATAAATCAAGATTTAGGAACCTTGGATGAAAAGAGAAATTGCGAGCTTAGCCAAAGATCAAAAGGAGGTATATATAAAATTTAGGAAACTGAAGACAGACAGAGACCTTGAAGCATGCAAGGATAGCAGGAATTAATTTAGACAAGGGATGAGGAGAGCTAAAAGGAACCTTTTGCAGCATAACAAGGGTTGTACAGGTTCACAGATCCCTGAAAGTGACAACAAAAGTAGATAAGATGGTCAAGAAAGCATTTAGCATGTTTGCTTTCAATTCACTCGGTCATAAAGTATAAAAATTGACATGTCATGTTATTGCTGTTTAGAACTTTAATTAGGGCACTTCTGGAATATTCTGTACAGTTCTGTTCACCACACTACCAGAAGGATGTGGAGGCTTTAGAGACAGCATTGAAATGGTTTACCAGGATGTTGCCTGGTTCAGAGGGTATAAGCTATGAGGAGTAATTGGATAAACTTATTTTATCTTCAATTGAATATCAGGGTAAGGGACAACCTGGTAGAAGTTTACAAAATTAAAAGATGTATGGATAGAAAGCATAATCAGAGTCTTCTTCCCAGGGGAGAAATGTAAATTATGAGGGGATATAGGTTTAAGGTAAGGAGTAGGTTTAAAGGACATCTGAGAGGCACATTTTTTACATAGAAGTGGTAAGTGTCTGGAATGTATTCCCAACGAAGTGGTGGAGGTAGACATTTTAGCAATGTTTAAGAGGCGTCTTGACAGATATATGAATAGGCAGGAAATAGAGGGGTACAGACTGTTTAGAGATAAACTTTATTTTTGCTTAGAAAGCCTTCATGTGTCAGCACAATCTTGGTGGGCTAAAGGGCCCGTTCCTGCACTGTTCTTTGTTCTTTGAAAATACTGAATTAATTTTGAGGTGCAGGGAGAGGAAATGGAAGAATGATTTAATAGGAAAGGTTAGAAACTTTCTGAGGAAGTTTAAATTATTTTGGTAGAATTTTTGTCACCTGTTTATGAATTGAACAATTTAGTTTTAGATTTTTAAGGTAGGATTGATAAGAATGGATAACCATGATCAGATGTCGTAAAGTTTCATGTTGTGCAATTCAATTGATTTAGTCCCCACAGTGAATCTGAGAATCCAATTAGTTGCATGAACAAATTCAAATATCAGTGGTCCCTAGTTCCAACTGATGGAAAGACCTCATTAAGGTGAATAATATTACATTATATTAATATAAAGCATGAAAACAAAATAAATATACATACACATTATGCAATATATTCTGTAATCAATTATTTTGTCTTTATAAGGATTGCAATGGTTCTGAATGAACAACAGTGACAAAAATAGCAGTTTATAAATTTTTGTTGAGACATCCGTTTTTGCCAGTCAATAATCCACTATATTTATAAAGTAAGGCTTTCTGCAGACACCTTGTCAGATTCAGTAACAGATGTCATTTCTGTAAATGGTCCAATGTTGCTTATATTTTTAAGTAGACTCAGAAAGCCGTGTTTTGATACTTCTTAATTTGATGGCAATCGGGTGGTAAGCACCTAAAATGGTGTTCAATTTCACATCAACACAGTAGCAGTGTTGCAGTTACTACTTGCGGTCCCTGAATCGAACAGTAGACCAATTAATGACAATGTCATTCTCTTACAACAAATATTGGATCCTCCAACTGCCATATTTGTGTTTAACTGAGTAGACCAAGTAACATGCATGTTCCATCCAACCAATTTAAACTGATGACTCAGCTGAAGGAAATCACTGGCTTCCATTATTTTTACAGCCCAAAGGGAGCTCTTTCAGGTTCCACAAATTACCCATGATCCTAACTGCTTTGGCTCTTCCTCCTCCAGCTTTTCATCATCATTGAATCATAGAATCCCTACAGTGTGGAAACAGGCCCTATTGGCCCTAGCAGTCCACACCGACCCTTGGAGCATCCCACCCAGACGCATCTACCTATTACCCATCTCATCTACACATCCCTGAACACGACAGGCAATTTAGCATGGCCAATCCACCGTGCCTGCGCATCTTTGGAATGCAGGAGGAAACCCACACAGATACAGGGAGAGTGTGCAAATTCCACATTGACAGTCACCCGAGGGTGGAATCAAACCCAGGTCCCTGGTGCTGTGAGGCAGCATTGCTACCCACTGAACCAACCTTTTGAGAATTACCAATGTCTACTCCAGAGCTGACAGGCTACTCCAGGGCCCTGAATGCCAATAACCCCATGTAAATGAAGCTCTAAGCTCAAAATTGACCAGGTCTCACACCAGGACTACTGTCCCCACAGTCATTTGGCTGAAGTCCACTTGAAAATATGCATCCCACTTTGTTATTTACTTAAATGACAGCCTATCCCAAACACTAATAATAAAGATATCCTCTCACAATCTTATTCAGATATTCCTATCTTTCTGCCCACTCTAAATTTACGAAGGTTCGCTAAGAATGCATTTAGTAACCGGATACAAATGGAAATGTTTCAGCTGTTCTACCTTGCAGTTAACAAGTGGATACAGTCTAACTCAACTAAATCAGGACAATTTATTTTCCCATGCAAACACAAAATAGTGAAGATGCCACACTACCACACGGCAGTGGATCCACTTATTTGGGTTAAACAGTATAACTTTTGACCTATTCGACTTCTTACATCTGTTAATGTTCTGTCCTTTAATCTACATCTGTCATAAGTCAGAAAGACAGCGTGCAGTATTGAGCCACTCATGAATTCCCAAACAAAGGCCAACCGCTTGCTAATGTAATAGTTTGAATAGTTCAATATTTGCTAAGACAGTCAGACAAATTACTTATTAATTTGCCTTTGGGAAAACAACACAAAAATCTAATTCCTTAACATTTTTTAAAAAAATTGATATGACTGAAATTTGTTTTAAAACCCATTCTAAATATAGCCCTTTTAAGGTCCTTGCAGTGGAGAGAAGAACTCAAAATTGCAAAAATGTGACATATTTAATACTATTGTTAACAGTTACTGCTTTAGATAGTGATAAAAGATTGTTTTGACTAATGCAGAAAGTTTAGAATTAATTACAAGTTTGAATAAATTCTGTACTGTTTGGCAACTCGTTAGTTTTTTGGAAAAGCGACCAGGCTAAAACACATAACACAAGAATGAATGTTCCTCTGCGTTCAGCTATACTGGAGGAATCGACATGGAATCTTTGCTGAGATGTACTGTTTTATTCCCATTCCATTTCTCTTCTACCTGTGTAACAATCATAAATGATCACAGAATTTTAAGAACAAATCGTGGCCAGCGCAACTCAATTTTCCGAGAACTAACGTGAAATGCTTAAATGTATGTATTTGGAGTCACCAAGCTGATGTCTGCTGATGACATTAATATCTGTGCAAATATTATACCAAAATTAAATCAAATTTCTCAACTCTAGAACATACAAAGATAATATCAAGGGATTTTCGAAGTTGGTGAATTCGCAGTTGAATGTTCCCAAACTGCCTTTGAGAAAACCGTATGAAGAAAGAAATTGGGTTCAGTTGTGGTTACGGGATTAAATCTGAAAAAAAGTTTAATGTTTACTCTGACAGGAAACAGTTCTGAAGCTTCATATTTTTGAAAGCACTCTACAAAATTCATCTGTTTCATCAGACAGGGCAAATATTTGTACGGCAGCAGAAATTTGATGTTCAGTTTGCAACCCATAGCAGATGTTCATTCAATACATTACAAGCAAAAGCTAGAATGGAATGAGACGATTCCTGTTGCTGCTTTTGGTCTCGTGTGTTCCTTGACATCCTACATTTATTCATCGGAATACCTCCCTGCTCAGCACCAATGATGTGATTTTACTCATTATGATTCATTGCCAGAACCCTGGACATTTGCTATTGGTTCACAGATTTTATCAAATTTCTCCACCTTCATGTGTTGGCTCATTGAATGTACAAGTAACATGATAAAAATTGGAAGGATCTAATAACATGGTGGCAATGTAGTTATGTTTGCCACCTTACATTTCCAGGATATGAAGGTGCCGGTGTTGGGCTGGGATGGACAAGGTCGAAAATCACACAACATGAAGTTATAGATTTTCACGCTGCTGGGAATTCAGATTCATTTCCAACTTTGGGCAATTGTGGGAAGTTTATACATTCTCCCTGTGTCTGGGTGAGATGTTCTTCAGAGGGTTGGTGGAATTTGATGGGTTGAATGGCTTCTCTCCACATTGTAGGGATTCCATGATTATGCAACTTCTCTGAACTCCTGAATCAATTGTTGATGTTTAATAGAAAGGAAATGGCTGGGCAATAAAGTGACAAATTAGTTCTAAGAAGATATTATTGTTCAGTATTTGCTGTCATATAACAAAATAATAATGTCCGTTGAGGCTTAGATAGCTGCTACTTAACATTTAGCTCCAGTGTCAATAACATCTTAAATAGGTTTGTGGAAAATAAGGACAGACCATTGTTAGAATTTCATGTGTAACATAATTTCTTCAATTACTTCAATGTTCAATGTTGTGGAGTTGATAGACAAGTAAGGAGGATTGTCTTTGCTTTCATTGTTTACCTTTTTCCTGATATTTACTGAGTCTTTGTGAAGAAATATGTTTATTCGTCCTGCTGGTCTTTCATGTGCAATGTTCTTTAATTTGTTATGTTGCACAGTGTGCCAAGCATTAGCTTAATACATGGGATTCTCTGTGAACTGTAGTGAAGGAAGGCCTTTGAATTATCCACGCAGCTGCATTGTTATTTTAGATGCAATGTTGTCTGGTTAATTATTGTCTTGGTGGCATCAAAGACCTGGTTGTGCCTTGTTACTGTAGACCTATAGTAATTATAGATATGTATCAGACGTCATGCAGGGTCAGGCCATTTCCTTGTCTTGATGCAGCTCTTTTCTAACATTGCATGTTGACAGGTGAAGAATGAAGGATTTATTTAACCTGAAAGAGATCTACAAATCTCTGTGGAGGTGCTCCGTGGCTCTGTAATTGAATAAAAGTCTTCCCTGGTACAAAAAGCCCAAAATTAAGAGCACTGGCATCCATTAACAAAGTAATGCAGTCATTGGCCTGGTAAATGAAACATTAGTGACCTTCTGAATGCATTGATCAATCACAGGCTGAGAAACTGGAGAGAAGTCTCTTGTGGCAAAGTAGAAAAATCCTGCAGCAGAAAAACAGAGAATAATGGTTATTTTCTTTGCTACAATGAAAACATGCAATGAACTGGCCAAACCAGCCTGAATTCTTTTTTTAAAAGGCTGTGGAGTTCAGCATAGTCTGGCCAAAGCATCTGGCACTGGAATACTGCCAGTGCTATGAAAGCCAGAGTTTCAGAAAAGAGTGGGCACCATGGCTCCAGGGCACTTCAGACCTGGGCTCTAAATTAGGGTTCTGAGATAGGATAAAGGTGATTGCACCTGAAACATTCACACTGGACTGATTGTGTTGTCAAATTACCTGGCAGATAAAAGCAATCAACTTTGAGGAAGAAGTCAATTTGTTTGGTTATTGGAAAAGGATACTAGAACTCTTGGAAAAACTTTGAACTTTCTAAACATTGTCCAAAAACCTTGAAAGCTATGTGAATAACTCAGAGATGTGAGAGATCTGGGGGGGGGGTGGGTTTGAGAAGTGAAAAAAATCTATGAACCTGGATACTTATTAATTGATCAGTCAATTGCAAAGGAACTTTAGGAAGCAATATCAGAAATGTTGAAAACTGAAGGAGGGAGGTTATGAAGGAGTGTTCCTTGCTGATGATAATTGTACCTGTGAAACTTGAAGGTTAAAGCTTTTGTTAGATAGTACTCTTGACATAATGTGAATAAAGAACAGCATATTGTAGAGCAATGTAACTACATAGTTTCAATATCTTTGTTGTATCATATGTTCAAAATGAAATATATCTTTTTATTTGATGTATTTGCCTTTTGATTCGTGTTTAAATTGATTGTGTTAAAGTAAAATTTGTTTTAAAAAAAGAAAAATCTTGTTGGTCAATTCTTCTTTTGGGTTCTTTTGGTGAATTTGGCAATTTTGTTTTCTGGTACCTCTAAAGAAATCGTAACAAAGGACATTGGCAGAGGGGTAGTGTTGACAGGACAAATGTTATTATTCTGAGGGAGGGCTGTAAGTTCATGCTTCATTGAATAACTGCCGCTCCCCTAAGATTATGCCTCAGATTGCTGGGCTGTTCTGGGAACCTTCATCCCATTAAGCGCTGAGAATAACAGCCGTGGTGACAATCTGAACCTACATGGCAGCAAGGATATTAGATTGAACATTCAATGGAACACCAAGAATTAGCTGGCTTTCAACTACCCTGTAATTGAAGCTGAGGGATTGTCCATCAGCTGCTGCTGGGTTTGCAAGAGCCACCATGGAATTGTCTTCCCACTCTCATTCTAGAAGCATTATGCTCTAAACCCTTCTCCCTGTAAGTAACATGAGAATATCTGGCTAACCTCGCAGTGTAATAAGCTTCTATATAATCCCTCTCCATCAATTGCCTCATCTACCTATGGCGTGAACCTCCATTCCACTGTTGCTAGATTTTACTTGGACCTAGATGGGGCATCAATTTCTACAAATTAGCTTCTTTCCTGCTGTCCTTCTGTCATTACAGATTCCGTATTTACAGGAGGTCATGATAATTCCCTCAGCTTTAAATCATTGTGTTGGACATGCTAAGGAATTGTGCAAGTAAAATGGTGAGAAGGTAAACTGTGATACTGTGATTCTCGATGCAATTTTAACTTGCTAACACCCTATTCTTGTAAGAACAGGGCAGGTAAAATTACCCTTCCAATGTTACATGAGACAACAAAATATTTACTGCACAGGTACAGACAGTTGACCCTCGAGTGTTGATATTTATGCTCTGCATATACCTTCTATCTTTCCTCTTCATCTAATCTAATCTGCAGATCTTTTCAATTTTTTCTTCCTTATCCTTATACTTTTTGGTTTTTCCTTTGAATTTATCTAAACTATGCATTTCAAATAATATCTGATGCATGAAAATCCATAAGCTAAGTACCCTCAAAGTGAAGAAGTCTTCTTGAATTTGGATTTTTTAGTAACTGATAATATTTATGCCTCCTAATTTTGGTCTTCCCCATAAAAGGAAACATATTCTTTGTATCAATCCCACTAAACCCTTTCAATATCTTGGAGAACTTTTGAAGGTCAACTTTATTTTTTCCATTCTAAAAACTCCATCATTTTTAAAAGCCTACCCTTTTAGTACTGCGTTAATTCTTTTAATTCTTTTTTACAATTTCCCAAGTGCCTCTATGTCCCTTGAAAGATCAGAACAATTGACAGTACACAAAGTATTATCAACCCATAGTTTTGTATAAGTTTAATGGATTGGATCCTGCTTTCCAATTTCAGGTCTCTAAAATGGATTCTCAAGACTTTGTTTGTTTGTCCCTAGCTATATTACTTGTATTGATACTTATGGTGATTTGTACATCTATATATCTCCAGATTCCACTGTTCTACTAACCTAATTGGATACTTATTTTCCAACATAAGTGTGACTGTTTTTTATCTTTGGCAAGTTGTTCAGCCTTCCATTTACCCGCGTTGAGGTCAATTGACCTAGCATGTCCCTATTCTACAAGTTTAATGTTATCTTACCTTCAGTTGTAGTGCTCCAGTTCATTAATGACATCTCTCCTTTGGTGTTATCATATAATTTGAAATTACACTTGTGGTTTCTGAATCTAAACTGATCCTATAATTGGTGAGCAACAATGGGACTGGCATCAACTCGGTTGTATTAACTCTGGCTCTCTGATTTCTGATTTCTATGCTTTCAACTTCTTGGCCCCAGTTCAATATGGCCCGACCTTAGTAATCTTCCACTTTGCAGTATTCTATAGAAGGCTTTTTGAAAATCCAAATGTGTTTCACCTACTGCATTATCCTTATCCTACTAATCTTTTATTTCTTCAAAGAGTTTACGAAGGCTGGTCAAGCATGGTCCCCCTTTTTAAATCAGCTCTGGCTACTCTTTAGTATATTTTCTTCTTCCAAATATTTTTCTATTACATCTTTGATGTAGGATTCCATTATATTTCCTACCACTGACATGAAACCAATTGATCTATTTCCTTACTATCTTTTATGAGTCCGAGTCACAAGGAAAGACTGGGCAGATAGAATATTTGCTCGACAAGAATTGTCCAAGGAATGATCATAAAGAAGTTTACAATTTTTAAGTACTTCTATTATGTTAGCTGCAAATATCACACTAAATTAAGCAGTTAAGGTACAGCCAGGAAGCACAGTTTCTAACTTGTCAATGGCTATTTTAGCTTTGTTATTTATTAAGTTTTTCTTCATACAAAAATGATCAATAAATGTGGAGAACAGTCTAACAGAGCAATGAAGGCAAATATCTTTGGGATTGCTTAATAAATCATTGGAAGTGATTGGCAGTCCATTCTCAGTCTAAATTCTTCACTTGCAACTTCCCCTCAAAAAAATAGACACACCATAGGAATGGGAATAAATCACCTCTCCACTGTTGTTAGGTTACAATCTTAAAACTGCAGGTGTACCTACCCCATATTCACTCCAGTTTTCTGAGGATCTGGCTTCCCATTACCTTTTCAGCGGCAAATAAATGCTGGTCCAGCCAGTGACACTCCCATCACATGAATACATTTTAAAAAAGTATAAAATGAGATTTAGGATTGAATAACCTTGCAGTTGAGACGACTGAAAAGCTGAATCAATCGAGTTAGAAAGATTGTGACTTTGCATGTGATACAGGTATGTGTAGGGAGTGGTGCAACTCCTTGCTGTGAATGCTGCATGTTTGTTGTACTGACTAGAATGACAGAATTATAGAATCATATAGCACAGCAAATACACTTTGGCCCATTGAGTCTATATTACCGAAACTACGCTAAATTTACTCAGTTCCCACTTTCCAGCACTAGGCCCATACTCTCGAATTTTATGACATTTCAAGTGCTTGTCCAAGTACTTTCTATAGTAAAGAATACAGAATCTCCTTCATTGCCACATGTACTCAAATACAGTGAAAAGTATACAAAGTTACCTCTAATGGCGCCATCTTAGGAACAAAGCAGCTGGGTATAAATCTGAGATACAAAAAGTGGAATAAAAAAGAAAAGTTACATTATCTTACAGTGATTCGTTGTATAACTTAGAAATAAGACAGAGTTAACTGGATAAACATTACAGTCAGACAAACAAATTACAGACAAACTTTACATTGCAGCGGTTCAGCACAGGGACTTCCACATGTGGTCTGACCACTCACACCAGATCCCCGTCCAATAACCATCCCCATTCCGCTCCATGCCTCCAACCCCCTCCCAGCTCCAGCTCTCAGTAACTCCATGCCACTCAGCCCACCAGCCTGCTTCACTCCAACTCTCAGTTGCTGCAAGGTAAGTTTTCATATCAGAAAAAAAGCTTTAAAAATTTTTGAAAAAAGGGGCAAAATAGAAGAAAGGTGGATGGATTGACAAGCCCTGGGCTGAGGAGAGAAAATGCAACCTTTCCTGCTACTTCCATTGTGAGTGTTGTGAGGGCTCATACCTCAACTACTTTCCAAACACTCACCACCTTCTGGGTAAAATATAGTTTCCTCAAATCTTGTCTAAACCTCCTGCCTTCCATCTTAAAAGCGTGCCCTTGTACCTGACATTTCCACTAAGAGAAATAGCTGCTATGTCTCCACTTTGTCTCTTCCTCTAAATCTAAACACCTCTATCAGATCGCCCCTCAACCTTCTCTGCCCCAAAGACAATAACCTGAGCTTATTCAGAGATAACTCAGTGTGGAACTGGAGGAGCTCAGCAGGCGAGGCAACATCTGAGGAGCAGGAAAGTTAACATTTTGGGTCAGGACCCTTCTTCACCCAGCCTCTCTTCACAGCTAAAGCAGTCCAACCCAGGCAACAACCTGGTAAATCTACTCTGCATTCCATCCAGTGCAATCACATCATTCCTATAATATGGTGACAAGAAATGCACAGTCCACCAGCTGTGGCCAAAGCAAAGCTGTGTATAACTCCAACATAATCTTCCTGCTTTTATACCTTATGCTTCAGCTAATGAAGTTAGCATCCCGTATGACTTCTCAATTACCCGATTAACCTGCCTTGCCACAACCAGGGATTTGTGGACAAGCAGCCCAAGACTTTTCTGTTCTTCTGAGCTTCCTTTTGTATCTTGCAATTCATTGAATACTCACTTAGGGTCAAAGAATTGTGTGGCAAAATTTCCATAGCGACCAGGAATCCTAAATTAATCCAGTCCCGTTTATCAGCATTTGACCGACATCCCTGTAAGCCTGCCCAATTCATATATCTAGATGCCTTTTAAATGTTCTAATTCCATCTGCCTTCGCCACTTCCTCTGATAGCTCGTTCCATTCATGCACCACCCTCTATGTGAAAAAGTTGCCCCTTAGGCCTGTTTTAAATCTTTCCCCTCTCACAGTAAACCTATGCTGTCCAGTTTCAGACTCCCCTACCCTGGGAAATGTCTTTGGCTATTCACCCTATCCATGCCCCTCATGATTTTATAAACCTTTGTACTGTCACCTCTTAGCCTCCAATGCTCCAAACAAAGTAGCCCCAGCCTATTCAGCCTCTCCCTTTAGCTCGAACCTTCTAAACCCAGCAACATCTTTGTAAATATTTTCTGCACCCTTTTAAGTTTAACAACATCTTGCTTATAGCAGGGAGATTAGACTTGAACACAATATTCCAAAAGTCCTGCACAACCGTGATGTGATATCCCAACGTGTATACTCAATGCACTGACCAACGCAAGTGTGGCAAGTGCCTTCTTCATGATCCTTGTCTTGTTACTTTCTTCAAATTGCATCACCTCACATATATCAGGATTAAATTCCACCTGCCTCTGCTCTGCCCACCAGGCCAATTCATTTATATTCTGCTTTAATCTGAGATCTTTCTCCTCACTTTCAACCACATGGCAACACTTTGTGTCGTCCACAAACTTATGTGTCATTCCCCTCACTTTCTCATCTATATCATTTATATAAATCATGAGCAACAAAGGGACTCCTGTAGTATGCCACTGGAGACCGGCCTCCAGTCACACAAACGGCCTTCCACCACCACCCTCCATCTCCTATCACCTCAATCCACTTTGAGTCCAATTTGCCAAGTTACCCTGGATTCTACACACTTTCACCTTTGTTATCAGTCTCCCATGTGGGACCGTGTCAAAGGCTGACTAGTTAAAGTTAAGTTTGTAGGTTTATTTCAAGTATCATTCACTAGTTGATTCATGTTTGATTTGTGTTAGCTCATTTTAAGGTAAATGCCGCAGTAAATGTTAATATGTTCACTTATGGGAATAATTCAGTAAATTTGGTTATTTTTGTTGTGGATACCCCATGGGATGGAAACATTGATTTCCAGCAATAGTGTATTTCATTCACACTGTTGGAAGAAGTGTTTTCTTTAGTTCATGTTATTTATTGGGGTTGGACAACTGAAGCAAATTAAACACAAAATTACACATTACTTGAAATGCTGGACACAAATTAATGCCACCATTAAAACCTTCATAAATTGAAACAAAGACGTATTTTTCAAATCAACATATTTTAAATCCATTTAGGTAATATAAGTAATAAAAGTAATTTCTTCACGTATAATTTTCCGATCTACTGCAATATATTTTAGAAAGTACATATATGAACAAATTAATGATGCTAAATATGAATTATGTTTATCCGTATTGAATGGTCATATTAGCTTCTTTGAAATTCTCAATTAAAGGGCTAATTCATGAGCATGTGCAGAGAAAGCTATGTCAACGATGACCGCATGATCACAAATTGATTAAAACATTCTGAAGACAGGAGCAACAATTCAGACTTTAAACAAGGAAGAGGTATTAGAAATCCTTCAGAGGGTGACGATTGATAACTCCCCTGGGCCGGATGGGATTTATCCTAGGATCCACTGGAAAGCAAGGGAGGAGATTGCCGCACCTTTGGCATTGATCTTTAACTCGTCATTGTCTACAGGAATAGTGCCAGATGACTGGAGGATAGCAAATGTGGTTCCCCTGTTCAAGAAGGGGAGTAGAGACAACCCTGGTAATCATAGACTAGTGAGCCTTACCTCAGTTATTGGTAAAGTGTTGGACAGGGTTATAAGGGATAGAATTTATAATCATCTAGAAAAGAATAAATTGATTAGGGATAGTCAGCACGGTTTTGTGAAGGGAACGTCGTGCCTCACAAACCTTATTGAGTTCTTTGAGAAGGTGACCAAACAGGTAGATGAGAGTAAACCGGTTGATGTGTTGTATATGGATTTCAGCAAGGCGTTCGATAAGGTTCCCCACAGTAGGCTATTGTACAAAATGAGGAGGAATGGAATTGTGGGAGATACAGCGGTTTGGGTCGGAAATTGGCTTGCTGAAAGAAGACAGAGGGTGGTAGCTGATGGGAAATGTTCAACCTGGAGACCAGTTACTAGTGGTGTACCACAAGGGTCGGTGTTGGGTCCACTGCTGTTTGTCATTTTTATAAATGACCTGGATGAGGGCGTAGAAGGATGGTTTAGTAAATTTACAGACGACACTAAGGTCGGTGGAGTTGTGGATAGTGACGAAGGATGCTGTAGGTTGCAAAGAGACATAGATAAGCTGCAGAGCTGGGCTGAGAGCTGACAAATGGAGTTTAATGCAGACAAGTGTGAGGTGATGCACTTTGGTAGAAGTAACCAGAAGGCAAAGTACAGGGCTAATGGTAAGATTCTTAGTAGCGTAGATGAGCAGAGAGATCTCGGTGTCCATGTACACAGGTCCTTGAAAGTTGCCACCCAGGTTGACAGGGCTGTTAAGAAGGCATACTGTGTTTTAGCTTTATTAATAGAGGGATCGAGTTCCGGAACCAAGAGGTTATAGTGAAGCTGTACAAAATTCTGGTGCGGCCGCACTTGGAGTATTGTGTACAGTTCTGGTCACCGCATTATAAGAAGGACGTAGAAGATTTGGAAAGGGTGCAGAGGAGATTTACTAGGATGTTCCTAGTATGGAGGGAAGGTCTTACGAGGAAAGGCTGAGGGACTTGAGGCTGTTTTCATTAGAGAGAAGAAGGTTGAGAGGTGACTTAATTGAGACATATAAAATAATCAGAGGGTTAGATAGGGTGGATAGGGAGAGCCTTTTTCCTAGGATGGTGACGGCGAGCACGAGGAGGCATAGCTTTAAATTGAGGGGTGAAAGATATAGGACATATGTCAGAGGTAGTTTCTTTACTCAGAGAGTAGTAAGAGATTGGAACGCTTTGTTTGCAACGGTAGTAGATTCGCCAACTTTAGGTACGTTTAAGTCGTCATTGGATAAGCATATGGACGTACATGCAATAATGTAGGTTAGATGAGCTTGAGATCAGTATGACAGGTTGGCACAACATCGAGGGCCGAAGGGCCTGTACTGTGCTGTAATGTTCTATGTCTATGTTTAAAATTTTCTGCTTGGTCAGAATGTACATAGTTAATAAAAAAAAGCCCTCAGGTTCCAGGAATATCCGTTTCATAGAGTAATCTACCCTAAATATATTTGAAGACCACATATGATAACAACAGAGAAGTAGGCCAATAAACATTTCTGCAGTCATTCTACTCTTTGCTGTGTAGTTAACACAACCACATCACTACCTTTTTTTTAATGTTGTGGGCCATAGAAATAGTGTGCATCTCGAAAGGCACGCAGTTGTTCAAAAGCAGCAGAAATGTAGAATAATTTTCTTAGCCAGTGATTTTTATTCAGAAGTACCTTGTTCTTGTCAAACTGACAGTTAGTTGTTTTTGAATTTTTTTGGACAATGTGATGATGTTAATACTGTTGATATTTAATTGGTCATTCATCATATGTCACCATGTGCATGTGGAGCTTAAATTATGGGATATATAAATAGTTTGTCCAAGATCAAGAAGAAATTAATGCTTGCTCATTGAAAGACAGGAGATCAGAAAAAAAGAGCAACTTTCTGCATTTCTACACAACCCTCCAGATTTTAGTAAAAACCAAAAGAATTGCGGATGCTGTAAATCAGGAACAAAAACAAAGTTGCTGGAAAAGCTCAGCAGGTCTGGCAGCATCTGTGGAGGAGAAAACAGAGTTAGCATTTCGGGTCTGGTGACCCTTCCTCAGAACTGGAACACCACTTCATTACTTAACAAGATAGGGTTTTAGGAATTGTTAATAATTTCACAAGTATTAACTCTAGCTTCATATTTCAGATTTATTATTTTAAGTTCTATTGGCGGCTGTGGTTAGATTTGTTTGAGCTCGTGTTCTCAGAGCATTAGCCCATGTTACTTAATTTCTGCTAGAGTGATGTGACCACTATCCCACCATCTGCGATGGCACATTATAATCTGAATCCTGCTTCTTCACTTTTTCTCCAACTCAGATTCAGCACCTGGTTCCCCACCTCACTGTCCCTGAGCCCCCTCTATCAGGGTCATGTTGGTGAGTGCCCCAGGAACTAACAGAAAGACCAAGTCAAAGGACAGAGGAGTTGACAGCCGTGAATTCTGTCATCTTTCTTGGACACTCAGACATGGGACTTGAGTTAGTCAGTCAGGTGATTCCTTGTGAATCTCAGTTAAACGATTTGTTTTAGAAGTTAACTGGAAATTTGTGTCTGTTGACAAAATAACTGAATCAGAGTTAATGGGAATCAGGAGATAAACTGTCCAACTGTTGAAATTGTAACTGGCACAAAGGCCGCTGGGCAGCACTGTGGTTAGCACTGCTACCTCATAGTGCTAGAGACCCGGGTTCAATTCTAGCTTTGGGCGACTGTCTGTGTGGCGTTTGGATGCTCTTCTTATATTTGCACAAGTTTCCGCCCACTGTCCAAAGATGCACAGGTTAGATGGATTGGCCGTGCTAAATTTCCCTGCAGTCACCAGGGATGTGCAGATTAGGTTGGTTAGCCATGATAAATGCAATGCTACAGGGATAGAGTGGGGTTGCTGACTCTGGGTGGGATGCTGTTTGGAGGGTCAGAGCAAAGTACTTGGGCTGAATAGCCTTCCCCCTACTGTGGGGATTCTATGAAGAGGGTTATTATTAAAGGTCAGTCAAATTAGTTCAAACTTCCTCAGGGTAGTGTCCTTGACCCAGCCTTCTCCAGGTCCTTCAATTACTTTCTCTGCTTCATAAGATCAGATGTGGGAAAATTAATTGATGCATGCACATTGTTCAGCATCACTTGGAAATCTTCAAATATACAAGTAGTCCACGTCTAATTGTAGGAAGACCTGAACAATTGGCTGCTAGCGCTGACAAGTAGAATGAAACATTCACAATGATACACATACCAAGGAATGGCCATCTCCAACAAGAGAGAATCTAACTGTTAGTAATTCCATGGAGTGTCAAAAAGTATCATTGAAACCTCTCCATCATCCAATGACCAGAAACTGAATTTGATTAGCTATGCAAGTTCAGTACTCGCAAAAGCAGGTCAGAGGCTCGGAACTTTACAGTAAGTAACTCACCTATTCATGCCCCAACATCTGTCCCTCATATAAATGACACAAGTCAGGAATACAATGGAAGACTCCCCATTTGCCTGGATGAGAGTAGCTCCAACAAGGAGATGACACAACCCAGAAAGAATCAGCCTGCTTGATTGACACCACATGCTCAAACATCCACTTCCTCCATCACAGGCACCCAGTAGGAGCAGTCTGTACCAGCTGCAAGATTCACCACAGAAGTTTTCCATAGTTCCTTAGACTCAAATCAAAATCCATGACCATTACCATCTATCAGGAAAAGCACAGCAGATACCTGGGAACACCACCATGGGTGACACAATCGTTCAGTGGGTAACACTGATGCCTCAAAATGACAGAGGCCCGGGCTCAATTCTAACCTTGGGCGACTGCATGGAGTTTGCATGTTCTCCCCATGCCTGCGTGGATTTCCTCTCGGTGCTCCGGTTTCCTCCCACAGTCCAAAGATGTGATAGATAGGTGGATTGGCTATGCTAAATTACCCATATTGTTCAAGGATGTGTCGGTTAGGTGCATTAGCCACAGGAACTGCAGGGTTATAGCGATAGAGTGGGTATGGGTGAAATGGTCTTTGGACCGTCGGTGTGGACTTGTTGGGCAGATTGCCTGTTTCCATGCTATGTGGACTCTATTATTCCAAAAATCTGCAATTTTCCTCCAACCACTCACCATCCTGACTGTTTTCTTCAGAGTTTCTGGATCAAGTACGTTATTTCCTGCTTAATGGCATTGAGGGTCTACCAAAGCAAGCGGACTGCAGCAATCCAAGAACATAGCTCAACATCATCTTCTCAAGTGTATGTAAAGATGGCCAACATCCCATTTAAGATCTACGTATTTTTAAAATAAAATATTGTTTGTTTCAGATGCTCCTGCCCTAAAATGGTCAGAGCTTTTGGAGGTAATTCATTCCCCTTAACTCAGTGAGTTAGCATGTGGTGCAGCACGACGCCAACAGCATGGGTTTGATTCCTAAGCCAGCTTTGATAGCTCATAAAGGCCCATCACATTCTCTTCCCCCACCCCTTGATTTTGGGTAATGGCTCAAGCTATATCATTAGTAGCCATTATGGAATGGAGAGAGACACAGCTGTTCCTTTTGTGAACTATGATTTATTTCTCATTACCCTGTCTAGCATGCTGTCAATTAAAGATAGAAATTGATTTTTCCTTCCGTAGGCGTCCATCCATGTTGATATTTAGAGAGATAATGTTTCCACGTGTTCTATCATTTAAAGATACACTCTTTCTGTAATTTTTGAAACATTTGGTACTGGGCAGATGTCTGGTGGCTTTAGTCTTTGAAATTCTCAGTCAGTTCCCTCCATGTTGTCATCCCTTCCTATTTCTGTGACACCCTCATAATCTTCTTCATAAGAAGAAGAACTATCCACTGTGTGAGAGGTCAGGAAGGAGATGACATAAAATTTCAGATAATTTGCAGAAGAACCAGAAGTGACGTGAGGAAAGATAGTAAAGTAAATTGTGTTGATTTAGAAGTCACTGCCTCGAAATGTGCTGGAAGAAGACTTTTGTCAAAACCTTTACAATGGACAAACACTTCCACTGGAATACGTTACAAGGCTATTGAAAGATGTTAAGAATATGAGGTTAAATCACACAGTTGTGTTATGGAAGCAGAATGGGCATGATGGGTTAAATTACCTCCTTCTGTACTATGTAATTCCAAGATGTCATCTCCGTCCCTAAAATTCTGGTCCATACTCACCAATAACCTCAACAACAGCACTGAATTGCAAAGGTGAGTTGCCCTTCGCATTAAAGGCAGCATCTGATCAAGATGACATCAATAAATTTGAGCAAAATTGATGTTAATAGGAATCAATTTGCACTCTTTAGCTGGAGTCACACCAGCACGAAGGGAAAGTGCATGAGGTTGTCAGACAGCAATCCTCACAACTTTAGAATATCACTAGAGGGGATCCAAAGTGCCATGCCCCAAGCTTTAACTGCTCCACAATTACTTTTCTCTTTCACATAAATGGGAATGTTTGCCAATTACCACACTGTGCTCAGTTCCTTTTGCAGCTCCCGGTGAAGTAAAATCTCGTGTAGTAAAATCAGGGCAACAGAAAATTCTATAAAATTAAATTCAGAGTCAGGAAGAACAACAGTGAATGATGGAAACATGCTGACAAATATGAAATTGGTCTCAAACTGGGATGTGCCTCTGACTGAATGTGAAATAACAGGTTTATGTTTCCAGTTGGAAAATATGAATAAAACAGAGTATCCCGGGTTTTATTAATAAGGGGTATGAAGTATAACAGTCAGGAGGTGATCTTGAATTTAAGCAAGACACTTATTACATCTCAGCTGGTGTCTTTTGCGCAGTTCTAGATGCTACATTGTAGGAAGGATGAGGGAATGCAGGTTAGATTTACAAAAGTGGCTTCAGGGATGAAAACATCAATTACGAGAATAGATTCAAGGCATTGGGATTTTTTTTTCCCTGAAGGAAAAAGCCTAGGAGGAGACCATAAGGTAAAGGAGCAGAATTATTCCATTCAGCCCATTGAGTCTTATTCACTATTTAATCACGGCAGTTATGATTTTCAACCCCTTTCTGCTTTCTCCTCATAACCCTTGATCCCCTTCCTAACCAAGAATCTATATATCTCTGTCTTAAAGACACTCAACAACATCACCGCCGTAACCTCCTGCGGCAATAAGTTCCACAGATTCACCGCACTCTGCACAAAGAAATTCCTCTTCATCTTAGTTCTAAATGGTCATTCCTTCAGTCCACACTTGTGCCATCAGGTCCTTGTCTCTCCTACTAGTGAAAACAGCTTCTCCACATCCACTCTATCCAGGCATCTTCATATTCTGTAAGTTTCAATGAAATCCCCTTTATCTTCCTAAATTCCATTGAGTACAGACCCAGAGGTCCTCACCCACTTCCCCTTAAGACAAACCATTAATTTCTGGAATCATTCTTGTATAATCCCTCCGAACCCACTCCAAGATCAAAACATCTTTCCTAAGGTACGGGATCCATAAGTGCTCATAATATTCCAGACATGGGCTGCTCCTGTATTTTCGGTCTGAAATGAATGCTAACTTTGAACATGACTGCTAACTGCCAACTGAACTTACACATTAACCTCAAGAGAATCTTGAACTAGGAGTCCTATGTCCCTTTGTGCTTCAGATTTCTGAAGCCTTTCCCCATTTATGAAACAATTTATGCTCCTATTTTTCCTACCAAAGTGCATTGCCTCATACTTTCCTGTGTTGTATTCCATCTGCCACTTCTTTGCCCATTTTCCTAGCCTGTCCAAGCCCTTCTGCATCCTTCCACTTTCTCATCACTACCTGTCCTTCCACTGGTATTTGTTCATCTGCAAACTTAGCAACAAAGCCCTCAATTCCCTCATCCAGATCATTAATGTATAATGTGAATAGTTGTAGCCCCAACATTGACCCCTGTGAAAGTCCATTAGTCATCAGCTGCTATCCTGAAAAACATCCCTTTTCCCCAATCTCTTCTTTCTGGTAGTCAGCCAATCCTCTACCCATTCCAGTACTTTGCCCTTAATACTGTGGGCTCTTATCTTATGTAGCAACTTCCTTTCCGGCACCTTGTCAAATGCCTTTTGGAAATCTAAATAGATCATGTCCACCAGCTCTCCTTTGTCTACATTGTTCATTATATCCTCAAAGAATTCTAACAGATTTCTCAGGTTTGACCTCCGCTTGATGGAAGCTCTGCTGACTTCTCCCTATTTTATCTTGCACTTCAAAGTGCTCCACCATCTCATCCTTAGTTTGGATTCTAAAATCTTATCAATGACTGAAATTGGGCTAACTAGCCTGCAGGTTCCTGTCTTTTGCCTCTCTCACCTTTTAGGCAGGAATGTTATATTAGCCATTTTCCAGTCCACTGGAACCCTCTCTGACACCAGTGATTCCTGAAGGATCACCCACTAATGCTTACACAATCTCCTCAGCACTCACCTCTAAATAGAAGTTTTCAAAAACCATAAACAAGTGTGGATAGAGTAGGCAGGAATGATCTTTTCTTGCATATAAAAGGATCAAGAACAAGAGAGCTCAACTTTAAAGTGTTTCACAAGCATGGCAAGTAATGTTCATTGAGCAGGCAGTGCAAACATGATGGATCATGTGGTAACCATAATATTATATGACATACAAATTCATCTGGCGGGAAAGGGCATTGTCTGTTCTTACCCAGTCTTACTCATTTGTGGCCCCATATATCAATTCAAGTCAAAACAGAATACAACTGTAATGAGGTCAGCCATCTGGACATCATAGAATACGAGTTCCCTGATTGAGTCTGTTAACCTGGTCCAATCAGGGAGCCCTGGCTGACATATCAAAAAATTGAGTGTCAGAGATATTGACACTCTGGCGCCTAACTCTATGTGAGGCAATATTATCGTCAAGGTTGCTTATACACAAATAAGGAATGACTTGCTGATGGGGTACTAGTCTCTGTGGAGTTATTTCAAAAGTGAGATTAAGCATCTGCTGATACCCTGGGCAACACCTTTTTAAAAATTTTGAAAAGTAAGAAAAAAGAAAAGGTTGAATTTCAGCTACAGAATCTGCTGAGTATTTATGAAGAAGTAGAAATGAATGTAGAGAATTTAGGAGAAAGTTGCCCTAAAGAAGCTCCAGGGAGTGAGGAAGGGTGTGGTGATGTACAATAGCCCTGTGTGGACCAGGTACAATCAGAGAAAAGATAAAGGCCTGAGCTGATAACCAAGGTAATAAACATTGCCTGTGCTTTAAAGAAAACAAATTAAAATATTGTAGAATTCTCTTAATTCCAATCAATATTTATACTCTGATTCATTTCTGGAATGTTCCATTTGCTTTACATGATATTGATGATTCAGGTAGATTTTTAGTTGCACCTGGCAAATTGAAGTTGCCCTTTTCATGGAGTAATTTGAGGATGGGGGATAGGTTGCAGTTACATTCAAACAAGATGTGGTACCTTACCCAATAAAACATCCAATGAGTAATTGTTTACCATTACTTGAATTTCTGTTGTTCAGGGAGAAAAGCTTTTTAAAAATGTCCAGTTTTCCTTTTAACTTTTTGTTAGATGATTAGAAGTACAGCATTTCTCACAGATATTTGCCTTGGTATTTTAAATTGAATAGGCTGAATACTTTGAGGATTATCATTCATTCTGGCAAATTGTTCAATGATTTGGGAATGCTGGTTGTTCTCAGCGTGTCTGCTCATTTTCCATACTTAACCTCTTCAGAGACTTCTTGTTAGCAGTCATTGGAGGAATAACAAGATCTTAAAAAGTTCTGACAGGAAGTGTTCTACTTTCTCAAACTCACTCTATCATCAAATCTGGGCTTTAATGTATCCATATTTGGATAGTAACACGGTGATCGATGGTCCCTTTCCTATCACTCACCCTCTAATCAAATCCTTTATGAGTCAAGGCAGGCAGAAACTGGTTCCTTCATTTACAATGCCTGCAGAAACTACATAGCAGTCTGTCATTACATCTCTTGCATAATAAGGCTCCAAGCTGCGAGTTACTTAAATTAAATAATCCTACATATTTAGGAAGGCTGGCCTTTGTTTTAAAGTAGTTTAGGGTTCTCCTAGCTTTTAACAGCTAAAATTATAGATAAGGATATAAAGGATTATTGCAAAGACAGAGTGAAGGAAGAAGTGACTGACAATATCAGGTGCCATAAGGAGGGTAAAGATGAAGTGTGAAAATAATAATCCTGCAGATTGCCGTGCCTGGTTGACACAGTGGCTCAGTAGTTATCGCTGTTGCACCAGGACCCGGTTTCAGTTCCAGCCTTGTGCGATGATCTGTGTGGAGTTTGCATGCTCTCATGTACCTGAATGGGTTTCATTTGGGTTCTCCAGTTTCCTCCTACAGTCCAAAGATTTACAGGTGGATTAGCCACAGTAAATGTGGGGATAGGGTAGGGGGCTGGGCCTGGGTGGGATGTTCTTCGGAGGGTCAGCGCGGACTCAATGGGCTGAATGGCTTGCTTCTACACTGAAGGTTTTCTATGACTCATTGGGTAACTTGCTGGAAATAAAGCTCAGCTATTTTCCTGGAGTCATCACAAACATTAAAGATTTTAAAATAACTTACACAAAATTCCCTAACTTACCTGAGAGTTAGACCAGGTTGATAGAAAACATGGACCAGGCTTCAGTACCTAACAAGAATAACTGTTTGTTGTAAATAATTAGACTCTAGGTAAACAGTTGACAGTCGACATATAACACTACTAATTAAAATTCTGGCCCTGTTGCAAACTCCCTCTTGCATACAGACACTTGTATAGACGTGGAAAAACACATGGATGAAATGAAAAATAATTGAAAGGCAGTCCAGTAGTCTTTGTTCACAAATTCTGTTGAGTCAGTTACTGCTGATTCAGTTCTTTTCTTCTGGCTTCTGTTTTCTAAATGCTTTCACTGGCTTCCACAAGATAAATGTGGCTAGCTTAATTGTAAAATGTCTCTGACTTATCAATTCAAAGTCATAGCTTACAGCAACTGCTGAAAGAAAGGTTAACTTCTTTAGTTCATTTTTAGAGTGAGTTTGGATTGCAGAGAGCAGATAGGCCACTTATGTGCTTGTGGAAATTAAACACCTTCTCTCTTTTTTGTTCCCAACCCCAAGTTGGTCAATTATGCAAGAAACAGTCATGTGGTTGTTTTCATGCAAAAGGCCCTTGTTATCAATAACTTATCACTGGTCTGTACACCAATCATCTTCTTATTGTCACAGTATGCATTTGTGCACAGAACCTCTGAGATCCTGCTCATCTGCAATCACTTCAATTGCTGTCTCTTTTCCAAACAGCTATTTACTATGCTCACCGTTAGCGTCAGGTTGCTCACTTTTCAAAATATGCAGTCAAAACAGTATTTCATAATTTAAAAAATGCAGAATATGTCCTTAATGTTGTCACTCCTCCTACTTGAAACTCACCACCACAGTTGATTTTCAACATACTTCTTCCATGGGGAATAGGATGTCTAAGCAAGCTCACAATCTCAAATGACAGCTTCCTGAAACAGATGCTGCTTGACCTTCTGAAGCGAGAAATTGAATGAACGTCTCCTGCAACCTTGAGGGAATATTATTGTCATGGTTAAATAGCATGGGCAGCAGGAGCTGAAGTGGTGTCATTCAGCATCTGTAGGAATGTGAAAAGAAAAGCTCTTTTAAAATTTCATTTGTCGGACGTGGGCATCATTGGCTGACCAGTATTTATTGCCTGTCACAAGTTGCCCTTGAGAAGTTGGTGCTGAGCTGCCTCTTGAACTGCTGTGGGCTGGCCCACAATGCCATGAATGAGGGAATTTCAGTAATGTGACCCAGCAACAGTGAAGGAATAGTGATATATTTCCAAGTAAAGATGGTGAGTGGCTTGGAGGGAATTTGAAGGTGATAGTGTTCCCATGTATCTGCTGCCCTTGTATGTGAAAGAGATTGTGAGTTTCAAAAGTGCTGGCCAAGGATCTTTGGTGAACTTAGTGAATCTTTGATTAAGAGTAATACAACAGTACCGATTTAACCAGAGGGTTAGAAAACAATATTCTTAATCTCACAGCTCTTTTACTTGACAACTTTACCAGAAAAAATTCATGTTTTATGTAAAGTATAATGCTGAAGCCACTTGCCAATATGGAGTGAACTGGTAGCAAATTTATGAATCAATATATGTGCAAAAAAAAATCAAAGTTGCTGTCCACTCCAAATTGCCCTGCTTCTTCATAAGTTTCAAAATGCCAGTGTCTTACCAAGGGATTTGACATTCAGAAACAATAGCATGAAGGTGCAACACTTGCCATTTGTTAAGCATTAAACATGACAGAAACTGTTACAGAGATAATGGGAGATAATAAAATGTGAGGCTGGATGAACACAGCAGGCCAAGCAGCATCTCAGGAGCACAAAAGCTGACGTTTCGGGCCTAGACCCTTCATCAAAGGATCTAGGCCCGAAACGTCAGCTTTTGCGCTCCTGAGATGCTGCTTGGCCTGCTGTGTTCATCCAGCCTCACATTTTATTATCTTGGAATTCTCCAGCATCTGCAGTTCCCAATATCAGAGATAATGGGAACTGCAGATGCTGCAGAATCCAAGATAACAAAGTGTGAAGCTGGATGAACACAGCAGACCAAGCAACTTTTAAGGAGCACAAAAGCTGACGTTTCGGGCCTAGATCCTTCATCAGAGAGGGGGATGGGGTGAGGGTTCTGGAATAAATAGGGAGAGAGGGGGAGGCGGACCGAAGATGGAGAGAAAACAAGATAGGTAGGGAGGAGAGTATAGGTGGGGAGGTAGGGAGGGTATATGTCAGTACAGGGAAGATGGACAGGTCAAGGAGGCGGGATGAGGTTAGTAGGTAGGAAATGGAGGTGCGGCTTGAGGTGGGAGGAAGGGATAGGTGAGAGGAAGAACAGGTTAGGGAGGCGGAGACAAGCTGGGCTGGTTTTGGGATGCAGTGGGGAGAGGGGATGAGCTGGGCTGGTTTTGGGATGCAGTGGGGGAAGGGGAGATTTTGAAGCTTGTGAAGTCCACATTGATACCATTGGGCTGCAGAGTTCCCAAGCGGAATATGAGTTGCTGTTCCTGCAACCATCGGGTGGCATCATTGTGGTACTGCAGGAGGCCCATGATGGACATGTCGTCTGAGGAATGGGAGGGGGTGTTAAAATGGTTCATGGCTGGGAGGTGCAGTTGTTTATTGCAAACCGAGTGGAGGTGTTCTGCAAAGTGGCCCCCAAGCCTCCGCTTGGTTTCCCTAATGTAGAGGAAGCCACACCGGGTACAATGGATACAGGATACCACATTGGCAGATGTGCAGGTGAACATCTGCTTAATATGGAAAGTCATCTTGGGGCCTGGGATGGGGGTGAGGGAGGAGGTGTGGGGGCAAGTATAGCATTTCCTGCGGTTGCAGGGGAAGGTGCTGGGTGTGGTGGGGTCGGAGGGGAGTGCGGAGCGAACAAGGGAGTCGCGGAGAGAGTGGTCTCTCCGGAAGGCAGACAAAGGTGGGGATGGAAAAATGTCTTGGGTGGTGGGATCGGATTGTAGATGGCGGAAGTCAGATTGTTCACTTACACTTGGCTAGACAATTTCCTTGATCTTAAAACTAAAATTTACCTTTCAAGCATGGAATCACAAGTCCTCAGATTACGGTAGAGGATATTAGAAGAATGAAAATACATAAAAATTAAAGTTCTAAATTTCTGCCTCATTTATCTTTTTTGCACCCTTTTCTTTTGCACTTTATTTTACTTTCTGCCCATCATTTGACATTGAATTCAATTTATTAATTTGCATTGATCAGTTCAAACTTATTAAAATATCTTCAATTTGATGAGTTAATGACATGCTTTTCTCTCGCTCCATCTATTACATGTGTCACATAGAGTGAAAAGGATGTATCTGATGACGATAGAAGTAAGGATGGTAGTTGAGAAGGTACTGGCAATAATTTCTATGATACAGTGTTGCCAGATGACAAGAGAATGCAGTCATTACACCCTTGTTCAAAATAGGCTACGAGGATAACTCAGTTAAAAATACAGTGACTTGGACAAGCATGGGTAACCCAAAGAATAAACAATATGCTTTCAGTAAATTTTAAGTGTGAACTTGCAAGTGAAATGAAGGCAGACAAAAATTTTTTTTTAAATATAAAGAAATGAAAAGAGAAGCCTAAGTGAGCAGAGGCCCCTTAGACGATGAGACTGAGGACATAATTATAGGGGAGCAGGAATTGGCAAAGGAGTTGAATATTTTCCATCAGTCTTTATTGCAGAAAACATTAATAGCATACCAACATTCTAAATAATAAATGAGCAAAAAGGGAGAGTGAGTAGATGCAAGAACCATCATAGAGAAAGTGTGCTGTAGAAACTAATGGGTTAAGTATCAATAAGTCTACTGGACTAGATTTGGATGCATTCTAGGATATTAAAAGAAGTGGCTATAGAGACAGTTGGTGAACTGGTACTTGTCATCCAAGAATCCTCAGATGTTGGGAAAGTGTCAGAAGGTTGAAAAACTGCCAATGCTGCACCATTTTTCGAAAAGAAGAGACAAAAAAAATATAAATTAAGCCAGCTAGCTTAACATTCAATATTGGGAAAGTGTACGAGTTTATAATAAAAGATGTAATAGCAGAAAATGTACAAATAATCAATCAAGCAGAGTCAGCATGAAGGGGAAATCATGCCTTGCACATTTATTAGAAGTCTTTGAGAAGGTAACAAGTAGGGTAGATAAAGGAGAACAAGGAGATGTAATATATTTGGATCTCCAAGTGAGGCCCAAATAAGGAGATGATGGCTTAGTGGTATTATCACTAGACTATTAATCCAGAGACCCAGGTAATATTCTGAGAACCCATTTGAATCCCACCATAGCCAACAGTACTATTTTAATTCCATTTTTAAAAAACATACAAAAGAGTCTAGTGATGATTTTGAAAACATTGTCAATTGTTGGAAAAACCTATCTGCTTCACTCATGAAGCACTGCCTTGAGGGAAAGAACCTGCTTCCCTAACTTGGTCTGGCTTACACGTGATTCTAAATCCATAGTGAAGTGTTTGACTCTTATTGGCAGGGTGGGATGGGCAATAAGTGCTGGCCTAGCCAGTGATGCCCACATCCTGTGAAACAACTATAAAAAGGTTAAGCTACTTAATAAGATAGGACCCCACTGTGATAGAGACAACATAGTAGAATGGATAGAGGATCTGATAAGTAATAGCAACTAGGTTTGGAATAAAGGGATCGTTTTCAGGATGGCAGCCTTGAGCGAGTAGAGTGCCATTTGCTGGCACCATAAGTATTCACAATATACACTTATTACTTAGAAAATGGAAGTGAGTGTGCTGTAGTCACATCTACAGGTGGCACAAAATTGGAACAAAAACAATTGGTGAGGATCACACAGAGTCTGTGGAGAGGTATCAGTAGATTAAGTGAGAGAGCAAAAGCTTGGCATATTAAATATAATGTGGGAAAATGTGAAGTTGTCCTGGCAAAATTAATGGGATTGAATGCTACTAAAACCCCAGGGTCTGATAATCTGTGTGCCAGGATACTGAAGGAGGTGACCATGGAAATAGGGAATCCATTGGTCATCACCTTCTAAAATTCTGCAAATGCAAGTAGAGACCCAACAGTGGCAAGTGTAAGATAATAAAATGTGAGGCTGGATGAACACAGCAGGCCCAGCAGCATCTCAGGAGCATGCTGCTGGGCCTGCTGTGTTCATCCAGCCTCACATTTTGTTATCTTGGATTCTCCAGGATCTGCAGTTCCCATTATCACAGTGGCAAGTGTAATACCACTGTTTAAAAAATGGAGAGATTTACAGACCAGTTAACGAACACTGGTAATAGCGAAAATTTTGAGGTCTATTATAAAGGACATGGGAACTGAACACTTAGAAAATACCCAAAGAATTACTCAAAATAAACATGAGTTTATGAAAGGAAAATCATGCTTGATAAACCTACTAGAATTTTTGAGATCATAAGTAATAGAATTAAAGCGTGAGAATCAGTGAATAAGGTATATTTCTCCTTTTCAAAAGCCCTTGGATTAAGTACCACAGAAGATAATATTGTGCAATGCCAAAACCCATGGGCATAGTGGTAATGTGTTGGTATGAATTTAGAATTGATAAGTAGGCAAAAAACAGAATAGGAATAAATCACTCCTTATGGCATCAGGTCTTGAAGCATGAAAACAGACACGTCGGTCCAACTCGTCCATGTTGACTAAATTTCTCAAATTAAACCAGTCCCACTTTCCTGCATTTGGCCCATATCCCTCTAAACCTTTCCTATTCATGTACTTGTTTGAATGTAGTTTATATGTTGTAAATGTACCTCCATCTATCACTTTCTCTGGCAGTTCATTCCATATTCACATCTCCCTCTGTGTGAAGAAATTGGCCTCAAGTCCCTTTTAAACCTTTCTCCTCCCACCTCAAAAATATGCCCTCTTGTTTTGAACTCCCCTATCCTAGTGGAAAGACCTTTAACCCCTCATGATTTTATAATCCTCTATAAAGTCACCCCTCAACCTCCTTCGTTTCATTGAAGTACACCTCAGACTATCCAGCCTCTCCCTATAACTGAAACTCTCCAATCTTGGCAACATGCTAGCAAATCTTTTCTGAACCCTCTCCAATTAAACAATATCCTTCATACAGCAGGGTGACCAGAACTGTACACAATACTCCAAAAGTGGTCTGACCTACATCCTGTACAACCTCACCATGGCATCCAAACTCCTATACTCAATGGTATGAGCAATGAAGGCAAGCATGCTAACTGCATTATGAACCACTTGTGAAACAACTTTCAAAGAACTGTGTACCTGAATTCCTAGGTTTCTCTGTTCGAGGACACTGCGCCATTAACTATCTAGGCCCTGCCCTTGTTTGTTTCACCAAAACACAATACCTTGCATTTATTTAAATTAAATTCCATCTGTCACTCCACATCCCATTGACCTAATTAAGATCCTTCTGCAATCTTCGATAATCTTCTTCACTTTTGACTATACCACTGATTTTGGTGTCATCTTCAAACTTAAGTAACCATGCCTCCTAAATTCTCATTCCAATTCATTTGTGTCAATGACGAACAACATATTTTTGGAATGGAAGATGGTGATAAATGGAGTAACACAAGGACCAGTGCTTGGGCTGCAGCTATATATTGATGATTGGAAAGAAAATAAAATGTAATATTTCTGAATTTTCTTAAAACAGAAACTAGATGGGAGGGAGAATTATGAAAAGAATATGTTGAGACTGCGGGGTGATTTAGACAAGTTGAGTGGATAAATGCATAGCAAATGTCATGAAACAATGGATGAGTAAGAAAAACAAAATGGTGCAGTATTATCTAAATGGTGATAGATTGGGAAATGTTTGATATATAAAGGGTCCAGGGTGTCCTTGTACACAGGTCATTGTATCTAGCATGCAGGTACAGCAAACAGTCAAAAATGCAAATGGTATGTTGGCTTTCAATTCAAGCAGGTTTAAGTACAGAAGCAAAGCAGTCTTACTGCAAAGAGTCTTAGTGAGACCATAAAAGAGTGCAACAAAAATTCATCAGACTGATGCTTAGCATAGCATGTTTGTTGTATGAGGAGTGATGAGGCTGTCAGGTCATGAATTTAGAGGAGTTTAGAAGAATGAGAGGGATCTCACTGAAATGTGTAATTTCTGATGGGGCCAGATAGTTTCAAAGGCGGGACAATACATCTCCTTTGGTTGGGAGGCCTGGAACAAAGGGTCATGATCTGGGATGTATAGTAGGCCATTTTGGACTGAATACAAGGAATTTTACTTCATTCTGACTTATGAACCTGTGGAATTGTCTACACAGAATACTGGTGAAAGCAAAGATACTGAATATGTTCAAGAAAAAACGAAACAGATTTCTAGAGGTTGGAAGTATCAAGGTATATGGAGAGAGAGCAGGAGAATAGTGTTGATAATAAAAGATCTGCCATGATGTTACTGAATGAACTTAGGGGCCTTCTCCTACTCTTCGTGTTTTTATTCCACTTTTACAATGTAATTCATGTTGATTTTTTTTTCCAGAAACCAGCTATCAATTTCAGGGAGTTTCAAGGAAGGTTTCTGTCTGTGAGCTCTAGAGTGTTGTAGCATGGAATTCTCCATTGCTTATTTTAGCAGAGGGAGAACTGTAGTTTAAAGATTTTGATGAGATGTCAATGCAATGGAAGAGTGAGAGGGAGTGTTGGCCCAGAGTGCGAGGTAATATTTAGCCTTGGAGGCTGCAGAATATCATGGACCTTCTTTCGGTCTTAGTAGGCATTTCTTTTCAAAGTGGACTCAGAACTGACCCAAGCTACAATTTCTATCCATGTGGGCAAGGTTTGATGGCATGGTTGCTTTGGTGTTCTGCATGGAAAGCGACCACCATCCTCTCCACCATCTCACCCATCAACTCAATAAGATCCCAGTTTGAGAAACGATAAGCATATTTGCATTTTTTCTGGCTATTTCTTTAGTGATTGGGCTTGAGCCCCACAATGTGAGTGATAATGTTGTTGTGCAATGTCTGAGGTGATGTGTAGTAGTCTTTAATTATAGTGCAGATGCTCACAAGCAAAAAGTCTTGTCAGAGGGTTGAGCACTTGCCCCTCTCTATCCATGTGGCTCCCTGAGCATAGTGCCCAGCAGTTTTGTTGTGGAAATAATGAGGTTAAAAAGTGGAAGAGTCCATGTCAATTCTGCCCTGGGCCATTGTGGGCCAGGTGTCAAAAAACTTGCTCATCACCAGAAATGCAAATAGCAATATTGAGCCCTTTGCGTCTTGTTAAACCTTATCTTTTGTCTAGCTGCTGTTATGATTTCAGATGTGTTCTACCAGTCTTGCTTTAATTACTTTGGTGTAAATTTTATATTTTAAATTAACTCCGTCATGACTTTTAGCTCTCTACAGTCTCCTGGGTACCATTATCAATCAAGATAAATTGAAAGGTTTCTGAAGGCATGTCCGGGGGACTGATCAAAAACCTTAATGTTAATTGCAGTAGTTCCTGTGCTTGTGTTTCTCAGGCTGTCCTTAAATGTTTCTATAAATGCATGACACGGACCTGGGAAATTTGATTACGTTCAAAAATAGACAGAATGGTATTTTGGGTATGTGCTTTACACATTTGATCATGTGTTCTCAGGTGACATTTGTAGCAGATCTTATTAAAATGATCCATGTGTACAGTCTGCCCTGTTGTGCCAGTCAGCAGTTGTGTGGCACGTTTGAGGCGAGTAAACCTGACCGTTGCTGATGTCACTGAAAGACAGCCTGTACCTATTAAACAGAAGGTGTAGCTTAGGACAAAAACAAAGCAGTTTGATGAAGACAGTAGGAAGGTGTCCAAATAAGGCACTCAGGTTTTCCAAAGCTGTGTTGAAGTCCCAAGTCTAGCTATGGAAAAGTACAAGGAGTCTTGTTTCCCCTTCCGCTTCAAATGATAGAACATCCTCCAATAATACCTCCATCATGAGTGGTCAAAGGTAGATAACCAACATCAAGAGCTGTGCTCCCAGCATATTGCTGCAAGCCCAGAAGGATTCCAATGGCCTCAGAGCCATTAAAACGAGAACCATGATCTAATTCTTCTCTCATTCTTCTGTGATATTTTCTTAGGACAGCACTGCTGACAACTTGTGGTATTTACCTCTTTCACCCGTGTTGTCCTGAATAAGGGTACTTTAAAGGTGGTTAGCCCTCTCCAGCCTTCCATTGTCTTTACTTCATCTTGGGCTTTCTGACTTATTGAACACCAGTCCTAACATCCCACTGTCTTTAACAATAGCCATCTTAGGGATGCCAATTAAGATCCAGTATGTGGTCACACCTTGGCATATGTGGGCTCAGCACTCACTTTGCAAACAGATGTCTGAGTCTGAGACCTGAGGTAGAACTCAAACTACTCACTTTATAATTTCTTTATAGTTGCTGGCAGGCCTGTTCAGTATTTCCCACATTTTCTGACATTTGTATAACACCATTAAATCACTGCAGGATATTGTAGGGTGCCTCATTATCAGACAGAAGTTAACACTGAGCCACAGCAGGGGAGGCAACGTCTTGGTCAAAAGGTAGATTGTAAGGAGTATCTTAAAAGAAGGAAGGAAGTAAAAGTTGAAATGATGCAGTTGATCAGATGTTTAGGAAGGGAGTGTCATATTTTAGTGTACACTTGTGGCCTGGTTCTATTACAGGCATGAGAGTTTGAGTAAGGAGAGAGAGAGAGAGATAATGGGAACTGCAGATGCTGGAGAATTCCAAGATAATAAAATGTGAGGCTGGATGAACACAGCAGGCCAAGCAGCATCTCAGGAGCACAAAAGCTGACGTTTCGGGCCTAGACCCTTCATCAGAGAGCTTGAGTTTGAGTAAGCTCAAGTTTAAAAACATGTGACTGGCTTGTCTTGAGATATTGGAATAAAACATTGATCATTGGAATACCTATATATGACAACTTCAGAAAATTGTAAATTAGTGATTAGTAAATGGGCTAATTCAAATACAGCTGAAATTATACCTAGTAATATAAATGTTTTTTGACAATTAGCAATGTTTAAAAGTCACAGTATATGTGATTTCTGCTTGTATAAAGGACAGTGAAACTGAAGGATTTAGCACCTTTATTCAGGAGCTTAGGAAATTCTGATAACATCATTAGCAAAATGCCAGGTGAGCAATCATCTTTGAAAGGCTAATTCTATGATAGCAAGCATGAAAGGAATACAGGTATTCTTTATATAAAAAAAAACACTTCTTAATAACATTCTGGGCTGAATCTTACCAGATCTAATAAAGTGTCAGTTTCATTGAATTTCATGAAGAGTTTCTGTCCATGGGACGTAATAGTATTTTCTTGTGCTATTGTTACAAACAAGCCTTGTTTACTATTTACCATGTCCCTATGACAGCCAGCTCATCTGATGCTTACTCGTTTATACCATTCACCATAGTCACTGTCCAGATATCGCTTTTCACTTACTGCGCTGGGAGCCCTAGAAAGCAAAGTGTTTATCTTGTCTCGAATGAGGGCTACATCCCTGTGACTTTGGTTCATGGCATTTGATTGGAACACATATGTCACACCAGCCATTGACGCGTGGTCCAGTTGTGGGATTGACACAGCATGGCACCACATAGCAGCATGCTCCACTTCCTTGGCTGATCACAGCTGACAACCATGACAGGCTGCCTGGCTTTATGTCTGAGTATCCAAATAGCCCCAAAGTAATTGAACATGAGCAGAGAAGTGAACAGCCTTGAAATGCAGCCTGGTCTAATCCATGAGCCAGGTACCTATTCTTGTGTGCAGAGAGTTGTTGTAGCAGCATTGTGAGCAGAGCTGCTGGTGGACACCAAAGTGCGACATTGATCCACTTACAGCATCTTGCTGCACTTCAGAAATGTGCCATGATGGCAGGAAGAGGCTGGCATATGTCAGCTGCCAGCATTCATGGATGTAGGATACAGGCATTAACTGCCATGGGGTGTGACCAGAGATGTTTCTGCTGGGTATCCAGGATTGAGGCACAGAAGTGCAAGCAGCAATCTGGATTTGCCACTTTGGCATTCACATTGTAAATTCTTGGCACCTTTTTGTTCTATCTGACACATGGTAGAATAGGAAACTGCATATTAATGAGGAAACATGGTGTAATAATGAGTGTCATAATGAGTGATAATCTTCGTTAATAGTCCTCCCATTGCTCACTGATAGGAATCTTGTCTCGACATCTGGAACTCTGTTGGAAAGTGCAACTTGTTGTTCTTTACAGCAAGACAGACCTCACTGGATTTCTCACATGATTGTCTCAGATTTTTCACCATAGTCCTCTTTGTCAGATGAAAGTCAGATTGACGCTCCAATCAGTAGAAGAATGGTCAAATGTAAAGATCTGCAAGCTCAGACACATTGCTACCTTTTTATTACTGGGACAGGAGTTGGTCTTTCTGTACATGTATTTGGACTAGAGAGTTTTGAGAAGATTTGTAGCTCAGGTTGAGGTTCTGGGTGTGAGTTTGCTCGTTGAGCTGGAAGGTCCATTTTCAGACGTTTTTTTATTTGAAAAAAGTAGACTTTATTCATAAGATGTACAAAAAATAAAACATATTTATACACATACCCAGTCATGCAAGCTGCTCCGGGCTACCCAGGGGGTACGTACACCAACTAAAGGAAAACAACAAAACAAAGAAAAAGAAAACAATGCAAAGAAAATACCCCGGCAGTCTTCTCCCCGCAGAGTCACTGTTGGCCCCCTGACCAGTTGGGGAAGGCACCAGCTGAGCCCAGTTACCAGATAGGGCCCTTTTTATCAATTCTGGATGAGGGGATTCATACGTGGTCTTTCCCTACCATGCCTTGGCAGTGGCTGCCCCAAGATTTAGCACGTCCCTCAGCACATAGTCCTGGACCTTGGACTGCACCAGTCTGCAACACTCGGTCGGGGTCAGTTCTTTCAGCTGGCAGACCAGCAAGTTGCGGGCAGACCAAAGAGCGTCTTTCACCGCATTGATGGTCCTCCAGGCGCAGTTGATGTTGGTCTCGGTATGCATCCCGGGAAACAACCCGTAGAGCACGGAGTCCTGCGTCATGGAGCTGCGCGGGACGAACCTCAACAAATACCATTACATTCCCCTCCAGACCTCCTGCGCATAGGCACACCCCAGAAGGAGGTGATCAGCAGTCTCCTCCCCGCCTCAGCTGCCTCGAGGGCAGCGTGCGGTGGCGCAGAGATTCCGGGTGTGCATAAAGGATCTCACTGGCAGAGCACCTCTCACCGCCAGCCAAGCAATGTCATTGTGCTTGTTTGAAAGTTCTGGCGATGAGGCATTCTGCCAAACGACTTTGGCAGTCTGCGTGGGGAACCACACGACGGGATCCACCCTCTCCTTTTCCCAAAGGGTCCCGAGAATACTACGTGCTGACCACTGCCTGACGGCCTTGTGGTCAAAGGTGTTTCCCTTCAAAACTTTCTCCACAAAGGACAGGTGATATGGGACGGTCCGACTACTCGGAGCATTCCGCGGCAAAGAGGCCAGGCCCATCCTTCACAACACCGGGGACAGGTAGAACCTCAGTAAGTAGTGACACTTGGTGTTTGCGTACTGAGGATCTACGCACAGCTTGATGCAGCCGCACACAAAGGTAGCCATCAGGGCGAGGGAGGCGTTCGGTACGCCCTTTCCCCCATTTCTCAGGTCTTTGTACATGGTGTCCCTGCACACGCGGCAACCCTCGACCCTCAAATGAAGTGTAAGGTGGCACAGGTGACTGCAGCGGCGCAGGTCCAGGGAATAGGCCAGGCCTGCGGCACATACCACAGAACTGAAAGCCCCTCACACCTGACAACCAGGTTCTTACCCGCGATGGAGAGGGACCGGAGTGCCCACCTGCCCAGCTTCTGCTTCAGTTTGGTGATACACTCCTCCCAAGTCTTAGTGCACGCCCCAGCTCCACCGAACCAAACTCCCAGCACCTGCAGGTAGTCTGTCCTGATGATGAAGGGGATGAAGGAGCGGTCGTCCCATTTCCCGAAGAACATGACCTCGCTCTTACCCCTATTGACTTTGGCACCTGAGGCCAGTTCAAACTGGCCGCAGATGTCCAACAGCCTACTCATGAACCGACAATCGGTGCAGAAGATGGCGACGTCGTCCATGTACAGTGAAGTCTTGACCTGCAGGTCTCCGCTGCCTGGGATAGTCACGCCCTTCAGGCTCACGTCCTTCCTGATGGATGTGCCGAAGGGCTCCACACAGCGCACGGACAAGGCAGGAGAGAGTGGGCAGCTCTGTCTGACTCCAGATCTGATGGGAAAACTGTCCGATTCCCACCCGTTGATCGAGACTGCGCTAACGATGTTGGAGTAGAGCAGCCCGATCCAATGCGGATGCCCTCCCCGAACCCCAATTTGGAGAGGACGTCCCTCATGTCAGCATGAAAAACCCTGTCGAAGGCCTTCTCCTGGTCCAGGCTGACGAGGCAGGTGTCCACCCACCTGTCCTGCACTTAGGCGATCGTATCCCTGATGAGCGCAAGGCTCTCAGCAATCTTCCTGCCCGGCACAGCACAGGTTTGCACAAGGTGAATCACTGACTACAGGACAGGCCTGACCCAGTTGGCTATGAGCTTGGCCAGGATTTTGTAGTCCACGTTCAATAGTGAAATGGGACACCAATTCTTAAATTCTTCCCTCTCCCCCTTTCTCTTGTAAATGAGGGTGATGATGCCCTTCCTCAGGGACTTGCACATTTCCCCTGCCCGAAGCGCACTATCGTACACCTCCAGCAGGTCCTGGCCGACCAGGTCCCACAGAGCGGAATACAGCTCGGCCGGTAAGCCGTCGCTCCCAGGAGTCTTATTCCTCTCCAAGGACTTGAAGGCTCTGCTCAGCTCATCCGGCGATATCGGCCGGTCCAGACACATGCACATGCCATCGTCTAAGACCTCCGTGATAGACGACAGGAATGGCTCGGAGGCCGTGCTGTCCGTGGGCTTTGCGTCGTACAGTCCAGCATAGAAGGACCTGCTGATCCACAAAATGTCAGGCCGAGACGACGTCACCGAGCCATCGTCCTCCTTCAGCCGGCTAAGCACAGAGCTCTCTTTGTGCACCTTCTGAAAGAAGAAATGCGAGCACGTCTCGTCCTGCTACACAGAGCAGACCCTGGACCGGAAGATTATCCTGGAGGCTTCAGCAGCGAAGAGCGAGGCTTGCTGGCCCCTCACCTCGCGGAGGACCTCCGTGACATCAACCCCCATCAACTGCAGAAGGAGCAGGTTCTGCACCCTTTTCTACAGTCGCGACAGCTGTCCCCACCTCTCTCTCGCCTTCCGAACACCGTTGAGGACAAAGAACCTCTTGATGTTCTCCGTCACCGTCTCCCACCAGTCGCCTGGAGACTCAAAGAGGGGTTTCACGGTTCTCCAACCGGAGTACTCCCTCTTGAGCACCTGGACGTTCTCTGGGGTCAACAGAGTTGCATTGAGCTTCCATGTCGCCTTGCCGGCCGGCTGGTCATCCTGTAAGTGACAGTCGGCCAGCAGGAGGCAGTGGTCAGAGAAGAACACCGTCTCGACACCGGTGGACCTGACCGAGAATGCTCGTGACACAAACAGGAAGTCTATCCTTGAGCGGATAGACCCGTCTTGCTGCGAACAGGTCTATCGCCGCTGCGCTCCGTCTGCAGGGGTGCTGAAGACGTTGAGCAGCATGGTGTCCTTCACCGTGCCCATCAGGAATCTGGACGTGAAGTCGAGTTTACTCCCCCCACCCGCTGTCCCCACGCCGGATCTTCCATCTGCATCGATGATGCAGTTGAAGTCTCCACCTTGGATGACCAGCCTGGACGTAGCCAGCAGGGGTGGAAGCCGCTGCAGGACGGCCAATCGCTCACTCCGTACCGCTTGGGCGTACACGTTGATCAGCCTCAGGGGAGCGTTCCTGTAGGTGACATCAGCCACTAGGAGGCGCCCCCCACCACCTCCTGAACTTGAGAGATGGTGAAGTTGCGCCCCTGCAGCAGAATAGCCAGGCCCGAGGAGCGACAGTCGTTACCCCCCCACCAGATCGAAGGCCCACAGGTCCAGGCGCCCAACCATTTCCCGTACCTGTTGAGGTGCGGTATCCCGCACTCCTGCAGAAACAGGCGGTCCGCCTTGATGGTGGTCAGGTAGGCCAACGTGGACACACATCTTGCGGTGGACTTGACGCTGTGCACATTAATGCTCGCAACCCATAACCCCATTGCGGGCAGTGACTGCAGTACCCTCCCCATGTCCAAGGTCCAGCCCCTCCATCTGTCCCTTCATGCCCATTGCCTGGGCGATCTGCTGGACACTCTCCGGGCTCAGGAAACCATCCATGCTGCCTTCTGGGTGGCACCCCCCATCGGGGATATGGAGGCAGGACAGTCCGGCGCTGGGTCAGGCTGGGGACATGCTGTTTCCTGCTTCCCGCCTGAAGGTTCCTGGGGGGCCTCCAGGGCCCGAGCGGCACATGACTGGGTGTTGGAGGGAGCCTCAGGATGCCTCCCATCACCTGGAATTGGGGTGCTGCTTTCCTTCTCTCTTGAGATCTTTAGCTACTGCTTTGGGCGGGCCTCCTCTGAATCTCCCTCATCAGAGGAGCTCTTATAGCCCCCCTGCAGCTGCCTCTTCCCGCCTGATGGTTGCGGTGCTGGGGCCGGCCGCTGCGGCTCCCTCCTCGCTTTCCGGACCGTCGTCCACTCCCCTGGCACCTGTCACCTCCTCCATCGACTCCGGTTTGTTGGGGGGGAGCGGAGCCTGCAGGGGCGCTTTGCTGACCTCGGGTCCGTCCTGTGGGCTGGACCCTCCTGCACAACATGGCCTTCCTGCACATTAGGGGGGTCCTTGCAGGGGCCTGGTGCCTTCCTCTCCTCTGGGGGGGCTTGCCCCACATTGCCCCTGCCGGCAACCTGGGCGTAGGTGGTCCCCTGCCGCGGGCATGCCCTATAGATGTGGCCTGCATCCCCACAAAGTTTGCAGCATTTTTCTTTTGGGCAATCCTTTGCAAGGTGTCCCTCCTCCCTGCAGTTCCTGCAGATGGTGGCTTTGCAGTCGGCCGCCACGTGACCTGACCTACCACAGGCATGGCAGACTTTGGGTTGCCCTGCGTAGGTCAGGTAGCCCTTGCTCCCGCCGTTCGCGAAGCTGGACGGTGGGTGTACGATGTTCCCGTCCGCGCCCGTCCTCAGCGTCACCCTGACCTGCCTCTTACTGGTCCAGATCCCGAAAGGGTCCATGATGTTGGTTTGGTCCGCTTCCACCTTCACGTACCTTCCGAGGAATGTCAGGACATCAGCTACTGGCACATGCGAATTGTACGTGTGTACAGTCACTATACAGCTCCTCTGCACCAGCATCATGAACAGCGGGACAGCGGTCAGTACAGAAAGGGGGCCTTCACCTCCTTTCTCCTTGAAAACCTCCAGGAAGCGCTCGCAAAGCTTGGCACTCCTGAGGGTCACATCGTAAAAACCTCCTCCGGGGAAATCCTGCAGGCAGTAAATGTCTGCAGCAGTGAACCCACAACAGCCCAACAGGAACCTCTTCACGAAGAAGGTGCGGTCCACAGGTGCACCTTCATCCACCTACTTCACGGAAACGCGGATGGTGTTCCGGACCCCCTGACATGGGGCACGAGCACTTGCCGCAGCCGTCGTTGCAGGTTGGCTGCTCTCCTGAACCAGCGTTAGGCCGAAGCCAGCATTAAGATCCACCGGTTGCAAGGGTGCACAGCCAACCCAATGTCTTCCTTCCACCTCCAACACAGCACTCTCCTCCGCTCGGTCCAAAAAAGAGTGGGTTTTTATTTTGTTCTGGATGTAAGCTGGTTCACTGAGCTGGAAGGTTTGTTCCCAGATAATCAGTCACCATTCTAGGTAACATCAACAATGAGCCTCCGGTGAAGCACTGCTTTCTATTTATCTGTTTAGGTTTCCTTGTGTTGGTGATGTCATTTCCTGATGCCATTTCCTGTTATTTTTCTCAGAGGGTGGTAGATGGGCTCCAAATCAATGTGCTTGTTGATGGAGTTCCAGTTGGAATGCCATGCTTCTAGGAATTCATTAACTCCATCAACAAGCACATTGATTTGGAGCCCATCTACCACCCTCTGAGAAAAATAACAGGAAATGACATCACCAACCCAAGGAAACCTAAACAGATAAATAGAAAGCAGTGCTTCACCAGAGGCTCATTGTTGATGTTACCTAGAATGGTGACTGAGGTCGGAAGGCGAGAGAGAGGTGGGGAAAGCTGTCGCGACTCCAGAAAAGGGTGCAGAACCGGCTCCTTCTGCAGTCGATGGGGGTCGATGTCATCGAGGTCCTCCACGAGGTGAGGGGCCAGCAAGCCTCACTCTTCGCCGCAGAGGCCTCCAGGATAATCTTCCGGTCCTGGATCTGCTCCGTGGTGCAGGGCGAGACGTGCTCGTGTTTCTTCTTTCAGAAGGTGCACAAAGAGAGCTCTGTGCTTAGCCGGCTGAAGGAGGACGACGGCTCGGTGACGTCATCTCGGCCCGACATTTTGAGGGTCAGCAGATCCTTCTATGCCGGACTGTACGACGCAAAGCCCACAGACAGCACAGCCTCCGAGTCATTTGTGTCGTCTATCACGGAGGTCTCAGACGACAGCATGCACGAGTGGCTGGACTGGCCGATATCCCTGGATGAGCTGAGCAGAGCCCTCAAGTCCTTGGAGAGGAATAAGACTCCCGGGAGCGACGGCTTACCGGCCGAGCTGTATTCCTCTCTGTGGGACCTGGTCGGCCAGGAACTGCTGGAGGTGTACGATAGTGCGCTTCGGGCAGGGGAAATGTGCAAGTCCATGAGGAAGGGCATCATCACCCTCATTTACAAGAGGAAGGGGGAGAGGGAAGAAATTAAGAATTGACGTCTCATTTCAATATTGAACGTGGGCTACAAAATCCTGGCCAAGCTCATAGCCAACCGGATCAGGCCTGTCCTGTAGTCAGTGATTCACCTTGTGCAAACCTGTGCTGTGCCGGGCAGGAAGATCGTTGAGAGCCTTGCGCTCATCAGGGATACGATCGCCTAAGTGCAGGACAGGAGGGTGGACGCCTGCCTCGTCAGCCTGGACCAGGAGAAGGCATTTGACAGAGTCTCTCATGCTTACATGAGGGACGTCCTCTCCAAATTAGAGTTCGGGGAGGGCATCCGCAATTGGATCCGGCTGCTATACACCAACATTGTTAGCACAGTCTCAATCAATGGGTGGGAATCAGACAGTTTTCCCGTCAGATCTGGAATCAGGCAGGGCTGCCCGCTCTCTCCTGCCTTGTCCGTGCGCTGTATGGAGCCCTTCGGCACATCCATCAGGAAGGACGTGAGCCTGAAGGGCGTGACAATCCCAGGCAGTGGAGACCTACAGGTCAAGACTTCACTGTACATGGACGATGTCGCTGTCTTCTGCACCGATCGTCAATCGGTGAGTAGGCTGTTGGACATCTGTGGCCAGATTGAAATGGCCTCGGGTGCCAAAGTCAACAGGGGTAAGAGCGAGGTCATGTTCTTCGGGAACTGGGACGACCGCTCCTTCAACCCGTTCACCATCAGGACAGACTACCTGCAGGTGCTGGGTGTTTGGTTCGGTGGAGCTGGGGCATGCACTAAGACTTGGGAGGAGTGTATCACCAAACTGAAGCAGAAGCTGGGCAGTTGGACGCTCCGGTCCCTCTCCATCGCGGGTAAGAACCTGGTTGTCAGGTGCGATGGGCTTTCGGTACTGTTGTGTGTGGCACAGGCCTGGCCTATTCCCTGGACCTGCGCCGCTGCAGTCACCCGGGCCATCTTCCACTTCATTTGGGGGTCGAGGATAGACCGGGTCCGCAGGGACACCATGTACAAAGACCTGGAAAATGGGGGAAAGGGCGTACCGAACGCCACCCTCGACCTGACGGCTACCTTTTGTGTGCGGCTGCATCAAGCTGTGCGTAGATCCTCAGTACGCAAACACCAAGTGTCACTGCTTACTGAGGTTCTACCTGTCCCCGTTGTTGCGAAGGATGGACCTGGCCTCGTTGCCGCGGAACGCTCCAAGTAGTTGGACCGTCCCGTACCACCTGTCCTTCGTGGAGCAATTTTTGACAGGAAACACCTCTGACCACATGGCTGTCAGGCAGTGGTCAGTACGTAGTATTCTCGAGACCCTTTGGGAAAAGGAGAGGGTGGATCCCGTCGTGTGGTTCCCCACGCAGACTGCCAAAGTCGTTTGGCAGAATGCCTCATCGCCAGAACGTTCAATCGAGCACAAGGACATTGCTTGGCTGGCGGTGAGGGGCTCTGCCAGTGAGATCCTTTATGCATGCCCGGAATCTCTGCACCACCGCACGCTGCCCTCGAGGTGGCTGCGGGGGGGAGGAGACTGTTGATCACCTCCTTCTGGAGTGTGCCTATGCGCAGGAGGTCTGGAGGGGGATGCAGTGGTATTTGTCGAGGTTCATCCCAAGCAGCTCCGTGACACGGGACTCCATGCTCTACGGGCTGTTTCCCGGGACGCACGCCGAGACCAACATCAGCTGCGCCTGGAGGACCATCAATGCGGTGAAAGACGCTCTTTGGTCTGCCCGCAACTTGCACGTCTTCCAGCTGAAAGAACTGACCCCGGTCGAGTGTTGCAGACTGGCGCACTCCAAGGTCCGGGACTACCTGCTGAGGGACGCGCTAAAGCTTGGGGCAGCCGCCGCCAAGGCGCGGTGGGGAAAGACCACGGTATGAAACCCCTCGTCCAGAATTGACAAAAGGGCCCTATCTGGTAACTGAGCCCAGCTGGCGCCTTGACCAACTGGTCAGGGTGCCGCCGGGGACTGTGTGGGGAGACGACTGCCGGGTTTTTTTTATTTACTCAGAGAGTAGTAAGGGAATGGAACGCTTTGCCTGCAATGGTAGTAGATTTGCCAACTTTAGGTACATTTAAGTTGTCATTGGACAAGCATATGGATGTACATGGAATAGTGTAGGTGAGATGGGCTTGAGATCGGTATGACAGGTCGGCACAACATCGAGGGCTGAAGGGCCTGTACTGTGCTGTAATATTCTATAATCTATAATCTTTGTTTTTGTTTTTTTTCTTCTTGGTTTTGTTTTTTCCTTGAGTTGGCGTACCCCGTACCCCCTGGGTAACCCGGAGCGGCTTGCATGACTGGGTAGGCGTATAAATGTTTTATTATTTTGTACTTTCTCTGAATAAAGTATATTTTTTCAAATTTAAAAAAAGTGATGAAACGTCTGAAAACGAACCTTCCAGCTCAGTGAGCAAACTCACATCCATGTATTTGGACCTTCTTTTTCTAAAAAAACACACAATATTACTATATGTTGCAAATACATCATCAGGAGATTAAAGCAAAACAAGCTCAAATAGCAACCAGTTCACCATTTCGAACTACGTTGTATTCAAAACCAACTTACAAATGGAAATTGTATGAGTACTAGAAAAACAATAATTTGTTGGACTTTGGGGAAAGAACAGGAAGGTGGAACTAATTGAATATCACTTTCAGAGGCATAATGAATTAATTGGCCAGCATCTGCGCTGTATCTTTCCCTAATTCTTTGATTCTACACATGCAAATATATGCTAAATTCTGATTGATACTATGCCAAGCACATACACAACTCCAGTATATCAAAATTTCAGTTGCTCATCCTGTCCCTTTCATGGCGAATCATTCCATTCGAACAATATATGTTTACTTAGAAGCAGTAAAAGTAAGTATTATGCTATCCATCCAACTAATGGAAATACAGGAAAATATACTAACACAAATATTCCTGGCCAAATTTGAGAACTTAGGCACTTGGCAAGCAGCTACAAATTTTGACAATAGGGTTGGAAGGTTCTGCTGATCCATAACACCAATAAATACCGATTTGACTGCTTTTTACATAGAATCTTCATTAATATATTGAAGCAATGTGTTTCAATTTGGACTCGAGGGAACCAAAGATTGATTAAACATTTGTCAAAACACAGATGTCAAATGCTATCCACTGTGCACGTTAGAGCCAATTGTAACTTGTCCCAGTTTGTGTTAACCGTAGCAAAATGAGGAAGGTTATTTATCCAATTATCTTCCTATTGATAGTTTACAAGGACCTACCATGAGGGAGGTATTAAACCCTAATTACCATTTTAGGATGAAAACTGTTTGGGGCATAAGTCATACATTCTCCGTGTCAGCTTACTTAATGATAAGATGCCAACCGGGTAAAACTACTTTACAGGACCAAAGGCTTAATAAAAAAGTGAAAACCAAATTTGATAGAGATAGCCAAACAATTCCATAACCAATGGGTTTGATCCAAGTGCTGAAATCTAGCCATTAATGTTAGTAGGGGATGGTGGCAACTAACAATGTTGCACCACGGGCATTGAAGGTGCTGAGATAGGCCGAACCTACACTTCAGTCTTGGATTACCCTATGGCTTGGCAAGGGGCTTGGGGAAACAGTTTGAGCAGGACTGGAGTTAAAATGGAGCTAGAAGATGGACTTAGAGAAAAGAAACTGGAATGAGCGGTTACTAGTTGGCAACAAGAATGCAGAAATGAGGCACCTTTCCTTTCACTGCCTCACAGCCCACAGAATCAAACTTATTGGGCTGCAATTTGAATACAGGCCTTCCTGCCACCTGTTAAACTTGCATTGCAGTGTTATGAAGCCCAACTGTTCCACTGAGAGGGTAGGTGGTGAACCCAATACCTGCTGTGCCATTTGTGAAATGGCAGTGAAGCACATGGACTGCCACCTGATAGATATCCTTTTATCAGTCCATCCACTTGTTCTCACTCCTGATTCATCTTTAAGTTCTAACTTATATATGAAGACATATAGGATTACTACACTTGGTATGATTTGATAGGAGGTTTGTTGGGATATAACAAAACATTCTACAAGTTAATTGATTCTATAAGCAGCAATGAATATATTAAGTGATAAATCAATGTATTGGGCAGTAAGTATACATTAAGCAGTGAAAAAATCTGTACAGCAGTAGATAAATATGTGAATGCAGCAGTAAATATATATTAAAAGCAGTAAATATATAATAACAATCTGTAACCTACTTTAGAGAAATTAGCAATATATGCAAACTAATGAGTGGATATATTAGCTTACACTACTCACAACATATTCAACATATCTAACAATAAGTCTCACTGCTTTCTGTCAATCAGGCGCATTCCTTTATGGGCCTGGCCTGGAGAACCCTGGTTTCTTGGCACCAGTAATGATCTCAGTCCGAGATGAAATCTAACAAGTGCTGCAGAGTCCCAGATGTTAATACTGTTCTAGGTACTTTCAGTGCTTTCTCAGACATTTCATTGTGCAGAAAATCATCCTCCAGATGGCCATGTCTCATGGTTTGCCAACAGCTGAAAAAACTACCTTGCATAGAACTAATAATTTTCCATCAGTTTTGAATCGCTCATTGTCATGTCTAACCAACCCTCAACACTTAACCTTCAATAATCTGGTGTGAATATCTCATGTTTACTCCTACCACTACAGCTTGAAACATGCTTATACACTTATTAATGTTCAGACCCTACTAGACCATACTCTGTATGAAGCTGTCATTATATTTAAAAAAAACCTGTATTGAAAACAAAGTGCTGGGAAAACTCAACAAATCAGGCAGCATCAGTAGAAAGTGAAATGGTGTTGAGCTCAGCCTTTCCTGAAATTGAAAGGGCCTGTAAAATTGATATTTTTTAATCCTACAGATAAAGAAGCAAAGAAGCAATTGCACCAGATAGGAAAGGTGCTTCTGAGCAAAAGAGAAAAGGTGTGCTAATATAGAGAAAAGATAAAAATAAAGAGTAGGCTTGAATGGTTGGCATTAATACCAGAAATGATCCTTTTTGCTGAGAGCAAAGGTGTTACACAGAGCAAAGGTGTTACATTTGAAAATTATAATTTATAGCCCTCCTCAATCCTTGCTCCATGTTATAATTCCCAATTTTTCTAAAACTGTGGTCGATTTTACTCCTTTGTTTCATCATTTCATTAACTATGAATCATTGGTTGACATACTAACCTATAGTCCTTAGACCACACATTTCAATTTTCAATTTGAAGTATCAATTACTTAAGGGTTCTTAGTTTTATAATTAATAACCTCTCATTAAATGATCACCAGCCACTTTAAATAATCACTTTATATTGGCACAATTCATCACTGTTACCAAATTTTAAAAATCCAAATTGATTTATTGATTGAGTAAAAAGTTTAGTTCTCAAATCTGTCTTTCTTTCACCTTTATAGCTCTTCTCATCTTAACTGAACTAAATTAACCCTGATATGATTTCAGATCTTTGATCATATACATATATTACTGAAAATCTTTTTCCTTTAGATTATCTTCATTCTTCAATAATTGTTCGCTTTGGTAGAACTAAAGAAAAATATAGTACTGAAGAGGTTCTTCAGCCCATTGAGTCTGTACTGCTAAAAATACACTGCTACCGACATATACTAGCCTCACTTTCCTGTACTAGGTCCGTAACTTTGAATGTTATGGCACTTTAAGTGTTCATCCAAGCATTTTAAAAACATTGTGAGTTGTGGTGGAAGAGGAAGCATGTGAAACTATTGCATTCAAATTTATCATGGAAATTGTGGAAATATATTTAAGTTCAATCTTAGCCACCACATATCTATGAAAATCAAACGAAACAAACTTGTAGACATCCTCTTGATTTAACAAGGGAAAAGAAAAAATGCTATGGTCAACTTTAATTAAATGCTTGGAAGATCCTTCATAAAAGATATGTCAAAGAAGATGCAATTAAACTAATCTTGTTTTATTATTTAGCCATATGAAGGTTGAGTCAGCTCTTAATATCTGAAAGGAAAAGTAATTACATTTGAACATTTTGTTTTTACTTGTTTGACTAATTTCACCACCTAGAAGCCATGCTAAATATAAAATACTATCTGGAGGTTTCTGATGATTGCTTGTCAGCACTTTAACTCTCAAAGCAGGAGAAAGATGAATTCATCCATTAGATAAAGACATTTACCATTAGTGCCATCAGCATCAAGGAAGTAATTAACTAATCCTATGAATCTCTTCAGGGTATGGTTGACATTTATTATAATTTTGGCATAAGAACTCAGCAAGCACTGAATCCTGCAAAATTAGGTGTTTTTTTTCCCTGTTTACTTGTCCAGCATCACAATTTTTAAAAATAACTTCAATGATAAAGGTGAAAGTTTACATTTTACAGGGATTATCATTCATATGCTTTCAAAATGCACATCAGTGGAATGAGTGTGTCAACCTATCATCATTTATTATGCCCCTGTTTTAATTATGTGTTTGCATAAAAATGAGCCATAACTGCAAATGCAAGTGGAATCTGCTCTTAGACAAGAAAGTCAATTCATCATTTCCTCTGCCTTGACTGTTATTTGCATTTTTTGCTCTTTGCCAATTCATCATGTTTAAAGTAAAATCCATCTATTTCTACACTGCCAAAAATTATCCTAAGGCAACTGGTTTCAAATTGACAGAAGTCACTTCAAAAGAGACTTTTGTCTGTTATTGAGAAAGAAGTCTCACACAAAGCAAAATAAAACTTCCTTATTCTTGAGGGAGTAAAAGTCTTCCTTGTAAATTATTGAATAAACATTAGACACAGGCTCTGTAATATAAATCAATGCAGTTGAAAAATATCAAATAAATCAAAAACATTTTATGCTAATATTTTGAAACAAGGTTCTGTACTAATGTGATAAAATGCAATACTCTAAATATTATATTTCAAAATGTCAACTCTTGTTAACACAGCAATTTCACATAAGAACATTGGATGGAATTTTCCCCTCTGTGTAGTGACATGGACAATGGTGACACAGTTAGGAACAAAAGAATTCTGAATCTCAAAAACAAAATCCCCAATTTCCTCCTTGAGTTTTGGATGGCAACTTTAGAATTATGCTGTTGAGTGGTGTCTAGCTTAGTTTCATACATTTGAATCCCGTTGAAGTTCCAGCATTTCTTATTTATATGCCACTTCCAAATCACCTCTTCTTCCCTGAAAAAGCTGTTTGTACAAATTCTCCACTTGTAAATTGAAGCTGGGTCATGATGGCTGTAACTCACTGACTGCTCATCTCCCCTATCATCCAACTGTGTCTTCATTACAATATCCCTTTATGCTCCTTGTACAACACCAATGACACTTCATCCATCCTAGTCAGCAGCAGCAAGACACCAGACTCAGCATTTCATTATGCTTGCTCTCAATCCAACTAAAATACCTCTCTAATTTATAATTTAATGTTAATCTCACTGTTTTTGCACCTTCACTGCAGCCTTAGCTTTGTATTCTTTGCTCTTTTCCAATACCCTAATGTACTTTGTATGATGTAATCTACCTGTGCTGCACGCAAAACAAAATTTTTCGCTGTATCTAGTTACATGTAAAAATAATAAATTAAAGCAAACCAAAGATGCCCTGGGACTGAGTTAATTGACTTCCAGCAACCACAATCATCTTCCCTTGTGCTAGGCATAATAGTATTAGACATATCATTGCATAAGACATCATCTTAAGTGCCATTAACAATAACTTTTGACTAAATGAATGTGCATGTTGAAGGGCAGAAGAAAACTTTATTTCATTGTTAATTAACATTTTTCTTAAATTCACAAATCAATACCATCTTGAATACCATTTTGAGAGAGCTCATCTTATTTGTCATAGCAGATACACATGCTATATACCTGATTGATTTACTGGTTGAATAATTCAATATCAAATAACAAAATGTCGTGGAAGTGACTGTCCTTGACATCAAGGCCACATCTGATGACTATAAAAATTTCAATCAATGGGGATCAAGGGGAAATCTCCCAACTTGTTGGAGTCAAGTGTAGCACAAAGGAGGCTTGCTGTGATTTTTGGAGGCCCAGGTAATGACCATTTCCAAAAAGAGGCAATTTAACCACTGCCCCTTGACAATGGTTTACCATCTCTGAATTCCTCCAGTGTCAACACCCTGGGACATTATCATTGACCAGAATCTGGCTGGACTAGGTAATAAACACAAGCTGTGTGACAGCCGATATGAAACAAGGAATTCTGCAGGGAGTAAGTCAACCACTGACTCCCTAAATCCTGCTCACGAACTGCAGAGCATAAGTAAGGAGTGTGATGGAATACTCCTCATTTGTTTTGATGAGTTCAGCTCCAACAACACTCAAGAACCTTGACACCATCCAAGACAAACCAGCCCACGTGAGTGGCACAATATCCACAAACATTCATCCCTTCCTTCATCAATGCTCAGTATCAGCAGTGTATACCATCTACAAGATGCACTGCAGAAATTCATAAAAGATCCTTACACAACATTTTCCAAATCCACAACCACTTCCACCTAGAAGGATAAGAGGAGCAGAATCATGGGAATTCCACCACCAGTAAGCTGTCTAACAAGCCGTCTCCATCCTGAAATTGGAAATACATCACTCTTTCTTAACTGTTATTGGAACAAAATCATAGAACATCTTTCCTTAGAGCACTGTAGGTCTCTTTATGACACACGGACTGCAGCAATTCATGAAGACAGCTCACTACCTATTGCTCAAAGAACAGGCAATAAGTGCTGGCCCAGTCAGTGATGCCATGTCCCGTGGGAGAATTAAAAATAAACATGTTCCTTTCGTTGTAATAGGCAAAACCATAATCAACCACCCCCTATTAACAAAGCAAAAGAACAAATAAAAATCAACAGTTTAATGCAATTCCCTGATTGGGTAAGGTTTCCTAAACAATTGTGAATGCATTTATTTTACACTAGTAACCAATCTAAGATGATCAGTTGAGTTTGAAATGTGGTTTATTTACTGTTTTGCAGACGTTTCATTACCAGGGTTGGTAACATCCGCAATTAGGATGTTACCAAGCATGGTAATGGAACGTCTGCACTGAGGATGTTACCAAACATGGGAATGAAACTTCTGCAAAACAACAAGCCAGCTCAGCGAGCCAACCAATCTCAACACCGCAGCGTGAACTACAGATCTACTCCAAAACCTTAGTGGTTTATTTACATTTACTGGAAGAGACATGCAACATAAGTAAGGACACACTCTCTACAAATAAAAAGAATGTGCTCAGATCCTGCACCTTCTCTGAATTACCCTGGAATTCCGGGAGCCTATAAGTTTCCTGTTGTTTGTTCTCTCTTTCTGCAGAAATGATTATTCTGATCAGGTTTTGACCTGCTAATGAATCAACGCTTTTCCTCCTTGGAATATATTTTACTGTGATCATTGAAAATTTAGAACCTTGCATTTTTTTTTCAGGTGAGTGCAAGCTGTAAAGTTTCATCGGCATGTTTCGATATTCAGCAATAATTTCAATGGTCTTCCTTTGTGTTAAGTGTAACTCTAACAAGCTCACCCTGATTCAGATTGCCTTCAATTTTATTCAAGTTCAGTAAAATGGTGACTTGTAACCAATGAAAGCATTGTTAACAAGCCAAGCTTTTTCAATACATCTGCAACATTTACACCTACTTAACAATGTGGAAAATTCATGAAATATCTCATATCCCTAAAAAGAACAAATCGAGTTCAGTCAATTACCACCCCAACAATTTTCTTTCAATTTTTAGCTAAGTGTTTGAAGAGTTGCCAACAGTGGTATCAAGCAATATTTATAGAATAAATGCTTGGTCACTAACAGCTATTTTGGGATCCATCAGGGACACTTGGCTCCAGATCGCATATCAATTTTGGCCAAATTATAGATAAAAATGCTTGAATTTCACAGTAAGGGGAAGTGATGACTTTTGGCATCTTCAGATAATGAGTACCATTCAGGCTTTGGTCAATAAGAGGTAAACAACATTTGTGCCGCTCAGATAGAAGGCAATCACCATCTCTAGCAGGAGGGGATCTAACCATTGACCTTTGATTTTCAATACCATTCTGATCATTGAAACCTCACACCAAGTATCTGGGAGCTGTCATTGACCAGACACTTAACTAGGCCAGCCACATTAAGACTGTAGCTATAAATACAAATCAGAGATTGCAAATTCCATAACATTTATCTTACCTCCTGTTTCATCAATGCCTCACTACTATTGAAATATAATTCAGCACTCTCTATTCACATGGATGAGTGTAATTCCAATGGCTTTTATGAAACTCAGTGCAATTCACGAAAAACTGCTTGATCAGTTAACCATGCATCACTTTAAAGATTCAGATCCTCAGTCTGAAAATTGTCTTCCAAGCCATGTCTTATCTGGAATTGGATCTATATCATTGATCCTTCACTTTACTGGATCAAAATCCCTTCCTAACAGCACAGTGCATGTTTCTTCACACAAAAGACTGCAGCAGTTCAAGAACACAGCTCACCACCATCTTCACCAGAGCAACTAAGGCAGTGCAATAAAGCCTGACCCAACCAGAAAAGCCCATATCCAATGAATAAAAACTAAACATGTTCATGTCAACAATAGTCATTGCCTTTTTCTTCCTAAGGCATGCAACATAATCATGTCAATGAGTACTCTGGAATATTGGATGCCCAAAACAACTCTGGAAACATCACTGCAGCAGACTATCATTTGACCAATCTCTCTCAATTTGAGTACTATGTCCTGGAAATTAATAGTAAGGAATTTGTAAGGCTGTCTTGTCCAAGATTGGTTGAGTACTTTCCGTGTTATGATCTCTTGGTCATTGCTAGTAAATCTGTGATTTTCCTCCCACAGTTTGGAGCAATACTCATTTTCATTATAGCAGGTCAAGCAGCATCTTAGGAGCACAAAAGCTGATGTTTTGGGCCTATGAAGTGTCTAGCTTTTGTGCTCCTAAGATGCTGCTTGGTCTACTGTGTTCATCCAGCTCCACACTTTGTTATCTCAGATTCTACAGCATCTGCAGTTCCCATTATCTCTCATTTTCATGACAACTGGCAGACTTTCTATGCCATAAGTTAATTGCACTCAGTTCATACTGGCTTAGAGTGTTTTCTTACGAAAGCCAAGAAGTTTTTCCTCACACTGGAATATACATTAATACATTTAATTATCTTAATTTGATGACCAGTTTTGGTGGAATTTGAACTCAAGATCTTCAGACTGTTAATTCAGTAACATATCTAATATATTACAATAACTAAATTACAGTTAAATAATAGAATGATCAAGAATTAAGTAGATCATGTCAGCCAGTGCAAAGAACATGCGTCACCTCATTAATTCTTCTTACTTTGTCGAGGGTGAATTGAAATATCAAGAAAAGTTTGGAACAATGTAAGTAAACTACTCAAATTATGACAAACAGCTTGCTCATAAATGCATTTTTCACAGTGAGAACTATTTTCCTACATTCTGTGGTCTTTAGATTTAAAACAAACACTACTTCCTAACCTGCTAATCTGTTTTACCTCCTATGACTAAGCTTTTGAACTAAGTTGATTACACACAGAGCCTTTATGCTGCATCTGTCAGAGCAGGAGGAGGAGAGACAGAGTTAGACATAGCCTTCCTGAGAATGTTAACGATTCATTTGACTGAAAATGCTGCTGCTGAAGAAAATACAGAATGTTGTTTGTGTTGAGGAGAAATCCCCAGAGAACTCCTGTTCTCTGAAATCAATAACATTTGGGGAGTGGAGTGGTTGATCCACTGATCTGTCAATCATACTTTCCAATTTGAGATGAATGCTGACCCTTTGATTGAGGATTAACAGTCACCTTAGCACTTGTATACCTAATGCTTTTCTGTGTGACTGGAACATATGAATTATTGGCCTCTCAGAGTCGGCATGGAGATAACTTCTTATAATTATGAAATGTTTGACATTGTGTACAACAATCCTACTTCTGAATACCAAATATTAACCTACATCACTCTTCAGAATCAAAATGGGATACTGGAATAATGTGAACAGTTTTGGGCCCATTATCTGTTTTGGAGGTAACTTAATGAAGGTTCACTAAGCCAATACTAGGATGGAGGGACTGCCCTAAAAGGTCAGGTTGAGTACTATGGTCCTGTGCTTGCTGGAATCTAGAAGAATGAGAGGTAACATCATTGAAACATACGAGATGCTTTGAGAACTTGACAGGGTAAATGTAAATAGGTTGTTTCCCCTTGTGAGAGAGTCTAGGAGTGGGAGAGTATCATCTCAGAATCTCAAGGGTTGTGCATTTAAGACAGAGCTGAGGAGGAATGTCTTCTCTCAGATGTTTGTGAATCTATGGAATACTTTACAACAGGAGGCCTTTGAGGCTTTGAGGAAATAGATGCCAAACTAACTACCTGAAAGAATTACATCTTTGTGCCACAAAGCTTCTGGTAGTTTGGCATCTACTTTTGAGCTGCCTCACTTTCCTTGCCTATTGTTCTCTCTCATCTGCAATGAGAATGACACAGTATGGTGTTGGAAATGTATGCACATAAGATGTATCTATCCTTCTCTAGAGTCATTCTGTTGGGGTATGAGGCAGGAGAAGTTGTTGTTGTGGGTCGTTGGTAGTTTGGGTGAGTTTTATTGTGATGTGGTGGTGAAGGGGTTTTTGAGTTGGGAGGTCCAGGCGTATAATATTTGTATACTAACGTTACAGGGTGGGAATGGGGTAGATTGAAATGTTTAGAGAGCATAACACACAAAAGTTAAAATTGGCCAAATGCTCAAACTCCTTCCTGTCATCTGAAACAGGACATTGTGGGAACAATTCTTTCCCAGGAATGTAAATTATCTAAATAGTAATAGTTTTGTCAAAGCATTCTTGATCACCTGACATTTAGTGATTAGTTTATGTTTGTTAAAATATCCAGTAGAATATGAGCAGGCAGAAAGTGAAACCAGCCCATTCGCATTTAGAACTTAAACAATACCTGAGTAGGGGATTGTGCTAAAATTAACATTTCCTAACTCATTGTAGATAATAATAATTTAATAACATTAAGCATCTCAATGTCTTTCTCGTATTGTGCTGATGGAGAATTCACTTGCTCAAGGAAGGTGGTTTCTTTCTTCTCTGTGTGTTTGTCTAAAGGAATGAAATAACAAATGCCTGTACCCTCTGATAATTTTCATCATCACACTAATTCACATTAATTCACAGTAATTTTATTCTGAATGGAAATTTACCACACAAAGAACTAATATATAAGTGGAAGCTTCTATGCTTGACAGACAAAAAAAATCAAATTACCATCCTACTTAGGAACATTTAGCTTTTCTTTAAAAATGTATTCTGGATCTATTCATGTCAGAAATTAATAATATCTCATGTTGTTACATGTTGATTATTGTTAGTGTGAATGTTGCAAATATCTTCGCAATTAGAAACTGGAATCCAGCAGAGTGTAAAAACAGGTTCTTGATTGTTTTTAAACAAGTTACCAGCTAGACATATAGGAACTTCCTTACATTATATTTGATAAGGCAGTCTAATTGGTCGTAAGTTCAGTGAAAGCCATTGAAATTCTCAGTGACTTTTAATTATTTTCCTTCAAAAACATTTTACAAAGGTTAGAAGACTCCTCATACATTGTTCTTCGATCATGACAAGGCATAAATCAAGTGTTGTAGGTTATTTTTGTCCAATGATCCACCTATTTGTATTCCATAATGATGACCAATTTCATCGCTGCTCAATGAATGCAGACAAACCAATTAGAAGTCATTCCATTTTTAAATGGTTTGATCAGTTGCTGGGGCAGCACTGGAAAAATGCCATAAAAGGTGGTTTCAAAACCATACACAGGATGGTTTGATCATACAGTGTTAGATCTGATACTCTGAGAAGTAAGGGGAGGATGTCCTGTCCTGTGTGGTTTGTAAGAGTATCTGTGAACTAACTATGAAATAGCAAGGAAGGAAAATGTTGCCTGCTTAAGGAGCCCCTTGATCAAATGCAGCTTTCTATTTTAAGCATCTAAATAAAATACTTATTCCCTCAATACCTATCCTTGTACACTATTGGTCAAAATATTGTACAGTCTTGCTGGGAGACAACCCATTATTCTGAATAAGACCAGATGGCACGCTTAAAGCTAAAACTGTTGTCACATTTAAACCTGAAAAAGGATTTATGCTGCATTTTTTCTTCTATAATACAGTTGCACACTGTGTTCTCATTTACTCCTCGACTGGAAAGTCGAATGTTTTAAGGATGTCCTCTAAGCACCCCTAAGTAGAGCAAACAAATCTATTGAATCATAAAAGACACTATCTTGTAATTAATCGATTGAAGAAGGCTCATTTAGGACAGCATTGAACATTTTGAGAGATTTCACTAAGAACATGCGGAGGCCAAGTCCAGCCATCAGAGGGTGTGCACAAACCTCCATAAAACTCATTTATCCAAATCTTCAAACACCACCAGCCCTATTTATAGTGTCAACAAAAAAAAACACACAAACAGAAAACAATAAGAAACTGTGGATGCTCGAAATCTGAAACAAAAGAGAAATTTCCAGAGAAATTCAGCAGGTCTGGCATTGCTATGGAGAGAAAGCAGAGACAATGTTTCAGATCCGAAAGCTTCTCTCGCAATTTCTGTTTTCGCAACATATGCCATCGTTTGTAGATTGCACATTCAAGTTATCAGCTATTTCAAAACTAATTGAACTGGAAAGCAAATCATCCTTGATCCTGAGAGACTTCCTCAGAGAAAAGAGCTCATTTACCGAAAGGGAGAATAAGATGGAGATTGGGTACTTTTGGTTGTCATACTTGTTTTGAAATATGCAAGTAGAAACCAAGTACTAAGCAGCATAAAGCAAGAGCTACAATACGGATCTTCCAAAACTCACAGGAAGCCATCACAAATCACCAAATATTAAACTGCATAAGGGATGTGTCGATATTGGTTTAATACACCATCTGGAATTGATAAGTAGCCTTGCTTAAACTATTATAATTTATGATTATGCAAACATTGTAGTCATTTCACTAAACTACTAATCCAGAGGCCCAGAGTAATGATTCATAGACCATAGAATCCCTATAGTGTGGAAACAGATCCTTTGGCCCAACAAGTCCAAGGTGCATCTGACCCAGACCCATCTCCTATAACCCACCTAATTTACACATCTCTGAACACTACAGGCAATTTAGTATGGCCGATCACCTAACCTGCGCACCTTTTGACTGTAGGAGGAAACTGGAACACCTAGAGGAAACCCACGCAGACACAGGGAGATTGTGCAAACTCCACATAGACAGTTGCCCAAGGGTAGAATCAAACCCAGGTCCTTGGTGCTGTGAAGCAGTAAAGCAAACCACTGAGCCACTGTGTTGCCCTAATTCTGGCCAAAATGTTCTGCTTTCTTCAGCAGAATGGGCACTAGTGAGAAATTTTGAAAAATTACGTCCAAAATTGGAAAATCAGAATCTCAACACCTCGAGAAATATTTCAAATTTTCCCCTTAAAGTTAAAACAGTGAGTTCAGATTTTTTGGGAATGAGTTTTGTATGCATTTACATCTCACTGTTAGGTAAACTTGATTCACTTCTATGCTGCTCCCAATTCTCTTCTCCTACCATAAGAAATTCGGCATCGCCAATTTCCAACATGAAAATCAGGGCAGCTACCTGTTAGCAGCTGCTCACCATTTGCTTCTCTGTGACTTCAGAAAGCTGTCCATATCCCTCTGCCTACTCCTTGTGTCATCCTCAACACTTGTTTTCTCCTTGTTTCTTGTATTATCCACAAACCTGGTGATAGTATATGGATTTATATCAGTGGAACTTCACTAGTTATAGTTTGCAATCCTAAAAACACTTCATTTATCCCAAATCTATGTCTTCAATTAGTTTGGCAGTCCTCTGTCCATCCTACCCCAAACACTATAGGCTCTTATCTCATTATGTAGCCTTATGTGTGAAACTTATAAAGTGTTTATCTCAAGAGGGTTGAAATATAAAAGCAGCAATGTTCTTCTGAGGCTTTATCAAGCTCTAGTTAGGCCCCATTTCGAATACTGTGTCCAATTTTGGGCCCCACACCTCAGGAAGGACATACTAGCCCTGGATCATGTCCAGCAGAGATTCACACGGATGATCCCTGGAATGGTAGGTTTAACATATGATGAATGGTTAAGGATCCTGGGATTGTACTCATTAGAGTTTAGAAGGTTGAGGGGAGATCCAATAGAAACTTACAAGATAATGTATGGTTTGGACGCTAGGAAGTTGTTTCCGTTAGGCGGGGAGATTAGAACCCGTGGGCACAGCCTTAAAATTAGAGGGGGTAAATTTAAAGCTGAAATGAGACGACATTTCTTCAGCCTGAGAGTGGTGGGCTTGTGGAATTCATTGCCACGGAGTACAGTGGAGGCCGGGACGTTGGATGCCTTCAAGGGAGAGATCGACAAATTCTTGATCTGACAAGGAATCAAGGGGCATGGGGAGAATGCACGGAAGTGGAGTTGAAATGCCCATCAGCCATGATTTAAATGGCGGAGTGGACTTGATGGGCCAAATGGCCTTACTTCCACTCCTATGTCTTATGGTCTTATGGTTGTGTCAACATCTCCCTTTTGATTATCCCACTTGTTACATCCTCAAGGACAAATAATTTGTCAGCCATGATTATTTCCTTCAGGAAACTATGTTGAATCTGCACAATTCAATTATGTTTATCTTCACCTCTGCTATTATATTCTTTACAATCAACTCTAATATTTTCCCAATGATAAATGTTAAGCAAACTGGCCTATGGTTATGTGTTTTATTATCTCCATCCCTTTATGAATAAGGGTGTTACATTGGTAATATTCTGAACCTTTCCAGAATCTAAAAAATCATTATCTCTGTAGTTCTCTTGTCCATTAGTATCCATGGGTGCAAGCCATCTGGTCCAGCAGAACTGGATCACTTTGGAATCCCACAAACCACAATAGTAGCACATCACCCAAACTGCCATCATATTTCTTATTTTTTAATTTTTAAAAAATCACTCTGGTGTTCCTGCTCTCTACATTTTATTGTGATTTATTTTTCTTCACCAGAATCAACGTTATACTTTATACCAAAAGGTAAAACCTCAACACAAACTGAAAACTTAGATTGAAAGACTAGAATTACTCATCAATCAGCTGCTTTGTTTAGTCAAAAGCAACTGAATACCCATTTACTTCCCTTGCTTCACTCCTTGAGATGCTCATCTCTCTCACTGTAATGTATGTGTACTTATATATCTACGTAACATGCAAATTCAGGAATCAAACATATATGCCTTGACTCAGCACATGTTCCTTTGACATTCGATGACTATCTTCAGAGACTGAATAAATGACAAGTCAGAAGAGGGAAGATTTACAGAAACAACGAGATGATCTGCAGATTGAAAAAGTAAAATGTGGCAGTGAAAGAAGCTGTGTATAATAAAGAAATAGAAAGAACTATAACATTAATTACAACTGCATAAATCAAACAAGCAATGAAAGCAATCATTTTGGGGAAACACATATCCTGGAATAAACTTTTGCTGGATAGAAAATTAACTTCAGCCTTCTAAGTGACCGATACCCCACTGCCCTGTCTAATGAGATTCTGCAGTGAAGCAGAACTTTGCAAAATTTACCTCTTTCTGCTTTGGCCATAAACAATCCTAAGGAGTTTGACTCAATGTTACATTATGCAACAGTTCTGTCACTATAAAATTGCATATTGTCTGACTCACTGCAGGTTTCATCACAGGGGACTTGTTAATATTGCTGCATGATGGCAGCAGTCTTGGTAAGTGAAACATCTTTTAAAGTTATGATTAAAAACATAAGAGAAGAAGCAGGCAGTTATGTTCTATTCAACAGAATATAATAAGAATGTTGTTAAAAATTCTAGGAAAGTATTTTTGTTGGACTAGTAATTCGGAAGCTTAGAATAATGCTTCAGACATAAATGTTTAAATCTCTTTGCAACAGCTAACACAATTTACATTCATCTTAAAATGTATCTTTTTAATTTTCAAAGCTAACTGAGACCATCAATCCACCAGATTGTCACAAGAGTCCATTTGGATTCCTCATATCTGTCTGGATAGCATTCTGCCTTCTTCAGTCAGCCTAGTCTAAATATGACTCCAGAACCACAGCAATGTAATTGACTATTAACCAGGCTATGAAATGTCGCTCAGTTGTATCAAACTGTAAAAAAGTCAAATAAAATTAAATCCAATAGATAACCAAGTCTAGAACCTAGACCACATGAATAAAGAAAGAAGCATCTAACCCAGAGATAACATGTTGGATGAACACAACAGGCCAAGCAGCATCAGAGGAGCAGGAAGGCTGACGTTTCAGGCCTTCTTCAGAAATGGGGGAGGGGAAAGGGGTTCTGGCATAAATGGGGAGAGAGGAGAAGGCGGATAGACAATGGATAGAGGAGAAGATATTTGGAACAGATACAGCTGAGTCAAAGAGACAGGGATGGAACCCGTAAAAGTGAATGTAGGTGGGGAGTTAGGGAGGGGACAGGTTGGCCAAGGGAAGACGGACAGGTTAAGGAGGAGGGATGAGGTTAGTGGGTAGGAGATGGGGGTGGGGGTTGAGGTGGGAGGAATGGTTAGGGGGGTCGGGATGAGCTGGGCTGGTTTTGGGATGCGGTAGGGAGAGGGGAAATTTTGAAGCTTGTGAAGTCCACATTGATACCATTCGGCTGCAGGGCTCCCAAGTGGAATATGAGTTGCTGATCCTGCAACCTTTGGGTGGCATCGCCACTGGATGGACGTGTCATCTGAGGAATGAGAGGGGGAGTTAAAATGGTTCGCGCCTGGGAGGTGCAGTTGTTTAGTGTGAACCGAGCGTAGGTGTTCTACAAACTGATCCCCAAACCTCCACTTGGTTTCCCCGATGTAGAGGAGGCCACAATGGGAACAGCGGATGCAGTATACCACATTAGCAGATGTGCAGGTGAACATCTGCTTGATGTGGAAGGTTTACTTGGGGCCTGGCATGGGGGTGAGGGGGGAGGTCTAGGTGCAGTTGCAGGGAAAAACGCGGGGCGTGGTGGGGCTGGAGGCGTGTGTGGAGCGGACAAGGGAGTCACGGAAAGAGTGGTTCCTCCGGAAAGCATATAAGGGTGAGGAGAGAAAAATGTCTTTGATGGTAGGGTCGGATTGCAGATGGCAGAAGTGTTGGAGGATGATGCGTTGGATAGGGTAGTTCCTACTATCTCTGAAACACTTCTAATCCAGAACACCCTGCAAGGAAAGTCTCCTAACTAATTTTTTGGGACTGTGCCAAATTGCATTATCATCCATATGTTTATCCAATGACCATTTAAATGCCCTTGAAGTTGGCGAGTCTACTACTGTTGCAGGCAGGACATTCCATGCCTTTACTACTGTTTGAGTAAAGAACCTACCTCTTACATCTGTCCAATATTTATCACCCTCAATTTAAAGCTAAGTCCCCTCATGCTAGCCATCTCCATCCGAGGAAAAAGGCTCTCAACGTCCGCCCTATCTAATCCTCTGATCATCTTGTATGTCTTTATTAAGTTGCCTTTTAACCTTCTTCTCTCTAACAAAAATGCATCAAGACCCTCAGCCTTTCCTCATAAGACCTTCCCTCCATACCAGGCAACGTCCTGGTAAATCTCCTCTGCACCCAAAGCTTCCACATCCTTCTTATAATGCGGTGACCAGAACTGTACACAATACTCCAAGTGAGGCCGCATCAGAGTTTTGTACAGCTGCAACATGGCCTCATGGCTGTGAAACTCAATCCCTCCACCAATAAAACCTAACACACTGCACACCCTCTTAACAACCCTATCACTTGGAATTATGGAGGATCCAGGTGTGAAGTGAGCAACCTGTTGCAGTGACAGGATGATTCTGAGGTTATGGGTCAAGAGGAGGTATTCGGCTGGGTAGCCAGGAGAAAGGGCATGAAGTTGCCTCTCAGTAAACATCCTATACCTTATGTCCAGTCCCTTAATCAGACTCTATTTGGCTTTGACCAAGGGATACCTCCCTATATTTACTAAACTGACAAGCGGCTGGCTCATAGTATCCATTGTACCCGGTGTGGCTTCCTCTACATTGGGGAAACCAAGCGAAGGCTTTGGGGACCGCTTTGCAGAGCACCTCCGCTCGGTTCACAATAAACAACTGCACCTCCCAGTCGCAAACCATTTTAACTCCCTCTCCCATTCCTCAGACGACATGTCCATCATGGGCCTCCTGCAGTGCCACAATGATGCCACCCGAAGGTTGCAGGAACAGCAACTCATATTCCGCTTGGGAACCCTGCAGCCCAATGGTATCAATGTGGACTTCACCAGCTTCAAAATCTCCCCTTCCCCCACCGCATCCCAAAACCAGCCCAGTTCGTTCCCTCCCCCCACTGCATCACACAACCAGCCCAGCTCATCCCCTCCCCCCACTGCATCCCAAAACCAGCCCAGCCTGCCTCTGCCTCCCTAACCTGTTCTTCCTCTCACCCATCCCTTCCTCCCACCTCAAGCCACGCCTTCATTTCCTACCTACTAACCTCACCCCACCTCCTTGACCTGTCCGTCTTCCCTGGACTGACCTATCCCCTCCCTACCTCCCCACCTATACTCTCCTCTCCACCTATCTTCTTTTCTCTCCACCTTCGGTCCGCCTCCCCCTCTCTCCCTATTTATTCCAGAACCCTCACCCCATCCCCCTCTCTGATGAAGGGTCTAGGCCCGAAACGTCAGCTTTTGTGCTCCTGAGATGCTGCTTGGTCTGCTGTGTTCATCCAGCTTCACACTTTGTTATCTTATAGCGGCTGGCTCATGTTTGATGATTGGGCATGCCTCATGCCAATAAATCACTTGCTCCCTGGTTATTCCCATCAACCATGGGTTGAGGCCTTTAAATTTTTCACTTTGCCATGTAAGGGCTTCAATTGGGATCAGAGCAGGAAAGTCACAATTCAAGTGGAGATGGGATGCTAGCATTTAAGTGCACCACAATACATTAATTTAGCTGCAAGTATGCTAGCATTAGGAGCACAAGGTTTTGCCCAAGCTCTCATTTATTGTCATGTGTTAAGTTGAAAACTTCTTTGAATAAATTGTCATTCAAAAACAATGAATTTTCTCTGGGACTGCCAGATGTATAAAGGTCAATCTATTATTTGCAGTAATGCAAAATATTTTACATCAATGAGCAACATTGAAGTGCTTCAGATATGTTGATTATTTTAATAAATGCTAATGAATAGGTTATTTCTGGCATTAGAAAAGGCTGAAATGGAAGCAAAACCTAAATTGCTAAGTGGAATACATCTGGCCAAAGTAAAATAGTCTAATCCGGTCAAACACTTCATTACATTCAAAAATTACTTTCATCGATACTGCCAATTGTGTAAGGACAAACATGTCTGTGGATCATGACGAAAGAGACAATCCAGGCATTTCATATATCCCATAAAAGTATTTTGGATATCAAAGATGACATAATAATGTCAAATGTGTAGCAGAGAGAAACTCTGAATAAAATAACCAGACTTTCAGAGCATTGGACAGAAGCACCAATACAATTACTCGATTAATCCTAACAAATTATCAACAAACTGTCGTAAAATGGTTAGCTCTGGTTGTGTGATATTCTAATGATACACAATATCAATCATCATAGAAAATGATCCAATGTCGGATGATATTGCTCTCTTTTGCAATAAGATATACAATCAGTTTCATTAATTTCATATAAATATTCCAACCATTTGATCAGTCTAATAAGTTTGAAACTGTGACTTTGAACAAAAGGTTTTTTATAAGAACCATGATATAAGTTACAATTTACTGTATATACAAGTTCTTCTTAAAGTTCATATAAGAATGGAATGTGCTGAAAACTCAATAATTCAATAGTGTCGTCTTAAACTTCAATGGCCATTATTTGCAAAATCTTTATAACACAATACAACACAATGCAGCACAGGTAACAGCCTTTCGGCCCACTAAAGCTGTACGGCTCCTAATCCTTATTTAGATCTGCTACTTATTGCCCCTCTACTCTATCCCTCTGTTTACATCCCATTCATGTTACAATCAAAACAAATTTTCAGCATGTAGACATTTATTCATTTCTTCTCTGATTTCTTGTAGTACACATTGGACAGTTAGTGAGCAGAAATATTGTGACATTATAAGCATTGCATACGCAATAATAAACATCTTCCCGTGCTCAAGCATAATGGCTCAGAGATCCCAGTGATTAGCTAAACATCAGGCAGGTTGGATACACCTGTAAAGAAAAATGCTCCATACTCTTCTATTAACTTACTTCAAATGAGGTAATTGCTGCACTCACCCTACGCAAATGTGCCCTTGGAGTTATATACAGAAAGATGCAACACAATGAGTTCAAAATTGATTAGCACAAATGCATAATGTTTCTAAATCCATAAATAGGCTTTGCATAATTATTTTAATTGGTATGCTTTAGAAATTTAAAATAAAGTTGTTTTCCATCATCAAGAACCTGTCTGTTTATGTACAATAATGAGTATCAGAGTTAATGTAAGTGCTAAAGCATACTTTATGTAGATGTTAGGAAATTTTGGAATTACTTAAGTTAATTAGATCTGAACTCTATTAATTGAATAAATTTTTGCTTTTCGTTCACCAGCATAGAATATTTACAATTCGCTTAAACCAGTGTTAAAATTTGTGAACCACCTATTAACACTATCCAAATGTGACTTCATAATTGGATAGTAATTTAACACATTAGCAAAAAGAACTTAGCATCAGTTACATCTCTTCCCTTTCATCCTCTCTTATTCACCTTTCTTAAAATTTAGAAATATAAACTGTCATGTTTGGTACAGGCAGGTATGTTTTTGACTCAAACAGGAACATAAATTGCCATCTGTGGAAAGAAAACAGAGTTAACAACATTTTCAGGACATTTTTTACAAAGCTATCCACCAATTGCTCAGCTGCAAAGAAATCTGCAAGGATTCAAAAATATGCTTTGGCCTGGGGGCCATCTCAGTTTGACTGATGGGGCAGAAACAGAAGAACTGTTAGGAAGAACTTATTATGCTGGTTCAGTAATCCAGAAAGATACAATAAGACCACAAGATATAGGAGCAGAATTAGGCCATTCAGCACACTGCGTCCACTCTGCCATTTGATCTTGCCTCGTATGGTTTTCAAACCTGTTCTCCTGCATTCTCTGTGTAACCTTTTATTCCCCTTACTAATTAAGTACCAATCCATCTCTGTCTTAAATCCACTCAATGACTTGGCCTCCACAGTCCTCTGAGGTAATGAGTTCCACAGATTCATTGCTCTCTAGATGAAGAAATTTCTCCTCTTATACGGATAATGATGGGATAGTATGAGGGGAAGGAAAACATCGAGGCCCGAATGCCTGTTCTGTGCCGTATTGTTCTATGTTCTCTGTCCTATGTCCTCATCTCAGTTATAAGAGTTTATTCCTTCACTTTAGTCTGTGCCTTATGATCATTGTCTCTCCTACCAGTGGAAACATCTTCTCCACGTCCACTCTATCTAGGCCTCTAAGTATTCTGTAAGTTTCAATAAGATCAGCCTACATTCTTCTAAATTCCATTAAGTACAGACACAGAGTCCTCACCCACTCCTCACATGACAAGCCCTTTATTCCTAGAATTATTCTTTTGAATCTACACTGTACACCTTCCAAACCCAGCCCATCCTTCCTTGGTTATGGGGCCCAAAACTACTCACAACATTTCAAGTGCAGTCTGAACAGAGCCTTGAACAGCCTCAGCAGGATATTCCTGCTCTTGCAATCTAGTCTTCTTGAAATGAATGCTAAAATTGCATTTGACTTCCTAACTGCCAACTAAACCTGTACGTTAACCTTAAGAGAATCTTGAACTGGGACTCTTAAGTTCTATTGTACTTCAAATTTCTGTAGCTGTTTCCCATTTAGAAAATAAACTATGCCTCGATTCTACCTAACAAAGTTCATAATCTCATACTTTCTCAGGTTTTATGTTACTTCTTTGCCCATTGCCCTAGACTGCCCAAGTCCTTTCACAGCTCCCTGCCTACTTTATCAACACTACTTGTCCCTCCAACTATTTTTATGGCATCTTCAAACTTAGCAGCAATGCTCTCAGTTTCTTCATCTAGATCATTCAGGTGTAACATGAATAGTTATGGTCCCAAAACTGACCCCTGTAGAAGATCACTAGTTACCTCCTGCTATCCCACTCCCTGCTTTCTGCCAGTCAGTCAATCCTCTATCCATGGTAGAGCCTCACTCCTAATACCATCGGCTCATATTTTATAAAGCAGCCTCCAGTGCAGTACCTAGTCAAAGGCCTTCTGGAAATTCAAATCAATCAAGCTCACTGCCTCCCTTTATCAAACTGTCTCATTATCTCCTCAAAGTATTCGAACAGATTTTTCAGACATGCCCTCACCTTGATGAAGCGTGCTGATACCATGCACTTCCAAGTACGCTACAATTTATTTTTTTTAATAATGGACTCATTAAGCACCCAGGACCTTCTCTTTAGCGATGACCACTGCACTCAAATCTCTTCCCTGTCTCTCTCTTTGGCATGCTACTCATGCCTTCCACCTTGAAGACTGATGCAAAATACCTCTTCAGATCCTTTACCTTTTCTTTGTTCTTCATTACTACTTCTCCAACATCATTTTCCAGCAGTCCAATGTCCATTCTTGCCTCTCTCTTACCTAGTATTTGTCTAAAAATAGCTCTGACAATCTTATTTTATCTTACTTGATAGCTTACCTCTCTATTTCATCTTCTTCCCTCTTATTGCTTTTTCAGTTTTTCTCTGCTGGTTTTTAAAGGCTTCCCAATCTGTTGGCTTCCCACTAATCTTCACCACATTGTCAGCATTTTTTTCTGCTTCCATGCTGTCTTTGACTTCCCTAGTCAGTCATGTTTACCTTATTCTCCCTTTCGTTTTTTTTTTCCTTGGGATAAATCTCTGCTGTGCATCCCGAATTACCCTCAGAAACTCCTGCCATTATTGCTTCACCGTCTTTCCATCTCGGCTCCCCTTCCAATCAATTCTGACCAGTTCCTCACTCATGTCTTTGTAGTTACTTTATCTCAATTGTAATACTGCTAACATTTGATTCAAGGGTCTCCTTTTTAACTACCAGGTGAATTCTATCTTATTATAATCACTTGTCCCCTCAGGGTTCCTATACTTAAGTTCCCTTACAAAGTCCACCTCATTGCCATCTCTTTCCCATGGGAGGTAGGGAATGTTTCCTGATGCTCTGGTAACATTTTCAAGTAGAACAACTGAAACAATTTATCTGGCTATTTTTCTCATGGCTCTCTGGGATACAAACAGCTGCTGCTTTTCTCGACATTCCAGCATTGCCTATGCTTCACTGGGTATGAAGTATTGTGGGACTTCTTAGATTATGAAAGCTTCTGTACAAGTGTAAGTTACTTCTTTCTTTATAAATTTTAAACAGAACATATTATAACATTTTGTTGTAGTTAACAGGCCATAATTCAACAATAATAAATTGGACACATGTCCAGTAAATTAGAACTTTTTTTTACATTTCAACGTTGGCATGAAAAAGAATTTAAATTGGAAAATTCCCAAGGCACATTATTCATCCAACTCCATGAAAAGCTCATTAAGCTTTGATCCTTCAAAGGCCAATTTGATAGTTGAACCACCGAAAGGCATTAATAAGTTGTGGCATTGTGATTATCCCAAGTATGAAAATTATACCTGTAAAAGGTTAAGCACTCCAGCAACAATTAGATAACAGATGTTTAACAATTTAAAGATGAGGAGCACTAATCAGCCAAAATGTTTCTCAGAATTAACTTAATGTCCTTTAAGCCTTCCAGCATAGTATTATGTTTATGTTGGTTTATGCATTCGACACCTACTTCATGAGTAATTTTCAACACACAATTGACTGGTGACAAAAGAAAATGTGAAATGCAACACAGTGCTGATGATTGACACCTCCTCTTTGTTTCAGAGTTGTATGAATACTTTCAGTCAAATTCTCTTAGAAATTTCATATAGTAGATATTTGATAACATTAAATGCAAAAGTAATGATATAAAGCTACAGACTCTAAACTGCTCTGACAGCAATCCTAGTAATTACACAGAGAGAAACTTTGTTGTGTCCTCCAATATATAAACTCACTGGACCTAAAAGGGTCAGTGGGGACTCTTTCCAAAAAAAAAGTTGAGTTCAAGCACCACTAGAAAAGCCACCTTGTTTTGGATGGGAAGGAGAGCATTACAGCAGATGAGCAGTTCTTTCAGAACCCCTTAATAATTTCAGTAAGGTTTCGTTCCTTTCTCCTTGGTTCTTCAGAAGTTCAGGCCACCTTTGACCTATGCTCTATTATTTTGCCTTCAAGCTATCAATTGCCTTAGAAATCAGCCATGATGTGGAGGTGCCGGTGTTAGACTGGGTTAGACAAGGTCAAAAATCATACGACACCAGGTTATAGACAAACAGGCTTATGTGAAAACATTAACTTTCCAAGCGTTGCTTCTTCCTCTGGTGTAGTCAGCTGCAGCGATGGTCGAAACACTATATATTTGTCTAATACCTCTCTCTACTCATATATTCACCAGTCTCTTGTGAAAAGTGCCCAGGAATTTGATCGGCTGTTACTTTGGCACTGAGGCATTTTCTAAACTACTCCACATCTATGAAAGAATGCACTTTTATGAAATATTGAAATAATGAAACCGGTTTTTCTCACTGAGTATAGCCCAAAAGAGACATATTGAAAGGCAACTGATCTTTGAAGACACACACAATATAGTGATTCTCTTTTAAAGGCATTACAGCCACTTGAAATCTTTTTTGGTTAATTTAAATCAATATCTCTTCCGTCAGCGATGTCTGGTTATAGTATAATTTCTTGTTTAGAAATTTAAAAAATCATTCTTTGCAAAATAACACCACACTGGGTCATTAGTCTAGAAATGCCTCATTAGAAATGATTAAATAGCTTAAAGTGGGCAAGGTGAAATATTTGCAAATACTTGAATCTCAATTCAAAATGTTAAAAACAATACGTAAGCGGCTGTGCCTCTATCTACCGAATTCCTCAAGGTTTCAAAAGATCAATACCATTTCTAAAGATCAGAAAGTCCCATATAATCCATACAACTCTGCTTTGTTATGACATCAGTTGTTAGTAATTCTGAAAAAGAAATCAGATCCCTGAATGGAACCTTGCTTGATAGATATATGTTTTGTTTTCATTTCTGTTTACCTTGGAGGGCAGCTACTGCACGTAATTATGACAGAATAGATGACACTTTAATAAAAAAAAGCTTATTACAGAAAAAAGCAGTATTGTATTATACTGGAGCTATTGTTATGATCTCATTACAATTGTTAGCAAGATTTATCCTTTTACTCCAGTATTATCTTTACAGGCACTTAAACCTCCATGAATCGTTATCTAATCTATAAATGAAAGTCTGCTCAGTTGGCACAGACTTAACCAATTTATTTCAGGAAATCTCTGTGCATTTTTGCATTTCTATTTTCTTAAATTAATATGTTTCCAAGGCTTTAGAACAAATTGTAACTCGGCTTATTTATTACTTAACACGGGTTCCTTGTACTAAAGTCTTCAATAGTCTTGTAAGATGTCTACTTCTCTGACATACCTATAGATTTCTGTTTCTTGAGCTTTCTTTCCACCGATTTGTAAGAATCTCAGGAGTTGTCACCAACCCTGACTGGTGCAAGTCTGCTTTTAGAAGAACTTCTGCTATTACAGATGTTATCCCTCTGCATGAACCTGCTATTGGCTTTTCTCCCTCTCTGAGTTGTAAAACACAAATCAGTAATTGCTCTAGTAATCATCTCTTCAAGTGTTGCTGGTCATTCAACTGAAATCACTTGAGATCTTATAATTGCTGTTTAGCTTAATGTTCAAAATAATTCTCTAATAATTGTAAAAAAATTCACAAAACCAGGAAACTAAAATCTGTTTTTTTTTTGTTCTCGAGTTCTCAACTAGTGATGATACGCTATAATGTTTGATGACACCTTAGACATTGTAGTCCAGGGAATTTTTGTTTAAGTGGATACGAACGGTGTAAAACTATAATGTGGATTCTATTTTCTTAATACTGCTATTTTCTTCTTCATTTGTGATGATTTTGCCTGAGATAACTTGGGGATGGATGCAAAACAATAAGCCGGAAATGAATCATCTGTGCCAATGAGAAAAATAATGCGGGATGTCTTGGATCACAGCTTATACCTAAGCTGTTCTTTTCAGATTCGGGTAAATATAATTAACAGAAGGTTCGACAACAACCATATGCTTAAATATAGATGTTTATTAAGTAATAATAATAGTTATATGGTACTAATAAATGGAAGAGAAAAAGGGAAAAAAAACAATTCTCACACTCTTCTAGAATAGGCAACAAGTCTCAATCCCTTCTACCCTTCAGGGGCGCCTTGATCGATAGCTGGTCTGAAGGCTTAAATTTGTTCCTTGCACTGTTTGCGATCCTAATCTGAGGAAGTCCAATGATTTGGAACAAAATTGTCTCTTTCTCTTATACAATGTAACAAACAGCCAGCACAAAGAAAGCAGATACAGAAAACAAGACACAGCTACAGAAAAACAAGTTACAGGTGTAGTCTTCAGCCCATAAAAGAATGCTAACAAGACTCATCTAAGGTCACGCAGCTTGTCGAGTGTCATCAACAATTTTAGTCATTTAGTCAATCCAATAAAATCTATCTTCTCATGCAGCTGTTGAAAATCATTGTTAACTTTTAGCATTTTGGCCAAACCTAGACACTGGATTATTAGCACATATCTGGAATTCAAATGAACCACTAGAAACAGCAGAAAATAATGTGTGCTGCTCAGATGCTCCTAAGAAAGGTGAACAGTGAAATTTATGATCTGGGATTACCCAAAAAAAATTGTCATAGTCATTGTAAAGCATATTCCATTATCTTGCTGTTGAAATTCGTGAAAATATATTGTCGAAGAAAATATATGTTAGTAAAAGCAGACCAAGATTTCTTGACAATAGGCATCTCTCTGTCAATCAACAAATCAACAGTGAAAAGCTCCAATACTCCGCTATCACCTCACCCTAACAATTAACAGCTAGGCTAATTACTTGATTTGCTATAGTTGTCTTTCCTCTTGGAATAATGCTGATACAGAAACAAATAAATATGGAAAATAATGAAACTTGTTTATGATGAACAAAACCCAGTAAAGAACACTCAAACAATAAAGATCATTTTAAGAATCTGAGCAATGGGACTAGTGAGACACATAGAAGCTTTCCCCCAAGATAGGAGAATAGTAATTGTTCAGTCCTGCTTAAAACTCGCTCAGTTATATTTCATATCTTTTGATAATTTGACCATGTGTTTATGTAAATAGATAGCATTACTACCCAGCTTTTAAAGCACAGTACAAAATAATGCCTCTGCACCTAATTATTATTCTTGGCTTTGGCTTCATTTATTTTCATGCATTCTTTTGAAACAATCCCATTGTCAGTTTTTTTAATTATCAAGAGTGTTTTATCGGATTATAGATGAATGCGTACTTAATAAAATGGCTGTTTAATTTTTTTTGTATGATCTGCAACCAGAATTTACCTGTGGAATAATAATAGCGTTATCAGTGGTAATGTGTTTCATTATGGAGAACACCAGGGAAGTTTGTTATTCTTGTGTAGAAATGATTTTCAATGATGTCAAGTGGTTTCTGCTGTTTTACATTTGGGAAGGAGTTTAAGATTGGACTGACAATGACATTCAAAATATTTGGGTTCTAACTGCAATCTGTCTAAGCATGAACCTTTCTATCATATGTTCAGGCATAAGTTGTCCAGAGGAAGCATGCTACACCAAAGGTAATTTCAAACAATTTTGTGTTCATAGTTAATCAACTCTACGATGTTATGTAAAAAAAAAGATAAATATGTATATTCATTAGTTTCAACCTGACTGGGGATTTTGAGTTATGTCTACAGACTTTGGGACAGAGATCCAGTTTGATCTACTGCAATGTAATGTTTATCTGTAGTCTGTTTTTCTGACTGTAACGTTTATCCTTTTGACAATATGTCTTATTTTCTATTTTATGCTATGAATCACTGTAAGATAATGTAATGTTTCTCTTCTTCATTTTTCTTCTTGTGTCTACAATTTGTACCTTGGTGCTTTGCATGGCGTCATGAAAGGCAACATTGTAAACTTTATACCATGCCCCTGTATTTCTGTGCTTGAGTACGTGTGACAAGAAAACCTATTTCAGTCAGATTCTGCAGCAAATCTGGAGTTCAAATTTACAACTAGAGCAACAATCTAAATTATGAATGATCAATGAAGCCCAACAGCTCTACAGTGAATGAATACCAAAGGTACAGCCAAGCAAACAACTGGAATGCTACAGATGTACAGATGCAGAGCTATTTTTCAGTGCTCACTAGGCAAGATTTCCTGAATGACCAAGAATTTCCGTGTTCTTTTTAAAATTCTCTCACCGTATTTGGACATGAGACCAGAAGATACAGGAACAGAATTAGACCTTTCAGCTCAATGGGTCTACTTCCCCATTTGACCATGGTTGATGCTTTTCTCAATCTCATTCTTCTGCCCCCATACCCTAGATCACCTTACTAATCAAAAAGTGATCTATCTCTGTCTTATACTCACTCAATGATTTGATCCTACAAACGTCCTCTGTGTCAATGAGTTCCACAAATTTACCAACCTCTACCTGAGGACATTCTGCCTCATCTCGGTTCTAAAGCACACTCTGAAGCAGTACCCTCTGATCCTAAACTCTCTTACTGATTGAAATATCTTCTCCATGTCCATTCCATCCAGGTGTCTCAGTATTCTGTAAGTTTCAATGAGATCTCCCTCATTCTTCTGAGCTCCATTGAGTACAGACTCAGAGACTTTAACTGCTTCTCAAATGACAAGCTCTTCATCCAGAAGATAATACTTGTAAAACTCCTCTGAACTCCTCCAACTCCAGCAAATCCTTCCTTAGATATGGGGTGCAAAAATCCCTAATGCAGCCTGACCAGGGCCCGAAAGAACCTTATGGCGCCTCAGCAACCCTTCTGTCCTGTTCTGGATCTCTTGAAATAAATGATAGCATAGTATTTGTGTTCCTAGCTGCCAAGTGAACTTGCATCTCAAGAGAATTCTGTACTTAGATTCCCAAGTTCCTTTTTGCTTCACATTTCTGAAGCCTTTCATCATTTAGAAAACAGCCTATGTGTCTATCCTTCCTACCAAAGTGCATAACTTCACACGTTCCCATATTGTATTTCATCTGCCACTTCTTTGCCAGATCTCCTACCCTATGTAAATCCATTTGCAGCCTCCTGCTACCTCAACACTACTTATCCCTCCACAGATCTTTGTGTCATCTGCAAACATAGCAACAATGTCCTTGGTTCCTCCATCCAGATCATTCATGTATAACATGAATAGTTGTGGTCTCAACACTGACCCCTGCGCACTTCCACTAGTAGTTAACAGCAATCCAAAAAAAAACCTTCTTTATCCCCACTCTCCGTCTTCTGTTGGTCAGACAATCCTCTACCCACGCTGGTACCTTGTCCCTAGATCCATAGGCTGTTATTATATTTGGCAGCCTTCTGTACAGCACCTTGTCAAAGGCTTTCTGAAAGTCCAAATAGATCAGATCCATTGGTTCTCCTTTGTCTAACTTGCTCATTACTTCGTTAAAGCATTCTAACAAATTTGGGAGTCATGATCTGAGTCCTATTTTACTGCACACTTCCAAGTACTCCACAGTCTTATCCTTAATAATGGGCTCTGAAAGCTTACAAACAACAAAGGTCAGGCTAACCAGCCTATACTCTCTGCTCTTCTGCCTCCCTTCTTTCTTAAACAGGACTGCTATGTTAAGTGCTTTCTAATCCTCTAGGACTCTCCCCAACTCTACCCATTCCTGAAAGAGCACCACCAGTGCCTCCACAATCTCCTCAGCTACCTCTTTCAGAAATCTGAGGTGTAGTCCATCTGATCTGGATGATTTTTACACCTTTAGTCCTTTCAGATACCTTAGCAGCTTCTACTTAGCGATGGCCACTGCACTCATGTCTGTTCCTCGACTCTCTGAAATGTTCTAAATGAAAAGCTGCAAATGGGGGTTCATTCAAGATGATGGCAGCGGAATACATAGCATTCGGGCTCATCTGATACATCTGCTTTTTTCCCCCTTTCTTCTATTTTTTTAACTTAGCTTCTTATTAAGAGCAAATGCATTGTTGGCAATGTGGGTGGTCCACTGCGAACATGTAGCAAGTTTTTGGATTTATGGCAGGGGTGGAGGAAGTTTGGGCCCAGTCTGAGACCCAGAAGCATTAGCAGCTGCATCAGTGAAATGGGACTGTAGCAGGGATGCAGTCAGAAGAAGTGGCCGGGTAGAGTTTGGGCACAATGTGAACCTAAAGTTATCAGTGGTGGCGACATCGGCGAGGTCAGCCCAGTGAAGACTCATGGTCGTGGTATTGATAGAGGTGACTTGACCCTGGACATTAGTGATTCAGTTGCAGTGGTGGCAACACAGCAAAGAAACTTGCAGCTGGCTGGCTGCTTCATGCTTGCGTCTCAGCATTGGAGTGGGCGAGGGCCTGGATCAAGTCCCAGGACTAAGCTTTTAAACTAATTTGACCATTTCTTTATTTTCTGACTTTATTTTCTATGTTTTAGTTTATTTTCTGTCTTTTAATATTGTGACACTATACAACACTTCTCACTGTATTTGTTACAAAATGCATGTAATAATAATAAATCAAAACAAGTCCTTGCATGCAGCTGGTGTCTGTCACTATGAAAGCTGATGCAAAATAACTTCTCAGTTTCTCCACCAATTTTTTGTTTCCCATAACTACTTATCCAGCTTCACTTTCAAATGTCCACTCTTGCCTCTCTCTTACCTTTTATATATTTATATACATGTTGCAGTCTTCTTTTATATAGTAAATTTATGTGTCCTCTGCCTCTCCCTGAACCACCACCACTGCCAAATTGTCCTTGAGATGATGTTGGTGAGCTGCCTGCCTTTTTTAATTGCTACAACCCATGAATCTGAACAACACTATGCAGCAGTTTTGGAGTTGCATCAGAATCAAGGCAAGGAGCTAAGATCCTCCTCAGGAAATTCCAAGAAGAATCACAAGGACAAGGGTGATGATTGGGACAAGGTTGATTTCAGTGATAAGGGGGATAGATCAAAGATGCTCAGGCTGCCACCATAAATGAATATATTAATGCAAGGTTTACTTATGTTGTACCAGTGAACCCATATCATGAGCAAATGCAACAGCTTGTTGTTACTTCCCATCCCAATGATACAAAACAATTTTGTAAGCAACCAACCATCTTTTGCAGTCACCAATTCACAATGTTTCATGTTATTATACACACATGTGTAACTATGAAACTTCACTCCTTCTCTTCATGTCTCAGGGCTTCCCAAACTGAGGTGGGATCCCAAATGGGGTTGTGAGCTAAATCTTTGAGGTCACGCACTGTGAGATGTTTAAGTGGTCACCCTGGCACTCTGATCAAGTTACAACAGGTATGCTCCCTCTCCATCAGCCCTCTGTTTTCACAGCATCGCTCCTTGCCAAGGCTCAAAATAAGGGTCATGGCATGAGAAAAGATTGGGAAACAACGTCCTATGTTATGCAACACCTGTAACTTCAACAGCAATTGAGGAAGGTTGCTCAGATTCCACATCTGACGATTGAAATGTTGACAGACGACTGCTGAGTTTTGGCAACCATGATCTTTGTAAGAAATATCACTCTGCTGGAAGTTCAAGTATGTATGGCCTAAAGGGAGCATGTGGCTAGAGGATGGGTTATTGATGAGAAAGGTTTGAGTGGCGTTCTCAGTTCCATGTCTCCATTCATCATCGTCTATTTCCTTGTCCAGGATATTTCAATGCTCAAGACCACTTCATTGCAGATCAGTGTGGCCCGACAAGACCAAGCCTGATGTGTATGTTAACCTATTTAAAGTGCCAGGCATGTTGCCATCCAAAACTTGCACCATGGTGTTGTAGTTGTGGATGGAGTCATTCTATTGCGACATGTGATGGTTGATGGCTCCATCCAAGGGAAAATGCATCGTTTGAACAGATTGTGACATAGCCCTATTTAGGTTTCAAGCTGACTCCTCCAATCTCACCATATTTGTGGAGAGGCTATTTTGAAGATGTGGTTGTTGACTGGCTCACTACGCTGGTAAGCTTGTTCGCAAATGTTTTGTCACCATGCCAGGTAACGTCATCAGTGCTCCTCCGGTGAACCACTGGTGTTCTGTCTTGCTTGCTATTTACGTGTCTTGGTTTGTTGAGGTGGGTGACATCACTTCTGATTTGTTTCTTAGTGGTTGGTATATGGCGTCCAATTCTACATGCTTGGCTTGTCCTAAGTTGGCTACATTGTCCCAAGTTGAATTGGTATTCCTCTTTGTCCATCTGTTTTGAAATGAGTTATAGTTGGTCATGCCCCTTCCATATATTAAGGACATATCTGAAATGGCCACTAAATTACTCTACCACTAGGAATCATAATCCACGAACCGACAGTTACACTACGACAGCTACGGATGAGAATAAAAGATCCGACAACCACAAATAACAGAATCTATGTTATTTACAAGACACCATGCAAAGATTGCCACAGACATTACATAGGGCAAACCAGAAGGAATGTAGCCATCAGGATTCACGAACTCCAACTAGCTACCAAGACACATGACCAACCACCACTTATTTCAATACACATGGACAAAAAGGGTCACCAATTTGACTGGGGCAATGTAGCCATCCTAGGACAAGCCAAGCAAGGACACGCTGGAGAATTCTGGAGGCCTGGCATTCAAATCGGAACTCCATTAACAATCATGTAGGACTGGAGCCCGTAAGAAACAAATTTTGAAGTGGTACACCTGCCCCAACAAACCAAGACACATCAATAGCAGCAGGACCGAACACTGGCTCTTCACTGGAGACACACTGATGATGTTACTGAGTATGGTGACAAAACATTTGCAAACAACCTTACCAGCCTGTCAAGCAAGTCAACAAGCTCATCAACAACTCAAAGATCTGGAACTATTTTGAAAACTTATCAGTGCTTTGCACATTACTTACAACTTCTCATGATTCTTTCCAACAGCAGCTCCCTGGGTCCAGAACCTGTACGGAGCAGTGCAGAACTTGGAAATGGGTCTGCCTCTGATGTGGGCTCTGCACTGCTGTCCTTGTTGGGCCCATCTACATCTGCTGACTTGTGAAGTATGAATCACCAAGTAAAAAACCAACTAGTTGTGTTACTGGTCTTCCTTATAACTATATATCTGAGATATACATGATTTGTGAGAGTTCTGTAGTGGTACAACTTCAGAAACACTCAGCAAATCTGAGGAATCATCATTAGTGACCGCCAATAACTCCTTCAGTAGTTGGGAAGGCCCAGTGGGAGGTGAAAGCAAGAATTTCCCCATTTCTGGCTGCAGCAGCAGCGCGAGTGGCAGCTTGGACCAGGGAACTGTTGGGAAGCTGGTGAGTCAGAGATTTTGAATCTATAAAAAGCTTACGTCATGAATAGGCGGCTGTACGCTGAGCAGGAGCGGACACAGGACTGCTGAGCAAGTGAGGTGATATATTTGTGTGGTTGCGTTACCCGAAACACGACTCGGGTAGTGTCTCCCACCCATCCTCCTCCTCTAACCAAAAAATAAAGGTTCTGTGCGACAGAAGGTAACTGGTTTATTTTTTATTCTTTATTTTTCAACAGTCTCTTTGGGAATTTAGAATAATGGGAATGGAGGTCGGGGCAGTTGAGTGTTCCTCCTGCAGAATGTGGGAGGTAAGGGTCTCCACTAGTATCCCTGCTGACTACAACTGCGGGAAGTGCACCCAACTCCAGTTCCTCGAAAACCGCGTTAGGGAACTGGAGCTGGATGAACTTCGGATCATTCGGGAGGCAGAGGAGGTTATTGAGAGGAGTTACAGGGAGGTAGTCACTCCTCAGGTACAAGAAAAAGGCAGATGGGTTACGGTCAGGGGATGGAGAGTGAATTGGCAGGCAGAGCAGGGATCCCCTGTGGCCATTCCCCTCAACAATAAGTGTACCGTTTTGGATACTGTTGGGGTGGACAACTTACCGGGGGAAAAAAGTGGGGCACAGGCCTCTGGCACAGAGTTTGTCCCTGCTGCTCAGAAGGGAAGGGAGAAGAGGAGCAGAGCAGTAGTCATTGGGGACTCCATAGTTAGGGGGACAGATCGGAGGTTCTGTGGGGACGAGAGACACTCACGGTTGGTGTGTTGCCTCCCAGGTGCCAGGGTGCGTGATGTCTCTGATCGTGTTTTTGGGATCCTTAAGGGGGAGGGGGAGCAGCCCCAAGTCGTGGTCCACATAGGCACCAACGACATAGGTAGGAAGAGAGATGGGGATTTAAGGCAGAAATTCAGGGATCTAGGATGGAAGCTTAGAGCTAGGACAAACAGAGTTGTTGTCTCTGGTTTGTTGCCCGTGCCACGTGCTAGTGAGGCGAGGAATAGGGAGAGAGAAGAGTTGAACACGTGGCTACAGGGATGGTGCAGGAGGGAGGGTTTTGGGTTCTTGGATAATTGGGGCTCTTTCTGGGGTAGGTGGGGCCTCTACACGCAGGATGGTCTTCACCTGAACCAGAGGGGTATCGATATCCTGGGGGGGAAATTTGCGAAGGCTATTTGGATGGGTTTAAACTAATTCAGCAGGGCGATGGGAACCAAAATTGTAGTTCGAGCATACAAAAGGTTGAGAGTAGGGAGGTCCAAAATAAAGTTTTAGTGACACAAGATGGCACCGGCAAGCAAGAAGTTGGTTTGAAGTGTGTCTACTTCAACGCCAGGAGCATCTGGAATAAGTTGGGAGAACTTGCAGCATGGGTTGGTACCTGGGACTTCAATGTTGTGGCCATTTCGGAGACATGGATAGAGCAGGGACAGGAATGGTTGTTGCAGGTTCCGGGATTTAGATGTTTCAGTAAGAGCAGAGAAGACGGTAAAAGAGGGGGAGGTGTGGCATTGTTGGCCAAGGACAGTATTACAGTTGCAGAAAAGATGCATGGGGGCTCGTCGGCTGAGGTTAGAAACAGGAAAAGAGAGGCCACTCTGTTGGGAGTTTTCAATAGGCCTCCAAACAGTCCCAGATATGTAGAGGAAAGGATACCAAAGATGATTCTCAATAGGAGTGAGAGAGGCAGAGTAGTTGTCATGGGGGACTTCAACTTTCCAAATATTGTCTGGGAACACGATAGTTCGAGTACGAAAGATGGGTCAGTTTTTGTCCAGTGTGTGCAGGACGGCTTCCTGACACAGTATGTAGACAGGCTAACAAGGGGCGAAGCCACATTAGATTTGGTAATGGGTAAGTAGGTCAGCACTTTGGTGATAGCAATCACAATTCTGTAATGTTTACTTTAGTGATGGAAAGGGATAGGTGTATACCACTGGGAAAGAGTTATAGCTGGGGGAAAGGCAATTACGATGAGATTAGGCAAGATTTAGGGAGCATAGGATGGGGAAAGAAACTGCAGGGGATGGGCACATTAGAAATGTGGAGCTTATTCAAGGAAAAGCTCCTGTGTGTCCTAGATAAGTATGTACCTGTCACACAGGGAGGAAGCTATAGAGCGCAGGAGCCGTGGTTTACGAAGGAAGTGGAATGTCTAGTCAAGAGGAAGAAGAAGGCTTATGTTAGGATGAGATGTGAAGGTTCAGTTAGGGCGCTTGAGCATTACAAGGTAGCCAGGAAAGACCTAAAGAGAGAGCTCAGAAGAGCCAGGAGGAGATATGAGAAGTTGTTGGCGGATAGGATCAGGGTAAACCCTAAGGCTTTCTATAGGTATTTAAGGAATAAAAGAATGACGAGAGTAAGATTAGGGCCAATCAAGGATAGTAGTGGGAAGTTGTGTGTGGAGTCAGAGGAGATAGGGAAAGCACTAAATGAATATTTTTCAACAGTATTCACTCTAGAAAATGACAATGTTGTCGAGGAGGATACTGAGATACAGGCTACTAAACTAGGTGGGATTGAGGTTCACAAGGAAGAGGTATTAGAAATCCTCCAGAATGTGAAGATAGATAAATCCCCTGGGCTGGATAGGATTTATCCTAGGATCCTCCGGGAAGCCAGGGAGGAGATTGCTGAGCCTTTGGCATTGATCTTTAACTCGTCATTTTCTACAGGAATAGTGCCAGACGACTGGAGGATAGCAAATGTGGTTTGCCTGTTCAAGAAGGTGAGTAGAGACAACCCTGGTAATTATAGACCAGTGAGCCTTACTTCAGTTGTTGGTAAAGTGTTGGAAAAGGTTGTAAGAGATAGGATTTATAACCATCTAGAAAAGAATAATTTGTTTAGGATAGTCAGCACTGTTTTGTGAAGGGTAGGTCATGCCTCACAAACCTTATTGAGTTCTTTGAGAAGGTGACCAAACAGGTAGATGAGAGTAAACCGGTTGATGTGGTGTATATGAATTTCAGCAAGGTGTTCGATAAGGTTCCCCACAGTAGGCTATTGTATAAAATGTGGAGGAATGGGATTGTGGGAGATATAGCAGTTTGGATCAGAAATTGGCTGGCTGAAAGAAGACATAGGGTGGTGGTTGATGGGAAATGTTAATCCTGGAGACCAGTTACTAGTGGTGTACCACAAGGGTCGGTGTTGGGTCCACTGCTGTTTGTCATTTTTATAAGTGACCTGGATGAAGGTGTAGAAGGATGAGTTAGTAAATTTGCAGGCGACACTAAGGTCGGTGGAGTTGTGGATAGTGAAGAAGGATGTTGTAGGTTACAGAGGGACTTAGATAAGCTGCAGAGCTGTGCTGAGAGATGGCAAATGGAGTTCAATGCGGACAAGTGTGAGGTGATGCACTTTGGTAGGAGTAACCAGAAGGCAAAGTACGGGGCTAATGGTAAGATTCTTAGTAGTGTAGATGAGCAGAGAGATCTCGGTGTCCATGGTCACAGATCCTTGCAAGTTGCCACCCAGGTTGACAGGGCTGTTAAGAAGGCATACTGTGTTTTAGCTTTTATTAATAGAGGGATCGAGTTCCGGAACCAAGAGGTTATGCTGCAGCTGTACAAAACTCTGGTGCGGCCGCTCTTGGAGTACCGCATACAGTTCTGGTCACTGCATTATAAGAAGGATGTGGAAGCTTTGGAATGGGTGCAGTGGAGATTTACTAGGATGTTGCCTGGTATGGAGGGAAGATCTTACGAGGAAAGGTTGAGGGTCTTGAGGCTGTTTTCATTAGAGAGAAGAAGGTTGTGAGGTGGCTTAATTGAGACATATAAAATAATCAGAGGGTTAGATAGGGTGGATAGGGAGAGCCTTTATCCTAGGATGGTGACAGTGAGCACAAGGGGGCATAGCTTTAAATTGAGGGGTGAAAGATATAGGACAGATGTCAGAGGTAGTTTCTTTACTCAGACAGTAGTAGGGGAATGGAACGCTTTGCCTGCAACAGTAGTAGATTCGCCAACTTTAACTACATTTAAGTCATCATTGGACAAGCATATGGATGTACATGGAATAGTGTAGGTTAGATGGACTTCAGGTTGATATGACAGGTCGGCACAATATCGAAGGCCGAAGGGCCTGTACTGTGCTGTAATGTTCTATTTTCTATGTTCTAATTATTCTTGGAGAGTTAAGACTGTTACAAGATATTTTTAAGCAATTTATCATATTTCGCTTGCTATTTAAACCAAGTCAACACAACTAAATTTCATATGATATGTTTCTTACTTAGTTGTGTCAAAGTGGGAACTCCCCATTTCTCTATACTTGACAACCAGACATGATAACTTTATTCATTAAATTGTAAAGTCTAGTTTGTCCCAACTGCTTCTCTCTCTCCCTCTCCATTGTGGTGAGCGTTCTCTTCCTCAACAAAGAAAAAAAGGACAGACAAATGAGTGGCAATGATGGCATCATCAGATGGATGCAGCTTACTGAGGGTGAAATGGTGGAGAAACATAGCATCTGAGAAGATTAAGGAGGGACATGAATGGGAATGTGAGAACGTGCATAGAAAAGAAAGGATGGATACAATTGCACTTGCCTCCAAAAGGGTACAAAGAAGAATGTGATATCATAGGTTTTAGAAGGCAAACTGAGGATATGGTGTAATGCAGTTCACAAAATGTAGATTATGGTATAAATGTACTTATATAATCTTTCCTGCTAAGGTCACTTGACCACTGAATTGCTTCCTTCTCTGAATTCATGAGTGTGCCACCATACTTCTGTTGGTGAACACCTTGATCTTAAAATTCTCATTCCTATTTTCAAACCACTCCTTGGATTCACTCCTTCCCTCTGTGATCTCCTCTCATAGTCCAACTGTCTGAGATACCTGCTCTAAATCTGGCCTCTTGAACATTATTGGGGCTGTACCTTTATCTGCCTGGGCCGTAAGCTCATATATTTATCCTCCATGTCTTGGACTTTCAAAGTTGCTTCACAAAACTAAGAGCTCCTCATAAGTGACTTCCTATTGCCACTGTTGCAACGCAGGGACAGCAAGACCAACTAAACCAGCCTTACTATCCCAGATTCATATCATAGTGAAATTAAAATATTCATTGGCCCTCAACATTGATCAGACTTTAAGAATAATAGATACCAAGCACCAAGTCAAACAAAGATTAACCATTGATTATTAATACTGTAATGTTAACAGAACAAAACCAAACATAAAGGTAAGCTAATTAAAGTTGTTTCAGAGATAGTGGGAACTGCCGATACTAGAGAATCTGAGATAACAAGGTGTGGAGCTGGATGAAGGGTCCACACCCAAAACATCAGCCTTCCTGCTCCTCTGATGCTGCTTGGTCTGCTGTGTTCATCCAGCTCTGCACCTTGTTATCTCAGCTAATTAAAGTTTATGGCTTAAACTAAATCTTCTTTGATCGCAACACCCACTCCCACACGCAGGGAGAGAGACAGATGGATACAGTTAAGCAATCAATTAAAAAGAAAATAGGAGTTATCATTTCCCACTTCAATAACTATTTTGACAATGAGTACCAGATTTTTATGGATGCTGTGTTGTACTGCAGGCACAAGGAATTATATATTGCTTGATTCTGAAGTAATTGGTCAAGGCAAGCGGCTTCCAACTGACTCCAAGGAATGATCACTTATTTATTATAGAACAGGATCATAGAATCATTAAATCCCTACAATATGGAGGTAGGCTTTTTGGTCCATCACGTCCACACTGACCCATTGTAAACCATCTCACAAAGAACCAACAGCCTATCATGCACTTCTCATGGTTAATCCATCTATCCTGCACATTCCTGGGCACTGTGGGCAATTTAGCATGGCCAATCCACCTAGATTGCACATCTTTGTGTTTTGGGAGGAAACCAGAGCATCCAGAGGAAACCCATGCAGACACGGGAGAATGTACAAACTCCACACAGGCAGTTGCCCAAGGCTGGAATCAAAAATGGGTCTATGGCACTGTGAGGCAGCAGTGCTAACCACTGACCCAACATGTTACCTCAAATTGGAATTCTTTTCTCAGAACATTCACCAATTCTTGAACTGAATAAAACTAAACAGTGTGAAACTCAACGTACATTTTCCCAGGGCACAACATTTTGTCCCACCAAAAAAGTTAAAAAACAGTTCAGTCTATGATTTCTCATTCTATACGGCTCTTTGCAGTTGGCCAACCAGAACTCACCTCCCCTTGATTAACCAATGAAACATCCAACCAGCTACCAGAACTTGAGCATGGCGCGTCCTGGTGCGGATATGTCGACAGCATTCTGAGAGCGATAAGAGATGCAAACATCAATTTGTTCTCAGTTTTCTTATAAAATGAGGTGCTGTTCAAGGCTTAAAATTTGATTCTCAACTTCGGCTCAGAGTTACAAACCAAAAAAGAGAAAATTAAATAAAAACAGTAATAGAATGCAAAGAGGAAGCAGAGAGCAATAGATAAATGGTTCACTTTCTGTTTGGCAAACTGTAAGAAGTGGAGAGTCACAGAGGCATTTGTGGTTTCATCTATTTATGATCTATTAATAACTTGAATGAGGGGAATATATGTATGATAGTTACATGTGCTGGTGACACTAACTAGGTTGGAAAGTATGTTATCCAAAGTAGGTAGAGAATCTAAAAAGCAATGTGGGTAGATTAAGTGAATGGTTAAAAGTAGGATTCTGACATGTAATGTGTGGTCATGTGAACTTGCCTGCCTCGGCAGAAGAATGAAAAAGTGTTTTAATTATACAGGGAGAGGTAATCGAATTTTGCAGTGAAGAGGTATCTGCTTGTCCTGTTGCATGAGTCATGAAAAGTTAATATGCGGTTGTAGAAAGTTTAGAAGGAAAATTGCAACAGGAATAGAATACAGAAGTAGAAGAATGCAGATAGATATCGGCAGGACCTGTGTGAGGCCACATGTAGTGCATTATGTACTCTTTGGTCTTAATCCACATAAAGGAAATGACTGCATTAGAAGCTGTTCAGAGATGCCTCACTCAAATTCTTGCAAATACAGGGTTTTCCTATGAAAAATGGTTGAATAGTTTGAGTCTGTACTTATTAGAGATCAGTTAAATGAGAGGTGGTTTATTAAAGCATGTAAAATCTTGATGGAACATGACAGAATTGATGATGAGGGGAGCTTACCCCTTGTGGTGGAGTCTAAACGAACAGAATGCAGTTTAAATATTAATTAAATCCCTCCTTGATTCCAAGTCAGCCTGCCACTGGCATCCGATTTACCACCTTAAACATTTCTGCACTCCTGATGCATACTGGCAGCAGCGTGTGTCATCTGCAATATAGAAACCAATAAATGGCAAAGTTTCTTTCAACAGCACTCCAAGCCCTCTAGTTTATAGAAGGGCAGCAGAAGCCTGAGAAAATCACTACCTGCAAGTTTCTCTCCCAGCCATGTAAATCTTGACTTAAAGCTACATTGTGATACATTCACTTCCTAACACTGAGAGTGTATCTACTCCATGTAGATTGCAGTGGCTTAAAAGTCAATAAATTACCCAACTTTCTCAAGGGTAATTAGGAATGGGCAATAATTCTGTTCTGGCTAGCAGCACTGATATCCAGTTAACAAATAGAAAATCTCTGCTATTATGATAAGCACCTGTCAATTGCCTTCATTAGTGTAAGTTTTAAAAATGTTGAACACAAATTTAGATAATGGGTAAGGTCATGAGTAACCTTTATCATTTAAAGCTGTTGTAAACACTTTATAAATGGATTAGTAAATACTCTTCTGAGCAAAACTATTGCTCCCAGAAAAGTAACTATTTATGAAAATCAGAAAGGAAAATTCCAATCTACAGGAGCTACATGGACTTATTGTATATTATATTAATCCATTCTATGTTTAAAATTCAATACAGCTTGTTTTACAGTTATAAGGTTTCATGAATGAATAAAACCCTGATTATAACATGTTGTGCACTTTGTCATTGACTACAACTTCAGTTATCAAAACCATCCAGACTGCAAATTCCACAGTTTGAAGGCACTAAAAGGGCCTGTAATGGTTCGGTCAGCATTGTCCCCCTGGACCATAGCACTACATCTTATTAGAGAGAGACTAACCACTTGTGGTGGCTAAAACCAAGTGTCACAATGCGGCAAGTGAAGGGAGAGGTTGAGAAGAACAGTCTTTATGGTAACCTCAGCCAGTGTGGGATTTAACCCAGACTGGTGGCGTTACTCAGCAAACCAGCTAACTAGCCAAGTGAGCTAACTGAACTCCACCTGTGCAAAAAGGGGCTGAATAACACGATGAGTATCACATCGTAATTAGGCCAGAGTCTGAATTAATTTCAGGCTAGTGGACTAAAATTCTGCTCTTTGCTGGCCTGTTTAAAATAAAGTGAAGCAGCTTAAACACAATTTTGCTCAATGTGTGCCTTCAGCTGAGGTTGTGCGAAATTTAGAAACAAATTGGCGATCTCATGCAAAGATCAGAAAACTGACTGTATGGCAAGTGAGTAAAGCCACAACCTTGCAATGAGGGTATGCTACTGAGGGTGCAGAAACAAGAAAATTGGTGAGAGGTTTATTTGTTATAATTAGTGCCATATCTGACATAAAATGCTTGGTTCTGGCTCTTTCTGCTTGAAGTGGTAGTGGCTTATTGCCTAGCCCAAATATCCTCCAAATTGAACAGCAGTAATTTTATTTTTTTTATTTTTGCTTTGCTTTTAATATGGTGTCATTTATTGAACCATAAGGATGCAATGTTGCAGGCTTTATTTAACAATAAAACTTCATGAAGCAAAATAAATAAAGACACAATTGAATAAACCAAACTATTTATTTGATAACACAAACTCAAAGAACTTTAAATACATAGGAAATGTATATTTCGATTAACCCCTGAAATACCCATTTACACATTTTTTTTGTCTCCAGAGCAATAACACCAACTAAATAAATAAATACAGAAGGCAAACTTGCAGTTATGTCTTTGGGAAGAATCCTATCAATTCCCAGAAATTGTTAAAAGCATTGTATTGTTAATCGCTTTCAAAACAGTTGCTATTGTTGTGAGAATAGAAAATGCTGGAAATACTTAACAGTCACGCAGTATCAAGTGTAATGAGAAACAGCGTTGACAAGTTAGGGTGATGAAATTTCATTAGAATGGGGAAGAGTTAGAAATGAGCATCCTAATATTGCTGCTATTACATAAAATGTCAAAAGATCTTAGTTGTTTTCAAATATTGCCATGGGATTTGTAATGTTCATCTGAGCCATCTAACAGAGTGCTTTGTTGTAGAATCTAGTGCAAGCCAATAACCAGCTCCCAGAAGACAGAATCTCACCATGAGTCCTTCAAAATTTGTAAAATCCTTGGAAAATCAAATTTCATAGTGATGAGAGGAAAGCTTTCCAAGTGTAGTAGTCAGATGCAGCATAAAATAATCATATTGCTGGTAATCAATTAATTCAGCATCAGATCATTGTTAGAGAAGTTCCACACGTGACTACCTTCAACCAGGTTTCTTATAAAGCATAATTATGAGTTTATTACCAAAACAGAATTTGTTCAATATAGATGCAATAATTGCAAATCCAAACAAATGCCTCAGAAAAAGAGAAAATAATGTTCTCTACAGAGATTTGATTTCTGAAAGGAAAATACATAATCCAATGTGTTATTATTGAAGGCAAAGGATAAAATGTGGCATGTTCTTGAGTCCGTTGCTATAATGTTCTGTTAAGTCAATGGTGAGGAACAGAAATTGTTGAAGTCCTACAAGTGCAGTTTACTCAGAAAATACAATATTGAGATAATTATTCAATCATCCTTTCTAAAGAGCAACTAAGTGTCATCCTGAATTGACATAATGTGTTTCTTTTCAGAAATGGGACAGATCAGCTGGGCACCTTGCTCATCACAAGCTCGCCTCCAACTCGACTGTTCTTAGCAGACTCCCCTACAAATCAGCTAGTTTTTAGTAGGTTTCCCTCCAACTCAACCAGATAAAACAAACCTCTTCAAGCTAATTAACGTTCCAAAACCAGCTTCCAGAAAGTCTCCAGCAAAACAAAGTTTTCACGATGCACCTGAATTTCTAGAAAGCTGTGTTAAAAAAAATCTCCAAGGTTCACAATGAACTTTGAATGACCTCTTTCAAAGAATTTTTTCCAGTTATGTCTATAAACTTGAAATCAATTCCCGTGTTTTCCTAATGTTTCAAACTGCACATCTTCCAAGCAATAACAATGACACATTTTTGTAACAGTAGACAGATTAAAGTGATTTTTGTCTAAAACATCACTATCAGAATGATATGCTCTGAGTATTCCCTGTTTGTTTGCCTTTTTAATGTATATAATGAAGACTAGGTTCTTATTGAGATAGATGTTCTCGAAGTTTGTGAACAACACTAACTATTTACACTTTTATAACATCTTGGGCTCACATATAGCTTGGTTCTGAGCTTACTGACTATAGAGAGTGGAAAAATACAGTAACTGCAAGAAGATTGTTATAATTATGACTGTGACTGTTACTGGAGGTGAGGGAGCTATTACTATATTGGAATGTCACATGACATGATGCCATCGGCCTGTCTGCAATTTATGCAATAACACAATATCACGCTTTTTTGCTTTGAAGAATGGGAATCTTTTGCTGATAAATACATGCTTAGATGCACACGGAAATATTATCTCTATAAACTAACACAGTGTATGGAAACATACAACATGAGCAGAGTTAATCCTTCAACAGGTGTCATGACTTAGTTGTGCAGTTTCACCCTTTAGTTTCTACTTGTCACGACAGCTGAATGTGAATCATTTGTTTTCAATGTTTAGCTATTGTCTGAAAATATGTTAGCACATTTAGTATTCAATTCATCACCCTAAATGATGCGTGATTGAATATATGATGTTTGGATATATTGTTTAATTCAATACAGGGGTTTATCATTGTTTATTACACTATCATAAAACTTAGGCTGGACAAAATAGCATTGTAGCCTTCTACAAGTCCATGTATTTGTGTGACATTCTCAAGATCTCATACTTCATTGAGGTTCAAGTTGGGAAACTATCTGTATCCCCATTGATCATAATTGCACATTTTTTTCCCTTCTTTCCAACAATATGTCATGTACGCGTGGTTGGATCATTACAGCATGGAGGGGAAGAGCTATATGGATTTGTCTTCCAAACATGAAAGCTACTTGTGATGACAAGCCATTACCTAGATAACACTTACATTTAACACAGCTTTCAAAAGAGTTGGGTAAGTCATTTTTCACTTACCCATCATAAATTTTACTGTAGAGTCTATGAATCCTGCAAGACTGCCAGACTGATGGTGGTGAGGAAAAGGTTGTAGAAAAGATTTACAAGGATGTTGTTGGAACTGGAAAGTTTGTTATAGGGAGAGGCTGAACAGGTTGGGACCATTTTCTCTGGTGTGTCGAAGGCTGATGGGTGACCTCACAGAGTCTTATAAAATCACAAGGGACGTGGATAGGGTGAATAGACAAGGTCTTTGTTCCCAGTGTGAGGGAGTCCAAAACCACAGGGCAGAGGTGTAAATTGAGAGTGGAAGGATTTTTAAAAAAATCTGAGGGGTAACTTATTAACACAGAGAGTGGTGCATCAATGGGTGGAGCTACTAAGAAGATGCAGAGGCGGGTTCAGTTACAACATTTAAAAGGCATTTGGATGGGTACATGAATAGGAAGAGTTTAAAGAAAAAGGACCAGATGCAGTTAAATGGCATTAGGTCAGATCAGGATGTCTGGTTGGCACAGAAATGTTGGACCAAAGGTTCAGTTTCCATGCTGTACTACTCTATGACTCCAATATCACATGTCCTAATGTTATCCATTTGTTCTATAAGTACATTTCCTGTCTAGTGTAAAATCTGTACAATCATGCAACACAATAAAATACAATAGCCCATTAAAGCTGAATCTGATGCTCTGTGTTATAACATAACTCAATCTAACTAGTCAACACAGAGTACAAATATTACATGAAGCATTGCAGCCCCAAAATTTGATTAAATTAGGAGGGTTCCTACTCTGTAAGACAATTTTCTCACTTAGATAACAAGGTGTAGAGCTGGTTGAGCACAGCAGGGCAATCAGCTTCAGAGGAGCAGGAAAGCTGGTGTTTCGGGTCTGGGCACTCCTTCAGAAAATTTTCTCACTGTTGCTTTAAACAGAAGATGCCCATTTTGAACTTGATGAATCATTTTCTTGAGTGTTGCTGGAGCTGCACTCATTCAGGTAAGTGGAGAGTTTCCATCACACTCTTGATTTGTGCCTTGTCGATGATGGACAGACTTTGGGAGTCAGGAGGTGAGTTACCTGCAGTATTCCTGACTCATGACCTGCTCTTGTAGTCACTATAATTAGAAGGCCTGTCCAGTTGAATTTCTGGCAATAGTAATGTCAGGATGTTGATGATCGGAGATTTAATAATGGTAATACCATTGAATGGTTAGATTGCCTGTTATATCTGCTAGCCATTGCTGGCATTTGTGGGGTGTAGATGTTACTTGCCACTTGTCATCCCAAGCTAGGCATTTGGACATGAACTGCTTCGGTACCTAAGGGATTGTGAATGATTTTGAACATTGTGCAATCATTGGTGAACATGCCCATTCTCACCATATGATGGAGCAAAGATAATTTAGGAAGCAGCTGAAGACGATTAGGCCCAGGATACTACATTCAGGAACTCATGTGGAGATGTCCTGGAAATGTGATAACTGACCTTGAGCAACCACGACTGCCTTCTTAAATGCCAGGTATGACTCCAACCAGATATCCATTACAGTTTTGCTAGGGTTTCTTGATGCCACATTTGGTCAAATGCAGTCTTGATGTCAAAGGCAGTCACTCTAAGATAATAAAATGTGAGGCTGGATGAACACAGCAGGCCCAGCAGCATCTCAGGAGCACAAAAGCTGATGTTTCGGGCCTAGACCCTTCATCAGAGAGGGGGATGGGGTGAGGGTTCTGGAATAAATAGGGAGAGAGGGGGAGACGGACCGAAGATGGAGGGAAAAGAAGATAGGTGGAGAGGAGCGTATAGGTGGGGAGGTAGGGAGGGAATAGGTCAGTCCAGGGAAGACAGACAGGTCAAGGAGGTGGGATGAGGTTAGTAGGTAGGAGATGGAGGTGCGGCTTGGGGTGGGAGGAAGGGATGGGTGAGAGGAAGAACCGGTTAGGGAGGCAGAGACAGGTTGGACTGGTTTTGGGATGCAGTGGGTGGAGGGGAAGAGCTGGGCTGGTTGTGTGGTGCAGTGGGGGGAGGGGACGAACTGGGCTGGTTTTGGGATGCAGTGGGGGAAGGGGAGATTTTGAAGCTTGTGAAGTCCACATTGATACCATTGGGCTGCAGGGTTCCCAAGCGGAATATGAGTTGCTGTTGCTGCAACCTTCGGGTGGTATCATTGTGGCACTGCAGGAGGCCCATGATAGACATGTCATCTAAAGAATGGGAGGGGGAGTGGAAATGGTTTGCGACTGGGAGGTGCAGTTGTTTGTTGCGAACCGAGCGGAGGTGTTCTGCAAAGCGGTCCCCAAGCCTCTGCTTGGTTTCCCCAATGTAGAGGAAGCCACACCGGGTACAGTGGATGCAGTATACCACATTGGCAGATGTGCAGGTGAACCTCTGCTTAATGTGGAATGTCATCTTGGGGCCTGGGATAGGGGTGAGGGAGGAGGTGTGGGGGCAAGTGTAGCATTTCCTGCGGTTGCAGGGGAAGGTGCCGGGTGTGGGGGGGTTGGAGGGCAGTGTGGAGCGAACAAGGGAGTCACGGAGAGAGTGGTCTCTCCGGAAAGCACTCTAACCTCACCTCTGGAATTTAACATTTCAATCCATGTTCAAAACAAGGCTGTAATAAGTTCAAGAGCTGAGTGGCGCTGGTGGAATCCAAACTGAGCATCACTGAGCAGGTTATTGCTAAGCAGGTACTGTTTATTAGCACTGCTGATGACACCTTCCATCACTTTACTGATGATCTCGAGGAAGGCAGTATTATATTGTGTTCAATTTTTCCTGACTTTTATGTCCAGGATATACCTGTTGTGTTTTCCACATTGTTGGTTAGATACTGTAGCTGTACTGGAACGATGTGGCTTGGGGAGTGGCAAGTTCTGGAGCACAAGTCTTCAGTACTATTACCGGAAAGTTGTCGGAGCCCATAGGCTTTTCAGCACCCAGTGTCTCCAACCATTTCTGGATGTCAAGTGGGGTGAATCAAATTAGCTGAAGATTGACATCTGTGATGCTGTAAACCCTGAAGAATGACAAGATATATTATCCACTCAGCACTTCTGGCTGAAGAGTTTTGCAAATGCTTAATCTTTCTCTTTTGCATTTTGTGCTCGGCTCCCCTATCTTCAAGGAGGGGAATATTTGTGGAGCCTCCTTCTCCAGTGTGTTAATTAATTGTTCACCTTCATTCATGACTGAATATAGCAGGATTGTAGATCTGGTCTGTTGGTTGTGGGATCACTTAGCTCAGCCTATTACTTGCTGCTTATGCTGTTGTGCAAGTAGTCTTGTTTTGTATCAAAACCTGGTTGACATCTAATTTTCAAATCTGCTTGGTGCCGCTGCTGGGTGCATAATAATGTTGCTACCATTTTACCTTTTCATAGATATAAATAGATCCTTCCATTTGGCTCTCTATTTTCTTGCCACTCCAGCTGAATCCAACAAAGGTTTAAATTGCCAGTGATTGAGAAAGAGTTTTCTTTTCCTTATTCATTCACAGGATGAGGGCGTTGCTGGCTGGGCCAGAATTTATTGCCCATCCCTAATTACCCAGGAGGCAATTAAGAGTCCATTGATACCAGGCCAGGTAAGGGCGGCAGTTTGCTTCCCTAAAGGACATTAGTGAACCAGATGGGTTTTTCTGACAGTCAGCAATGGATTCATGATCATGATTAGACTCTTAATCCCAGACATTTATTGAATTCAACCTCCAACTTTTGCTGTGGAAGGGTTCGATCCCAAGTTCCCAGATCATAAGCTGGGTCTCTGGATTAAAAGTTCATCACAATACCACTAGACCATTGTTTCCCCTCATTTAACAGCAACAATATTTCAAAAGCCAGATTCACTGACTGCTGACATCTGATCACCCACTCTTAACCCACTGGGCCACAAGGTCAAGACAAGAAAGTCATTTCCTTTCATTACAAAGTGTCCAGTCTGCAAGATTATTCACAATGCGTGGTATGGGTTGTAGATATCAGCGACAAGCTAAATTTCAGTACAAGACATTCTGGCTTTCCTGGCACGTTATTGTAACTGACCATCCTACAGGAAAAAGGATTTCCTTTAATTTGTTTGTCAAATTGACACTGAATAAACCTTATTTAAATTAGTGGGGCATTTTGGCCTCACTAACTTTCATGCACTCATTCATCCCTTTTGCTTCTTATTAGAAAGGGTAGATTCTTATTAAGGCAGCTAATTATCACATTTACTTTCTTTCCAAATGATAATAGCATAAGAAGGCTTTGTTGACAAACAGGAAATATTTATAAATGTCTGTGCAAGTAATATTCAAATAACTTTGAAACGCTTCATGATTTTGAAGAGCTGTATCTGCTCTCAGCGTTCCTTTCTTTAAGGAAGCTACTAGCTTCTCTAAGTTATGTACAAATTTGATGTTTCTCATTCCTGGAACCGATCCTGTAAATCTTTGTTGTTTTCCCTTTAAACCCTCCATTATTCCTGAAGGACAATGTCCAAAACTAAATCCCAAAGCCCATACATTATGACCTCAGTTGGTAGTATGGTAGGCAGACCATTCATGTTTTACAGCCATGGGATTAATTGCAGTGGAGGCAGTAATGTTTTAGGTGCTCCAACTGCACTATTAAATGTCCTTTCCTACTGCCAAACTTGCCTCTGTAGAAGACACAAGATTTTGCCCACAACTTTTAAAGCAGCTCATAAAGCTGAATGATTAGATTCAGGGAAAAATGGTTTAAGAAGAGAAATCAGGGGACAAGACAGAGATAGCAGAATACAGTTCTGAGGAAGGGTCAATGGACCTGAAACACTAACTCTGATGTTTTCTTCACAGGTGCTGCCAGACCTGCTGAGCTTTTCCAGCAAATTCAGTTTTTGTAGCAGAATACTTGGCTATAGATAATGGGAAAACTGCAAAATGCCACAGATATAGTTTAGAATAAGTCAGGTGCTGTGGAGAAGAAGGAGTGTAAGTCTAGAATTGCGTTTAAATGCAAGTTTTGACATATTTAAAACAGGAGTTAATGCATGTCAGCAAACAAGAGTGATTAAGAAGAATATGACATTAGTTTATTTTGGATGAGAAATTATGTTTGGAAAGGACAAAGGATGGGAGGCCAGCCAAAAATCCATTAGAATCATCAAGCCTGAAGGGTTCATCAGAGATGGGTTGGGACATAGGTGAATGACGTGACAGAAATGCAGTTAGGTAGAATATATGGTAATGAGGCAAAGGGTTAGACAGTAAGCTCATTTCCAACAGGGTATTGAGCTGACAAAATATGCCATATGACAATGGTGGGCTGAGACTTTATGATTAGTTTGATATTATTATCTGATAGCATTTGTAGCTGAGCCAAGATTGAATATCTATCAAATTGCCTGAATGCACTTTGGCAGTGAAGAGGAGGCAAAGTGGCTGAGAACTTGAACTGGTTATCATCAGAACAAATGTAAATATGGCCTCATTCTTTGAATAATATTACCGATAAATTACAGGTTCATGAAATAAGAAAATCAGAAGGTTGAGACAAAGTAATTGGAGACTACAGAGGAATAACAGGAGTGAGAGGAGAAGCCATTGCTTGATGTACTCTGAGTCTGGATATTTTTAAGTGGAATCAAAAAGTTGTAAGGACCATCCTGTAGGATAGCTGGTGAAAGATGGTGGAGCTATCTGTGCAACAGACTGCAAGAAGTCTGGAAAATCCAAGAGAGAGAGGCCAACCAGGTAGCAGTCACAGAAAAAGTAATTTGAAACTTTGAGTAACGTTGTTTCAGTTCTGTGCAACGTTGGAAACCAGGGGACAGATTTAAATATGGAGTTGAAGGAAAGTTGGACATGGATAAAAAAAGTAGATTCTCAACAACTTTAAAGAGGGACCAGGAGAAGCAATGAAACATTAAAACAGAAAACATGGATAGGCACAACCAGATCAGAGGTGCCAATAGCATCAATGAAGCATAAAACATAGAACGAGAAAAGCCATGATCTGATCAAAAGCTCCAGCAGCGATTTTGGTGGCTCTCAGCATATTTCTAAAATGAAATTGAGTAAGACAGTGATTTAAAATAGGATTGTAAAATCCAGCCAAATGGTGTTACGTTTACAGCTTTTGTAGCTAAACTAATTAATATGACTGGAATTAATCAGTGAGTATTTGGGCAAAAGGGAAAAACACTGCAAGGTACAGCATCACTGCCTGTGGGTCTGAATTTTTTGGGAGAGGAAATTTGATAATATCACAAAGCAGAGTCACAGGTTAAGGAGTCATGGGGACTAAATATACTGGTAAGCTTTCATTTCAGTTCAAATGAATCAGTTATGAAGTAAGAGTAGATCAATCAACCGTATGAAAACTCAAACAAAATTTTCAATTTACCATGTGTTAATAATCAATTTTGATTAATTTATCAAATCAAGTGCATAATGTTCAATTAAATAACAATGGATAACAATGATAGAAATAAATTGAAACCTCAGACATATAGATGGTGGTGTGTTACACTTTATTCAGGGAATCTGAGGTACTTTGGCAACATGCACATTTTAATACATGGTGTAGTCTAGAGCTATGAATAGGACTCGTTGACACTCCAATGTTTTGCTCCATCATGTGGCTGACTAGGATTCTCTGCTGCCTTTACCACCTGGCACTGATGTCTGTTGGATTCACAGGATAACATTTAAATCATTTGTCCATGTTTGCAAATGTGTCCTCCTTGGCCAACAATTCCTGTAGTGACAGAAACAGCATCCGTGGAGAGAAATCAGAGTTAATGTTTCAGGTCGAGTGACTTTTCCTCAGAAATAGGCTCTTGACCTTACATGTTAACTCTGATGTCTCTCCACAGATGCTGCCAGATCTGCTTAGCTTTTCCAGCAATTTCTGCTTTTGTTTCTGATTTGCAGCATCCACAACTCTTTCAGGTATTTTTGAGTCCAACACATCCTGCGGTGACATGTGAACTTTTGGCTCAGAAGCAGGAATGCCACCCAGAAGATCTTGTCAGATATTAAGACTTAAGTAAAACGTTTAAGTCAGCTTTTTATAAAATATATTGATGTCAGCAGAAGGGATGTAGTTTATTGATGAATATCAGGTGAGTCTTTGATTAGGTTTTAAGTTTATTTCTTTAAAACAGTTTATAGTTTAATGAACAGAAGTAGAGCAATACATCTCAGTGCCATGAAATGCATATCTTGTTCCATGGAAACTCAAGTTTCCTTCTTGTGACTTGGACACACACACAGGCAAGAGGATCGACTCTGGCACAAACGTGAGGAGCGAGGTAATGTTTTCCTCGGAACAAAGAAGGCTAAGAAAGGGCCAGATTAACATCTACCAAGAGTCTGAGGGGCATACACTTTGTGGCATGAATGCACTTTGTCACCTCAGTGGAGGGATCAATAACAAAGGACGTAGATTTAATATAAGAGGGATGAGACTCACAGGAAATTTAACATTTTATTCCCCAAAATGGTGGTAGGTATCTGGAACTCACTGTCTTAAAATATAGTAGAAGCTGGGACCATCACAAATTTTAAGAAATATTTAGATTAGCACTTGAAAAATCATTGAACACAGGCTACAGGCCAAATGCTAGGAAATGGGATTAGGGTATATGGATGCTTGATAACCAGTGTGGACATAGGATTTCCTTGCTTTCTATAACATTCAGTGACTTTTAGTGCCATCAGCTAGACCAATTCAAGGTCTGAATTTTGGACCCAAAATTTAAAGGTGTGGCCGCTCTGTCACTAAAGGGTGTGAAGGCAGAAAGAAATGGTTGACTATCAAGGAGTCAAGGATGGACTGGAAGGTAGTATTGCAAGATCGTCTGAAGTGCATCCTTTTCAATTAATTTTTAGTCAGAATGCTGGTGAAACTGATGATGCCTCTGGGGTTTCAGCCAGGTTATTGACACCAAAGCAGACTCATTTGCACAGGGAGAAGGAGTGGCTTGAGAAAGTAGAGGTGATAGTGGACTCAATTAGGCATTTCTGGAGCTATAGATATGAAGCCAGGATGATGTCTTTGCCTTGTAGTTGCCATGCCAAGACCTAACTGATCAACTTCAGAATACTCTGAGATAGGAATGTGACTAGCCAATGGCTGTAATTTCTATTAATTGAAACAGCATAAGTCGATAAAGGAATGTTTCAGGGACATTTTAACAACTGAGCAAAATGAATTAGCAAACAGTAATCTCTGAATTATGCCTGTGCCAGATGCTTGTGATAATAGAAAGAAGATGATACAACAGATGAATTTGTAATTGGAGAGAAGGCACTGGAGGGAGAATTTTAGGTTCCTGAGACCCTGGAACTAGTTGTAGAGGAGACAAACCTACACAGTCCAGAAAACTTGCACCAACCAGCGCCGGCACTAAGCTTCTCATGAGGTGTTTACCATTGACCAGGGACTAAACGGAATCATCCACCTTAGAATGGTCAATACAAGAGCAGATCAGAGGCAAGGAATTCTGCTGGGAGGAATTCATCTCCTGTATCCATAATGTTTGTCCACCATCTGTAAAGTACTGAATAGTGGGTGGTGGGATACTGCCCATTTGTGTCAATGAGTGCACATCAACCAGCACTCAAGAAGCTTGACACGATTCAGGACAAAGCAATTTTGTTTCATTGGCAGCCCAACTACAGCTTCAGCATTCACTACAATGACACGGTAACAGCATTGTGTAAAATGTACAGGATGCAATGCTTCTCTAACAGCACCCTCTGAGCCTGTGCCTCAATCACATAGAAAATCATGGTCAACAGATACAGGGGAACAACATCCCTGCACATTACCCCCCAAGCCACACACCAATCTGACTTAGAACTGTAGCACAGTTTATTCATTATTGCTGGCTTAAAATCCTGAAACTCCCTACTAAAGAACACTGTGGGTATCCTTACATAGCAAGGACTGCGGACGTTGCAAACAGCTTACTGGCATCTTCACCAGGGCCTAGGCGATGAATATTTTCCAAACCAGTAACACACACATCCCAATCATTATGTGGCTGCTTCTTCTTCACCAGAATATTATAAAAAACAAGTTTAGGTCAGGTTTTCTATATCCCTTGAATATCCCTGGAAGCAGAACTTTGCCAATTTTTCAAAATATGTCCATCACAAACAAAAACTGTAATTGCTGGAGAAATTTAGCAAGTTTGCCATCATTTGTGGAAAACAAGAAATACTAATTCTGCTTCCGCTACATGGATGCTATTGGACCTGCTGAGTTCCGCCAGTCAATTTCCATTTATATTTCATATTGCCAGCATCCACTGCTTTTTGCTTTATTTTGCTTTTACGCGGTGGCTTCTTTTAAGTTGCACACATTTTATTTTTTTCTGGAATGATTGGATACAAACTGAATTATACTTTTGTTCTGGGTATAATTACTGAGATATAAAAAGAAAGGAATGTCACAGAAACATCAGATGACATGAAATCAAAACCTTGTATATGGGACTCTGAGGCGTTCTGTTAAGCCATTCTATGTATATACTTGTGTTCAGTAAAGCCTATTGCTTTATAGTATAGAGTATAGTTCTCATCTTATTATACTGTAGTGACTGTCATCAGGACAGTAGAACTGAATGTGTGCGATGAGATCTTGAAATGAAGTGAAGCGAAGAGAAGATCTGCCACAAAACCAGTTCCACAATCCAAACTGAGAAGCGTGGAAAATCCTGAAATAAAGCTCCACGAAAGTAGGGGCTGGTTAATAATATGTACTCAGGCACTGAGCTACAATACAGAAGGCCTGTGCAAATGTTGAGAAGGCACTGGAGAAGGCCCACAGTAAGCTATATGGGCATTAACGGCAAGAAACTAAACATCCCCAGTAAGGTAAATTGATACAGAAACAAAAATATTTACAAATCTAACAAAGAAATAAGTATTCAGAATATAGACCGGGGACAAGTGTGCAAAGAAACAGATCATAGTACAAACCATGAAGAATCTCCACTGCAGGAACCCAACTGTGTCAATTACATAGAGTTATATATACGAAGGAGGAGACTAAGGTAATGGCTGCAAATGTTGCACAAAAAATCAAAATCAAACCACAGCAGTAGTTATCTCAGCTGAGGAACGGATATAGAATGACAGAATGAAATTCAAGTGATGTGATCGATCTGCAGCAAGTATTTTACTTCCTCAGTGATGTAGACCCACAGGATGAATTTTAGGCCACAGAGGTGAAAGAAAATGGCAGAGAAACTAGATTTAGATTAGATAATGAAGTGGGCATATTGATTCTTGTGAATGCTGTGCCATGGGTGAAATCAGGAATCTCTAGGCCATTCTCTACTGAGGTTTGGGACTCAGGGATTACAAGAATCAGAGTTCGATCCATTTGTATGCCGTGTAATATAAGTTGGCCTACATGTAATTCTGAATCAATGTAATTTCTTAATGAACTGGAGCTTTTCGGCTATCTTCAGACATTCTTCGGTTAGTGAACACTGAAGACACTTCAATATGTGAGAATAAAGCAGGCCCTCCAACTTTCTAGAAACAGAAACTGGAAATAAAGAAGGCATGAGTGAATGTGGCAACCACCTACCAGAATCTATTCCAGAAAGTGGTTTCTTCTTTCAGATCATAGATACAGAAAAGGAATCCAACAGCAATTTATTCATTTACTTGAATCTGAAACTTTGGACCTTCCATTATCTTTAGAATCAAGGCAGACCATTCTTGAAAACCTTGGTGTCTCTTTTGAGGAGAACCAATCCTTTTCTTAAGAGGATAAATAAGAGGTAAAGTTGTTTATTTCTTGCACAGAAGTTGCCAAAGAAATGTAACAACAGCAATATAGTTACACTAAGACGGAAAAGTTATTTCCAGAATAGAAAGCCAGACCATTTCGTGGAGGCAGGAAGGGAGCCCTAAATTATTACAATCAATAATCAAAATAAGTGAGTATTTGAACATTTTTTACAGCCTGTAAGATGACTGCAGAATCATAAGACTTCAAGAAATAACTTCAATCCTGTGAGGACGAGTTCTCAGAGCCTTCTAACAAAACTGGGACTCTAAAGTTTCAGTTAGGGTGGGTTGGGCCAATTGTATGCAGCAGATCTTCATGATTATCTGCAGAGAACATCAAAATGAATTTAATGTTTAAGAGAAAAAAATCTTCAATTCTCAGACAAAACCCACCAAGAAATAAAATAAGTTCAAGTACCCAATACAAAATTTGCTAAAGGGAAACATTTTTTAGGTGCCAAAGTGGAAAATGTTAATATTGAATATGCAAAAATGTTTCAGTTGTATGGATAACAACTGGAGGCAACAAGGAGGCTCATCAACAAGTAATGGAAGTTTGAGCGGATTTGTTTTAGAAAAAGCTCGAAAGACCAAACCGTTGGGCAAAGCCAAATATAACAACGAGCTGGAACAGATCAGAACTCAAGTCTAACCAGTTAGTCAGACAATTAAATTAAAGATATAACAAGGCGTGGAGCTGGATGAACACAACAGGCCAGCAACATCAGAGGAGCAGGGAAACTAACGTTTCGGGTGTGGACCCTTTATCAGAAAATTAAATTAAAGGTCCAGCTGTTAATAGTCAAACACCCACTACCAAGCCTAACAGGCTGGAAATGAGAAAATTACTGAAAATTTGTAAACATATTACATTCAGAGAACTAATGCTCTCAACCAACTGTCACAACAAGGAGATCTTTTGATGGAGGAAAATGCCCCGCTGTTACAGAAGTGTTCAGAACCTGAGAATCAACGTGGGTGATTAGCTGGAGATAATTCTCTGCTACGGTTAATGAGTGATGACTTAATCTTTCAAAAAGAAACATTGGAGAGAGAAAATAAGAAGTGTACCTGTTTTAATAGGACAGATCACCTGAGAGAGGGGGCTTTATATAAGAGAGAAGCGCACATAATTTTCTATACTTGCTGCATTATCAATTTATTTTATTGGCCATGATAGTACAGCCCTACTTTCTCTGGAGTCTGTTGGATGTTTTTGCCTATGCCTCAGCAGCATGATGCCATGCTGAGTGTTAAAATTATACCACTAACTACAGAGAGTTTCCTGACCTAGAATTAGGGTAAGCTTTCTAGAGCAATAAAATCCACCAAAAATGACAGAACTCAACCACCAGCAGGAAACAATTAACCAGTGACAAACCTACACATTCAGCATGATCGTTATAAACATCTCTGATGAGACAGTCTTCATTTAGGTCAGCCACACATTGTACCATGTTAAGTCAGCATGAAGCAAGTGTAATGTTGGGGTAATAGGAGCTCTACATCAAGTCATGCACAGGGCCTGAATTTAGATAGAGTATTAATTTTTAACACTGTCAGTGTGTACTGCTTCTGTGAGAACAGCCTCTTCTACTAAAATAATGGCCAACATATTTTCAGTTGGAGAAATGTGTGTTTTTCCTGTCTGTCATAATGGTTGGCTTCGGAGGCCAATTAGTGCCAGATAAACAAGTCTGTATGATCAAATTTATAAACTTCTATGTTTATAAGTGAAATAACTCCACAGAGGCCAGTTGCCTGCCACCAAGTCACCAAGTATTTACCCACGAACAGTCCTTAACTATAATGCTGAATATTTAGTGAGTCAGGGATTAGAGTGTCTGCATCTTTGATACTCCCCTTTTTATATGTCAGTCAGTGCTCCCTGAATGGACCAGATTAACAACCCCAATCAGGGAACTCATATTCTATGAGGTCCGGCTGACTGGCCTTGTTACATGAGTACACTAAGATAGCATTGAGTACTTAGCAAATTAATCTATCATTTTAACTTAATGATATGGTTCAAAATTACAATGCAATTAAAATTATTAAAAATAAAAAATATTTAACATTTGTCTTTATTCAGGAGCTATATTAAGCAATGAATTTCCATTGTGAATTAGCCAAATAATTATTTGTTATTTATTATTTTAATAAAACATACACATCCCAAATTAACTGTCTAATTTAATGAGACAGTCTAAATTAAAGGCAATTGAGAAAAATAGCCAGAAGCTACATGACGAAAATGAAATCTACACAGCTAGTTGTCACCGACAATGTGCTGCCTGAAGTAATGATGAAAGCAGGTTCAGTAATGAATTTCAAAAAGGAATAAGTAAATACTTCAAGAGAGAAAAAAAATTACTGAGTTCTGTGGATAAAGCAGCAAAATGGAATTATAATTGGATAGCTCCTTGTAAGAGCTGGTACAAGCGCGAGGGCCAAATGGCTGCTTTGAGCTCTGTATCATTTAAAATTTGATGATTAAAGATGAGATCAATAACTATTGCATAATGGGTCGTGAATTTTTTAAAAATTATAACAACATTTTAGTTATGTTATCAAATATTTAGTGAAAATATTTCAATTAATTAAAGACATAAATTTAATTTTAGAGGCATTTATTCAGATGAATTAAACAGTTGATTATCTTAGAACAGTTTAATCGCAAAGCATGCATATTTATTCGTCCAATTTAATTCAAAAAATTAAAAATTTTACAAAAACAGTTCTTTCAAAAATCACTGTTAATAGGAACCTAGAAAATTAGAAAGGTATTGATATTGTTTTGAGGTATCACCATATCAGCTCAGTCTCTATAATGTGCTTAGATCACAGAAAGAGATGGTCAGGCACTTTGTGTCAATGTTGGCATTCTGCAAGAGAAACTTAGTTAGCCTTCAATTTCACACACTTTCTCCCAGATGGAAATATATCTTTACCTCTCTGATCTATCTACCCTTTAAAAACAGTTGTGCTGCAGTCTTGCCTGTCTGTATTTCATTCCACTTTACCTTGTCACATCCTTTCCAAATCATTGAAACAAGCTCTCTTCTAATGAATATATTTTCACTCTAGGTTGTTCCTTTACCTTTACCATAGCAGAGTCAAAACATTATTGTACTATTGGTCATGTTCTGTTCCCATTTCCTCTGATATTGTTTCCAAAATCTGTCCTGGAATATCATGGTTGAAGCTAAACAATGCTTTCTGTCTCAGTCACGATGCTGATGTAGCTATGATAAAGTTCCTATGTGACTGTGGCAAAAGTGGGCCTAGGCCCGAAACATCGGCCTTCCTGCTCTTATGATGCTGCTTGGCCTACAGTGTTCATCCAGCTCTATACCTTGTTATCCCCCTCCCCCCTTATTCTGTTTGATCCTTTTCATACAGTAAAATGCACCTTATCCAATGTTTCTTCACCATTGTCTAGCTAAGTGGGGTTGCACTTGCCTGGTTGTGTTCTTATTATTTTATCAGTGCCGCAGAGTCATCATGAAAGGATTAATTTCCCATATCTGCAACACTTTCACAAGTTTAGCCCAAGTTTTTCCCCTTGGTGGCTTCTTTGTCTCAGTTACATGCTTATACCATTGTTAAATAAACCAAATACGTTTTATTTTTCACATGGGTGCTAAGCAGACAAAACTCACAACATTTCTCTCGATGCCCCCATTCAACGAAATATCCGATTGTTTGATCTGCAGTATATGATGAGCAGACAGTTCTTTCAACTTAACAGTGGAAGACTAATGCCACAGTGTCTTTGGCACTCGTTGCAATCTGTGCTTCCTGGTCACCGAATGTCAAGGATGAACTGTTTTCGAACTTAGTGTCATATTTAATCTCAAAATTACCTTTTAATCAGATATCCATGCAGTCATTAGGCTGACCCATTTCCATCCTTATAATAGCACCTGCCCCTCCTTTGCACAGCACTTCTGATGCTATAAAAAAATAAGTTACAGGAGCAGAAGTAGGCCATTCAACCTAATGGGTCTGCGCTACCATCCAATGAGATCATGATTGATCTCATAATCTTCAACTCCACTGTCCTGTCTTTTCCCAGTATTCCTTGACTCCCTCATTGATTACAAATCTGCCTGTTTTATGCACATTCCTGCCTTAAATGTGCGACCACTTATGCTGAGATTAGGCCTGGTGATCTTAGATTCTACCACAAAGGGAAACAGCGTATCTGCATCTACCCTGTCATGTCTTCTAAAATGCTAATGCTGAAAGCTTAAGTTAAGCTCTTATTTTCTCCAGACTTAACCTACTCGAATGCAGTGCTGGTCAGCCTCCCACATTTCACCTTTAATAAACTTAAGATCTTTCAAACCTTACTATCCATATCCTAACTTGTACCACATTCCATCCTCCCATAGCCCTTTATTTTGCTGGGCTACTTAATCAATGTATTTAAGGAATACCTCTGCATTAAGATTATCTTCCTTGTTTAAAATCTATCCACAGGCTGGCCCTTCCCTATTTCTAATCTTCTCGAGCTCCATATTTCCTCATTTTTCTTGATCATCCCAATGTTAATCTGTTTGATCAGGTATTTAGACCCTAATCACTAGAATTCCATAAACTGCTTTGGTTCTCTATTTATTTCACTCCTTCAGAACACTGCTTAAAATGTACCTCTTTGAGCAAGCTTTTGGTTATCTGCTATCTGCCCTACAATTCCTTTCTCTCACTTCTATAATGTTGTAGCATCTTGGGATTTTTATTAAGTTGAAGACATTATTTAAATTCAAAGTTTTTGTTGTTGTTGTAATAATACAATGTTCCCCTACTGTTACATGATTCACTTAATCCACTTTATTCTCTAGGATTAGTTTTAGTAATCGCTCATTGAACCAGAAAACATTCTGGTGAAGAAAATTCTCCTTAATACTCCTCAAATGCTCTTAACTTCTTAAATTCATAGCTTCTTTTTTGCTCTCCTTTATATTGTCACATCTCTTGTAGTATTAAAGATACCTGAACTTCTAACTTGCCACTATGCTGCAGGGGTTCTTGCACCTTTCTGTAATTTCCTGATACATTGGCTCATTTTCACTTTTTCTACTCATTGGTAATCTATTTAACATATCCAGTGTCGCAAAGCATTTTTATTATTCCTTAACTCTAACATTCAATTCTTGGTCCCTCCAGGACATCCTTCATCTCTTTGTAATATTTTAAATCTTACAAATATTCTTACTACTATCACCCCTCTTTATTTCCCCTTCCCTCCCCATCTTTACTGAACAGCTTTTATCTAGGACCCAACCCTATAATTTTAATCATCACATATTCCATTTTCTATTCATATTCCATTTACCTGTATACGTGGCAAACTCACCAACTTAAAATGACATGTGTTATGTATTTGTATACAAGGCATCACCAATTTACACACATACAACTTACAGATGCTTATACGTAGGAACGTGATCCTGTACAGTGGTATAAATCTAATATGCATTCGTTTTCTGCACATTTGAATGGCTTCTTTATATTGTCCTAAGTTGTGTTCCAACGCATATACAAAACGACTTGCACACTGACTCCAAAAAGGAACCTGTTCCTAATCCAGGGAATGCCTGCACATGCTCTATAAAGAGAAAATGGGAACTGTAGATGCTGGAGAATCTGAGATAACAAAGTGTGGAGCTGGATGAACACAGCAGGCCAGCAGAATCTGCTTGGCCTGCTGTGTTCATCCAGCTCCACACTTTGTTATCTCACATGCTCTACAAACTTTCTTTTTAATTTGTTCAGAGGATATAGGGGCTGCTGGCAAGACCAACACGTACTGCCTATTCCTTTGAATTTCTTTTCCAAACTGCCTTTGAGAAGGTAATGATGAGCGGAGATCTCAATCATTGTGGTATTTTGGTAAACCTACAGTTCTGTCCATGAAAGAAGGTTCAGTGCAGTGACAGTAAAACAATACAAAATATAGTTCCATGGCAGTCTGATGTAGAAATTGAGTCTTTTTAGTCCACGCCCAATAGAAAAACTGAACAAATAACTGCTACAATTCAGCAATGTTACAACGACAAGTTCAAGTTATAAAATTGTAAATGTTTGTGTGACATTTTCATGTCATTAAATATAGAATCCCCCCAGCGTGGAAACAAGCCCTTCGGCTCAACAAGTCCACACTGACTCTTGGACCACCCCACCCTATGGGCAATTTAGCATGGCCCATCCACCCAGACTGTACATCTTTGGACTGTGGGAGGAAACTGGAATACCCGAAGGAAACCCACACAGACACAGGGAGAATGTGCAAACTGGATAGAGAAAGTTGCCCAAGGCTGGAACCGAACGTGGGTCCCTGGTGCTGTGAGGTAGCAGTGCTAACCGCTGAGTCACCATGCGACCCTAAATTTTGGCATTCATTCCAATTTCCTACATTTTTTGAGACCATGCTCTTCTAACCTTTCCAGGCATAACAAAAACACTGAGAAAATCAAACTAACAGTGGCACAGAAACAAAACAGAAGACCCCAGATACTGGAAATCTGAAACCGAAGCATAAAATGGTGGAGATGTTCAGCAGTGCAGGTAGCACCATTGGAGAGAAGAGTAGGTTAACTTTGGATTGATAACAGGAGAGATTAAATGACAAAAGGAATTATAGTAGAATGCAAAATTAGATAGTTATGTATAAGTTAAAAAAAGGATTCAAGTGGAAGGGATGTAAATGGGAATTAGTAGAATCACTGCAAACCACAATCCTCCAAAATAGGTAAGAGCAGAGATCCTGATTCAGATTGTTGGAATCAGTATGAAGTCTGAGAGTCTGTATGCAGTGTTAATCTAGAGATGAGGTGTTCGTCCTTCAGCTAATGTTAAACCTCAGTGCTATAGAAGGAAGTCAAGAACAGATAGGGCAGATTTGAAATTGGGCAGCAAAATTAAATGAGAGACAGTTCTATTTTGATGATGACATTCAGTGCAGGCTGCTACAGAAATTAATGCAAGTAGCACAGACTCAATTTTAATAATGGCACCTGGCACCAAAACTATGGACATAATAAAGATGAATTTTGCAGACAGTGCCATTTCAAATGTCTTTCCTGCAGAATTAGATTTGTACTATTCAAATAAATCAACATTAGTTGGCACATAAATAGAATTCTACATTTCTTGAGTTAAGAATATACGTATTTGTGGAGCTCAGCTGACCAGTTGGTTTTGTTCTGAGACTTTTGTAAACTAATCATCGAACCCTCAGTGGTCTTGTTGGAAGGTACTCAGAAATCTCTGTGATGCAGCTGATATTCTACATGCTGCCTTGAGCATATTTATTCTCAGTATGAACATAACACAGTCAAATCACTAAAGACATTCTGCACATTTAATTAGCATGAATCTGTAATTATTCCCCTTGAAATAATCTCAAATACTACTGATGACATTTTCCACAGAATAAGACTGAATTCAGCCCTTGTCCTTTTTAAACACTTTTTAAACTCTATTCCTCATTCTTCTCTGAAACAATTCACCATGAATCACTACGTCAAGATCAATTGTTTAACAATGCTGTTGTAAAATGAAAAAAATGGGTAAATACGCCATGACTAACCTTGACCAGTTTGCAGTAACCCTTTCTAACTTGGGTGCATTATGTGGTTGAGATAGACAAAGAGGCAAGAGTCAGGGAAAGTACCAGCACAACTTTATTGAACACTTTATCAAGGAAGAACAATATTTATCAGAATCTACAATTGTATTTTAATCAAACTGTATCAAACTCTATCGATCTCTTGACAGGACTCACAGGTCAGGGTCACCTGACCACAATACATTCAACCAATTAAAGTGCTGGCAGCAGCCTTTTATTACAAGCAAAACAATATTTCATTAAAGTCACTACATCTTCCACTAATAATTAACACAAATGTATCTTAGTCCATTAACATGAAGTATGCAGAATTAAAACTCAATCAGAAAATTTGATCAGGAACAAAATAAATAAATAAACTCTCCTGATTCAAAACAGTTTCTTAAGGAAGGGTCTTCACTTGGAGCAAACTTTCTCCTTAGCTTAGGGAAAGTGAATTGTGGATCTTGCCTTTTTGTGACTTGCACCGTTGTTTAAAAGTGATGTGCAGTTTCTGTGCCTTGTTCATGTAATCACGCATTTCTGGTTATCATCCCAATCTCTTAGATATTTTGAGAGCGCATTAGTTATGTTGGCAGTCATCTCCAAGGCAGCCCTTCATCTCAAGAAGTAACTGGAATTGATCTAAGGCTAAATGTGCTTTTCCATCGTTTCAAAATACCATCAGTTCTGACCTCACCTCCAGGAGCTTTTTTTCCTAACTTTAACTGTGGGTGACATATGTAATAGTTGCATTCAATGATAATACAATCAAATTAAAGTCCATGACCACATTGTTGCCTTGAAAATCAGTGTCCATTTTTCCTAGGCCTCCACGATTAAATGCCTCCAGTTTGGTTTCCTGGCCTGCCAATATGAAATAACCCTTGTAAAAATCTTAATTACATCCTATGTGACTATAAACATTGTAATCTGTCTCTCCCTGTTTTTTTTGTAGGACTGCCTACAGCCAAATGGACACCATCATCCTGTTCCAATATTGCAACTCCATTGTCAAATTGGGTAGCTCTGCATTCCCTGGTCCCATTTTCACTCTATCTAGACATTACTAGAGAATTACACACAATCCCTTCTCTACATCTCTTCAAGGAGTCTCCAAGGATTTAGCCTGACACTCCAACATCTCAAATTTTCATCTATTTGTTGTTTCTCAATTGCATGTCAGATTCCACATGCAGTCTGAAGTCATGTAGCTCTATCGTAACACCACTTCTCTTGAAACCTTCATTTAATTGTCAGACCTCTTCTCTGGCACACTGTACTAATGAGCAAAAGTTTACAACTTAATATTTGGGAGGGTAAACTCATTGCCAATCTTTCACAGTTGAGACACTATCACCTATATTTAGCATCTCAATCCATTTTGCAGAATACAGTCCACAACTTTGGTGTTAATAACAGGCAGTAAGATAAGCTTCTGACCACACACCCACACTTCATCTCAACAGTCCACTTTTGCGTGGTCACCCTCTCCACATGCCTCCGCTCCCTTGCGGCTCAAACTCTAATACATGCCTTTCTTTTATCTAAAATGGACTATTCCAAAATTTTCCTGGCTGTCTTCTCATTTGCACACTCGATAGACATGAACACATTCAAAGCCCTGCTATTTGTATCTTATCAACACCACAAACAAAAAAATTCTAGTTATATGGCACCTTTGCAATGTCCATGAAATTGAGAATTACAATGTGTCAAGCATGCCATTGGTTGTAGATAAGTTGGGAAGGGTGAAAATGAATATGTGCCTTTATCACATGAGGTATTATTTCTAACTTTGACAAAAGCTGTTTTGATACTGTGTCTGAAGGGATTCAACCAATGAGTTTCAGGAAATATGGAAACAGGTCTGGGAGGCAACAATGCATCCAAGGAGTTCTGGGGACAAAAGGAGTTGTACCGAGCCCAAGTCATCCATCACCACTGAGCCCATTGATTTTCATTGGTTCCCTATCTGGGAAAACTTCAATTTCGAAAGTATCATCTTCATGTTCTGTTCTTTGAGGATTAAACTAAAGGCCATTGTCAGTGAAGTTCCTGGCTAAAATAAATACATAACAGCCAACTGCAAAAATTTGTGAATGACATCATGCCATATTTGCCATAATTTGTCATTTTTTTGATTTTTGAATTAAAATGAATGACACTTGTTTTTTTGTGCTGAGGAAGGGATTAAATGGCTTTCAGTGAAACTTAACTGGATTTGAAATTCACATATGTGTTCTACATTTAATATATAATGCATTCATTTATACTTGTTTCCCTATACAATTTGAATGCTGATTTCTTGATACCTCTCCTAACGCTTTTCACAAGAACTGCTGTTTCACCAGGCCAAACATTGTGAAATAGCAACTAGCCTGAGGGGATAGTGAATCAAGAAAGATATGTCGGTGCCAAAAGTTTGTATTGATTTTTCTTTCTGGGCAAAATTTAGTCTGAAAAAGATGCCACTGCCAAGCTCTAGCCTGTTAAATCAGCAATGAAAACGATAATCTTATCAACGTGGTGATGAACAAATCATGGTCATTCAGTGAAAGAAACATTTAGGATTAAATTAAGCTAAATGCAGAAAGATGAGTTTGTGTGAGATTAAACTCTTATGGTTATTAGGTTTTGAAAATTAGACTTCATGATTTGGCAGGAATACAGCACAAAATAGCTATTTTATCACTTCCTGAAACAAAATAGCCCACCAATCATAAGCCTCTCCTCTATGTAAAATGTTTTTTTCATACTTATGTCAAGATGGCTGGAAGAAATTATTTTTAAACTTTACAACTCTATTTTAATTAATAAGGCACTCACAAGCATCCTATGGTTCACCGTGATACCAGCCTTCAGTTACATAAATAGCTTTCTACCACCACCCACTGTCTCCTATTATTAAGTAACACACCTGGGGTATTTTGACAATTGGGCTTAATTTGTATCTTACAAAACATGAGCATCCTGAATGCAGCATGCTTTGCAAGCTGCAAAACAACTTGTTGATCCAAGGAAATAGATGAAGAAAGACCTCATCCGATAGATTGCAGTGTCTCATCATCGCTTCCAAAGGTATTTAGGATGGCTAATAACTGGCTTTATTTGTAATGTGTACATCCTACGAATCATACTTCTTAAATGGAGTTTGGCTTTCTCCATTTATATCATTGAAGATAGCCACAATGACAAAATAGATATTGGCCTGCAGAGCTGCTTACATGTTAAGACTAGATATGGTCAATACCGCTTTGTATCTAAACAGACATCAGGGGTTATTAACTCTTTCCTTCTGTTAGACCATAAAATGGAAAGATGTTAACTGTGGAAAAAAAAATCTGCATGGACAGACCAAGAGAAAATGGGCTTGTGATGCCAAAATAGCATTCATGCCCCTCCTGATCCCACAAAAATAATTAAAAAATCACGGGAAACTAACAATTTCAGAGTGGACTTTCAGCTTGCTGGTTAGGTCGCTCTATAACTGGCACTGAAAAACACTCAACTGAAACAGTTTATTGGAGTAATATCGGAGACACGAGTGTAAACAGAGCAGTAAGCTCTGTGCAATGATTCCTGTATCCAATATCTTTACTGACAAGCAAAGTCAATGATGATTGACCTCAAGTGTTTGAAAAAAACAGGATTTTATAACATAGAAGTAAAATTTTGCAGATGCCGCAACTTTGAAATAAAAACATCAAATGCTGGAAGCTTTAGTGTGTCTTGCAGCATCAATGGGAAAATAAACAAAATAAAAGTTTTAGATCAATGGCTTTTCTTGCGTGTAATAATATCAGTAATATTACAATTCATCATTGTATAAATGTTAATTTCATGGGTGTGATGGCTCTTCTTCATATTCAGATTGATAATGGCAATTTGAGACTTAACATTTAATTTTCTGGAAGGGAATCGTTTTAATTCCTACATTGTTATTACAATAAAAATTATATTCAACTTACAACATTTTAGCATCACAAATACCATCTATTTTTCTTTAAAGTCACTGGAATATTAATAGTTACGGTGCTGAAGATTAAATATCGGGCTGAATGAAAGCTAATATACAACAATAAACAATGTGCCGAACATGGATGTTTGTTACACAAGTAGGTGTGGCACGAACTTGTTTCATATCTTGTCCCTGTTGAAGCCTTTTCATTCTGTCTTCCACAAATTAATGTTGCCTTTGCCGGAAAATACTTCATATTTTCCAAACGACCAGTCAGTGCCTTACAGTCAATTGTTTGACGTCAATGAATAGGACCCACAATGTCGACAGTGCCTGCTCTGCCCTCAGATGCAACATAATCAGCACTCTTGTATAAGGTGTTACATAAATGCAGGTCTTTATTTTTTTTTTGCAGACGTTTGCAGCTGTGGTACAAAAAACACAATTGGGAATGCTGCTGCTTCATTTTACACATATGGCAAAATTCAATAGCTGTTCTCCAATCAGGGGTGGCCCTACCATGAATTAGGAAGAAACTGTTTCTGTCTTCAGATGAATCACATTTTTTAATCACAAGATGTGTGAATTCAGTCATTCTATAGTCAAAACAACATTTCAGTTGGTCACAGTTGAAGAAACATTACCCTTAAATTTGAAACATTGCTAAATAAATAACCATGCCAATCCTTCAAAGGCATTTTTTCTTTGGCAAAATAAAATATTGCCTAATAAATGTTTCTTTTCTAATTGATTATGACTATATTTTCAATTTTCATTTTGAGAGGTTGAGTGAAACAGCTTGTAATCAGCTTCTGTGAAAGTTTATTTGCCAGACCTTTTTCATTTGGGCACAATGCTAAAGTTACACTTAGAGATAGTGTTCGGCTGCTGTCAGCTAGATATACAGCAGTCTTCACTGACTACAAATTGATTTCTTTGTGAGTCCTGGGACCATTCCAATATTTGTCAATTGCACTTCAATATCTTCTGAATTCCACGTATAAACAGAAAACTTTGAAATCACTGGGCTGGCAAAGAAAGTAAGTCAACAATTGTGCTTTCAGGAGATAAGCAATAGCATGAGAGCTGTCTTACTCAGGGACTCTACATCCTGAGACAAATTCCACTCAAATTCAGGATAGGATTGCATCTTTTTATGATCCTTTCATAGGGTGTAAGTGTCACTGGCAAGGCCAGCATTAGTTGCTTGTCCCTAACTGCCTTTGCTTGTATGACTTGTTGGGCTATTTCTGAGGGCAGCTAACAATCTCCCATATTACTGATAATGGGAACTGCAGATGCTGGAGAATCCAAGATAACAAAGTGTGGAGCTGGATGAACACAGCAGGCCAAGCAGCATCCCATGAGCACAAAAGTTGACATTCCGGGCCTAGACCCTTCATCTCTCTGATGAAGGGTCTAGGGCCGAAACGTCAGCTTTTGTTCTCCTGAGATGTTGCTTGGCCTGCTGTGTTCATCCAGCTCCACACTTTGTTATCTAGTCTCCCATATTACGATGTGTCTAGAATCTATATCTATATTCTATTTTGTTAATAAATAAATTTAACACCTTCTGGCTGCCATGATGACTTTTAAGCCATATCCCCATAGTGTTCATCATGCCTCTTACAACATTGGACATTTACATAGTGCAGAGTTTGAATACATTTGCATTATCCATCTTAAATTAAACAACTTCTTCCTTCCCATATTTCTGTGGGAATATGTGCTACAGTTTAAAAATGTGTTTTTGCCAGAAACCATTAAGGATAAACTGGCAATGTTCTTACTGCTTGTAGAACCTTTTACCACACAAGGGGATTTAAGATGCTGCAAAAACAAACCATAGTCAAACACAGAAAACCTTGCTAAACGTGTATTATTTTTGAAAGTATTCTTACTTCATCATGCAGCTAAAAGTTATTTTTGTCCTGTTGGGGGTCAATTTTCAATCCACCTGTGCCTTGTCCCAGAGGAAGGAAAGATGCAAACTTCAGACAGCCATCTGATTTTACTGAAAACAGGATCCAGTCAGGGGTGACCTGTACAGTTAGTTGGCTGAACACGCAACACGGCAGCCAACAGTGTGTGTGTGATGAACACATTTTTTAAAGAGTCTGAATCTGTAATAAGCAATCTGTCCTCCTGGAAGGGAACTGCAGTATCATAAAGAAGCTGCTGTTGACTGTCTGCAAGAACTGGCAATAAAGAGACGTACCCAGAATGAAGCAACGTGGAAGCAAGAGTCTTCTCAAGTTCTTGGATACAGTATCAAAAACTTTAGTCCAAGAGGTTGACAGGAGGAGAGGGGCTATGTCTTTACTTCCAGACCTGAAGAGCTGGGAGTAGAAACAGAGTTTAATGATTATAAATGGCTTGTCAAAGCAATCAATGCCTCTTAAAATCATATACTCTACCAGTTGTAGCTTATCATGCTACTCAATATACCATAGCTCCATCACTCAGCCATCAGCAAACTTAAGTGAGCATCAGAACTCAGCATTAACACTCAAAAGATGCACTATAGTTTTCCACGTCAATGCACTCACTCCTCATCGCTTCTTCTGCCTCCAGATTTTCAGCTACGGTCAGCACATTGCCCAAACATGGAGCAACACAGTAACTAACATTCTCACTCTATATTGCAAAACGCAATGGACCACAATCACGGGGAGCAGATCTAGAGGGAGATATACATCACCCAAACACTAGAGGAGACTGTGCTGTGGTATGTTTCTGAAATACGGTCTTCCCCAAATCCAATTTGGTCATCGAGTATGAAGTGCATGCTTCAGATTATGTGACATAGGCCTCTTATTTTACCCCATAATGCTTGCCTCAACTGCAACAGTCCACATCTAATTTTCACTTTCCATGTATCCATTAATTCCACCTGGCCAGTCACTGCAGCCTCAAAAGGAATGGTAAGAGTTCCATGAGATGTCTATTGATGAAGCACCATCCTCAGGCACATGGCTATAGCTTGATTTTACTCACTCATGGGATGTGTGTGTTGCTGGCTAGACCAGTACTTATTACATGGAGATCTCTTGTTAGAGTCATAGCGCTGTACAGCATGGCAACAGACCCTTCAGTCCAACTTGTCCATGATGATCAGATATCCTAAATTAATTGCCTCAATGGCTAGCATTTGACCCATATCCCTCTCAACCCTTCCTATTCGTTTACCCATCCAGATGCCTTTTAAATGTGGTAATTGTATCAGCTTCCACCACATCCTCTGGCAGCTAATTCCATACACACATTGCCCTCTGCGTGAAAAAAATTGCCCCTTAGATCCCTTTTAAACGTTTCCCTTCTCACCGTAAATTTTTGCCCTCTCATTTTGGACTCCCCTGCCCTGAGGAAAGGACCTTGTCCACTCACCCTGTCCATGCTCCTCATGGTTGTGTAAACTTCTGTAAGGGCACCCTCAGCCTCCGACACTCCAGGGAAATTAGTCCCAGCCTATTCAGCCTCTCCCAATATCTCAATCCCTCCAATCCTGGCAACATCCTTATCATTTTTTTCTGAACCCTTTCAAGTTTCACAACATCCTTCCTGTAGCAGGGAGAGCAGAATTGCACACAGTTATCCAAAATGGCCCAACCAATGTCCCGAACAATTGCAACGTGACCTCTCAATTCCTATACTCAATGCACTGACCATTGAAGGCAAGCATGCCAAATGTCTTCTTCATTATTCTGTCTATCTGGGACTCTACTTTCAATTAACTATAAACCAGCAATTTAAAGTCTCTTCCTTCAGCATCACTACCCAAGACCTTCCCATTAAGTATATAAATTCTTCCCTGATTTGTCTTTCCAAAATGCTGCACCTCACAATGATCTAAATAAAACTCCATCGCCACTCATTGGCCCATTTGAATCTTGGCCAAGAGAACATTGCTGATGGGTGGAAAGTTGTAAGTCTGGGTCAATGTCAATAATGGGATGGTGTTCAAATGGTCTACTCAGTGATGTTTACAGTTGCTGCAGGGTCCTTAAGGTGATTGAAGAGGGTTTTTTATTCTTTCAAGGGATGTGTACATTGCTGGCAAGGTCCATCCTCCAACAACCTTTGAACTGAGTGGCTAGCTGTAGTCTGCTTCTTCAAGCCTGCCTTCAAAGTTCGGACTTGTCTTTCTGTCTTTCTTGTCTTCTGTTGGATGATGGGTGGTACGTGACGGTCTTTATATGTCAAATAACACTTGAATTTAGAAAATTTTCAAATTCCTTGCTGATAAACAATTGTCCATTATTTGTGAACATAACTTTTGAAGTCTGTGTTGCATAAGATGCACGTTGTTTTTCTGTTGTCATCCCTGTGTTTGATGAATAAACTTTAAGCGCCGACAGCAACTTCAAGTGGGAAACCACACTAACTAAGAAGATTGAGCCCACGAAAGAGCCTGCATAGTTGACATTTAACTGAGTCCAGGGGAAATGTGGGCAATTCTACTAATACTGGGGAGCTGCTGGCAGTAATTTTTGTCCTTGTAGGCACTCTGGACATGACCTCACTAATATGGTTATGTCTGCATCCAACCCTTGTCACCTGATATAACTTCTCGCTGACATCTTCACTTTGGAGATACCTGATGACCCCAGTGGAGTTCAGCCAGTATCTGATGTGACCTTTGCTCAGGACAATTACTCTTAGTCTGCATAATAATATGTCATTCTCCACCGCGATCTGTTCTCTGTGGATCCCAAAAAGGTTTCAAATCTGGTTGTGATGGACATTTGGGTCCCCCCTCCCCACCAGCTGTTTCAGATTTGCCAGGACTGAATCTCTCTATGTTCAGAGTCTGATACTGTCAGCTGTGACTGGAAGTGTGTCCAGAAAATTTAAAACCATTATGGCCTCTTCCAGTGGAGGTACCACCAGTGGTGTATCTGCCATAGGGAGGTGTCTCAATGCATCCACATTTGTTACTTGGCTCGCAGATGGTCTTCCAACTTCTAATAATATGCACTTACTATTAGAGTGCACTGCTGAATTTAGCCTGAAGCTACGAGTGACACTGCCTTGTCCTCTTTAATTGGAACTAGCAGTGGTTTATAGTCTGTTGTTATTACAAATTTATGTCCATAGAGGTATTGGTGGAACTTCCTGATTTCAAATATGACTGCCAAACATTCCTTCTTGACCTGGGCATATATGGTCTGCATTGGCCAAAGTCGGGGATGCATATGCTTTCTACCTATGAGCTAATACTGCCCTGATGCAATTTGGGAGGCATTTCACCTCAATACCAGATCTCACTTCGGATAATAGTGTGCCAACACCTTTACAGGATGATAGCTGTTTCTTTACTTTCCTGAAAGCTATGGCTTGGTTACATGACCATTTCCAAGACTGATCTTTTTTTAACAGTTGATGCAATTTGGTGCCAAGATGGAGGCCAGGTTATGTATGAACTATCTGCAATAATTCACCAGCCCAAGGAGAAACCTAAGCTCTGGTACAGAATTGGGAGCCAGGGCACCTTTCGTCACCCTCACTTTATCTTCCAACAAGTGTAACCCGGTCTTGCCCACTCTGTAGCCCAAGTAGGTCACTTGGGGCACCTGGAACACCCATTTTTCCCTTCCAAAGTGTACATCTGTGGGGGGAAATGTCAAAGGACTATGTCTAAGTTCTCTAAGTGCTCCTTATTGGTCTTCCCTGTTGTTAGCACGTCAGCTAGATAACTAAGTACTGAGGGTAGACCTTGTAAAATATTCTCCATCATCTTTCGAAAAATTGCACAGGCTATTGATAATTCAAATGGCAGTCTCGTATATTGGTACAATCTCTGTGGCTTTTAATTAGAGCATGTTTCTGGAAATCCTCATCTCACCGCAATTACGATTATTCATGACTCATATCCAGCTTCATGAAAGACAGTACCCCTGCCAGCTTCACAATCACTACTCCACAAGCTGTATTGCTTTGGTGATAATAAAGTGTGAAGCTGGATGAACACAGCAGGCCAAGCAGCATCTCAGGAGCACAAAAGCTGACGTTTCGGGCCTAGAACCTTCAGAGGCTTTGGTGATTCTTTTGTTTTCCATCTTTCTGATCTCTGCCTCTATTTTAGCCCGTAAAGCAAATGGCACTGGCCAGGCCTTGCAAAATCATGGTCAACACACTAGGTGGCCTTGGCTCCTTTGATAGTTCCTAGGCCTTCCTGAAAAACATTTGGGTATTTAATTAGGACTTCGCTCAAGCAGCCATTTTCTAATCAAAAGATGTTGAACGAATCCAAGGGAATCTTTCTCAACCAATTTCAGCCCATTGAGCTTGGGTCTGAGCCTTTTACTTCAATCAGTTTTGACAGAAACAACTGCTTCTCATAAGAGACCAAAACTGAAGTTGTACGCTTAATCTATATTGCCTCATTGACAATTACTTAATCCAGTAATATTAACTGGTAAACAACTTATGTCACAACATGTAGGTTACTTTTTATCTTGCCACACAGCGCCACAACATTTGCAACCAAAGGTCGGTTAGAACAGTTAGTACTGCATTATCTTATCATTACTGCATTATTTATGCAGCTCTAGCAGAATTTACCGTTCCCAGGCTAGAAGCCATTTTGTTGTGCTAACTTGCACCGAGAAAGCATCTTGTGCCTGTATCCAAGTTTTAGATTCTCAGACATACAGCTTATGTATATGATAATGAAAATTATATCACAAATTTCTTTCTCATGTGATTGACAAAATTGTTTTTTGGCTCAAAAGCACCATGTAGTCAGTGAAGAAAACCACTTCAAACAGTGATAATCCACCTAACCTACAGTAGTGATTTATATGATTGGATTCACCTCCTGGTTCACTGTATCCACTCAGGCATGGCCTACCAAAGACCCACAAAAGCAATGTCTCTTTATACCATATTTTATTATGAATGGCTCTGTACAATATAACTTAGCTAAGAGACTATATAGGCTTGTGCAATGAGTTCTAACTGATGATTTTTGCATAGGCACTTCCTCAGCTGCTTCATAAATGATCTTCCCTCCATCAGAACATTGGAAGTAGGGATATTAACTGACAATTGCACAATGACAGATATAACAAGGAGTGTCAGAGATTCTATTTACTTTGCAGCTCCAATAATACTCAAGAATCTTGACATCATCTCAGACAAAGCAGCCCACTTGATTGGCACTGCATTAACAAGCATTTACTCCTTCTGCCATTAATGCTCAGTAGCAGCAGTGTGTACTATCTACAAGATGCACTGCAGAAATTCACCAAAGATCCTTAGATAGCACCTTCCAAAACTATGACCACTTCCATCTAAAAGGCCAAGGGCAGCAGACATATAGGAACACCACCACTTTCAAGTTCCCCTCCAAGCCACTCATCATCCTGATTTGGAAATATATTGTGGTTGCTTCACCGTCATTGGGTCAAAATCCTGGAATTCACTCCCTATTGGCATTGTGGGTCAACCCATAGCAGGTACAGTGGTTCAAGAAGGCAGCTCACCACCACCTCCTCAAGGACAGCCAGGGATGGGTAATGCATGCTGGTTAGCCAGTGATGCCCACCTCCATAAAGGAATTTAAAACGTGTTGCCTCCCACTAGTTAAGATCATACCAGAACTACATACTGACAACCATAGCATGCCCATGTGTTGTTTTGACATTGTCATCTTATTTACAAACATATCACTCAAAGATGCCATTGATAGCTGCAATATATCATGGAAATTGGCTAGTGCCAATCATTTCTGAGTCTATGCTTATTATGGTCATAAACTTAGCAATTTGTAAAGTAGAGTTTAGTTTCAAAGACATTACCACATCCCCCTCAAAATGGGTGGCATTACCATGAGATCAGATCTAGGTGCAGCCCTCTCTAACATCTTAGCTGGTTACCATGGGAGACACATCTTTGACAAGAAGATAACTAACCTTATACCCCTTACATATTTCCAATATATTGATGACATGTTTTGAATATTCCAATTGCAGCTGCATCACATGATTTATTTAAACAGTAAACCCCAGCTGTGCTCAAATTTAATATTGAAATGGAGCAAACGAATGAGCTCTCTTTCCTCGATGTATTCTTTGAGAAGTCTAATGATGGGTTCTTAATTATTATCGACTGAAAGCCTATGTTTACTGGTGGATTTTTGTATTGGGATTCCTACAGTCCAACATGCTATAAGATCGATGTTATTGCCATCCTCGTAGTTATGGCCCTAGCCATCTGCACATTGTGTAAGTTTGACACTGAGATAGAAATATTAAAGCAATCCTAAGTGCTAATGGATATCTTATTCAAATTGGTCGACTTAGTCTACTGCATCCACTGCTCCGGATGTGGCCTCCTCTACATTGGTAAGACCAAGCGGAAACTCGCAGATCATTTTGTACAGCATCTGCACTCTATTCATGACAAATGACAATTTCTTCAGGGCATAAACCATTTCAACTCCCCCTCTCACTTCCTGGGTGACATGTCCATCCTGGGCCTCCTCCAGTGTCACAATGATGCCACCCGCAAACTGGAGGAAGCCTACAGCCCAATGGCCTAATCATTGATTTCGCTGGTTTTAAAACCATCCCACACCTGGCTTCATCCTATGACCAACTCTCCGTCTCATCTCCGTCCCCTTGACCTGGCACAATCTGTCCATTTTCTCTCCCACCTTTCCACCCCTCCCACCTTACTGACAAATCCCCACCACACCCTACCTGTGCTCACCTATTACTATCCCACCTACCTTCCCCAGCCCCACCTCCCCTCTGTCTATTTATTTCCAAGCTTCTTTCCCCCTCCCCATATCTGATGCAGGGTCCTGACACCAAACATCAACTTTCGGGCTCCTCTGATGCTGTCTGGACAGTTTTGTTTCTCCAGCTCCACACTGTGTTATCTCTGATCAAATGATCAGTTGTTCTACATCATGAAAACTCAAGAAAAGTCTTACGCCCACCACCTTTGACCTTGAACATTGTCCAATCAAACTCAGATTATTACGAAAGAGCACGTTGTCTCAAAATATCAAACAACTATTGAAACTAACTGTCTTACACTGCTACAATGTTGTAAATTCATGAATGTTTTTCCCCAACAGGATGCTTCTTTCAAAATACGAAGACATTGTGCACATCACACAAATGAGCAACGTTTTTTTTTATGAGTTTTTTTTATGAGCCCTTGATAGTTAAAATCCAGCTGCTTGGTCTGTGAATTAAAGATTGACAGTTAGCCATTTTGCTGTATCTCCAGACAAATGATGGCTCAACCAATCGGCACCTTATTCTCATGCTATATAAAACACAATCCTTTTGTTCAAGCCTGTTTCTTGAATCCTCATTCTGATGAGGGTAAGATGAAAAGATTCAACTTCTCATCTCCAATGTTTGAGCCCTTTGTTACTTGAATAGAAAATGATGACTATCCTTTACCTAACATAAAGGTTTCCATTATCTCTCTGATATTCTTATGGATGGTGAACTGGAGGTATTTTACAGGTCGTCTTCTCTCTTTGGAGGTCTCCAGTTGAGTAGAACTTAAAGATGACAGTGAATTCAGATGTCCCTGCATTGTCTTCCTTATGTGCCCTGCAATGAGCCTGCTGAAGTTGGTGAAAGGGATGGAACAGCTCTGAATGCCTCCTAGGTGAAATTCAAGTACAATTCCCAGTTAATATGGAGAAATATTCTCTCAAGCATGATGGTAGGTGATATATTCAGTGGAATGCACCACCCTCTTCCTCTCTCTGCTACCTCAGTTCCATATCCGTCTTGTGCAGAAGAACCAAAGACTCTGAGACTCTAGTCCTAACGCGTGTGTGGACAGCATTATTCAGGTGTTTCTTTTTTTTTGGTGCAATTGAGCTTGGATAATGGGGGGGATGCATGGATTACATTCCTTTTCAAATCAATGAACCAACATTGAAACTTTCTTATTAAGCAACTCATTTTATTTGGCAATGACATGGTTCCAGGTTGTTCAAATGCACCACAGGGAAAATACACGTCTGTGTAATCACTGAATTTTATGACTGTCCTTCTTGGACAGTATTTTACAGGCTTAAAACTTCTTTTGAATTTTCAGTTGAGGAGAGCTTGTGATAGAACAAGTTGCTCAGCGAATGCTACTTTCTTCATGTTTCTGTGGGATCTGTGTCAAACTTGATAGTTTATTTTGCTACAAGTATAACTGAAAGAGCTATTCAAAACTGTATTTCTGACGAAGCTGTGCCTTTCAAGAACAAACACTGTCCCTACCCCAGAACACCAGATAGACAGATCCCAGCACATTCTGGTACTTGTCCTTTTCTCGGCTTCAAGAATAACCACCAATGACCAGAAAATGTTTTGTTTTTTCCTTTCTCAAGTGAATCTCTGCAGAGAGAAATCACATTTTTCCTTTGCCTCAAATGTGTGTGATTGTGCTTTGGGTTACTTACAAAAATAAATATTTATTAATTCACATTATATGTTGCATGTGTTTGGCCACTGTGCATACTCATTGAATGGGTTTTGTTTAGTAATCAATAATTTGGGGTTTATTTAAGAAAAATGATAGATGGATCTTTTTTGTTTTTAAATTAAAATGATATAATTAGTGATAGTGGAATTTAGATAAAATATTTTTATATTATGATGCGCCATGACATAGTGGATCTGGACTGGCAGTGCACTCTTACCATCTGGGCTGCAACAAGTAACAAAACTCCTCTGCCCTATATTAGGGTGCAGGAACACACCTTTTGAGTCCAAATATGTACAAAAAAGCCCTGCAAAAACACAACTTCAACCAACTTTTTTTAAAAATCATTTGTGGGATGTAGGCATCACTGGCTGGCCAGCATTTCTTGCCTATCCCTCATTGCCCTTAAGAAGGCAGTGAGCTGCCTTTTTGAACCGCTGCTGTCCTCCTGCTGTGGGATGACCCACAATACTATGAGGGAAGGAATTCCAGAATTTTGACCCAGCAACAGTGAAGGAATGGCGACATATTTCCAAGTTAGGATGGTGAATGACTTGGAGAGGAGCTTGGAGGTGGTGGTATTCCCATATGTCTGCTGCCCTTGTTCTTCCAGCTAAAAGTGGTCGTGGGTTTGGAAGGTGCTCTCTGGTACAGAAATACATCAAAATCAGCTCTCTTGCAAGCTGGATGGCTGGAGGTTCACTTGAGCAACAGGCCTCGGCTGTTAACTGGAACTGCACTGTTTAAGTTTGCAACAGAAATAACTGTTTAATGTTATGGACTGTGCACTGTCAAGGCTTCTATTGTCTGTTTATCACTCCCTTAGCAAAGGCCTTCCTAGTATCATGTGAGCATTGCTGGAAGGAGCCATCTGTCAGTGAAACTATCTTTTCAATTCAGGAATTGGGTAGTGTTGACAACAGCAACATCATAGAATCCAAATTCATGGGCATTTTCTCTGACATGAAGCTTTAATTCTATCAGTTTGAACAAATCTGCCAATATACCAAAACTATCTATGAATTATAATAACTTGGGCCTTTAAAATTGATTCTCATTAGAAAGCACCTATAGATGACTATATCTCATGTTTGCTTATTTCAGTATGAAATCGTGTTGTACCAATATATTAATAAGGGAATGCAATTTCCAGTCCCTAATATCTCAGAAGGTAGCCTGCAGGGATAACAGTAACATTAGAAAATGGGAGGTTGCTGCGTATTTAATCACAATTTGAGGAAAAAGCTCAAATCAAATCAAATGAATTGCATTGGAGCGATATTCACCAGGTTAACAGTTTAATCCAATCTGTTTAATCCAATGAGTTGTTGTTTGTGGATGTATAATGTAGGGGTAAAGTTAAAATAAATTTAAAATGTGATAGACAGAAAAAGCCATATCAGTAAATGAGGTTAGTGTGTAGAATGCAGTCAGATATACGTTAAAATTATTCCTTTCAATATCAAAGCAAACTTCCCACAATCAAGTCCACTGCATTTGTTGCTCACAATGTGGTCTCCTCCACATTGGGGAAACGAAGCGTAGACTGGGTGACTGCTTCAGGGAACATCTATGTTCTGCTCACAAAAAGGACCCTGAGCTTCCAGTTGCCTGCAACTTTAACACACTACCCTGTTCTCTGTCTCTGGCTTGCTACAGCGTTCCAGTGAAGCTCAGCATGAGCTGGAAGAACAACACCTCATTTTTCGCTTGGGAACCTTGCAGCATTCTGGATTCAATATTGAGTTCAATAATTTTAGGGCCTAAACTCCTCCATATCTCAGCCCCCCTACCCCACACCTGGTCTTGTTATCTCATATCCTGCCATTGCACATTAACTATTGTTAACCATTAACAGCTATTCACTCGCCCAGCCAGATTGTTTTTCACTGCTTTGTATCTCCAACCGATTTGACCTCTATCCTCACCTATCATTTACTCCTGACCCCATTCCTTACCCTATCTTCTGTATATAAACCAATATTATCCCAGCTACTATCAGTTCTGAGGAACAGTCACCAGAATGGAAATTATAACTCTGATTTTTCTTCCTCGATGTTGCCAGACCTGCTGAGCTTTTTCAGCAGTTGAACAAGCTAGCTGTCTTTCACTGCTACTAGGTATTAGATCTATGAGTGTGTTTCTGCATCAGTTGGTGAGTGCTGTCAAGCTAAAATGATGTGTTGACTCCCACAAAACTGAGTGAGATGAATTCCAGTACTAATGCAATGCCAGGTAAATAGGCCATACATCCCAGTGACTGGCAGGCTATCAAATAACACATCCTGTTGACCATTATTTTCTGGCAGCAGTACCTGTAAGGACTGTTGCTACATATCCTTATCCCTATCGTTACCATACCCTCAGCTTATCTTCCCCATTTTCCAAAGCAATAAGTCTCTAGGATTTCAAGCTAACACGTTGTTGCTTCCAAATGCACAAGACAAAGTGTGCCAGGTAAGGGCTCTTGTGGTAGGTTTGAGAATGTGGGAGATGGGGTCTTCTGGCAGTTGCTTCATGACAATACCACATTGATATTTCCTTGGGCTGCTTACAGGATTTGAGGAAGACAAATGTGCATGGGAAGGAGTAAAGATAGAAAACAGGTATAGTAGTAGGCCATTCAGCCCTTCAAGGCCACTCCACCATTCGACATGATCATAGTTGATCATTTATTTCAATGTCATCCCCCTGCTTTCTTTACACAAATTGACAAATTGACATGTTTAGCTTCTAGAAATTTCTATTCCTTTCTTACATATGTTCAGTTACTTTGCCTTTATTGGCTTCTGTGTCACAATCATTTGAGTGAAGAAATTTCTCATCTCAGTCTGAAATGGCCTACTGCATATCCTGAGACCATGATCCTTTTGTTCTGGACTCTCCAGCCAGGGGAAACATCATCTCTCCATCTCCAACCCTATGTCTAGACCTGTCAGAACTCCATTCATTTCATTGAGAACCACTCTCATTCTTCGAAAATGGAGTGAATACATGACCAGTTGGCCCAATCTCTCCTCTGATTAAACTGATGTCTCAGATCTCAGGCTAATCAACCTTAGTTCATCACTGCTTCTAGGTAAGGAGATCAAAAGTGCACACAATACTCCAAGTGAGTGGTATCACAAAGATTCTATGGCACGACGGGAAGACTCCCTTGCTCCCATATTCAAATCTTCTTGCAATGAAGGCCAATATACCATTTGCCTTTCTAACTGCCTGCTGTTTGTTAGCTTTCAAAAGCTGCTGTACACGAACATGCACATCCACTTTTAAGTCAACATTTCCTAATCTATCACCATTCAAATAATACTTTGCCATTCTGTTCTTCCTACCAAAGTGGACACCTTTGTATCCAATGTAATAAACCATTTGCTATGTATTTGCTCACACACTCAATTTGTCTAAATTGCCCTGAAGTCTCACCTTTCACATTCCTACCTACTCCTAAGTTGTCAGTAGGCTTGGAAATATTATACTTGATACCCTATATATTGTTGATTAGTGTCTGGATAGTTGGGCCCTCAAACACACCCCAAACCTGGTAGTCTACTTCTCATTGCCTTCCATTCTGAAAACAACTCATTTATTCATATTGTCTATTTCCGCCCACTTAAAAAATCGCATTCCATGCGAGTATATTATCTGTAGTCCATGTGCTTCACTTTTGTCCTATAGTAGGATATGTGGGATGCTATCAAAATTCTGCCAAGCTTGAAGATAACCTTGCAGTACTGTGTGCCTCCAAGTTCTTTGGATGTAGGTAGCAAATAGTTGCCCTCAAAATCCACAACTACCTGCAAATGAGTGCAGACAAATTCAGAAAAAAGACTCAAGCTGTCCTGTCAAACCTTAGTAAACTGCTGGACAAGGGCCTGCAACCATGAGGACAGGGTAGCAACCTCATCATGGTATCCCTGAAGGTAAGAGCCGCCCTGAATTTATTTGCAATTGGATCATTTCAGGGAGCTATTGGCGATCCAACTGTCATCTCACAGCCCTTGCCTCAGATGCACAACCGGGATGTTACTTGTGCTCTCTTCAAATCATTGCAGAAAAAGCATTAGGATTCTCAGTCAACATCAGCCTGCTGCAGGGATAAGGTGTGACAGGACAGCTTGAGTCTTTTTTCTGCATTAGTCTGCACTCATTTGCTGATAGCTGTGGATTTTGAGAGCAACTGTTTGCCACCAACATCACAAGAGCTTGGAGGCAGACAGTACTGTAAGGTTATCTTCAAGCTCGACATACAGTTTTGAGAGTGTCCTATTGCAAATCAGTAGTCTTTGTCAATAGGAAAGACATTCTGAGGAAGCGTCACTGGAACCGAAACTTTAACTCTGTTTTTCCTTCACAGATGCTGCCAGACCCACTGAACTTCTCCAGCAACTCTGTTTTTTGTTCCTGATTTGCAGCATTCACAGTTCTGTCATTTTTTTTATTCCCTTAATGTTTAAGTCCTTTGTGGCAATAACAGTCAGATAATGTAGGTGTGTGCTGGATACCCAGGGAGTGGTCATGAATCATTCATTCTGAACTATTCACACATGCCATTCTAAAAGCACCTGGCCCAAACAAAAATATTGGTTGGATACCCCCTCTGCACCAACCCAATTAAACCTCTAAAGAAATCCTCAGAGTGCCACCACGCAGAGATACGTCACAGCTTGCACTTCAACCAGTGCCGCTGGAGAACAGAACACAAGCTTCTTGAAGGTGCTTGAAAGAGTCAGTGTTGCCATGCAGTGTACCCCAGACAGAGTCCCTTATTGCGGTGGTGAACGTTGCCCTCAACAACCTCAGTTAGTCTAAGGCGAATGTGTTGGCATATGAGATGATGTAGGATTTAAAGGAATCCTTCGAGGAGGAAAAGGATGATGATTATCCTGAACAGACCATGGTAACCATCAAAGAGACAAAGACAAGTAAAGATCTCTTGAGCCAGAGAGGCAAGAGAGAACCCTGCACTAACCTATTCAAGATGACTGAGTTGCCGAGAATCTTTTCTTGTTCTTGTCATTATTTCATTGTGCAGCCACTTCCTGATTTCTGTTTCATTTTTTTTTCTGTGTTCCTCAAGGATTGAGTAGTTTTGTTGTTTGATTTATCTATGAAATAAAATATTGACATATTATTTCAGCAGTGGCTCTGATGTCCTCATCATCTGTGAAGGCAAAAATGCTGATACAAACCTAGATCGATATCAGTGACAAAGCAGCAGTGATACACTGAACACTATGACTACCTCATACTCCTCAGCATTTGCACTCAAATCATCCTTGTGTCAAAGACATGTGAATCAAACCACAGTGGCCACTCCCTGGTCAGTGTGACTAAGTGGTCCTACGTTCTGAGAATGTTCCATATATAACTTATACTTTCACTATCCCTGCTGGAATGCAGTGAACCTTCACTGTTCACTTACAATGTTTCCATTTCCAAGGCAGCACAGTGTGGATCTGGTCCTTCTGTCCAGCTCTGCCATTACCATAAACTGAAATATAACTCCTCATTTCCAGCCTCAAATCTTAAATGTTGTTTATTTTTAAGAACTCCAGGTATGGGGCAGAAATTTACCTTATTGAGTTTGTAGATGCACGACAGATTCCACCATCATTCCCATAAGGTGTGCGTTGAGAACTGACCCAATTGGACCTTTGTTTATTCATTCATGGGATGAGGACTTCACTGCATTGGCCAGCAATTAATGCTTCTTGGGCAGTTAAGAGTCAACCAACTGTGGGTTTGGAGTCACATGTCGGTCAGATCAGGTAAGGATGATAGTTTCTGTGAGGGAAAAGACAGAGTTAATGTTTCAGGTCTGGTGACCCTTCCTCAGAGCATTGAGTAACGTTTTGTCACCGGACCCGAAGCGTTAACTCTGGTTTTTCTTCACAGGTGTTACCTGACCTGCTGAGCTTTTCTAGCAACTTCTCTTTTTGTTCCTGCTTTACAGCATCCGCAGTATGATATCAAGGGGAGGTGATGGCTTAGTGGTATTATTGTTGGACTGTTAATCCAGGGACTCAGGTAATGTCCTGGGGACATGGTTTGAATCCCACAGCAGATGGTGGAATTTGAATTCAATAAATATTCGGAATTAACAATCTAATGATGACCATGAATGCATTTTCAATTTTTGGAAAAACCCATCTGGTTCACTAATGTCCTTTAGAGAAAGAAACTGCCATCCTTATCTGATCTGGCCTACATGTGACTCCAGACTGACAGCAATGTGGTTGACTCTTAACTGGTCTCTGGGCAATTAGGGATGGGCAATAAATGTGGCCTAGCCAGCGACACCCTTATCCTGTGAATGTATAAAGAAAAGAAAAGTTCAGTTTTTATTAAGGATGGTGGTTTCCTTCCTTATATGGCATTAGTGAGCCATATGGGTTTTTCCAAAAATTGACAATGGATTCATGGTCATCATTAAAATCTTAATTGCAGATTTTTTAAAAATTCAATTCAAATTCCATCATCTGCTATGGTAGGATTTGAACCTGTGTCCCTCAAACATTATTTGGTGAATGTGATTAAGTTGTCCTACATTCTGAGAATGTTCCATATTAACAGTCTGGATTAACAGTCGAGTGATAACGCCACAAGACTATACCCGCCCTTTCTTGGCCCTGGTTCCTCCTACAGCCCTCTTATTCATCCTTAAGGTCTCTGAAATTTATTTTCCATGCCTTAACTACAATCCTCAAACTCAAGGTGTGAGGTTCTCCAACAGATAAGGTGATTTCTAATCACCAGATTTACTAGTTATAAGAGACACTCCAAGGTGTACAATTAAAATAAGGAATATCCCTTTGCTGAAAAATCTTCTTATCTTTCACTTTGAAGAATATTCTCTGTTCCAGTTGGAGCAATAATACAAATGTTAGAACAGTGAAACTGAAGATATACTGACAAATAAGTTTATTCTGTACAATGATTAAACAACTTGAGCCCTGAGAAAGATTGCCACTCTCTCCAACTATGTTCATGTTCAAGCCTGACTTCTCCAGCTGGGTGAAGGGATCCTGCTGACTGGTGTACTCTGATAATTTCAAACCTTTGGCAGGCATCCTGTTGGCTTTGAAGGTCTTGGCATAATCTCCTGCATATGTGCAAGCTCAATGTATTCAGCATAACATGCTGGCAGCATTGTACTCACTGTCTGATCTAGCTAAGGTACCCACAGAGATGATGCTGTCTGTACTAATGGTGCATGCAGATGAACACACTGCTGGTGCACACTCTGATAAATCTGTTTTCCTCCTCACTGTTGGTCCTGGTAAAAAAAGATCCTGGTTGAAAACCTGTCTCTTCTCTAGATTCCCGGATGCCATTTGTAGCTGCAGAGGAGGAGACATAAATGCACAAGGCACAGCAGTATATTTACATTCCTGGAGAAGGGGAAGAGGAGAGCAGAAACTTTGCTTATTGTGTTGCCAGTCCATTAGTCTCCCCCTATTATCACAGTAACCATTCCAGTATTGCTCAGTGGCCACTTCTTCAAAGAAGGTGAGGATCTTGATATTTGACAACTTACTCCATGCCCCACTACTAGTCTTGGCCATCTTAGCCCATTGATAATTTTGCTCAAATGAAAGAAATGACCAAATAGAAGATTTTGAGCGTTCTCCCATGAAATGATTAGAAAGCATGATTGACAGGAATGGTTCATAATTTGACAGGATGATGTGGGTGTAGGCCCTTGAGTGATGGGTGTGTATGTCTGTTTGGTGGTGGAGTAAAGCAGAATGAAGCCCAGTGACATTAATGTAGCAGAGAGGGGACAGTACCACTTACTCTTTAGATTCCCTACAGTGTGGAAACGGGCCCTTCGGCCCAACAAGTCCACACCACCCCTTGAAGCATCCCATCTAGACCCATCCCCCTATAGCCCATACACCCCTGAACACCAAGGGCAATTTAGCATGGCCAATCCACCTAGCCTGCACATCTTTGGACTGTGGGAGGAAACCGGTGCACCCGAAGGAAACCCACGCAGACACGGGGAGAATGTGCAAACTCCACACAGACAGTCGCCCAAGGCTGGAATCGAACCCGGATCCCTGGTGCTGTGAAGCTGCAGTGCTAACCACTGAGCCACCGTGCCACCTTTGTGGAGTAGAGGAGATCAATGACCCTTTCCTTCCTGCATTGATTTCCAAACCTTTTGGGGGCATTGACACTGACTCATGCTGTGATCTTGGCCCAGGCTGTATGGGATGGCGTCTTGGCGTGGTCATCCAGGGAGAGGATCTCCCTTCTTTTGGTGACACTGGTCAGCAGTACCTGAATGGGAGCATCAACAAACCTAGGAGTTATGTTGAACTTCTCAGGAAGTTCCAGGGCTCTGTGTCACTAGAGGCAGCCACCAGAGGCTAAAGGGAGTGTCCTGTCATTCAGTGTCAGAAGTAGGGTCCAGGTGTGCTTTACTTATGGTACGGGCAGCGCAGTGAATTGCAGCGGGTGTCGTGGCTCTCATAAAATCAGTTCAGCCCAATCGTACCACGTAACATATGAATTATCTTGCTGACGTTTGAAATGAGCTGAGAAGTACGTGATCACATGAGATAACTCATCTCATGTGTTGGCAGCTAAGGCTCCATCCAACACACTCAACACCAGACTTTAATTTCAAAATAGAAAATTTTGGCCTAATGTCCTGAAATTCTTCAGTGTTCCTGTGGAAGGCAGCTGCAAATGGCTGATCTTCCACCTTAGAATCACACCTTGTTTCAATATCACCAGCATTCACTGGCCAGCTCACCAAGCCCATAACCCCAAAATGTGTGTTTTGCAAGTGATTTTGGACTGCTTGTATAAAGATCTTAATTGCGCTCCAAACAGATTCATGAGGGTATAGCACCTCACTCCTTTCCCACTTATATATGGCTCTCGATTTCTGCTGTTGGGATAGAATGCCTCACATTGCTCAGGAGGTGAAGAGATCCCAGTATCCATAGCACTCATGCAATATGCTTCTCTTCCTTTTCTTCTCATCTATTCCCTTCGTCTTCACTGCTCCTATCTTCCATCAAACCCAAAGGTCACCCATAACTGAAATAAACCCTTTGCAATGCAGACGAAGTAGTCTAATCCTAACACAAAATTGTTAGCAGAAGTCCAAGTTCTGTTGTGAAACAAGCAATTGCAAAATAAAAAAGGCCTGTTGTTAATGAGTAGTTGAAGAAGACAAAGCAATAATTTAAAAAGCAGTAGGGTATCGATGATCATAACGTTTTCATTCTCATATGTTAGTGCCATCATTTGGTGGATGCTTTGATCATGTGGCATGTGAAGTGCTTTGGGAGAACTATTTCCCCAAAGAGACGGACAATGTATATTACAATTTTTTTACTGCTTTGGAATCATCTTACTCAGGCCCATTCCATTATTATGAGCGGCATGCTTCTGGTGCAGAATGGTGGTGTTTGTAGCATGTACCATTCTGGATCCTTAGAAGCTTAGTTTTCATTTTAAAACAGATACAATGCATTTGAATTCTTAGACAAGGGTGTACCTTAATGAATATTTCCCAACGGTAGAATACCACAGTGGCTCAGTAGTTAGTCCTGCTGCATCTCAGCACCAGGGACCCAGGTTTGATTCTAGCCTTGGGTGACCGAGTTTGCACATTTTCCTCATGCCTGTGTGCGTTTCCTCCAGATGCTCCGGTTTCCTCCAACAATCCAAATATGTGTGGGTTAGGTGGATTGACCATGCTAAATTGCCCACAGTGTCAAGGAATATGCAGTGCAGATGGGTTAGCACGGAAAATGCAGGGATAGAGTGGGCCTGTGTGGGATGCTCTTCAGAGGGTTGGTGTGGACTCGGTGGATTGAATGGCCTGCGTCCACACTGTAGAGATTCTACAATTCTCATTTATCAATGTGTATGTTATCATCGAATTTTTTTTAAAAATCAGGTCAGAAGAGGGCATAATATGATAAATTATACCTTTCTTAGTCTACAGATTTTCAGGGGCAATGTGGGGAATTGCATCTTGTGAGTTTGATGACAGAAGTGCCCAAGCAAAATTAAGTTAAATTATGAATTAGAAAGGTTGCATATTCACACAGTAAAAACTCTGACCAAATTAGCAAGTTAGCATAGAATAACATCAATCATTCTAATTTCTGTGATTTTCTCTTCATCCATCGAAAAGAATATGTGAAAGGTACTGTTTTCCAAGATCCATCTATCAAGAATATTGGTTCATTGCCTGACAGAAATTTTCGGTGGAGACTTTGACATTCTTAGAAATTAATGCAACGATCAGTGGTGTTTTTAACCATAATACTATGAACGCTTTTCTTTTATTCTTGTAGTATTTGAATTTAGCACTCTAATTGGAAAGAAAAACAATCAGCGAGTTCAGATCTGGGGACGGTGCAATGGGCCTTGCACTGAGAATCCCACTTTATATGATCTATGTGCTAGAAAGATGTGCTCCAGGCAGCTAAGAAGAAAGTCAGATTTATCAGGCAGCATGAGGAATATGTTAGGTCAGGCTGGCAGTATTTTTACAGCAGGATGTGCAGACATAAGAGCTCTATCCCAGACCTTTGCCAGGAGTTCTGTCTCAGAAGGCTGTGCTTTAACCTTGGAGGATTGGAAGAGCTCTTTGCAGCTACATTTTCAATCAATATCCACAACATGGACATCTATTAGCATGCCAGCCAGAGTGATGTCCATTTATATCATCAAGTTCATGTCAGGGGAAAGTTAAATGCTTTCTTCTTTCATTATTTAACTGTAGCCTTGATAAGAGTCAGCCTCTTCCACCTTTAATAAATGCAATGCCACTCAACTTCATACACCAGTTGATAGAAGTCTGAGATTTTCCAGGTAATAGTTTGTAATCGTTTTATAATTTGAACCAATTTACAAGCTTGTTATTATTCCATATAAGAATTAAATATAGTTCAATGTTTTTTTCTATTAATTTTTCCCTCCAGAGTCAACATTAGTTGACCTATAAACTACAATTTTTTAGATATCCTATTTCAACTGCGAAGAAATGTTCAGATGACTTTGACTCTGATACAATACCAACGAGATTTGGAGTTCAGATCAGTCTAAATGCAGTTAATGTGAAATGATATCTATCATGCTTTTCTCTTCATGGTGAGATACCCCTCATTGTAAAGTAATTCATTTGCTACCCAGGATTAAACATGCCTGGATCACCAAGCACAGCAAGAAAATTTATATTTCACGTTTATCCTGAGAATCTGATCAAATCATAATGACTTGAAATAAGCATGCACTGTACTTTGCTTTCTCTTGGGCTTGAGTTAAATCTCTGAGTGCTGGATCCACAGTTAAAACATATTCCTTATTACACATAACAGACAAATATATTGTAAATCATACAGAATTTTCAAAGATAGAACTCTGGTCTTTGAGAGCATTATTTATAGCTGCTGTACTAAACCAAGACTAAGATCCTTATTTAATACACTTAGTATTGAAAGAGGTACCTAGGCGTGCAGCTGGAATCCAATATGGAATTAAACAGATTCTGAAGTGATCTCTATAAAGTGTACTGATTTTTAATTCTCTTCATCTTAATTTCTAAAATTGAAAGTTACGACACAGTCGTGAGTAATTCTTTACAGTTGAAGTCAAGTCTGAATCAAAGGTGCTTATTCATGTGGCAGCATATGAAAAACATCAACTACGTGAAACACAAAGGAATTTCACTGAGCACAAGGTTGTTTTTCTTAATCTGTATTCACTATTGTACAGCACTGTAAAACAATGACACCTGAACTCATTGATGACAGCCACAGATCCAGGGATGCTATGGCATCAATAGAGACACATAGTCTCTACAAGGTTTTGGAAGCCTGTGTGAAACTGTTCTACTAAAAAGAATTCTGGATACCCCTAAGGAAAAAGCAATTTCTGTTGGATGCTGTTATAGAAATCTCCCTGCCTGGCACTTTTTAGGGTATAATTAGAAGTCATTTGCAATATACCCACAATTTCCCAATGTTCCTGCTGTTTTTGAAGATCTACCAATAGCATAATGTCTTAGCAGATTACATTCAATGATCTCATTGCTCATTACAAAATTTCATTTCAGCTGCCACAACTAGTAAATTTGAACCTATACCTGAACATCTTAGAACATAGAACATAGAACATTACAGCACAGTACAGGCCCTTCGGCCCTCGATGTTGTGCCGACCTGTCATACTAATCTCAAGCCCATCTAACCTACACTATTCCATGTACGTCCGTATGCTTGTCCAATGACAACTTAAATGTACCTAAAGTTAGCGAATCTACTACCGTTGCAGGCAAAGCATTCCATTCTCTTACTACCCTCTGAGTAAAGAAACTACCCCTGACATCTGTCCTATATCTTTCACCCCTCAATTTAAAGCTATGCCTCCTCGTGCTCGCCGTCACCATCCTAGGAAAAAGGCTCTCCTTATACACCCTATCTAACCCTCTGATTATTTTATATGTCTCAATTAAGTCACCACTCAACCTTCAAAACAGCCTCAAGTCCCTCAGCCTTTCCTCGTAAGACCTTCCCTCCATACCAGGCAACATCCTAGTAAATCTCCTCTGCACCCTTTCCAAAGCTTCTACGTCCTTCTTATAATGCGGTGACCAGAACTGTACACAATACTCCAAGTGCAGCCGCACCAGAGTTTTGTACAGCTTCACTATAACCTCTTGGTTCCGGAACTCGATCCCTCTATTAAAAAAAGCTAAAACACTGTATGCCTTCTTAACAGCCCTGTCAACCTGGGTGGCAACTTGCAAGGATCAAGGATTCATGGACACTGAGATCTCTCTGCTCATCTACACTGCTAAGAATCTTACCATTAGCCCTGTACTTTGCCTTCTGATTACTCTTAACAAAGTGCATCACCTCACACTTGTCTGCATTAAACTCCATTTGCCATCTCTCAGCCCAGCTCTGCAGCTTATCTATGTCTCTCTGCAACCTACAGCATCCTTCGTCACTATCCACAACTCCACCGACCTTAGTGTCATCTGCAAATTTACTCACCCATCCTTCTATGCCCTCATCCAGGTCATTTATAAAAATAACAAACAGCAGTGGACCCAGCACCGACCCTTGTGGTACACCACGAGTAACTGGTCTCCAGGGTGAACATTTCCCATCAACTACCACCCTCTGTCTTCTTTCCGCGAGCCAATTTCCGATCCAAACCGCTATATCCCCCACAATTCCATTCCTCCACATTTTGTACAATAGCCTATTGTGGGGAACCTTATCGAATGCCTTGCTGAAATCCATATACACCACATCAACCGGTTTACTCTCATCTACCTGTCTGGTCACCTTCTCAAAGAACTCAATAAGGTTTGTGAGGCACGACCTTCCCTTCACAAACCGTGCTGACTATCCCTAATCAATTTATTCTTTTCTAGATGATTATAAATCCTATCCCTTATAACCTTTTCCAACACTTTACCAACAACTGAGGTAAGGCTCACTGGTCTATAATTACCAGGGTTGTCTCTACTCACCTTCTTGAACAGGGGAACCACATTTGCTATCCTCCAGTCTTCTGGCACTATTCCTGTAGACAATGACAAGTTAAAGATCAATGCCAAAGGCTTGGCAATCTCCTCCCTGGCTTCCCAGAGGATCCTAGGATAAATCCCATTCAGCCCAGGGAACTTATCTATCTTCACACTCTTGAGGATTTCTAATACCTCTTCCTTGTGAACCTCAATCCCACCTGGTCTAGTAGCCTGTATCTCAATATTTTCCTCGACAACATTGTCGTTTTCTAGAGTGAATACTGCTGAAAAAAATTCATTTAGCGCTTCCCCTATCTCATCTGACTCCACACACAACTTACCACTACTATCCTTGATTGGCCCTAATCTTACTTTCGTCATTCTTTTATTCCTTAAATACCTATAGAAAGCCTTAGGGTTTACCCTGATCCTATCCGCCAACAACTTCTTATGTCTCCTCCTGGCTCTTCTGAGCTCTCTCTTTAGGTCTTTCCTGGCTACCTCGTAGCCCTCAAGTGCCCTGACTGAGCCTTCACATCTCATCCTAACATAAGCCTTCTTCTTCCTCTTGATCAAAGATTCCACCTCCTTCGTAAACCACAGCTCCCGCACTCTACAGCTTCCTCCCTGTGTGACAGGTACGTACTTATCTTGGACACACAGGAGCTTTTCCTTGGATAAGCTCCACATTTCTACTGTGCCCATGCCCTGCAGTTTCCTTCCCCATCCTATGCTCCCTAAATCTTGCCTAATCGCATCGTACTTGCCTTTCCCCCAGCTATAACTCTTGCCCAGTGGTATACACCTATCCCTTTCCATCACTAAAGTAAACTTAACAGAATTGTGATCGCTATCACCAAAGTGCTCACCTACTTCCAAATCTAACACCTGGCCGGGCTCATTATCCAGTACCAAATCTAATGTGGCTTCGCCCCATGTTGGCCTATCTACATACTGTGTCAGGAAGCCCTCCTACACACACTGGACAAAAACTGACCCATCTATAGTACTCAAACTATCGTGTTCCCAGTCAATATTTGGAAAGTTGAAGTCCCCCATGACAACTATCCTGTCTCTCTCACTCCTATCGAGAATCATCTTTGCTATCCTTTCCTCTACATCTCTGGAACTATTCGGAGGCCTATAGAAAACTCCCAACAGGGTGACCTCTCCTTTCCTGTTTCTAACCTCAGCCCATACTACCTCAGTTGACGAGTCCCCAAACATCCTTTCTGCAACTGTCATACTGTCCTTGACCAACAGTGCCACACCTCCGCACCTTTTACCATCTTCCCTGTTCTTACTGAAACATCTAAATCCCGGAACCTGCAACAACCATTCTTGTCCCTGCTCTATGCATGTCTCCAAAATGGCCACAACATTGAAGTCCCAGGTGCTAACCCATGCTGCAAGTTCAGCCACCTTATTCCGGACGCGCCTGGCATTGAAGTAGACCCACTTCAAACCAACTTCTTGCTTGCCGGTGCCATCTTGCTTCCCTGAAATTTTATTTTGGACCACCCTACTCTCAACCTTTTCTATAGTCGAACTACAATTTTGGTGCCCATCCCCCTGCTGAATTAGTCTTAATGTAACTATTATGATGCTACCCTTTTTTTGATTCACTCATGGGATATGGATATTATTGGCTGGGTCAGCATTTATTGCCTGTCCCTATTGGCCCTTCAGATGGTGGTGGTGAGCTGTCTTCAAGAACCATTGCAAGTCATGTGTTGTAGATAGACCCGCAACACCATCAGGGAGATTGTTCTAGAGTTTGATCCAGTGACACTGAAGGAACGGTTATATATGCCTAAGCCAAGATGGTGAGTGAGTTTGAGAGGAATTTACAGGTGGTGGTGTTTCTATGTAACCGCTGACTTGTCCTTCTAGATGGTAGTAGTCATGAGGCTAAATGGTGCAGTCTAAGAATCTTTCGTGAATTTCTGCAGTGCATCTTGCAGATAGTGTACACAGCTTCTACTGAGCATCAGTGATGAAAGTAGTGAATGCTTGTGGATGAAGCATAAATCAAGCAAGCTGCTTTCTCCTGGATGGTGTCAAGCCTGTTGTGTTGATAGGGATGCACCCATCCAGACAATTGTGGAGAATTTGATCACACTTCTGACTTGTGACTTGTAGATGGTGTTCAGGCTCTGGTGAGTCAGGAGGCAAGCTACCACTGCAATATACCTAGCTTCTGATCATGTTTTAACCACATTACTAATATGGCTGTTCCAGTTCAGTTTCTGGTCAATGATATTGATTCTGGACATTGATGGTGGAGAATTCAGTGATGGCATGCTGTTAACTGTCAAGGGATGATGGCTAGATTGCCTCTAATTGTTGATAGTCATTGCTGACTTTTGTGTGGTATGAATCTTACTTGTTACTTTTCATCCAAGCCTGGATATAGACCAGGTCTTGTTGCATTTGGACATGGACTGCTTCAGCATCTGAGGAACTTGTGGTCAGCATTAGTTTTATTCAACTTTTTGAATAGTACCCTAAATCAATTATGGCTATTCAGCATAAATACATGCCATTAATTCGTTTTGCAATTCAAATACGTAGGCCTTAATTTGAATTTTGCAAACTATTAGGGAGCAATGTGGTGGGAGACATGCCAATCAGTTGATCATAGCTCATGCAAAACTACAAACAATGTCTTTTTTAAATGCAGGCCCCTCATTTACAATTTTGCTTCGTGATTTCCCATCCAATCAGCAACAGTGAACATGATGTAGCCCCACATGCTGTGACCTCAGCTGCGATAATTAAAGGGATAACCCAAAGATACCAGTCACAGGGGTTTCGACTTTGAAATAGAAGAGAGACAACTAACAGAATAGGTTCCTAGATGTGCTGCTGGGGTCAGTAAGGAGTTGGAAAGAGGCACTGTTTATTACTGATAAGAAGCAGACACAAGGCAGAGTTCTGAAGCAGCACAAGGAAAATGTTGTTGAGGGGCTCAACAGCAGAACTATTAAGCCACATTTCTGAATTCAGTGCAGATATTGCTTTAACCATGTAACAAGACCAAATAAAATGTACAGTTTCACAATTACTTCCCTTCTGTCCTTCTCCCCCTATCATCTTATTCTGCTTTCTCAAGCCCATTCAATACATCATTCCTCAAAGTTATTTCTATTGCAGATGTATCTCCTTCAATACCAGTGGTTTTTAAACTGTTTTGGTTGAAGGATTTTTTAAAATGGATTAGTAATTGCAGACAAAGCTAAATAAATTAAATTCTTTCAACATACATAATACAAAAGAACTATATGTGAATAGTTTTGATAATACCCTTGAGTAACAAGTAATTACAAACAGATATCACTGTGATAGGTGTTCCTGATTCTATTTGCAAGGTTTGTCTTTGCTTGGTGTGATGTTTGATCATGACACTCATAAATCATTTTCCAATTCCAGACAGGACTTGTACATTGCCTTCATTGTTGCTATAGCAGTAAATGAAGTTTTATCAATGTTGCTGAGAAAGGGAGAAATAAAAATGAGGTGCTGTGAACCCTGGAAGTCTGAAATAAAAATTAAAAACATTGTGAATTGCATGTCATCTGTGGGAAGAAACAGTTCATGTTTTTGGTCAATGACCTTTAATAGGAATTTTAAATGATTTGTTTACAAACTTAAGAGCAACACTTCCAATTTTTAAAAATCAATTTTGAATTCCTGTTACTCCAATCTTTGCATTTTGAACATTGTTTTTCAATTGTAATTTTCTTAAATATGGCAATTTTGTTACTCACTTTGAGCAAAGTTGTATTCCCCCCTTACGTTGATAAATCCTGTGCACGTACCAGGCTGAAAATGTCAGCTACTTATATAAAATTCATTATCAGAAACGTTTCCATGTGTTGCATAATTACGCACAGAAATAAAAACTAACGTTTATTTCCAAAATTTCTAGAAATCTCTTTCTTAGACTCTATTACAGGATAACTAGTGCATTTCAGTGTTGAATAGTCATTTTTTCACTGCTGACATTCATAATGTCCTCCTGTCAATTACCATTAGTTATCTCTTCAAAGTTTCTCAATTCTTCGACAACCTGTGTCCTTCAAAGTGATAGGAAGTTCAACTTTTCTGCTATATTTTCACTCACCAGAACTTTGCACACTCCTTTAGCAGCTGGAAGAATCAGATCTTTTCTGAAAATAGGCTGTCTGTATTTCTTTTTCAGTTCAAATTGCTAATAACAATGATGCTCCTGCGTTTTTCTGAGTGTGATGTTATATTTGTCATTTGGATTTTCTCATGACTTTAATATGTTTTCTTTAAAAAAGACAATTCAATTCACCATTACATTCAGGTACCTCATGGTAAGATATTGCTTTAGTTTTGCAGTTTACACAACATTGTTGGAGAAAAAATTATAAGCACGCAGACATTTCAGCTGCCTACCACTGAATTTTAAAAAAACCTAAGCATGTTTCCACATATATTTGTTTCATCTTACATTTAACGAAAGATTAAAGATTTTGAAATACACGGTAAAATACAGTTTCATTAATTCCTACAGCAAACGTTTGTAGTTTTGATACAAGAGACAATTCTCTCTTTTATCACATTTATAGGACTAGACCCAACTGTGGCTTCAATTTCATAGAAACGTATATACTAGTAGCATGAGTAGGCCATTGAAACCTTTGAGCCTTCTTTGCCATACAATACAATAATGGCTGATGATCCAACTGAATGCCCTGTCCCTGCTTTCTCTCCATTCCTTTCAATCCCTTTAGCCCTAGGAATGTCTAATGTTAAGAATCTGATGGCCTCTTCCTTGAGTCTTTCTAACCATTAGATTACTCTTTCAGGGTTATAATCAAACACATGTGGTCTGGCACTTTAAAACTAAACTCCTTACAGTGAGGTAATCTATTTCTTGACAGTTCTTAGAAGAATCTCTCTTCTCAGGAGCAACTGTTTTACACAACTGGCTTTATCCAATACTTCTGTAGTCTTGACAAACTGAAATACTACAATGTTTTTCCCAAGTTATAGGCGATTAAGGGGAAAAGAGAGAAAAGAAACCATGTTTGTCGAAACTGAAAGGCTAATAAACAACTGTTTGCTTTGTTTCCACGAAAAACTCCTCCAATGAAAATAAACCCCATTGTTTACAAGCAACATACTCTCTTGTAATTTTTTAAAAATCAATCACAATGACTAGGAAGGGCAACAAGATTATCAGTAAACCCCTTCAGACTTGCACACCAAAATGTACATTTCATGAACTCATATCCAAATGCTAAAATAACTAACAAAGAACAAAGAGCTGCAGATACTGAAAGTCAGAAACAAAAATAGAAATTGCTGGCAAAACACAGCGGGTCTGACAGAATCTATGGATAGAAAGAAGAGTTAACATTTTGAGTCCGGTGACCCTTCTTCAGGAGTGATTGTAGCTAGGAAATGGCTAGTACTTCTGCTGGAGAGAAAGTGGAGAAGAGAAGAATATTGATAAGTGGAGACGATGCCCAAAGAGAGACAACAGGCCTTGTATAGACTAAGGAATGAGTAAAGGCCAGCCTGGGGAATCAATAGCTGATAATTGGGACCATTAGTAGCTAATAATGGGATGATTGTGGTATCAGTTCATGTAATGGCAAGGTCTGGTGTGTAGGACTTGGAGAAAGGACATGCGAAAAGTTACTGATGCACTAAAATGATTGAACTACTGAGTTTTCTCAACAATTTCTGTTTTTGTTTCTAAAATATCATATTGAAAAATATATAGATCACATCTTATGTCACATCTCACACAAAAAGAATGAAGATGTATCTTCAAGGAATTTTCATTACCTAACGAAAAATTGTCTTAACTCTATTGTTGCATCAAGTTAATAGCAAAATATTGAAATTAAACATAATGAGAGTTACAAAGCAACTTTCTTTTATAGAAGTTCATGAACATCCCATCAGTGTTGTTCAAATCTATTATCAATAAAGAATCCGCTTTAATAGTTCCCGTTCTAGGCACACGGGCAATACTTTCAATTATTTGATTGGGTAATAATGCTCCACTGAAATAATAAGATTTTGTCCCAAAGTTTTTCCACAAATATCCAAAGATTGTTGTCCATATAAATAAGTCTCTTCCATATTGGTGACACGAATTGTAAAGTAGTAGAGTGAAGAAAGGACTCGATGTCTCTGCTTACACAACATGTTTTTCACTTGCTGTAATATTTCTTGTCTTTGTCGCAAAGTGTGACTCAAATACATCACTTTTACTTCATGAAATTCACTCTTAGACAAATTTACAACAAAGTTGGCTTTTTGTAGCTGAGCAAAAATTACAAAGTGAATCGTAAAATAGGAGAATGAAGAAAGGACTCAATGTCTCTGCTTATATAACATATTTTTTGCTGATTTTCGGTCAGTTTCTTTGGGGGATGAAAAGTGACAGTCATTTTATTCCCATCTCTTCAAATTTAAGGCAACCTCCACACAAATGTCAGTGTCATCATTAGCTGGGTTGAATAGTTTTGCATTATTTGGCACTTAAAACCAACACATTTGTCACCACAGATTTGGCAATTTGACATCCTATCATTGCATTAAATTGTCTGCCTTTCTTCAACAAAGTCTTTGGATATGCAATGATCATGTTAAAGTTCAGATCAAGCTTGTGATAAAATGTAATTATATCAATACAGTGCAAAATTTCACATTTTGTCTTAGGCACAGAAAAATCCAAATTAGCCTCTACTTTCACTTCCTGTAATATTGCTTGCCTTTGTCGCATAGTGTGACGCAAATACATCACCTTTGCTTTATGAAATTCACTCTTAGACAAATTTATGACCAAGTTGGCTTTTTGTAGCTGATAAAAAAGCTTAGTGAAGTAGTGTAAATGTTCATCATCCATTTGGTTAAAGGCAAAGAAACAATGGATTTTAGCAACAGTTATGTAGTCCTTCGATGGCTATAAGAACATAAAACGTAAAACAGTCGAGCACAGTACAAGTCCTTCGGCCCACGATGCTGTGCCGATCTATTATGCGACTCTAAGATCAAATTACCCTGCATACCCTACATTTCACTATCATCCATGTGCCCATCCAAGACCCACTTAAATGTCCCTAATGTATCTGACACCACTACCACTGCTGGCTGTGCATTCCGTGCACCCACCACTCGCTGTATAAAGAACCCACCTCTGACATTAGTTATTAGTTATTAGTTCATCACTGAAATGTTACTAGAGCATTTTTCATTCCAAATGGCATGGCTTTGCATTGATAAAGTCCATCCAGTGTTACAAAGCTTATATTTCTTTGGCTCTATCAGTGAACAGAACCTGTCAATATATTTTAGTAAGTTGATTCTTGTGATAAATTATATCCAATTCATTCAAAATAATTCTCCATTCTCATAATTGGATATAAGCCTGCTTTTGACACCACCACAATGCTGTGATAATGAATACAAAAACTTTATGACTCTTCTGGTTTTCAAACTGTTAGGATAGTTTACCACAAACTGCTGTGATTCAATTCAATGATATAAGTGTCCATCAGAAACTTAACCTCTTCCCTCACTTCAGTTAATATTTCTTCACTTAGTCTGTAAGGGTATTTTACATTAAAAATCACAAACAGACAAAATACTTTTTTTTCTTAGCCTATTCTCATAACTTCATTTATTTTTCCATAGTAACCTTCATAGGTCGCTTTGATAGATTTGTGGAAGATTAAAATGGATCTCCTACTTGTTCAATGCATTCATGTTTTCCAATCTGATTGTTGGTGGGACTTTTTTTTTATTTTGAATTTGATTAATTTTTCGACTGTCGTGTAATTTCTTTTTCAATCTCTAGTTCTTCTATTTTGGTAAGCACTCATTTCCCATGGCTATTGTCCCTGTCATAACCATGTTAAAATAACACACTTGCGGCTTCTTTACACTGTCTAGGGTAGTTTCTACATAATTTGCACCATTGAACTTCTTTTAGCTGTGATAAGGTCAGTGAACCTTGCTTTTAATGGTTCCCTGGAGACAGGCAACATCACTAATGTTTTGTTTCCAGCAATAAAATTTTGAGCTTTGAACTTTATTGCCACTTTTTCATTGTTTCTTCAGCATTCAGCAACTGCTTTTAAGCCAGTTCACGTGCTTTGTTCAATTTCTCTCTGAAATTCAAAACATGCTTTGGAATTATATTTTTAAGTTTATCAGTTTCTCCTTAAACCAATTTAAGTGGTCCTTTCACATCTTGTCTACTTTAGTTCATTAGGACCAGTCCAAAGATGTGCATTGGCCATGCTAAATTGCCCGTAGTGTCCAGTGGTATGTGGGTTATGGGGGGTTGGGTCTGGGTGGAATGCAGCTAGGGGTGATGTGGACTTGTTGGGCCAAAGGGCCAGTTTCCACACTGTAGGTAATTTAATCTAATCTAATCTATGGAGTCATTAGGCTCATCCCTAAGAGCAAATAGAACAAACATATTCCCTTATTCCAATTACTAATATATTCTGGGTAATAAGCCCGAATCATGGTCTTTAAAGTTTGATGCCAACTTCGAAATATACCTTGCAACTGTGGGTGATAAGCAAAAAATGTAAATTAAAACTGAAAGAACTGCAGATATTCTAAATCAGGAGCAAAAACAGGAATTGTTGGAAAAGCTTAGCATGTCTGTCAGCAACTGTGAAGAAAAAAATCACAGTTAATGTTTCCGGTCCAGTGACACTTTCTCAGAATGCAATTTGTTTTATATACAAACTAATCATCACTTCTTTGAATATCTTCAACATAAAAGTTTCATCTTGACCTGATTTGAATTTCTGCTTGCAAATTGTACCTTGTTTCAAAAAAAAATTCTCCATGATTACTTTTGTAGTAATTTTCTCAAAAGGCAGAGCTTCAGGAAATCTTGAGAAAAAATCCATAATGATTCCAATTTCTGGTTTCAGACAGAGGTTTTATACATTATGTTAAGATACTGCCAAATTGTTCTTCAAAAGTTTTTTATTGAAATTAAAGACGATTTTTAATTGAGGTTTGGTTTTTCCTCACTAATCAACATGCATGGCCTCTCTGGCAAAGTTTAACAACATTTTTGTTATCCTGGCCAAAACTTTATTTCCATATTTTAGCTTGTATTTTCTCAATACCCAAATGACCTGCCTTTGAAGTTTTGAGCCAATTGTGAGATTTAAATATGATAATCAGTTGGAACTACCCACCTGGTGGAACTCTACCCATTCCTCATCGGTTGATATTTGAGATGCTGTTTGTTTCCTTATTAGCTATATATTTTACCAAGTAATAACAATCAGGTGTGATTTCGGATTCAATTTCTGCATATGCTTTTAGCGTAACTTATGTTTAATTCTGAATCATTTTGTCACTTTTCTATTAAAGAAGATGAGCTACACATACTAGCCTCATTCTCTTTATCTTCATGCTTTTTTAGTTATTTTAAGTTGCATCCAATAAATGAAATTCCAAAAAAAATCTCCCTGCTTCATATAATTTCTGTACTTTCTGTCAAATCTTGTGTGTCTGAGATCCATTGAGAAGTCAGGAAACAATCCAGGATGTAATATTTTAGTTTTTTTTACATCCAGTGTTTGTTCCACCCCCACCCCCACCTTGGTTAAGCCTGTATTCTTGAAACTGCTAGGTAATTTCCCAAAATAAAGTCTCTTCCTTCTAAAGAAATCTATTTCACTATATGCATCTAGCTTTTCTCTTTACCAAGCCATTATGTAAACCAACTCTGTGTATTGAGATTGGTTTGTAGTCTCCATGTATACATCTCCTTCAATATTTTCTCCTTCATTAACCCCTCTGAAAGACAAATAATACAATCAGCCAGTGCTGATGACTCTTTTATCCTGTTGTCTCTCAAATTTTTATTGGTTTACTTCGTTGATTCAAATCATAAGGAAATGCCTTCCTTTTTGAGATAAAATACTCTGAACTTCTAATGGTTTGATTTGCCATGTCATTGTTCAGAAAATAATGTTCATACCTGTCCTGAGGCATCTCTTCCTTACTGCATCCTAAGGAAGCATTCTACTTCTATTTCTTTATTAGTTTTAATACCTACTTCCTTTACCAATAACTCTGAAGTTTTCTGAGGTTTCCTTGGCCAGTCTGATTACTGCATTTGATCTCCCATTTAACTTCCAGTATTTGGCTTTGGTATATCCAGTCCTATTAAAATGAAAGCATGTTAATTCTTTATCTGACTTCTTGGTTCCAATTTTTGCCATTATTACTTTGCCATATTTCTACCCGTTCTTTGAAACTGGTACTTCTTTCATCCCTCTTTTCATCTTTTTTGGACAGCACATGCTCTCAAAGTTCCTGAGATAATGGGAACTGCAGATGCTGGAGATTCCAAGATAATAAAATGTGAGGCTGGATGAACACAGCAGGCCAAGCAGCATCTCAGGAGCACAAAAGCTGATTTGAATTTCAAGTTTACCTTTTAGAAAAAAAGTCCATCTCCTTTTCTAGTATCCTCCATTTATCATTTTCCTCCCTCTCAATTTATTTTTATCTTACCACTTATCTCCTGTGTTTCTTCTAACTCTGATCTTTTCATTTCAAATTTTGCCTTAGCAAATTCCTATCGCAACATCTCAATTTTCAGCTTCTGACCTTTAAATTCCAGTTGTTGTTGGATTATTATTTGAGGCATTTCATCCTTAATGGATCAAGTTATTATTTGATAAATCAGATCCAAAACTGAAATCCAACTTGATGGATCACTTTGGATCTGACAAGGTGGTCTTTTACTGAGATATATGTAGGCAACACTGTAGATTTGGTTTTAGCAATAAAATAGATGTTTACAATATAACAGAGAGGAAGATAAAATCGAATAATTGAAATTATTTACACATTACGCACACTGAAAGATTTTGAAGCACTCGGTAAAATACAATTCCAGTAATCTCCACAACACTTTTTCACAATACTCACTCCAGAGAAAGCCTTATTTTCTATCATATCTGTTGGGTTTGATCTAAATATGGCTTGAATTTTTCTCAGTTGCAAATAACACATTTAGTGTTTCAGCAAGCGCTTCTGGTCTGTAAACTTCTCACTAAACTCTTTATATTGAGGGTATCTGTTTCTTGACAGTTCTAAACTATCTTCCTTTCTCAGAGGTGCATATCCAGTTTCAGCCAGGTTTTCTGCTAACCTTTCAAACTGAAACACAAAAGCTTTTTACTAAGTTATGGGTATTCCCTGAATCTAAAGAAAAAAACATGACTTCCTCTACTGAATGCCTAATTTGATTCTGTTTACTTGTCCGCTTGTAAAACCCATCTCTCTTACGGAAAAATAAAACCCTATTACACCACTCAATACAGTCTATCTCACAGTGCTTGTGAATTAAATCACCATGGCTGTAAACTCACATGCTTATATGTAAATCTATATATATAAATGTCTATATATAAATCACACACCTTTTATCACAGCATATTACCATCAGACGTAAATGTACCATGGCAAATACCACTCCATGATGCAGACTACAAGAGGCCATTTCACCACATATAACAGGTTACCAATTCCTTGCATTAGAAAAATCACACTGTAATGTCAGTACCTCATCTTGGTTTCTCAAAGTCTTCCAGCTGATAGATATCAATAGTTTAGCAGTGACAGGGCTGCCAATGTACGCTGACCCTGGTCTAATCACAATTCATAAGTTTCAAATCATATACTCTGTAATGGAACAGATCTCATATGGTACCAGCAAATACAAGCTCGGGATTTGATTTTTGTCCCAAAGCCCGTGGTAAAATCTTAGCCATGAATTCTGTTTCACTTTTCACTGATGCTGCCAGACATGCAAAGCATTTTCAGTATCGTTTATATTATCGTATTACTGCTTTTTGTTCTGTTTAGGAATATGCGCAGCAACTAAAGGTCGTGTGAACTGTAGGCAGATCTTTAATATAGGTTTGTAATACTGTTGTCTTATTTTCTGGTTACTTACAAAACAGGCATCTCAGATGTATTCCTGCTTTACTTCCTGTCAGAAACCGGTTTCTGAGCAGGTTCTTTCTGGGTCAACTCAACCTTTGAATATTTCAGTAGGTATCAAACATTGCATATTGTGAACTCATTTTGATGGATTATCAGCAACTGTAACTGCAGCTTAGAAATTTTGAATTACAAAACTAGATTGTTTTGTTATTGTTTTGCATCTTTATTGTAACAATATTTGCAGCTATATCTGACTCCATCAAAAATCTGTCATAACTTGAACAGAAAAACCCTAAGCCATTGAACTTATGAAAGTTTGGAAATTACTTTTTGCTCCCTTCCTTCCTCGTTCCGTCGAAAACTGTCATAATTTATGGATAAAGAAAAGTGCATGATCTGCAAGCAAAATAAAATATGCGTACTGAGATAAATGATTTTGGAGACAAAGAAGGACAGAATGAATAGGCCAGCAGTTTGTTGATAAATAACTTCAACCTTCAGGAAGTTTTGTCTGTCTGCTAATGTATATTTTAAAGATAACAAAAAAATTACAAGTGACTAGGGAAAAAAGGTGAATATCAAAGATATAGGGAAGGTTCACTTGTTTGATCTCTGCTTAAATCGTCCATAAAAAAATGTTATCTCAATGATTATTGTTTCGACAGATATTTATTGTTTGACAAGAACCAAGGGAGAAAACAGAAAGGGTGTTGCTTGTATCCAAACAAATTATATTTGAATTTTCTTAGGAAAAGCAAAACCCAAGCAAACAAATCTATTTAAAAAAAAGGAAGAAGTTTTATGTAGTAACAGCCATTTAAAAAGCCTACAGTATTCCTCTCAGTTATTGCACTAATGTAAAAGGTACTGTCCAAGATTCTCTGGTGCCTGGATACTTCGTGATTGGACTTGCACTGACAGGTGAAAATTGACATAGTGGCAATAGTGGCTGAAGGACCTTAGGTAATAGACAAACTGAGGGGTATTTATATTAGGCAGGATATGGTGTTGGATAGACTGTTAGGTCTGAAGGACGATAAGTCCCCGGGACCTGATGGTCTGCATCCCAGGGTACTTAAGGAGCTGGCTCTAGAAATTGTGGACGCATTGGTAATTATTTTCCAAGGTTCAATAGATTCAGGATCAGTTCCTGTGGATTGGAGGGTGGTAAATGTTGTCCCACATTTCAGGAAAGGAAGGAGAAAGAAAACAGGGAATTATAGACCGGTTAGCCTGACGTCAGTGGTGGGAAAGATGCTGGAGTCAATTATAAAAGATGAAATTACGACTCATTTGGATAGCAGAAACAGGATAGGTCAGAGTCAGCATGGGTTTACGAAGGGGAAATCGTGCTTGACTAATCTTCTGGAATTTTTTGAGAATGTATCTATGAAGATGGATAAGGGAGGACCAGTGGATGTAGTGTACCTGGACTTTCAGGAAGCCTTTGATAAAGTCCCGCATATGAGATTGGTGAACAAAATTAGGGCACGTGGTACTGGGGGCAAAATACTGACTTGGATTGAAAATTGGCTGGCTGACAGGAAGCAAAGAGTAGTGATAAATGGGTCCCTTTCAGAATGGCAGGCAGTGACCAGTGGGGTACCACAAGGTTCGGTGCTGGGACCGCAGCTGTTTACGATATATATTAATGATATAGACAAAGGCATTAAAAGCAATATAAGCAAATTTGCTGATGACACAAAGTTGGGTGGCAGTGTGAAATGTGAGGAGGATGTTATGTGAATACAGGCTGACTTGGACAGGCCAGGTGAGTGGACGGATGCATGGCAGATGCAGTTTAATGTGGATAAATGTGCGGTTATCCACTTTGGTGGCAAGAACAGGAAGGCAGATTACTATCTCAATTGAGTCAAATTAGGTGAAGGGGAAGCACAACGAGATCTAGGTGTTCTTGTACATCAGTCAATGAAAGCAAGCATGCAGGTACAGCAGGCAGTGAAGAAAGCTAATAGCATGCTGGCTTTTATAACAAAAGGAATTGAGTACAGGAGCAAAGAGGTCCTTCTGCAGCTGTACAGGGCCCTGGTGAGGCCACACCTGGAGTATTGTGTGCAGTTTTGGTCTCCAAATTTGAGGAAGGACATTCTTGCTATTGAGGGATTGCAGTGTATGTTCATGAGGTCAATTCCTGGAATGGCGGGACTATCATATGTTGAAAGATTGGAGCAACTGAGCTTGTATACACTTGAGTTTAGACGGATGAGAGGGCATCTGAATGAGGCGTATAAGATTATTAAGGGATTGGACACTCTGGAGGCAGGAAGCATGTTTCCGCTGATGGGTAAGTCCAGAACCAGAGGACACAGTTTAAAAATAAGGGGTACGCCATTTAGAACAGAGTTGAGGTAAAACTTCTTCACCCAGAGAGTGGTGGATATATGGAATGCGCTGCCCAGAAGGCAGTGGAGGCCAACTCTCTGGATACTTTCAAGAGAGAGATAGATAGAGTTCTTAAAGATAGTGGAATCAAGGGTTATGGGGATAAGGCAGGAACAGGATACTGTTTGTGGATGATCAGCCGTGATCATAATGAATGGTGGTGCTGGCTCGAAGGGCTGAATGGCCTACTCCAGCACCTATTGTCTATTGTCTATTGTCTATTGACATGCATTTTGCCCCCAGGAGGGTATCCTTGCCTGATTTGGCAATGTTTATTCGATCACTTGTAACATTTCAACTCATCATTGATAAAATATTGAAAGGTCTGGAAGATATTTATTACAGCTAACTAACTCATATCAAAATGGCACCCAAAGGCACTTCATTATCTGTACTACTATTAAGCTATTGGGTTACAGCAGAAAGTATGCTTCAAATGACCCCAATAAGGGGGCGCCTGAGCTGTCTATATATTCAGGTCAATTGTATGATGCAAGGTTGCTATCATGAACATGTTTCTTATAGGTCTACATCTAGAAAACAGATACTATTCCCACTCCACCCCGACTGCATAACTCGTCACTAAATTGCCCCGTCCCCAATCATTCAGACTAACATCCACATCCAACACTGAGCCCATGCCATCCAACTGCCCATATTCTAGATAACTGACCTGATAACCCCTCCAACCCTGGACATTTCACTCATCCGCTTCCCAACACATGACACATCTCCTCGACTTCCCCTCCTAAAACAATAGGTAAGTTCTCAAGAGACTTTGAGACTATTAAACTCTGTTAACTTACTGGAATGCAATAGCTTTTCTTGCAACAAGAAGCTTCTACAAAGACTCTTCACCGTCCTCACTGCATTGTCTGAGCTGGGAGAGCGAAAACAGGGAGCGAAAACTCATCAGGAATTTAGTGGGTGAATTTACCTGTTGTATCAGAAATGGTGACTCCAACCTAGTTCAGATGATTTGAAATTCTGACTCTTACTTCAAACTGTAATTATTATGAAAAATGCAAGGAGTCAATAAAACCTGAAATCTTGAATATTCTCAATTTGAATCTGTGAAAACTAAAAAGTGACTGTTGCAACTGTAAAAACTCTAATTAATTGATATGGTGGTAAATTTAGGAAGAGAGTGAACCTATCAAAAATAGAGGGATGTTCAAGCCAGTTAATGGAAATAAAACAATGGGTAAGGGCAAGCAGCTAATAATTTTGCCTAGCAATTTAAAAAAAAGTAATTTAGAGTCAATTATATTAACATTATTGCTGCAATTTCTTATCTGGTGGGAGTACTAGTGTACACATGAATGATTGCAACTTAAAACTTGTTTGATGGAATTGGTTATTATCACCACAGTCTCATGTAAGAGTTTGTTGGCTTGATTTGAGAAAAGTAACAAAATGCCTGAGGTGCGACAGGGCGATTGAGGTTCCTTGGCTGTACATTTGTCTCTTGGGAACATAATTTGTTGCCTTGGACTCAAAACTGCATTCTGGATTCTGCATTCTAGTTGCCAAAATAGGATCCTTACTTCTAGTTGTCAACTTCAATAAATAATTAGTAATTATAGTTATGTAGAGAGTAAGATATAATTGGTTTTGAGACAGAAGTGCTGAGTTGTGATTGATACGTTATTTTTATTCAAACTCCAAAACAGTAATAGAAATGATTTCTGATTACAGCTCGTAATATCACCAACTACCCCTGGCCGTAAAATAAAGTTCAACTTTTCTCTGCCAGTGCTTTATATTTACATTCAAAGTCGATAGCATGCACAACCATTTCTCCTTACACTCTGTATTTTTTGCACGTGACCTTAACAGAACTTATGCAATTTATCAAAGCAGACTCCAAAGCATGTGATAATGAGACCTGAAAGTAAGCATCGGATGACTTTACTGATTCCCAAGGAACTGACACATGAAAGTAGAAGCACGCTCCACTTATGAACTTAACCTCACTTTTGTACTCAAAAAATGTGGAAAAACTATTGAACCACCTAGCTTGTGTCATGTAACCTCATTATAAGCAAGTAGGCAATGACCAAATGGTATTAATCCAGAAACTCAGCTAAAGTTCTGGGGATCCGGGTTTAAATCCCACCTTGGCAGATGGCAGAATTTGAATTCAAGAAAAAAAAATTCTGGACCGTGAAACCATCGTCGATTGTTGGAAAAACCCATCTGGCTCACTAATGTCTTTCAGGGAAGGAAATCTGCCACACTCGTCTGTTCTGGCCTACATATGACTTCAGACCCACAGCAATGTGGTTGACTCTCAGCCATTCAGTTGTACTGATCACAACAACATCTGAAAGAAATGAAACTGGATAGACCACCTGGCTTTGGCCTCAGCACTAGAAAAGACAACGGCAGAAACAGTTCTGTTGACCCTGCAAAGTCCTCCTCACTAACATCTGGGGACTAATGCCAAAATTACCAAAATCTCAGAGACTAATTAAGCAACAGTCTGACATAGTCCCAGATGTCTTTGCTTTTCAAGGACTGAGATTTCCCCCCCACAGTGGTCGAAAAGGCCCTCGGCCGCATCTCTTGCATTTCCCTCACAACCCTTCCCCACAATAAAATCAAAGACAGAATTTCCCTTGTCCTCACGTATCACTCCATTAACCTCTGGGTTCAATGCATCATTCTCTGCCACTTCTACTACCTGTAATTCAACCCCACTATGAAGGATATAATCCCATCCCCACCCTTATCTGCCTCCCAGAGGGACTGGTCTCTCCATGATTCCCTTGTCTGCTCCACGCTCCCCACTAGCCCCACTGACACCAGCACCTTTCCCTGCAACTGCAAGAGGTGTTACACCTCCCCCTTCGCCCCAATCCTAGGCCCCAAGAAAATCTTCCACATTAAACAGATGTTCATCTGCACATCTGTTAACGTGGTCTATTTCGTCTGCTGTTCCCAATGTGGCCTCCTCTACATGGGGAAACCAAGCTGAGGCTCAGACACCACTTTGTGGAGCACCTACGTTCAGTTCGCAACAAACAACGACACATCCCAGTAACGAGCCACTTCATCTCCCCCTCCGACTCCCTGAACAACATGTCCATCCTGGTCCTCTTCCAGTGTCACAACAATGCCAACCGAAAACTAGAGGAACAGCATCTCATATTCTGCCTTGGAACCCTACAACCCAGTAGTCTCAATGTGGACTCAAACAGCTTCAAAATCTCCCCACCCCCGACCTCATCCCAAGGCCAGTCCCCTCCCTCATCCCCGCCTCCTTGACCTGTCTGTCTTCTCTCCCATCTAACCACCCCTCCCACCTCACTGACCAACCTCCCACCCCGACCTCCTACCTATATTCACCTACAGCTTCATCCCTGCCTCCTTGACCTGTTCGAATTCTCTCCACCTATTTGCTCCACTACCCATCTATTATTACCACATCCCCTTCTTTCTCTATTTATTTCAGAGCTCCTTTCCCCTCCACCATTTCTGAAGAGAGGTCCAGACCCAAAATGTCAGCTTTCCCGCTCCTTTAATTCTCCTGGCCTGCTGTGTTCATCCAGTTCTACACCTAATTATCTCAGACTTCATAACGGCAGTTCCTACTATCTCTCAGTCTGACATAGTCATGGTCATAGAATCATACCTGACAGACATTGTTCCAGACACCACCCTCTATATCCCTGAATATGTCCTGTCTCATGGTCAGCACAGACCCAACAGAGATGGCAGCACAATGATGTACAGTCGGGAGGGAGCTGCTCATAGCTTCAGTTTAAACACATACAAGGAAACTTCCTGCTGATTACCACATTCCGTCCTTCCTCAGCTGATGAATCAGTACTCCTCAATATTGGACAACACTTAGAGGAAGCGCTGATAATGGCTAGGGCACAAAATGTACTCTGGATGGGGGATTTCAATGCCCACCATGAGTGGCTCGGCAGCAGTACAACTGATCAAGCTGGTTGAATCTAAAGGACGTAGGTAGTAGACTGGGTCTGTGGCTTGCGGTGAGGGAATCAACAAGAGGGAAAAACATACTTGGCCTCATCCTTACTAATCTGCCAGCCGCAGTTACATCTATCCATGACAGTGTCGGTAAGAGTGAGCATTTAACATCCTTGTGGAGACGATGTCCCGCCTTCATATTGAGAATAACCTCCAACGTGTTGTGTGGCACTACCACCATGCTAAATGGGACAGACTTTACAACTTAAGGCTGGGCAACCATGAAGCGCTGTGGGCCATCAACAGCAGCAGAATTGTACTCCAGCACAATCTGTAACCTCATGGCCAGGCATATCCCCAATTCAACCACTACCATCAAGCCAGGGAATCAACCTGATTCAGTGGAGAGTGCAGGAGGGCACGCCACGAGCAGCGCCAGGCATACTTGAAGATGAGGTGTCAACCTGGTGAAGTGCCAAACAGGACTACTTTCACACCAAACAGCATAAGCACAGCAAGTGATTGACAGAGCTAAGGGTCAGATCTAAGCACTGCAGTCCTGCCAATCCAGTCATGAATGGTGGTGGACAATTAAACAATGCACTGGAGGAGGAGGCTCCACAAATATCCCCATTGTCAATGATAGAAGAACCCTGTACATCAGTGCAAAAGATATGGCCGCAGCATTTGCAGCAATCGTCAGCCAGAAGCGCCGAGTGAATGATCTATTTCGGCCTCCTCCAGTGGTCCCCAGCATTACATATACCAGTGTTCAGCCAATTCAATTCACTGCACGTAATGTCAAAAAATGGTTGGAGACACTGGATACTGCAAACGATATGGGCCCTGACAACATTCCAGCAATAGTACAGAAGACTTGTGCTCCAGAACTTGCCACTAGCCAAGTTGTTCCAGTACAGTTACAAACTGGCCTTTCCCAATAATGTGGGAAATTGCCCAAGTATGTCCTGTACATTAAAAAAGGACAAATCCAACTGAGCCAATTACCACCCAGGTAGTCTACTCTCAATCATCATTAAGGTGATGGAGGGTGTCATCAGCAGTGCATTCAAGCAGCACCTGCTTATCAACAACACACTCTCTGACACCCAGTTTGGGTTCTGCCAGGGCCACTCAGCTCCTGATGTCATTACAGCCTTGGTTCAAACATCGACAAAAGAGCTGAATTCCAGAGGTGGGGTGAGAAGACAACCCTTGGTATCAAGGCAGCATTTGACCAAGTGTGGCAAGAAGGATCCCTGAAGAAACTGGAATCAATGGGTATCGGGGGGAAACTTTTTGCTTGTTGGAGACACATAGGAAGATGATAGTGGTTGTGGAGGTCAATAATCTCAGCTGCAGGATATGTTTACAGGAGTTCTTCAGGGTAGTGTCCTTGGCCCAACCATGTTCAGCTGCTTCATCAATGACCTTCCTTCCATCATAACATCAGGAGTGGGGATGTTCGCCGATGATTGCACAATGTTCAGCACTATTGGCAACTCCTCAGCGGTCCATGTTCAATGCAATAAGATCTGGACAATATCCAGGCTTGGTCTGACTAGTGGCAAGTACTATTTGTCCCACACAAATACCCGGCTATAGCCATCATGAATACAAGACAATCGCCCCTTGGCATTCAGCAGTGTTACCATCACTGAACCCCTAAATATCAACATCCTGAAGGTTATCATTAACCAGAAACTCAACTGGACTCACCACATAAACATAGAGGCTACAAGAACAGGTCAGAAGCTAGGAATACTGTGGTGAGTAACTCACCTCCTGACTCCTCAAACGCTGTTCACTATCTACAAGGCACAAGTTAGAAGTGTGAAGGATTACTCCTCACTTGCCTGGATGAGTACAACCCCAACAACACTCAAGAAGCTTGAGACCATCCAGGACAAAGCAGCCCATTTGATTTTCATTACATCCGCAAGCCTTCACCCCCTACACCACTGAAGCTCAATAGCAGCAGTGTGTACTACCTACAAGATGCCCTGCAGAAATTCACCAAAGATCCTCAGACAGCACCTTCCAAACCCATGATGACTTCCATCTAGAAGGACAAGGGCAGCAGGCATTTGGGAATGCCACCACCTTCAGTTCCCCTCCAAGCCACACACCATCCTGACTTGGAGATATATGCTGTTTCTTCACTTTGCTGTGTCCAAATCCTGGAATTCCCTCCCTATTAGCATTGTGGGTCAACCCACATTAGTTTAAGAAAGCAGTTCATCACTAACCTCTCTAGGGCAACTAGGGATGGACAATAAATGCTGGGCAGTCAGCAAAGTCCATAATCCCATTAGTGAATAATAAAAAAAAACTTCCTTGTGTCATCAACTTGTTTTCAGATGTTATGGACCAGATTGAACCTTTCAATTATATCAAGGAGATAGCCTAGACTCTAATATTTATCATAATTAAAGGCAAGTGTAAGGCACTGCATTCCTGATATAATTTGATTGGTCACGTTATTTGACTTTAAGCAAAATGCATTTTCTACTTACATTCAGTTCAAATACGAATGAACGAAAGAGTTGGTAAAAGTTTAAAAGAATAATAGGTTATTTAACTACTAAACAGCGATAGTTCCAATATTGTAACATCCCATAAATGCTTGGTAAAGGCAAATTCAGGAAAATTGTCTCACATTGGGATGATAATGGTCTTCTTGAAGCAGATAGAAACTTTACATCATAGTAAGGAGAGATTAAAGATATCTGTGAATACTCCTGCCAGCTGGTCTGTGCAATGTTTCTCCAGTTTGGGATAAAATTCTGGAAGAGACAGAATTCTAGCTTTGTGCTGTGCTTGAAAGAGATGAAACCGCTTGCATAGCCAACTTCAAAACTCCAAAAACCACAAAGTTAAACTAAAATACCCTGGTCTGGGGGAGCCTGACTCCATCCATTCATGCTGTTTCTATTGCTCCAACTTTAAAGAAAAAGCCAGGTCCTCTCAAACTGTTTACTGTATGGCTTGGAAGAGACAAATCAAAAAATCCAAAAACCACAAAGCTAAACTAAAATACCCTGGTCTGGGGGAGCCTGACTCCATCCATTCATGCTGTTTCTACTGCTCCAACTTTAAAGAAAAAGCCAGGGCCTCTCAAACTGTTTACTTTATGGCTTGGAAGACTCAAATCTCTATCTCAAAACCTCTCGACAAAATATACCTCTTAGAGCCATAGTATCATGGCACAGGCAAACTGCAAAAAAATGACCTCCTGCATTTTCTTACTTTTTAGAACTGGATTTCCTGTATCTTTTTCTAATCTTATTTTCCCATTTACCCTTTAACTCTTCCTTGAGTTGTGGTGCTTGATTTGTTGGGAGGTAAGCAGTCTAAATCTCTAACAACTTCCTGAGTGGTAGTTTAAAGTGGATAGCGCCTCCATTTTGGTGAAATCAATTAGAGCTATTCTGCCTAACTGAACTATCAATCAGACAGTTGGACTTCAATAGGCAAATGTATTTATCTTGTTTCAATTTGCTATTCCAATGTCAAATCATATCCTGGAAAATCAGCCATAAACATAATGAATGGCAGAGCAAGTTCAAACGGCTGAATGGCCTACTCCTCTCCCATTTCCTTTTTTCGATGAAATTAACTGTGTTTCAGTGACTTTCACAGCAATAGGCTGAGTTTTCTGGGCAAACAACCTGGATGCAGATCTTCATGAAGCAGCTGGCGCTAGGGCTGTATTAGATAGCCTTTGTCAACAGTCATGGAAATTACGAAGTGCGCTTTACCTGTGCCCATTTAAAGTCATGCAGGATCGACATCCCATAGAGTGACACCATGTTGAAGCAGAAGAGCAACTTTCTTTAATACAGGTATCAATTAAAACTATTATCCTTGGCCTAAAGTCAGTCTGTATCTCACAAAGTAAAGATGTATTTTGGTTGCACAGTTACTGATAGCATTGTCCTTCACCTGCTTTCAGTGAACTTTTTCATTATTGTTACCAGTACCAAGATACAATAAGGTATTTTTTTTGTGTACTATCCAGACAAATCATACCTTACATATGTACATTGGAGTGATAAATCAGAATGCAGAATAGCGTGTTACAGCTGCAGAGAAGGTTCAGAGAAAGATTAACTCTCATAAATGAGAGACCCATTCATAAGTCTGATAACAACCGGAAAGAAGCTGTTCTTGAATCTATTGGTATGTGTTTTTAATTTTTTGTATCTTCTGCCCATTGAAGAGGGTGGAAAAGAGAATAACTGGGGTGGAAGTGATTGTTGACTAATTTGGCTGCTTTACTGAGGCAGTGGAAAATGTAGACAGCATCAATGGCTGGTAGGCTAGGTTGCGTGATGAACTGGGCTGTGTTCACCTATCTCTAATTTTTTGCAGTCTTTGGAAGAGCAGTTGCAATACCAAGCTGAGATGTATCAGGATAGGATGCTTTCAATGGTGCATCTATTAAAAAATAGTAAGACTCATTGTGGACATGTTGAATTTCCTTAGCCTTTTGAAGAAGTAGAGATGTTGGTGTCTTTTCTTTACTGCAGTGTCAATGTAGATGGGCTAGGACAGATTGTCGGTGATATTTAGTGCTAGGAACTTGAAGCTCTTGATCATCTCCATCTCAGCACCATTGACTACAGAAAGGGGTGTTCCCAACACTCTGCTTCCTGAAGTCAATGACCAGCTCCTTCATTTTGTGACATTGAGAGAGAGTTTGTTGTCTTTACACCATTCCACGAAGCTCTCTATCTATTTTCTTTACTCTGTCTCATTATTGTTTGAGATCTGACCTAATAAAGTGGTATCCTCAACAAATTTTTAAATGCAGTTAGAGCTGAATTTGGCCAGACAGTCATGAGTGTAAAAGGAGTTAAGTAAGGGGCTCAGTATACAGACTTGCGGGTCACCAGTGTTGAGGATTACTGTAGAGGAAGTGTTGTTGCCTATCCTTCTTGATTACAGTCTGTGGGTCAGGAAGTTGAGGATCAAGTTGCAGAGGGATAAGCAGAGCCTTCTGTCTTTGAATTTGGAGATTAATTTGGTTGGAATTATGGTGTTAAAGTTGTAGCTGAAGTCAATAAACAGGAGTCTGCTGTAGGTGTCCTTTTTATTCAGATGTTCCCAGGATGAGTGGAGAGACAGGGAGATGGTGTGTGCTATGGGCTTATTGTGATGGAAGGTGAATTGTAGTGAATGAAGTTAATCTGGGAGGCTGGAGTTGATAGCATTATACTCTCCTTGAAGCAGTTCATAATGATGGATGCCAGGTGGCTATTAAAGCATGATGCCTGAATTTTCATTGGAATGATAGTGGTCTTCTTGAAGCAGGTAGGAAATACCTTGTAGTAACAAGAGATTAAAGAAATCTGTGAATACTCCTGCCAGCTGGTCTGTGCAGGACCTGAGTGCATGGCCATGGACTCCATCCAGGCCAGACAAGCATAGAATGCATTGAACTCATCAGCGAGGAATGCATTGTTGTCAGTGATTTTACTCAAGTTTGCTTTGTTATATCATATACGGCTTGCCACAGTCAATGTGAGCTTGTATGATTAGTCTGGGACTCGAGTTTTGTCTGATGTTGTCTCTTGTCATCCGTGATGGCTTTCTGAAGATGGCTTTGAAGTTGCTGGTCTATTCTCAAAAGGTAGCAAGTGTTCTTTGAGCATTTGTTTGTAAATCATAATTAGCGCTCACACACAGCTCCTGCCTTAAATGGAAGCAGCGCTCCCAGTTAACCCTAATTGTATAAAGCTCCTGATGAAAATACCTCTTCCATCCTCCTCCCTTTACCTTTGAAAAATATGTCTTCTAACTTGCTGCCTCGGCTCTATCTTCCCATGGTGCAAAAGTAATAGCGTCCATGATTGGGAAAAAGTAATGTGCTCAGGCACTTCGTAGTCATCCTTTTCTCATTCTGCAGGTAGCAGCACTGCCTGCAGACCACACCAGCTCAGTGAGGCCGTCAGCACTTGCATAAACTTAAACAGAGCCAGTAGAAAGTAATCAGTAACTAACCAGTAAGTTAGCAATCCTTTCTTCAAACAGCACTGGTCAGCTCTGTCATGCTGCTGATATTGTTCAGATGCATTTGTTTCATTGATATACAAAGTGACAGGTCCAGTATCAAATCTGAATTAGATGCTGTTTGACATCACAATCTGCCCATTCTGTATGCCCAGCTATGCAAATGCCCTCAACAAGATTTTTGAAAATATAATCTTTGATGCATACATCACTGGCACTATTGCTCATCTGTAGTTGCCCTTCAAGGGCAGTTAAGAGTCAACCACATTGCTGTGGGTGGAACTGGAGTCACATGTAGACCAGATCGGGTGAGGAGATCAAATCTTCAGTGAACCGGGTGGGTTTTGGAGCAATTTGAGAGTTTAGTGTTCACCATTACTGAGTCAAGCTTTATGTTCCTTTCTTTTATTAATGCAGTTTAAGTTCCACCAACAACCATTGTGGGATTTAAACACACATCCCCATGCATTTGTCTGCACCTCTCTGTTACTAGCCCAGTAATCTCCTGAGATAATACTGGATGTGATCTATTTCAGAAGTGAGTAATGTAGTGCAGGCATTAGGAGCTGAATTTTACAACCAGTCTCGAGAGGAACTGGACAAAGAGAGAGGGAGTTACTCTGATTTGCTGCTGGTCTAATTGAAATTAAGAAAAAAGGAAAAATAAAAGTGGAAGCTGAGAAGAAATGGCTTCTATGGTAGACCCAAGCAATGGAACAGAAAGATATTTATCTCACAAAGGCACAAAGTAAATGGAGAAATGTCACCAATAGAAAAGCTCAGCAGAAATAATTAAGCATTTAAATTGTTTTAAGGCTCGTGCAAGGCTGAATTTTCTTTACAAAATAGACTTTTATTCCATGAAAGCTTGTCTATAGACTTCTGCAACATAATGACAAGAGCCCTAGGCTACTTGACGGAAAAAAAATACAACTCTTACATTTGTACAGATATTGAATTATTTGAAAAAAAAACTATAAATGGTTCAGCAAAATATTCATTTGTTCTGTAAGTGCATGTATTTTTATTCTGAGCATTTTGGAAGCAGTTTAAATGGCAGTAAACTGAATGTTATGAATACTTCCTAAGAGAAAATTGGGTAACACAGAATTCAAAAGCTTGTAATGTTGGGCCATTTTTTAGGTAGTTTTAATTACAATATTTGTCATTTAAAATTTTGACTTTTGCCAAGATGGAGATAATTAATAATATCTAATTAGCATTGTCAATCAAACTTTGCGATGCCTTCCCTACAAAATGTAAAGAAACAATTTTATATCAAACAAATAAATAAAACTCTGGTGCAATTACTGATCTGGAATTTAGTGTTGACCTCAAGTTAAAAGATGCATGCAAAATATTGCCTACTCCTACACACATTTCCCAATGTCAAATTATCCTTAAACATTTGCCAATCTTATCAGCAAATATCGAAACAGGGTTTCCTGGTGTTTGGGTACATCGATCCCAAAGTGGATTGATGTAGAAGAGTGGGAGTAGAGACTGCACAATAAGCAGCATACTAATCTTTGTCAAAATGCTTTTGAATTAATTCCTTTAAACATTTCTCCCCTGACATATGACTGACTCAGACCAGAATGTAGCAAGAGAGATGTTTTCCCAAATGAAGAATAATCTGTTAGCATCATGGATGAAATAGAGAGTTGGTGGGACCTGCTCCCCACTTTCCCACATGCAACCCTCATATACAGTTAGATGGTAGGCATGGACAGAGATGGCAAGGATACACTCTGAATCCAGGACACACAGCAATGCCAAACATAACTCAGTGACCTGACCAGGAAGTACAGGCCAATATTCTTTCCTTGCTTGTTATCAACACTGAGCTCAGAGCCCAGCATAAATGAGTTTCCAATGAGGGGCAGGCCCCTAAAAGATGCGAGTGAGTAGCTCCTTTAGTTAGTCTACACAATCTGCAAGCTTAATTTAAAGAAAATAATCAGGGCATGATGTTATAAAATGTCTAAAAGGAGTGGTGGGAGATGTTTGAGGCTGGGGCGGTGTATTCCAATCTCCATATCCAGTGAGAAGAAAGTACGAAATTCTTGAGTTGTTTCACCAATTTATTTATGAGAGAGGCCAAGTGAGATTTTTGAAAAAAAAGTTCATAACTACATGAATCCACTACTCTGACTAAATAACACAGAAACCTAACCCTACCCATTCTTCCAGGAGGCACCTCTGCAATGACAAAGCTGTCAGCAAAGTCAAAGGCAATACATGAGAAAGCAGGCTATTCCCAGTGAACAGAGATAATGGGAACTGCAGTTGCTGGAGAATCCGAGATAACAAAGTGTGGAGCTGTATGAATACAGCTGGCCAACCAGCATCTTAGGAGCACAAAAGCCGGCGTTTCGGGCCCAGACCCTTCATCAGAAAACATGATGAAGGGTCTAGGCCTGAAACGTCAGGTTTTGTGCTTCTAAGATGCTGCTTGGCCTGCTGTGTTCATCCAGCTCCGCACTTTGGATTCTCTTATTCCCAGTGAAAATGGGTGTATATGTCAAGTATAAATGACCTTGTTACTCTGACATGTCAATTGTGTTTCCTGTTTTTATTTAGAACACATTCCATAATTCAGACTCTTACATATAACTGATTGAGAGTGACAATCTGTCCAGTGTCAGAGCCAGTTTTGTACGTACTTATATCAAAGGATATGGGACATAAGTAAGGCTAATGGCTAGAGATTACCATAGAGCTCATGTGGATCACCAACATTACTGCTGTCAGTCAGTGATATTTAGTAGCAGTTACCAGGTTGCAAATGTGCTTCCTGTTGCTGTTCAAAGCTATTACTGTTGGTTTAGTGGCATAGGCTTGGCACACGATCTTCCTTTTTGGATTTTGACTTTTATTTAGTAAGTTTACTTTACTGCATGATTGGATGTGCAGCCAGAAATTTAAACAACTCATGTAGTGATTATATGGCCCTTAATATCAAAAGCAGGGGTATTTTAAAAGTAAATAAAACTCAGAATATGAGTGGATTGGTGGCAAGTAAGTGTTGCCAAAGGATCCAATACATGGCTAGCATATAGCCTGCTCAAGTTGAGATGGGGTGAGGTGAGGGGATTGGAGGGGGCCAATGTGGTAAAGATGGCAGCAAAATGACAGGATTGGCCAGCTGCAGGAGCAGTTTAAGAGGTATATCCAAAGTTAAATGAGTATAAATGCAATAGGTTATGTGGAACCTGATGCTTATTATTTTCAAAACAGTGTTACAGTCAAAAAGTGAGGGTGAGATTCTGCCAAATAGCATTAATGTTACTGTAAGCTTGACTCTGACTGAATTCTCCCAGAATACTGAGGAAGGCAAGGGAGGAGATTGCTGGAGACTGGTGTGAAATTTTTGTAGACTCTTTAGGCACAGGGGAGGTCCCAGAGGACTGCAGAATGGCCAATGTTGTTCCTTTGTTTAAGAAGGACAACAGGTCTAACCTGGGAAAATATAGGACAGTGAGACTTACGCAGCAGTAACGGAATTATTGGAGAAGATGCTGAGGGACAGGACTTATTCACATTTAGAAAAATGTAGACTCATTAGCTATAGGCACCATGACTTTATGTGATGGTGGTCATGTCTCACAAACTTGATTCAGTTTTTTGAGGAAGTGTGCAAGATGATTCAGGTCAGGACAATACATGTTGTCTAATGGATTTTGGCAAATCCTTTGACAAGATCCCTGATGGCAGGTTAATACAAATGTGAAGTCACATTAATTCTCCAGCGAGCTGGTAAGGTGGACATGGCACTGGTTTAGTCATAGAAGACAGAGTGTAACAGTGAAAAGGTGCTTTTCTGACTGGACATCTATGACCAGTGGTCTTTCACAGGGATCAATGCTGGCAGCTCCTGTTGTTTGTAATAAATATAAATGATCTGGAGAAGAATATTAGTGGGCTGACTTGTAAGCATGTGGGTGACACAGATTGGAGGTGCTGTGGATAATGAAGAGGATTACCAGAGAATACAGCAGACTTTAGATAGGCTGGAGACTTGGGTGGAGTAATGATAAATGAGATTTAATTCAGACAAATGCACATTTATTCATCTTGAAAGGTCGAATGTCGGAGGGAAGTATAAAATAAAAGGCAGAACACTTAGAAGCATTAATATACTCAGCACGGTAGTCCAATAGTTACCACTGCTACTACATAGGGCCATGGACCCAGGCTCAATTTCACCCTCAGGTGACTGTCCATATGGAGTTTGCATATTTTCTCCATGTCTCTGTGGATTTTCTTCAGGTGCTCCAGTTTCCTTCCACAGTCCAAAGATATGCAGATTATTTGTATTGGCAATGCTAAATTGCCCTTGGTGTCCAGGGATGTGGAGATAATTTGAGTAGATTATGGGTAAATTAGCCCTGCGAAATATAGGGTTACAAGTATAGGGTAGGGGGCTGGTCTGGGTGGGATGTTTTTCAGAGGTGCTGTGTGGACTCAATCGACAAAATGGCCTGCTTCCACATTGTAGGGGCTCTATAAATCTATGATACAGAGACATCTAGACATACAGGTCTACGGTTCCCAGAAAATGGCCACACAAGTGGATCAAGTGATTAAGAAGACATATGGCATGCTTGCCTTCAATGCTCAGGGCACAGAGTAAAAAATTGGCAAGTCATTTTGCAGCTGTACAGAATTTCAGTTTGGCCATATTGTTACAAAGTTGGGGAGAGATTTCATGAATTGGAAGCAGGAAGTTAGAATTTGCTGGCAAAAATGATTATGGGGAAAAGAGTAACGTGGCCCCCTTAAGAGCTTCCGTTTTGTCTGTGTTTGGAAGCTTATAAATGCGGGTGCACAGATTGGTGCTTGATTGGAAACAATTTGTACACAACAGCCAAGCAGCACTTTTTCCAAGACAGCAAGTTTGAATTTGACCAATTAATTTAAAAAGAAACACCTAGATATGGAAAGCCAATTTAATTTAAATCTGATAGTGTTGATAACCGGAAACCAATCAATTGTAAGAATTTGATTCTGCCATTATGGGTGTATAAGATGAGGGCATTTGGAAAATTGGGGTGAGGCAACTGCCATCTGAAAGAGAGAGAACACTGCCACCTGCCCCAGAGATAGTACCATTCAGCTCTCAGAGAATGCCCATCTAATTAATCAGAGGTATCATGGTGTTTAAGCTTAAAGTCCTCACAGGAGAAATTACAGACAGAATCAGCAGAAGAAAGGTGTTCGTGAAGAGGCCAGAGATGACAGAATATTCCAGAAAACTGGAATTTCTGGTCGCCACTTCTGGTCGCCCTATTATAGGAAAGATGTGGATGCTTTGGAGAGGGTTCAGAGGAGGTTTACCAGGATGCTGCCTGGACTGCAGGGCTTATCTTATGAAGAGAGGTTGACTGAGCTCGGTCTCTTTTCATTGGAGAAAAGGAGGAGGAGAGGGGACCTAATTTAGGTATACAAGATAATGAGAGGCATAGATAGAGTTGATAGCCAGAGACTATTTCCCAGGGCAGAAATGGCTAGCACGAGGGGTCATAGTTTTATGCTGGTTGGAGGAAAGTATAGAGGGGATGTCAGAGGCAGGTTCTTTACACAGAGAGTTGTGAGAGCATGGAATGCGTTGCCAGCAGCAATTGTGGAAGCAAGGTCATTGGGGTCATTTAAGAGACTGCTGGACATGCATATGGTCACAGAAATTTGAGGGTGCATACATGAGGATCAATGGTCGGCACAACATTGTGGGCTGAAGGGCCTGTTCTGTGCTGTACTGTTCTATGTTCTATGTTCTATGTTCTAAAACTGTCTACGCAAACTTGGAGAGATTAAGTTATAATTTATTGTTTCCTATGAATTGGATTTATATCGGTGGGACTTGTCTTTATTTAAACAGCATTCCAGTAGAATTTAGACCAGTTAGGGAGTAGTTCGTAATCTAAGGGAGAATTGTTGGTCTGTCAGTAATTTTGCTAATTTGTTCATTGTTGGGTTAAATTAATTGTTGGTTGTTACTTGTAAAGTGGAGATCAGGGATTTTCTTCCATTAAACAACACTTCTAATAGATCACGAGGGGAAAGGTGAGTTTCGCTGGGTGTTTCAGGGGTATTTTTATAAGGGAACCTGTAATTCCATTGTAGCAGATTGGGGCTTGTGTTTTGGCTGAACTATCAGAGGTGTATGGCCATTCCCCCACCTTAACAACATTTTGAATATTGCTTATTTCTGCTTGCTATGCTACAACACGAAAGCGGAGGCTTTGGACAGAATACAGAAAAGGCTTACCAGGACATTCCTGATTTGGAGGGCATTGGCTACAAGGAGAGATTGAACCAACTCACTTTGTTTTCATCTGAATGTCGGATAGGTATGGAGTAACCTGATAGAGCTCTACAAAGTTGAGAAGCATGGATAGTCAGAGTCTTTTTCATAGATTTGAAATGTAAATGACTAGGGAGCATACCTTAAAAGTAAAAAGGAGAAATTTTAAAGGAGCAATGGAGGCAAGTTTTTAGACAGAGTGGGGTAAATGCCTGGAATGCACTGCCAGAAGATGTGGTTGAATTAAACATAATTGCAATATTTAAGAGGCATTTTGATAGACACATAAATAGGCAGGAAACAAAGCCATGCAGAATGGGTGGAGGTAAACCGTTTTCGTTTAGAAAAGTGTCATAAGTTGGCACCAGATTGAAGGGCCAAAGGGCCTATTCCTGTGTTGGCCTTTGTTCTTAGTTCTACAGTATTGGAGTAAATATAAACAGAAATCATGGATGCTCAGGAAGAGGACATAGTTCTATAGAGTATACAATTTACTAAAATACTCCACAGTATAAATATAAGTAGCCAGTAAAGCTCACAAAACAACATATGTGAAAACCGAAAATGAGGACTTATAATTGATGGGTAAACAGCAGAGAACATTGGACAAGACGTTCATTACCACTTGGACCAGACCAGATATTATAAGAAAGAATCAGACAACAGCAGATGGAAAAGCTTGACACGTTGCCTGGTGAATGGAATATAATCTATTCAAATGAATGTTTTTAACCCTCCAAGACTGCATTGCAAAGCTATCAGAGTTAAAGGAAGAAGGCCTATTAAGATCAGTCCTTTCACAATGACAAAGGTTGTGACCTATCTGCAAATTAAAAAAAAACATGGTTTGATCCTCAAGGTGCAACGAATGGATTAAGGAAAGAAGTGAAAAGCACTGCTCTGCTTTCTGTATCACTTCTTTTGGCAGTGCTGATTACCTTTGGCACTGGCTGAATCACCAACAGGCTGAGAGATCAGATGAGCAGTTTTAAGATGTGGCTTAGTCCATGCTGTGACTTAGTTCCCTGTCCTTGTGCAGATCCTGTCCTCGCTGTAGCCTTTCAATGTTAGTTGCCAGTGTGCTCACTTTCCAAGCAGCCTGCATGTGAATTGGCAAGGTGCCATGATGATCATGAAGGGTTGACAAATGATGAAGGCCAATGTCCATAGGTGAGGGACGTAGATTTCATAGATTTTCATAGATTTGTTCATAGATTTTCATAGATTTTCTGCCCTGAGTTTCTGTTCTGCCCTAAGCATCTAGAAGTTTGTCAGAGAAAGTGGTAAACTGAATACGCCAAGTACCTGAACTGATTTCCATAATGAATTTTCAAAATGTCTAGATTGGTTCCTGCTTTGGAAGCTAAATTGTCTTTTATTATGATCGCAGCAGATATCATTATTTGGCAAGTCAGATCCCAGGCTGAAACCTGACTTGATAGATCGGATAATAAAATGTGAGGCTGGATGAACACAGCAGGCCAAGCAGCATCTCAGGAGCACAAAAGCTGACGTTTCGGGCCTAGACCCTTCATCAGAGAGGGGGATGGGGGGAGGGAACTGGAATAAATAGGGAGAGAGGGGGAGGCGGACCGAAGATGGAGAGCAAAGAAGATTGCAAGAGAGTTGCAATGGGAGAGAGATTCCCTGAGGTTGGTCCGGAGGGAGGAGGGTAACTTCTTCAGGTTAGGCATCCCTGGAAGAGGCTTCGCAGTGAGGTTAAAATAGTATCAGAGATAATGGGAACTGCAGATGCTGGAGATTCCAAGATAATAAAATGTGAGGCTGGATGAACACAGCAGGCCAAGCAGCATCTCAGGAGCACAAAAGCTGACGTTTCGGGCCTAGACCCTTCATCAGAGAGGGGGATGGGGGGAGGGAACTGGAATAAATAGGGAGAGAGGGGGAGGCGGACCGAAGATGGAGAGCAAAGAAGATTGCAAGAGAGTTGCAATGGGAGAGAGATTCCCTGAGGTTGGTCCAGAGGGAGGAGGGTAACTTCTTCAGGTTAGGCATCCCTGGAAGAGGCTTCGCAGTGAGGTTAAAATAGTATCAGAGATAATGGGAACTGCAGATGCTGGAGATTCCAAGATAATAAAATGTGAGGCTGGATGAACACAGCAGGCCAAGCAGCATCTCAGGAGCACAAAAGCTGACGTTTCGGGCCTAGACCCTTCATCAGAGAGGGGGATGGGGGGAGGGAACTGGAATAAATAGGGAGAGAGGGGGAGGCGGACCGAAGATGGAGAGCAAAGAAGATTGCAAGAGAGTTGCAATGGGAGAGAGATTCCCTGAGGTTGGTCCGGAGGGAGGAGGGTAACTTCTTCAGGTTAGGCATCCCTGGAAGAGGCTTCGCAGTGAGGTTAAAATAGTATCAGAGATAATGGGAACTGCAGATGCTGGAGATTCCAAGATAATAAAATGTGAGGCTGGATGAACACAGCAGGCCAAGCAGCATCTCAGGAGCACAAAAGCTGACGTTTCGGGCCTAGACCCTTCATCAGAGAGGGGGATGGGGGGAGGGAACTGGAATAAATAGGGAGAGAGGGGGAGGCGGACCGAAGATGGAGAGCAAAGAAGATTGCAAGAGAGTTGCAATGGGAGAGAGATTCCCTGAGGTTGGTCCGGAGGGAGGAGGGTAACTTCTTCAGGTTAGGCATCCCTGGAAGAGGCTTCGCAGTGAGGTTAAAATAGTATCAGAGATAATGGGAACTGCAGATGCTGGAGATTCCAAGATAATAAAATGTGAGGCTGGATGAACACAGCAGGCCAAGCAGCATCTCAGGAGCACAAAAGCTGACGTTTCGGGCCTAGACCCTTCATCAGAGAGGGGGATGGGGGGAGGGAACTGGAATAAATAGGGAGAGAGGGGGAGGCGGACCGAAGATGGAGAGCAAAGAAGATTGCAAGAGAGTTGCAATGGGAGAGAGATTCCCTGAGGTTGGTCCGGAGGGAGGAGGGTAACTTCTTCAGGTTAGGCATCCCTGGAAGAGGCTTCGCAGTGAGGTTAAAATAGTATCAGAGATAATGGGAACTGCAGATGCTGGAGATTTTTTTTTTGGTTTTAACAAAATTGTTTCTCACTGGAATGTAAGCACAGAATGACAATTGCTTTAACAATAAAACAAAAGTTTATTAATGAAATGATTGAAGATAAAATTGGATAAACTGAACTATTTACTTATTTCAAAATACAGAATTAAAAAAAAACATACAGCAAAAGTATAAGAGATAACAAGGTGTAGAGCTGGCTGAACACAGCAGGCCAAGCAGCATCAGAGGAGCTGGAAGGCTGATGTTTCAGGCCTATAAGAAGGGTCTAGGCCTGAAACATCAGCCTTCCTGCTCCAATGATGCTGCATGGTCTGCTGTGTTCATGCAGCTCTACACCTTGTTATTTCAGTCTCTCCAGCATCTGCAGTTCCTACTATCTCTGCAGAAAAGTATAATCTCAAAACATTCCTTTAGAAATTGAAAATAAACATCAACAGTTTTTGCATAGTATCTAAAACATCACTTGTTTAGTGTGACAAATTTCTGGAGTGGATGGATAGGTGGAAAATGAGATTCAACTAAAAATTGAAAGATGAAAATTTGAGGTACAATTCTGGCGGGGCTGCAGGGTTAGAAGGAACTGGGTTTGTATGTCCACAGCTCGGTGTAGACGGCAGGACATTTGGAGAGTGCAGCTAATAAAGCATACAGTTTCTTTGACATTATTAATAGCTTCAGAGAGTACAATAGCAGGTAGGTGATGCTGAATAAGAGATTAGCTAGAGCTCAGCTGGAGTGTGGTGCTCAGTTGTGGATGTCACACAACAGAAAAGATGCAAATGAATTGAGGTAGTCCAGGTGCAATTTACATGAATGGTTCCAGGAATGAGAAACTTCATTATGAGGATAGATTGAAGAAATTGAGACTGTTCTCCTTGGAGAGAAGGTTGAGTGGAGGTTTCATGGAAGTTTTCAAAAACATGGGTTGACTGGACAGAGTAGATAAGGAGAAGGTGTTCCCATTCTTGAAAGGGAGGAGGAGGAGAAGACATAGATTTAATGCGATGTACAAAAGAAGTAAGGATGTTGAAAGGGAAAAAAAAACACTTTTACACAGTGAATAGTTAAGATATAGAATGCACTGTTTGGAAACAGGTTGAGGCAAGTTCGATCGAGGCATTCAGGAGGGCAATGAATGATTTAGATAGAGATATTGTGGAAAGGTATGGAAAAAAGGCAGAAAATCATAGGTGAGAATGTTCATTTGAACAGTCAGTGCAAGCACAATGAGTTGAATGTTATGATGCTGAAGGAGCCAAATCTGAGATTCTGTGACACATAAATTAGAGCCCCTGCCCCTAACACTTCAGTTCATTTAAGTCTCTTGTGATGTTAATGTATAGACTGGAACTGCAGATATTTTTTTCCTGTATCTATTAAACAACTGAGCTTAAATGCACACAGCTTTCAGTATAGCTGAGCTTAAATGTTCACAGCATTAAGTAAAGAGATAACAAAGTGTGGAGCTGGATGAACACAGCAGGCCAAGCAGCATCTTAGGAGCACAAAAGCTGACGTTTCGGGTCCAGACTCTTCATCAGAAAAGGAGGATGGGGAGAGGATTCTGAAATAAATAGGGAGAGAGGGGGAGGCAGACCAAAGATGGATAGAGGAGAAGATAGGTGGAGAGGTACTTACGGTTTTTGGAATCAATGCATTTGGAATCCTCTCCCCATCCCCCTTTTCTGATGAAGGGTCTAGGCCCGAAACATCAGCTTTTGTGCTCCTAAGATGCTGCTTGGCCTGCTGTGTTCATCCAGCTCCACACTTTGTTATCTCAGATTCTCCAGCATTTGCAGTTCCCATTATCTCTGATCACAGCTTTAAGTGACTTCTTCAGGGTTTCTTCCCAGCACTTCTGGCCTTGGACAAACAGCAACTCTTCTCTCTAAGATAACTTAGTTCATGATATCCTATCCTTCTTGTGAACACTGGTCATTCTGGTCGTCTTCATTCAAGACTACTCAAAACTCAAAGTAACACCAAGAAAACTCCCCCGACCCATGGCCCACAGTGAAGCACTGAGCAAGAAGAACTGAAAACTTGAACACTCTTTTTTATCTTTTTCTTTTTCTGACTTTATATTCTATGTTTTGGTTGTTTTTTTATGTTTTAAATGGCAACTTTGTCTAAATTTTCACTGTATTTTGTAACAAAATGCATGTGACAATCAATAAATCAACTCAATAGATGTTTCCCTTGTGCTTAAAAAAAATTCCAGAAATATCTAACAAACCTTAAGGCCTCATTATTTACCTTGATGGGTCACAAAACACTCTAAGGCAACAAAAATCCATTAGAAATGCACAAAAACCTAATCATTCTAAAACTTGCCTCAAAAACTATTTAAAGGAATCATCATGGCAGTAGAAAAGCTCACAATTTAATTATTAACTTCAGTAACAGAAAGATTGCACATTATCAACTTGAAAACCCAATAAATTATATTGAAAATATCTATAAATCACACTGCTTACATCATGCTGTGTACAGTGCTAAATTATTCACTGTGGAATTGCTAGGGTTGACGATCTGGACTATTGAGAGTAGACAGTGGAACAGAATGTTTTTGATAGCTGATTGAACAATTAATGTATTATGTATCATTTAAAGTAATTTTAAATTTCTGATGTTTTCTACTTATCCCAGTTTTGTTCTCATTTAATATTGAAAGCTCACAGACAGTTTACATTAATTCCACTATTATCTGATTTGTTGCCTACAATTTACTGTTGTTTCATTCCAACTAGTTAACGTCGTCTTCTAGTTGGGTGTTTCCAGTTTTAATTTAGACATCCATGAGACTACTTTTATGTTATTTAATAACAGGCTAATGATTAGTTTTGACACTTTTAAGAGTGAGTCACACACTGAAACTGAATGATACATGGGGTGAAACTTGAGTTCTGAGCAATGTGATATATAGTGAGGTCTGTGGCAGAATTGGATGAGAAGCATGGTGAAGTCTCTGTCAGCATCAGGATTATCTCAGCCCATTTTTTATGCTTTTGGCAAGCTGCAGAGATTTTCTCATGAAGCAGTAGTTCATTGCAAATTAATGTAGATTAATAGTTGTTAACTACCGTTATAGACAAGACCAGACCCCCTTCAAGGTATTTTAAGAAGAAGGCCTACATTCTAACTTTTTCTTACTTAAAAAGTAAATGTAAGGTGTCTGTTCCTGATGCAATATGACTGGTCAATCTACTCAACGTTAAGCAAAACACAATTTATTTAAACGCTGTCGTTAAAATCCAGCCAAAGAAAGATGAATTGAGAATAACTTAACTCTACTGGAAAACTTAACAGAATAATTGGTAGAACGTGCCAGGGGCAGCCTCTCCTACCAGTCAAAAGAATTAGCTATGGTTAAATATTCAGTCCAGGTTTCATCAACCATGCTTTTGCTGCACAGGGAGTGGGTCACTAATCTGTCCATAAGCTATGTAGCACCAAGTAGGGGTGGTGAGCCTAATGTGGGCAGAGAGATATTTAGGTACCTGTCTGGTATCTGGGCACATCTTGCCTAGGGGTGGCTGGTCATATCAGGCAAGAATCTAGGCCATCATCAGTGCATTGGGTCTGTCCACTGAAACGGAAGGAGAGAGTTGGGCTGGAAGGGGAAGGTGGAATTTGGGGCGGGTGGTGTAGACATTGCTTCCGTGTTAGGCCTTGGCAGATTGGTCTTCAGGATGAGAAAGATGCAGGCTCTGGGTTGGGCTACTATAAGATTGCGATGCAAGGTCAGCAAAGTGGATCTATAATAAAGAGTTGCTGCGAAAAGTTGTTAATGTCATGGTGGTGATGGGTTGGGATGAGACATTGTTGTCCATGGTCAGGGACAGCCTTACGTCAATTGAGGGGCAGCGAATAACCGCACCTGCCACAGTCACCTCATACCCTGGGCTGGATGGGAAAGGTAGGCAGGTGCATGCACATGTAGAGTGATTGGATGGGGACTTGAGGAAGTGCGTCGTCTTTGGGGTTAAAATGATGGACCACCAGGAAAGAGATGTCTGTAGTCTCAACAATGCATTCAGGTCGAAGTTAGAAGCCACTGACAGATTGTGCTCACTGTCATCTTCCATTGTGCCTAAAATCAAAAGTGTGCAACAGGGCCCCAAAACAAAAAAAAATCTGTGTCACATTCAGCAGGGGCAGGACAAGTAAATTGATCTGTGAAGAGGGGAAGCTGCAGCAAACAATTATCATTGAGTTATTAAAGGGAAAGAATATTGGCCACAGGTTTATGCACTGCGCAGTACATAAGCACATCAGGTGCCTACTCCCTGAGACAGTGAGAGCGAATGAAGTTAGGTGTTGCATACACTAGTGAAAATGGCACTGGATGAGCCTTGCTGAGATGTGGATGAAGTAGCAGAAATCAGATGAGTGCGAGGAGGTTCAGAGAAGAGTGTGACACTCTGGTGGAGTGGGCATGGTCATTGACTTTCTTTCTTTATTATTGGCTATTCCTCCACACTGTGGAGACAGCTTGGACTCAGGTGGCAATCTCAAAGCAGTTTGGCAGTGTCTGGTGATGCATCCTCCTCTGCCAGTCCTTTAGGCTACTTTATACCAGGACCTCCAGGTCCATGGCAGGGAATGGCTGTGCCATCTTCTCAAATTCAGTCTACCTTTGACCAAGTTGGACAGCATTCAAATGCCAGTACTTACCCAGGTGTACAACAAGCTTTTAGTGATGGCATAGGTGCAATAAATGCTGGTGCTTGGACAGATATCCTGAGTAGGAGTTGCTCCAGAATGGTAAGATGGGGTAGACATCCAATGTGAGGGATACCACTGGAGCATGGAGGGTAATTAATAAGGGGGTTTTAGTAAGATAGGGTGAAAGAACTTATTCGGTCTCAGTGTGAACAAAAGCCTCAATGCAACTTAGACTTAGATTAAGTAAGTAACTAAGCCTAAATAATGTAAAATTCAGCCCTTTGTGTTTTATTTGACCAGGTTGAATCAGTCAGTTCTGTATTTGGAAAATTGGCAAGCTTTTAAGAATGAACACTTCAGCTTTTGCACAAATATAAACTTGAAAGCTAGCACGGACCTGTAACAAATAAATCAGTTTGAACAAACCGGTGGGATTTGTTGTTGATGTGTGGCCTCCATCAAAACAATCAAGATGGCAGCAGAGTAGCTGAGCAGAGTGCGGACTCCTTAACCCAGGGAAACCAGAGCTCGTCTACTCTGTTGGCTTTTACTTTATTTTTCTTCCACTGCTTTTGTTTTAAATGTTTCCAGATATTATTTATTATCAAACTTCATTTTATCTTCTTTTAACAGCTTTGTTAGAAGACTTCTCCTGGCCTAGCAACAAGGTTTCTTTCAGCAGCCCAGTGGAGCGCTCTCCTGATGTTCCAACCTTATCCCAGCGTGTAGGTTTCATCCTTGTGTGGAGGTCATCTCCGATGGCAGCTTCCATGCATTCCAACGGCCTGGTAGGTGGTCTCATCCTAAAAATTTCCTAAAAGAGATATGGCTGCTGATTTTCACTAACTAATAAATGTTTGGATCAAAGAGTGAAGAGCTATATTTTCACATTAACTGACAAAACCAAATTAGATGACACAGCCAATATATAGCTGGGACCAGAAATCCATTAAGGGATATTGATCACTTCGGTGAATGGATGTAACTCTGGCAGGTGGACTTGAATGTAGGAAAACATGAGGTCATCCAACTTGCTCCTTGGAAACATAAATCATCATATTTTTAATCAGCACGAAGTTAGAAATTGTGCACAAACAGTAAGGGATACAGATGATACCTAAAACCGTTGTACAAGTACGGGAAATAATTAAGTGCTGATGGAGTTTTGGCTGTTATCTCAGGGGGTGGGAATTCAAAATGGTAGTTGTTATGTTACAGATGTAATGTAATTTACTCCATACTGAGTAATGCAATAAGTTCTCAGCATCACATCTCATAAATGATGTATTGGCCTTCTGAGGGGAAAATTGTTCATTTGTTAGAAGGTGCCAGGGCCCCTAAATTGTTCGGACAAGTTGCCTGACCACACTTCTAATCCCATATGTTTAAGTGGTGATCTTAATATTGAACTTTAAAATGATTAAAATGTGCACCACAATGACTGGAGCAAAATCATGTTCTTTGTTAGAAAATACAAAACAGGGATAAATCTTAGGCCTGAGAATTCTTAGAATCTTTCTGACAGTCTGGCCTTAGAGTCTAACTTAGAATTAGTCTAAGCAGGGAAATGTTAGGTGAGTTATTTACATAAGGGTTACTGAAAAAGTCTGATAATTTCCATTCAAAGAAAATTTGACTTTAGATGAATTGGAAATTTCAAAGCTGAGGTTTTGTTAGTTGAGGGTATTAACACTTACGGAACAAGGTGGGTATTAGATAACAAAGTGTGAAGCTGGATGAACACAGCAGGCCAAGCAGCATCTCAGGAGCACAAAAGCTGACATTTCAGGCTTAGACCCTTCATCAGAGAGGGGGATGGGGTGAGGGTTCTGGAATAAATAGGGAGAGAGGGGGAGGCGGACCGAAGATGGAGAGAAAAGAAGACAGGTGGAGAGGAGAGTATAGGTGGGGAGGTAGGGAGGGGATAGGTCAGTCCAGGGAAGACGGACAGGTCAAGGAGGTGGGATGAGGTTAGTAGGTAGGAAATGGAGGTGCGGCTTGGGGTGGGAGGAAGGGATGGGTGAGAGGAAGAACAAGTTAGGGAGGCAGAGACAGGCTGGGCTGGTTGTGTGGTGCAGTGGGGGGGAGGGGAGATTTTGAAGCTGGTGAAGTCCACATTGATACCATTGGGCTGCAGGGTTCCCAAGCGGAATATGAGTTGCTGTTCCTGAAAACTTCGGGTGGCATCATTGTGGCACTGCAGGAGGACCATGATGGACATGTCATCTAAAGAATGGGAAGGGGAGTTGAAATGGTTTGCGACTGGGAGGTGCAGTTGTTTATTGCAAACCGAGCAGAGGTATTCTGCAAAGCAGTCCCCAAGCCTCTGTTAGGTTTCCCCAATGTAGAGGAAGCCACACCGGGTACAATGGATACAGTGTACCACATTGGCAGATGTGCAGGTGAACCTCTGCTTAATATGGAAAGTCATCTTGGGGCCTGGGATAGGGGCGAGAGAGGAGGTGTGGGGGCAAGTATAGCATTTCCTGCGGTTGCAGGGGAAGGTGCCGGGTGTGGTGGGGTTGGAGGGCAGTGTGGAGCGAACAAGGGAGTCACGGAGAGAGTGGTCTCTCCGGAAAGCAGACAAGGGTGGGGATGGGAAAATGTCTTGGGTGCTGGGGTCGGATTTTGTTTTATTGAGTGTGTGGGTCTAACAAGCTTTCTTCTTCCAAATGCTACTTCTTGAGTCAAAGTTTCTTTCGTCAAAACTTTTTACTGAAGACAACGTAGATGCACTTGTTTTTAGACAACAATCTACATGTTCTTGAGGCACTATACCATTATCATCATCATCAGTGGTCACTTGAATTCGAGGATGTTGTCTGTCGGCTAGATGAGCCCTCGAATGACTGAGAAACCCAATTTTGAATCCTCAAGCTTTCCCCCAGAAGGTCACATTGTGGAATGGGACACAGAATTCACAACTCCATATCAGTTTCCTCTGCCTCCTCTGCCACCTCTGTTTGACCTTGCAGTTCAGTTACTGAGCTTCAAAGTGACACTTGTAACTTGATCGATCAGGTGCCATAGGCCGGTGTTCAGCAGCTTTCTCCCCCAGCCAGTGGTATCAATGCCTCTATGCTTTGATGCAATTTCAAGTGTATTCTCATGCTTTTTTTGCCTTTGCTTATCCTTTAAGCATTGGTCAACAAAGAGCTGGAAGAAGAAAATTTGCCAAGAGAGGCACATTTTGGACATCTGGTCATAATCCATTCAAGTTACTTCTTCAACTACATGGCTTCAGTACTGGCAGCCACAGATTGATTCAGGACACTCATGTTAGTCTGTCAGTTGTCCCATTTGATCCCCAGAATTCAAGATAGGCACTGCTAGTGGAGGCTGTCAAGGCTCTTATTATAACATTGATAGACTGTCCAGGTTTTGCTACCATAGAAAAGAATTGTTAACAGAATAACCTTATAGACTAGGATATTTGTGGACCTGTAGAGTTCCTGTGGTCAAAAATACATTGTTGCAGCTTAAAGAAGGTGGTGCTAGCATAATTGACAAAGTGTTGGACAGCTCCATTGATAGTGCCTTAGAAGAGCTGGTTGCTGAGATATGAGAACTGCTGCATATAATCTAGAACCACCTCATCTATGTAGATAATAAAATGTGAGGCTGGATGAACACAGCAGGCCAAGCAGCATCTCAGGAGCACAAAAGCTGACGTTTCGGGGCTAGACCCTTCATCAGAGAGGGGGATGGGGGGAGGGAACTGGAATAAATAGGGAGAGAGGGGGAGGCGGACCGAAGATGGAGAGTAAAGAAGATAGGTGGAGAGGGTGTAGGTGGGGAGGTAGGGAGGGGATAGGTCAGTCCAGGGAAGACGGACAGGTCAAGGAGGTGGGATGAGGTTAGTAGGTAGCTGGGGGTGCGGCTTTTCCTCCCACCCCAAGCCGCACCCCCAGCTACCTACTAACCTCATCCCACCTCCTTGACCTGTCCGTCTTCCCTGGACTGACCTATCCCCTCCCTACCTCCCCACCTACACCCTCTCCACCTATCTTCTTTACTCTCCATCTTCGGTCCGCCTCCCCCTCTCTCCCTATTTATTCCAGTTCCCTCCCCCCATCCCCCTCTCTGATGAAGGGTCTAGCCCCGAAACGTCAGCTTTTGTGCTCCTGAGATGCTGCTTGGCCTGCTGTGTTCATCCAGCCTCACATTTTATTATCTTGGAATCTCCAGCATCTGCAGTTCCCATTATCTCATCTATGTAGATGGTGTGGGGGGTGTTAAACTGGCCTGGGGAAAGTTGATACAGACCATCAGTATGAGCAACATTAAAGAAAGGTCAAGTTTATATACGAGTTATTTGAAAGATGTGGCATTGTTTACAGTTTGTGTTCAATTCTTGTCGCCATACTACCAGAAGAAATTACCCAGCCTCTACCAGAAGAATGTGATGATTTTAGAGAGGGCACAGAAAAGATATACCACGATGTTACCTGGTATGGAGGGCTTTAGCTATGAGGAGAGGTTGAAGAAACTTGAGCTGTTCTCACTGGAATGTCAGAGGTTGAGGGGCAACCTGATAGAGGTCTACAAGAGTGGACAGTCAGAAGCTTTTTCTCAGGGTGGAAGAGTCAGTTACTAGGGGACACAGGTTTAAGGAGCAAGGGGCAAGATTTAAAGATGATGTCTGTGGCAAGTTTTTTTCACACAGAGGATGGTTGGTGCCTGGAACTCACTGCTGGGAGGGGTAGTGGGAGCAAATATGTTAGTAACTTTTAAAGGGCCTCTTTACAAACACCTGAATAGGATGGGAGTAGAGGGATATGGTGCATGGAAGGGTAAGGGATTTCAGTTGTGATGGGCAGCATGTTGGTGCAGATTTGGAAGGCCAAAGGGCCTGTTCCTGTGCTGTTCCTTGTTCTTCGCTCATTGTGCTGTGTAAAGTAAGCTATCACGCAGCAGTCAACGACGCATTGCAGATCATGGATGCCCATGATGGTGAGTTTTGTTTTTGCAGAAAGGTGACAAAGATTGTACAGCTTCTTGTTCAAATGATATTGAACCCTGAAGGTGGGTGGTAGGTCATCTTAGATTAGAATGACGCTGATGATGATTTTCATTTTGATGAAGAGCAAGATGGGGACAATCACACAACATTGATTCTGGTCTGGTTATAAAAGTTTTCAATCTCATACTAGATTAGTAGGTAAAATAGTGTCATCATTATCCATCATCATTATATATTCTGCTGATGTCTCGTTATTGAATGACATTAAGATACAGATCAGATCAAACTAAAATGCAATCAGGCTGAAGGGTCGAATTACTTCTTGTTCTAAGTTCCTATGCCTCTGAGGATGTTATTTTGGTTGGCTCCTAAAAAGTTTTATCTTCTGATGTCAGAATGATTAATTGATAGTTAGCTGGTCATGTCTTGATTTGCTCTCCATTGTTACAAGCACAAAATCTATTGGATTCTGTGAAACATTTTTCAGCCTTGCGAATGCTAAACACTCTGTTAATTTAACTGCCTCCAGCAGCAGAACAACATTTGAACAGAATCAGCATCTCAACCAGATGGACTGAAGTGTTTCAGCATGAAAAGTCAGTATTCCCATGAGGTGTGGGCGTGAATGTCTGTAGCATAGTAAGTAATGAAAAATGGTCCATATGTTGGCTCATACTCCCTGTTGCTTCTCTGTGTGAATAAAGCCATACTTATTGATGGTTTTGCTCCATGTGTTCTCGTACAAACATTAGTTAAATGAAAGCTTTAAATAAACATTTAAACATAGTGGAATAGCAGGGTGAAATAAACTTCCATCTATCTAAAAAATTAGTGGAATTTTATCTTTGGTGTAATACTGGCACAATACCAATTTCCATGTTCGATTTCTGCATACATCTTGTTCCATCAAGGGAGTAGTGAAGGCACAGTGATATGTAATTGTGGGGGGGTGGAGTTGTCCTGGGAGTCCCCCACATTGACTCTGGACCAGATAAAACCTGGTGGCATTGTGGGCAAGGAATCATCCTGCTGGTTACCACCTATCTCACTCAGCTCAGCAGATGAATCAACTCTCCTCCTTGTTGAGCACCTCTTCACAATGAGGTGGCAAGGGCACAACATGTACCCTAGGTGGGGTGAAGGAGCTTGAATAACCATCACCAATAGTGACTCAGCAAATTGGCGACTGACCACGATCGTCAGCTCCTAAAGGACATAGCTGCTAGACTGGATGTGATGAGAGAACCAAGAGTGAAAAACTTATTTGAACTCATCTTCATCAATCTACTTGAAGCAAATCTATCTGTCTAAGACAGTGTCTGTAAGACAGGCCACATTACAGTTCTTAAGATGAAGCTCTGCCTTTACATTGAGAATACACTGCTGTGTTGCGTGAGCTACCAACTTGCAGAATATGAAAGATGTGGGATAGATTTAAAAGCTTAGCATCTCATGGATGCCACTGTTGTAGACCATCAGCAGGAACAGATTTGCATTCAACCACCACTTATAAGCATATGATCTGGCATATCCCCTGTTTTACTGTTTGCACCAAGCTAGGGGCTCAACCCAGTCAAATGAGTGGAGGGGAAATTGCATGAGCAGCACTAGGAAAATCTAATAATGAGTTATGATGGTGAAGGTATATTTTCAGAGTGCTTGTGAGCCAATAAGGCACAAGTAGCAAGCGATAATACAGCTAAGTGATTCCACTAGCAATCGATCAGGTGGGCAATCTACATGGCCTTCCAAATCCAGTCATGAATGATGGTGGATAATTAAATAACTCTAGGATGAGGTTCCATTTATGTCCTTAACATCAATGATGCTCAGCCTAGCAGATCTGTTTGAAAAGACAAGTCTAAAGCATTTGAATTCATCTTCAACCAAACATTCCAAATGGATGCCCTATTTCAACTTCCTCTTGAACACCCTGTATCACAGATATCAGTCTTCAATCAATTTGATTCACTTCACATTATGTCAAAAATATTTGAAAGCACTAGATACTGCAAAAGCTACAGTCTTTGACAATGTTCCAGCAATAATCTTTGACTCCTGACATTTAAGGCATTGTTATTGCTGAATTCCCCAATCAACCCTTGAACTACCCATCTCCCATAGCTCTGGCCCTCCTATCACTGTCCTGGGGATTACTGCTGACCAAAAATTGCACTGGATGAGACATCCAAATATGTGGTTACAAAAGCAGGTCAGGAATCAGGAATTATGCACTAAAAAGATAATTTCTGACTCCTTAAAACCTGTCCACTATCCACAAGGCACAAGGCATGAGTATGAGAGTTATTCTCCACTTTCCTGGATGACACAACATGAGAGGCTTGACAATATCTATGACAAAACAACCAGCTTGATTGGCGCCGCATCCTCCATAGGCAATATTCATTTTCTTCCCACTGACACAGGCATCGACAGTAGCATTTAACACTTACAAGACATATTGCGGCAAATCAATAACTCCTTAGACAACATCTTCTAAACCCACGGTCATTCCATCTAGAAGGACAAAGGCAGCAGATACATGGGAACATCACCACCTGCAATTCTGTCTCCAAATTTCATAACATCATCACTTGCTGTGCCCTTACTGTTGCTGGGTCAAAATTTTTGAACTCCCTGTGGCGTACCTGTGCCACACCGACCACAATAGTTCACCACCATATTTTCAAAGACCAATTAGCAATGGGCAACAAATACTGGTTCAAGCAGTGACGCTCACATCTCATGAACATTTTTTTTAAATGAAGCTACAAGTTTATTTGCAAAATATGCATTTGTTACTCTTTTAATGGACACCTCAGTCTATACAAAATAATTAATTGACAAATTAATGTCATTCAAATGTTCTAAATATCCATCTGTTATTATCACTAATAATAATTTCTAGACTGCAATGCTTTTGGCTCCATCAAAATCTTTCTTTTGCATTGCAAATAAAGTCCTTTATACAAAAATAGAGAGAAAAAATATGCTTTTCAAAACTGACAGGTTAGATTTAGTACTCTGTTGGGGGTTGCAGTCAAGTATGCTCTCCTATTTATGCCTGGAGGTTGGCCATTCTCTCCTTGCTTACTGCTTGCTAATAATTATCTCCAGAATAAGTGCATAAACAAATCAAAAAACAATTTCCATAGTTACAAAATACAGCTGGTGACTACTCTTCCAAACAAATCATCTGTACATGTGATACATCATTGGGTATGCTCTCATGAAATATTAACTGTGAGGAATTTAGATTAATTCCTTAAATAAGCAAAATAAAAATTACTATTCTAACCCCAACTCCTATGTCATTTGGAAACATTGGTCACAAGTAAACGGCAAATTGTTTTGATATAGGTCAACTCACTCTTTTCACAACCAGAGAAAATTGAGCTCTTCAGAGAACAACTATTTTCACAGAGCTGTATTCCAGAAACGTTCTTGGAGAAACATGTTTTTTTCTTCCAAAGTTGTTTGTTTAAGGTTGTACGTGACTTCTCTGAGGACAAACATTACATAAGAACTCTTACAACTCCAACTCTCAGACACCAACAGCTTCTCTGAAAATGTCAGTCACAACTTCACATGGAATGCTCTGTGGAAAATATTAACAACCAATTAATTTATTTTGATAGCCTTTAGGCTTACTCTCTAACTAACCTGATAAAGATATTGCAACGCAATGGTAGTGTTCCTACCTTGGAGCCAGAAGCCCAGTGTGAAGTCCCATCTGCTCAAGAAATGTGTAAAAGCACGTCCAAATGGGTTAATTTAAATAACTCCAATAATCTGATTAATTGATGTAACAACACAGTATATGGTGGGTTATTTTTTCAGGAAAGTAAAGATAATTATATATATAAATCTTGGTGACTGCATTGAGTCAACTAAACTTCACTCACAGTACACATCAGATGCTATCTCACCTTGAGTTCATATGGACATCAGGGACCTTCAATTAGCAATTTATTTCTACACAAGAGAAAAGCCATTGTGATTTGTTCCTTGTGGCTGCTTTTGGGCTAAGGAAGCCCAGCTGGTTGAAAATAATGACTTACAATGTGGCATGCACAGTCTGCCATATTTGTGAGGGCTGAATGTTGGTGCGCTGCGCACTGGATGGACACATCAGGCCAAGCAGCATCAGAAGAGCAGGTGGTTAGTTTTGTCTCAAAGACGTCTGTTGTGCATTCAGGAGTGACAAGCCAAAATGGAAACCATTTTTTTTCTGAAACATTTAGCATGCACTGTGAGGATGATCAATACAAATACACAGAGCAGACACAGTGAATCAGTACGCAACTTTGCTAGTGTTAACATTTTGGACCTCAATGCTCCAACTATTACACGTTTTATACATGAACAACTGAACCACGATTCAAAAGCAGAAACACCAACCACCAGCACTGTTAAAATCAATCATCAAATGACTTTCAAGTTAGCTGCTGTTTGACTTCCACTGGTTGTTGCTGTGATTACAGAAGTGGTTGATTGCTTCCTGAATCTTGAGGTCACTGAGGGTCTGTATTCTGACAGAGCTGAAAATACCTAATTTTCTCTTACCAGACAGAAGCAGGTAAAGTGAACATGGGGCTTTGTGAGGATTGTAGTCTTCCCCATGCCGTAGTTTGACTTCACTGCAGTTTGACTTCACTGCACATATCGTACTTTGTAAGCACTGCATTTCATTTGGAGGTGTACCACACTTAGTCCCATACCTGAGCTCCCCTTCTTTACTGGACACACAATTTCTACTCAGCTGCAATGTAGAAATAAAAGTCAACACAAAATAAATTTATAAGAACATAAGAAATAGGAGCAGGAGTTGGCCTTTTGGCACTTTCAACCTGCTCCACCATTCAATAAAATAATGGCTTATCTGAGTGTAGCCTTAAATCCACTTTCCTGCATATCCTCATAATCATCGACTCCCTTGTCAATCAAAAATCTGACAAACCCAATGACCAAACCTCCAGCTCTGTAGAAGAGATTTTCCAAACACTAATGACACTGAGAGAAGAAACATCTAATCACCTCTGTCTGAAATTAGAAACCCATTTTTATTTAGATAATGCCTTCTCATTCTAGATTTCCCTGCAAGGACAAACAACCCTCTCAGCATTTACTTTGTCAAGCAATCCTCAGAATCTTGCATGTTTTACAACTGCTTCTCTTTCTTCAGTCTCCAATTAGTACAGGTTCAATCTGCTCTACCTTTCTTCAGATCAAAATTATCATCCAGAAAACAGCTCAATGAGCCTTCTTTGAACTGTTTCCAATGCCAGTAAAGTAACTAAAATAGTGTATTCTAGACATAGTCTCACCAATGCTTGCACAGGTTACAACAATACTTCCCTACTTCTATACTTCATACCATTTGCAACAGTGACCAGTATTTCATTTACCTTCCTAACTACTCTAATCACTTCCTGCATCTGCATTGGTTGTTTTGCAATTCATGTAGAAGGGCTCTCAGATCACTCTGTACTGCAGCATTCTGTACTCTCCCTCCTTTTAAAAATACTTTGCCCACTTTGTTAGAAAGAATAGAAAAATAATCTTACATTTTCTCACATTATACTGCATTTTGCAAAATGTTAGCCAACTCATTTTATCTTTCTGTGTCCGTTGAGAGCATTGTTATTCAGAGCTTTGTTTGACTTTCTTTCAAGTTGATGCCATCCTTAACTCCCTGATGTAGCTAGAGATGGAACATCCTTCTGGGACAGCCCTTCGTCTGCAATAGTATGCATTTTTGTTGTGAGACATAAAATATTTCCTTAAGTGTCTGCCATTGTTTTTCTACCTTCTCCTCCACGCAGTCCACATTAGCCAATTCTGTCTTAATACTGTTATGCCTCACTGGAGAATGTGCAGGAAATCAAGCCTTATTATTCTCAGGAATCAGAAAAGTTAATGATTGTATCAAAATATGCAAAATCCACAATTTCCCTGTGTAATAGACCAAAGTTAATACAAAACATGAAACAGATTTTTGTACATAATAAGAATTCATACTTGTTGCAAACAAATACCTATTTACGAAAGTCAGAATCAGAGCTGTCAGCATCTAATTCTATTGGTTAAAACTCCAATTCCATTCTAAACCTCCGTTCATACATTTATAGAGTCAAAATTGGTTTATAGGTGGAGAGAAGAGAAACTAGGCAAGCAGTTCAGTGGAACCAGTCCTCAGAATTTCAAGGAGAGTTTCTTTCAGTTTATCAAAGCCTACAATTCTTCCACGTCTCCACAGCAGGCACAGTGAGATTGTTTCACAAATTATAAGTCTCTGACTTATTGATTAAAAGCAACAACTTATAGCTACTGGTGGGAGAAAATATATTGTCTTTCTTCAATCTTTAGATATTTTACTTTTCAGCAATCCACAGGCATTTTCCAATATTGTTCACAACCATAAGCTGTCCAGCTACTCATTTGCTAAATACATAACTGTTCTAAACCAGTGATCTTTGGCACTCATTACTCCACCAATCATTCAGCAATCTGTTCCCAGCCAAATCTCATGTTGTGCACACCTTCTGGTGTTGACCCATTACAAATATTTCCCCTTCTATTTCATGGAAGCAGCAGTGTAAACATGACCTACAATGCGTTTCAGTAGATTTTCTTTAAAAAAGTGCAGCATTCACGCCCATAATCTCTTGCTTGAATGAAGTTTTCTTTTCCATTTCAGTCCACAATGCAGACATTGGTAGAGCTGCTTCTGGAGAATTGTGTGTAGTTCTAGTTGCCCTGTTATAGAAAACATATTATGAAACTGGAGTGGGCTCAGAAATTAAAAAAAAACTTACTAGGATGTTGCTAGGAATGGAGGGTTTCAGATACAAACATAGAATGGAAAGCCTGGGACCTCTTTCACTGGAGCATAGGAAATTGAGGAGTGGCCTTATTGAGTCTGTACAATCATGGGGTGCATAGATAAGGTGAATGACAAGGGTCTTTTCTCTAGGTGGGGTTTCAAAACTAGGGGTAATATTTTTAAGGTGAGAGGAGAAAGATTTTAAAGGGACATGAGGGGCAAGGTTTTTTACGCAGGCTGTTTCATGTAAGGAATGCACCATCAGAAAAAGTGATGAATACAGGAACAGTTACAACATTGAGAAGGCATTTAGGTAAGTGCATAAGTAGGAAAGGTTTAGAAGGATATGGGTCAATTGCAGGCAAATGAGACCAGATTAATTTAGGAACACGGTCAGTGTGGACTGGTTGAACCAAAAGGTCTTTTTCTCTGCTGTATGACTCTTTGACTCGAAATAAAAGGATGTAGCTTTTACAATACTTTTGTAATTGCCTGTATTTGGGTTTGAGTCACGATGGACCCACAGTTCTCATTCTCAAATTGAATGTCGAATTTTATCTTGTTATGATTACTCTTACTTAAAAGATGTTCAATTATTCCTGCCTCCTTCGATATTACCAGATCTAACATAGGCTGTTCCTCAGTTGGTTTCTGAACATATTACTCTAAGCATTTATACTGAACACACTTTATGAACCCATACTACAGATTATCTTTGTCAATTTTCTTTGCCAATCAATTTTAAGGTTAAACTCCCCCATGTTTATTGCAGTACTCACCACATTTCTCAGTATATGCACTGTCCTACAGTGTAGCGTCTGGAATCACTAATTACTCCCTCCAGTGACTTTTCTCTTGTTACTTTTCATGTCCGTACAAACTGGCTTTTACATTTTGACCCCTTAAAATAAGATCATTTCTCATCATTGTATTGATCTCATCCTTTATTACTGTAGCTACCCACTTCCTGTACCTTCATTCCTGTCCTTCTGAAATGTTACATACAGATTATCTTGCAACCACACACTGTCATGTTTATCATTCTGTATTTATTTATATTTCTATTTGTTCTATCCATTCACCCAACTTGTGTCAATCCTGCACGCACTAAGAGTTTCTGAACTTTTTTAAGGGTTTCTTTTGCCAACTCTGACTTTATTTGTTGGTGAGTTTACCCTTTCTGCCCTCTGTCCCTTCAGGTCAGATGAGTTATCATTATCCATATCAATACTATGCACAATTACCTTGTCTCTTCTCTGTAACTTTCCAAATTTCCCGTCACGTGAACTGTCACCTGATTATGAAGTTCAAAACGATTGAAGCGATAGCCTTGCGGTATTATCGCTGGACTGTTAATCCAGAGACCCAGATTGAATTTCAATTCAATAAATATCTGGAATTAAGAATCTGTCAAAGACCATGAATTGATTGTCTGAAAAACCCATTTGGTTCTCTAATGTCCATTTGGGAAGGAAACTGCAATCCTTACCTGGTCTGGCCTCTATGTGATTCCAGAACCACAGCAATGTGGTTGACTCCTAGCTGCCCTCTGGGCAATTAGGAATGGGCAATAAATGCTGCCTGGCCAGTGAGGCCCCTCATCCAGCAATTGAATAATAAAATAAAAACTTCTTTTCAGCCTCAGTGAAATGATTCGTCAGGACACTGATCTGAACAGGGTTCTGATGATGACAGTTCCAAAGGTTACCTTAGTACTGATACAAGTACTCCATGGACCAAGCCACTTTTCTCCCACAACCTTTGATTACAGATTCAAATTGCTCATATTATTACCCTAAACCAATTTACTCAATGCTCAGGTTGTAATCCAGAGATTATCACCCTTCTGATTTTGAATTTTAAATTAATTCTTGGTTGTTTTGCCCCCTTAGCTAAAGTTCTTTCTTAGTCCTAACTATGATATTATTATCCAAATGGACTGCAACTGGTGGATCCTGCCCCTCCCACTCCATGGTCATGTCCAACCCTGAGGACATGTCTATGACCCTAACAATCAGCAGGCAACACAACCTTTACGCCTCGACTGACCCTGTAATGACAACATTAATTTTGTATGTTCAGGCCTTTTTATACCTTTTATCCCACACTCATGTTTTTACGCAGAGATTTGCAGTGGCTGCAAGAATGTCTGGTGGCAGGCTGTTGACTTTCAATGATGAGACTGTTCATGGCATTGAAGGATATCCTTAAATAGCTCTAGTCCTGAAAGCGACACCTTTAGCCTGCACCACTTTGGTATGGGTGCCAGTCATCTAGGTGGGTGGGATGACAGGCAACAGTAAGAAAACTTATTTTTATTATTTAATTTGATTTATTATTGTCACATGTACCTAGGTACAGTGAAAAGTTTTGTTTTGCGTGCAGTACAGTAAATTCAAAGGGTAATAGAAGGGTAATAAAATAGAGCGAGGAATATTATGCTACGGTTGCAGAGAAGGTGCACAAACAGTGAGGTCAACATTAAATTTAAAATTTGAGATGTCCATTCAGGAGTCTAATAACAGCATGGGACAAGCAGTTCTTGAATCTGTTGGTATGTGTGTTTAAGCTTTTGTATAATCTGCTTGGCTTAAGATGCTGGAAGAGATTATAACCAGAATGAAAGGGTTCTTTGATTATATTGGCAGTGAGTAGTATAGGTGGAATCATCAGATGGAAGGTTGGCTTGTGTGATGGGCTGGCAGAAGTGTGGGGAGAAAGGATGAATGCTGTCATCTTGAGAAAGGATAGCAGGTTCATACTGGTCCTGTAGGTTATCAGCTCAGCACATAATGTATTGAAAAACATATTACTGGAATGTTGTGAAACTCTGCAGGTCTTGTTGAAGATTGGTTTACGATGTGATGATGGCACTTTTCTGAGCTAGCATTCTGGTTTTCTGACTAACACAGCAGTCAGGTAAATATGCATAGCTCCAGTCTAAGCTTCTATTGCAGCAGCTAAATGTTGTGCGCTTGCAGTTTATGTGTCAATGAACTTCAGACATCTGTCAGCATAAGGCAAAGTGTCAGTATTGCTCTTGTGTTTGCAGTTGTGCTATTTTATACTGGAAGGGATTGGCTCCACATTCTATGCAAAGCCTGATGCTAAGTTGGTGTTGGATTTTTCCATGCTCCTTGATCTTGACGACAAACATTCTCCCAAAGCACCAAAATTTAATTGTGCATAGCTATAAACTTGCTTCAGTATTGTACTTAATGTTATCTGCAGCAGAACTCCCAGTGCCCTCCCACTGACGTAATCCTGGTTCTCTGACTGGTTGTGAGCCATCCATGTTTGCTGTCTAATCATCTACTGTCTCATCTCTAGGCTATCCTTTAAAAGTATGTGCAGTCATTGTCTGATCTAATAGCTGTAAGTTTCAGAGACTACTACTGTTTTGGCTGGTTTAGCTTCACTGCAAGCCATAACCTCAGTCACAGCTGGTGATGATTCCAAGCATCATCTCATCAATGGGATAAAGTCGTAAAGCAATACCTAACCCTGCCAGCTAAGAATTGCCTATTCAGCACCAAATTGTCCTGCCTGAGAGACAGAAATAAGTCAGTGAATGTGCTATGTTGTGCTTTGATGATTTCTCTGTCAGATGGAAAGACTGACAATATGTGCAATTAGTGAAACATGAGTGTAAGGCTTCCAACAATGTTAAATGTGTGAGGATAAGACAGAGGTATGTGTTGTGGTTGATAGAGATGGTTATTAGGTGAGAGATAAGTATGTTTCATTGACCTGCATGTAAGGCTGATGGTATAGTTGGTAGGGTAAAGCTTATGAAAATGCATTCACTCCACGTCACTGCTTATATAAGGCTAATGAAATTCTTGCACACAGAGCCCTCACGTAGACTGTTCAGCCATTTGATCACAATGTCTTTCCAAGGTTAGTCTGTAGGACGTGCTAGCCTCCTGGGGATGGATGGCATCCCTCCTTCACTGTGTCTTTTTGGTATTGTGGCCTCAGGGACAGCTTTTGGCAGAGGCAATGTTCTGGATTATGTCAGTGAAGCCAGCTTCAGCATGCTTGCTCCTTGGTGTTTCATCCTCAGGGGATGATTTGGCAGCTGTGGACCTGTGATGGTGTCCAGTAGCCATTTGGGAAGCCAAGGAGCTGTGATTGGAACAAAAAGTGTAATTTATCCAAAATGTGTGCAATTTATTTCTTTTAATAATTTACATAATTGAAATGGTCCTGGCTTATGGCAACTTGAACACATTTTACTGTCTTTTTCACAAATACATGTAACAATATATTACTGCTAGTCATTCCCCATTATCTCCGCAGCAGCATCTGAAATCCTGGAAGCTACTTTTACCACACTGTGACATTTTTGTGTTTTTTTTTGCAAGCCAGAATCAACTGTAAAATGACTGGCCAGAGCCAAAATACATCTTGCCTTTAATAGGTACATGTTAGCTTTAAATCATTCAGGCTTTCTTAACTTATTCTAGCATCAAATGAATTTGCATATCCTGGTCAGGCAGTCAGCCATTTAACAACACAGTTAGTGTTGACTTGATACTGCAATCATATGAATAAGCAGGCAGCCCAACTTTTGCATGCAGCCTGAATTCAAAGCAATGGGCGCAGGTTAAGCACGCATCACCTTCTTAGCATTCATTTTCTGGAGTCATCAGGTTTTGTGGTCACAGTTTGCTGATCTGATACAGCTTGTGAAACAGAACTGGTGAGTAAAGATCAGGTAAAAACAACACAGGAAGGTCAAGTCTTCAACCATGAACTGCTAATAGCAGACGATGAAACAACTTTCTGTGATAGGAAGAAATTGTCTGAAAGGAATTAAATTAGACTGGGTCAGTGACTGCTGCAGGGTTTTAAGACTGCAAAAGAAACATCAGACTTTTTTTTAAAAAAGGACATAAATGTGTAAAACCTGAATAGAAGGTAGTTGAAAATAAAGAACCTTGAAACTTCCTATTTCAATATTTATTTGTTATTGAATTTATTGGGGTGTACAGAAATTCTTACAGAAATGCAGTTGAATTGTGTCCACATGAAATACAGTCAGAGGTTGTGCTATTTTGTGCGTTTCTTAGTCAAAAATCACTGAAACACTGCCGATCAAGAAATTTCCTAACACACTGCTGAGACTCTGGCTCCAGTTGCCAAAAAATGGGACAATGTGAAAGTGAAATCACAATTTTTACGTAGAGTGTAAGAAAAGCCTGAATTGCCTCGGACTGATCAATTGAACAGCCAGAAGCAGTAACTCGTCAAATGAGGCCACAGTAAATTTTTAAGAATTTTGTTTTTTTGTCAGAATCCCCTCTGGGCCAGGAGGAACAACAAGAATGATCCAATCTTGGGATGTACAAGGAGTTCTCAGGCATTCTTGGTTCCAGTTATTCCTCACTGGAGTTGGCAGTCTGGCCAGATTATTATATTCATGGAAATAAAACCTGTTAGAATTGGCTGGACAGTGATAATGGGAACTGCAGATGCTGGAGAATCCAAGATAACGAAGTGTGAAGCTGGATGAACACAGCAGGCCAAGCAGCATCTCAGGGGCACAAAAGCTGACATTTTGGGCCTAGACCCTTCATCAGAGAGGGGGATGGGGAGAGGGTTCTGGAATAAATAGGGAGAGAGGGGGAGGCAGACTGAAGATGGAGAGAAAAGAAGATAGGTGGAGAGGAACGTGTAGGTGGGGAGGTGGGGAGGGGATAGGTCAGTCCAGGGAAGACGGACAGGTCAAGGAGGTGGGATGAGGTTAGTAGGTAGGAAATTGAGGTGCGGCTTGAGGGGGAGGAAGGGATGGGTGTGAGGAAGAACAGGTTAGGGAGGAGGAGACAGGCTGGGCTGGTTTTGTGATGCATTTCCGACCTACTAACCTCATCCCGCCTCCTTGACCTGTCCATCTTCCCTGGGCTGACCTATCCTCTCCACACCTCCCCATCTATACTCTCCTCTCCACCTATCTTCTTTTCTCTCCATCTTCAGTCCGCATCCCCCTCTCTCCCTATTTATTCCAGAGCCCTCTCCCCATCCCCCTCTCTGATGAAGGGTCTAGGCCCAAAATGCTAGCTTTTGTGCCCCTGAGATGCTGCTTGGCCTGTTGTGTTCATCCAGCTTCACACTTTGTTATCTTAGAATTGGCTAGACAGCTAGATCCCAGTTTCTGCTATGTTCCTCCAGCTCCACACTGTGTTATCTCGGACTCCAGCATCAGCAGTTCTTACTGTGTCTGACCCAGTTTCTGGATGTCTGTGATTGGCTTCAGGGATTGTGTAAGCCATACTTGCCCTTCTCCTTTAGAAGGAGGAAGACTACTTTTATATATAGATCCAGTTATAATGGTTAAGTATGCACACACCTTGCTGTTTTCTGTTCTTTCAAAAAAGTAGTATCATATGATAGACAGAATTAATGTTTATCAAAAATGTGGGTTTATGTTTGACAAGCATTTAGAAATAGAAAACCTGTCACTGACAGGAACATTCTGTGGATGTTAATTAGATAAGCAAATAAAACAACATACAAGAGCAATTTAGCTCAATCCACTCCCCAAGCCTTTCCCTATAGTAATGGATAGTTTTATTCTCTTCAAAAGCCAATCCAATTTCCTTTTAAAAGCTGATTGAATCCACCCTCCAGCTCTTTCAGGCAGCTCATTCTAGATCTCAGAGGTAGCAAGAACTGCAGATGCTGGAGTCAGAGATAACACATTGTGGAGCTGGAGGAACACAACAGGCCAGGCAGCATGAATATTTAAGCATTAGATGCTTAAAATTTTATGAAGAAGAGTCCCAACTTGAAATGTCAACTTTCCTGCTCCTCTGATGCTGCCTGGCCAACTGTGTTTCTCAAGCTCCACACTATTAACTCATTCTATAACTTAACCACTGACTGGAGTTAAGTGATACACTCATTGTATTTTTCTTTGCCACACGTCTTTATTCAGTAGTTTTAAACCCTTCTGTCAATGGGCGAAGAAAAGATAGGATGTTGATGATGACTCTATGAAGTAGTGGGTCCTGGCCACCCTGTTATAGGAAGGATATTATTAAACTGGAGAGGGTTCAGAAAAATTTGCTACAATGTTGCCAGGAATGGTGAGTCTAAGTTATAAGGAAAGGCTGATTGACTGGGATTTTTTTCACTAGAGTGTAGGAAGTTGAAGCATGGCCTTATAGAGGTTTGTAAAATCAGAAGGGGCATAGATAAAATGAATGCCAAGGGTCTATTCCCTAGGGAGGTGGAGCTCAAAACTAGGGGCAGATTTTCGCAGTGCGAGGAGGAAGATTTAACCAGGACATGAGGGGAAACTTTGTTATACAAAGAGTCATTCACTTGAAGAATGAACTGCCAGAGAAAGTGATGGATGCAGGAACAGTTAAAATGTTTAAAAGACATTTTGATAAAGTACATTAATAGGAAAGGTTTGGAGGAATGTGTGCCAAGCATGGGCAGTTGGAACTAGTTTAGTTTGGGAACATGGTTGGCATGAACTGATTGGACCAAAGGGTCTGTTTCCATGTTGTACGACTCTATGACTCTGTCCTGACCTATCTTAATTTTGAACACGACTACCAAATCACCTCCTAACCTCTTTCCCTGTAAGTCCAACAGCTCCAGCTTCTCAATCCATTCCTGCAAATGAATTCCCTTATCTGTAGAATCATGCTACTAATAATTTTCATTATCCTTCCAAAGCCTTGACTTTCTGGCCGAATTTCAATGCCCAAAATTAACAATCCTCCAGTTGAGGCAGAAATAGTGTTTTATAAGGGTAACTGTTATGCATAACTTCTTTACTTTTACACTCCATTTATAATGCCGACTTATAATCACTTCCTCAACCCAGCCTTCCGTCTTCAATGATTTGCACACATCTGTCAGGTCTCTGTGTTCCTGCATCCCCTTCATAAATGTAATCTTTATTTCACCTCCTCTGTCCTTATTCTAACTATCAAAATGTACCACTTCACTCTTCATGTAAGAGATGTTTGATATGTACCCACCTCATTTCCCCAGCCTGCCTTTGTTCTCTTGAAGTTGATTACTACTTTCCTCAAAGTTTGCAGTAATACTGAGTTTTGGGTCATCTGCAAATTTTAAAATTTTGCCATACATACCCATGCACAGACCTTGTACATCAAGAAAACCGCTTCTAATTTTGACATATGGTAAACCCGACTGCACACCCGAAGGCTTCATTCTGAAAAACAGCTGTTTGCAATTATTCTGTTCCATGTCACTCATTCAACTTTGTATCCATGCTGCCATTACTCTATTTATTCAATGGGCATCAATTTGGCTGGTACACTTATTATCTGGCACTTTATCGATTATTCTTTGGAAATCTACACAGCCCACATTAACCATAGCTCCCTGATCAATATTTCAGTTACCTTAGGTAACAATTCAAACATGTTCTATAAAAACAATTCCCTTTTAACAAGTTGGTTTCCCTTAATTAGTGATGATCATCCAAGTTGCTGTGAATTTTGTCTTGTTTCTTTTTCTCTAAAAGCCTCCCTACCAGTAACATTAAGCTAGATAGTCAGCAGTTGCAGGGTTTATCCTCAAACCACCATTTGAACAAGGATTTAACACTTGCAATCCTTCAGTTTTCATGACATCACCAGCTATGTCAAAAATTGGATAGTTATGACCAGTGCCTCTACAATTTCTGTTTCTACTTCCCTTAACATTCAGAAATGTTGCCCATCTAAACCTGATGACATAAAACTCTAAGAACAAATAAGCTTTCTAAAGATTTTTATTTTAAAATCAAGTTTAAGTCTGCCAGTAACTATTTTAGCATTCACTGTGATTCCAACAGCATCTCCTTCCTTAGTAAAAACGCGGGTAACAAACTCCTCTCGTAATTTAGCTTTATACTTAGCCTTCATGCATTTATCTACTCTCTGGTTGCTTTATATACCTTTATTTCTTCCATTTAAAGCTAATTGCTGATTCCCTTACCACTGCCAAATTAGTTTAACTTATCACCCTCATCAAGAGCAAAAGCAATACCAAGGGACGTTGATTGCTCTTAAGTTGAGATGCAATCCAGATCCTGCTTCATCCAAAACTAGTCCAAATTCCCAGGCATCTAAAGTGAGTTCTGCTCTATCATTTCTTCAGGCATGAATGTAGGACAACATTCATCTGGACTATGCGTTTTTTTCCTCTATGCACAAGTACATGGCACTATAGCCATTTATACCAATTTCTGTCTGCTCTATGTACTTACAACTGAATTCTACAAACCTCAGTTAAACTATGTTCCATTTCTCCCTTTCTAATCCCTGTTCTTTCTGTGTTCTGAAAAAGTAGCTATATTAAACAATCACAATGGCTAGGCCTGCCTAGTCTAGGAAATGCTGAATTTGTATAATATAATTTTAAAACTACCATTTTAAAATAGAACTTCGCATATACTTTAAAGGTAGCTAGTTATTTATAATCAATAATTAAAAATCGTTCAATATTCATGTTTACAAAAGAAACAACACAGAAAACAAATAGAATCTGTTCAAAGAGGGGATGCAAAAAAGGTGTAAGGTTCAAGAAAATAACATATAAGTTATCCCTGCAGTCATTCTATAAATTTCCTTGTATATTTTAAGATGGTGGTATAGAGCTTGGTCAGAAAAATACTACAGCGAGGTTATATCTGAATTGTTAATTCAAATTCAACTCTTTATTTTTGTTGTATTGAAACATGGGAACCATGCTTTTAATTAAAATACCATCACAATGCCACTGGTGCTATGAATTAAAAGAGGTGCTTGTTTGTTGCAAGCTTTTTTATCTTGTCCTTTTTAGATGGTAGCTTTATGACAGAGCCAGTTGTTGATATATTTTTTTCATATTATCGTAGCAGCAAGCAAAAATTAATTTATTCATACTTGAATATTAAACACAGCTGAGGTCGGCATCTGAAACCATTTTTCAGGTCTCTGAAAAAATGCCATTAAACACTATTGAAAGAATGCCTCTATTGTTTCTGTACCTGATTATGATGAAATATATCTGAAGTTGCACATGTTCTTTCATTCCGTAAGAATTAATTGGCTTAAACAAAACAATGGGGATGTTGTTGTATTCCTTTTTCTGCCTTTGCAGAATGCTGAACTTTCCAAATTCATGCTGACTTGTGAAAAGATAATAATTTTTCATATTAAACATGCAAGTGTAACTTATTTAAATTACTGAGACCTTAATTACGTATCCTTTTATTTCTTTTAAAAATGTCCATGATATCAATTTTGTCTGCTTGTTAAAGTATTCCGTACCAGTACTGAAGATCAGAACATCTTGTTCTACATCGTACCCATTGATAACGTTCTGTGAAATATATCACTAATGATACTTGCAACTTAACAATACGAAGAGATGGATTTCCAATGCCAAGTAAACATCCTCTCTCCACAATGCCCCCTGCTTTTATTTGTATTGCCTGCCAAATCCAATATCAATTAAAATCAGATATGAGGTTTGATTATCATGGAACTTGAGTCTACGCTAATTTGGATTAAAACGGTCACATAATGTATTTTTTTGATGGATCAAGATATCTGTTGAAGACCTTTCAATCTCTATATAGGCTTGATTTAAACATATCCTTCAAAGTGTAATATTTTGAAGCTGAGCTGTTGGTGTGGATCACCTTAATTTTGATGCTGGCACAGTCACAGGACCATACTTGAAATGTAGTATAGAGTTGGAGCCATGTTTGAACTCATTGCATGGTATGCATTAGATGAATGCAAACCTTGAAATGTTAGCTACATACTGCAGGAGTATTCCAGTGTGGTTCAAGCAATGAAGGCATTGTTTTGGCTCTCTAACAGTCGGATCATACGACTCTACAGGTTTGTTGTATGTATGATGCCCACGTGTGTAGACTTAACATCAGAGTCATGAGTCTGCTGAGTTGGTCAGCACATATCCTTTATTATTCATAGCCATGTTGACTTTCATTTGGTGATATGAACACAACTGGTGGACTGCCACAGAATGAAGGCAACAAGACTGCCACCTGTAAAAGCTTGTAACTTTTGAGACAGACCCTGACTATAAGGAGAAACTGAAAATAGATATTAAGAAAAAAGAATATACTGAGCCCTCTGCTATCTAAAGAAACGAAGACTGAAGCACAGATTGAAAACCAAAACTTCTATGGAGCTGAAACTGGTTAAAACCATATAAAATGAAGCAGAAACAGAGAACTTAGGCAATTATTCAAGTGGCTATATAAGCAGCTGAAAGAAAGGAAGTTGGATCCAGAAGCTGAAAATAAGCAAAATGCCAATGCTAAATCATTTTAATTGCTTGACAATGTTATTGGTTCATTAACATCATGCAGGCCATCAAAAACAGAGTTAAAAATCTTCAGAATTAGTATGTAACTTGTGATGAAGAACATGCCACTGACACAGCTTGTGTTGATTGTGCATTGCTGTTGGCTGGGGATAAGGATAAATCCTAGAAGAGTAAATGCGCTCTTTCTGAAAAAGCTAACTTTTTGAAGGACTTTATGACTAGTATTGATCTGTATAAAGATGAGTCACCGCCAAGCTAATTCTTAAGCTCTATCTATAACGCCACTTAAAGTGCAAGGAAGATGGGACTTTGTCTCCAAGTTTGACCTTCCCTCTAATTGCTTCTTTCAACATTAACTATTGACTCATTTTAGCAAATATACCCTTCAGGACTCAACAAGCTTGGTGAGTAATGATTCTGTGAGGTCACTCTTGATGATGGAAATTGAAGTTCTGCAATCCTGTCATTCTCAGTGCCAGTAGTATGCTGTGTCCAACATGGAGGAGTCCTGAGTCATCAGCCAAGAAGTGTTGGTGGTAAGTCCAGTTGGGGAGGTGTGTGGTAAACAGGTAAACTGGCACACCCAGCAATCATGATTATGGTGCCTGGGACATAGTCATACTCATGGAATACCTAATAGACAATGACAAACACTCTCCGGACTTTCCTCTGTGGGAGCTGTCCCAACTGTGGTGTGGGTTTCTAAACGCCAGTAAAAATAATTTTTCAGGCTTGACAGGGCTGAATTTGCTGCTGTAATTTCCAATGTCTAGGTCAGTGCTAAGAATTCATAAGACCGTAAGATATAGGAGCAGAATTAGGCCATTTGGTCTGGTGAGTCTGCTCTGCCATCCACTCCATTCTCCTATTTTCTCCCTGTAACATTTGACCCTCTTATTAATCAAAAACCTACCTCTTTCTGTCTTAAATATACTCAGTGACTTGGCCTCCTCAGCCTTCAGCAACAATGAGTTCCATAGCATCAACGTCCCACAGTAGTGGGAAAAAATTCTTCCTCATCTCTGTTCTAAAAGGTTGCCCTTTCATTCTGACGTTGCGCTTTTGGGTCCTAGTTCCTCCTATGAGTGGAAATACCTTCTCCACATCCACTCTACCCAGGCCTCTCACTATTCCTTAAATTTCAACAAGATTCCAACCCCCTCCCCCACCACCACATCACTCATCCTTCTAAACTCCATTGATTACAAACCCGGAGCCAACACATGCTTCCTTAGATACGGGGCACAAAACTGCTGACGATATTCCAAATGCTGTCTGACTAGAACTATTTACAGCCTCAGCAGTACATCACTTCTCTTGGATTTTAGCCCCCTCAAAATGAATGCTAGTATTGCATTTGCCTTCCTAATTGCTGAATGGACCTGCATGCTAACCTTCAGTGAATGCTGAACTAGGATTTCACTTCATTGTCCACTGTGCTAGCCTGTCCAAGTTATTCTGCAGCTCACCCCCACCTCCTCAGCACTACTGTCTCCCCACATATCTTTATGTTATCTGCAAACTTAGCAACAAAGCCCTCAGTTCTTTTATCTATCTGGTCTCTATAATTCTTTTGAGATTTTTTAACAGTTGATATAACTAAGTGTCCTTTTAGATTACAGTTACTCATATTATTCCAAGAATAGGGTGTACATTACCATCTTCATTTGTTCAGGATGATGAACACTGATGGAATGGGGTAATTAATATTCCTTATTCATCTGGAGATGCTCAGACAACTAAATGTGTGCAGTCAATAACATTCCACACTATTGGGAAGCCAGGCAGAGCTGTAAACACAAGCACCGGCTTATTCTGACTAATATCTTCAAAGCTGAAGTTGATACCATAATCGGCCCTGACAAACTTCCCATCGGTGATCATCACAATGCATTTGTGAGCAGCTGCTTAGTGAGGAGATGTTGGATATGACTCCAGCAGTGCCCTGAACTATCTGGAGACAAACAAAGGTCAAGATTGCTAATCAATTTGACAGCCAGTGGTGCCACATAGTCACCAGGGCCAGCTGGAAAGAAGTCTTCTACCAGGAAGCTGTAATAATCTGCCATCTCGTGATGTACATTTTCAGCACAGGAGGTTTAATCCAATTTACAAAAGATGCCTGGATTGAAAATGAAAGTCAGCACATTGGATCTGATTCCAAACAAAAAGTCTATTTTCAACCACTTTAAACTCGTGTGTGCACCTAAATCCACATGTTACTTGGTATCAAATTATACCTGATATTTTGCTAATGTAAGAAATAATGTATTCATCAGCAGGATCAAGAAATTATCTAAACAAATTTCCCCAAATGGAAAAGGTTCTTAAACTAACTTTGCTGGCATCTCTTTGCTAAAAAAAATTGCAATCAATCTCTCATCACCATTTGTGATCTATGCCCTTGACTGTGGTGATTACCGGGTCAGAAAGAGGTCACATGATTTGAAGAGGCAGGCTAACATCCTTGCCAACACTGGTTGCTTTTGCTTGCTGCTGGGGTTTAGAAACTCTCAAATTCACCAGCTGTTGATGGGAGTGCCTGGACTCTCCTTTGGGGACCCAATTTGAAGTCACCTGCAAGGCTGATTTGAAGCTTGCTTTGGACCCCTTGATAAGTTAGCTTAAAAAAACGCTGGAAGCATAAAAATTTAGCACCACGGTGATCTTGATGGCCGGTAATAGAGGGCTGCTATAAGGTCTGCAAGAAATCAGATTGTGGTAGTCAGAGCACACGTGTCTAGTGCCAACTGCCTTGATTGGTCAAATATCTGATACTACTGATATTTCTATCGTTTTCTGAATGATAAAGCCAAACCTTGGGAAGCACTTTCTTCTCCTTATTGACCTTCTCCACAATACTTGATCTTAATTCAGAGAAGCTGGCTCTCAATTCAACATGCTCAGCTTGTACTTGTTCTTAGCAAGGCATTCTTTTCCCCTCCATGCTGTTGAAGTGATGCCATCCACTAACTTAACATTCCTCTCAAGAATCCGGACCCTCACTATTCACAAACACAAGCCTCACAGAATTTGTGGGGTTGGGGTGGATAACATTCAGCTCCTGGCCTGTGAGTTGTGCTTTATATTCTCCCTTTTGGGCATGTTGACCCCTCATGCATGCACCCTCACATTGTGTTCATTTGAAGCCTCACCCTGATATGTTCCAGATCATCTTTCTCCACTCCGACCCCCACCACCTCGTGCCAGAACATTTCAAATTGCTCCTCTTAAACCTGTTGCTGACTCGGAAATTAGCTTAACAACAATCGCACTGGAAGCAAGCCATCCATTTTCCTGCCCTCTCTTTGAAAATGAGAGCTGTCTCTTGTTCCTGCAATGACAAGATCCAGTGATATCTCACAGGAAATTAAATTTCAATGTATACCCAAAGCCACATTTGCCCCACAGGCAAATGAAAATCCAGTTCTACGTGACCAGACTTGATAGAACAAGGCCAGAAGTGGAGTTACACAAGTAAGACCCTCGTGAGAAGGTCGCTCAGGAATTGTGGCCTTGGGGTATTCTGCGATGTGTTATTAGATATGTCCTATTCTGAGTAAATCACTCGCTCTCTTCTGCCTTCTTGGGTAAAAACATTAAAATTTCATATCTTCTCCCAATTCATGACCTTCTTATTTTAATTCTCTAATTAAACTGGGGAATTTGAGACCAATTCTCCTCCATAACTGGATCACTTATTTATAAAGCTGCTCTATTTTAGTAACTGTTTTATTTTTGATGTATAAAAGCTAAATTTACCAGGATTCTGGAATACAAAAAAGAAGATGGAATTGTCCATATAAATAAGGTAACTTCATTTATGGTATGGCTTCTAGACTGGAGACAAAGAATGTTTTCTCCACAAACGGCTCAAATAAATGATTTCGACACCCTAAGATTATCTGAAGATACCTCTATTGCATCCATCTCTTGATCTACAATCTCCACAGTGTCTACCCCTGTGTTCAGCTATTCACTCTCTGAACTCTTTACCTCTGAATCACTCAGCTCCTGTGATCTGCATAGTTCCAACACCAATGACTTCTCACCCTCCTACCATGATCTCCTAACTCCCTTACCATATCAGCACAAACTTTCTTAGTCACTTTCAACTTACACACACAATTTCTGCACGGTCAAGTGATCACAGACCAAAAATTCAACATTCTAAATTGACCCAGAGCCTGAGGAATCTGAAAATTAACCAAACTAAATTAAACAATAGCCAGCAGCTATCTGTTGCAGAAAACAGTGGAAACCAAGATCTCAAAGGTTTAGAGAGGGAACCAGTTAAAACCAGCCCAAGGTTTGTGCGATAACAAGGTGTAGAGCTGGATGAAAACAGCAGGCCAGGCAGCAGCAGAGCAGCAGGAAAGCTGATGTTTCAGGTATAGACCCCTCTTCAGATAAAAAGGGTACTGTATTCGATCAGACTTTTTGGCCCCTTGACATCCAGCCAGTGCCTAAGGTCATGTACTTTACACCTCACTGGCATGACAACAGTGATGGATATTGGCATAACCTCATTGGATGCTTTGAACCCCACTCATAACCCTATTGGCTAAAGGCCACAGGATATTCCAGAAGGTCTAGTGGTGAAGGAGAACAACATGGATGCCACCCCTTCAGTCAAAGCTCAACCTAGCCTAGCAGCAGAGCTCCAGCCTCCTGGAGGGAGTGAGATCAGACCTGACTTCTGCATGACCCACCATCATGGATGAGATTCTGCCCTTTGTTCAGAGGAAAAACATTCCAATGGCCCAGCTCAAGCGCATGGGCCATTGCAGGTAATATCCTTTCTTTGATGGACAGAGCTAGATAAAATGTAAATACTATGAGAATTCGGGAAATCCTCACGTGGCATTTTGAGTAAGGAACATTTTGTTAACAAGGTTGACTTGAACCACTAACCACATTCTTTGTCTTTGTCTGCCTCACTGGCAAGATCATGTGGGTAAAGTGTTTTTAATCCATAATCTGGTCAAAGTGGGCAATGCCTAAATATAATGTAATATTCTCCTCCCATCTGTTGTTTGTGCTGAGGAACCATTTACTACCAGCTAATAGATGGAGGAGAGAGCTGTGACCAGTCCTCCTTTCTAGACTGTATCTAAGCACCTGTTTGTTATCAGTGATAGAGGGTGAATCATGAATGAGTCTTAAGAAGAGGAATTTGTTTGAAAAACACAATGTAGTTTGTAGCAGAATAACAGTACGTACAAGGTCAGCCGGCTAGCCAAACAATTAAGGCCAGGTGCCAGGGATGACAATTCTGACCTGATTGACAGCTAGTTCCCCAATTCTCCATTCAAGACTGTATGACATAATCAGATTAGCAGCACCTATTTCCTGACATTCATTACGAAATGGGAGAAGAAATTACTTTGCACCTCTATTTTAAATGCATGTCCCTTTATTCTGTAACTATGTAGCTTTAATCAAGATTCCCTCAATTATCGAAACATCTTCTCATCACCTGTCCTGTCAAGACCTCTCAGAATTTTGTATGAAGAGTGATATTGGACTAAAAATGTTAGGTGTTTTTGTCTCTACAAAAGCTCATAGACAACTGAGTTTTTCCAGCAATTTCTGTATTTATTTTCCCGGATCCACTGTTTTTGGCTTTTATTTGACTGTCTTTCTTTTAAATTCTGTTTTATTTTTGCAACACTGCATTATTTCTTCTACTAAAATTATGGTTCAGTATTATTGCACTACTACTATTACACTTCCTTTAAAGCTTTAAATTCTGATACAATAAGGAATTGAATCTCTGTGAAACTTGTTAGATATTTTCCTGACACTTTTGCAATCAAAAGTTGATATTTTCCCACCTGACAGACAACATGTTTTTTTTCTTCCCTGACTTTGAAAGCCTACAGCTTTAACTAATCTTTCCACCAAATCTGTGTTTAAATGATGTATCTCCCAATCTAATCACAGCGTTACAATTCTTCAAACGACCATCTATCAGACCTCTGTCTTCCAAATCTTTCAAATTGCCTTTTTGTTGTGTCGAATCTGCTCTGCAAGATTCCCGACGCTGTGGTTCAATATTAATTCACTTAACGCCCCTTGATTTTGACATCTGCGTGCATGACTTGTGGTGCCCTCTTTCGATAACAGTGATGCTCGCTCTGAGCCTAAGTACTCCTTTGCTACTTTTATCCTTTCCAGCCTAGCTCTTTGTAATGTTAACTTAATATGTTTTTTTTTACCCTTTTGGGAAAGAGGAATACTGAAACAATTGCTTCCCAGCTGAAACCCAAATTGATGAACCATTACTGTATCTTAACAAGAAGAGGCTCTTGTCTTAACATCAAGATGTAGTTTATTGCATCAGAGCAGTTGGTACAAGTTGTTTTGACCACTTAGACATAAGAACATAAAAATAGGAGCACAAGTAGCCTATCTGGACAATTGATCCTCCTCTGCCATTTCTAAGGTCGTGGCTGATCTTTTCATAGATTCAGCTCCACTGACCCAGCCGCTCATCTGAATGCTTAATCCCGTTACTGTTGAAAAATCTATCTATCTGTGCCTTAAAAATATTCAATAGGAGAGCATTTTGCTATTGTTGATTAGTGTCATAGATTCCACTATATTTGCATATTATGATCGATTGTACATTGGTTTGACATTTTCAGCTAAAATTTGATTTGCATCCATTTTTGGAGACAGTGATCATGATTGATGATCCATCCACACCCAACTCAATTAAAACAGATATTATGCAAATATTGTATACTTTTTTACTGCACCGCAGCACAATTAATAGTGTCCAAAATAGCCTGTAAGGCTAGGATGTTTACCAGCTAGCTGGCAACTCTTAAGATGGTCTGATCCTTTTGAAGAGAACCTATGCCAAACCAAAGGAGGCTGTTGTTGAATTCCATGCAATTGGAGAATTGGGAAATAGCATGTCAACACTAAAAAAGGGTTCCGCATTGTATGGACATGAGCCAAAGGCCTCAGCCATTGTATTTTATTGGCAAAGAGGCGGTATATTTCTGAGGGAGGCCAGGAATGTCCTTCAAGGAATATCCTTCAAAGGAAATGGAAACAGTGTCCAATTCAGGGAACTGACAGTGAGCAATGTCATAAGAAGTTTAATGACCTCACACAGATGATCAAAGGTAATGACCACATGTTCCTATGACAACTCTTATCAACTGGGCCACCACCACTGAGCCAGAATTCATTGTATCATATCTCATAATTGACATTTCAACAGTCCTTAACACTCATACCTAACATTCAGATACTCTGTTCTCAAATACAGTTGAATAATTTATACCTCACACTCATTCTTTCCTGCATTTACATACCTCCAGCTTTTAAACAGTGGCAGATATATTAATAACAATATCTCCTATTTATATTGTGTTTTAACATAATGAAATGCTGCAAAGTGCTTCGTAGGAGCATTATAAAATAAAATATGGCATTGAGTCATAGAAGGTCAGTTTAGGTCTAGTATTTGAATACTTAGCTAAAGAGTTAGGTTTCATTGAAGTCTTAAATAATGAAAGCAAAATAATGAGGTGGAAATGTTTTGAGAGGTGGCTTCAGAGTACGTTAAGTACAACTATCACGTGTGGAGCAACTAAATTTGGAAATCCACAAGAGGTCAGCATTAGAGGAAGGCAGATATTTTGATAGAGATAGTAGGAACTGCTGATGCTGGAGAACCTGAGATAACAAGTTATAGAGCTGGATGAACACAGCAGGCCAAGTATCATCAGGGGAGCAGTAAAGCTGGTGTTTTGGGTCTAGACACTTCTTTAGAAATTTTCTGAAGATTTCTACAGAAGCGTCTAGAGCTGAAACATCAGCCTTCCTGCTCCTCTGATGCAGCTTGGCCTGCAGTGTTCATGCAGCTCTACACCTTGTTATCTCAGATATCTTGATAGGTTGTGGGACTGCAGGAGGTTGCAGAAATAGCGAGTGGTATGTCGTTGAGGTATTTGAAAACAAGAAATCAACATGATACTTGACCAAAAATTAATACAAGTCAGTGAGATTAAAGAATGTAGCTAGCTGTGAGTTAAGACATGAGCAACAGACTTGGAATGACCTCACACTTACAAAGCATAGATTGTAGGACACCAGCCAAGAATGGTAGATTCTGCAGAGACTAGAAAGGGCTTCACTCTAGAGTCCTATGGAAGAGGTCGCACTCTACATTACAGGCCTAACTGCAGCTGAGTTTGTAGCATAAAATATTGTTGAGAACAGTCTGAATGATAGTACAATATTGTCTTTGGCTGCTACTTAAATGGCACATTATCCTCATCCTCCTGTACTGAATGATATGCAAGTTGCTTAGGGGTCCCATGGTCTTCCTGCTTTACGCTCAAGTTTAACACTTGGTCCCTAATTTGCTCTTCAGCTTTTCAGCTTTCAAATACCCTTGAATTGACACCTACTCAGCAACAGCAGCCCCTGACACCAGCCCTTCAACAATGGAAGTGAAGGCCAACTCCATGACACTATCAATGGACCCATTCTTATCATTCGGGCTGGTAGTTATTGTCTTAGCTTGTGCCATAGCCATTCATTGTTAGTGGAAGCACAGACAGAAGTCAGATAATCTGTATTACTGGCATTCAGGTTCAGACCATTGTCATCAATGCTGACAAAGGCAAGAAGGCTCCAGCAGATCTATACTCAGACATCTCATGTTACCTATATATGCAGGAAACATTCCTGTCACCAATGTACCCATTATGGGGCATCATAAGGGATATGCCAGCAGTAGCAAGCAGAACAATCCTCAACATTTTATTACTTCTGGGCTTCTGTTGTGCTAACGTCAGCAATATCAACTGAACTCCATATCGTGAGCCATACCCAATAGATGGCAAAGACCTGGATTCACAAAACTGCTATTTAAACTTACAAGCATTTTTATTCCACTTAGAGTCAGAGAGTCAGAGAGATGTATAACATGGGATTTGGTCCAACTCATTCATGCCGACCAGATATCCTACATTAATCTAGTCCCATTTGCCAGCATTTGGCCAATATTTCTCTAAACACTTCCTATTTATATACCCACCCTGATGCCTTTTAAATGTTGTAACGGCACCAGTCTCCACCACTTCCTCTGGCAGTTCATTCCATACACACACCACCCTCTGAATGAAAAAGTTGCCCCTTAGGTCCCTTTTAAGCCTTTTCCCTCTCACCTTAAACCTATGCCTTCTAGTTTTGGATTGCCCTATCTTGGGGAAAACACTTTGACTATTCACCCTATCCATGCCTCTTGTGATTTTATAAACTTTTCTAGGGTCAACTCTCGACCTTTATTTCTCCAGAGAAAATAGCCCCAGCCTATTCAGCCTCTCCCTGTAGCTCAAGGCCTCTAACCCTGGCAACATCCTTGTGAATCTTTTCTGAACCCTTTCAAGTTTAACAATATCCTTCTTATAGCAAGGAGACCTGAATTGGACACAGTATTCCAAAAGTGGTCAGACCAATGTCCTGTGCAGTCACAACATGACTGCCAACTTCTATACTCAATGCAATGACGAATAAAGGCAAGTGCACCAAATGCTTTCTTCACTATCCTGTCTACCTGAATGTCCACTTTCAAGGAACTATGAACTCTCACTCTAAAGTCCCTTTGTTATGCAGCACTCCCCAGGAACTTATTCAAAGCTGGAATTTAAACAGAGATAATGGGAACTGCAGATGCTGGAGATTCCAAGATAATAAAATGTGAGGCTGGATGAACACAGCAGGCCAAGCAGCATCTCAGGAGCACAAAAGCTGACGTTTCGGGCCTAGACCCTTCATCAGAGAGGGGGATGGGGGGAGGGAACTGGAATAAATAGGGAGAGAGGGGGAGGCGGACCGAAGATGGAGAGTAAAGAAGATAGGTGGAGAGGGTGTAGGTGGGGAGGTAGGGAGGGGATAGGTCAGTCCGGGGAAGACGGACAGGTCAAGGAGGTGGGATGAGGTTAGTAGGTAGCTGGGGGTGCGGCTTGGGGTGGGAGGAAGGGATGGGTGAGAGGAAGAACCGGTTAGGGAGGCAGAGACAGGTTGGACTGGTTTTGGGATGCAGTGGGTGGGGGGGAAGAGCTGGGCTGGTTGTGTGGTGCAGTGGGGGGAGGGGATGAACTGGGCTGGTTTAGGGATGCAGTGGGGGAAGGGGAGATTTTGAAACTGGTGAAGTCCACATTGATACCATATGGCTGCAGGGTTCCCAGGCGGAATATGAGTTGCTGTTCCTGCAACCTTCGGGTGGCATCATTGTGGCAGTGCAGGAGGCCCATGATGGACATGTCATCAAGAGAATGGGAGGGGGAGTGGAAATGGTTTGCGACTGGGAGGTGCAGTTGTTTGTTGCGAACTGAGCGGAGGTGTTCTGCAAAGCGGTCCCCAAGCCTCCGCTTGGTTTCCCCAATGTAGAGAAAGCCGCACCGGGTACAGTGGATGCAGTATACCACATTGGCAGATGTGCAGGTGAACCTCTGCTTAATGTGGAATGTCATCTTGGGGCCTGGGATGGGGGTGAGGGAGGAGGTGTGGGGACAAGTGTAGCATTTCCTGCGGTTGCAGGGGAAGGTGCCGGGTGTGGTGGGGTTGGAGGGCAGTGTGGAACGAACAAGGGAGTCACGGAGAGAGTGGGGATGGGGATGGTGGGGTGGGGATGGAAAAATGTCTTGGGTGGTGGGGTCGGATTGTAAATGGCGGAAGTGTCGGAGGATAATGCGTTGTATCCGGAGGTTGGTAGGGTGGTGTGTGAGAACGAGGGGGATCCTCTTGGGGCGGTTGTGGCGGGGGCGGGGTGTGAGGGATGTGTCGCGGGAAATGCGGGAGACGCGGTCAAGGGCGTTCTCAATCACCGTGGGGGGGAAGTTGCGGTCCTTAAAGAACTTGGACATCTGGGATGTGCGGGAGTGGAATGTCTTATCGTGGGAGCAGATGCGGCGGAGGCGGAGGAATTGGGAATAGGGGATGGAATTTTTGCAGGAGGGTGGGTGGGAGGAGGTGTATTCTAGGTAGCTGTGGGAGTCGGTGGGCTTGAAATGGACATCAGTTACAAGCTGGTTGCCTGAGATGGAGACTGAGAGGTCCAGGAAGGTGAGGGATGTGCTGGAGATGGCCCAGGTGAACTGAAGGTTGGGGTGGAAGGTGTGGGTGAAGTGGATGAACTGTTCGAGCTCCTCTGGGGAGCAAGAGGCGGCGCCGATACAGTCATCAATGTACCGGAGGAAGAGGTGGGGTTTGGGGCCTGTGTAGGTGCGGAAGATGGACTGTTCCACGTAACCTACAAAGAGGCAGGCATAGCTGGGGCCCATGCGGGTGCCCATGGCCACCCCCTTAGTCTGTAGGAAGTGGGATTTAAACAGTTGTCTTTCCTTCTCAGGGAGAACTCAGGGTAGTCTGAGATGTTGTTGTTTTCTTTTGTAATTTGAGATTAAGACCTTGGCTTCAACTGAACCCAATATATGGCTACACTTGAATAAAGTAGCACCCCTAGCCCATTTGAATTCCTTTGTGTATCTGGTGAATGTTAGCATTCTACAATACAAATAAACTAAGCTAAGAAATAAAACATCAGCAGATTACAATTCAACCAAGTGTAACCTCTGCGTCAGTGTAATGAACATGAACAGAACTCACATCACGAGTTTCAAATTTTACAGGCAATGTCACCTTGTGAGGAATACACATTGCAATGCATTAATATGCACAATACACTGAAGGACACTCGTCCGCTTCTAGTGGGCTCAGATAATAAAATGTGACTGATGTAATAGGGCATTGAACCACCGAGTTGTTGAGTTATCTGTCTGTACAGAAATGGTAATGGGTGGCTAATAAATATGAGTTCCACAGTGTGAAATATGAACAGCACAGAAATTCTATTATTGGTTCTTCAGTTAAAGTCATGCTAAAGACAGTGACGCTTGTCATTTTTTCAGAAAATTGGCAAATTCAGTTGAAATAATGTGATGTCTCTGATACAGTGGCACAAGGTGAGAAGTAAAGTAATCATGTTAACAAGAAAAGGAAGCTATCCACATGTAGAATATTTCAAAATTGTAAGACTATGGTTTTTCTTTGGAATATAATTACACACTGTGCTCTATAGTAGTTAACAACAGTGAATGCAAACAATTTAGTTCCTACAATATGTGTAAAAAAGTTACATTTCTGCTTTTTGATTCACGGCTTGTGAATGTGTGAGTTATTGCATAGATATAGAACAATACATCATCCACAGTATTACATATTCTTTTACAATGCAACAAATTCTCCACGTATTTAATTCTTCAGAGTAAAATACAGTTTTCACAGGTTTGTGATTAATGAGTACTTATAACAGTGTGTTACTAATGCTGCGTCCATACAAAATTAGATGTTAAGATTTTATTTCTTGACATTCAGTACAGTATTTTTAAATTAAGTTTCATTCAAAAGTCTCAATAATTCCTAAGAACAGATAAATGGTTCCTGCCTTATCAAGATATTTTGATTTTTTTTTCCTCTGTATTTTATTATGGACCAGTCCAAAACCCTCAAAATATATCAAGGAGATAATCTAGATGCTAACTTTTTTATTTTATTTACAGGCAAGTTTAAGCTGTTCTGTTCCAGATGTGATTCAATTGGTTATACTGCTTAGCTTTAAGCGAAACACACTTTATTCTTACAACAGAGTTAAAATACAAACAAAATAATGGCATAACTTTAACTCTGTTATAATACTTTATAGATAACATATTATTTAACAACTAAATTCATTGATTGTTCCAAAATAGTAGCATCTAACAAGCCCACTGCTGGCAAAGGCAAATTCAGCAAACAGATTTTCCTCATATGCTGTCTGTTTTCCAGTCCAGGAGAAAGGAACACCAACATGAACAATCTAGCAGCAGAGAAGGAAGAGAATCTCCCTCGTCCTCACATATCACCCCACCAACCTCCGGATACAACGCATCATCCTTCGACACTTTCGCCATTTACAATCCGACCCCACCACCCAAGACATTTTTCCATCCCCACCCTTGTCTGCCTTCCGGAGAGACCACTCTCTCCGTGACTCCCTTGTTTGCTCCACACTCCCCTTCAACCCCACCACACCCGGCACCTTCCCCTACAACTGCAGGAAGTGCTACGCTTGCCCCCACACCTCCTCCCTCACCCCTATCCCAGGCCCCAAGATAACTTTTCCGATTAAGTAGATGTTCACCTGCACATCTGCCAATGTATCCACTGCACCCAGTGTGGCTTCCTCTACATCCCCCCAAGCGGAGGCTTGGGGACCACTTTGCAGAATACCTCCGCTCGGTTCACAATAAACAACTACACTTCCCAGTCGTGAACCATTTTAACTCCCCCTCCCATTCCTTAGATGACATGTCCATCATGGGCCTCCTGCAGTGCCAAAATGATGCCACCCGAAGGTTGCAGGAATGGCAACTCATATTCCGCTTGGGAACCCTGCAGCCCAATGGTATCAATGTGGGCTTCACAAGCTTCAAAATCTCCCCGTCCCCCACTGCATCCCAAAACCAGCCCAGTTCGTCCCCTCCCCTCACTGCATCACAAAAGCAGCCCAGCTCATCCCCGCCTCCCTAACCTGTTCTTCCTCTCCCCTATCCCCTTCTCCCACCTCAGGCCGCACCTCCATTTCCCACCTACCAATCTCATCCCGCCTCCTTGACCTGCCCGTCCTCCCTGGACTAATCTATCCCCTCCCCACCTATCTTCTCCTCTATCCATCTTCGGTCCGCCTCCCCCTCTCCCCCTATTTATTTCAGAACCCTCTCCCCATCTCCATCTCTGATGAAGGGTCTAGGCCCGAAACATCAGCTTTTGTGCTCCTGAGATGCTGCTTGGCCTGCTGTGTTCATCCAGCTCCACACTTTGTTATCAAGGAACAATACCTGTCAGCTTCAACAGCTAACTCCAAACTCCAGCTGAAAGCAAAATTAAACACGAACACTGTGTGAACCTGACTCCACCCACTCATGCTTCTTTTGTCTAATTGAAAAAAAACACACTCAGGGAGCTCAAAACTGGTTGCCTATTGTTTCTGAAGCAGAAATTCTAAAGCAGGTACCGCTGTGGCAACAGCAGTCTGCAAAAGAAAGAGCACCAAACAAATCTCTCTTAAAGACATCGTACCATCACAGTTCATAAGTTAGATTCTGAGTAATTACATTACTGATGCTGACAGTCTGAGAATTTAGTCACACACAGGAAAGCAAATGTATAAAAACAACATTTATCTTTAAAGACTTGGTTTAAATTCAAATCTGAATTTTTTTGCTTCATGAATTGCTTCAATTTGAAATAATGGACAAATTATTACAACAATGGAAAACCCAACACTGTCCTAAATGAAGGTTCTTTTTTACCTTTCTTGCTTTTTTTTTAAAGATACAAGGTATAGCCTCCTTCAGCCTGTCCCATTTATTTACAATTATAAAGGCTGAATTCAAAGATCAATATTACCTAATGCAGCAGAGGAGAGAAATAATTTAACTGAATATAATAAATTTTATCACAATTAGTAGTAATGAGGACATTTTACTTACTTATACGAGGCACATTAACAGTATAAACAAGTGCAATAATTGTATGAGCAAAGAAATGTAACAAACATAGACAATAAAACGTAGCATCCGATAGATGTAAATTTATTTCCTGACTCTGAAGATGGCAGACTCTAGACACTGGTTTGTGAAACACAGCAGCTTATAAAATAACAATGATCTCATAAAAATTCACCCAACACAGGTAGTCAAGCTAACATTTCAAAGAAACAAAAATTTTGTTACCTGTGTGGTTAGGAAGCTTTGGAGAGAATTCTTAGGGATAGGATTTACATGCATTTGGAAAAGCATGGCCTAATTAGGAGCGGTCAGCATGGGTTTTTGCAAGGCAGGTCATGTCTTACGAATTTGATTGAAATTTTCAAGGATGTGATGAAGGTGATCAATCAGAATAGATCAGTAGATGCTGGCTCCATGGATTTTAGTAAGGCTTTCAACAAAGCCTGTCATGGTAGGCTAATCCAGGCGAAAAAGATACACGGGGTCCACAATTACTCAGTTGTTTGGCTTCAGAATTAACTTGCCCACAGAAGCAGAGGATAGTGGTGAAAGGGTGCTTTTCTGGCTAGAAGTTCATGACTAGTGGTCTTCTGCAGAGATCCATACAGGGGCATCTGCTCTTTGTGATATATATGGCTTGGATGAAAATGTAGATAGATTCTTTAGTAAGTTGCAAATGATACAAAATTTGGTGGCATTATGGATACTGTAGAAGGTTGTCAAAGGATATAGAACGAAATAGATCAGTTGCAGATATGTGTGGAGAAATAGCAGATAGAGTTTAATCCGGGTAAGTGTGAGATGTTGCACTTTGGGAGATCAAATGTTAAGGAAAAGTATGCGGTTAATGGCAGGATGCTGAACAGCTTTGTTATAAAAGGGATCTTTTAAGTTTGAGTTCATAGCTCCCTGAAAGAAGATAGGGTGGTAAAGAAGGCATATGACCTGCTTGCCTTTATTGGTTGAGGAATTGAGTACGAGAGTCAGGATATCATGTTGCATCTTTCTAAGACTCGGGTTAGATCACACTTAAAGTATTGTGTTCAATTCTGGTCACCACATTACAGGAAGAATGTGGAGGCTTTGGAGAGGGTGTAGAAAAAATTTACCAGGATGCTGCCTGTATTAGAGGGTATGAGCTATAAGGATAGACTAGAAAAGCTCAGATTGCTTTCTCTGAACTGGCGGAGGCTAAGGGGAGACTTGATGGAAGTCTATAATATTATGAGATGCATAGATAGGATTGGCGATCAGAATCTTTTTTCCAGAGTTGATATGTCTAATACTAGGGTGCATGCGTTTAATGTGAGTGGGGGAAATTTCACAGGAAATATGAGGGGTAAGTTTTTTACACAGAGTGGAAGGAGTATGGAACACACTGCCAGGAGTGGTGTTGGAGGCAATACAATAAGGGCATTTAAGAGACTTTTAGATAAACACATGAATTGGCAATAAATGGAGGGATATGGACCAAGGGCAGGCAGAAGGTATTAGTTTAATCTGGCGTTCACGTTCAGCACAACATTGTTGGCCGAAGGACCTGTTCCTGTGCTGTAACATCTGTGGTCTGTTCTGTGTTCTATGTTTATGTACTAAAGTCTACCAGACTGACGAAACAAAAATACTATTGTATTAAAAGAAATAATATTGACCTAGAAATTCAGTAAAGGTACTTGCAAAGTTCATAGAATGATGGTTGCACTTGCATACTGTGTTGAGTCCTTTTATAAAATCAGATTCAATTCTCATTTCAAGGTTGCAGTCCTGCTATGGGTCAGTTTTTAGTTAGCATTCCCAGGAAGGACAAATCTGCTTTCAGGAGCCAACCAAGACTGCTAATTAGGCCATTCAATGTCCGATCGATTCCAGTGAGCAAAAGCAAGCATCACATACTTGAATTTCCTCAGTTTGTTATGTGCTGGAAAATAACATTATTCTACTGTCTTCACAAAAGATTTTTTTTTAAAAGAGTGAGCTAGTATATTTTCAAAGTTCAAGCCTTGGTAGTCAGGTCCTTCCTTTTGAATATTTTATCTTAAAATACTAATGAACAAATGAGAAAAAAAGTATCATTCCACTTTCAGCATAGATCACCTGCGGTCTGACACTCTTTAGTGTTTCTCCTCTCTACATCCTTTGAAATTAAATGTTTTTTTTAATGTCATGAAAGGCTTTAAGAAAATATTCCAGTCAAATCCATTTATTGTGAATTAGACTTGAATTCAATAATACCTTGATGTAAACATTGCCCAAGTCTTCTTGTAAAGTTACCTTTATTTTTTAACTAGCTCTTGCTTTGTAAAATGTATAGCAGCAATGCATTGTGCATGACCAAACCAAATTATTGACACAATTATTTGCAATCTTGGTTTCTCATCCTGTCAAAGGAAGCAAATCTGACAATGAGTTACCCCCCACTTATACTGCTTTGGTCTCAACTGAGTTTCCTGAAACAGAGGGATTCTATGATGAAGAGTCCGAAGGGAATAAATAAGATATTGGGTAATATGGATTGTAATTTTCTTTTGTTGACTTTTTGGAGATGAGCTACACTAGGTCATTCCACTATGGTAGCATTGTTCAACTCATCCTAACTCAGGTCAGCTGCTGCTCAGTCGCATCCATGCTTTTGGTATATCTGGATTTGACTTTTTGTCAGTTATTCATTTGTGGAATGCGATATCACAACTTAGACCAGAATTTAGTGTCCATCCCAAATTGCCCTCGGGAAGGTAGTAATGAGCTGCCTTCTTGAACCACAACCTTCCGTATTGTGCAGGCACACCCAAGATGCCATTAGGAACAGATTATTCTAATGCTTTGAGACAACAAGGTGTAGAGCTGAATGAACACAACAGGCCTGCTGTGCCCATCCAGTTCTACACATTGTTATCTCAGGTTCTCCAACGTCTGCAGTTCCTACTATCTCTGATTCCAATGCTTTCTTGGCTTGCATTGACCTCCTCCCTTTTGGGAATTTGCGCTTGCCCAACACTATCTCCTTTGTCATCACTGACTTAAATTGAGTTTTTACAAGGCTTTCATTATAAAATTGCTTTAAAAGTTGTTTTCAAGCCTCCCTCCACGATCTTTCCTCACTTCATATGGGTAACCTAACTTGCTTTAGTTCAAAACTCTCCAAAATCTCTGTGGTCCTCCAATTCTAGCCTCTTTTACGTCCTTTATTGTAATTACTTAACTACTGGCTACATCTTTGAACAGAGAAGCTCAACACTCTGGGATTACCTTCACAAGTTCTCTGCCTAACTAGCTCTGTGCTTAAGATGCTCTTTAATGTCTAGATCTTTGGCAAAGCTTTTGTTCATATTTCCTATTTAGCTCCTTATGGTGGTCAGTGACAATTTTGCTCGATAATGCTGCTGTGAAGCAGTTTTGGATGATTTATTGTATTAACAATATAGTGCAAATGCAAAATGCTGGAAGAGAATTCAGAATACAGGGCAACTGTTACACATTTTTTTCTAAATTTCAAATGAATGGTTAGAAAATTGTGTAGTTTGCATCCAAACATTTAAGAATTCACTACCATTAGTTAAGGCTTTCCACCAGTTGAGTAATGCTGAAAATTCTTCCATATGTCCAAGAATGCAGAAGTATATTTTATGCTCAACAGCTAATAGCTTTGTAAGATAAAGGCAGGACCTTGAAACAGAAATCATTGTGAAGACAATTAAATAACATTCTAACAAGGTAATGAATGGAGATTTTTAAGATTGATCCATGAGAAAGCGATATACTTATGGCATATGGGTATTGCCAGCTGTTTTTTTATTTACATTTGGAACAATGTTCCTTTAAGCAATCAACATGCCAATGAGCCAAATATAGATATTAGCAGGTGAGCACCGGCTATACATCATCTGCACTATCACATTGAGGCACGGCTACGTCTGGAGATTGGTCTGCACTGTACATACAACTTCGTAAATTCTGTAAATGAACTCATTGGCAATCTTCAAGTCAACTGAAACCACATATCTCGCTTGTGTTACATTCAGATAACACAAGAATATTGTTAAACTGGCAGCATAGGCATTTATTTCCATTCCTAATTGTATCTACAAAATGGATGATAACTATCTTGAACAACTACAGTCCGTGGTGATCATAGTTAAGGAGTTATTGGGTTTTGAACCTGTGATGATTAAGAAATTGTGAGATCATCCAAGTCAAAATGATGTGTGGCTCAGGAGGGAGCTTGTAGATGCAGGTATATGGTCAGTGCCAAATAGCACAAATAAGAGCCTGTGCCTTTGTAGAGGACAAAAAAAAAACACAAACAAAAACAGTATCCAACTATGGACAAAAGAATGCTATAGCTGTAAAATTATAGATCACTTAAAGAAAGTATGGAGAAATAGGACAAAGTTTCAAAGCACCAAAACGCCAAATGGTCTGTCACACAATGATGTTAATGTGATAGAACCACCAATACAACAAATATTTTGGCAATATATCCAATGCATTCGAAAAAGAAAATTATTATTTATTTGACCTGAGCTCAACAGAACTTGTCCATTCCAATGAAAATCTCATTGCTTTTAGGTATGGCACAGTGTCAAGATACATGGGATCAGCCTAATTTTGTGGTTGCTTTTGACTGGCATGGACACAATGGGCTGAGGGGCATTTTCTTGTGCTATGTGTCTCTTTGACTTCATGCCTCTAAATATTATTCTGGGATTAAATATCCTGCCTAAAGAAACAGAATTTACAGCCTTGAGAGATGATACTATGTGTTTAAATTGGAATCACTCTCAAAAGTGAAGACAAACTACAAATTATGCTCCAACACAAACCATGAAAAAGCCTTAAAGAAGTCTACATTATTCACAATCAATACTTCTCTCTTCTGAGCCAACTCTCGTATCTTGATGTCCATATTCTTGAGCCAGCGTAAATATTTTATTTAGTTCCAAGGGAATAACTGGTGATCCAGGCCAAACAAACGAGCAATTGGTGAAAGATATCCTCGGGCTTCCTAAACTCATGGTGGAACTCAAAAACAAGAACTAATATGTGGATGTTATCTATGCTGGCACAGGAAAATTACTTCATACTGTCAAAGGAAGGAAACCTAAACTTTAAATGACTGGTGAACATATTTTCCTTTAGTATCACCACTGAAAAATCTTGAAAAGAAAAAAAAAGCTCAGAAAAGTTGGACAGAAGTTGTGAAGAATGAACAGTACATTCTACTTGAGCTCATTGAGAAAATGTTACCTGAAGTTATTAGGATGGCAAAGCAGACTTGCAATCAAATTGGCACAGCAAATTTGTTGCTAGATGATGAACTGACATAATCTCAACAGCATGATTTCAATCCATTGTCTTTCATAGAAGAATTGACAGTTTCAGTGACAGAAATACTGCTAACTAAGTGTCAATCCTCTAATACCATGGTTGCAGACATGAAAAGATTTGGTTCACTAGGAAGATATCCATTGAGTGCAAAAGGAGACACCCAACCTACTCAATTATTATGAAGGAAAGAGCCTGCATGCTTCAACTCAGAGCTTTTCTTGAACAAAACGCAGCATGGGATTCCATGTCAAAAAAGACCTATATCCATGCATTCAAAGCAGTCAAACAGAAGAAATCATTTGGTCGGAAAGTCAGGGATGTAGCAAGGAAGAAAGTATTTGTTTCAACAGGGAATCCACACATGCTCCCACCCCCCCCCCCCCCCCACCCCGCCACTCCCTCTTTAATGGATACTTGTATGATTAAAAATCCTCCAGATTTTATTATTGGTTGTACAATGACCTCTTTCAACAGAAAAGAGTGCCTCTTTGAAGGTAGTACAGAAGCTTAACCATCCTCCTTGAAAGATAACTGGTTCACTATCATGTTTAGACAGAATGACATCCTCCCCAAAAGATGTCCAAGAAATAAAAGATCCACCAACAGATAAATGAATTGAGGAGGTCAGAATCAAGGTAGACTATCCTCAAGTTGAAGATCCACCAATCTTCCAAGCCTGAAGATAATGCATTCAGGAAGAATCATGGAACATCTAGACGGTCTATCATTGGAGATTTGGAACATGAGGAATGTCTTTTTGGTAAATGTAAATAGTTATATCCATAAATGTCTTAATTCTGAGGGAAAAGCTTTTAGGGAGACATTAGATAAGACATGGTTTTGAAATAATTAATGAGAATACAGTGGATGTCAAAAGAGATTTGGAGTCCAGGTGCATAGATCTTTAATCTGCCACAAACAGATGTAGAAAAAACTTCAAGAAATCCAATGGAATGCTGACCTTTATATCCCGAGGTCTGAAGTATAAGATAAAAGAAATTTTGCTGCAGTTACACAAAACCCACTTGGAGCACAAGAACACCAGATCTGGGGACCACACCTTAGGAAGGATATATTGGACTTTGAGGTATAGGAATGATAGCTACATGTCATGGGTTGAGGTATGTAGAGAGATTATGCAAGCTAGGTCTGTTTGCTCTAGAATTTAGAAGGTTGACCAGTAATCTGATTAAAATCTTTAAAATTTTAATGGGGGAAAAGACAGGGTAGCTAAAGTTAAACTATTTCCACAAATTGAATATTCTAGGAGTAGGGGCATAATTTAAAAGATTAGGGCCTGACCACTGAGGAGACACATCAGGAAACAATTCTATGGAGCTCTTTTCCACAAATAACATTTGATGCTATGTCAGTTGCTAAATTTAAATCTGAGATTGATCAGTTTTTGTTAAGCAAATGTATCTAGGGATTTGAGCCAAAGGCACATCTCCAGAGTTAGGCAACAGATCAGCCATGGTCTCACTGAATAGTAGAACAGGTTCAAGAGGCTGAATGGCCTACTCCACTGCCTATATCACTACGTGGTTATTTCTGAAAACGTACAGCAGACCTGACAGGACAGATGCAGTGAAGATGTTTTATATAGTTATAAATGATAGATCTGATTCTCGCAATAAAAGGTTGGCATTTCAGACTGAGATGAGGAGAAATTTCTTGACCCAAACAACATTTGTGAATTTTTGAAATACTTTACCCCAGACAGCTGTCATTAACTTGCCGTTTAGTATAATGAAGAAAGAGTTTGATGTATTTTTGTTACCAGAACATCAAAAACATTAAACAATTTGGAGATAGTGGGGTAAATGGAAGGGGAAAAAAAGTACTGATGCTAATAAATGGCAGGGCATTCTCAATGAACCAAATAGGTCTACAACCAATCCTATGTCTTGTTATCTTATGCTTTGCATTCAGTAATTATAATTAAAATCTTTGCATTGAGAGAATTAATCAGGTGGCTGGTCTTCCAGATAAGTGACACTTTAAAGACAAAAAAAATTACTAAACAAGCCTCATTTTTTTTCTTTGTTCAGAAAAAAATTGAAGATTTGTTTTTGGTATTTACAGTAGTAAACACAAAAGACTCTGATCTTTATTACAAAAGTCTATTAAATAGCAAATGTTATACTCTGTGTTTTCTCATCTTGGTATTTTCACAAATTTTTTATCGATTTCCTTTTGTTGCTTGAATATGTACTGTATCTAATTACATTATAGAACATCATATTTCCTTTTGCTCAAACTGGAAAAATAAACTATGCAACAAAATGTGAGGCAAATTCTCTACCCCTATCAGACACACATGTTAAAGAACAAAAATTATGACAAGTATTTTCTGCATTGCTTACAATAGAAACAAGATTTATCAAATGTATAGATAATAGAAGCAATTTATCTGTGTTACATTAAAGCTGCTGCAATGGAAAGTCTGCATAAAATGTCAATTACACTGCCATTGATCATGAATAGATAACCCAGAAAGGTACATCCAGATGACAAAAGTAAATTCAACCTTACACTATTACACTATTATATTTGTTGCACACATGGCGCTGTTATATCACCCTTTCAAGGCGTAAATAAGGCTGTCAACATTTGTTAGTCCTTAGAATTTGAGACAATTGAGTTAGACAATCTTTTCACCCCTCATTCTCAAGTTTCAACAAAACTTAAACTATTTTCCTATAGTTTAAGAGCTTTTGATACATTTCTTTCTGTTTGCCAGAGCTTTTGATACATTTCTTTCTGTTTGCCCAATTCTATTTTGTCTTCAAGAGCTGAAAATAAAAATCATCAACAGATTCAGACGAAAAACTGTCACATTACAATTAGATTAGATTCGATTCTCTACAGTGTGGAAACAGACCCTTCGGCCCAACTAGTCCACACTGCCCCTTGAAGCATCCCACCCAGATCCATCCCCCTATAACCCACACACCCCTGAACACTATGGGCAATTTTCGTATGGCCAATCCACCTAGCCTGCACATCTTTGGACTGTGGGAAGAAACCGGAGCACCCGGAGGAAACCCACGCAGACACGGGGAGAATGTGCAAACTCCACACAGACAGTTACTCGAGGCTGGAATCGAACCCGGGGCTGTGAGGCTGCAGTGCTAGCCACTGAGCCACCGTGCCGCGCTCCAGACAGTCAAAAATAAAGAGTACCCTCAGTGATAAACAGTTCCTCAATCCCTTGGTATCTTGCAGGAAAAATACTGTCAGCTGTATTTTCTCCCCAGTCTGTTAAATATCCTGCACCTCCAAAAGTTTCTTCCAAATAAAAATGAATAGAATTCAAATTACAATCAATTCTTTTTTAAAACAAAAGCAAAATCTGTCTTATTGCTCCTGTCTGACTCAGCAGTTAGTTAGAATTTAAGTAATTAAGTTGATTAATCCTTTAATCCCTTGTTCTCATGTTTTAAAATTATTCAAAGATTATTCATTGATGACAATGTTTATGCTTTAGTTTGCACAGATAAGAATGAAAACATGCCTATATCTGAATACAGCAACTTTACTATCATGCCCTTGATAGAAATGCTATGTCCGTGTAGTTATTCTTTGGTTGAGCCTCAGATACCAGCGTGTCAGTCAATACAATATAAAGCCATAAGAAGTAGGAAGAGGAGGAGCCTATTCAGCCCCTTGAGCCCGCTCCACTATTCCATTGGATCATTACTTATCCAATATTCCTGATGTTCACTTCTCTGTGGTTTCCCTGTAACCCTTGATTTCCCTATTACTCAGTAACCTATCCATCTCAGCCTTAAATATACTCCAGGACTCTGCCCCAAAAGCTCTCTGGGAGTAGGAGTTCCAAGGACACTGAAAGAAGAAATTCCTCCTCACGTCAGTCTTAAATTAAAACTAAAAGAACTGTGGATGCTGTAAATCAGGAACAAAAACAAATTTGCTGGAAAATTTCTGCAGGTCTAGCACCATCTTCACAGATACTGCCAGACCTGCAGAGCTTTTCCAAAAACTTTGTTATTGTTCTTATTTTGGCACCCATCAATTGTAAGACTATGCCCTCTGGTCCAAGGCTGTCCCATGATGGGAAACATCCTCTCAGCATTTACCTTATCAAGCCCTTTAAGAATCTTATATGTATCAATGAGATCAGCTCTTATTCTTCTAAACTCCAGTGAGTATAGTCCCAATTTGTTTAGTGTTTTCTCTTCATATCAGTTATCGTTCCAGTGACCCTTCTGTGAACTGCCTCCATTGAAGACATTTTCCTTTCTGTGTTTCATGTCCAAGTATTACGATTCCCTCTGTGTTGCAGCTTTCTGCAATTTTTCTCTATTTAAAAGATATTCTGTTCCTTTGCTCTCCCTTCCAAAATGAAGAAGTTCACATTTTGCCAGCTCCTTGCACATTAACTTAAACTATCACTATCTCTCTGTAAATTGTTTGGCTCCCTCTCGTGACCCACCTTTCCACTTATTTTTGTGTCACCTGAAAATTTGGCTACATGTGTATTCACTTCATTCCTCAATTCATTAATATATATTGTGAGCAGTTGTGTTCCCAACACTGATCACTGTGGAAACCTATTGGTTATACGTCACCAACATGAGAAAAAGTCCCTTATCCCTTTCATTGTTTCCTGCCAATTAGCCCAATCTTTACCCATGCCAAGATATAACCATGAACTCTCATCTTATTACTTAACCTTTTCTAAGGTACCTTGTCAAATGCCTTCTGGAAGTCCAAATATAAACATATACAAGGTATTCTCTATCCACCTGGTTGAGGCTTCCTCAAAAACCTCTCCTCCATGAAACCATGCTAACTCTGCTTGTTTAGATTATGATTGTCAAAATGTCCTGCTATGACTTCCTTAACAATTGATTCTAATGCTTTTCCAACAATAGATGTTAGGCTAATTGACCTATAGTTTGCCTTCCTCCCTTTTGGAATTGGGTGACACGTTAGCAGTTTTCCAATCATCTGTTACTTCTCCAGAATCCAAGAATTGGAATTACAACCGAAGCAACCACTGTCTCTGTCGCTATTTCTTAAAGCGTAAAGGTGAAGGAATGACATCAGGACTTAATGGTGTAGTTTATAGAGAGTGAAATAACTCCGTAGGTGTCTTGTCACAAAGTCACACTTTATTTATACGTGGAGAGCCCGTGACACTGATTTAGATTCTTCAGAGCCAGCTCTCAGAATAAGCAGGGCCTCTGACTCTCCTGTTTATCTCTGTCAGCCAGGGTAACCTGATTGGTCAAAATAACAGCCCCATTCAGGGAACTCATATTCTACGAGGTCCACCTGGCTGACTTTGTATTAATCGCTACACAGAATTTTGTGGTAGAATTGCATAAATTGCCTGGTACAGGGGCAGTTCTTCGATGTCAGTTTAAGGTCTGGGATGAATACAGTCCTGGGGTCCATGGGTTATGATTCAGTAAGGGTGACTGTAGGGCCTGTAAATACATTTCATTGGTTTGGTGCTTGGCAAAGAACCAGACCAAATGTTAGACCTGAGATAGCAAATTGTAAAGCTGGATGAACACAGCATGCCAAGCAGCATCAGAGGAGCAGCAAGGTCTAACCATCCTGGTTACATCAACCTTCCTGCTCCTCTAATGCTTCTTGGCCTGCTGTGTTCATCCAGCTCTACAACTTGCTACCTCAGATTCTCCAGCATCTGCAGTTCCTACCATCAAGTGTTAGACCTGTTGGTAGGAGAACATTTTGGCAGTAGCAATCATAATTCTGACACTTTCACAATAGTCATGGAAAAGAATAGATACATACAGCAGGGTAAGGTTTATAATTGAGGGAAGGGTAATTACAATTCTGTTAGGCAAGAACTGGGTAACATAAAATGGGAACAGATGCTGTCAGGGAAGAGCACTATCAAAACATGGAGATTGTTCAAGGAATGCATACTGTATGTGCTCAATATGCTTTTTTTCCACAAGGCAGGGAAGCTGCTTTCAAATGAGGGAGCCTTCGTTCTCAAGAGAGGCCGAACGACAAGTTAAGATGAAGAAGATGTTTATATAAGGTTTAGGAAACAAGAAATGGAAAAGGCTTGAGAGGGATACAAGTTATCCAGGAAGAAGCTGAAGAAAGGGCTTGGGAGAGCTATAATGGGGCATGAGGAAACCTTGGCAGATAGGATCAAGGTAAACTCCAAGGCTTTTTACATGTCAGTGAGGAATAAGAGAATGACCAGAAAAAGGGTAGAGCCAATCAAGGGTTGTAAAGGGAATTTGTGTACAGAGCCTAAAGAAATAGGAGAGGTCCTTAATGAATACTTTTTTTCGGTATTCACAACTGAGAGGGACATCATAATAGGGGAGGACAGTGTGAAACAGGCTGGTAGGCTAGAGGAAGTCGATGTTAGCAAGGAAGATGTGCTAGGAATTTTGAGGAACTTGAAGATAAATAAGTCCCCCAGGCCTAATGGGATTTATCCAAGAATTTTATGGGAAATGAGAGAAGAGATTGCAGGGCCTGAGATGATGATCTTTTGATCCTCACTGACAACAGGTATAGTGCCGGAAGATTGAAGAGTGGCAAACATCATTCCCTTGTTCAAAAAAGAAAATCATAGGCCAGTGCAGCTTACTTCAATGGTGGGCAAGTTACTGGAAAGGGCTCTGAGAGATAGGGTTTATGATCACTTGGATAGACACAATTTGATTTGTGATAGTCAGCATGGATTTGTAAGAGGTAGTTCATGCCTCTCAAACCTTATTGAACTCTTTGAAGAGGTGACCCAACATGTGGATGAAGGTAGAGCAGTGGATGTGGTATACATGGATTTAAGTAAGGCATTTGATTAGAATCTCCATAGTAGGCTCATGCAGAAGGTAAGGAGGCATGGGACGGGGGGAATGTGGCAGATTAGATTCAGAATTGGCTGACCCTTCGAAGACAAAGGGTGGTAGTGGATGGAAAATATTCAACATGGTGCTCAATTACGAGTAGTGTACCACAAGGATCTGTTCTGGGCCATCTTCTGTTAGTGATTTTTGTAAGTTATTTGAATGAAGGAGTGGAAGGGCAGATTAGTAAGTAGAAGGGTGGGTCGAGTTGTGGATAGTGCAGAGGGCTGTTCTAGGTTACAAAGGGACATTGATAGAATGCAGAGCTGGGCTGAGAAGTGGCAATGGAGTTTACCCCTGAAAATTGTGAGGTGATTCACTTTGAAAGGACAAATTTGAAAGCAGGATACAGAGTTAATGGAAAGATTCTTGGCAGTGTGGAAGAGCAGAGAGATCTTGGGGCTCATGTCCACAGTTCTTTGAAAGCTGCCACTCAGGTGGATAGAGTTTTCAAGAGGGCATGTGGTGTGTTAGCTTTCATTAGTAGAGGGATTAAGTTCAAGAGCCGTGAAGTTATGCTCCAGCTATACAAAAGCCTGGATTGGTCACATCTGGAGTATTGTGTCCACTTCTGGTCGCCTCAGTACAGGAAAGATGTGGAAGCATTGGAAAAGGTGCAGAGGAGATTTATGAGGATGTTGCCTGGAATGGAGGGAAGGCCTTACAAGGAATGGTGAGAGAGCTAGGGCTTTTCTCTTTAGAATGACAAAGGATAAGAGATGACTTGATAGAGGGATACAAAATGATCAGAGGTCTAGATAGAGTAGACAGCCAGAGGCTTTTTCCTAGGTTGAAGGTAGCCATTACAAGGAGGCATTGTTTTAAAGTGAGTGGAGCTAGATATAGCAGAGGTTAGATAGACCTTAGATTTAGGGTAAAAGTTCAGCACAACATCGTGGGCCAAAGGGCCTGTACTGTGCTGTGCTGTTCTGCGTTCTGTGTTCTATGTTCTAAGTGCGCTTACTATATGTACTGAACTACAAAAGTTAATTATTACATCAGGCATAAAGAAAAAATATATAATTACAGAAAAGTGAGTGGCAGATCAGAAGATTGCAGAGTACAAAAAATTGACTGAAAGCTTAACAGGAAGAAGAAATTAAAGGAGAATATAATAGTTTCTACTGTTATTTTAAAAAAAGGATTTAACAAACTGAACATTCATCTGATAGATAACCTGGAGAATTAATAACTGAAAATAATAAGATGGCAGATGAATTGAACAGGTATTTTGTATCAGTATTCATTATTGAGGATCAAATAGCTTTCCAGAAATAGCTGTAAATCAAGAAATAAAAGGGAAAGAGAAATATGAGGAAATGACAAATTACCAGGCATGTTCTATTGAGCAAATTTTTTGTAACTGTGTTGACCAATCTCTGGATCCTGATGAATTTCACCCTAGAGTCTTAAAAGATGTGGCGAGTGATATATATTGTTATTAATTATTTAAAATTCCCTATATTCAGGGAATGCTCCATTAGATTAGAATGTAGCAAATGTAAATCCAGATTCAGCTAAAAACCCAGCAGAGCTATCCAAAATGAAACTAAAAAAAATTTCTTCAAGAATTTCCTGTTAGCGCAATAGCAATTCCAAAGTCTTCTATTAGAAAGTTTAATGCAGCACAATGTTTGCTATTTTTGCTTATAAACTGTCCTAATATTAGTTTCCATAAGTGTTTAAAACCACATCTCTCAGATTTTATAAAACAAATCACCATAGCTACAGAAGTGCTTACAATTTATCCATAAACCACCTTCATTAACACACAGCTGAATCTTACTCTTCTTAGGCTGCAACTGAATTGCATTGAGCTTTTGAAAGATTTTTATTGCAAGGCCTGGTGACTTCTCACATCTTATTTCTATTAAACATGCTTCAAAAATTACTGAGAATTTTACATAGTATCCCTGTTGCCCAGTTTCCACTCCATCTTATCATGTTGTCTTCCCAAAACAAACTGCCACTCAGTATATTTTCCAGAATTGATCAACATTCCTTGAGTTTGTCTTATGTTTTAAAGGAATTTGCTCACCCAGACAAGCACTGTCAGCCCAGAGCTGCCTTGAATGGTTTCTGATATTAGCTTCGGATATGGCAGACAGTGTAAAGTTGACACCTTGCTTTGTGAGCAGGGTCCTGCTCAATGAGGTGGTGCTGATGTTGGACTGCCTCCTCCTCCTCCTCCAGAACCAGCATGGGAGACCACAACAAGAGACCATGCCACCCTGGTGTGAAGTTTCCACCCACATTAAAGTTTCAGATCCATTTGGAGGAATGGCCAGGATTGCGGGCATAAATTTTATCATCTTCACTTCAGCACCTCACATTCACTCTGTCTCTACAACTGTATCCACAAACCATGAAGACTTACTAAAGCACATAGGAACATAGGAATAGGAGTAGGCTATTCAGTGTCTCAAGCTTGTTCAACCATTCAATGAGATCATGACTGATCTATGGCCTAACTCTATATACCTCCTTTTGCCCAGATCTCACAATATCTTTGCTTAACAAAAAATGATGTAACTCAAATTTAAAACATTTACTACCCTTCCTGTGAAGAATTACTTCCTAACATCTCTCCTGAATGATCTGGCCATACTTCTTAGACAATGACCCTAGTTCCAAAGTTTCTAATCAGGGTAGATAGTTTATCTTTATCAACCCTGTATTTCCTGTTAATATCTTGACGACTTCAATCGGATCACCCCTCAACCTTTCTAACTTCTAGGGAAATGGCCTAATTTGAATATTCTCTCCTCATAACTTAATTCCTGAAGACCAGGTATCATTCTTGAAGTCCTAATTTGCACTGCCTTGATGGCCAACATATCCTTCTTGAGTTGTGGTGCCCAGATCTGATGCTCAAATACTCCAAGTTTTGTATAACTACAGCATAACCTCTATATCCTTATACACCAGTCCTCTAGATATAAAGGCCAGCATTTTATTAGCTTTCTGGATTATTTTCTATGACTATTTGTGAGATTTTAAAGATTTATGCACCCAAAATGCCAAGTGTCCTTGAACATCCATTGTGTTTAACTTCACATCATCTCGAAAGTACCCTGATCAGTCTTTTATCAGTTCACTCTCACTGTTGCTTGTAAATCTTCCCACATGTTATCAACCACCTCAACCAGCGACACCATGAACCCTTCATGCCCTCTACGTTGCCCATTTACTTGCTTGAGACATCTTTCCACCTGTAACAACAGTAATAGCTGTGCCACTCATTTCTACCTCCTGTAACACCTGCCCCTCTGCCATTCCATGAGGAAAACAGTCCACAATAGGGAAGAAAGAATCAGAACAGATGGTATCACTCCATTTATGGAGAGTATCCTGATTCTGACCACCCCAAGCAAAACCTGGGCTGCTATTGGAGGCTGCCCACAACTTATTGTGTCCTTGAGCGAAGGCTACTCGACTTGATTTTGCTGAAATTTACAGAGCTTGGTGCCTCTGAAGAAATGCAAGGCAAAGTAATGCAAGGCAGGGCTACTATGACCATCCAGGCAGGTTTACTGTGAGTGAGTGATATGAGAGATATGAGTTTGTTTTATGTTTTAAAGGAATTTGTTCACCCAGACAAGCACTGTCAGCCCAGAGCTGCCTTGCATGGTTTCTGACATTAGATTTGGATAAGGCAGACAGTGTAAAGTCGACACCGTGCTTTGTGAGTAAGGTCTTGCTCAATGAGGTGCTGTTGATGCGGGACTTCCTCCTCCTCCTCCAGAACCAAGAGCCAAGACCCCAGAGACGCAATCTTGCCTCATCAATGAATTGGGTGCGTGTGACTGAATGAGAAGTGTTTTTTACCCCAGCTGTAGAATAATAGCCTGACATGCAGCACTGAAATGTAGGAATGCCCTGTAAGTGGATTGGAAATGCATGATGACAGTTTATTGAGGCTGGCACATATCAGATGCCAGTGGAATATGTCATGTGGCTGATGTCCCTGGAGATGGTGGTGCCCAGTTTCCAACATGGATGTCATTCAAAGAAAGCAATATGCCAAATCTGCTGGGGGCTCAGTTTGCTTTGCTTGTTGAGTCTTCCCAGTGTCTAGCTTTTTTGACGAGTGTGATCACATGGAAGACTAAAAATTGATGGGATGGGTTGTGGTGTTAATGAGGCATTTAACAAACTATAATCTCCCTCAAATAGCAACTCACTGATATCTAGAGAGAATCTCTCTTCACCACTTGGCAAGTGCATAATTTATTTATGCATTGGATGAGGGAGTGACTGGCCAGGCTAACATTTATTACCTGTCCCTAATTTGCCCAGAAATCTGTTAAGAGTCAGCAACATCACTTTGGATCTGGAGTCACATGTAAGCCAGGCCAGGTGTAGGGAGTACTGCCTGGTTAAATGTTCATCAGCTCCCTGGTTCTGACGCTGGGCTTATATGGTGGAATGTGATGTGGTGGAAAACACAGGCGATAAATGCTCCAGAGGCAAAGAAAATTCTGATTTTATTGAAAACAAGCAAATTGAATATATTTACAGCAAAAAAAAATGAATATCGAAACTCAAATATTACTGACTGTAATCTGCCTCCCAGTTAACTTGACCCCCCAGTTAAGCCTTACAGCCAAAACTTGATACAGTGGGTGGCTGTTACCCATGCCATCAGGGAAAAGAGAGAAAGAGAGAGATTACCTGTTAACCCAAATTCCTATCCTGGTTCTGTTCTTTAAGGGGTGTCCTTTGCCATTAGCCCTGAACCTCACCTTCCCCTGTATAAGACTAGCCAAGCTGGGTTAGAGGGTCTCAAAGATCTTAGGCTCACCCCTGGAGTGAAATGTGATTTTGACTGGCTCTTGTCGGCCATCCTTTTCTGTAGCTGGGACTCGGTGAAGGGCGGTGAGTGCTGATAACCATCACTCTAGTGGTATCCGCTGATGCAGTTAGTCATGTTGGACCTGGTCGGTGAGTACATTGTGTTTTCTTTCCTTTTCAGGTGGTCCTTGTGTGCCGATTGTTGTCTTGGATGGTGGTGGACATTGCTTGTGTTGCCCTAGTCAGTGTCTTGTGTCTCTGGATGCCTTAGGTTGCCTCCAGTTGTCGAGCAGAGGTTTGTGGTTGCTTGATGACATTCAGTGGTTGCTAGGTCTGCTCTCGGTGTGGAGGGTTCACAGAGTCCTTAACTCAACGGCTACAGCAGGAATTTTTTCTCTGGGTCAGTAAATCTGACCAATCTCCCTTCACCTTTCTTGTGACTTTGGCTCAAAGACTCCTTCATGTACAGGGCCTGCTGTTTGTTTATACTCTCAAACTCCTCTTGTGAAACACTCACACTGGGAGTGCACACATCTGGTTGGAATTGGAGTGTGTTGCCTGTCTCACAGTGCACATTGTTGGGATTAGGGTCTCCAGGTGTACTCAACTGCAGACCTCCTTATGTCCTGCCAAATCAGGTTACTGTTGCTGAGCTATTGTTTGTCCTCTCAGGGTTGAATGAGCTTCCTCATCACTGAAGGACATATGAATGGCTTTGACGGTTTGGAATGCCCAGTATTTCCCTCGGATGGGTATTTGTTAAATTTTGAATAGTAGTGTGAATGTTCTTACATCCATACGTGAGGCAGGCTTACACGTGGAATGGTGTGGAATGTTGGTATTTCTGAATGGTCTGGACAGAATCGATGTTGGGAAGATGCTTCCATTGGTAGGAGAGACTAGGACCTGAGGGCAGAGCCTTAGAATAAAGGAAAGACCTATTAGAACAGAGATAAGGAGAAACTTCTTCAACCAGAGAGTGGTGAATCTATGGATTTCACTTCCCAGAAGGCTGTGGAAGTCAGACCATTGAGTACATTTTAGACAGAGATAGATAGGTTTTTGATTATCAAGGGGATCCAGGGTTACGGGGAGAAAGCGGGAGAATGGGGTTGAGAAAATTATCATCCATGGTTGAATGGCGGCGCAGACTCAATGAGCCAAATGGCCTAATTTCTGCTCCTATGTCTTATGGTATTTTTGTACCTGAGCACTGTTTGGAAATTGAATGGCTTAGTACCTCTGCAGGCTCTAGAAGGTCTGAAGTTGTTTGTTTCCTGCAGTCTGGTTTCCATTGTTTAAACTGGAACATTATTAGGAGTCTCTCTTCAGTTTTGTGAACTAACACCTGTTCTAAGCATATGCCCCTGGGTTTACATGTTACCCATCTGTTCCAACCAGCTTTTTTCCTGATTCAGTTCAAGCCTATAGTTTCTTGAGTCTAAAAGTTCAGTGAATATTAATCCCATGTAATTTGCATACACTTTTGTTTTCAGAGGATTTTAGTGCAAGGTATATCCATAAACTGATGGGTATTTTGCCCCATTTTACGGAGGTAAATCTCTCCCTAAAGGGCATTGGTGAACCAGATGGGTTTTTCCTGACAATTGACTCATGGTCTTTGTTGGCATCTTAATTGCAGATTTACATTGAATTCAATTTAATTTATTTCACCATCTGCTGTGGCAGGATTTGAACCCAGGTCGCCATAGCAATACCTTAGTCTCTGGATCAATAGCCCAGCAATAATACCATTAGGCCATCACATCCCTATCCATAGCAAGTCTTTACGGTATTCCCCATGTCAAGAGAGGCTAGACTAAAACTGTATAGCTGCCTTATGTAGAAACATTTGAAAGGATTTTATAAGATTTATAAAATTTTATGAGAATATGAGACAACTTGATTGCAGCATAGGTCTCTCTGGGACTTATATAGGATGAAAATAGAAAGTATGTTTTCTCTTGTAGAAGAATCTGAAACCAGGAGTTGCTGCTTAAAAGTATGGGGTTACTTATTTAAGTCAGAAGAAAAAAGATATTTTCTTATCATGAAGGGGCATAACTCTTTGAAACTTCTTCCTCAAAAAGAAATGGAAGCAAAATCCTTCCTTTTTTTTTAATGACACAAGGAGATGGATTCTTGTTAACTAAGGGAGAAAAACGTTTATTGGAGTGGACTGAAATGCAATAGTCATATCAGCCCTGATCTTGATGAACAGTAGATAGACTTGAAGAGCCAAGTAATGTGTTTATCTGTACATACATGCAAACATTAGCTTTTTTTTCCAGAGATGTTTCATATTGTTTTCAATGCAAGTCATCAACTTTTGTAAGCACCAGAGAACATTTTTATTACATTTTTCAGTTATTTTCCAAAATGACCTTTTCACACAGATTTATATTTTATAAAGTCATTGTACATTTCCATTGTACAGTGATTGTTGGTGAAATACAAGAAATACTGAATATTTTGAAGAAAGTTACTGCCAAATCTAGTGAGAAAAAGTAGCAAAAGAAGCCAAAGTTTTGCAGGACAATACCATCGTTAAATCTGTAACAAGGAGGTGACCTATTTTTGATATTTTGGAAAATATAAGAGAGACTACATTTGTATCTAGAACTGTGGCAGAGTGCATACAGATACCATTTGTCTATGTGATGCTGTCAGCATGAAGCAGAATCTCTTTTTAAGTTTCAACTTTTCTAGGTCCCCAACTGTTCCAAAACTGAACAGAGCTAGTTAGGGTGACATTTCATTACGTCAATGTACCAAGGCAAAGTATTCTGCATAGATAGCATACCAATAATAACCTACAGGATAGGGAAAACATCAAAGTGTTATAAAATTGGGTGCCAACTTGTTTTCAACTGCTTAACTTGTTCACGCAAACTCAAAATACGCCAAAAGGTTTTTCTGGGGCAAAATAGACACACTTGTCATTTATGTTAATTAAATGAAGTGTTTATATATTTTCTATTTACTCTAATATGTTTTATCTTTTTGTCCTCACCTTCAAAGGCTTGGCATCATATATCATTCAGACAACCCAGCAAAATGAATTCCTACGACTAGTTACATCCTTATGCTAATAGCTTGGAGAATTCATTGGTATTTTGTAAGTTTTTGCCTTTGTCTCCTTCTAGCCATATCTGACATAATTTCACCAGACATTTCAACTAAGTTTGGAGTGACTAAGTGAGAAATTTGGGAGTTGAAATGTGAATAGGTACATTGAAAATTACTGTCACACCCAACACTGCACCAGAAAGCTGTCATAACAAACATAATTGTAATTGTATTAAACAGAGTATAATTGGAATAAATGAGTTGGTCTTTTTCTTAATTTCCTCTCAGGTTCTTTAACAAAATTGCAATATACTTGAGCCAGTGCATATTAGTGATGATTAATGGATTATGTATTTGGATCTTAAAATACAGGTTATGGTTCTGAACGTGAATAAAATTTAATTATCTTAAATAATCGGATAATGTTAATTAGGTTTTCTTTGAAAGCCTTCAGAGATAACATTAAATTTAATTAACCAAACTTACAAAATTTAGTTTTTCTCAATCTCAATTATGTTAGCTTGCTGAAGTTTTCCTCAATAGATACATACTAGAGGCTAGAAGGTAGGGGGGAAATTATACCCCATTAGAAACTTCACCTGTAATATTCTGACGGATTTATTTCCAAAGTGGCTACAATTCAAAAGTGCCTAATTGATTGTAAAATGCCTTGTGAAATTCTGAAACTGTGAAAGGTGTGAGAAAAATACAAGTCGTTCTTTGACATCAAAGCATGTGTCAAATCAATGAATAAAAGTAGTTGCTTTGTAACAAAACACTAGACTGAAAGGGAAATTGGATTTGGTTTATTACTGAGCAGAAAATATGCAGAGCAATTACTGTACATACTTGATCATGTAGGTGACAGACAAAAATGACTTTTATGCTCATGCTTCGTTTACTTAAAGTGGGTTGAACTGCCACCAATACTTGAACATTTCAATGACAGTTCAACTCAGCATGTGCAAAAATGTCAGGCCTCCTTGATTTAAGACAACTCAGCTTCTTAAAAGGGAAGTGATTTCTGGCAGAAAGCAACTTGAATTCTCTTTACAACAGTCAAAATGGCATTTAAACATTGTATTGCAAGAGCTGTCAGATCCTCTGATGGGTCATTACAAATCCTGCAACAAGAGGTCTTTGGAGGAAGGAGCTGATTTTATGCCTTTAGGGGTATAAAATGTATGACTTATACATATTTTAATGTCATTAATTTCTGAGTTTGGAATGTTTTTGAGTTTGAACTAGTGGCATATCACTTTTCTGTATGTCTGCAGGGTTTGATGATTGTCAGTATTTCTGTAACCATGGTGATTTTATTTTAATGTGTGTTAAAAGAAAGATTTCTTGGATAGTAATGGGTTTTATTTACATTGTGAGAATTATATGAGGAAATAAAGTAAGTTATGCATTAGGTTCTAGTTTTGAAGATCAGGAAAAGATTCTTTTCTTCTGATTAGGGGAATCACTCAGTTTAGGTAGTAAAAAAAGCTTATTTATTGTTTCATTTTGGCAGTTCTGCAGGGCTTTCAGTTAAAGCTGAATTCATTAGGCAGTTGCTCCTGAGAAAGAGAGAAGATAGTTTAGAATTAATAAAAATAGATTACCTCAATGTAAAGCATTTTGTTTTGAAAGTCCAGACCAAATGAGCTTGGTTAAAGCCCTGAAGAAATTATTTGAGGCTGAGAAACTTTAAGTTTAGTTGTGTGAAGACTCCAGGCAATGGCTGTCAGACAGTTGAAGAAGCACTGTAGAAATTCACCAAAGATCCCCAGACAGCATCTTCCAGATCTACACCCACTGCCATCTACAAGAAGACGAGCAGCAGATACATAGCAGCACCATCACGTGCAAGTTCCCCCTCCAAACCATTCACTATTCTGGGATGGAAACTCATTATCATTCCTTCAGTGTTGCTGGGTTAAAATCCTGGAATTCTGTCCTTGACTGCCTACCTTCCACACATGGACTGCAGCAGTTCAAGAAGGTATCTAGGATCTAAGGACAGGCAATAAATGCTTACCCAGATAGTGATGTCTGTGTCCTATGAGTGAATAAAAATCTTATTTCACCTTCAATGCATCATTATGATCCACAGTATTAATTTTAAAAAAACCTTTCAAACACAGGTACTAAAACCGATTTTACCTCACAGCCAAAGATGTCTACTCCAATATGCATTGCTATACATTGCACATTGTAATTTAATCAAAGGAAACACCATGTTTGGAAAGCCTATCAAAGACAATTATATGAAGTGCGTGCTGAAGACCGATACATTTTGTTCCATTAGAAGGTATCATGACACATGAGGTACTCAACTATCGGAGATTATCAGTTATGTCAAATAAAAATCAAAAGAACTGCAGATGCTGTAAATCAGGATCAAAAACAAATTTACTGGAAAAGTTCAACAGGTCTGGCAGCATCTGTGAAGGAAAAAACAGGGTCAATGTTTTGGGGCCGGTGACACTTCCTCAGAACTGATTACGTCAAATTGTACGAACAAGAACCTGACTGACAGACATGAGCCCAGACAAGATTTCATCAAGTTATTCTTGGAATACATTGTGAATTGTCTTATTTGCATCCCTTGGACAGTAGGGTGGAGACGGTCTTGTAACAAGCTAACCTTTTGTATTTTGAACATCTGTGTTTCCTGCAGAAGAGAAGACCTTAACAATCCAGGAACAGCTCAGTTGCAGACAGAGATTTCTTGAAAGAATTCTGCCTAGCACTATGATCTCCAGAATTACAACTAAACTAGCTACCTACATTTGTGAAGTAGAGAATCGGAATAAGAAAAGGCAAGTTATAACACCACCAAATTGAGCCTGAATCAGCTGGGCCACTAAACTACAGAAGTTTATTAATTTTTTAGTGGGCTCAAAGGTCAGACCATATTTTTTAATGTGAAGCCAAAGCCTAATCAGTTGGACAATGGATCATTTCTAAAAGAGCCTCCCAGATGTGGTCTAGTTTAATGTATCCTTGGAATGCATTACCATTGATCTTATTTGGACCCCTGGACAGTTGGAGGAAATGATTTTGTGAAAAGTCAACTCTCTATTTGCTTAAATATAAAAGTTTAAGTAGAATAATGTTAACCTTCTTGTTAAGCACAAAGAAGACTGTCCAATTGGGTATTTTATGACACAATATATAAACAGTTAAGTATACTCAATCCTTTATAAAACAAATAAAAAACCTCGTGTGATTAACTGAGGAGAGGGAAAGGAAGGGAAGCAATAAACCTGCCGTCACCTGATTGTAACACCAGTTCACTCTGGAGAAGATTAACAGCAGATGCACTAAATCTTCTCTTCTTTCTCTCTCTTGTCACAGCAATCTTATTCTGTTTCTTGCTCCTTCACTTGCTGATTTCCTCCTTTCAGTGTGAGTTTAAGTACAACCTGAGTTACAGGCCATGGTCATCGAGTTGATAAATGACAATTTTGAAACTCTGCCAGGCTGTGTTGAAAGGCACGTCTGGGACATTTCAGCCAGTGGAAGCTCGGTTTCATAGAATTTGAGGTGAATGATTTATATTATGAGAACTCTAGAATATTGTCAGACGAATGGGATTTGAAATGTGAAAATGTTTCAACATGAGCATGCCTGCACTATTGTATTTCCTGCCATGAATATCTTCCCAAGTGTATGCGTTCTACAGGAGCTTACATCGCCCTGTGTGTGTGAGGATAGCCATGTTTGGGCGTAATTAGGCATTATTTGGGGTAAAAAAATATTCGTTCCATCTTTGTAACTATTTCCAATTCACTACATATTCTACATTACTATAGAGGCTGTTTGGAGCACCCGGTCTTCTATCTCTCAGAAGATTTCACTTTTTACTCTCTCACCAGTTCTTAAGACATCATTATACTGGGTAATACTTATTGCACCCCTTCAATTTTTAACTCATCCACATCCATCGACGGCATCTTTTTCGAGCTTTTCTCTGGTAAGCACTACAGGTATGCATTTGTTTTTATAATTATGTTTAGCACATCCCTATGCAGAAATCTGTGGCTCGACAGAATCAGGTAATCTGAAAGCTTCTCTGTTCCAACCAAACTATTTTCTTTGGGTTTAGAAGAATAATATTTTGTTAAGTAGAAGATGGTCTGAGGTTCTTCTTTAATTTCTTATACTACTTTTCTGCAAGATTTCATCTCAGCTTTGGCACCATTCACTCCTTTACAATACCTTGAATGTTTCAACATTGCTTTTCTCTTCCTAATGGTTACCTCCTTTGAACTGTATGTACCTCATCTTCAATTTGTGTGAGCATATTTTTGTTCTCAATCCAGAGCAGATTTATGTTGCTGTAGATAGAAGTTTAATTTCAACTTACTGAATACTTTGGATATTCTTGCATTCATCATCAGCAGTTGAACTATTGGGGACAGTATGTAGTAAATGCCTACATTATAGCAATGAATAAGCAAAATAAAAAACTGCTCGCTTGATTCTGCTTTAGTTGCTTTCTTCTCAGAGCTTATTGGTACTTTGAATTTTCAGTGTTGATGTCAGTGGAAAATATTTTGAACAGTGCATTCGTAGCCTTCTGTCTCATTGGCAGTATGGAACCTTTTTTTATTCCAATGAAGTTAACCTCAGCAGATTTTATTTAAGTTCCAGCATAAGTTTACTGAACACTGTAAAATATTTGACCTGCTATGTCCTGACTGGCTGTTTTTTTTTTGATCTTTGATTATTTAACTCTTTCTAGTTCTGAATGAGATTGAAGTCAATCCATGCCTTCCTGTCCAGGAGGAAGAATTCTTGATCATGAAGCACGTACAGATTTTCTAACATTGGCTAGAAATGCAGAGCTCAGATTAATGGAACAAAATATGAGTATATTGTCAATGTGATAGCAATTACTAGTCCTCAGAATATCTGAAACTTTGTCTCTATAAGGGCAGAACAATGATGACTCCTGTCAATGCTTTCAATATTCAATTCGTCTCTGAAGAGAGAACTGAAGAACAGCCAATGTGGTACCATTACTCAACAAGAAGCAAAGGGTAAAGTTGAAAATTACAGGCCAGTCAGTCTAACCTCAGTTTTGGGGAATATGTTGGAGGCAATTCAGAAGATCAGAATTAATCTGCATTTGGAGAGTCTGGGATCAAAAAAAAAGTCAGCAATGCTTTTGATGTAATCTATATAGACTTCAGCAAGGCTTTTGACAAGGTTCTGCAAGGAAGATTGAAAGAAAAAACAAGACCCCATGGGATCCAAGGAAATTTAGCAAATTTGATCAACATTTATGAGTAGCAAAAGGCAGAAGGTGATTGTTAAGGAGTGTATTTCTGACTAAATCCCTGTGTCTAATAGGGCCCCATAGGTTTCAGTGTTGGAGACCCTTACTGTTTGAGGTTTATATAGCTAATTTAGGCTTGAACGTAGGATTGATTTGTAAGTTCGCAAACAATACAAGAATTGGTGGTGTGGTAAATAGTGACAACAATACCCTTCAATTGCAGGAGGATATAGACAGGCTGGTCAGATGGACTGATCAGTGGCAAATGGATTTCAAAACAAATAAATGAGAGTTGATACATTGGGCAGGACAAGAAGGCAAGGGAATACATGATGAACTGTAAGATCGTGGGAAGCACCAAAGATCAGATAGGTGTATCTGTCCACCAGTCCCTCGAGGTATCAGGGCAAGTGTATAAACTGGTTAAGAAGGCATTGGACTACTTGCCTTTATTAACCCAAAGCATACAGTTTAACAGCAGGGAGATTATGCTGGAACTGTAAAATAAAATATCAATTAGGCTGCAGCTAGAGTATTGTGTGCAGTTCTGGAATCCACATTATAGGAAGGATGTGATAGCACTAGAGGAAGTGCAGACCATATTCAACAGGGCATTGGTTGGTTGGAGAGTTTCAGTTATGAAGAGAGATTGATTTTTGAAGAAGGGTCTAGACCCAAAACGTCAACTTTCCTGCTCCTCTGATACTGCTTGGCCTGCTGTGTTCATCCAGCTCTACACCTTGTTATCTTGGACAGACTGAGGTTGTTTTCCTCAAGTGAAGGAGATTGAGAGAGGATATTATTGAGATGCTTAAAATTATGATGCGTACAGAGGGTAGACAGGAAGATGCATTTCTCCTTGATGAAGAGAACAATGACTAGGGACATAGATTTAAGGTAAGAGGCAGGAGGCTTACAAGGACTGTAAGAAAAGATTTTATTCGCTCAGATGGTGGTGGAAGTCTGGAACTAACTACCTGTAAGGGTGGTAGAGGCAGAAAGCCTCATATCATTTAAAAAGTATCTAACTGTGTAATTGTGATGCCAAGGCATACAAGATTATGGATCATATGGTGGAAAATGGGATTAGAATAGTTAGATAGCTGTTTGTGACCAGCCCAGATCTGATGATCTGAAGGGCCTTTATTCTGTCTTGTAGATCTCTATGACGCTAATACTGTGTGGACTCTGTGTTCCTAAATGTACTGAGGCTTTACCTGCATCACATGATTATGGGAATCAAAGAAAGGTGTTCAGCACCAATTTCTCCGGGCAATTACAGATTGGCAACAAAAGATTTTATTTATCAGTGGATTTGTATTTTTCAAGGATCATGATTTTTTTAAACTAATAAAGTCTGCTGTTGCTTATTAGCTTAAATATCTTTTAAACTAATTTTCCAAATTATGTTCACAATGCAATGGCTTTATTTAAGCTTCATTTTCTAATTTTGGTACTAACCTAAAAACTATATTTAAATTGTTTACATGTTTTAATAACAGCTGAAACAAAAATTAAAGCGTTTTTTTTAAATGGCTGAAGATGTGGAATCACTTCTAATTACAGCTGAAATGATTTTTGATTGTTACTATTATCTTTAGATCCGATCCATTGTTCTCTGCAAGTCAAGCAATGTTCTTACTAAGCTATCTTCAAAATACTGTTGCAAAATAATGCAATTTTCAATTCTAGATTTTGTACTAAATATGGCCCAGAGTCATATAATAACATAATGAGTATCATTGAGCTTTAAATTAATTTTGAAAGCATAACAAATATTTTCTTATCTCTAATCCAATTTGCATGCCACTGTTTACCAATAAGTTGGTTTAACTTAACCTTTGAATGCAATATTATGACTTGGAGTATCTCTAAATATGTTCCTGCTCATTTGTGTGTTACATCATTTTCACTGGCAGATTTTTCGCTAATTTGTGTTGATCACACAGGAAAGAATTTTGTGAGAAAGTGGAGATTTTCAACTTCTGGTAAAAATAAAAAGTTAACCATTATATGTTATGTTAAACAACCACATATTTAGATGAAAAGGCAAGCGATGCCTTATTCTGTGCTATTGCGCAAGTCAGTTCATTGGGCCAACATGTTATAAAATGTTAACTCCTCACTGTAAAAAGCATGAAAACGTAGGAATACACACAGTCATAAGTTGAAGTAACTTTAAGTGACATAAGTTGGTAGAAGGTTCTTGAAGCAGCAAGTAATAAAATTGTACAGCAGAATGACAAAGGGGAAGGAAAAACAGTAAAATATACAAAATTGAAAATGTTTACATTTTTATATCATCCCTAAACTACAGGTTGAATCATTTGGGGGTACATGTAAGTGAGATAAACATTAATACATGAAAATGTCACAAAATCAAAAGTAGATGTTGGGAATACACATTAGAGAAATATAGATCTTTAACATTATGAGTTCAACTCTTAAGCTTTTGGATGATTTTAGATAGCTCAGCTGTGCTCAAGTTTACAGTTGAAGAATGGTTGGATGGAAGACATCCCAGAGGACTGCAGTAATGGTGCTACCCTCACTAAGAGGGATAATGTGAGAAAATCACAACTGGAAAAGAATCAATGGCTCCAGAACAGAAACATGATAATTAGTAGCTTAATATAGGGTACTACATTATACATGAGTTTAGATAAACTCTCCAAAATTAAAATCTAGATAAAAAACTAAGTTCATTGAAATAAACATTCACATGTTGGACAATGATCAAAATTTAAGATGATCAGGAATGTTTACTTAGCTCAAAAAGGAAATTACACTGAACCCATCAAGTATTAATGCATGAACAGCAACAGTGGACACAAGTATTATGGTCATCTTTCAAAAAGAAAAATGGTTATAAGCATTTTTTTCTATCATGGCAATCATTTCTCCAGTTGTAGCAGATTTTTGATCATTGTCTTTTTGTTTTGGTCTTGACTGTGTCCAAAGATTATTAAGATGAGAGACAATAATTGCTGTGGTCGTGAGCCACAATGTTTAAGAATGTTTGAACATTGATCAGAATTTATTCTGGCTTCATAAGATTTATTGAATTTTCAGGCCTCTCAGGCAGAAGCTGAAGTGTTAAGCTGTAAATGATCGTCCTCACTTTGAATCACATTCAATTAAAATTCTGCTGCAGAAATCATTCCAATAACTGTCACACTATGATCTTCCTGATAACCCAGCCATGATAGTATAGTTACATTTAAAAATGGCAAGTTATCTGAATTCAGATGACAGTCATAATCATTTCAGTTGCATGTCCAGATTATAGATGAAATTAAATCACATGATTAAATTCTAACTTTCTTATTCAGTTAATAATTTATTCCAATTTCTAAACTGATCATCACCCGACTCATACTCTGTGATGGCTATTTCATTTGTGGAAATTAAATCATGCATAATATAAATTCCCTCAAATGATCCTTTTTCTTTAAACCATACAATTTCTCTCTCCCTCCCTTTCCATATGTAAGTCCAAACACACATGGTTTGAGATATTTCTGGAATTGGAGATTAGCAGTCATATGAATGACACCTCACACCAAGCTACTAAGTTTTCCTCTTGATATCTGCTCAAGGAGTGTGGGAATTGCCAACTTACAATTGCTTTTGCATCTTTGTCGTGGTAATACTATTGTAATGCTGCATTTTGCAATTTTTGATGCATCACTGATAAAATTTCCTGCGACAAAATCAACAGTCTCTACTCAGCTCCATTTTAGAGCATGATACTCAGATTCACATTCATATTCATTTGCACTCATGCATTCGTAATATTCCCAGGTGTACTCAACTTTCATTATCTTTTTAAATGTACATTTTGATTTCTGCTTAATGATTTGAAACAGCATCATTTTTTTCACTGTTATACTTGGGAAATCTTATGGCTCTTTTGGGACAACTGCTGTGTCTTCTTGAGAAAATAATAACCAAATATGTTTGAAACTTTAGTTCTGGACAGTCATATATAACATTTAATCTGCTCAAATGTTTTAAGATAGTCATGCAAAGTTAGATTCACAGTGCCTATTGAAAGCAACATTACCATTCAAATTCTGAGAGCAGATACCACTTTCAATATATTAGCATGTAAAAGCCAGAAATTTGAAGGAGCTATCAATTTCTAAATGTTATATGAAATATTTCTTTTTTTGTGTAAGTTAATGTTCATTAAATATTTACAAAGTCAAAAAGCACACTGTTAATATCTTAGATAATGGGAACTGCAGACGCTGGAGAATCCAAGATAACAAATTGTGGGGCTGGATGAACACAGCAGCCAAGCAGCATCTTAGGAGCACAAAAGCTGACGTTTCTGGCCTAGTCCCTCATCTAGGCCCGAAACGTCAGCTTTTGTGCTCCTAAGATGCTGCTTGGCCTGCTATGTTCATCCAGCCCTACACTTTGTTATCTCTGTTAATATCTTTTCTTATGCTTTTTTCATTCTGTTTCACGTTTGGTTTACATTTTGCATTCAAATACATTAAACAACTATTTTTTAATAAAGCATTCTAGGGATTATCAGCCAATTTGCTGAAAAATATCACATCAAATTTGCTGATACTGTACTTCCAGCAATGAAAATTAGTTGAATAGAGCATAAAACAACTTGTGGCTGAAAATACATGTTGTCAATTCTCTGATGAGATAACCCCGTAATACTACAATTAAGATATGCGGCATATGACTTTAATTTATTTCTTGAACAGCTTTAAGGTTGCAAGTGATAAAAGTGCAAGATGTGAAGGTTCCCCGCAGTGTTATTGTCGGCATGACAGTTAGATTAGTATTTGGTTATGTTACATAAATACTGTAATATTTTTAACACTGGAATTTACAAACTATGCCACAATTGCAACAAATTCTCATGCAGCCTATTATGTAAGTACATTAATGACTGCAGGGTAAAATTACATATATTCCAAATAGTATGTAAAATCCCTCATTTCAAAAATCAAAATAGGAATGCTGCTTTGAACTATAATAAGCTGCTTCAAAATTCTTGTACAGACAATAACAATGTGTCTATTATTTCCCCAGCAGTTAGAAAACCAAATGGTGATTAAATAAATTCCATGGCACAGTTATATTTCTGCCTTTCAGATCTATCTTTTAAATATGTCACATGGTGGTAAGAGATAGTTTGTCTAAGGTTATTCCTCAATAAAACGTTCTTTTTTTAAATATTTGTGAGCAGTTATTTTGCTCAAATTAACGTGTGTGCTGGTGATATTGGTTTGGATTCACTGTCATCAACCATTTCTATTGAGATCTAGGAATTTGTTTACATGTGCAAATTCATTGCTTGGAGCATTTCCCCAGTTGGATATTAAACTTGAGGCCCACCAGATTTGCCCCTGATTGGGTTTCTTTACACTAGGTTAGCTGACTTGTTTATATCTGTGAGGGGTCCTCAGACAGTTCATCGTTAAAGATTTCAGAATTTTAACATTGGATTGCTGAACACAGCTTTCTGATAGGTCCTGTAAAAGGGAGGCATGAGTAGGAGAAAGGGCATGATCACAACAAGGAGGTGTGATTACTATATAGATCATGACAGGGAAGAGATAGCAATTGGAGATGAATGTGATATAGAAGAGGGAAGAAACACAGGCAGGAAAGGTCAAGATCTATGGGGCTTGTAGAGAGGGTTCCAGGTGGCACCTGGTCAAAAAAATAGAAATAATGATAAATGTTTGACTTTTATTGGTCTCTTCTCAACGTACATCTACTTGTTATTAGATTGTCCTGGAAGAGAAGCTATAAAGTCTACTACTATCATGTCTTGGGTTAAAATTATAGTTGACGCTTGACCTAGGTATTTATAGAAGCTACCCACTGATTTTGATGCATAGCCCACTCACCTGTTCAAAAGAATAATTGAAAATTGCAACCTTCACAAAAAAGTAGCGGGAGGAATATGGGATAAATTGCTGTACCCATTGGCTTCTACCGAATGCAGAGGGTTAAAGTTGTGTTTTATTTTAAAATTGTATTTTCTCTTGAAATGCTTCATCAATCTCTCTGAAGGCAGACAGAGCTATGATTAAGTGAGGCAGAGTTTAAAACAGATCATTAAGCTATTTATTTCGCAGTAAGGTGAGCAAGCAGAAGAACAGAAATGATCAGACGCATTTAGTCCAAACTAAACATAAAACTTTATGCTCCTTCACATTATGAGTCATTTGAAGAAATAAAATCTAATACAGGAAACTAAAATTAATATGTGTAGTGCTGTGAAACCATTCTTTATAAGAAGAAACATTTTTATGATTTTTTTGGCTCGAAACCGCAACTGATTATTTTTAAAAGGCTAAATGTACATTTTAGTTACTTACAATTAGAGTTGGAATGGTTGTGCACTTGCATCACTGTGACTTCCATATTTCAAGGTCACAAAGTGAAAGCTACCTGTTGGCTATGGTTCCAATAACACCAAAGAGGTTCAATAATCATCTACCGAAGCAGTCTGTTTTATCTCCACCTCATGTGCCAACTTAAACATTCACTGCCACTACTGAAGCACAGTGGTAGCAGTGTGTACTACATGCAAGATGAACAGCAGCAATTCACCAAAGCTCCTTTGACAGCAAGTCCCAAACTCCTAACATCTACCAGTTAACAGGACAAGATTAATACAGCACCTGCATCCCACACAGTATTGTAGTTGAATAGTACAAAAGTACTGGAGCTGGATGAACACAGCAGGCCAAGTAGCATCTTCGGAGCACAAAAGCTGGCATTTCGGGCCTAGACCCTTCATCAGAAAAGGGGGATGGGGAGAGGGTTCTGAAATAAATAGGGAGAGAGGGGGAGGCAGACCGAAGATGGATAGAGACGAAGATCAGTGGACAGGAGACAGACAATTTAAAGAAGTGGAGATGGAGCCAGTAGAGGTGAGTGTAGGTGGGGAGGTAGGGAGGGGATAGGTCAGTCCGGGGAGGACAGACAGGTCAAGGGGGCGGGATGAGGTTAGTAGGAAGGAAATGGGGGTGGGGCTTGAGGTGGGAGGAGGGAATAGGTGAGATGAAGAACAGATTAGGGAGGAGGGGACGAGCTGAGCTGGCTTTGGGATGCGGTAGGGGAAGGGGAGATTTTGAAGCTTGTGAAATCCACATTGATACCATTGGGCTGCAGGGTTCCCAAGCGGAATATGAGTTGTTGCTCCTGCAACCTTTGGGTGGCATCATTATGGCACTGCAGGAGGCCCAGGATGGACATGCCATCTGAGGAATGGGAGGGGGAGTTAAAATGGGTTGCGACTGGGAGGTGCAGTTGTTTATTGCAAACCGAGCGTAGGTGTTCTGAAAAGCGGTCCCCAAGCCTCTGCTCAGTTTCCCTGATGTAGAGGAGGCCACAATGGGTACAGTGGATGCAGTATACCACATTAGCAGATGTGCAGGTAAACCTCTGCTTGATGTGGAAAGTCTTCTTGGGGCCTGGGATGGGGGTGAGGGAGGGGGTGTGGGGGCAAGTGTAGCATTTCCTGCGGTTGCCGTGATAAGTACCGGGTGTGGTGGGGCTGGAGGGGAGTGTGGAGCGGACAAGGGAGTCACAGAGAGAGTTGTCCCTCCGGAAAGCAGATAAGGGTGGGGAGAGAAAAATGTCTTTGGCGGTGGGGTCAGATTGCAGATGACGGAAGTATCGGAGGATGATGCATTGGGTCCGGAGGTTGGTGGGGTGGTATGTGAGGACGAGGGGGATTCTTTTTTGGTTGTTATTGTGGGGATGAGGTGTGAGGGATGAGTTGCGGAAAATGCGGGAGACACTTTCGAGGGTGTTCTCGTCCACTGCGGGGGGAATTTTGCGGTCTTTGTAAAACGAGGACATCTGAGATGTACGGGAGTGGAATTCCTCATCCTGGGAGCAGATGCGGCGGAGGCGAAGGAATTGGGAATAGAGGATGGCATTTTTGCAGGAAGGTGGGTGGGAGGAGTTGTATTCCTGGTAGCTGTGGGAGTCAGTTGGCTTGAAATGGATATTGGTTTCTTGGTGGTTGCCCGAGATGGAGACAGAGAGATCCAGGAAAGTGAGGGAGGTGTTAGATATAGTCCAGGTGAACTTAAGATTGGGGTGGAAGGTGTTTGTGAAGCAGATGAACTGTTCGAGCTCCTCATGGGAGCATGAGGTGGCGCTGATACAGTCATCAATGTAACGGAGGAAGAGGTGGGGCTTAGGGCCAGTGTAGGTGCGGAAGAGGGACTGCTCCACATAACCTACAAAGAGGCAGGCATAGCTTGGGCCCATGCGGGTACCCATGGCCACCCCATTTGTGTGTAGGAAGTGGGAGGAATCGAAAAAGAAGTTGTTGAGGGTGAGGACGAGTTCGGCTAAGCGGATGAGGGTGTCGGTGGAGGGCGACTGGTCAGATCTGCAGGACAGGAAGAAGCAGAGTGCCTTTAGGCCTTCAGCATGGGGAATGCAGGTGTATAGGGATTGGACGTCCACAGTTAAAAAATCTCCCCTCCCCCTACCGCATCCCAGAAATCAGCACAGCTCGTCCCTGCCTCCCTAACCTATTCTTCCTCTCACCTATCCCCTCGTCCCACCTCAAGCCACACCCCCATTTACTACCAACTAACCTCATTCTGCCCCCTTGATATGTCTGTCCTCCCTGGACTGACCTATCTCCTCGTTTCCTTCCCATCTACACTCACCTTTACTGGCTCCATCCCTGCCTCTTTAACTTATCTGTCTTCTCTCCACCTATCTTCTCCTGTATCCATCTTCGATCCGCCTCCCCGCCCCACCATTTATTTCAGAACCCTCTTCCCCTCCCCCATTTCTGATGAAGGGTCTAGGCCCAAAGCATCAGCTTTCCTGTTCCTAAGATGCTGCTTGGCCTGCTGTGTTCATCCAGCTCCACACCTTGTTATCTCAGATTCTCCAGCAACTGCAGTTCCTATTATCTCGTGTATGAAAGTACTCACCACTTGTAATGTTACTATTGCTGACTCAAAATCCTGGAAATCTCTCCCTAAGGCATTGCAAGTGTACTGACATTAAATGAACTGCCAGGATTCAAGTAGATGACTCACCATCACCTTTTCAAAATATCCACATTTCAGGAAAGAATGAAGACAAGGAATAATGAATGCAAAGAATATAAAGGAGAGCATACACTTCTACAAGGAGCCAGGAAAAGACAGGGCCGGGTAGATGCAACAAATCATTGTATGTGGCAGAGCAGTTTGAAAATTCATTAATAAGGAATCCTGGGCTTTAAAAATCAAGGTATGTAGTGTACAAATGCACGGAGGTTACAGTGAATCTATATAGAAAACTCTGGTTCAGCCTCAATTAAGTTGTTGTCGCTAATTCTAGCTATTGATCTGGTAGGTATGTTTCTGACTGACTTCTGTCACATTAAGAAATAAATTTTGGAATAAAAGGAAAATGCTGTGGATGCTGAAAACCTGAAATAAAAACAAACACTGTGGGTTGGCAGCAGCTGTGGAGAGAGAAATAGCATTAATATTTTGCATCCAGTATGACACTTCCTCAGAGCTGAGGCTTTTGGAATGTCTACCAGAGCTTGTGCATTCACAAGATTGACCTTGGCACTTGGAAAGTACTCAGTTCTTATTGTGAGATTGAACAGTTGTTATATCATAGTAATGCTCAAAGATTGGGAAAGGTGAAGCATTAAACTTAGCTGAGATTACTGTTGCAGCTATTTTTGACTTGGTATGTTTAACCAATGCAATGAAGACTTCCCCAAGACCCAATGGCTATGAAGAAGAATTCACATTTCCCTCCTTACTCTATGTTACCACGTTGATGTTTTAATTAACAGAAGGGCATCATCTTTCCTGAAAATCTCGCCTCTTAGTGAACACAAGCAGTGTGTTGTCCAGGTCAGCATCTGTTTCTGGCAGCAGTCACAATTTATTTTCGTACACTATCAGGTCAGCAGTTGGCTACATGATGACAAGAGTGTATTAGTTTCTAGACTTCACTGAAAAGTGCTGCTGGGAACCCAAGCACAAATGTCAAGCTCAACTACAATAAAACTATGCCACCACCAAACATCTCACTGAGGAAGTTCCCATTTAAAATGGATTGAATGATGTCGAAGAGGCTTTTACAACAAAATATGCTATTGAATTATCATCTGACTTTTGAAAATTGGCATGAAGGTACTAACCTCCAGAATACCTTTTGGTTTAATAGGCATAGCGCAGAATGCAAAAAAAAAACAGCTCCAATGATTCTTTTATTCTTAATTTCCTTTCTTAATACTTATCAGGGTTAAATTGGTGATAACAAGGAAGCCAATAAACTTAAAGCGAACTATAAAATACAATTCTATTTGGACTCCAAGAACCTGATTAATAACAATAGTTGGGGAATTCTCATGAGCATACCACCAAGAAATACTTTCCTAGAAGTATTCCAGTAAGCCTCCAATTCTAGTGTTACTTTACAAAGAACTCTCAAATCAATTCACACTTTTAGTGGCCAAAATAAAGTAATACAAAGTAGCTAAGTAACAGTGTTTCTTCAAAAGTGGCACTACTACCAATCTCAAGTTAATGGTTGGACTGGCTGTAAAATCTAGCTGTTTCCAAAGCAATGGGTGAATCTGTACTGTTTTGATGAGGCTAGTGTTCATACTAACATCGCATATTGCAATTGTTTTCAAAAGCATCAGGTATGTAGTAAATGGCTTGAACTGCTTTTGAATCACTTTTATAAATCTTGTACCAGGTGCAATCAACATAAAATGATGGCAATTTTTGAGCGAATGTCTGAGAGAATATGTTCTCCTCCTTTTTGCAGCAAGAATAATGGCATCTACTGTGAAAAGATAGAGTGTGCATTGAAAAAGGTCAGATTCTCAACTTTGAGAAAATGTTCCCAAATTTGCTCATAAATCTTAATGTGATTTTGAATCTTACCCTTGAGTGGCAATTATTTTATTTCTGTATGTATCTGTATCTCATTAAAGTCTTATAATCGGGGTGGTATAGTGGCTCAGTTACCAACACTGCTGCCTGACAGCATTAGGGACTGAATTCGATTCCACCCTGAGCTGACTGTCTGTGTGGAGTTTGCACATTCTCCCCATGTCTGTGTGGATTTCCGTTGGTGCTCTGGTTTCCTTCCACAATCCAAAGAAATGCAGTTTAGGGGGATGGGCCATGCTAAATTGCCTTGTTGTGTCCAGGTTAGGTGGATAAGCCATGGGAAATGTAGGCTTTGAGGATATGGCAGGTGCCTGGGTGGGGTGCTCTCCAGAAAGTTAGTGCAGAGCCAATGGGCCAAATAGCCTCGGGGTTTTATGATGTTATATTCATTTATTATATCAGATTGGCTCAGATATCAATGCCACGTAACAACTTGGATTCACTTAATGTGGTACACATGTATTTATCTACTAAGCAATAATACATTTCCACAATGACACTAATTGCTTGGAGATCCCACAGATTCCGAGGTCCTTCTCAGGTGGTCAATCCATCAACAATTCTCCTGGCACATCTTCTGGAGCAGGTGACCCACCTGTTATACCCCAGATATGGTGATAAGTATTTTAAAGTAATTTGTTTTTACCCTTTCATTGTCCTGACTGCACCATATAAGGTAACATCCGGCTTTGTCCCATCTAATTGATTTTCAGTTACATCACTATCCTGGTCAAAGCTAAAGCCAGATGTGTTTTCTCTCAATCCTTTCTGTAAGGTCATGCTTGAATAAACACAAGCCTTCTTGTGAGGTGTCATCTCTAATTTGTTTCACGAATAGACTGTTCCAGGCAGATTTATAATCTCAGTGCCCTTCACAGCCCTTATATAGCTTGAAATTCATTTGAGAATTTTTAGAAAAAAACTTGACCAATACCTTCCTTTCCTGCCTTTCCATTCTCATGCAGTTCTTTGATTAGAGAATGAATTTCTCCTTCAATGCCCATTCCATCCCCATGGGATAAACACCTCACAGAGAACTTCACCACAACACACACACACGTGCACATAATTGAGTGTTCACATTTGCATGTTTGTGTGTGCGCGTGCATATCTATGTGTGTGTGACTGCAGTCTAGCCACAATGCAGCTCCTTCTTTGAAACAATGTCCCTGCACACTCTATAGCCACATCCTCCATGCACCATGCAAATCAATATTGGTGAACCACTAATCTCACCACATCATTATGCCTGTTCTTTGACCAACTAAGGCACTATTTCAGGGCTTCATCACTTTAATTTGTGCCATGCATTCTTCTGCTGGTTTCCTTTGTGCACAAAGACAGTCATGTATCTCATGTAACCACACAGGATGCCTTTGCGCTGACATGAACACACACATCTTGTGGCTTAGAGATTACTTGTTAGCACTCATTTGTTTTCATGTTTACTTTGAAGACTGGCAGCTTTTGTCTGCTTCACATTGCTTTCTTAGTAGGCACTGACATCAGCACTGACTTACAGGCTGCATTTCTGTGTGGCTCACCTTGCTTTCTTAATGCAATCTGACTTTAGCACTGAGTTACAATCTGCCTGCCTCTGTAGTTTGCATTCTTTTCTTTGCACACAAGTTCTCAGAGCTCTGTTGCAAGCACTGCCCTAGTGGTTCAGCTTGCCATTCAGTGCAAAGTGAGAAGTAGGTAGCTTGTAACAATGGAGGGCACTGAACTGTCAATCTGTCAATCAGACAGGTAGGAAAAGACATGTATCTGTACTGCACTGTGCCACAATAACATTAGATCTGCAACATCAAACAAATGGTGATATGTGAATGTCAATGAGGAACAGTCCTTACTGGGTTGATGGGGAAACTGTAGTCAGTCAGGGATGAAATAACTCCACAGAAGCTGGCATCCTGTCACCAAGTCACCTTTTATTTACACATGGAGAGTCCTTGTCACTGTTAGAGCCAGCTCACAGAGTAAGCAGAATGTTTGACATTCTTGTTCTTATCAAACGGACAGAGCTCTCTGATTGGACTGGATAAACAGCCTAAATCAGAGAACTCATAATCTATGAGATCCACCTGGCTGACCTCATTACAATCATTACAAGATGTTGAGCCACAGTAAAGGAGTTTTCCTTATTCCAGTTCAGGGGGTTAGCCATGGTCAGTCAGGCACTTGATGTTGCCAATTTTGACAAATCCTTGCAAATTCTGTGTATTAACTGTTAAAGAGTTGAGCCATAGTTAGTCAAGCCCAAGTAACCCATGCATTAAAGATAGGTCAATCAGAGTACAGTGGAGCCATCAGTTCAGAGGTGGAACACAGTCAATAACAGACCTTTGGTCCATAACAGTCAAAGCGCTTATTGGTGCACTTCAGGGAGCCCTGTGGAAAGCAAACTACTCAAGTCTGGAAATAGGCTTTAGTGTAATGTGTCAACAAGAGAATAGTCAGGGCAATCAGAGATAGAACGTTTGTAATGAATGTGAAGGAATTGACAGCATCAGAATATGGGGATTCAAGTGGGTCATGATAACTCTGGCTTTTACATGGGGGGAATGGAGGGCCAACAAGGGCATGAGGGCTTCCAAAATCCTGAGCTCAGGGAATAAGTTTTACAAAGGGGATCAATGGAAATTGGGGTAGGCTGAAAGGTAATTTTTGGCACAGGAACAGCAACAGAAAAGGGCAAGTGAAGAATAGGAGAGCATCATGAGTCACAGGTACAGCCTGTGAGTCAATCACATTAACACAGTTTGAAACACATCATGTTGGATTGAAAGTTAACGACACAACAATTTGAGAAACTGACAGTTGATGGAATAAGTTTATTTTGTTGATGGATTAAGCTTTTTTATTATTATTTTGAGTCCAGAGTAATTTGTTTTTGTTCCCAGGCCCTGTTAGTGACTACTATATTAATCGTGCCTTCACTGGTGATTTAATGCCATCCATCAGGCTTCTATTTGTTCCTCTTCATTGGACCATTCGTTTTACAAAAATACAAGTATAAAACTAAAACTTCAAGCAATTATGAGCTTTACAATTTGCACAATAATTATCTACTTGTCATGTAAGCTATGCAAGTATCTCAAGAACAATCAGAACCCAAAGTTCTCATTTCACAATCCATATTTGTAGCAATTTCTGGGAGACTGCACTTCACAGCTGCCAGATCCTCACACTCAACTATAAAAATACAAGGACATGGACTTGCATGTGGAAGGAGAGAGGAGGTTTTCACTGTGGCTAATTGGCAGAATCCTAGTTCTAATGTGGCTTAAAAACTTTAATTGTATAAAACATAATTTCTTCAAAATTCCTTATCAAGGCATAACTTACATTTGTTAGGACACTTGCTGTTCTTTATTTTTTTAAAAAATCATTTTTGGTTGAAACTGTGAAGTATGAGCTGAAGCTAACCTTTGGACTGTGAACAGCATTTTGTTTTATGTTGCAAGAGGAGAACAATCAGAGACTTATTTATGGGACATAGCCTGGAAGTTAATTGCACATTGATTCTTGCTCAAAACACATGCCAGATATTTTGGCTCCAGAGATGCATTCTGTTCAAACGTCAGCAGATGGTCAGATGTTAAATGGCTGCCAATGCGTTATGGGATGGTTTGATTACTCTCTGGTTATCCTTCTTTTATCAACTTTTTGAAAGTTCAGAGAATTAATCTTAGCTTTAAAAATGAGATGAATGTTCCTCAGAACCTAATGGAAGATACTTGCATTGACCAGGATCTTTAGAAATCAAGTAGGATACAATCCCATGCACCTGTAATACTACGCTCATTGGAAACTGCTCAAGTGAACCAGCTGGTTACATCTTTTCTTCTATTAATTTATCCCTTAACTGTATCTATCTGTCAGTTTATCGCAGTGAGTGCCGGCTAAACTTCAAGCATTATTGTATACAATAATTAGATTCTCTTGTTTAACTTTGCTCAGCTAATACTATTGCCTCAATAACAAATTATTGATTCTTTTGTTTAAGCGATACACTTGGTGTCTGGTATTGGTTATTCAAAAAGTCTGCTTAGGCATCATTGTAGCAATTTTGAGGGTAATGGAATGCTGTCATTTTACTGTGTTGTGAATATAGGGATAGGGAGGCTGATTGATTTGGCTGTCTCTGTATTGTAACACACTCATTGAGAAGTCTGCACTCACATTGTGAGAAGGCATAATGCTGTCATGCTTGTGAGAGCTCAGGAGTTCCTTCAATGAAGTTGTGTTATCTTTCTGACAATCCCCAAAACACATCTGCTCTTGGAGTTAACGTGAAGACCACTGTCACTGCATCATTTCGACATTGGTGGTATTTGTAGTATAACATAGAAAGCAACAGTGATTAAGACATCATCTGACATGACTAGTAACTCCAGAACTTGCTGCATATTCTCTGGAGGGGAGATGGAACAGGTGAAGATCCACCAAGGAAGTGGAGGCAAATGATGACACCTTGTATTTACAGGTCTTCCTGTCATTTTCTTTCATTCTCTCAAGATCAATGTAGGAACTAATCAAAGCTGCTCCACCCGAAAATTGCTGAAGTGTCTAATCTGCTAAATGAGCACTTGTGCTGAGAAGGATTGGTTACAATCCCATTCTGATGACTATCAAAGTCACAGATTCCCAGAATTATTATGATGGTGGTTCATTTCAAGGAGCAAAGAGCCTGTGTGGCATCTTCCAATTCTAGGGTATTAATCTGGGGTCTTAATGATACCCTTCTTGTGATTACACAAATCCATATCCAAATCTCGAGATGCACCATGGGATTCTTTACCATTGCTGGCTTCTCTCTGGTATAGAATGTTATTGGTTGCATTCATTTGCTTTGAGATCAACTTGGAGAGTTTTTGAAGAGATAAAGCTTCCACTCTGTGTCTTTTCAAGTTATACATTAACATCAATTTAAATTTTTGAGGTCTATGCCAGATATCCTGGGAGCCACCACACTATTTCCATATAGTGAGCTCACAGGTTCCTGCCTCCTTTGAAGATTGTCAGCCCATCCAGAAATAGTTGATCAAAGACAGTGGGTGCCCTCTCCAAACATGGCTCAAGACACCTTGAAAAACCCTTCAGGTTGATGCTGCTAATGCTTTGACCAGGGCCAGAGTGGAACACTAAAAGGCTCTAAACGATGAAATTTTGATGCCTAGACCATTGCAGAAGGTCCTCACAGGGAAACCAAGAGAAGGTGTCCCACACCACTGTGGCATGTTGTGGCCTTCACATCTGTAGTCAACAAAGGGAGGTGTTCTGGGTAGAGACAAAATGGGAGGTTGACAACAATCTTCTGAAGATGAAGATGATGCTGAGGATCAGGAATATCCTGACAGGACGGATATTTAGGGAAATAAGCCAGAGCAATATATCACAGAGCCCAAGAGCCCAGTGACAACCTTATTGGAAGCTGTTTCCAAAATGAATGAGCTGTGTTTGGACTCTATTTAATTGTTGCGATTCAATTGTTACTTATTAAACAGCACCTGCTTAGTGAAAAGGAATTGTCAACCTTGTAATTTTTGTAGTTCTTGATCTTTTGTATTGCTGAAAAATATTGCATTATCTTTGTGATTGTACGTGTATTTTTCAGTGGTCCCCAAAACTACTTGAAATTATTTTAACATAACATGTCATGCATGACTATTAAAGAAAAAGCAGCATTCGCATCACATGGAACTAAAGTGAGGTAGCTCTTCAGGCATCCATCAAGTTATGATATCTGAGTGATGTGTAGTGTAGTCTCTTATGATAGCCACCAGCTTGACAGGAATCCTGCAAAATCATCTGTTGATCCACCCATCATCGGTTACCCTTAATGTTTCTGACAGTACCCTCTAGAAAAGCTCTGAATTCTGAGAGACAGTGCTTTTGCCATTTTCCTCAGTTGACCGTTGCACTAAGAGAGAGAGAGAACATGCGAGTTTCACAATGTAAATCTCCCAGTGCTGAACGGCAGTGCACACCATTGAAAACCTGATAAAGAGAATGAACTTTTTTCATTTGCGTGATTCAGTTGAATTATCACTGATTCTGTTCTCTTTCCTACAAGGTACGGAATAATGTGTACAGGTCAGGCCCTAACATGTTCTACACCCATTATGTTTAGGCTCAGTGCTGTCCACATTTAAGTGTAACAACTTAGCTACAGTCATCAATGTAACAGGTTTAGAACCCCTGCCAACTGAGGAAGTTTATAGTCAAGGTTGCTTGTGAGAAATGGCCTATGCTTGATAATTGCGACACCTTTGCGATTTTATCAGATCCAACAGGAGAAATTGCAGACAGTTCAAGTGAAAATACGAGGACAAATGTAATAGGTTATTCACAATGATCTGCCACCCATTTGTCTCCGGCATATTTTCTTCTTCCCCTGCTTTGCACCACTTTATTGCGCAGGTCTTGCATTCACAGCTGATGTGGAGGAGTTCTGCTCTGTGGTTGGCAGAGTTGATCTGGAAGCATTGGCTAATTGCCCTCTGGTACTTTTAGGGCTCAAGGACAGAGCCTTGTAGTTAGTCTCTGGCCCAGATGCAGTCTCACCTACCTCAGTTTGTATTGGTGCAGACTTTGAGATCAGAGTCACGGGGAGGTGGGGGAGCAGGACACTTTCGGAGTCTGTTGAGAAGAAGCCTCTGTGGTGCTGCATGTTGCTCCTCCTCCCTGTCGATGTCAGTAAGATCCGCTTATCTCCTTTAGAGGAAGGGAAACACAGGAGAAGGTACCTCATTCCTTCTCTTCTCTCCTTGATGCTGGACAGTCACAGCTAAAGCCATGGAGTGCAGACATTGAGTGTTCTGTGGAACCTGGGTGTCCATGGCAGCCACAAACCATGCTATGGAGACAGCCAGATACATACTTGCTGGTGCAAGCCCAAGAGCTAGTGGACTCGTCCATCTGTTGTTCCAACTTACTGAGTGCCTCTGACTAAATTACCTGCTAAAGTTCCTGCATAATTCTTTGCAGACTGATCAAGTTATTAATAGTGGAGAAAAGTAAAATGTTCTCTGCCTGTAGCTGAGCAGCTATGTGGTCTCCAGCCATCTTTAGAGTTTTAGAGACTCGGGGTATTTCTTTCTCAAGTTGTCACGATGTGACAATGCAGTGCTCACCAGGCTGTGCCCTTGAGTCTTATGCAGAAAGCATACTTGCAGGGCGAGAGTTTCTGAGTTGGTTAGAAGTATAGGTAAAAGCCTTGCTGCTGCATCCTCCGAGAGTTGAGTGGCTTCCTTCTCAGAGGTATCTGTGGAGTGAGGCACTCTGACACTGACCAGGGATAATTGAGCACCATGAAACTCTCTCACCTCCTCACAGCAAATGGGAGAAATTATCCCTGAGTGTTATGTGCTCATACACAGTCTTTAACACAATTGATTGTTACATTAATAAAAAGAATGTATGGAACAGCACAAATGAGCATAAGAAAAATAATTGAGCCTTCATGTTCTTGTAAATACTCTGGCATTCAATTTAATCATAATTGATTTTTACCTCAACTCTATTTGCTGCTCTTTGCTCCCCAACCTGTACCTAACAAAAAAAAACTCCCAGAATTCTATATTGAAAATTCAATTGATTCAGCCTCCAACATGCCTCATTATAGAAAAAATATTCTGATTTGCCTTTCTTAGATCCAAAGTGGAACATCTTACATTTGAATACTGAATTCTGCTACTGCTTAGTCTGCTCACTTAGCTTACGTTGCATTATAATTTAGATACAACAAATTCTGCTCTTAAGCATCTCTCCAGTAATTTTGAACATGCAATTCTCTGACTCTTATTATCTATATAATATATATTCTAATTTCTATTTACAAAGCAATTTTTATGCGCTCATAGAATGTATTATCATCTAGACCAGCATTTATTCATTTAAATATACACAGCACTTAAAACAAACAGTCACCAAATTACAAGAAGCACTGTCCGCTAAGGGCAACATAATAGTTAACAACAATTAAGAGAGGAGAAGCAAAATCAGAGGGGGATATAATGCATCTCACCTTCCACAGTGCCCAGCTCTCTCAAAAAGTGGGTCAGCACGTATTATTCATCCCTAATTGTCCTGGGGCAATTAATCAATCAACGACCCAGAGAAATATGCAAAATAGAGCCTCATAACATGACACTTGAACTCTGTTATTGCAATTAATTTGAAGTTCTCTGCATAATCAGTAATATACATTGTTAACTTAATGCACTTTATGTAACGCAAGCTTAACTAATGTTTAAAAGAAAGGAGAAAAGCTGATATGCTTTGAAAATAATGCCTCATAAAATATTTGCATTTGCTTGGATTGTCAGACTGAAACAAAGCAAATCATTTCACAGGCTCTCACTGATGACGGGTCTAGGCCCGGAATGTCAGCTTTTGTGCTCGTGGGATGCTGCTTGGCCTGCTGTGTTCATCCAGCTTCACACTTTGTTATCTTGGATTCTACAGCATCTGCAGTTCCCATTGTCACTCAAATCATTTCGCAACAGCCTTCATACAGCATCAGTGTCCAGCCTTTCATGGTGAGAAACTCACAGTGGAAAAATTATTGTTTTAATTAGAGCATCCACTCTTCTTGCTATTTAATTACTGTCAATGTTTCTCATTCTTCTGCTCAGAAGATTCTGAGCTTGTTAAGTTAGGTCTCCTGAGTTGACACAATTTGAAAATTAAACTCTTACCCATTACCAAATTTTATTCCAAGTGATAAAACCAGCATCCTTGAAACAGGTTTTGAGAAATTGGTATAGTACCAATAGCCCCAAATTTAAATCTTCAGCTTCAGGGAAATCAGATTGGGTACAGCTAAAATGGGAGAAATGCCTACCCTTCTCTTTTCCTGTTCTTTTCTCCTTGGGTGATCTTTTGAACGGGCAAAGACACAGGGCCTTCCGTAAGTACATCGGTATGGGGCCAATTAATAAACAAGCAATCTATCTTATTTTCAATTGAGACCTCAACAGGGAAATGCTCCCTCTGTCAAACCAATACATCTGGAATAGATTTCCAGAGAAGACAGTGCCGGCCTAATAGGTTAGCCGGGGGAGCATGTAGGAAGAGTGAGAATGAGGTAATGTAATGTGTGAGTGAGAGGTCAGGTGAAGCTGGTTATAGGATTGTATGAATGAGACACTGACGGAGGAAGACAAATAAGTGAAGTACAGAAAATGAGTTAGTGAGAATGAGAGACATGAAGCAGGCTAAGTGTGACAGATCAGGCAGGAGAACCTGTCGGGGATCCAAGAGGAGGTCTTGGCCTTTACCCAGGTTTTCTGTCCTTTGAGACACCTTCACACCAATCACTGCCAATATCCCTGCACTGACTCTTACCACTTATTGCAGAATACTGCTTTCTGTAAAATGAGCAAGCATGCCAAATTGCCCAACACAACTGATTTTTTTTTGTAACAGTTTCTAGCCTCACTGTACACCGTCAACTTTTTCATCTTTATGTCTGAATTGTGATGCTCAAGCTGTGGTCCTTCATAATGTGACAAGAGATAATCCTGACAACCTCCTTTCTTCTCTTCAGTTGTCAATGTTTCCTTCAGTTCCCACACCAAAGCTGCAACATTAGATTTCTTTCAACTGTTTGAAATAAATGGATACAGAATTGGCTGGCCAACAGAAGACAGCGAGTGGTAGTAGAAGGAAAATATTCTGCCTGGAAGTCAGTGGTGAGTGGGGTTCCACAGGGCTCTGTCCTTGGGCCTCTACTGTTTGTAATTTTTATTAATGACTTGGACGAGGGAATTGAAGGATGGGTCAGCAAGTTTGCAGACGACACAAAGGTCGGAGGTGTCGTTGACAGTGTAGAGGGCTGTTGTAGGCTGCAGCGGGACATTGACAGGATGCAGAGATGGGCTGAGAGGTGGCAGATGGAGTTCAACCTGGATAAATGCGAGGTGATGCATTTTGGAAGGTCGAATTTGAAAGCTGAGTACAGGATTAAGGATAGGATTCTTGGCAGCGTGGAGGAACAGAGGGATCTTGGTGTGCAGATACATAGATCCCTTAAAATGGCCACCCAAGTGGACAGGGTTGTTAAGAAAGCATATGGTGTTTTGGCTTTCATTAACAGGGGGATTGAGTTTAAGAGTCGTGAGATCTTGTTGCAGCTCTATAAAACTTTGGTTAGACCGCACTTGGAATACTGCGTCCAGTTCTGGGCGCCCTATTATAGGAAAGATGTGGATGCTTTGGAGAGGGTTCAGAGGAGGTTTACCAGGATGCTGCCTGGACTGGAGGGCTTATCTTATGAAGAGAGGTTGACTGAGCTCGGTCTCTTTTCATTGGAGAAAAGGAGGAGGAGAGGGGACCTAATTGAGGTATACAAGATAATGAGAGGCATAGATAGAGTCGATAGCCAGAGACTATTTCCCAGGGCAGAAATGGCTAGCACGAGGGGTCATAGTTTTAAGCTGGTTGGTGGAAAGTATAGAGGGGATGTCAGAGGCAGGTTCTTTACGCAGAGAGTTGTGAGAGCATGGAATGCGTTGCCAGCAGCAGTTGTGGAAGCAAGGTCATTGGGGTCATTTAAGAGACTGCTGGACATGCATATGGTCACAGAAATTTGAGGGTGCATCCATGAGGATCAATGGTCGGCACAACATTGTGGGCTGAAGGGCCTGTTCTGTGCTGTACTGTTCTATGTTCTATGTTCTATGTTCTAAATTTTAAAAAATACCCTCATCCCCATGTTGCATGTTGGATTCAATTTAAGGTAACAAAATTGAAAGTTCTATGAATTTAGATTCCTGGCAAAGGTTTTTTTTGTCAGTGGGCGAGTTTATCATGTAGGGATGGCACATTGTTTCCAAATATATATTCCTAGTGGATTGGGTCCACACTGAAATATAGGTTATAATTTATAGGGATTCCTTATCCTCACCACTGGATAAAAAGGGGAAAGAAGCCCACCCATGATCCAGGCACTTCGCCTGCAGCAATTTGATACAAGGAGCAGTATTAACTGTTTTAAAGTGTGCCTTTTTATCGTTTTGGGGAGGTCAGCTTGAAAACTCCTAGCCAGTTTAGTGCTTTGCAGTGCCAAGTGGTCCAGCACTACCACTGGGGCTAGGGATAGGAATTGTTTATTCCCAAAGCTGTTTGACCTCCTGCACTGTATGGAGCAGGCTTAAAAAATGTTTTCTTTTGTTCCCAATCCTTTTCCAATACAAAGATAAAATCGAAGCATAAAAATATTTACTTACCAGTTGGGAACATCCCCAAATACTAAGAGGGGGCGAAGAAGGTCTCAGGATGACAGACAGTCTTATTTTTGTAATGTGAGAGGTATCCCACATGAGGTGATATCAGGAGTCAATCTGTTGGCAAACAGGGGAGAAGAAAGACCCTCATTTGATTTGATTTGATTTGATTTATTATTGTCATATGTACCGAGATACAGTGAAAAGTATTATTTTGCACACTGTATAGACAAATCATACCTTACTTAAGCAGGTCAGGGTAATACAGCAAAATGCAAAGTATCGTGTTACAGCTACAGCAAAGGGGCAGAGAAAGATAAACAGTATTATTTGAGAGGTCCATTCATCAGTTTGATAACATTGGAATAGAAGCTGAAGGTTCCCAATCTGGTACGTTAACTTTCCTGCTCTTCTGATGCTGCCTGGCCTGCTGTGTTCCTCCAGCTCCACACTGTGTTATCTCTGACTCCAGCTTCTGCACTTCTTACCATCTCTGTTCTTGAATCTGTTGCTTTGACACTTTTGTATCTTCTGCCTGATGGAAGAGGATGAAAGAGAGTATAGTCAGGGTGGGAGGGGTCTTTGATTATGCTCGCTACTTTCTCAAGGCAAAAGGAAGTATGGACAGAGTCAATGAAAGGAAGGGTGGACAGCAAGGAGGACAAGTCTAAGATCAGGAGAAGGAAGAGGAGAAGTTAGCGCTGGGTGATTCCCACCATGGGGGCCAGATCAATGATCAGAGGTATGATGCCCACATTCAGGAGGATGGAGAGGTTCCCCCATTGGGATTGTGGCAGACCCCTGATTAGCAGGTTTGAGTGAGACCAGTGATCAGGAATGGGTGCATCCTGCAGTCAGAAAGTCATAGAGACCACCAATTAGATGAGTTGTGAAAGAAATTTAGGAAGCTTGAGGTTGGAAGGAGTTGGTCAGAACCGATATCAGCTAAAACGTTCCTTGAATGGCCAGAAGGGGTGAGCTCCTTCTCTTCCTCCTAAAAGTACACTGTGAACAACCAGGCTTCCGCCATACTCATCAGGTTGCATGATTCATGAAAAATGCATTCTGCAAATATTAAATAAGGACCAAAATTGTGAGTGTTCTGCCTTTCCATGGTGAAAATTTTCAGGCACTGTGATAGCCCACAGAGCTGGCATATGCACAGCACACCGGGATTCTATTCTCTGTATTTAATTCTTTAATGTTAATCCACTGACCTTTTCCAATCTGTTGTGGGGGTTAAAAGGTGGTTAGTACGGGTTATAAAGTTTGAGACTAGTCTTTTCCTCATTGGTGTAACACGGGTGTATTGACATTGAAGTGACTAGAGTTTTAGTAATCACTGCCCAAAAGTCATATGATGGTCAAGAGTGGAAATTTCCTAAGTAGACAGCTCCTGGAGTCTGAGTTCAGAGACTGTCTATAGAACAATTTCTTGGAGAATAACATTATAGAATAAACCAGGGAGCAGGTTATACAACAACAACAACAATAACAAAAACAAAGTTGCTGGAAAAACCCCAGCATGTCTGTGAGGAGAAAACAGAATTAATGTTTCAGGTCCAATAACCCCAAACAGTTCTGAGGAAGGGTCACCGGGCCCAAAACGTTAACTCTATTTTCTCCTTCAAAATGCTGCCAGTCCTGCTGAGCTTTTCTAGCAACTTTGTTTTTGTTCCTGATTTATGGCATCGACAGTTCTTTCGGTTTTTATTTCACAAGTTATACTAAATCTGGCTATGTACAATGAGGTGGGATTAATACATGGTTTCAAAGGAAAATCACTCCCTGGTAACAATGATTATAATACAATAGAGTTTCACGTTCCATTTAAGGAGAGAAGGTTGGAACAAACAACAACGTTTCAAGCTTACATAAGGATAATTATAAACAAAGAGTTGTCTAAAGGGAACTAAAATTCTGATACAAAACACACATCAGTAGAGTTCCAGACATAGACATTTAGGAAGATATTTCAGAATACTCAGACAATATGAATTCCATTGAAAAAAGTAACGTCTAGTGAAAGGATACATCATCCATTCATTATTAATGAAGTTAATCGTGGTAAAGAAAAAGAGTCAAAGAAAAAACGCAATTTCATGAAGATGAGTAGTAGGTCAGAAAATTTAACAGCATATGAGAAAAAAAGCAAAGTATGGCCAAAATTTTTGTAAGCAGCGAGAAATTAGAGTATGAGAGAAAGTCAGAAATATAAAGACAGACAGTAAGAGTTTCGGTAGACATGTTAAAGGAATAGAGTACGATTACTGAGTGTTGGTATTCTAGAGAGTGAATCTAAGGAACTAGTAATGAAAAATAGGGAACTGGCAAATAAATTGAACAGATATCTTTTATTTGTCGTCTCTATAGAGGATATAAATAACTTCACAGAAATAATTGTGAAACGTAATGTGAAAGGTAGCAGGAAATGTAAAGCCATTACAACCACCAGGGCAACTATGTGCAGAAAATTATTAGAGCAAAAATTTAACAAGACCCCTGGTCCTGGTGAACTTCATTCCAAGTTATAAAAGAAAAGCAAAGAGTTTGTAGATGTATAGTTTTAATTTTCCAAAATTCTTCGGACTCCAAAAATATCCCATCCAAAGCAGGAGACAGTCAGCAGAAAACTGCAGTTTGGTTAGCCTAGTATCTTCTGTGGAGAAATTTTGGAGCCTATTATCCAAAAAGCCTAATTCAATCCAGCAGAGTCAACATAGCTTGTGAAAAAGGGAATTGTTTTGACTAATTTATTGTAGTACCTTGAGCAAATAAACAAGCAACATTGATAAAGAGGGACCAGTGAGTGTACCATGTTAAGTTTGCCAAAAGTCATTTAACAAAAGCGCCATATAAAGGTTATTATGCAACATAGAAGCTCATGGCATAGTGGGTTACATATTAGCATGGATAGAGGATTGGTTAATTAATAGGAAGCAGATAATGGGCATAAACAGGCCACATTTATTACAAGGTAAGAAAGAGGTGCAGGAATAGGCAATTCAATCCCTCAAGCCTGCTCTATCATTTAATACAATCATGGCTGATCTCAACTTTACTTTCCTGTCCACTCCCATCACCCTTTAACTCATTACCATTTAAAAATTTTACGTCCCTTTCATAAATTTATTCACTGTTCCAATGCCCACCATACTCTGGAGTAGAGATTTCCACAGATTCATGATCCTATGACAACATGATTCCTCCTCATTTGTTTCAAATCTAATACCTTGTATCTTAATGTAGATTGTCCAACAAGGGGAAGCATCCACTCTATGTCTACTTTGCCAATCCCCTTTATCATATTATATGCCTTAATTAAAACTCCGCTCATTCTTCTAAATGCTAGAGAACATAGGCCTAAAATGTTCAAACCTTTGTCATAAAACCAGCCTTTCATCTCTGGAATTAATCTAGTGAACATTTTCTGAACTGCCTCCAATGTAATGCATCCTTAAATCTTTGAATTATCAGAATCTGATAAATGGTGGGTCACAGAAATCAGCGTTCAGATCTCAATCTATGTAAATAATTTGGATGAAGGGGTCAAATGTATGGTTGCTATATTTGCTGTTGATACAAAGGCAGGTAGGAAAGCAAGTTGCAAATAGGGCATAAGGAATTTGCAAAGAGGTGTGGAAAGTTTAAGTGAGTGGGCAAGAATTTGGCAAATGGGATACAATATAATGTGGAAAATGTAACCTTGTCCGCTCTGCCAGGCAGAATAGAAAAGAAACATATTATTTCAGTGGAGAGGCATTGCTGAACTCTGAGGTGTAGATGCATCTAGGTGTCCTGGTACATGAACAGCAAAAGGTTAGTATGCAGATACAGCAAATGACTTGGAAGTCAAATGCAACATTCTCTTGTTTATTGCAAGGGAAATAGAATATTAAAGTAAGGATGTTTTGCTGTAATTGTACAAAGTATTGAAGGGATCACAGCTGATGACTAATGAAGGCTTATTAGCATGTAAAACCCTGGGGAAACATGACAGGATGGATGCTAAAAGGATGTTTCCTTTTGTGGAAAAGATTAGAGCTAGGAGGCACAGTTACAAACAGCTTTCCTGTTTATGATGGGGATGAGGAGGATCTTTTCCTCTCAGCGTTTCATATATATTTGGGGCTCTCATGTACAGAGGGCAATAGATTTGGGGGAGGTTGGATTTGGGAGTGTGGTGTGGCAGGGAAGGCTTTCATTGAATATGTATAAGACAAAGATAAATAGATTTTTGACTATCAAGGAAGTAAAAGGCATTGAAGTAGACAAGAATGTCGAATTGACACCACAATAATATCTGCCATGATATTGTTTAATGCTGGAGCAGTCTAGAGCAGCCAAAAGCCTTCTCCTGTTCCTAATTTGTATGTTCATCTGTCCTGCTCCTCATTCTCAGTTGAGCTTTGGTATAACCGTGCATACACTGTGTGAGTAAAGCATCATTATCTTCAAGAATCTATGGGATTCCATTTGTGAAGTTCAATCTGCACCCTGGATCCTTGAAGAGAATGCAGATTTTTGAAAAGTTTATGGGGATATTCAGCCACTTGCACAATGTTATATAAGGGTGTTAGATTCTGCTCGGGTTAATGCTGGGAAATAAGCACCACTCAATAGGATGACATCATATCAACTTGAGTAGGGGCACAGCTTTGGATCTCAAAGGAGAAAGACCTAACATCGATGCATTCCTCACATCTTGTGACAATGTGTATCATATGAACTTGTATCCCTTGTTCCTGTCATATAATAAGTCTTTAAAATAAAAGGCTCTGCTCATGCGAATTCCAAGTATCTCCTATCGTGAGAGACGAAGCAGGCCCTGTAGATCCCTATTAGGAAATAGGATGATGGCAACCAATCCATCACATAGTATTCCACCATGATAAGCAACAGTAAGGATCTCATGTGTAAAACATGAGTGAACCCATGGCTTAGTATGACCAGAGTTCCTACAAATAGGGACAGGATGCAGTAACTATTAGAATTGAGCTAGAGTGCAGATATTGATAATAATGCAGGAAAATAAATGAATTGTTTAAATAAAGCTTATGGGTCCTTCAATATTTAGATAAAGTGTATCAGTCATGGTGTGCCAACACTATATTTTCAATTTTTTTTTGGTAAAATAAGATTCATTCAGTCCATGATTAAATAGCAGCGTTGCTATCTCCAAAGCAAAGTCGTGCATGATTCATTGCAATTTGCTCCTAGTATCCCTCTGGTCTGCTCGTTCACGATATGGGAGATACATTGAACAGTTGATTTCTCTTCTTTTGAAGCTGGAAATTAATTCTGCAGTGTTGTTGAAAATGAAATTGCATAGTCCAGTGGTATTTGCTATTGTTATTACTAAAGGAAAAACTTTTTCCATGGTATTCAGGAAATCTGCCTTTAATAAATCAGGTTCAAGTGCATGTAGAAAAAAATCAGAGCGGGACTTCAAAGACAAATGATTCATTCTACAGAGAGCGACTGTGTGTCTGTGCATTCAGATGCGGTAGGGCAGAATTTAGTAGAGTAATTGCAAATGAAACAAATTAAAATATAATTTCTATAGTGATTGTAATGAGGTCAGCCGGATGGACCTCTTAGGATAATAAAGTGTGAAGCTGGATGAACACAGCAGGCCAAGCAGCATCTCAGGAGCACAAAAGCTGACATTTTGGGCCTAGGCCCTCTCTGATGAAGGGTCTAGGCCCGAAACGTCAGCTTTTGTGCTCCTGAGATGCTGCTTGGCCTGCTGTGTTCATCCAGCTTCACACTTTATTATCTTGGATTCTCCAGCATCTACAGTTCCCATTATCACTGGACCTCACTGGAGATTAGTCCCCTGATTAGTCCAGTCCCATCAGGGAGCCCTGGCTGATACATATAAGCATGAGTGTCAGAGATCTGAGTGTCATGTTCACTCTGAAAGCTGGCTGTAACTGAGCTGGACCAGTGTTAAGCACTATGCACGTGTAAATACAGGGTGACTTGGTGACAGACCTCTCTGGGGTTAATTCAAATTCAAACTAAAATACATAGATTTTTGTAATTTTGTAATTTTTGATGCTGTTAGAATTTTTAAAAATTCTGTCTTTCATTTATAAGAGGATAAAGTTAAGATTTTTATTTATTTTGTTCAGTTCCAGTACATTCAATTCTGTTATTTTCTTAGGGGTTTGCAGTTATACACAGAGTGGAACTTGTGATTTGCACATGGCATATTCTGTGTTGTTCTATAGGTTACATAAAGGTTGATATGCGTAAAATACAATCCTTTGCATTATTAGTTACTTCTATTACAGCTCACTGAAGCATTGTGTGTGTATCGCTGATTAACGTGATACATTTTCAAAATACACCCAGTATACACCTAAGGTGTTTATTTTCCATAGGTCCGATAAGGTGACAAACGTAACAATTCAATTGACTCAGAGCATGTTTTTTACCTCGAAAAACAGGATGAAGGGAGCTACAATTTACAATCTATTATTTGATGGCAAAACATTTAACATATAGCCCTTTACTACTTAGTGTTTTGCAAGACCATTTTGCGTGCTTAAATCCTTTGCTTTTGTCTAATATTTCCTTCTCATTTCAGATTCATCTTTTTTGCCATGTTTCCTTTCTTTTCCATAGTTCACTCTTTGATATTTATTTTTCTCATTCTTTCTTTTTGTTTTATTTGCTTCTTCCTTTATCTTGGGCTTTATGTTTACAGTGGTGGGAACGCAGGAGTGTGTCCAAGACTGGTGATCAGTGGGAGTTGGCAGCTCATGGATTATGCTAGAGGTTTGGCAAAGCTGATGTGTTCCATGACAATGAATTAACATGCCATTAGTTTTGACATGTTAATGAAACGGGTGGTTTGGGGGAAGTGTTTCCAACCCTCTCAATTCAATTTCCTGTCCTTGAGGGTAATGATTTACAATAGTGTCGAAGAAGCATCATCAATCTCTCTGGAAATGGACTGAGATAACATTTAATGGCTGAAGCTTGATGTTAATTTATAAACAGATTTATTTCATCGTAAGATAAGGGGAACGGGGGTTGTTATGATTGGAATCACATAAACCTATAACCCAAATTTTCTGGCAGAAAACATTGGAGATTGGATGTATATTAGAAAGGTGTTCATTGGAACATTGTGGATGTCACAATGCAAAGACATGTGTGGAAGTTGGCAGGAAGTTTAGACCTTTGATGGTCTGTTTTTCATTGACTTGGGCCTCCACGGAAGTCTCCAATGGTGAGGTCAGTGTCAGAGACTTGGGCCAGTTATTTGGAAGTTAACAATTTTCCTGGAAATGCTGCACTGGCGAAGAACTGGTCTAACTCAGTAATTAGCCAGCATAATGAAACTGACCCTCATACCAATACCCCCTCCCACCCTATCCAACTAACCCGCAACCAGACCAGAGTACCTGAAATCTAATCTACCTAACTCCCCAGCCAGTCTACACTCCTCCACTCAAATATCCTCCAATTCTAGAAGCGACAATGTAACTACCTTCAACTTACTTCTGTGTAACTGTGATCTAACTACCCTTTTAAACTGGTGTGACTAGGCCTCTCCTGTCTTAGTCAATGGTCATATTGTCAACATACAGTTTTGTAGGTTTTATCTTGTGGGACAATGGCCAGTTCAAAATTGGAGCTGTTTCTTGCTGAGTCTCTGGAATAAAGCAGAGCACCCTCCTTACTACTTTGCCATCCCATGTCCAACCTCCCTGTCTGCACTGTCCAACATATCGAACATAATATCCCATTTGCCCCTCATCATGGCCTGTCAGCTTTGCCCCAGGGGGTACCAGATATAACTGAAAATCTCAAGTCAATACTTGATTGCCAATCCTTGGCCACGTGCCTCACCAGCAGTGGTGAACCTTCCTGCTGCAGCTGCTGCTGCTGATGGGCTAAGCTGAGAGCTTCACTTGTCTGGGAATTCTATTGAATAGGACATCTTAAAGCAGGAGTGAGCAGGTTACGTAGACGTGGACTCACACCTGATCTTTATTTTGGGGTGTGGGAAACCAATTCTCAATACATAATCATTGTGCATTTTTAAGTCAAGAGGGAATTCCCATTACATCATTGCCTGATGGCGGTATGGTGGCTCAGTGTTTAGCATTGCTGCTTCAGGCCAGGGACCTGGGTTCGATTCCAACCTTGAGAGACTGTCTGTGTGGAGTTTGCATGTTGCCCCCATGTCTGTGTTGGTTTCAATTGGGTGCTCTGGTTTCCTCCCACGATCTAATGATGTGCAAGTTAGATCGATTGGCCTTGCTAAATTGCCCATAGTGTTCGAGGACGGTTAGGTGCAGGATTACAGGGATAAGGTAGGGGAATGGGGTCTGGGTAGGATGCTCTTTGGAGGGATAGAATGAAATTGTGGGGCTGAATGGCCTGCTTCCAAACTGTAGGTATTCTATCTCAATAAATTATTTTCTAATTTAGGAGCCTGGATCACATAACCTTTAACGGTTCAAATTAAGTCGCTACATAGAGTTGCATTCTGTGGAAATGTATAAAAGAAGAGAAGAACATGACAACAACTTTTAGGAACAAAGTGCTTCTATAGCATCTAACATTTATTGGAACTTTCCAAACAAAAGATGTTTTAAAAGTGCATTGTTTGGATTTCTGTATTACTTGCACGGTCAGCATTTGCTAACCATCCCTAGTTGCTTTAAGATGGTGTGACCTGAATGATGCAACTAAGTAATTTACTCAGCCGCTTCAGAGGGCAGCCAATGGTCAAATGCATTTGTATGAAACAGGAGGGACAGAAAGAATAGACTGGATAAGAACAGCAAATTTCCTTTGCTAAAAGATAACAATAAAGCAGTTGGATCTTTGAAACAATAGAATAATTTCATTGTCACTTCTTTTTCATTATCTGCTTGATTATTTCCAGAATTTTAAAGCTGTATTAAATTCTCAAATGTATCAGGCTCATATTTAAATCTTATAATAATAGATCAAGCGATTTCCACATATGGAAGAGTACACTATCAAACAGGAATTAAAACACAAATAATATTTTTCCAAAACAGTGCAAAATAAATGTTTGTGGTATTTCTGCGTAGACTATTACAACAGTGTAGCCTTTCTATTTACTGGTCTGGTGTAAAACAAAACACTGTGGATCAGCTGCCCACCATGGACACAGCCTGACTTTCACAGAATAACTCTGTTCTCATGGCAATTTTGTTCAGGCTGACTATAAGGGTAGCAAATGAATCAATACATTTAAACACTAAATGAATATTATTATCCAAATGTCTCCAAGTACATTTAGGATCGACATTGAAGCAGGCTTACTTGAAAACCTTAACAGAGGCAACGTCTAATTTTAAACTTTAATTCCAAGGCATTACTATACTAATGTCAAACGTAGAAAACTTCTGTCCTTCTCAAAAATGGCATCATTCATTGGCATGATGCAAATGTTATTTTACAGTAAATGAATGTTCCACACAAATCACTGCAAATTTCGAAGATTACAAAACTTTCAGAAGTTACAAATCTGAGATATTTTTAAAGTGGCATGACATTGTTTTTGCCACATAGGATAATACCCATGTAGGAACAGCAGTAGGCCCTTCAGCCCTTTAAGGCCATTCAGTCTGTTCAGAAAAGCTGGCTTACATGTTTCTCATGAGGTTGTGATTGAGGTGTTATCAGGAAGATGCAGAGACTCCAATTCTTGGCAAAAACTCTTGCCAAGGACTCTTGGGAGTCCTTTTGCATATGTAAAGAGGGACAGATGGCAGATGCTGGGTTCAGCATTCTGGTTTCATCTCTGTACAGCCACAGACAGAGCTGCACCTATGGCTCGTGGTGTTAAGGAAAGGAGAAAACAGAATCAGCAAGTTGCCAAAAGGTGTGCCTCTATGTGGTAGTAAAGTAGATAAGAGCAGGAGATGAGTCTCCAAATTTAAAAGGTGCTGCTGAAGTAAGTTCCAGGCATTTAGAGCTCACGGGGGCTCAGGGAACCATTAAATGGAATTGCCAGTGAAGACTAGGCGGCAGAAGTCCTGGGAACTGGTCCAGAGCTGTGGTGCTAGAAAGCAGCCCAAAGAACCTTTAGAATTCAATGCAGCTGACAGCAGTGTGTGAAGGATGCCACCACATAGCAATTGCTTTTGGGGCTGAGAAACAATGGGGGTTAGAGTAACTTCAGTTATAATATCTATTTGGTAAAATTAGATGTCTGTAAAAGAGTTGGAATTGCAGCCATGGACAGATGTTACAGTGGGATGCAATCTCAGAAAACGAGGGTGAATGCCTGAAATGTGAACAGTTGTTGACACAGTTAATGATGGATGTTTTCCTGAGGAGTTCAAAGCTAGGGTTTTGAAATTGAAGAATTGGTACCCTTGTAAATGAGAAATAGTTTTACTGAGATTTGGTGACATACAGTGTCCCTCTAAACTGGATGGGTTACAGAGACATGGAAATGAGCAGCATGGAAACAGACCCTCCAGTCCATCTAGTCCATACCAACCACACATTCCAGATAAATCTAGTCCCTTTTGCCATCATTTGGCCCATATCCCTCTAAAATCTTCCTTTTCACAAACCCATCCAGATGCCTTTTAAATGTCCAGGTTGTACCCACCATTTCCTCTGGCAGCTTATTCCTTACATGCACCACCCTCTGTGTAAAAAAAAGTTGCACCTTCAGTCCCTTTTAAAACTTTACCCGCTCACATTAAACCTACGCCCTTGAATTTGGAACACATCCAACCCAGAGAAAAGATTTTGCCTGTCTACCCTCTCCATGCCCCTCATGATATTATAAACCTCATCAAGGCCACCCCTCAGCCTCCGACACTCCAGGGAATAGCCCTAGCCTCTCCCTATAACTCAAACCCTCCAAACCCAGCAACATCCTTGTAAATATTTTCTGAACCCTTTCAAGCTTCACAACATCCTTCCTATAGGACGGAGACTAGAAGTGCGTACGATACTCCAAAAGTGGCCTAACCATGTCCTGTACAGCTGCTACATGACTTCCCAACTCCTATATTCAATGCACAGACCATTAAAGGCAAACATACTAAATGCCTGCTTCACTATCCTTTATAACTTTGGACTCCACTTTCAATGAACTATGAACCTGCACTCCAATGTCTCATTGTTCAGCAACACTCCCCAGGACCTTATCATTAATTGCATAAGTCCTTCCCTGATTTACCTTTCTAAAATGCAGCACCTCACATTGATCTAAATTAAATTCCATCTGCCACTCCTCAGTCGATTGGTCAATCTGATCAAGATCCCATTGTACTCTGAGGTAACTTTCTTCACTGACACCTGTGATTTTGGTGTCATCTGCAAATGTACTAATCATACTACTATGTTCACATCCAAATCATTTGTATAAATGAAAAAAAAGTAGTAGACCCAACATCATTCCTTATGGCACACTACTGGTCACAGGCCTCCAATCTGAAAAGCAACTCTTTACCATCACCGTCTATCTTCTATCTTTGAGCCAATTCTGCATGTAAATAGCTAGTTCTCCCTGTACTCCAAGTGATCTAACCTTGCTAACCAGTCTACCATGAGAAGCCTTGTCAAATCCTTTCTGAAGTATATATTGATCATGTTCACCACCTTGCCATCAATCCTTTTTGTTACTTCTTCAAAAAACTCATTCAAGTTAGTCAGACACAATTTCCTACATACAAAACCAAATTGACTATCTTTAATCAGTCCTTCCTTTCCAAATCCATGTAAATCCAATCCCTCAAGATTCCCTCCAACAACTTGCGAAAAACCAATGTCAGGCTCACTGATCTATAGTTCCCTGGCCTTTCCTTACCACCAAACTCCAGTCTTCTGCCACCTCACCTGTGGCTACTGATGATACAAATATCTCAGCAAGGGGCCCAGCAAAATCACTTCCCTAGCTTCCCACAGAGCTCTAGGGTACACCTAATCAGATCCTGGGGATTTATCCACCTTTGTCCATTTTACTCCATCCAGCACCTCCTCCTCTGTGATATGGACATTTTACAAAATGTCACTATTTATTTCCCCACATTCAATATGCTGAGAAATTTATGGAGTCTGGCTTGGCTGCATTTGCTGAATGATAATGCTCTGTGGGGTGTTAGACCATGGATTGCCTGTTACCTGTCTTTATCTCATATTAATTCTGGATGTTAGAGTCTAAGTTTACAAGTGTTCAGTTCTAATTTGGTACAGTAAACTGCAGTAATCTTATACAAAACTGTAAAATTTTGTGACTATTTTTATTAAGTAACTTGGATTTCACACATTGTTTACCTCAAACAAAAGAAGTTACGGGTCTCTTGCCAGCACATAATATGATTTTGGTGATTATTGCAAGGATGGGATTATAACACGTCAATCAGCGGTTGATCTGTATCCTAATCCTGTCACTTACTATTGCGAGTTAACACTTCATATTCTTGCTTAGCAATGTTTTATTAATTTAAAATTATGGATTGAGCTTGCATTGGCTGCTCTTTATGGGAGAGATTTCCACATTTCTACTACCATTTGCAGAAAACTATATTTTCTTACATACCGCCTCTCTTATCTCTTTATTTTAGATAAATTTGTTCCAGACGCCCAACGTGTTCTTTTAAGGTTTTTCAATTCCTTTCCATATCCTAAAAGTTTCTTTCAAAAGAGCTGTTAACTCATAAATTCTGGAGACTACTAACCTTGCCTTGTCATTGCATACGGGAATAAAAGAGAAAGAGAGAAACATTGACCTGGATTATCCAATGGCCAGACAGTTGTTTCTGTGATGTAGATATGGGTTTTGCATTGGGAACCTGTGGAATACCTGACATAGTGGATTCTGAATGAATTGTGGACTCTGATGGACAATTCTTCTATGTTTGGAACTCCTTGAAAATAAATTCATGTAAATTGGAGAATTCAAGGGTTTGTCTGCTGTTATTAATGAGTGAAGAAAAGTTAACTAATTAAAAAGCTAGTGTACATCCTGTGTAACTATTAAACTGACCACCAAATTACCACTCACATTTCCAGTTTGGCTTTGACCCCTTACATCCTGAATCCTGACCTTGTATGCCCCTTCTCCCTCTTCCCAGGTCCCATCAACTCAATCTGCATTACTCCATTGCCAGACCTAATACATCCCCTCCTCTAGGATTTGACAAGTCCCACTTCCCACCCAGGATCACACACCTATCCCCCACCACCCTCCCAGCCTGAGATTCAACATCCACACCCTCACCTTTCAGGAGCTGAGAGCACCCTCTCCCCAAGTCACACACATACACATTCTTCAATACTACCCTCACGCAGGAACCCAATACCCAGACCTGCTCTTCTCCAGACCCGACACCACCCCACAGCTGCTGGATCCAACACAAGCTCCACACGGCCACAGGTAACGATACCATCACCCAATGCTAGATTTTAAACAACCCTCTCCTCCTAGAATGATATACCTCCTCACTTTGCCCAGGAGCTGACAACCCTCACCCTACTCTCAACTCTGTTCAGAACATGGCAATCTCTGCCACTTCACCCAACACAGATGCTTCCATCACTAGACCCAATCCTTTCTGTCCATCTAAACCAATTGCACACATTCCAACATTTACCTGGCACCCTTCTCACCTTGTGACCAGGAACCCTATCCACCTGGCACTCAAAACTAACATATATGCATGTACTTACCATTCCACAGTAGCTGTCATAGTCATTTACTGTCATGTTAAACATTTAAATCATGAAATATGGCAACTAATGTTGGTGTCATTTGATTTCCCCTGACTCCCCTGCACTGTGAGGACCCTGTCAGATTTAAAATATGTTCTCCATTTCTGAAACAGCTCTGATGAGGAGAAGAGTGACAATCTGAGTGTGATTGCCACTCTGTAGAAAATCTAGCCCATTGAAAATGCAATGCATTATTTTCACTGGCACTTAAAATCCTTGCTTCAAACAAACAATCTTGATCAGCCATGATAATTGGTTTTGATTCCCCATTTAATCCCAATCATAAAATATACGGGTCATTGTTCCTAACAGTCATCTATTTATTTTAGCGATGGCTGCATGTTCCATTCATAAAATTGTACTCCTGGGGTTTCAGTTTCACAATATTTAACTTTGCAATGAAGCCGTGTTTTTCTCTCTATATGCCATTATCATAAAATCTTGAAATGCTTGGCCCAGCAAAAAATCATTTTTTGGGATTTGATTCATTAAGGATTACTGATTTATGGAAGATCTGGAACTTTAATTACATGTAGAACTGAAGTAGTTTAGCTGCCTGAAGACAGCACAAACAAAATTTTTTAAAAATTAGTAAGAAGCCTTGTGCAGATAAGTAACTACCAGCATCACTTTAAGTGCCTTTGTTAGGTATACAGTGTTATTTAATCCTGAAGTGTTTTATTGAAGATTTTGGCATCTTTTGCTGTAAGCTTGCCAACCTTGAAAAAGTTTATTTGCTATTCCATGATTCAGAAAATGCTCCTGATTAAAATGACACTTGTAAATATGTGAAAAAAAAGAAACTTTTCGAGCTTTTCTACATAAAGAATGTAAGAACAGAATAAAGCACGAAAGATTAAAAACATTTTGGTACAAGATACGGGGCTGAAATTTGTCTTGATGGTGAGAATCATGGCAGTGATATCAAAAGATGTTCCCACTTCCTCCTTAAGCTGCTGCATTGGACCTGAAGGAGACTGCAACACTCTGCCCAGCGATGTGATGGTGGGGTGGGGTCTGAGTGGCAGGATTGACCTGTCCAAGGCCCAAGGCCAATCTCCAGGTGATGACAGTGTTGCCTACTGGCAGCATGTAGTTGTTGGCACCATATTTAAAAGGCTGCTGGCCCTGATGATGCCTGGAGAAAGAATTCTTTCTGTTACTGCCTTGAACCACCTGCTTCTGCTACTCACTTCACCAAAACCTCAGATCAAATAAGGTGCTGTTCATAGGCCGATACAAAGGGCAGAAGGCAAACCATAGGTGTGACACTAAAATGCCTCCTTGCGGGTTCTCTTTTAAGGTGAAAAGGCAAGGCTTTTTCTCCAGAGATGGGAGCAAAAGATTGGCCCACCCTGCAAAGCAAGACTGGTCATCTTACAAAGGAATTTAACAGTCATGGAGGTCATCACAACACCCTTCTCCCACCAATCTCACGTCTGTCCCACCCTAAACCTATATCCAGTTAAGCAAGTGGGCTTATGACGATTTGGCAATGCAGGAGAGTTACTTGTTGCTGCCAAAGTGACCTAGATATCGACCACCCAGAGTACATTTTGCACTCTTGCCACCCTCAGTGCTTCCTCTAAGTATTGTTTAACATGAAGATTCCTGATTCATCTGCCGAGGGAGGTACGTGGTAGTCAGCAAGAGGTTTCCTTGCCCATGTTTAACCTGTAGCCATGAGATTTCATGGAGTCAATGTTGAGGACTCCCAGGGCAATTCCCTCCCGAATGCTTACCACTGTTCTACCACCTCTGCTGAGTCTGTCTTGATGGTCGGACAGGATATATCCAAGGATGGTAATGATGGTGTTTGGGGCATTTCCTATAAAGGATGATACAGTGAGAATGAAAATGTCAGGCTAATCCTTGACTGGTCCGTGAGAAAGCTTTTCCAATTTTGGCACAAGCTCCCAGACATTAACAAGAAGAACTAAGTTTGACAGGGCTGTTTTTGCTGGGTTTTTTTCTCTGGTACCTAGGTTGATGCCATGTGGTCTGTCCAGTTTCATTTCTTTCTTGCATTCATCATATTTATTTCCATCTGCAACAATATGCAGTAGAAAGGAGTTGATCATCAGACAGTGTCATGCTTTGCTAACAATCCAGAATCATGATGCTTTTATTTCAACCCACCCTCCTACTGGAGCTCAATAATCTAAACATGTTTCTAAACATCTAATCATACTCCTGGATGTTTCATGCATATTTCCAAACAAGCATTCAGTAAGTGAATATGCACAGCATTTGCATTGCAATATAGATTTTCAATGTTTTCTGTATCAAAGAAGTATTCCTTAATTCAAAATTTTCTGAGATGTTGTCGTTGCTTGTTTTTACACAGATCTATCCAGCTAATACCTAAGCTGAAAATTCTCAATAATCTTATTTACATAGTTTAAAATGTAAAAAGCATTGAAAATGCCAGAAGTGAGCTGTAAACCTGAACAAGAAAATTTGAACATGCACATTATTCCTTCTCTAAGTCTATATTTATGAAAATTGAAGTTAGAGATCATCAAAACAACATTATGTAATTTCAGCACAGCATGTATAAAACAGAACACAAGGTAGAAGCTTTTCAGTTTTTGGGATAGCTTATATTTAGGGCTTTCAAAGATCATGAGAAGACAGTGCAGGCCTCGCAGTGATGAAAAGTAAACAAGAATCGTTTTTAAAGACTTACCATAAAGTACCTAGAGATTTTCTTTTTTCATCACAGCTAATGTTTTGACCATATGATTTTCAAAGCATCCAAAACTGGACAAAGTAGAAGACCATAAGACCATAAGACATAGGAGTGGAAGTAAGGCCATTCGGCCCATCAAGTCTATTCTGCCATTGAAATCATAGCTGATGGGCATTTCAACTCCACTTCCCTGCACTCTCCCTGTAGCCCTTGATTCCTTGTGAGATCAAGAATTTGTCGATCTCTGCATCGAAGGCATCTAATGTCCTGGCCTTCACTGCACTCCGTGGCAATGAATTCCACAAGCCCACCACTCTCTGGCTGAAGAAATGTCATCTCATTTCAGTTTTAAATTTACCCCCTCTAATTTTAAGGCTGTGCCCACGGGTCCTAGTCTCCCCGCCTAACGGAAACAACTTCCCAGCGTCCTCCCCTTCTAAGCTATACATTATCTTGTAAGTTTCTATTAGATCTCCCCTCAACCTTCTAAACTCTAATGAATACAATCCCGGGATTCTTAGCCATTCATCATACGTTAAACCTACCATTCCAGGGATCATCCGTGTGAATCTCTGCTGGACACGCTCCAGGGCTAGTATGTCCTTCCTGAGGTGTGGGGCCCAAAATAGGACACAGTATTCTAAATGGGGCCTAACTAGAGCGAGCGTTATAAAGTCTCAGAAGCACATCGCTGCTTTTATATTCCAATCCCCCTGAGATAAATGTCAAGAAGCATCATACATCCCCTGTTCTTTTGAAGAGGAAGAGAAGATCTGTTCATCAATGGGTTTTTTGCAGTACTTTCACAACATTACATGAATAATTATGAATGGAATTTTACTGGGCAATTGTAAATGAGTTTGCCTCCAAAGTTGGGCCTCAAAGTAGGAGTGAAGTACATTTGGTCAGAAGTCCAATTTCATGTTTTTGTTTCCAGTTTTAATGAGCAGCAGAACTATGGAGATCACACTTCAGATATCAAAATGGAGAGATACTACTGAATCTATACAAGGCAAAATACCTCCAAGTTCAAAGCACATGCCTAAATTTTAACAGTGGCACAATGGGATCACAGAACTTTGAAGCTCTACCCAATGAAATGTGTGGCAAGGAACAGCAAGGGAGTGAAAGCTAAATGATGACTCTTTTGTAAGATGGTCAGGAGAGTTAGTGTGGATGGTAGGGAATGTTATAAGCCAAGGAAATTGTTGGCCATCCGCAAAAGAAGGGAAAAGGTGCCAGAGCTTTGAGGGTCAGATGGGGCATTGACTTTGCCCAGCAGAGAGGAACAAGAGACTGTATTCCAAGCAGGAAGCCATTCCTTTGAATTAGAGACAGAATACCGGCGATTGACTTCATATACTCATGCCCTGGGATATCCCTGTTGGTCAGATAGAGAAAGTGGGACCAAAGGCGATTCAAGCACTGGTGAGCACAATGGCTCATCAGCAAAGACAGGACCAACAAGAGGACCAGCTCAGGATAAGCATGGAGCAGGAAAGCACATGAGGGTTGGATGGGAGGGGCTGAGGGGACACTGCCTCCCACATGCAGGCATCTACATGCAGAAGAGGCAGTATCCTGGGAGAAAATCTGCCATCCAAGGAGGATTTTTTCTCTAAGTTTCCTCATCATGTTTTAGCGAAGCCTGTGGTTTCCCCAGGAAAGTTCTCATCATCTCTGTGCCTTACTCAGCTCTTACATAGAATGAACTGAGACCCATGGGAGTTGATGGACTCAACTAATAGCTCTGTATATCACGAGCTCTCTCCTAATAGACCTCTGATATTTCCCAGTATCCAACAAGTGGTCATGCGTTGGAGTTTTAAGTATTGGCAAAACACAACCCAAGCTACAGATCTTTACCAGTACTTTAAACAACTACAGGTGTAGCACGCTAAAAATTGCCAGACAATGGCAAACCTTCGCCAACTGACTGAGATCTACCCATAACTTCAATTTCTCCACAAATGTCTCAGGAACCAGGTACTGCCCAATAGCATGAAGTACAAATCTCCACTCAACAACCCACAGGCTATAAAATAACTGAACAGAATGGATGCAGAATGTTATAAGTAATGATTAATGATGCCCATAGCCAATTCTACAGGTACGAATGAGAAATTGCGTGCCATAAATCACAGTATCTAAACGCTATGGACCAGCAATGGACTACAACCCTAGAACAGGCCATCATTATCAATCAACACAAAACCAAAACTCAGAAGAGACACGAGCTACAGGAGAAACTCACCAAACTGATCCACCACAAAGACGAGGACAACAACAAAGCAGACACAAGGATAAGAAGCATCTCAGGAGCACGAAAGCTGACGTTTCGGGCCTTGGTCTAGGCCCGAAACGTCAGCTTTTGTGCTCCTGAGATGCTGCTTGGCCTGCTGTGTTCATCCAGCTCCACACTTTGTCATCTTGGATTCTCCAGCATCTACAGTTCCTGTTATCAGATGGATAAGAAACCTATCGAACAGGCAACTCACAGAAACTGAGAAAGCTGTCCTATTTCACAGGCTGAACAATAAACACAAAGATGTGTACAGAACAGACTTCATGGCCGCTCTGGAGGATACATTAAAAGACAACGAACTCATGGATGAAACACAACAAGCCATCCGACATACAAAAGGGGACAACCTGAACACATCAGAGAGAAAAGCACAAGATAGACTCAAGAAAGTCAAGAACATCATAACTGTACCAGCAGACAAAGGGCACATGACCGTCATGAACAAACCAGGCTATGCTGAGAAAGTAGACATTGCTTGCAGATACAACCACTTACCAACAGGTGGCAATAGACTCAACATCACGGCTAGGCCAAGGGATTGCCCAGACACTGAAGTGACTAATAAATGCAGGCAGATGACCAAGATAGACTTCATGAAAATAAAACCAGAAAGCACAAATACCCCCTGCTTCTATGGACTGCCTAAAATATATAAACCAGACATCCCCCTCAGACCCATTGTCTCCCTACCAGGCACACATTCACACAAACTGGCCAAGGACCTACAACAGCAACTGAAACACATAGTAGATGAATCACCTCATTCTATCCAATCAACCCAAAATTTCCTCGATACTCTCAAGAACACAATATTCAGTGATGACGAGATTACGTTATCCTTTGATATCACAGCTTTATTCACATCAATTGACAACCCACCACCCAAAGGAACAGTGGTCATATTATTAGAGGAGACAGCAATGCAGACCAGCAACTCCATCAGCAAGGACAATATATTTAAACTACTAGACCTCTGCCTCACCACACACTTCGTCTTTAATGGTCAAATATACATACAGATCAACGGTACACCCATGGGGTCACCGACCTCAGGTCTCATTGCAGAAGCAGTCTTACAAAGGCTAGAATATGCCACCCTCCCCCACATTCAACCTAAACTGTGGATCCAGGACATTGATGACACATTGTTCACTATTAAATGCATCAAGTTAGAGGAGACCCAACACCTCATCAACAGTGTATTCACAAGGATTAAATTCACAAAGGAAGAAGAAACCAACAATCAACTTATATTTCTGGACGTTAAAGTAGAATGATTGACAAACGGAGAGTTCCAAACCTCAATATACAGAGAAGTAACCCAAACTGATCAATTCCCCAACTTCCACAGCAGCCACCCCAACATCCACAAACAAAGCCACATTAAAACACTATTTAAATGGGTCAGGACACCCTGCAATACTCCAGAATTACGTCTGGAAGAGGAAGAACACTTATACAAAATCCTTGCTTTAATTGGATATCCCTGCAACTTCATCCGCAGATGCCAACATAGCAGACAACAACAGGAGGGCACAGTACGATCCAACCCACTTACCATATTTCCCTACATCAGGAACATATCGGAACTGATCACAAGACTCCTGAGACTACTAGGAATCATGGTGGCCCATAAGTCCATAGCCACCCTATGAGAAACACTTACAAGGATTAAAGACCCCATTCCTACAACGAATGTGGTTTACAAAATACCATGCAACGACTTCCACAAACATTATATCAGACAGACGGGAAGGGAGCTAGCCATCAGAATACATGAACATCAGTTAGCAGCAAAAGGGATAAACTCTCCTTAATATCTGCTCATTCAGACGATGAAGGCCATCAGTTTAACTGGGACAAAGTAACCACAGTAGCCCAAGCCAAATATAAACACGCAGAGGAATTCCAAGAGGTATGGTTCTCCGTCCATACTTCAATCAACAAACATGTAGAATTGGACCCTATATATATAAATCTTTAGAGATCAAAATCAGAAATGGCAGTATTCACCATAACGGACAAGATAGGTATAAATTCTAAACTGAGTAGAAGAACATCGCTTAATTGGAAGCTCCACTGATGATGTCACCTAGGATGGTGATGAAACGTCTGAACAAAAGCAAGCCAGCTTGGTGAGCAAGTCAATAATCTCACATGTTGGAGCTTTCACTCTGAAGTCCGTTGCATCATGGAAGTAACTAGTTGTCCTGTTCAGAGGATGAACAACTACGTGCACAAACAATCCAATCCAGAAGCTCACATAGAGAGGTTCAGCAGTTTTGGAACCATTGCTTATTCCCACAGATGCAAAGTTCTGCCAAGTACATCCACGTGGCCCTCATGTCTCACATAAATCAGACAGTGGCTATCATCCGAAAGGGTTTGCAGCCAGCAATATTCAACTAGTCTGCAGCCACTGAACGTGGTGTTTACAGTTTCTGGAAAGCAGTCACATTGCCTACTTACTACAACATTTCAAGTGCTGGAAAACACTTCAGAGTCACTGAGGACATCATACTAGAAATGATAACTCACAGGACAACATGAAATTAAAATAGAAAGCAGAAGGAATGAATGAAAAGTTAATTGAGGTGCCCCAACTCAAGGTATAGCCAGTAAACATGTTAATCACCTCTGAACCCCATGTGCAGCTAAGTGCTCTTCTAAATGTTGAACTGATTTTGTGTCTGAGTGGCAACTGGTTCTGACTGATCTTTGTTAGCACTGTGTGATGTTCACTGCAGGCTCCACTGTTTTATTTATTCTTTCGCTCAATTTGAAGTCTTGTATAAGAATATAGTTTCATTGCTGTTCAGCATTGTTTTCTCTTGTGAACACAGGGTGTATTTTAGTTTCTATGGAACTAAGCTTAAGAGCCTGTGTTGCACGCAGCTCAGTTTTCCACAATAGGGGTCACATGAATGTCTGATGCATTCAGCCACTCCAAAAGGACATTGTGGGGATCAGCCATGACAGATGGCTGCCTTCCATTGAATGGCCGACATGCTAATGGAAGGTTATGTTGTGGACTGACTCCCTTAGCAGCAGCAAAATTGTACCCTGGCACAATTTGCAACCTCAAGGTCCAACATGTCCCACTCAACTGCAACGAGGGCATCAACCCCAGTTCAATAAAGCTCTGGGCATACCTAAGTATGAGGGATCAACCTGGTGAAGTTATCAAACGGGACTGCTCATATACCAAACAGCACACACAGCTCGTGACAGACAGGGCTAAATGAGCCAAATGATCAAATCTAAGCTCTGTAGTCCTGTCACAACCAGTCTTGAATGATGATGGATAATTAAACAAATTTCTGGAAGAAGAGATACCCTAAATATCCCTATCCTCACTGATGAAAGAGCCCAGCACATCAGTGCAGAACATAAGGCTGTAGCATTTGCAGTGATCTTCAGCCAGAATTGTTGAGTGAATGATCCATCTTGGACTCCTTGAACAGTACCCAGCATCTTAGATAACAGTATTCAGCCAATTTGATTCAGTCCATGTGATATCAGGACACAGTTGGAAACATTGGATACTGCAAAGGCTGTGGACCCTGACAATATAAGTGTGCAGGCTTGAGCTCCAGACCTTGCCATTTCACCAGCTAAAATCTTTTAGTGCAATTACAACATGGGTGCCTACCTGACAATGTGTAAAATTGCCCAGATTTTTCCTGGACATAAAAAGCGGGACAAATCCAAGGCCCATCAGTCTGCTCTGGATCATCAGTAAAGTGATGGAAGTTGTCCTCAACAGTACTAGTAAACAGCACTGCAATAAGTCGGCTATAATCTACTCAGTGATGCCCAGCTTGGGTTCTACTAGGGCCACTCAGCTCCTGGCCTCACTACAGCCTTTATTCAAACATGTTAAAAGAGCTAAATTGATGAGATGAGATGAGCACAAGACTGATGTGAAGATGTGATGAGCATGAGATTGACATCAAGACCACATTCGACCAAATGTGGCATCAAGGAGCCAAAACTTGAATCAATGGGTACCAGGGAGAAAACTCTCTGCCTGTTGGAGTTTTGTCTAGAATGTAGGGGGATGTTTATGGTTATTGAAGGTCAGTCTTTTCAAGGGCATAACTGCAGGAATTCCTCACAGTAATATCCAAGGCCTTACTTTATCAATGGCCTTCCCTCCATCATAAGGCCAAAAGTGGAGATGTTTGATGATGATTGTGCAATGTTCAACACCATTCACAACATCCTGAGATACTGAAGCAATCTGTGTTTAAATGCGACTAGATCTGGACAATATCCAGGCTTGGCCTGGCCTTTGGAAAGTAGCATTTGAGACCAAGACCATCTCCAATAAAAGACTATCTAACCACTACCACTTGACATTCAATGGTCTGGCTATTACTGAAACCCTCACTATCAACATCATTACCAATGACCAGAAACTCAACTGGACTGAGCAGATAAATACAGTGGCTACAAGGGCAGGTCAGAAGTTAGGAAAATTGTGATGAGTAACTCACCTCCTGGCTCCCAAAGCCTGTCCTCTGTCTACTAGGCACAAATCAAAAGTGCAATGGAATAATCCCCACTTGCTTGGATGCGTACGGCCCCAACAACACTCAAGAAGCATGTCACTGTCCAAGACAAAGCAACCCATTTGACTGGCGTCACAGCTACAAGAATCCACTCCCTCCACCAGTTACACTCAAGCAGCAGTGTTACTATCTACATGATAAGCTGCAGAAATTCAACAAAGATCCTTAGACAGCACCTTCCGAGCCCACAACCATTTCTATCTGGAAGGACAAGGGCAATGGATACATGGGACCATCACCAACTGCAAGTGGAGTTAACAATCATCTTACATTGAACACAGAATGCAAGCAAAGGCAACAAACCATGTACTAAATTCAAGAAATAAAAAAAAGAACTGGGGATGCTGTAAATCTGCAATGAAAACAGATATTGCTGAAGAAACTCAGCACACATGGCAACATCTCTTGGAGAGAAAGAAGAGTCGATATTTTGTGTCTAGTGATGAGGGCCCTTTCTAACGAAGGGTCAGTGGACCTGAAACATTGACTCTGCTTTGTCTCCATGGATGTTGCAAGAGCTGCTGAGTTTCTCCAGCAAATTCTGTTTGTTGTTTCAAACCTCAAGGTTTGCCTACTTACAATACCAGAATCTTGTGTAAAAAAAGTTTTATCAATAACTCCCCCTTGAACAGAAGACAAATACCTTGTACATATCTTTATAAAATAGCACAACATCTGACTTATTAACAAAAATGTCAGGAGATTAACTACTAGGTAAAATTTGTTATGGCATTTGATTTATTGTGTATTTTATTATACATTATGCTCTCTCATATGGAGCTAGGTTATGATGTGTGAATTCTGTCAACCAGGAGACTGAATATCGCCTATGAAATTACATCTTCCTGTTGATCCTCAAATTTGTGTTCTTACCGTTGCTTTCATCAGCACCATTAAGAGAAACCCACTTTAATACTAATTGTGAATATATTGTCTTGGTTCGAATCTTCAAAAGATCCAAGTATTACTTAATTTTACGAACTGAACAAATGTTATCATGGAATCATAGAATGGAGGCCAGCTCTCATCAATAGCAACTTCTTAGCTGGTCCTATTTCCTTTGCCTTTCCCTTTGTCCAGGAAATTCTTCTGATGTTTGTTTCAGAAACACACAATTGAATATGCCTCCATGACAATTTCACTGTAATTCTGAATATAACCATGTGTTGCTTAAAAATACTTTATCTCCCTGTTTAAATTGTTTTTGTTGTTCTTCTTTGCTTCATTTTCCTTTTTATTTATTTTGTCATTTGGAAGGTTTCTCATGGGAAAGTATTTTGACTGCACCCAACACATCTCTCCATTGAAGTCTTTTACATTGGTACATTTCATCCTGTCCTGCTTTGATTTCAGTTTACCCAGGAGAGCTTATTTCTCACCCCACTAAAATTGACCATATGCAAATTGAGCATTTTTACTCTAAATTGCTCCTTGTCCTTTTTCGTAACATAGCTAAATCATATGATTCTGATATTACTGATCATTTAATGTTCCTGACTCATAAATCATCCAAATGACCCCTTTCTTTGCCCTGGTGTTTAAGTTCCATCATTTAAATTTCACTGATATGATTTAGTACAGTCTTCTTTTAAGGTAAGGAAGTTGCATACAAGGGAGAAAAATAGCTGCACCATGTAACGTTTACAAAATGATATCAATCTCCTTCTGAGAACAAAGGAAATCACTGACATAAACAAATAACATGGGTCTATGTGGGGTGCTCTTCAGAGTGTCGGTGCAGACTCAATGGGCTGAATGGCCTCTTGTTGCATTGTAAGGACTCTATGATTTGAATGGATTGGAAGATGGATGAAGCCTTGTTTATTGCAAACTTTTTGACCTTGTTGCACAGATCAACACAGTAGACACAAGTGAAATTTTTGATCAAAGTCATAAATCAAGCTTTACAAATTCAAGCTCAAAGCCATTTTGATGCTTACCCTTCAGAAGCTTTCTGATTTTCTTCAGCTGACTAACTTTATAATCGGAATAAAAGTCTAAGTGCTTCAAAGATTATTTGTGATGTGATGGGCATCACTGTTACTTCATAGCATTCAGCACCTTACCCCATACTTGTTATTGAAAATCTTAGAATGTATTTGGGGTTTCAAGTGTCGCAGAAATGAAACATTTCAGTGTATGAAACTGTAGATTAATGATGCGTAGGTTCATGTCCTTTGGTTCTCAGATTGCTATAGTTCTTGGATCTCTTGAACTGAGCATTTCCTCGGACTGACTTGAATACTACTGTAAACCATGAGACAACAATGAGGTCAAATCAGTTTTTTTCAGTCAGTTTTGGATTGGCTTTAGTGACCTTCCGTACTACTTCTTTTGGATTGAAAAGAACACTCCAGTTGTACATTAGACCATGATTGCATGATGATGTCAATCTTTTCAGTAGCAATTTTACAGACTGGTATAATTTAGAGGTCGTCGTTCATTCTACTCTACAAATTTAGACATTATTCTTGTGAAAGCTCAGAAAATTTCACAAGACATGGCTAAGAATTTTTGCCCTGTGGAATCTATTGTCACACTGCTCAAGAATGCCTCCTGGCAGCTTGAACAAAACTGTTAATATTATCTGACAAGGATGAGGGTAGACTTGGCCCCTGCTCCCTTCACTGAAAAGAAACATTGCAATCGAACTGCTGAGAGTGTAAGATAGAAAAGTTCAATCAGAAAATAGGAAATAAAGCTATGCAGTGCTAGATCTGGAAGCAGCAGCAATACAGACATTTCTTGTATATCTGGGAGGAGTGATCTCGTTCCTCCCATTCTATAAAAATATTACACTTGTCTCTTTTACTGTACCCTCCAACTGCCTAATAAAATTGCAATTAAGAAGTGCAGAGGAAGTCCTCTTTGATGATGGTGCTAACTAATAACATTATTGTAAAGAGGCCAGAAATTAATTTTAATGACAGCATTCTTCTTTTGTCACAGGACTGCCAAAGTTAAGATCCATGTTTATGAAAGGCAGTTTTAATCTACCACAAAGTCAGATGGAGATTACTAATGGTCTGCAAATCAGATTGCAAGCTTGGTAAAGACTCTGAGACAACCTTTGTAGATTTTATAAACACAAAGCAAGTTTTAAGAAGTTGAAATGCTTCGTAAATTTTGTACCATCTATGGAACGAAGAAGTGTTATTATTTCAGGTGAACTATCAACTGCTTTTGCATTCATGGAGATATTATGTTGACTTCAAATTATCCTATGATAAAGGCTAGATTTAATAAGTTAAGTAACATTTTAAAGTCTCTCCTTTAATTTCAGATTAAACAAAAGGTCCTCGAATGGGGACCTTTTGAGACATGGACTTAAATTAAATTAGATTCCCTACAGTGTGGAAACAAGCCCTTTGGCCCAACAAGTCCACTCCACCCCTTGCAGCATCCCATGCACGCCCATCTCCCTATGACCCACACACCGCTGAACACTACGGGCAATTTTAGCTCATGTCCAGAACAGTTGGGAATGAGAATGTTTCATTAGAAAGGAAAAACAAGGCGCATAAAGTGTTGGGAAAAACAGACAGCACTAAAGCAAAAAATTATATGATGTTATTCAGGATCAGACTGGGAGAGAATGCAGTAAAGTCTAAATTAGGTTTAGAGTGCATGTATGTGGATTTGGGATGAATGATAAGTAAGGTTAGTGAACTGCTGGTACAAACAACCACATGATAATACAACATTGCAGTTCAAAAAAAGACAGAATTGGCTACTAAATATTAATGAATACATGTTCATGAAATAAAGAGAAGAAAAGAAAGGAAAAGAGGAAAGGAGTCAGGATGATAAATAAGGCCTTAGAAGTAGATGACGCGAGGCAGGATTATTGTTGGACCTAGGCAGAAGGAGCAAAAGCAGGGTTCTAGAAGGGACTTGGAGGCTGTAGGGCCATCTTTAGAAGGGAAAATGTGATCAGAGAGATTAGTTTCCAGTGTCATGATCCAAGAACCTTGCCTGCAGTGTCCCAACAGGGCTCTGTAATACAGTAATGAATACATAAGGGTTGTCAAATTCAATGGACACATTTTCATAAGATATCTTCTGCCCACCACACCACCGATACCTTTGCTCAATGTCCCACACTCCTACACTCATCCAGCAGTACACCCAGGTATTCAGTAGTCAGACATTATATCCAGATATTCTGACTTTCTACAGCTACCAAATGGGGTGGTTTCACCTTGCTGATTCATTCCTCCAGGTATTAAGCTCTGGCAGAAACTGAGTACTGGGAATGAAACTATAGCTTTATGGCCTTTTCAATTCCCAGCTCACCATCATCCTGCCAACTGTCAGGATGTGCAAGTTATAGATAGTATTACAATGGACTGTTTGCTTACTGTCGAAGCCGCCTTCATTCACATCAACCTTCCCTTCTGATTTCTGGCTTTCTGGCACCAAAGGAATGTGGCCTGCCCTGCCATAGCAGCCCATGCAGGAAAAGAGAGCAGCAGCACAGAATGAATGAAGACACTCCATCATTTGCTCAGAGACTGTCATCGGCTCAAATCTTGGCACTCTATGTATTATGGAGGCTTGTGTATGATTGGAATCAACAAGTTGTGAGTCATCTGGGAACAAACGGATTTGAGTCAGACCATGGTAAAGGATGGGTGAATCACCAGTCCAGCAAATGTTGAGGGTGCAGATATGTTTTGCTGTACAGACTCCAGCGATGATTTTAATGAGCTTCACACAGGGCGTATTGATATCCCTGCACATTGAGATGATAAATTGGGCCCAGTGGTTAGCACTGCTGCCTCACAGCACAGGGGACTTGGATTCGATTCCACCTTTGGACGATTGTCTGTGTGGAGTTTGCACAATCTCCCCATGTCTGCGTGGGTTTCCTCCGGGTGCTCCAGTTTCCTCCCACAGTCCAAAGATGTGCAGGTTAGGTGGATTGGCCATGCTAAATTGCCCGTAGTGTTCAGGGAGGTGTAGATTAGGGGGGTATAAGTGGATGGGTCTGGGTGGAACGCTTTGAGGGTCAATGTGGACTTGTTGGGCCAAAGGGCCTGTTTCCACACTGTAGGGATCCAATGATTTCTATTCTACGATAAATGCATTGCTTGGTCTGCCATTTAGCCCTGTCTCACAATTAAGAAGCATAAAGCAGTCTAGTTCCAAATCCACAAGCCTTTGCCATATTGACAACATCTGCTTCTTGATGCAGGAGGTCAAAATACACTACACTCTTGGCCAGGCACAATCTTTGTGTGGACGCACTTATTTCTGTGTCTACCCTGTGAATATTTAGAAACAGTACCTGACAAATGCAAGAACTCACTACAATACCTCCAAAACACTTGATTATTTCCAAACAAATTGCCATGGCAGAAGCCCTTAGAAGTTATCCTCAACTTAAAATGACAAATTTTTGAGTCTTTGAGTTATACAGCAGTGAAACAGACCCTATGGTACAACTTATCTGTGCTGACCGATTTTACTGAACTAAACTTGCACACACTTGGCTCATATCCCTCTAAACCTTCCCCACTCATGTTCAAATGTCTTCTTAATGTTGTAACTGCATCTACATCTGCCACTTCCTCTGGTACTTCATAGGCACATATGAACTAGCTTTTGTGTAAAAACATTGCTCTACAGGTCCTTTTTAAATCTTCCTTTTCTCACCTTCAATAAATGCAAGGGCAAGATTTAAATGTAATGGCATTCTGGTTGGATGGATCAGTTTGTTGCACTGGTGCACACTGGGAATGACTCCTCACCCACCACCCCCTCCAACACCAATCACTGGGAGAACTCTTTACCTATATGCAGGCAAGATAGGGAGTGGCCAGTGACATCTCAGTAACAGTAACACGTCAATTCATTTTCTGCTCTCTAGTCTTCGGCCAATGTCTGAGCCTAGATGAGAATACAGTTTCTCCCTTCTCAATTGAAATATATATTTGTCTCTGGATAATTCATTCCAACTCTATAACATAATAACAGGTAAATGACCTGATGCATTAGCTATGTATTTGTTGCAGTATTAGTCATATATTTCTCACAATTTTAAGACATTCCTTGGGTGTTTCATTTTCAGGAATGATTTCCCACGTTATTAATATCAATGCCTAAGTCTACTAGTTGAGTCAAAAATATTCACCAGTCTCTGCTTTGGTACCATTGTTCTATTATAATATTAAATGACAAGCTGATTCACTGTTCCAAATACCAATAGTGCATATGAAACACAGAGGGATCAGCCTTTGTCTGAATTCATGTTTCTCCAAAATGAACAACTACTTTAGAAGAACTTAAGCAATTTAATAAATAATCTTCCCTCTGAAGCTATTTATTTCAAGTAAGTGCTGTGGCAGTCAATGACAGCAGGAACATATCCACTGCAAGTTAGATTCTCATAATTCTGAAATGCCATTGCTACAGATTAATATACGGATATAATGCACAAAGGATATTGATTTATTTGTATGAACTAAATATCCTATCAGGAATCTAGGGGTAGTTTGGAACAGTCATGAAAACTGATCTTGATTTGGAAGATGAAGGTGCGGAAGCAGTTTTTGGTCAGATAAAAGAAATAGCAGGAGATAGAAGTCATTAGAGGAAGTAATTTATAGGCACCACATCAGTATCTAAACTTTAGAACAAATCAAGAATTGAGAAACTATAAAAATGATATTGCAAAATTCATGAGTATTTTTAATTTTCATGTAGAATGAACAAATCAAAATGCCATATGCATCCTTGAGGATGAGCTCATAGTATATTCAAAATACATTCTTGAACAAATCATAGTTATTTTAGACTTGCTAATCTGTAGAGAAATAGGATTAATTCATGATCTCATTGTAAAGGAGGCAGCATTAATCACAAAAGGATAAAATTTCGTATTCAGGTTTAACTTGAAAATCTATTTGCATACACGTAAATGCAAATAATTACAATTGTATGAAGAGAAAGTTGGTTTTATCATGGATAAGGATGACTTGGATAAAATAAATACATTAAATTGAAAACAATAGATAATGTCATGTAGATATTTAAGGAGTTGTATCCTAACTCTTGACAAAGATTATCCCATTGAGAAAGAACAAGCATCATGATAAGAATGCACTATTCTTAGATAACTAAAGAAGTTAAGGATGGCATTAAATTTGAAGTAAATACACACAATCTGCACAAAGATACCAAAACCAGTGCTGACCAGAAGATTTAGAACATAGTGCAAATCAACAAGGAATGAATAAAATAGAGAGGAATTATAATTGAAAGAAAGCTAGGCGAGAAATATAAATACAGAAAGTATCGACATCAACAAGCGTATATATATGAAAAGTAGACATGTTACCGAATGTTGGTCCCTTAAGCATTTGAATGAGACACTTAAATGAGAAAGAAGGAAAAAGCACAGACATTGAGCAAATACTTTGCTTCTGGCTACACAGTAGGAGTTATGAAAAGCATCCTAAGAAGAAGAAAATCGAGGGACAGAAGGAGGGAGGAACTTAAAACAATCACAGCACTACAAAAAAGTAGTAAGGAGTTGTAATCAATTTGTAATTAATGCTTATCTCTTGGCTGTTGTTGGGAGTTTTCTATCTGGTGGAAGTGACTCCATTGGTAAAATGGACTTTAGTAGGACATTTTAGTACTTAAACTTGCTTCCAGCCTGTTTACAGTAGGAAGTCTGTAGGAAGAAGGCTCCTTGTCATGCAGGCTGTTATGATTTTTCCCAAAAGATTAAGAAATATGAATGGTTTGAGTAGCTGAGCAATTTTTTTTTTAAATGGCAAAAAGAGCATACTGTGAGGCTGCCTACTTTAGCTCACTTAATGGAGAAACAGAATATTATTCAAATGGAGAGAGATTGCAGGATACTGTGGTGCAAAGTGATCTAGGTGACCATATAAATGAATCACTAAAAGTTAACATGCAGATACAGCAAGTAATTAGAAAGGCGAATGGAATGCTGGCCTTTATTGCAGATGTAATAGTGTATAAAAGTGGGAAGCCATATTAGAATTTTACAGGGATATGATGGGACCATATAGTTATACTCTATTTTTAAGATGGATATATGTATATTAGAAACAATTCAGACAGGGCTCTGTAGGTAATTATTGGTCAGAGGGCATTGTCTGATAAAGGTTGAGCAGTTTGGGCCTGACTTATTAGAGCTCAGATGAATGAAAGTTGACCTTTTTGAAAAATCAAAGATCCTAAGGGATTTTGACAGGGTGCTTGCTGAGATAATGTTTCCCTTGATAAGGGAATCTAAAACTGAAAAAGATATATCCCATGTATGACAAAGATGAGGAGGAAGTTATTCTCTCTGGTAAATAAATGTTTGGAATGGTCTACCTTAGAATCTTGGTTCCTGAATACATTCATAGCTGACACAAAAACAGAAGTTGCTGGTAAAGTTCAGCAGGTCTGACAACATCTGTGGAGAAAAATCAAAGTTAATGTTTTAGGTCTGGGGATCCTTCCTCAGAACCCAAAATGTTAATGCTGATTTTTTTTCACAGATGCTGCCAAACCTGTTGAGCTTTCCCAGCAACCTCTGTTTTTGTTTTTCATTTATTGCGTCTGCTATTCTTTCAATATTTAGATTCACAGCTGAAATAGGCAGATTTTTGATGACAAAGAAGCCAATGGTTTTTAGGGAATGTGGTAACAGGTTAGAAAGTAAAATAAAATCCACAAGGAGATCAGCCATGATTTTACTGCTTGACAGAGCAGGCCTGTTCCTGCTCCAAACTCTTATAAAAAGTCGAAGACGTATGTTCTCTTTTAGGGCGTGAAAAGAAGCCCTTTGGCCCATCACATCTCTGCAGGTTGAAGTTGCCCTTGAAAATGAAGATGGAGTCATGGGGTTAGCACAAATGTGAAGCACTAATGATGAATGGTAAATTGGTGCCATTGCTTCCATGTTGCACGCCATAAGGCATCAGAAGACAATTTTGTATGGATCTGCCAAAGGTCATTCATCAAGTTTTACTTCATTCTTACAAAATTGTTCTAAAATCCACCTACTGCAGAATTCATTGAAAATGATTCCATAGGTTTCATCTCCAAATTTCTGGCCCAAAGTTAATTTCACTTGCAGATCACTTCTAGTTTGTAAACTCATAGCTGAAATCATTTAGAATTTGTTAAAATACTATCCTGCGCCTGTGGACCGGTATTCAATGCTTACACATTAATTTGAACTTATTTTTTCAGATTTACTTTGATATAACTCCATAAATGCATCTCTCAGATGCTTCCCTTTAAGGATAAAATTCTTGAGTAATCTTACCTGACATCAATGCTGTTGGTCTCTTTTCACCTCTCCAATGTTTGAACATTTGCCATTTTGCCATAGTGACCAGAACTGGCCATTTTACTTAAAACATAGTTTAACCAGAGCTCTATCTATTTGGACTATGATTTCCTCTGATTGATATTCTTTTGTCTTTGCTCTATTTCAACAGTTTTTAGCACTGTTGATCACTGATTTGCACTAGTTATATATTTTAAACTTCCAGTGAGCCCACAAAAGTTTTTTTAAAACTATTTCAACAATTTTTAGGGAATATGTGCTATATTTTTCTTCTTGACATATATTTTCTGCATTACAGTTCATGTGCCATTGAATTTTCTCCTAATGGATTTGATGTAGAAATTTAGAAACAGAATTAGGCCAATCAACCAGTTGAGCCAGCCCAACCATTCATTACGATCATGGCTGATCAAAGACTTCAAACCCCATCTTCGTGATCATGTACACCACTGGTAAGTAGAAATCTATCAATTTCTACTTTAACATATTTAAAGATTGAGCTTTCACAGCCCTCTATTGTAGGGAATTCCAAAAGGTGCAATACCCTCTGAGTTAAAACAAAATCCGTTCACCTCAGATCTAAGTGGCATCCCCCTTACTTTTAAATTGTGCCTTTTGATTACTAGCCCCCTTAGCCAGGGGAAATATCTTACCTGCATCTCCCCTCTCAATTGCTTTAAGTATTTCGTAAGCTTCAATGAGATCACTTCTCATTCTTTCAAACTCAGACAAAACAGGTCCAGTTTGCTCAATTTCCTCTATTCTCATGGGAAAATATCTGCTGGACCTTCAAAGAAAACAAAAGAACTACGGATTCTGGAATTCAGAAACAGAAGCAAAAATATGAATTGTTAGGAAAAATGCTCAGCAGGTCTTGAAGCATCCGTGGAGTGAAATCAGAGCCATCATTTCAGGTCCAGTGACCCTTCTTCAGAACAGTTCTGGGGAGGGGTTGCTGGACATGTAATGTTAACTCTGATTTCTATTCATAGATGCTGCCAAACCCACTGAGATTTTCCAGCAATTTCTGTTTTTGCTTTTGTTTCTGCTGAATTTTCATTGCACTCCCTCTATGGCAAAAATATCTTTCACAACAGAGAGAGACCGAAACTACACAAATTACCCCAGGTCTAAACAAGTTCCTGCACTTTGAAGCAGAATTTCACTACACCTGCAATCAAATTCTCTTTCAATAGAAGTGAAAATTCTATTAGCTTTCCTAACTGTTTGTTGCATCTAAATGTTAGCCTTCAGTAACTTACAGACAAGGGCACTCCAAACCTTCTGTACATCTGCACTTTCCAACATCTTGTCATTTAAGAAAAACTCTGCAACTCTATTTCCCCTACCAAAATGGATAATATCCCATTTTTCATTTTATATTCCTTCTGACACGGTCTTTCCCATTCACTAAACATGTCCAAATCCTTGTGAAGTTGTTTTGCATGTTCCTCACAATACATATTTCCATTTAGTTTCATGTCATGTACAAATTTGTAAATAATGCGTTTGGTTGCTTACTCCAAATCATTGGTGTATAGTGAACAACTGCATACATGTATCGATCGTTACAGCACCTACTGGTCATAGCCTGTCAATACCAGAATGACCCTATTTTCTATTTTCATCTGTTACCTAGCTATTCTTTATGCCAGTACGTTACTTTCAATACCACTTTTTTCGATTTTTTTAACCAGCATGCTCTGGAAAGGCCTGAAAAAAGCTTTCTCAAAATCTAATTATACTGTGTCCCTCAGTTCTTCTTTATCAAATCTGTTACTAACATATTCAGAAATCTTTAGCAAGTTCATCAAACACGATTTCTCATTTACAACTCCATTCCGACTCTGCCCCAGCAGATTATTATCAATCTAGTGTCTATTTTTCCCATCCTTTAGAACAGATTGTAGCATTCTTTCGACTATTAATGTAAGGCTAACAAGTCTGAAGTGACCTCTGTTGCCATCCAATCCACAGGTATCATTCCAGTATCTATCCAAAACAAATAATTCTCTAACTTCTAAATTGCCTCATCTGCCCCAATGCATTCAAAATGTTTCACTTTCTGTGCATTTTACTGATTTGCTTTGAGATTCTGAACTTATGTCATTGATGCAAATTCAAAACAGCAGTAGTCGTAATATTGGTCCTTGGGGGGTTCCCTCTCAGTACTTTGTTCTATACAGTTAATTTCTCTAATGAAAAATGCTTGTTTTTCATCTAGTAATCCATTGTTACTAAGTAATCCATTACAAATTACACTGAGACATTTCAGTGATTTATAATAAAGTTCTAAATAAACAGGAGTTCTTCAACCATTTCCAGGGCCATATCTAAATAGTTAACTAAGTATAAATGACTGACTGTTTTTACCATCAATACCTTGGATAATTCTCATAACAGTCTTAGGGCAAAATAAAGTTTAGTATTACTATGAAAAGTAATAAAAGCACGAAGGAAACAATAAGAAAGAAAAGTACCATATGTATTGTTGACTCATCAAATGTCAGAAGTTGGTACTGCTACTTTAATAAGTTTAACAGAATGCGAATATTGAAAGGTTCAGATCCCCTGGCCTCCTGCTGTCACACACTGTAATAAGTAGATTTTCAGTTCATCATGCCTATGACAGCACTTTGAAAGAGCTAACCAAACAGTTCCACTCCTCTGCAGTCTTTTTCCCAAGGATGATTTCACTTTCAAGTATTAATCAATTTCCTTCTGAATGTTACAGTTGAATCTTCTTCAAATAAACTTCAATGTTTTGCATTCCACAACATAATATTCACTATGATTATACTCCATAATAATACTCATGATTTTGAATGTTTCTATTAAGTTCTCTGCTTTAAAAAAATACCCTCTATCGATCCTTCAAAGTTCCTCATGCCTGGCATTAGTCTAGTAAATCCCCTCCACACTCTCTCCAAAGCCTTAACAAATCCCCACATGATGTGCCCAGATTTCAACACATGATACAGCTGAAATCTAACCGATAATTTCTAACAGGGTTCAGATTAATATTTAGGAAGCTGGCCATAAAATCAAAAGAACAAAGAACACTTGTAGGTCAGTTATCCCCTTATCTTGTGATGCCGATCAGTAAGTTCATAGTTAGTATGATTGTGACCTAACTCCACTTTTCGGTTGCCTCCATAACCTTCAACTTGCTTATAATTCAAAAAAGTCTGTGTAATTCAGCCTAGTAAACATTTACATAGGAATATCAGAGAAAGTGATACGAGAAGACATTTCAGCACCTTGAACCTGTTCTTGCATTTAATGAGATCTTGGCTGATGTGTGACCTAACTCCAAATACTAGCCCTCGGCCTATATCCCATAATACCTTTGCTTAACCAAAAATTATCTATCTCAGATTTAAAATAACAACTCAGCCAGCATCAACTGCTGTTTGTGGAAGAGTTTTCTGAACCTTTATCACCCTCTGTGTGTCTGAAGTTCTTTCTAGCATCTCCCCTGAATGGTCTAGCCCTAATTCTCGGACTGTGGCGCTTAGTTCTAGAATCTCCTGGCACAGCTGAATAGGCCCTTAGTGAGATTGCATATGGAACACTGTATAATTTTGGTTTCCTTGTTTAAGGATGGTTGTAATTATTTCAGAGGTAGTTCAAAAAAGGTTCATTCAGCTGATTCCAAAGATAAAGCAGCTGTTTTATCAGGAAAGGTTGTGCATGTTAGGTCTATACTGATTCAAGGAAATAGTTTATCTTTGTCTACCCTGTCTTTTTCTATTAATATTTTGAAGACTTTGAACAGTTGGTCCCTTAACTGTCTAAATTCTAGGCAAAATAGGCCTAATTTGTGATAACAAAGTGTGGAGCTGGATGAATACAGCAGGCCAAGCAGCTTTTGTGCTCCTAAGATGCTGCTTGGCCTGCTGTGTTCATCCAGCTCCACAGCTTGTTATCTCAGATTCTCCAGCATCTGCAGTTCCCATTATCTCAGACCTAATTTGTACTGACTTTCTTCATAATTTCATAATTTTGTCTAGGTATCATTAGTGACCCCGTATCCACTACTCTATAAGGAAGACAATTCTAAAGTCAAACAACCTCGAACAGGGGAAAAATCCTATATATCTCCTTAAATAGATGATCCTTTATAGTTAAATTGTAGGCCTATTTCCTCTCAGGATTCATGCTGGCAAGTCCCTCAGAATTTTTTTTTCAATTTGCCTCACTTTGTACTAAGCTCAAATGAGTGTGGGCATGACATGACATGCTCAAACTTTCCTGATAAAACAATCACTTCATCCCAGGAATCAGCTGAGTGAGCATTCTTTATGCTACCTCCAAAGCAATTCTACCTATCCTAAAGTAAGGAAACCAAATATATACGTTGTACTTCAGAAGCAGTCTCTCTAAGGGCCTGAAGGTTCTGAAAAAGAATCACTGGGCCTGAAATGTTAACTCTGCTTTCTCTCCACAGATACTGCCAGACCTGCTGAGTTTTCCAGTAATTTCTAATTTTACCACAAATGGACTGTTCAGCTGTAGCTTTACTTTCTTATATTTATACTCGATTCACCTTGAAATAAATGTCACTGTTCATTTGTCTTCCAGTTGTGTGCTGTATTTCCAGGCTAACATTACATGATGCATGTAGCACAACATCCAAATCCCACTGTGCCACGGATGTGTGTGGTCTCTGCCTATTTAAATGATATCCTGCTTTTCTATTCTTCTTAAATAAGTAGACAAGCTTACAGTTTCCCATATTATGAATCGGCCAATTTTTTTTGCCTTATCTATATCCCTTATCAAACTCTTCAGAACCTCTTCAAAATTTGCTTTCCCATATATATTTGTATCAGTAGAAACTTAGCTAACGTTCACGCAATCACTTCAGTCATTAACATAGATAGTGAAAAGTTGAGCCTTCAGCAGGCACTCCACTTTGTACATACACTGGGTCACCGAACCTGAAACGTTAACTCTGTTTCTTCACAGATGCTGCCAAACCTGCTGAGCTTTTCAAGCAACTTTGTTTTTTCACTCCACTTTGTACAGTGTTCCAATCTGAAAATTATCAATTTGTCTTGACTTTGCTTCTGGTTGGTGAACCAATCCAAGCTAACATGCTGTCCTCAACACAATAAGTTCATATTTAGTGTGACAGCCATCGTTGTGACACCTTAATAAATGTTCTTTGGAAATTCAAATAAACTACATCTGCTCTTTCTAAATCACAATCCTTGCTTGTTATTTCCTCATGAAAATCTAATAAATTATTCAAACATTATTTCTCACTTACAAAACCATGTTGATGCTGCCTAATTGCATTACATTTTTTTTCTGCCATACCTCCTTATTAATGGATTCCAGAATTTTCCTTATGTCAGTTGTAAGATTCATTGGCCTATAGCTGCCTGCTTTCTCACTTCCTGGACAGAATCTTCTCATTCCTTGAACAACATGGAGAGCTGTGAGTCAGTTGGCAAAACATGGAGATTCCAGAAAAAACAAGATTCTTAAGGTTGAGAAAGAAAATTCTGATTTTCCATTCAAGGTTTAAGCAGTGAGATCAGAATTTCTCTAGTGAGCAGTAAACGGCCTATTTGCATGCATTTATGTCTCATCACGCATTCTTGCCTCACTTATATGCAGTTTGTTATTGTCGCTTGTGAAACTAGACAGCAAGAATCCTCAACTTAAAAATCAGGTGGCTCCAGCTTGCTGCTTGCTTTTCTGGGCCTTCATTTTGGCCAAGTCTCCAATATTTCAGTATATACTCCATGGACAGCAGTAACCCTACATGAAGCTAGGCTTTGGACAAGCACCAACCTCACCGAGACATTATAACACACCTCCAACCCACTTAAAATGCAGCTCTTCACTTCCATGCTGCACTTTGCAGTGCACCTGCACCATTCATTGTCATACACTGCCTGGCCACTTTATATGTAAGGACAGTCAACTATGTCATGCATCAGAGCAGGGTGCTTTTCAAGGCTCCACGTTTGTTTTCTTAGCATATGCTCATTTTGCGCCCACTTGGATGCTCACAGTATTTCAATCTGACCTTGCCTTTTGCTAAAAGGTCTGGTTCTAGCTAACTACACTTCAAATTGCACCCGCACCCTAGACTATCCTAGCTCTCAACTCTGACTGATTGTTTGCCTCACATTACAAGCGCTTGGTCTATGGCCCAATCACTGAACAGAAACCTTCACCTCATGAATCCTGGCTGTCATGTGTGGCAGCTACCATCTTAATTCAGGCTCAGCTGGACATCTGAGAGTTCAAGGTTGGTAGCATTTGACTTGTGAGATTATGTAAACACTTCTAATTGAAGACCACCAAGGGACACCAACATTGTCCATGCTTTGGACACTTTGACCAATTTATGTGTTAGAAATAGTTTACCCAAACACTCTGTCAATGAGTCAGACAAAGAGATACAGAATGCAGTTTGTGGTTCAACTGATTTTGTTAATAAAATAATCCTTATTAAAAGCACCATGTGAGCATTTCCCAAATGCACACAATATTTACTCTCCATCTGGCTCTATCGGTCTCAGAAAGGATATTACCCAAACTGATCCATTTGTTTGAGCTGTGTTTGAGTCAGAATCTCCTTCTTCTCTGACATTCTCCCTTTCACGAACGTGGGTCTCGCAGGTCAAGGCAGAACCTTTCCGGGGTGCTCTTTGATTGCTGCATGGTCTTCCATAATGGGTCTCACTATGAGACTTCACTGCACATCTTCACTGAGGCGTGTCCTCCAGGTGTGAGTTTTTATAGCCCTTGCCACAAACCTTTCAGAATATCTTTGACCTTTGGCCAATGAGGTCAAAACTGTTTTTTAAGGCATCCAAAGAGGCTGAACCAAACTGTTCACTGTTGCCATAGCAGGGAGGTGTAAAGTGAACATCATCAGGCACTGGCTAAAGGCAAGGTGCCAGAAATTCTGACCAACTCTTTTCCAATACTCAACCATCAGGCTGGATGTAACTGGTTCTTCCTGAATCTTTGTGACCACTTTAACCTTGGTTTCCACTGTTCTGTGTTGCTGATAACTGTTAGCTGCTGTTTAACTTAGGTTGGCCAGTTTTCTGTGAGGCTTGATTCAAACAGGATGTGGGTCAATTTAGAAGTCCAATTTTGGTCTGTTGTGGCTTGACCACTGGTTCCTGTGCTACGATTTTCTTCAATAACCCTGTTTCATTACACTTTACCAGGTCTAAAATTATCTTCTTCCTAGTTGATTCTCGTGCATATTGCTCTGAAGTAATTTTCTGAATAGACCATATGTACCAACTTTGAGACCACCTCTGCAATGATGATTACTTTGGAGTACTTTCCTTATGAACCCTCGTGTTGTTTAGTTCAGACTCTATTGTATGGCCTAGGTATTGTTAACGGGCTTTTACACTACTCATACAAGTGACTTCTTTCTTTTGTTTGTTCAAAGCTACTTAATTTCTTGGTGTTCTAAATGAAGGGCATTTTTACTACTACACAAATTTCATTCTTTATCAGTAGAACACTCTACTACAATTTATTTTCTTTCTGTCCTTCTGAAATGTCAAATACCCTTGAATATTCAGGCGTTTGCCTTGGTTACTATGCAACCAAGTCTCGATAATAGCTATCAGACCATACTTACTTATTTTTCTTTGCACTGTGGCTCCTCTGCTTTTGTTATAGTTGCTGCATGCATTCATATATCGAAATTGTAATACCTTTTTTTCTTTTAACTATTCTTCTACCTGTCTACATGTGCACTCTTACATTTGTGCACTCTGTTGCAATTCTGTCTCACACTATTGGAAGGCCCTGCATGTATTTTTAAAATATTTCCAAACTTACCTGATTGTTCTAAATTACGTCAAACTAGTCTCCTTCATTTTACATCCTCAAATATAAATGGTTTGATTATCCATTTTGAATGTCATTTGTACCCTTACAATTTTTCTAAATATACAATAAAATTTTAATCATTGTAATTCTTAAACTGTCAATTTTGAAAATAGATTTTCAACTGAAAATTTTGGGTGTCTGGAGTTCAATGTCATTTGTATCTTCATATTATTTTGAAATACAAAATAACATTGTTACTCTCTATCATTCCTAAAAACCTCTATGATAAAAACTCTCTACTGAAATTTTTAGATGTCTGAGTTAACTGTCCAAAGATTAGAAAATAGCACTATCTTCTATTAAACTAATTGTTCACCCTCTGCTTTGTACAATGGATAATGCATTGATGTCCATCAAATACATATGAAGTAGTTTCCTATTGAAATAGGAAAAAGAAACTTGTTCTACATCTGAGGAAAATCTATAAATATTCTTAATGATAGCACACAGATCCCTTTGTCATGTGCAAAGCTGGGTTGAAATTGGATGTTTTAAATATGGATTTGCAGATATGGAAAGAGGTAAAAATTGTCACATTTCATTTCCATTTGTTCAAAGAATCATGAGGATGGAAGCAGGCCATTTGGCCCATTGAGTCCACACCAACCTGATGAAGAACAGCACACCCAAACCCAGCCCCCTACCCTATCCCTGTATGTCCCATGGCTAATGTAACTAGCCTGCACATCCCTGCACTCTAAGGGCAATCCACCTAACCTGGTCACCCTTGAAGCGTGGGAGGAAACTGGAGTACCTGGAGGAAACCCATGCAAACACAGGGCGAATGTGCAAACTCCACACAGTCAGTCACAGAGAATGGAATCGAATCCCAGCCCCTGGCACTGTGAGGTAGTAGTGTTAACCACTGAGTCACCATGTTGCCCATATATTTTCCTATGTAATCTGGCAATAAGCCAAAAATGCTTCACATTGTCCCTTAATTGTAGTTGAATTAATGGTGATATTTAGTGGTAGGCAGCAGTGAGAGAGAATAGTGTCCTGACTCTGCCAGCTGGAATGAAATATTTGTTTTTGTAAGAAATAATAGAACTTCAAACAATGGACTCTGCCGGTGATTTGTCCATTACGTATACTAAGACAAAATATTTAATCTAAATATGAAAACAGGTAATGTAAATAAAAGAACAATGTAAATAACAGTTGAAAAACATTTGAAAGATTAGTCAGATATCTAATTTTAATTCAGAGAACTCACATACATGCTGAGACCACGTTGGAGGGTAGCACAACTTCTCAGCTGGAAGCAAAACACATTTACTAGTTACAAATGAAATATGTATTTCTGACAACTGAAGCAGATCATTTCCACAGGAGAAATATAATATTCAGCATATTTTATTATTCAAAATGAATCTGGGGAATGGTAGCTACAGTTCACAATCTGTGCATACAAATTCCATTCCTTGAAAAGTAAATTCTGATTTTCATAAAGAGAACGCCAAACATATATATTGTCCAAATATTTCATCTCATAAAACTATGCCCTCAAGCCTTCAGGTTGGCTAATAGCTCCATCACCATTTGAAAATACTGCAATACTTGAACAGATTCACGAGATAACTTTACCTCCCTGAAAGTTACAGAGGTGTAAACCCATTTCATTTAATGCTAATATCTCATGATTTCATAATCTATCTGCTTAAAACTTTGCTGAATACCTTAAAAAGTAATATGTAACTAAAATGAGTTTTATAATTTATTATGCATCTTACATTGAAAACTCACTATTCCTAGTCCAGAGTCCTCCTTTCAGGATTTAACAGTGATTGGGATTTTTTTTAAACAAATATAACTCCTTCAAAAACTTGTTCTTTCTTCATTGTCTCTGTCTTTTTCCCTCTTTTATTTCTCTTTCTCTTCCAGGTTCACTGTTTTGTTTCACTATTCTAACTGACCTCTCTTAGTCTGTGTGCAGTTAATTTTGTAATCTGATTACATAAAGAGTACAAAAACTACTTGTTCTGTTCATTCAGATCTGAAATGCCCTATGGAAGGTGTTGCATTTTGTCTTTCTCATACATTCAGCAGCTTGCAATTTAGAGTTGAAGTAGATTGGGGAACACTAACTAATGATTTGCACTGTTCTGAGGAAGAGTCACTGGACACGAAACATTAACTCTTGTTTTTTTTTCCTTCACAGATGCTGCCAGACCTGCTGAGCTTTTCAGGCAACTTTGTTTTCATTCCTGATTTACAGCATCTACAGTTCTTTTGGTTTTTTAATGACTAGTACTGTTCAATGACCACTTACAGTAAATTCTAGCCATTCTGTCTAAGGTAACTGTAGTTAACACAGAACATAGAACAATACTGCGCAGAACCAGCCCTTCGGCCCTCGATGTTGCACCGGCCTGTGAACTAATCTAAGCCCATCCCCATACACTATCCCATCATCATCCACATGCTAATGTGGATGTAGTTGGATCAATGAAAAATTGTATGGTTTTATGATGTTAATGAAAAACAATATGAATCCAGAAACTAAATTCCCCATGCCACAATTATGAACAGATGTCTTATGTAGCCTGCAGCAGATCTGCACAAATCATAAGCTCGAAAATCAATAAAAATCAATACGCATTTGGATGACTTGATTCACATAATGAAAATTACCCAGCAATTAAGCAAACGTATTCAGTAATCACTTTTTATTCAAATGTTGATAAGGTTTGAAATCTGTTTCTCAGTTTTAATGTTATACCAGCACTTTGTCAGGCTTAGCTGTAAGTACAGCACAGAAGGACATTATTCAGGCTGTTTTGCTCATTCTTGCTCTCTGAAACATCTCATTAATTCCACTCCTCAGCTCTTTCCTCAAAGCTGTGTAAATGTTCCTCTTTCAAGTATTGATCCAATTCAATTTTAGAAGTTACTATTGATTCTGTTGCTGCTGCTCTTTCAGGCAGTCCATTCTAGATCTTGGCAATCTGTTGTGTAAATTTCTTTTCCCTCAGGTTGCCTCAGGTTCTTTTGCCAATTACCTTAAATTCCTGTCCTTTTAGTCATTGACACCTCTATCAGTGAAAACCATTTCTCCTTAACTTACTCTCTCAAAGTGATTCATGATGATGAATACCACAATCAAATATCCCCTCGTCTTCTCTATTATTGGGAGAACAACTCCAGTTTCTCTGGTGTTTCCATGTCTTTCATCATTGGGACATTTCTAGTAAATCTATCCTACACTTTATATGGTGCTTTGACACTTCTAGACTATGATGCCAGAATTTGTCCACCATATTTTAGGCAGGCCTTACACAATGTTTTAAAAAATGCTTCAGTGTGGCTTCCTACCTTTTTACCTCTGTGTTTGGCTTTTAAAACCAAGTATTCTTTAGACCACTTTAACTGCTTTTCCAACTTGTTATCATCGAATCCGTACAGTGTGGGAGCAGGCAATTTGATCCACTTTGACCATCACAACTAGAACATCACATCCAGGTCCAACCCCCTACCCTATCACTGCATTTTCCATAACTAATCCATCTAGCCTGCCATCTCTCAACACTATTGGCAATTTAGCATGAACAGTCCACCTAACCTACACATCTTTGGACTGTAGGAGGAAACCAGAGCATCCAGAGAAAACCCATGCAGACATGGGGAGAATGTGCAAACACTGCACAGACAGCTGCCCGAGGCTGGAATCGAACTTGGGTCCCTGGTGCTGTGAGGCAGGAGTACTAACCACTGAGTCACCGTGCCGCCCTCGTTGTCATGTATAAAAACAGTTCCAGGTTTAACAGCCCCTCAGCCTGCATTAAAATATATTTATTTGTTAGTCTTCATTTTAGGGGATGTGTGTGTGGTGAGTGCCTGGAACATGCTACCAGAGCAGATGGTGGAAGCAGATACAATAGCAGCATTTGAGAAGCACCTGGATACATACATGAATAGGAAGGGAATAGAGGGAGAGGGATACGGATCCTGTAAGTGAAGATAGTTTTAGTGTGGAAGGGCAAAATGTGTCAGTGCAGGTTAGAAGGCTGAAGGGCCTATTCCTGTGGTGTATGGTGTATTGTGGATTTCCCAGTCTTCAATTTTGATAACAGATCTATTAAATAGTATTTTATCAAAATATCTTCTAAAAGTCCATGTAAACAACTTCTACAACACAATCCTCATCAATTCTTTCCATTACTGCTTTGAAAATCTGGACTAAGTTAGTTAAACATGATTCATCTTTAACATTAATGCTGACCTTTGATTTATTAAACCATATTTTTAAATATGCCAAAAAAAACTTCAGTCTGGATTATTGTTTCAAGACATTTCTCTACTAATGAATGAACATCCAGAGGAAATGGTGGATGTAGGTTACAGTTAAAACATTTAAAAGGCACTTGGATAAGTAAATGAATAAGAAAGAATGGGAGGGATATGGCCCAAGAGCAGGCAGGCGGGATGAGTTTAGTTTGGGATTACGGTGGCATGGACTGGTTGAACCAAAGATTCTGTTTCTATGGTGTGTGACTCTATGATATTAGGCTCATTGGTCTGTAGTTGTTACTTTGTTCTTCTCTTTTCTGAGGAATATAAAGAGTGCAATCCTTCAATGGTCTAACACCCTTCCCTATATAAGGAAGTTTAGAAAATTGTGGCCAAAGCCTTTACTTTTTTCCTTCTGCACCAGGTGGTTTGTTTTTTACTCCTAAGCCAAATAATTACTTGCCTTTTTCATATATATTCTTGTATACGTCCAATTTTGTCACTACCTTCTCCATTATTGCAAATATATTCTTCCTCATTCATCGGATTTACTGTCTATCTCCACTACCATTGTGAAATTGCTCGTGTGCCATCTTCTTGAAGCACTGCCTTTGTTTAGATGCACCCACGGTGCTTCAATTATCACTGTTCGACCCAGAATTCTCAGCCTCTGACCTGTTCTCATAACTGTAGCATTTAAGAATCCGGTCCTGTTCGGTTTCTGATCAGTGGTGACCCCAAGGAAGTCAATGGAGGGGCTTCAGCGATTGTAATACTATGGAACATCAGTAGGAGATGGTTAGGTTTCCTCTTTCTATCACTTGAATAGTGTAAATGTTAATTGTCATCTATTAGCTCAAGCCTGAATACTGTGCAGATATTGTTATGTATGAGCGCCTACTGGTTTCAGTGTTGAGAATGGACCAAACACCACACAGTCATCAGCTAACAACGCCACTTCTGATCTTATGGTGGAAGAAAGATGATTGATGAAGCAACTGAAAACATCAATGTTAGGAGCTCCTGCACCGATATATCGGGACTGAGATGATTGGCCTCTGGTAATTGCAATCACAACCATCTTTCTTTGTGCTAGCTATGACGCTAGTCAGATGAAAGCTTTCCTCCAATATCCATTCATTTAATTTTAGCAGGTCTGTTTCAACAGCACTCAGTCAAATTGTACTTTGATGTCAAGAGCAGTCATTCTTGACTTCCCTCTGGAATTCAGTTATTTTATCCATGTTTAGATGATGAATCAAAACTGTTATGAATTCAAAACTAAATGTCCCAGTCTAAACATTTTCTGAGTAAGAATGAGTAAATTATTGATGAGATTCTGTCACTGTCACTGTCTTCTTGCATCATGTTGTTCATGTTTCATGGTGGGCCGATGGGGGTGATTCTTGGATTTAACTTTTTATCTCCTTCTGTGTACGAGACATGCCAAGAAAGTTTTCACATTGTTTTGTGGATGTCAATGTTGTAGCTGTATTTAAGTTATTTTTGTAACTGCATTGAATAGGGATATGGCTAGTTCTGGAGCTCAGATTGTCAGTGTTATTGTCAGGTCTCAAGGTCTAAAACTTTAATTGTATCATGTGCCTACAGGCATTTCCTAACATGATATAAAGAAAATCAATGAGGCTGAAAACTATGATGCTGAGGAAATTGATTTGGATTATCTTCTGGTACTTTTGACAGAGGATGGTTGAAGTCTTTCAGCTTTGTCTTTTGCACTGATTTGCTCGACTCCACTGCCATTGTGGATGTGGATATGACAGGACTGCAGAGCTTTGATCTGATTTGTTGTTTGGAGGATTAATTAGCTCTGTCTGTAGGTTGTGTGTAGACTTATCATATAGTTTCACCTACAGCACTTTTGCTAAAGAAGAGGATTCTGCCAATGTATCCATTTAGTACCTACTGCTTCCAAGATATAAATTTACCTGATCTCTAAGATAAAAAGTTAAATCCAAGGATCACCCCCATCGGCCCACCATGAAACATGAACAACATGATGCAAGAAGACAGTGACAGTACAGAGCTATCAAGTGGCAGAATCTCATCAATAATCTACTCATTCTTACTTAGATCTCTAATCAGACTCATTCTTCCTTTGAGCTGTATGTCACTGTAGGACTTAGCGGTTCTCCATTTACATTATCTGCAGAGTTACTCTCATGTACCTCTCCCCCTTAGTCCCCTTTTCACTTCTCCTCTGTATTTTTGTATTCAGTTTGCTTCTGTATTCAATTATGATTCAGATATTAGTAATAGATTTGTTTGTTTCATTTTAACGTCTACAACATTGGAGTTCTACATTTGAATATATTTTCTTTCCGCCATTTGGGAGTGTATCTATTCTGGATTCAATTTTCTTCTCTTTAAAGCTCATTTATTGGTCGTTGATTGTTTATCTGCCAGTATTTAATTCCTATAGGTTAGATCAAATCTCTTTACAAAAAACAAGAAATTGGTTCTCTTCCTGATCTGTACTTTTATATTTGACTTGAGCTTGTCCTTTTCCATAACTACCCTAAAATTAATCATATTGTGATTACTCCTTCCCAAATTCATCCCAATTGAAACATAGGTCACTTACTCCCTTTCATCCTTAACTCTGGATTCAGCGCTGCTCTGTTTTGCATTGAGCTGAAACATAGTATCTTTTTTAAAAATTCACATACATCTCCTCAGGAATTTCTCCCCCTCTTTGCCTTTGCATTGATGTTTAGTGAAAATTATATATCAATTTGCTCAATTGCCTTAACACTATTTAATAATTGATAGTATATCCAGCATTGTAATAGCCTATATTCAGAATCTTTTTTTTAATTGCAATCAAATAGATCTTTTAAGGAAGGTGTAGTAGTATGTATCATTAAAAGCATCACATACGCCTTTTGTTCCATTCCTATATTGTTTGTAAAAGTATTATACCAAAAATTGTAATCTTTTTCTTGGCGTGATTCATTCAGATATTGTTGCTTCCTGCTCTGCAACTTCTGACAAACAATCGTTGGTCACGTTCTGAGCTGTAATTTATCTAGCTGTTTTGGCAGTTTCCAAATTTCAACATTTCGACTATTTAACACTTACAACTTTAATCTTCCTGGAATTTAGCAAAAAAACCCTTGCAAAATATTAACATGAACCATGGACTGATTTTTGCAAGATCGCTGCCTCTAAGTTGCTGACATTGTTATCAAGTGGTGAAATTCTAAGTCTGTACTGCTGGTTGGGCACCTGAACACACAATCTTCTCAGAATCAGCTTCCTCGTTGGCTGCAAGTTCAAGTGTCATTGTAAAAAAGGAAAAATGCCAATGCATAGGACAAGGTGCAGAACTAAGAACATCTGAACTAGGAGCAGGCGTATGCAATTCAACTCCAAGCAATTTACTGGAATAGTTCAAATATCTGAAACTTCAACTATGAGGATATTTTGAAGAAATTGGGATTGTTCTTCTTGGAGAGAAGAAAGCTGAGAGGACATCTGATTGAGGCTTTCAAAATTATGTGTAGGTTGGACAGCATAGATACAGAGAAAATGTTTCTGCTTGAACAGGAAAGAAATACAAGAGGTTAGAGATTTAAAATAATTGGCAAATGAACTGAAAGTGATGTGAGAGAAAAAAACACTTTCATATAGCGAGTTATTAGGTTATCGAATACTCTGCCTGAAAATAGGACATAGAACATAGTTCACTCCTATATGGTAGTGTTCTGTTTGGCCCTCGATGTTGTGCCGAATGTAATGCAAAATTAAACTAATCTCTCCTGCCTGCTCTTGGCCCATACCCCTCCTTTCCTTACATAGTCATGTGCTTATCTAAAAACCCTTTAAATACCCCTCTCATATCTGCCACCACCACCACCCCAGCAGTGCATTCCATACTCCTACCACTCTCTATGTAAAAATCATACCCCTCAGATCTTCTTTGAACTTTCCCCAGTTCACTTTAAATGCATGCCCCCTATTATTAGACGTTTCAGATCTGGGGAGAACATTCTGACCATCAACCCTCTCTATGTATCTCATAATTATATAGATTTCTATCAAGTCTCCCCTCAGCCTCTGCTGCTCCAGAGAAAACAACCTGAGTTTTTCTAGCTTCTCACCTTATAGCTCATACCCTCTAATCCAGGCAGCAGACTGGCAAACCTCTTCTGTATTCTCTCCAAACCTCCACTTCCTTCCTGTAAGGCGAAACCAGAACTGAATGCAAGACACTAAGTGTGGTCTAACTAAAATCTTATAAACTGCAACATGACATCCTGACTCTTGTACTCAATTCCTCAACCAATAAAGGCAATAAATGCAGTAAAGGCTATACACTTTCTTTCCCACCCTATCTACTTGCTTGGCCACTTACAGGGATCTATAGATTTAAACCCCAAGATCCTTCTGTATACTAATGCAATTCATAGTCTTTCCAATAACTGTATACTTTTCCTTAATATTTAATCTCCCAAAGTACAGCACCTCACACTCGCCCAGATTAAAATCTATCTGCCATTTCTCAGCCCATACCTACAACTGATCTATATTCCACTGTATCCTTTGACAACCTTCTATACTATACACAAATCCACTGATCTTTGTATCATCTGCAGACTTACTAGACCACCCATCTACATTTCCATCCAAGTCATTTATGTATATCACAAACAGCAGAGGTCCCAGTGCGGATTCCTGCGGTACACCACTAGTGACAGACTTCCAGCCAGAAAAGCACACTTCAGTTGAGGCAATCAAGAGGCAATTGCTCTTCCTCTAGAAATAATGTGCAGGGCTATGGGGATAAGGTAGGAGATAGACCCTAGATAACAGAGTCATTGCATGCATGATGGGCCAAGTGACTTCCTTCTGCATCATACAATGCTGTGAATACTATACTCTCGGTGCTGCTAGCCTAAGTGCGACCACTTCGAGCCCCAGCAACTTAACCAGAGAGCTGGCTACTGCTGAGACAAGTTAGAGACCATATGGGATCTGCCTCACAGAGCCTCTCTTTACAGCTGTAAAAATAAATAAAAGGTTATAAAGGATAAACCTGTCGGGTCCTTCAGATTAAAAGAGAAAGCTCACTAGATGAATAGTTAGGGAAGCAATTTAAGAAAAGGCCTCAGTTTTGGGGGTGAACAGCCTTTGGTTGTATGGCTGTACCAGCTGGATGCTAACCCCATTGAGTTGACAGCCTCCATTGCAGAGACTGTTCCAATAGTAAGAAACTGCACCCATGACTCCAAAAATACACACTTCTTTATGGCCTTAATCTGAACATTGACTGCCCACTCATGTTTGACAAATAGTCCAATTCTAATTCCAAACTGCCTCTGGGAAAGATCGCCAAACACTGGAGTGGGCCTGAAAGCTGTCCTTATGCAGATTACTTTCCTGCTTATTTCTTCTCAGATTTTCCTTCTTCAAATCGACTAGCATGGGACTGGAAAAATAACAGCTCGATGATTTAAAATGCTTCTTTATAAACCCATCTTACTACATATTAATTGAACTCTGTTTCGGCTACTACTCTCAAATACATCAAAGAGTATTGAATCAGTATTTTCACTTAAAAATTTGCATTTTAAAATGGCACCCAAATGTGTCAGCTCAGGTCACACTTGGCATCAATGATTAAAAAAATGTAATTTAAATGAAAATTTGTGTTGAATTTTACTTTTCAAGACAAAGACAATTTTTGTTGCAAAGTGTCTGATTCTCTAATTATATTCAAAGCTCTATCCAAAGTTTTCATATTTTCATTGCCATGCACCTACAATTCTATCCTCTGTTTAAACTGAAGAGTACAATTAACTAGAAATGTTATTCTTAATAGGAAACGAATAACACCACAAATATCCAGTCTGCCTGAAGGACATTCAACCAATTGAATTAATCCACTTTTTTCCTCCAGTTGCACGGCAATCTATTGAAGGTGATAAAGTGCAATGCATTAATGAATTAATCATCAATTCTCCAGCCATCTGTTTAAATCAATGTCGTTTTTTTCAAGCATTATTTTCTTCTGGACTATTTTGTGATTTGGTTTGTCCCAGAACAAAACGTTACATCTCACTTCTCTTCATATTTTAACTTTTACAACACATCAATGCCATTTTTAAATGCACCAATCAATTTTTATGAACTATTTACATTTTTGTCACCTATTGTCATGAAAGTAAAAAAATCTAGGTGGATCCAGAAAGATGAATGTATAATTTCAGAAATTATAAATATGAAATTCAATTTTAATGCAGGCATAAAAGTAAGGTACTGTGAAAGGGTCACAGGACTTGAAATGTTAACTCTGTTTGTCTTTGCCAGATGCTGCCAGACATGTTAAGCTTCTCCAGCAACTTTGTTTTTGTTCCTGATTTACAGCATCCGAAGTTCTTTCCATTTTTAATTTCTCATTTTTGTTTGTTTCAGATCTCCAGAATCTGCAGTCCTTTTTATTCTTTAAGAAAAATGTATTGGATTGAATGTTCATCTTACCAGAAGACATTTATTTAATTTTAATTTAATTTAGTTTAATTTGAATGATCTTTCTGATCCTCCCCACCAAGGATGGCATGTTGGCTCAGTGGTTAGCACTACTACCTCACTGCACCAGGGACCTGGGTTTGATTCCACCTTCGGGCGCCGGCCGGTATGGAGTTTGCACATTCTCCCTGTGTCTGCGTGGGTTTCCTCCGGGTGTTCCGGTTTCCTCTCACAGTCCAAAGATGTGCATGTTATGTGGATTGGCCATGCAAATTGCCTGTAGTGTTCAGGGGTGTGTAGCATCGGGGGATGGGTTTGGGTGGGGTGCTCTAAGAGACTTGTTGGGCCAAAGGGCCTGTTTCCATACTGTAGGGATTCTATGATAGCCCCTGTCCCACGGTTTCATTTTCTTTATTCATTAATGTGGTGTGCATGTTGTTTCCTGATCCAATATTTATTGCCCATCCTCGGTGACCCGTGAGGAGGAGGTGATGAACTGCCTTCTTGAAACATTGCTGTCTGCGGTAGACCCACTGAAAGGGGACAGTAGTAAGTTTCAAACATATAGAAAAATTCAGTACAATTTCTAACACAAGTGGTAGGAATGGCTAGTACCAGTATGTTATCACTATTTGGCTGGCAAGAAGAGAATTAAGAGATTCCACAAGAATGCACCTAGTATATCATGTGGAATAAGAAGTGATGTACTAATGCAAGTAAAATGAATCGTAATTGAGTAGAATAATGAAGCAGTTTGTGCAGAATCATGTAATTGGATAGTGTACATGTGCAAGATACCTGGAAATGGTATATCCACAGTCCTGTGCAATTTATCATTAGATTTTGGAAGTGTACTTCCCTTTGCAGAGGCTTGAACAAAATCAGTGCACAAAGGAACATATTTGATTACCGTGGTTGGGGGAGAAAAAGGAATACTTACTTGCTTCACACTCTAGGTATTAAGGAGGTAGTCCCATGATTTTGGCCCAAAGGCAATATATCTTCAACTCAACATGGTGGGTGCCTTGAAGGAGAACTTGAAGGTGGTAGTGTTCCCATATATCTGCTACACTTGTCTCTCTGGGTAGAGTGGTCATATGTTTGGAAGGTGCTGATTAAGGAACCTTGGTGAATTCCTACAGTGCAATTTATAGATGATACACAGCACTGCTACCAAATGGTGGTGGAGGGAGTGGAAGATTTTGGATGTGGTGTTAATTAAGCAAGGTGTTTTGCCCTGGCTTATGTTGAGCTTTCTGAATGTTGTTGGAACTGCTTTCATACGGGGAGGTGGGGAGTATTCCATCACACTTCTGTCCTGAACCATATTGATGGTGGACAGGCTTGGCAGAATCAGGAGATGAATTACTTGTTTCAGAATTCCTTGCCTATGACCTGCCTTTGCAGTCATTTCATTTTAATGGTGAGTCCCGTTCAGTTTCTGGTCAATAGTAACCTCTACGATGTTGACAGAGGGAAATTTTGTGATGGCAATGCCATTGAATGTCGAGGAGTGTTGGTTAGATTCTCTTTTGTTAGAAATTGTCATTGCTTGGCATTTTGGTGATGTGAGTGTTACTTGTCACTTTCGTTCCAAGCTTTTACGTTGTCCATGCCTTGCTCCATATGGACACAGACTATTCCACTACCTGAGAAGTCATGAATCATGCTGAATGTTGTGCAATCATAGTGAACATCCCCACTTCTGAAAAAGCCCAGTATGTCTGGCAGCATCTAGGAAGGTAAAACAGAGTTAGCATTTCGGGTCTGGTGACCCTTCCTCAGAACTGTGCTTTTCCAGCAACTTAGATTGTGTTCCTGATTTACAACATCTGATGTTCATTCAGTTTTTATCCCCACTTCTGGCTTATGATGGAAGGAAGGTCATTGATGAAGCAGTTGATGGTGGCTGGGCCTAGGACACTTCCTTGAGGAACTCTTTTTGAAATCCTGGAATTGAGATGACTGACCACCAACAACCATCTTCCTTTGTAATAGGGGTGACTCCAACCAAGAGAGAGTTTGCCAACTGATACGCACTGATGCCAGTTTTGAGAGGGTTCCTTGATGCCACACTCAGACAAATATGGCCTTGATTTCAGGGGTTGTTGCTCTTACTGTATTCCTAAATTCAGCTCTGTTGTATCAAGGCTGCAATGAGGTCAGGAACTAAATGGCCCTGGCAGAACACAAACCGGACAACAGTGAGCTGTTTATTGCTAAGCAGGCACTATAATGACGCCTTCTATCTCTTTGTTGTTGATCAAGCGTAGACTACTGGGGCATTAATTGATAGATTGGATTTGTCCTGTTTTTTGTGTGTATGACATAGCTGGGCAATTTTCCATGTTGTAAAGTAGATGCAGTGTTGGAGCTGTACTGGAACAGCTTGGCAATATGTGCAGCAAGTTCTGGAGTAAATTCTTCGGTACTGATGCCAGAAAGTTGTTAGAGCACTCAGCCTTTGCGCACAGTATTCACTATGTCTAGTCATTTCTTGATATTACACTGAGTAAATCAAATAAGTTGAAGACTGGAACCTATGCTGGGGACCTATGGAGGAGATGAGATGCATTATCCACTCAGCACTCTTGATTCAAGATTGTTACGAGTGTTTTAGCCTTTTCTTGTACACTGATGAGGTCTTCCGTCATTAAGCGTATTGAGCCTTTTCCTCTAGCAAGTCGTTCAAGTATCAAATTCATAGGGCACAAGTGAACAAGTGCCACCAGCACAGATCAAAGCAAAGTACTCTAAATTCTGGAAATCTGAACTTAAACAGAAAGATGCTGTAGAAATGTGATTGGTCAGGCAGTAATTACTGAGAGAGAAACAAAACCATATGTTGAGTTCAAAGACTCAGATCTGAATAAATTCTCTCTCAACACTTGATGCTGGACTAATTCCTCCAGCATTCTCTGTTTCCATCAGTTCAGCCATATTTTACATTAGAAATTCTTACTTCTGGTCTAAATTGTCTATTGTCATAATTTTGGCAAAGATCTGTAGCTCGGGTTGTGGGCGAGGTTGTCGGCTTGCTCGCCGAGCTGGCTTGTTCTCGTTCAGCTGCTTCATCACCATGTTAGGCGAATTCATCAGTGGAGCCTCCAATGAAGTGATGCTATTCTACTCCACTTAGAGTTTATACTGTTTGGTCTGTTATGGTGAGTAGTGTCATTTCTGGTTTTGATCTGTATGGGTTTGTATATGGGATCCAATTCTATGTGTTTGTTGTTTGCATTATGGGTAGAAAACCATGTCTCTAGGAATTCCTGTGCATGTTTGTTTGGCTTAGGCTACTATGGTTACCTCGTCTCAGTTAATCTGATGGCCTTCATTGTCTGTGTGTACTGATATTAAAGAGAGTTCATCTCTTTTGCTGCTAGCTGATGTTTGTGTACTGTGATGGCTAGTTTCCTTCCTGTCTGTCCAACATAATGTTTGTGGCAGTCGTTGCATGGTATTTTGTAAACCATATTTGTTCTCCATGTTGTGGGAATGGGTTCTTTAATCCTTGTGTGTGTTTGTCGTGGAGTGGCTGTGGGCTTGTGGGTCACCACAGTTCCTAGCGGTTGCAGGAGTCTTGTTGTCAGTTCTGATATGTTCTTAATGTATGGCAGTGTGGTCAATGTGTTAGGGCTTACTGTGTCCTCCTGTTGTTGTCTGTTTAGTAGGCATCTGTGGATGTAGCTGCAGGGATATTTGTTTATAGTGAGGATTTTTTATAGACGCTCTTCCTCTTTCCTGTGTAGTTCCAGGATGTTGCAGTGTGTCCTGGTCCATTTAAACAGAGGTCTAATGCAGCTTTGTTTATGAGCGTTGGGGTGGTCGCTGTGGAAGTTGAGGATTTGATCTGAATGGGTTGCTTTTCTGTATACTGAGGTTTGGAACTACTTGTTGGTCATATGCTCAATTTTAACGCCCAGAAGCGGAAGTTGATTGTTGTTTTCTTCTTTCTTTGAGAATTTAATCCCTGTCAATACACTTTTGATGAGGTGCTGGGTCTCTTCCAATTTGCTGCTTTAATAATACAAATATGCCATCGTCTATATACCGGATCTACAGTTTAGGTTGAATGTTGGGGAAGGTGGTTTGTTTTAGTCTTTGCTTGACTGCTTCTGCAATGAATCCTGAGAAGGTTGAACCCATGAATGTGTCATTGATCTGTTTATATACTTGACCATTAAAGATGAAGTGTGTGGTGAGGCAGAGGTCAAGTAGTTTAAGTATGTTGTCATTGGTGATTGAGCTGCTGGCGTGAGTTGCTGTTTCCTCTAGTAATGTGGCCACTGTTCCTTTGGGTAGTGGGATGTCAATTGATGGCTATTATCATATTAAAAAATCATGCCTAGAAACGTAGTCCAAGGCCACATTTGACTGTAAGTGTAAAGACTGGCCATTTGGCATTTGTTTGAATTGTCTAAGGGGATCCTGTAATGGTAGCAGTGGCATAATGAAAATAGGATAGTAATGCAACTTATGTTGATCTGAAACAATTAGAAAATTCAATCAAAAAGGTATGGATTTGTTCAGTAAAAATAATTAGCAATAAACTTGATAGAAGGAAGTCAACCAGGAGGTTGCAGTCATTTATGTCTCTCTCCTTGTCTGAAAACAAGAAGGATACCTTTTGGTATGAAGAGGAATGCTAAGATTCCCATGCTTGTCACATTTATGCAAATTTATGGTCCGGTTTATTGCATGGCAAAAACCTAAATAGACAGGAACTGTTTTCAGTATTATAAATAATCATTGCCATATTTTTGAAGATAGCATTCTTTAAGCTAAATCTTAATGCAAACATTTTTTGCACATGCTGGTTGAGCAATAATAACTTCAAGCCTAAGTGCTTATCTGTTGTTTGGGATTTCTCAGTGGGATCAGGAGTACAGATCTCTCCATCAAAAATGATCTTGTAACTCCATCTGCCATTTTCTATTCCAACCACAACGTAAATGCAATCAGCTGCATCAAGTGAAAGTATTCTGATTTTAGTATAAAAAGTCATTGAAATGTGTCCGTTGTTTTATGGCCAGACATTGACTGCATAAATTAACGTTAAATATACTTACCTGTAAGTAGAAGCCACAGAGTTTATATGATGAACGTGGCTGCCCATATCAGTTTTTAATTCTTTGTAATCCAGGGATTTCTACTAAGGTTCAAATTGTATACCTTATCTTGATGATGCTTTTTTTCAGGGTGAAAATGATATTCCTTGAAAAATAGTTTTAACTTGTGTGATACATATATTCAACTATAGTATGCCTAAAGTGGCCTCTCTCCTTTCCATCAGCTTAGAAAGATTTCAACAGTATAAAAATTGAACTATATTTTAACATTCCCCTTTTCTAAGTGTCTTCTCTGGCTCAAGTGTTACCTTCAGGCTATTCTGCAGCAGATGGTTCAGTTCTCTGATTGTCTTGTGAATTGGAGGCAACAAAGACAGGTAACCTCTGAAATTTCAAGATCCAGGTGGAAGGCTCTATAAATATATGTCCCTTGACAGCAATGTATAGAAAGCAAACTGCTCAGGTGTCATATGACCCTCATAAATTTACCTTTCTCATTTCCATCATGAAGACATATTGAAATCCTCAAATTAATTGACAGCCATATCACTCATAAGGCACTATTTAAATGATTGCTGCAACAAAGATGAATGAAGAACATTTTGGGAGGTGAAATCACTACCAGAATCATCTAATGCAAAGGTGAACTAAATGTTCTATTTAAACTGAAGTTCATATACTGTACTTCATCCTCATTGTCGACTTCAAAATCACAGCAAAACACATGTAACAAACCCACCACCAGCAATGCTCTAATTCAATGTCAATGCATTATAAAATTAAACGTTACAGAGAAAACAATTAAGAATTTTTTAAAGGACTTACTTATTTCTAAAAATAAAAAAGGCCCACTTGCAAAAAGCTTGTAATAATGATAGATATGAGCAGATAATTTGCCTACTGAACTTTAATTCATTTAGCTGACAAGTCAATATCATAAAGGTCAATGTTACTTGTGTTACACACCTCAAATTAATCATTTCAGAAATTATCAAAGGCCCATTGCCATCTGGTCAATTACCTTCTGCGACATTACCTCATTCTTAATTGGTTGTGCTCTGACATTTCCAGAAGCAAATGAAGGTGCTAAAGTTCTTTGCTAAATTTCATAACAAATTGAGATCACATCGCTTTATAAACTTTGAATTGGAAATTAAATAGCAAACAATTTTTTGTATTAATTAATGGGATGTGAGCACTACTGGCTAAACCACCATATAATGCCATTCCTAATTTCTCTTGAAGGTGATAATGATCTAGCTTCTTAAACACTACAGTTCATTGGACACAGATACACTCCCAACGGTGTTAGGTGCAGTCTTCTAGGATTTTTGCCCACAGATAGTTAAGGAATGATGATATAGTACAAATTCAGGATGGTGTATAACTTAGAAGGGAACCTGCAAGTGAAGGTGTCCCACACATCTGCATCATTTTCCTTCTAGATGATAAAGTTCATGGGTTTCAAAAGATCTTTGAAAGGAAACTTCATGAGTTACTTCGGTGCATTTTGTTGATGGTACACATTGCTACTGCTGTGTGTTATTGGTAAAACAGAAAAAATGTTGATGATAGTGAATAGGGTGTGAATCAAACTGGCTGCTTTGTTCTTGGTGATGTCAAGCCTCTTGACATTAGTTGCAGATGCACTCATCCAGACAAGTGAAGATTATCCCATCACATTCCTGATGTTATGCTTTGTAGACTGAGGGCAAGCATTGAGGAGGCAGAAGATGAGTTACTTACCACTGAGTTTTTAGCATCCAACCAGCTTTTGTCAGCACAGTACTTATATGGTTGGTGCGATGACGGGTCATGATATGTTATTATTATTTCGGAAATATACCCTACGTTAGGCAGAACTGTGTCTGGCTTTAAGTTTGATTTGTATTTCTAGACTGTTTGAGTTCACAGCTAAGGACTTACTTTCATTTTTGAGTTCTACAAGTGTACTGTGGTATCTGAGAATCTGCATTTAATGAAGATTTTTAAAAAAGCCCTTGAGTTGAATAATTCAGTATTCTAGAAACCAAACAGTAGAAGTCAATAGGGTTAAGGTTTATGGTAAAGAACAGCTATTGCCTAATGAGAAGGTGTCCAATGATACGGGTAGACAGAGACAGAAACCAACTATTTTAAGTAGACAAAACCATCCAAAGTATAGTAATTGTATGGGGTTATTTTTTGCCAGAGTGGAAAGGTCTATGGTAGTTTGGTGTCATTAGTCAAACAACCTCCACAACAATCAGGACAAGAAAAAATAAGTCTTAAATAACCCAATGTCAGTCAAACAAAGCTCAAGAAGCGAAAGACCTTGGATAGGAGTTTAAGTAATCTATGTTAAAAAATGTAAGCTGTGTTAGGATTTTTTATAGAACATCACTGCACAGTACAGGCCCTTCGGCCCTCGATGTTGTGCCGAACTGTCATACCAATCTGAAGCCCATCTAAACTACACTATTCCATGTACGTCCATATGCTTGTCCAATGAGGACTTAAATGTACCTAAAGTTGGCGAATCTACTACCGTTGCAGGCAAAGCGTTCCATTCCCTTACTGCTCTTTTGGTAGGAGTAACCGGAAGGCAAAGTACTGGGCTAATGGTAAGATTCTTAGTAGTGTAGATGAGCAGAGAGATCTCGATGTCCATGTACGCAGATCCTTGAAAGTTACAACCCAGGTTGACATGGCTGTTAAGAAGGCATACAGTGTTTTAGCTTTTATTAATACAGGGATTGAGTTCCGGAACCAAGAGGTTATGCTGCAGCTATACAAAACTCTGGTGCGATCGTACTTGGAGTATTGCGTACAGTTCTGGTCACCGCATTATAAGAAGGATGTGGAAGCTTTGGAAAGGGTGCAGAGGAGATTTACTAGGATGTTGCCTGGTATGGAGGGAAGGTCTTACAAGGAAAGGCTGAGGGACTGAGGGGTTCACTGTTTATGGGGAAAAGCCAGATGAATGGGGTTGAGAAACATTTCATTCTTCATGAAATGATAGAGCAGACTTCATGGGCCAGATAGCCTAACTCTGCTTCTATATTTTATGGCCTTTTTCCATGACTTGATTTTAAAGAAAAACTGGGGTATTCTTGATGACCTGGCCAAAGTAACATCACTTCAAAAATGATTATCTGCTCATTATGTTTATGGAAGCTTGTTGTGTGCCTATTTGCTGACACATTTCTTACATTGCAACAACGACTGCACCTCTGAAATATGTGATCAGAGATAATGGGAACTGCAGATGCTGGAGAATCCAAGATAACAAAGTGTGGGGCTGGATGAACACAGCAGGCCAAGCAGCATCTTACGAGCACAAAAGCTGATGTTTCGGGCCTAGACCCTTCATCAGAAAAGGGGGATGGGGAGATGATTCTGAAATAAATAGGGAGAGAGGGGGAGGCGGACAACGATGGATAGAGGAGAAGATAGGTGCAGAGGAGAGTATGGGTGGGAAGTTAGGGAGGGGATAGGTCAGTCCGGGGAGGACGGACAGGTAAGTATGTGTGGGGAGTTAGGGAGGGGATAGGTCAGTCCGGGCAGGACAGGTCAAGGGGGGTGCGGGATGAGGTTAGTAGGTAGGAAATAGAGGTGCGGCTTGAGGTGGGCGGAGGGGATAGGTGAGAGGAAGAACAGGTTAGGCAGGTGCGGACGAGCTGGGCTGGTTTTGGGATGCAGTGGGGGGAGGGGAGATTTTGAAGCTGGTGAATTCCTCATTGATACCATTGGGCTGCAGGGTTCCCAAGTGGAATATGAGTTGCTGTTCGTGGTGGACAATGAAATCCTCCACCCAGAATACATTTTGTGCCTGTGGAATCTTCAGTGCTTCCTCTAAGTGTTGCTCAACAAGGAGGTATGTGGTAATCAGCAAGAGGTTACCTTGCCCATGTTTAACCTGGAGCCACGAGACTCCATGGGCTCTGGAGTCAGTGTTGATGACTCCTCTGGCAATTCCTTTCTGAATGTATATCACTGCGCTGCCACTTCTATCTATCCTGCCGATGGGACATAAAGTATCTGGTGATGGTGATGCCTGAGACATTGTCAGTAAGCTATGATTCTGTGAGTATGACTGTCGGGCTGTTGCTGTCCCAATTTTGGCACTAGTCCCCTAATATTAGTAAAGATGACTGTCCTATATCTTTCACCCCTCAATTTAAAGCTATGCCCCCTCGTACTCACCGTCACCATCCTAGGAAAAAGGCTCTCCCTACCCACCCTATCTAATGCTCTGATTATTTTATATGTCTCAATTAAGTCACCTCTCAACGTTCTCTCTAACGGGTCTGTTGAAAAGATAATAACTAAAGAAAATCTCAGGGAATTAATGCAGATGTTCACTAGTAATAAACAAATCACAGCCAGACTAACTCAACAAAGAACTTTAAACTGGAAGCAAAGTAATTACTCAGTAAAGTTTGTGTATTTGAAGGGTTGTTGGGAGGGTTAAAGGATTTAATCTTTATTTCAGATACTTGTATTAGGATCATTTAAAATAATCCTTAAGTAGTATCAAATAGCATTTTATGTTTTGTTTTGTGTAATAAACTTTGGTGTTGTTTTGTTAAAAGTGCTCTGGCAGAATCTTGTGGGCACGTTTGATAATAGACCACAACTGTAACCAAACTGCAAAAGTACAACTTTTGACCTATCAAGCCTGAGTTCATTGTGGGATCTTACATTTCAAATATTGTGACCAGCTGGGAATTTACCGTTGGTCCAGTTCAGTTTCTAGTCAATGGTAAGCCTCATGATGTTGGCAGAAAGGAAATTGGTGACAACAATGTCTTTAAACAGCAATGGGGTTATATAGATTCTGTTTTGTTTGAGATTTTCTTTGCTTGGCACTTGTCTGGCAGAAATGTTACCTGAACGTCTCAACCTCAGCCTGGATGTTGACCAGGTCCGTCCGCATATATGAACAGTGTCAGTACCTGAGAAGTCATGAGCTTGTGTAATTATCAGCAAACCTCCCTACATCTTACTTTATGAGGAAGAAAAGGTCATTGCTGAAACAGTTGAAAATGGTTTTACCCAGCACACTATTCTCAGCAACTCCTGCAGTGATGGCCTGAGACTGAGAAGAATGGCCTCCAACAACTACAATCATCTTCCTTTGTGCTAGAAATGACTCCACACAATGGAGAGTTTGCTGCTTGGTTCCGATTGACTTCACTTTTGTTATAGTTCCTCTGCCAAATGTAGTCAACTACTGCCTTGGTATTAGGAGTAGTCACTCTCACCTCACCTTTGAAGCTCATATCTTTTGTCCTGTTTCGGCCAAAGTTGCCTCATGGACAAAAGCTGACGGCACTGGTGGAACAGAGCTTCAGATCTGCAGAAGGGTCCTCGGACCTGAAACATTAACTGTGCTTTGTCTCCACAGATGCTGCCAGGCTACTGAGATTTTCCAGCATTTTTTGTTTTTGTTTCTGAGTATCACTGCGTTCAGGTTATTACTAAGCAAGTGTCACTTGATACCACTGTAATCAACATCACCTTGATTATGATCGAAAATAGACTGATAGGACTGATAATTTGCCTGGGTGGATTTTTCCTATTTTTCATGCTCAGAACATGTATCGGCAATATTTGACATTGCTGGATAGTTTTCAGTGTTGTAAGAATGCTGAAACAGCTTGACTGGGTGTGCAGCAAATGCTGGAGCACAAGCCTTAGTAATATTTCTGGAATGTTGGAATGTTAGTTATTATCTTTCTCAGAGACCCTTAAACAAACTGCTAACACAGCTAACTTATTTCTTATAATGGATTACTTAAACTTCTCTCCAAAATCTTTAGCTTCTTAAGCTGTCTCTTACTGGCATTAAGTCAATTAAGGCTTCTTTTCTCTTGTCCTGACTATTCTGGGGTCTGTTTAACTGAATGCCATTACTTCCACTGACATTTATCTGGCAAAAAACTGCACATTCACTGTTCTTTGAGTAGTTCTATCTTTCTACAATAACTGGCTTCTGTCTGTCAATCTATATCTTTGGGCATCTTATGTTGGCAATTGTAGTGTTACTTGGCAAGGTGGATCAGTGGTTAACCCTGCTGTCTCACAATGTCAGGGACTTGGATTTGATTCCACCCTGGGGCGACTGTGTGGACTTTACATATTCTCCCCATGTCTGTGTGGGTTTCCCCCAGGTTCTCCAGCATCCTTTTATAGTCCAAAGATATGCAGATTAGATGGATTCACCATGCAGAATTGTCCATAATGTATAGGTGTTACAGTGATAGGGTAGGGGGGTGGGTCTGAGTGGTATGCTCTTCAGAGGGTCATTGTGGATTCAGTGGGCCGAATGGCCTATTTCCACATTGTAGGGATTCTATGATTCTAAATGTCTAATATCATTAGCTGTTTCCTAATATCATGCAGAGTGAATTGGATTGGCTAAACATTGGAGTATGTGATGTTGAGGTCCTCTGGAGGAGGCAGCCTAGATTAATCATCCACTTGGCATTTCTCACTGAAGATTATTACAAATACTTCCATGTTATCTTTTGAACTGATCTGCTGGGTTCTGTATCATTGAGTACAAGTACTGAATATTTGTGGAGCTTCCTCTTTCACTGAGTTGTTTAATTGCCTGTCTGCATTCACAATGTGACTAGAATGCAGAGCTAAAATTTGACCTGTTGATTATGGCATTACATATCTCTGTCTCTCGCATGGCAGTTACATTGCTAAGCACAAAGTAGTCCTGTGTTTTAGCTTGACAGATCAGTAGTGAAATCTTGCTTCAAATGCTTAGGAGCTTGCTTAGACTGCGTCTAGAATAATGTGTGCAGTTTTGGTATCCCTATGTCAGGAAAGATATTTTTGCTGTAGAGGGAGAGTGACAAAGATTCAGTACACTTACTCCCAGGATTACAGGAGAAACAAGCTGGGACTGTTTTTTCGAAAGTTTGAAAGAATGAGAGGTGATCTCATTGAAACTTATAACATAACATACTTATAAGGATATACAAGGTATATGCAGGCAAGATATTTCCCTTGGCTGGAGAGTCTACAATCAAAGGATATTATAAAAGTGGCGTGCCACTTAGTATGAGGTAAGAGTTTTTTTATAACTTCTGCATCTTTAGAATTCCCTACAGTCGAGGGCTATAGAAGTTCAACCTTTGAGGTTGAGATTGTTAGATTTCTATTTACTGGTGTTGTAAATTATTACAAGGATGTAATTCATACTGAAGTGTTTTATCAGCCATGATTATAATGAATGGTGGGGCTGGCTCAATGGGCTGAATGGCTTACTCTTGTTCCTACGTTTAGTGGGCATTTACTAGTCAGCTGTATTGTTAACTACTGAGTCATATGTCAGCAAACCCAAGTAGATACGACAAATTTATTTATTAAAGGGCCTTAATGAATCAAAAGTGTTTATAAAGCAATTGACAATAGTCCATGGTCTCTATTGTGCCATCTTTAAATTCCAGATTTGTTAATTGAAATCAATGAGCCGGGACCTCTGGATTACCAATCTATTGACATTGTAACTGTACCACATTTCTAGCTAATTAAAGCTAATTTTGACTTTCCATTTTTCTGATCCTTTGAAAATAAACATGGCTTAGCTTTAAATGTCAGAACACAACTAAAGCACCTTGTTTCCTAAGGGTTGGATAAGGACCACCTGCTACTTGCATGTTCACTCAGCTTCAATGTTTAATGCAAAAAAGGTACATCATCCAGCTGCAGTTAAACAGACACAGTGTAAAAGTAAAGCATCTGCAAGAGAGTTGACAGTCAGAGAAAGTATTTGTACAAGCATTAGGAATTATACACATCCCACTTGCTTGATTCACCCAATTAAGAGCTCATGGCTATAAAATTCTGGTGATGCTGAATAAATAGGCCATTAGGTGAGTGCAAACAGGCTGCAGGGAATGAACTTTGGCCCTGAACAGGTTGTCTTGAAGTCCAATTAAAATTAAGCCTCAGGCTCCATCTGAATTGTGCAATTTGCTGACATCTACTGTGCTTTCAGAGATAACTTCCAGAAGTGAACTAACTTGAGCTGTCTGTCTTTTCAGCAGTAACTGTAAGAAGTGTCCTAGATAAGAATGGGAACATGTAGTATTTGGAAAAATGCATTTGTACACTGTGATCTCTGATGATGTAGTTTCTTGTTTGAGACAGAATCCATCAAAAGTGTCCAGTGGACATTCGGTGGATTTTGAAAGCTATAACAGAAAAAGTTACTGTGAGAAATGGTAGGGAATAATTAAGTTTTTTTTGTCTGCAACTTGGTACTTCTAGATGAGTCAGTACGTCTGCAAATTTTCCAGTCCCTGCTCCTTTGGAAGACCAAGGTGATATGAGTCAGAATTGGTACATTTTCCAGTGTAAATAGTAAAATTACAATGTAGAGAAAGAGCTAAAATATAACCTGAACAAATAAGAGTATCAACTCAGTTGCTAGAGCTGAAAAAAGCAGTTCTACAAACTGCATTGTACCCTGGACCTCATTGACGAGCAGAAAAGCCAGACTGGAGAAATATTGAAGGCCTTGGAAATCCAATTCGAACCCTGTGCAAATGTTATTTGTGAACACAGTGTTTAATATCACAGCTCAGGAACAAAATGAGGATATGCATTACATTACTATGCTGAGATATCTGACTGGATCTTGTGAATGTGAGCAACTGAAAGATGATCCCATCAATGATAAAAAGTCTAAGAATAAGAGATCTTGCCATAAACCAACATCTGCTCATAGGGGAGAAACTTTCTCTCAACATGTGCAGAAACTCTGAGGTTGTTAATCATCGGTTGAGAGTATTAGAGGGGTAATGGACAAATCTTTGCACTATGCTAAGAGGCAATCTATGCTGAATAATAACACAATGGACTGAAAAATAAAGAAGGAATATTCCCCAAAGGGACAGCTGGAATAGGAAAGCCATTGTTCAGGATATAAATATTGTCCTGTACACCATTTGAAAGAAAATAAAATGTATTCAGTCTGGAGAGAGAAGTGCTCTTAATACCAGAAGCTGAATTACTTTGCATGCAAGGGTTTTGCTGGATGGAAGAAAAGGAAGCCTATAAAGCTGGCTGCTGGAGAGATTTTGGATGATAATTCTGATGAATGAGTCACTTTACATCTAAAAAAGATGTTACTGTCAGATCTCAAGTTGTAAGTGTTTCGAGATTATTGAACAATGATTGAATGGGAAATGTCAGATAGATAATGGTACTATATGCAACTTCATGGGCTCTGCAGATTGGACTAAGTGGCTTAGGATGGTGACGTGAAAGTCATTAAACTTAACATTAACATTTGATTATGGAACTATCCTCATCCCAAGAAGATATTGCAAAGGGAGAAGGTTTGGAGTTCCAAGTTGTAAACATCAAGCAAAATCCATTCTTCTCCACCAAAATAAATGACTAAAACATGGACTAGTATGCATCTAGAAGAGACTTATAGCATTTTGTAGAACACTGATTGCTGAACAGGCCGTAAATATATATATAATGTTCACTGGTTTTGATGTCTTCTTTATCAAGGTCATCCCACAGAAGATGAGAATGTGAGACAAACTTTTTATCTGTCAAGAAATGTTCCAATTTCCATCAAACCTATCCTACAATACACGATTGAGGAGTTTACAAGGAAGGAGTGATCAAGAAAGCGGCTCCTTCTATAGTCCAGATTAGCAGCACAACAGCAGTAAATCAAAATCCTGGCAAACTGAGACTGTGCATAGATCAAAAGAATGTTAATACAGCTTTGAAGAGATTACTCTACTCTCACAACACCACAATTGAAGACATTTTACCTCAACGTGCAAAGAGTTTCAGTACCTTGGATGCAAAGATGGATACTGGCAGGTGAATGAAGTTTTGTAAATGGCCTCATTGGTGCCATTTGGAGATACAACTGGAGATTATAAATTTGACATTTGTTCTGAACAGTATCAATGTTGACAGCATAAGAGAATGAATAATCTTCTTCCAATTAAGGCAATCATGAATGATTTACTGGCCTGTGAAAATATGATGAGAGAAGCTTTCGCAAAACACAACAGAATCTAATGAGACTGTTAGAGAGAGCTCACCAGATGAACTTGAAGTTGAACAAGAAATAACAAGACATACATGAATTCAAGTGTAATCTCGTAACAGCAAAAGGGCTTTAAATTGACCTTAATAAAGTGTAAGTTGTAATAGAGATGCAATAAGCATAAGATAATGAAAGCAGTGAATTTGTGAATTATCTAGAAAAGTTCTGACCTAATTCATGATCAGAGTATTAACTTTGACCTAAGTTCATTGCAAGGTATTTTTTACCAGTAATGTGACACAGAGCAAGAAGCAGATTTCACTCACATCAAACAAGTCATGACATTAATGCCATTGCCAAGGTACTACTATACCACTGATGAAGCCAGGAGGACAGGACTTGTAGCAACGCCTGCAGCAAGGACATTACATTTATATCCAGGGAAATGAAACAAACTGGAGAAGGAACATCACCCAGGAACAAGCAAATATCAGATGAATAGCCAGCAACAACTCGCAAAGGCCTTTGATATGGTGCCTCACAGGAGGCTGCTGAGCAAGGTGAGGGCCCATGGTGTTCGAGGTGAGCTACTAGCTTGGATTGAGGATTGGCTGTCTGACAGGCAGCAGAGAGTTGGGATAAAAGGCTCTCTTTCGGAATGGCAACCGGTGACAAGTGGTGTCCCGCAGGGTTCAGTGTTGGGGCCACAGCTGTTCACTTTATATACTAATGATCTGGATGAAGGGACTGGGGGCATTCTGGCGAAGTTTGCCGATAATACGAAGATAGGTGGTCAGGCAGGTAGTACTGAGGAGGTGGGGAAGCCGCAGGAAGATTTAGACAGTTTAGGAGAGTGGTCCAGGAAATGGCTGATGAAATTCAATGTGAGTAAATGTGAGGTTTGGCACTTTGGAAAAAAGAATACAGGCATGGACTATTTTCTAAATGGTGAGAAAATTGGCAAGGCAGAAGTACAAAGGGATCTGGGAGTGTTGGTCCAGGATTCTCTGAAGGTTAACTTGCAGGTAGAGTCTTTAATTAGGAAAGCGAATGTAATGTTGTCGTTTATCTCAAGAACATTGGAATATAAAAGCAGCAGTGTGCTTCTGAGGCTTTATAAAGCTCTAGTTAGGCCCCGTTTAGAATACTGTGTCCAATTTTGGGCCCCACACCTCAGGAAGGAAATACTAGCCCTGGAACGTGTCCAGCGGAGATTCACACGGATGATCCCTGGAATGGTAGGTTTAACATATGATGAACGGCTAAGAATCCTGGGATTGTACACATTAGAGTTTAGAAGGTTGAGGGGAGATGCAATAGAAACTTACAAGATAACGTATGGTTTAGAAGGGGTGGACACTAGGAAGTTGTTTCCGTTAGGCAGGGAGACTAGGACCCGTGGGCACAGCCTTAGAATTAGAAGAGGTCAATTTAGAACAGAAATGAGGAGACATTTCTTCAGCCAAAGAGTGGCGGGCTCATGGAATTCATTGCGATGGAGTGCAGTGTATGCTGGGACGTTAAATGTCTTCAAGGCAGAGATTGATAAATTCTTGATCTCGCAAGGAATTAAGGGCTATGGGGAGATTGCGGGTAAGTGGAGTTGAAATGCCCATCAGCCATGATTTAAATGGCGGAGTGGACTTGATGGACTGAATGGCCTTACTTCCACTCCTACGTCTTAAGGCCTTATGGTCTTATGTACCATCGGAAGATGCGAATACTTTAAACATTTCAGGTACAATCTATGTGCAGGATCAAATGAAAGGCGGAGCGTACGTTGAACAGGAGTGGACATGGGACTGCTGAGTAAGTGAGGTAATAGATTTGTGTGGTTGCGTTATCTGAAACGCTACTCGGGTAGTTTCTCCCACCCATCCTCCTCCTCTAACCAAAAAATAAAGGTTCTGTGCGCCAGATTGGTAAGGAAACTAGTTTATTTTTTATTCTTTATTTTTCAACAGTCTCTTTGGGAATTTAGAATAATGGGAATGGAGGTCAGGGCAGTTGAATGTTCCTTCTGCAGAATGTGGGAGTTAAGGGTCACCACGAGTGTCCCCGCTGACTATGTCTGCGGGAAGTGCACCCAACTCTAGCTCCTCAAAAACTGTGTTAGGGAACTGGAGCTGAAGCTGGATGAACTTCAGATCATTCGGGAGGCAGAGGGGGTTATTGAGTGGAGTTACAGGGAGGTAGTCACTCCTCAGGTACAAGAAAAAGGCAGATGGGTTACAATCAGGGGCTGGAGAGGGAACCGGCAGGCAGTGCAGGGATCCCCTGTGACCATTCCCCTCTACAATAAGTATATCATTTTGGATACTGTTGTGGGGGGCACGAATTACTAGAGGAAAACAGTGGGGCACAGGTCTCTGGCACAGAATCTGTCCCTGCTGCTCAGAAGGGAAGGGGGAAGAGGAGCCGAGCAGTAGTCATTGGGGACTCCATAGTTAGGGGGACAGATAGGAGGTTCTGTGGGGACGAGAGAGATGCACAGTTGGTGTGTTGCCTCCCAGGTGCCAGGGTGCGTGATGTCTCTGATTGTGTTTTTGGGATCCTTAAGGGGGAGGGAGAGCAGCCCCAAGTCATGGTTCATATAGGCACCAACGACATACGTAGGAAGAGAGATGGGGATTTAAGGCAGAAATTCAGGGAGCTAGGATAGAAGCTTAGAGCTAGGACTAACAGAGTTGTTGTCTCTGGTTTGTTGCCCGTGCCACGTGCTAGTGAGGCGAGGAATAGGGAGTGAGAGGAGTTGAACACATGGCGACAGGGATGGTGCAGGAGGGAGGGTTTTGGATTCTTGGATAATTGGGGCTCTTTCTGGGGTAGGTGGGACCTCTACAAGCAGGATGGTCTTCACCTGAACCAGAGGGGTACCAATATCCTGGGGGGGAAATTCGCTAAGGCTATTCAGGTGTGTTTAAACTAATTCAGCAGGGGGATGGGCACCAAAATTGTAGTTCGAGTATAGAAAAGGATGAGAGTAGGGAGGTCCGAAATAAAGTTTCAGGGGCCCAAAATGGCACCAGCAAGCAAGAAGTTGGTTTGAAGTGTGTCTACTTCAATGTCAAGGACAGTATTACAGTTGCAGAAAGGATGTTTGGGGACTTGTCAACTGAGGTAGTATGGGCTGAGGTTAGAAACTGGAAAGGAGAGGTCACCCTGTTGGGAGTTTTCTATAGGCCTCCGAATAGTTCCAGAGATGTAGAGGAAAGGATAGCAAAGATGATTCTCGATAGGAGTGAGAGAGACAGGATAGATGTCATGGGGGACTTCAACTTTCCAAATATTGACTGGGAACACATAGTTCAAGTACGAAAGATGGGTCAGTTTTTGTCCAGTGTGTGCAGGAGGGCTTCCTTACACAGTATGTAGATAGGCCAACAAGGGGCAAAGTGACATTAGATTTGGTACTGGGTAATGAGCCCGGCCATACGTTAGATTTGGAAGTAGGTGAGCACTTTGGTGATAGCGATCACAATTCTGTTATGTTTACTTTAGTGATGGAAAGGGGTAGGTGTATACCTTTGGGCAAGAGTTATAGCTGGGGGAAAGGCAATTATGATGAGATTAGGCAAGATTTAGGGAGCATAGGATGGAGAAGGAAACTGCAGGGGATGGGCACATTAGAAATGTGGATCTTATTCAAGGAAAAACTCCTGTGTGCCCAAGATAAGTATGTACCTGTCACACAGGGAGGAAGCTGTAGAGCACGGGAGCCGTGGCTTACACAGGAAGTGGAATCTCTGGTCAAGAGGAAGAAGAAGGCTTATGTTAGGATGAGATGTGAAGGCTCAGTTAGGGCACTTGAGGGTTACACAGTAGCCAGGAGAGACCTAAAAAGAGAGTTCAGAAGAGCCAGGAGGAGAAATGAGAAGTTGTTGGCGGATAGGATCAGGGTAAATCCTAAGGCTTTCTATAGTTATTTAAGGAATAAAAGAATGACGAGAATAAGATTAGGGCCAATCAAGGATAGTAGTGGTAAGTTGTGTGTGGAGTCAGAGGAGATAGGGGAAGCACTAAATGAATATTTTTCGACAGTATTCACTCTAGAAAATGACAATGTTGTCGAGGAGAATACTGAGATACAGGCAACTAGACTAGGTGGGATTGAGGTTCACAAGGAAGAGGTATTAGAAATCCTCCAGAATGTGAAGATAGATGAGTCCCCTGGGCTGAATGGGATTTATTCTCGGATCCTCTGGGAAGCCAGGAAGGAGATTGCCAAGCCTTTGGCATTGATCTTTAACTTGTCATTGTCTACAGGAATAGTGCCAGAAGACTGGAGGATAGCAAATGTGGTTCCCCTGTTCAAGAAGGGGAGTAGAGACAACCCTGGTAATTATAGACCAGTGAGCCTTACTTCAGTTGTTGGTAAAGTGTTGGAAAAGTTTATAAGAGATAGAATTTATCATCATCTAGAAAAGAATAATTTGATTAGGGATAGTCAGCACGGCTTTGTGAAGTGTAGGTCGTGCTCACAAACCTTATTGAGTTCTTTGAGAAGGTGACCAGACAGGTAGATGAGAGTAAACTGGTTGATGTGGTGTATATGGATTTCAGCGAAGTGTTCGACAATGTTCCCCACAATAGGCTATTGTACAAAATGCGGAGGAATGGGTTTGTGGGAGATATAACAGTTTGTATCAGAAATTGGCTTGCTGAAAGAAGACAGAGGGTGGTGGTTGATGGGAAATGTTCATCCTGGAGTCCAGTTACTAGTGGTGTACCGCAAGGGTCAGTGTTGGGTCCACTGCTGTTTGGCATTTTTATAAACGACGTGGATGAGGGCATAGAAGGATGGGTTAGTAAATTTGCAGACGACACTAAGGTCGGTGGAGTTGTGGACAGTGACGAAGGATGCTGTACGTTACAGAGAGACATAGATAAGCTGCAGAGCTGGGCTGAGAGGTGGCAAATGGAGTTTAATGCAGACAAGTGTGAGGTGATGCACTTTGGTAGGAGTTACCGGAATGCAAAGCACTGGGCTAATGGTAAGATTCTCAATAGAGTAGATGAGCAGAGAGATCTCGGTGTCTATGTACACAGATCCTTGAATGTTTCCACCCAGGTTGACAGGGTTGTTAAGAATGCATACAGTGTTTTAGCTTTTATTAATAGAGGGATCGAGTTCCGGAGCCATGAGGCTGTGCTGCAGCTGGACAAAACTCTGGTGCGGCCGCACTTGGAGTATTGCGTACAGTTCTGGTCACAGCATTATATGAAGAATGTCGAATCTTTGGAAAGGGTGCAGAGGAGATTTACTAGGATGTTGCCTGGTATGAAGGGAAGGTCTTACGAGGAAAGGTTGAGGGACCTGAGGCTGTTTTCGTTAGAGAGAAGAACGTTGAGAGGCGACTTAATTGAGACGTATAAAATAATCAGAGGGTTAGATAGGGTGGATAGGGAGAGCCTTTTTCCTAGGATGGTAATGGCAAGCCCGAGGGGGCATAGCTTTAAATTGAAGGTTGAAAGATATAGGACAGATGTCAGAGATAGTTTCTTTACCCAGAGAGTAGTTAGGGTATGGAACGCTTTGCCTGCAACGGTAGTAGATTAGCCAACTTTAAGTACATTTAAGACATTGGCAAAACATATGGACGTACACGGAATAGTGTAGTTTAGATGGACTTCAGATTGGTAAGACAAGCCAGAACAACATCGAGGGCTGAAGGGCCTGTACTGTGCTGTAATGTTCTATGTTCTATGCTCTATGAAAGTAATCCAGGGTGCAGTGCACCAATTGTTTTTGTCCATGATTGATCGTTTTCTTTATAAACCACACATGTTGAACAACTTGTAGTTGCAAATAACAATGCATGTGAGTACTAATTAGGAAAGTAACAACAAGAGTACATGAACACTAACTGGCTACAAAAAGACACAACCAATACTCACTCATTTCAATCCACATGGACAAGGAGAGCCATCACTTTGACTGGGACAACACCATGGTCCTGGGACAGGCTATGCAGAGACAAGCATGAAAATTCCTGGAAGCATGATACTCCACGAAGCAGGATATTAATAAACACATTGAACTCATCCCAATATAAATTCCACTATGGAGGAAACCCACAAGTGAGGCAATCTATCTCAGTGGACCCCAGAGTTTAAAAACCAGGCGGGAAAACACACCGACGCTTTATTAGAGGCTGCGCTGAGGATGTGGCCAAGCACGGTAACAAAACGTCTGCAGAACAACAAACCAGCTCAGTGAACCAACCAACCTCAATACTCACAGCCCGAGCTACAGATTTACTCCAAAACCTTACAGTTGTATTTATTTGGGATTTCTGCAAAAATAAGAATCTCTAACCCATTACGTAGAATTTGGTCCAAACTGTCAAAGTGGGAAATGTGGCGGTTCAGCCCAATTACTTGCAGAAAAGTTTGCTTGTCAGCCTGCACCATTCAGGAAGTTGCTCTGCAAATAAGCCAAGGGCAGAAATGAACCCATGTGAGAAACTCACCCATTCATGACAGGATGGCAGAATAACTCTTTAATGTGTCAATTGAAACCATTGTTTGAAATCAAGCCTATTTGGATAACAGAATCTGAAATGAACCAAACATAAATTGTTCTTCTGGACCCAACAAGAAATATTATTACCTTCCCTTCCTTGGTCTTGTCTCCCACAAGACTGCAATGGCTTTCTCTCCCGACTTGCTCCACTTGATTTGATTCATCTATTGCTCATGGTGGTGTGAGTAGAAAGGCTCTCCATAATCTCCCAAACTTTCTGAGATACAGCAGAGGTGTCAAACATTATAATGTGATAAATGTAAAACGGATGTAGGAGCTTTCCTCATTACAACAGGCCAGCAATTTAATGTCAGCAGTGGGTACTTATCTGGAAGCAAAAAAAAATCAAAAGGCAGCTGAAGAGATTTGAGCTATTTACAGAGAACCTGTGCAGATTTATAAAATGCAAAAGCAGATCATGCTTAATTAATCTAATTCAGTTTTCAGAGTGGTACCAGATAGCATTGATAAAAGGAAAGCAGTGCTTATGGGGATTTAAGAAAAAAGGTTTGGCCTCATAAAAGGCTTGTTAACAAAATTGTGACTTATGGGAAGAACAATGTCAATTTGTGTAACAGATAGGTTTAAGGACAGAAAACCGTGAGTCATAGTAATTTTTGCAAACTGGAGAATGGCCAAAACACAGTGCCCCTTGAAAATCAATGCTAGGAGCACTGCAAATGATATTAAACTTGGAAGTGTAGCTAACTGTAAGTTAGTCCTGTTGCAGTTGATTGGTATCATGGGCCAGTATGACGGGCAGGCAAGTGGCTGTTGGAATTTAATACAGAGAAGCGTTAGGTTAAGGGAATTGGCAGAAAGAATAGAGAGTTTTTTTCTATTCACTCATGGGACATGGGCATCAATGGCTGGCCAGCATTTATTGCCAATTCCTCAGGAAGCAATAAAGAGTAAATGGCACAGGGCTTAAGGATTCATCTTCATAAATCTTTGTGGCACCACATGTTGAGAAAGTGGTTAGCCAAGCTTCTAATCCTGTTGCCTAAGGAAGGATGTACTTATCATAAGTGGGAGCACAGAATGAGTTTCACCAAAGTGATAAAATGAAGAAATGAGAGAAATTGAATGTGATGGAGAGAGAGAGCTTTCTTGATTTAATCACGTTTTAATTCAAAAAGTACAAAATTAGAATTTTGATGAAAACTAATTATTTCAAATAAGGCCTTGTTCATGGAAATTTAATGCTTTGTCCCCTGAGACAGTGATTCTCTGGGACAAAAACAACAAAATAGAGGCCAATACAAATATAAAAGAGTGAATTATCTGTTTAATTCCATATTTCTAATTTAATTTCTTTATGTAAAAGTTGAATTATGAAACAAATAACTTTTGAGAGGAGTAAGTAGGAAAGGAGAGGAAGAGAGTAATAGACAAATGTCGCTGATCTCTCTATAGCCACCCTGAGAGAAGTTATTGATCATGAAAGTGGGAGAGAATGAGTGGAAAGTCATTGAGCACTTGAGAAGCAGGAAAGATATAACTGCCGGAGAACTATGATATGGAGTTCAAGCAAGAGGCAAGCATAGAATTCCTACAGTGTGGAAGTAGGCCATTTGGCCCATCAAGTAACCACAGCCCCGCTGAACAGCATCCAACCCAGGCCCACCTCTCTATCCTATCCCTGTAACTCTTCATTTCCCATAGTTAATCCACCAAGCCTGTACAACCTTGGGCACTACAGGCCAACTTAACATGGCCAATCCACCTAACCTGCACATCTTTGGACTGTGAGAGGAAACCAGAGTACCCAGAGGAAACTCAGGCAGATGGGAGAAGAATGGGCAAAGTCCACACAGGCAGTTGGTCAAGGAGGGAATTGAACCTGACGCCTTGGTACTGTAAGACAGCAGTGTTAACCACTGAGCCACCGAGTTGCCTCATAGAAATAGAAACGTAGAGAAAAAGAGAAATGGCAAACCAATATTTCTAACGTCTTGTGCCAACACGGTGATGCAGGAAGTATAATTGCTTAACACTTTTCTTTAAAAAAAAGGCTTCCATTTATATAAAAACTTTCATGACCACTCGATGTGTCAAATTAACTGCAATTTTGAAGTGTGGCTACTGTTATAACATTGAGCTGCAACAGCCAATTAGTGCACAGCAAATTCCCAAAAACAACCTCAGATATTGTTTGGCCCCAACCGTGACCACCTCTACACCCAGAATATTCAGACCCTTCAGAAGCGTTTCTCCCTGCGAGTCCTGAAACAGACACTCGCAGCCATGCGCCAGCACCTCCACGCACTGCAATCCAGCCTGCCCCAGCTCAGAGCCTCCCTCTCCCAGACCTGAAAAGGACCCCTGCTGTTTTTTATCCTCCGCAGGATCCACAGACTGAACACCCAGTTTCACTCAACTTTACTGGACACCAAAAATCCTAAGTACAACAAACTCACTGGCCCCTGCCACCCACAAGAGGATTCCTGCGCCTCCCAAATCCCGAGTCTGTCTCTGTCCCTGACCCTCCCCCACCATGCACCCGCCGCCATTGACGATGAGGACACGGCCGGAGACCCCACCGATGACGTCACATCCGCCTCCGCCGGCCACACCACTTCCGGGACCGCTGCTGCAGTCACCACCTCCACTTCCAGGTACAACACCTCACACACCACCCTCACCGCAGCTGCAGCCGCCCACCCCGATACACCAACCGCCGACGGAACCCCGCCCACGGCCGACGCCGACGGAACCCCGCCCACGGCCGACGGAACCCCGCCCACAGCCGACGACCTCATCGCTCCGCCCACAACCTCCGCAACCAGCAACCCCAGAGGAGACAGCCAGACTGAACCCTGCCGCAACTTCACCATCCCCCCAGACCTCCCACTGACTGAGGACGAACGGCCAGTCCTTAGTAAGGGGCTCACTTTTGTCCCCCTACAACCACACATCAACGAATACCAGTCACGATTGGACATAGAGCAGTTTTTCCGCTGCCTTCGCCTCCATGCCTACTTCTTCAACCGGGAACCTAACCCTCCCTCCACTGACCCCTTCACCCGCTTCCAACACAAGTCCTCCTCCTGGACACCACCCCCAGGCCTCCTACCCTCCCTCGACCTCTTCATCTCCAACTGCCGTCGAGGCATTAACCGCCTCAACCTCTCCACCCCTCTCACCCACTCCAACCTCTCCCCCGCAGAACAGGCAGCCCTCCACTCCCTCTGCTCCAACCCCAACCTCACCATCAAACCCGCAGACAAGGGTGGCGCAGTGGTAGTATGGTGCACTGACCTCTACATCGCCGAGCCAGACGCCAACTCTCTGACACAACCTCCTACTGCCCCCTCGATCATGACCCCACACCCGAGCAGCAAACTATCATCTCCAACACCATCCATGACCTCATCACCTCAGGGGACCTCCCACCCACAGCCTCCAACCTCATTGTTCCCCAACCCCGCATGGCCCGTTTCTATCTCCTTCCCAAAATCCACAAACCTGCCTGCCCTGGTCGACCCATCGTCTCAGCCTGCTCCTGCCCCATCGAACTCATCTCCACCTATCTGGACTCCATTTTCTCCCCTTTGGTCCAGGAACTCCCTACCTACATCCGTGACACCACCCACGCCCTCCACCTCCTCCAGAACTTCCAATTCCCTGGCCCCCAACACCTCACCTTCACCATGGACGTCCAGTCCCTATACACCTGCATTCCGCATGCAGATGGCCTCAAGGCCCTCCGCTTCTTCCTGTCCCGCAGGCCCGATCAGTCCCCCTCCACCGACACCCTCATCCGCCTAGCCGAACTCGTCCTCACCCTCAACAACTTCTCTTTTGAATTCTCCCACTTCCTACAGACTAAGGGGGTGGCCATGGGCACCCGCATGGGCCCCAGCTATGCCTGCCTCTTTGTAGGTTACGTGGAACAGTCCCTCTTCCGCACCTACACAGGCCCCAAACCCCATCTCTTCCTCCGGTACATTGATGACTGTATCAGCGCCGCCTCTTGCTCACTAGAGGAGCTCAAACAGTTCATCCACTTCACCAACACCTTCCACCCCAACCTTCAGTTCACCTGGGCCATCTCCAGCACATCCCTCACCTACCTGGACCTCTCAGTCTCCATCTCAGGCAACCAGCTTGTAACTGATGTCCATTTCAAGCCCACCGACTCCCACAGCTACCTAGAATACACCTCCTCCCACCCACCCTCCTGCAAAAATTCCATCCCCTATTCCCAATTCCTCCGCCTCCGCCGCATCTGCTCCCACGATAAGACATTCCACTCCCGCACATCCCAGATGTCCAAGTTCTTCAAGGACCGCAACTTTCCCCCCACAGTGATCGAGAACGCCCTTGACTGCGTCTCCCGTATTTCCCGCAACACATCCCTCACACCCCGCCCTCGCCACAACCGCCCCAAGAGGATCCCCCTCGTTCTCACACACCACCCCACCAACCTCCGGATACAACGCATCATCCTCCGACACTTCCGCCATCTACAATCCGATCCCACCACCCAAGACATTTTTCTATCCCCACCCCTGTCTGCTTTCCGGAGACACCACTCTCTCCGTGACTCCCTTGTTCGCTCCACACTGCCCTCCAACCCCACCACACCCGGCACCTTCCCCTACAACCGGAGGAAATGCTACACTTGTCCCCACACCTCCTCCCTCACCCCTATCCCAGGCCCCAAGATGACATTCCACATTAAGCAGAGGTTCACCTGCACATCTGCCAATGTGGTATACTGCATCCACTGTACCCGGTGTGGCTTCCTCTACATTGGGGAAACCAAGCGGAGGCTTGGAGACCGCTTTGCAGAACACCTCCGCTCAGTTCGCAACAAACAACTGCACCTCCCAGTTGCAAACCATTTCCACTCCCCTTCCCATTCTTTAGATGACATGTCCATCATGGGCCTCCTGCAGTGCCACAATGATGCCACCCGAAGGTTGCAGGAACAGCAACTCATATTCCGCCTGGGAACCCTGCAGCCTAATGGTATCAATGTGGACTTCACCAGTTTCAAAGTCTCCCCTTCCCCAACCGCATCCCTAAACCAGCCCAGTTCGTCCCCTCCCCCCACTGCACCACACAACCAGCCCAGCTCTTCCCCTCCACCCACTGAATCCCAAAACCAGTCCAACCTGCCTCTGCCTCCCTAACCTGTTCTTCCTCTCACCCATCCCTTCCTCCCACCCCAAGCCGCACCCCCATCTACCTACTAACCTCATTCCACCTCCTTGACCTGTCCGTCTTCCCTGGACTGACCTATCCCCTCCCTACCTCCCCACCTATACTCTCTCCACCTATCTTCTTTTCTCTCCATCTTCGGTCCGCCTCCCCCTCTCTCCCTATTTATTCCAGAACCCTCACCCCATCCCCCTCTCTGATGAAGGGTCTAGGCCCGAAACGTCAGCTTTTGTGCTTCTGAGATGCTGCTTGGCCTGCTGTGTTCATCCAGCTTCACACTTTATTATCTTGGATTCTCCAGCATCTGCAGTTCCCATTATCTCAGATATTATTTATCCTTGAACAGTCACATTGTTGACTGTAGACTAAGCGTTTCTCTATGACGTGGTTGCAATACCAAGGCTACAAATAATGTGCAGGGATTTTAGTATCTGCCCTTTGTAGATCATCTACATGTACACCTACCCTGTAAGTGAGACAATGGAATCTATGCTGATTGCACACATCTCTGCAGGCAATGTTTCATTCTATTTTTCAGCTTTTCAAGTGTTGTGGAAGGCTGGGAGGCATACAGTGGGAAATCCACTCACCTTCATTGCTAAACGGCTAGCTGAAAGTAGCTGCTAAGTGCTGTCTCTCTCATGTTAAATGCTCAAGCATTTCAGGACAATTTAGCAGTCAACACGAACTCTCAAATTTTGAAGGCTAACTAATGATGGAAAGATGAAAGCTAAGTGCCTCAGGAATCCTCCCAGCCTGCTGCCTTTCATGACGGACTGCACAGAGTAACACTTGGGTATCATTAGTTGAATGAAGCTTTAAAAGTCACCTACGCACCATATTAGGTCAGGTCATTGCTCTGACGCATTATGTTTTTTTAGCTGGTGCTTATACGGACCTGTAAAATGCAGATACTTTAAGGTGGGATCACTTTAACATAGATAATGAGATGGATAAGAACACAGTCATTCAGCAACAGAAGTGTTGATGAAGTACAGAAATAACAAGATTCACATGTACCATGGACTGATCAGGGGTTCCTTGCCATAAAACAAACAAAGTTCCAAACCTGAAGAAGGTTCAAACTCAGCTCATTCCCCTCAGTGGTCAGTTGCAATGACGTTCTGTTTGGTCTTTCAAGTTCAACAGTGCATACCTTTATCACAACCTCAATGGCCTGCTCCTCATTCGCATCCTCAGAAGATTGTTCACTGTCTTCCATTTTGTCTGAAAAGCATAGGATGCTCTAATAGCTTTTTGGGCTATACTACAAGGTCCTGTTAGAGTGGTATAGGCATCAAAACCTCATTTTAAGGACACCTATGTTTTGATCCACTATGGCCTTTGTGGAAGTCGTGGACAGCATTAGATCTTTTTTCTATGTCATCATAAAGATGCCGGCAGCAACTGTTTGAAGCGGGTAGGTATTGTCCCTCAGCAACCATCCCTGTATGGCCAGAAGAACTTGAAAGTGCATAGTACATGCAAGCTCTCCAGTAATGTGTACATCAGAACAGTTTCCTAGATATTTAGTGTGGATGTTTAAAATTAGACATGAATGGAATGGAATCTTTTCATTTGGCAAGCTGTGCATGTTGGTGGTTGAGTACAGTCAAACCATTATGGATGCTATTTATTGTGCCCTGTGCTGGGAATGAGAGGGGGGACCCAGCGATGGTGGAAAATTGCATTACCCATGCTGTTTGATTCTCCTCATCCATGGGAATGGATATTAGCTAATGTAATTTGAAGAAATTGGGCATCAGTAATATCCTGTAGTTGTGGGCCAAGGATTAAGGGTCACAGATCACCGCTACATGAGATACTGGTCTAAAAATTCAAGATTGGTGTAACTTTGTTGGGCACCAGGATGTATTGCCCACCTATTCCTTCCAAGGGCAAGTCTGTTCCAACAAATAAAAGTGATAATGGCCTGGAACATATGGGCTTAGTGAGCATGTTGTTTTTAATGCTTTCTTCAACGCTGTCATCTGACATTAACCAAGATCACAAGGAGTCCTCCAAGCTCTGGTTCCTGAAGAATGAGCTGATAATCTTTGGGGAATGTTTGAAGTTGGACATTATTTAATAAAGGTACTCCTGATCCCAACCATCAAAGATAGGGAATAATCATATTCTTCATTGAGACCATAAGACCATAAGACATAGGAGTGGAAGTAAGGCCATTCGGCCCATCGAGTCCACTCTGCCATTTTATCATGGCTGATGGGCATTTCAACTCCTCTTACCCGCAATCTCCCCATAGCCCTTAATTCCTTGCGAGATCAAGAATTTATCAATCTCTGCCTTGAAGACATTTAACGTCCCAGCCTACACTGCACTCCATGGCAATGAATTCCACAAGCCCACCACTCTTTGGCTGAAGAAATGTCTCCTCATTTCTGTTCTAAATTGACCCCTTCTAATTCTAAGGCTGTGCCCACGGGTCCTAGTCTCCCCACCTAATGGAAACAACTTCCCAGCGTCCACCCTTTCTAAGCCATGCATTATCTTGTAAGTTTCTATTAGGTCTCCCCTCAACCTTCTAAACTCTAATGAATACAGTTCCAGGATCCTCAGCCATTCATTGTAGGTTAAACTTACCATTCCAGGGATCATCTGTGTGAATCTCTGCTGAACACGCTCCAGTGCCAGTATGTACTTCCTGAGATGTTGGGCCCAAAATTGGACACAGTATTCTAAATGGGGCCTAACTAGAGCTTTATAAAGCCTCAGAAGCACATTGCTGCTTTTATATTCCAATCCCCCTGAGATAAGTGATAACATTGCATTTGCTTTCTTAATCATGGACTCAGCCTGCAAGTTAACCTTTAGAGAATCCTAGACCAACACTCCCAGATCCCTTTGTACTTCGGCTTCATGAGTCTTCTCACCATTTAGAAAATAGTTCATCCCTGTATTCTTTTTTCCAAAATGCAAGACCTCGCATTTTCTCACGTTGAATATCATCAGCCATTTCCTGGACCACTCTCCTAAATTGTTTAAATCCTTCTGCAGCCTCCCCATCTCCTCAGTACTACCTGCCTGTCCACCTAACTTCGTATCATAGGCAAACTTCACCAGAATGCCCCCAGTCCCTTCATCCAGATCATTAATATATAAAGTGAACAGCTGCGGCCCCAACACTGAACCCTGTGGGACATCACTTGTCACCGGTTGCCATTCCGAAAAAGAGCCTTTTATCCCAACTCTCTGCCTTCTGTCAGACAGCCAATCCTCAATCCAGGCCAGTAGCTCACCTCAAACACCATGAGTCCTCACCTTGCTCAATAGCCTCCCGTGAGGCACCATATCAAAGGCCTTTTGGAAGTCTAGATAGATAATATCCACTGGGTTTCCCTGTTCTAACCTACTTGTTACCTCTTCAAAGAATTCTAACAGGTTTGTCAGGCATGACTTCCCCTTACTAAACCCATGCTGACTTGTTCTAATCCAACCCTGCACTTCCAGGAATTTAGAAATCTCATCCTTAATGATGGATTCTAGAATTTTACCAACAATGGAGGTTAGGCTATTCAGCTTATAACTTTCCATCTTTTGTCTTGATCCTTTCTTGAACAAGAGGGTTACACCAGCGATTTTCCAATCATCTGGGGCTTTCCCTGACTCCAGTGACTTTTGAAAGATCACAACCAGTGCCTCTGCTATTTCCTCAGCCACCTCCTTTAGAACTCTAGGATGTAGCCCATTGGGGCCAGGAGATTTATCAATTTTTAGATCTTTTAGCTTTTATAGCGCTTTCTCTTTTGTAATGCCTACTATACTCAACTCTGCCCCCGACTCTCCTTAATTGTTGGGATATTACTCATGTCTTCCACTGTGAAGACTGAAGCAAAGTACTTATTAAGTTCTTCAGCTATTTTCTTATCTCCCATCACTAGCCTTCCAGCATAAATTTGGAGTGGCCCAATGTCTACTTTTGCCTCTCATTTGTTTCTGATGTATTGGAAGAAACTTTTACTGTCATTTCTAATATTACTGGCTAGCCTACCTTCATATTTGATCCTCTCCTTCCTTTGTTATCCTTATCTGATTCTGAGCATGATAAATGAGGGTGTCATCATCTTCATCGGGGAATCAGAAACTCATAGTAAGTTTTCAACTTTGTGTCCTGGCCAATGAGTTTCTGATTCCCTGACGAAGATGATGACACCCTCATCCTTCATGTTCCCTTTGGTGTTACTGTCCTTTTCACCATGGATGACCTTTCAGCCATTGTTATTTATCTCCATTGGGAGTGATTAGGACTGATCAGAAATTCCCTTCCTGTAGTTCCCTGTCCCTTCTATGTTCTATGAAATCTTACCCTTCCATCTTGAATTGCCCCTGACAGCATCATCATTCTTTCAGTGACCCGGACCAAAGAACCCTAACACTAGAGTTGTGCGCTAAAATGAAACAAAGAACTGAGGATGCTGGAAATCTGAAACAAAAACACAGACTATGTCAATGTCACACCTGCAGCATGTGCCAGCAGCTAACATAGCTAACACACTGCATCTGTTTCAAACAAATGGCTATGTCTGAAAGTTAAAAGGGGGAATTCCTTATGTAGTCAACATTTATTGTGCTCAGTTTAGGGGCTGTGCCATAGTCAGCCTAGGGTCTTGTCTGATCTCAGTCCGGGGGGATTGGCCACGATCAGTCAAGTGTTATGTCTGATCATAGTCTGGGAATTAGAGTCCTTGCAGTCTAACTCAGGTCAGTCTTACATATTTAGTGTAACTAGTTTGGGGTCTCAGTTATGTCAGTCAGGGTGCTTCAAAGGATTCAATCTGGGCTTTTCTTCTTTGGAGCTAATTCTCAAGTCACTCTAGGGGTTGTCCATGGTCAATTCTGAGGGTTTGTATGTTAACTGTTTAGGGAATAGTCAAGGTGCTATTCCATGCAGATCTGGAAAAAAATATATAGGTAGCTCAACTCTGAAGAAGGGCTATTGAACTGAAAACATTAACTCTGCTTTCTCTCCACAAATTCTCCCAGATTTGTCTATCCCTTGGCTGTTCAGTGCTCTGAACAATGACAAGCTCTCTGCCTCTCATCTGCAATCAGCAATAATGCAGGCCAGAAGGCTGGCAGCCTCCAAGTAAGCACAAACTGATAAAGTGGTAGGAAAAGCAAGTTGAGAGCTGTAAATGCAACCAAAATAATCTGGCAGAAGCATATAAGTCAAAAGTATCCCTGAGCTCCAAAACCATGATCTGGTAGTGTTGGAGGTTGGCAAGGAAAGAAGGGCATAGAGTCTGTAGAGGATGCAAAGAAATGATGGTGAGCTGGATGAAGGTCTAGAGAAACAAATCTCAAGCTGCTCTGCCAGATAACCACTTTGGCTTACATGTTGAGAATCAATACTGTCTCGCTTCTCGTGAGGGGCAGAAGAATTGCACAGGAATGAGATGAGATTAGCTAATAATACAATGTAAATCCATAGAACTAATGTGGCCAATACCTATTATGCAGATTCAGAACTCACTATTTAAACCCTAAGGCACAAATTAAAATTGTTTTTTCTTGAAGTCAGTAATTTGATTTGTCCATTCTTGCCATAGTTCCCAACTTTGTTGTCAGAGTCGACACTGTCTAGATAAGGGAAACTCTGCGTATTATGCTTTTATGCAGTTGATTGAGAATAATGTTAGCCAGGACATTGTTGGCAACTCCCCTGTTTTCCTTCATCAGTGTAAAATTTATTTCATCAATCCGAGAGGGCAGACAGAGCCTCAGATTACTATCAAACTCACAAGGCAACATGCCTTACAGTGCAGCAGGCCCTCAGCACAGCACTCAAATGTCAGCCTTGGTTTTTGTGATTAAGTCCTAGAATAGGATTTGAATCTACAACTTTATGACTCGGGGGAGGAGAGCTACTAACTGAGCCACTGCTGTGAAATACAATGAGGAAAAAATCCCCGATTAAATGTCATGCTATTTCATTCACATTATTGCAGTAGTGTTAACTCTTTAATGCTATTACTGTCGCACTTGAATTTTCCGATCTCTTTCAATGGATCAGTGATGCTCCCCCTCTAATGCCACTGTACCTCCATCCTGGATAGCAGGTCTATGTTTTCCTTTAGGTAAGACAAGGCCAAACTTGGTTGAAGGAGTTAATACATGCAGATTTTTGAAAAGAAACTTCACTGTTTAATTTTTGGCAAAGGGATACATTCAACACTCCCTGAAAGTAAACCAAGGAATCATAACAAGAAGTAGGATTAGGAGTAGGCTGTTCAATCTCTTGAGCTTGCTCTGCCAATAATAGGATCATAATTGATCCAAAATTCCTGGCCACTACTTTCCTTCCCTCTTCCCAAAATCCTTAATTCTCTTCTTGATCAAGAATCTATCTCAGCATTAAATAAACACAAGGACTTTGCCCCACAGGTCTCTGTGACGAGTTCCAAAAACTCTCAACCCTATGAGAGAAGAAATTCCTCCCCCTCTCAGTCTAAAATTGGCTCCTCCTTCTTCTGAGGTCATGTCCTCTGGTCCTAGACTCTCCCATGAGGGGATTCATCCACTCAGCATTATCCTGCCAGACCTCTCATTCTTCTAAACTTCAGTGGGTAGATTCCAAACTTGTTTAACCTTGCTAATAAGACCTCTATATCGAGGATCATCCTACTGAACCTTCATTGAACAGCCTTCAATAAAATTATATCTTTCCCTAAGTAAGGGACTAATAGTGCTCACAGTACTTCAGACATAGTCTCACCAACACCTTATAGAGTTGCAGCAAGGCTTCCCTACCCTCATAGTCCAAACCTCTGAAATAAGGGCCGACATTCCATTAGCTTCTTAATTACTTGCTGCATCTTTGTGTTAACTTTCGGGGCTTCATGCATAAGTGCCCTGAATACCTTTGTGTTGTAGCTTTCTGCAGTTCTTCTCCATTTAAACATCATCCAAGATGAAGGTTCTAAATTCATCCAGCACAACAAATACGTTTTGATTGATTATGAGAATGATTATGGCAATTAGCGCCCAGTAACTGTCTTGTTGATTGGTACAGAGTTGAGCTTAGAATTCAAACTTTCATAACACACTAACTTGTACTGCTGAAAGTTGGCCTGCAATTCATTTTGATGAGAAGCATTATAGATGGAGCAATTTAGACGAGGTGTATTTTTTTTAGGAAATGACATGACAGAGTAATTAATATAGTTAACTTTTATCAAATAGAGGGATTTAATTATTACTCTTAAATACATGTGGACAGCAAATTGAGAGATGCTGCATAATCCCCAGCCTGGAACTAGCCACATGTATACCTAGTTAGTGCAGTAGTCAGCCATTGTGCTGTCTTCTCTTAACACTGAGCTTATAGTTATAGCTGTGGTTGCATATTTCAATGAAAATGTCTTTGTTAAAACAATGATACCTCCCATATAACTGGTAGGGGAGATCTGTAATCCCAAAGACCATTGTCACAGGACAAGGGTATCCCACTGCACTTCGGGTGTATTGGTGCCTGCAATGTCCCCAAACACAGGATAGTAGACTGCAAAATTTGTGGTAGAGGAGGATTGTGTTGCCACTCTCCCCTGAGGTAAAAACCTCCTACAGTGGCCCTTGCTAAGGTTTAAGGAAAAGAATTGTTCACTGAATGCCATCCAATTGAAAGCCTTAATCTTTCTCTTCCTATTTACTCTCCTCTCAGCTTGCTTTGCCACACAAAGTTCATTTTTTTCGTCATATTGTTTTCCAGGTAGAATGTGTTGAAGTTGCCCACTGCTGAAGTGAATTGTTAGTTGAAACAGCAGTTTACACATTCAAAATCATAGTCTTTTTTACTCACTGCAATCAGATACAATAATGAAGTGCCTCATAGAAATAGTAGTACAAAAGAGAGAACTTAGTGTTTGGTGAAGTGTAGAGGAGAAGGTCTGATCCCATCATAATCATCTGCAAACTTGCTACCCCATCCATCTACATTTTCATCTAAGTCACTTATAAGTATCAGAAACAGCAGAGGTCCCAGTACAGATCCCTGTGGAACATCACTAGCCAAGGACCTCCAGCCTGAGAAACAACCTTCTGCAAATACCCACTGTGTTCTATGGGCAACCCAATTCTAAATCCATGCAGCCAAGTCACCATGGATCCCATGCATTTTAAACATCTGGATGAGCCAACTATGAAGGACCTTCTCAAAAGCCTTACTATAATTCATTAAACAAAATCCACTGCTCTACCCTCACCAGTTACCTCCGCCACCTCTTCAAAAAATTCAATCAAGTTAGTAGGACATGACCTGCCCTGCAAAAAGCCATGCTGACTGTCCCTAATTAGGCCACACTTCTCCAAATGTAAATAATCTTACCCCTAAGAATTCTCTCCAAATCATCCCAACAACCGAAGTGAGATTCTCAAGTTTATAGTTTCCTGGGTTATCTATATTTCCCTTCTTGAACAGAGGAACAATGTTAGCTACTCGACAATTCTCCAGGACCTCTCCAGTGACTAGAGAGGGTACAAAGATCTTGGTTAAGACCTCAGCAAACTCCTCTCTTACCTGTCTCAATAATCTGGGTTAGATACCATCAAACCCTGTGTATTTATCCTCCTTAATGCTCTTCATTAGATGCAATACCACTTCTTTCTTGATCTCAAAATGCCCTAGCATATTAGCATTTTTCACACAAATCCCACTATCCTCCATATCCTTTTCCTAGGTAGCTACAATGCAAATTACTCATTTAGGATTTTACCCATATTCTCTGACTCTAAGCACAAACTTCCTCCATCTTTCAATGATCCTATCTTCTCCCTTGTTATCCTTTTGTTTTTAATATATTTGTTGAATGCCTTGGGATTCTCTTTAACCCTACTTGCCAAGGTCATTTCATGGCCCCTTCTTGCTCTCCTAATTTCCTGCTTGAGTACTTTCCTGCTTTCCTTGTATTCCTCATCGGCTCCATCCAGTTTTAGCTTCCGAAACCTTGCATATGCTTCTTTTTACTTTTTGACTAAGTTCACAATCTCCTTCATCGTCCAAGGTTCCCTTGTCTTGCCATCCTTGTCCTTCCTCCTTACTGGAACATGCAGGTCTTTAAAGAGTTCCCAGATGTCAAATGTGGATAGTTCCTCCTAATTAACACTCCCTTAGCTCCTGCCTAACACTGATATAATTTGCCCTCCCCCAACTAAGTACTTTCCTGCAAGATCCTGACTTATCTTTGTTTGTATCTAAAAACTTAAGGAGCTGTGATTGCTGTTACCAAAAGGCTCTCTCACTGAAAAGTTAGTCACCTGGCCATTAGCCAATACAAGGTCCAGTATAGGCCTTCGTCTAGTTGGACTATCCATGTATTATTTCAAAAACCCCTCTTGCATGCACTTCACAAATTCAACCCTTTCTAAGCTATTCTTGCTCTAAGGGAATGCCAGTCAGTGCTGGGAAAGTTAAAGTCACCCACTATGGCAACTCTGTTTTTATTGCACCTTTCCATAATCTGCCTGCATATTTGTTCCTCAATCTCTTGAGGGCTGTTGGGACGCCTATTGTATAACTCAATCAAAGTGATTGCATCCATCTTATTTTTGAGGTCTACCTACATTGCCTCAGTGCATTAGTCTTCCACGTGTCCTCTCTGAGTGCAGACATAACATTCTCCCTGATTAGTGTTACAACTTCCCCACCTTTTTTACCTTCTTCTCTATCTCATCTAAAACAACAAAACCCTGGACTGTTGAGTAGCCAGTCCTATGCTACTCTCAGCCAAGTCTCTGTAATAGCCACAACATCATAGTCCCATGTATTGATCCTATGCTCTAAGCTCATCAACCTTACCTTTCAAGCTCCTTTCATTGAAATAAATACATTTCAGCCCATTAGTACCATCACATTCATTTACATGTCTCTGCCTGTCCTTTTTTTTCTGATTTACTGGTCTTAAAATCTACCTTCCCCTAAATCCCTCCACTTACTGACATACTGCTCTGGTTCCCAATCCCCTCCCACTCCAGTTTAAATCCTCCCAAGTAACACTAGCAAACCCCACTGCGAGAATTCACCTCCAGTTTAGGTACAACCTGTCCTTCTTGTACCGGTCACCCCTGCCCCAGAAGAGGTCCAACTGATCCAAAAATCTGTAACTCTGCCCTCTGCACCAGCTCCTTAGCCACACACTCATCTGACCTATTCTTTCCAATGATCTTGGAACTACTTCCAAGGCCAGCAATGGTGCTTATCCACAATTGCCCTTATGGTTGTGGCAAATTGCCTATTTTAATTTCTACATCCGTGTACTGTAGGCACACTCGTAGTATATTTAGGAGAGATTTGTAATTTTTTAAAATCCAATGACTGTAAAACAATTTATCCAAGTCCCAATGGTGTGTAACTTGGAGGGGAACCTGCAGGCCGCAACCCTCCCACGCATCTGCTGCTCCTTTCCTACTGCTTGTGGAAGTTACTGATCTACAGGAAGCTTGGCTGGTTGTTGCAGTACATATAATTGGCAGTACACACAGTTGCCACTCTGTGCTGCTGATGGAGGAATGAATGCTAAAGGGCATGGATGGAATGCCTATTAAGTGGGTTGTTTTGTCCTGTATGTTGTTTGGAATAACAATCATCCAGACAGCTAACCAACAAGTTGTTGATTACTTCTTCAAAGGACTGGTGAGAATTCCTTCTTGCTGCTTAATGTGCTTTCAGCTGAGGTTAGTAGATGGTGTTGGCTGTAGTGCTGTGATCCAAAATCATTGCATTCAGCTGTCATCTCTGGGTACTCAAATGAATATTTGTTGAATTCATGAGCTAACAGCAGTCTCAAACTGGCATACAATCTAATTTGCAATTGAACTACATTGCAACTTTGACATCAAAAGAACACCAACAAGTAAAAAAGCAGCTTTATTTCCAATGTTTTTGGACCGAAACAATACCTGGACAATTGTTAAATGTGTGCAAATAATTAACTAATTGGCATTCAAACTGTGAAATTTCAAGGGAGCCTGAAATGCATGCTACCCAAATAGTAAGCATATTCGCCCAGAAAACAAAATACCATTTTGAGTGCTTCCAGAACCATAACCCATGAACCTGAGTATTCAATAATGTCATCACTTCCTTTATTGATTTGAGACCATGTCACCTCTTCTCCCTTCCTCCCAACTATCAAACCTACTCTGACTTGCAATTATATTGTGCTCTGACAGGCATTTTGGACTGTGACACTGTCAGAAGAGCACTCTTAACGAATATGAATGGAAAATAACAAAGCAGGCAGAACAATCTTTGAAGAAAGGCATTAATGAAGCATGAAAGAAACAATTAACAAAACGGACTTCTAATATTGAATGAAAATCAAAGTCAATTGTATATACTTCAAAACAATATCCATATAAATACAAATTTTATATGGGTGTTAAACTGTTCATGAACTATAGTGCTTCCTCATTGTAGTACCTTTAGTTGCCTATTCTTAAAATTTCATTTCTATGAACATTCTATAGAAATTGCAAACATGTTATTGACCTTTTAAAAGATTTTTTCTCTTTGTTATAGAAACTGACTATTTTTCTTTACTAGATCCAATTCCAAATCATTCTGTTTCCCCAGACATATTATGTAAATGTTGTAATGTTAATATCGATGTTTATTATCAAAGTCTCTGTGTCTATAATTACGTGACTTCAAAGCATGACATAGACAGGGCCAAAACTCTCAATGTCAACCAAAGCTATGTCAAGTTGACACAGTTATTTATCTGCCATTTAACATGTGCAGCCTTCATCAAAACATCAATAGGCTTGTAAAGGAACTCTTACAAGACTTGGTTTAAATTTTCATAAAGACGCAAATGTCATCAGATTTTTGAATGGACATGTCAAATATTAATTTTGATCTCTCGTTCTACACCTTCTCTGTGGCTGTAGCACTATATTCTGCACTCTGTCCTGCCAACTGATATATTTTGATTGGAACAATCTGCCCATATAGCACACAAAATAATACTTTTCAGTGCATCTCAGTACATCGAGTTATAGAGTCATAGTGCTATCTAGCATAGAAACAGACCTTCGGTCCAACTCGTCCACGCTGACCAGATATCCTAAATTAATTCAGTTTCATTTGCCAGCATTTGACCCATATTGCTCAAAAACCTACCTATTCATATACCCATCCAGATCCTTCTTAAATGTTGTCATTGTACCAGCCTCCTTCTGGCAGTTTATTCTATTACACACAGCACCTCCTTTATGAAAAAAATTGCCCCTTAGGTCTCTTTTAAATCTTTCCTCTCTTACCTTAAACCTATGTCCTCTTGTTTTGGAATTCCCTGTGCTTGGGGAAAGACCTTGACTATTCACCCTGTGACAACAATAAATCAAACTCAAACTCAAACCCTAGCATTATATTGATGTCAGAAAATTTAATTGCCAATAAAAACCACATCAAGGAAATGTACTATTAAAGATTATGGAAACTAAGAAGATGTTAACATATAGGAAACTCATGCCTGCAAGGTGAATAAACACCATTTATATTTAATTATTTTCTTCAAGTTAATGAGAAAGGAAAACATTTCTATGATACCATGCATTGCAATTTGTATTCTTCCTATTTAGAAGTTTCTTCGCCATTAATGTCCAGATAACTAATATTTGAATCATTCACTGCTTAATTACCCAAAAAGAGGGAATAGAATTTTCATTTCCAACCTAATGCAGATTAATAAAACAACACTACAAAATAATATAACAGCAAAATCTTCAACGAAATACATTTCTGGCATCTTTGGTAGTGTGAGCATAGGATTGTTACCATTAAAAGTAAATGATCTAACAAAAATGCCAGCAAACTATAGAATATTAAAATGTATTCATTTTTCCTTTCATTAGGTCTGCATCTCAGCTTTGACCACCATTAAATTGACGATTGGTCAATTGATATGATGCTGCTGGGAAGTAACAACTGAACTATTATTTTCCAGAGATAGTAGGAGCTGCAGATGCTGGAGAATCTGAGATAACAAGGTGCAGAGCTGGATGAACACAGCAGGCCAAGCAGCATCAGAGGAGCAGGAGAGCTGATGTTTCAGGCCTAGGCCCTTCTTCAGAAAATCTGAAATCAGAAATTTCTGAAGAAGGGTCTAGACCTGAAACGTCAGCTTTTTTTACTCCTCTGATGCTGTTTGGTCCGTGTGTTCATCCAGCTCTGCATCCTATTATTCTCTAGTCCAGGGTTTTGATGTTCTCTTTACATCTCCCTTCCACAGCCTTCCTGGCAGTTTCAATGCAAGTTTTCAGCCTCAGATGATTTAAATCTGATAATAAGTAAAATCCAAATATGTCAACTATTAAAATCTCTTACTGGCACTCAGGTCAAGGAGTCATTCATTATTTTTCCCACCGGCCAGCTTGTGGGCACTTGTAGAACGTTTACCATTGGCCAAGATAGAAACAGCTAACTTAGGGAACTTAACCATACGTGAGGCTAAAATTTAAGGAACCCAGTGGGCAGAGAATACATTTTTGCAAATAAGTTCTCAGAGTATTAAAGACAGTTCATGTTTCCCAATGGAAATCATTGAGAATTGCTTTTACATGCTATTCTACCTCATGCATGCCCATTAAGAGGCTAGTGTGTAATAATTAATCTATCCTTCCATTAAGTTCTATATAAATGAACAATATATGTACAAAGTCTCACAAGTGCCCAGCAGAAGAGTGCATGATGCAAGTTTTTCATGGTTTTGGAGTGTATAGTTCACTGCTTTATTCTCTCAAGGGAATGTTTGATCATGACATAGGAACAGGAGTAGGCCATTCAGATCCTCCAGCCTGTTCCTTCATGTCAATGAGATCATGACTGATCATGGCTGAACTCCATACATTGAGTTCATGAAGTAATAGTCTAACTTGCATAGTGTATAGAAGATGACCAAAAGAGGAAGATTGAAGTGTGTGGGACATTAGGTCTGGGACCTCACATCCCCACGCCCCAACAAATATAAAGACAGATACCCCCAATCCTCACATATCTCCCCACCAACCTCTGCATCCAACATATCATTCTCCGCCACTTCCGCCACCTCCAATCTGGCCCCACAACCACAGAGATATTTCCCTTCCCAACCCTATCTGCCTTTCGTAGGGTTCACTTTCTCCAAGACTCTCTTGTCCACCCCACAATGCCCACTAATCCCACTACTCCCAGCACCTTTCTCTGCAAACTCAGGAAGTGCTACACTTACCTTTACACCTGTCCCCCTCAATTGCATTCAAGGCATAAAACAAGCCTTCCACATTACACAGGGGTTCAATTGCACATCTATCAACTTGGTCTTCCGTATCTGCTGCTCCCAATGTGGCCTCCTCTACATCAGTGAGACCAAGTGGAGACTGTAGACCATTTTGTAAAGCATCTGCACTCTGTACGTGACAAACGACAACATCTTCACCAACCATTTTAACTCCACCACGCCCCCCCCCAAACCCCGCCAAGCCCTGGGTGACATATCCATCCTGGGCCTCCTCCAGTGTCATAATGACATCACCGGCAAACTGGAGCAGCAGCAATGCATATTCTGCCTCGGGAGCCTACAGCCCGATTGCCTAAACATGGATTTCACCAGTTTTAAAATCTCCCCATCCCCTGGCCTCATCCCATGTCCAATCCCCACCACTCCCTACTTGCACTCACCTATCACCATCTCACCTACCTTCCCCAGTCTCATCCCTCCTCTCTCTATTTATTTCTGATCTCCCTTCCCCCTCCCATTTCTGAAGAAGGGTCCGGCCCAAATGGCAACTTTCCTGCTCTTCTGATGCTGCCAGGCCTGCTGTGTTCCTCCAGCTCCACACTGTGTTACCTTTGAATCCAGCATCTGTAGTTCTTGCTATCTCAAAGGTTAGAAGATGCTGGGTTTACGCCTAAAATTGCTGCTCGCTATTTTATCTCTCCGTATTTCAGAACACTGCTCCTCACTGATAGTCAGCAATCAAAATGGGAGGAGGGCCTTTTCAGTTAGGAGGAGTTCACTGTACTGTTCCCAGGCCTAAATATGTTAAATTCCATTTAATAATGTGTCACCATCATTAAGATGCGGCATAGCTTGGTGGTATTATCACTCAACTGTTAACCCAGAGACTCTGATAATGTTCTAGGTTCCCAGGTTTGAATCCTGCCATGGCAGATGGTGAAATTTGAATTCAATAAATATTTGGAATTAAAGAGTTTAATGGCAACCATGAATCCATTGTTGATCATCACGAAAGGCCCATCTCGTTCACTATTGTCCTTGAGGGAAGGAAACTGCCATTGTTGACTTGCTCACCGAGCTGGCTTGTTCGCATTCAGATGTTTCATCACCATGCTAGGTGACATCATCAGAGGAGCCTCTGATGAAGCAATGTTATTTTATTCCACTTGGAATTTATACTGTCTGGTCTGTTATGGTGAGTAGTGTAATTGTCAGTTTTGATCTGTACGGGTTTGTATATGCATTTGTTGATCACGTTACATTTATATGCGGGGTCCAATTCTATGTGATTGTTGATTACATTACAAACCCATACAGATCAAAACAGGAAATGGCAGTACTCACCATAACGGACCAAACAGTATAAATTCCAAGCAGAGTAGAACAACATCGCTTCATCGAAGACTCCACTGACGAAATCACCTAGCATGGTGACGAAATATCTGAACAAGAACAAGCCAGATCGACAAACAAGTCAACAATCTCACCCACAACCCGAGCTACAGATCTTTGCAAAAGCTTTAAACTGCCGTCCATACCTGATCTGGCCTGGATGGGATTCCAGACCCACAGCAATGTGGATGACTCTTAGCTGCACTCAGGGTAGGCAATAAATGCTGCTTGGTCAGTGATGACCTCATCCTGTGAATGAATACAGAAAATGAACAAAACCTCCCTCAAGTGTTTTTTCCCACTCTAATGGAGAAACCCACAGGCCAAATCTTTTGCCCTATGGCTTATGGGTCTCATGTCATTTAGATCCCAGCAAGCTAAGGAGCCGCAGAGTATTTGTGATCAAGGATAACTGCTATTGTCTGAGGCAGGAGATAGCTTCTTGCTGCACCCCTTGGGGAGGGATGATCATCACAGCCAGAGGTTTTATGATTCAGAAGAGGAGATCATGGCAGGAATGACAACCCCAGTACTAAAACAACCCATTTGGAGCTGTATCCCTCAGCTCTCCTTCTTAATATATACTGTAGTGCAATGATATTTATTACTCCCAGTTCTCTGCCTCAGCAATGCCCACTTCTGCCAGGGATTCTGCTGAGGTTTAAGAAGAGCAGCCAACTTTAACTAGACTGCAGGCCCAGAGGTGATTGATGAGCAAGGAAAATCATGGAGCTGGTCCTACTGCTGGAAATTATGCATTTGGGATTCCCATCTATCTCAATGTTAGAGTCTTAGAGATGGGAATGAAATTAAGCCCTAGATTTCAGAGTCAGGTGAAGAAGTGCTTCTACTCAAAAAGGATGGTTGAAATTTGAAACTCACTCAATCAATTGTTATTTTTAAATCTGAGGTTGAACATGTTTGCTACCAAAGGCATTAATGAATGTAGATCAAAGGTGAATAATGGAGTTAAGTCATAGAACAGTCATATAGTCACCACATGGCAGGAGTTTGAGGATCAAAATTGCCTACTCTACTTCCTACATTCATTGTATATTGCACAAAATGGGAAGGAGATTTCTTCTTTTAGAAAGCTATCAGGATAACAAATTAACTTAGTTTCTGTTTTACCATGAAAATAAATTATATTTGTTTGATACCATTTATCATATCTTACACATAAAAGGTCTCAGTGCTTTGGATATGACAGATTACTTTGGACTTGAGTGATTGCTGAGCCACAAGCGAATTAATTAAACAACCATTTTGAATAAAGCAAGATCCAAAGGCATCAATACTATGAATGATTGATTGGTTAATCTGTTTCTGCCATTGGTTAAAGAGCATCAACAAACCTCTTAATTCCCTCTGAATAGCACATGGAATAACAATTTCCTGCTAATGTATACAGAACACTGTTTTAATTCTAAATCTGAAGGATAGGCCCTCAGATCCAAATGCCTCTTAGTATTTCACTAGATCATATAATTAACATAATTTTCTTTCTCACAGCCTACGAACTCACGTGTGTGCAACCGCCAACCAAGCCAAGCTGAAATTAACAGCAACAATAATAAGAAAGGTTATTCATGTAATCAAGTTCTTGCAGTTGCACATACATCCGTTGTGCATGTGTTTCAGGGGCCTGGAGTAACCTTGTGATGATGCCATGGAGATTCTCCTCACTGGTCGTAAATAGCAAAGTATTAATTAGATGGGAAAAGAGAAACACGAGCAGAGAAGCATGTGGAGTAAACCAACTGGCCTTTAGCAACAGAATTTATGAGGTAGTTTTTCAATAATGTAACATCAAGATTATTTCTCTGATGGCCATACATTGTATTTGGTCTTAGTGGTATTATTAAGTAAGCTTTGTAAATGAAGTTATTAAGAAACCTAACGAGGAAGACATTCTTCTCCTTGAACAGTCTGTTTCAAAACTGAATTCTTTGAATGTGGGCAATAAACCATATGACAATAAAATATTCATGAAGAAAAGTTTTTCAGACTGTTTTGTCTCAAGAATTTTTGAGTTAGGAATCTGTCTATTTTTTAACCACGGCACAGATTTCAAAGTTAATTACCGACTAATTAGTATTTAGGGTTTTTTATCCCCCAAAAAGTGGTACAATCAGATGCAACATCTATGCTCCTAGGGTTCAGTTTCATGGTTGAGTTCAAGGCACAAAGATGTTGACAAGAAAACATATGGAACACTAAGTTCCATCTGACTTATGTGAGAAGTGATGCTAATTAACAGGGGTGAGTATCAAAGAAAATTCTATTATTGTTAGAACAGAATTGTTCTGGATTAATTCAGTTAACACTTGACCTGGTTCATTTGTGGCACCAATTACTCTTTGAGCATCTTCCTTTAATTTTTGCTTGCCTGCAATCCGTTTGATGTTATGCTTAGATGAGATTTTATTTTAGTTGGGCAAATTGAATCATCAGGTCGCTATCAGAGTGGTGATAAATTTATTTGTTCAGTCCCCTTGTGATTTCACAATGATATATTCAAAGAAGTGCAAATACTTGGGGCTAAACACAGCAGCTTTAGGAGAGTAGACCTCATGTTTACAGAGAAGTGATCCTTTCAGAAATTCCAAGATGGATTCATTTAACAACACAGACAATCTAACAGCAAAAGTCCTACCAGCCAGTGACAAAGTGGCGGGGCATCAGAAAATTCACAAGGGTTAAATGTTTCTATTTAAGGAGCTTTTCAGGCTCCTGAGACAGGAGCTGAAATTCCTGACACTGCAAAGAAAAAAGAAAAGTATCTAATTTCTTTGCTGCTGATGAGAGAGCGATGTTACACAAGTTAAAGAAAGAAGGTACATATAACAGGAATAACTGCAGTTATTTATGGAACTTCATTACACAAAGGACTTCCCTGCCATATTGAAAGATATTTTATGACTGCACATTGGCAGCAACACATCTTCCAAGCACGACCGACTGCCTAAGTTAATTTCCATTTCCCACTCTTAATAAAGAAATACATCATATCTGGAGTGGGTGCTAGCAGTTATGCAGAAATCTGAATTGTGAAACATTGAATAAACACACCTCAAAGGAAAATGTTCAGTCCAAGGTTTTCAGACGTTTCAGTGGATGAGGTAGAGAGGAGGAGAGATATCCTCTATCCGCAGTGGTCTAGCCAGGTTGACAAGGCACATGCTTAAAAGCACGTAGCCAGTAATCAGTGATGGAAGCTAAGTCTCAAGGATCTGGATGCTGTGCTGCAAGATATTCAAAGATATCACACGATTGGTCAATCTCAATTAGTGTGACTTAAAATGCCAAACCTCATTGACTGCATCACTAGCTTTGCACATGGCTACGTTCACAACACTCCAATTAATCGCTGATCAACGATCTGCATCATTCAGAATCCTTACACCCTTGATACTGCAGTGAGTCTCACACCCTGACATCCTGGCTGGCAAACGGAACCAGCTATTCAACTGCGATGATAATATCAGCCAAATATTGCACAATTTTCACTGACACGTTCTCCCTGTAGACCATAAGAGTACAGATGGAGAAGCAGAAGTCATCCTGTCAGCCCATTGAGTCTGCCTCACCATTCAATGAGGTCATAGACAACCTGATAACCCTCAACTCAACTTTACTGCCTCATCCATGTGATCCTTGATTTCCTTACTGATCAAAAATCTGTCTATCTCAGCCTTGAATATACTTAATGACACAATTTCAACAATCCTCTGCAGTAAATCATTTCGCCAAATCACTGTCATCTGAGAGTAGAAATTTCTCCTCATCCCTGTCTTAAATGAGTGATCCATTACACTGAGTTTATCCTCTCTGGTCCTGGACTCTGCCACAAGGGAAACAAATATGCAGCATCTACCCTACCAAGCCTTCTGAGAATTGAATATGTTGCAATAAGATCTCCTCTCATTCTTCTGATCTCCAACGATACAAGCCTAACCTATTCAACCTCTGATCATAAGAAAATCCCTCCATGCCTGAATCAATCTAGTGACCCCTCTCTGGACTGGTTCAATATCAGTATAGCTTTCCTTACATGAGAAAACCAAAACTATGTGGAGTATTCCGAATGTGTTCTAAATGGTGCATTATATAAAATTAGCAATGCCTCCTATTTTTAGATTCGATTTACTGTGAAATTCAGGTAGGCATTGCATTTGTCTTTCTTATTATTCACTGGATTTGGATGCCAGTTCTTTTTTGTGATTCATGCATAAGTGCCCCAAATCTCTCTATGCTGTAGCTTTCTGTGTCTTTCCACATTTAAATAATATTTATTCCTTCAATTTTCCTGCCAAAATGCAAAATGTAATATGTTCTCACAACATAGTCCATCTCCATGTTTGCCCACTTACTGCCTGTCTATATCCCTTTGTAGAGCCTTGTATCAACCCCATTATTTGCCTTTCTGCCTATTTTTGTGTATCTGCAAACTTTGCAACAGCACATTTACATTTGTCATTCACAGTCATTACTATATATTGTAAATAAGTGTCACACTCCTAACTAGGTAACAGTAAAAGCCACAAAATATTAGTGGAATTAAAGCTGCAGCAAGAAAAAAGAAGGGTCTAGGCCCGAAACGTCAGGTTTTGTGCTCCTGAGATGCTGCTTAGCCTGCTGTGTTCATCCAGCTTCACACTTTATTATCCTGAGCAACTTTACTATAAGTATAGATTGTCCTTAGTTCTGAACTCGACGCCTGGGTTCAAGTCCTACTTGCTCTGGAGGTGTGCATAATATCTTTGAACAGGTTGGTTTTTTTTAAAAGACAATTCCTTTCAATAGAATTGATATGGGGCCTTTCTTACTGCTGAGTGTATTGCCACAACTAAGGCTGGAGAAGTTCACAATTGCTCTTGTTTCACAATTCACAATTTAAAGTAAAAACCTTTTTTCCAGTTATGAAGATTTTTAATTAACTACGAATCCAGACCATGTTTTAAACAAAAAAAACCAAGATTCTTAATAAATGCAATTGTAGGTTTATTATCAAAATAAAACTGATACAATAAAGATAGCATAGTTGGTTAGCATACACAGTCAGTATTATAGAAGTATAAACGCATACCTACATAAACATCCATGCACCCACAAACACATGCACATATATCCACATACACACAATTTTCAGGAAATGAGAAACAAAAAATCAGATTGCTCTGTGGTGCTTAGCTTTTTCAAAAGATAAAATCATACTTTGGCTAGAAGGATAAGTTGAAGGGAGTTCTGGAGTCTGTTGCTCTGATGTTCTTGCGCGTGTGATAAATCATTAATCATGCGGTCTTGCAGATAAAGCTTGGTCTGGAAATATATTCTTGAGATATTCTTTCCATCAATCTTTTAAAAGAACAAATCGATTTCACGCTGAACTGATATACGGGGTTTTTCTTTCAAAAATGTGAGTGATCAGCTGGGCAGCATGTATATTGCAAACTTTCAATCAACTCAACATGTTCATAACAAGCTTTCCTCCAACTCAACTGTTTTTAGCATGCTTCCCACTTACTAGACAAGGTTATAACTTTGTATTGAAAAAAAACATGCTTTTTTTATTGCAGCCAGCCGAAAAGATGGAAAAGAGGAAATCTGATTCACAATTCCTGACTTGGTCAGACCAAACCTGGGAAATCAGATGGAATAATTGCCACAGACAATATAGGAATTGGAGAGCAAAAAATACATCTTGTTCCTTTAAAAAGTTTTGGAAGGAAGAAAAGACTTCAGAAAGTTTTTCTTTGGTCTGCAATATCAAAGTATCAGATGCCCACATTTGATTCCAATGTGCCCAATGAAGGCACTTCCAGGGCAGGAAACAGGTTGATGGCAGTGAATCTGTGCAAAGCATTTCAGATAGTCTTGTAGAATATGACCACTATACACACCATACTTACTGAGAGGCAGATTTTACCATAAATGTCTAACTGTTACTAACATGTGAAACTATTGGTCTAATCATTCTCTTTTATCATTGCCACTCCATTCCTCTCCCAAACATAATTACTCCATCCCTTTATTTTCTTCCACTTCAATCACAGTTGCTTTACCTTGAACAGTTCATCTCTAAATTAGTATCTTTCTCGCTTACTGGAGAGCCACTGTTGGCAGCACTGCCCATTATTAGGTCATTGGGTTTCTTCATGAATCACCACTTACTTTCAATACAAAGCAAATTGTACCAACATTATGAAGCTACAACACAGGACTTTTTGCATGCCGAACAACAGAAGCAGTGTGAGACAGGCAGGTCTAAGCAATTCATTACTTATGGGTCAGATCTAAACTCTGAAGACCGGCCACATCCGATTATGGAAAGTGTTCATCAGTTAAACCACTGAAAAGAATACGAGACGGCACAAATATCGACATCCTTAAATAAGGGAGGGCCCAGCAAGATGAAAGGATGAGTGTCCATCTTCAGACACAAGTGCCAAATGAATGATTCATTCAAAAGTGTGTGAAGCCAATTTAACTTAATTCATGCGATACTTAGATTAAGATTTATTTATTTGTCACATGCGCTATAGGCATAGAGAAGTACAGTAAAAAGTGCACAAAGTCACAAATCACTGGCACCCACTTGTTTACAAAAACTACAATTAAAAGATTTATCAGAGCCAAAAGCTAAGCAGGAAAAAAAAATCAGAGTCCAAAGTCTCATCTCCACAACGGAGCAAGCATCATGCCAACTGCTCGGCTGCCATCACTGCCTTACTGGCTTCTTCTCGCTGCTGACCACTGCTGCCTCACTGTCCTGCTCTCACTGCCGAACCCCTCACTGTCCTTCTCTCACCGCCAAGTATCTCACTGTCCTGCTCTCACCGCCAAATATCTCACTGTTCTTCTCTCACCGCCAAATATCTCACTGTCCTTCTCTCACCGCCAAATATCTCACTGTCCTTCTCTCACTGCCGAATATGTCACTCTCCTTCTCTCACCGCCAAATATCTCACTGTCCTTCTCTCACCGCCGACTATCTCACTGTCCTGCTCTCACCGCCGATTTCACTCTTGTCCATGCTCAAACCACTGTCGCCCCACGACACAGCCCACACGTTCAGCTCCTGCTACGGTTCCCAGTCATGGCCCGACTCGATAGGTAGATAGTTTAAAGGGTGGGGGGGGGGCGTGGGTATTGGTAGGGGTTGCAGTATAGAATTACTGCAAAGTGGAGAGAGGAGAATAAGAAAAATAAACTAAGGAAAAGGAAAGGAAACTGGTGAGCAGGGCCGAGCTCTGTATAGAGCAACTTACCCTGCTGACATCTGGCAAGATAGCAGATGTTTTAGGTCCCAACAATTGTACTGAACACTTGAGCTCCAGAAGTCACATCCTTAGCCTAGCTGTTCCAGAAAAACTAAAAACTCTGGAATCTCCCCAGAAATGATACCTATCGAGGTATTTCCTGTCTACAAAAGGCACGATAAGTACAGGCCAGCCAATTGTAACTTATCAGTCCGCAATCAAACATCTGTAAAGTGATGGAAGGAGTCATCAATAATGCTATCAGCCGGCACTTGCTCAGCAGTAACCAGCTCAAAAACGTTCAGTTTGGATTCCTCCGAAGCCCCACAGCTCCTGACCTTATTAGAAACATTGTCCAAAAATTGACAAAACAGCTGAACTCCAGAAATGAAGTAAGAGTGACTGCACTTGACATGAATGCAGCATTTGACTGAATATGGCATCAAGGAACACTAAATCAGGGAGAAACCCTCACCCAGTTGGAATCATAACTTGCACAAAATAAAGATGTTGTGCTTAGTAGATTGCTTGAGATTATTGGACCATCTCAGTCACCAGAATATCATAACAATTATTGGCTATTCAGCCGCTCAGGCCTATTCTGCAATTCAGTGAGATCATGGTTGATCTGTGATCTGACTCCATATACCTGCCCTTAGTCCATATTTCTTAAGATCTTTCCTGAACAATAAATCATCTATCTTGGATTTAAAATTAACAACTGGTCTAACATCCATTGCCATTTGTGGGGACCAAGTTCAAAATATCTACCACCCATTGTGTGTAGATGTGCTTTCTGACATCTCTGCTGAATCATCTGACACTAATTCTCAGAATATGCCTTTTCCTTCCAGATTCTCCAACCAATGGGAATAGTTTATCTTTATCTAATGTGCTTTTTCCTGCTAATATCTAGACGACTTCGATCAGATCACTCTTCAACCTTCAAAATGATAGAGAAAACAGCCTATTTTGTATAATCCCTCCTTAAATCTTAACCCCTGATGTCCAGGCGTCATCTTTGTAAACATATGTTATACTCCCTCTGGCGTCAATTACTCTTCTTAAGGTGTGGTGCCCAGATCTGCTCATAATGGAATCTAACAAGGGTTTTGTATTAATGCAGCATAACTTCTGCATTCTTTTCATTCAGTCCTGTAAATATTAGGGGCAACTTTCCGTTACTTTTCTTGGTTTACTTATGTTCACGGTATTTTAAAGAGCTATGTACCTGAACACCCAAGTCCTTTTGGATATCCACTAAATTTAACTTCATGCCATCTGGAAAGTACCCTCATCTGTCTTTTTTCATCCCAAAATGGATAACCTCACATTCTGAACTCCAACTGCCACAATTTTTCCCATGATTTAGTCTATCAAACCCTTCGTAATTTTAAGTGAGAATCTACACTATCTACAATGCCATTAACTTTGTGTCATCAGCAAATTGGCATATGTAACTTTCTATGTTATTATCAAAGTTGTTCTGAATAATTGAGGCTCTAATGCAGATCTTTTTGGGACACTACTAGTCACTTCCGGCCAGTTTAAGTACCTACCCATTATCGCTAGTTTCTGTTGCCTGCCATTCAACCAATTGCCCAGCCATGTCACTAGTTTGCCCTCAATTCCATGGCCTTCTACCTTAGTTAAGTCACTCGTGTGATTTTATCAAATGCCATGTAGAAGACCATATAACCGACCATCCATAGATATTGCCCTGTCGACTACCTCAGTTATTTTTCAATAAAGTCCTAGGCCTAACCTTCTTCGTTACTTGACCAATGATTTTTGCTCCATGGTAAGGTTAGAAGTTGAAATGTTCTGTGATGATTGTACAATATTCAGCATCTTTCACCACTCCTCATATTTAAAACAACTTCTCCGTATGCAGTAAGGCAGTATCCAAATTGAACTGACAAGTAGTAAGTAACATTCATGCCACTCTAGAACAAGGAAATTACAATTGACAACACGAGAAAATCTAAACATCTCACCTTGATAATTGATGACATTTACGTTACTGAATCCCCACTCTTGCAGAAATCCACATTTACCAATAAGCAGATTTTTCCCCACTTCTTCCCCGCTGTTGTCAGATTTATGCACGAACCTTTCATATATTAGAGTCAATCTTTCTCTGCACCTTCTTTGTAGCTGTATCTCCATGTTCTGCAATTGATTCTATTACTCTGATGTACTTACGGATGGTATGATTTGTCTGTTGAGAACACATAACAATACTTTACACAGCATCTCAGCACATATGACAATAATAAATCAAATAAAATAAAGTCAAACTTCTAAAGTACAACAATATCTATGTTAACAAGCCCAATCTTTGAAAACATTATCCTTCAATTTTGTGTGAAGTTGAAATCACACTTCATTATTCTTTATGTGATGAGCCAAGAACTCAAATTTATTGTGGAAGAATAAAAGAACAATAAATCTATGAACCATAAAATTTTCAATTGTCACATTTTGTTTACCAAACTGGTTGTAATCATTCCTGTAAAGTGCCTGTCAGAGTGTTTTACTTCAGGAAATAAAAATCTTATTGCTAAGTTGCTTTGAGTATCATATCGTGAAACTTAGTTAAATACTTACATAATTCAGCTGGTGAGATCTAGATTATCATTTCCACTAGCAGCATTCTCTTTTTCAGGGGCACTAGAGAAATATTTGTTTTATTTTTACATGTCATATTATCAGTATGGTATGGCTAATACATGGTAAATGGAACACAAAATGCTGGAAAGGAATTATCATTTAGAACATTTAGAACATTACAGCACAGTACAGGCCCTTCGGCCCTCGATGTTGTGCCGACCTGTCATACCGATCTCAAGCCCATCTAACCTACACTATTCCATGTACGTCTATATGCTTATCCAATGACGACTTAAATGTACCTAAAGTTGACGAATCTACCACTGTTGCAGACAAAGCGTTCCATTCCCTTACTACTCTCTGAGTAAAGAAACTACCTCTGACATCTGTCCAATATCTTTCACCCCTCAATTTAAAGCTATGCCCCCTCGTGTTCGCCGTCACCATCCAAGGAAAAAGGCTCTCCCTATCCAACCTATCTAACACTCTGATTATTTTTTATGTTTCAATTAAGTCACCTCTCAACCTTCTTCTCTCTAATGAAAACAGTGTCAAGTCCCTCAACCTTTCCTCGTAAGACCTTCCCTCCATACCAGGCAACATCCTAGTAAATCTCCTCTGCACCCTTTCCAGGATATCAGTATTTCATATAAGTTATGTTTAAAAGAAAATTCAATCAAAAAAAGTTAATATTTTCTATAAATGCAAGTTTAAGAATTTGTCATACATGACACCTTCTTTTATACCTCCTTTGGGTACAGTTCAAACTTGATGGCTTGGTGATGGTACATTCTTCTGCATCACTTCAGATGCAAACTTGTGTAAGTGAAGTGAATATGTTAATGGGGGAATCAAAATGTGAATTTTGAAAGGGTGAGAATAATTTAAACTGGAATTCAGATCTGAAAGATTTTCTCAAGGAATATATAAACTATCAATTTGTTAGCTGTTGTTGCTCAAAGGAGAAGAGATGGGAACTAGGAAATCTCAAACTAAAAGGAAAGGGAAGAAAAGTCAAGTTGCAGGCTATGGTTTCAATACTTATTCATTGCATGATAAGTCATCAGACACATATTAATGAAAAAGTATTTGAAATTTGATCATGCCTCCAAATTGACACATAGAAGGAAGAGCATGCCCTAGAGAAGAAGAACATGCTAGTTCTCTGTAGATTTTTTTCCCCTGATTTACCAATGAGACCCTGGTTAAAGCAGTATTTAGGAGGAGATTAAAACATTTACCTCTGATAATGCCAGCTAACAGAACAAATAGACAGAGATCATAATTTTCCTTTAACATCAATCAACCAAGTAATGTACGACCAGAGACAATGACACACAATAAGCAATAAAATAGTCGACCTAGTGAAAAAAATGACACCAGCTCTGAAATATGAGGTCATCTTTCCCTCAAGGGAACAGGTCTGCTACAAAAAGCCAGGTTAAGAATAGGTATAATAAAATCTTAAAATTATATATCATAAAGTCAGGAGACTTGGTCTTTTGAATTGAAATATATACCATCGCAGAAGCTTACATAGTAAAACAGCACACTTTCAGCAAAATTATTTATAGGGAGGACCACTGGATATAAATATTTTCACAGTTGTAATATAGAACAATGCACATTGAGTAGAGACAAACTACATTCTGCTCCGGCTTCCACTGTATTTTCAAAACAGTCTTCATTGTTAATTGAGCCCAATTCTTTGTTGTCTTCATTCATGAAAAGTGGAATTTCTCTAGTGCCTAAATCAAAAAATGAATGACTCAAAGTGATGGCTATTCTCGATATGCTCAATTCTGAGATTAACCCTCTGAAAGTTTTTCTAAAATCTGATTTGTTGATAATGTAACAATGGTCAATTTGAATAGATGTGTTCATGTGGTTACAGTTTGATGGCATGGTCGGTCAGTGGTGAGCACTGCTGCCTCACAGCAGTATGTAGCTGGGTTCAATTCCAGCCTTGAGTGACTATCTGCGTGGAGTTTGCACATTCTCCTTCTGCCTGAGTGGGTTTCCTTCAGGTGCTCTGGTTTCTCCCCACAGTCCAAAGATGTGCAGGCTAGGTGGCTTGGCCATGCTAAATTGCCAGTGATTTGCAGGCTAGGTGAATTGGCTATGGGAAATGCAGCAGTGGGGTAGTTCTGGCTGAGATGCTCTTCAAAGGGTCAGTGTAGACTTGGTGGGCTGAAGGGCCTGCTCCCACACTATGGGGATTCTATGACTGGCTTGAAACAACTGAATATTTTAGAACCAATGTTGTTGTGAACATTTTAGAATGTTTTCTTTGTCTTTAAACTTAATTGGATTCTATTCATTATTGTGTCTATGAATTTAATATCCATGGCCAGTGCTGTTGCTAAGTCCCTGGTAGTGCATTGTCACATTTTTTTCTTTCTCAGTCTTTTCCAACATCATTTTAAAGTACAGACAGCTAATGTAATTAGTGGATGTAAGTATGAAACCCAATCTTTATTAATGACTTCATTAATTACTTATTCTTCAATTGCAACATAATTGAGGTACTTCTAATTAATCATCAGTTGCTGGTTGGTTGCTACTTTATAGCACCATTGTGAAATTAATATTTTATACATAATTAACAAAAATGATAACTGCGTGATGGCACAAAAGTCTCCTTACCTTTTCCAAACTAGCCACATTCATGTATTGTAATGATTCTCTTAAAAATGAAAAATTTCAAGCACTAAATCTAAAATAAAAATATCAAAAATGCACTATTGCTTATAAATGACATTTAAATTGGGTCTGCTGTCAACGGTAATCTGAAGGCTATTTGGAACATTTCATTCTACCCTCACTTGCAGGCCATGACTGACCCTTAATTGGTTTAATTGGCTAATCATGTTGTGCAAACAGTTAGTTTTGCCCCATCCATCCCCAACCTACACCCTGAACCTGACTCTGAGAAAAAGGTTCAGAAGTGAGATTATGCCTGGAGTTAAACTAACCCCACAAGTCATGCACATGGAGTGAGATGTTGCTATTGTCTGTTCCTACGTCCTAATGAGGGAATTGGAATTTCATGACACTTAAGAATTTGTGATCTGCATTTCAGGGTGCACCAGAGACTGGCATTGAAAGGCCACTGCAAGGACATCTTGTACAAAGGGACAATCACCTAGCTCACGGGTTTGACCAGGCTGCAACTCAGGGCTGCTTGCCTGCTCACCTAGTGCTTAACTGCATGCTCACAGCCTATCTTTGCCTTTTTATACAGTCACACATCCAGGCAGCATGCTTTGCTGGAAGGCAGTCCTCAGTACATGTATAGGCCCATGCGGTGTGAATCTTATACCTGCTCAATGAGCCAGCAACTTATATGACAAACACATTGAATGTACAATGGGAAAGTAGCCAAGTGTAAAAGCCTTAGGGGATTAATCCTCATCAGACTCTACGGATGCATCTATTTTTGAGGGGATTTTGGCACAGTTGATCAAGAGCAATCTCTGATGTCATTCCAGGGTTTTGGACACAGTCAGGCATCTTACCAAGATACGCTCAGTCAGAGGTTCTGTACCATTGCATTCTGGGGGGTGGGTCATGGTAAATCGTATGGTTCTGTAGCAGTCAGTCAGAGAGTGTGGTGGTCTGGTGGATTGGTTAGGAACTGGTGTACTAATGCAACCAGGGAGCTGTACAGGCACCAATCAAGACCCTGGGCATTTCTGATCTGGGTCAGCCCCAATTAGATAACTCAGGACGTGTGCCTCATTCAGCTCATCTGGTTCCTCCAGAAAAATGAAGCTTGAATGTTACAAGCTGCTGTAGGAAGTAGTCTTGAGAATCTATTGATGTGGATTGGGCCTGCAGGCTGGGGGGAAGGGATAATGACAATTGTAAACTGGGGCGATTGTATTTGTAAAGGGAGAATATGATAAAACATTAATGGGAATGAGGTCATACAAGAGGGGGTTCTCTCATAGCCAAAAGCATTCTGGCAGGAAGGGACAATGTATGACTAGGCCTGGCAGGACATATCACATACCAGGAGTTGGAAGGGAAAATTGGGCAGTAAGATGTTCATATACGTGAGTTGGCTAAGGACCTGGGGTGCAAAGCCTTGGAGGTTCACAAGAAGCCCTATTAGAAAGTGATTCAGATGTATGTGAACCCACTGTCACTTGGATTAGAGATTGAAAACCATTGCCTGAACAGCACTCATGCTTTAAATGAAAAGAGTATAATTGGAAAGAAAATGGCCATGAACAGACAGGGGAAATAGTCTTGAGCTGTGCTAGTTAGGACTGCAAAACCCACTGATGTGGGGCCCTTTAGAGATGAAGAACATTACACAGAGACCCATGCAGTGTGCAGGACAAAGTCTCCATCCCTAGCAATCCTAATGCATTCGCTCCCCACGTGCTTTGCACCTTCCTGCCTCAGACATCACTGACCACTTCAATCAAGACCAACACTTTTGCACACAGAGGCCAAGGAAAGAATCTGGATGTTTGACCATGGGCATGCAGTTTTCATCATGCTTCCACATGCTGCAGCAACCTCTCAACATAGGCATCAATTCACCCTCCATCCATATGGACAAGTTGTCCCAGTTACATTCAGTTGAAAGAGACTCAAGCAAACACTTGCAGTTCAAAACCATTAGCATTTTTCAAAACATGAGCATTGATATATGGTGTAGTGTCACCCTTGTCGTCAATGTGCCCTCAGAAGGTTATCATTCTTCTTTCCGTCTGACTACATCAGAAGTGCATACTTTGAACTTGCTTGCTGGTGGAGCTCATTGGCCTTGGAGGTTTGATCAGGTGACTTCAGGGGTATTTGCATCTAAATGGCCTAGACATGCTAAGGGGTACACTCTGCCTTGCATAAACGTCCATGGGATGGAGGTAGAAACCTTGGCCATCTCTAGATTGTCCTGAGAGGAGGTTGCTGAGGGGCTTGTGTGTGGTTCCTCCTCTGCCTGGGTATGCCCTGACAACATCCTGATTCCTTATAAGGAAAAGGCACCTGGACAACTTCCCCAGACGCTGTCACCACGTCTTGGGTTTTGAAGACTAATGTTATGGACAATAATATGTAGGTCTTAATGTATATCCAACAGACCCTGAGGGTACTGGACTTGGCTGTGCATGGCAGCAGCCAAATGATCTCTGTTTACACCAGCTGAGTTCCTATAGTGTCATTGCAGCCTTGTGGCCTCTGCACTATGTCAGCTAAGCTTACTATACACTCACCTGCTTGCTGATTGTGTGTTCAGAAGACATCCTTGTTGTTGATAGCCTAGGCTCCAGAGCAGGTTCCTGGTGTCCAGCAGTTTTCTACCACAACAAGAGCCAGCAACTTGTTGTGTTTCTTCCTTTGCGAGAGTATGGTTGTTGCAGTGTGGTGCTCACAGATTGTGCTCTCAACTTTCTACGCCTAACATGCTCACAGAGGTGTCAGTATTTGGGCTGGTGGAGGGCACAGGTTCTTTTTGTAGAAGCTTCCTCTGAGACCAAAAAGTCCCTTCTGGCAAAGCAGCCCATTTCTCAGCCAAGGGTCGTCCTGCCAACAGCTGGGAGAGAGAGAAAGCACAATGACCAGTGATTAGACGTATTGATTAGAAGTAGTGAGCAATGAATGAGCTGACAGCAAGAGTTAATGTTAGATTTGTAGCGAAATGAAAAGTAGTACATACTTGCCTGGTGAGACATCAGTGTTTTGGCATTCTTGCAAGAGCAATCTCAGTGTTGCCCTGCAAGAGAAAGAATTCTGTCCTCGTAGTGACTGAGGAGCCTAATATGAGGTAGCCCTCTAACTCTGGTCCTGCTTTCTACTCTGTTTTGGAGTTTTATCCTGTAATGGGAGAACCAGAGGAATTGAGATGAGGAGAAAGTGGATGGCATATTATTAAGCTCTACTGCAGGTGGGTGAAAAATTGTGAAGTTTTCTAGGCAAAAGCTTAGTCAAGGTAGAAAGCATGTAAAGTTAGTGATGTTAAGAGTTGAGGAAAGGATGAAAGCAAGTAAAGGAAGATGCTACATGCAATAGTGAGAGTGGCAGAGCATGAGCCTTGGTGGGAAGTGGGTGCTATAGTAGAGACAGATGGAGTATGAAGTAATAAGGAGAAAAGTGCTCCTGATGGAACAGAGGAGTTGTTGACCTTCATCCAACACTGCTGGCCATTTTTTTTAATTCTAGAATCAGGTTTAATCCAGATGGTGTCCTGATTCTGGTAGCTGGTGGTTCTGCTGGTCCTTTAGGAAGAGGGATGGCCCTCCTTTGAGCCATCCCCTACCAGGACCTCCAGATGCTTCTTGGAGAATTCTGATGTCAATGTCCCCTTCTCTGACATCTTCACAATGACTGTCTATTAATGAAAAGGACAGCTTCAGCACACCAGTGCTCGCTTGGGTGCGCAGTGGCCTTTTAAAGGTGGCACAGACACCGAGAATGCTGGTCTTTCAGCAGTTGCCCAGTGAGGAGTATTTCCTCCAGGGTTGCAGAATGACTGGTACAGTGGGTCTACAAATAGGTGAGAGGGGTTCCATTTGATCAGGAAGGTTGTTAATGAGGCAAGCTTGTTAAGATACAATGAGACATCACGCGAGATCTCAGAAAGAGAAACGGTCCATGAAACTCCAGGGAATTGATACTTAGCCGAAGAAAGTAAGATTCAGCCCTACTTTTCTCAAAATTGCAAGAGATCATTGTTGGTGCTTATGTAGCCAACCAGATTTATGCTTCTCTTCTGGTATTTTAAATGATCATAGTTAGATGTGGTTCACTAGAATGGTAAGCATTAAATTTGCTGTAAATTAAATTACATTGTGTTCCCTGAGGTGACTACCATTATTCTGGAGAGTCTTGGAATGCCTAAGAGGAACATGGGCTTCCTGATAGGGATGAATGATCCTGACCCCTTATTGGTGCTGAAATCCTATTCCTCTACTGGAGGAAACCCATTAATGATCAAATTAGGTGGGGAGGGGTTGGGGGTGGGTGCAGTAGTGCCAGGGATACGGGGCTGATGTTGGAGGTGCAGGAGAGGGGATAGTGATCTAGGCTAGCATATATCTTGATGCTGCGTGCTTTGCTGTTGACATACTGTGGAGGCCCTCCCACCATCCACTCTCATCATCACAAAATCTTTCATTGCAAATTTTCAAAAGTTGGAAAGAAAGGGGACCCCGTTCTTCTCACCCTTTTTTTCTCACTAACTTGCCTTCCCATTCTTGTTTGAAAACAGGAAGATTTCAGTTTGGACATCCATATTCAAGAGGCTGCCAACCAACTTTAACTAGATAATGGTCAGAGACAATGGGAGCTGCAGATGCTGGAGAATCCGAAATAACAAAGTGTGGAGCTGGATGAACACAGCAGGCCAAACAGCATCTTAGGAGCACAAAAGCTGACGTTTCAGGCCTAGGCCTTTCATCAGAAAAAGGGGGATGGGGAGAGGGTTCTGAAATAAATAGGCAGAGAGGGGGAGGCGGACTGAAGATAGATAGAGCAGAAGATAGGTGGAGAGGAGAGTATGAGTGGGGAGGTAGGGAGGGGATAGGCCAGTCCGTGGAGGACAGACAGGTCAAGGGGGCGGGATGAGGTTAGTAGGTAGGAAATGGAGGTGCGGCTTGAGGTGGGAAAAGGAGATAGGTGAGAGGAAGAACAGGTTAGGGAGGCTGGGATGTGGACCTACCCTCTATTCTTCATTTATTTGCTTTGGAGAAAAACACGCAAGGTAACTATTTGCCACATGATTCAGACTTCTGATCCACACTTGAGCCCGATGATAGGATTCAGAATCCTGTAGGGAATATTCAGTACTCTATTTTTCAATTCAACCTTAATTTGAATGCATCTCTTGGAGTCAACAGTAATAGCTTTTTCATTTTAACGTTTACAAACCTATTCGCTTGGAGTTACCTTGTTATATCAAACCTATACACATTAGGTGAGCAAAAAGAGTAATCCCAACACAAATAAAAGAGAACTGCACAACTAGGGATTAATTTATTTCCTGTAGCATGAAATCCAAATACAGGGACATTGGTCAAATGGAAGAAACATGACCAATCAACCATGATCAGACATCCAAATAAAGTCATGAGGTATAGATTCAACCATCACCCAACTGAAAATTAGATGCCTTCACCACCTTTAAAAGAGTTCCAGACCGGATCACAGGACTCCTTTACTCTGTAGAATTATTTGTAGCATAAGTGATGAAGATTCCTTTGACAACACTAGAGTCTTCTGGATTACTTTGTGGAAACCCTTTAATCTGAGTGGCTCAATTGAACTGGTCCAGGAGCTGGCCGCCAACCTGAATCATGATTGTTGCAAAAACAGACAATAAACATTCAACTTTCATCATTTGACTTTAATATCTGAGACTGTCATGGGATAAAAAATGATTTGAAAAAGGACATTGCTGACCTAAAATGGTTGCTATGATCACATGACAAGCCTGGCAACCCACATAACATACACAAAAACTGGCTGTCATGGAATGACCATTTTAATCAAAAAGCATTGAATCTCACTGAGGTATCAAGGAATTGCATCTCTTGTGTAACTCACACTTGCATAGCAACTTCACACATTAAAGATGCAAGTTAACCTGCAGAATGTTCAGTTTGGAGAAAACGATGAACCTAGACTGGAAGTTTACAAACAAATCATATCTCAGTGGTTTGCTTTTAGCAACAAAGGAAAAAGAAATCAGTATGTGCTGTACAAAGCAAGGATAAGCAGAGGTGGGTGCAGCCTAACTGACTGTCCTTTGCGACTTTTTTCCAACTCCAGAAAATGTAGGTTCTTTAAAAACCCTGAAGATCAAGGATTTTACCTCCATGCTATCCCTGACTTCACAGCCCCAAAGATCCGATAGTTTAGCCTGATAAACCATCATCCCCCTCCCCTGGTCCCACATTCTCACTGTGGGGAGTTAGTAACTTTGAAGACTAGAAATGGGGTCACAACAGGAAAATATGTGAAAAGCACTGGTTTAATTAAATGTATTTACATATGGCTGCTTGTGGCTTACTAATACTTTCAAGCATGGTTCAGAATGAGAAAAGTCTCTTCCATGTTATTGCCCACAGAAAAATATTACAGACAAGAACATTATCATTTAATTACAGCATCTTGCTATACTCTTCATACATGTGTGTATAATTACTCTAAATATTAAATATCAGATATCTGTTATATGTTAATATATTGAATGAGTGGTATTTTCTCCGTGGTGTAAAGATTATTTAATCACTTCAGTACGACCAGTGGCAACAGATGATTGAAAGGAGCATTGTCTGAAGAATCAAGACTCACTACTAAAGACCAACAACTAAAAACCAATCATTTCAAAAGAGATGTTTCCACCCTTGAGTGACTGTCTGTGTGGAGTTTGCACCTTCTCCCCTTGTTTGTGGGTTTCCTCTGGGTGCTCTGGTTTCCTTCCACCGTCCAAAGATGTACAGGTTAGGTGAATTGGCCATGCTAAATTCCCCATAGTGTTCAAGGGATGCCTAAATTAGGGGGATTAAAGGGGGATGGGTCTGGATGGGGTGCTCTGAGGGTCGGTGTGGACTTGTTGGGCCGAAGGGCCTGTTTCCACACTGTAGGGATTCTCTGATTCTACGATAACATATATCAAAAAAAGTCAGGTTCTTGTTGAGAAAGTTTATTAATAACACAACCTGTTAAACAGTTCCAAATCACTGACTTACAGACATAGTCTGGGTTCGATGCTACCTGCTGTATTGTACATTACATATACATAGCTCGCTGACTGAATACACCACACTGACTTCATTCACAGAGAGTGCGACTGAACCATTATACCAGGACATCATATGTCATGATGTCATGTACCTGACCGAAAGGTATGTGCCTATGTGATCCAGAATGAATGCCAGAAAACAGCTTGCCCCCTTTTCCATTCAATGGGAACCCCTTTCCTGATAATGATGTACAAGAATGCGTATTGATATATTTTCTTTGCACATTCAGATAATACTTTGGTAGACATACATTATGACGGCCTTGTGCAATTATATCTTGATGATGTATCTTCACTATCCAAGCTGAGATCATGGATTGACATGTAGCGTTTGTTGTAGATTCATGATTGTGCTGTGGCATGATATCTTTAGTATCTGAGTTGCCATTCTGTGTGACAATGTTCGATGCTGTGCAGTTTGTGCGTGTTTTCTATTTCTTCGCAAGACATGATCATTGTTCGCTACAGCATCATATGACATAAGCTAGGCATGTCACATCTTTTCACAAACCAATGTTCATACGAAAATCTCCAATTTAGATACTTTCTACTGGTTTGAGTTGGGATAACTGACTGCATACTCATTGATTTTACTTGTGCAATAATTCCCCTTATCCAAACAATGTATTGTTCTGCTGTTGTTGGATTCTGAGAGGGAAGAACTGTTGGATAAGTCTCCCAAACAAGAGAGCTGTCAGTCAGGGTGAACTGCTATCTAGAGGAGTAGCATGTAGATTTAGCATATAGTACAGCATAGGTTTAGAGGGTGGTGGTGTGGTAAAAATAAGTGGCTCATAATCCAGTGTATCTGACTAAGGTATCAGAGATAATGGGAACTGCAGATGCTGGAGATTCCAAGATAATAAAATGTGAGGCTGGATGAACACAGCAGGCCAAGCAGCATCTCAGGAGCACAAAAGCTGACGTTTCGGGCCTAGACCCTTCATCAGAGAGGGGGATGGGGTGAGGGAACTGGAATAAATAGGGAGAGAGGGGGAGGCGGACCAAAGATGGAGAGTAAAGAAGATAGGTGGAGAGAGTGTAGGTGGGGAGGTAGGGAGGGGATAGGTCAGTCCAGGGAAGATGGACAGGTCAAGGAGGTGGGATAAGGTTAGTAGGTAGCGGGGGGTGCGGCTTGGGGTGGGAGGAAGGGATGGGCGAGAGGAAGAACCGGTTAGGGAGGCAGAGACAGGTTGGACTGGTTTTGGGATGCAGTGGGTGGGGGGGAAGAGCTGGGCTGGTTGTGTGGTGCAGTGGGGGGAGGGGATGAACTGGGCTGGTTTAGGGATGCAGTAGGGGAAGGGGAGATTTTGAAACTGGTGAAGTCCACATTGATACCATATGGCTGCAGGGTTCCCAGGCGGAATATGAGTTGCTGTTCCTGCAACCTTCGGGTGGCATCATTGTGGCAGTGCAGGAGGCCCATGATGGACATGTCATCAAGAGAATGGGAGGGGGAGTGGAAAGTTCGGAGAGACCACTCTCTCCGTGACTCCCTTGTTCGCTCCACACTGCCCTCCAACCCCACCACACCCGGCACCTTCCCCTGCAACCGCAGGAAATGCTACACTTGACCCCACACCTCCTCCCTCACCCCCATCCCAGGCCCCAAGATGACATTCCACATCAAGCAGAGGTTCACCTGCACATCTGCCAATGTGGTATACTGCATCCACTGTACCCGGTGCGGCTTCCTCTACATTGGGGAAACCAAGCGGAGGCTTGGGGACTGCTTTGCAGAACACCTCCGCTCAGTTCGCAACAAACAACTGCACCTCCCAGTCGCAAACCATTTCCACTCCCCCTCCCATTCTCTTGATGACATGTCCATCATGGGCCTCCTGCACTGCCACAATGATGCCACCCGAAGGTTGCAGGAACAGCAACTCATATTCCGCTCGGGAACCCTGCAGCCATATAGTATCAATGTGGACTTCACCAGTTTCAAAATCTCCCCTTCCCCTACTGCATCCCTAAACCAGCCCAGTTCGTCCCCTCCCCCCACTGCACCACACAACCAGCCCAGCTCTTCCCCCCCACCCACTGCATCCCAAAACCAGTCCAACCTGTCTCTGCCTCCCTAACCGGTTCTTCCTCTCACCCATCCCTTCCTCCCACCCCAAGCCGCACCCCCAGCTACCTACTAACCTCATCCCACCTCCTTGACCTGTCCGTCTTCCCTGGACTGACCTATCCCCTCCCTACCTCCCCACCTATACTCTCTCCACCTATCTTCTTTACTCTCCATCTTCGGTCCGCCTCCCCCTCTCTCCCTATTTATTCCAGTTCCCTCCCCCCATCCCCCTCTCTGATGAAGGGTCTAGGCCCGAAACGTCAGCTTTTGTGCTCCTGAGATGCTGCTGGGCCTGCTGTGTTCATCCAGCCTCTCACTTTATTATCTGACTAAGGTGCTGTGGGCACAGGTTCAGATTCCACTATTGCATGTGGTGAAATGTGAATTTAAAAGGGGTGGCACTTTGGCTCAGTGGTTCCCACTGCTGCCTCACAGCACCAGGGAGCCATGTTTGATTCCAGCCTTGGGCAGCTGTCTGTGTGGGGTTTGAATGTTCTCCCCATGTGTGCACGTGTTTCCTCCAGATGATCTGATTTGTTCCCACAGTCCAGAAATGTGAAGATTAGGTAGAATGGCCATGCTAAATTACCCATAGTATCCAGGGATGTATAAACTGGCTAGATTAGCCATGCAAAATTAAGGATTACAGGGATAATGTGGGATAGTCTTTTAAGGTTGGTGTGGATTTGATGGGTTGAATGGTCTGCTTCTACACTGTAGCCAATCTATGATTCTATATACAAGATTGTATCAATGAAATTGATTTAACTCATGCTGATTTGATGTTTAGCACAGGGACCATTTGGATGTGTTCAGGCTATTGGTTGATGATGATGATTTTGAGTTGTTGCTGCTGATCATAATCTGAGATAGACTGCCAAACCTGCTTTGTTCAATAGTGACCAAATATATGAGATTAATGTTAAAACTTTCTACCAGCTCAAAATCAACAATATCCACTTGTCGGTCTAATGAGATTTATTTGTTCCTAGACAGGTTTTCCTGTTAGCTAAGGGCATTGGAAATAGGCATTTGGGTATCTGGCACGTATTGTAGAACTAAATCATACCCTTGGATCTTCATAGGTAGATGCTGAAGTAATGGGATTGCCGTTGTGAGAAGTTTTCAAGAAATCATTCTACATGTTTGTGATCAGTATAAATAATGAAATTTATGCCAATGAGATAATTATAACTGTTGTATCCCAAAACTAATCTTTTTTTCATGTTGCAGTAGTTAGCCTGAGCTGTCATAAGGACCCAAGAATCAAAAGCAATTGAGTTGACATTCTAAAATATGTAGTCTCTAAGCCTTCCTGTGACTGCATCTACTTCCAATTTGGATGGATCATTGTACTGAGGTTCATATTTCCTGGATGATGCAGCACTTTTGAAAGATTAGGGCAGATTGCTGATCTTCCTTCCCCATTTATAGTGTGTTTTTGAAGACAAGCTCTTGAAGAATAGATTGAACCAAGGAAATTGGTTTAGCCCATACTGATTTGACGTTTTGTACTGATGTAAACAAGAATATGTTTCCTTACTGCTGTCATGAGTGGATGGAAGTTTTGTCATGTTCAGGCTTAATTTATATAAAAACTGTGACATCATCAATGAGACAGGGGCAACTTGATAGATTCTGAGTGATAAAATCCACATGTTGTTGGAGTCTGTCCGAGCTGATGGTAATCTGAGGAAACTGTGTCCACCGTGAGGTATTCCAAAAATTGTTAGTTTCTGTGACTCTGGGAAAAGATGTACAGGCCAATATCTGTTCTTGGCATCAAGCTTTAAAAAATGCTTGGCAAATGGGAATTTGAGAATTAAACTCTTTCAGGGTAGAATTCTTTTGTGGGCATCTTTTAAGTACATTTTTTTTTAGCTAGAATTTAAACATACACATTGTGTTCTATTTTTCTCCAAAAAAGGGAGATGCACCATTCAGCATGCTACTTGATTTTTGGTGTGATGTTTTCTCCAATGGAACCCAATCCCAGTTTGAGTTAAACCTGATTATGAAATCTGCATTTGCAATGGATGAGCATCATCATTCAGATGTAACACTGCATCAGGTGTTAAATTGCTGATAACATCAAACCAGTCTGGGTAAATATTATCAAGGTGATGGATATACTCAATGCTGCAGTCTGGAATCATTGGTGTTACAACTTTTTTTTCCTCATGGATTATGATAATCTGTAGATCTGTGCATTGTGATAGGCCAATGATAGATGGCTCATCTGTTTCAACAATGTGAAAGGTTTCAGGTGTACATCTCCGGGAACCATATTGCGAGTTAGATGGGTAATGCCAAAGCATTTGAAAAATTATAGACATATGATAAGCAGTTAGCATTTCTAGAACGAACTGCAATGCATTGTGCCAGTTTTCTGAGCACATCTCATGTAAGATGTGTAAAAGGATGATATTTGCATGGGTATAATTGTTGCTTTTGGAATGTAGTGCATGTTGATCATATTTTTAGGGATACATCATTTAGTACAGGCTTCACCTTTTCTAATGGCATGCATGTGGCCTGTCAGCTTTACCACCTGTGCTGTATGGCTAGGATCTGCTAGCTGTAACATCACAGTTACTTTTTTTGACTTTGGTGGAATCCATGCACAGAACTTTGAGAGCTTCTTTAGCATTGTTTCTTGGTTGACTCTTTTTCACATGCTACTGTGGACCATTTTGTTGCACATAATGTTTCTCTGAGCACTTGGACTCCTTATCTTTTCAATGCAATGCCCTCTTGGAAAACAGACAGTACACGTGTCATGAAATTTTGGACTCTGTCTTGGTCAGTGAAGCAAGCCAAAGCTGATACAAGATAAAAATCTAAAAAACTGCAGATGCTGTAAATCAAGAACAAAAACAAAGTTGCTGGAAAAGCTTGGCAGGTCTGGCAGCAGCTGTGAAGGAAAAATCAGAGTTAACGTTTCGGGTCCAGTGACCCTTCCTCAGAACAAGCTCATACAAGTGTGGATATTCCATTGAACCTATCGATGGCTACATTAATTGCTCCAGGGTCAAGCACTAGCAGTCGGTGCTGACTGACGACAATTGTTTCAAACTTATATCTTCTGGTATAGTTTTAACGCTTTCTCCCTTAGGTTTTCCCAGAAATGCTTTTCAAAAGGATTTGATTAATATAAAGGCAATGACCAGTCCCAATTGTCTTTCAGCTAAGTTATGTACCTCTCAGCATTTTGTACCTTTTCATCAGCACCCACCTTTGAACTGGCCAAATGTTTCACGTGGCTGTTGTCCGTATGGCATGAACTCTGGTCAAAGTATCCTGAAACTGATTTAATCTCTTTGTTGATCTTCTAAAATCTGAAAAAAATATTTTCAGGATAATTGTGGTAATTGCCAAAAATACCAGACCACTTTATTCTTATTAAACCTTGAGTGCCCAAGCAAAGAGACATTTGACTGCCTGTTGCATAGTACAAATATGACATGAACTATAATGAAAGTAATTAATACCAATATTAGACAAACTGACGCATAAAGTAAAGATTGACCTTTTTCAATTAACTGAAACTCGAACAGAATGCCAATGGATTGCATTTCATGGTTAGTTATTTGATTTCCACTTTTATTTTGAGTACCTTTGTGCTGTTTAAAAAATTTGCAGACAACGAATTATATATTACAGTTTAGTGCTTTGTCTGATTTCTGTTGGCTTTTCTCTGTCTTACTGATGTTGTTGCCCCTTTAAAAGGCATTGACTTCTTTTCTGTAGGTAGCATCTATTCCTAAACAGGAGCAGTGATGGTTCTGTGCGCACTTTTAATTTTATTCTGTTCTGTTTCAGGAAAAAGAAAATGGCAAAATCAACCAGAGTCCACAATCAAGTTAAGCCTCTTTAATATGGAAAATGCTTTCTTTCTGTGTTTGTTTTCTGCACTTATTTCCAGGATACCTTTCTTTGATTAGGGCTATCCTTCAACAACAGTTGACAGAATAATATATAATGGAAAAAAAACCAAGGGACCAAAAATCTTGATCTTTTTTTTTTCTTTTAATGGCTGCATGCATTTTTGTAATAATTCATATTGTTATTTGCTACATAGTGTAAATATGACATGAACTATACTGAAAGTGATTTATACCATTGGTAGCCAAAAGCTAGCATGATATTTATTCAACCAGTTGAATAAAACAACCATACCGGTTCGTTGAGAAACAGAATTTTTGATTTGACACAAAAATCTCATTTTACTGTTTTTACAGTAACATTCTTTGTAATTCACATTTCATTGATTCAAAACAAATTGCTGCGGAAGAGAATTAGATACTGCATACTGACATTACTGACATAATAATAAGATGGTACATCCCTACCTCTTAACAGAATTTCCTAGTTCAAGCCCCACTCTAGAATTTTATGGTGCATTCATAGTGCAGGCAAACAGGTTCAGTTTCAACCTGTTTTTCCTTCTAACATATGCCAATGGTAGCTGTAAAATTGGGAGAGACCCCTGCTCGCCATATGATGGAAGGGAAAATTAGAGCCTCTACAGTCACTTTTTTACAACTCCAAACCACAGATGTACATTTGAAAGGACATGTTGCCACAGCAGCTTAAACTCCTTGGGGACGCTGGGCAATTGTTTTAAATCAGATTGGTGCCAAAAACATGTGATTCAACCTGTGTTTTGGCTGAGGTAGGTTCAGGATCTGGATCCCTGCCCATTCTGTGGTGAAGGCAGAATACCGTGGGCTGAACCTGCCTTTGAACAAAGATCTGGAAAAAAGCATTGTAAAGTCTTTCATTTCTGTCACTTTCAATGAGATTCTTTGAGACACAGACTTCCAACCTGGAGACTAAAGTGCTTGAAATTCTAATGCCTAGTTTCAATGGAATTCGCGTAGTCAAAACCTAACTTTGATAGTTTTGCATGCAAAATGCATTTTTATTTAATTGCAGTTAGACCTAGTTTGTGTAGCAGTTATACAAAAGAATATCTGTGTGTGTTCTCCAGCTTAACCAATGATTTAACTTGTAGTCACAACAATGAAACGTTTTGAGAGTTATGATGTAGTAATCAAGCTATGTTTAAGTACAGTAACATTGCTGAACAATGTTCAATCTCTACAACAAGAAGTAATGTTATACGATTAGAATACTCTACATTAAAAGGAGGTGAATAACTAGCACACACAAAATGCAAAAGTTGGAAGCAGGCCCTTTGTCAAATTATTTCTGGACTGTGACTCAGTATCTTTCTGTGTAAGTGAGTTTATTCACTTGCCTTCATTTGTGCTTTCAACTCATTAAGGCCCCATATTTGCTCCAAAAGCACTTAACTAAATATCTTGCCTTATTCAACCAAATTTGTGTTGAGGTTGCTCATTTTCTTCTTGCACCCATTTGGAAATAAAGTTAGTTTCATGGGTGAAATGTTCTGAATTTGCTTGCACATGTTTTCAGTGTTGTAATAACTGGAACTGTTGAGTTGCTATTTCCTTATTTCTGTCGATTTCTATTATAGGAAAGTAGAGATAAAATATTCCTGTGATATTTATCATGGAGATTTAAAGACTTTTGCTGCTTAATTTTTTTTAAAAATTATTAATCGGATGAGGGCATTGCTGGCTAGGTAGCATTTATTGCCCATCCCTAATTACCCAGAGGGCAGTTCAGAGTCAACCACATTGTTGTGGGTCTGGAGTCACATTTAGGCCAGACCAGGTAAGGATGGCAGCTTCCCTCCCTAAAGGACATTAGTGAACCAAATGGGTTTTTCTGACAATCAGCAATGGATGGAGAGTCATCATTAGATTCTTAACTCTAGATATTTTATTGAATTCAAATTTCACCATCTACCATGGCGTGGTTCAAGCCTGGGTCCCCAGAACATTATCTGGGCCTCTGGATTAACAGCCCAGTGATAATACTACTAGGCCATCTCCTCCCCTATCATTGGACCTTATCTTGCAGTCAGCAATGAATGAATGATACGAGTACTCCATTATACTTTGTAACTGCTTGAAGATTTTATATCAGTGTTTGCAATGGAGATTCCTGTTAGTTGTCATCTAGAAAATACAGTACACTCCACTGGGATGTGTGTGAGCTAAGTAATTTTCTTTCTCCGCGTTCATTCAAATTAAAACCTCATTAATGAGCGGCGTATAGTCCATTATTCATGTCAGAGGGCACATGAGATCAGGTTATATTCCAACAGCTTTATTTGAAATCACAAGCTTTCAAGGTGCTAACCATTCATCAGAACTTCACCTCCACATCATCATTCATGTAGCAGAGGTTGAGGTCATATGACATCTAAATGAAGGGGAGATTATGGCCTAGTGATAGTATTGCTGGATTGTTAATCCAGAAAGTCAAGTTAGAATCCTGCCAAGGTAGATGGTGGAATTTGAATTCAATAAACTCTGGAATTAAGGATCTAATGATGACTGTAAGACCAATGTCAATTGTTGGAAAAACCCATCTGGTTCACTAATGTCCTTTAGGGAAAGAAACTGCCATCCTTACCTGGTCTGGTATATAAGTGACTCCAGACACACAGCAATGTGGTTGACTTTTAATTGCCTCTTGGGATATTAGTTATGAGCAATAAATGCTAGCCTAGCTAGTGATGTCCTCATACCATGAATGAATAAAACAAAACTACAGCAAAGCAACCAGTGCACTATGCACAAATGCATTTGTCCAATCATCTCTATTTCATATATAAAGAAAATAATCACATGGACTATCAGTTACTATGAGTTCCAATTTACAATCAGTTCCAATTTACCCAAGTTATCCAATATACATGGTCGATATACAAAAACATCATTCATGAACAAAATGATGGTATTTTGAGTGCAACAAGCTTTGTTTTAACTGGCATCTTATGAGCTGCCCTCGTGATAAACTGACAAAAATTATTTACTGAAACTTTATTGGATTATCATGATCTCTGAGTAGTCAGCTGAGGGTGAAAGTGAGATGGCTGTCTGTCTTATTTAAGGCAAAGTTATATTATTATTTAAGTGACTTATGCTGTAACTAAATTATAACAGTGATGTTTCTACCCCCTGCATTATGTTTCTGTTACATAGCATGTGTTTACTTTGATTATGTGGATCTCTCAATCAACTGGGATATTTGATAAATTGGCATACTCTTGGTCCCATAGGTGATGGAAGTATATCATACTTCCACAAGTCTCTGCAGATGCATTTAATCCTTTATCTCAGCAGTGCTTCAGTGATGAGCTCATGAATTTTTGTCCGTTTGCTGATTCAAGTGAAACCTGCTCCTTGTTCTGTGACCCAAGTCCACTGCAAACCATCAACAGTGAGCTTGTATGTTCATTTAGAATTTTTAAGGACAAATTAAGCAAGACTTTTGTCAGATAGTTCACAAATCCAACAAGTCATTGCACTGCTTTCACATTTATAGGTCAACTAATCTCTGCTATAGCTCTCACGTTAAAGAATCTGGGCAAAGTCCTTTCATTCTCAATGCATGCCTTATGTATTTAAATTTGGACACATTCCATTGCATCTTTTCTACTTGTATCATTCTTTTTCACTATCACACTTTTTTCTTTGCTGTTTAGTGGCGACCGACTCTTTTGCATTTGCTTGCGTATCAACAGATTCAGTTCCTCAAAAAAATGTCTTTTTTTCATTTTTCTTTACTGATCTGTGAGGCTATCACTTCCTCTACATCATCTTTCAGGTGAGGTTTGAAAACTGCTAGAACTCTTTTAGACAGATGCTGAATTAGACTTATACTTCCATTTCCTCTGATATAAAGTTGACCAAGAATACGTTCAAGATCGAAGACCTGTAAAAGCATCTTTGAAATTTTAAATGATCTGTTGGGTAGTCAATGGCTTTGTGGCCTGTGCAACATTGCAATTGTTTTTGATGTGTGGGGTTATAGATATTGAGCTTTAGCACTGCTTCGGCAGAGTTGAGTGGATTTATATCATGGCTTTGTGAATCTTTCTGCAATGAGTAATGCTCCATCATTAAGCTTCCATTTTACTTTCAGAAATTTCATTTTAGGCACACTATTTTATGCCATTTCGTACAGGTCTGAGAAGCCCATGTCATTGCTCAAAGCATGTCAGTACACAGTGACAATAGCTGTGTCAATATGACTCACGTTTGTTTGATGGCTTTCTTCTGCAGTCATCATTCGAATGGCCCCACAAACCATTTGTCACTTTAGATCTGATGATGTCAACCTGTTCAGTGATCTACAGTGATGAATTAAAACCATCAGTTGACATTTTTAAACCTTTTTCAGGAATGTTTTGCTGCTGTCCAGCTAATCGTTTGTGTGCAAAGTGAATCATCTTCTTGCAATTAGAGTACTCCTTTCCCCATATTAGGTGTGTTTTCTTTTCCTTTACATGATGCCATCACAATATCTACATCCTTCCCTTGCCCTTAATCTCTCTGCAGGCTCCTTTGAGAGATTATTTTCCCTTTTGTCCAATCCACAAAGTAAAGTATTGCCTGTTCTCCTATAAATATGTTGTACCTGATGATTGACAAAATCAGAGCTTCTGCACATTAATTAATTCTTTGAAAATAAGTTTTTTCCTCTCATAGCAGCCATACTCTTATGAAAGATTTTCTTTTCACTAAGACAATCCTATCTCTGGTGAGATTATCCATCTGTTGTTCAAATTTACAGGACTTGGCTAGACCTATTAGTGCCCTCATACACTGATCAAGAGATACCCACCACACCCACTCCCCAGAGCTCAGCTGTTGAACACATTTCATTTAAAAATAACATTAATAGAGGGCTCAGTTTGTCTTCAAAGTCTTCAAAATCCCTCTTGTTTGCATTCTCTGCATCAAACTTCACCTTGAGGCTCTACAGGCGGGGAAGCTGTTCTGGTATCACATGGAGGCTGCAAATGCACACTAAGGACACGCTGAGCTGATAGACTGCCATGGTCTGCCAAAAGACAGATACACTGGGCCAGCAACTAGCATGCTGAGCTGAGAGACTGCCAAGTCGGGCAAAGAGGACACCTCACTGGGTCCACATTGAGGCTGAGAGTTCAAGTCCACAGTAAGGCCAGGAGTTAAGGAGTTAAGAGAGAAAACATAAAATGGAAGAAAAGGAAACAAAATGGACTGAGCACTGGCTGAAGCATTCCACTCCACTGCCATCTTGGAAAAGAGCTACTGATTAGAAAAATATTCCATCAGTTTCCTATCACTCTCATTTCCACAGCCATGGGGAGTGGAAAATTTACAACCATTCTGATTAGTCCAATAACTCAAAGCTGCAGGCTATGATTTTAATTCTTCTGTGCTCCCTTTTATTTGTACAATAGTTGCTCTCCTATAGCTCTCAAAGTTCAGTCAATCGGCATTGCACATTTCTGACATCGTGTTCAATGTTATGTATTTGACAGCTGCTATGACTACAGTCAAAACACTTACAATAGTGATAGAGGTCACATGGCTATGACAGGCTAACCATTACCTTATGCACAAACACAGTTCTTCGAACAATACAAACCACAAACAGTCAGTTAGAATACTTAATTCATTGTCATAGATGGTCCTGATGATGAGAATGAATGGAATTAAAATATTGTATTAATTGCTGAAAAATTAAGTCAGGTAATGAGCACCTTGGTTGCCAATTCATTCAATTATGTTACACATAAGTCGGCAGTAAATGGGATAGACTAGTCTAACTTACTTGGAAACCTTTGACATTGCATATAAACATAAAGTTAAAGATTATGAATGTACAATCTGCCTTAGCATCTGTTTAGATACCAACATAAATACTCATCATGATGAACAGTAAAAAGCAATTTCTTACAGGGATCAATTGCTAAACTAGCCCCCATGTGATATACCACTGGAAAGTCAAACAACAGAAGAAAGGCCACCATAGTGGGTTAAGCAAGGAAATTTACAAGTAAGTGTAAAAACAAAAAAATTGTTAAATTTGAAAGAGGTAGAATGGGGAACAAGAAAACATAGCTCCAGTTCAAATAATGATTCAGGAGATACGTCTTGGAGGAGAAAAAGGTTGTCTGCAGTGGAAAAGTTCATGAGCAAACAATCTGACAGGGATAGCCTAGAGACATCACTACAAGAGAAAAGTTACAGCCTGACAGAGCAGACAGATTGGTCAGGGGGTGCAAAGCCTTCTTGACATTAGGACAGAAGCTGAAGTTGAGGGACTGAGAGGTTAGTGCAGCCAGCTATTGATGAGGAGATAAAACACTGTGGCTAACAGCAAGAATTGGAAACTTAAAAACAATTTAGTGGATTATTTTATTGTGCAAATTAATTCAGTAATGGGATGTGGGAGAAGGAAAGAGTTCCAGGATGAAGAAACACTAGGAAAAGGGGAGGTGGATTGGTGAAATTGGAATATTGCAGTTGTAGTCGTTGTGGAAAAGTTTCAATAATCACATTAGTATTGAGAAATAGAAACAGCATAGGCCTGACAATGAGACAACAGCAGGCTTTTTTTCTCAAAGGTAGAAGGCAAAGAAAGAAGAGTTTGCTGCTAAACCAGGATTTGGGAAAACAGACATGCTGGTATTAAGTGGTGGCATTGATCTGGGCAAGCTGTAGCAATGACTTTTGAGTTTAGCATAGTTGAGGTCACCTGTTAGACTTAAGTATTATATTAAATAATGGATATTTCCCTGCTGATCTCCATTCATCCAGGTTAGCTTGAAGCTTGGAGTCCTGGGCTCATTTTACAAAGTCAAAAGCCATTACTCAAACAGGGATATTTAGGTCATAAACCTTCAGATTGGGAAGAACTGGAAGCAGTTTACCAGCAACCATAGTGAATATAGTTTTTCATATTTCAATGTTAGGATGGTGATGGCAGGCTCTGAGGATTTGCATCAGTTTGGATGAAAGGGCTTTAGGTAAGGAAGGAGCATACGATTAATTGCAGAAGAGCCTGTGGTGAGAGAATTGCAATGCAGAAATATGGGTTCAAGGTAACTAATTCTATCGGCATTATCTTGGAAAAAGCAATTAAGAATCCTCAGCAACAAAATCAAAACAGAGCCTTTCATCCTCATGACTAAAGCTGGATGACTCCAACATTACTGAAAGTATTTATTCATGATTAAAAGGCATGACAATGAGATAAGATTGAAATGAACAAAAGGGAGTTATGAATTGTTGCTTGATATGGCATGTCTTTGATAAAATAAACACAATTTTCAAGAAAATTGGGCTCATGTTTTACTCCTTACAGCAATATTTTTCTTACAACGTTTCAAATGAGGTGCTTTGTTGTAGAAATGATGTGAAATAGAAGAAGAACATAGAAACAGCATATTTGATGACCTTGGATTACTTAAATGCCAATGGCCATAAACAATTCCCTCAGCCTGCTGTGGGTCATCAAGAACATATGCAGGTAAAATAAGACATTAGCACAATTTTTAATTCCTATGACTCAGCCTAACTTTATACTGGCAGTATCAGTGTGCAAATTGTAAGTAATGCCCATCCAATGTCACAATGTTGCTGAATTTCCCAAAGAGTAGGGGTCACCAATGATTGTTTATTATTGATTCTTAAGCTAATTAAGCTGCAAGAAGATGATCACCCCAAAGAATCTGAAGTTGCATATTGACTGCAAGTCACAGCACTTCTGAGGAGTAATGCTTATGGCATGAGAAATATGACCTGGCAGTCAAAAAACAGAACAGCAAGGCACAAAGGGTTAATTTATTGATATGATGATACAGGCAAAGCAAATAAACTGAGTGCTTATTCAATCATTTCAGAAGATAAGTATTGCACCTGTAAAAGGAAACTGTTGAGTATGAAGGATAAATATATTCGAATAATCATCAAACTTTGATTAAATAAATATAGGTAACAAATCACATGAGACAATGTAGAAATAAAATAAAAATCTTCTAGAGGGATAAAGAAAGGATTCATTAAAAAAATTCAAAGGAATACAGAAATATATCACTGTCCTAAGGGGACTAAGCTAAACATAGATTTGATATTGAGAGACACTGCCCATACATTGTTCTGGAAATATAAGGTTAGTTGAGATGTTAAATGTTTTAACTTGGAATATTCATTTATTCTGGCTTGTTGGCTGTCCTTTGATTTGAGGGTGACATCAGCTCCGTCACGAGTCTTCATCATGGAACTTCATGTGATTGGAAAATCAAATCTTCAACCCATAGATCTTTGAGCATACAGAGTGGAGCATCTCATGAGATTGTGAGTTCACAGTGCAAGGTTACTCTGCCACTCCTTTCTTGTTACAGGTAGTTCTCCTATAACATGCTATTTGTGTTCTTGTGTGACCTCGTGCTGTGGAAAATTGTAGAAAATCACCATAGAAAATAGCTTTATATGAAACTTACTATAGAAAATTGCTAATTGGTGCAGCAGAGAGTTTGTGTTATCCAAACAACATTCACTATTCATCAATCGCATTACAACCAATTCACATTAAAGAAACATCCATTATAGTTTTATTAAAGTGTTTGGATTTGACAGTCAACAGATATGTTGTCATCAATTTGAATGAGTGTTAGAAAGCTCCTTCTAGTCATTAATTTAAATACTGTCAAGGGTCAAGTAAAGTATCAGAAAGTCTTTGTAATATTTTCTTTGTCTTTGTTCAGAAATAAAGAGCTGAGGCTGATTGTGGGATAACAAAGTGTGGAGCTGGATGAACACAGCAGGCCAAGCAGCATCTCAGGAGCACAAAAGCTGATGTTTTGGGCCTAGACCCTTCATCACAATGAAGGGTCTAGGCCCGAAACGTCAGCTTTTGTGCTCCTGGGATGCTGCTTGGCCTGCTGTGTTCATCCAGCTCCACACTTTGTTATCTTGGATTCTCCAGCATCTGCAGTTCCCATTATCGCCGATTATGGGAGATGCTTTTCAGCCAACTGGATATAATATATAATCCATCCCTCAGTTTTGCCTGGATGCTTGTAGAGTTATTTCCAAGAAAGACTAATATTGGTTTGATAGTGCTTCGTTATCTTCAGAAAATGCAGCAGAATCAATACCAAAAGGATTGCTGGAGAAATTCCATGTTTCACCACAAAAAATCATGCCAGATAATCCTCTAGAAAGTCTGAAGTTCACATATTATCTTTGACAGGATTTTCTAAGCTATATGAAGTAGGCAACTCAGCAGAATATATCTCAGGATTTTCCTTGCAATGAACAGGAGGGAAATATCTCCATAGCTTCCATGGCATGACTTACCATTTTAAGATTGTTGCAAATGTTGCATTCTTGAAGTCTAGAAGGAGTTTTCTTTTTTCCCTTACAAATCTTCAGGAAGCATGCATGAAGTCATGATGTGAGCAAGAGCACACCAGCTTTAAAGACAGTGACTAAATTATCATTAGTGATAGCTTTGTTTTCATTCAGTTAATTGCTTGCTACAGATATCCCATAAATGACATGTCAACACATGGCTACTGGGTGATAGCCTGAAGAGCATTAGCTGCCACTGTGAATCCCCATTTGAGGGCTTGTTGAAAATGATTGTTCCAGCATCGATGGAGGCAATGTCATACTCCAGAATAGAGACACCATCCTGTAAGCAAAGAGATTTTTGTCCATTTGACCATTGTATATAGATGGTCCTGGTAGCTTCAGAAGGCTTTGCATGGATGTTAGCCCCTCGAGAAATGTTATCTTGACTTGCAGTCTTGCCAGTTTCTCTGTCAGGCTATAAAGATTACTGATAATTGTTCCAGAAGAGTACATGCTTTTGCAACATTTTCATCAAACCAGAGCTGGTGACAATAGAGTCGAGTGCAGTTGACTATTCAATCAGATTATTGTTAATTTGAATAATTCAAAGAACTATGAGTGCAGGAAATATGAAACAAAAACAGAAATTGATAGAAAAACTCAGCAGGTCTGGCAGCATCTATTGAGAGAAAGCAGAGTTAACATTTTGAATCAAGTGATCTTTCTGCAAAAATGTTCTGATAATGGAATGTTAACTCTTCTTTCTCTCTACAGGTGCTGCCAGATCTGTTGAATTTCTTCTATTTTTGTACTGAAATGGAGTTGGATGTGTGAAAAATATTCAAATTGCCTGAGATAACAAAGTGTGGAGCTGGAGGAACACAGCAGGCCAGGCAGCATCAGAGGAGCAGGAAATATACATTTCAGGTCGAGAAGGGTCACGACCCAAAACATCAGCTTTCCTGTTCCTCTGATGCTGCCTGGCCTGCTGTGTTCCTCCAGCTCCACACTTTGTTATCTCTGACTCCAGCTCCTGTAGTTCCTACCATTCCCAAATTGACTGACAGTTGCTTTTGGAATTCCTCTCTTTTGACAGGTTACTTTAGACTAAATAGGTTTCATTACCAATTGACCATGATAATGATTTAATCCAGCAACCACTATTCTCCTGCATGGATCAAATGTAAGATCTGTCACTTATATCTTTGACTCCAACAATTACGTAACCCAACTTAATCCAGTGTTTTGTGGTTAGGTGCTTGTCTTTCCAGCAGACGATGATGCTTGTCACAATGAAACCTTGATGAATTCCTTTGTTTGCAAAGAACACCATTTGTTTGCATTTTTCACAGAGTTATTTTAAAATGGTTCTGCACTAGACACCAGAGCATGGACAACCTTGGCATTAAAGCTCCCCAGGGGGTGACTTATTTCTTTTTTGGGGGTAGCAGTGAGGACTACATCAAGGTTAGAATAAACTTTTCCTTAACATCTTCATCTGAATCAAGAGTTGGACCATAAGCACCAATGACTGTGACATAGTGATTGCGGCTGAGCTGCAAGTAGTATATCATTAACCTTTCTTTTGTACAATTCAGCCAGGCAAAACCATCACCGTGGATATGAACTTCACTGTCACTTTTGCTTTTCCATTATAAGGTCTGTGCCCCTGCTTGATCTTTTAGTTGGTCCTCCCCTGGAAGTTTGATCTCCCTGAAGACTAAGTTGTCCATTTGGAGTCTTGATAGTTCACATGATATCAATGAAGTTCACCTTTCTGGCTGGTCATTTGCGATTGTGCATGAGTGTTTCTTTCTTAGACCAAAAAGGTAGTGATCTTACTGCAAGTGGTACCCCAGCTAAAAGAAAATTTGACAGCCTCTTTCCCAGTACAGATCTTCAAGAACTTGCATGTGTCTATTACCTGTGAGCAGGTTCCTGACTAGAAGCTCCCAGGTCCTTACTGCCAATTTTACAACATCACAGGACTTGGTAAATAGACCTTGGAAGAAGTCTACTTATAACTTAATTTAACATGTGGCTGAGGAGGTACCATCACTTTCGGTAAGATCTTGAAGGGTTGGCAGCCAGATTTCTGTGTTATATCAAACCATATGACCTCACTGTAGTCTCCTGGATTTGGAATTGGTGCGATGCACAACTTAACTTCAGCTGTTTGGTCGTATGAGGAATTTTTGGACTGAACTTCCTGGAACTCATTTGATTTTACCATCATGTGTGGCCATAATAGAAACAAAGAGCTCCCAATGGCTTTGCTCAAGGGATCGTCAGAGCGCACAAGCTTCTCTATCGCTCCATGGTGACAATCTACAGAGAGTTTAGTTTCACAGGTAGAACAGTGAAGTGCAAATTAAAAAAAGAATATGTATTTTTGGATCAAATTTGTGAAATTTCTTTGATCCAAATGATGTCAAATTGTAGTAAAAACTAACAGAAAAGTAGGGAAAGTCACCAAGTATTTCAGAAACAGTGGATGCGACAGTGAGGGAGTCTAGAATCACTTCAAATGGATAAACTAAACTAATTCCACACTGGGTGTCAGTGAGCAACCAGGTTTGTCTTTTATAGCCTGCAGACCGTAGTGGTGTTAAGGGCTACAAAGCTGTTGAAGAGGCATTGTATGCTGGCAATGTATTTTTTGTGTAGACATGCATGAAATACAATGACAATAGAAATTGTGGCATTGGATTTTGTGCATTACCTGGTAATTGATAGTGTAGCTGGCTGCCTTGACAGATTCCCTGAGTTGTGCTGTTTTCCTGTGTATTTCTTCTTATGCCTCGCACATATTATTAACAACATTGAGACCAGCTGCAGGTATGGCAACATCTAGCATGGTTGCCCTGGTTTTACGACACAGTGAGCTCTTTGCACCCAATTCTTGTGCCTCATATCTAAATGACCAGCAATTAAGCAGAAAGTGCCAAGCAGTCTTGTTCCATCAGTTGCAAACAGTCTTGCTTTTATATTTTTAAAATGGGTTTGCTCTACTTTTAATCCAACTCATCGCTTTCTCCCAGGGCCAATTTTTGGAAGGCTGTAAGTTTGTCTCAAAGACTTTTAAGTTTTTAAATACTATTGCAACATTTTCAATCATTATGTGCCTACTCAGCTTTAATTTTGAGTAGCAGTAATCTGTAGATTCACTTCTATCTTATTCCAAGTATGAAACTGAAGCTGTGTAGAAAAAGCATTCAAGTAATATTCATGAATTCCCCTGAGACCCTGCAGTGACAGCTTATCATTCTAGGATGAGATTCAAATGGAGCATCGTTAGTGGTATTTTCTCCAGAACTCTTTATACATTAAAAGTCAGCAGATACAATCCAGATATACCAAAACTAGGGTTTAAACATTAGGATACAAATTAGGATCTGTGTACATTTGGATCAGCATGGAGAGTTAAATAAAATTAGCTCCAGTGAAATTTTAAAATGCAGCTTTTTTCTTAGAACATAGAAAAGTACTGCACAGTTCAGGCCCTTCGGCCCACGAGTTGTGCTGTGGAATAATCCTAATCCAAAAATAAAATAACCTAACCTACATTCCCCTCAATTCACTGCTGTCCATGTGCATGTCCAGCAGTCGCTTAAATGTCACTAATGACTCTGCTTCCACGACTTCCACTGGCAAAGTATTCCATGCGCTCCCAACTCTCTGGGTCAAGAATGTCCCTCTGACGTCTCCTCTATACCTTCCTCCTAACACCTTAAAACTATGACCCCTCGTGGCAGTCAATCCTGCCCTGGGGAAAAGTCTCTGGCTATCGACTCTATCCATGCCTCTCATTACCTTGTACACCTCGATCAGGTCACCTCTCTTCCTCCTTCTCTCCAGAGAGAAAAGTCCGAGCTCAGTCAACGTTCCTCATAAGACAAGCCCTCCAGTCCAGGCAGCATCCTGGTAAACCTCCTTTGCACCCTCTCCAAAGCCTTCACACCTTTCCTATAATAGGGCGACCAGAACTGGACACAATATTCCAAGTGTGGTCTCACCAGGGTTTTGTAGAGCTGCAACAAACCCTCGCGGCTCTTAAACTTGATCCCCCTGTTAATGAAAGTCAAAACGTCATATACTTTCTTAATAACCTTATCCACTTGGGTGGCAACTTTGAGGAAGCTATGCACTTGAACACCAAGATCCCGCTGTTCCCCCACACTGCCAAGAATCCTGCCTTTAATCCTATACTCAGCATTTAAGTTCGACCTTCCAAAATGCATCACTTCACATTTATCGAGGTTGAACTCCATCTGCTGTTTCTCAGCCCAGCTTTGCATACTGTCAATGTCTCGCTGAAGCCTACAATAGCCCTCGATATGATCAACGGCACCTCCAACCTTTGTGTCATCAGCAAATATACTAACCCACCCCTTAACCTCCTCATCCAATTCATTTATGAAAACCACAAAGTGCAGAGGCCCAAGAACAGAGCCCTGCGGGACACCACTCAGCACTGATTCTTATGTAATATTTTTCGTAATTTTATGTAATTATTATGTAATTATGTAATAATTTTATGTAACAAGTTTCGGACCATCTGATGAAGGGTCTAGGCCCAAAACGTCAGTCTTCCTCCTCCTATGATGCTGCTGGGCCTGCTGTGTTCATCCAGCTCTACACCTTGTTAGCTTGGATTCTCCAGCATCTGCAGTTCCTATGATCTTAGATTGCCAATATGTTGCTGACTTATACTTTTTGGGACTGAACAGTAATTTGCAATGTTTCGTGGGAATCTGCTTTAAAGTTCCAAACTCTGATTGTAACTTGTGAGCAGTGACCCTATCATTCTTCTTACTCAGGCACTGCAACAAATGGACCATCAGGTTGTTGCGCTTTTAAGGTGACAAAATGACTTGGTGTTCATGTTGAGTGGATTGACTAAACGAATTATGGCAGCATTAAAGGACTGAGATCTGTTAAATCAGATGAGGCTTGACAATGATTGAAAGTGCAAGAGGGAACGGACTTTGGTAATACCGAGGCAGTGTCATTTTTTGTAATAAACCACCCCACCAACCCGCACCCCCCTCCCACCCCCCGCAAATGGACCAAACAATAAAATGGCACGTTCAGTGCTGAATTTGTGACAGTAGCGTACAGAGCAGCAAAACTGATATTTTGCTTATTGGCAGAGTCAAGTACACTCCCATCAAAAAGTGCCACATTTGAAGATTGGAGCCCTGTCGGAGACAAAGAAAACATAAAGAGGAGTAGCAATATTCAAGCTATACTGTCAAACTGTTTCTGATTCTGTTCCAACACAATTCTGCAAGGTAAACATTGAGGTGAGCAGCTTCACATTCTAAGAAATTTGAAAACCACAAAAACAAAGGGAGAGATAAGAAGCAGGAGCATACGACATGCTGGATTTGCTTGAGGACACCTTGCTGACTGCTAATAATAGTTTGAGACTCTGTATTCCATCTGGCTGAGAAAGAGATGTTGTGCTTCTCTTCAGTCATGTTCACTGTTTTGATAGTGCATTTTCCCCAGACCAATATCTCATCCCGTGTCTTCTTGAATCCTATTACATGCCTCTTGCTCTTCATCTGTTTTTTTCATTTTGTCTTTACACATGAACAACGTAACTGGCTCCACTATGGTAATAGATTTGAATATACTTCAAGATTATTATCCAATTTTTTAAACATTAAACAATAAACAGAGTACAATTAATAAAAGAAAACGAATGATAATAACATGGCAACAAAGAGTGGATTTTTTTCTCTTTTTTTTTAAAAACAGAAGATTAAACAGAATTGAAAAGATAAGCAAAACTGATATAATGTATCAATGGATTTTTCAACCATTTATCTGGTTTCTGTGAGTTTGACTCCCATTGTAACCAATGTAAAAGGAAATTAACACAGAAATAAATCTCTCGTTTAAAACCGATTTGGTCCGATCATGTAAAGTTCTCTCATAATTCAGATGGATGAAGAGGTGACTTTAGAAAAGATGTGCAAAAATTATCCTTAAGGAGACAGAATCTGAATTCCAGCTTAGGTCTTACAATAGTCTTGCAAGAGTACTTCAAAGCAGATTTACAAGATTTTAGAGTGGAATTTGTGTTAAGTTTTGGTCACAAAATCTCAAAAAAAAAGCATGGTTTTCTGTGGAGGAATAGAGGCCAGGACAGATTAGTACCAGGGATTAAAGGATTGAATCATGACATTTTGCACGTTTTGCTAGTATTTCATTTAGCTTAGAAGATTGAGGTATGATCTGATCAGGTATTTAAAATGTTTACAAGATTTATATAATTCTGAACAATGATATGTTAAGATGGATTTTCCAACAAGTGGTAATCACACCCAGACTGCCACATTGCTCCTGTGTATATTACATTAATAAGAAAGAGTTTTGTATTTCTGGCAGGAGATTCTAATCAGAGTTCCTGAGAAATGTACAGTGTACTTTAAATCTGACAGGTCCTTGAGTGCAGAACAGTGAGGGAAAAATCAAAGCATGTGGTGATGTCAATTTTGGCATGGTGCTGGGGGCTGGTAGTTGTAAGGAGTTCTGGTCTTTGGGTTTGGTAACCCTGCCGGAACACTCAGGCAGCCTGGAACATCTGCCCAGTCCCTAGTTCCGACACTGAACTGATGTTAGTGAAAGTGGAGTAATACATTGGGAGGCAGATGTTTCAGGATAAAGAATCTCTTTAAATACAAAGGTGCGAATCTCACAAAAAAAGTTAAAAAAAGTAATTAACCGGGAAATAATAAAAAAGTGAATAAATTACAAGAGATGTAAAATACAAATGCAAAACAGAGAAACTGACACTTACAGTTATTAACTATTACCAGAGGCCAATTACTATTATAAGCTAAACAGCAGTTTTAAACACAGACACTTCAATCAGACTCCCTGACCTTGGGATATCCTACGCAGTGACCAGCCTACCTTCCCTGCTAGCTAGGTTGGATATTTTAGTTCTCAGGAAAATAAGCTCACCACTGGGGATAAACACATTTTGAATTACTGCTGGCCATTCCTACTTGCTGTAGCTGTTACTTCGCTGAAGACTTCAAACTTCAGTTTGAGTTGAGTCCACTGATGCAGTGAGGCGTGTTGTGGTTGTATCAGACGAGTACTTTGGTTTTCTTACTTTTTCGTGGGTTTTTCCAGTGGGTTTTCACCACAGAATGTGCCTGAGGCCTTGGGTCGCTGATACGGTTGGTGGTTCTGGGAGGTGATTAGTTGTTCAGTCTGCAAGTTGTGGTCAGTTGCTGGTGGCTGGAGATGGCCGTAGGAGTCTTTCTCGGCGTGGTAGCTCTCTGGAGTCCTTCTCCCATTGGGAGCTGTAGGGAATAGCACTTGAAGTGGATCATTCTTCTTTCTTCTCTCCTTCTCTTTTTCCTTTTCTCCCTCTCCAGCTGAGATTGGGGCCTACCATTACACTAAATTTCAAGTTTCTTACCTTGGCATCAAATCTGGCTTTAAGCATAGTATTTCTGTTGCTCTCCTGGAGGCGAATTGACTTCCTGATTCTTAGAGTAACGTGAAAATGTGTTTCAATCAGAAGTGCAGAATTTCCTGAGATAGTTGGAAGTGCCGATGCTGGAAAATCTGAGATAACAAGGTGTAGAGCTGGATCAACACAGCAGGCCAAGCAGCGTAAGTGGAGCAGGAAAGCTGGCATTTCAGGTCTGGACACTTCTTCAGAAATGGAGGAAGGGAAGGGGATTCTGAAATAAATAGAGAGTGAGGGGGGGGCAGATGGAATATGGATAAAGGAGTAGATTGGTCGAGAAGAGGCAGACAGGTCAAGGAGGCAGGAATGGAGCCAATAAACGTGACTGTAGGTGGGGAGCTAGGATGGGGGTTGGTCAGTCCAGGGAAGACAGACAAGCCAAGGAGGCGGGGATGAGGCTGGTAGGTAGGAGGTGGGAGTAGGGTTTGAGGTGGGAGGAGCGGATAGGTGGGAGAGAGAACAGACAGATCAAGGAGGAGGGGATGAACTGGGCTGGTTTTGGGATGAGGTCAGAGGAGGGGAGATTTTGAAGCTTGTGAAATCCACTTTGATACCACTGGGCTGCAGTGTTCCTGCAACTTTTGAATAACATCATTGTGGCGCTGGAGAACACCCAGGAAGGATATGTCGTCCAAGAAGTGGGAGGGGGAGTTGAAGTGTTTCGTGACTGGGAGGTGCAATCATTTGTTGCGAACTGAGCGTTCCACAAAGCCGTCTCCAAGCCTCCGCTTGATTTCCCCAATGTAGAGGAGGCCACATTGGGAACAGCAGATACAGCATGTTACATTAGCAGATGTGCAGGTGAACATCTGTTTAATGTTGAAGGTTTTCTTGCGGCCTGGCATAGGGGTGAGCAGGGAGGTGTGGGGCAGGTGTAGTGCTTCTTGCGGTTGCAGGGAAAAATGCCTTGGCTGGTGGAACATGTGGGGAGTGTGGAGCAGACAAGGGAGTCATGGAGAGACAGGTCCCTCCAAAAGGCAGATTAGGGTGAGGAGGGAAAAATGTCCTTAAAAATGGTTTTTGATATCCAGGAAGATGCCAGTCATGGAACTCGGAGCTTGACATATAGGTCATCGTGATGCCAACTGCTACTTAAACTTCAAATCCTGGAACTTGAATTGCATCAGCTGATGACATGTGCATTTGTTCAGAACATGGGAAGTGGCATGGAGTTTCCATCGGGAATTGACCACAGCATGCTCTCACAATTGTATTTATTAGCTCATAAAGTGATATATCAGAAATAATTTTGATACTTTTAGCATTCATCAGCCATACACCAATTAACTGCATCCCTTTGTTAATTTTATTATAATTTATAGCAAGTTAACTTACATGTTTTGATTTTACAATAGTTATTCATATGAACTTAGATATTAACTTACTGAAAAATTCAGAACTCTTCAGTGTAATTATCCCTTACTATTACATTTTAACTTAACTCAGCACCATAGATCTGATTAATTCATTACATAGTCATGTAACAAACAGTTTTCTTGTGCATTTTAATGATTCGCTGATTTGACGATGATAATTCTATGAAAGGTTATCAAAATAGTTTTTATATTAATTAATTGATTTAGCCTTAATTTACAGTTAATCAATTTAAATTACAATGTAGTTTTCTAGTTCATACAAGGGGGAAGGTGAGGCAACCATGGCTGATTAGGGATGTAAGGAACACCATAAATGCAAAAGAAAAGCACAGAATTTGGTGAAGGTTAGTGGGAAGCAGATGATTGGGAAGCCTTTAAAAACCAGCAGACGATAACTAAAAACATGCTGATAACATTAAAGAAGATTGCAAGGTTTTTTTTTAGATCCATAAAAAGTAAGAGAGTGCTAAGAATTGATATTATACCACTAGAAAATGAAGTTTTGGAAGTTGTGAACAAAGAAATGTGGAGGAACTGAATAGGTACTTTACATTTGTCCTCAAAGTGGAAGACTCCAGTAGCATACCAGCACCTCAAAAGAGTCAGGAGACATCTCCTCCCAAGATGGGGCATTCCACTTAGAACATCCAGTTGTCCTCTTATTTGCCGGACTGCGATGTCCACCTTCGGTGATCGAAAATGCTCTCAACTGCATCTCTTGCATTTCCCACACCTCTGCCCTCACATCCCCTCCCCCCAATAAAAACAAAGACAGAATTCCCCTTGTCCTCACATATCACCCCACTAACCTCTGGATTCAATGTATCATTCTCTGTCACTTCCGGCACATGCAATCTGACCCCACAACCAAAAAAAAATTTCCTTCCCCATTCCTATCTGCCTTTTATTGGGATTGCTCTCTCCGTGACTCCCTTGTCCACTCCATACTCCCCAGTAGCCCCACTACTCCTGGCACCTTTCCCTGCCACCACAGGAAATGCTACACCCGTCCCTACACCTCTACCCTCACCTCCATCCAAGGCACAAAACAAACATCAGACAGATGTTCACCTGCACATCAGTGAACTTGATCTAATGTATCCACTGCTCCCGACGTGGCCTCCTCTACATTGGTGAGACCAAGCAGAGACACGGAGATCGCATTGTAGAGCATCTGCAATCTGTGTGTCGCAAACAATGACACCTTCCGGTCACTAACCATTTCAACTCCCACCCCAACCCCACTCCCTGGGTAACATGTCAATCCTGAGCCTCCTCCAATGTCACAATCACACCACCCGCAAACTGGAGGAGCAGCACCTCATATTCTGCCTTGAGAGCCTACAGCCCAATGACGTAAATGTGGATTTTACTTGTTTCAAAATCTCCCCTCCCCTGGCTTCATTCCATGACCAACCCTCCCTTTCATCTCCACCTCCATGACCTGACACAACCTGTCCATTTTCTTTCCCACCTATCTGCACTCCCACCTCACTGACCAACTCCCATCACTGTCTACCTGTACTCACCTATCACCATCCCACCTATCTTCCCAAGCCCACCCCTCCTCCTTCTTTATTTCTGAGCTCACTTCCCTCTCCCCATTTCTGAAGAAGGGTCCTGACCCAAAATGTTAACGTTCCTGCTCCTATGAGGCTGCGAGGCCTGCCGTGTTCCACCAGCTCCACATTATGTTACCAGTGGACATATGTATTTGGCATTTCCAGAAGGCATTTGACAAGGGGGCACACAAGAGACTGCTAAATAAGATACGACCAGGGCAAGGTAGCATGGGACATGGATAGGGGATTGGTTGGTTGGCAGAAGTCAGAGAGTGGGGAAAGTAGGATCTTTTTCACAAAGGCAGCCAGAGACTATTAGAGCCCTGCAGGGGTCAGAGTTGGGAGTAGGACAGTTTTGGACTCCGTTTCTAAGGAAGGATGTGCTTGTGTTACAGGGACTCCAGAGGAGGTTTACAAGAATGATCTTGAGGACAAAGGGCTTGTCATATGAAGAGCAGATGAGGACTTGGGCTCTGTATTCGATGGAGCTGAGAAGGATGAAGTGGGATCTGATTGAAACTAATAGAATACTGAAAGGCCTAGATAGTGTACAGCGAGAAGAATTTCCACCAGTAGGACAGAATAGGACAGGAGGGTGCAGCCTCAAGCCGAAGGGATGGACCATTTAGAACTGAGATGAACAGGAAATTTCTTCAGCCAGAGGATGGTGAATGTGTGGAACACATTGCTGCAGACGGATGTGGGGGTCAAATCATTGAATATATATAAAGACAGAGGTAAATAGGTTCTTGATTAGTAAGAAGGTCAAGAGTTAAGGGGAGATGGAATGAAAATGGGCTTGAGAAACCTATCAGCAATGGGTGAATGTTGGAGGAGACGTGATAGAGTTTGCTTCTATATTTTATGGTCTTATGGCAGTGACTCCATGCGATTTCTAGTCTTAAAGATACCTCAGTACAATATTCGTCCCTTCTGTTTAGTTTAGACTTGTATCCTGATCCCAGATCACTGATTGCAAATCAGAGGTTTTCTTCTCCCGAGCCTCTCCCCTGGTGCTCCTTGCAGGTTTCTCCCTGAGTCCTGCTTTTTCAAGGCATCAAACTTGTTAGTGATGTTTTTTCAAAGGATCCTGGCCCAAAACGTCAACTTTCCTGCTCCTTTGATGCTGTCTGGCCTGCTGTGTTCCTCCAGCTCCACACTCTCTTAAATCTTCTCCTTTAATATTGCTCTGTTCCACAGATCTTTTCTTTAGTGCTGTGCTTCTCCCAGCGCTTATTGTTGTATCATTGACAGATCTTGTAAAGCCACAGTCATATAGATGACATCACGATGTTGCTCTCTTATATGAAAGGTCTCCATCTTACTATCTGCACATTTAAATACAACAAAGAACTGTGGATGGTGGAGATCTGAAGCAAACAAAAGCAAAAATTGATGGAGAAGACATTTAAGATCTGGCAGCACTTATAGAGGGAAAGCAGAATTAATGTTTTGAATCCAGGTTTTTTAGGCTGCTAGCCAGTCACCGAGTCAATCGTGCACATAATATCTGTAGACATCTGATCATCTAGGTGGTGCAGTGGATCAATGGTTAGCACTGCTGCCTCGCAGTCCCAATCACTCACGTTTGATTCCAACATGGGTGACTGTCTGTTTGGACTTTGTACATTCTCCCCGTGTCTGTGTGGATTTCCTCCAGGTGCTCTTGTTTCCTCACAGTCCAGATATGTGGAGGCTAGGTTGTTTGGCTGTACTAAAGTGTCCAGGGATGTGCACACTATGTGATTTAGCCATGGGGAATGCAGGGTTACAGGGATAAGGTAGGGGAATGGGTATGGATGGTATGGTATTTGCAGTGTCAGTGTGAACTCAATGGGCCAAATGGCCTGCTTCCAAACTGTAAGAATTCTATGATCTCCTCCCTAATCAAAAATAAGCTAACTCTGCTTTCTAATGGTCTATGAGCAATTCCTGAGATGCAGATATCTCTTTGACCTGGCTATTAGATGACTTTTCAACTGTTGTTACCAGGGAAACTTTAGTACTGACTATTTGATCCTACCTATTATCTGGCACTCAACTGAAGAAGCCACTCAGGTGGAACAGATTTAATGCTGTTCTGAGGGGCAGCAGCCTCACCTGTGTATCTGCATACTATAACCAAACTACAGTCAGTCCCCTCTATGTGTTTTCCAATTTGAGAACAAACTACTAGATAACCACTAGATAAACTCTTTCATCATTATTTGCTCCATCCAACATATCCTCCAAATGTCCCCACCTTTCCAGCAAATTTCATCTGGGTGAAAACTATATTTTCTAAACAGAAATAATGAATGTATTCATAAAAGCACAGCCATTGGCCTGAGCACTTGAGGCAGATTTCCCTCAGCTCGGACATAGACCCAGTAGTAAGCATTTTTGTCATAATCACCAATTGATATTTCGACCCTCGATATTTTTAAATGCTATATGATGAAAATACGTTACAACCTTTCATACTTAAATTACTAATAACACTCACGAACTCCTATTTCTATAGCAGTCAAGGTTTATGGTTTAAAAAATCGTTGTGACTAATTGTTAGCTAAATGAACATTGTTCATTTCTGACACTTGGAAAGTCTAATTGTCGTGCCACTTAACACTACAGTAATGACATAGTGAGAACATCTAGTATTTATACAGATGAATGAATAACTAATGAATAAACTCTCATTTCCACTTCTGAACTTTTCTTTCTCCATTGCTTGTTGTGGAAGATAATGCAGAAAAACTCTGCTAACAGGTGTGTTCCTGAACACAAAAACATAGCTCCAAATATGAGAGTGAGGGTGAGGGTGATTTTGTATGCTATGGAAGGTATATTTTTAGGTACTGTACTAAGGATGATTTTTGGGTACTCTGCAAAACCAGTTTTTTTTCTTTTCAATTTATAAAGGAGTGTTTTAGGAATAATTTTTTATTGTATGTTTAAAAACTTAGAATTTGTCTTCTTACTTAAAAAAAATCTGTTTCCTGTTCTTGAAGACAGAGAAAAATCATGCAAAAATCATCCAACGCAGGAGCAGTTCCAAATCCACATGACTCTCCTTCAACAAAGATCTGAGCTGGGTCCACTCTTATTTGTCATTTATGTAAGTATTTTTGACGAGAATTTAGGAAGCATGGCTAGCAAGTTTGCTGATGACACCAAAATTGGTGTTGTAGTGTAGAAGGCTATCTAAGATCACAAAGGGATCTTGATTAAATGAGCTAATGGGCTGAGGATTGGCAGATGGAGTTTAATTTGGACACGCAAGTTACTTCAGAGCACAATGGGATATTGGATCAGATGGACCAGTGGGTCGAGGAGTGGCAGATGGAGTTTAATTTAGATAAATGTGAGGTGCTGCATTTTGTAAAGGCAAATCAGGGCAGGACATACACACTTAATGGTAAGGTCCCTGGGGAGTGTTGTTAAACAAAGCAGCCATGAAGTGCAGGTTCACAGTTCCTTGAAAGTGGAGCCGCAGGTTGATAGGATAGTGAAGAAGTTATTTGGTATGCTAAATAGACAAAGTGGGGTGGAGAGTCAAAAGCCAGAGGGCATAGGTTTAAGGTGAGAGAGGAAAGATTTAAAAGGGATCTAAGGGGAAATTTTTCACTCTGAGGGTAGCACATATAAGGAATGAGCTGCCAGAGGAAGTGGTGGAGGCTAGTACAATTACAACATCAAAAAGTTGACTGAATGGGTATTTGAATAGGAAGGGTTTAGATGGATATGGGGAAGTGCTGGCAAATGGAACATTATTTATCTAGGATATCTGGTCAGCACACACATGTTCGACTGAAGTGTCTGTTTTCATGCTTTACATCTCTATGGCTGTATGACTCTATAAATGCAAGGTGTCACATTTTGTCAAGACAAACAAGGTCAGAACTTATACAGTTATACAGTAGAGCCTTGGGGTGTATTGTTGAAAAGAGAGACCTAGGGATTCAGGTACATAGTCTTTCAAAGGTGTGTTGCAGGTACACAGGGTGTAAAGAAGACATTTGGCACATTTACCTTCATTTCTTAGACCATTGAGTATATGAGTTGGGACATTTATGTTGTGGTTGGTCAGGCCACTTTTGAACTACTGTGTGTAGTGCTATCCAACTTGCAATAAAAAGAAGATTATTACATTAGAGAAGCTGCAGAAAAGATTTACAGGGATGTTACCAGAACTGGAGGGGATGAGTTATGAGGAGAAGCTGGATAAACTGGGACATTTGTCATTGAAACATAGGAGGTTGAGGTTATATAACCTTATAGAGGTTTATAAAATCATGAGGGGCATAGATAATATGAATAACAAAGGTCTTCTCCCTTGGGGAGGGGAGTTCAAAACTAGAGGATATTTTTTAGGGTGAAAAGAGAAAGATTTAAAAGGGACCTGAGGGGAAACAGGGGGTGGTTCTTCTGTGAAATGAACTTCCAGAGGCAGTGGCAGTTGCAGGTACAGTTACAATATTTAAAAGATATTAAACAGGTACATGAATAAGAAATGTTTCGAGGGATATGGACCAAATGCAGGCAAATCAGACTGATTTAGTTTGGAACACGTGGTTGGCATAGACGAGTTGGACTGACCAGTCTGTTTCCATGCTGTATGACTCTATGACTCTCATTATGATTTATTAGTAAATCATTTAATTTATTCCATTTTACCATCTTTTATTTTCTTAATAACTTCTGTGTATTACTAAGGCAATATCTGCAACACTATGATGATGTGTCAGTAAGTGACCACTTTAAACCAAAACAAATTTTAAAATAAGACCTATGATCTATCAAGCCAGGTTTCAGTCTGGGATCTCAGGTGTTCAGTGATAACATCAGCTGAATTCATAACACACGTAATTAATTTAAAACAAAAGGAGAAATTTTCTGGAAAAATAAATAATAATTTATAAGCCCTTGAGGTTTAGATTTTTACCTTGACAACAGTTTAATTATTGGTTTATATCTTCAGTGAAATTTATAGATATCCATGAGTTCTCTGAGTGGTGGTGTTTCCAATTTATTTTCTACAAGGTGTACCTTTTTAAGTAGATAGAAACAGGGAGGGAGATGGGAAAAAGAGTGTTTGTGAGAGAGAGAGAAAGAAAGAGAGAGTTTCAGTTCTTGTTACAAATTCATTTTTCCTTCTCTCTGGTCTGCTGATCAAAAGCAACTACTAACATTTAGTTTATTTGCACATTTTTAAATCTGACTCAATTCTTTTTCCAAACTGGCCAACTGGCCAGTGAGCCTTTTATCATCCATCATATAAAATCATCATAGAAGTGTGAATTAAAACAGAAATTGCGAATTTCTTGACACTGACTCAAATGCCTGGTTACAATGAGCTGAATTTTACAATTTCTTGGCTGAGGGTCATTTTTTTCGTAGAATGTTTCCCTCCTTAAAGCCTCAAGAGTTTTCTCATGCTGTTGACCCCACTTACCTCATTAACTACCTATTCCACCTCTGTGGCACACATTACATGCAGTGCTAGCCTGATACCTCTAGTTATATCCAGAAGAGCTTGTCCCTGCCAGAGCAAACCAGCACCCTTTGCACTCCTGCCAAGGCTGTTGTTTACCCAGACAAAGACTGTCAGTCCAGAGACAATGGGAACTGCAGATGCTGCAGAATCCAAGATAACAAAGTATGGGGCTGGATGAACACAGCAGGCCAAGCAGCATCTTAGGAGCACAAAAGCTGACGTTTTGGGCCTAGACCTTTCTGATGAAGGGTCTCGGCCCGAAACATCAGCTTTTGTGCCCCTAAGATGCTGCTTGGCCTGCTGTGTTCATCTAGCCCCACACACTGTCAGTCCAGACTTTCCCTGCTTAGTTCCTGACAATTGTTATTGATGTGGTATTTAAGCAGAGATAGATGCCCATTTTGGGAACAGGAACTTTGAAATCCTTGTGGACAGTGTGGGGCAGAGGATCGACATGATCTTCACCAGAACTGGCTGAGGAGGCCACAACATCTGAACCTGCAAGTTGGATCAAAGTTTACTATCCAGTTCATTGAGATGTCTGCCATCCAGAGGAATGCTGAATAATGAAGGAAGGAGGTCAATATCCTTCCTCAGACAGCCAGAGTAAATGCCATTGCATTTCCTCTGTCATCTCAAACTCCCTCATTCTCTGCTAGTGCACTCACCTTCCATCAACACTCACATTCTACCCCTCTTATTGTATGAGGCACCTTCTCCCCTCACGCTCACCCATCCAGGTCCAACTACCTCAGCCAAACCGATTGACATTGAATAACTAAAATTTGTTTTTTTTGATAATAGAAAAATACATCTAATAGAGAAACTGGAAAAATGTTCTTCTGCAAGGTAGTATTGGCACACTTCCAATTTAATTGATTAGTCATGCAACACTTTGGAAAGTCGAGAAGATGTAATAGATACGGTACAAAAGCAAATTACTTATGTCTAACAAAACATATACATGGATTCCAAATATTCAACTGATGATATTTTGATCAATTTGGAAAACTTTAAATGTAACTGATTAACTATTTGGAAAAGTTAGTGTGTTTTATTACTCTTAAAGTAGATGGTAACATTTACTCATCTGTATGTTGTTTGCATAAGTGCTATTGGCATAAGTAGTCTAAAGCGCTTACGTGTGGTGACAGTGAAAGTTACTTATTTGAAAAGAGAATGCCTTAAATATGCTCATAAATTTGACAACTACTCTCTCACTTCGGTCTAATTAAGCTTCACATATTAAAATATGCAATCTGCTGCTTTTTTGAATACAAGGTCCATAGGCTTTGTTTACTGTGAATTAATTCACTAAGTTCATGGAAAAGCTAGAATTGCTACTTACAAAGAGGTTCATTGAAATTTTATTTTATTTCCTGAAAGAATTTTATATGGGGTTTTCTAGTTTACTCCACAGAGGGATAAACTGACTGGAAAGCTATGATTAAACAAACTGGTTGCAATTCAAACTCATCAATTAACACAGCTTGACAAGATCCCTACTCAATATCACTGCCTCCAACAATCTATAGAGGCAGCTGAACCTGCAATTTTGTTCAACAACCTGCCAGCAAAAAAAATGTACATGCTGCCTTTAGCATAAAATCGTAAGGACTTTATTTAGTTTAAAAAATTTTCATTGTTAATATCTCCCCACTTCTTTTTCACTTTCAAAATTGTGTTCTTTGAGCTTTAGTAATTCACATGGAAAAGCTGGAAGGCGACAGTACAAGAAAGTAATGTTATCTATGCTTCACAACTAAGATAGTACAATTTGAAATGCAGACTGAAATAGTGCTCAACAAGGTTCACACATGTATTGTTTAAAACTAACTTCTCTTATCCAAACTGGACATTATTTTGATTAAAAACTGTGAAGCACAAGATGGTTTTAAAAAGAATCCAAGATTTGTCATCAATGATTAAGCATATTGGATATTTCAGGGACCTGACTTTCTTTCCATGGAAACAAATGTCAGGACTGTTTCTGCCTCCTGATCTTCTGGAAGGAAATAGTCATAGTCTTCGCACTGCACAGAGATAGATGTGTAAGTGGTTGGCTATCAAGTTGGATGGTCAATTAGTGGCCACAGTAAATGGGAGTGGAGGTGGGAGAGAAAGACCAAAGGGTCAACTCAAACAATCCGTAGCAGGTCATTGTGACAACGATTGTATTGAAGCAATTTTTTCTTACTCATTGGGTACAGAAGGCAGAGGATTGGAAACTGTGGTAGGAAGGGCATTTACTTTATAAATGCAGACCTGGAGGCAGCATTCCCTCGAATTTTCTTTCCACTGTGTGGGCCTCTGCGGCCTGTGCAAAGCAGCAATCTCAAGAGCTGGAAGTCAATGTTGTGATCAGTGTGCCAATACCAATTGCTATGCACAGAACCTTGCAGCATGCAGCTGCACAGCTTACAAGAAATGTTGCCTCAGGTTCACTTCGAAGTAATTAAGGAGAGGAAAGAAATCTTCTTTTGAGAGGTTAGCAGGAAAAGTCCAGGTACTATCCAAGGTGACCTTAATTAAGTGGACAGGGACCTCAAGCTAATTTGTTCAACTGTGGTACTTCTGTGGTCTTGGAGTCTTGTAATTGAGCCTCCAATTCTTCAATTCTCCTCTAGAATCCTCCATTGATGTAATATGCTCATAAATTTGACAACTACTCTCTCACTTTGGTCTAATTAAGCTTTGCATATTAAAATATGCAATCGGCTGCTTTTTTGAATACAAGGTCCATAGACTTTGTTTACTGTGAATTAATTCATTAAGTTCATGGAAAAGCTAGAATTGCTACTTACAAAGGGGTTCATTGGAATTTTTATTTTATTTCCTGAAAGAATTTTATATGGGGTTTTCTAGTTTACTCCACAGATCTAGGTCAAAAGGCATTGCAGTTGCCAGGAAGGTGAGTGCAGTTATTCAAGAAAATCTTATTGAGGTCAAAGACTTATTGAACAATGAGGGGAAGGAAGTCCTTCCTTTTGATAGTCTTGTCTGATCACTCACTTCCATACAAAATTCAATGGATAATTGCACCCTGGCAAACCCAATAATGGAGGAAATGCCCACTGTTCTCAGTGCTGTTGGATTTTCATTCCTGATCTATGAGATGTGAAGCCATTTGAGAGATATCACCAAGATCCATGCTGATCTGTGAAAGGAAACTGAGGTGATGAAGAACAAACAAAATAGCCTTGACAGTGAATGGTCAGACATGGAGAGTTGTGCTCTGAGGTGAGGCATCTTCCATAATAGAAGCACAATTCTCTGAGATCACCTGTCTGGACAATCTTAGTCTCTTGCGGCACTTACTTTCCAATAGCTCCAAGGAGTTTTGTCTTCGGTGCACACCCCATGCTGACAGTAATAACTTTGTTCTGTTCTGCTGTTGCTAATCATCACCACACAAATGTGCAAAATAACAGTAATAGTAGTAGACCATTCAGCCACTTGAGTCTGCCCTGCCATTCAATAAAACCATGGCTGATCTATTTGTGCTTTGAATTCCACATTCCCATCAACCCCCACTAATCCTTGATGCACCTGCCTAAAAAGAATCTATCCAAATCTAGCCTTAAAAAATTAAAGGCTGTACCTCCACCATCTTCTGAGGGAGGGGATTCTGACACTGCATATATCTCAAAGAGGAAAGATCTCCTCATCGCTATCCTGAGACAGTGATCCATAATTTTAAAACAGTTCCCTCTCATTCTGGACTGAGCCCAAAAAAATTCTTTCCACACCCATCTTGTCAAGACCATTCTGGATCTTTCAGACTTCAATCAAGTCACTCCTCACTCTTCAAAACTCCAGCTGAAATAAGCCAAGTCTGTCTAACCAATTCTATTAAGACAAACATTCATTCCAGGTATCAAACAAGTAAACCTGCACTGGACCACACCCAATGCAATTATACCTTTCCTTACCACTGGACATGAGTGTGACAGCCATATTTTCATCCCTAGCTGCTATCTTTCAAATGGTTTGCGAATTTTGTCTGGAAGCCTTATCCTTTCCTCTTCTACTTTCAAAGACACCCGGAAGGTGATATCCCAACACTGCAAATACAGAACACACTTGCAACCCACATAGAATCAACAGCACTGACCTACTTGTAATTAAATGCTCTTTATACTGCTCTCCCTTTTATGAATACTTACGACTTTTTTTGGGGTGGCCATGACTGGTTTCCACTGTGCTTCACCTCGAAGGTACAGATGATGAAAAATACAATCGCAGGTTGGTATTATTAATTCTCTTTAATAGCAAGCTTGTAATACCTTGAATAAAATTAGTTCGCTGGAGTCAAGGTTCTTTAAGCAAAGGATTCTTGAAAAGCTGGAAGACATTTTGTAGTTGTATTGCACAGAGGTCAGATCTCACGTGACTGTGAAATTGAAAAAGTTTGAGAAGTGTCTCTATCTCATTTCAAGCTATTGCTGTTTATTTCCTTGGTTGTTTAGTTGACTATGGCAAATTTTATGGCTTTTTGTTGGTCTCTGTCTCAGACTTGCTTCTGCTGTTATTTTAAAAGTAGGCAATGAACGAGATCATCTCACCATGTGATCTCATCATAATTTGAAAGTTGTTTTCCAGATAAGATGTTATGTCAATACATGTCCTATGTTATAATTTTTCACACCTTGGGAATTTTAGACAACAGGTTCTTTGTTTCCAATGGTAGATATCACAATACAATGAAAAGATCAGTGGGATCCATTTGAGATTTATTTAACCCCATCAAGTTTCAATGCCTTTTTGTCCATTGAGATTTAGGAAGATGAGTTAACCGATATGTTTTAGTTGTTTTTGTTGATGGCCCATCCTTAAACTGGGATGTATGAATTTCACGTTCGGCTGTGAATGTCCAAATTTAGCTTTGGGATTTGGTTTTGCAGGACTGTCTGGAAATGACAGTCTCATGACATGCTATAGCCACCCTAATAGTGTTTGTATTCACATTTTAAAACCTGACTTTCAAATCTGTAACATCTTAGTGAATGAACTGGGCATTGTACAAGTGGATGCTTGCTGTAAACATTGTCATATAAATTTATGGCCAATCATTTATCTTATGCAGGCCTGTTATTTGTACATTTTATGAATGAAAATAAATTTAACCAATTGCTGTGGGACAAAAATAAATTAATTTCAATCGTTAACAGAAGTTTTCAACTGGACACTTTAAAAGTTATTTTGAACAAAGCATGAAGAAAGGTGCCAAATGGTTGCAATAGTGATGAAGGTAGCTTGAGTGGGAGTCTAGGTTTACCACACAATGTTAGTCCCATTTGCTGATGACTATAATTTAAATTTCCCCGAGGGACTAAGGTGAAACATGTAGGTTGAACACTTTCATGCTGATTAGATGTATTTTTGTGAAGCAGTATATGAGAATTCATCACCCCCACTTTTAAAGAATGTGTGGAATGCTCCTAGTTGTCAGACAATGACAATTTGCTAGACAGCTCAGACCCCAAGAGCAAAGATGCACATGACTATTGATATGCATTGTAACAGTGGCTCAGTGGTTAGCACTGCTACCTCACAGCGTCAGGGAACCGGGTTTCATTCCACCCTCAGGTGACTGTCTGTGTGGATTTTGCACATCCTCCCCGTGCCTGTGTGGGTTTCCTCTGGTTTCCTCCCACAGTCCAAAGATGTGCAGGCTAGATGGATTTGACATGCTAAACTGCCTGCAGTCTGCAGGGATGTGTAGATTAGGTGGATTATAGAGTAATGTGTCTTGGTTGGATGCTCTGAAGGCCAGTGTGGACTTGCTGGGCCAAAGGGTCTGTTTCCATACTGTAGGGATCCTATGAAGACACTCATATTCCCGTTCCTCTGTTGACTCCTAAAATATGGATAGGCACAGTGTTTACTCTGATTGGGTGAAGTCATCAGAGAAGTCCAGAACAACTGTAGTTGAAGAACTCTTAGCAAAGTGTGTCAGAAAATCCTTCGTATTTTCAAAGCTCTAATATGGGTTACCCTAAGTATCAGTGTTCCCTCCAAGCTGCACATGAGCGTGGCTGTATGGAAATCATGATGGCTCCAGAGGCCACTCATCAACTATGATAACAAAGTGTGAGGCTGGATGAACACAGCAGGCCAAGCAGCATCTCAGGAGCACAAAAGCTGACGTTTCGGGCCTAGACCCTTGTCTCTCTGATGAAGGGTCTAGGCCCAAAATGTCAGCTTTTGTGCTCCTGAGATGCTGCTTGGCCTGCTGTGTTCATCCAGCTTCACACTTTGTTATCTTGGATTCTCCGGCATCTGCAGTTCCCATTATCTCTGGCCACTCATCAACTGCCTACTTTTAGATCCCGCACCTGGATCAATGAAAAACTAAAAGGAATTGAGCATTGAAACAAACAGTCCACACACAACAAAGAATTCAAAGGCATCATTGAGTATCTTTTTAAATAGTGAATGACCCTTTGAGGCACTTGATGTTGCCATAATACCATGTTTGCTCCCAATTAGCTTGTCACTGTTCATACAGAGTATTAGTTGAAGTTCTAACCAATTAAAATGTTGTGGATGTTCTGAAATGAATACTGTTAAGTATTTTAATGGTAATTCACTGTTTAACAATTCTTCAGATGATTGTTCCTCGCGCTGGCTTCAATCCATTTACCAAGGTGGCATTTTGTGCTGCAGGCAGTTTCAAATTTATTTCAGTCTCATCATGCTCATCTCTTTACCTTAAGTCTCTAAAGTATTCTGCAAAAATCCATTCCTAGAAAACAAACAGAATTAGAACAAACTAGTGCAAAAAAGTATTTACACATTTTTTTTAAAGATTCACAATTTGTCTTAGCTAATAGATGTTTTCATTGTTTCTTCCTGTAGGATTATGTCCTCAGACACAACTATCAGTCAAGTCACACCACCTTATAAATAAATAATCCCCAGCAATTTAGAGAAAGCAATATAAAATAGTGGATGAAGGAAACAAATTCAATATCACCTCAGCATAAGTGATCGTGAGAAACGTGAAAGAAAATGACAAAAAAACACAATAAAAATGAAATTGGCAAAATAAAGCACTTAACTGTGAAACTGAAAATAAGCTAAAAGAATTGTTCATGAAAATGTCACAAAGGCCACTCTTTAAAAGTAAAATTTATTCTCCAGTATTAACTGAACAGCTTCAAATTAAGCTAATTGTGCAATCACAAATAACAAATAATACACTTTAGTTCCTTTTTCATTTTATCTTTCAAAACTATAGGCATCTTTATTAGCTTAATTTCTCAATATGTGATATTTGTGGTATACATAACAATGGTCAGCACCAAAAACAAAAAACGATGTACTTGAAAGAAACCAAAGCTTTCAAATAGACCAAGACAGTATTTTAAGCTTATGGTTATATTGTAGATTTATCAGAGCTGCTGGAGCATACAAAGGCCAGTAACAAACATAAAATCTTTTGGAATATTTTAGTAATCCAGTATAAAATATCTGACCTTTCACTTTGTGCCAGGCGATATGGCCTCAGGTAATTGTGTGCTGCTGTCATGCTTGTTTCAGCTGAATATTCTGTTAGGGACATTTAGCTATGTCAATAGAAACAAGAAAATAACCAGATCAACAACAACTGGCTACAGTTGCAGAAGACAAATTAAAAAAGAGAGATCAGAACCCAAGCCTAGCACTTGATAGTAAAAGTCAGGTTGATGGACGGTGTACATGTTGTGATAATTGTGAGGATATGAGTTTATGATAGTGAAACTATCGCAACTGTCAAATAAGAAAATAAAATGGAAACAAAGATTATTTATATGAAAGCTGCTATCCTGCGATATGTACTGTGCTTTTTATCTTAAAAGCATTTGACAACCTTCATGGTCTTTAGATGGTACTCTGTAATCCAGTTATCATTAAAGAACCCAAAAATGTACCTATTCTATTTCTCATGACTGTGATAAAAAATTCCCTTAAATGCATTGTAATAATTTGTAGCTTTTCTTAATCAAAACAACAAGCTTGAACATATAAATTTTAATTTTTTGTCAATTTGGGGTAGGGAGGATGTTCTAGTAATGGTGGTGAATATCAGAGAAGCATAGAAAATAAGTGCAGGAGTACACCACTCAGCCCTTCAAGCCTGTAACGTCGTTCAACATGATCACCCAAATCTGTATCTTGTTCCCACTTTCTCCTCATACCCTTTGATTCTTTTGCCCTAAGAACTATCTCTTAACTCCTTAAAAATAGTCAATGTTTTGGCCTCAACCACTTCCAGTGGCAGAGAGTTCACCACACTCTGGGTGAAGAAATTTCTCCTTATCTCAGTCCCAACTGCCTATTCTGTATCCTTTAACTTTGATCCCTAGGTCTGGGTTGTCCAGTCATCAGACATTCTTTTTGCATCTACCCTGTCTGGTCCTGTGAGAATGTTATAGTTTTCCAGGAAGTTATCCCTCATTTTTTAAAAATTTCACTTTCTGCTCATTCAATTCCTCACTGCCTCTGAATCCAGGGGGAAAGAATATTGAATTGGATGAAGAGAGACATCACAAAGTAGATCAACATCTAAGATTCACACATAGCACTTTGTATTCGCAGGTGTTTTTTTAGCTGTATTGTGTGGGTCTTTGCATACCGCTATTGCCCTCTGAAAGGCCTCACATTATGAAAAAGTGAAGCCTGATCCCTTACAGGATGAAACCTTTGCCTCACCCATTCTGGGTGTGGTGGGAGCAATTTTGCATCATCATTCGCTTGCTATTTGAATCAGAAGAAAAGGAAACAGTAATTGTGCTTCAGTGTGTAGTGTGTCACAGAGTCAGCCCCTCAGTCTGGTGATGCTGCCCAAATCTTTATATTCTGTTGTAGGTTGTCCTCCCAGTCAACCCCATTGATGTTGGTCTTCCCCAAATTCCCACTCAACCATTTAGTTAACTTTCATCTCCACACTTAACTCTCCAAGCCACAGGAATGCCAAGTGAAGTCAGGATGGATTGACAGTCAATGGCTCCCCATTCCTGCATTACTCTTTTCCCTTGTAAGCTCTATCATTTTCCCCCTGTATATGCTGAGTTGTCCCCTCCGCCACTTCACAACTATTATGCCCTCTCCATTCCAGCATGCTGCCTACATCCTCAGAATTGAGATCTTTCCCTTTCCTGCAGCAGTGGCATCTGACAAACGCCCACCTTAACTCTCAGTGGACAGCCTCCAGTTTTAACCATGATCAACCCCCTTGACCAACTTAGATGGACAGCCCTGACTGATGTAAAATAAGACCTCTGACTGATGTAAAATCAGACCCCTGGCTGACGTAAAATCAGACCCCACACTGATGTAAAATCAGACCTCTGACTGATGTAAAATCAGACCCCTGACTGATGTAAAATCAAACCTCTGAATGACGTAAAATCAGACCTCTGATTTATGTAAAATCAGACCCCTGGCTGACGTAAAATCAGATCCGTGACTGACGTAAAATCAGACCTGTGACTGATGTAAAATCAGACCCCTGGCTGACATAAAATCAGACCCCACACTGATGTAAAATCAGACCTCTGACTGATGTAAAATCAGATCCCTGGCTGATGTAAAATCAGACCCCTGACTGATGTAAAATCAAACCCCTGACTGATGTAAAATCAGACCTCTGACTGATGTAAAATCAGACCCCTGACTGATGTAAAATCTGACCTCTGGCTGATGGAAAAACAGATCCCTGACTGATGTAAAATCAGACTCCTGACTGACGTAAAATCAGCCCCCTGGCTGACGTAAAATCAGACTCCTGACCGATGGAAAATCAGATCCTTGACTGAGGTAAAATCAGACCTCTGACTGATGTAAAATCAGACCCCTGACGGAGCTATGTGAAGCTCCCTGACTGACTGAGCATGATTTCACAGACTGGTTGCATCGACACACGGGGCTGACGTGGCCCACTCCCTGAACTACAGAGGTATAAACCCTCAGAGCCTAACCATTCCAGGTGGCTGATTGAGCAGGCCCAAACCCTGTACTGATGTCACAGGCCACCCCTGCCAGCAACCTTCAACTAAATAGTGTCGCTCGTGATTTGACTGACGACTACTCTCCTTCAATGTTGTGACACATCCATTTGGTAGATGTACATGCGGTATGTTTGCCATATATGCTGCTGGCACATGGGTGCAAGTACGAGATTGACATAAGACAGTGAAATGCAGCAACATGTTCATTTCCTTGACTGATGACTGCTGACAGCAGGATGAGTTCCCCAACTTTGTTCCTGTTTTTACTCATCTAGTCAAGACAAAAATACAGTCAACTTCTAAACTTTGGCAGAGGTGGCAAAAAGGCAAGAAGCCATGGGTATCCGAGGAGGTGCAAAGTGAGTGAGCACAAACAGAGTGAGAGAATCACCCAGAGCTGCTTTCTGATGAACACATGACTTGGTTGCCTGTCCCTGCACACAATGTTTTCTGGCAGCAGCATTAAATTGAAAGGGGCTAGTACAGACCAAAGTGCATAACTGAATGCAGAATCATCTTAAAATTGAACTGGAGATGTGCAATGAGGCTACAGTGAGGCCGGTACGAGCCCAATACCAACATTTGTGGATAGAAGGTGTTCTGGGCTGCCTGCCCATTACAGAGTGTCCTCAGATGATGGTGACTGCAGTCCAAGATGGAGAAAGTGGTAAGCTGGAGGTACCAAGTGCTCAATCTTACTTTCACATCGGTAGTCGTTGTCATCTAGTTTCCATCCTGCAGGTGGAAGAATGGGCAACGGCATGTAAATGAGGTAATGTTAGTTAATAATGAAATGTTAATGCATGCAAATAGGCCCCTCCATCTTCACTAGCAAGATTCACACCTCATCATTTAATGCTCATCAGAGAATAAGACTTTTTGACCTCGATGTCAAGTATGTCATTAATGCTGAACTCATCCCTTTTATCAAACTTTCTCTCCAATGCCCATGTTGTTCAGGGGCTGGAAAGATTCCATCCTACTTTCTTACCTGCTACTGCAAAAAGGCTGTTTTCCTCAATATTATTGCTGATGGAAAACTTTCTACACTAGATGTTTTATAACTTCACATCAACGAGAGTGACACAGTTATATAAATCAAGTCTGCATATCACAATAGGGCATGTTGCTGCCAAGGTCTCTTGAGAGATCTATGTGGTCTGCTTGGTCTAGTAGAGTATTGGTAAAAATACTGTGACATGAATAGGCTATACATGTCCTTGAATAAGTATCACTATTGAACACAATCATGATGAAAGTTATACATCAACGTCAGTTTCCTACTCTATTCCCATTTCATTTGAGTACCTTAGTGCACAAAAATCTATCCATCTAATTTTTATATACTTAATTTTTGACTATCCACATCTGCACAAGATAGAGAATTACAAAGATTCACTATGTTCAGAGTGAAGAAATTCTTAATTTGGGATCTCAACTTGAATCCCATTGTAAAAGAGGGGAAATGGCTGAATGCCTCAAATATTTAAACCAAAGCACGAGATTAGAACTTCCCTTCTAATAATTACCCGCAAAACACCAGAGAAGCTCGTCTTTCCCCTCATTATCTGTTAAAAATTATTAAAACAAAGACAATACCTGATCTCCATTTCACAAAGAAGCAAGAACAATTCACTTATTTAACCCAACAATGAATTAATTAGCAGAATTACTAACAAACCAACAATTCTTCCTTAGTCTACGAACCACTTCCTAACCAGTCTAAATTTGTTTAGAATACTGTTCAAATAAACACAAGTCCCACTTAATAAACCCAATGAATAAGAAAACAATAAATTAAAACTTAATCCCTCCAAATACGCATTGACTGTCTTCGGGAATATTTTGTTTTCTCAGTCTCTTCACAAACACCTTTCTTCTGCTAATTCTGCTATCAAGGATGTTTCTTTTTTCTCTATAATTTCTTCATTGAGGACGTTGAGCTAAAATATTACGGTACCTTTGACTAATTAGATGAGCTTATTCTGAGAGCTTAACGGTACTAAATCTTAGCAAGTATCAGATGACTCCCCTCTGATTTTCCAAATGCCCTCATCTTATACACCCATAATGACATTATTAAATTCTTATAATATGATTGGTTTCAGGCTGTTAACACTATCAGACTTAGATTCAATTGGGTTTCTGTATCTAGATGCTCGGTTTAAATTAATTGGCCAAATTCAAACCCGCTGTCTTGGCAAATATGCTGTTTGACTGTTCTGTACAAATTGTTTCCATTCGGGCACTCTCTGTGCACCTGTATTTATAAACTTCCAAGCACAGACAAAGCATGAGCTCTTCCAGGGACCATGGCACTCTTTTCCCTGCTATCATTTTTATCAACAAATTCTAACTTCCTGCCTTCCAATGCATGAATATTCTACCCAACTTAGTAACACCACGTGCTAACTTGATAACTCCTATTTCTGCACTCTCCAACTGACCCAGAGTTAAACTTCCCTCAATTTTGTACCTGGTCGAGCAATCTGAAAATATTATGTTTTTCAATGAGGTCATCTTTAATTCTTTTAAACACCAGAGAATATAAATCGATTCTCTTCAACTTCTTCTCACAAGACAGCTTTCTCATTGATGTAATCAATCTATTGAACCTACGTTGCAGGCTCTCCAAGGTAAGTAATCTTCTTTCTTTGTTAGGGAGACTAAAAATACATACCCTACTCCAGCTGCGAACTCATTTGACGTAATTGCGACAAAATGTTTTGCTTGTGTACTCCAATCCTCTTTCAAAAAGGACTGCCTCACTATTCGCTTCCCTAATTTGTTGTGTTTATGCTAACTTTACATCATTCATACACAAGGATAACTAACGCCTCTCCACTGCTACCAATCCCACTTGCTACATTCATCTTCAAAAAAAGCCCTGCATTCTCCTTCCTCTTACCAAAGTGGATAATTTCACTTTTGTCCTCATTTATTTTCCATTTGCAATCTTCTCATCCAATCACAATCAAATTTCATGATTTTGTAAACTCTTTGCACTTGACTTACTTTGTATCTTCAGCAAACATGGACACATTTCAATTGGCCCTTTTTAAGAATTCAATACAGATTGTGATATAATATTTAATCTTGATGTAGTTTACTAGCGACAACCTGCCATCCCAAAAATGATACATGCATTCCCAGAGTCTCCTGTCTTTCCATTAATCAATCCAGTGTGTCATAATTTTATTGAACAATTTCTGAAAATCTAAACATGCAACAAACACTGGTGCCCCTTATATACCAGCCTTGTGTACTCCTTCAATGCAATGTGATTGCCACTGATAAGGTCAACATTTGTTGTTTGACCTAAATGCTCTTGACAAGGTGTCGCTTCTTGAGCTGCTGCAGTAATGTGATGTTGGTGAAGTAAGAGTGGTGTTTGAAAAAGATTTTGAGGGTTTTTGAGAGAAGCAGTGACAATATTGTTCCAAGTCAGGATGGTGTGCGTCTTGCATGCATCTTTTGCCCTTAACTTCTGGGTTGTAGAGATTACTGGATTGGAAGGTAGTCTCACTCGAAGGTTTAGCAAGTGCATCTTGTAGATGATGCACCCTGATATTTCTGCATCAAGGGTGGTGGGTGTGAATGTTTAAAGTGTTAATGGGGGCTGCTTAGCCTTGGATGGTATTGAGCTTCTTCAGTGCTATTGAAACTGCATTTATCCAGGTATCTGAAGATCTACGATGGACCTTTCACTTATGGTTTGTTGACAGATTATGGACAGACTTACAGGAGTCAGGAGATGTGTCACATACCAAACATTTCACAGTCTCTGACCTACTTTTGTACCACAATATTTGTTTACTGGTTTACAATTTTCAATTTCTGGTCAGTCAAACCATAGGGCATTGTTTCTTTTCTGATTTGTTCATGAGATGTTGACATTGTTGGCTAGGCCAGCATATATTTTCCTTCACTAATTGCCTCTTAAACTGAGTCGCTTACTATTAATATTTCAGAGGGTAGTTCAGAGTCAACAATATTGCAATGATTCTGGAATCAAATGCAGGCCAAACCAGGGAAGTACAACAGATTTCCTTCCCTAATGGACAATAGTAAAACAGACAGATATTTATGGGAATCCGCTGGTTCGATGGTCATCAATAGTCTATCATTTTAATTACGGATTGTTTCAAATTTAGAATTTCACCATCTGTAACGGTGGACTCGAAACCCATGATCAAGCACATTAGTCAGGGCTGCTGAACTAGTCCAGTGACATTATCACTACATCACCATCTCTCGAGTGGTGGAGAGAACCAGCAATGGTGATACTGTTGAATAACAAGGAGATATAGTTGGGTTTTCTCCTTTTAAAAAACATTCATTACAGAACCTTTATGTGACACAGTTGTTATTTGCCAACTATTAGCCAAGTTTGGATGTTAGCCAGGTCTTGCTGCATGCAGGCACAGACTGTTTATTTCCCAAAGAAAGGTGTCAATGGTACTGAACATGGTCAATTATCAGTGAACATCCTCAGTCTGACTTATATTGGTGGAAAGGTCATTAATGAAGTAGATGAAGATGATTGGGTTTAGGACATTGTAAGAGGGCAAATCTATAGCAATACTCTGAGATTAAGATGGTTGGCCTTCAACAGCCATAATCATCATCAGCTTTGCTAGACAGACTTTAACAACTGAAAAGTTTTGCCAGGAATCATTGATACTACTCGCAAACAAATTATGTGTAATATGACAGTTAACCACTCTCGCTTCATGTAATGAGTAAGTGATACTTAATTTACTGAACAAATAATGTGTATTTTATCATGGTTGAGGAAAGTGAAATGTACAAGGTTCTGAAGGGGGCTAGATAATGTGGATGCTGAGAGATTGTTTCCATTGGTCAAAAAATCTAAAACATAGGTGCAGTCTGAAGATAATTGTTTAGGTCTGAGATAAGGAGAAATTTCTTCACTCAAGTGTTGTGATTCTTTGAAATTCTCTGTCTGAGAGAATCCTGGAGTCTCCATCATTGTATGCATTTAAGGCTGAGAGAGGCAGATTTTTGGTCTGACAAGGAATCAGAGATTATTGGAAACAGGTGGAAAGATGAAGTAGAAGTCCAAGACCAGCCACGATTGTATTGAAAGGCAGGCCAGGCTCGATAGTCTATATGATAAACTCCAGCTTTTATTGTGTTGCAAAGCTGCTGATTCCTTCTATCGCTTTGTTGATTGTTGGCTAGTAAGGTGTAAGTAGAAGTGGTTAAAAATGGATTTGTGCTGCGTTTTGTGGAAGTAACATACCTAGACAAATTCCAAATCATTGATTTGATGTTGGTCCTGTAGCTGTACTGGAACGGTTTGGCAAGATGCATGGCAAATGTTACAATGGAAGCACTCAGTACTATGGCTTAGCACCTCACAAGTGTTTCCTTTTTTTTCAATATTACAATGCACAGGGTCTTGAATGATGTGGGCTATGCTGAGAAATCTGGCAGAATTGGGTGAGAAATCCAGCTAGGAATATCTCAACATCAGTCTATTTTTATCTACATTCTGGGCATCAAGGTAAAATTCTCACTAGATGGTTGTGAGGTGCCTATAAAGGGGGATCATGAATTGATGATTATCTTATTAGCTGCACATTTCACCTCATTAATATGCAGGTTTCTATTGCACTAACAATTGTGACGTCCTGGGCAAAGAGGACACCTGACCTCTGTTCCACACCTTCCAACAGAACTTACTCACAAAACAGGGAGCATAATTTTCATTTTTATGCCAAGTTGGGGCAAAAGTCAGGAACCACGAGGATCTGCTCCAGACTGATGGTGCAGCAGGTCCACTTCAGGATAGTACGACAGTAGTGAGTTGTTGCAAGTACAGTGAATGGTAAAGTGGGGCTAATATCAGTTGAGAGAGCTGCATCAGGGGAGGAGTAGTTATTTAAGTGGCAAGTATGGGAAGAAAGAAATCTCACTAGGCTTGAAACTGAACAAAACTGACACTTAGCCAAAGAAAGTAAGTCTCAGCCCAATGTCTTTCATAATCATTATTGTCCCTCTACCTCCTTCTCTAGCTTTTCTCTGCAGCTTATCTTCTTAAATATAAAATTTGCAGCTCTTTGCATTTTTAAGCCAGCTTAACATGATTGTTACTGCATCATGAGCTGCTTTTTGCAGCCCCCAAGTCTATGACTAAAATATGTCAGGTTGCCAGCTCCTTTTCATCCCACCCTTCTTTGCTCCTTAAAGGAAGGCAGTGACTTACTGGTAATGTTACTAGACTGATAAGCTCAAGTTCCAGAATAATTTTCTGTGGATGTGGGTTCAAACCTCACTAAGGCAGATGGTGAAACTTAAATTTAGGTGACCACGTAATGACTGTCAATTATCCTAAAAAAGCATCTGGGTCGCTGATAATTTATAGAAACCGAAATCTGCCATCCTTACCTGGCCGAGGTGTGACTTCAGACCAACATAAATGAGTAATTGTGGTGATGTAGTTAGGACGATGTATGTGAACTTGGATCAGCACTCACTTTTCCAGACTTGCTCAAATCCATAAAGCAAACTCTATAATGAATTCAGAGGTGTGACTCTGCTGTCATATTGTTGATCTTCTGGAACACCCCCAGTTTTACCGTTTTTGTTACAACTACATTCTTTTTTTCCTCCCACTACTCTCTTCACAAAGAACTTCTCTACAGGTCTTCACAAGCCGTAGCACATCTAGGGAGCAAAGCAAAATCTTAAAGCATTATGTTCGCATCTTCTGATTGACTCTTCCAAAATACCCAAGTCCTCCACATTAAATTGCAAATTGCATCTTTTATAATGGAGTTGAACTTGCTTCATGCAAGTTCTCATCATATCTGCTACTCCATGCTGACTGCCAAACAAGGAAATAAAATGCTAACTAATTGGCTTTTCCTTTTTAAATAAAAACCATTAACAGCAAAGTTGACCTTGCTGCTGATTTCCTGCCAATCTCAGGGCCCTTCTGTTCCAAACGCATTTTCAAATAAATATCATGTCTTTGGCCAAAATACAGTTCACTGGTTGAATTTAGGAGCCCTAATCTTGTATTTTCTGGGCACAAATGTAGTTTCCAGGCCTCATTCTTGCTATTTTTGAAACTTTACTACTATCTTTTTTTGCTACTGACGCTGCTAGATAATTGATTTAATACATGACTATTACAAGGATTCAGATTTGAATGTTTTAAAAAAGAATTATACTGACAAAGATTTTAGGCATGTAACGTTCTCAAACTAATTTTACCGAGCTTTGTTTCAGAATCTCCACAATACAAATAGCAAATTGATAGTGATAAACAGTCAAATATATCATTTAAGGTGTATCAATGATAAACAAAATTTACAAGCTGACTTCTTTCAATTCATTTGCTCTTGTTGGAATGAATCAAATATTCCTGAGGTAATTTTAACCTAATTCATCAGGGAAGAGTAAAATAGGAAACTAACACACAATTTCCCCTGATTTCCACCAAAATTTTAAATTAAAACTACTGGGCAAAACTGCTGGCTGCACATAACAAATGATTACGTAAAAGGATGTGATAAAGTCTTGGGCATACATGAACCAACATGGTTTTTGAACCTACTGCCTGCATGGAAGGCAGCAGAAAATATTGAAATGAGTCAACCAGCAGCAAACTAGTTTTTCAGCACTGAAATTCTTCCTACTCTTAGCTGAACATGGCTCCCACAACGCATTCTGACAGAGGTAATATGAATATGTCCAGCATTTATTTATTTTTCTGGAACTGGGGAGAAGAAAGCAGAGATCTTAAACTTGACCCCTCCGCAGTTACGAAAGCTTGAATGTTTTATTAAATGTATTTTCATAAACCGTCTATATTTTTATTGTAAAATATAACTTCAATAAAACGTAATGTAACAGTCTGCGTCTATGCCCGACAATCTTTTTTGTTCCCTAGCAGATTAATCTAGGAAGAAGCTGCAGACTAAAGTCAATGACTAAACCCAAATGTCCCAGTTCAAAGGTTCAGCAAGTTTCACACACTATCATTTCATTACTACATCAGTGATAAAGGTATTGAGTACTGAGAATTCAGTTCCACAGCATGTGCACTGCAACTGTAACAGGCACAGACTGTTATCTGCATTAGTGATAGAAGGAAACCAAATCACAACTATAGTGCTGGGCTTTATTTCAAGTGATGGAATTTCCAAAACAGATTACTCTCTATTCAGGGGTTAACAAGTTATATTAAGGGATTCGATTTTTATACACTCATTACATTCTAACAGTCTCAATAGCAAATATTTAAACCCATCTGCAGAGACTTGAAGACATTGGCATCAGTTATCAGCCCAAGAAACCATTTGGCATCATTCTCCTTGCAGCCTTTAATCCCAAAAGATATCAAGTCTCATTAGTGTTGCTGTACTAAGCTGACAGAAGCTCTAACTTCAAAAACAAATGAGAAGAGGAAAGCATACCACAGTACAACCTTAGAACTGAGATTCTGAAAAGATTGCAAACAAACCTTCTTTCAGTTTCAATTTGTTGCTATCTATTCAAATTAGACACAATGCAGATCAATAGTGTGGCCTTTTCAAGGTAAAATTGATAAACAGTTCAGGTAGGCAATGGTGAATCTTCTTTCTCTTCTAAGTCTCCTGTCCAATAATGTACATGAAACTTAAAATATATGGTGAGCTGGAAATTGAAAATATGTGATTATGCTAAAGATAATGCTGACCTTAAGATTTCTGAATCTTATGGTAACTGACTAGATTAGACATTACCTTGAAATGATTTTTGACCTTCTCACAGTTAACCATTTCAAAACCATTCTCTTACTTACAGTGCAAATAAACATGAGCTTTCTGAGGAAGATGACTCTATGGGGTAAAGTTAACATTTGGGTAGGATTTTGCATCCAGCTTCAAGAACCTGGCATTAGAATGATTTCTGGGTCCCAACAATGCACTGGGGTGGGAGTGGGAGGCAAGTAGACAAGTTTCACCATTTTTGAAGAGACTTACTGCTAACTGGTTGGAGAATTGTTTGGCAGTGAATTAAAAGCAACAGGATCCGAATGGAAACAAATGCTGAAAGTGAGACTAAAACCTGATGGCTTCAGAGTAATATTATTGATTGAGATAACTATTTAGAAGTAAGATGTGAGTTCAAATGAGACAGGATAAGAGAAGAAGCCTAGCTGTTTACTTTGTTAATGTGGACCTTGAGGTACTTCTAGAGGTTAGGAGGGCGAGTAGTAAGGTATTGTTTCCAGATGGCTAAGAAAAGACTTCTCACCCAAACACATCAGTTCTGGCTGCAAGTCACTGAAACTGTCACAAGTAGGACAGTGATGCAGAAGAAGGAGCAAATTACTGCAGATGCTGAAATCTGAACTGAAACCAAAAAAATGCTGGGGACTACAGTGGGTCAACTGATCTGCTGTGATCTCCTGCATTTTGCGGTTTCGGAGGTGCAGAAGAATTAGGTGCAATGCTGCGAGAGTTTTAATGAGCGTTGCTCTGACAAGGTAAGTTCAGCGCAAGGCCTTAATACCAAGGTTCAGATATTCAAATGCCAGCAGGCAAACCAGCTGATCAGGAGAAATGGAAAGAAATTTCATTTGGGAGAAATGCAAGCCCAGAGTACTTAATAACTCGTAAGCAAGGCACAAGCATTGTTGAGAAGCTGAGAGCCATTGGGTTGAAAGGCCAGGAATGCAATATCTTTCCCTCTATGAACCTTACTGGAGAGGACGGTATAGATTACAAGAGAGAAGACATGCACTGTCATGGAGAAGAAGGGAGCAAGGCAAATTGATAGAGTGCCCTATAGGACCAAGAGGATAATGAAGTGATGGACATTACTGGCTGAGAAAGCAACAAGATATTAGCATCAATGGATGAAGGATGAAGAGTGCTTATTTTAGTCCCACAGGATGACAGTGACACACCTTGGAAAGCCTCAGCATGAAATAGATTCCTGCTGTCAGAGGTTGGTTCTAATGATCTCTTCCATGTGTCTCCCATAACATCAGTCTTGAAATGTTTAGCACTTGAATTCTATCACTTCACCAGGATCATTGTGAGATTTTGAGGCAGAGAAAATGTCACTTCTGCCCTTGCTGGTGCTCTGCCCCGTCAATCCAGAACATCATCTATGGACTGAGTCAGTTGTCAATGAGGACGAGGAAACCTCTCCTCAAAGGGCACTAACACAATCATTAGCCTTCGTGTTCCGTTTGATTATGTATAAACTAGGGTCCAGTGATGGAGGTCGCCCCACAGTGACATTGCTACAGCTGCTCCAGAAGGTGCCCCATTGTATCTTCCACAATGAGGATAGCTGCCAAAGACACAGAGAGTGCTGCATAAAATTGTCTGAGAGCTGAGGCTTTCACATCAGGCCGAGTCCTGAGTGATTCATTGGGCTTTGTTTAATTTTAAATGTGCGGGTAGCTTCTGTTTGTATAGACTAAATATTAACACATGACACCAAATGATCGAGGTTCCAGTTTTTAATGTTGAAACTTGAAAGAGAGAGGAAGTGGTGAAGTGATGCAAAGTTCTTTGATGTGTGGGGGTGTGTGTTAATCAGGTAGATAGTGTGTCATTCTTGGCAGTAAGAACGGACCCAATATAGGTTGTATCTTCAATGGAAATATTCTCACAGGCAGCTCATATTGTGCACCACTCTGGGGTTAGAAATGCTCTGCTAAATGTTCCTGGATCAGATGCTCTCTGAGTCTGATGACATCTGCATGAGAACTTTGAGTCACAGGCAGCCCAATCACAAGTGCTCTACACTGCATCTTCTTCCTCCTGCTTTGATGACCTGCATCATTCCAGAGACTCAGTGTCTTCAACATGCAACCCTCGTATACTGAGAAGTGCACAGCCGGCAATAGTAAAGTACAACAACGTTGCAATAGTGGATTGCAGAGAGACAGCTGACTGAACAAAATGGCAGAACCATATCTTTAGAAGAAATCGGTCAGTGGTCTGCTCAATGATGATTGTGAGCAGATGGCATTTATTGTCAAATTATTGTGTCTTTTTTTCAGGTCTCATAAAAGGGTGATTAGCCATCTCTTCAAGGGATATCCTTTTACCCCATCAGGATGAAGAAATTGTGACAGCTGTAGTGATAGTGAGTGGAAGTGCACTAAGTTTTCCACGTACATTTGGATCTTGTGATGTTTAACTTTAACTTTCAAACATATTTGCTAACTTGGACGAGTCTTAGATAATGCCTCACTTAAGTACATACTTATCCTTTTTAACTGGAGGTCACTGCCATGATGAGCTTGATACCACTGAATGTTATAAGTGACCTGGAAGCTATATTATTAATTACCATCTTCATGATTGAATTTTTTTTAATGCTTTCTTCCAAACATTGAGAGCTGCTATGAAGAACTTAAATTATTTTGCCAGAACAGCACGTACACTTCCACAAATAAACTCGACTGCAGGCTGCAGAAAATGCTGTTACAAGAATATTGATCCATCAGTTAAAAAGTTGAAAGACTTTTGTATGGAGAACAAAATATTCAGAGTCCCTATGTAATACCTGTTAATCAAATAATAATCTCTTCCCTCAATAGTAGAAATTGCTTAGAATTAATTGCAACTCATTAATTGTGAAAAAATAGATACTCTGTGGGAGAGTTCTGCCACTACTTATACAGTTAATATTGTGTTGTACTTAAAAGTATCAAATCAATGTGCTCATCACATGGTGAGAAACAATTTCAGGACCACAATTATTTTGTTCTGATAGTCTAATTAGAAGTACAGGAAAGCAAAGGATAAGTTGTCAAAAAGATAGAGGAAAAAAAGACTTAACATTTATGTAGTGCATTTCAAAATGATTGGAAAGCTGAAATTGGTTTATAACCAACAAAAGACTTTTGAAGTTGTCAAATGTGGTGACCAATCTTCACAGTCCACTCTGACAAATAGCACTGTGATCAGATTATTTGGACTTTTTTGTGATGTTGAATGAGGCACAATTTTGGCATCAAAATTAGGGTAAACGCTCTCTTTTTCAAAATAGGGACAGAAAGTATTTTACACCCACTTGAAGGCATTGCCTTGGATTCTAATTTAATGTCGGACTCAAAAGCAACACCCCCCATTGCACAGCACCCCTTCAATACTGAACTGGATGATCAGCCTTGAATTTTGTTCTGTAGCCCCACTTAAATTCGGAATCTTGCAGCTCAAAGGAGAGAGAATTCTGCCAACTCAGCCATAGTTAACCAGTCAACAGTAACATAAATAACGAGATAGAATTATGTTACAGAGACAGAAGTTCTGATCCCCTGTTCTTTTCTCATGGCCAAACTTTATTTCCTTTATCAAATATTTATCCTTGGAAAATTACTAATAAAACTGCTCCAACATTGTTTCAGACATCGGGTTCCACATCAGCATACCTCATTGCATAGAATTTATTCTTATCTCACATCTTTTGTCAGTTTTCTCTGTTACAGAAGTTCTGTCAGGCCCTTCAATTATTAACTGCTGTTAAATCTCCCTCAGGATTCTCTATTGTAAGGAGAATAATTGTACTTTTTATCCAGTCTCTCCACAAGACTGAAATCTTTCATTCTTGATGTCATTCTAGTAAAACTCCGCAGTCCTTTCGTTCTTGCTGTCCCCATGTATCTGCTACCTTTGCCCTTTTAGATGGAAGTAGGTATAGCTGTGGAAGATATTGCTAAAGGAGCATTGCTGAACTTTTGCAGTGCATGTTGTAGATGGTACACACAGCTGCCACTGTGTGTTGGTGGGTGGAGAGAATGAGTGTTTGTCAATGTGATGTAAATTAAGCAGGCTACTTTATCTTTGATGTTGTCAAGCTTCTTGTGTGCTGTTGACGCTGCACTCATCCAAGCAAGTGGGAGTATTCCATTACACTCTTGTGCCATTTAGAGGATGGACAGGCTTTGGAGAATTAAGAAAGAAGTTATTCACTGCAAGATTCTCAGACTCTGATCCACTCTTGTAGCCACAATACGGTGAATCCAGTTTAGTTTCTGGTCAATGGTAACCTGCCAAATATTGATACTAGGGAATTAAGTGATAATAATGCCATTGAATGTTATGCAGTGATAGTCAGATCTTTTCTTGTTATGAATGATCATTGACTGGCAATGAATTGCCTGATTCTTTCATGTCAACCAAATCCTTGCTACATTTGGGCATGGGCTCCTTCTGTACATAATAATTCTATGAGTTGATGACCTCTATGTATTAAGGTGATTAATTATAGGTGGTGATGTTTATGATGTGCATAATTGACCTCACGGTTTCAGGATTATCTGCCAGAAAGTGAAAACAAACTGAAAACAATTACTAATCTCCTAACTTGTTCGCTCCTATGGACCACAGTTCCTACAGTGGGTATCTCCCACGCATTTACTTCTTCACCAAACCCTCACTTACTACTGCACCTCCAGCAGCAGCATTCCTATGTAAATAAGAAACAAGGCACAATATCCAGGACTCCTCGCCATTCACACACTTGTTAAGTATTCTGCATGACGATGTGCTCTTGATTTTCTAGGTCATGTAGTTCACTGCTAAAACTAAATGAGCTTAGCACTAAAAGGCTCTATAATATCCAAGAATGTGGAATGTGTTAAATAAATTCCTCCATGCTTTTGCTTAAAATGATTGTTACATTAAGAAGGTTGGCAGAATGCAAAATTCAGGACCTTATTATATCCCATAAATCTTAGCAAATTACATTGACTGAAATGTGGCAGTCACTTAATGCACAGCCAGGTCTTAGAGATAGCAATGAACAGTTAATCCTTTCAGGGCCACAGCAGGATTTCCTGTGTATCTTTGAAACTTGCATTCAAAAGACAAATATGGTCCTCAGTGAATTATCTGATTGAAAAACAATGGAGCTAAAAAATAAATGTTGGTGGGGCCGTAAATGAACAGTAAGTGATTGGTTGTTTGTGTCTGACTAGGTGTTTGCTTTTCTTAAGTATTGACTTTAAAAGGAAAATTGCTAAGAAAGTATAATGTTCCCATACTAATATTGCTCATTATTGTATGTCTACCAAAGTTAAATTTTGTTCTTTGTATCTTGAGAATGTATCGTCAAATAAGTGGGATTTGAATCCTAAATTTTAGTTGCAGTCAACTGACAATAATGATGAAAAAAGAGAAGGACTTACATTCCTGAAAATTCCCTCATTTTATCCTGATTTCAAGTGGTATGTTGAGTGTCACTTGGGCCATTTGATTTATGTTCATGTACCTAATTCACTTTCACTGTAGTTGGCTTGTATATTGACACGTTAATCCGCGTTTTAATTCAAGAGTTTCTCAAGGTTTGACTCTCTAGTTATCTCATTGTTCTTCTCCACTCAGCTAACCCTCATGTTTTTTGTAAACTATTATAATTTTCAATTATCGTCCTTCATCCAACGACAAATGGGACATTTTTCCAAATGCGGCTCTTATTTCCAAGACAGGATAACTGACATCTGTTTTGACATTGAATAATATATGCTAGCTCAGTGACAGCTCTTCTACCAATATTCTTATACACTTGGGATAATGATCTAATAGCTTGTGTCCTAAGTGATAAGTGATAAGCTTAATAAGGTCTGCAGCAATTCCACGTTCCAATTTTAGAACAATGTTGTCTTTTTTTAATCAAACTTGTCAGAATTATTTTGATCTTCCAACAACAAAACGTTTGTTTACATGCAAAAACAAAAACAGAAATTTCTGGAAGGCACACATTTAAATAAAAAAGGACGCATATGTTACATTTGGTGACTTTACATGACAAATTTGTAACAGAAATTGAAGACAATAATTTCGGCTTTTTTGGTAATTAGTTGGAGAACATTTCTGTTCTTGATAACAGAAAAAGTCAAATATGATGAAGAGGTGGAGAAATGTTATAGCGAGATAAGTGTGGAGGGAATAGAGAACATCATTGAGTTCTGAAGAAGGGTTACTAGACCCAAAACATTGATTCTGATTTCTCTCCACAGATGCTGCCAGACTTGCTATTTAATGTGATAATGACCTGGGTTTTTCAAGCAATTCCTGCTTTTGAGCCTGATCTGCTATTTAATGTGACCAATCCTCTAACTTCATGCTATATTTCCACTTTCGCCCATACCTCTTGGTTACTTTGAAATCTAAACAAATTATCTAATTCTATCTTGAATATTCAGTGACGAGTTTTCTGTGATAAGAGAACTCACAGGATCCCTACCCTTTGAATGCAGATTTTTTTTCCTCATCTCAGTCCTAAGTGATCTACTTCATTTCTTGAGATTGTGTTTCCTTGATCGGAAATTTCCCATCCAGGAAAAACATACTGTGCATCTAATCTGTCCAGCCCTCTTGGATTTTACACATTTCAATCAGATTTCCTTTCATCTTTCTGAATTCTAATGGTTACAGGCCCAGCCAAAGTTGATGCAAAATTAATTGAGGTGATTTTAGGGTTTACGTACAAAGGCTTGAACAAAGAGACGAACATTGTGGGGTATCTTAAAAAATTATAACCTAGCTTTAAGAGCCTAGAGAACAGAACGTATAGCCGCTCGTGGTCGAGTAATAAAAATCAAGGATGCTTAAGAGAACAGAATTAGATGAACATCATTACCTAGGATGATTTTGAGCTTGGAGAAGATTACAAAGAAAGGAAGTGGAAATCTGTTCCTCCTTTGAGAGACAACCTGGATGAAACAGCACAAACATGATGAGGGAGTGCGACTTTGTGTGAAGTAAGGCATGGGCCCAGTGGGCTATCCCTTATTAACTATTATTGGCTGCAACTTGCTTTTATTTTAATGCTTCCTTCTTCTAGTTACATACCTTCATATAACTGGATGTATAGGTTTTTGAATTATGTTCTTTATTCCCTCTATGCTTTATCTCACTTCAGCATCTCTGCACCTCTTCACTTTATCTGATTGTTCCATTATCAGATGAACAGAACTGTTGTCCAACTAATTATTTTGAAGGACCAAAATTATTGTTTCCAATTTCTGTCATAGACCTGTGCTATAAAGCCACCAACTGCAACATACGGCTTCTTTTCCACGTAAATGTGTGTTTTCCATTCAACACTGCATTGTTCTTACTCCATGTTTCTTCAGCTCCTAACATGTGCCCAATAAACTGCTGTCCTACATATCTGTAGTCACTAATTTTCTGTTCTCAGTCTTCAGGGTGAGACAGCTCACAATACAGTGCAAAATTAGTAAGCTTAAAGAATGGCCAGTCAACATTGTTAAGGTCACCAACTGGAAGAGTATGTTTTGGAATTCAGTAACCCCTTCCAAAATTGTCTGAATAGGATGTTCTGAGGCTTGGGCTTCTCTGGACAGGGTCTTTGATCAAATCACATTCACAGGTAAATGCATAATCAAATATTATGACCATATTAAGCTGTTTTGAAAAACCTGTGTTTTTTTTCTTTTTTACTACGTTCTCAGAAGTATTTTAATGTATTTCACTATTCTGTTTCTTTTACGCTCTCCTTAGCAGCTAAAATCCACAAAGGATAAGAAGCCTTCCAAGTGCACCCTGTGATGTACCCTGCAAGGACCAACACAAAGATTGAAACACTGGGTGAGTTCCAGAATGAATTTAACCAGGCCTGTACATGATGATCCATTCAGCACAGCAAACAATTCCATGACAGTATCGATAAAGAGTGACCATTGCACAGTCCTTACGGAGATGAAGTCCCACCTTCACATCCAGAGTAACTTCCATTGTGTTGTGTGGCACTATCACTGTGCTAAATGGGACAGACTTTGCACAAATCTAGCAACTCAAGACTTGGCATCCATGAGGCACTGTGAGTCATCAACTGCAGCAGACTTATACTCCAGCACAGTCTGTAACCTCATGGCCAGCATATCCCCCACTGAAACATTACCGTCAAACCAGAGGATTAACCCTGGTTCAATGGAGAGTACAGGAAGGTATGCCAGGAGCAGCACTAGGTATACCTGAAGATGAGGGACAATTTGGTGAAGCCACCAAACAGGATGACTTGCACGCCATACAGCAAAAGCAGTAAGTAATAGAAAGAGCTAAGCGATCCCACAACCAACGGATCAGTTCTAAGCTCTGCAGTCCTGTCACATCCAGTCATGAATGGTGGTGAACAATTAACCAGCTCACTGGAGGAGGAGGACCCATACATATCCCCATCCTCAATGATGGAAGAGCCCAGTGCATCAGTGCAAAAGATAAGGCTGAAGCATTCGCAGCAGTCTTCAGCCAGAAGTGCAGGGTGAACGATCCATCTCAGCCTTCTCCAGTGGTCCCCAGAATTACAGATACCAGTCTTCAGCCAATTCGATTCACTCCACATGATATTAAGAAATGGTTGGAGACATTAGATACTGCAAAGGCTACAGGCCCTGTCAACATTCCGGCAATAGTACTGAAAACTTGTGCTCCAGAACTTGCCACTCCCTGAGCCAAGCTATTCCAGTACAGTTACAGCACTGGTATCTACCTGGCAATGTGGAAAATTGCCCAAGTACGTCCTGTAACACAAAAAGAGGGATAAGTCCTACCTAGCCAATTACTGCCCCATCACTCTACTCTCAGATTGTCAGTGAAGTGATGGAAGTTGTCACCAACAGTACTATCAAGCTGCACCTGCTCAGCAATAACCTGCTCAATGACACCCAGTTTCAGTTCCGCCAGGGCCACTCAGCTCCTGACCTCATTACAGCCTTGGTTCAAAAATGGACAAATGAACTGAATTCCAGGGGTGAGGTCAGAATGACAGCCCTTGATATCAAGGCTACATTCAACTGAGTGTGGCATGAAGGAGCCCTGGCAAAACTGGAATCAATGGGTATCCGGGGGCAAACTCTCTGGTGATTGGGGTCATACCTGACACATAAGAAAATGGTCGTGGTTGTTGAAAGTCAATCATCACAGCTTCAGGACATCTCTGCAGGAGTTCCTTTGGGTAGTGTCCTCAGCCCAATCATCTTCAGCTGCTTCATCAATGACCTTCCCTCCATTATCAGGTCAGAATTGGGGGTGTTCTCTGATGATTGCACAATGTTCAGCACCATTCCTGATTCCTCAGATACTGAAGCAGTGTTTGTCTTCAAATGCAACAAGATCTGGACCAGATCCAGAATTGACAAGTGGCAAGTGACATTTGCGTCACTAAAATGCCAGGTTATAACCATCACCAATGAGAGACAATTTAACCACCACTGCTTGACATTCAATGGTGTTACCATCACTGAATCCCCTACTATCAACAACCTGGGTGTCATCAGTGACCAGAAACTCAACTGGGCTCACCACATAAACACAATTGTTACAAAGCCAGGTTGAAAGCTAGGAATGCTGTAGCGAGTAACTCACCCCCTGACTCCTCAAAGCCTGTCCACCATCTACAAGGCACAAGTCAGAAGTGTGATGGAATACTCCCCACTTGCCTGGATGAGTGTAGCACCAACAACTCTCAAGAAGCTTGACACCATCCAGGACAAAGAAGCCCACTTGTTTGACACTACATCCACAAGCATTCACTCCCTCTGCCACTGTACCTCAGTAGCAGCAGTGTGTACTATCTGTAAGATGCACTGCAGAAATTGACCAAAGATTCTCAGACAGTACCTTCCAAACCCTCAACCACTTCCATCTAGAAGGACAAGGGGAGTAGACATATGGGAATGACACCAACTTCAAGTTCTCCTCCAAGCCACTCACCATCCTGACTTGGAAATATATTCCCATTTCTTCACTGTTGCTTGGTCAAAATTGTGGAATTCCCTCTCTGATGGCATTGTGGGTCAACCTACAGCCAATGGACTGCAACTGTTCAAGTAGGCAGGTCACCACGAGCTTTTCGAGGGAAACTGGGGATGGGCAAGAAATGCCGGCCAGCCAATGACACCCACATCCCACAAGTGAATAAAGGAGGAAGGTATCAGGTACAACAATGGTTTTCACTTTGGTAGGATGAACAGACGTGCAGAGTATTTCTTAAAAAGTAAGAGCTGGTAAAATGTAGATGTGCAAAGACTTGGGTATACTTGTCAATGTCATCGAAGGCTAACATGCAACTGTAGCAACCTATCAGGAATGCTAATGGTATGTCAACCTTTAATGGAAAATAGTTTAAGTACCAGTTTAGTGGGTTTTGCTCCAGTTGTATGGGAGCTTGGTTCAACTGCACTATGTGCTGTGTTGTTCTCCTTATCCCAGGAAAGATATTATTTCCATAGAAGAAGTGTTTACAAAACTTGTTGCCAGGTTACAGGGTGATCCAATGAAGAAACCTTTGGGAAATCTGTGCTTGCATTGACCATAGTTTTGAAGAATGAGAGGTAATTTCATTGAAACTCACAAAATACTTAAATGCTAGATTGGGTAGATGCAGGTAAGCTGTATGCTTTGGCTAGGGAACCTAGAACCCAGGGGCAAAACATAAAGAACTTTAGCCATCATGGGATAAATGGTTAAACCTCTGGGGCAGCTCACACATTTATTTTTGTACTTCTAATACCATTAAAGGAAAGTTGTAGAGTTTTCTGATCATTGGCTTCAATACTACATTGTTATTTTGCAGCAGTATGTCAAAATAATTCAAGAAATAAATTGATTAGGTTTCTTGTATAGATACACTCATGTGCATGATATATTTGTGCACAAGAACAACTTTTTGTCTCGGCAAATGTGTCTAACCTTATTGTTTTCAAGCAATCAATATGGACATTCCGCTAAATTAAAGATGAAGACATATTATTGGGATTGTAGACTTTCATTCTTCTGGGTTTGAATTAAGATATTCAATATTTTTGAAAACTTTAAAAATACTGATATTTAATCAATGTAGGTACAAGTAAAGGTTTTATGCTCATATATTCAGTGTAATTGATAGAAATATCATAATGGATCAAATCATCTCCGTTGATTAAATTTGACAGCCTTTTTTCTTCTAAACTGGTGGTGGCATGAATTGTGTATCTTTAAGTTGGTAATTATGCTGAGTGCATGGAAAATAAAGCTGAGTAGATAACAGCTAATCTTTCGAAAAGAACCTCAAACTCTGTTGCACTAATAGCATCAAACTAACTTTTGAAAGACTACAGTTTCGAATTCCATGACTGATATACATTAACAGCCCAAGTATTGATCATTCTTTTTGTATAAAGTGTTTCTCACCTTTTCTTTCTATTATCTTGTTTCTACCAATATTCCATTCTCCTGTGACTGTAATATAATTTAATACAGAGCACTCAACTGTTCTTATTCACTATCTATCTGAGAAAATTACTTAGAGATGCAGTGACATTTTAATTGTACTTTCCATTTGAAATAGTTTGGTTGCTCTGATGCCTGAGTGCAACCTGTATTCAGCATTGCAGCTTAAAGCCCAAATGTTGTGCAGATGGAGTCCTTCAAAAGTGTGGGCAATCTGCAGCTTGTTGCATTTTTTTTCTCAAATGAAATGCACTGATTTTTAAACTGCGTACATTAAATTTTTGGTGGTTTTGATATTTGAGGAGAACGTGGACACTCCTATTGCTTATTTATAAGATAAAGGTCCTGAAAGGGTTGATGCTAAAGATTACATGGCGTACATCCGATCCGATAATGCCATATTGTCTATGGTGGAAAATTATATTTAACTAGCTTATGTAATATGCATTGATTGTGATGTAGAATGTATGTTATTTTATGTATGCATCTTTAAAGTCATAGGTATTGAGTTCAGATTATTCAATTTTGTTGTCATGCCATAAGGTTTTTTTTTCCTATGTGTGCCTGAAGAATTGAATGATTTACTTGTGGGTATTTCTGTGTCCATGGTGGTTATTTTAAAACATCTTGAGGAAGTGGCTTTCAGAATGAATGAGCTTTTATTTACTTGAGGAGGATTAATGACTGAGCAAGGTGAACAATTGGGCATCAAAGTTTCCATTTAGAAATCTCTGGAATTGCTTGTTTAAAGCTCAAGAGAACAACACCTAGCTTGAAGTCATTTTTTAAAAAATTCTCAGTTTTGGGGCCATTCTGCGAAAAGGCATCGTGGATGAAAATGAGTGCATAAAGCAGTGCTCTTAACAAGGGGAGAAGATAGTGCAACTAGATTTCCCTAGTGTAAAGAGTTTAGTGACAGTTTCAGACCAGAAGGGTTGGAGTGAAACTCTGAATAGGTTACTTGAAGCTGACAGCTCTGATGAAGGATCTAGGCCCAAAACATCAGCTTTTGTGCTCCTAAGATGCTGCTTGGCCTGCTGTGTTCATCCAGCTTCACACTTTGTTATCTAGCATTTAAACTCAAGTGTCTGATGGCTCCAGAAAAAATCAGATTTTCTAGGTGATACAGTCATAGAGTCCTACAGCACAGAAACCAGCCCTTCAGCTCAAACTGGTCCAAGCTGACCAAAATGTCCATCCATGCTAACACCACTTCCCTACACTTGGCCCATATCCTTCTAAAACTTTCTCATCTATCTATTTGTTCAAATGCCTTTTAAATGTTGTTAATATACCCGTCTCCACCACTTCCAATGGCAGTTCTTTCTATGTGCCCACCACTCTGTGTAAAAAAGAGTTGCACCTCAGGTTTCATGTGTTCCTTCCCCTCTTACGTTAAACTGATGCACTCTGGTCCTTGATTCCCCAATCCTGGAGAAAAGACTCAGTGCATTCACCCTATTTATGCCTCTCAAGATCTTCTACACTTTTGTAAGATCTCTCCCTCAGTCTCCTATGCTCTAAAAAAAAGTCCTAGCTTGTCCAACCTCTACCTATAACTCAGTCCCTTGAGTCCTGGTAACATCCTTACAAACTTCTTCTGCACTCTTTATGGTTCAATAACATCCTTCCTGTAACAAGGTGTTCAAAACTGAACGCAATTCTCCAAGTGTGGCCTCAACAACATCCTACACAATTGCAACATAACTTCCCAACTTCTGTACTCAGTACCCTGACTGATGAAGGTCAGTTTGCCAAAAGCCTTCTTCACTGCCCTGTCAACCTGTGACTCCACTTTCAGAGAACTGTTTACCTGAATTTCACGGTCCCTCTGTTTCACTACACTCCTTAAGGCCCTACCATTCACCATGAAACTCCTTCCTTGATTTGACTTTCCAAAATGCAACACCTCACACTTATCTATATTAAACTCCATTTCCCATTCCTTGGCCCATTTCCCCAGTTGATCAAGATCCTGCTTCAATTTCAGATAACCTTCCTCACTATCCACAATATCATCCACTTTAGCGTCATCTGCAAACTTATTAATCATGCCTTGTACATTCTCAACAAATCATTGATATAAATAACCAACAGCAATGGGCCCAGCACTGACCCCTGAGGTACACCACTACTTACAGGCCTCCAGTCTGACAATCAGCCTTCCACAAGTAGCCTCTTCCTACCATCAAGCCAACCGTGTATCTAATTTGCCAGCTCTCCCCAGATTCCATACAATCTACCCTTCCAGAGCAGCCTGCCATGTGGATCCTTATCAAAGGCTTTACTGAAGTCCATACAGACTACGCCTACCATGCTGCCGTCATCAATCTTCCTGGTCACTTTATCAAAGAACTTTAACAAATTCTTAAAGCATGAGCTCTCACACACAAAGCCATGGTGACTAATACTACTCAAACCATGTCTTTTCAAATGCATGTATATCTTATTCCTCAAATCTTCTCAAGTAACTTACCTACCACAGATGTTAAGCTTACTGGTCTACAGTTCCCAGGTATTTCTTTGTAGCCCTTCTTGAATAAGGGCACAACATTTGATACCCTCCAGTCTTTCGGGACCACACCTGTGGCTAGCAATGATGCAAATATATCAGCCAGGACCCCTGCAATTTCTTATCTCACCTCTTGCAGAGTGCTTAGATACATCTGGTCAGGACCATGAGATTTATCCACTTTCATACATTCTAAAAAAAATCTAACAGCTTCCACTACTGTGATATGGACTGCCCGGAAGATATTGCCACTAACTTCCCCAAGTTCACAAGTCTTCATGTCTTTCTCAGCATTAAGCAACGTGGAGAAATATTCATTGAGGACTTCAGCCATCTTTTGCAGTTCAACACATACATGTCCACTTTGCTCCTATTCTCTCCTAGTTATTCTTTTTCCTTTAATATATTTAACGTATCTCTTTGGATTCGCCCTGTTCTTCTCAGCCAAAGTTATCCCATGACCCTTTTTGCCTTCCTGATTTCTTTCTTCAATAAACTCTTGTACCCCTTTTATAGCTCCAGGGATTCCCATGATCCCAGTTGCCTGTACCTGACCTATAGTTCCTTCATTTTTTTGGTCAAAGCCTCACTTGTCATCCAGGGTTCTTCATGCCTGCAAACCTTGCCCTTCACCCTCACAGAAACATAGAGATTTTAAACTCTAGTTATCACACTTTTAAAAGCCTCCCACTTGCTGGGCAGTTCCTTTGCCTGCAAACAAACTACTTCAATCAACCCCTGCAAGCTCCTGTATAATTCTGTTAAAATTTGTCTTGCCCCACTTTAGAATTTGAACCTGTGGGCCAGTTTTATCCCTCTCCATAACTGTTTTAAAATTAATAAAACTATAGTCACTGGTCCAAAAGTGCTCCCCCACTGTCACCTTAGTCACCTGTCCTGCTGTGTTTCCCAAGATTAGCTCGAGTTTGCCCTTGTCCAAGTGGGACCCTCAGTATTCTGCTTGAGGAAACTTTCCTGAGCATACTTTACAAATTCCACCCCATCTAAGCCCTTAATACTATGGCAGTCCCAGTCTATGTTAGGAAAAATTAAAATCCCCCACTATGACAACCCTATTTCTTCTGCAAGTCTCCTCAGCCTCCCTGCATATTTATTCCTCTAATTCCTGCTGTCATTTGTGTGCCTACAGCACGAACCCAATAACATCACCATCCTCTTCTCATTTCATAGTTCCACCCACAAAGCCTCACTGGTGATCTTTCAGTTATTTCATCTCTGACTGCTGCAGCGATACTCCCATTAACCAAAATGCAACCTCCCCTCCCCCCTTTCCTCCACCTCTGTCCTGCCTAAAGCACCTGTATCTGACACACTAAGCTGCAATTTAATCCAACAGGCATTCCTCACTCTCTGTCCTATTCCAGCCTGATCCATCTCTTCATTGTGCTATTTCTGATTTCAGTATCTCCTACCAGACTTGCACTTGTCTCCCTGCTGTTGAGGATTCCACTCTCCACCACCTCCCCCACAACCCCAATGTAGTTTAAACCCTCCCTTGCAGCACTAGCAAATCTGCCCGCCAGGATATTGGTGCCCCTCCAGTTCAGGTGCAACCCGTCCCTCTTGAACAGGCCACCGCTGTCCTAGAAAAGATCCTAATGATCCAGGAATCTAAATCCCTGTACCCCCACACCAATTCTTTAGCCATGCATTTATCTGCCATATCCTCTTGTTCACACCCTGACTAACAAGTGGCACTGGGAGTAATCTGGAGATCCTGAAGTTTAGGTCCTGGTTTTCAACTCTTGTCCTAGCTCTCTATAATCAATCCGCAGGACATCATCCCTATTTCTACCTAATGTATTTGTGCCAATGTGTAGAATGACTTCTGGCTGCTCATCCGCCCCCCTGAGTAAAATTTTCATCCATTCCGAGACACCCTAGACCCTGGCACCCAGGAAGCAACACACCACCTGGATTCCGTCTGTGGTCATAGAATCTCTGTCTGTCCCCCTAACTGCTGAGTCTCCTAAAACTGAGGTCCTGTTTACCTTGACTCTTTCCTGCTGTGCCCCAGAGCCAGCCATAGTGCTACCGACCTGTCTACAGCCACTTTCCCCTCAATGGTCGCCTGACACCCCGACGAAAGTATCCAAAACTGTATACTGGGGATGGCCACAGGGGATTCCTACACTCTCTGCCTGTTCTCTTTGCCATTCCTGAAGGTCACCCAGCTACCCTCTGCCTCCACCGTAGGTCGCAAGTCACGAAAACTCTTATTTATTATGTGCTCGACATCTCAGACAATCCTGAGCGCATCCAGCTCCAGCTCCCTAACATGGTCTCCCTGGAGTTGCAGCTGAGTGCACTTCCTACAGGTGTAGACATCAGGGATCATGGAAGTCTTCCTGAGCATCCACATCCTGCAAGTGTAGCATACCACTGCCGTAACTAAGACTAAAGAGGAAAGTTGATGGGACTTTACCTGAGTTTAACGGTACTTTTTGCTAAACTGTTGTTCACTGAAGACTCAAGCCAAAGCCTTACTTCTTACTCTGCTATCAACAAAATGACCAAACACAGGTTTGAATTGAAGTCACAGAGATATTAGAAAATGACATTTTTCTCTGGTGTGAGTATTATACAAGGGGTGCTTTTTGAATCTGTAAAGAGATGTTTTACGTTTAATGGAATTATATTTCTACCATGTTTCAAAGATTTGAAAAGCATATTATATGCAAATAATTTCTGTTTATTCTTTTTATCTTCACTTCTTTTGCATAATAAACTTAAGTTTTGTTGCACAAATTGAATCTGCAATATTACATGGTTTTGTTTCAATGAGAGATCTCGTCATTAAATTAAACAAAACATGATCTATCGAGCCAGTCTCAGCTCTGACTTTTCCAAGTGGCATCATAACACAATTGCTTTCAAGCAATAAACTGTATAATGTTGTTAAAACAAGTATCTCTTCTTGTTAAGACTCACTCGTGGTTCATTCTCTCCCACTATTAACCAGAGAGCCCCATGGATACAGAAAAAAAGGAGAGTTGGTGACAGGACACTAACTCAACCACATGCTTCCCGTGATTGATTTTGCAATCATACATCACAGTGATCAGTGGTGGAATTATTGCTTAAATACTTCAAGGAAATAACAATATTTAATACAGCAGAAAAAACCTTCAGAAAACTAGTGCATTTACCATTTTAAGAACATTACCGCTTTCAGATTATACATAGTCAGCAGCTGCACACCCTGAACAGAAAAAAAAAGATCAGCAGAACTCATGGGAGGAATAACAAGGTAAAAGCAATACTTCGGGCTAAAACCTTCACCTCAGAACAGGTAAGAGATATTGGTAAGTTAAAAACATTACACACACACCTACCAGCTGCAGAATTCTTAATAATGAAGAATTTAAAGAAGCAGGCCTGATATGAAATTGGGCTAAGAAGCAACCAATTCAGACCTGCAGGAATAAAGATAAAGATCCCTGTAGGTAGTGGAAAAAAACACTTGAAAGTAACAGCACAAAAAACAGACTGGAAATAATAGAAAATTAAAAGGAGCACTTACTGTCCCACAACAGGTGGTGCTGCCAGATTCAGTGCACACCACAACATACAGCTATAGTAACGAAGTAAAGAGCCATTTAATTAATGTATACGGAAGACGTATTGTTGAGAACACTGAGAGGACGATTTAAGGTGAGAAAAGGAAAACTTAATAGATTTAGAAGATAGTGTTTGACGGAAGGAGATAGAAGGATTTTAACTGTGATAATATTGAAAGATCCAGAATTTGAACAGTGAATTTGACAGGAAGATTTATTTCAGCCACAGCCACAGAACCTTAATTGAAAAATCATGAAAGGATTTTGTGCTTTGGGTCCTGAAAGGTGGGAAAACATCCAGCTTATCAGTGTAGAAGTGGAAAACCTCTACCTAGGCTGTAGAAGGTGGAAAAACCTTTATTTTCTGCAGAAGGTAGCAAATCACCATTTTCATTACAAAAACATTGAGAGAAGAAAAGGCACTTCAGCCTTGTTAGAAGAAAATAATATAATATTGCTATAATGCAGTTGAAACACTTGAAGAGGCATTAAAACAAGGAGAGTATAAACAGTATTGAGATGCTGCAAATTTAAAGCAGCTTTAAAGTAATAACAATAAATAAACCTATTAAGAAAAATTGGGAGAATAAATAGTACTACTCAAGATTTAATATAGAAGGGCCAAATAGGACAAAATTTTGGACATCTCCAAGGAAATAATTCTTAAGTTACATCACTGCTTCAAAATCAAATACTAAATATCACGTTGGTCAAGTGAATACACTGTTGTTTTCAATAGGGCTTAAAGCTAATAACATTATAAATTGCTAAACCATTGAAGAAGTCTGAAGGAGAGAATGGTGGTTAACTTTCATAGGGTTGAAATGAAAGTGCATGATGGCCTTGAAATAAATGTTATAGTTACGTTCAATTACTTTCTAATATGATGAGAATGCTTGACCAAGGATGGTTTGAAAACGTTGGTTCAGCAGTTACAAAATTAACAGCTGGTGTAAGGACATTATTCATTATTTCACACAGCAAAGAGATAAGGGAACCTGAAGGCTCGAGAAGATGGTTTAATCAGCACTGAAACCAACTGATACAAGAATGAAGACTGACTTAACAGGGGCCTACATGAAGCTGAGAATTATACATTTGTTGAAAACTGTATTATTGAGAAATTCTTTGGCAATGGAATTTTTTCTTTCCTAACATTAAAAAAAAACTCCTTTGTTGACTTACACTGACTTCAGAGTGGTCATTGCAGTGCAGGTAGTTTCACTTGAAGAACTTCTAACATTTTTAACACTCATAAATGAGATTTGGGCATTATTGAATACATTTACATTTATTGCCATCCCATGAGAAGATAGTAGTGTGACTTCAATAAGAACAAGTGAAAATATTGAAACAACAAAATTAAATAAAGAATTAGGCATCTGGGGAATTCATAAATGCTTACATTAAGAACCGCTATAGATTATGAAAAACTGAGACTTTAAAGCTATGAAATGGCTTTAAGAATTCAAAAGAGACAACTGTTGTTGGGGTTATCAATGATGTCTTGTCAGACTTATTCTAGTTCAAGAAAGTTTTAACATTGGAGAAATCTATTCAAATTTTGCCAGAAATAGAAACCAGGGACATTCATAGGCAAATTCAAAGAGGAAGCCAACCTTACCACAAGAGAGTTATGGAAACCTATTTACAGATATGTCTGGCAAGCCAACATAAAACATAAGTCAACTAGTACGTACCAACAGTGTCAGTGCTGTGAAACAAAAACAAACCTCGCAGACTTAAACAATGGCCAGATAGGGGAAAAAAAAAGTGCTACACATATAAACTATGGATCCCTTCTCGGACACATGCAGATGTAAGGCATGGTTTCAGAACAACAAAAAGCCTAATGTTTACTCCTCTGAAGATGTTAATACAATAGAGTCTTCACCAATGGAAAATGCACTAGATGCATTTGCAGGGGAAATTGGTAATTGAGCGCAACAGAATTTGATAGAACTTTATTGTCAGTGGATAGCTCACTGAATTTAAGCTTGATACAGGGGTCAGTGTCACTATGCTATTTGTTCAAATACCAAGGTTGAAGCAAAAGAAGTTATCATGCACAGAAATGAAACTATGTGGCCAAGGTGGAATAACTCTTAGAGGTATATTGCAAATAATAATTACAATACAAAAAGCATGAGAAAGTTGAAAATGTGTGCCTGATTTATAATGCACAGTTTTCACTTCGAAGCCTACATGCCTTGACGTCACCATTCAAAGACAGCTTGGCACTCTCCTGACTATATCATTGTGCCTATTCCTGTTACAAGTGTGTTGAAGGTGCAGCTATGATACTGCAGTTAGGCACAGATTTTTATAGAACCCACAGATACTTAAACATCTCATGATTTCCCATTTAATTTTAGTAAAATGGAATTCAATCAGCATCTTCACTTTGTATCAGTGATAATGGGAACTGCAGATGCTGGAGAATCCAAGATAATAAAATGTGAGGCTGGATGAACACAGGAGGCCCAGCAGCATCTCAGGAGCACAAAAGCTGACGTTTCGGGCCTAGACCCTTCATCAGAGAGGGGGATGGGGTGAGGGTTCTGGAATAAATAGGGAGAGAGGGGGAGGCGGACCGAAGATGGAGAGAAAAGAAGATAGGTGGAGAGGAGAGTATAGGTGGGGAGGTAGGGAGGGGATAGGTCAGTCTAGTGAAGATGGACAGGTCAAGGAGGTGAGATGAGGTTAGTAGGTAGGAGATGGAGGTGCGGCTTGGGGTGGGAGGAAGGGATGGGTGAGAGGAAGAACAGGTTAGGGAGGCAGAGACAGGTTAGATTGGTTTTGGGATGCAATGAGTGGAGGGGAAGAGCTGGGCTGGTTGTGTGGTGAGTGAGGGGAGGGGACGAACTGGGCTGGTTTTGGGATGCGGTCGGGGAAGGGGAGATTTTGAAGCTGGTGAAGTCCACATTGATACCATTGGGCAGTAGGGTTCCCAAGTGGAATATGAGTTTCTGTTCCTGCAACCTTCAGGTGGCATCATTGTGGCACTGCAGGAGGCCACAATGCCACATGAAGTGCAGTGCCACAATGATGCCACCCGAAGGTTGCAGGAACAGAAACTCATATTCCGCTTGGGAACCCTGCAGCCCAATGGTATCAATGTGGACTTCACCAGCTTCAAAATCTCCCCTTCCCCCACCGAATCCCAAAACCAGCCCAGTTCGTCCCGTCCCCCCACTGCACCACACAACCAGCCCAGCTCTTCCCCCCCCCCACCCACTGCATCCCAAAACCAGTCCAACCAGTCTCTGCCTCCCTAACCTGTTCTTCCTCTCACCCATCCCTTCCTCCCACCCCAAGCCGCACCTCCATCTCCTACCTACTAACCTCATCCCACCTCCTTGACCTGTCCGTCTTCCCTGGACTGACCTATCCCCTACCTACCTCCTCACCTACACTCTCCTCTCCACCTATCTTCTTTTCTCTCCATCTTCGGTCCCCCTCCCCCTCTCTCTCTATTTATTCCAGAACCCTCACCCCATCCCCCTCTCTGATGAAGGGTCTAGGCCCGAAACGTCAGCTTGTGTGTTCCTGAGATGCTGCTGGGCCTGCTGTGTTCATCCAGCCTCACATTTTAGCATCTTCACTTTTACTGGTCTTAGCAACACTTGATCTTGTCCTATGATATAATCTAAGTACATTGTAATGTGTCCACTTTTGGCCACTTCTCTAATTCCTTCCTACATGTTAATGTATATTATGACACCACTTAATTAAATTACAGATTTAAGCACATTGCTAGGTCTTTCGAAAAGTAAAATTTTAAAAACCAAATCACAATTGTCTACATTAATATAATCCACCTGTTGTAACAAAGACAAATATCTCCTCAGCTTTTGATGTTAATGTCACCTGTCACTCTTCCATCAAATGATGCACTATCATTCCTGTTGATACAATCTTTTAACTGAGGAATTAAATAAAAGCCTGTTTCATTTATGCATTTACTTTGCTGCAGTCTTTGCAGAACATACTCGATCCATTAAGAACTAATACCATGGGTGAATTCCAGCCGCTTTGGTTAGGTTCAATCAAGTGATTCTGGAGCAAGTATTGAATTCCTGTTTCTAACTAAATTGGTTTTTCTCAGCTCAAATGATAAAGGTGCTGTTACATTGATGCCGACTCCCACATCAATATGATGCCTACTTAACGGAATACATCCAGGTTCACCTGGGTAGATTTCCTTTTACTCACGATGTAGCTTTATGTTCACCTTTTCTAGTATTTTCCTAACAAAATATATATAGATGGATGGATGTTGTAAATGCTGGAAAAGCTCAGTTGATATAACAGTTTCTGTGGAGAGAGAAGCAGAGTAAATGTTTCAAATCTGATATGCCACTTCTTCAGACCTTAAGCAGTTTTAAAATTTGTCTTTGTACTCTGGCTGATCTGCACAGTTCCGCTGTTGATCATTTTTGTGCTATTAGAAATGGTTATTAGGATTTTGACCTCCTTGCAGAATGCTCGTGTTGATATCTTGTTGTAGACTTTGTTGATTAATGCTATTGTTGCAAATATTTTTGAGGTACTAAAGCTGAAAGTTGTTTCTTCAGCTCTAACTGCCTCTTTCAATGTAAAGATCAGTTTATATTCACACATTTGACGTCGCCATAGACGTTGTTTTTGCATAACTTGAAAGCTTGAAAAGGGACTCAGGAAACAGATCTACAAACATTGATTTTCATATACATGCAAGGAAAGCTCGACTTGATTAGTATAAATTAGTTTTCTTCTAAGGCATTAAATCTATTCTGAGTGTTTGATAATCAACTTATTTTCCCATGTGTTCAAACTGGATTTACCCCTTGCTGGTAACGGGGTTATAATGCTTTAAATTTTCATTTACAAGTTTATTTCCACCATTACTATTTCTAACATGCTTTCGTTGACTTACATTTACCTTAATGATTTCTTTGCAGAGTTTTTCTGTTAGGATACTTTTCCTTTACTGTAGCTGTCTAGCCCTATGGCACCTAGGGCTGCTAGCTCTTCTTGAACTGATAGGATTTTGGAAAGGTTGTTCTTTGTGTTTCTTTCAACCTCAGACAATTTCAGATCTGTTCTTGATCATCACAAATGCCATGCTTTTCTGTACAGTGCACTCTGTCACTGCCATTATCTTTCCTTCTCTGTTTATAGCACCACAGCTGAAAAGTCTGGGCTCAAGACAGACCAGTCAATGTGAAGGCAACTGGCTTCAAACTTAGGTGTCGGCTTGTGTGCATTTTGACTCTATTTGCAATTATACCAGAATATAAACTGAGAAATACACAGGTCAGAGTTTATTGTTACATTGTCAAGAGATTGTTATCTATATGTGCTTCTCACCTCGTTCTAAATTAACTCTACCCACATTGCACCTAAAGAACTCTGTTATATCATCATATTATTGCTCCAGAGTTCTTAGACAGGCAGCATGGAAAAACAGATCACGTTAATCAATGAAAATTTGCTTTAACAGGTACGAGAAATATTTATATTAAATAGAATGTTCCTGTATCTAAGTTAAGATTTTCAAGATGGCAGATTAGGAAGTGTTCGGGCTCTTTGCTCATATGATCCCACTCATCTGGCTGGCTGCAATTTTCTTTGTTCTTTATTTTTGTTTTGTTTCTTCATTTAACTTTTGTATCAAAAGCTCACATTTTCTTCTTTTCTGCAGCTGCAGTGGAGAAACGTAGTTGTGAGGACTTGCTGTTGTGATGGCAGCTTGGAAATCCAGATATCCATTCGTCATGGCCATAGTAGCTGCAGCTTTATCAAAGGCTTCATCATTGGTGGGTCTGGTCCGTTCCCCCTGTCAGCATTGCAGCAGTTTCAGCAGCGGCTATAGTGGTGGTGGCATGATGGTTATGGTTCGTTCCTCATTGCTATGGTGGCGATGACTGAAGTGGCAAAGACTTGAGCAACAGCCACTTGGTGTTTCCGGTCTGTCCCTCCTTGCTATAGTAGGTTCAGTGTCAGCTTTGGTGGTGGCAGCGTGATGGGGCCAGTCTGGAAGTCCTTGATTTAGCCATCTCAGGGGAAGCCTCCCGTAGCCACTCCAGAAACCCAGGAGCTGCGTAAGGTGCAGAAGATGAACGTTGTCCTAACTTTGTGTCAATTAATTCTTTCTTTAAATTCTGTAATTAAAATGGGGTCAAATTGTGGCAACTTATGGGCATCTCACAGTATTTTCATAAATACAAGTGGCATTAAATTGTTATTCTATTCAAAAGGTGTTAGCAATGATCCATCTCATCCTGTACCCCAAATGCAAAAGTGGCATGCGTTGAATTTCCACAGTGTTTTCTAATAGGAGGTCTACCTCCAACCCTGCCACCCACTCCGCCACTCAACATATGGGCCCAAATCAAAGCAACACTGTAAATAATAAAAAGCAACAAATAATGCCATTTCTCAATAGATTCCAGCCCAATCCCCTGCTAAAATTGTTGTGGGACACCATGGAAACACTATGGAAATTCATCGTGTGCATTTTGTTTTCTATTATTAGATTAACAATTTAGTCAGCACTTCCAAAATTTATAGATCTATATTACTTTACTTACTGTAATTGCTTTAATTACAAATGCTGAGCATGTACACTGATATCTGCTACAGAAATAAACATTTGTGGCCAAAAATTGCCACACACCAGTATTTAAAATGGTTATAAAGATAAACATGTATGACTTCTATTCGTCTGTACTTGCTCTGCAGTGGTCCCAGGAAATATATTATTATTTTGAAAAAATAAGTCACTAATTTTAAGCACAGGAGTACAAAGATCTCTTGAATGATTTCTGTCATCAGGATGAGTACATTGAAGTTACAAAGTAGAATACTGAAGCATCAGGTGTTACGTTTTAGAAATTGTCTCAGCCAAGGAGTTGTTTTATTGTTTGGAAATTTAGCAGATCACAGGTGACAAGAAAAAGACATATAGATTTGAAATAATAACTTTTGACAAAAAATTGCTTTATGCTGCAGGGAATCATTTTATGATCCTCTGTTTCTAGGCTGAAAAATAATAATGTTGTGCTTCTACCTCCTTTAATATTCTGCAACATCTAAAATATGTTAGTTTCTCTTCTCAATAATATTGTTCCTATACCTTTTTGCTCCTTCATGATAATGATACATATGATATATCACGGAAACACATATTATCCCAAAATTATTTTTTATTGGAAATTTGTTTCCAACAACGTGGTCATGTTACTAAATCTATGTATTTTCATATCATTCTCTGTGTTCAACATTAGTTTTTCACTCACATTTCTCTTCCTGTTTGGAAGCCATTGATATTGCATGAGGATAGAGTTCTAGCAGCTTCCTGACACTTTATGCTAGTTGCTTTTCTTTCCCTGAAGATATGTGACACAATGGTAGTATGTTACAAACTGCTCAGTAAGAAATGTATTGTAGTGACAATGCATATTTTCACATGTATGTTGCAACCCAGAATTATGTGTAGTAATGATAGGGGGCTTCAACATTCTTTTCATCGCATGTCTAGCCAGGAATTTCCTCCACTCTTACCACCTGCTTGACGTATATTGGAAGGATTTGCATAGTGATGGTCAACCTGTTTGACTGTATGACGAATACAGTTGCCATGGTCATCAAGTCCTGGATGACACTCAGATTCAGAGCTTCCAGCTCAGAAGCAGCAATGCTGCCCACTGTGCCACAAGACCTCTGTAGATACGTGGCAAGAGACAATTCAGTAATAAATGGCACAGCATTCAAACTTAATTTTCTTTTCATTCAAGATAAAAACATATTAATTGATATCTTCGGGTGTTGAAGCCTTAATATTGAAGATATTCAGTGAAAGCCACAAGCTGGCAAAGTGTCACCTGCCATACTAACATTGACATAAAGACAGGAATTGAGGATCCACACCTGAAACATCTATAATTTGCAGCTGTGAGTACCCTAACAGCGGTTTAACTTTCTTCTGTACAAGGTTTTTTTTTCTGAAGATAGCATTTAAATCTATACGCTACCTAACTGATCATTCTTAAAATGATAGCTGCTATCTACAAGTAAAAAGGTAATGTTTGTAAAAGCTATACTATCTGAATGTGAAACCACCCTCCTCTTGACAGCCTTTTCAACACATGGCCGATACCGGCCTCTGCTTCCTCCCATGTTGTTCATTACTAATCCATTCACTAGTCATGATGTGGGGCATACCGCACCCAACACCCTGAACATGAACTTGATCCGCATAGTTCTAAGTTTGGCCCAGCCCCAATTGCCACCATCATACTTCTCCAGGTCACGCTTACTCACAGGTGCCTTCCTTTCCTTTTAAAAGATTTGCCAAATGCTAACTTCAATCAAAGCGAGCACCCAATATTCCTGACTGTACTGCCAGTGGGTATCTGAAATTCACTGGTGAAACATAAGTGAGGCTTGAGGATTAATGGAAAGTGAGCCTCATGCATTTACAATTAGGTGTCCAGTTCTATGCCATTTGTTGGATGCAAATTAAAATCTACTTTTTTAAATCATCCACTGAATCATCCCTTCTATCATTGAGACACTCCTATTTTCACCTTGTTAATAGTACCCGTGTCAATTCTTGCCACAGCTTATCTAATATTAAAAATCCTATGTTTACTTTTGTTACTTCCAGATTTGGCTATTTTTGATATCATCTGAAACTCTGATATCCATACATAAACTTGGACTACACATCATTGATCCAAAACCTCTATGTTTGCTGAACTGCCAACAATGTGGTTTCAGTTCCCGCCCCAGCTGAGGTTACCGTAATGGACTCTCCATCTCAATATCTCCCTTCACTTGAAGCATGGTGACTCTTAGGTTAAACCACCATCAGTCATCTCTCTCTCATGAGAGAACAACACTGAGGTTCAGTAGAACTCTGGTGGCTTTACGTTTACATTTTATTTTTGCAACTACAAAGAGAATTCTAATTTTAGGCATTGGATTGGTTGGTTGGTAATGCCTTATATTTAAATTTCTCATCTCAGTGCTGAAATACCTCCATGGTCTTGTACCATCCCATTTTTTGGCCACCAAGCTCCGCAGTTCTTCAGATCTTTCTGTTTCTGTAATTCTGGGCTCTCATGCAATCCCAGTTTCCATCACTCCCTCATTGACAGTTGTGCCTTCAGCTGCCTAGCCCTTAAGCTTCCAGAGGGACATAAGTATCTCTGAGTTGTTGCATTTTGTGCTCCTTAATGTCTGAAAGGAACAGAGAAAGTTTCTGGTTGGAATGTTAAATGAGCTGGAGGTTGAAGTGGAACTGAGGGGTAGGGAAGCTCTGAGCCAGCATGAGGTGATGCTGACTGGGAAAGAGGTCATATATGGCAATACATGGCACTGAATGTGGGTCCCAGGATGCAGCAAGAACAGGGGTAGCCTGAGGAATTAATTTGTGAATAGTCTCTAATTTGCAGACAGTGACCTGGAGCTCCTGCTGAATAGGTTGATACAAAAGCAGGAGTTACTCTTTGCCTAGCACAGCAGTGCAGGCCCTGACTCTTGAATATGCCAGCCTTATCTCGGGTTGGCACCTTGGTTGGAACAGTCTCAGCTGTGAGAGGGATGCCCAGCACTTTGTAAGACGTTTACTGTCTTTTTCCACTCTGTCAATGTTAAGTGCCACACCTTCTCTCTGATACCTCACACTCACCCGGTATCTGCTAGTCTACCATTTTCCATCGATGGCTCACACTCTGTCAGTCTGACAATTGTCTAAAGAATCTTCCTGGACCCACCCCCCCAAACTACAAATCCTGCATAGCCTCTGCACCGCCTACTCACTTGTTGATGTTGTTTTCCATCTGGCCCAACAGGGAACAGTCATGCCACGTCCTTTCATCTCCTGTAAGACCTGCTTTTCTCTCAATACATTAGGAAAACAGCCCACAGTAATGTGAAAGGACTGAAAATGGGTGGTGTTCTATCCAACATTTGGTTCCTCATCCCTTATGTACTGCACCTTCTGACTCTGTTTGTCCTGAGCAGCTTAAAGACTGTATTTGAGCTCCTGGACTGGTAGTGGAGGGTGCCCTGCACTTAGTGTTCCAGCACCCCCTGAGTGAAAGCCATCCACTTGACTTGACTAGGCCTGCTGACAACCACATAAAGCATCCTGTCTCTGTGTATGTACTACATGGCACAACATGACAAAAGTAATGTGTCATGAAGGATTTAGGGGGGTGGCACACATCGAATGCTAATACCCATGCATGTGGGGCGCATGTGGATGGTGATTATGGAGTGTACAATGATCTTCTTCAGGTGGCCAGCAAGAACATTAACAGCACAACATATCTCCCAATGTGAAAGAGCTTCAATAAAGGGTAACCCACAAGTTAATAATGGAGTGAGATGTTGGTGACTGGTATCTGATATGGACGTAATTTCAGAACAAGCGGGAAGGTAATTTTACCACATACCCAAGCTGGTTTCCTTGTCGAGTTTTCTCAATATCTAATTTGTTTGGTACATTTGGTAAGATAGGAAGTGGAATGATACTGATGTGAGTTAAGCCATGAACAAGGCTTTTAACAAGCAATAATCTCCCTTCTTTGGCAACTTGTCACTACCCAGGAAAATACTCACTATGCCGCTTGTCAAAAGCATAAAATGTGGAACTAAGTGCTCCTAATGTTGAGACAGGCCTTCATGATTTCTCACAGTATTCTGCCTCCGGTCCCACTATAACCCACTAAGATCCTTATAAGATTCTGACCAATGTTGAGCCCAGAAATCAGTAGAGGTCTGAGTCAAAGGAGGAGATGCTGTTCCTTGAGTTTGCGTTGAGCTTCGGTGGAGCACTGTACAAATTCAAGGACCCAAGCAGCTGAATGGAAGTAAGATGGAGAATTAAAATGATCAATTGTCAAGATGGGTGATTGAATGCAGATTGAATGGCGATGTCCTGCAAAGCATTCACCTAGTTTATGTTTGCTCACCCTGTGTGTAGAGCTGATCACATTGTGAACAGCAAATACAGACTAGTTAATTAAAGTTTATATTGGTCAGTACCATGTCAGACTGCATTCAGCCACTTAGACGATGAACAAGTTGACGCAAAATATTTCTATTTTCTCTAACTTCCTTGTGAAAATACATATTGGAGAGTACAGAGGTACCAAATGAACTCATTGTTGACTGTAAGTGTATCAATTCTAACTTCCAAAAGCTTTCTGAAAAATGTAAGAATGGAATTCATATTCATAACATAATCAACATCAAATTTAAAGAATAGGGTAGTAATTAGGTCAAGAGATTTTAATGGCACATTAACAGATTAAAACAAAGCTTAGATAGTTGTGAATATCATCTAGCCATTTCTGAAAATTGCATATAACTAATATTTCCTGCTATTATTCGAGTTTGTGTAATATATTTTCAACTTGTGGTTACCCGTTATTGAAGCTGTTTCACATTGGAGGTGTGTTGTGTGTTTAATGTTCTTGCTGGCCAGCTGAAGAAGATCATTGTAGACATTGGACAGCTGTGTTTATTGTGCTTCAAAAATGGAAATGAGACTTTACATGAAATTTGCGTAATAGAATGGCAAACTTGGGGATTTGGCATTGTTTACAACTTTGATGATAATTTCAATGATGCATAAAATTTCTTTTTACATAATTTAGTCAGTACAGTCAGGGAGATTAAATGCAGAAATAGTGAGCATATAAGGGAGTACCAGTTGTTTATAATCTTGAAACTAAGAAACAACAGCTGTGGATAGACATTTTATTAGAAGAATGTGTTTTCAGTTGATTATAGGTAGAATAACAGGAACACGGATTTTGTGGCCAGCAACTAACCAATTCCTTGCAATAGGCGATACCCAGGGTTTTCAGGTGCTCTGATGGAGTGTGTCATTTTCCATCTGATTCAGTGTGGCATCCTCACAGGAGACCTACAAGCAGGACAAGAAACTAAATGATATCAAAGTTGCCCAGTAACCTGTGTCCTGAAGTACCTTCTTCTGCTGATGTCAGTTGTTGCTGTTTCTGGCTCTTAGGTGAGTCTCTGCTGTTTCCTACAGCCAGACCCAGCAGAAGTATTAGGTGCACTTGAACCATCATCTCAGACCATCACACTATCAACCCTGACATCCCCTCAGTTTCCACTGAATTTCAGGACTTCAGTGTTGGCTGTCCGTGTATTATCAGTGACCTGCCCCCGACAATCTTTGGCCTACTGTTATTAGATATTGACACTACTCTCTGCATAGTCCAGTTTCCTCCTCTTGTGACCCACAAGACAATGGATGTCTGTGATTTTGCTTCCCCTCTCCTCTATATCAGCCACAAACTTTCCTCCTTCACAGCCTCATCACTGTCATCAATGCCTTTTCTCCAGTGGTTCAGTACAGCTCCCAATTACAGTAAAAGCAGCTCCTACCCATTCCAAAAGGAAGACTGTTCTACCTTCCAAACATCACATTTAAGCATTCATGAACCTGCAGGGACCTTTCTTTTTTGGTATCTGCTTCTTGCAAAAGGCAAACATATTGTGGTGATGTTATGTTGTCACAAGTGTGCATGACATCGTAATGTATATAAAGTGGTTTCCAAAATATGGTGCCGGCAAAATCAATCCACCCTCACCCCACCGCCAATTTCATATCTTGTTTTCAACGGGTCTGGAAGCTAACTTCTTTTGTCGTGCCTAACTAAATTCTCCAGCCTGTCTTGTTTCCTGCTCCTGTGGGCTTTACAAAATTCAGGCCCGAGATAACAGAAATGATTTGAAAAATGTTGGAAATCATCTGTAAGACAGTGGAAGCTAACTTTCAGAACAAGTCCTGTGAGCAAATCCCTCACTTAGGAACAAAGTAGCTGTCATTGTTCAGTATGTAAAGGTTTTCCAGCCTGTCAATTTCATTGCCCAGTCTTTCTCTGCTGTGCTGTCACTGTCATGACCCTGATGAGTGTCAGACATTTTCAGCCCATACGTTGACAGCTGAACACGGAAAGTGAAATATTCGATCAATTGCCGATTTATATATTAGAGTTGCCAGTCCCAGGGGCGATCCTGTGGTCCTACAAAGTCCACAAGTTAAATGCAGAATTCCGATAAGTGACTTTTTAATTTGATTTTTATACGCTTTACCCCGTCCCTTGACCGTGGAATGCACTGAAACCATCCACCCAGTGCACATTCAAGCTTCCTCTGCTCCTGATTGTTGTCCTTGGGAATGTTTTTTCAAAGGTAATTGAGAAGTATGATCTAAATAGCAGTTTCAAAGTATCTGACATTGCATACTGATAAAGAAAGCTATCTGATTGGATACAATTAAAATGAATGAATAAAAACATCTTTAGAAACAAACAGTTACCCATTGTTGCGTTCTATATAACCTGTACTCTTCATAAAAATTAACTTGTACATTATATACCTTTTAAAAACTTGCTGATTTGTAGCATATCATTGACAAGAATGCTGCCTGAGATTAGAAGAATGGATTTGTTATTTGGTTCAGCTAAATAAGTTCTGTGCCTATGATTGTTATGGTAATATAATCAGAAACCCATTGCCATTTTAAAAAATCCTTAATATCCTCATGACCAGTTTGCAACGAAACATTATTTTCCAGCCGGGAAAGCTGGATAATGGCTGATTGCATTTTCATGATCACCAGCATTTTACAATGTTATCAGTGGCTGGCAATTTCCTTTGGGATTCTCCCAATTGGATGAAATTATTCATCAGCATGTTGGTAGAAAACTTCATTTATGCAGGCATTTGGGATGTCCACTGAAGTCACATGGAGCAATCAGTACAACCCATGCTATTTTTGTATCAAAAAAGATATATACTGATGGCATTTCTGAAAATATCCTGCTTATTGCATTGAGTTGTTCTACTCCCACTAAGGATAAATTTTCAGCTTGTATTTCAATAACAAATGCTGTGTGTGTATTTATGTGCATAGAAAGAGAATATAGTTAAGCTAGTGTAGATGGCATTTAAACCATGGAATAAAGATCAAATAGCATAGTTTATCAGTTCAGAATGCTGAAAACAAATTGTGTTTAATCAAGTATATTTCACAGACCTTTTTTTTCACTCCATTGTGCAAGGCAACATTTACGCCACTTCAAAAAGATTTGCATGTGATTTTATGATTTTCATTAGAAACACAATTTTGATTAAGTTCATAGTTCCTACATTTAAGCATTTCAAATACTAAAACAACATGTTAATTTTGTCCATCCAACTGTACCACCAACCTTCAATAATTTCTACCCCAAACAAACTTGACTTTTCCATTGAAACATTACCATGTAAACATTCATTTAATTTCTGAATTTGCTTTCATAATTGGCTTCAGTTGTAATCAACTCATGACGGTTCCTGTCCCACCCTGCTTAAACTAATTCACATCCAAAAGAGCACAGAATAGGTGACGCTATGAGCCACTTACAGACACCAGACGGTACACTTCAATGAACTATTCTTTCTTAAAGTGCCTGAAATGACTTAACACTCTTATGAATGAACCTTATATGTTTTACGTGGAATGAATAATAACCAATCATTTTAAATTCCACACTGAAGTTTTTAAACCTTAACAAATTTGTAAATGAACCTCATTAACAATTGCAAATAATTGATTGCTTACAAAATCCTGAAATGCTAAACCACTATTGCAGCTAACAATCAGATGCTATTATCTGCACCCAAGCAAATTTTTTACACTCATTCCCCTAAACTGAAAGATAATTAAATGAAAATGAATACCATAATGCTAACCCTTCACCTAAGGATTATACAGAAAAAGGTCAGCCATCAAGCACATTTTTAATTAAGAGTAAACCTAAATAATTAAAAATTCCCATTGTTTATTGATATGGCTATGGCTAGTTAATTTAATTGGTACACTTACCATCAATTATGCAAGTATTGAAAATTATATTTGGATATACAAAAGAGTGTGTTGTGGTACAGATCATTCTCATTCTACGCAGAAAATATTGAAGCATTCCATACTTTCCTATCCAGCTTTGTGCCATTTGCAAACTTGGAAATATTACATTTAGTTCCCTCACCTAAATCATTAATATTTATTGTGAGTAGCTGGGCCCAAGCCCTGATGCCTGCAGTGCCCTACTGCTGACTGCCACTCAGAACAAAGATCCAGGTGGTCATATAATCATCAGATCAAGTTTTTCACCAATTCTACATTGAAGTTTGAAATGTTAACCTTGTAAACTTTTACCTGTTTGTATAATTATCAACTTGACACCATACGCTCAAATTAAATTATCTATGTCTGTTGGGTTAAGGTATTAACTTTGGAAAAATGGGATTGTTTTACTCCGTCTCACAGTGAGTATGTCAGCATGCCTTTAAGAGGTACTGCATGTCAGGATCCTTGGCATATTCATGACATTTATCATTATATTATAGCATTTGATCTAAGGAAATAAAAATTGCATACTCCACCTTAACTTAGATCATTTGAGGCATAATATGAGACAAGAGGCATGCTGCTCTGACTAATTTAATACCTTTATGGTACCCAGACATGACAATATGAATTAGTTGCATTGAATGTTTGTTGGATCTTCAATAGAGTTATAGAATCATACAGCATAGAAACAAACCCTTTGGCCCAACTTCTCTATGCTGACCAATTTTCCCAAACTAAGCCTGTGTTTGGCCCTTATGCCTCTCAACCCTTCCGATTCACATACCTGTCCAAAAGCCTTTTAAATGTTGTAACTGTACCTAACTATACCTGTAGCTAGCAGAACTATGATATCCAAATGCAATTTCTTATATTTGAGGGATGGCCTAAGCATTTCTGCATCAGATAAAATACCCTGTGGCAGGCAAAACTCACATCAGGCAACCCTGAGTGTGACCAAGCAACTTGGAAATAAAAATGTTAATCCTGTTAAATTCAACGGGACTTGAGGACTAAAGCTAAAAGTTCTGAAAGTGCCTACCTCAATCCAGAAACTCCCATTAAGTTGCATCACACCTCCACACCATCTCCAAATAAATATCTTGCAATTCATAATGGTTTCCTTCATATTAAAATGCATAAAGTCTCTAATATAGTATTGAGCATAATCTCTGAATTAACGCAATGCTATTTTCTCTAAATAGCAATATCCTTTGATTTTTTTTTCTCACCAAACATTGTTGTAGCAAACATTGGAAAGATTATCACTAAAATTCCAAGAGAATTTTGTATTGTGAAGAGGAAGCCAGGAATAATTAGCAAAAAGCTTAAGAAGCTCCCAGCTTCCTGCAACCCTGGCAGTAATCCAAAGTTGAGAAAAATGAAACAGAGAGACATATGTATGCAGACCTGTACAAATCCACCTCTGAAAAAATTGTTTTGATGTTTGAGAAGGTCTAATTAATTGTATTTGCTCTCAGACTTACCGTATTTACCAATCAAATGGGAAAAATTATGACCGATGAATAAATAAACAGCTCCAAATTATCTCTACTGCTTGTTTTTCAAGAAGAGTAACACATATAAATTGAGTCATTAAACATTTGTTTGCCATTAAGTATACTCATAGATGGTTGCTGCACCATATAGGAGAACATTAATCAGAATACATTTTTATTCCAATCCTGTCTGGTTACATTTCACTTTTATTTCCTGAGCTAAAATTAAGTAATAAATGATGTGGTAACTAAATGAAAATAAACTGGATAAATGAAAAATAAGTCAATTAATCTTCTGTCAATCCTTAATTTAGCATGACTGTACAGATAAAGTTCATCACTTCAGCAGTCTTGTTAGAAATGTGAAAGAGACATATGTTCCTCAAGAAGTTGGCTCACATATAAAATATGCCTGAAATGTTGGGCATGATTTTCCCCACCTGGAGGTGGTGAGGTATATAGTTGAGAAAGATAGACATTGACAGAAACTCACTCACCTCTTGCCACCTCAGTAATTAAGCTCTGAGCAAGAAGGTGTGTACAGTCATTAAAACATATAGCAGGAGCAGGTCATTCAGTCCCACAAAGTAGGCCATTCCACCCTCAGAGCCTGCTCCACCACTCAATTTGATTATGGCTGATCATCCAAATCAATTCCATGGATCCAGTTTTTCTCACTACCCTTGACTACCTTCAGGGTTAAGAGCTATATCAATTTCCTTCCTGAAAACATTCAATGTTTTTGAATTCACTGTTTTCTGTGGCAAAGACTTCTAAGGGGTCACCATCAACTGCATGCAGAAATTTCTCCTTGTCTCGGTCTCAAATTATTTATCCTGTATCTTTAAACTGTGATCCCTGGTTCTGGGCTCCCTGGTATTTGGGAATAACCTAAACACTTTAATCCTGTGTCTTGTTGTTAGAATTTTGCAGGTTTCTATGAGTTGCACCCCAACTCTTCTGAAATTCAGTCAATGTAGTCCTAACTAATACAACTCCTTTCATATGTCAGTCCTGCCATCCCAGGAATCAATGTAATAAATCTTTGTTGCACTCCCTTCACAGCCAACATATCCTTCCTCTGATAAAGGAGAAAAAAAAAATGCAGCAACACTCCAGGTCTCACAAGACTCAGGATAATTGCTGCAAGTCATTCGTTAAGTTGTACTTGAATCCTCTCACATTGATGGCCAACCAAAGGACACAGAACAGCACAGCATAGGGACAGGCCTCTCGGCCCACCAAGCCTGCACCAACATCTAACGCCTGAGTCCCTGACTGTGCACACACATTCTGTATGTACCAGCAGGTGGGAGTACTTGCAGACATCTTTGACCTCTTCTTACTATGATCCAAAGCCTCCACCTGCTTCAAGAAGACCACCATCATCCTGGTGTCAAAAAAAAGCACGCAGTGAGCCTCAATGACTACTGTGACCTGGCTCTGACCTCCACAACTGTTGTTGTTAGTTGTTGAAGTTTCCAAACTGGGAAAACATCTGTAGAAATTTTTGAGTTGCTAGAACGGAGAAAATTTAGGCTATCTGAAGTATTAAAGGGTCATGCAAGCAGACTTGAAAAGGAATCATAGAGGTGTCATTAAATTCTAAGGAAGACAAACTTGGAGGGTCAGTGAAGTAAAATTTTAAACAATGGAGATATATTGTTATTCCTCCCAAAGTAAAAGGGTAGTGCTTTGTTTTGCTATTTGTTGTAAGATTTTTCTAACTGTCTTCATATACAGTTTTTTTTGGCTTTTCATTTTCATTTTCATAATGAATAACATCTTGTTTTTCAAAGATATTTACAGCCTCACCGCGTTAATGATTGACATAAAGCAAACATATGATCTATTAAGTCACATTTCATTCAGGGATCTGGCTTCTCCCGTATTACCACGACCTGGGATTATGACAAGAACCATGGAAGAGCAGATGTATCTATGGTGGCGCATGTAAAAATGTCCATTATTTCCCAGACTTCCTAAAATTTAATACGGAAATACGATGAAAGGTTTAACAAGGAACCTTAAGATTATATAACACATTAACAAATACTTGTCTGAGTAATATTAATTTCAGAGAGATTCATAATTTCTTATGTCATCATCAATAATTAGATGGCTTAATATTGCCTGAGGCCTATAATTGGGAGCAGTCTCTGGGATGGCTTACTTTAGTCAAAGGGTAAAAGAAAAACACTAAATTGTAGAAGTTCAACCAGAAATGGGTTAAAATAGTCACGTGCAGAGGCAAAATATGCATTATTAAGTGTTATATCATCAGATGAGTTGAAGTAGTGTTAGTATCGATTAATGTTATAGAATGGAAATAAACGGCCCTCATGTAGATGTGGAGATATGTGATCAGGTACTTATCTTAGAGTCAAACACAATATGAAGGTTTCCAATAATCAGGATTGTGTTTGTAACACTGTATTAATATTGAATCCCTCTATGATTGCACTGTGTTTGCTCTGTAGCTAACATTAAACAGTGTGCGGTGAGAGTGAAATAGTCCGTGCCAAATTGAGGACAAGTTGATTGAAGAAGGACAAATTCTTTAATCATTTTACTCATCTGTAATTTGACAATTATTCATTCTTTCAAACTTATTGATATCTTTTCATGTTTGAAAGGGTTACTGTAATTAATTGCACTTGGCTATCCTTAATCCACTGCCACAACCTTTCAAGCGGCATGTAATGGCTTAATTGAACAGACGATATAAGAAACGGAAACAGGAGAAGTCCAAACAACTTACGAAGTCCATTCAGCTATTCAACAGATTACAATGACCTAGGGTTTCAACTCCACGTTCCCATTCATTCCCATATGATTTGGATTCCTGAGAGAGCAAATTTTCTCAGCCTTGAATGTATTTAGTGATGTCACATCCACATTGTTTTAGGATGTCGAATTTCAAAGATTTGCTACATTTTAAATGAAGAAATTTCTCTTCATTTTAGTTCTAAATGTTCAGCCCTTTATTTCTTGAAACTGCGTCATTTGTTCTGGATTCTCTAATGAGTGGAAACAAATCAGTTCCTATCCTATTACACCCCTTCATTACATTAAATGTTTCAATGAATTCACCTCTGATTCTTCTAAATTTGAGGTAATGTAGAACTAGTTTATAATTTCTCTTATCATAGGACAACCCTCTTATTCAGGGCAGCATCATGGCTCAGTGGTTAGCACTGCTGCCTCATGGACCCAGGTTCGATTCCACCCTTGGTCTGTGTGGAGCTTGCGTGTTCTCCCCATTTCTGCATGGGTTTTCTCCCAACTCAAAGATGCCCAGGCTGGGTGAATTGGCCGTGCTGAATTGCCTATAGTGTTCAGATAGATCAGATGGGTTTATAGGGGAATGGGTCTGGGTAGGATGCTCTGAAGGTTGGTGTGGACTTGTTGGGCCAAAGGACCTGTTTCCACACTGTAGGGATTCTATTCTATAATCCTTGGAATCAATCCAGTGAACCTTCACTGCACTGCCTCCAACATATATATATATATATATATCCTTTCATGGAAATCAAAGTTAGGCGCAGCAGTCCAGGTGTGGTCTCAGCAAAGGATCATACGATTGAGACAAGGCTTACTTGTTACTATACTTTTGTAATGTTTCAATAAAGGCTAAAATGTCATTCACTTACCTAATTGTTGTACATTCGGATTAAGCATTTGTATTTGTTAAGGTATTGTAGTCCTAAGTCTCATTGAAGAAGAACATTTGCAAGTTTCATGTGCTTTTCTATTCTTACAATACCCTTATCATTTCCACATTTGACCAGTCTAATAAATCTATGAAGCAAGGCTTACTTTTCATAAAATCATGTTGACTTGTTTTCATCATTTTATGCCTTTCTAAATTCGTTGTTAAAATTTCATAAATAATACATTCTGACATTTTCCAAATGATTATTTCAGCGCTAGTGATCTATAATTCTGTATTCTTTCTTCTTCCTTCCTTGAATAGTGTTGATATACTTGTCAAGTTTGAATCTGCTGTGATAGCTCCAGAATCTAGAGTTTTGTAAGCTCACAGAGAACACATTCACTATCTCTGCAGTTAAATACTTCACAACACTATGATGGAGGCCATTAGGTTCTGGCCATCTTCAGATTGTTGTCCTTTAACTTTGTCCAGTATGTTTTTCACTAATGGTAGTAATTACCTTGATTTTCTCACTCATATTAGCTCTTAGGTTAATCTAAGATTAGTCTGGCATAACCTTACATCTTCTGTGAAAACAAACAAACATTTGTTTAAACTCTCTGTTGATATTGGGTGATTCAGTGATAATAATGACTTTCAATGACAAGGAGAAATACTTAAGAGTTTCTTTTGCTTGAGATGGTTCTTTCCTAGCAGTTGCATTGCATCCAGAGATAATAGGAACTGCAGATGCTGGAGAATCCAAGATAATAAAATGTGAGGCTGGATGAACACAGCAGGCCCAGCAGCATCTCAGGAGCACAAAAGCTGACGTTTCGGGCCTAGACCCTTCATCAGAGAGGGGGATGGGGTGAGAGTTCTGGAATAAATAGGGAGAGAGGGGGAGGCGGACCGAAGATGGAGAGAAAAGAAGATAGGTGGAGAGAGTATAGGTGGGGAGGTAGGGAGGGGATAGGTCAGTCCAGGGAAGACGGACAGGTCAAGGAGGTGGGATGAGGTTAGTAGGCAGATGGGGGTCCCCTCCACCCACTGCATCCCAAAACCAGTCCAACCTGTCTCTGCCTCCCTAACCTGTTCTTCCTCTCACCCATCCCTTCCTCGCACCCCAAGCCGCACCCCCATCTAGGCCCTTCAATCTTGTACATGAAAAGACTTCAGTATAGTTGGCGAAATGATATTAATGCCCATAGTCTTTGCAATATGTGGTGACATCAGCATTTTCTTGATATCACTGAATCAAACCAATTGTATACTTGCAGCTGTCACACTGAGGATCTCAGGGAGAGGCTGAGATAAATCATCCATTCAGTGCTTGTGAATGAAGATGATGGCCAAGTTTTTTTTTAATTTCTATGATTCCCCATCACTAAGAGTTGGGATATTTATGTGGATTCCTCTATAGATTATTTAATTGTCCACTATCATTCACAAGTGGTGGTGCAGGAAACCAGATCTTTGATCCATTGAGTTGATTCTGGAATCACTTAGCTCTGTCATCCTCTCCTGTTCTAAGGCATGTAATATTCCTGTGGCGTAGCATTGTTAGCTTGACAACTCAATATTAGATATTCCTGGTGCTGTCTTGGCATGTCCCCCCCCCCCCTCCTGATTTTTCCATTGAAGAGGCAACCTCATTGTTGTGGATCTAGAATCACATATAGATCAGACCAGGTAAGGATGGCAGTTTCCCTTCCTTTACACAGAAGTGAACCAGATGGCTTTTTAAAACAATCGAGGTTAATTTCATGACACCGTTATTGAGACTAGCTTTCAATTTCAGATTTTTATATTCTTTAATTCTATTTATTAATTGAATTTAAATTCCACAAGGAGCCATGATGGGGTGTGAAGTCTTGTCCTGGGCCTCCAGATTGTGAATCTCATGATAACTTTATGGGTATCTCCCTGTCTTCCTTTCCTGATCATCTGAGCCAAGGCAATTTCTCACTAAAGTCCTTATGTGATCCTTAATTATCAAACATACCCCTTCTTCTTTCCAATTCTGCCTTTCTTTTCTAAATTTTGTTTACCCTGGAATATTTGTTTCTCACCTTCATCACTCTGAAAATACCTCTGTAATGGCAATTGGGTCAAAACAATTTATTCTATTTGTGTCACTAGTTTAACTGCCACATGTTGAATTTTCTGTGCATCAACTTCAGTTTTATCTTTTATTGCCATTACCAGCATAGACCTCAGTCTTTCCGCTTTAAAATATTTCCTGTTAAATCATATGCAATAAATTATATATTTCTACGCATAAATCAAAAGCATAAGGATTGCATTTCTACAACTATTTACAAAGATTTCTGAGAGTTTGATTCATGAGCCAAGGATACATGAATTTAATGATTCTACCAACCATATTCATCCTAGCAGGTTCACAGTCACTGCTTTTCGCTATACCTGTATTATGATGAATTTACCACATGGAAAATTGTGAACCAGCTCTTGATCTGTTAATTTAACTTATCTGCTACTTCATTACTCAGGAAAAAGAATAACCATTCAAAGGTGTTACTGAAAATACAGCACAAAATACTGCAAATACTGAAAAATGTTAAAGGAAGCTTCAAGTTGAACACTTGTATTTGCAAACACACAAAGTCATTAAAAACTCAACTTTGAGGACTACAGTGATAATGGGAACTGCAGATGCTGGAGAATCCAAGACAATAAAATGTGAGGCTGGATGAACACAGCAGGCCAAGCAGCATCTCAGGAGCACAAAAGCTGACATTTCAGGGTCTAGGCCCGAAACGTCAGCTTTTGTGCTCCTGGGATGCTGCTTGGCCTGCTGTGTTCATCCAGCCTCACACTTTGTTATCTTTGAGGACTACATATTACTTATATGAAAAAAAGCTTGGATGTATCACTTTGTTAAATTAAAGACTTCATGCTAGCTGCATTGATTATTTCTCTTTCAATGTCTTAGTGGTTCATTAAAACCATACAACTGTCTGCTTTTCAACTATTTTGAAAATTTAAACACAACATCTTGCCAAATTAGGCACAGTTTCACACTCATTTAAATAATGCCATTCTGCTTACTTGTGACATTTCATTAGCTTAACCTCCCCTTGCCCATAAAATATAAGCATCCATAAACCAAATACGAGATGGAATAAGATTACACACAATAGTGCAATGCTTTATCTGATGGTAATATTGTGAAATCTTCCTGACTGCTGAGTTAAAGAAACAACTATCAGTAACAACCAGGCTGTGTTCCAGTGAAGGATGTAGCTTGTAATTGTCAGTAATAAGTTATCATTCATCCTCTGACATAGTTGGGTATTTGGAGTTTTTAAAGTACTTCAATTCCATTTGCTATTTCAGATATATTGCAAGAAAATCTCCTCAAGGCAAAGAAGAAGCAACAGGCATTTTGCTGAAGAGCAATTAAAAATCTGCAGCTCTGTCTGTAATTAAGACTTTATGATGTGTTATATTACTGTTGCTGCTATAGAAATTGAAAGCACCATCAAAATAAAATTATAAATAGAAATGTGTTTAAAAATTATTTTAACTTACCGCAATAATAATATTTGAAGAATCATGCAATATTTCTTACTACTGTGGTTAGGAGCTTGTTGCTTGCAAACTGTCTCCTCCATTTCTAGAACTGCAAAAGTACTTTGTTTGCTTTAAAACGTTCTGTGAAATCCTAAACTCATGAAAGGTACTATTTAACTGTTCTCCTCTTTTATTGCTCTGAGCTCTTTTATTTAGACAAAAGCTCTTTATATCAAGCATTCATAGATGATGCCAAGAGGCATTGGAGAATGGGATAGACGCAGATGGAAATACTGCGGCAAAGAAATTTTGAAAAGAGGAAAAAATGAAAGGGACGTTTTTTGATTTGTCTAAGCAGCACATCACATTCCAGTTTTACCAGAGTTCAGTCCTTAGGCATTGAGGATTTCATACATAATAATGAATAAAGTACGCATTGTAGTTAACATCCTGTTACGTGACATAAAATGTTGGAAGCTTAAATCCAACAACTTGTAGTAGTGTTCTAACTGTAAATTTTATGAAGTGATTTATGACATATAGAATTTGAAGATTTCACCTATTAAGGCTACAAACATGAAGTAATTTTACTCAAATTATGCATTAATTATATACCATTTCACACCAACGAGTATATTTAAAGTAAATGGCAAGATCAGAGAATGTCACCAGAATTAATTAAATGAATAGATTCATGTTCACCTCACAAAAATATATTGAAACTCATTAGGATTCATGTCATTTGATTTCAATTCAGATTAATTTACGCAAAATATGTATTACTTCAAACAAGATAGTTAACAGATTCTGAGGAGCTCATAATAACTTGATTATAACTACAGGGACCATTGGAAGTATGTTTCAAAGGGATGTCAGATAGATAATTACTACAAGTATGAAACTTTTCCAAGTAGAAATGTCTATAATTTGACCACCTTTTTAATTTTACCACTAGGCTTAATTTCTAATATATGAGAAAATGCTGTACTGGGTTGTTTGAAGGTATTGCCTATTACCATGGCAAGCATACGGTTGAATACTGCTGCAATCTTTGACAGTCCACAGATTCAGCAGAGATTTAAGGTTGTTTATATAAGCTTCTGGATTTGTCGGTGACTCATCCATTTATAAAGTGAGGGGAGGAACTGCTTTTTTTACTACACTGGCATCTAGTGGTAAGTTTCAAGTATTCAATATCCAAAACCATTTTGTGATGAAGGTTAACTAATTAATATCAGTTCAGCCAGTTAGATATAAATATTACAGAATGTGGCACTATCATTGCGATCCAGAATAATAAATTATTGGAAAAACATAAAAGCCTTCAGGAAATGCAGCACTGCCACTCTCTCTGTTCTCTTAGTTGGATGTTAAGCATCCAGTTGTAGTAAGTGAAAATTTAGTGAGATCTCCTGGTGTGCTGAACAATATTTATTCATCAGCCAGTGTCCATTACAGATGATGTGCTTATTTATTTTATAGTTATTTGTAGGATCCAGCTGTGTGTGCATTCTAATGCAAGGAATCATTATAGGCAAGCAACTACACTTCAAAGCACCTCAGTGGTTGGCAAACACTGGAAGGAATCCTATGGTTGGAAAGTCACAATATCAACACAAGCCTGCCAGTCTGATTGTTTATCTGGTTTCTTTCATGCATTACACTTTCTATATCACAAGCAAGTCCACTGCAAAATTTCAATAAAAGGCACAACAGGAAATCTGAGATTTTACATCAATTAATTTGATTCAAGAAAAGATATATTATCTATTTTCAGAAAATGTTGGAAATATTCACTGGGTCAGCAGCACTTGAAGAGAGCAAATTGGTGTGAATTGGCTGAATTATCCACATGTGGGAATGTTAGATGCCTTCAAGGCAGAGATCGACAAATTCTTGATCTCACAAGGAATCAAGGGCTTCGGGGAGAGTGCAGGGAAGTGGAGTTGAAATGCCCATCAGCCATGATTTAAATGGCAGAGTGGACTTGATGGGCTGAATGGCTTTACTTCCACTCCTATGTTTTATGGTCTTAACAGGTAGAACAAGGAAGAGCTAGCAGAATGGTTGGAGAATGGGGTTCGGGGTTGTTAGTGATGCATTTTGGATGCCTGCCAGAAAGTCAACTTAGCTACTCAAGTGGCCAACTGAACAGCTGAATGCTACTTCCTGCCTCCATACATATTGTACTGCATTGCTAGGGTCATCCAGTTGTATGGAAAGGCCCCCGGTGAAATTGGGGATCTCCTAGTGTGCCCTGGGATAGGGGAACCTCCTAATATGGACAGCCTATGGCCAACTAGTGGAATCCTGAGTAACAACGGATACTCAAGGCAACATTGCCCTCTGTGCTCCAAGACAAATCCCACTTCAGCTTTCTGGGGCATGGCTCCTAGCTCAGCCTTCCTCAAACATGCATCATCACTCTTTGAGGACACCAGAAATTGAGGCACCCTTTCTGGAGTTCGAGCCTCTGCAAATGGTCACTTCTAACAGTGGCCCTGTAGAGAGTCTTAAGTCCGGAAAATGGGCCTCAGTTCAATCACCCACTGAAATAGGGTTTTCTGCCACTTTTGAACTCATGATGAGACTTGCTGGCAATCAGCAACATTCAACCAACGGTTAGGTCTGCAACATTTCATTAGAATTGGTTAAATGGGCAGAACTTCTTTTGCCATCTATGAGGAACAATACCTCTCATCATTCTTTGTAGTCTAAATGTGAGCCTACATGGTAGCATTGCCGAATTGAAGGACCATCCCATGGCAGCCTTGTAACATTTCATTGATTACAGGACCTTGCTCCATTCCATTGACTGTGAACTGTTGACACAGGAGATGAAGGCTGCTGGCCTATGCTAGATGGTGTTAGCTGGGATAATACAATGGGGAGATTTAAAGTATTGCAAACAAATCTGGCTGACATTTCAAATTGGTACAAACACCTGTGCTCTCAACAACTGATACCAGCTTTGAAATTTTCCTGCCCATCTGACACTTGATTTTCCAGGTCCTGTGCATTCAACTTGTAAACTGGCAGGGCATCATATAGGCTCGAGCAGCAATTCTCCTCACATCTTGTTTTATTGCTGAGGCCCATGCTTCTGAATTCAAATTCCAACTGAAGCGTGAGATTTGGAGTTACCAGGACATGTTGGACTTGAATGTATAATTTATTCAATGATGATCAAAAGCCACTTTTTTAATCAATGGAAGTAAAAATTCTAACAACAGTTCAACAGTGATTAAATTGCATTTTTTTCCACTTAGTTTTAGTTACACGTTAAATATTGCTTGAAGTGGAAATTGTTTCACTTAAAATCAAGTCTTAATCTTAAATTCATTATGGGATCTTCTGTGGCCTGGTTAATTGATTGGGCCTGGGTACATTGCTTGGCTACGGTAAGAGGATTTCTCACTGACATTAGAAGACATGACGTTTTGCTAAAGTTCCATCCCTGTAAACCTATGTTGTGGCTGGAACAGTTTTGGCATCTGGTACGACAACATGAGTAGTCATCACAGATGCCTCTTCTGAAATAGGAATACAACTATAGGATGCTTGTTTCATATTCAAAGACTAGGTGGATGTTGGTTAAATCCTTCTTGTTGATAAAGGCTGCCAATTATTTTAATGGAGTTTTGATGGCCTCATGGGTGCAACTGTTGCCATCTTGCACATGAAAGCCTATTATGGCCCTTAAAACAACATTCTCTCCAGTCTTTCTGCCAGAATCAGTTCAGTAGCATAACCAAACTCCCTAGACCTTTAAACACGGTATTGCTGACTTCTTTAGTGCAACAGTGCTCTTAAATGCACACTTGCACCCAGAAGGAGCTGAACAATCCAAGGTTCACCACAATCTGACCGTTGATGCCAGCGGTATTGAGTGTCCACCATGTCATTCTTCAGCAACATACCCAGGTCAGTGATAGACTTGCTTCAACAGTGTTATGAAGCGGAGGTTGAACCCACCCCCAGTAACTGAAACACCCAGAGAAGCTTGCCTTGCCTTGTAATCTGTTAAAGAAAGTGTGAAAAGTAGTATAACCTCCTCACACCTCCCAATCTGTTACGAAGGAGTGGTTAAATAAAATAAAATCCTTTCACTCACTCTATAACCAACAAGTAATAATTTGTTTATCCAACTCTAATAGTGGACAAATGAGCAGAACTACTAATAAACTGCACAATTCCCCCTTAACTAATAACTAATCCTAAAGAAAACAAAATGCTAATGGTAGAGTTAATAAATGTGGAGCTGGAAAAGCAGTCAGTCAGATAGCATCTGAGGAGCAGGAAAGTCATTGTTTCAGACTGCAACATTGAAGTCCATGCTCCTCAGATGTTGTCTGACCAGCTCCACATTTATTGACTCTAGCTTTCAACATCTGTGGTCCTTTACTGTCTCCAAAATTCTAATGGTATGCTGTACCAATATATACAAGTGCAACTTATATAAAACAAAACAATACTAAAATAGATCAAAACTTAATCTGTCAAAATTATGGCCAGACCAAGTCTTATGGAATGCTCTGCACCCACTAAGTCAAGAATGTCTTTCTCCATTGAATCCTTGCATCAGGAATACTTCTCCCCATCATTTTTTTTGTGTCAGGAATATAGATGAGAGTAGTGCTATACCGTTAGTTGGGTGATGGCTTTCTGAGAGTTTAGAAAGTTCTGTGGGAGCTAATGATTTTTCTCTTTAGAGCTGATGGGCTGTTAGCTCTATTAGATGGCAGTTACTCCCACACAGTTTTCAAATGCCTTCTTCATTTATACCCTTAATGACCTATTAATTTCTTACAATAGGATTGGTCCTATGTCGTCAAAACCATGATTCAAATTTAACTTTTTTTTAGTCTCTAAGTGCCTGGTTTAAATTAACTGACTGACTTTCAAATTGGTTGCCTTACTAACAAAACAATCTACTGCCTGTGCTGTTAACCACACAGCCTTTTGATACAATGTTTCAATTTCAGGAACTGCCTGTGCACCTGCACTTTTTTTTAAATATCCAAGCCTAGAGAAACATAACATCGTTTAAAGGGAACACACACTCTTGCCCCCCCCCCCACCCATTATTTAACAAGCATCAAATTCTAAGACCCTGTCTTCCAATCCACAAATACTCTACCCAACTTCGCAACAACAGCCACAATCTTCTTTAACATTGATGTTCTGACATCTGGAATTAGGTCACATGACTCTGAAAACACTGACATGTTGCATGATAGGATTTTTTCCTGCTGCTTTTCCTCACAGTGTCCTTTTGAGTCCTGCCTAATCATAGGCTGACTATCATCAGTGGCTCTGGTGTCTGGTGGTACACTTGTTCTGTGTATATCTTCTACCACTTCAGGGTCCAGCGGACTGGGTGGCTCAGTCCCATGTCTCATCCATTCCCCTTTCACTGCTTGCTGTCCCAAAGGGAAATGTTCAAAAGTAGCTCTCAGGTCTTGGTGAAACAGTGGGTACACTTGCAGCTGTCTCTCTGCTCCTCTGAGCTAACACTCAGATCCATACCTCTGCAAATCTATTTCTCTGTCTTTTGAGTTTACCAGCCTCCTCTATCTTTTTTGTGAAAATTCCCATTCAATGAAGGCTGACTGTACGATGACTGGCCTTCCCCTCAAAGTTTAAGGCCTCACATGCATCCTGTGCAGCGATGGCCTGTTATCCCAACATGTCAAACACTTGTTTCATAATGAAACATTTAATTTCATGTAGAGGCATGCAAATGTTGTACAAATACTTCTTTCAAAAGTTCAATCAGCTTTTCAGCTCTTCCATGTGTCATCATCATGACCATATCTCCTTACCATCTTCATAATACAGTCCATGTTGCTCCCACTAACCATCTTCTGCATCACACCTGGCTCATCAGGTTCCAATAAATTCTATTTCTCCTCCTGGAAATCATAGTGCTGCAGCATACTACAATGCCCTGTTCCAAAAGTACCTATTTGACTTATTTGAATGAGCTTGTTAAAATTTCAATTGTCTAAATGTGACGAGAGAGTTGCCTCTTCCGCCAGATTTTTCCATGAGTTAAAAATAACTCAAGCCATATTGGGATACTATGCATGTCTATTTCCAATGATCTACTTTGGCAGAAAGAGCAATGTAAAGCCAGGTAACAATGTCGTTTCTGGGAAACATTTGCAAGGTTTGAATACATTTGATGCACACAGGAAATCTTGACTCATTACTTTGTAAATAAAAAGGTAACATGAAAATTTAAAATGCTGTGTTCCTAATTATTTTAATGAATAAAATAATTGAAGGGAATATTAAGAAAATTATCAGTTCAGCTATGGTTTTATTGAATGGCAGAGCAGACTTAATGTGGTGAATGGCTCCTACATCTTATGGTCTTGTTACTGTTGCTTAGCTTTGGTTCTGAGAAATTTACAACATAATCCTTTCAATTCTGAGGCATTGTAACACAGCTCCTTCTACAGACTTGACACTATCTTGCTAGCTTCTGCATTTAATTAAATCTGGCAATTCAGGATCCTTATCATACTATGAATATCACATGCAGGCATGTTATTCACCAGACAGAACCTTTCCACAGGGACTATAATTATGCTTTCTGAACAGACTCAGGAAAGACATACATCCAATCCATCAATATAATTCCATATTCTTCTCATCCATTGAAAATGACAGCCTGCTAATCTATGGCATTATGGAGAATTGGTTTCAAGCAAAAGTTTTGCCAAATATCCAATTGAACTTGACAACAGTGAATGCCAGAAACAGGATCTGTCTTGTACTGGCCACAAGAGTTCTAAAGTCAAAAAGAACATATTCTAAACTCCAGATATGTTATTAAAATACATAATCTACTGTTTAATTCGAAAGATTTTCAAAGTATATCAGAATTGCAATGATTTATGACACAGTTAGTGTTATCTACATATTTTTATCAGATGGGCTGTAATGATTCAGGAAGATTGTTCATCATAACCTTCTCTGGGTAATTATGGATGCACAATGAACACAACAATGCTCACCTTCTGTACCTCATCCTAATGGGATGCAATACATTGCACATCTGCATCACCAGTTCAGCCACTAATCAGCCTTGTTCAAGTCCACAATCTGCTCAAAACACTGAACAAATGGCAATGACTTCTCCATTCATTTCCCAGTTCTGTTGCGTTGATTGATCTTCTTTGTAACCCATTTTCTTTAACTTTGTTGAGATACAGAATAATGGGCTTGATTTCCAGTATGCTATGCTAGTAAAATGAAAGAAGGATCCTGTAAGTGAATCTGTGATGTGTCCTGAAAGTTCTTTGAGGTTGGTACATTTTGCACACCAATGTCTTTGGACTTGGGGTGCACATGGCTGCTTCCCAGCAAGTATACCTTAAATGTTGGTACCTAGTGTCTGACATGGAGGCACTTCACTACAAGTGGTGATCTGAATTTGCCAGGTAAATAGCCTGGTTTCTATGTTGGAAATTTATTATATCCATCTTGTTTGGTGAGTTTGTTACAGTAGAAAGCTGGCTTTTAATGAGTTGAGTTGAGCCATCAACAAAGCATTTAGTGTGCAATAATCAACCTGAAAGGGCAACTCACCGCTGCCATACTATTTCTGAAATGCGCATAAATGTTAAAGAGCGAGATGCTTCCAAATTGAGAATTGATTCTGTCTTAGCTTTTATCCAATTCTGCCACAAGTTGGGAAATCATGTTGAGGTTGTAGAGGACATTGGCGAGGCCTCTTCTGGTGTACTGTGTCTAGTTCTGGTCGCCCAGTTATAGGAAGGATATTATTAAGCTAAGATCAATTCAGAAGAGATTTACCAAGATGTTGCTGGGTAGGGAAGGGTTGAGTTACGAAGAAAAACTGGATCGGCTGGGTCTTTTTTCACTGGAGCATATGAGATTGAGAGATAACCTCATAGAAGTTTATAAAATCATGAGGGGTATAAAAACGGTTAATAGTAGGTGTCTTTTCCCTAGGGTTGGGGATTTTAAGATTAAGGCGCACCCCTTAAGGTGAGAGGAAAGAGGTTTTAAAAAGACATGAAGGACAAAGTTTTAAAACAGAGGATGTTTCACGTGTAAAACAAACTTCCTGAGGAATTGGTGATGTGGGCTCAATTATAATGTTTAAAAGGCACTTGGATAAGTACATGAGTTAACAAGGTGTAAAGCTGGTTGAACACAGCAGGCCAAGTATCATCAGAGGAGCAGACTGTGCTGATGCTGCTTGGCCTACTGTGTCCATCCACCTCTGCACTTTATTATCTTAGATTCTCCAGCATCTGCAGGTCCTACTGTCTCTGGATAAAGTACATGAATAGGAAAGGTTTGAGAGGATATGGGCCAGGAGCAGGCAAGTGTGATTAGTTTAGTTTGGGATTATGTTTTCATGGCCTGGTTGGTCCAAAAAGCCTGTTTCCATGCTGTATGTCGATGAATCTATTGCTGTAGCTTAATATCTCAGACACTACCCAGCTGAATATTTGGGAATCTAGGTGCCGAAATGGATTGGCTCTTCTACCAGTAAGGATCCCATATGGACTGAACGTAATTAGTGTTAATGCTGCTTCTTTTAGACACAGGGGTACAGCATGAAGTTTGTCAATTTCTTTCAGAAAATAAGAACTAGGCACTAGTTCTTTTAATAAATTAATTTCATGTAGACTAAAAGGAACGTTATCTGGGAATGTGCAAATTTAACACTTAAATTGAAAGAGTTCTCTTTTACTGAGTTAATATATGCCACCTTTGTGATTACAAAAAAGGGGATAAATTGTATCCTGAAATAAGCTAAAATGCTAAAATCCTGCCACCATATGGAAATAGATCAATCTTCCTCATGACCTCAAACAGGATCTCAGTTTCTGCCTCAGAAAAACAAGGGACAGCTCTGCCCTGGGTTCCAACGTTCTGCTTCTCCTGGTTCATCAGAAACGCAATGCAACTGATTCTGTGAATTTGAAGACTGCGGGTTTAATTTTGACCTGTTGGCTACCTGTCCCACTTCCAAATCTGCCAACACAGATACAGATTAGCTCCCCACTCTCACTCCAGCCAGTTAGCAGTCTGCGGCCATGAAAAGCAGGAACTGTTGTTGCTTCCCTCAGAAGGATCAAGACCCTGAAACAATCCTGACACTTACTTCCCAATAACTGAAGGAAAATTTTCCCTGAAAATTATCTGGAGCTGAATCAGTCTGCAATACTTGTCCCTCAGACGAGCTTCTGACCATGTGTACAAACCATCACATAGAATATCTATTTCCACATTCATAACGGCTCCTAACTCTTACCCTAGTCTAGCTCACTGGGTGCTGAAAACTTAATTTATTTATTTGTCTTGTTACCAAAAGACCTAACTATTGCAACAGGTCGCCAACTGGTCTGCCATATTCTACCGCTATAAAGAGAAAGAATGGTTAAATATACCTTGACTAACTTTGACCAGTTCATGGTAACTCTATTGCTTTCAGTTGTTTCAGCAGCAGGAGTCTGGAAGAAAGCGTGAGGGCAGCCTGGGAAGGTAAGTTTCTCAATTGTGAAAGCCTTACCTCATCTGACTGCACCCTTTCAGTTGTTTCAGCAGCAGGAGCCCGGGAGGAAATGCAAGGGCAGCCTGGGAAGGTAAGCTTCCACGCATAAATTTGAGAGCTAATTAAGGGAGTTCACTGTGGTGAGCAGGTAAGCCATTTGCATTTTTTTTCCTCATTTCTGTTATCTTTCGGGATGGTCACCCAAATGCCAAAACATCTGGGAGCGGATTGGAAAGCAAAGCTGGAGTCTGTTTCAGTATATAACCGAGTAAACTTACTGGTGCAGAAAACACTGCAAAACTAAAAATAAACTAATTAATTTTAAATAATTAACTAAGTATTGATGGCAGACTAGGTGATGTGTTGTGGCTGTATGATGTGGGAGCTAGCTGATCCCATTGAGAACAGCAATGACCACATCTGCAGCAAGTGTTGGCTGCTTGAGGAGCTCTGGTTTAAAACTGATGGGCTGGAATCCAAACTCGTTGCAGCACATCCGTGAGGGGGAGAAACACCTGGATGCTGTGTTCCAGGAGGCAGTCATAACTGGTAGATTAACTAATGTTAATTCGATCAGCAGGCAGGGACAGCAGTGTGTGGCTGCGAGTGAAGCAGGTAGAGAGACCCTGCAGACAGGAACACAGGAGTTGCAGCCCTTGACATTGTCCCACAGGTATGAGGCACTTGAGGCAAATGGATATGATTTAGTGGTCATTACAAGAGACATGATTACAGGATGGTCATGGCTGGGAGGTAAACTCTTTGGAAGGACAGCAGGAAGGTAAGGGAGGTGGTGTTGCTCTGATTTTTAAGGATGATATCAGGGTGGTAGTGAGAGATGATATAGCTTCTACTGAACAAAACAATGAGTCCATTTGGGTGGAAATTAGGAATAGCAGGGAGAAGAAATCACTGATAGGTGTGGTCTATAGGCCACCAAATAATGAAATAATAGTGGGGCAGTCAATAAACATAGAAATAGCTAATGCACATAAAAATTGTACAGCAATTATCATGGGGTTTTTATTTATATATCAATTGGTCAAACCAGGTCAGTTATGGCAGCCTTGGGGAGGGATTCATAGAATGCATCTGTAATAATTTCCTTGAACAATATGTAATGGAACCTACGAGGGAGCAAGCTATCCTAGATCTAGCCCTGTGTAATTAGAGTAGATTCGCTACAGTGTGGAAACAGGCCCTTCGGCCCAACAAGTCCACACCGCCCTTTGGAGCATCCCACCCAGACCCATCCCCCTATAACCTACACACCCCTGAACACTACGGGCAATTTAGCATGGCCAATCCACCTAGCCTGCACATCTTTGAACTGTGGGAGGAAACTGGAGCACCCGGAGGAAACCTACGCAGACACAGGGAGAATGTGCAAACTCCACGCAGGCAGTTACCAGAGGCTGGAATCGAACCCAGGTCCCTGATGCTGTGAGGCTGCAGTGCTAACCACTGAGCCACCATGCCGCCCAAATGATACAGGAATAATTAATGATGTCACAGTTAGGGATTCTCTCGGAAGGAGCGACCATAGTATGATCGAATTTAAAATACAGATGGAGCGTGAGAAAGTTAAATCCAGTACCTATGTCCTGTTCTTAAACAACAGCAACTGTGATGGAATAAGGGAGGAGTTAGCTAAGGTAGAATGGGAGAGTAAACTTTATGGTGGGTCAATTGAGGAACAGTGGGGGACTTTCAAAATTATTTTTCACAGTGCTCAGCGGAAGTATATTCCAGTGATAAAGAAGAACTGTAGGAAAAGAGAAAGCCAGCCATAGATGTCTAAGGAAATAAAGGAAACTATCAGATTGAAAACAAAACACATACAAAAAAGCAAAGAGTAGGGAGAAACTAGTAGACTGGGAAATCTTTAAAGGCCAACAGAAAGCCACAAAAAAGTTATAAAGAAAAGTAAAGATAGATTAGGAGAGTAAACTAGCTCAGAATAAAAAAAAGGCTGCAAAAGTTTCTATAAATATGTAAATTGTAAAAGAGTGGAGAAGGTAAACATTGGTCCCTTAGAGGAAGAGAAGGCCAATTTAATAACTGGGAACGAGGAAATAGCTGAGACATTAAACAGTTATTTTGTGTCAATCTTCACAGTAGAAGGCACAAATAACATGCCGAAAACTAATGGCAAGAGGATTATAGCGGGCGAGGATCTAGAAACTATCATTATCACTAAGGAGGCAGTGCTGGGCATGCTAATGGGGCTAAAGGTAGACAAGTCTCCTGACCCTGATGAAGTATATCCCAGGGTACTAAAGGGGATGATGGGGGAAATAGCAAATGCACTAGTAATTATTTACCAAAATTCACTGGACTCTGGGGTGGCTCCCGCAGATTGGAAAACAGCCAATGTGATGCCGCTGTTTAAAGAAAGAAGTGGACAAAAAGCAGGTAACTATAGGCTAGTTAGCTTAACTTCGATAGTGGGGAAAATGCTTGAATCTATCATTAAGGAAGAAATAGCAAAACATTTGGATATAAATTGTCCCATTGAAAACACTAGCATGTAGGTCATATTTAAGTAATTTGGTGGGATTCTTTGAGGACATTACTCACATGGTGGACAATGGGGAACCTGTGGATGTGGTGTATCTGGATTTCCAGAAGGCATTTGACAAGGGGCCACACCAAAGGCTGCTGCATAAGATAAATTTTCACAGTATTACAGGTAATGTATTGGCATGGATAGAGGATTGGTTGACTAGTAGAAAGCAAAGAGTAACTGTAAATGTGTGTTCTTTCTGATTGGCGGTCAGTGGCTAGAAGTGTGCCTCAGGGATCAGTGTTGGGACTGCAATTGTTTACAATTTACATAGATGATTTGGAGTTGGGGACTAAGTGTGGTGTGTCAAAATGTGAAGATGGCACTAAGGTGATTGCTCTACCAAAGTGTGCAGAAGACACTGAAAGTCTGCAGAGGGATATAGATAGTCTAGGTGAGTGGGCAAAGGACTGGCAAATGGAATACAGTGTTGATAAGTGTGAGGTCATCCATTTTGGTAGAAATAACTGCAAAATGGGCTATGTTTTAAATGGTAAAAAAATTGCAGCAAGCTGCTGTGCAGAGGGACTTGGGTGTCCTTGTACATGAATCACTAAAAGTAGGATTGCAGGTGCAGCAGGTAATTAAAAAGGCAAATGGAATTTTGTTTGCCATTGCTAAAGGGATGGAGTTTAAAAACAGGGAGGCTATGCTGCAGCTGTATAGGGTCCTGGCATGCCACACCTGGAGTAGTGTGTGCAGTTTTGGTCTCCTTACTTGAGAAGAGATATACTAGCACTGGAGGGAGTGCAGAGGAGATTCACTCGGTTGATTCCAAAGGTGAGAGGGTTAGATTAGGAGGAGAGACTAAGTAGACTGGCATTATACTCTTTGGAATTCAGAAGAATGAGGGGAGATCTTATAGAAACATATAAGATTATGAAGGGAATTGACAAGGTGAAGGCAGGGAGGTTGTTTCTGCTCGCAGGTGAAACTAGGACTAGAGGGCATCGCCTCAAAATAAAGGGAAGCAGATGTGGGACTGAGGCCAGGAGGAACTTCTTCACCCAAAAGGTTGTGAATCTATGGAATTCCCTGCCCAGCGAAGTGGTTGAAGCTACCTCACTGCATGTTTTTAAGGTAAGGCTAGATAAATTTTTGAACAGTAAAGGAATTAAGGGTTATGGTGAGTGGACAGGTAAGTGGAGCTGAGTCTCAAATATCAGCCTTGAATGGCGGGGCAGGCTCGAGGGGCTGGATGGCCTCCTCCTGCTCCTAGTTCTTATGTTCTTAATTTCTTATTTAACTCAACACAGTGAGATAGACAATGGAGACAAGAGTCAGGGTATATAGTCAGGCTGAAAGTATCTAAAGTGCCCTTTAAGGTCTGATCAAAATGATTATAAGAAGACACATGCCCTTCAATACGTCATTTATAATTGGGTTAAAATATCTAAAACATATTTGGATGAATAAGTGTTAATTTATACTATTGATACATTTCTACATTATAAGGTTATATAATTAGGTTGAACAACTGAGATAAACAAATGAGTCTCACACTGAGTTTTTATGCATTGAAGACTTTGACAGCAGCAGTATTCAGTGTTCTGATTCCACAGAACCAGTCACACGAACCCCAGTTCCATGGGGTAGATCCATGGTCCCGATCTCACCATCCCGGCTGGGTTGGGAAAGTTGGATGAGTGGGCAGTTTTGGCTCTGCAGTTTGCCAGTTGGAGAGGTCGGGCTAGGTTTATGCTGGGCTTCTATATTTGAGTTTTTATCCATGCTCATGAAAAACTGTCAGCATTTCTATCATAATCCTTAAGGTCATGAGCCAACTGACGGCATTACTTTTTGTAAAGTTGAGATCATCTGGTGTTTGTGTCCTATTTTGCATCACGCCCTGTCTACACATCAATTCATGTGTTTGTCGGCCTACTTGGCTCCCTGTTCAGCTCTGATTTCAAAACTTCCATCCTTATTTTCAAACCAATTTGTGGCTTGGCCGATCCTATTTTCCTGAACTAATTCAATTCTGGTATCTTGGTCTTAATACTCCATCTTAAGCAGTTGCTTCTTCAGCCATCAAGGCTTTAAAATTTAAAGGTGTCACTGTAAAGCTCTCTATCGCACTTCCTCTTTTCCCTCTTTTAATGACCCCTCAGGTTTTAGACTGCGATTTTGTTCATCTGCCCTAATATCTCACTAAGTGGCATCATATTTTGCTTCATAATGTCCCTATGACGTGCTTTGGGATATATAATTCTGTCAATACAGGTTGTTGTGGCTGATGTGAAATGATTTATTTCAAACTTACAAATTTATTTCAGATCAGAAGGCACAGCACCTTGTTATTAACCATTAATATTCGAAAATACACCCTGCAGATGCAATACAGAATAAAATATACTCCTGAAAACTACTCAACTTAAACTGATTTGCAGACATGAATTCAAGACTAGAATTTTACTTGTTATTCATAAAAAAAGTTATAAACTACTTGAACATGTTTTAATATTGAAAAAGCTACTTGACAGGAATTATCCCATCATGGTTGTCCTAATAGAAATGATAATATAAATCACATAGCTGTAATTAGGTATTGGGAGATTGGGTTTTAAGCATCTATAGATGGTTGGGGGAAGATAAGATTTTAGATAAGGGTAAAATCTTCTGACTTAATCCCTGTCAGAATGGTAGGCCTATTTTTGGGTCAGAAACCTGTTTTGCTAATAGTCAGGTGTAGCCTTGGCCATTTAAGTCAGAAACTGGATCAGCAACTTGCCTCAAAGCTATACCACTAGTTAGGGAGGGTGGGCAGGATCTAGGAAGGATTTATAATCAAAAGGGACTAAAAATTGGTTGCACAAGTTCATCTGCACTTTTTATTTCTTGCTGCAGCGAACACAGAAATGGAGGAAGGACTTGGGAGGCTACAGAGAGTATTTCAGTGTAATTGGTAAAGATTTACATAGGATAAGGTTGTTGACATACTCGCCAAGCTGGCCTGCGCTTGTTCAGACGTTTTGTCACCATGCTAGGAGGCATCATCAGTGAAGCCTCCGATGAAGCTGTGTTATTCTACTCCACTTGGAATTTATAATGCCTGGTTCATTATGGTGAGTAGTAGCATTTCCAATTTTGATCTGTATGGGTTTATATCCGGGGTCTAATTCTGTGTTTGTTGATTGCATTACAGGTGGAGAACCATGTCTCTAGGAATTCCCGTGCATGTTTGTTTGGCTTGGGCTCCTCTGATTACCTTGACCCAATTGAACTGATGGCCTTCATTGTCTGAGTGTACCGATATTAATGACAGTTTGGCGTGCCGCTTTGCTGCTAGCATATGTTCGTGTATTCTGATGGCTAGTTTCCTTCCTGTCTATCTGATGTAATGTTAGTTGCAGTCGTTGCATGGTATTTTGTAAATTACGTCAGTTCTTCATGGGCCTTTAATCCTTGTAAGTGTTTGTCGCAGAGTGGCTGTGGGCTTGTGGGCCACAATAATTCCTATTAGCCTTAGGAGTTTTGTTGTCAGTTCTGATATGTTCTTGATGTAGGGCAGTGTGTCCAGTATGTTAGAACGTACTGTATCCTTCTGTTATTGTCTGTTTAGTAGGCATCTGCAGATGAAGTTGCGGGGAAACGGAAGTTGATTGTTGTTTTCTTCTTTCCTTATGAATTTAATCGCTGAGAACATACTGTTGATGTGTTGGCTGGTCTCTTCTAATTTGTTGTGTTTAATAATGACAAACATGTCGTCTACATACTGTTTCACAGTTTAGGCCCTGCCAGGCACACATTCACACAAACTGGACAAGGACCTAAAACAGAGATTGAAACACCTAGTAGATGGATCACCCTGTTCCTTCCACTCAACCCAAGAATTCCTCAATACCCTCAAGACCATAAAAATCAGCAACGACGAGATTACAGTATCCATTGATGTCACAGCTTTATTCATATCAATCGACATACCACTAGCCAAAAAAAAGTGGCTACATTACTAGAGGAAAAAGCAACACAGACCAGCAGCTCCAAGAGCAATGGCAACATACTCAAACTGCGAGACTTGTGCCTCACCACATAGTACATCTTTAATGGTCTGATATGTTCTTGATGTAGGGCAGTGTGTCGAGTATGTTAGAGCGTACTGTCTCCTCCTGTTGTTGTCTGTTTAGTAGGCATCTGCGGATGAAGTTGCGGGGAAATGGAAGTTCAAAGGTACAAAACAAACAGATCAAAGGTACACTGATGGTGTCACCCATCTCAGGACTCATCACAGAAGCAATCATGCAAAGGTTAGAACATACCACTCTCTCCCGCATCAACCTAAACTGTGGATCTGGTACATAGACAACCCATTTGTTATTTGTCCAAACATCAGGAGATAGAAATGCATCCCAGGCTTGGGCTGACTTGTAAAAAGTAATACCTGCACCACACAAATACCAGGCAATGATCATCTCCAGTAAAAGGCACTCTAACCACTATCCCTCGATAGGCAATGGTGTTGCCATTACTAAATACCCCACTATCAAAATACTTGGGCTTAGCATTGATCAGGAAGTCAATTGACCTCACTATCTGAACATAGTGGGTATAGGAGTACATCAGAATTTCGGAATGCTGCAGCAAATAACTCAACTCCTGACTCCCCAAAAGCCTCCATCATCTATAAGGCACAAATCAAGTGTATGATGGAATACTCCCCACTTGCCTAGATGGATACAGCCCAGGAATGCACCATCCAGGATAAAGCAACACACTTAATTGACACTATATTCATAAGCATCTATTCCCTCCATCAAAAAATGCTCAGTAGCAGCAGATACATAGGATGCATTGCAGAAATTCGTCAAATATCTATAAGTAGTACATTTTAAACCAATAACTACTTCCAAGAACAAGTGCAGTGAATACATTGGAACACGATTATCTGCAACATCCTCTCCAGGCTACTCATCATGGAAATATGTTGGCATTCCTTCATTATCACTGGCTTATGATCATGGAATTCTCTACCTAAAAAAATTGTGGGTCCACCTACAACATGTGGAAGGCAGTAGTTCAAGAAGACAGCTCACGCCACTTTCTCAAGGGCAACTAGGCACAGGTAATAAATGCTGGCCAGCCAGCAATGTCCACATCCAACGTCTGATTAAAAAATTATGGTCCACTCAAACGTCTTGCCAATTTTTCTCATCTACATTTCCTACTGTAACTATTTTCTTCCTCACATGCTTGTCTAGACAAATGGCTGGTCATATGGAACTTAAACATTGATTAAAGGAGATCACAAGTTGAAGCTTTTTGACATATACTCATTAGAACTACGTCACAACAATCAGAGTTGATTCACATTTATCTGTTCTTGCTGTATCTCTATGCCAAAAATGGCGCATCCAATCAGCATCCGGTCTTCGTTGTGCATTAAATAGTGTCTTTTTTTAGGTCTGTGTCTTAGCTCTGATGAATGCATGTTGAAAAACTTCAACTTCTCGTCTCCTTTTATGCTATGTTCGTGGTTCTATAGTTTTCCCTCAAATTCGACTATAACATTCGCTTCAACAACACCCTGTGGTAAAGTTTCACCATTCTTTGTATGATGAGGTTTCTTCTGAGTACCCTAATGGGTAGTTAGTAACTATCTTATATTGGTGGTTTCACTTATGCTCTTCCCATAGGAGTGACAGTCTCTTTACATTCACTGTATTGAAATCCTATATAATTTTCAATTGTTCCATTAGGTCACCCTTTTGTCATATTCTTCAAAGGAGACAAAGCAGAGCCTGTTAAGCATTTCCTGTTATTTAAACCTACATACTCCTTGTATCATCCTTATAAATCTTCCTTGTGCCTTTTGTGTCTTTTCTCAATATGGTGACCAAAGCTAGCCATTTTAATCATCAAGGCTCAATACAGGTTTAGCATATTGTCACTACTTTTCAATTCTATTCTGTTAGAAATAAAACTTATAGTGGTTTTGCCAGTTTTTATGGCCTTGCTAATCTAATATGCAACATTCCATAGAATCTAGTAAGAGGTCTGAACGACATAGTCTACATCAAAAATTGTGGCAGAATCACACAAGAAGTCCGGTGAGGGCAACTAAAGTTCAGTAGCACCTTGTTCCATTTTAATGCATATGTCGAACAGCGTGACAAATTTCGACCCAGGTAATGATAAGTTGTCAATTGAAAGGGATCAATGCTTATTAAATCAGAGTTAATAGGAAAGGCAGATGCCGGAGAATATGACATGTTGAAGTCCAATTCATCTCACTAATATTCAGCTTTAGATCTTTAAAACAAACAGACTAAATGTTGCAAATTCCTGACGTGAAAGCCAGGCCAGGCAGCTAGTGGACTCAGATTATCCTGAAGGACCTCCATGTTGGACACTGAGCACCAACATCTCACAACATACTCTATGGACATCGACTACACACATCCCACATTCATGGATATCAGTACCTGATGTGTGCCAGTTCCTAAGAATCCTTATGGTATATCTCCAATCCATTTACAGCACCGTTCTGCACTTCAATGATGCACCTGGGGCTGCACCAGCAACTACCAATATAATGTTGCAGAAAGGACATTACACAGTTGGGGATATGCACCCAGCTCATGAATGGACCAGACTGTATTTCTGGGCTCTTTGTTCACTGTTATATTGATCATTAGCTTTGACTGTGCCTGGATGCTCATAGCTACCTCACCTTGCATCACCTCTTTGTAGTTTGCTCTCATAATCAAAGATGCAAGGTACATATTATATCAATCTTGAATTGCAATTTAGTACAGACATAACAAGGAAGAATCTTATCTTTGTTTCTAGTGGCCTGAGCCCAATTCCTTCGCCTCCGCCGCATCTGCTCCCAGGATGAGACATTGCACTCCCGCACATCCCAGGTGTCCTCATTCTTCAAGGACCGCAACGTCCCCCCTCAGTGGTTGAGAACGCCCTTGACCGTTTCTCCCGCGTTTCCCGCAACTCATCCCTCACACCCCGCCCCCGCAATAACCGCCAAAAGAGAATCTCCCTCGACCTCACATACCACCCCACCAACCTCCAGATACAACACATCATCCTCCGACACTTCCGCCATCTGACCCCACCACTAAAGACATTTTTCCATCCCCACCCTTGTCTGCCTTCCAGAAAGACCACTCTCTCCGTGACTCCCTTGTCCGCTCCACACTCCCCTCCAACCCCACCACACCCGACACTTTCCCCTGCAACCGCAGGAAGTGCTACACTTGCCCCCACACCTCCTCCCTCACCCCCATCACAGGCCCCAAGATGACTTTCCACATCAAGCAGATGTTCACCTGCACATCTGCCAATGTGGGATTCCTCATTCGCTGTACCTGTTGTGGCCTCCTCTACATTGGGGAAGCCAAGCGGAGCAGGACACCTACGCTCGGTTCGCAATAAACAACTGCGAAACCAGTCGTGATCCATTTTAACTCCCCCTCCCATTCCTTAGACGACGTGTCCATCCTGGACCTCCTGTAGTGCCATAATGATGCCACCCGAAGGTTGCAGGAACATCAACTCATATTCCGCTTGGGAAACCTGCAGCCCAGGGATATCAATGTGGAATTCACAAGCTTCAAAATCTCCTCTTCCCCCACTGCATCCCAAAACCAGCCCAGCTCATCCCCGCGTCCCTAACCTGTTCTTTCTCTCACCTATTCCCTCCTCCCACCTCAAACCTCACCTCCATTTCCTACTTACTAGCCTCACCCTGCCCCCTTGGCCTGTCCGTCCTCCCTGGACTGACCTATCACCCCACCAACCCCCCCCCCCCCTCCCCCACCTATACTCTCCTCTCCATCTATCTTCTCCTCTATGCATCTTTGATCCGCCTCCCCGTCTCTCCCTATTTATTTCAGAACCCTCTCCCCAACCCCCTTTTCCGATGAAGGGTCTCGGCCCGAAACATCAGCTTTTGTGCTCCTAAGATGCTGCTTGGCCTGTTGTGTTCATCCAGATCCACACTATGTTATCAAGGAAATTTGTCTTTGCTCAGCCAGTCTCGGTCGAGGACAACATCTGATACCAGTCCTAGGGGCTTAGAAATGGTCAGTCAGCCACTCAGGGTGGTCAGAGTCAGGATGCTTTCCACACAACAGTGACCACCATCTGTCAAGAGTCTTTCAGTCCCACTGAGAATTGTTTTCCTCCTGGAATAAGAGAGGGGCATATGTTAAAGGAGATGAAAGCAGGTGGCTAAGAAGTTGATTTTGATGCAGGTGGGAGCGAGATTGAGTAGGCAATGGAGAGGGCATGATGGTAAGTGGTATTGGGGATTGGGGTGGCCGGTAGTGAGTGAAGGAAGATATTCAGACAATAGTGAGATTGGTAGAGCATGAGCCTTGGTGGGAAGTGGTGAAGTAGCATAGGGAGATTTAATGTGAGGTATCAAAGAAATGTTGGCATTTATGCTGGTGGTGTGGAGAAGGGCATTGATCTTCTTCCTTCTATGCTGTGTATTCCTCCACATGGCTGAGACAGCTTTAATCCTGGTGATCACTTCAGACCAGGGAGGCATGGTCTGGCCTTGTGGCCTACATTGTTGGCCCTGGGGAGAGAGAGATCTCATTGTTGCGTTATCCTGTCCAACAGGACATTCGCGCCCCTGCCTCTAAAGCAGGCTGCCAATTTCCTCTTGTCCAGGGCAAATCAAAAAAATGTGCAGGGTAGCTGCAACTGATGTTACTTGTCAGGAGGTATAACATCAGCAGGTTTTTAAAGATGATGCAGGCAGTGAAGTAATGCCAGTGAATTTTTGGTTATTTGTTGAGTGGTGAGTTGTCCTGGAAGTGACATGCTGTAAGACGTGGGCTGAATCAGACATGAGGGATGCCACATGGGCAGGTAAGTGCTTAATAAGACGAGTTTGGTTAAATGCAGTGAAGAATCTTTCGACAGAAATCCCTCCAAACAGCTCAACGTAATGTGGAATTAGCCAAAAAATATAACATTCAGCCCATGGTCTCTCTTCCCTGGCATTTAAATAATAATCCTTAACCTTTAGAGAGATCTTGGTGACCTATCCCTTTTCTCTAAGGAGGGAACATGTTTCTGAGCAGAAAGAAGTTGCTGTTGCTCCTGTTATTGCTAGCAATGCTGTGGTTGATGGTATGGTTTCTGGTCTTACTCCTCAGAAGAGGTTCATTATGGAGCTGTCTAAGCTACTACCATGACGTGAGAAAGGCCGGCAGCAGGGGAGTGCATCTGAAAGTGAGTGAAATGCCTTACAGCAAGTTGCCATTCACCTGTCAAGCAGTAAAAGCACTGCTAGAGAGATGAAGTGCTTTAACAGTCACTTCTCGCTGGCCGTGGCTGGAGCTGTTCAGCGTGACAGATCAGATGCTTTCCTAATCATCTTCACAAAAGTCTCTTTCACATCAGTGAGACTAGGCAGAAGTCAGGAAACAGGTTCCTGAATGCGTAATCCAGAAATAAGGATTAAAGGAGTTTATAATTGCCTTTATTTATTTAAATGACTTATTCACAGATCAAAAAAAGAACTCCTGTTCACTTTTGATCCCACCCTGAAGAAACCTGGAAGACAGAAGGATCAAAGTGCAACTCCTCTCAGATGTCAGGTTCAGCAGATTGAATTTCCACATCCCCACCAGGTTAAGGCGGGACCTTATAGAGGTTTACATAATCATGAGGGTCATAGATAAGGTGAATATAAAGTGTCTTTTCCCTTGGGTGAGGGAGTTCAAAACCAGCAGGCATATTTATAAGGTGAGAGGAGAAAGCTTCAAAAAAGACATGAGTGGCATTTTTTTACACAGAGAGTTGTTTGCATGTGGAATGAACTTCAAGAGGGTGTGGTGGATACAGGCACAGTTAGGCATTTGGATAAATACATGAGTGCGAAAGGTTTAGAGGGATACGGGCCAAATGAAGGCAAGAGGGACTGGTTTATTTTGGAACATGATCAACATGGACTAGTTAGACCAAAGGGTCTGTTTCCATGCTGTATGACTCTATGGCTCTATCTCGTAATTACTTCTGGGTTTCCGTTATTCTTCATCATGTCACTGCACATTTATGGATGAGGAATTATTGCCACTTTGCATTAATTCTGGTATCCTGAAAAGAAATTTACGTTGCAATGCACATATCATTGATAATTTCAGTTCAATCCAGTATAAACAGGCAGTTCTGACTAAGATTTTTAAAAATTGTCCTGACAAAATGACCATGAATTCTTGAATCCATGTCAGGTACTTAGTCAAAATGAGGATAGGGATATGGGCTCTTAATCAAGTACTCTATCCTTTCAATGTCCTCATTTTGCACTGGTCTCTGATGCAAAGCAAGACTGAAGAAGTCATCCACACTATTTCACAAGGATGTCTTTACCATTTTCTATTTCATGTCCAAAACAAAATTAATTCTTTACTTTTAATTATTACGCTATAACAAATAGAGGTGATCGCTGTAATTAATGCTTATCACACAAGCTTTCATCCATCATCTAGATATTTTGCATTTCTTTTCAATGTACCCTTGGGATGTGGGCGTCGCTAGCTGGCCAGCACTTATTGCCCATCCCTATTTGCCCTTGTGAAGGTGGAGGTGAGCTGCCTTCTTGAGTGCTTTAATCCACCTGCTATGGGTTGACCCACAATGCCCATACAGAGGTAATTTCATTATTTTGACCCAGCAACAGTGAAGGAATGGCAATATATTTCCAAGTCAGGATAATGAGTGGCTTGCAGGTGGTGGTGTTCCCTGTTTCTGCTGCTGCTCTTGTCCTTCGAGATGGAAGTGATCATGGGTTTGGTAGGTGATGTTGAATGATCTCTGGTATTTTTCTGCAGTGCTTCTTGTAGATAATATCCGGGAATTGTAAGTCATAGGATATTGTCATTAAGGCATCATTCATAAGTATGACTATGTCAAACTGTTCCTTGACTTCTCCCAGTTTTGGCACTAATTCCTCAGATATTTTAATTTTGCTGGCTTTTTCCAATGTCTGTATCAATGTCAGTAGTCTATATGGTTTCATTTCTTTGTTACAATTCAGTGGGTTGCCAGGCCATTTCAGAGAATCAACCACATTGTAATGTGTCTCGAGTCACATGTAGGCCAGACCAGGTGAGGATGACAGGTTTCCTTCCCTATGGACATTAGTGGTCCAGATGGATTTTTCTGACTAGCGCAATGGTTACTTGGTCATCTGTAGATTTTTAATGTTCTAAATGGACTTCAGCAAAGCGCGCAACAAGGTTCCACATGGTAGTCTAATCAGTAAAGTTACATCACATGAGATCCAGGGGGAACAAGCCAATTGGAGACAGGATTGGCTTGAAGATAGACCACAGGTGGCAGTGGTACAGGCTTTATCGACTAGAGGTGTGTGACCAGTGGGGTGCCACAAGACTCTGCGCTGAGTTCACTGCTTTTGATCATTTATATAAATGATTTGAATGTGATTATTGAAGGCAATGGTTAGTAAGTTTGCAGATGACATCAAAAGTGGTGAAGTAGTGGGCAGTACAATGGAATCTTGATCAGTTGGGCCAATAGGCCGAGGATTGGCAGATGGAGGTTAATTTAGACAAACGTGAGGTCTTGCATTTTGGTAAGGTAAACATGGCAGGACTTATATACTTAATGGTAGGGCCCTGACAAGTGTTGTTGAACAAAGAGAACAAGGGATGCAGGTGCAAAGTTCCAGAAAGTGGAGTCGCAGATAGACAGATAGACAGGGTGGTGAAGAAAGACTTCGGCATGCTTGCCTTCATTGGTCAGAACGCTGAGTATAGGAGTTGGGATGTTATGTTGCAGCTGTACAGGACATTGGTAAGGCCACTGTTAGAATACTGCGTACAATTCTGTTTGCCCTTCTATAGGAAGGATATTGTTAAACTTCGGAGGGTACAGAAAAGACCTACAAGAATGTTGCTAGACCTGGAGGGTTTGAGTTATAAGGAGAGGCTGAATAGGCTGGGGTATTTTTTTTCCCTGGTGTGTCACAGGCTGTGAGATGACCTTATAGAAATATCATTAAAGAACTAGCTTCAAGCAGAGATACAGATCATGCATTGGACACATTCTCAGAATCCATCGAACTGGAATCTAAGCAAGTTATTCTTAATCTGAAATATAAAGCTTGTCACTGTAATGGTGCTGTAAAACTACCACTGATTATTGTAAAAGCTTATCTGGTGCAGCAGTGTCCTTTAGGAATGGTAACCTGCTGTGTTTATCTGGTCTGGTCTCCAGATCTGCAACATTGTAGTTGACTCTTAACTATCTGGGGTGTCTAGCCAGTCATTCACCTCAAGGACAATTAGAATGGGCAACAAATGTTGGCCTTGCCTTCATCCAATCAAAAAAAAATTGGAAAAAACACTTGAGATCTAAGCTCCAATATAATTTTAGCAATATGTGCAACATGCCCTCAACATGAAATACACCCATGAATTTGAACAATTGGATAAATTTTGGAGGAGCCTGTCAAATAAGGAGGTAAAATTAAGTAATCACAAGTGAAATGTGCTGCAATCTGGCAAGCAGCAAATCATCTAAAAAGCACTGAAAATTTCAATATGTTTTACAACTTGGTGTACACAAATAAAAGAAGTATTTGTGACTTGATGTCAGAACCAAGATTGAATCTTCCTATTCCATAACGACAGCTCAAGTTCTTGCACAAAAGCAGCTTTAAGCCACTTGTTTCAGAAATAATCAGTTTCATACATTATCACTGTCATCCCAGTTAATTTAGCAGGTTGTAGCTCCAGTGAGTTCAATTATAAGTGATTCACTTTATTGCTGCAATCCTGCAACCTTTCCCATTTTCAAAATAAAAATGTAATTAAATAAAACACATTACTCATTTGAGCAAGCTTTTCTTGTTCAAATTCAAAACAAAACTGTGACAGTCTCCTTAAACTGGCATAGATGATAATAGAACACATACAGATTTTGAAACCTGAATTCCTATTTACAATAATGAAGAAAAAAAGCACAGGCATTTCGATAAAAATAACTTCTTGAAAATAAAAATATGTACTTTTGATTGCGGATTGAAATTGGTAAAGGACTGTTTTAGAAAGTTATGTATTGTGCAAGAGAATGCCATAATTTTTGAAAGCAAGTTACCAGAACATATTGCATGTTGTGCTTTCACTGCTGCTACATTCAGTCGGTGGGGGAGGCTGATTGCAGGCGGGCTGACAACGGAAGGTGCCCACGAGGTAAAGTTGGCAACAAGTAGCTGATTGATTTATGGGATGGTACCAGTTGCCCATGACAAAAGCCCACCAGCCTACCGACAACTGTGTGGCTGACTCCTGGATAGTTGAACAGATTGCGGGTGTGAAAGATATTGCCAGAAACATTTGGATGTCCAGAAGGGAAAGTAGTGTGCAATCGAAAATATCTGAAGCCTGAAGAAAGCCATTTATATTTTCCCTCCTGTTGCTGCAGGCTGCTGGTCATAAGCGATAAATCAGAGACATGACAAATTGCAATGCTTACTCGGTTGGAGAGTAAGGATATCCAGGCGCCTCTGTTCAAAATGTTCCTAGTCTTCTCCTGCAAGGGACAGAATTCTCTCCTTGCTGTGAGTGAGGGCTCTGATGTTGTGTACTCCTCCACCAACCTGTGCCTTTTCTGCCCTATTGTGGGGCTCCTTCTCCTGGAATAAGAGAAAGGGAGGGACTGAGCAAAAATCCCTAATATTAAAACACATGGACAACCCCTGGACTTTCAAAACTTAGAAAGAAAAGGGACAGCTGGTCTGAGCCTGGGCGGAAATATGCAACACAGTCAGCAAGCCTGAGAATGGAGTTGACAAGGTGTGGAACTGGAGGAACACAGCAGGTCAGGCAGCATCAGAGAAGCAGGAAAGCTGACTTTTCAGACCTAGACCTTTCTTCAGAAATGGGGGAAAGGATAGACGGCTCTGAAATAATTAGATGGGGGAGTGGCGACAGAAGGTGGATAGTGGAGCAGATAGGTGGGAGAGAAGGCAGACAGGTCAAGGAGGCGGGGATGAAGCTAGTAAAGGTGAGTGTAGGTCGGAAGTGGGAGTGGGGATTGGTCAGTGAGGTGGGAGGAGCGGATAGGTGGGAGAGAAGACGGAAAGGTCAAAGAGGCGGGGATGAGAGTGGCATGGTCTTGGGATGAGGTCGGTGCCGGGGTGGGGGGGGGGGGGGGTGGGGGGGGGGGGGGGGGAGGGGAGAGACTTTGAAACTAGTAAAGTCCTCATTGAGGCCATTGGGTTGTAGGCTTCAAATGTTGAATATGTGGTGCTGCTCCTCCAGTTTCTGGTTGGTATTGTTGTGATGCTGGAGAAGGCCCAAGATGGACATGTCATTCAGGGAGTGGGAAGGCAGATAAGGGTGGGGTGGGAAATATACACCACTGGAGGCGGGAAATTACATCACCTTTCACCCATCTTTCTGCAAGAATGTTATTCCCTATTCCCAATTCCTCCGCCTCAGCTGCATCTGCTCCCAAGATGAGGCGTTCCACTCCCAAACATCCCAGATGTCCTCATTTTCAAGGACCACAATTTCCCCCTCCCAGTGGTCAAAAACGCCCTCGCCTCCATCTCTTGAATATCCTGCAACTCAATCCTCACATGGCCTCCCCTCAATAACAACAAAGACAGAATTCCCCTTGCCCTCACATATCACCCCATTAACCTTCGGATTCAACGTATCATTCTCCACCACTTCTGCCACCTGCAACCCGACCCCACTACGAAGGATATATTTCCCTCTCCACCTTTACCTGCCCTCTGGGGGGACCATTCTCTCCATGACACCCTCGTCTGCTCCACATTCTCCACTAGCCCCATCACCACAGGCACCCTTTCCTGCAAGCGCAGGAGGTGCTACACCTGCCCCTATACCTTCTGCCTCACCTCTATCCCAGGCCAGCCCCCGCCTCATCCCTGCCTCCTTGACCCTTCCACCTTTTCTCCCATCTATTCGCTCCTCCCACCTCACTGACCAACGCTTATCCCCACTTGCTACCTGCACTGACCTTTACTAGCTTCATCCCCACCTCGTTGACCTGTCTGTCTTCTCTCCCACCTACCTGCTCCATTATCTAGCTTCAATTACTGCCCCCCCCCCATTTATTTCAGAACCCCCTTCCCCTCCCCCATTTCTGAAGAAGGTTTCAGACCCAAAACATCAGCTTTCCTGCTCTTGCCTTTTTTTTCTGAAGAAAGGTCTAGGGCTGAAATGTCAGCTTTCCTGCTCCTCTGATGCTGCTTGGCCTGGTGTGTTTATCTAGCTCTACACCTTGTTATCTCTGAACCTAGCCCGAAACAGCTTTTATACCTCAGGCAACACTAGCACAGACAGTATGGGGCCAACAGAGATACTTAACATTCAACCTCAATGAAAACCCATTCACACATATTCAAATCATTGGAAAGCTAATTAACTTCAGAAGAGAACATCAAGATATAACAGCCGGCTCCAATCTTAACTGAACAGAGCCCTCCCAACAACAATCTTTTGCATGAACAGCTTCCCCACAGGACTCTCCCCATAAGCTGCTTTGGAACCAAGAACCACACAGGGTGAACCGAGAACTGGGAAACCGAACCAAGGGCCTCAGCAGAACAAAGACACATCCGAGAGGGAAGAAGCCAACTGAGAAATCTGAACAAGAGATTCTGAACACAGGCCTTTTCGAACTGAGAACACCAATGGCAAAAACCTCAAAAACAGACCACGACCATCAGTACATTGCAGAATGCCATTTGATTAAAACTACATCTTCAATATCTGTCATTAAACATGTTAGGTAGCATACTTCTTTTTGGCAACTAAAAAATGCTTAATATTATGAGTGACTTACACGCAAAATGAAATCGTTGTTTTGAAATATCAATATGTGTTTAACAGAAATAAGATCATTTGACAAGAAATAATAAAATGATCAATTTTCTTTTCTTTTCCTTCTTCCAGGTCTGTCTGGCATAATTAACCTAACTGGCTTGAATCTTTTTCTCGCTGTGTAACTTCTTCCATTTCCGTTTCCACGAACTTGACAATGTATTCTGTCAGTATCACTGACTGTCAACCCTGGCCAGAGTTTTGAACGGGTGAACAAACTACACAATGACTCTATCATGATTCAACTTCACCATATTGTGTTTTTTTCTTACTTTGCTACTGACATTAATTCTAAGCCTTGTCCTAGCTGTGTGCTTAAGTACCTATTTGTCATGCAAGCAACCCGCTGTTGATTGTAAGGCTTTTCCACAAGTGAACAGAAAATTGCCTAGCCTGTGTTGAAAAGAAATATGGAAAATATTTTCTGGTTTGTCAAGTAGCAAGTGCTTCTACAAAAGCCGGTTCACAATTGTTCATCAACACTTGGAAGAGAAGCAGGCCTACCTGTGACAATTATCACAGTATTCCTCTTATCTTCACAGGAAGAAACTTTTTTCAAGTCTGGCTTTTCAACAGGATTATTACTCATCTTACAGACCCAGTCTACATAAAGCACCGTGAGACTTTTGTACTAAAAAAGGAACAGTCAAAGCATATAATTCAAGAGAAGCCCAATGAACAGAAAATTCTCTATATGGAGTTTATTGACCCAACAACCAAGGCCTTTGAGAAAATAAACCATGTAAACCTATGGAAAATATTGTACAAACTTGGATGCCCTCAAAAGATAATGAGGGTGATTTGTTCATTTCATGATGACATGATTGCAAGTGTAAAGCTTGACAATGCTGTATCACATGCCTTTTCCGTCACTTGTGGCACCATGCAAGGTTGCACAATGTTTCCTGTTCTATTAATCATTTACTTTTCAACCATGCTCCTATATACACTGAAGGACTTCAATAAAGCAGTAAACATTGGAGTACACACTGAGGACAGGACAGATAGCAGCCTTTTAATATAAAAGGTTCAAAGTATACAGAGAGATCATAGAACAGCCACTAACTGATTTCATTTTGACCAATGAATGTGCTGTCATTGCATACACTATGGAGGAAATCCAACAGCTTGTTAACTTTTTGTCCAAACTTCAAAATCCTTCCACAGAGTGAAAAAGGCAGTGTTCTTTCATAATTTGCCTAGATTTAAAACTCTAGGATTTTACAATGATAATCAACGATACATACCTAAACTCAGTTCATTGTTTTGACTATCTTATGAGTATCCCTTCCAATGACAACATGTTGGATGAGAAAATCACCCAACATCTGGCTAAAGCAGGGCAGGTTTGTGGTTGCTGTGGATAGCCAGGCTCATCAGCGTCAGAATCTGCTGATGAAGAACATACACCTGCACTCCATCATCCTAGCCACAGATCGTCAGGGCCAGAGTTATAGCACCAGAGTAGCTGACGTGCACATCAAGTGCCCTTCAGTACAATGAGACAGGGAGGTACCAGGAGGTACCCAGTCAGAGGAGAAAGCACACACAGGCCCTTTTGAAATTACCTATCAGGACATTCCATGTCCCTGAGCCCCTCACCTTCACTCATGCATGCGCTTCTGACCCTTTGAGTTTCACACTGAGGCAGGTCTGCGCACTTCTGGCAAGAAGACTGACAGCATGTCTGGTCTGTCCATATACAAATGCCCCTGTGATAGCCTGACAAAACCTTCAGGATAAATAGGCTCCACTGTTGGCCAGGCTCCTTCCATGTCAGCTGTAGAACCTGGATCAATACTAAAGTGGAATGGGAGGGATAGAGAAAAAAGAAAACCTATTGAGGGCACTTTTGTGGCATGGGTGACAGCACATTGTATATAAATGCTCACATTTGTGTAAATTTTATTGGCTTAGTACCACATCCATCTGTTTGAGTGTCTGTGCAACCCCAAATGTAATTGTGCCAGCATGATGCCATAATTCAAACCCATACATGGAAGACACCAGTCTGGTTGATCAACATCCTTTCAGGGGCCACTCCCTCATCTCATGAATATGCTTTTTAAATGTACTGCTGTACTTAGTTAACTCAGCAACATTAGGGGCATTTAAACAGTCCTTGGATAAGCATATGGGTAATGATGGGATAGTGTAGGGGGAGGGGCTTAGATTAGTTCACAGGTCGGTGCAACATCAAGGGCTGAAGGGCCTGTTCTGTGCTGTATTGTTCTATGTTCTTTATACAGGATATACCATGGGTCAATGTGTGTGTTGAGGGTCTGCTCCAGCACAGGGAAGCTACATAAAGAAGGAGTATACAATAGAATGGATTTTGCTGACACCATTGGCCTTCATCCCACAATATCCCTATTCTTTCCCTGACCTCTATGCCAAAAAGTATCAATGTGAATGAAACAGTCTGCAATGTCTGGGACAGAGAAGTACACAGCAAACTGGGAGAAAGGGATTAGAATGGCCAGGGATTAGAGGGTCCTCAGTTCTAGGTACTGTGTTGTGTAATGTTAATTGCCCTAAGAGACCTCACTTCACTGGCTATGCAGACTCCTCCGCTACAAGTAGAGACATTTACAAACATAGTGTGGGTGTGATTGTAACCAATTTCTTTACCCTTACCCACTTTCAAATATCAGCATAGTGAAAGGTGACAATGAACATACTTTGCTCAATGGCTTCAGCTTTTACCTGTATATGTCCATGAAGCCCCCAGAATCCAAATCCCTTTCCTGATAGCCGTTCCGTGATATAAAACAACTATGCAGGGTATAGTCATATACAGTCCCACTCCTGAATCCAGGGTGCTCCTGGCTATTGTCAGAACCCCTCCCACCTATGTTTTAACATATTCCCCCTTTACGAATGTAGTTGCTCCACCTTCATAATTTTCATTCCTCTAGCCTGCAGTCTCCACCAGTATGCTCCTGAGTCTCTTCGAGCAATATCTGTTATGAATTTGACGGTGAAACATTTCATGCATTAAAAACACAGTTATCCTGCTAGGCACTTGGCTGAATCACAGGTCTTTTCTAGTTCACTGTTTCAATTGACCTCCTGACCTCTTAAAACATTGCCTTCACAGAACTGAAACCATAAAAATGTTTTGTTTTTTAAAAAAAATCTAAATCCTAAAGCTCAATAACATACAGCGTTTAAAACGGTGGCTCAGTGGTTAGCGCGGCAGCCTCACAGTGCCAGGGACCCAGGTTCGCTTCCAGCATCTGGTAACTGTCTGTGCGGAGTTTGCACATTCTTCTGGTGTCTGCGTGGGTTTCCTCCTGGTGCTCCGGTTTCCTACCACAGTCCCAAGATGTGCAGGCTAGGTGAATTGGCCATGCTAAATTGCCCATAGTGTTCAGGGGTACGTGGGTTATAGGGGGAATGGGTTTGGGTGGGATGCTCCAAAGGGCGGTGTGGACTTGTTGGGCCAAAGGGCCTGTTTCCACACTGTAGGAAATCTAATCTAATCTAAATCACAATGTATTGTCATCAATTAATAAATAGCTGTAACCCAAAACTCTCTACTGGAACATATTGTTACGCTAAAGACATCAGGGCATACGGTAAGTGAGATGACTGCCACATGCTATGGTCTATTGATTCTTGATTAACAGTGACATTAGAAAGTTAGTGAGAATGTGCTAGGTATGTCAGATCCACCAGCCTTAGCAACCTACAGAAGACTTATGTTCATACCAGAGTCCATCAGTCCCTTGGCATAAAACTGTATCTGATTTTAAAAATTTAAGAAAGCCTGCATTAGTTGAATTTTTAGCTTCATTTCTTTATTTTTCAACTTAATACTAAGTAGAACTATAATGTTTAACTTTTAACATTGTTCCTTATTTCTTTTTTTTTATTTCTTTCTACCTTGCTCTTAAGTTTTTGTAGTTAGTTACTTGTACCTAAGATGGTGTCAAGTGTTGCAACACTGAAAACTTTTCACTGGGCTCCTATACTTTTCAACTTGACTACACGTGACAGTAAAGTCTAAATTTAAATCTATTTATCATGAATGGAGGCTTCTTTAACTTAGTCACTGATTATTTTTCCAGATTTCCAATGGTCAGACAGGTAAGAAACAATTCAAGCATGTGAGGGATATTTGCCAAAAGGGGCCTGAACAATGTTACATTTTCAGCACATTACCTAAGATGAAAGAGCCCTTCTCAGTGGATGGTTTGAATTATTAAATCACTCATTGTGAAGTGTTAGACAATGAAAGAAAATTATTGTATCTCTGTGTTACACCTCAAAGCTGCATCTCTGGATCTGGAGTTTGCCGTTAATAGGCAGAAATCATTTCCAAAAGATATTCATGAATAATCTTGAACAAACCATCACCTAACTAATTCTCTATGATGCAGGATGCACAACTCAGCAAACAATGCAAAATGAAGATTGTGTATGATGGACATAAAGGTGTAGAAACATCTCAACAACACAAAGGATAAAAACATAGTTTTTCATAGAGTTTTCTAAAATATGCTGTGAGCCTAAGTCGTATGAAATCATGACATCTATTTCAAAAATGTTGCAGAGGAACAGAAGCAAGCTAACAAAAGTGATTATGGTCGTAATGGTTCTCTTGATTATTACATAATCTGTAAAGATTGTGATTGAGGACTTCTGTTCAGACTCTTTTACTTCTCTTCTATACTTATCTTTCTTTTATATTAGTGACAGCAAGTTCCATTTATAAAACACTTTTAATGGACAAGATATCCAAGATGTTCCAGAAAATGAGGGAATAGATTAACGATAAAATGAGACAGATCTTTAAAGTCTCGGTCAAAAAGATGAATTCAAAAATTGTGTTTTAAAGAAAGATTGAAAATTAGAATAGCTTTGTGCATCCTGGATGAGGGAATAAGGAGAGAGATGGTATCAATGGTATAGAATTTTATGGCAAACAGTAAAAGCTACAAAAAGTATATCTCCTTCCCCTGAATAAACAAACTGGATCTCATCATTTCACATTCTGTTCATTTACTTTGTTCTGATTGCATGTCTTTTATGCAAATAATCATTGCTATTTAATGCCTTCCATGCCTTTCAAAGAGCAACAAAAATTATTTTCAGCAGTTCTACAAAATATACCAGATAACAAGGTGTGGAGCTGGATGAACACAGCAGGTCAAGCAGCATCTTAGGAGCAGGCATGCTTGCTGTGTTCATCCAGCTCTACACCTTGTTATCTCGGATTCTCCAGCATCTGCAGTTCCTATTATCTCTGATACAAAATATACTTCATGTTTTGCATGAATGTAAACATCAGGCCAATGTTTTCAGAAATGAACATAAGAAATCAAATATACCTCAAAATAATTTTTCACAGTAGTCAGACACTATACTGTGCTCAAAAAAAACATGGTCAGAAATCACATGACACCAGGTAGTAGTCCAACAGGTTTATTTGAAAACACAAATTTTTGTAGCCTCACTCCTTCTTCATGTGCTAGTGAGACAGATAGTATCAGGTACAGAATTGAGAAGTAAAAGATCAAAGGTTCACATCACTAATGTAACCTAAAATGTTGTTAAATCTTTAGTCATTTAGAATGTTTTAATTGATTAATATGTGTTTGTAAATCCCTAAATTCCTTTCAAGTCACTGTCTTGAGAGTATTAAAGGTTTTATCAGTGTAAAGGAGAGGTGACGTTTTAGGTCAAACAAGACATACTAGGTGTGAGGCCTTGTTTAGAATCTGTTTATATTTTGTTTCAGAGTCAGACTGGTTTTATTTCTTAAGTAGGAATTTATATAAAAATACACATTGACTGACTGTCTATACATTGTGCACTTTTCGAACAAAATAGAATGTATCTGCAAATACAAATTCACCCCATAGATTCATGTGTGTGTGGGATAATGAGTTTGTGTGTGTGAGAGTGTGTGTGTGAGAGAGAGAATGCACACACACACACCCACTCTCTCAAACACATACACACATATGCTCTCCCTCACATGTACATACACTCACTCTTGCTGTCCCACACACAAACACACACACACCTGAACACTCTCTCTCCCATACACATACTCTCTCTCTCTGTCTCCATCCCCCAACACACACACACACACACACACACACAACACACACACACACACACACACACACACACACACACACGCACACACGCACACACATATGCAAGTGTACACGTGCACACATTCACACGCATGAATCTTTGGGCTGAATTTGTATTTGCAGATTCATTCAATTTTGTTCCAAAAGCAACAATGAATAGTCATTCAATGTGGCGTTTTATAAATTCCTACTTTAGAAATGAAACCAATCTGACTCCAAACCAAATGCAAACAGATTCTAAACATGATTTTCACACCGAACGTGTTTTGTCAGATATAAAATATCGCCTCTTCTTTGCACTGATAAAATCTTTAGTTGAAGAAGGAGTGAAGCTTTGAAAGTTTGTGTTTTCAAATAAGCCTGTTGGGCTACTACCTGGTGTTATGTGATTTTTGAGCTTTTCCACCACAGTCCAACACTAGCACATCCACATCAAGAAAAAAAAGATTACAACTGAATTTAACATGTACTAAAAACTACAAGTAAAAAATCTAGCTAACACTGTGTGGACCTGGAGGAACACAGCAGGCTAGGTTAACCCGAAACGTCAGCTTTCCTGCAGGCCAGGCAGCATCAGAGGAGCAGGAAAGCTGACGTTTCGGGTTAACCTAGCCTGCTGTGTTCCTTCAGCTCCACAGTGTGTTATCTCTGACTCCAGCATCAGCAGTTCTTACTAACTTTAAGTCAAAAATCTATGTAGTTTCGGTAAGCTTATTAAAAAAAACTGCTGAGAGAAATGTTTTCTTTCATTAAATCAAAGGATTTTCATTATAGGTTTGTGTCTACTTTGTTGAAAAATTCAAGCCAACTTGGGTGGAGATAAAAATCAACCAGGCTTATGAAACAAATACAATTTGAATTATCCACATTTTAGAAACAATTGTTTGCATGTGATTTGACGTTGACATAATTCCTATTATTTATTTCTATTGTCAATAGAAGTAGATTGTTCTAATGGTCCAGCAATTTTATGGCCTATCCTGAGACCATATATGAATCAAACAACTTCAATGAAACAACTTAATGTGATTCCTAACTTGAGAACAAGATTATTTGAAATAGGAGCAGAGACAGCCATTTGGCCCACTGATCACAGTCTGCTTTTAAAAATGATTAGGACTGACTTATCTGTGATCTTACTACTACCTTCCTGCTTTTCCCCAGTAGCCTTCAAACCAGTCAAAAATCTTCCAGCTAAGCATTAAATATATTTGTTTTATAAAGTAAAAGCTCTGGAAAGATTATTGTTGAAGACTGCATTAAGCTCCACCCAATATATGATGTAACAGGGGCTTGGGTGGGGAAAAGTCAAAACATCTTAGGATCATGTAGTGTGAAGGCTTTTACCCACAAGCTTCTGAGTAGCCTTAGTTACAAATTCTAACTTACTAATGTTGTCATCATTGTTGTCGACAGTAATCACTCGCTAATACATTTGATTATCCGTCTCAGAAATTCTGTGTCACTGTCCATTGGTTCTGTAAGTTCTTGCATAGTCAATGAGCCTGATTTTAGAGCCAAGTTTTGATCATATATTTGGCAGGTGTTTCTGGGAAATAGAAGTGGACTTGAAATTCTTGGCATTCCTTCCTCTAGCTCCTTTTCTGTATTTCCACTTGCCAACAGGCATTCAGTGTCTCAGCGGTTAGCAATGCTGCCTCACAGCACCAGGCACCCAGGTTTGATTCCACCCTTGGGCCACTGTCTGTGTGGAGCCTGTGTATTCTCCCTGTGTCTCCTTCAGTTTCCTCCCACAGTCCAAAGATGTGCAGGTTAGGTCAGTTGACCATGAGAAATGCAAAATTACAGGTATGGGGTGAGTCTGGGTGGGATGCTGTTTGGTGCATGGTATTGGGCTAATGGCCTGGTTCCACACTGTGGGAATTCTATGTGTATGAATTCTCAAAGAATTATCTCTCCATAAAGAAGTTTTGGTTCCTATGAACAAGGGTTTCCCATGCTTTGAAATCAATCCTGCATTTGTTGAGGGAAGCCTTCAACGAGCCTTTGAAAAGGTTCTTTCACCTTCCTCTCATTTGGTGTCTTGCTGGAGCTGGCTGAAGAAGATATGCTTTGACAGTCAGAACTCAAATAACCTAACCTCATAGCTGTCCCGTGGTCTCAATGCTGATGCTATTGGTTGATTCAAGATCACAGATATCATTACACCTGTCTTCCTGGATAATGTAGAGAATCCATCTCAAACAGCATCAAGGGTAATTTTCAAGGGCCTTGAGGTGCTGTCTGTACATAGTTCACATTTTAGAACTGTGTAGAAGAGTGGGATGGCTGAATGTCTCATACCCAAAGATGTTGGCATCGACTCAGATGTCACAAGCATCAAAGACTCACATCCTTAGCATCCAAAAGCAGAGTTCACAGACGGATTCAATGTTGAATGTCCACATTAATGTCAGCCTTGGATGAGAGGTAGCTTTCCAGATAACGGATTGCATATTTGAGAGGAATTGTCTATTAATCTTACTGGAGAAATGGACTGGAATGGACGTGGGATGGACTAGTAAAGGATTTGAGTTTTCTTGGTATTGAGGCTGAGACCAATTCTTTGGTATGCTTCCATGAAATTGAGGCTTGAAGATTCTCTTCTATGACAACAGATATGACATTGTCATCCACATACTGTGAGTTTCACAAGCAAGTTTGGTGTTGCTTTCATCTCAGATTTCAATCAGTTGCGGTTGAAAAGTTTTATGTCCATCCTGCAAACAATGGCCACATCACTGGGAAGAGCTTATCGTGACATGATAAAAAATGGTGGCAATTAAAGATGGAAGAAAAAGTGTGGGGTTGTGACACATCTCTGCTTGACTCCTATCTTGACCTCAGAAGATCCTGTCATATTACAATCAGGGAGGACCATCGCCAAAATCTGGAGGACATTGATGAGTTTCACTGGACTGCCAGCCTTTCACAGGGTCTTCCATAGCACTTCCTTGATCATCTCAGTCAAAAACCTTGGTCAGATTGATGATGGCCATGTGGAGAGATCGGTGTTGTCCCTGGTTTTCTCTTGGGGTTAGTGAGCAGTGAAAATCATGTCCACAGATCCATGGTTTGGCCAGAAGCCACGGTGACTTTTTAAGAAAGATTTCCTCTGAGACTGGGAAGCTACCTGGAAGAACTTGGGCATGATCTACCTGGCGATGGACAGTGGGGGGATTGGGAGATCCGCTGGCAGTTCCCACAGTCCACTTTGTATTCTTTCTTGAAGATGGTGGTGATGGCAGCGTTCCTGAGATTGGCAGGGATTTCTTCTTTGTCCCAGACTTTCAGGAGCAGTTGATAGAGATGATAGTTAAGCTCTGCTCCTTCAAGTTTGAAAATCTCCACTGTAATCCCATCAATTCTTTCAGCTTTTCTATTCTTCATGTGTCTAATGGCAGCTTTGATTTCTGCCATACTAGCTGGGAGTCCAACACGCTCTTTAAAGTGTAGTTAAGAGATTTCCTCTAACTTATCCTCATCACTGCTTAGGATTTCTTTGAAGTGTTCTGTCCATTGGAGACTGATGTTGTCTGCCTCCCAAAAGGATTCAGAATCTACTCCACACTGGTTTAAGGCCAAGGGTGTTGTGTCTATCTGTTGCCTTAGTGGATTGGAGAAAGCCTGGGCATTGTGCTTGTCAGCGACGCATTGCAGCTCCTTTAGTTTTCTCAGTCCACCTTGATTTCCCTCATTCCTCTTTGTAACTCCACCTTTGCTCTTTCATGATTTCACCTCTTTACCTCACTGATGCTGTTATGGTATGGTCTGCCCACACTGCTCACAAAACAAAGCTTTTCACTGTATCTAGATCCATGTAGCAATAATAAATCAAATCAAATCAAAAATAATATTTTGACATGCACGAGAGCTTTCTTCCTCTTGTCAATGAAATCTTAGATGACAGGCTAATTCTTGTCAAACCAGCCTTGGTGGTTCCTGGCCACATAGCTGACGGCTTCCTTACAGCATGAGATGATGGCAGCCTTCAGTTTTTTTCCAGATTTCCTCCACTCCACTAAAATGAACTCTTTGGAGATTTTGGTGAAGATATTCTTGGAAGGTCACTAGTCTGTTTGAAGCTGCTCAGTGTTCAACATTTCTCTGAAAGTGTTCCTTTATCTTCAGCCACATCTGGTGATGTTTAATGGATAGTGAGGAGCAGATGATTGTCTGTCCAGCTATTGTCTGTGCTGGTCATTTTGGTCTCAGAATTGGCTGGTAATGATCATGTGTCAGTATTTTGATTGTGGATGCCTCCAGGAAATCTTGCAATTATCTGGGCAGCACAGTGGCTCAGTGGTTAGTACTGCTGCCTCACAGCACTGGGGACCTGGGTTCAATCCCGGCCTTAGATGATTGCCTGTGTGCGGTTTGCACATTCTCCCCGTGTGTGTGTGGGTTTCCTTCAGGTGCTCCGGTTTCCTCCCAAAGTCCAAAGATGCGTAGGTATATGGATTGGCCATGCTAAATTGCCATAGTGTCCAGGGATGCATGAATTAGGTGGATTAGCCGTGGGAAATGCAGGGTTACAGAGATAGGGTAGTGTGGTGAGTCTGGGTGGGAGGGTCTTGGGAGAGTCAGGAGATTGTAGACTAGTTGGGCCGAATGGTCTATTTCCATTTCCATAGTATGGGCTCCATGGTTAACTTTTTGGCAAAACAGTATTTTGGCAATGACCAACTGGTATTCTGCAAATTGGATGAGTAGGAGAATCCATTGAAGTTGCAATGTACAACTCCTTCCTTTCCAGATTTGGACATCTTTTCCAAACATTGCACTGAAGTCCCCAAAGAAGATGATTTTATCTTCTGCTGGCATGCTAGTGAGTATGGTGACCAGACTGGAGTAGAAACCTTCTTTGGACTTATCGATGCCAACATGTGTTGGCAAATAGGCTGTCACAGTCATTGTCTACTGGTTCTTGGCAAGTTGTAGGCAGAGTCATGAGGCAATCATTGATTTCATACGGAGCTTCAATAGTCAGTTGATGCCTTTGTTCTTGACAGTGAATCCAAAACCATTCATCCTGGATTGATCCTTGGGTTTTCCTTTCCAGAGGAAAATACAACCATCACTTTCTTCCCTCAGTTGCCCTTCACCTGCACTTTGAGTCTCCTTCAGGGCTGCAGTATCAATGTAGATGTGCCTGAATTCATGTAAACAAGGGCAGTTCTTCATTCTAGATGATTGTTCAGTTCATCATAGAACATAGAACATAGAACATAGAACAGTACAGCACAGAACAGGCCCTTCAGCCCACAATGTTGTGCCGACCATTGATCCTCATGTATGCACCCTCAAATTTCTGTGACCATATACATGTCCAGCAGTCTCTTAAATGACCCCAATGACCTTGCTTCCACAACTGCTGCTGGCAACGCATTCCATGCTCTCACAACTCTCTGCGTAAAGAACCTGCCTCTGACATCCCCTCTATACTTTCCACCAACCAGCTTAAAACTATGACCCCTCGTGCTAGCCATTTCTGCCCTGGGAAATAGTCTCTGGCTATCAACTCTATCTATGCCTCTCATTATCTTGTATACCTCAATTAGGTCCCCTCTCCTCCTCCTTTTCTCCAATGAAAAGAGACCGAGCTCAGTCAACCTCTCTTCATAAGATAAGCCCTCCAGTCCAGGCAGCATCCTAGTAAACCTCCTCTGAACCCTCTCCAGAGCATCCACATCTTTCCTTCTCATAGGGCGCCCAGAACTGGACATTTTGAGTGCGAGCAGCAGCGGAGGCAAGACGGACCCGGAAGACTGCAGCTAAGGTAAAGCAGTTTATTTTTAAAATTACTTACCGATAGCGGGCAGCAGTGTTTTTTTTTTCCTCTTTCAGAGAAGGAGCGGGAGCACCAGAGGAAGTGACGAGGACCAGAGGGGCAGCCGGGAAGGAAAGCAGTGAGTATAAATACTCACCCTTCGACGCCAACGGCCATTTTGAGTGCGAGCAGCAGCGGAGGCAAGACCAACCCGGAAGACTGCAGCTAAGGTAAAGCAGTTTATTTTTTTTTATCATCTATGGGGGTCTGCAGATTCCAGGTTCTGAGATTGAGATTGACTTTGATTTTCTGGCCTAAGGTAGACAAGACCACTGGATGTGGTTTTCTAGCCAATTTGGTGATGAAGCATATTCTTTTTAAGGCACCTAACCTTTTTCCTGCATGGTGTGAGCACAGTGGATCCTGAAGAAAGCTACTCAGTCATGAAGAAGTCTGACAAACACTTTCCTGTTCCTATTCCACGAATGACATGGCTGAGTTAAATTCCACAGCCGACATACCAGATTGAAACTAGAGATTTCCAGATTTCACAAACAATAAATTATAGTTTATTTAAGACAAAACCCTTCTTGTTTAGACTTACTGGGGATAATGGGAACTGCAGATGCTGGAGATTCCAAGATAATAAAATGTGAGGCTGGATGAACACAGCAGGCCAAGCAGCATCTCAGGAGCACAAAAGCTGACGTTTCGGGCCTAGACCCTGAAGGGTCTAGGCCCGAAACGTCAGCTTTTGTGCTCCTGAGATGCTGCTTGGCCTGCTGTGTTCATCCAGCCTCACATTTTATTATCTTGTTTAGACTTACTAGTTGTTTTCCTCAATCAGTGCAAATCAACTGGACAATGAAAGGAGTGGTGGCAACAAACTATCAAACCACACGCTGGTAATTGTTGGCATTGCAACATACATAGTTTACAGTAGCAGTGAAAAACATTATTGCTTAGATAACAATGTTAAGAATTCCTGTGGACCTAAGCTCAGTGAATTCCATTGGACCCAGGAGCTTCACTGAACATTTGCAGCTTTAAAAGATTTACAGATTGAAGAACTATTCAGAAGGTCAGTCAACAGCTGCAGCAACTGAACGGTCATAGATCGTGCAGACAACCTCACGCAAAAATCAACGGGGGAGAAACAGCACTTAATAGTCCAGTATCTTAATTCAGACTGAGTAAAACCGAAATGCAGAAAGAAAGTGAATTCGAAGCTAGCCACACTTAGTAGTTGTAGATTCCATCAATAAGCAGCGATGTATAAGAGAATTCCTAATTACATATTCAGCTAGCAAGTGAACAAACATCAAAGGTCTCTGAGCAAAGATGTGTCTCCAGTAAGGAAATCAAAGGTCAAGTAATTTAAACTAGGGATGTGGCACTGGTCACATCGAAAAGCAAGAATTAAGAAAACAAGGAGACAACTTATAAACCCAAATGAATAGAATCTAACAGAAGAGGAGAGTAAGAACGTTATTCAGGTCACAATAAGACTGGGAGAACCATAATTTATGGCGTTTATTAAAGCCATAATTTCATAGCTAAACTGGGAAAAGTGCACAGATAACAAACTGTGAAGCTGGATGAACACAGCAGGCCAAGCAGCATCATAATCACATCCTACTGCTTTGCAAATCTGCACTAAATGTGTAAAACTCCAATGAGATGACCAAGGTGGCCCATATGCCTGACTGACCTTTACTCAGAGCAGAAGTAATTCACAACACGTTTTGTCATTTACAGTTTGGAATGTCCTGTGTTGAAGCTTGAGACCAAGTCCACGTGCAGAGTCAAAAGTAAGAAGTATTAATTATAAATCATGTAAAATTTTCAACACTTGTACACTGTGTTGCAGCATTATTGGTAGAATGAATTTAATCATTAGAGATGTTTCAACTCCACGATACAGTTTACTCTTGTTAGGCAGTAACTTTAGTTCATTCAGCCATAATATCTGAGCTTATATGAGGGGACTTCTGTTACCACTTTCCCCAGTCTGTTGGATTTACTCTTGATATCAATAATCCAAGGTAGTTCTAGAAATGGAATGGACCCAATGCTCTTTGTTAAAGCAACTTACTCTGCAAGTGAAAAAGTCTTCAAAGCTGTTTTTACTCTTTCCATACAAAAAAATTATGTATTTTACATGTGACATTACAAATCACCAGACGCTGATTAGTTTGTCAACTGGCATCATCACAAACATGTATCAGAGATAATGGGAACTGCAGATGCTGGAGATTCCAAGATAATAAAATGTGAGGCTGGATGAACACAGCAGGCCAAGCAGCATCTCAGGAGCACAAAAGCTGACGTTTCGGGCCTAGACCCTTCATCTGATGAAGGGTCTAGGCCCGAAACGTCAGCTTTTGTGCTCCTGAGATGCTGCTTGGCCTGCTGTGTTCATCCAGCCTCACATTTTATTATCATCACAAACATGTCATGTTTTCCATATTGGTTCAATTTATTCATGCAATAAGACTTGCTTTTGTCTCCTTGGAAAAACACTTATCTCATGCTCTTGATGAACTTTGATAAAACTTTAACTTGCACTCGCTGGTCACCACAAGAAGTGTTAATTATAACACACATGCGATTTTCAATTTTAATTTATAACTAACACCACTAGCCAATCAACCGAATGATATTTACAAATCACAGATCCAGCTGATAAACAGTCCACCTTATCACATCTGATCCATTGCATCTGTTCTAAACAAAACATCAACTTTTCCAGAATTACTGTGATAATTCAGTCCATTACTGTTTGAGTCACAAGTTTGCTATAAACAAATTGGCACTTCCTTAAACAAAAACACTTTAACAACCTGTGACTTCTTCCTAATCATGAGGTCATTATCAAGTTTTATCTGTTTTCACCATCTCAATTCATTATAATTAATGTGCATTTAACTTCGTTTAAGCCAACCCAGCAACATTTAGGTTAAAATCTACACAGGGTTATGGCAGTTGATTCTATATAAAGGCTAAAATTAATCAGCTATCCATTGACGTGAATAAGCTCTGACAAATATGAGTCAGTTGTAACATTAATTTTTATTGAAATTGCCCTACAAATGCCTCCGGTAGCTTCTTTAATGGAGAGACAGTCTATTGTTTAATACAGGAAGATTATCTAATGGAGATTGTTCTACTGTGTTGGCCTTTTCAATATGTGATCACTTCCATGTTTGAGGCTCTACAAATGTGTCCTACTTCTACAGATTTTCTGGACACAACCTGCAGATTTACATATGCTGCATTCTGTTGTTATGGCTGGGCACTGCCTGTGCCTGCGAGCTGACAGTGACTTTTAGCCTCTGCTCTTTGACTTACTCTCTGTGTTGCCTTGTTTTGTGCCTCTTTAGAATATCTGAACTTTTGAAAGTGATAAATTCTATTGTATTCCAGAAGTAAAGTTATTTTTCTCCTTTAAAGATCTGTCAGTGAACCTTTCTGCTCTCTCTCCAACATGATTCAGACAGCTTTCCCCAAAGCTAAATCCTCGTAGGGCTATGATATACGACTAAACCTTATCAATTATTTCAACATCCTATCTCTTTCAAATTTCGACCTCAAAGCTCTATTGTTACATTTTTACTTTAATCTGTACAGATTATTAATGAAATTACCTACAGCTTCCATTGGAAGTTGAATTCTTCAGTTAAATCTTGCCCTTTCAATAATTTTATTTGTTTTCAGATTAAAGAAATTGCCAAAAGATTTTAAAATGTTTTATTTCAATAAAAATCATCTGCACCTCTTTGGGTGTTTTGGCAATTTGTAATGTCATTCATTCTCCACAGGTAATATTTGCTATGTCTACCAAAATGTTTCAAACCCAAAATAATAAAAATTCCTAACATCATACTTAACTGGCTTTATGCGTGTTATAGATATTGATATTATCTTCAACACCTGCCTTAATTATATAGAAACGTTGGAAAATTGAATGAGGGTTTTGCATCAAAACATGCATTATAAATGGTCTGATTCAAAAGACCCATGCACATCTAAGCCTAAAATCACAACTGATTCTAGTTTACATTTGTCTATTTGTGATTCAATTAAAACTGTTTCATTCATTGCACAACCAGAAAAAAAAATGATCAAAAATCACCAATTATTGAGCCATTTTGGCATGAAAAAAATATTCTACCAACTGAATTCATTACAGCTCTTTGTAAACAATCCAGTTAGTTCAATTTTTCCAATAATTCCCTTGGAAAGATTCTTAATGTTCATTTTCGTCATGCCTGTACAGTTCTCTTCTGAGTTCACTAACTGCCTCACTTTCAGGTTTCCTGTAGGCCTTAAGTTCCATGTCATGACTGCCACTCTTCTCCACTCACCCACTCTCACTGTAACTCTTGCCCCAAACGTGAAAACCTTAATTCTGTATTCAAGAAGCTGAATACTGTAGATTGAGACATCTAAAGTAATAAGAAAAGTAGAAAATATTGGGAAAGACACAGTAGCTTTACCAACATCTGAGTAGAGAGAGAAAAACAAAGTTAGTATTCAAAGTCTTTAACCTATTAAGTGATCTAAGAACATTGAGAAATGTTACAGTTTGAACAAGAGGTGCGTGAAAAATTAAAATCAAGGTTTATGATAGATTGGAAAATCAAAGAGATTAAGTGGCAGAAAAGTTAGCATTCCAGGTCCAAGGAAATGAAAATGAGGTTAGAAAATGCAAAGAAACAACATGTGTGCCTAGATCACTTAAGCTGCTAAATTTAAAAAAAGGACAAGTAGAAGGAAATAAAATGAGGGACATGGTTTGTGGTCTGAAACTGTTGATTTTAATATTAGAGTCAGAAAAGTATGTGACTAGTTGAACGATAAGATGCAGATTGAGCAACATTGGAGCAGTCCTGCAGGCTGAGGACAGGAATGTCAACACGAAGGCTAGCCAGAGGATTAAACTAGCAGACCACCTGAAGTTTGAGATAATGGACAAAACAAAATAATTGCCCAATCTGCATTTGGTCTGGGTATATCAATCTTTGAAGGTGTCAATATTGAGAGGATATTTAGAAAAGTGTATACAATCTTGAGATTCAGAAATACATTAATTAGTACAAGAGTAGGAAACTAACCCTGAACCTTCAAAAAGCTCTGTTGAGGTGGTGACTTTAGTATGACACCCAGCTCTAGTCATCACACATTATGAAGGATGTGAGGCTCTTTGAAAGAGTACAAGCAGGTACCAGAATGATTCCAAAGATGAGGGACTTTATAAGGTTAGGTTAGAAAGGATCCATTTACCATGAAACAGAATAGTTTAGAGAGATGTGCACTGTTATTATTACAATAGGTTCAGATAAAGTAGACAAAGGAAAGCATTTCCTACTGGTTAATGGCACAAAACTAGGGAACATAGATAAGGTGCTGCTGTTGTATAGGGTAATGGTTTTGAAGGTGTTAATGCTCATATCATATTAGCTTCACCCAAATTACTGTTGCTGTTCACAGCCTGAGGGTGGAGACGAGGAGTTCAGTACTAGCTTTCATAGGATCCTTACAATGTGGACGCAGGCCATTCAGCCCATCAGGTTCACACTGACCCTCCAAAAGGCATCCCACCCAGACCTATCCCCTACCTTATCTCTGCATTTCCCACCCTAAACATCCTGGGCAATTTAGCATAGCCAATCCACCTAACTGGCACATCTTTGGACTGTGGGAGAAAACAGGAGCACCTGAAAGGAACCCACACAAACCCAGGAAGAATGTACAAACTCCACACAGTTAGTCACCTGAGGCTGGAATCGAACCTGGGTCCCTGGTGCTGTGAGGCAACAGTGTTAATCACTGAGCCACCTGTGAAGAAAGATCAGAGTTAACGTTTTGAGTCCCGTGACACTTCCTCAGAACTGAAACACTACCTCTGATCCTTCTTCATAGATGTTGCCACCATGGTGGTGCTACTGCTAAGTTTTTCCAGCAACTTCTGTTTTTGTTCCTGATTTATAGTACCTGCAGTTGTTTGGGTTTTTATTTAGAAAGTGATGTAGGTAAATTAAGTAAGTGAATAAACATTTGGTTGATGGAGAATAATGTGAGTAAGTGGGAACTCGTCCATTTTGGTAGGAAGAATAGAAAAACAGCAAATTATATGAAGGGAAAGTGTTTCAAAGGGATCTGAGTGCCCTGGCACATGAATCACGAAATGATAGTTTGCAGATACTGCAAGTGATTAAAAAGGAAAATGGAATACTATTATTTTTCAGTAGGAAAATGGAACATCTGGGCATAGGTCTTCCTGTGTCTGGTATTAGCATTATAGTTTGGCCCTTTTATACTAGAAAACAGATAAATCCATTACAAGCAGTTCCATGAAGGTACATTTAACTGATTCCTGAGAGTGGAGGGGTGTTAGCTTTTAAGAAAAGTTTGGGCAGTCTATTTCTTGCATCTATTACTGTTCCAAAGAATGAGTTCATCTGATCAAAACATGCAAGGTTCTGATAGAATGGGAATATGATAGAATGAAGGCCAAAATGATTATTATCCTAGTCGGTAAGGCCAGTAATAAGTGACATGGTTTAAAAATAAGGGAGCTCCCATTTAAAACAGAAGTGTAGATAGTTTTTCTCCCAGATAGTCTTGAGTCTTTGCAACCGTCTTCCCCTGATGGCGGTGAGGCAGTTTCCTTACTTTAAAGCACAAGTAGATAGATTTTTGAATAACAAAGGGGTTAGAAGGTAATGGGGTCAGGTGGGAAAGCGACCAGCATATTCAATGGTGGAGTAGGCACAAGAGGCCGAATGACCTTATCCTAATCGTAATTTAAAAGTTCATATGTGCATAGGCATGAAAAGACTAATGGGTGAAGGAATATATGGTGGAATGTAGCCTGCATCGAGTAGTTCCAGTTTTGAAAAATGGTTTGCTGTTATTGTTAACATTCAACACTTATCTCATTTTCTTACCTAATGATTCCTGGCCCAGTACTTAATAAAGTTTAAAGTGTGTGATTTATACTGAGTTATGTTCCATCATATGCTGCAGATTACAGTTCTGTATCAGGCAGGATTTTTTTAGCATAGTATTGCTTTTAGATTATGTGATTTAGTAATAGAACAGCATTTGCTCAATGCATTCTAACTCGCTGCAATAATATCTGGCTCGTTCCTGCAGCTCTTAATGAAACCTTATAATGGTGGATACAACTGAGATGAGGAGATGAAAGATGGTGATAGTACGATAAATGTTCTGTCGTGCTGGAAAATGTCAGACTAACAAATGAGGTCTAGCATAGCAGACTGTAAACATTCTTCTTAATAGCCATCAAGCTGACATACCAAAACAAATCTCAAAGTGAGAACAGACTTGTTGGTTTACAACTGTCACAGTGCTAACTCTTTCCATTCATTTTCAAATTGTTTTCAAGCTCATAGGTTGATTGACATCATTAGACGAGGTAAAACCTGAAAGTGGCATTCAATCTCCTTTTGTGGAATGATAGCGACATCTAACTTTTTACTGTACGGCAAATTTTAGCTGTTTCGTACTTACTGGAGTTGAGTAAATGCAAATAGTATTTGCTTTTTATGGAATCAGTGGAGCTTATTTTCATCCACTCTTCTTCCAGTTTTATTTTTAATATGATTAGGGCACTAGAGATTTGCATCAGTTTTGAAAATATCCCCCATGGTGAGTTTGGTAGTGGAAGCTATTTAGTTAGGTGGGTGGAAAGTCCATTGACTTACCAACTTCACCCCAATTTAGTCCATGGATGGCCTTCTTGGTCCTCTGCTAATTGACAAGCTGTTCAGTCCTCCTCACATTTGAAGTAAGCACAAAGCAATTCATTACACCATCCAAACCACTACCGCCACATTCACACCAAAACTGAAAGTAAGCCAGATAAAAATAGCCTTCATAAATTGCAATACACCATTAACCCCTGTCTGTTCATGCTTTGCAGCAACAGTTGTAAACAAACAACTTCCAGTCAGTTCATTTGCTGCATGCATCAAGTTGGTCCAATATTGTGAATGGCTTGGCTTTCTTTAAGGTAGACAGGTTCTCTTAAATGGGAAAACTGTAGTATTGTGTCTGCTGTGAGTGGGATCAAGAAGTCAAATAATCTTGAAGATTTTTCATAAGGTGCTTTTTTTCCTGTGAGACAGCTTGCGCCAAGATTTTTTGACAATACACGGAAAGCCTGGATGCAAAACATATAGTGCAGAAAAGATATCCTATATATTTAGGAAGCAGAGAACACTATTGAGGCATATTATCAGAGTAATGGGAGAAGTAACAGTGGAGTTCAATCTGGGTAGCATAGCATTAAGACAAAGAAAGTACTGCCAAAAGAAATGTAATTACATAACAGGAGTTGTCAAAGTGAAGTGACTCAACTTCCAAACATGCTCCCAGCTGCAACGCAAGATTTATCCACTGCTCATTTTACTCTGCCTCCATTGCCCACCTATGAACAACATTGATCAATCAATACAAGCCCTTCAACTCATGTATTTGCTATCTCTATTACACGTTTAGAAGTTGCCAGTTTCACATTTAAATACATTTCAAACTGCTATCAATTTAAAGGTGACAATCACCCAAACATATTGCAAGACATTCACTGACACATTTTGCTCCTCCTTACTGGAGTCGGTGATGCTGCAAACCATGCCAATTATTCGAATGTTATTCAAGGTCAACCACCAAAACCACCTATTGCTCACTCAATATATGGCCGGTACTCTTCTGCCTCCAATACTGAAGAGAAAAAGGAAATTCTTGTGCGAACACTAGGAAAAATAATCATACACAGTTGAGAGGCAGTAAAGGTACACACATTGGAAATTTGAATAATCCATACAAAATGAAACCATGGAGTGAATTCATAAAATTGGGTTTGAATTTTCAATTCCTGATAGTTTTTATTTTAATGCTGTTGGAAACAGAAAAAGCAAGTTGATCAGCAATACAGAACAAAGGACAGTTGATTAAAGGGGCAAGTGTAGCTGAAGATTCTGTTACTATTGCAAAGAAATAATCTGATCTAATCATGTAAAACCCAGGCAGAAAGGGGCTGTTGAAATTTGCAGCTTTCTCTATGTTTGCCATTCCTCCATTTCCTTTTGCACTTGCTGCTTCTCATCCTGTTCTGTGTCCTCTAATGTTCAGCAAATTGCTCAGCTTATTGTGGTATTATTCCAACTTATGTGTCAGCCATGGTACAGCTGATAGCAATTGCTAAATTACAAGGTTCTGGGTCCAAGTCTCACTCTGTGCTTGGGCACAATAGGAAAGACTGACGATGCAGTGTATTATGTGGGACATACTGCACTGTTGGAGATACTGTCCTTTGGAGAGAATCATGAAACCAAGGTCTTACCTGCCTGCTGAGGTGAATGTAAAATATCTTGTGGGACTATTATAAAAAAGAGCACGAGAGTTATCCCCAGTGTCCTGGCCAATATTTATCTCTCGGTCAACATCACAATTAAAAAGAAAACCTGGTCATTGGGTCTAGGCCTGAAACGTCTGCTTTTGTGCTCCTGGGATGCTGCTTGGCCTGCTGTGTTCATCCAGCCTCACATTTTATTAACTTGGATTCTCCAGCATCTGCAGTTCCAATTATCACTGGTCATTATCTCATTGGAGGCAGTAAGGACGGCAGATGCTGGAAGCCAGAGTCAATAGATATGAAGCTGGAAAAGCAAAGCAGGTCAAACAACATCCAAAGAGCAGGAAAGCCAACGTTTTTGGCTGAAACCCTTCATCAGGAACGGGGAGGAGGAGGGGAGCCCAGAGGTAAATGGATGAAGGGAGATACGGCTGGGGGAAGGGTGGGTGAGATGGTGACAGGCAGATATGGGTAGAGGGTTAATGTGATTGTTCAGTGGGAAGGGTGTAGTGAATTGGTGAGTAGGAAGATGCATGGTTAATAAAGTGTGAAGCTAGATGAACACAGTAGGCCAAGCAGCATCTCAGGAGCGCAAAACACTGACGTTTCGGGCCTAGACCCTTCATCAGAGAGGGGGATGGGGAGAGGGTTCTGGAATAAATAGGGAGAGAGTGAGAGGCGGACCGAAGATGGAGAGAAAAGAAGATAGGTGGAGAGGAGAGTATAGGTGGGGAGGTAGGGAGGGGATAGGTCAGTCCAGGGAAAACAGACAGGTCAAGGAGGTGGAATGAGGTGAGTAAGAAGGAAGTGAAGGTGCAGCTTGAGGTGGGAGGAAGGGATGCGTGACGGGAAGAACAGGTTATGGAGGCAGAGACAGGCTGGACTGGTTTTGGGATGCAGTGGGGGGAGGGGATGAGCTGGGCTGGTTGTGCGATGCAGTGGGGGGAGGGGACAAACTGGGCTGGTTTTGGGATGCGGTTGGGGAAGGGGAGAATTTGAAGCTGGTGAAATCCACATTGATACCATTGGGCTGCAGGGTTCCCAAGCGGAACATGAGTTGCTGTTCCTGCAACCTTCGGGGTGGCATCATTGTGGCACTGCAGGAGTTCGATGATGGACATGTCGTCTGAGGAATGGGAGGGGGAGTTGAAATGGTTCGCGACTGGGAGGTGCAGTTGTTTATTGCGAACCGAGCGGTGGTGTTCTGCAAAGCAGTCCCCAAGCCTCCGCTTGGTTTCCCCAATGTAGAGAAAGCCACACCGGGTACAATGGATACAGTATACCACATTGGCAGATGTGCAGGTGAACCTCTGCTTAATATGGAAAGTCATCTTGGGGCCTGGGATGGGGGTGAGGGAGGAGGTGTGGGGACAAGTGTAGCACTTCCTGCGGTTGCAGGGGAAGGTGCCGGGTGTGGTGGAGTTGGAGGGGAGTGTGGAGCGAACAAGGGAGTCACGGAGAGAGTGGTCTCTCCGGAAAGCAGACAAGGGTGGGGATAGAAAAATGTCTTGGGTGGTGGGGTCGGATTGTAGATGGCGGAAGTATCGGAGGATGATGCGTTGTATCCGGAGGTTGGTGGGGTGGTGTGTGAGAACGAGGGGGATCCTCTTTGGGCAGTTGTGGCAGGGGCGGAGTGAGAGGGATGTGTTGCGTGAAATGCGGGAGACGCGGTCAAGGGCGTTCTCGACCACTGTGGAGGGAAAGTTGCGGTCCTCGAAGAACTTGGACATCTGGGATGTGTGGGTATGGAATGCTTCATCGTGGGACCAGATGCAGCGGCGGAGGCGGAGGAATTGGGAATAGGGGATGGAATGTTTGCAGGAGGGTGGGTGGGAGGAGGCGCATTCTAGGTAGCTGTGGGAGTCAGTGGGCTTGAAATGGACCTCCGTTTCTAGCTGGTTACCTGAGATGGAGACTGAGAGGTCCAGGAAGGTGAGGGATGTGTTGGAGATGGCCCAGTTGAATTTGAGGTTGTGGTGGAAGATGTTGGTGAAGTGGATGAACTGTTTGAGCTCCTCTTGGGAGCAAGAGGTGGGGCCGATACAATCATCAATGTAACGGAGGAAGAGGTGGGGTTTGAGGCCAGTGTAGGTGCGGAAGAGGGACTGTTCCACGTAACCTACAAAGAGGCAGGCATAGCTGGGGCCCATGTGGGTACCCATGGCCACCCCCTTTGTCTGTCGGAAGTGGGAGGAATCGAAAGAAAAGTTGTTGAGGGTGAGGACGTGTTCAGCTTGGCGGATAAGGGTGTCAGTGGAGGGGGACTGGTCGGGCCTGTGGGACAGGAAGAAGCGGGGGGCCTTGCGGCCATCTGCATGAGGAACACAGGTGTACAGGGACTGGATGTCCATGGTGAAAATGAGGCATTGGGGGCCAGGGAATTGGAAGTTCTGGAGGAGGTGGAGGGCTCTTTGTCTCTGCCCAAGTTCTTCAAGGACCGCAACTTTCTCCCCGCAGTGGTCGAAAATGCCCTTGACTGCGTCTCCCACATTTCCCTTAACACATCCTTCACACCCCGCCCCCACCACAACTGCAGCAAGAGTATCCCTCTCGTTTTCACACACTACCCCACCAACCTCCGGATACAACGCATCATCCTCCGACACTTCTGCCATCTACAATCCGACCCCACCACCCTAGACATTTTTCCATCCCCAACCTTGTCTGCCTTCTGGAGAGACCACTCTCTCCGTGACTCCCTTGTTCACTCCACACAACCCTCCAACCCCACCACACCCGGCACCTCCCCCTGCAATCGCAGGAAGTGCTACACTTGCCCCCACACCTCCTCCCTCACCACCATCCCAGGCCCCAAGATGACTTTCCGTATTAAGCAGAGGTTCACCTGCACATCTGCCAATGTGGTATTTTATATCCATTGTACCCGGTGTGGCTTTCTCTACATTGGGGAAACCAAGCGGAGGCTTGGGGACCGCTTTGCAGAACACCACCGCTCGGTTCGCAATAAACAACTGCTCCTCCCAGTCGCAAACCATTTCAACTCCCCCTCCCATTCCTCAGACGACATGTCCATCATGGGCCTCCTGCAGTGCCACAATGATGCCACCCCGAAGGTTGCAGGAACAGCAACTCATATTCTGCTTGGGAACCCTGCAGCTCAATGGTATCAATGTGGACTTCACAAGCTTCAAAATCTCCCCTTCCCCCACCGCATCCCAAAACCAGCACAGTTCGTCCCCTCCGCCCACTGCATCCCAAAACCAGTCCAGCCTGTCTCTGCCTCCCTAACCTGTTCTTCCTGTCATCCATCCCTTCCTCCCACCTCAAGCTGCACCTCCATTTCCTACCTACTAACCTCATCCCACCTCCTTGACCTTTCCGTCTACCCTAGACTGACCTATCGCCTCCCTACCTCCCCACCTATACTATCCTCTCCACCTATCTTCTTTTCTCTCCATCTTCGGTCCGTCTCCCCCTCTCTCCCTATTTATTCCAGAACCCTTTCCCCATTCCCCTCTCTGATGAAGGGTGTAGGCCCGAAACGTCAGCTTTTGTGCTCCTGAGATGCTGCTTGGCCTGCTGTGTTCATCCAGCTTCACACTTTATTATCTTGGAATCTCCGGCATCTGCAGTTCGCATTATCTCTGGGAAGATGCATAGTTTGGATCAGGTCAGGGAGGCAAAGGGGAGGGAGACCGCTGGACATCAGATGAGGTTAGGCGTGGAAGGATTTTGAAGCTACTGAAATCAATATTGATGGCATTGGGCCATCAGCTCCCAAGGCAAAATTCAGATATTGTTCCTCCAATTTACATTTCGCCTCATTCTGAGAGTGGTGGGGTGGGCGGGGGGGGGGGGGGGTGCGGTTGTGCAAGGATGGACATGTATCCAGAGGAATGGAAGGGGACATTAAAATGGTTGGCAACTAGAAATTCAGGTTGGTTGATGCATGCAGAGTGCAGATTCTCTGCGAACTGGTCCTCGAGTCTGTGTTTGGTCTCCCTGATGGAGAGGAGACCATTATCACAATGTTGTTTGTGGGAATTTGCTGTGAGCACATTAGCTAGCATGTTATATTGCAATTTGACTACATTTCAAAATGTGCTTAATTGACTATAAAATACTTTCAGCCTTCCGATGGCCATGGAAAGCACTATTACAATGTAAATACTTTTTTTACAGTTCTCAGGAGTGCAAACAGACCACTCATTGAAGAATATTTATACTTTAATCAAGTAGGCTTCAAAAATACATCCACTTATACTCGCAACCAGAGGAAAATTACCCAGCAACTAAGAAGGACTTCATTCATGATCCTTCTGTCAGAGTACCTTCTTCCAAATTTACATTGTGTAGTTCAGCTGACCATGGTTGACACAGAGTGTTGAAGGAAGTAGGGAGATTTAAAATAACAGACATAATGGGAACTGAAGATGCTGGAGAATCCAAGATAATAAAATGTGAGGCTGGATGAACACAGCAGGCCAAGCAGCATCTCAGGAGCACAAAAGCTGACGTTTCGGGTCTAGACCCTTCATCAGAGAGGGGGATGGGGTGAGGGTTCTGGAATAAATAGGGAGAGAGGGGGAGGCGGACCGAAGATGGAGATAAAAGAAGATAGGTGGAGAGAGTACAGGTGGGGAGGTAGGGAGGGGATAGGTCAGTCCAGGGAAGACGGACAGGTCAAGGAGGTGGGATGAGGTTAGTAGGTAGATGGGGGTGCGGCTTGGGGTGGGAGGAGGGGATGGGTGAGAGGAAGAACCGGTTAGGGAGGCAGAGACAGGTTGGACTGGTTTTGGGATGCAGTGGGTAGAGGGGAAGAGCTGGGCTGGTTGTGTGGTACAGTGAGGGGAGGGGACGAACTGGGCTGGTTTTGGGATGCAGTGGGGGAAGGGGCGATTTTGAAACTGGTGAAGTCCACATTGATATCATTAGGCTGCAGGGTTCCCAAGCGGAATATGAGTTGCTGTTCCTGCAACCTTCGGGTGGCATCATTGTGGCACTGCAGGAGGCCCATGATGGACATGCCATCTAAAGAATGGGAGGTGGAGTGGAAATGGTTTGTGACTGGGAGGTGCAGTTGTTTGTTGCGAACTGAGCGGAGGTGTTCTGCAAAGCGGTCCCCAAGCCTCTGCTTGGTTTCCCCAAAGTAGAGGAAGCCACACCGGGTACAGTGGATGCAGTATACCACATTGGCAGATGTGCAGGTGAACCTCTGCTTAATGTGGAATGTCATGTCAGTTCACCTGGGCCATCTCCAGCACATCCCTCACCTTCCTGAACCTCTCAGTCTCCATCTCAGGCAACCAGCTTGTAACTGATGTCCATTTCAAGCCCACCGACTCCCACAGCTACCTAGAATACACCTCCTCCCACCCACCCTCCTGCAAAAATTCCATCCCCTATTCTCAATTCCTCCGCCTCCGCCGCATCTGCTCCCACGATAAGGCATTCCACTCCCGCACATCCCAGGCGTCCAAGTTCTTCAAGGACCGCAACTTTCCCCCCACAGCGATCGAGAACGCCCTTGACCGCGTCTCCCGTATTTCCCGCAACACATCCCTCACACCCCGCCCCCGCCACAACCGCCCCAAGAGGATCCTCCTCGTTCTCACACACCACCCCACCAACCTCCGGATACAACGCATCATCATCCGACACTTCCGCCATTTACAATCTGAACCCACCACCCAAGACATTTTTCCATCCCCACCCCTGTCTGCTTTCCGGAGAGACCACTCTCTCCGTGACTCCCTTGTTCGCTCCACACTGCCTTCCAACCCCACCACACCCGGCACCTTCCCCTGCAACCGCAGGAAATGCTACACTTGCCCCCACACCTCCTCCCTCACCCCTATCCCAGGCCCCAAGATGACATTCCACATTAAGCAGAGGTTCACCTGCACATCTGCCAATGTGGTATACTGCATCCACTGTACCCGGTGTGGCTTCCTCTACATTGGGGAAACCAAGCGGAGGCTTGGGGGCCGCTTTGCAGAACACCTCCGCTCAGTTCACAATAAACAACTGCACCTCCCAGTCACAAACCATTTCCACTCCCCCTCCTATTCTTTAGATGACATGTCCATCATGGGCCTCCTGCAGTGCCACAATGATGCCACCCGAAGGTTGCAGGAACAGCAACTCATATTCCGCCTGGGAACCCTGCAGCCTAATGGTATCAATGTGGACTTCACCAGTTTCAAAATCTCCCCTTCCCCAACTGCATCCCTAAACCAGCCCAGTTCGTCCCCTCCCCTCACTGCACCACACAACCAGCCCAGCTCTTCCCCTCCACCAACTGCATCCCAATACCAGTCCAACCTGTCTCTGCCTCCCTAACCTGTTCTCCCTCTCACCCATCCCTTCCTCCCACCCCAAGCCGCACCCCCATCTACCTACTAACCTCATCCCACCTCCTTGACCTGTCCGTCTTCCCTGGACTGACCTATCCCCTCCCTACCTCCCCACTTATACTCTCTCCACCTATTTTCTTTACTCTCCATCTTCGGTCCGCCTCCCCCTCTCTCCCTATTTATTCTAGAACCCTCTCCCCATCCCCCTCTCTGATGAAGGGTCTAAGCCCGAAACGTCAGTTTTTGTGCTCCTGAGATGCTGCTTGGCCTGCTGTGTTTTTCCAGCCTCACATTTAAAATAACTGCAGGTTTGTGACTTCTTGCAACACAGCACACTGATTCAAGCTGTCATTCCTGCATGTTGCTGATGGACATGATGTGCCCATACACAAATCCCTTTATTGAGGTCATTTTATGCACAGCAACATGCACATCATGAGGCCCATTTAAATTGTTTTATGTGTAAATGTGGTTGGATAACATCTAATAGATGTTAGATTAGATAACATCAAATAGACCCTACAGAGAACAACTTAGTTCTCCTTATTCTTGAAACAGAGCCAACAATTATACCATCAATGGCCAATTAGAACTTTGTTTTTATTATTTATTCCTTCTTTAGATTTCCTACTCATAACCATGCATTTTCTCCACCTTAGAGTTGAGTTGCGATAAGTTTGGTATTAAGGTAATTCCAAGTCTGTCTTCAATAGCACACTGAAATTACTGTTCACAGTATGAGTACAGTGGCAGCATGCATTAAGACTTGTATCCATATTAAATGCAGCTTTTTTATTTTGTTGCCTTGTAACAGCATTCAACTATCAGTTAAAGTTTGATTTTCTAATCCTGGTCAGACAAAAACACCTGCACACTTAGACAACTTCTATTCCAGAAAAGAATGTCCCATTTGGAAAAAGTGAAAACCTACCAGAAAGCATCAGAGCCAGAAACAAAGAAGGCCATCACCAAATCTATTTCCCCTTTTTACAGAAGTAAGTGTGTTGTATTCTGTGGCTTAAATGCCCAGCAGCCACTTTGTCAGCTACTGTGAAAGAGGAAGAATGTAAGGTAAGTGTAGGGGTCAGGAGCCAAGTGGATTGGTGTGACTGGACACCAGTTAGGTGAGTGATAAGATTGCTAGGTAAATCAGGTTGTGATGTCAGGTTGCTGGGAGTTAGAATGCCACATTGGTTTGGGGGTAGGGTGGCAGGCAGTTGAGAGTGCCAGGTAAGTGATGAGAATTTACGTCAAGGGGTTTTGGCCTTAGTCCGTGTCAGGTCAGGTGGCACACTGTCAGACCCAGAGACATTGGATCGGTGAGAATGGTACTGACCTTTTGGTCGAGGGACATTGTCAATGGGTAGGGAGTGGGGAGAGTGGGGAAGAGTGTCAGCTTTTGATGGGGTGCCATGATGGAGTGGTGTAATGTCCAATGTGTTCAGAGCAGTTCCAGTGGGGTTGGATCAGTGGATGGGTTAAGTTTGGGCATACGGGGGTGCTGACTCCTCAGCTTTATGGGTTGGGAAGTCGTTGTCTGGGGGCCAGTGTTGAGTCAGGCTTCAATTAAATAGTTACCTAGGAGATACTGTAGTTTTTAATCCTATCAATTTTTCTGGGTAACTATTAAACATAAGTGAATTGGAATGCTCCAAAATTACTGACTTTGAGATATTTTGGAGAGTTCTATTCATCTGATAATCATCAGTTGGGATTTTCAACTTAGCAGGTAACTCCCTTGGAGTCAGCTGTATTATGATGTCCATATTCCTGTCTATGCTACTGTAATAGCTGTCCTGCCTTCTGGGCCTAGCATCTACATTATATAACAGACCATAAAGCTCAACTGTTCTATCCTAGTGTTTATGCTCTACAAAGGCAACTTTGGACAAAAATGTTGAAATTGTGTTTTTGTATGAAAATATGAATTTAAAGATTGAATCCAAAGGGGCTGAAAGTGTAGTTACTTTTATCAAGATGCACCCAAAATAATCAATCCATTCCCATGCAACCAATATGACACACTATAATTAAACACAGATCATATCGTTTTCGATGTTTCAGCCACATGCAATTGGATATAATTCGAGTTTCATCTCTGACTTTACTAACATTATAGAAAATAATTGTATGAGTGCACTGTCGGCTGCATCGACAGGTTGACTGGCTTGCAAAGAAAATCAAAGCACCACTGTATAAGTCCAAACAAACATGCAATAGCAACAACATTATGAATTAGCGCGGAAACCCGGATCTACAGATGAAATAGCATTGTCAATTTTAGAACTCATGTACCTAATACTTACATTCAAAATAACTTGATCAGGTGGGGTTATTCAATATTCCTACTTCATGACATAACAAGGCCACAATATTCTATTTGAAGATCTAACGGATGACTGAAATGTACATTTCTTATATTAATCATACCACAGAAATAAAAAATAAATTTGACCTTTCAACATCTATTTGGATATTACATTCCACGAATTAATAAACTGAAATGACTAACTGAAGACATATCTAGAATAAATTAATATTCTTCATAACTTGATCATTCAATATAAAGTTTAAAATGTCTTCATTATGTGCAGCAAAGTAGAACAGAAAATCTATTAAAACATTACACAAAAGAATTCTATAAGTGACAGGGACTATCACCTTACAACAAATTTGGGACAATTACCTAATGTAATTTGTTTCATTAAATGATTTGTTTTAAATGGATTAAATTTATCCTAGCTATTTATTTTAAGCTATACATAAAAAATGTCTTGTCTACTATTCTATTCCAAATCACCCTGTCACCTAACTTCTATGGTGCAAATGTTACCTACATATTCGTGATCACATATGATAATTCAACACCATTGTTGTTGTACAAAAATGAAGTATGGTGATCCAATGGGCCATATGATTTGTATAATTGCTAATAATGAATATAATGATTTATTCCTCACCCATGTATTCTATGACATACTCATTAAAAAATCTAAGCCCGTAATTTCCATCTCATGCTTCCCTTCAACAGCAACACAAAGATTCAGAAGACACAAACCATTACTGATTCATTGCTTCTGAATCTAGTGATAGTCTGTGACCTGCTTTTGTCTGAGGGAAGAAATTCATAGAATGGTGAGGAACTTTTTCTTGCTGTGTGAGCATCCTTTGCTCTTATTTATTAAAGAGAGTTCAGTTGTGAGATAAAACATATGGTCTATTCCCAGGTGAAAGTTTGCTGAAATGTTTGTGTGTAATCATTTGAATTTCTATCCACTACCAGGTGCACTCAGATCTTTTGAGTTCTTTTAACTTGAGGTCATAAAATCAACTGTGACCATAATTTCTATACCAACATCAATCCTTCTAAGCATATATGTCTAAGATTTTGGAGTAGATATGTAGCTTGGGTTGTGGGTGTTGAGGTTGGTTGGCTGACTGAGTTGGTTTGTTATTCCGCAGACATTTCATTACCCTGCTGGGTAACATCCTCAGTGCAGCCTTCAATGAAGCTTCGGTGTGTTTTCCTGCCTGGTTTTTACCCTCTGGGGTCCATTGAGCTGGAGGCCTCACTTCTGGTTTTCCTCTATAGTGGAGTGCAAATGGGGTCGAGTTCTGTGTGTTCATTGATGGTTTTCTTCATGGAGTACCAGGCTTCTAGGAATTCCCATGCCATGTCCCTGCTTAGCTTTTCCCAGGATTTTGGTGTTGTCCCAGCCGAATTGGTGGCTCTCCTTATCCATGTGGATTGAGATGAGCGAGTATCGGTCATGTCGTTTTGTAACCAGATGGTGTTTGCGTACCCTTGTTGTTAGTTTCCTTCCTGTTTGTCTGATGTAGTGTTTCTCAGGTTGTCTGCAGGGAATCTTATAGATGACATTGGTCCTGTCTATGGCAGGGAGGGGGTCTTTAATTCGGGTAAGCAGTTGTTGTAGGATTGATGTGGGCTTGTGTGCCACTCTGATGCCCAGCAGTCGTAGGAGTCTTGTGGTTTGTTCTGTCGGGAAGATACTACACACACCGACATGCTCATCATGCCACCCTGCATCGGGAACAAATCAGAACTAACCACAAGACTCCTACGACCAAGGAGGACTATCCTCCTTCTCCAGGGCTAGCACAGGACACTACAACATCAGACCCCAGCAATCTGATCTGATGCTTTCCCCTAGATCAATGTAGTCACTATGACATGGAAAATTGCTGCAGCAACACTGCAAGAAAGTCACTTCTCCTCACTTCCAGGGTAAATGCCATGGTCTTCCCTTTGCCACCACACACTTACTTTATCTCTACTACTGCACCAACCTCTCTTCAAGTTTTATGCTCCATCTTCCTCACTGTTGCATCTTCCCTCACTTACTCGCCCCCTTTTACACTTTCATTTTCACACATTTTACATCTCTAGCTCTCTTTTACCAGCATGGTTTAACATGTTTTTGTTTTTTTTCTCTCTGTCTGGATACTTCCTTAATCTGTTCCACTTATTCATCATCTTCCTCTGGCAGCAGCTTTAAAACAATAATTTTTCAGCTCATTTCAGTTCCAAAGAAAAGTCACACTGGGTGTAAAATATTAACTTTTCTTCTCTCTTCACAGATGCTACCAAAGCAGGTGAATTTCTCCAGCACATTTATTTTCTTTCAGATTTCCAGCATCCACAATATTTGGCTTTCATTAGGCTGACCTGTTAACCTGGAGTTTTGGCTGTTGCATTGATGGTCTCAGGGACTCAATTCACTTGGATGTGAAAAGCAGACTGAGGCAAGTTTTCCCTGAAATTACAATTAGTGCTATCTCTCAAATACCAAATGAGTCTTGGTCACATGATTAAGGAGCCAGTTTCAATTTATTAATTAAATTTCATCCCTCTGGACTATGATATGCTGTGTATCTTAGCAGACAGATGGCAAGTTATCACATTTTGTGCAAGCATGAGTCTTAAAACCTCTCCCTCTGTTATTAGTTTCTGTTGGGAAATGTGTAGTATACTGTTCTTTTCTATTTGTTGACTGCAATATCCACATAATGTAAGGATGTGATATTCTATGAGGATAGTGTTTGTCCTGGTAATGGCTGTTGTAACTTTCCAGTTGTAAAATTATATCATTTGATGGGCAGCAGCCATGGTTTAGTCCATCAAAATTCACTTTCAAAATTAAACAAGAAAGTGTAACTTTTGAAACAATATATGTTTTTGCATCTCATCAGCATGGAAATTTATATTTGAGGAAGAATCTCTGAACATCTTGCTGAGACTACTAGTAAACAACAGCCATATTCTGAATGCCGCAGTTGTCCAATTTCCCATCCAGACGGTAGACCATAGTACTACACAGGAACATTTTAATGGTCCGATTATGTTTTTGTGGTTCACTAGAACCATAAACAAGACACAAGTAGATGGAGGGTAAACTTGAACAGGAAATACTTTATTGCGCTGCTCAGGTCCACTGGTGGTTTTAAACAGTGTCTCCTCGATTCCACCTCCAAGTTACATGACACACACTCTTAACGAGGCAACACATACCCAACTACATATATAACAGCTCCTAGAGATTATCTACTTGTTGATTATGCTACCACCCCTCCCCACCACTTTCTGATAGCGTTCAAGATGTGCAAATTGACATTAAAGCATGTGTGAAAACTGATACCACTTTCTGCCAAAAGTGCAACTTCTACCTAAGGACCGGTCGAAATGTCTTCATTCCCTCATCATTAGAATTGTCTTCAAACTACTCCTCCCTCTGCTCGTTCAAAAAGGAAAGTAATCTGCCATCTTTGCCCAGCCTTGCCTACATGTGGCTCCAAACCACAACATGATTCCGCACATCCCAGATGTCCAAGTTCTTCAAGGGCCGCAACTTTCCCCCCACAGTGGTCGAGAACGCCATTGACCGCGTCTCCCGCAACACATCCCTCACACCCCGCCCCCACCACAACCGCCCAAAGAGGATCCTCCTCGTTCTCACACACCACCCCACCAACCTCCGGATACAACGCATCATCATCCGACACTTCCGCCATTTACAATCCGACCCCACCACCCAAGACATTTTTCCATCCCCATCCTTGTCTACTTTCCGGAAAGACCACTCTCTCCGTGACTCCCTTGTTCGCTCCACACTGCCTTCCAACCCCACCACACCCAGCACCTTCCCCTGCAACCGCAGGAAATGCTACACTTGCCCCCACACCTCCTCCCTCACCCCCATTCCAGGCCTCAAGACAACTTTCCATATTAAGCAGAGGTTCACCTGCACATCTGCCAATGTGGTATACTGTATCCAATGTACCCGATGTGGCTTCCTCTACATTGGGGAAACCAAACGGAGGCTTGGGGACCGCTTTGCAGAACACCCCTGCTCGGTTCGCAATAAACAACTGCATCTCCCAGTCGTGAACCATTTCCACTCCCCCTCACATTCTTTAGATGACATGTCCATCATGGGCCTCCTGCAGTGCCACAATGATGCCACCCGAAAGTTGCAGGAACAGCAACTCATATTCCACTTGGGAACCCTGCAGCCCAATTCTATCAATGTGGACTTCACTAGCTTCAAAATCTGCTCTTCCCACACTGCATCTCAAAACCAGCCCAGTTCGTCCCCTCCCCCCACTGCACCACACAACCAGCCCAGCTCTTCCCCTCCACCCACTGCATCCCAAAACCAGTCCAGCCTGACTCTGCCTCCCTAACCTGTTCTTCCTTTCACCCATCCCTTCCTCCCACCCCAAGCCACACCTCCATCTCCTACCTACTAACCTCATCCCACCTCCTTGACCTGTCCATCTTCCCTGGACTGACCTATCCCCTCCCTACCTCCCCACCTATACTCTCCTCTCCACCTATCTTCTTTTCTCTCCATCTTCGGTCCGCCTCCCCCTCTCTCCCTATTTATTCCAGAACCCTCACCCCATCCCCCTCTCTGATGAAGGGTCTAGGCCCGAAACGTCAGCTTTTGTGCTCCTTAGATGCTGCTTGGCCTGCTGTGTTCATCCAGCCTCACATTTTATTATCTTGGATTCTCCGGCATCTGCAGTTCCCATTATCAATGATTGACTCCTAACTGCCCTCCAAACTGGAAACTCATTTTTAGTAGGCTCACCAACACCCACATACCAACAATTCGGCATGGACAAGAAATGCTGCACTTATCAGTAATGCTTCCATCCCAAGACTGGATATTTAAAAACTTACATCCACTTAAACACATTGGACTGAAGTTTCTTCTGCATTTATGACCACATATAGAAAACATTTATTTGTTTGAGCATTGTAAGATCTACATATTCCTAGCCTCCTCAGTTTTTTTTTAATATCCAACTTCAAAATTGTCCCTCCAAACAAATCTCCACGACAAAAGTAGTCAATCCCTGGACTCTATTTTATGGTGACCACAGCGGCACTTGTTCTCCTGGGCCTCTCCCAGAACTAAATAATTCTTTCATATCTTGACTTTTTTTTAAGGAACTTCGACAAACACTTGCTTTCTTGACCCCCATTAGCTTTTAGGATTGAAATTGGGCAAAAAGTAATAGCTGCAGGTGTGTCATTTTATTATTTTACCTTAATGCCCTTAGCTTTGAACTGTATTGATCTACTAATATTCCCAAGTGTGGTTAACAAACGATCATTGAATACTTCAAGTGTTTTTACTGTTCAGTTCCTATTAATAGGTAATCATGCATGGACTATACATGATTTGAGTTACCAGGCCCTAAGTGCATATTATAACATTTATTCAACTGAAATTATATCTTACATTGATGAATCTATTCACTTAGTGAACTTGCAACCTATTAAACTAATAATTATGATTATGTATGACTTCTGTCATTAAGATAGGTACCATGGTACGGCAGCTTAAAGATTTTTTCACTGTATTTTTCATGTAAAAGTACATGTGGCAATACGTTTCTATTCTATTCATAACTGTCAAAGCTTAATCAAGTCATCTCCACATTTGTTTCTAAGCACTAATTGATGACAGTATCACACAGGAATGTTTATTTGAGATGCAATAATAAATTAAAAAGTCGCATTCTATGTTTATAAGACACTATGTATAGTTTGAATGAAAGCATATTGTGAAAAAAGTTGTGAGAATGTTATCTACACGCTAATCCTGAAATGGAATTGTGGGAAATACCATGAACAGTTTAAAGAAAAAAGGAAAAAAAGAAAAACACTTCTTCCTACCTATCCACACTCATGGCCCTTTTTAGAAAAGGCATGGGCATCCCATATTGAGGAACATAAAATAAAGTGGCTTTTTTTTTAAAGATGTGCTCTATGTAGGCTCCAGCAAAGGCTCAGTGTTAGTACTTTCCTTAAGACTGACTCTTCCGTGATATACTGAAAAATGCTGCATTGAGCAGAGGAACCAAGTGTGGGTTCACACAACCCATATAACCCAATGTCTTTGGCTATATTTAGCATCTGTGTAAAACACATTGAATTGAATGGCAGTAGCAGTGGCTTCATCTACATACCTGCAGAGCAGGCCACAATAGTGCTGATGTCATTTCTGAGACATTCAACAAAATTAAATGGCCAAACCCCTGTGTTTCTGAAAGTTAAATTGAAAGCCTCCTGAGCATAAAACACTCACTGAGGAAACCATCTAGATGCAGAGAAACTCAGGCCGATCTCAGAATACACTTCAGTATACATCAATTTTGGAAATAATAGTAGTCTGCTGCAATTTTTGCATAAATTTGCACAGCTGAGAGGATTGAACTCCAGCAAATGGAAGGAAATCACTTTGTACCTTCTAAGGAAGAGGGACAACAAGACGTGCCCGAGAAAGAAGTTCAAGCTGTGACAAGAGTACCTGTGTCTCCTCACATAGCTGCCAGGGGTGCTGAGGATGAATTAAAGCACATGTAGCCTTTACCTGAGATAATGAAACTCTCTAATTCACCATTACTGACTGCACTATGTACCATCTCTGACCTCAACCCCAGGACAAAACAATTCCACAAACAACAATGAACCTTGTCACTGCTACCCATTGTTTGTTTTATTTTAACACTTTTAAGACTATTTACCACAAGGCAGGAAGCCAATGGGGAAGTGGTACAAGTAAGCAAGGAGAGACAATGGAGCTTTTCATTAATGTTCAAGCTTAATAAATGTCAAGCTGAAACAGTAATAATTTGACATTGTCATAAAAATACTTTGAAACTGCAGAATTTTGGTGCAGTCATTGGAAGTTATGAAATAATAACCTGTAATCAATTACAAGAAAGTAAGCCCCCTGTAATTATTGCGGTCATATTTCTACGCATTTGTTGGAGAGGAGCTCTGTCACTCCAGACCAAGATATTCATTTCTCAATAGCTGGTTTGATTGTAGGCCTGACTCTCGGTTGGATGGGGCAGCAGTATGCACACAGATATTGGCAATCCGATAGTGTAAATTTCTCATACTAAAGTACTAATATTCACATCACATTGGATTATTACTTTCTTATTAGTTTTATGCAAAATTGATTAAAGTGCAACAGTTTTTAAAATTTGAACGGATTTATTGGTGAGAAAAACTTATTGAAGTCTTGAATGAAACCAATTTATAACGAGTAAGCCTCAATGGTTCTTTGATCAACAGGCAGATTTGAATTTTGAAACCTCAGCATTATTGTGAGAACTTTCTTTGTCAGCAAATACCTTATTTAATTGAGTTCCTTGTACAATAGTTTCATTCTTGGCTTGCAGCCCAGAAAAGCTTGCAGTTGACAATGAATATGCTAAGGTGTACTATAATACACAGGAGGATGAATTTGAAGAACATCAGCTGCCAGTAGTTAAACCCAATATTTCTGCTCTTAAACAGAAAGGAAAGTAACTCATTCTTCTTGTGCATAATTATTACTACCAAAGCTAAATTTTAACTTCAATAATAGGCCCGTTTTACTTCCTTTTAATATGTATTTGGGTGTAGCTTTTGCTTCTGCTGCTGACTATTATGAGTCATAATCACAGAATACCTACAGTGTGGAAGTAGGCCAGTCAGCCTGTTGTGTGCATAATGACCTTCCAAAGAACATCCCACGTTGATCCACCCCTGTACTATCCCTGTTACCCAGCATTTCCCATGGCTAGTCCACCTAGCCTGTATATCCCCGAACACAATGGGCAATTTAGCATGGCCAATCTATCTAATCTGTACATCTTTGGACAGTGGAAGGAAACTGGAGCACCTGGTGGAAACCCAAGCAGACGTGGGGAGAATGTGTAAACTCCACACAAACAGTCACCCAAGGGTGGAATCAAACCCAGGTCCCTGCTGCTGTGAGGCAGCAGTACTAAACACTGAGCCACTGTGTTGCCCAAATGGGCAGGTACTGTGTGTCTGTCATATTGGGAAGATGCTTAACATGTGAGTTTGATGAGCAGTAACCGAATATTTCAAAATGTGTTTTGCTACCTATGAGCCATGCTATAAAAGTAAGCTTGTCAAATATTACCCACAATAATATTTGAAAGGAAGTCTGAATCTATTCCAAGCCATTTTCAATTAAAGAAATATTTAGTGGTGCCTTGAATGTATTGCATGAATTGCATGTAGGACACCCATCACCAAATTCAGCCATGAGTTGGGCACTACATAGTTGCAATTATGCCCCACAGAGCCTTGTTACTGTTGGGGCAAAGCAAGTGTTCTTAACACTAATCTTGTAAAGCATTCAATATCCAGGAAAATATTGAATGCTTTACAAGATTAGAAGCGTCTAGGCCCGAAACGTCAGCTTTTGTGCTCCTGGGATGCTGCTTGGCCTGCTGTGTTCATCCAGCCTCACATTTTATTATCTTGGATTCTCCAGCATCTGCAGTTCCCATTATCACTAACCCAATATCCAGGAAGCCTTTATTACTGAATTCAATGTAACCTCTATCTGGCAGATTAACTCATGTTTTGCAGCTGCACCATTCTGCTATAGATACTAATCACACACTATTTGTTGTGTAACTGTCATTAATCAACTTTCCTTACCATTACCAGGAACGATTAGTCACTGTTTTTAGCCAATTGAAAATAGATTTTGGATCACTTTATCCATATCCTGCTGCCAAACAAGAAAAGCTCTTCATACTGAATTTGCTTCGCTGATTGATCCAGGGTGAGAATGCTTTCACTGTGCTCTTCTTATTAATAATGTCAATTGCGTGTATTGAGGTGTAGGAGCATTCTGAAAATGATTGAAAGGGAAGAGGAAATGTTCAGGACTTCCAAAAATCTCTTGTGTACACAGGTACAGGGTTGTTGATCTTGTCAACTTGATCCTTCATTACTTAACTATCCTACAGATCTCAGAACTTAGATTTTTCTATTTTTTAGAACTTTTTAAATTATAACTCTCTCATAAATGTCAATTGCACGTTTATCAATTTTTTTTTACTGTAGCAATGTTAAATTTAACCTTATTTCCAAGCTGAATTGTTGTTTATGTCTTTAAACTACTACTTCACATTTGACTTCCAACTGCCTAGGACTTTGGTAATTCTATCACTTGTCTTGATATATAGATACACATTTGTTAAAGTGCACTTTCTGAAAATAAATTTCTGATCATTTCAGCTGTTGGCAATAACATTTCATATACAGTTGTAGAGAGGTACAGCATGGAAACAGACCCTTTGGTCAAACTTGTCCATACCGACCAGCTATCCTAATTTAATCTAGCCCCCATAGCCGGCATCTGGCCAATGTCCCTCTGAACCCTTCCTACTCATGTACCCATCCAGGTGCCTTTTAAATGTTGTTATTGTACCAGCCGTCACCACTTCCTCTGGCAGCTTCTTCCATACATGCTCCACCCTCTGCATGAAAAAGTTGCCCCTTTGGTCCCTTTTAAATCTTCCCCGTCTCACCTTAAACCTGTGCCCTCTAGTTTTGGAGTCTCCCACCCTGGGGAAAAGATATTGGCTATTTACCCTATCCATGCCCATCATGATCTTATAAACCTCTATAGGTCACCCCTCAGCTTCTGACATTCCAGGGAAAATAGCACCAGCCTATTCAGCATCTCCCTATAGCTCAAACTCACCAACCTTGGCAACATCGTTGTAAATCTTTTCTGAAATCTTTCAAGTTTCACAACCTTCTTCCTATTGCTAGGAGACCAGCATCGCATGCAATATTCTGAAAGTGGTTTAACCAATGTCCTGTACAGCCACAACATGACCTCCCAACTCCTATACTCGATGAACTGACCAATAAAGGCAAGCATAGAGTCTATTCCCAAAATGTCAGGCTTTGCGCTCCTCTGATGCTGCTTGGCCTGCTGTTTTCATCCAGCTCTGCACATTGTTATCTCTTTCTTCACTATCCTGTTTGCCTGGGATTCCACTTTCAAGGAACTATGAATCAGCATTCTGTGATCTCTTTGTTCAGCAACACTCCCTAGGACCTTACCATTGTAAGTGTACAAGTCCTGCCTCGATTTGCCTGTCCAAAATGCAGCCCCTCACATGTATCTAAATTAAACTCCAGTTGTCACTCCCTGGCCCTTTGGCCCATCTGATCAAGGTCCACTATCCTTCCTGCCAAAGTACATAATCTCACATTTTCTTACATTGTGAATGTGCAACATCTCAACAGAAAGTCTTCTAAAGATAATTTCAATAAACAATAGGTGCTGGAGTAGGCCATTTGGCCCTTAGAGCCAGCACCACCATTCATTATGATTATGGCTGATCATCCACAATCAGTATCCTGTACCTGCCTTATCCCCATAACCCTTGATTCCACTATCTTTAAGAGCTCTGTCTATCTCTTTCTTGAAAGCATCCAGAGAGTTGGCATCCATTGCCTTCTGGGGCAGAGCATTCCATATATCCACCACTCTCTGGGTGAAGAAGCTTTTCCTCAACTCTGTTCTAAATGGCCTAACCCTTATTTTAAAACTGTATCCTCTGGTCCTGGGCTCACCCATCAGCAGAAACATGCTTCCTGCCTCCAGAGTGTCCAATCCCTTAATAGCCTTATACGTCTCAATCAGATCCCCTCTCATCCTTCTAAACTCAAGAGTATACAAGCCCAGTCGCTCCAATCTTTCAACATATGATAGTCCCGTCATTCCAGGAATTGACCTTGTGAACCTACACTGCACTCCCTCAATAGCAAGAATGTCCTTCCTCAAATTGGGAGACTAAAACTGCACACAATACTCCAGGCGCGGTCTCACCAGGGCCCTGTACAGCGGCAGAAGGACCTCTTTGCTCCTATACTCAATTCCTCTTGTGATGAAGGCCAGCATGCTATTAGCTTTCTTCACTGCCTGCTGTACCTGCATGCTTGCTTTCATTGACTGATGTACAAGAACACCTAGATCTTGTGTTTCCCCTTTACCTAACTTGACTCCATCGAGATAGTAATCTGCCTTCCTGTTCTTGCCACCACAGTGTATAACCACACATTTATCCACATTAAACTGCATCTGCCATGCATCCGTCCACTCACCTGGCCTGCCCAAGTCACCCTGTATTCTAAGAACATCCTCCTCACATTTCATACTGCCACCCAACTTTGTGTCATCAGCAAATTTGCTAATATTACTTCTAATGCCTTTGTCTATATCATTAATATATATCGTAAACAGCTGCGGTCCTAGCACCGAACCTTGTGGTACCCCACTGGTCACTGCCTGCCATTCCGAAAGGGACCCGTTTATCACTACTCTTTGCTTCCTGTCAGCCAGCCAATTTTCAATCCAACTCAGTATTTTGCCCCCAATACCATGTGCCCTAATTTTGTTCACCAATCTCCTATGCAGGACTTTATCAAAGGCTTTCTGAAAGTCCAGGTACACTACATCCACTGGCTCTCCCTTATCCATCTTCATAGATACATCCTCAAAAAATTCCAGAAGATTAGTCAAACACGATTTCCCCTTCGTAAACCCATGCTGACTCTGACCTATCCTGTTACTGCTATCCAAATGAGTCGTAATTTCATCTTTTATTATTGACTCCAGCATCTTTCCCACCACTGACGTCAGGCTAACCAGTCTATAATTCCCTGTTTTCTCTCTCCCTCCTTTCTTGAAAAGTGGGACAACATTTGCCACCCTCCAATCCACAGGAACTGATCCTGAATCTATAGAACCTTGGAAAATAATTACCAATGCATCCACAATTTCTACAGCCACCTCCTTAAGTACCCTGGATGCAGACCATCAGGCCCCGGGGACTTATCGGCCTTCAGACCTAAAAGTCTATCCAACACCATTTCCTGCCTAATATAAATACCCTTTAGTTCGTCCATTACTCTCGGTCCTTCAGCCAGTATTGCATCTGGGAGATTGCTTGTGTCTTCCCTAGCGAAGACAGATCCAAAGTACCTATTCAACTCATCTGCCATTTCCTTGTTCCCCATAATAAATTCACCCATTTCTGACTTCAAGGGCCCAATTTTAGTCATAACCCTTTTTTTTTCTTTTCACATACCTAAAAAAGCTTTTACTATCCTCCTTTATATTTTTGGCCAGTTTTCCTTCATAGCTCATCTTTTCTCTGTGTATTGCCTTTTTAGTTGTCCGCTGTTGCTCTTTAAAAGCTTCCCACCATTCTTTGCTATGTTATACTTCTCTTTTATTTTTATACAGTCCTTAACTTCCCTCGTCAGCCACGGCCACCCCTGCCTCCCCTTAGGATCTTTCTTCCTCTTTGGAATGAACTGATCCTGCACCTTCTGCATTATATCCAGAAATACCTGCCATTGTTGTTCCACTGCCATCCCTGCTAAGGTATTGTACCACTGAACTTTGGCCAGCTCCTCCCTCATAGCTCCATAGTTCCCTTTATTCAACTGCAATACTGACACATCCGATTCTCCCTCTCCCTCTCAAACTGCAGATTAAAACTTATCATGTTATGGTCACTACCTCCTAATGGCTCCTTTACGTTGAGGTCCCTGATCAAATCCGGTTCATTGCACAACACCAGATCCAGAATTGCCTCCTCCCTGGTAGGCTCCAGTATAAGCTGTTCTAAGAATCCATCTCGGAGGCACTCTACAAACTCCCTTTCTTGGGGGCCAGTACCATCCTGATTCTCCCAGTCTACCCGCAAGTTGAAATCTCCTATAACAACCGTAGTGATACCTTTGTGACAGTCCTATTTCAACTCTTGATTCAACCTGCACCCTGCCTCCTGACTACTGTTTGGGGGCCTGTAGATAACGCCCATTAGGGTCTTTCTACCCTTAGTATTTCTCAGCTCTATCCATACTGACTCTACATCTCCTGACTCTATGTCCCCCCTCATAAGGGACCAATATCATTCCTCACCAACAGGGCCACCCCACCCCCTCTGCCGATCAGTCTGTCCTTTCGATAGCACGTATAGCCTTGAATATTCATTTCCCAGGCCCTCTCAACTTGAAGCCACGTCTCAGTTATCCCCACAACATCATACTTGCCAACTTCCAACTGAGCCTCAAGCTCATCCATCTTATTTCTTATGCTTCGTGCATTCATATATAATATTTTTAATTTGTTTCTCCCCTCACCCTTCCTATCAATCCCTATTTCACTTGGCCATACTGTACGATCCCTTCTTGAGTTTTCTGCTCTGTTGATTCTGTTGTCCTTCTTAACCCCTCTTATTCTCACTTTCCCTTTAACTTCATTCTTAAATTTCCAGTTTGGCCCCTCGCTCCCATTACTTAGTTTAAACACACCTGTGTTGCAGTAACAAACCTGCCTGCCAGAAAGCTGGTCTCCCGATAATTAAGATGCAAACCGTCCCTCCTGTACAATTTATTCTTACCCCAAAACGTACCCCAGTGTTCCAAGAATTTAAATCCTTGCTTCCGACACCAGTCCCTCAGCCGCACGTTCAGGTCCATTATCTCTCTGTTCCTGCCCTCTCCAGCCTGAGGAACTGGAAGCAAACCAGAGATAACCACCCTGGAAGTCCTGCTCTTCAGCCTTCTTCCGAGTTCTCTGAAGTCCCGCTGTAGAATGCTCCTCCTTTTCTTCCCAACGTCATTAGTGCCGACATGCACCACCACCTCTGGGTCTTCACCTTCACCCTCGAGGATTCTCTGCACTCTATCAGTGACGTCCTGGATCCTGGCACCAGGAAGGCAACACACCATCCTCAAATCTCGCCTGTTGCCGTAGAAACCCCTGTCAGTCCCTCTCACAATGGAGTCCCCATTACCACAGCTCTCCATGATGTCTGACTTCTCGGCTCTGCCTCTACAGCAATTTTTGACTCGCAGACCTGTCCACCTCTCGGACTGGCAGTGTTGTCAGTCTCGGCAGTTTCCAAGACAGTCAGCCTGTTTACAATAGGTGCTTCCCCTAGGGTCTCTTGTACTTCATTCATGTCCTCCTTTGTCATTGAAGTCCTCCTTCTCTCTTCAGGTATCCTCGGTGTAGTGACCTTGCTGAAGGTCCTGTCCAGAAAATTCTCATTCTCTCGGATGAGCCTGAGGTCTTCTAGTTCTTTCTTCAGTGCTGCAACAACCTCCTTCAGAAGCTGAATGTGTACACACTTACCACAGCTATAGGAGCCAAAAACATCATCAGTGTCCCTGACCTCCCACATCATGCATGCAGCGTACTGAATCAGCTTGGCAGTCATGTCTTCACCCTCTTCAACAGTAGCATAATCTCCTCACTGAGCCTCTTCACCGAAAACTCACACTTTACTCACCAGGCACTTCCCTCAGCTCTTGTGTGTTTGCTGTGAGTCTGTGGACTCTTAATTAGGTTAGAGGAGGAGGGTGGGAGGGAGGCCTTACCGTGTAGGACCTGGGGCTGAGAACATACCTACTTAAATAGCACTCTGCTGCAAAAAGGACTCGCTGGCTTCGAGGTAAGTACTTAAATAGCACTCACCTACCTTCCCAACTGCCTCTCTGCCCTGACCTCACGTCTGCCTGGCTCGCGCAATATTCTAGTCACCTCCATCACCATTCCTGATTATGACGTGGCCCACTGGCAGCAAAAGCCCAACAGAGTTGTGGTGACACAGTGCTGTACAGTCAAAATGAAGTTGCTTTGGATATTTTCAGCATTGACACTGGATACTATGAAGTCTCAGTCTCAGATGACATCAGGTCAAAAATCAGGAGGCCATAGAGCCCTTCAACCTTCAAAAGGCACATTTAAGAAAAAATGATGAAAATTCTGTACTTGTCTGGATAGTCCGAATATATTAGGCAGGGTAGTAAAGAAGGCATTTATCATGCTTGTCTACATTGCTCAGTCCTTTCAGTATAGAAGTTGAGACGTCGTGTTGGGGTAGTACAGAATGTTTGTGCGGCCTGTTCTGGAGTACTGTGTCGAGTGTGATTGCCCTGTTGTAGAACAATATTATGAAGTTAGGGAGGGTTCTGAAAAGATTTACCAGGATATTACCAAGAATGGAGGGTTTGAGTTATAAGGAAGTGGCTGGGTAGGCTGGGACTACTTTTTCACTGAAGTGGAAGAAGTTGAGGAGTGACTTTACAGAGGTTTATAAAATCATGATGGGTATAACTAAGTTGAAGGGCAGCTCCACACTTTGTTACCTTGGACTCTCCAGCATCTGCAGCTCCCATTATCTCTAAGTTGAAGGGCAGGTGTCTTTTCCCTTGGTAAAAGCCAAAAGAACTGTGGATGCTGTAAATTGTGAACAAATACAGAAATTGCTGGAAAAGCTCAGCAGGTCTGACAGCATTTGTGAAGAAAAATCAGAGTTAACATTTCAGCTCCAGCGATCCTTCCTCAGAACAGATGGTAGCTAGGAGAGTGTTAGTTTATATGCAGGCAATGGGGGTTGGTGGGGAAGGGGGTAACGAGGAAAAGCTAGGTTGGGATAGAGCCCAAAGAGAGAAAGGAATAGTTGGACAGCCAAAGGAGTGGATAATGGCCAGGCCACGAGGGTGAATAGCTGTTAATGGAGGCTGTTAGTGGCTAACAGTAGGTAATGCGTGATGGCAGACTATTTGTGACTTAGGGGGCTGGGACATGGGAGAATTTAGGCCCTAAAATTATTGAATTCAATATTGAGTCCGGATGGCTGCAGGGAAACCAAGTGGAAAATGATGTGTTCTTCCAGCTTGCTTCGAGCTTTACTCGAACACTGCGAGAAGCCTGAGACAAAGATGTTGGCCAGGGAACAGGTTGGTTTAATAAAGTGGCAGGCAACTGGAAGCTCAGAGTCTTTTTTTTTGTGAACAAGACTGTTCTGAGAAGTGTCACCTAGTCTACACTTCATTACCCCAGTGTAGAGGAGACCACATTGTGAGCAGCAAATGCAGTAGACTAGATTCTGGGAAGTGCAGGTAAAGTGTTGCTTCACCTGGAAGATATGTTCAGTCCCTTGGATATTGGGAAAGGAGGAGGTTAATGGGCAGATGTTAAACTTTTGGTAGTTGCAGGGGAAGTTGCCATTGGGCTGTTGGGGGGGTGACCAAGGTGTCCCAGAAGGAAGTGTGTCTGTGGAAGGAAGACAAGGGAGGGGAGGGGAATATATGTGTGGTGGTGGCATCTCACTGGATGTGACAGAAATGGTGTCTGATGATCTTCTGGATGTGGATATTGTTGGGAGGTTTGGTAAGGGCTCGGGGAACTCTATTGCTGTTGTGGGAGGGAAGAGAGGGGGTTACGGCAGAAGTGCGGGAGATGGGTCAGACCAGTTGAGGGCCCTGTTGACAATAGAGCTGGGGAATCCTCAGTTGAGGAAGAAGGTGGACATTTCAGAGGTTCCCTTGTCGAAGTTGGCCTCATCTGAACATATGTGACTGAGACAAAGGAACTGAGAGAATGGGATGGAGTCTTTACAGGAAGGGGGGTGTGAGGATGTATAGTCCAGGTAGCTGTGGGAGTCAGTGAGTTTATTGTGGATAGTCGTGGCCAGTCTATCCCCAGAAAGGAAAACAGGGCAAGGCAAGGGAGGAGTCAGAGATGGACCAGGTGGAAGTGAAGGAGGGATGCAAATTGAAAGCAAAATCGTTGAACTTTTCCAATTCCTGATGAGAGAGGTAAACAGCACCTGTGACATCATCAGTCTATCAGAGAAAGATTTGTGGGTGGGAACCAGAATAGGATTGGAAGAAGGAATGTTCCATATACCCAACAAAGACACAGGCATAACTGGGACCCATGTGTGCACCCATGGCTATCCCTTAGATCTGAAGAAAATGAAAGGAGTTAGAAGAGAATTTGTTGATGGTGACGATGAGTTCGGCCGAGCGGAGGATGGTGATGATGGTTTGGGATAGTTCAGACCCTTGTTGAGGAAGAAGTGGAGAGCCCTGGGACCATCTTGGTTGCAGATGGATGAGTAGAGGGATAGTACGTCCATGGTAAAGAGGACCCGGCTTGAACCTGCAAAGTGGAAAGCATCAGAGGAATCACAGAGGTATGTGGGCAGGACTGGACCGAGGAGAAAAGAATGAGGTAATGTCAGAAGAGATGAGTTCTGTTGGGCGTGAGCAGGCTGAAAAAATGGATCTGCTCGAGCAGTTGTGTTTGCGGATTTTTGGAAGGAGGTAGAAGTGAGCTATGCCGTGCTGGGATACGATCAGCTTGGAGTCAGTTTGGGGGGAGACCACCACATAACATGAGGTCAATTACTGTAGTTGATATAATGGCCTGATGTGACATGGTGCGGTCATGGTCCAGGGGAAGGTAGGAGGAGGTTTCTGAGAGTTGGCGCTCAACCTCTACAATGTAGAGGTCAGTACGCCAGACTACAACAGCACCAGCCTTATTGGCAGGCTTAATAACAAAGCGAGGGTTGGATCTAAGTGCACGGAGTGCAGTCAGATTGGAGGCAGGTAGTTTGGATTGGCTGAGGGGGCTGAGAAATTGAGGTGACTAATATCATGACACTAGTTCTCAATGAACAGATCGAGTGCAGGTAAAGGCCAGAGGGAGGAGGTCCATATGGAGAGAAAGTGTTGGTGCTGGACAAAGGGGTCTATGGGACAGGGCTAGGACTTCAGTCCAAAGAAATGAGTACAGAGACAAAGATGGTGGAAAAATTTTTCTACGTCATGCCATTCCCAAAATTCATTAAGGTAGAGGGATAAAGTTGAGACCTTTGCTGATTATGGAATGTTCAGCATCAGAGAGCGGAAGTTTAGGAGGGATGGTGAATACATGACGGGAATGTGAGGTTGGAGGAAGGGATCGAGTTAGAGGGAAGGGGAGGTATGTTATGTTCCAGAGGGCCATGGGTATCTCTGATTTGTTGCATCAAGTGGGTCTGGATGCCTGAAAGGGGAAGAAAAAGTTTCTTGTTAGCACATCGAATGAGCCAGAGGGTGAAGTGAAACTGTGGAGGGTTACAGACCTGCGCCAGTGTGTTGCAATGCTGTTGGAGAGAAAGTTCAAGAGTGTTCATGTGACACCGCATGGCACTGAGTGTGGATCTCAGGATGTGGGGAGAGCAGCTGGCTGTGGAATGTTTAACGTCACAGAGATACCTATGATCCTGGGAGGATTCAAAGCACCAGGGATGAAAATTCTGCTGGAATCCACACGGGGTGAGTCTGAGGCGGAAGCAGTCACTGAGGAAGGTGATGTGGCGGTGGAAACAAGTTTTCGTAAATATTCGGTCAAACACCGGGAGTGACACTGAAATTAATGTCAGTGCACAAGAGAAAAGATTGGAACTGAAATCCCATCGCAGGGAGCAGCAAAACTTCATCAAGGTGGGCATGCCTAGAAGAGATGTGGCAGTGAGTTAAATACAAATAAAAACTGAAAAAAAAACTGCAGATGATGCAAATCAGCAACAACAATAGAAGTTGCTCATAAAGCTCAGCAGGCCTGGCATCATCTGTAAATAAAAATCAGTTAACATTTCAAGTCAGGTAACCCTTCCTCAGAGCTGATGATAGCAAGGAAATGTCAGTTTATTTGCAAAAGTTAGGGTCGGGGGAGTGGGTGACAACCATGACCCTACCATGGCACATCAGACTATTATATCAACTACGAGAACTGACCTAATTTCATCTAGAGATCTCCCCCTCACTATCTCCAAGACGATAGTCCCTCAGACCCCGCACAGCTCAATTCTACCTCCTCCAGAAATCCACAAACATGATTGTCAGGGCTGACCCATTGTTTTAGCCCGTTCCTGTCCCGCAGAACTCATCTCTGCCTAGCTTGCTTTGGTATTTTCTCCCCGGGTCCAGTCTTTGCCCAACCACATCCATGATTCGAGATAACAAAGTGTGGAGTTGGATGAACACAGCAGGCCAAGCAGCATCTCAGGAGCACAAAAGCTGACATTTCGGGCCTAGACTCTTCATCAGAGAGGGGGATGGGGAGAGGGTTCTGGAATAAATAGGGAGAGAGGGGGAGGCGGACCGAAGATGGATAAAGGAGAAGATGGAGGCTTGGGGACCGCTTTGCAGAACACCTCCACTCGGTTCGCAATAAACAACTGCACCTCCCAGTCGCAAACCATTTTAACTCCCCCTCCCATTGCTTAGACGACACGTCCATCCTGGGCCTCCTGCCACCCGAAGGTTGCAGGAACAGCAACTCATAGTCCGCTTGGGAACCCTGCAGCCCAATGGTATCAATATGGACTTCACAAGCTTTAGAATCTCCCCTTCCCCCACTGCAGCCCTAAACGAGCCCAGCTCATCCCCGCCTCCATAACCTGTTCTTCCTCTCACCTATCCCCTCCTCCCACTGCAAGTCACGCCTCCATTTCCTATCTACTAACCTCATCCCGCCTCCTTGACCTGTCCGTCCTCCCCAGACTGACCTATCCCCTCCCTACCTCCCCACCTATGCTCTCCTCTCCACCTATCTTCTCCTCTATCCATCTTCGATCTGCCTCCCCCTCTCTCCCTATTTATTTCAGAACCCCCTCCCCATCCCCCTCTCTGATGAAGGGTCTAGGCCCTAAACATCAGCTTTTGTGCTCCTAAGATGCTGCTTGGCCTGCTGTGTTCATCCAGCTTCACACTTTGTTTTCTCGGATCCTCCAGCATCTGCAGTTCCCATTATCTCTGATCACATCCATGATTCCTCTGAGACTTCACTCCAGTTTCAGAATTTCCAGTTTGCAGGCTCCAGCCACCTCCTCTTTACCATGGATGTGCAATCCATTTACATGTCCATACCCCACCAGGAGAGTCTCAGGGCTCTCCACTTCTTCCTGGAGCAAAAGCCTGAGCTGTCCCCACCTACCACCACCATCCTCCACTTGGCAGAGCTCATCCTCAACAACTTCTCTTTTAACTCGTCTCAGTTCCTTCAGGTCAAAGGGGTGGCCTTGGGTACCCACACGGGCCCCAGTTATATCTGCCTCTTCATGGGCTATGAGGAGCAGTCTGGACGGCCCCTGCCTACAACTCGTTCTCTGATTTATCAAAGATATCTTTGTGCTGCTTCCCTTTCTCATCCACAAATGGAAAAGTTAATTGATTTGGCTTTAAATTTCTATCCTGCCCTCACTTTCATCTGGTCTATCTCTGACTCCTCCCGTCCCTTCCTCGACATTTCTGTTTCCATTTCTGGGGATGGACTAATATCCACTATAAACCGACTGACTCCCACAGCTACTTGTACTGTACAACCTTGCACCCTCCTTCCTGTAAAGACTCCATTACATTCTCCCAGGTCCTCGGTCTCAGTTGCATATCTTCAAGTGAGGTCAACTTCAGCAGAGGAGCCTCCAAAATGACCACTTTCTTCTTCAAACGAGGATTTCCCAGCCCTGTTGTCCTCAACCTCTGACATATCTCCCGCACTTCTGCCCTCAGCCCTTCTCTTCCCTTTTGCAACAGCAGTAGGGTTCCCCTTATCTTTACCTAGTATCCCACTAGCATCCACATCTAGAAGATCATCAGATGCCATTTCCGCCACTTCCAGTGAGATGCCACCAACTGACACATATTCCCCTCTTCTCCCTTCCCTTGTTCACCTTCCACAGGGACCGTTCCCTCTGGGACACCTCCGTTCACTCTTCCATCACTCCCAATACACCCCCAACAGACCAATGGCACCTTCCCCTGCAACTGCACCTCAAGTCGCACCTCCATTTCCTACCTACTAACTTCATCCCGCCCCCTTGACCTGTCCATCCTCCGCAGACTGACCTTTCCCCTTCCTACATTCCCACCTATGCTCACCTCTACTGGCTCCATCCCCGTCCCTTTAACTTGTTTGTCTCCTCTCCACCTATCTTCTCCTCTATCCACCTTTGATCCACCTCCCCTTCTCTCCCTGTTTATTTCAGAACCCTCTCCCCATCCCCCTTTTCTGATGAAGGGTCTAGGCCCAAAACGTCAGCTTTTGTGCTCCGAAGATGTTGCTTGGCCTGCTGTGTTCATCCAGCTCCACACTTTGTTATCTAGCTGTGACGCCTGCCCATTTAGCTCCTCCCTCCCATTATCCAAGGGCTCAAACATAACTTCTAGGTGAAGCAGCACTTCACCTGCAGTTCTCACAATCTAGTTTACTACATTTGCTGCTCACAATGTGGTCTCTTCTACACTGGGGAAATGTAGTGCAGACTGGGTGACTGCTTCACAGATCATCTATGTTGTGCCCCAAAAAAAGACCCTGACCTTCCAGTTGCCTGCCACTTTAACACACTACCCTGTTCCCAGGTCAACATCTCTGTCTCAGGCTTGCTGCTGTGTTCCAGCAAAGTTCAGTGCAAGCTGGAAGGACACTTCATTTCCCACTTGGGGACCCTGCAGCCCTCTGGACTCACTATCAAGTCTAATAAATTTAGAGCTTAAACTCTCCAATGTCCTAATCCCCTGCCCCATGGACCAGACCTTGTTATCACATCGCCTGCCATTACACACTACCTATTGTTAAACACTATCAGTCTCCACTAACAGTTATTCACCCTTGCAGCCAGATCATTATAACTCCTTTGTCTGTCCATCTGTTCTTCTATCTCTTTGGGCTGTACCCTAACCTATCACTCATCTCCTTACCCCCTTCACCCCATCCTATCTTCTGCATTTAAACCAATATTTTCCGAGCTACATCAATTCTGAGGAAGGGTCACCATAACTGAAACACTTTTCCTTCGCAGATACTGCCAGACCTGCTGATCTTTTCCAGCAACTTCTGTTTTTGTGTGTTTTGCCTAGGGTTGGGGATTTCAAATCTAAGGGATATATTTTTAACAGCAGAGGAGACACATTAAAAAAAAGACATGAGGGGCAAACTTTTTACAGAGAATGAACTTGAATATGTGGAATGAACTTCCAGAGAAAGTGGTGGATGGATTTCCAGTTACAATTTTTAAAAGATATTTGAATAAATACACAAATAAGACATGTTTGGAGGCATATGGTCCAAGCATAAGCAGATGGAAAGAGTCTAGTTTGGGATTATGGTCAATGTGGACTATTTGGACTGAAGGGTCCTTTTTCATGGTCTCTGACTCTAAGACTCCAAGGCTCTATATTTTGGCAGCTTGACACCACCCTGGACAAAACAACCTACGATATCAGCACCTAATCCAACATCTTCATCTTCCACTGAACTTGGCATATTTATGGTGGACTAACAGTATATACCATATGTAAGACGCTTTGCAGCAAGCCATCAAATCTCTTCCAATAGCATTTTCCAAATCCGAGACCTCCACCATAAAGTAGGAAAAAAGAAGCGGATAAATGGAAATGCATTACCTGTAAGTTCCCCTTCAAATCACTCATCATTCTGGCATGGAAATGTATCACCATTCCTTCTTTTTGGCTGCATGAAAATCCTGGAACTGTGATATACCTACACCTGATGGATTTGTTCAGTTCAAAAAGACAATCTAAAACTATTTTCTCAAGGGAACTAGGAATCTTGTCTGTCAGCGAGACTGCTATTGCACGAAAGAAAAAATGTACTCATAGATTTCCAGTCACATGGTAAAGAGGCAAACCTCCCTACTTTAGATTGAGTGGTCAGATATGCGGCTTCCAATTGCTTCACCAAACCATAATCAGCTTCCATATCAGAGATTTGCAAACTGTTCAGCATTGTCATACCGCAATCACAGACAATCGTTTTGGACCACAAGGCCCAAGGCAATGATGGACTGTACAGCAAAGGCTCTGGTGAAGGCATAAATATTTTTTTCCAAGGAGAGCATCAATGGCACAGCTTTTGCTGCACTGGTCATTTTTTGGTGTCTTATTGACTATTCAGTTCAGTGATCTGATTGGCTAATCAGTGACTTCCTTGACATGCTCATAAATGAGAAGTGATTTGAATGGGTGAATGACAGGAGAGTTTAGGGACTGGCACTGAGGCTTTTTTACATGTAAAGATACAATTATGAGTTCCATAGTCCCACCAGAATCTTCAAAACTTTCAGGAACAAAATTGTTCATTCCATGCTCAACACATCCTCTCCTCCCACCTCAATGACACCTCTAACTGCTTAAATAGCTGTGAAGCACACCATACACCATATCCCCACCTATAACCTCTACATTACCCTTACCTCCCCAACACACTTCCCTCTGCAACAACAACACACACACACACACACACACACACACACACACACACACACACACACACACACACACACACACACACACACACACACACCAACAACACTACCCCAGGCGTCGGTCTAATTCCGAAATAACACTGACATTCAAACAGTAAGATCGGGGTCATAGCAGGAGAAGTTGTGCATAAATGGCCTGAATCTTTTATCTATTACCTGTTCATTAATGTTACTGTGGAACTGAACTGAATGCACAATTCAATTAAAAAGAAAATTGGAACGGCAAAAGCATCTGCCTCATTGTCCTGTCACTATTGCTATGAATTATTTCAGGAGATTATTCAGTTATCAAAACTATAGTTCATCACAGTTTCTAATGTATAAGATTTACAAAATTATGGTATCCCAGCTGGGAAGAGAGAATTAAATTACAAATCTGGTATGATTCATCTTGAAGTTAGAATGGTTCAGCATTTCAGTGTGGCTAAATAAATACACTTTCTATTTACTTAGATCAAGTCTTTAAGATTGCCTGTCAATCCAATGCCATGGTTTCTGCGTGTTTCTGAGATTAGGTTGGGCCCAAATCAGCTGACATACAACTCTGAAATATAACACATTCTAGCCAATTGATGTATTTTGTATTAGTTTCAGGAAATCAGAACCCATTTCAAAGCTAGTGAACCAGAAATCAGAATTATTATAACATCTTGTCACTTCTTTCATCAAATTAACAAAAAGAATTCCATTGATAAATATTTTGGAATTACTCTCAAATAAAATTGACAGTTGTACAGGCAAATGTATTTATAATTGTATATCCAGTAAGAGATGATTGACCAATTATCCCTTATTTAGGTCATATCTTTTGAGGTTTGAGATTGATAATGTCTGAGAACAGAAGGCCTTTCTCCAGGATTGCTTTGGGACTGTATCATTTACCAGATTCACTGGGACAGAGTTTATCAGATGCAAGAAACAGCAACTCTGATAATGTGACGCTCCCTTATTCTCGGACTGCAGTTTGAAATTCATAATGAACTTCTGGAGTGATCCCTGAGTAGTTTTAAGACAGATACACTCATAATTTAGAAAATGTTTTATGTGAGAATATTTATTTTCACCACACTGATACTTTTTTTTTGAAGCAAAGTGCCTATTAAAACATGCAGTTGTACAACTAGGTCATATCTTAAGACTGAATTTATCTATAGTAGTCTATGTTATCAGTTCTACCCTACGTTATGGGCAACACGGTGGGTCTGTGGTTAGCACTGCTCCCTCACAGTGCCAGGGACCTGGGTTCAATTCCGCAACTGGGTGAGTGCCTGTGTGGAGTTTGCACATTCTCCCCATGACTGCGTGGATTTCCTCTGGGTGCTCTGGTTTCATCCCACAGTCCAAAGATGTGCAAGTTGGATGGATTGGCCATGCTAAATTGCCTATAGTGTTCAGGGATGTGTAGCTTAGTTGGCCAAAAGGGGATGGGTCTGGGTGGAATGCTCCAAGGGTCAGTGTGGACTTGTTGGGCCAAAGGTGGAATCGAACCCGGGTCCCTGATGCTGTGAGGCAGCAGTGCCAACCTCTGAGACACTATGCTGCCCAAAAACCTCAGTGACAACAGTGCAAAGTCCATAAATGGTCTCTAAGTGGGTACTAAGGGGCTTTAATGGCGGTGCAATGTGAGGGACAACCATTGGACCTCCTGCCAGAACATAGTTCAGGTACAAGTGGGAATGTGGCAGGGGTTGGAGACACCACCATCCCACCAAAATAAGTTCCATTCCCACAATCATAACACCTGAATAGTGAGTAAGACTCCGAAAGCTTGTGTTTCCAAATAAACCTGTTGGACTATTTCCTCAGCAGTTACGTGAATGTTAAGTTTCTGCTTAAAACACAACTTATAAATGACATTTAACAATGGAGAAGAATGAAGCTTTTGGCAAAAAAATATAATAAAACTACTCAAAAAATTCTGGTGACTCGACTGGAAATAGAAGAAATGCCTAGGAGATATCAAAGAGTATAGAATGATCAACAGTATCAAAGACAGCAGAATGGTGAAGAAAAGCCTCTCAGTAGGCAATTCAAATTTATTATTTAAACAATTGCAAAGTAATTTGTAGTCGTTCTGTCATTAATCCCCATTCAAATTCTCTATTTTGACAGTATTACATCAATGACAGAAGTGTTAACACATTAATTTTTGAATAGACATTTTTGAGCAATTGTAAGCAATTGGAACATAACAAACTAGAATGAAGAGTTTTAAATTATAGTAATTATCCTAGATTGAATGTTACCATTCCAGCTTTAGGCTGTGCACTTACGTTGTCACAAAATTAAAGGGGGGTTTCTTCAGTTTAGTGGTAACGGCCCTGTTTCTGCCAGTAGGTCTGGGTTTAAGTCTTAGCTGTTCCATAGGTGTGTCAGAACACATCTGAACAGGTTGACTTAAAAACAGAAGGGAGCAGCAAGTTGAGTCTAGGAGGTTTTAGGGTCACATGCAGAAACCAACGATGCTGAAATAAATCAACGCCAGAAGAGAAAAATGAATCAGTAGATGTTATGATGAAGGCTCTTTTTTTGTTAATTTTTATTTGGAAACTTGGGGTCTAAGATGGACAGAACCATATTGAGCTTTAATGTTGATTTGCATTTAGTGGGGTAGAAAAGATCATTTTAGTTTCAGTTTAAATTTTGGCTTTCTGTGAGCCATATAGGCTTTTTCTGGTGTTTGTTTAGCTGCATTGGAATGAGACTTTTAAAAAATTGAGGTGAATAGTTCCTTGCTTTAGAAAACAAGGCTAGATGAAAAGAAAATAACTGAGCTGTTGCCTAGCGCTAAGGTGTCCGATGACATAGAGAGGAGGAGACTCTGATATGTCACGTTTGAGAAACAGAGAGAGAGAGAGAGAGAGAGAGAGCGCGCGCGCCACCAAGAAGGCCACAGAGAAGTAAATCATTTAGATAGAAAAGGCTTGTAAAAATTAAAATGTGGTTTTGTTTTTTTTTGTGGTGTGCAGTAAACTTTGATGTATTTTTGTTAAAAGTGGCAACTTCTCGTAAGTATGTTCAGTGAATGACCACCATGGTGAACACATTGCAAAAATTAATTTTATGATCTATCAAGCCAGATTTCAATTTGGGATCTGACCTATCCAGCACAAACACTAGCTGAGGTCATAGAAGTGTAATTGATATAGTTGAAGCCTCTTTATTTCCCTCCCTGACTTGCAGCCTTCCCATCCCAGAACACTTTCAGCAACGTTCATCCCTTCCATTCCTCACAGGCCCCTCCTCCCACTCTCTCACAATTAAAGTTGCGGCCTCCCACTTCTTTCATTTCCAGCATTCTTCTCCCACCACCCCATCCCAATGGCCTCTATTTTTCACCACATACCCAATGCCCTCTATCTTCCTACCACTCACTAACCCCACCTAGGACCCGGCCAAAGGAAAGCATAGAGGTCCAGACCTGACTGTCAGCAAACCCCCATCCTGCTCTGTGGTGCTGACTGAACTCATATTAATCCAAACAACGTGTTCACTGAAACTACTTAACTTCCAGCTTCTCCAATAATCACAGACAGATTCTTTCTCATGCTTGCTCCTATAGGCTTACTAGTAAAGCTTATCAGCAGCAAATACTTGAGAGAAATTGCCTACAAGTGGATAAGCATAAGAGATATAAGATGTCTGATTGAGGAAACAATTTTTCTCTAATGCAATGGGACAACCTTGGTTTGAATGGCCATCATTTGAGGAAACCATTTCATTTGGGGATAGTGCTGCACATGCTTGTAATCCCCTGAAGGCATGGACCCCCGGGATCAGCACCATCTTCATTGTCCTGATGCAAAACATACAGTCATAGTTATACAACATGGAAACAGACCCTTTGGTTCAACGAGTCCATATCAACCAAAGTAAACTAGTCCCACCTGTCTGCACTTGGCTCATAACGTTCCAAACCTTTCCAATTCATGAACCTATCCAAATGTCTTTTAAGCATTGTGACTAAACCTTCATCCATCACTTTCTTTAGCTGTTCATGCTCCACACAAACAATTTCCATGTAAAAGTTGCCCCACATGTCCTTTTTAAACCTTTCTCCTTTCACCTTAAAAATATGGTCCTTAGTTTTTAACCCTCTCACCCTAGGGATACATAAATTACACTAACTTCATATGGAGCATTCTAATTCCTAGATGATCTTGAGATCCGTTTGTCATTCTTTCAAAATTATGAAATTCCTTTCCTCAGAAAATGGAATCCTTTTCATCTTCGACTGTTCATCCTTTGTATTTAGGTCTTGTCTTTAGGAAGATTCACCTTTAAGACCAAAAGACATAGGAGTGGAAGCAAGGCCATTTGGTCCATCAAGTCCACTCCACCATTTAATCGTGGCTGATGGGCATTTCAACTCCACTGACCCGGACTCTTCCCATAGCCCTTAATTCCTTGCGAGATCAAGAATTTATCAATCTCTGCCTTGAAGACATTTAATGTCCCGGCCTCCACTGCACTCCATGGCAATGAATTCCACAGGCCCACCACTTTCTGGCTGAAGAAATGTCTCCTCATTTCCATTCTAAATTGACCGTCTCTAATTCTATGACTGTGCCCATGTGTCCTAGTCTCCCTGCCTAATGGAAACAACTTCCCAGCATCCACCTCTTCTAAGCCATGCATTATCTTGTAAGTTTCTCTTAGATCTCCCCTCAACCTTCTAAACTCTAATGAATACAATCCCAGGATCCTCAGTCATTCATTGTATGTTAGGCCTACCATTCCAGGGATCATCCATGTGAATCTCTGCTGGACACGCTCCAGGGCTAATATGTCCTTCCTGAGGTGTGGGACCCAAAATTGGACACAATATTCTAAATGGGGCCTAACTAGAGTTTTATAAAGTCTCAGAAGCACATCGCTGCTTTTATTTTCCAACCCTCTTGAGATAAACGATAACATTATGTTCACTTTCTTAATCACAGACTCAACCTGCAAGTTAAGCTTTAGAGAATCCTGGACTAGAACTCCCAGATCCCTTTGTACTTCGGCTTTATGAATTTTCTCACCATTTAGAAAGTAGTCCATGCCTGTATTCTTTTTTCCAAAGTGCAAGGCCTTACATTTGCTCAAGTTGAATTTCATCAGCCATTTCCTGGACCACTCTCCTAAACTGTCTAAATTTTTCCGCAGCCTCCCCACCTCCTCAGTACTACCTGCCTGTCCACTTAACTTCGTATCATCAGCAAACTTCGCCAGAATGTCCCCAGTCGCTTCATCCAGATCTTTAAGCACACCATATGCTGTGTATATGCGATGTTGCAAGTCTTCCTGGCAGTTAGCCTGCTCTTTGATAAGCAGTACATAGAGATGTATGTCGATGTGCTGGAATATCTGCTTTATAACTTGTAATGTATTTTACTGTCTTAAACTAATTCAAAGTGTTAATCCCTGATAAGTAATAGATTATTAGTCCAAAATTATTAACCTAACGATATTACCGAAGAAATTGACTTTGTACTTTTATAATTTGAGTTTTTAAATAGTAACCATTATTCAGATTTTATATAGAGCTAATTTTTAAAGTCTTCAGCTGCCTTTTTTATGTTGACCTCCAAATGTAGTTATTCCCCAGGTGTTCACACATGCTACTGGATATAGGTGTGCTCATTCTTGGATAATAATCTAACTGCTTCCATGGCTTTTGTAATTGTCTTTCATGGCAAACAATGACCCCCTGTCATTGCAAAAATGATGGACAAATCCAGAAATCACAAGTTTCACCACCTCCCCTACACCACCCAAAAAAAATGTCATTTCGTGATTCTGTGGGAGTGGGAATGGGACCGGGGTAGAATATACAGTTGCACATTTTCGGGAGGTAGTTGACCTTTAAATCATGAGCCGTCTGCATTCAAGTCAAATTTTAGTAGCCCAGGAGTGCAAAATCCAAAGTGTGCCATGTAGACCTGGCAAAAACAGCTCTGAACTTTGTGCATTCTTTGGATAGCCAGAGGTGCCCCTTTGCAGATATAAAGTATGCATTTGTATTTTATCCAGGGACATATTTAAGGAAGGTGAGGTGCCCTTTGCAACAGTTGAAAGCAAGAATATAAGTGCCCAAATAGGCATTAAATCTTTAGCTAGCAAGTTCATTGGAACTGTCATCAGAGCTTGTCAAAGGCAATGTCAAGTGATCTTGAGAGAGGTGCCAAGAGGATGTGTAAAAGGAACAAGACAAAAGGATCTATCAAAACTGTCAAGAGAATCTGTTCAAAGGTTCTGTCAAACAGAGCTGTAAAGCTTTCAAGGCATTTAAAGGTCCTGCCTTATAAATCTTTGAAAACAAAATATCTGGAATGTTAGAATTCATTGCTTACTCTTTCATGCTGTGTGATCATGTACACCTGAGAGGTTTTCATTACAAAAATATTGCGGTATGACTGATTTAACAACCACTATCATTGGAGTGTGCCTGCTATTTTGTAGATAATTTGATTGTTACAAGTGATTATAGTCATATTTAGATGGAATAATAAATTAATTCTGAAGCTTTTTTTGAGAAGAGACTTGAATGAAATAGTTGTTCCTGGAAGGCATTTTTAAAATGTAGGAAATGCATTTTCATGAATGAATGTGATTTTTATCAGTACAAAAATATCTGTAATACACACCTAGAACTTTATTTTACCTCATCAATCCATGGGCTCTGAGGCTTACGCATGGTGAATACTAGGCCAGTCAGCATGGTAAATATAAAGGCATAGAGGTGTGCCAGTTGGCATGAGTTGCCACTAAGTTGGTATGGAGGCAATGAAGGGCCATAGAAGTGTGTAGATCATTGGTTGAGAAATGGGCAATAGTGAACCATAAAGCAGTGAGTACAAGGATAAAATAACATGGGACTATAAAGGGCTATGGTGGTTGAGTACTGGGTCAGAGGTTGTCACAGAATGTATAAGGGGTTATGAGGTGACTTGGATAAGCATGCATAAGATATGGGTAGTGTCTGGGATGGTGAGGAAGTGTGAGCAATAGGCTCGAAGGCTAAGTGATGTTTTACATCCTTTTTTCAAATGATACTGTGCTGTTGCATCAATGCAGGGCTTCTACCAAGTTTGAATCTACATGCAATAATATCAGGCCTCAATCTGAAGTCACCCATCCAGGAAGACATATTGAAAATTCAACTTGTGCAACCAAGAATTCGATGAATCAGTTTGTGCATGAAAATCCAGACCAAAACATTTGCACTGGAATCATCAAAATTAGAAGCCTTATAATCTTATAATATTAAAATTAAGTCTTATAATATTTCTTAACCCAATTTTAAAAATTGAAAATGGTGTCAGTCCTCTTAAACTGGAAGTTGATGCTATTTATATCATCATTGCACACATCCACACTATGCTGGAACCAAAACTGGATATAGTCTCCTCATTGAGGAACCTAAGTACTGCACCTATTGTTGCTAACTCTTTCTTGCTGCTTTCCTCATTGCCCCTGTGGATGTACCATTGGTTGTTCACATCACTGTCCTAGTGGACTCTCTCCTCGCTGTTAAGCACTGTTCTACTCTTCATCCCAATGTCTGCTGCTGCTCACTGCAGGCCACCTCATTGGTCATCTCTCTTGACACTAGCCAAGCCCTCATCTTCTCACTGGTTGCATTCCTCACTACTCCCTTTGTCTATCATTTGACTCAGGATAGCAAGTGAGGCAGCAAGACTTCTTTCCAAACACTCCCACAGGTCAATAGTTTTGAAATTCATTTCAGAGCAGCAGACTACTGTATGAAAAAAACTTTTAAGTATGAAGCCATTACACATCCATGTTACACCATTTATGGTGACATCATAGGCTTTTGTGTACGTGTGCCCTCAGTGCTTGTGATGGCAACAAACACAGCCTTTTGAAAAAGCATTGGGAGGTGTTCGGGGCCATGGTTATATGTTTAGTAACTGGAACAATAAGCTATATGCTAAAAATAATTACAAGAGAGGAAACAATGTGCGAATAAAAATTATATTCAGCACTCACAAAGCAAGTACCAAAAATCTGGACATCCTTTCATCAATTACTTTGGTGATTTACAGCAATAAGTAACAAAACATATCAATTGGTGGTATCAACATGCAATGCCCCTGTGACCATATGAGCTACTACATATCATTTAAGGATCTCAACAATGAGATTGGAAATTATTATGCACTTCCTAAGATATAACCTGTTCTTCTTTATGGGTCCCTAGTTTCTGTGACGAGCTGGGAATAAACAATTTATTCTGAAGAGATCCTTAGCACCCTGGCCCTGGACAGTTCAAAACTTCCTTGGGGATCTCTGTGCAAATACAGTGTAACCAACATCCTCAGTGACATATAAACAAGTTTTTGGTTACCAGCTATCAGTGAAAGAATCTAAATGCTTGCGAGACTGTCAACTGAATGTCCTTTAGTCCCTTGAGATGTTGCCTATATACTTGGCAATTCAACTGGGAATGAAGGCTTTAGATGGCTCAGTAGGAACAACCATCCTACACTCAATGTATCCCGATGGTATTAAATGAAACAGGAGAAAGTTTAAAAATTCTATTGAATTATACATATAAAAAAGTATTGGAATTTCGGTGACTGTTGTTAATGCTACATCGATGATTCTGAAGCTGATCAAAAATGGCAATAATGGAAGAAAAAATGAGCTCTTAGAAACCAGATTGGAGGCACAAAACAAATTGTGTTTCTACTGAAGCCTAGAAATTTGAATTGTATTCTGTTAAATTCTTCACATATTATGTTTTCATGTGTCATTTACAATTTTTAAAAAATTATACACATGATCAGTTTTGAAATTTTGTAGTCTTGTCAATGCATATCCCTATTTTGCCTAAAAGACAGTCACTTAAAAAAGCTTTTATTTTATCCTCAAGTCATCAGGTTATTGAGGTCTGCTGAAAATAAACACATTTTATGAAAGATTTTCATCCAGCACTTAGAAAAAAAATCACAACAATATCAATTTAAGAGGAAAACAGCATTTAAAATATATGAGGGGACAGTGTTGATTGGTTGGTATGTGAATTCTGATCCAGAATTGGTATTCTGACCAACTATTGTTATGAATGCCAGAAGGAAAGCTTTAAAACTTCAGCAATGCATAACCTCTGTCCACCAATAATAACCATGGTATATTTGGGCAGCTTACTATTTGTTAGTATCTAGTTACAGCGGATACAGTATACCACATTGGCAGATGTGCAGGTGCAGCTGGGTGGTCTCAATAAAGAAAGAAAACAGAGACTTGCATTTATATAATACCTTTTATGACTCCAGGACCTCTCAAAGCATTAATACCGCTGAAGTGCTTTTGAACTATATCAATGCTGCCATACATGAACAAAAGAAATGGTACTAATCACATTATTTATAGGAATAAAGTCCCTCTGTTTGAAGTTCTAATGAAGTCATTTTTAATGGTACATGATTTGGTAAATTAAACAGTGTTTACCTGGAGTTGGCTGATCCTGAAAAGTTTGGATAGGTGCTGACTGTTCTACTATATTGCAAATGATTTTATAGGACTTAATTTTGGTATGATTGCAAAAACTGAAGGAAGTTTCCAATTCTTGATATTCACATTACTCAGCTTGACATGCACAACATTTCATCAAAAGAAAATATATGAATAAAAAATGAAGCTCTTTTCAAATTGCCATGCTACCATTGTATATTTTAGTAATACTGACATTAATATCTACTTCTGTGGAAAAATATCTTAACAAGTATTTCAAAACACTTCCATCATAGACTTTCGTCCACATTGCAGGAGGGCTGGTGACATACGGCTAATGGCATTATCCTGTGCCTAAAACCAAAACTACAACCAGCGCATTGAGATACCACTTTGGAATACCTTGGAATGTGAGTATCTGAAAATACAGTGTGCGTGAGGCTGCTTGCACCTTATCTCAAAGCACGAGTTTGCAACTCCTTATGTAATGTAACACTCCTTTATTTAGATCTGGACAAAGTGGGTTATCAAACACAGTATTCTAATGTAGTTTTAACTTTTCCTTCCTCACAGTCGGCTGGTGTCTTCTTTCTTGCTGATGTTAATGTCACAAGATCAATTACATCATCACAATTTACGTAGATTTCGTTATACCACACCTCCCCTCGTCAAAGTTTCTCTCTCTGTGGTCTATATTACACTGTGTTTACTTTTATTTGTATAGAATCCCCACTGTGTAGAAACAGACCATTCAGCCCAACAAGTCCACATTGCCCCTCTGAAGAGTATCCCACCCTGACACATTCCCCAGCCCCGCATTTCCCCATGTCTAACCCAAACATCCCTCAACACTTGATTCGAGCAGCAGGAGTGGTGAGAGTGTGAGCCGGGAAGTGGACTATTATATTCAGGCATTGTTTAAACCCGAAACACTACACGTGTAGTGTCTCCCAACCATCCTCCTCTTCTAACCCAAAAAAAAGACTGGAGGATGAGTAAGGTAAGTTTTTATTCCTTTATTCTTTTGGCAATCTAGAGTAGAGGTAATTTTTTTTAGCTTTTTTTTGGGCTCATAGGTGTTGGCAGGAGGAAAGAATCAGCAAATTTAATTAACTCATTATAATGAATTGTATAAATTAATAGAGTAATTAACTAAGTAGAAATGACAGGCCAGGTGATGCTGTAGCTGTATGATGTGGGAGCTGGCTGATCCCATTGCAAACTGCAGTGACCACATCTGCAGCAAGTGTTAGTTGCTCAAAGAACTTCGGCTCAGAGTTGATGAGCTGGAATCGGAGCTTCAAACACTGCGGCACATCAGAAGGGGGAGGAGTACCTGGATGCAGTCACACCTGGTTGATTAAGTAATTCAAATTTGGTCAGTGGCCAGGGATAATAGGGTGTGACTGTAAGCGAAGCAGGTAGAGGGGTTGAGGCAGGCAGAGGGATCTTTCATTCAGGAACAGAGGAGCTTCAGCTCTTGGCCTTGTCCAACAGGTACAAGTTACTTTCTCCCTGTGTGGATGAAGAAAAGGGTTGCAGGGAAGATGAGCCGACTGACCACTGTGCTGTAGTACAGGAGGCCATTCAAGAGGGGGGAGCAAAAAGACAGGTGGTAGTTGTAGGGGATTGTATAATTAGGGAGATAGATAGTATCCATTGTAAGCAGGATTGAGAGTCCCGCATGGTGTGTTGCCTGCCCAGTACCAGGCTCTGGCCGGCTTGAAAGGATATTGGAATGGGAGGGGGTCGATCCAGTTGTTGTGGTTCATGCCAGAACAAACAACATAGGAAAGACTAGGACTAAAACTGTTCAGGGATCATCAGGAGCTAGGATCCAAATTAAAGAACAGGTCCTCAAGGGTTATAATCTCCGGATTACTGCATGAGCCATGTGCTAATTGGCATAGGGACATGAGAAAAGGGAAGTAAATACATGGCTAAAAGAGTGGTGTGGGGGAAAGGGGTTCCTTTTCATGGGGCACTGGCATCAATATTGGAACAGGAGGGATCTGTACCATTGGGACGATCTCCATATGAATCGAACTGGGACTAATGTTCTTGTGAAAAGGGGAAATAGGCTGGTCAACAGGACTCTAAACTTGAAAGTGAGGGGGAAGGGAATGGTGAAACTTGCCCCTCTGGGAAAAAAAGCAGCAGGTTAACATTTGTAGTGGTGGATTTAACTAAGTGGAAAAATACGAAAGAAATGACAGGGAAGGAGAATTCAGGAGAGGTTACTATTGTCTCCAGCACAGACAAAAACAGGACAGAGTGTTTGGAAAAGGCGAGCAATCAAACACTGAAAAAACAAATGGAAATGAGAAGAAGGATGGTTAAAAATTCAAAGCTGAAGGTGTTATATCTGAATGCATGCAGTTTAAGGAATGAGGTAAATGAGCTTGTGGCGTTGATCGAAACTGATGGGCATGATGTGGTAGGAATCACTGAGGCGTGGCTGCAAGGGGATCAGGATTGGGAACTGAATACCCAAGGATGTACATCCTATCGAAAAGATAAGTAGGTGAGCCGAGGGGTAGGGGTTGCCTTATTCGTGAAAAATAAAATTAAATCAATAGGAAGAAACGAAATAGGGTCAGATGGTGTAGAATCTGTGTGGGTAGCATTAAGGAACTGCAAAGGTTAAAATAACTATAATTGGGCATGTGTAAGGCCTCCAAACAGTAGTCAGGAGTTGAGGCGGAAGATGCACAAGGAGGTGGAAAAGGTGTGTAAGAAAGGCAAAGTCGCAGTGATCATGGGGGATTTCAATATGTAGATGGACTGGGAAAATCATGTTCGTAGTGGATTGCAAGCAAAGGAGTTTGTGGAATGTCTACCAGTTGGCTTTTTGGGGCAGCTTGTGACGGAGCCCACAAGGGAACAGGCAATACTGGATTTAGTGTTGTGCAATGAGGCAGAGTTGATAAGGGAGCTTAAGGTAAAGGAACCCTTAGGAGGCAATGGTCGTAATATGATAGAATTTACTCCGCAATTCGAGAGGGAGAAGATAGAATCAGGGGTAACTGTATTACGGCTGAATAAAGGCGACTACAGAGGTATGAGGGAGGAGCTGGGCAGAATTGACTGTAAGAGAGTCTAGCAGGAAAGATAACAGAAGTAGAACAGCAGTGGCAGGAATTTCTAGGAGTAATTCAGGAGGCACAGCAAAAATTCATCCCTAGGAAAAATAAGCATGGTACTAGGAGGATGAGGCAGCCATTGCTGACTAGGGAAGTCAGGGATAGCATTAAAGCAAAAGGAAAAGCATAAACTGTGGCAAAGGGCAGTGGGAAACCAGAGGGCTGGGAAGCTTACAAAGACCAAGTGAGGGCAACAAAAAAAATGGAGGGAGAAGATTAAATATGAGGGTAAGCTAGCCAGGAATACAAATGAAGACTGTAAGAGTTTCTTCAGATATATAAAGGGCAAAAGAGATGCAAAAGTGGGCATTGGACCAGTGCAAAATGATGCTGAAGAGATAGTAGTGGGGAACAAGGAAATGGCTGAGGAACTGATTAATTACATCGTGCCAGTCTTCACAGTGGAAGACATGAGTAATATCTCAAAAGTTCAAGAGAGTTAGGGGGTGGAGCTGAGTATGGTGGCCATCACCAAGGAAAAGGTCCAGGTAAAATTGATTGGCTGACGGTGGACAAATCACCTGGACCAGATGGACTACACCCTGGAGTTTTAAAGGAGATAGCTGAAGAGACAATGGAAGCATTAGTGGTGATCTTTCAGGAATCATTAGAGTCAGGACTAGAAAATCGCTAACATGACACCCCTGTTTAAAAAGAGCAAAGACAAAAGATGAAGAATTACAGGCTGATTAACCTAACCTCAGTCATGGGTAAGATATTGGAGTCCATTGTAAAGGATGAGATTTCTGAATATTTGGAAGTGTATAGTAAAATAGGGCAAAGTCATGGTTTCATCAACAGGAGTTCATGCTTGACAAATCTGCTAGAATTCCTTGAGGAAGTAATGAGCAGGGTAGACCAAGAAGAATAAATGGATGTTATCTACCAGGGCTTCAAGAAGGCCTTTGATATTGTGCCACACAGGGGGCTGCTGAGTAAGATAAGAGCCCACGGTGTTAGTGGTAGGGTGCTAGTATGGATAGAAGATTGGCTGTGTGGCAGAAAGCAGAGAGTGGGGATAAGGGCTTCTTTCTCATGATGGCAGCCAGTGGCAAGTGGTGTTCTGCAACGGTCAGTGTTGGAGCAAAACTTTACACTTTGTACATTAATGATCTGGATGAAGAAACTGTAGACATTCTGGCTTAGTTTGCAGATGATACAAAGATAGGTGGAGGGACAGGTAGCATTGAAGATGTGGCAAAGCTTCAGAATGCTTTGGACAGGTTAGGAGAGAGGGCAAAGAAGTGGTAGATAGAGTACAACGTGAGAAAGTGTAGGTCATGCACTTTGGTAAGAAGCATAAAAGCGCGGACTATTTTCTAAATTGGGAGGAAATTCAGAAATCTGAAGTGCAAAGACACTTGGCACAGCCAAGGATTCTCTCAAGGTAAACTTGTAGGTTTAGTCAGTAGTCAGGAAGGCAAATGCAATGTTGACATTTATTTTTTGAGAGGACTTGACTATAAAAGAAGGGATGTACTACTGAGACTTTATAAGGCTCTGGCCAGCCCACATTTAGAGCATTCTGTGCAGTTTTGAGCCCCATATCTCAGGAAGGATTTATTGGCCCTGGGAGCGGGTTCAGAGGAGACTCACTGAGAATGATCCCAGGAATGGAAAGTTTAACATATGAGGAACGTTTGAGGACTTTGGGACTATACTCATTGGAATTTAAAAGGATGAGGGAGGATCTAATTGAAAGTTTCAGAATACTGAATGGCCTGGACAAAGTGGATGTTGGGAAGCTGCTTCATTGTTCGGAGGGTCCAGGACCTGAGGACACAGCCTGAGAGTATAGGAGACCTTTTAGGCAGAGATAAGGAGAAACTTGTTCAACCAGAGAGTGGTGAATCTATGGAATTCACTGCCACAAAAGGTGGTGGAGGCCAGGTCATTTGAGACTGAGATGGATAGGTTCTTGATTATCAACAGTATTAATGGTTACAGGGAAAAAGCCAGGTGAGGAGCTTATCAGCCATGATTGAATGGCAGAGCTGACTCAATGGGCCAAATGGCCTAACTTCTGCTCCAATGTCTTGCGGGTACTACAGGCAATTTAGCATGGCCAATCCACCTAGCCTACACATCTATGGGCTGTGGGAGGAAACCCAGCCAGACATAGGGAGAATGTGCAAACCCCACACAGACAGTCACCTGAGGGTGAAATTGAACCCAGGTCCCTATCACTGTGAGGTAGCAGTGCTAACCACTGAGCCACTACACCGCCCAAGTTTAGCATACCTGGTATTTCTAGGTAGTCTCCCATCCAAGTACTAACCTGGCCTGAGTCTGCTTAGATTCCAAGATGAGACATTTTCAGACTAGTATGGCCATACAGAGTCTTTGTAATTGTTAACATGACTATTAATGAGATAATTATTATCATTATCACTGTTATCATCATTATAACCATCTTAACCACAACTCTCATCAAAGCCCAAAACCCATAGGTTGAGATGATCTGGGACTCTGGCTAGATGTCTTGATTTTGTTCAGCTAAGTTCAAAAATTAATGCGGCAGTTTTGCTGCTCTGAGTTTGTAACAGTTGTACCACTTTGTACACTGTCATAGCATAGGTATAGCTGTCCATATTTTGTGATAGTCATACTCAGTTCTACTTCTTGACTTGAATAAGTTCAATGCCTTCCTGAGGATCTTGAAAATTTCTTCAGGCTATCTCACCTTGGTCTAGGCCCGAAACGTCAGCCTTCCTGGTTCTCTGATGCTGCTTGGCCTGCTGTGTTCATCCAGCTCTACACCTTGTTATCAAAGATTACAGTTGATATGTTTTTGAAATGACCCTAATTTCTCACTTCCCATCCCTCAACCCAACTTCCTGCCCTGGATTTGTGTTTTTGAGATTTTACTCTGTGTCTAGAATTGTACTACCTCCCCTGCCATTTTCTATGGCTTTTCTCTAGCTGCTTTTACCTGTTTATAGTCTTGTGAGGCGATACTTAGCTGGAAGCTGTGTTTTAAAACTGATTCATCCATTTTAAACCTCCTTCTCAATTCACGATTTCATTGGCAAGTGTCAATTATTCAATGGTATTGTGCTGTAACTGAAAGGAAAAACTAACTTGGAGCCTGGATCCTTCTACATCATGGTCTTGACAACTCTTTCTCCCACTTCCTTTGATTGAGGATGTATTGAAGAACATGTCTCCCGGTTAATGTCTGTTCAAAAGTTAACTTCCTGAAATCCCTCTTTACTAATTGAAGTCGATTGCCCACAACCGATTCTTTCAGAAAACCCTGTATCACAAAGATCCTTTCCAGCACCCCAATCACTAAATCTGCCATGGTTGAATTAAATCTTGCCTCTTCATTTCATTTGGAATAATAGTTATCTAGGACAACATAAACTTTCCCTCTGAAATCAGACAAATTCCTTGCTCATTTTTCCCATGACATTTCCAGAAATCCTGATGAGATCATTAGGCACTTGACTGTGTATGACAGACATTTGTCATGATAAAATATAATAATATCACAATTTGTGATGCCTAGAAGACATCCATGGAGTTTCTGAAGGAAATCTCATCATTGATTCTGGTATAACAGTCATACACCAGTAAATCCTCCACCTTTCTCGAGTACTAATTTTATTCAAGGTACCTTTCTAGCATTTGGCCTGTAGGACTATATTCCAACCATTGTGCAGACAGTATTGTCTGACCTCTCTGCCATCCTTCCCAGATGTTCGAGCTAAACAAATTGGCCTGAGCTTGCCATAAAGTGCTAGTAAAGTTTTGATTAAAGTCATAGAATAAGACTTTATTTCCTCTATAAGAATAGGATCTTTTTCTGCTTGATCTGCTGTTGGTCTCAAGATCTTTCTATCACATTACTGGAACATAAACTATGCCGTTGTAACATGTCATCAAACTAAGCTTGCATCATTATATGTATAGGGACATTTTTGAGATTTCATTCAACCCTAATAATGTCTCCAAAGATTTGTGGTCTATCTCAACCTGAGATTTCAGTCCCGTAAGGTATTTTGTAAATCTTTCACATCCTTATGTAACTGTAAGGATTCCTTCTCTACGGACATATATTTATATTCTGTCTCCAAAGTTTTTGATGTAACATAAACTATTTTTGTGCTTTGTCAACTTGCACTTGAATAAGATGACTTAATCTTATCCTCACTTCTGACCTTATGACAGAGGGAAGGTCATTGATGAAGCAGCTGAAGATGGTTGGGCCGAGGACACTACCCTGAGGAACTGTTGCACAGATATCCTGATGATGAGATGATTGACCTCCAACAACAACGACCATCTTCCTATGAGTCAGGTATGACTCCAATGACTGGAGACTTCGCCCCCTGAAACTCATTGATCCCAGTTGTGCTGAGGATCCTTAATGCCACATTTAGTTGAATGAAGCCATGATATCATGGGCTGTCATTCTCACCTCACATCTGGAATTCAGCTCTTTTGTCCATGTTGGAACCAAGGCTTTAATGAGGTCAGTAGTTGAGTGGCCCTGGCGGAACACAACAGGGTGTCAGCGAGCAGGTGATTTATGAGCAGGTGCTGCTTAATAGTACAGTTGATGACACCTTCCATCACCAGGCCAGGTGAGGGTGGCAGATTTCCTTCCCTGAAGGACATTAGTGAACTAGATGAGTTTCCAACAATTGGCAATAATTTCATGGTGATCAGTAGACTCTTAATTTCAGACTTTTCAAAAAATTATTGAATTCAAATTTCACCATTTGCTATGGTGAGATTCGAACCCTATCCCCAGAACATTAGTTGGGTTTCTGGATTAATAGTCTAGTGATCACCTAGACCCACTGACCTTGCTCTTGTTTACCTTGGATTTAGCACAATCCCTTATTCTTGGATACTATTACCTGGTAATGAAATTATCATTCTGAAGAATTGGTTTTTCCTCATGCAGTGTACCACATGAGTTTTCTCATCCCTTTAACACACACCTGATCTTCTGGCCATATTGCTTCTTCATTTTGCCATGCGTTACGATGCCATTCATATGATAAATGGTTCCCTATTTCTCTTCCAGGATTCTAAATATTACCAGTGTTAAAAATGTCTTCCTAGTTGTTGGAGTTTGACATTTGTAAGCCTGACTCTTACAGACTGAACCACAGGTCCATTTACTAGTATTGAAACAGCTGTGCGTTGTATTTAAATTCTATTTCAAAGCTTTGTAGTTTCAGTTGCAATTCTGACCTCATCTAGAACGCTTACCTTCACTTTTTGTTCATAACCTTTAACTTCTTGAACTTTTTCTGTGTTGTGAGCTTTCAAATTCCCTGGAGAATTTCCTTTTGTAGGAGCTTTTAGAATTTGAGATGATCAAGATGTCAGTAACTTGCCATATTTTTGTCCCAGAGATAGCAGGAACTGCAGATGCTGGAGAATCTGAGATAACAAGGTGTAGAGCTGGATGAACACAGCAGGCCAAGCAGCATCAGAGGAGCAGGAAAGCTGAGATTTCGGGCCAAGACCCTTCTTTTCTTTTCTGTGTGTTCATTCAGCTCTGAACCTTGTTATCTCATATTTTTGTCCCAATTGGTCATATTTAAAGCATTCAGCTCCCCCTGTTGAACATTTGTTCCATTTGTGATTCTCTTTGGAGCTGCACCTTGCATGTTGATGACATTGATTTTTTGCTATGAACTGTTGTACCTGACTAACCTGGTGAGTTCTTTTTTTCTCCTATGTACCTGTCAAAGTATTCCATTTCTGTGTTTTTACTCTCCAGAGTATTGCGCTGATGCAAAGCATTGCAAGATTCTTTGCTCTGCCCTCAGAGTCTTCCTGCCCTCTAGCCATACATTTAAAGTCTGCTGGGCTGGTTCTATGCATTTGGAGTCTCATCCTTTTCCAGCTTATTTTCCTTCTACTATCTCGGCTAGTCTTCAGAGTCTCACTACATTTTATTCAGTTCTACCGCTGAACTCTTGCAAGGTTTCAGTTCTGTCCTCTGGGTCTTCTGTTTTCAGTTGTAAGCCTTGGATTATGGTTTAACCTTGCTGTAGCGGTTTCATTCTGGAATTCATGTTGTAGTACAACATGCCCATTTTCCCTTTAAATAATGAGAGCACTTTTTCCATAATACATACAAGGAAGCATATTTAAAACCATCTCCAGACATTCAGAAAATGTCTTAGTAGAGGTTCCAAGCAGCCATGTCTGATCTTCATATAGTCACCACAATCAGGTTGTGTAGTTTCATTTTGTTAAATCACCTGTCATTACAGATGAATGCATATCATTGGTTAGCAGGTATGTTCTCAGTATTCGAGTCACTATCCTGTGTAATTGTTGGTTGATAATATGCTGTTTGGATATGTTATCAATTTCTACATGTGACCAGTGTTCATTACAATATCATATGACCTTGGCTGGAGACAACGATGTTGTAGCTTTCTTCAAATTCATGAGAATCCATCCATTTGAAAATCTCAAACTCATATGGTTCATCCCAGTTGGTAATCTTTCCGTATGCTCATGTTCTTGCATCACTTTCTGTCTTCTTTTCAACGATGCATTGTGCACATGTGTTTGGGTATACAGTGTCAGAAGAATTGTGTGGATCTGACTCATGATCATGAAAGATGTCAGTGAGGATAAACTTTTGCATGGAGGAGTAGCATATAGATTTAACATCAGGAGATAGTTGAAAAACTTGCAAAGTTATTTACATTTAATTAGTTTGGATTTTGCTGTACAAACAGTGTATTCAGTGAAACCATTCGACAGAGTAGTGTAATATGGTGAACGCCAAATTTTTTGCACATGCCAGGAAAGGCACTAGTGTCTTGCAGACCATTGTTAGGCACAATTTGTTACCAAACGCCTAACATAATAAGCATGGAAGCCAATGTGTCATCAACCATTAATTCGTCAGACAAAGGAAACTTGTTGAATTTTCTGTCACCAGGATGTAACTGTGTCCTTGAATACAGAAATTAACAGAGAGGTCTTGCACCATGGCTCAGAAAGAAACTTGTACAGAAGGAAAGGTTTTCTTAGCTGTTGAGGTCGACAGGATTGCCATATATAATTAACTGATCAACGTCTTTATTAATTTCAAGTAAATATGTTGATTCACATGCCGATCTCTTGGTTTTTTTCTGTGTCTATGTGATCTAGAATTCTATCAGGTCCTGATGTGGAACTTCAGGACTTACAATTTGTTTGCTGTTGCGAATTACATTCTTGGACAGATCTAAGTCATCACTGAATGGGCCAGGACTTATTGAATGCATTTAGGCCACTTGATCTTTTTTGGAGATGCTTAGGATGGTCATCATCTGGCATAGCTCGTTGAATTCACTGTGCTTGGTTGTGACCACAATATCTAAGATTGAGTTGGTGTGCTCAGTATGAACAGCAAAATTCTTGCTGTATCCCAATGATTAGAGCAACTGCCAAACTTAAGCTGTCCAAAGTGCCTTAGAATGAAACAAAAAGGCCTGACAACTTGTAGTAGACAAGGTGCAAGGCATTTATAGGATGCATCTATTTCCAATGTGGTTAGTGATCATTATAATGGAAGACATAATTATTGGATGATAGCATTTTTGAGAGATTGAAAAATATGCTGGTCATTTTTCTATCATGTGTTTGGTATATTTTTGCATAGAAGATCTCAAAGAGGAGACACATTGGCACAAAACTCCAAACATGTAGCAATATAAAATTGAAGAAAGCTTGGCAAGTCACCTTTGTTTTGCAACATAGTCATCTTCTTTGCACCTTCTACTTTGATAGGATAAGGTCTAATACCATTTGATGAGTTGATTGAGCTGAAGAAATTGATTTTGTTCATGTTGACTAGGCATTTTTACTACTGAAAAGAAGAACATGTTTCCTTACTGCTGGCATGACCTGATGGAGGTTTTGTCACAGTCATGTTTAGTTCAAAGGACTGTGATGACATCAGCAGTACAGAACAGCATGTTAGATTCTCGATGATACAGAATATGTTCTGACTGATAGGTAATCCAAATGGTAACTCAAGGAAATAATATCTACTGAAAGGTGTATATAGAATCCATGCACTATGGAAAAAGGCCATTCAGATCATTGAGTCTGCACTGACCCTCCACAAGCATTCAACCCAGATCCAGCCCCAGCCCCCTCCACCATCCTATCCCCATAATCCTGCATTTACCAAGGCTAATCCATCTAACCTACATATCTTTGGACAGTATAGGGCAATTTAGCATGGCCAAGGCCAAGTGTCTAAACCTGGATATCTTTGAATTGAGGGAGAAAACCATGCAAACTTCACACAGACAGTTGCTGATGCCTGGAACTGAAGCCAAGTCCCTGGTGCTGTGAGGCAGCCACGATAGCCACTGGGCCACCGTGCCACCCACCGTGCTAGTTTAAAACTTCGCTTCCTGTGACTCAGGGAATAATGTGAGACCATTATAGATCCCTGACATTGACCTTGGAGAAACCTCGGTACTTGAGAACTTAGGATCGTGCTCCTCCAGGGAGGAATCTTGTCTACAAATATTTCAGGGATTTGTTCCATTGCTTGGATTTAAACACACCTGTACAGTACTGTCTTTCTTCAAAACATTAGTGAAGGAACTGCATAAATTATATTTGTGGATGATACCATTTTATATAATGGACTCCAACTGCAGTGTGGCCTTTTCTTGAACATGAATGCTACATTAACAAGGAGGGCCAGCACCTGGCTGGGCATAACTTATTAGAAGTAACACTGATTCACCTTTAAAGTTGTCACTAGCATCAAACTGATCTAGTAAAAGTTGGTCACATGATAAACAGACTCAATGTTGCAACCTAGAATCTTTGGTGCTGCAACTGATGAGATTGTTACTTCATGGGTCAAAATAACATACAGATCTGTGTACAATGGTAGATTAATGCCAGATGGTCCACCTGTTTCAATGATGTAAAGACTTCCAAGTCAATCCTGAGAATCTGTATTGGCATTTTTAAAATTCATTCACCTGGATCTGGACATTGCTGGCTGGGCTAGCACTTATTGTCAACCACTATTTGCCACTGAAAATGCAACGGTGAGCTATTTTCTTGAATCACTGAAGTGCAAATGGTGTAGGAAGATCCACAATGCAATTTGGAAGGGAGTTCCAGGATTTCATCCCAGCAACACTGCAGGAGGTATAATATATTTCCAAGTTAAGATGGTGTGCAGCTTAGAGGAGAATTTGCAGATTGTGGCATTCCCACGTATGTGACACCCTTGCCCTTCTAGAGTGTACTGACTTGATTTGGAGGGTGCTGTGAAAATCAGTCTATTGATCTGGACTTTGTTCATTTGTTTATATGCTATGAACAGAGTTTTGAAAGCTTCTTTAGCATTGTCCCTTGGTTAACTCTTCTTCTCATGCTGCTGTGGAGCATTGTGGTGTTCTTTGGGTTTCTCTGGGCAAATGCTGCATGTTTTAGCTTTTAACTTCTTGTAGAGCATTGTTTAATTATATCACAACATACTGGACATTAACTTGGTCAGTGGGACAAGGCTCATCTTATATCAGATTTGGACGTTCTACTGAATCTATTGATGGTCGCAGTAGTTGTTCTGAGTCAAGCACTTGTGGATGCTATTGGGCTGTTCCTTATGCCCCAAATTTCTAACGCAGCATTTTATTTTAGGTTGGGTATTTGTATTTTTCTGAAGGATTAGATTGGCATAGGGACAATAAACAGTTACATAAGTTTTTGAGCCAGTTAGCTGCTGTGAAATCAAATTGTTCCCTAGCATCAAAACCTGCCTTCGAATTGGTCAATTGCTTCACCTGACTGTTGTCTGTATGACATGAACTCAGGCCCCTATATTCAGAAATTGACTCATCTTGTCATATATACTATTAAAGGTTCATAATATATTGATTTAATTATTATTTGGGAAAACAGTTTCTAAGATAGAGGATATACGGATTTTCGTTTATCAGTTCTGTGAAAATGTTCTTTTTTAAAGGTTAAAAGGCCATTTTTGAGCATTGAAGCAAAACTGCATTGACAAAAATTCCACCGAAATAACCAGCAAGACACTCAGGGAAATAATGGCTGTGGTGTTTGCTGCCATTCGTTTTATGACCATGAGAAAGGGAGAGTGAGAAAGAGGAGCAGGCTCATGCCGTGGGGAGAAGCTCACAACAGCAGACGTGTTGTCATTTACAATCTTCACACAGTGAGGGCTGAGTTGCTGAGAAATCAGTGAGAAGAAAGCTCCTGAATCAGAAGACTGTGGAATATCAGGTAAGAAGTCAATCGACAAGGCTGTTGAAGATGAGTTAAAGCAACCAAGGCTAAGTAAAAGTGAACTGAGTTAGCAGTTTGTTTCAAGGGCCTTGGGGAGAGGCAATTATTGAAGAAAATAACATACAGCAAAGGCACAGCATTTATCAAAATGAAAACATTGTAGCCAGAGATAGTAGAAACTGCTGATGCTGGAGAATCTGAGAGAACAAGGTGTAGAGTTGGATGAACACAGAAGGCCAAGCAGCATCATAGCAGCAGGAAATCTGTCATTTCGAGTCTGGACCCTTCTTCATTTGTATTCTTCTACACTTTTAGCCATACCATTATGCAAGAAGAAATGGGGGTGACTGAGTTTTGGGCGTCAGCAAAGGTGCTGAGATAAAAGGGATCAATCTTTCTTTTTGGTGTTTGTTGCAAGATTATTCCAATATTTCCTGCATTATGTAATAAAGATTATGTTTTGTGTAGAAAACATGTGTGTTCTTTTGTTAACAGAATATTGGCAGCCTCTTTTAAACATGTTCAGTTGCCGACCTTCAAAGAAAGCAAAAAGAAAATAATATCAAACCAGGTTTCAAATTGGAATTTGACATGTCCAGGAGAGGATGTGGCAACGTTGGCTGGCCAGGGCAGTCAAGAACAGCATAAAAACAAAATAAAAATTAGTATGAAGCCACAGGATTGAGAAAACTTTAAAACCAACAGTGGACAATGAAAAAACCAGTAAGGGGGTAGAAGATGAAATATGAGGGTAAGCTAGCTAGTAATATAAAAGGACACGGCAAGAGGGAATTTTTTAGATATATAAAAAGGTAAGAAAGAGGCAAGAGTGGATATAGGAGCACTGGAAAGTGAGGCTGGAGAAGTAGTGATGGGAAACAAAGAAATGACAGACTAACTGAATAGGTACTTTGCATCAATCTTCACGATGGAAGACACCAGTAGAATACCAAAGCTTCAAGAGAGTCAGGAGACAGAGGTGAGTAAAGTGACCTTGTTTAAGATGGTAGGGAAACGGATGATAGACAGGTTAGTCTGGCTTCAGTCATTCGTAAGGATTAAGAGTCTATTATTAAAGATGAGACTGCAGAGTACCAGGAGGTGCATGATAAAATAGGGCTTAATCAATATAGCTTCATCAAGCCTGACAATTCTATAAGAATTATTTCAGGCGGTAATGAGCAACTTAAACAAAGGAGATCTAGTGGATGTAATCTATTTAGATTTCTAGAAGGTTAAAAAAGAGGAGTCTATAGTGCTAGAGGTAAGGTAGTGCATAGATTGAAGATTGGCTGACTGGGAGGAGGAAAAGAGTATGGATAAAGGGGTGAAAACTGAAAGAACTGCGGATACAGTATATCAGGAACAAAAACAAAGTTGCTAGAAAAGCTTAGCAGGTCTGGCAGCAAATGTGAAGGTAAAAATAGAGTAAATGTGTAGGTGGGTAAATGAGTCTTTGTCAGGACGGCAGCTGGTGACTGCTGGAGTTCCGCAGGAGTCAGTGTTGGAACCACAGCTATTCACATTATACATTAACAATCTGAAAGAAGGAAGTAAGGACATTTTTGCTAAGTTTGCAGATGTCACAAAGTTAGGTAGAGGGAACAGGTAGTGTTGAGGAGGCAGGCAGGCTGCCGAAGGACTTGGACATACTAGGACAGTGGGCAAAAAAGTAGCAGATGGAATATTATGTGGGGAAATGTAAGGCTAAGTACTTTGGTAGGAAGGATAGAGGTGTAGACAATATTCTAAATGGAAAAGGCTTCAGAAATCTGAAGTACAAAGAGACTTAACAGTCCTAGTTCAGAATTCTCCTCAGGTTAACATCAGTTGGCAACTTTTGAAGGCAAATGCAATTTTACCATTCATTTCAAGAGGCCCAGAATACAAAGATCCAAGAACGGCACAGCACATGAACTCACCCATCAGCCCATCAAGACTGTGCCGACACATTTCCTTTCTAAAGTAAGATCCTTTACTTCTGCACAGGCCATATTCCTCCCATATCCCTGCCTATTCATCGATTTGTCATGATGTCTCTTACACATTGTTGTTGTATCTACTCCTACCACCTCCTTATGCGGCACATTTCAGGCACTTACCACTAGGCACTAAAAACGTGCCTCTCACATATTCTTTAAACTTCTGACTTTTTCCTTAAATCTACGTAACCTAGTAATTAGCATTTCTTACCCTGGAAAAATTACTTTGACTATCCATTCTATTCTCTCATAATTTTGTAAACTTCGATCAGAAACCCCCTCAGCCTCTGACATTAAAGTGAAAGCAAACCAAATTTGTACATGCTCATCTCCAATCTAATGCTTTTCAAACAAAGCAGCATTCTGGTAAAACTTTTCTGTATGCTCCCAAGTCCCCACATCTTTCTGGTAATGAGGTGAGCAGCACTCTATGCAATATTCCAAATGTGGCTGAACTAAAGTTCTACACAGCTGCAACATGACTTGCTAATTTCTGTATCTACGCCCTGACAGAAGGCAAGCATGCCATATGCCTTCTTGTGTGCATTATCCAGTGATAATGGGAACTGCAGATGCTGGAGAATCCAAGATAATAAAATGTGAGGCTGGATGAACACAGCAGGCCCAGCAGCATCTCAGGAGCACAAAAGCTGACCTTTCGGGCCTAGACCCTTCATCAGAGAGGGGGACGGAGTGAGGGTTCTAGAATAAATAGGGAGAGAGGGGGAGGCAGACCATTGATATCAATGGTATCAATGTGGACTTCACCAGCTTCAAAATCTCCCCTTCCCCCACTGCATCTCTAAACCAGCCCAGTTCGTCCCCTCCCCCCACTGCACCACACAACCAGCCCAGCTCTTCCCCTCCACCCACTGCATCCCAAAACCAGTCCAACCAGTCTCTGCCTCCCTAACCTGTTCTTCCTCTCACCCATCCCTTCCTCCCACCCCAAGCCGCACCTCCATCTCCTACCTACTAACCTCATCCCACCTCCTTGACCTGTCCGTCTTCCCTGGACTGACCTATCCCCTCCCTACCTCCCCACCTATACTCTCTCCACCTATCTTCTTTTCTCTCCATCTTCGGTCCGCCTCCCCCTCTCTCCCTATTTATTCCAGAACCCTCTCCCCATCCCCCTCTCTGATGAAGGGTCTAGGCCCGAAACGTCAGCTTTTGTGCTCCTGAGATGCTGCTGGGCCTCCTGTGTTCATCCAGCCTCACATTTTATTATCTTGTGTGCATTATCCACTTGTGTTACCACTTTCAGAGAACTGTGGACCTGTACACCTCAACCCTGCTGTATATTGATGTTTCTAAGGGTTCTGCTGTTTACTGTATACTTCGCTCCTGCTTTAGGCCTTCTAAAATTCATCACCTCACATTTGTCCATATTAATTTCTATCTGCCATTTCTCTGCCTGAGACTCCAGCCTATCTACATCATGCAATATCTTCTGGTCATCCTCCTCACCATTCACAGCACCCCCAATCTTTGTTTCATCTGAAAAGCCATTAATCAGACTACCTACATTTTCTTCCGAATCATTTATATATTCACATTATTTATACATTACAAACAACAAAGTTTCCACCACCAATCCCTGTGAAATGCCACTGTTCACAGATTTCAAGTCAGAAAGTCAGTTTTCCACCTTTACACTCTCACTTCTATGACTAAGCCCATTCTGTATCCAAGATAACACAGTGTAGAGCTGGATGAACACAGCAGGCCAAGCAGCATCTTAGGAGCACAAAAGCTGACATTTCAGGCCTAGGCCCTTCATCAGGAAAGGGAAAGGGGGAGAGGGTTCTAAAATAAATAGGGGGAGAGGAGAAGGCGGATCGAAGATGGATAGAGGGGAAGGTAGGTGGAGAGGACACAAACAAGTTAACGAAGCAGTGATGGAGCCAGTAGAGGTGAGTGTAGGTGGGGAGGTGGGGACGGGATAGGTCAGTCCGGGGAGGATGGGCAGGTCAAGGGGGCAGTTGCGGTTAGTAGGTAGGAGGTGGGGGTGCGGCTTGAGGTGGGAAGAGGGGATTGGCAGGAGGAAGAACAGGTTAGGGAGGCAGGAACGAGCTGGGCTGGTTTTGGGATGCAGTAGGGGGAGAGGAGATTTTAAAGCTTGTGAAATCTACATTGATACCATTGGGTTGCAGGGTTCCCATGCAGAATATGAGGCACTGTTCCTGAAACCTTCAGGTGGCATCATTGTGGCACTGCAGGAGGCCCAGGATGGACATGCCATCTGAGGAATGGTAGGGGGAGTTGAAATGGCTCACGACTGGGAGATGCAGTTGTTTACTATGAACCGAGGGTAGGTGTCCTGCAAAGCAGTCCCCAAGCCTCCGCTTGGATTCCCCAGTGTAGAGGAGGCCACAACTGGTACAGCGGATGAGGTATACCACATTGGCAGATGTACAGGTGAACATCTGCTTGATTTGGAGAATCTTCTTGGGGCCTGGGATGGGGTTGAGGGAGGAGGTATGGAGGCAGGTGTAGCACTTCCTGCGGTTGCAGAGGTAAGTGCCGGGTGTGATGAGTTTGGAGGAGAGTGTGGAGCGGACAAGGGAGGCATGGAGAGAGTGTCCATCTTACTAGCTAACCATTGCTTCACTTGTTGTATCAGCCTACCATGAAGGACCTTGTCAAAGGCCTTGTTAAAGTCTATATTAGCTACACCACCTGCTCTCACCTTTCTTCCTCTTCCATCATCACTTTCTCAAAAGCTCAATCAAGTCTGTGAGACATGACCTCCCCTGAAGAAATCCACAGTGCCTATCTCTAATAAGTCCATATTTTTTCCAAATGTGAGTAAGAACCACAGCCGCTTTGCAGATAACATTGCATCACCATCACTAAAAAGCAACAAGACTGTGTTAGGTTCGTTTTTGGAGACCCTCACGGACTTGATGCAATGAGAAGTAACTGACCTGTTTAGAAAAACACAAATCCTTTATTACAAAGCAAGTACAAGCTGTGGAGGATCACTGTACTCAACCCGGTGCAGAGTGCAGAGTCTCGTAAGCGATTCTCCCTGAGCAGCGGACAGTCGACACTTTTTATACTTTATTGAGTGCATAACACATAAAGCAATTTAACATCTCAAAATGGCATGATACATGAAACAATCACTAAATCAGGCAATGACATGATACAAAAACAATTACTACATGGAAAACATAAAGAGAGCAGGATAGAGTATTAATTGTTCGTGAAGTGACTGCTAATGACAGGAGGCGATTTCAAGTTGCCGAAGTTGCAGAATGTAATGTCAAAACACCAAAGTGCCCGGCTTGAACAAAAGCCAGTGGCCTGGCCCCTTTAGCAGAAACAGAAGTTACATTCTTGGCAGGATTTCAGAAGTCTCACACCTTTGCAAACGCTGCCCACCTAGCCTTATTTGAGACAGTTTCCACATACCCCTGTGTAGGAAGATAAAGACTTACAAAATTTATACCTAATTCTATTCAGGCAGGAAGCTTTAGGCAGTGTCTTTCTACCTATGCATAGGAAGATAAGGATTTACAAAGTTTTACACCTAATTCTATTCAGGCAGGAAGCTTTAGGGCAGTGTCTGCATACCTCAGTGTAAGCAGATGAAGAGCATTAATTTACAGAGAATATAGAAATCAATAGGATGTTATCCCAATAACATCTCAACTGGGAGAATTAACTCATTTTCACCCTTGTTTTCTGGACTTCTAACGATAGAACTTGCTTTTCATTTTTGACTTTACCTCCATCTGTAATATTTGTGTCAAACTGTTTGTTTATGTCTGTCTTATTATAGAGTCCACGAGTCATATAGTATGAAAATAGACCCTTTGGTCCAAACATTCCATGCCAAACATAATCCCAAACTAAACTAGTCTCACCTGCCTACATGTGGCCCGTTTCCCTCCAAACCTTTCTTATTCATGTAGTTATCCAAGTGTCTTTTAAACATTGTAATTGCACCCATATCCACTACTTACTCAGAAAGTTCATTCCACATGCGAACCACCCTCTGTGTAAAAATTTTCCCCTCATGTCTTTTTAAATCTCTTTCCTCCCACCTTTTTTTATGACCCAAGTCTAGGAGTTCCCCATCCTGGGGAATAGACACCTACCATTAGCACTATCTACACCCCTCATGATTTTATAAACCTGAATAAGGTTACTGTTCAACCTCCAACACCTGAGTGAGAAACGTCCCAGCCTATCCAACCCTTTCTTTATAACTCAAACCTTTTATGCCCGGCAACATCCTGATAAGTCTCTTGTGAACCCCCTCCAGCTTAATAATATATTCGTAAATCAATGTGTGTGTGCTTTGGTCTTAAACATTAAACCTCAAGTTGCTTATGAAGGAAATTAGTAACCTTTTATTTGCCACATCAAAGTCACAGAGCTGTACAGTATGGAAACAGACCCTTTAGTCCAACTCGCAAATGTGGACTAGATATCCTAAATTAATCTAGTCCCATTTGCCAGCATCTGGCCCAGATACATCTAAATCCTTCTCATTCATATACCCATCCAGCTGCCTTTTAAACATGTTATTATACCATGCTCCTCTGGCAGCTTGTTCCATACAAGCACCACCCTCTGCATGAAAATGTTGCCCCTTACATCCTTTTTAAATCTTCCGCATCTCAGCTTAAACCTGTACCCTCTAGTTTTGGAATCTCCCACCCTGGGGAGAAGACATTGTCTATTCACCCTATCCATGCCACTCACAATTTTATAAACCACTTTAAGTCACCCCTCAGCCTCTAATGCTCCAGGGAAAATAGCCCCAGCCTATTCAGCTCTTGCTCTGCAAGTTCAATCCCTATTGATAAAAATATTCAATGGTGCAAAAAGAGACTTTGAGATTGATTATGGAAACACTTTGAAATCTAAATATCCAGCAACTATGCAACAGTTGGTCATTATGTTGACCATAACTTTTCAAGCGAGATCTGAAAGTAAGAATTTGAGACTATTCAATGGAATGATTGTTACAATATCACAATTTGAACACATCTATAGAAGTGGCAATATCATAGTGAACACTTTTTTAGGAACAAATTTAGCAGAAAACAGTTATTGTCATCAAAATAGACTTCTGTATAATATGATTGTTATGGAAAGCACTCAAGTATTTAATTAAAATGTACTGTCAAAATAAAATCTGAATAAGTAAAAAAAATCATATCACAAACATAATAACAGCACAAATACAGGTGCGTTATACATTGTATATCATGTACATGTATCTCTAATAGCTTGAAGCAGAATAATGACTTATTTGTTTTGATATAGGTTTGCTGCTTAAGGATTGCATTACGTTGAGCATCAATTCAGAATACTGAAGAGAGTGCAACTAGAGAAGAGCAGGGCCCCTTAAAGATCAAAGGGGTCATTTTTATTTTGAATCTTAGGAGAGGGGGGAGATGTTAAACAAATGTTTTGCATCAGTTTTTACTGTGAACAATGAAACAGAGGCTAGAGGACTCAGGAAAAATAAATTGATGTTCTGAACATAGTTCACACTACAGAAGAGGGTGTGCTGGAGGTCTTAGAAAATATAAACGTGGATAAATCTCTACGACCTGATCTAATGTATCCTAGTTGGTGTTTAAGGGGTAAATTGCAGGGCATCTTGCAGAGGTATTTGTATCATCTATAACTATGGGTGAGGTGCTTGTCGATTGGAGAATGACTAATGTTACGCTTTAGTTTAAGAAGGGATGTTACACGAAGTGTGGGAGCTACAGAGCTGTGAGTTTGACCTTGGTGGTTGGCCAGTTGATGGAGGTGATTCTGAAAGATTGGATTTATATACATTTGAAGAGGCAAGGAATGGTTAGGGATATTCAGCAAGAGAAATTATGTCTCACAAACTTGATTGAGTTTTTTGAGGAAGTAACCAAGAAGATTGATGAGGGCAGAGCGATAGATATTGCTTACTTGGACTTTAGTGAAACCTTTGACGAGGTTCCGCCTGGTAAACTTATTAGTAAAGATAGATCACGTGGAATTCAGGTTGAGCTTGCTAATTGCAAATTAGTAGAGTGATGATGGAGGTTTGTTTTTTCGGACTGGAGGCCATCTTACTAGCACTGCTCCACAGGGACAGGTCATGAGTCCACTTTTGTTTGTCATTTATATAAATGATTTAGATGAAAATATAGAAGGTATGGTTAGTGTGTTTGTGGATGACACCACAATTAATGTTTAGTGGACAATGAAGAAAGTCTTTTTAGGTTACAAAGAGATCTTGATCAATTGGTCCCATGGGCTGATGATTGGCAGATGGAATTTAATTTGAATAAATGCAAGGTATTGTATTTTGGCAAAACAAACAAGGGCAGGACTTATACACTTAAAAGTAGGGCCTTAGGGTTTCACATTCATAAATCCTTTGAAGTTTGCTTTACATGCAGACAGGGTGGTTATTGAAGGCATTTAGCATGCTTGCATTCATTGCTCAGATCTTTGAGTACAGATGTTGGGACATCATATTGAGATTGTATAGGACGTTGGTGAGGCCTCTTCTGGAGTGCAATGTCCAGTTGAGGTCGCCCTGTTATAGGACGGATGTGATTAAGCTGGAGTGGACTCAGAAGAGATTTATCAGAAGGCTGCTGGGAATAGAGGGTTTGAGTTATAAGGAGAGGCTGGATAGGCTGGGAATTGCTTCACTGGAGCAGAGGAGGTTGAGGGATGACATGAGGGGTTTATAAAATCATGAGGGATATAGATACGGTGAACAGCAGCTGTTTTTCCTCCAGGCTGGGGGATTTCAAGACTAGGGGGCATATTTTTAAGGTGAGAGCAGAAAGATTTAAAAAATACATGAGGGCAATATTTTACCACAGAGAGTGGTTTGTGTGCAGAATGAACTTCCAGAAAAGTGTGGATGTGGGTGCAGTTACAACTTGTAAAAGACATTTGGATAAGTGCATGAATAGAAGAATGTTTCGAGAGACATGGACAAAGCACAGACAGGCGGGACTAGATTAGTTTGGGATTATGGTCAGTATGGACTGGTAAGACTGAAGGGTCTGTTCCTGTGTTGTATGAACCATACAAGACAATTATCAAAATAGACAAATTACTAAATTGATTTTTTCCACCAAGTAGAATTATTAACAAAACTGAACAGCATAATAAGAAATCTGATTGGGAATCTGCAGACATTTTTCAAGGGATTAATCAAAGTACACAAGGCCCCTTGAATTCTTCCAGTCAAAGTTGTGGTGAAGTGCTTAAATATGCTGTCTTGTCCCTGACGGGAATGGTGTAGATTAAAAGTTTGTCTTCGCAATGTCTGTCATTGTTAGCCCCGAGAATATACAATTCTGTGAAAAAAAATGGTACAGCCTCGAATGGAGATGAAGGTACAGTTAAGTAGTAAAAGCATCATTGGTTCCTTGAGAAAGATGTTAATGCATTGAGACATAACACAGTGGGAAAAATCTGAAGCTGTAAGGATTAACACATAATTGTTAGGACTGTAAACCTAGCCTGCTTTCTTAATTGTGCTTCCACATAGTTTATAATTTCAATGGCAATAGAATTTATGTTTAAATATTTCCACATAATAGATCATAAAATTCCCAGCAACAATGTGCAGATACCAATGGCAATAGTTGACACTGGTTAGATTTGTAAATGCAATGTATCCTAATCACAGGAGCCCTGCTCAAAATGTTTAGATAACTTAACTATGCCACATTCCAGTCACCTGAGGCTGGACATTTCACGGTTTGATTTGAGTTGGAACGGAGGTGACAGTTGTCTGTTTCCACAAAGCTGGGGAGAATACACATCTAGGAATTTGCCCATGGAGTTGAACAGGGTGTATTGAAGGCCCAACTCCTTAATTTTGCAGCATCTTCCAAGAGATGGATGGCATTTAGCAACAACCTGAATCAGACATCTTGAAGTCAGGCAAGGACCATGTCAGAGACTATTCAGGAAAGCAAGAAACGTTCATTACAAAAATGTATTCAAATTTTTCATAGGTTTTACTGAAATCAAATTTGACTTAATGCTTGTTGACAAATCTTAAATATTTTTGTCAGTTCCAAGGGATATGTAGACCTTTTAGACATTATATCTACCACAGCTGTTAGTCCCAAAGGACACCTGATTCTGCCAAAGGATCATAGAATCCTTACAGTGCAGAAACAGGCCATTCAGCCCAACTAGTCCACACCACCCCTCTGAAGAGCATCTCACCCTGACTTATACCCCTACTCCTGCATTTCCTCATGTCTAACCCACCTAACATAAACATTCCTGGACACTAAAGGCAATTTAGCATGGCCACCTCACCTGCACATCTTTGGACTGTGGGAGGAAACCAGGGCACCCAGATGAAACCCATTCAGACACAGGGAGAATGTGCAAACTCCACACAGACAGTCGTCCAAGGGTGAAATCGAACCCAGGTCCCTGGTGCTGTGAGGCAGAAGTACTAACCACTGAACCACTATGCCACCCTAATATTTGACTACTACCCTGGAGGACATGAAATGTCACTGCTCCAAGGATGCTACCTCAAAGTTGGCCTGGGACCAATAACTACCTGTGTACTTTAGCTCTCCAAATGGGGTAAGCTGGCTATTCAAAGGAAATGCACTGAGAACAGTTCTGTTTTTATCTGGTCTATATCTCCACACTTCAGATTCAATACTCCAGGGATGGCAAAATCCAATCACTGAAGTAGTCATTTGTCTCTGGTAGCTGTAAATGTGAGAAATATGGCTTGTCCCCAGTGCTGCTGCTGTGAAAATGAGAGGTGTTTGTTTCAGGAGCAGAACTTCTGCTCCCAATGTCTTCCTGCATCTTTGTCATGGTAGAGATGCTCTTTGTCATCAGTGGAAATTGAGATTCCTGTCTCTCCATACACATTGATTCACCTACGGTTGTCAATATTTTTGCTTTCCATCATATTAAAATGTCTTTTAAGATCAAACTCAAGGTGATTTTACCCCATTCAATTTTGAAAATTAATATTCAAATATTTGATACACTTAAGCTCTCTTACAATTCTAAAAGCATCGTATTTCTGCTCCAGTTTTTTTTTCACCTGAGAAAGAAAGGAGTATTTTGTGAATGAAATTATATAAGTTTTATGATGTTTCAACTTAAAAAATGTTTTGAATTACAAATAATTTTTATTCATTTATTCAGAAGAATTCCCCAATTGCACCAACAGTAATAAGCTGTTCCAACCACTTTCAGCTCCCATAATGTTGTCCACTTCATGAGGAAAACACGAGGAATGTGATATCTGCAAACCGTTATACACATATTTAACTTCCTAAAATGCAATTCAGCTTTTAAAGGCATTAGTTCGGTATCTGTTTGACATCGCAACTGAAAACCAATTAGTTGACAAATTGCAGTACATGCTCCTTGGTCATTGCTAAGTCCTATCACTCTCAACAGTTACAGGAACGTGCAAGAAGAGTGAAGCTTAAAATAAAGACATTGTTAGAGAACTAACCATCCCCACTAACAACTATTCACCCTCCCAGCCTGATCGTTAGCAACTCCTTTGTATGTCCAACTGTCTTTCTCTCTCTTCGGGCTCTATCCTATCGTTTACGCCTGATCCCACCTACCTCCCTATTTCCTGCATATAAACTGATGTTTTTCCAGCCACCATCAGTTGTGAGGAAGGGTCACCGGATCCGAAACGTTAACTCTGTTTTCTCCTTCACAGATGCTGCCAGACCTGCTGAGCTTTTCCAGCAACTTTGTTTTTGTTCAATATTCAAGAACAGTTTGGTACAGCCGAATATCTAGAAGTATTTTCTTAGTTGAGTAAATAAGAAAAGGTTTGGCCAAGCTAGGGTGCAAATACCTACCTAAGGATTAGTACTTCTTTTTTACCTAATTCTACCCAAAAATTAGAGGTGCAGAGTGGCACAATGGTTAGCACTGCTACCTCACACTGTAAGGGACCTGGGTTTGATTCCAGCCTCTGGAAACTGTGTGAAGTTTGCACATTCTTCCTGTGTCTGTGTGGGTTTCCTCCCATAGTCCAAAGGTGTTTAGATTAGATAGATTGGTTATGCTAAATCATACAGGGGTGTGCAGATTAGTTGGATTAGCCATGGTAGGGGTGTGGTACAGGGTTAGATTGAGGGCGTACGTCTGGGTGGGATGCTTTTTTCAGACAAGGTACAGATTTAATGGACTAAATGGCCTCTTTCTACACTGCAGGGATTCTGTGATACCCTGTCAGTCAATTGTGAGCAAACGTGCACTGTTCCAGCTCATTCATGATGTAGAATAATTTGGGAGATTCCCTCAGGATCAATACCATTTAGAATACAAACATCAGTTGGACACAAACCAGTGGCATGTACCAAACATTACAAAACAAAATTAGAGACGCAACATAAATTATCCTTAGCTACTGATCCCACAGGAAATCACATTCAGTGAAACAGTAAGACTAAATGCAAATAGCCTGCTTGGTAAGTAACACTGTTGCCCATCTGGCTTTCATCGTCAAGTATATCATTTCATAATGCCATAGAATGAATAAATATTTAGAACAGAAAAAAAAATTTTGTAGATCTGTTCATATACTATTTAAATTTCTAGCAAACTTGATTTTCTGGCAATCACTCAGAAGAAAGGAATTCAAAATAATACAAGATTTTTGATCTCTCAGTAAGAATCAACGAGGTGAACACATGCTTGAAAGACCTGAGAATTGTCTATGTCCCTACTGCTTTGTAGGAATAACACTCAATAGAAGAAACATGTGAAATATTATAATGTTTCCAAGATAATTGCATTGTGGGTGGAATTCAATTATTTTTTGTGTGTTATTCACACATGGTGATGACCTATGAAGTTCTGTAGGCAATTATTATTAATTATGCAGCTGAACTCTTTGTTTGTGCATGGAAGAATAAATTTTGGGAAGAAAATTACTTTGCATTGTAAGTCTAAAATAAAAATAGTCACACCAGCATATACAGTAAGAATAGTTACTTGTTCTAGTGCACTAACATTTGTACTCAAATTTTGAACTAGTACCTAATATATCGGACAATATAAGAGAAATTCAACATGCAATAATTATGAGTATACATTGTTTGCTCTCTGTTCAAAACTGGCACTCCATTTGTGACAGGACTGATAAAACATTTGGATGCTACACCCTCCACATCCTCTGTGCTGTAATCTATCACTGTCATTGTGTCAGTATGCCTTTGATAGACATACTCAGGAAGGTGGAAGCCCTGCATGTGTATCTCCCCACCCAGCAGGACTGTGAGGTCCATGCCCTCAAAGCAGGGCACTGATTCCCCAATGTTGGCCAACTCTGGGAGAAAGGTGAGTAACTGTGCAGAATTGTAACTGTCCAGGTGTACAACAGACTGACAGAAGATGATAAAGTGCAATGGAAGCTGGTGAATTCTGGGATAATTGTTGAGTGGCTAGTTGCGGTGGGAATAATATATGGTAAGATGGTGTGGAAATCAGATGAAAGAAATGTCATAGAGGCATCATAGCTAATTAATTAGGTGATTTTGGTAAGATACAGAAGAAAACTCGCTGCGCCTAGGAAAGGTGGGTCTTTGTTATAGGATGGCGGCAGGGCAGGGCTCCTTAGCCAGAAGTCATGTGCTCTGTCCATTTCTTTTCTTGTTTGTTCTCTTTTCTTGATTTTTTTGTTCTCTTATTTTTCTTTTCCTTCGCTCTACTTACCTCCATTCCTTGGACAGCGTCGTTAGTTGAGTGTTGAGCCAACTTGGAATTGAGGGATTTCCAGCCTCAAGGCAGCCAGTGAGGATAGATCTGATGGACTCCTGGGTTTGAGGAAGTCCTGTCCAGATACCCGAGCTCAAGGTAAAGCCCAGTGTGGACTCCCTGCATTGCAACGGTAAGACTATAAAGCTGAAATTTTACCTTTTATTTATTTTTCTAACTTATACCCAAGATCTTTGTACCTAGCTATCTTTGTACCTAAGATAGCAGTAGAAATGGTGACTTTGTACATTTTTCACTGTACTCATGTGACAATAAACTGAATTCTAATTCTTTTAGCAATATCAAACCTCCTAAAAGACGCAGACATAACCAAAACAAAACGGATAGTTCAGGTGCATGTATCGTAGCATGTGATCTGAAGGTGTTAACGTTCTCATACTCTGTTTTAACTTAAAACAAAACATCGTACTAGAAACATGCTAATCCATACAACTTACTACCTTCATACTGGGCCAGACATTAACTTGCCTGGAGAATGGAATGTTTATTTATCATGGTTTGCTATGATAAACGTCTGTTAGAAACTTTAATACATGAAAACCACACCCTTTTATTTCTTATGTTTTGGAGCATTTTTTGCATCAGGCAAAATACCCTGATGGAGGCAAACTTACACCATGGTTTGCAGTGAGAGCCATGTTGAAAAGGTTCCAATATTTGTTTGGTAGGTATTTAGTGATCTAATTGGAGATCCACTGGACAACAGCTTTGGACAACAAAGCATCCAAACCCAGGGACAGTTTCTCACCCTTTATTACCATCACCTTTGGTGAGTACAGAAAGCCATTCAATCAGTAGATAGGACATTGACCACCAAGAAGATGAAGTTAATTTTCTTCTGATTAAATTGTGATTTGTTTTCCTGTCAAGCCTCACTGGATAGCTCACTGAAGGTAAGTCCTGATATTCCCTGAGTTGTCGCAAAATTCCCTAATTAATCTCTCTTTTGATACTCAGATTAGCCAAAAGCAGCTCTACAATTAATTTTTTAAAAATTATAAATAAATAGACTCCAATTACATTGTGAACTGTCAACATATAATTTTACATGTTAAAATGTAAGGTGCGGCAAAAATCCCCATCACCTTATGGATTTACATTGGACTAAAACCCTCTGAAGATATAAGTTTGTGGAAATGACATTGGACCTAAAATTCACTGAACGTTGGTCTTGAGAAACCATGGACCTCAGCTGAACCAGGAAAAGGCTGGTTGAGACAGACTGAGTAATATGCAAGCCTAGCAGCAGATGTCTGGAACTGGGCTTAGTTTGAAAATCTAAAAAGAAGACCCCCATTCACCACCAGCTTAAAAGAGTGGAAACCAGACAGCAGGAAACAAACAACTTCAGAACTTCTGGAGTCTACAGAGGCACAAAACCATTTATTTCCAAGCAGTGCTCAGGCACAGATATACCAAACATTCCACGGCATTGTGAAATGTGTAAACCTGTTTCACCTTTGAATGGAAGGACATTCACACTACTATTCAAAACTTAACGAATACCCATCCAAGGGAAATACTGGAAATGCCAAACTATCAAAACTGTTCACCACAATGGAAAAGCCACTCACACCCCCTCTAGTGATCAGAAAGCTCATTCAGCCCCAAGGAAAGGAGCAGTAGCTCAGCAGCCAAACCATATTTGGCGGGAGATAAGGGGCCCTGCAGCTGGGCATAACCAGGACCCCGATCCCAGCAGTGTGCACTGTGATACAAGCAATGCGCCCTGATTCCAACCAGGTGTGTCCTCTAATGTGAGCTCCTTGCATGCCTGGCCTGCGTGGTTCACAAGAGGAGTTTGACAATCCAAACAAGAAGCAGGTTCCGCAGACAAGGGAGTCCTTGAGCCAAAGCCGCAAGGAAGGAAAAGGAGATCGGTCAGACTTACTGATCGACAGAAAAGTTCCTGTAGATGACTCAGAGTCAAGAGTTCCGTGAATTCTCCACACCGTGAGCAGCCCTCATAACCACCGAACACCATCAACCCACCATGAACCTCCACTCAAAGTTTGGAGGCAACCAAAAACATCCAGAGCTGTAAGACAATGACAGTGGCAATGCCAGCAACATCCGCCACCATCTAAGACAACAACCCACTCACAAGGATCATCAGAAAAGGAAAGAAACCCGAGGTACTCACCATCAGGCCCAATGCACCTCACCGCATCAGCAGACACCACCAGACTGACAGTTATCAGCACTCACGGCCCTCTGAGGAGCACCAGCTACAGCAAGAGACTACAGACAGCGCCAATCAAAATTGTATTCCACTCCAGATGTGGGCCTCACGTCATCGAGACTCTCTAACCCAGCTAGACTTATGTAGGGGAGGGTGGGGTTTGGAGGGGAGAGTTGGAGATAGTGTAGAGCATCCCTAAGGAAGGGAAGCAGGTTAGGAGTTTGGGTTAGTAAGTAATATCTCTCTCTTTCTTTCTCTCTCTCTCTCTCTCTCTCTCTCTCTCTGTCAGGCATTTGGTAACAACCACTCATTGTAACTATTAAAGACACTGTATCAAGTCTTGGCTGTAAGGCTTAACTGGGGGTCAGGTTAACTGTGAGGACAGGTCTCAGTCATTAATAATCGGGTTTGATATTCACTTTCCAGTTTTCCTGTAAATATATTCAATTTGCTTGTTTTTCAATAAAATCAATGAAAAGCCTCCTATGTTTTCCACCACATCACATTCCACCACATAAGCCCAGAGCCAGAGCCAGGGAGCTGGTGAGCAAAACTCTCTACAAAACTCTGATCCACTTTTGAAACTTCCACTGCCCACATAAACACACAAACAAAATATTGGTGTTTTGGGTGGAGTGAAAAATTGAGAATGATGCCTGTTACCAGAGTTCTCTAAGACAATCATATTGGCTTGCCAGGGCATGCTACCCCTTGACCTCTCTTCCCCAGGTACTTCCACTCGCCTGCAAGAAGCAAAGAGTAACAGGTTCACAATTTATAAAGTCTCCGACTTATTAGTTAGATGCAACAGTTTACAGCAATTGGTGCGGAAAAATAAATTGTATATTTTATTGAAAAAGACTGACAGCACCTTCCTTTCCAGAGATATTGTTCACACACACAAGTTGTTCAGCTATCTGGGAGCCAATGACATAGTTGTTGGTAGGAGAAGGTTTTTGTCATTGACAACTGATACAACATCACTGAACAATCAGCTATATGTTGCCAGCGAAATCTCATTTACATATGCCCCGGTGCCAGTTTGTCTGCAACTGAACCACTGTCCCAATTAGTTTAGCAAACAACAATGTAAACATATTTACAAAGCATTTTTTTTCTTCACTTATGGCATGTGGGTTTCGTTAGCTGGGCCAACGTTTATTGCCCATCCTCTGTTGTCCTTGAGAAGGTGGTGATGAGCTGTTTCTTGAACTGCTTCAGTCCACATGCGGTAGATAGACCCACAATGCCATTGGGAAGGGGATTTCAGGATGATGATCTAGTGTTTAGTAACTCGTTTTAAAAAGTGTAGTAATCCCATCCACAAATCTTGACTTTTAAAACAGTCCTTTTTTCCTATTTCATCACAGACAAATGAAAAGATATGGTCTTTACGTTTCAAGATAAAAATAATTTCTAAAAGTGCCTTTCTCAAAAATAAGAAGGCTGAAGTTGCAAGTACAAACAAAACCAGAAGTTATTCACATGTAATAAAGCATAATTTGTAATCGACTTCAATCTCGCTCTTTAAGAAAAAGAGATAAACAGAGGAGATGTGATAATGGGAACTGCAGATGCTGGAGAATCCAAGATAATAAAATGTGAGCCTGGATGAACACAGCAGGCCCAGCAGCATCTCAGGAGCACAAAAGCTGACATTTCGGGCCTGGACCCCTCATCAGAGAGAGCTCTCTGATGAAGAGTCCAGGTCCGAAACGTCAGCTTTTGTGCTCCTGAGATGCTGCTGGGCCTGCTGTGTTCATCCAGCCTCACATTTTATTAAACAGAGGAGATGGTGTTTTATCAGAAAAATATGACTGTTACAAAGGCCTGGAAAAAACAGTCCCAAACTGCAGAAATTCACTAAAAGGGCAGTTATCTAATTTAAAAGCCTTGCCTTTATCCAGACAATAGTCAGTTTCACCTTATTCTTTCTCCAAATTAACATAAAATACTGAAAAGACTATGTGATATTATCTTTCATTTAAAGGTTTTGAGCAGGTTTGCAGCTCGCATTGTGGTTGTAGTTGTAGACATGCTCACAGTGCCAGTGGGTTTGTTGAAAACGTTTTGTCACTCTGTGAGGTAACTTTGTCAATGCGCCTCTGGTGAAACATTTCCAACCAAACCTACCGGCTCAGCAAGCATGTCTACAACTTCATCATCTTTCATTATCCAGCACAAACACTAGCCCGAGGCAGAAGTGTACTCCTGGAAGCCTATCATTATAAAAGCACCAGCTACAAAGGAAACAACATCAGGAGAGCAGCAGTTTTAAAGAAGCCAACGCCAGTGGAACAGGATGGTACAGTGCAAACCTTTGAAGTTGGAATCATAGATAGCACAAATCTCAATGCAGTTTCAGGATCAGCCAGTGACACTGTCAGTGAATTAGAAATGTAGAAACAATGTATATAGTTCTATTTTACCAAGCTTTCCACACTGTGGGCCTTTCACACCCTATTGATGGCACAATGTAATTTGCAGCTTTTATAACCATTAATATCATATGCCTTGGAAAGGTGAGACAACGCACAGTAAATGCCAAAATTGACACAGTTGGTGATGCCAACATATTATCACTACGCATCCTGAAAGACATGTTCCTCAGCAAATGACACTCTGTGGTCTGGCCTATTACACACTGTCTCAGAACATAAACAGATTATCAATTGCATGTGTTGACAAAATCTCACTGCTGTACTGATATCAGGCTCATTTTGGCCTCCTGGAATCTTCTACCAGTTAGATACCAATGATCCAGCAGTGGCACCATTACCAGTGCACACAAATCTCAGTGAAGTCACAATTCATAAGATTCAACCTGCATTCATTGTGGGTGGAACAGACCATATATGATGCAGTCCAAACATCAGTGATCTCCAAGGAAATGACTTTGAAGCAAGGTATAAGCCAGGATCCAGGATGATTATATTTGACACAGTAAGCAGTTAACCAACTCACAAAAATACCAAGATATTCCTGGATCTACATAGTGATGCTCTTGACCACGAGACTGAAAACATTCTCAAGGTTGATTTGTTGCACTTTGGCTGAGCCAGTGTGAACAGTTGCAATAAACCAAAGATTAAAAAATCTGCAAGAGGTGCAAAGTATCGTTATCCAAGGATGACCAGACAGTAATGAAGATGTTCCTGAGAAGATTCATTTATTTCAGACATAGAATCAAAACTATCATAAGCTATTTTCAAGAGCAAATAAATCTTAACACCAAATTGCAAGATAATTTGTCTATTTTACATCAGGGATACATGTACATTTAACTTCCAAGACTGCGAGCCTATGAATCTGTGCACTGAAGAGCTGTTAGAATCTTCACTGACTCATGAATACACGTGAGGTAATCTTAAATGTATCAAAGCCAACAGCAGAGGGATCCTCTTTAGCAACTAAAAGTTTTATAAACCCTTTGGAAAAAAGTAGTAACAGCCATATTCTCAGTGCATGGCAAAGATTACATCCTTGTGATCAATTATGTCTCTATGATTTCCTATTTTTAGATACTTTAGCAACAGAAGTGTGACTGCTGTTAAACTACGAGTATTAGTTTGCTTGGTAGCTTGGAATGGATTGTGGCTGACAATGGATTGCAAACATTTCAAGACATGCAAGTTAAGTGGAAAGTGACCCACATCTCATTATCACCCACCTATCCATGCTCAAATAGCCTATTGGAATATCTGGGTACACAGTGTGAAATTAAAGATTATTAAGTGTTGAGCACCAAAACAAGATTTTTCCATTGCTTGGCTACATATTCATGCAAGACTAATGGTGAGGGAGTTACCATTCCCAGCACATCCTCTGCTCAGAAAGTAAGTGACAATGACCTTGCCTAGCAACCAATTGTCTAACTATTCCAAGGAGCAGAATATTTTTCTTCAAAGACAAAGAATGAAAGAGAAATGTACTGAGTGAGCAGATAGAGAACTACTACAATCCTGTACTGGACAGAAAGTGTGAGTTAGAAATGCAAATACAAATACATATATAGTAGCTTTGGAAAAGGAGGGATATAATGATATGTCTCATGGTTAGTACATCATTAAGCCTTTAAGAGAAATGCTCATGATTTCATCACTGTCTCATTGCATATTACCTGAGGATATAAATGTCTCATACTGCTTCTTACCCTGGGATCTCATGAAGCATTGCATTCTACTATTTTGTAGCTTAATGTTAGTACAAACACTGATGTGCTTGAAGTATGTAATGTTTATGCACGATCATTAACTGTAATAACTATCAGCTGGATTCTTCAATATCATAATTTCCTTGTCCAATTTCTGATATTATAGGAGAAAGCTAAGCATTATCTATTCAGGTAAAATATCTTATTGCTGACAACCTCAGTTAATAGTCCAAAAAATGATAGGGATATTAGTAAATGGACTGCTAAAATATAGTGGTTAACTTTAACTTAAAACAGGTTTTGTGTTGGCAGGCTGAGTGAGTACATATCACACAAGGCAACTTAAATAATAAACAGAGGGCAGTTATCAATTTTGCTTCATTATTGTTCAGACGCCAATGATACATTTACATGGTAGTGGAAGGCTAAAATAGAGATAAGCACATTTTCTGAAATCTCCCTGAAACTCATATTCAAAGAGGTGAAGGCAAGAAGGGAACTCAACTTTCTTACCAGGGCAGCGTATTCCAGATTTGGACAACAAGGTGCAGAGCTGACCAAGCAGCATCATAGGAGCAGGAAGGATGATGTTTCGGGCCTAGACGCTTCATCAGAAATAGGGGAGGGAAAGGGGGTTCTGAAATAAATAGTGAGAGAGGAGGAGGCAGATAGAAGATGGTTAGAGGAGAAGATAGACGGGGAGGAGACAGATAAGTCAAAGAGGTGGGGGTGGAGCCTGTAAAGGATAGTGTGGGTGGGAAGGTAGGGAGGAGTTAAGTCAGTCTAGGGAGGACGGACAGGTCAAAGGGGCTGAATGAGGTTAGGAGGTAGGAAATGGGAGTGTGGCTTGAGGTGAGAGGAGGGGAAAGGTGGGAGGAAGGACAAGTTAGGGAGGCTGGGCCAATCGGGGCTGGTTTTGGGATGCGGTAGGGAGAGGGGAGGTTTTGAAGCTGGTGAAATCCACATTGATACCATTGGGCTGCAGGGTTCCCAAGTGGAATATGAGCTGCTGTTCCTCCAACCTTCGGGTGGCATCATTGTGTCACTGCAGGAGGCCTAGAATGGTAATGTTGTCTGAGGAATGGGAGGGGGAGTTGAAATGGTTTGCGATTGGGAGGTGTAGTTGTTTATTGCGAACCGAGCGGAGGTGTTCTGCAAAGCGGTCCCCAAGCCTCCGCTTGGTTTCCCCAATGTAGAGGAAGCCACACTGGGTACAATGGATACAATATACCACATTGGCAGATGTGCAGGTGAACAGCTGCTTAATATGGAAAGTCATCTTGGGGCCTGTGATGGGGGTGAGGGAGGATGTGTGGGGGCAGGTGTAGCTCTTCCTGTGGTTGAAGGGGAAAGTGCTGGATGTGGTGAAGCTGGAGGGGAGTGTTCAGTGGACAAGGAAGTCACAGAGCGGGTGGTCCCTTCGGAAAGCAGACAAGGGTGGGGAGGGAAAAATGTCTTTGGTGGTGGGGTCGGATTGCAATGGTGGAAGTGTTGGAGGATGATGCTTTGGGTCCAGAGGTTGGTGGGGTGTTACGTGAGGATGAGGGGGATTCTTTTTTGGTTATTATTGCGGGGACAGGATGTAAGGGATGCGTTGTGGGAAATGAGGAAGACACGGTTGAGGGCATTCTCTACCACTGTGGGGGACAGGTTGCGGTCCTTGAAAAACGAGGACATCTGAGATGTATGGGAGTGGAATGCCTCATCCTGAGAGCAGATGTGACAGAGGCGAAGGAATTGGGAATAGGGGATGGTTTATGTGAGTGAAATTTGGATGCTCATCAACCTGTAGAAAGGTGACTAGACTTATCAGCTCAAAACGCATCACCTTCAAAAGCTGTGTGTAACGTAGAAAGCCCTTTTAAAATGTTGCAAATGTAGTAAATTTGAGTATAGCTGTTTATTCCTCCATCTCTGCCTCACAGTTTGCAACAAAACCTCCTCAACTGATTCTCAAATACTGCAATTCCATTCCCATTTATTACCCATCACAAGGGCATAAAAAGCTACATCTAATTTCCATTCTACACATGCATTCACGAAATTAGTTTAGTATAAATTTCAATTATCTTGATCAAGGAAATGAATGTGTGAAGGGAGGGTTTAGTAAATCTTTTACTTCAAAAGAAGATGTGACTGAGAGTAGCACCATGTTTGACATGGATGAAGTGGAGGAGGGGGATTCTTTGAATGTACGGATTAGTACAGTTGAAAGAGAGGGCCAGCTCACCAAAATCTAATTCAATTGTAACAATATTTCCTTGTTTCAACCCTTAGCAAAAAGGCTAAAATATAATTTGCCTTCCTAACTGATAGCAGAACTTGGCTACTAACTTTATTTGATTCCTACGCTGAGACACCTAAATATATCTAAATATCAAATTTTAATTCTTGAGAGAAAGCGCAATAAAAGTCCAGCAAGTCTAGCACTATCTGCAGAAACAGAAATGGAGTTAACATTTTGAGTCCAATATGACTTCTTCCAAATTAAAAAGGAAGGAAGAAATGTAATAGGTATATATGCTTTTGAAGTAGGTTGGGGAAGAAAAACAAAAGGGAAGTTTTGAAATAGGGTATAAGGTACGAGAGATTAAATGACAAGGATGTCAAACAACAAAAGGGAAGGGGAGTGCCAGTTATAGTTGTAAAAAAAAGCAGCTTTTCAGAATAATTGTAAATGGCAAATTAATTATAGAATGCCCACAGTGTGGAAACAGGCCCTTTGTCCCAACATGCCCACACCAACTCTCAGAGCATCCCACCCAGAACCTTCCCCTAGAAGCCACCTAATCTAGACATTCTTGAACACTACGGGCACTTTAGCATGGCCAATCCACCTAAGCAGCACATTGTTGGACTGTGGGAGGAAACCAGAGCATCCGCAGGAAACCCACGCAGACACAGGGAGAATGTACAAACTCAACACAGACAGTCACCTGAGAGTGGAATCAAACCCAAGTCCGTGGTGCTATGAGGCAGCAGTGCTAACCACTGAGCCACTGTGCCACCATAAATGTACAAAAATACCACAAAAGGTATATGGCAAAAAAAAATTAGAAGGGCAACAGAGTCCAAGGTCTGAAATTATTGAACTTAATGCTGAGGCAAATGAATGTAATTTAATAGACTGCTGTTCCTCATTTTTGCATTGTTTCATCAGATACTACAGCAGATCAAGGACTGCAACATCAGTACGAGAACAAGTCATTGATTAAAATGTAACCAACCAGATGGTGGGGTCATTTTGCAAAACTAAGCGACAGTGTTTCACAAAACAGTTGCTCAATCTGATCTTGATTTCCCAAATAAAAGGATTCACCATGAGCAAACTGAATTTCATGTACACTCCTCATTCCTGAAAGAGGTGGATTGAAGCACAGTACACTAAATTGATACAAGTACAAGTAATTCACTGCATACCTAAAAGGAACACGTGAGGTCTTTGACAGTGAGGAGAGGGAACTTAAAAGAGCAGGTGGTTCAACTCCTGTACTTGGATGGGAATATGTAATGGGAAGGAACAAGGTAGTGGGAATCAAAGAGATGTAGACTACAGTCTCGTAAGGGCAACATTCCTCTCTGTATGCCTACAGCAGAGGGGAAGCAAAGATGTTACTGATAACAATATTATACTTGAGATGGCAGAATTGGTGGAGGATGATTCCTTGAATATGGTGACTGGTGCAATTGAAAGTGAGGACAAGCTTTATTCACAATGCTATCCTTTCACATCCACGCCTCCGTGAAGTTTGAGCTTGGCATGAGACTGAGCTCTTCTTTTCTTGCCTTCAGGGACATGTTTTGGCTAGGACTCCTCCAATCTTTACCAATTCACTCTGATCATGCTAAAAGGGGGACCTAATCTTCCAAGGAGGGGGACTCACCGTCAGGTGGCCACTCCAATCACACATGTTCATATTAGTAGCATGTCCTTTATTTTTTGCTAGCATTTCCAATCCCAGCTCCTTCAGAAATCAGAGGATACCTAAAATCCAATAGGATAGTCAGGGATGCAAGCCAAGCCCCTTTTTTTATGGTAAGAGATGATGTATTCGGTAAGGTTTACATGTCTTAAAATTGTGTGACTACAAGTATACATTATTCCATGGCTAGGATTTATCCTTTTGGTGTGAACACACACATAACCAACCACCCAACAGCAATCACTGTGCCCCTTTCCCCCACTCAGTATCCCCCTCACACGAGTCCCCACTGTTAACCAATTCCTTAGCCCCACCGACAATGGTCATTCCTGCCCGGCCTGCTTGATAGAAATCACACCCCTTGCCTCCTCAATGTTCCCAGCCCAGACAGTGATCACCATGTTACCCCTTGATAGTTTCCACAACCCCTCAACCTCACCTCACAACAATTCACATCCCTGCAGTGATCAAACCCATGCTAGTGATCACTCCATCAACTTCCAACAGTGAACAACCTCTCACCTTCATCCTTGCCTCCCAGACAATGATCATCCCTCCAACAGTGAGCATCATTATTAAGAATGAGAGAGAGTGCTGTCTGGGTAATGGAGTGTGTTGGGAGTGGCGATGATCAGCATTCTGTGCAAGGAAGGGAGGGCAGGGTTGAATGGTTAGGGTTGAACTTTAAATGGAGGCTGGGAGGATGGGCAGAGTGGTCAGGTGGAGAACTGGCCCTGACAGTGGTACGGTAAGAACTATATAGGGTACAATGGGCTAACAAGGGTGTAGAGCTGTGTGAACACAGCAGGCCAGGCTGCATCAGGGGTGCAGGAAAGCTGACGTTTCAGGGCTAGACCCTTCTTCAGAAAATGTACAGTGGGGGTAGGGTACAAACGTAGGGTACAGTGGGGGTCAAGTGGAGGACAGTTGAGGCTGAGCACTCTCTAGGGAGATTGAAAGGTCAGAACGGAGGAGAAAAGATGTTAGCTTGGGCACTGCCTATGGTGCATGAGGAAGAACAGTGGGGGCATGCTGGAGTTGGTGAAGGTGAGAAGTGAAAAGATTGGAGAGTGAGGGTGAGCACGCTCAGCTGTACGGTAGGATGAGGTGTGAGTGAACATTGCTGTGTGAGGGCTGGGCATTGTTGTAGGTGTGCAATACTTTGATGTTCCAGCTGATTTATTTAGAATTACAATGTTCAGCAGGCTTTAAAACAGCAAGGAAAATTCTAAGTAAATCCATCTAAAAAGGAGGTTAATTCAAGTCAAGTTAAGTTTAAGTCAAAGATAACACAGTGTGGAGCTGGAGGAATACAATAAGCCAGGCAGCATCAGATGAGCAGGAAAGTTGATGTTTCAAGTTGGGACCCTTCTTTAGAAATATAGTTCTTACCATCTATAAGTTTAAGTCAATGAGACATTATGTGGTTCTGGCCAATCACAAAGCAATCTAGGCAGGGTAAAACTGGCATTTAGAAGTACAAACATCCCACATTCGTACTGGAGATCTACTTACGTTGGGACCCCCTCTGAACTCTAAACTACATCAACTACATAAATGGAGTTGTATGCCTCTTCCTGTGACAGAAGTTCTGGGCAATTACCTTCAATTAGCCCACAACTTATGCAGCAACCTTTCATGCGGCAACATAAAGGATGTCAGAAGATGAAGTGGAGGCTACAGGAAGTTTCTGTCTTACCTTACCTCTAGTCTTTATCCTCCAATAAAACATCAATTCTACACCTGTAAAATGAAGGCAACACTTCAGCTGAAGAGTTTGCGGTTAACCTTTTTAAGTAGCACCAGTCAGTGGAGATATTCTCCAAATCAATTGTCCATAGATGTTATGGCACACCTCGGAACCAGGTAGGTCTTGAATCCAGGCCTTCTGGCTCAGAGTTGGGGATACTACCACTGTACCACCAGACCCATCAGCGATCAGTGGACTTTTTTTGCCTAATTAACCTGCTGAGAGATGTTGTTACACACCTCTGGAGCAGGTGGGACTTGAACTCAGGTCTCTTAGTTTGGGGGTTGGATAAGGATATGACCACTGCACCACAAGAGGACCGTTCAGCAATCATGTTTGCAGCTGAACTCATGTCATCTGGGAGTGTTTATAACAGGAAATTAACTGGATCTATGCAGCCCAGAATTACAGATGAGGTGCCTAATTAGCCTGCAAGGCTGTTTGCTAACATAATCTATCCATTTTGCATGCTTCCAATGTATTGTCAGCACCCCTGTGTTTGTGCCCTTACACACAAGTTGCTGTAAGGGCCACACTGAAATCATCCAGAAGCATTCAGGACAGCACTTTCTGAGCTTTGAGCTCTAAGCTTTGAGATAAATATTGCCATAATTTTAGCAAAAGTGTCCAAAAGCATTTAGGAAAGAATGACTAGAACAGTAGTTATATGGAATTTACTACAGTACAGTAGTTAAATATTCTTAAAAGTTTATAGTAAATCCTTGGCCATTCTATTTAAGTGATAGTTTGGGGCAGCACAGTGGCTCAGTGGTTAGCAATGCTGCCTCACAGTACCAGAGACCTGGGTTTGATTGGGTGACTGTCTGTGTGGAGTTTGCACATTTTCCCCGTGTCTGCATGGGTTTCCTCTGGGTGCTTTGGTTTCTTCCCACAACACAAAGATGTGCAGGCTAGGTGGACTGGCCAAGCCAAATTGCCTGTAGTGTCTAGGGTGGGAAATGCAGGGATAGGGTAGGGGGTGGGTCTGGGTGGGATGCTCTTCAGAGGGTCTGTGTATACTCAGTGGGCTGAATGGCCTGCTTCCACACTCTAGGGATCCTATAATAATATTAACTTCACAATAAATTTCTTTCTCAATCTCTGCCTAAGATGGCAAAGCGAAGCCTGGGATTGTTGAAAAAAATATATAGTTCAGTTCCATCAGGTAAACAGTGTGGCTTGTACCAGTCGAAGTCACTACTCCCTTGAGTTACTAGGCAACAGTATCCTGCTAGTCAGCAATGGGTGACTTAAGTTATATTATTTGCCTGGCAGCAGCTGGCTGTTGTATGAAGAAGGTCATTGCTTTGTCATATTTATCAGGCAGCAGTTACTGGCATGTGATAATGCTTTTGTACTGAGGGAAAGAAAACAAAGCAAAAAAATACACAGCAAATGGTCAGAAATTGAAAACTATAGAGAAGCAGATAATGTGCACATCCACAGATTCCTGTTGGGAACAGGACAGATACATAAAATGATTAAGAAGGCTTTTAAGATATTTTTCTTCGTCAGACAAGGCATTCGTATCTAAGAACAGAAAGATAATGTTGAGAGTCAGGGAGAGAAATCATGAACCCAGGAGCTTCTCCCATTTTGGAACCTTTCACTCCCCTGCCCCCACCTTCCCTATCCCACCTTCTCTAATCTTCTCATTCACAACTTTAGGAAGCTCAGAAGTAGGAAACATAGTCACATTGAAGTCAAACTGTTTTGTTTAGATGTGTGATGAATTAGTCAATGCTAGTCTGGATGGGTGCAAACACAACATCCAAGTAGCTGGGCACAAATCAGATTAAAGCAATTAGAGATAACAAAGTGTGGAGCTGGATGAACACAGCAGGCCAGGCAGCATCTTAGGAGCACAAAAGCTGACGTTTCGGGCCTAGACCCTTCACCAGAAAAGGGGGATGGGGAGAGGGTTCTGAAATAAATAGGGAGACAGGGTGGATAGAGGAGAAGATAGGTAGAGAGGAGACAGACAAGTTAAAGGGGCGAGGATGGAGCCTGTAGAGGTGAGTATAGGTGGGGAGGTAGGGAAGGGATAGGTCAGTCCGGGGAGGATGGACAGGTCAAGGGGGCGGAATGAGGTTAGGAGGTCGGAGGTGGCGGTGCGGCTTGAGGTGGGAGGTGGGGATAAGTGAGAGGAAGAACAAGTTAGGGAACGGGGTTGAGCTGGGCTGGTTTTGGGATGCAGCGGGGGGAGGGGAGATTTTGAAGCTTGTGAAATCCACATTGATACCATTGGGCTGCAGGGTTCCCAAGCGGAATATGAGTTGCTGTTCCTGCAATCTTTGGGTGGCATCATTGTGGCACTGCAGGAGGCCCAGGATGGACATGTCATCTAAGGAATGGGAGGGGGAGTTGAAATGGTTTGCAACTGGGAGGTGCAGTTGTTTGCTGCGAACACAGCATAGGTGTTCTGCAAAGCGGTCCTCAAGCCTCCGCTTGGTTTCCCCAAAGTAGAGGAAGCCACACTGGGTAAAACGGATGCAATATACCACATTGGCAGGTGTGCAGGTGAACATCTTCTTGATGTGGAGAATCTTCTTGGGGCCTGGGATGGGAGGAAGGGAGGAGGTGTGGGGGCAAGTGTAGCATTTCCTGCGGTTGCAGGGGAAGGTGCCGGGTGTGGTGGGGTTGGTGGGGAGTGTGGAGCGGAAATGAGATTCCCGGAGAGAGTGGTCTCTCTAGAAGGCAAACAAGGGTGGGGATGGAAAAATGTCTTTGGTTTTGGGGTTGGATTGTAGACGACGGAAGTGTCAGAGGATGATGCGTTGTATCCGGAGGTTAGTGGGGTGCTATGTGAGGACGTGGGAGATTCTCTTTTGGCGGTTAGCAATTCGTTTGTTTAGTCCTCCTTCCACTTATGACAATACAATGGCTTTAAGATGTGTATTTTGTCCTTTATTTTAATGATGAAAGTTTGAGTTACAAATTTGAACAGTCTGCTCAAAGCTGATAAACGGCTTGTGAGGCCATGAGGATTTTTTAAAAAGTTGGTACAATGGAAGCAGCCTGAATGAGTGGGGCAAGCTCCCCCAGAACCAGGAATCCTAATTCTAACTTTCTGCAGTTCCTGGAATCTTGAAACTAGTCGTGAAAACTTATATTCCTCTCCCGCTTGCAGCGAAAAGCTACAGTTTTCTTCCTGCTAGAATCGTATGTCAGACAATCTATTTTCCTAAGTTTGCCTTTGCCAAATTTATGCTTATGGGATGTTACTATATTGGAACAGTTAATTAGTACTAGTTAATATATGTTATAAATATGGTTTTGTTAAGTATTTCAATAAAGTTATAGTTAATCTTTTTTTTAATATTTATTTTGTTTGGATTTTAACTGTAGTGTAAAAATAAAGTGTGTTTTTCTTAAAGCCAATAGTTTGACCAATTTAATTGCATCTGGAATGCGATGTCCTACACTTACCTTTAAAATAAGAAATATGTAGGGTCTAGACTACCTGCTTAACATATTTTGAGGGGATTTGTTCTGGCTTATGACATACTGAACTCAATGTTCATTTCCTACAGGTCCACAAGACCATGGCTGTAGCTATTATTGCAATGGTAATGGCATAATATGTTGAAATTCCCCTCCTAACCACATTATGAGTTCATCCTCAACACAATGCTTCAAGAAGAAGGCCCTTCAGCATCTTATCAGAGCAACATGAGATGTGCAATAAAAGTGTCATTGCCAGTAACTCTCTCATTCGGAAAATAAAAACTATCCTATGGAAAGGAAAAAAGGCTTGTTTATTTCCATATGATAGTTAGTTTGTTCTTGGCTCACACAGTATGAAATTACTGATAGGAAGGAGGGGACATGGGCCGATGTACCAGAGTTTAGCTGTCAGATTAGGCTAGTAGGAGAAAACTTACAAACCAGGACTTTCAATGAACAAGGGGTAGGTGAAATAACTTCACCAGGCTTTGCATCTTCCCTTCAAATGTGTTGTGGCCTGTTTTCTTCAAAAAGCAGAATGTCTGATAGATTATTGTGGACGTCAAAAAAGCAAATACTTTACATAGCAAGGAAGATATGCCAAACATCTGATAGGTGGTGATATAAGAACACTGAGATAAGTAATAAAAGGCAAACAAGTGTGGAATTTTACAATAGATAACTAATGTATGCCACAGGACAAAGTAAGTACCCAAAAATGTCAAATTTTATGCTTCTCTTCCTGCTCACCTGTCATTTAGCTCGCCCTCATTTAACAATAGCATTCTCTCTGTGCCTCAGATATTCAATTATTTAATTTCTCGTATTATACCTGCTGAAGAAAGGATGAGTTTGATCTTGCATGGTGCCATTCACAATTTTAGAATGTTCCAAACCTTGATTATCCAATTCTAATGCCATTTCTGCCATTTATTTATTTCATGTTCTCCACTTGAAGTGCAATTTCTTTTCACGTATCTGTTGCGCTGTTTTTTCATTCTTTCTCCTTCATCTATATTTTGCTAAAATGTTGAGCTGACTTGTACCAGAAATGGGCTCAGTGTCATTTTTGCAGTTAAAGTCATAGAATCACAGAAGAGACGCTTCATCACATCAAGTCTGTACTGCCAAATTATGCTAAATGAAAACACCACGAAACATAAGTTCCTCTCCGATCACTCATTACCTTGACTTGGAAATATATTGCCGATCATTCATCGCTGCTGGGGGTCAAAATTTTAAATTATCTTCCTAAGGGCATTGTGGATCAATGCACAGCACACGGGCTGTAGTGATTCAGAAGGCAGCTCGCCACCACCTTCTCAAGGGCAACCAGGGAAGGGCGATATAAAAAAATTCTGGCCAGCCAGCAACACCGTATCACGAGTGAATGTTATGACACTTCAATCGCTCATCTATATACTTTTTAATGGTTATTCCACTTCTACCCTCCCAGGCAGTGTGTTCCAGAACTGCTCAGTCTAGTGAGCTTTCTTGGGCCATTGTCCCAAATGTACTCATTAACTAGGTGCCGTGCCCCATGTAACCACTCTTATCTGATTCTATCTGGATTCCCTCACTCCCCATAGGTTGAAACACTTACTGCTGCCAAGATATCCTGGCACCCATTTATCTTTGACTCCTAACGTTGCACCCAGTCAAGTCGGCGTCAGCAGGCCAGATTTATCCCTCACCATCAATTTAGCAACACTGTAGTGATAGACTAATGCATTTCATGGTGTGCAGGTGGCATGGCTGACACTTCCTTGCACACACAGCTGCACACCACTATTTCAATCACTGTTTAACCACCAGGCAAAACAACTGCCCTGTCCTAAGCCACATTCCCTCTTCTCACCATCTAAGTAAATGCTACTCTTTCCTGAATGCCTTTTGTGGTCAATCACCTTCTCATCATTTAATGTGGGTTCACCACATACAGGAAGCCTTGAAATAATCCAAAACAGCCATCTTTATTCACCAACACCCAAACTAAACGTGAATCAAACAAGTAGATCTGCATTTGCCTTTCAGAACAGAAGCTAGCTACTTGCATGTCAAGCTCCAACAGTTTTACAGTTGATGAATGATCACTGCACATCTACTGGAAGAGATGTCTAGGCCCAAAACGTCAGCTTTTGTGCTCCTGAGATGCTGCTTGACCTGCTGTGTTCATCCAGCTCCACACTTTGTTATCTTGGATTCTCCAACATCTGCAGTTCCCATTATCTCTCAATTAACTCCTGCCTGGTTTGTAGCGTGGTACTGCTGTGCTCTATCCTGCTGAAGGTAATGTTTCAGCTGCTCAGTCTCCTCCTCCTCCAAAGACAGCTCCCTCTCACCCATCTCTTTAGCATCTATCACTTCCCCTCTTTACCTGCTCCAGTTGTACAGCCTAGGATTCTGTGACACATTCTATGTGGAATGTATTCCAAGGCCTCCCCAGACTGATCTACACAGCAGAATTTCATCTTCAGGAACCTTATTGCCGATTCCTCATCCCCCGGTTGAAAAATGGGCAGCATTATATCTGCACTCTTATTCAGTCAGGCAATTTTGTAATTGAATCATGAGCCAGGATCACAGAGGTTGGCCCTTATATCTCAGTAACCATTCTTGTGAGGTATCAGGCATCTCAAAAACAGCAGAAACATTAGATCTCTGACTACTTTCTAAATATAAAGCTGTCTGACAACCCATGAATACCATATTTCTGGACTCACCAGACTAACCATGGTCATTCTCTGGACTGTGGTAAGACAACACCCCTGACCGTAACCATGAATAATCCAAACAAACGGCTGACAGTGGCCAAGCCTTTTGACTGTGACCAGGTGCTACCTTTGATTGCCTGAACCAGAACCCTCCTGACTAATGTCTGCATCCTTTGATTTGATGGAAAGCTACTCCCCTTTGATTTTCCGACATCCGCATTTAGTCGATGCACTTGCAGTGTGCTTCCTGCATAGCCTGCTGGTACATAGTTTACATGCAAGATAATGGGAACTGCAGATGCTGGAGAATTTGAAGAAAATAAAATGTGAGGCTGGATGAACACAGCAGGCCAAGCAGCATCTCAGGAGCACAAAAGCTGACGTTTCGGGCCTGGACCCTTCATCAGAGAGGAGGATGGGGTGAGGGTTCTGGAATAAATAGAGAGAGAGGGGGAGGGGGACCGAAGATGGAGAGAAAAGAAGATAGGTGGAGAGGAGAGTATAGGTGGGGAGGTAGGGAGGGGATAGGTCAGTCCAGGGAAGACGGACAGGTCCTCGACGGCAGTTGGAGATGAAGAGGTCGAGGGAGGGTAGGAGGCCTGGGGGTGGTGTCCAGGAGGAGGACTCTCGACGGCAGTTGGAGATGAAGAGGTCGAGGGAGGGTAGGAGGCCTGGGGGTGGTGTCCAGGAGGAGGACTCTCGACGGCAGTTGGAGATGAAGAGGTCGAGGGAGGGTAGGAGGCCTGGGGGTGGTGTCCAGGAGGAGAACCAAGCGGAGGCTTGGAGACCGCTTTGCAGAAAAACCAAGCGGAGGCTTGGAGACCGCTTTGCAGAACACCTCCGCTCAGTTCGCAACAAACAACTGCACCTCCTAGTCGCAAACCATTTTCACTCCCCCTCCCATTCTCTAGATGACATGTCCATCATGGGCCTCCTGCAGTGCCACAATGATGCCACCCGAAGGTTGCAGGAACAGCAACTCATATTCTGCCTGGGAACCCTGTAGCCTAATGGTATCAATGTGGACTTCACCAGTTTCAAAATCTCCCCTTCCCCTACTGCATCCCTAAACCAGCCCAGTTCGTCCCCTCCCCCCACTGCACCACACAACCAGCCCAGCTCTCCCCCCCCACCCACTGCATCCCAAAACCAGTCCAACCTGTCTCTGCCTCCCTAACCGGTTCTTCCTCTCACCCATCCCTTCCTCCCACCCCAAGCCGCACCCCCATCTACCTACTAACCTCATCCCACCTCCTTGACCTGTCCGTCTTCCCTGGACAGACCTATCCCCTCCCTACCTCCCCATCTATACTCTCTCCACCTATCTTCTTTTCTCTCCATCTTCGGTCCGCCTCCCCCTCTCTCCCTATTTATTCCAGTTCCCTCTCCCCATCCCCCTCTCTGATGAAGGGTCTAGGCCCGAAACGTCAGCTTTTGTGCTCCTGAGATGCTGCTTGGTCTGCTGTGTTCATCCAGCCTCACATTTTATTAACATAGTTTACATGCAATGGGTATAACAGTAGGCCCTACTGCAACATATCCATCCCTTCATTGACTCACCTGATAAATATGACAAACTGTCTAATACTATGTGACTACACTAAATAGAAATCCAAGACAAAAGTATTATGAGCCTTTAAGGCCTAACTTGGGGGGAAAGCATGATAAGGCAATGCAAGGCAATAAAAGGCTAGCCAAGACAGGGCAAAGCAGAAATGCTGTAACGCTCCAGGTAACTACAATGTGAGTGCCCTTTAGGAGAGTGATTGAGTATCCCTGAGATCAGCTTGCTCAAATACATTGTTTACAAAGTGTCTTTGCAGCATTATTACAATGAGAGTTACTGCTGCACTCCAAAGTGAAGCATTGAAGAGGAGAAGCATTCTGTAAGTGGATCAGAGATGTATTCACAAAGATGCAGCGAGGCTGGTATGCATTGGACACCAGCATCTGTGAGTGTGAAATGTATGCATTCACTGGCTATGGAAAGTGCCTTGAGATGTTGATGTCGGGTATCCAGGATAGAGGCCCAGAAGAGCAAGCAGTGAACTGGAGTTTCTTGATATCTGCTGACTTTCACAGTTCAATCTGACATTATTCTGGCAATGGCTTTTACCTCTCTAAGGCAGGACGTCCTATCTGCGAGGGAGGAGATGCAACATGAAGGCCAATAGCTATCCTGTCTCAGCAGCACCACCAGGAATGGTGGTCAGTTCTAAGATTGCAGCCAGACCAGCACCCATCAAGGAACTCTGCAGTGAGAGTAAATGGGGTTGGGGTATAACAGGAATAATCAGACAAGTCCTTGTCAGAGTGTGCTACAACTGTGATGATGGCCTTTTCTCCTGAAGGTGTTAAACAGGAGTGAGACACCCTCAAGAAATTAGTGTGACAGCCTCTAGATTTTAATGTGCAGCTTTCCCATGCACTAAAGTGCTCATTTGCTTCTGGGAGGGAAGTGGTAGCAAGAAGCTTGAAGTAGTTCACCCTGGAGACTTAATTGCCTCAAGGACCAAGATAACAAAGTGTGAAGCTGGATGAAGCTTTTGTGCTCCTGAGATGCTGCTTGGCCTGCTGTGTTCATCCAGCTTCACACTTTGTTATCTTGGATTCTCCAGCATCTGCAGTTCCCATTATCTCTGCCTCAAGGACCATCAGGAGTCTTATTGTTACACCACTGCTGGTAAAATTTCATTGGTGACACGAAGGTAACAGGGACATTCTCACAACGCCATCTTACTCTATTTACGTGATTCCCACATCCTACACAACCACCCCACCTCCCCACCTCACCACATCATCTCTTAACCCACACCCGAAGAGAGGAGTGTGGGAAAGTTGTTAAAATCTCAGCCATTTTGTCTGCTGTCATGCTAGACACTAATTGAACTAATCAGTGTTTCCAGAATCTTTGTTATGAATTGCTAACAACTGCACTTTTTTTGTTTGTTCTTAAATGTACACATTAGCATTTCTAACAGATTTAAAATACAGGCTGTGCAACCCATCTTTCATTTCAACAAATAATGAAGATTTCTGATAAGACCAATTCTATATCTCCATGAAGTGTGCTCATGAGATTAAAGTTCAGGGACAATATGTTGTGATAAAACAATTGCCAATTCACAGTTCACACACATCTGAATCTGTATTATTCTTCCTCATGTTTTTGCAGCAATGTTGTACACACTTGTCATAATTTTATTGTTTAGGTCACAGTCATGATGGTTAACTTGACATTGTTTTCCAATTCGAAAAAAAAACATTCAGTTCTGCAATTCAGTGCAGTACTATGCGAATACTGCATTCTCAGTGGAAGTATTAAACAAAAGGTTAATGTTAAAGATCATTTGGCAATATTTGAAAAAGTTGCAGAGGAATCCTGAATATTTCCTAAACAAAATAAATTGCTCTACCATCAGCATAAATTGTGAAGATCTGGAACCATCTCAGTGAGGTATTGTGCAGAAATCAAGTGCTTTATGTTTCTGTAGTATTGCTGTGGGTAAGCTTCTGAAGTAATTAATTTTTTGTAAAGTGGTTTTAAAAGATGCCATGACATACAAGCTCATTCTTTACTCCAGATACAATTTGCAAGCTTTAAATTGCAGGAATGCAAAATGCAAGATGCAATTCAGTTAAATTTTTTTGTTATTATTTTAGTTGTCGTGTCTATAAATTTTAACAAAAGTCCAAAGTCTGAATTAGCACTGTTCATGGGAATTTGATGTCCTGTTTCCTTAATGGTGTTCATGGCATAAAGAACGATGTGGACAAAAAATGGTATGAGCTATTGCTATAACAGCACTGGTAGGTGATAATACATCTTGCATTCACGACTAGAATTTTTACAGGAGTCAAACTACTCATTCTGAAAATATGTAATCTGACTAAAACTAACAACATATAAATAATAATTTACTTGTTAAATAGTGTAAATATTAACCGTTTGAGCTTCCTGAAAACAATACAATTAATCAAAGTTTTTCATCTTACATCATCAGGACTTTGGCACAAAAACCAACATAAAAGGGAACAACATTTTATATTACATAAGAAGAGAGCGCTGATTGGTTAGCTTTTTAACAGACTGCTGCTACATGCATCAATATACTAGGCTTTGTTCTTTTCAGACAGAAATATCCTATTTCAAATTAACAAAATCGGTAACAAGTTTCTCTGGTTTAATCTTGGTCAATTAAAGTCAACCTGTTTGGTTTAAATTTAAATTTAAATAAAGCTTAACAGTTCACTGTTGGTCATCATGTAACTGGTGCATTATCTAGAAGCTATAACAATTGGTCTTCTTTCACTTTTGCAGAGTGAATGCTGGAGTCCTTCCACACATTGTTGATGAGGTTGACTGGTAGAATTGTGTTGGCTGCTTTTGTAGATTAACAATTTTTGAATCCTGAATAAAGGCATGATCCAGATTGGACATAAACATATGCTTTTCTTCGATAGATTTTTCTTTGCTAGTTGTTAGTATTAAACTACTATCTCTCCCAATAAGAATGTGGCTTGATTCTTTGAGGTATAAACTTCTTGGATAGCTGCAGATGGAGGTGGTCTCTTTTGAAACCTTTTAGTCTTCTCTTGCGCATGTTTGTTAAACTTTCTGATCTACAGAAATGTAAAATTCACTTTGGCTGATTGGCATTTTCTTGCTGCTTCCAGGATCTCTGCTTTGAACATTGTCCAGTGCTTTTTCAACTTTATCATGGTCTTTCCTTCTCTGCAGGCTTGGCTTTAAAATCCTACCACACTACATTCTGTTTCTCCTCAGGTATTCTCCCAACTTCTGCAGTTGAATCACTAGGCTGGTTTTCTGGTTTACCCATAACACTTCCACCCCTCCACCAGTGCAAATAGCTTGTCCTTATCCACTCTTTCTAGACCTATTGCGGATTCTCAAATTTATCTTCATAACTGAAGTGTCCTAATTCTATAAAAATTCACTTAATTTTTTCTGCACACACCGAACTGACTTTCTATCTTTCTTAAAGTGGCATACTAGATTTGAATGCAATACTTCAGTTGAAGCCAAACTAGTGTTTTATAAAGTGTTTTCCACAATAACCTCCTTACTTTGTTTATACTCAAGGGGCTGGATTGTCAAGTCATTGGCAGAAATAAGGAGGTGAGAGACTGTTCCTATGGTCACAATCACACATTCTGACTAAACCTTGGCCTAGCACTTCTAAGGTAGTCAGCAGATCACTCGTATCTCGGTGAACCTTCTGACTTCTTTCAAATCCCTCTGATTCCAACTCATCACCTCTGCATGCTCAAAACCTTCATCCTCACATTGTTATCCCTTTTAACCCTCCATTACCGCAGCCCTCTCAGCATCTCCCCATATCTGATTCGTGAACAGAATTCATAAGGCCTGTTGTAACAATTGGAAGCTAATGAATGGCCAAAAAAAGTTATTACTGAGTAAACAAACAGACTATCCCGACCAGCTGCACAAAAAGTGCGCTGCATTTGGCCAAGAGAACATAAACTACATGAATGAACAAACAGACTTTCAAACTATTGTTTCAACAGATGTTTAGACAAAATAAGTGAATATGATAATCAAAGATGGAACATTTGCAGTTAGTTATTAAAATAGGCTACCTTTCAATAATGTGAAATGTACTCTATCTGTTTACTCATTAAATAAACTTTCTTAACTCATTCAAAGCATTTTCTAGACTTATAACGATTTTTTTAAACTCGACAAATTGACAGTTGACAGGAGTAATTTTTTGACAAACGTATTGTTTAACAGAAATATTTACATCTTCCAATCACCAAACTGTCATGGCTGAAGTTTCGTGTTTCATCGTGAACTGTCAAGGAAGAAAGTTTTTTTTTGTTAAACTCTTCCTGTCTCCACTCCATGGTTCATTCATACGCAGCTACTGTAAATCCTAATTTTGGCTAAACTCTGGCCACCTCCTCAGAAATGAAAAGTCTTACCTGGGAAAGACTCTCAGTGAATACTATAGAGTGCATATTTAAAATAACAGATGGGCTTCAGGGCCTGCTTCTTCCCTTGTGCTTTTGAAATTGACCAAGGACAAGAACAGAAGAGGGATATTTGGCTGCTGCACTTGGCAGCCATTTTCCTTTGAGATCCTGGTTCCATGCGATCTCATTTGTGATAATGAAAATTCAACCCTATGCCTCAGTATATATGTCTGGAGGGCCTATTAATCTGAACTGTCTCTCTCTCTCTCCTTCAATGAGTTGTGAGCAGATTTCCCATAGGTCTCTTCGCTATTGTACTCCCTTTTTAGTGATGTCTTTAGGGTATATTCCCTTGATTTATTTTTTTCCCAAATCAGACCAAATGTATCACTCCGCATTCCACTGCATGCAATGTTATCTTCGCATCCATCCAACCACCAACTTATTTTGTCAAAGCTCACAAATACTTTCAAGTTCTATGTCCCCTACAGTTTTGAAATTATGCATTCAAGGCAATAGTAATAATATGTATCAAAATGGGCAGTCACCTTCGTACTAACACCTGCAATATCCCAATGTATACCATTCTGTCATGTAAAGATCATATTGTTTCATTCTTGTGATTTGAGAATTCTGGTCTGAAATGGGGAGGAACTGTTTTAAGGCCGGTGTTTTAAAGGAGTGCTGCATGCTTTGAAAAACAAGTAACCTGACCCTTATCACAAACATTGTGTAGATAGCTGCTGAACATGAAGTATTAAAAATTGTTGCATATAGATTGGAGCTGATGTGTTCTGTGTACTGATGCAGCTGGGTGGTGACAAGAAGCTGTTTGGTCCACGGACTAACAACCAGTTATCAAAGACAAAAGCTCTTACACCTGCCAACAACCTTGCAATTGGTCCTGAGATAATTGGACAGCCTGGAGCTAGGAACAAAATAGCATGAAGAGTTCAGCTCTCCATTCGAACACAAGTTTTCTCTGTCCTCTGCGGTCAAAACCTAATTTAAACGTGGAAAAAGTGAATTTATCTTTCCTTCAGCAGTCATTGTGTGATGATAAACGGCTAAATCAGAGACTTTTTATAAATCAAACAGCCACATTGTGCCTCTGGCAAACTAATATGAGCATCCAGACAAAAGCAACTAAGTAATAATGTTCTGGCCAGCATGAAAATCATTAAAATCATCCCCACAACCTGTGAATAGGAATTACTGAATTACCTTCCTGCTTTCCTTCATCCTGAATCTATATTTCTGTGCGTGTGCATGTGTTTCTATATGTAGGAGGGAGTTTATAAGAAGATTAAAGTTTTAATTTGTACTGTTTTATGCTGATGGTTCATAACTGTTTACCAGTATCTAGAATCTAATTACACATTAAATAGTTAATCCTGCTCAGTACAGAAAAATGATTTATGCTTTCTATCAACGCGAGTCTGAAAATCAGATAAATCGGGGAATTTTGCGTACCTATTTTAAAACCTTTAACTTTCATGATGACTCCAGGAACAGTGGGAGTTGATTTCCAGAGTGCTCCCAAGATCAGTCACGACATGAGTCAAAGAACTGTTCATCATTGTTTTTATTTCCTGTCATTCAGTCAATTTTGTTTTCATACTAGAATTGTTCCTTTTATGACTTTGGCAACGTTGCTCCCAAACCAGTTCTGTGGCATTTTATCACACGCCTTCTCGAAGGCTATGTGCACCAAGTGAACTCTTTTGTTATTTCATCAAAAACTCTGGAGGGTTAATGAAACACATTTCTGAACAATTCAGTTGTGGTTTCCTTTCATGAATCCAATCATGAATCCAAAATTTCAAGTCTACATGTCTTTCGGTTATATTCCTATTTTTTCCCAAATCAGACCAAATGTATCATTTCACATTCCTCTGCATGCAATGTTATCTTCACATCCATCCAATCCACCAACTTATTTCCTCACTGAAATTGTTGACAGGCTAACAAGGAGACAAAACAAGGCTAGTGCAATTGATATTGTCTATATGGCCTTTATTGAGACTTCTGATAAATTCTTCATAAGTAATAACCCATAAGGTCCAAAGCACAATGGCAATTTCAATCAAAATTCTCTCAAAGGGATAAAGCAAAGATTACTGTTCATTTTTTTAACAATAAACAGTGAGCTGTTTCTTTCAGTTACAAGAAGCTTGTTTCTTTCATGTTAATAAAATGTGAGGCTGGATGAACACAGCAGGCCAAGCAGCATCTCAGGAGCACAAAAGCTGACGTTTCGGGCCTAGAACCTTCATCAGAGAGGGGGATGGGGAGAGGGAGCTGGAATAAATAGGGAGAGAGGGGGAGGCGGACCGAAGATGGAGAGTAAAGAAGATAGGTGGAGAGAGTATAGGTGGGGAGGTAGGGAGGGGATAGGTCAGTCCAGGGAAGACGGACAGGTCAAGGAGGTGGGATGAGGTTAGTAGGTAGCTGGGGGTGTGGCTTGGTGTGGGAGGAAGGGATGGGTGAGAGGAAGAACCGGTTAGGGAGGCAGAGATAGGTTGGACTGGTTTTGGGAAGCAGTGGGTGGGGGGGAAGAGCTGGGCTGGTTGTGTGGTGCAGTGGGGGGGAGGGACGAACTAGGCTGGTTTAGGGATGCAGTAGGGGAAGGGGAGATTTTGAAACTGGTGAAGTCCACATTGATACCATATGGCTGCAGGGTTCCCAGGCGGAATATGAGTTGCTGTTCCTGCAAACTTCGGGTGGCATCATTGTGGCAGTGCAGAAGGCCCATGATGGACATGTCATCTGGAGAATGGGAGGGGGAGTGGAAATGGTTTGCGACTGGGAGGTGCAGTTGTTTGTTGCGAACTGAGCGGAGGTGTTCTGCAAAGCTGTCTCCAAGCCTCCGCTTGGTTTCCCCAATGTAGAGGAAGCCGCACCAGGTACAATGGATGCAGTATACCACATTGGCAGATGTGCAGGTGAACCTCTGCTTAATGTGGAATGTCATCTTGGGGGCCTGGGATAGGGGTGTGGGAGGAGGTGTGGGGACAAGTGTAGCATTTCCTGCGGTTGCAGGGGAAGGTGCCGGGTGTGGTGGGGTTGGAGGGCAGTGTGGAGCGAACAAGGGAGTCACGGAGAGAGTGGTCTCTCCGGAAAGCAGACAGGGGAGGGGATGGAAAAATGTCTTGGGTGGTGGGGTCGGATTGTAAATGGCGGAAGTGTCGGAGGATGATGCGTTGTATCCGGAGGTTGGTAGGGTGGTGTGTGAGAACGAGGGGGATCCTCTTAGGGCGGTTGTGGCGGGGGCGGGATGTGAGGGATGTGTTGCGGGAAATACGGGAGACGCGGTCAAGGACGTTCTCGATCACTGTGGGTGGAAAGTTGCGGTCCTTAAAGAACTTGGACATCTGGGATGTGCGGGAGTGGAATGTCTTATCGTGGGAGCAGATGCGGCGGAGGCGGAGGAATTGGGAATAGGGGATGGAATTTTTGCAGGAGGGTGGGTGGGAGGAGGTGTATTCTAGGTAGCTGTGGGAGTCGGTGGGCTTGAAATGGTCATCAGTTACAAGCTGGTTGCCTGAGATGGAGACTGAGAGGTCCAGGAAGGTGAGGGATGTGCTGGAGATGGCCCAGGTGAACTGAAGGTTGGGGTGGAAGGTGTTGGTGAAGTGGATGAACTGTTCGAGCTCCTCTGGGGAGCAAGAGGTGGCGCCGATACAGTCATCAATGTACCGGAGGAAGAGGTGGGGTTTGGGGCCTGTGAAGGTGCGGAAGAGGGACTGTTCCACGTAACCTACAAAGAGGCAGGCATAGCTGGGGCCCATGCAGGTGCCCATGGCCACCCCCTTAGTCTGTAGGAAGTGGGAGGTGTCAAAAGAGAAGTTGTTGAGTGTGAGGACGAGTTCAGCTAGGCGGATGAGAGTGTCGGTGGAGGGGGACTGGTCGGGCCTGCGGGACAGGAAGAAGCGGAGGGCCTTGAGGCCATCTCCATGCGGAATGCAGGTGTACAGGGACTGGACGTCCATGGTGAATATGAGGTGTTGGGGGCCAGGGAATTGGAAGTCCTGGAGGTGGTGGAGGGCGTGGGTGGTGTCACGGACGTAGGTGGGGAGTTCCTGGACCAAAGGGGAGAAAATGGAGTCCAGATAGGTGGAGATGAGTTTGGTGGGGCAGGAGCAGGCTGAGACGATGGGTCGACCAGGGCAGGCAGGTTTGTGGATTTTGGGAAGGAGATAGAAACGGGCCGTGCGGGGTTGGGGAACAATGAGGTTGGAGGCTGTGGGTGGGAGGTCCCCTGAAGTGATGAGGTCGTGAATGGTGTTGGAGATGATGGTTTGGTGCTCGGGTGTGGGGTCATGATCGAGGAGGCGGTAGGAGGTGGTGTCGGAGAGTTGGCGTCTGGCCTCGGCGATGTAGATGTCAGTGCGCCATACTACCACTGCGCCACCCTTGTCTGCGGGTTTGATGGTGAGGTTGGGGTTGGAGCGGAGGGAGCGGAGGGCTGCCCGTTCTGCGGGGGAGAGGTTGGAGTGGGTGAGAGGGGTGGAGAGGTTGAGGCGGTTAATGTCTCGACGGCAGTTGGAGATGAAGAGGTCGAGGGAGGGTAGGAGGCCTCTCCATTGGGGAAACCAAGCGGAGGCTTGGAGACCGCTTTGCAGAACACCTCCGCTCAGTTCGCAACAAACAACTGCACCTCCCAGTCGCAAACCATTTCCACTCCCCCTCCCATTCTCTAGATGACATGTCCATCATGGGCCTCCTGCAGTGCCACAATGATGCCACCCGAAGTTTGCAGGAACAGCAACTCATATTCCGCCTGGGAACCCTGCAGCCTAATGGTATCAATGTGGACTTCACCAGTTTCAAAATCTCCCCTTCCCCTACTGCATCCCTAAACCAGCCTAGTTCGTCCCCTCCCCCCACTGCACCACACAACCAGCCCAGCTCTTCCCCCCCACCCACTGCATCCCAAAACCAGTCCAACCTGTCTCTGCCTCCCTAACCGGTTCTTCCTCTCACCCATCCCTTCCTCCCACACCAAGCCACACCCCCAGCTACCTACTAACCTCATCCCATCTCCTTGACCTGTCCGTCTTCCCTGGACTGACCTATCCCCTCCCTACCTCCCCACCTATACTCTCTCCACCTATCTTCTTTACTCTCCATCTTCGGTCCGCCTCCCCCTCTCTCCCTATTTATTCCAGCTCCCTCTCCCCATCCCCCTCTCTGATGAAGGTTCTAGGCCCGAAACGTCAGCTTTTTTGCTCCTGAGATGCTGCTTGGCCTGCTGTGTTCATCCAGCCTCACATTTTATTATCTTGGAATTCTCCAGCATCTGCAGTTCCCATTATCTCTGTTTCTTTCATGTGATGTGCATCAATGATGTGGACTTGAATGCAGAATGTATAGTTGAGAAGTTTGCAGATTAAACAAAAAATAATTGTGCAGTTAATAATGCAGTTTCTCTGCAGAGAACAGAGAAACTTTCTGTGTTAATAGAGATCAAAACACTTGTCACTTTCTCATTCCCAACTGTACAATGCAAGAAGACATAAATTGTCTAGTCAGGTTGGAGGAACTTTAGCCAATGAAGTTCAATCCAGAGAAGTGTCAGATAATGCCTTTAGGAAAGCTTGTCGCAGCAAGGGAATACATAATAAGTTGTAGGCCATTGAGTAATGTGGAGGAACTGCAGCAAGTCAAAGAAATGGCATGGTGGCTCAGTGGTCAGAACTGCTGTCTTACAGATCCAGAAACAGAGTTTTGATTCCATTTTTGGGCAACTGTCTGTGTAGAGATTGCACAATCTACTTATGTCAGCATAGTTTCCTCGGGGTGCTCTGGTTTCTTCCCACAGTCCAAAGATGTGTGGGTTAGGTGTGTTAGCCATGCTAAATTGGCCATAGCATCTGGGGATGTGCAGGTTGGCGGGTTAGCCATGGGAAATGCAGGGTGACAAGGTTACCTGAGGGTTGATCTGAACTTGATGGGCTGGATAGCCTGCTTCCATAGTGCAGGGGTTTAATATAAATGAAATAAATGCAGAAAGATCAAGAGAAACTCAGGAGGTCTGGCATCATTTCTGGAGAGAGAAATGAATTAATGTTTCAAGATTAGTTTGACTCTTTATCGGAGCATTTCAGAAACTAGGAGTTCATGTCTATGAGTCAGTGAAAGTGGCTAGACAGGTAGGAAAGGTTTTTCAGCCAGAATACAGAATGCAAAACACATCACCTGAGTCATACTGTTAAAAGAAGCTGGAAGAGCTGCTTGGCTTGGCCGAGAACAAGAATTTCTCAAAAGGAAACATCTCAGGGCAGTTCTAAACTGCAAGTTACCAGACTGAGAAGAAAGTACAAGGCCAGGGACCTGTGTTCAATTCTAGCCTCAGAAAACTGTCAGTATGGAGTTTGCACATTCTCCCCATGTCTGTGTGGGTTTCCTCTGGGTGCTCCAGTTTCCTCCCACAGTCCAAAGATGTGCAGGGTAGGTGGATTGGCCATGCTAAATTGTCCATAGTGCCCAGGGATGTTGAGATTAGATGTAGGAAATGCAGGAATAAAAACAAAGTTGCTGGAAAAGCTCAGCAGGTCTGACAGCATCTGTGGGGGAGAAAACAGCTAATGCTTTGGGTCTGGTGATGCTTTCTCAGAATCAGACCTAAAATGTTAACTCTGTTTTCTCCTCCACAGATGCTGATTTACAGCTTCCACAGTTCTTTTGTTTTTTATGGGAAATGCGGGGTTAGGGGAATGAGTCTGGGTGGGATGCTTTTCAGAGGGGCAGTGTGGGCTGATTGGGCTGAACGGCCTGTTTCCACACTGTAGGGATCCTATGAGCCTATGTAAAGCCATTGTGATAGAAACCTGTGAAGTGCAATTTTTTTTTGATTGGGCTAGCAACAAGAAGGTGATACATCTGTTCTGTGGCTTAATGTATGTGCTGCCTTCAAAGATGACATTTAGTTAATAACAACTTCAATCATTTATTATAATAAATATTATGATGTGACATTCTTCCATCTATTAACTGGATATTCACTTTTTTTTAAAAAAATGTCATTGGTCTTATTAGGAACATTATTCATTTACACATCTTTATTCTTTCTCTTGTGCATTTTAAATGCATTTTCTCATTAACTTTGTGCTTGAGTTTCACTCCATTTATTTCTGTAACTTTCCTTCTGCATCTACTCCCTCTGTCTTATTTTCCATATAACTGTTATTCCTTCTAGAGTGGACGCAGGGTCTGTCTCATAGTTTCATCAACATGTCTAACATTCTGCCTTGTGCCTATATTGTTGGGAACAGTTTTGCTTGCAAGGACCAGATAACTAACAGATGGCTATAGGGATTTGTGCAAAGGAACAAAGACAGATCTGTTGAGCTTCCCCATAAAACAACACGTGCTTTTGTTAATAAAATGTGAGGCTGGATGAACACAGCAGGCCAAGCAGCATCTCAGGAGCACAAAAGCTGACGTTTCGGGCCTAGACCCTTCATCAGAGATATTGATGCTGCTTGGCCTGCTGTGTTCATCCAGCCTCACATTTTATTATCTTGGATTCTCCAGCATCTGCAGTTCCTATTATCTCACGTGCTTTTGTTAGTTTGGATTGTAGCAGATCAATGAGTCACAGCAGTGTGTTGACGTCATTCAAACTTCAATCTCATACCGTTGTACTCAAATGGCATCTTGTGAGAGAATGGGTAAGGAACTGTACAATATAATTAACATGTGCTGAAAGGAGATCAGTAACCATGTCAATGCTGAATTATACGGTATTTTACCTTTTCTTTTGTTAATTTTCTCCCTTTCTCTCATGAAGGTGCTGACTCCCTGCCAGGTTAGCACAGGAACTGATTTTTTTTAAACTGCAGCAAGTGGGCCTTATTCATGTGAAACTCAACAGTGAGAATATGGTACTATTCAGGCAAGTTTCATCATCGAGCCTGATTCACTCCATTCTCTTAAATGATATTCTCATCCGTGCACTTCTAACAGTGATCAGTCAATGCAACAAATCAGGAAGGTTCATTTCTTTTATCCTTAAACTTATTATTAATTGCAAGTACACATCATTTCTTTAAGGAAAAGATCTTTCTACAGATTGAACATCTTTTTAAAAACTTGTCTGTTCATATTGATTATAATGTATATTATTCATAACATAACCTCCATAGCAGGTGCAGGCATATAAATTGCAAATAGTAATAGAGTTTAATATACCTGCTGACATTCTAAACTGCAAGAGGCCAACACTGATTACTACATTCAGTGTGAAGGGACACCGATGAAAAACTAATAAATTTGATATGTTTGAGGCCATGAGATATGCATTGCAGCATTAAATTCCTTTTAGAAGATGGCTAACAAACAACTGAAGAAGCTGTGCATGCCATATGTTGAATACTAAAGTGCCAGAGCTAAAGCAGTAACTTCCCTGACAAGAGCCAATTCACATCATAAACCTGACAAGCATCATTCTGGTAAGTTGCTGGAGTATAAGGTTTCCTGATCTTCAAAAATTATTTTGGCAGAAAACAAGGAGACATGATTTATTTCCTAGGGTCAGAAAAATACATATCCACATAAATAAGTCAACTAGCTTAGCCGGTCCTGATTGACATTTTCATTTAATCCATCAACAAGCTATAATGCACTCACGGTTATATATTTTTTCACTTTTACAGCTTTAGTAAAGATTCTAAGCAGGATACCTCACATGCTTGCATATTGAAACATGCTGTAAAGAGACATTAGGGCTAGAAGTCAGTGGGAATGTTCTGGTGCTGGGATCAAGTACGTGCCTGAAACATGGAACTAACTGTTCTTTGTGCTCCTGAGATGCTGCTGGGCCTGCTGTGTTCATCCAGCCTCACATTTCATTATCTTGTTCTTTAATGCTGGCTGCCCAGATGGTAAAAACAACAAAACTTATAAATGTCACTTTTTGGTCTAATCTATCTTGTATACTTCAAAAATAGAACCCTAATATGATGTGCATTCTCATTTCCTCCAAATTTTTTTGTAAATTGGTTTCTTCCTGCATGCTCTGCTGCTTGTTTCCAGCATTGGCTGTTTTCTGTATTTAATTTTCAAGGCAGGACATTTATTCCGTGTCATAGGGACTAAAGCTACCAATCTCATTAGAAGGTCTTCAGCCCTCCTATAAGGAGGTGGTGGGGGTGCTTGGGTAAATAAACACATAAGGAGATGTTAACTTGTGTATATGGTGACAGGTTGTGTGGCCTTTCTATGTCTTTCACTCAATATGTGGGACTGTTCGTTACAGATTCCTAATGTCCCATTAGGAGAGTTTTAACTTAACCGTAGACATTCAAGTTTTTCAGGATTGAGAAAACTCAACAGTTTGGTGATAGGAGTAGCCAAAACAAGCAGGTAAGAACTTTCTAATAGCACTGTTTGTGAGACAGGAGCAGGATGTTAACTAAGGGGAGATGAACCCAATTTCAATGCATTTTTACACATTTCTGAATGCAGAATTCCAATGGTAGTGCTTCTTCTTTTTCTTCCATTTCTTCACCCATAAGAAGTGAGATTGGTGTAATAAAATTCACTGCAGGAATTTTAAGAATTTCCATCTCCTCTTTGACTTACCTGATGGAGACATATTTATTCTATACCAACATAAGTGGCCCAGAGTGTTCAGCTGTTTTTAAATAAGTTACAAAACTTCCTGCCCACTGCACATATTTACGCTTCAGCTAGTTCAGCTAGAATGGCCCAACAGAAAGTATTGCTAATGTTGTTAAATGTTAATGACCCGCAGTGAGAGCATTGAGAACTGCATAGGCATTCATTCCCTCATGACAATGCTCCAGCCATGGATTTGGGATTAAATCAGAGCTGGGCTATGGAACACCTTGCCAGGAATTTTTAGACTGAAACATTTCCATTTGGGATTTTGCACTGGTTTTACACCAACTCTGCAGATTTTCATTCAATTGCTACCAGTTCTATTTTAATGTGAAACATGTAATACATTAATCTTAACTCAAATTTATTTAACGTGAACGTACTTTCAACAACTAAATAAATGTTTCCCTCGTTCTTTGCCTTTACACAATGTCAGACAGACTGTTAACAACATGTATAGCAAGTCATGTCATTGCAAAGAATTAATATCTGCCTTTAGAAGGAGTAAACAGTGCCAGAACTGAGTATCTTAGCCGCAGGCCAAATGCTGCATGGGTGTTGTTTCCATCCATTCTCTTGCATGTTAAGGGAAATTAAAAAGTACAAAATTTTATCACCTTTGCCCCTTTAGACCTTTCCTTTTTCTCTTAAAGGTAACCAGGCACATTTCTTTTTAAAAAAACAAGCTCAGCAGGGAAGATAACAAAGTGTGAAGCTAGATGAACACAGCAGGCCAAGCAGCATCTCAGGAGCACAAAAGCTGATGTTTCGGGCCTAGGCCCTTCATCAGAGAGAGGGAGGGGGAGACAGTTCTGAAACCCTCTCCCCATGCCCCTCTCTGATGAAGGGTCTAGGCCCAAAACATCAGCTTTTGTGCTCCTGAGATGCTGCTTGGCCTGCTGTGTTCATCCAGCTCCACACTTTGTTATCTTGGATTCTCCAGCATCTGCAGTTCCCATTATCTCTGATCTCAGCAGGGAAGACTTAGTTTTATGGAAGCTAATGGTACCTTGTGCCCTGCTGCAGACAAAACCACAATACAGGGATAACAAAGTGTGGAACTAGATGAACACAGCAGGCCAAGCAGCATCAGAGGAGTAAGAAGGCTGACGTTTTGGACCGAGACCCTTCTACAGAAAAGGCCCAAAACGTCAGCCTTCCTACCCCTCTGATGCTGCTTGATCTGCTTTGTTCATCCAGCTCTAAACCCTGTTGTCTCAGATTCTCCAGCATCTGCAGGTCCTGCTATCTCCAAAACCGTAATACAGTTTTGTTTTAGAAATTAAGCAGGATTGTAATGACATGGCTGCTCTTATTTTTCAATGATTCCTTATTCGCCAATATCTACCTATCCCCTACAGAGGGATATCACAGAGCAGGCCAATTTCAATCTTGCTACTGAACAGTGCAAAGAATACTTTGGCACAAAGTCACACGAATGTGAATCTAACGATTGCTAATGAGCAGCATAATCTAGCCAATCACCCAACAAATTTTAGCTCCAAATTAATCTGTCAAGTTTCATGCATCAACCTCAATATTCTAATTGATATGAATTAGAATCCATGTAGAATGCAAAAACTGTTAATGAAAACGAAGCAACAGTAACTTTTTCAGCTGAGATATAGGTTCCAAACATTTAATATTTCTTGCTGGAGAAAATTACCTGATTCCTCATTAAAACTACATCCTACTCAAAAATCAAAAGTCTCTGAAAGTATGTTTGCCTTTTCTAATTACTAAAATGATGATGATTCTTATCTTTGATCTGGATGAGTCGCCCACTTTCTGGGAATGATATAGTTAATAAAAATAAATAAAATAGCCAGAGTTTATACTTTCGTTGGCATTCAAAAAAACTACCTGCACATCTACCTTATGGAACAAACAACAGATTCCTGGCAAGCTCAGCTTGAGGTGAGTAAAGCTATAATATTTCCCATTAGACAACAGAATACATTCAAAATAGATTAATCTTCTACTTGATTGTGAATATAACAGAAACAGTTCACCCTATCAAGCACAGTTTAACTTTCAGTTAACCCTAGAATAGTAGGGGACTATAGGAGATTTAGAATCACAATTTACATTTTCATGTAGAATTTGAAACACAAACAGACCATTTGACCTGACCAGTCTATATTTATACTCCACACAAGTCTTCTCATATTTCAACTCAGCCTTTCCATATTCTACTTCTCTCAACGTGATTGCTTTGGAAAATTTAGAAGAGTTTTGCCTCAACAACTTCTTTGTGACATTGCCTCAGAAATTAGACCAAATTCCTCAATTGTGTTTGTCATATATATGAGGGTTATTGGGATAACAATAAGGGGCAATTGGCATGAGGGGTCATAAGACTATAGTCCTGAAGTCACTGTCTGTGGTTTTGGGAGTAGGGTGTCCAGATTGCTAAGGGGGTGGAGTGGGGTAGTGGGGTTGGTAGTGGAAGTCGATGATGCTGCTCAATCATGGGAATGGTCCAACAAGAGTGAGCAAATTGTGAGTGTGCAGGCATATGCTTGTGCGAGAGCAAGGGCCTTCAAAAAAGTAACAACGGAAACTTGTGATGAAATCCTCAAACTTTATCTTAATTTTGCACTGAAAAAGCCGGGCATGTACGACTGGTAATGCTCCTGGACCAGGCACTTTCAATAGCTGTGGTAACACCATTCAGTCCTTTGCAGAAATAGAAGGGCTTATTTCAAAATTTTCAATGGAACACTCAAAATGGTTTGCGAGTGACTAAAGAGGAGTTAAAAGGTTATTTGTGCAGTAAAAAAATCCAAAAGTATGGAAGAGACCCCAAGCGTAGGGACCATGCTAGAAGTGCTGGATTTTTAGCAGGCCTTGCAGGGGTGGCAACTGAACTATCTGCTTCTGTAGGAGTCTCTGAGAGGGAACCAAGAACCATTGAATGTCTGTGCTGTTAGCACTCAGAAATTTATCTGAGCAACAGTAACCTGTCGAAATTAAAGTCAGAGCTTCAAATAATTCCTGGAGTTTGTGGTAGCTTATAGAAGCTGGGTGATACCAAGGTCAGTATAACTGAAATTTGGAGTTGAAAAGCCACAAGTACAACAGAACGAGATTGGATCTCTGAACAAAAGATAGCACATATCTAGCTTAGTGAACCTAGTTGTGGGTGAAAAGCTATAGTTGTGTTGTTGAATAAGTAGTGGACAATTTTAGCATCAAGGGGAATGTGGACTCAGGAAAAGTGTGATCAACTAGACGGGAGCAATCATTGTGACAATTCATGACAAAACATTTTTGACATTGAGTGTCAAGGCTAGAATGACAAAAATGAAGAACTGTAATCTCTTTAATGAGATGTAAAGACAGTGTTTCATTGACATTTGTGGGAGGAGTAGCAGAAAAATCTATGGGTCTGTCTTAACTGTATTTGCTATTTTGATGTGTGCTGTGGGATAACCATTCACAGCATAACACCCAGGTTTACTGCATTGTCAATTCTGGGTTTTAAATATGAACTGAGGTAGATTGTATTAATGGTAAACATTACTATAAGAGTAGAAGGTTTCGTTTAAAATTGTGGATTCTTGTGGCTTTATCCTCCTGCACGTTATGTTTTGTCCACTTTAAAAATAAAAGGTTGTTGATCCCTACCCAGTTAAAAACAAAATTGACAGCCTAGTCTGGGCTCTTAATAAGTATCACACGCAGATTCCCTTTTGCTCTTTTGGAAGATATGAAACAAATCGTGTGTCAATTGCTCTACCCAGGACATGAAGCAATTCCCTCAAAAAGAGAAAGCATCTACGAATACCAGCACAATTTTTCACCCTTTAATTATAGACTAAGCCTTTCATTCTCCAACAATTAAAATTCTCTCCTATATCGACTGTATCCAACACATTCATCATTTTAAAGGCCTTTATCTGGTCTTCTCTAAATCTTACATTTGCGGCAAAACAATTACTACCAACTAAACAGCGACTGTAGAGAGAGAAACAGTCAGGCTTGAAAGTTTTTGTCAGAACTAGAGTTTTACAGATGCCTTAACAAAACAAAGAAGCACAGAGCATTGTGAGAGCAAAAAGGATTTTCACCTGTAGAATGAGCACAATGACAAAAGGTGTAACATTTACATTGTGTTCATGCCAGACATCTGAAGGGACAACTCCCCTTATTCTATCCCAGTGTCCTGCAGAATTTTTCAGTTCAAATAATTATCCAATTCTGTTTTGAAAACCACAATTGAATCTGCCACCATCTCACTCTTCAGTGGCACAATTCAGAGCATAACTTTTCATTGCCATTATGTGCAGTGTGGTGGCTCAGTGGTTAGCACTGCTGCCTCACAGCGTCAGAGGCCGGGGTTCAATTCCACCCGTGGGTGACTGACTGTGTGGAGTTTACATATTCCCCCATGTCTGTGTGGGTTTGCTCTGGTTTCCTGCCGCAGACCAAAGAGGTGCAGGCTAGGTGGATTAGCCATGTTAAATAGTCTGTGCTGTTCAGTGATGTGTAAATTAGGTGGGCTATGGAGGGATGGTTTTGGATGGGATGCTGTGACAGTCAAGGTAGACTAGTTGGGCTGAAGGGCCCGTCCCTACACTGTAGGAATTATGTCTGTGAAAATGTTTTGCTTCATCTGATTCTTTTGAAATTCACTGTAAATCTGGTTCTTAAATTGTTAGCGCAGAAATGGTGAGGGGGAAGGGAGCTCGGGAATAAATAGAGTGAGTATGGCTGGGGCGGGGGCAGGTAGGTGGTGATTAGTGAGTGCAGGTAGGGAGTGGTGGGGATTGGTCAGTGAGGTGGGAGGGATGAATAGGTGGGAGGACAGGTCGTGTCAGCTCAAGGAGGTGGAGATGAGAGAGCAGGTCGGACATGGGATGAGGCCAGGTTTGGGGAGATTTTAAAACTAGTGAAATCCATGTTTAGGCCATTGGATTCTAGGCTCCTGATGTGGAATATGAAGTGCTGTTCCTCTAGTTTCTGGGTGGCGTCATTGTGACACTGGAGGAGGCTCAGGTTGGGCATGCCGTCCAGGGAGTAGGAGGGGGCATTAAAATGGTTTGCGACCGGAAGGTGCTGTCGTTTGTTGTGAACAGAGAGCAGGTGCTCTACAAAACAGTCTCCGCACCTCTACTTGGTCTCACTGATGTAGAATATACATTAGACCAAATTGACGGAAGCGCAGGTGAACCCCTGTCTAACGTGGAAGGTTTGTTTTGTGCCTTGGATGGGGGTGAGGGGTGAGGTGTAGAGGCAGGTGTGGCACTTTCTGCGGTTGCAGGGAAAGGTGCCGGGGGTGGTCAGGTTAGTGGGGAGTGAGTAGTGGATGTGGGAGTTGCAGGGAGAGCGGTCCCTATGAAAGGCAGGTGGGGTGGTTGTGGGGTTAGATCACAGGTGGCAGAAGTGACGGAGGATGGTAAATTGGATGTGAAGGTTGGTTGAGTAATATGTGAGGACAAGGGGGATTCTGCCGTTATTTTTGTTTGAGGTGGGGGATGGAAATGTGCACATTCTTGCAGAAAGATGGGTGAGAGGAGGTGTAGTTGAGGCAGCTGTGGGAGTCGGTGGGCTTGAAATAGCTGTTGGTTCCGAGGTGGTCACCAGAGATGGAGACAGAGAAGTCCAGGAAGGAAAGGGAGGTATCAGAGATGGTTCAGGTGAATTCGAGGTTGGGTGAAAGGTGTTAGTAAAGTTGATGAACTGCTCCCATCCCAAGTCGTCTGCCTCTGCTGCATCTGCTCCCAAAATGGAGCATTCCACTCCTATACATCCCAGATGTCCTCCTATTTCAAGGACTGCAACATCCCCCTTCCACTGCTCAAAAATGATCTTAACTGCATCTCTTGCATTTCCCACATCTCTGCCCTCACATTCCTGCAACAAAAAGAAAGACAGAATCCCCCTTGTCCTCACATATCACCCCTCAATCCTCCACATCCGACGTGTCATCTCTGCCACTTCCGCTACCCGCAATCTGACCCCACAACCAAAGATATATTTTCCTCCCCACCCCATCTACCTTTCGTAGGGACTGTTCTCTCTGTGACTCCCTCGCCCGCTGCATGCTCCCCACTAACCCCACCAACCCTGTTACCTTTCCATGCAATCACAGGAAGTGCTACATCTGCCCCTACACCTTCCCCCTCACCTCTGCCCAAAGCACAAAACAAACCTTTCACATTAGACAGGGGCTCACCTGCACTGCTGTCAACTTGGTCTACTGCATCAGCTCCTCCCGCTGTGGCATCCTCTACATTGGTGAGACCAAGCAGAGGCTTGGACACCATTTTGTAGAGCACCTGCACTCTGTATGCAACAAATGACAACACTTTCTGGTCACGAAACATTTTAACTCCCCCTCCCACTCCCTGGTCCATCCAGGTCTCCTCCAGAGTCACAAAGACATCACCTGCAAACTGGAGGAGCAGCACCTCATATTCTGCCTCAGGAGCCTACAGCCCAATGGCCTAAATGTGGGTTTCACTAGTTTTAAAATCCATCCACCGTCAGCCTCATCCCATGACTAACCCTCCCTCTCATCCCCATCTCCTAGACCTGAATCAACTAGTCCGTCTTCTCTCCCACCTATCTGCCCCTCCCACCTCACTGACCAATCCCCACCACTGCCTACCTGCACTCACCTATCACCATCCCCCCTATCTTCCCCAGCACCACCCCCCTACTTATTTCTGAGCTTCCTTCCCCCTCCCCATTTCTGGAAAAGGGTCCCGACCCGAAGAGTCAACATTCCTGCTCCTCTGATGCTGTTTGTCCTGCTGTGTTCTTCCAGCTCCAAGTTGCATTATCTCTGACACCAGCACCTGCAGTTCTTGCTAACTGTCAACTATTATTGACTTGTATTTTTACTCTATCTTTATATTTATAAATCCAAGAATCTCTTTAGACTAATTAAGATTTTCTCAATCTGAGCTGCAATTTTTAATGATTATGCATATTTGCCCAGACCTCTCTCTGCTCCTGAACGTCCTTTCATGGCACCTCTCATTTTGTGTTGACTTTTCTCATTCTTCCTACTAAGTCTGTTTTTGTATACTTTACTGCTTCTAATTTCACCCGCCATGTGGTCATATATTTCATTAAGCCATCCATAGCCTCTTGAACGTTATTACTATTCTCACAATTCACTATACTCCCATGTTTTGTGTCACATGGGCATTTTAGAATTGTGGCCTACAAGCGGACCAAACTCATCGATAAAGCTAAGAAGAGCAACGGTCCTCACACGGACTCCTGAGGACCTCATTATGTAGGATTTGCCTTCCTAAAAAAACCACTACCACTACTGTCTATTTCAAGTCACACAGCCATCTTTATATCCCTGCTGCCACGTTCCCTTTTATACCATGGTCTTTAATTTTCCTGGCCTTTCTGTTATGTGGACTTTATCAAACAATTTTTGGGGTACATGTGTATGATTACAATTGCTTAACCTCATTAACCCTCTTTTTCGTCAAAACAAGGTTGTTAACCACAATTATCCTTCAAAAAATCCATGTCGCCATCCCTTAACTAATCCACATTGGTCCAAGTGATTGTTAATTTTGTCCTGAATTATCATTTCTGAAAGATTTCTCACCACTAAGGTTAAACTGATTGGCATATATTTGTTGGATTTATCCGTATACCCTATTTGAACGAGGGGTGTGACAATTCTAATTCTCTAGTTATCTGGCACCACCAATATATCAGAGGTGGATTGGAAGATTATAAACTGTCAAGTAATGAATTTCATGGTTATAAACAATGGATATTCTGTATTTGTTTCTTTCATGTCAATAACCATTGTAACTTCACTGTAGTAATCTAACATGGTGAATTTAATATTCTTTGATTAAAATTCAAATTTTGGATTGAATAAAAGAATTGAACAAATGAAATCCATCTTAACACGTATTTTTGTTTAATTATCTCGCAGCTTGCAATAAATCTATCATTCTACATGCAACTGCTTTATTGAAGAATCCAATTCTATTAGAGACCAAAAGCAAATCTGTTGGGACATTGCATTTGTTTGTTTGCCCTGTCTTTCCTATTTCTCTTATCTATCCATAATGGGCCTGTACAGATTGTTCACTTAAAAACACAACTAATAAATTAACTGAACTATTTAGCTAACAGCTTCAAAAATATAAAATTAAATAAGAATTGATTTTAAACTCACCCCATTGCAAGCATTGTGGCAAAACAAATTCAGAATTAATTGTGTTATTAGATATTAACATTATTCAAATAGAAGGATTTAGATATGAATGAACAATACTGGTGGATTGACCATCAGAAATAAATGTAAGGTGTACCCAATTATGAAGGCCATCAATCCTGTGAAAATATTAGGATGGCATACAATCTAATGATTGCTAGCCCCAAGAGCTGAATAAAATTTTGATTTTATTTTAAGGAAAGGAGACACTTACATCAGAAGCAGTTCAAAGATTGTTCACTTAGCTGTTTCCTGAAAGGTTGAACAATTTTGGCCTTCAACTATTAGAGTTTATAAGAACAAGGGGTGCTATTGATAAAACACCTTGAGTGGACTTGACATAGTCAACGCTGAAAGGATGTTTTTCCCCTTTTGTTAGAGGCTAGAACTAAGGAAAACATTTTAATAATGAGTCTTTTTTTCCATTTAAGTGCAAGATGAGTCTATGAAATTTCTGGCACAGAGCAGTGAAGGTGTTGAATATTTTTAAGGCAGAGGTAAATGGATTCTTGATTGACAGGAGAGTCTAAGCTTATCAGAAGCTGACAGTAGAGTAGAGTTGAGGACACAATCAGCCATAATCTTATTGACTGGCCTACTCCTGCTGCTATTTCATATGTTTCTTATGTACGAAATGTAATCATGATGACAATACAACAAAGGCAACAGCAAATCAAAGACACAAATGAAGAGGAAGCAAGTGAAGGGGCAACTGTAAGAAAATATAAACAATCAAAAAAGTAAGGTACAGAAATGGATCAACAGAATATGAGCAAACAATAGAAAACTCAAGGCTGCCAAAGGAATGAGAAAAATGCAGTGAAAAATATAAAAACAAACCAAATTGAGAAAGAAGAAAAATTATAAATAAATGTATGCACTTCAGAATCAATGCTAAGAAATTAGTGAAGAAATTCATAAAGAGAAATCTATTGAGGAAGGGAGATTGAGAAAATGGAAGTAACTGCTGCTCATGAACACAAGATTAAAGTTCCACTCAAATCTAATCTGATAGTTCATTTTCTCTGCATACCCCCGTTTATTGGTCTTACAATTTCATTGATATTCTTACAAGATCACTAGATACTTAGAGGTTAAAATTGTCACTTGTTTCATTCTAATACATTCATCCTGTAAAATCCGATCATTTAACCCAACCTCTCACTACTTTAATGAGAATCAGCTCTCCATCTCTTTTTTGCATTATCTTCAATATTTGAATACTTTCCCTCTAAGCCTTTGGAACCAGGCACAAATTGATTGCAACTACATCTGAATTGTGTTTTACTAATTCATACAGAACAGTTCTCATTTTTTGAATTCTGCTCATTTATTACTGCCACATGCAATGAACAGAGTTCAACCTACCTCATTACAGAAGACTGATGCCCTCTGCTGGTTTCAAATTGTGTTTTGCCTGAAAAGAGCAAAACAGCTTGCAAATATGGAGTATAATTCTTCTTGTGTTCTCTGCCTCATAGCAGATCGTTGATGATTATATTCACTTAATCACAATCTCAATGTTTTACTGTCATTAGAGAAGACAGGTTCCATTTACCGAAGCTGGAAGGTGATTGAACACTATGCTGCTGGCATTAATCTGATCCATAGTTTTTTAAGGTAACAGGTTCCTATAACAACATTAAAGTACAGAAAGGTCCCAAGGCACTTTTTTGGAGTACAAACAGACAATAGCAACAGTAAAATATATTAAAATTCAGTCAATCAAGGTTGGGAAAAGATAGGTCTTAAGGGGAGGTTGAATGTCAGAAGAGAAATAAAGCAACAGAGGACTATAGGGAGAAACATATTTAAAAAATCAGAGCTCAAAGCTACAACAACTTGAAAACATGGCAACAATAATGCATGAGGTGCAAAAGTTAGAATTTGTATTTAAAGAACTTCAGCTACGGAAATTTACACTTGCAGTCATAGAAAAATAAAGAAAATCAGCAGTTACCAAGCCCCATGGTATGTCTTCCTGGCGTTGGGTGCAACAATCAGGAGAGCACAGTGAAAATCTAAAAATCCAACCAACCGTTAATACATATTTGTAAAGAAATCCTCCTTATTACTTTTCTTTAAAATTAATGGAGGAAATTCATGCTGATTCTTTTATACACCAATCCATCTACATATGGCAATCTAGTTCATCAGATCTAGAAGATAGGAAATCTTTGCTTTATGTCTGCGGATCTCGATACATTTATGTCCCAATAATTGCTTCAGCTTACACAGAGATGGCAGAGAACTAGCTTTGCCAGTAATAAGAAAGACTACAGCAGGCAGGTAACATTAATAAGCAGAACAGTCAGTAATTGACAAGGACATCACTGCTTTCACCTACAGCAAATGGAGTACATTTTTAAATATCACAGAAATATTGTCTGATCACAGATTCATAGAACCCCTACAGTGTGGAAACAAGCCAATCAGCTCAACAAGTCCACACTGCCCCTTGGAAGAACATCCCACCCAGATCATCCCCCTACCCCTTCTCCGTATCTCTGCATTTCCCATGGCTTATCCACCTAACATACACACCTCTGGACACTACAGGCAATTTAGCATGCTGTTCCTTTGTGTATCAAATGAGTGTTTGAAGTATTGATCAGCATAGCTAACACATTAATTTCCTATAAAGACTGAATAACAGGATATGAGTGCACAGTGTCGCTGCAATGTTTCATTTCGAAAAGGACATGGAGACACAAATGATGGTCGATGCCCAACCTATTGTTCAGCCTGAGTGTCATTAAGTAATTACATCTAGGTCAGAATGATTTCATGCATTAAAGGCCTTAGTAGACGAATATGTTGTAAGGCTGTGAATTATAAACTGCAGTTTAAAACTCACCCAAAACATAATGCTGCATAACAAAGGGTTGTAATGTTGTGACAGTTTTCAGAATAGATATGGTGTGACGCCTTGGAATGTTTATTTGTTACATGGCACATAGTTTAGTCTGGTTGATCCCTAAACTTTTCTTACATATTCTGTAACCAGCATTGGATCTGGCGACTGTGATAATGGGAACTGCAGATGCTGGAGAATCCAAGATAATAAAGTGTGAAGCTGGATGAACACAGCAGGCCAAGCAGCATCTCAGGAGCACAAAAGCTGATGTTTCGGGCCTGGACCCTTCATCAGAGAGGGGGGATGGGGAGAGGGAACTGGAATAAATAGGGAGAGAGGGGGAGGCGGACCGAAGATGGAGAGAAAAGAAGATAGGTGGAGAGGAGAGTATAGGTGGGGAGGTGGGGAGAGGATAGGTCAGTCCAGGGAAGATGGACAGGTGAAGAAGGTGGGATGAGGTTAGTAGGTAGGAGATGGAGGTGCGGCTTGGGTGGGAGGAAGGGATGGGTGAGAGGAAGAACAGGTTAGGGAGGGAGAGACAAGCTGGGCTGGTTTTGGGATGCAGTGGGGGGAGGGCAAGAGCTAGGCTGGTTGTGTGGTGCAGTGGGGGGAGGGGACGAACTGGGCTGGTTTTGGGATGCGGTGGGGGAAGGGAATACACCACCTCTAGAATACACCTCCTCCCACCCACCCTCCTGCAAAAATTCCATCCCCTGTTCCCAATTCTTCCGCCTCTGTCGCATCTGCTCCCACGATGAGGCATTCCACTCCCGCACATCCCAGATGTCCAAGTTCTTCAAGGACCGCAACTTACCCCCTACAGCGGTCGAGAACGCCCTTGACCACGTCTCCCGCATTTCCCGCAACACACCCCTCACACCCCACCCCCGCCACAACCACCCCCATAGGATCCCCCTCGTTCTCACACACCACCCCACCAACCTCCAGATACAAAGCATCATTCTCCGACACTTCTGCCATCTACAGTCCGACCCCACCACCCAAGACACTTTTCCATCCCCTCCCCTGTCTGCTTTCCGGAGAGACCACTCTCTCCGTGACTCCCTTGTTCGCTCCACACTGCCTTCCAACCCCACCACACCCAGCACCTTCCCCTGCAACCACAGGAAGTGCTACACTTGCCCCCACACCTCCACCCTCACCCCATCCCAGGCCCCAAGATGACTTTCCACATTAAGCAGAGGTTCACCTGCACATCTGCCAATGTGGTATACTGTAACCATTGTACCCGGTGTGGCTTCCTCTACATTGGGGAAACCAAGCGGAGGCTTGGGGACTGCTTTGAAGAATACCTCCGGTCGGTTCGCAATAAACAACTGCACCTCCCAGTCGCGAACCATTTCAACTCCCCCTCCCATTCTTTAGATGACATGTCCATCATGGACCTCCTGCTGTGCCACAATGATGCCACCCAAAGGTTGCAGGAACAGCAACTCATATTCTGCTTGGGAACCCTGCAGCCCAATGGTATCAATGTGGACTTCACCAGCTTCAAAATCTCCCCTTCCCCCACCGCATCCCAAAACCAGCCCAGTTCGTCCCCTCCCCCCACTGCACCACACAACCAGCTCAGCTCTTCCCCTCCCCCCACTGCATCCCAAAACCAGCCCAGCCTGTCTCTGCCTCCCTAACCTGTTCTTCCTCTCACCCATCCCTTCCTCCCACCCCAAGCCGCACCTTCATTTCCTACCTACAAACCTCATCCCACCTCCTTCACCTGTCCGTCTTCCCCGGACTGACCTATCCCCTCCCTACGCCCCCACCTATACTCTACTCTCCACCTATCTTTTTTTCTCTCCATCTTCGGTCCGCCTCCCCCTCTCTCCCTATTTATTTCAGAACGCTCACCCCATCCCCCTCTCTGATGAAGGGTCTAGGCCTGAAACGTCAGCCTTTGGATCTGGCGACTACCTTTCGCCAATGTTCTATTGTGGAATTTGCACCCTGGAGTGGCTAACTGAGCAAATCCTTCTCATGTGCAGTATGCATCAGCATTATCCATTCATCAGGCATTGCACAGAATTTAAGCAGTAGACATTCTAGGCACTATTCACTTCCTTTGCTAAAAGCCTACTTAAACCTTAGGTGTTCTCATTAGTTCAATGCAATTCAGGCAAATTGTTCAAAATTTTTATTGGGAGTTACATTTTACTCAATCTCAATCTCAAACAGGATGAACACCACTGTAAGTCAGACTGCCACGTTTCTGGAATTAGTTGGCTACAGAGAGTATTGACACTTTTAGGAATGTGAAAACCTCAACAGGAATGTTATTGTGATTACCCTGATTGCTACTGCTGGCACCTTGTCACATCTACCACATTTGTCAGACTGTGGTTCAGTGCAAAGTTTTCCTGATGTAGTTTGTTCTGTCACCAATCCTCCTTGATCCTTACATCGTCTAGGACCTCTCTAAAGACAAATGGCAGAGGGCACAATACTAGTGTCTTAACTAAGAATGAATCTCTTCTGTAAAGAAAATGGTTTGTTGCAGATGGTAATAAATACAAATCTGCTGCTAGTGGGGAAATTAGCTCAAAAAGTAGAGTGGTCACTTAGGAGATGAAGAGTACTGAGATTGATGCCCATGTTCAAGACACGATGGGCCGGCAGAGCTCTTTTGCACTGTATGATTCCAATCCATTACAATTACTGGGACTGTCAGACTGTATAGAATACTGCTGTTCCTATTAAGGTCAGTGTAGAACTCACTGTCACCACAGAATGTATATGATGTCATTAGGTTTGGTTGAAGTAATTCAACATTAGCTCTTTCAGAAGGTGCTACATTATACACATTTACCACTTAGTTATCTACTTCAATCACTTGAAGGCAGAGGAGGATAAGAAATGGTTTGTTATTGCCAATGGTTACAGTGAATTCCACTTTTACTTATTCTGCAAGCTCTGTCTATCAAATGGAATCATGGCTGTTGTTTTACGAGACTTCAAATTAAATTTTGCGTAGCAATTAGTTTTCAGATCCTATCATAAATAAAGTGCTAGCTGCAGTGAACCTAAGAAGTGAACAATTCTCAATGGCTGGACAGGGGGGTTGGCATTACATGCCAGCAAAAACCACACTTGTAATCACAACACAAAATGTAAGTGCATGCAGTGGACAGGATATAATTACAGCAGAAGTTATTGTCAGCAGCCCACCTCTGCATCAGGTGTTGATGACATGGTTACAGTAGGGCACGGCGATTGTTTTTGAAACTACATGTTTGTGTGGACTATGAGAGCTGGAAAATGAACATTTGGCCATATCTGGGTTACAACCCCCCAGGGATTGCTTGAAATTAAAGTTAAATTTTAAAAGGTCTCCTTCCAGAGATTCCCAGTATCACAGATACCATTCATCAGCCAATTTGATTCACTCAATGTGATATCAAGAAATGTTTGGAGACATTGGACACTGCAAATCTATGGGCTCAGGCTACATTCCAGTAATAGACCTAAAGCCATGTGCTGCAGCACTTGCCACAGCCATAGCCAAACTTTTTCAGTTCAGCTACAGACATCTACTCGACAGTATAGAAAATTGACCAGTTATATCATCTACACAAAAGACAGAACAAAGCAAACCTTGCCAAATGCTGCCCCATTCCATCAATGAATTGATGAATGATGTCATCAACAGTGCAATCAGCAGCACTTGCTCACCAATACCTTGCTCACTGAGCTCTGCCAGACCCACTCAGCTCCTGATCTTGTTAAAGTCTTGGTTCAAACACGGACAAAAGGGATTGAATTTTAGGAGTTAGTTGAGTGTGATCATCCTCGACATCAAAGCCGTATTTGATCAAAAAGTCCTAACAAAACTGGAATCAAATGGGTATCGGGAGTAAACTGTCTTCTGGGTGGAGTAATACCTGGCACACAGGAAGATGGTTGAGGTTTTTGGATGCCAGTCCAATTCCAAGGAAATCTGCGCAAATTCCTCAGGGTCATGACCTCGGCACAACCACCTTCAGCTGCTTCATTGATAATCTTCTCACCATCATGATGTCAGAAGTGTGGATATTCTCTGATGATCGCACAATGTTCAGCACCATGTACAACTCTTCAGATACTTATGCAATCCATGTCCAACTGCAAAAATACCTGAATTAAATCCAGGTTTGTGCTGTCAAGTGGCAATTAACATTCATGCCATGCCAGTGTCACCCCCAAGACAGAATCTAAGCATCAATCCTTGATATTTAATGGCATTACCATCAACTGAATCCCCCACTATCAATGTGCTGAGGCTTACCATTGATGAGAAACAGAACTAATCATGTCAGTAATGTGGCTAGAGGAGCAGGTCAGGTGGGCACTAAGGATGGGCAAAAGTGACACTCACATCCCACTCATGAATAAAAATAAGGTAGACCTGCTGTTTACAAAGAGAAAAGAGTGATTTTGGAAAGAAGCATCTAGCAATATTTTGAGAGAGATTAGAATGGTGTTTTATTGTTTTAATTGTTGAATAAACAAACCAGGGAAAACTGCCATGGATCTATGCTGCCATCACCTAGCAACAGTCTCTGGATCAAAGTATTGGGTGTTTTTATTTGTTTGAGCTCACATCTAGAAGCCAAATGGTTTCTCTTAGTCTGAGTGGAGCTGAAGGCAGCTCTCATTACATATCTCTGTGAAATAGTTGGAAAAATCCTGATAAAGTTTCAAATATCAAGACTCCTAATTGTTTCTCATCTGATTCTGAAATCTGGTCCAAAGATTTGTATCATTCTTCAAGTGTGAACTCATTAGTGAGAAACCAAAGGAACTGTGTGAAAAGTATCTTCACTCTTTTAGTTAGATTCTTAGTCTGCAGAGTTTCCCTGATTTTCCACATATCATCTTGAGTGGCTTGAAGGGGAATTTTCAGAAGGCAGTGCTGTTCCCATGTATCAATTGCCTTTGTTCTTCTAAATGGAAATAGTCACGAATTTTGGTGTATTTTCCATGGCAACGCCTCTACCAATCTATCCAGTTACCACCCGATCAACATTCTTAACACACTTCCATGGTATGCAATAAATGTGAACTGGTTCCCAACGTCAAGCAACCTGTTGCCAATCTCATGAACTGACCACAACATTGGGAAAACAAGGTTTCTGTTCCTGCCATTTAAGACCCCTGCACCCCGCTAACCCATTAATATTTCCTACTCTTAAATACCAGCCAGTAGTATTGACAGATACAGTAAAAACACAAAGCTAAAGAAACCGTGCAATGCTAGCTGAAAGGTAAAGAAGACAAAACTGTGCAGATCCTAAAAAGCATTGTTTTTTTTCTGCCATTGCAGACTTAATCCATTCTGATTTTAGACTCTCACCACCAACAAAGACCTACTTACTGATTGTCTTTGTCGACTCCAGACTGGGTGAAACAATGCAGAACAGCAATCAACAAAGTCAAATTGTTTATCAAACAACATAACTAAAGCTGTTTAATACAAGTCAGCGAGTTCATTCTCAGAGGTTTTGAAATGATCTAAATAGAAACAAAGTGCAAGAGAATGGGTAAAAGGCCAGGGAAATGCATCAAATCATAACGTTCATTCGGAGAGTTGATGCAAACATTAAATCAGTCACATGGCCATCCTCTACAAAACAATACTTCTGATTCTGCGTTTTTGGAATCCCTGTATCCTGATTGGTTGACTGTGTTTAAAAGTATTCCACAGTCATCCCAATTTAGCGAGACCCCAGGACATAGTAACAAAAATGAGAAATGATGTCAAAATAGATGTCCAGAGGAAAGTGATCAGCAGCCAAATAATAGAAGCAATGTTCCCAAACCTACGGGGTGGACATATCAAATCCATTATGCATTTGTGCAAGTGATAAAATGTTATTTATTAACTGAAGTGCAAAGCCACTTTGTTCTTTTCGTGTGTAGAAAAAGGTTTTTAAAAAGGTTAAAAAGAAAAGCATTGTCAGTTCTTTGTTGTTAGACAGATTGCCATGGAGACAAATTCTACAGATTACGTATTTTTAAGGGGGGAGGGGTTTAAAACTATGAGCTATACATGTGAAATTTATACACCTTGAGAACCAAATATATGAAATGTCCTGCATTCAGTTTATTTTAAGTAGCCTCTGTACATGTAGCTATGATTAATTTATTAAAAATGATCAGAGTAAATAACTGAACATAGAATTAGGGATCTGTTAAATCCAGAGTTGGCCATTAAAATTATGCATATTTTTTGTTTAGAAATTCATACACTTCTTTATCACAACATATTTTTAAAGAATGGTTTCTATGTAAGATAATTCATTCAAACAGGTGAGAGGGAGATATTCATGCTTTATTAACTGAATTTTACCCTTCTCAATCCTTCAGAGTTTTGACTTTCTAAATCATTATTATCCAAAAGTTGAAACCAACTATGTTTAAAAACATATGTGGTTAAACAGAAAAATAATATGCTCGCAAAGAGTAAATGGCATTTACTGCCTGCCAACCCTCAGCTGCCTTCATAGATCTGCACTTCTCTTCAAAGCAGTATTTGAGAAAAATGTCTCTTCAAAGAAAAGATATTTGAACCAATTACCAATTTCATAGTTGGCACAATCACAAAATTGTCTTTTTTTTAAGAAAAGAAACAATTAACACCATTAGAATTGAATTGTTTTCTTTTACCATGTTAGCAATGTATATATTTGCTCAACATACTCTCTGAAAAACCAAGATGCAACTGCTAAAAACATCTTGCTAATAAGCCTTCTGTAAAGCTCAGAGATCATACAGTACTAGAAGACCACATTAAAATGTGTTGTGTATGGCATTTTGATATATTCATTACACTTTAGTGCATACAACGTAATCACCATTTTCGTTTACACGTGCAGTCAAGTCGCTTTTCTTCTTCCTCCTATAAAACCCCTTAAAAACTGGACAAACAGGTATGTGCTGTAAACACTGCACTTTCTTCAGTTGACTCATTCCTATTGGAAAATCATATGTTTTCATATCTGCAGTTGTGTCACTGTTTGCAAGTGCACCTTCTTTCCACTGCACAAGTCCACGCTCCTGTTTTGTACCTAGTTAAGAAACATAATATTTTGCAAGGCATTAGAAATGCAGTACATACAAAACAATTTAACTTTAAATAAGTCCTAAGATACTTCATGACAGAGACTGTGAAGTGTAGTGATAGTAGCAAAGTCAGTCAGCTGGACCTTATAGAGTATGAGTTCTCTGATTAGGACTGTTCAACTGGCCCAATCAGGGAATCCCCACTGACAGAAAAAGGGTGAGTGTCAGAGTTACTGACAATCTGATGCTTGATTCTGAATGAGGCAGTGCTGTGTTCAAGAACAGTACACGCAAAAATAAAGGGCAACTTGGTGATGGGATAGCAGATTCTTTGGAGTTATTTCATGAAGGAGGGAGGGGAAGAGGGAGGGTGAGAGAGAGACAGGCAGACAGACAGAAGCCCCATGCTATTTCAAAAGGTGACAAATAGGATTCCTATCACTTTTCAGGAGACCAAATAAAAAACTAGAAAGAGGAGTTAGGCTGTAAGACTGGAAGAGAGTGAAAATAAGAAAGTATACTGTTGTTCAGATATTCACAGCAAAGGGAAAGGGCTGCTCCACAATACAGACAACATTCAATACAACAATCTTTGGATGGTTCATTTTGATAGAAAGTTGCAGGGAACGTATTGTTCCCTGGAAATTTGGAAAATAAAAGGAGTAGTGGATCAAGGAGGTCTTGGCCTACAAATAAATAAGAATTGCCAAAAATCAAACACAATTTAAATAATTATGCTTCACTCTTCTGGTCTCTGTACTAGGAAAGGATGTTGAAGCAATGGAGAAAACACTAAAAAAAATTTGAATTACAGCTATTAGCTTGTCAATGTATCCATCAGGAAATATTAAGCAAGCTGGAGCACAAGGTGAGACTTACTCAAGGTCTTTAAATTATGCAGACATTCAGTAATATCAAACTGGAAAGATTTTTGCCACTTGTGGAAGAATCAAGGACAGGAATGGAGGTAAGGAGTGAGTGGTGCTGCTTTGATATTAAAATAAATTAAAAGGTTAAGTCAAGAATTCAGAAGACATCTCTTCACACTGTCAAGAATGTAAAACTGCAGGCCACAGAGGGGGCTAAAGTAGTTAACACTGATACATATAAGGGGAGGCTTTGTGTATTTTTGAGGGAGAATAGAGTAGGGGTGACACACGTAATGTAGAAAGTATTTGGAATGGAATATAAATAGACCTATTGAGTTAAATTGTTACTTCCTACACTATTATATAGGGGCTGCACAGTGGCTCAGTGATTAGCACTGCTGCCTCACAGCACCAGGGACCTGGGTTCAATTCCAGCCTCTGGTGACTGTCTGTGTGGAGTTTGCACATTCTCCCCATGTCTGCGTGTGTTCCCTTTGGGTGCTCCGGTTTCCTCCCACAGTCCAAAGATGTGCGGGTTAGGTGGATTGGCCATGCTAAAATTTCCCGTAGTGTTCAGGGAGGTGTAGATTAAGTGGGTTATAGGGAGATGGGTCTGGGTGGGATGTGCTGAGGTTTGGTGTGGAATTGTTGGGCCGAAGGGCCTGTTTCCACACTGTAGGGATTCCACAATATTAGAGTCCATGCATTAACAATGCATGGTAAAAAGTCTAGCTGGAAAGGATTTCTGTGAAGCAAAAAGGAGAGAAATAATGAGATACTGAAAGGGACAGTAGGGGCAAGATAATGAAAACTATGGCAGTGATGCTTAAAGTGAGGAAGAAATATTCTGAAAGCCAAAGTTAGAGAACTAAATGAAGAGGTTCATTGTATATGATATGAGAAGCAAAGATTTGGAGAGATTGCATAATTAAGGTAGGGGAAAGCCATGGATAGAATTGAAAACAAGGATGAGGAGATGGAAATTTGTACATGAAGGATGGGTATTGGGGACTGTGCTGAATAAAAGAAAATGGTGTATGTTTTGGTCAAATTGGAGCTCAAAAGATAGGAAATTAAAAAGGACACTGACATTGTGCATGAAGTTGACAACAGTATGAGAAAGGTTTTTAAATAAATGTAAATCTAATAAGTTGTAGAACAAAACTAGAAATAGGTTCCCTTGGTGTTGGATAAGACAAGGGCATTGGAAAGGATAAGCAGAAAGAAAAAAAATTGAAATGCAAGTAAATGTGCGTCATTTAAAGAATCTATCCTGGTTCACCATGCCAAATGGCTTGTATTTTAAATTGTAATATCATGAACCTAAATTTTCTGGTCTATTCCTTCCAGAGAGTACTCTAATAATAAACATTCAAAAAATTCTGAACAGGTGTCTAGGTGAACTGGGTCAAGAATTGCTTGTTCTGGCTTCTCCCTCCACTAAAAGTAAAATGAAAGGACAGCCATTGAACTTATTCATCTTTTGCCAGTGAAATATCACAGTGGAATCTTTTGATTACTTCATGTCCTCTCTTACTGCACTTGTCCTCAGTCTCATTCCCTTATTAGACATAGTTACTAATGGTGATCACTTTCAGAAAGAAAAAAAGCTGAAAAAAACACTTGCATAAACATTTTTCCACATGTTCATTTGTCAAGGGGAGCATTTATCCTTCAAATTTAGAACTGTGTTTCTTAAAATAAATTCGAGCAGAAGAATTTTTTTAAAGAGTCAGATTTGAAGAAAGAACAAAGCTCAAATGGCTTTTGAACAGCATATCAAAAAGAATATGGATAATTTCCTTCAATCATACTTTTGCAATTGGAAAGCCTTTGTTGGGAGGGTAAGTTGGGAAATATATTTCATTGTGGAATGGTAAAATAAGAACACAAACTAAATCTGCATTCATAGCTTGTGTGCTGCGTAAGTCATAACTAAGATGCACACCCAACTCTAAATCCTGGAATCATCCTTCACATTTCCCTCATCATCACCTCACCACATTTTGATCCTCAAAAACAGCCATACATAAACACAAGCAATACCAGGCAACTTAAACCATAGGGATTTAACAAATAAAATCAGTGGCTTTGTTTCTTAAAAATATATTTGCATTGTTAAATGGGTTTCAGTCGGCTGTGAAAGTAACTATACCTGGGATGGTATTATCCAAGAAGAAAGCAAGGCAACCTCCCACAAACATTTCTGTTGTCAGTAATACCGTTAAAATTTGATTAATTTCTGGACTGCCTGCAACAGAAGAAAATTTATGTCCAAATCATATTAAAAACATAACACAAATAAAATAATGCACTATAATTAAGAGTTGGAATACAGAAAGGATAAAAGAAAAAGTGTCATCTAGTATACTGTCTGTACGTTGCTCCTAGAACTTCGTTTATATTTACTTGCAAGTCAAGTTCCTAGAGACCACTAGCAGGACTGTTTTTTAGGAAGCCAGTGCAGCATGTTTGAAGTCATTGAGCATTGGAAATTCAAAACTGTTTGCTGGTATAACAGCACAGTGTCAGAAATTTGCAGACGCAGAACATCAACCTGCAAGGAGCAAGCAGCCAATGAGGTATTTAAATGGAGTCTATCAAGACCCCTCCCATTTACCAATTGGAAATATCCAGTCAATTAGCAGGCCACACACTACCATGATAATGGATCAAAAAGCTAAATGTATTTGTTTGTGTTTTGGAGTGAGGAATAATAAGTTTTTTTTAAAGAAAAAGATAGAAATAAACAGCAAAATAAAAAGCTGAGGTTATAAATTTAATGGCTGCTTGTATAATCAACACAAGGATTTTAGAGTTTAAAGAAGGATCAATAGAATGTGGTGCCTGAAAAGGGTCAAGAGGACTTATGACAGTAATATTCCAAATGGGAAAAATGCAATTCAAAACCTACACTGCAATCTTCTTTACATGTCCCAGACTACAGATATAATATGAAAGAAATATGTTTTTAACGTGAAAGATGTGTTTGTGTTTTATCCCTCCAGGAATATACAAGAAAGGGGATTGAAAGCCAATGCAACCCCAGTTCCTGCGTTTGTGTACTAAAGAGGTGGTGTAGTTCATGTTCCTCTACGCTGATGTGTACTGTCTAAAACAGTATAAATTTCTTTCAGCTGACTGCTGAACTAAAAATTGCCAAACAAAGTCTTAACTGCCAAGGGCAGTGCTAAAGAGATCACACACCTAACCAGTGACTTTGGTAGTTAAGTTACTATTTGAAAATTCTTAGTCCAGTCATTAGCTGAATAGAGTTTGTCTAGTTTCCTTCAACAGCAGCTTTGCTGATTTGTTTTCAGCATTCAGAGAGATTTGATTTCTTTTTTCTGCACATATAAGGACACAGGGGTGTCTAATGGAAGTCCTCAGCTGTGCCCCCCCCACAGCACATGTTGACATAAAGGAACATGCATCACCCCAGTGCTTTACTACACTGACAGAGACCTGAGGTTGCAGTTCATTTTTAACCCCCTTTCTTGGTGTATTCCTGGAAGGTAAGCCACAAACACTCATTTCACTTAGAAATATACATTTTTCATATTATATCTATAGCCTGGGACACAATGAAAAAGCAACTGCAGTTCAACTTTTGAGTGGCCAAGATAAAGATCAATTCATTTTCTCTTCCTTTTCTTGGTTTGACTCACTTCTCATTTCTAGTCCAAGTGTCCATTGTATTATCTTTGCTCGTATTATTGTAACTAATAAATTCGCTAGTCCTTGGATTCAAGAAAGCCTTCCTAAATTGACTCCTTTAAAAAGAAATAACATATTGTGCTAGGAAAAGTTTTCCACGTAGGAAGGGACCCTTTTAAAGTAACTTTCTTGAGACCAGCTAAGGGAAGGTCTGAGTAATGAAGGAGAGCCAGCCCAGCTCATCCCCCCCTCACTTTGGAACACATTTGCAGTATTTTGCTGCAATTGTAATGGATTATGGAGCCTTGCCTAGGGACCGATCAAAGCAATATTGTGGTCAAATCACAGCTACTGAGAGATAACAAGCTTCCAGTTTAGTGATAGGGTAAGGATGCAGGTCAGGGCTGGGGAGGAGGGAACAGAAACAACATTGTTAGAAACTCCCATGTATCAATGCATCATGGCTGTTGCTCCTTGGTCATGGCTGCCGCCATTTCTCATATTTTTTGAACATTAGTCTTCAGAGGGGTCCTCCAACCTTAGAAGGGTAAGCATGGTCTCTGGTCATTAATTGCCTAGGTCCCCAAAACTTCAGTGGTCAAGTTGGCTCAATTGGCTGGATGACTGGAGCATGTTACAAAATGGCAGCAAAAGTGCAGGTTAAAACCCTGCATCAGTGCAATAAATCATCAATGTGTGCTTAATTGCTTTGCCTCTTTTTGATGTGCAGCGTGGTATCCCTCCAACTAGATAATCAGCTCTATTTCTTTCTCATATATCGAATTGCCAATGGTCCCTGTGGACTAAATTAATCACCAGTCATCATTGTGACATGAGGCTGTCATATTATTCCTGAGAACAAATGCTTAATAGCTTGACAAATCATAAAACCAGCGCCAACAAATAAATTCTTTACAAGAAATTAAAATATGATTGAGATGGAGAAGGCTTGCATAATGCAAGCATTCAAATATTCATGTAAGTTTTTAATATGAATATTGTCAAAATTTAATATTTTCAATCAAAGATTGAAAAATAAAAGTTTTTTCGTACTGTTAATTCATTTCCATTTCTAATTCCCTTTCACTCCCATTTTTCCCCCCACAGTCCATTTCCCTGTGAGGAAGATACACAGTTGACCACTTGATCAGCCTCTTTTACTGAGCCTTATTGAGCTGCCTAAAATCACAATATTAAATCCTTTAGAGTCACAGAGCTGTACAGCATGGAAACTGACCCTTCAGTCCAATCATCCATGCTGACCAGATATCCTAAATTAATCTAGTCACATTAGAAAGCATATGACTCATCTTCCTCTTTGCTCTTCCTACTCATGTACCCATCCAGGTGCCTTTTAAATGTTGTAATCATACCAGCCTCCATCATTTCCTCTGGCAGCTCATTCCATACACACACCTCACTCAGCATGAAAAGGTTGCCCCTCAGACCCCTTTTAAATCCCTCTCACCTTAAACTTATGACCTTTAGTTTTGGACTCCCTTACCCTGGGAAAACAACCTTGTCTATTCGCCCTATCCATGCCCCTCACTATTTTATAAACCTCTATAAGGTCACCCCTCAGCCTCTGATGCTCCAGGGAAAACAATCGCAGCTTATCCATGCTTTTCCCTACAGCTCAAACACTCCAACCTCAGTAAAATCCTTGTAAATCATTTCTGAATCTTTTGAAGTCTAATAACATCTTTCTCACGGCAGGGAGACCAGCAGTATTCCAAAGGTAGTTTAACCAATGTCCTGTACTGCTGCAACATGACTTTTCAACTCCTCTACTCAATGCACGGACAAGTAAAAGGCATGCATGCCAAACACTTTCTTCACCACTCTGTCCATCTGCAACCCCACTTTCAAGGATCTGTGAACTTGTATCCAAGGCCTTTTTGTTCAGAATCACTCCCCAGACCCTGCCATTAAATGTGTACATCCTGCCATGATATGCCTTACCAAAATGCAACACCTCCAATTTGCCTAAATTTAGCTCCATCTGGCACTCATCAGCCTATCAGCACTTCTGTTCAAGGTCCTGTTGTGCTCTGAGATAACCCTATTCACTGCCCACTACAGTACGAATTTTGTCATCATCTGCAAACTTACTAACCACAACTCCCTGTATTCACATTCAAATCATTTACATAAATGACAAAAAACAGTGGACCCAGCACAAATCCTTGCGGCACACCACCGGTCGCAGGCCTCCAGTCCAAAAAGCAACCCTCAGCCACCACCTTCTGCCTCCTTCCTTCAAGCCAATGTTGCAATTAAATCGCTAGATCCCCTGGATTCCATGTGATCTCACCTTGCTGACTAGTCTATCATGCAAAATCTTATTGAACACCTTGCTGAAGTCCATATAGATAATGTCCACTGCTCTGCCTTCATCAATCTTCTTTGTCACATCTTCAAAAAATCTCTATCAAATTAGTGAGGCACAATTTCCTATGCACAAAGACACGTTGACTATCCCTAATCAGTCCTTGTTTTTCCAAATACATTCACATCCTGCTTTCAGAATCCCCTTTAACAATGTACCCACCGCTGATATCATACTCACTGGTCTATAGCTCCCTCGGTTTTCCTTACCACCTTTCTTAAATGATGGCATCACATTAACCAACCTCCAGCCTTCCGATATTTCACTCATGGCTATTGATTCAAATATCTCAGCAAGGGGCCCAGCAATCACTTTCCTAGCTTCCCATACAGTTCTGGGATACATCTGATTAGGCCCTGGAGATTTATCCACTTTTATGCTTCTTAAGAGGTCCAGCACCACCTCCTCTGCAGTAGTCCTTGACAGTATAATTCTTTAATGCCTGATTGAGGAGAATTAGTTAACTGCTGTCTGACTTGTATGTCTGTCGGCAGCTGAGCTTCAGGGACTCAATTATAATTTACCAGCCTAAATGTGTTAAGAACAGATGTTATACCTTCTGATTCAGTGGTGCCATTTGCTTCCTCAAACATTTTCATCTCCTTTTCTCACTTTCTTAAAAAAAATGAATAAAAAGAAGTTGTCTCTCTGTGCTCTGTACCAACTAGAGCTAGAAGTAACAATGGTGCACCCTTATAGTCTTGGCCGTATTCATGTTTTAAGCATGTGCAATCTTGAATTTCTGAAAAGTAAAAGCAATCAATTTAACCCCTTGAACCATCTTTGCCATTTGATCAGAACATGAGTGGTTTGTAACTCAATTGCCTTTACTCTCCTTGGTTTGCTGACCCTCAATACACACCAAAAATCTTGCCAATTTTTGTTTTAATAACCTACAGACTTTAGTTGGAAGAGATCCTAGATTTCAGTTACACTTCGAATAAAAGTGTTTTCCAATGTCACAACTAAATAAACTATCTCCAACTGCAAGGTTATGTCTCTTATTCCAATTTTCTTATTGCATCCCCAACATTGTTTTTAGTAACAACATTAGATCACTCAACTTTTTAAATTCAAGGACACGCTCATTTTTGGTAATGTCTCATTGGAGGAATGTCTTCAGGTTACTCCCCCATTGACTATGTCAGTTCATAAGGAAGGCAACTAGATTAGCTGGATGTAATGTATCCTTTACAATCCATACCAACAATCTGATAAACTTAACTTCCAGGTGCTTACTTACATAACTGATAGATTTTCAATGAAAGGAAAATATAGCAGGATGTATGACTATTTTACTACCCCATAAAATCTTAATTCTGAAGTTAAAAGCTGTGCTTAAGAATATAAAGTAGATACATCAGAAGATATTTTGTTTATGTGAAAATATATGGATATTGGATATATGACACAGAATCAGGCCATTCAGCCCAACAAGATGGATTTGTGCTTTACTCAAGCCTTGACCCATCTTTTCTCAAAGTTTGAGAAGTTTTAAATCACTTATTCCATTCTCTTTTAAATGCACTAAGCTATTTAGTTCAATCATCTCATGTAGTGGCCAATTTCATACTCTGACAATTCAGTTTGTAAAGACGCTTCTTCCGAATTCTGCATTTGATTTCTTGGTGTCTACCTTATAGCCTCTGGTTTATGTCCTTCTCTATGGGAGGAAGCAATTTCTCTAGATCCACACTACCAAAACCTTGAATTGGTTTAATGACCTCTAATAGGTTATTTCTCACATCAGGGTGTTCCTCCTCTTTTCACAAAATTAGGCTCCCAGTCTATCAACAATTTCCTGATCTGTACAACCACAAATTTATGGTATTGTTGCAAGAGATGGTTAGAGCTGACACATGGTTCTGCTAGGAACTTGCATGCTACCACCAATCCTTCATTAATATGAGTCATTACCTCAACTAGTGAAGGCAAAGGATGAACACACAAAGTCTTGTCAGAAGAGGCTCATTTTGAATAACAAAAGCTAAAAATAAAATACAGATTCATTAACAGCTTCTTCCTCCCTTTTATTACACTTCTGAATGGAACTCTCAAATTTTAAATGTAATTTTGATCTCAATCTTTGTACACCTTCTCTGCAACTGTAACATTATATTCCCCTCTCTGTTCAATTACTCTACGCACTTTGTATGGTATGGTCTGCCTGTACTGCACACAAAACAAAATTACTGTACCTAGTTACCTCTGACAATAATAAGTAAAATCTTATCTAGTAGTGAGAGTTGCAGTTGAGCATAACTATGGAACTATATTACACAGATTGAAGACATCAGCATCCCCCACGAGGTATTTTGCTAACCTGAGTTACATGGTTGTTAGCAGTGGGGGTACAAATAGCACAGTGGAACAACTACAGCAAACCACTAGAAGATTTAACCTAGATTTAATAGAGGTTTAGCATTTAAATTCTAAACAAAAATCAGGGTTGACTTGTTGAGCTAAATTGCCTGTATCAATATTGTAAGTTTTAAATAACACTGTGACATTCACAACAATCAAAACACTTCAGGTCACACAATTACAAAGAAAGAAATAGCATTCCATTAACAGATGGTGTGGAATCTTGTTTCAACAGAATAAAAGAGGTAGCCTAATGATACTACTCATTAAGGCAGAGAGTTCTCTGCAATCACATTTTTAACATATGATTTCAAAATAAGCCATCTTCAAACATCATTTAAGACAGGGGTGGATAGGTTTTTGGATTAGTAAGAGGATCAGTAAATACAGGGAGAAAGCAGGAGTATCAGTATGATAAACTTATCAGCTATGATTGAATGGTAAAGTAGACTCAATGGCCTAAATGGCCTAATTCTGATCCTAGATAACAAAGTGTGGAGCTGGATCAACACAGCAGGCCAAGCAGCATCTCAGGAGCACAAAAGCTGACGTTTCGGGCCTAGACCCTTCATCAGAGAGGGGGATGGGGAGAGGGAACTGGAATAAATAGGGAGAGAGGGGGAGGCGGATCGAAGATGAAGAGAAAAGAAGATAGGTAGAGAGAAGATTATAGGTGAGGAGGTAGGGAGGGGATAGGTCAGTCCAGGGAAGACGGACAGGTCAAGGAGGCGGGATGAGGTGGTAGGTAGGAAATGGAGGTGCGGCTTGAGGTGGGAAGAAGGGATGGGTGAGAGGAAGAACAGGTTAGGGAAGCAGAGACAGGCTGGGCTGGTTTTGGGATGCAGTAGGGGGAGGGGACGAGCTGGGCTAGTTTTGTGATGCAGTGGGGGGAGGGGAAGAACTGGGCTGGTTTTGGGATGCAGTGGGGGAAGGGGAGATTTTGAAGCTTGTGAAGTCCACATTGATGCCATTGGGCTGCAGGGTCCACAAGCGGAATATGAGTTGCTGTTCTTGCAACCTTCAGGTGGCATCATTGTGGCACTGCAGGAGGCCCATGATGGATATGTCGTCTGAGGAATGGGAGGGGGAGTTGAAATGGTTCGTGACTGGGAGGTGCAGTTGTTTGTTGCAAACCGAGCGGAGGTGTTCTGAAAAGCAGTCCCCAAGCCTCCACTTGGTTTCCCCAATGTAGAGGAAGCCACACCAGATACAATTTTTCCATCCCCCCCTTGTCTGCCTTCCGGAGAGACCACTCGCTCCATGACTCCCTTGTCCGCTCCACACTTCCCTCCAACCCCACCACACCCGGCACCTTCCCCTGCAACCGCAGGAAGTGCTACACTTGCCCCCACACCTCCTCCCTCACCCCTATCCCAGGCCCCAAGATGACCCTCCATATCAAGGAGATGTTCACCTGCACATCTGCCAATGTGGTATACTGTATCCATTGTACCCAGTGTGGCTTTCTCTACACTGGGGAAGCCAAGCGGAGGCTTGGGGACTGCTTTTGCAGAACACCTCTGCTTGGTTCGCAACAAACAACTGCACCTCCCAGTCGTGAACAACTTCAACTTCCCCTCCCATTCCTCAGGCGACATGTCCATCATGGGCCTCCTGCAGTGCCACAATGATGCCACCCGAAGTTGCAAGAACAGCTACACATATTCCTCTTGGGAACCTTGCAGCCCAATAGCATCAATGTGGACTTCACAAGCTTCAAAATCTCCCATTCCCCCACTGTATCCCAAAACCAGCCCAGCTCATCCCCTCCCCCTACTGCATCCCAAAACCAGCCCAGCCTGTCTCTGCCTCCCTAAACTGTTCTTCCTCTCACCCTTCCCTCCCTTCTACCTCAAGCCGCACCTCCATTTCCTACCTACTAACCTCATCCCGCCTCCTTGACCTGTCCGTCTTCCCTGGACTGACCTATCCCCTCCCTACCTCCTCACCTATACTCTCCTCTCTACCTATCTTCTTTTCTTTCCATCTTCGGTCCGCCTCCCCCTCTCTCCCTATTTATTCCAGTTCCCTCTCCCCATCCCCCTCTCTGATGAAGGGTCTAGGCGCGAAATGTCAGCTTTTGTGCTCCTGAGATGCTGCTTGGCCTGCTGTGTTCATCCAGCTCCACACTTTGTTATCTTGGATTCTCCAGCATCTGCAGTTCCCATTATCCTAATTCTGATCCTATGTCTTTTAGCCATTAGAGATTCAATGTCACCACTTAGGTTCCAGGTATATCCTTAACAATAAGATGTTTTTATCGTCAGTGCCATACAAAGGGAGTGCTTATTAATCAGAAATTCCGCATTCAGGTTAAAGGCATTAAGTCAAAGCTCTATTTGCTATCTCAGGTGAGGTAGAAGACTTTGTGGTGGCTTTTGGAAAGTAGGTGATTTCTCAGACTGTACAACCCTAGCTATTTGTTACTAAGGAATACTATGCCTTTATTTATTAGCGCAACACTTTCAATCTTCCCTCCTGCAATTTTACTCTGACAATTTTATCATAACCTATTTATGTGCATTATTTAGCTTACCAGTGTTAATAATCGTAGGGTTTTCATCCAAGTAATTCGGTAATGTTAAACCAAAAAACATGGAGAATCCCAAGACAAAGAGATTGCGTGCTGAATTCATGTCTACAAACTGAAGGTTGGAAAGTCCAACTGCAGTGATCATTCCTGGAAAACAAAACCAGCCACTTAAATTTTAAAGAAATACCAACAATTTCTGCATTAACAAAGCAGCTTCCACGAAATTTGTTTTGTAATGGAATTGATATAATGATAAATATTTATTCGCTTTTTAAAAAGCATTTATTCACTTAAAATCCCTCAGGACTGCAATTCAGACAAAATATATCACAAACGTAAGAGCTGAAAAATGTCATTCTTTAACTTCATTTACCATGAATCTAAAGGTTTACTTTAAGAGTTAATGGCCATGATCCTGGTGATTCTAAGTGTCTGTCATAATTCTAACAAATGGATCAGAGAAACCTTAGCAAAATGTTTTGTCCACTAAAGCAACAGCAAACAAACAATTCCACTCTCTCTTTTTATCCAAAAGTCTATACAGCTACTTACAGCTACAGTTCCTTAGTAACAATTTCATTATGCATTCCCATTACAAATCTACATGAGATCATGACATCAATTAAAAAAAGAACAGACCACATCAAAATGACTATTCATCTCTTATTTGCAATTTCACTGGCTGTATTGCAGTAATGTGTATGACATGTCTCCATGTAATACAACCTGATATTAAAGTACCATAAAGAAAGCTAGTTATAAAATGCACAGAGTCTCTCTGGCTTTGCAGATCTCCTTGGAGTGAATACGACAATTTAAAAAATTGTAATCCTAAAATTACAATGTATGTAAAATTGACTATAATTTGATGAAGCTGCAAGTTGTATATTTCAACTTACCAAACAAAGTACAAAACATGCCTCCGAGAATGGGATCTGGGAGGGAAGCAAACAGCGCTGTAAACTTTCCTACTGTTCCCAAGACCAACATTATAACTGCTCCATACTGGACCACTCGCCTGCTACCAACCTACATAACCAGAACAACACTATTTAGAGGACCAAAAATAACAATGTGATACAAATTAACTTCATAAACTAATCGTAAAACAGAGATAGTTTTGTCAAAGCAAAATTGACTGAAATTGAGCACCAAAACCTTTTTTCAAATATACAAACAATTCGTGAGAGAAGCTTTTATATAGATTTGGTTTATGCTTTACAATGAAAATGCTAATGAAAGCTTTATATAAATAATCCTGATAAGAAATACATCGTTGGGCTGTTAAAAAATTACGTGCAGAATTTCCTGCTCCCTTGAGCAACATGGGCAACAGTGAGAAATGTAAGAGAATAAATCTCAACATCAAGAAAAAGTATTCTAACATTCAACCCTAAAAGACTTTAAAAAGCTAGTTCAGAATCTCACTAATGGGAACAGTGACCAACATACATCCCATAAAAACCAAAAGAACTGCAGATGCTGTAAATTAGGAAAAACAAATTTGCTGGAAAAGCTCAGCAGGTCTGGCAACATCTGTGAAGGAGAAAACAGAGTTAATGTGTCAGGTCTGGTGACCCTTCCTCAGAACTGATGGTGGCTGGGAAAATGTCAGTTTATATGCAGGAAATAGGGAGGTGGGTGGGGTGGGGAGTAAACGATAGGATCGAGCCCAAAGAGAGAGAAAGATAGTTGGACAGACAAAGGGGTTGCTTACGATCAGGCTGGGAGGGTAAGCAGTTGTTAGTGGAGACCGTTAGTGACTAACAACAGGGAGTGTGTAGTGACAGGCTACGTGGTAACAAGGCCTGGTGTGTGGGGCAGGGAACTGGGACATGGGGGAGCTTAGGGCGTAAAATTATTGAACTCAATATTGAGTCCAAAGGACTGTACGGTCCCCAAGCGGAAAATGAGGTGTTGTTCCTCCAGCTTGTGTTGGGCTTCACTGGAACAATGTAGCAAGCCTGAGACAGAGATGGGAACAGGGTAGTGCTTTAAAGTGGCAGGCAATAGGTAGTTCAGGGGTTTTTTTGCAAGCAGAACGTAGATGTTTGCAAAGTGGTTGCCAAATCTACGCTTCGTTTCCCCAATATAAAGGAGACCGCATTGTGAGCAGCGAATGCAGTAGACTAGATTCTTGGAAATGCAGGTGAAGTGATGCTTCACCTGGAAAGTATGTTTGGGCCCTTGGATACTGGGGAGGAGGAGGTAAATGGCAGGTGTTGCACCTTCACCGGTTACAGAGGAAGGTGCCGTAGGGCTGTGGGGAGGTGTTGGGTGTGATGGAAGTGTGGACCAGGATGTCCCAGACAGAACGGTCCCTGCGGGAGGCAGACAAGCGAGGAGAGGGGAATATGTGTCTGGTGGTGGCATCTTGCTGGAGGTGGCGGAAATGACGTCTGATGATCTTCTGGGTGTGGATGCTGGTGGGATGGTATGTGAGGATAAGAGGAACCCTATCGCTGTTGCAGGAGGGAAGAGAAGGAGTGAGAGCAGAAGTGCGGGAGATGGGTCGGACCTGGTTGAGAGCCCTGTCGACAACGGAGCTGGGGAAACCTCAGCTGAGGAAGAAGGTGGACATTTCAGAAGCTCCCTTGTTGATGTTGGCCTTGTCTGAACAATTGCGACGGAGATGGAGGAACTGAGAGAATGGATGGAGTCTTTACAGGTGGAGGGGTTTGAGGACGTATAGTCCAGGTAGCGGTGGGAGTTGGTGGGTTTGTAATGGATATTAGTGGCCAGTCTATCCCCAGAAATGGAAACAGAAATGTCGAGGAAGGTAAGCAAGAAATTAGAGATAGACCAGGTGAAAGTGAGGGTAGGGTGGAAATCGTAGACGATGTTGATTATGTTTTCCAATTCCAGACGAGAGAGAGAAGCAGCACTGATTATATCATTGATGTATCAGAGAAAGAGTTGTGGGTGGGGGCCAGAATAGGACTGGAACAAGGAATGTTCCACACACCCCGCGAAGAGATAGGCATAACTAGGGCCCATGCGGGTACCCATGTCAACCCCTCTTACCTGAAGAAAATGACAGGATTTGAAAGGGAAGTTGTTGAGGGCGAGGACCAGCTTAGCAAAGCAGAGGAGGGTGGTGGTGGGTGGGGAAGGTTCAGGTCTTTGCTCCAGGAAGAAGCGGAGAGCCTGAAGACCCTCCCGGTGGGGAATAGATGTGTAAAGGGATTACACATCCATGGTAAAGAAGAGGTGGCTGGAGCCGGGAAACTGTAAGTTTTGAAACCGGCATGTGGCGTTGGATGAATCAAGGATGTATGTGGGTAGTGATTGGGCCGGGGGGAGAAGACTGAGTCAAAGTAGAAAGAGATGAATTCTGTGGGGCAGCAGCAGGCTGAAACACTGGGGCTGGCTGGACAGTCCTGTTTGTGGATTTTTGGCAGGAGGTAGAAACGAGCTGTGCGGGGTCTGGGGACTACTATCTTGGAAGCGGATGGGGGGAGATCACCAGATGAAATGAAATCCGTAACTGTAGTGGATACAATGGCCTGATGTGCCATGGTGGGGTTATGGTCCAGAGGACGGTAGGAGGAGGTATCTGAGAGCTGGCGCTCAGCCTCTACAAGGTAGATGTCAATATGCCAGACTACAACAGCACCACCCTGAGCAGCAGGCTTGATGACAAAGTCAGGGTCAGATCTGAGTGCATGGCATGCAGTCAGTTCAGAGGGAGATAGGTTGGATTTGTTGAGAGGGGCAGAGAAATTGAGGCAACTAATGTCATGTCGACAGTTTTCAATGAAAAGATCGTGTGCAGGTAAAAGGCCGGAGGGAGGGTTCAAGTGGAGGGAGAGTTTTGAAGTGATAATGGGAACTGTAGAGTTTTGGAGTTGGGCAAAGGGGTCTGCGGGACTGAGAGAGGACTCTTGTCAAAAGAAATGAACACGGAGGTGAAGACAGTGGAAGAAGAGTACAGCGTCATGTCGTGTCTGAAATTTTTTAAGGTGGGGACGGAGAAGAATAAAGCTGATAAAGCTAAACATTTATTCCATGTTTTTAGATTAGACTAAAAGACCGATTCACTTCATTTCTACACAGCGTCTAAATCTCCTATCCACAAAGTAACTAGACAGTGCCAATTTCTGACATGGAAATCACAGCAACACTCATTGGTTTCTCTGGTCATTCATTCAACTTTGTGTTCAACACAATGTGCCGCATGCTCCATGAATGCAGTCATCCTCTAACTCCATGCAAGTTGGCATTGGAAAACTACCAGCTCATTACTAGCTGCCCTTGAGAAGGCATTGTTGAGCCATCTTCTTGAACTGTTGCAGTCCTTTTCTACAATGCTGTTATAGAGGTCATTCCAGGATTTTGGCACAGCAACAGTGAAGGAAAAACAGTATTTTTCTGAGACAGGATGATTAGACATTTGAAGGAGAGCTTGAAGGTACTGGTGTTCCCATGCTTCTGTCAGCCTTGTCCTTCTTGATTGTTTGTGGGTTTAGAAGATGGTGTCTTAGGAGCTTAGTGCAGTGTTGCTGTGCATCTTGTAGATTGAGCATACTTTTGCTACTGTGCATTGGTGGTGGAGGAAATGGATGATTCAGGGTGTGGTGCCAATCAAGAGGGGTGCTTTTCATTGGTTGGTGTCAACTTCCTTGAGTCTTACTAGAACTTCCAACATCTAGGCAAGTGAAGAGTATTCCATCACCAGCCTGACTTGTGTCTTGTAGATAGTGAGCAAGCTTTGGGGAATCAAGAGGGGAATTACTCACCACAGAACTCTGAAATCACTGATATGCTTTTGCAGTCACTATACTTATGCGGTTAGTGTAGCTCATTTTCTGGTCAATGGTAACATCTAGGATGTTGATTGCTGTGATGTTAATGCAACTGAACATCAAGGGGAGCTGGTTAGATTCTCTCCTGTGGAAGAAAGCCATCACTTGGCCCAAATTTGACTTGCCACTTATCAGCCCAAGCCTAGCTAATGTCCAAAATGCAGCAAGATTGAGACATGGGCTACTTCAGTGTCTGAGGAGTCATGATTGGTGCTAAACAACATGTAATCATCAGCAAACATTTCCACTTCTGACTCTATGATGGGTAGAAGGTTATTGATGAAGCAACTGAAGATAGTTGGGTCAAGAACACCATCCTGAGGAACTCCTGCAGAAATGTCCTGGAACTGAGATGACTGACCTCCAACCACCTTCCTTCGTGTCAGGAATGAACCAAACCAGCAAAGTTTTTCCCCAATTCTCATTGATTCTAATTTTGCTACAGCTCCTTGGTGCCAATGCTGGTCGAGTATGGAATTGATGTCAAGGGAAATCACTCTCCAATATGGCTAAATTTATCCAACACATTTATAGGAAATAATTAGGGAGGGTGTAAATTAAGGTCAATAAAAATCGTGTATAAAAGGGACTGAATGAAATGTGGAGGTGAGGGGGTGCAGTGAGGCAGATGATTGGACAGTCTCTAAGGTCATTAAGGACAAGGCACAGCAATGCAAAAAGGCAAAGTGAAAGTTGGGGTGTAGGAGGAAACTATCCTGCATTTCAATCCAAGCTGCTAAGTCACTTACAAGGTCACAAAGGTGAAACCTTGCCATGTTTCAATCTAAAGTCAACGCACAAGAATGAGACCAAGAATCAGTCACAGCATGAAGAGCAAGTTAGTGTTTCTTTTTCTTTGTGGGAGGAGTGAAGTTGTTTGAACATGAGGCTTTGCCAAGGGCAGTTGCATTAAATCATGCATCCACTGATTCTGTATTGCCACTCATTGCGTGGTATTGTATTTTATCAGGGTAGTCAATCACCATTCAAGAATGCACATTACAAATTATGCCTCAAGCAATTATTCACGCTAATTGCCTATGTCAGCTCAGCAAATGTAAACAGATGCTAACTTAAGCATCACCTGGGCTAGAAATTTCTGAAAAATTCCACCATACATTGAATTTGCCATAATTGTACACTGAAGCTTGAGTATACAATACTGTGGTTTGTAATTTTCAAAGCTGCCTTTTTGAAGAAATGGGGTTTATGGGGTGCAGGTTGTCTATGATCATCCAGAAAGTTAGTACCTAATGTAACATGAATACCTTGGTTTTGCAACATTCATTTGGATAGGGCACATACTTCACAGCTTCTCAACGAGGCACGACATTGAGCTTCTTGTGAAGCCTCCAAATGTTAGGGCGTAAGTATAATTAAAGTGAGGACCCTGTAGTACTCCTAATGAACTGCTGATTTTTCTGAAATTCTCCACAAAGTAACAACTTATGCATCTGACATGCACATTGCAGTGACAGTAATCGTCTGATGTTTACTTCAGTTGTCAAGACAACAATGGTGAAAGCAATCTCAATGTCAACAGCAAGCCAGGCAAGAATAGCAACCTCTAGTGGTGATTGCACAGCTTGCCAAGGAGAAGCTGCAGGTGTAAATCCCCTATGGACGTGGAGGAGAATGATGTAACTCTGTGCCTATTTGTGCATTTTGACAAATGGATGAGATCATAACAATCAGAGTGCCAGAGATCAGAGGCATCTCTTCCTCAATCGCCTTGAGTGCTGAGTCAGCAATGTGCTCACCAGATTGTGCTCCAGAATTTAATCTAGATAGACAACTCTGTGCCATGAAAGTCTCAACTGATGAAAGGTACAGGTAGGAATGGCGCTTGTGTATCCTCAGAGGGTTGAGTTGTTTCCTCATCAAATGTAGAAATAGAGTAAAGGGTCTTCAAGGCAGAGGCTCACTGGGTGTTGTTAGTGTCTGTATAAGGGAAGAAAGCGTTAGTTATGCAAGAGGAATAAAAACCTGTGCCATTTAACAATGTGTTAGACATTGGTGCATGGGAGAGCAGTGCAACACAGCACAATGAAGTTTGCTGGGTTGGTTGTCCATTGAGCTTTCTCTTTCTCCACATTACTGCTGCACTCTTTTCTAATGAATTCCAAGATTTTGTCTTTATATGGCATAAGAAACCTCATTTCTGCTTTTGCTAACCCACCTTCTCAACCCAGGTAAGACATTTTTCCTGCAACAAGACAAAAGGAAAGGAGAGAGTGAATATCATGGAAGTGAATGGAAAAGCAGTCAGTAATGATGCAGGAGGTGCAGTGGGGAAGTGGCCCCTTCAGTGTTTAGGAAGTGCAGAGGACAGGAAGGGTTAATATATATGTGAAAGCCATCAGGTGGATGTGATGAATGCAATAGTTGGAGTCCACGAGCCTCTGTGTGTTGTCTGTGCATTGGTGGCGTGATTGGGGTCACTGTCATTATGACGTAGCAGAGATAAGTTGGTGCACTTAATCTTTCAAAATGCAGAAGAGCTTTAAATATCTGAGGAGCACAAAAGCTGACGTTTAGGGCCTCGACCCTTCATCAGAGAGCTCTGATGAAGGGTCTAGGCCCAAAACATCAGCTTTTGTGCTCCTGAGATGCTGCTTGGCCTGCTGTGTTCATCCAGCTCCACACTTTGTTATCTTGGATTCTCCAGCATCTGCAGTTCCTATTATCACTGATACAGCTTTAAACATCTTCTTGCATTGCTATGCATTGCATTTCTCACAGACATTACACTGACTTGGTCAGCTGTCATAGTCCAAGCTGGCTGGGTCTAGCAGCATGCCTTTTCTCCGTGACCCCATTCACCAACAACTCCAGGTTTCTGTTGACAAACTAAGGAGTTAATTTTTCCTTGGTTGGCCATTCCCTTAATACGAATGGTACAGGATCAGCGTGAAGGGCTGTTCCTAGTTTGTGGACTCCAGGTATGCACTAGGAGTTTAAAAGAATGACAGGGGGGATCTCATTTAAAACTTAGACTATTGAGAGGCCTGGATAGCATGGGCATGGAGAAAATGTTTCCACTAGTCAGACAGGCCAGGACTGAAGGCACCGACTCAAAAGGAACGATCCTTTGGAACTGACAAGAGGAGGAATTTCTTCACACAGAGGGTGAAGAATCTGTGGAACCCATTGCCACAGAAAGCTGTGGACCCCAAGTTATTCAGCGTATTTAAGTCAGAGATAGATAAGATCTGGTTAATAAGAGGACCAAAAATTATGAGGAGAAAGCAGGAGAATGGTCAGCCATGATCAAATGTGGAGCAGACTTATTGGCCTGAATAGCCTAATTCTGCTCCCATATCATGTGGTCTTATGAGTGGAGGTCTAAATTTGGCACCACCAGCATGAATTCCTTAAGTCCCAGCAGCTGCAAGTATTTCCACTATTCCTGCCTGATGATTCCAAAAGATGGGAACCGTAGAGGCCTATTACATAATCAATGAAAAGAATGGAAGATTGCAAGAGAAAAGTCATCATGGGCATGGCGGGTGAAGCACCATGACTCTCATCTGAAAAACATATATTATCTGAAAATGAGAAATTTCAGGCCAATATTTCAAATTTACCTCAGCAAGCTTGCCGATAAAAGTTCCAGTGAATCTAATTTTATGGAGTACCTTGACAAGTATCACTAATAGTGCATATGTATTGTTTGAGGGTGTTAAGCGAGATAATCATTTTAGGTCTTTGTCTGTTTTCAGCTGTGGATTCATGAATATGCACCAATATTTATTTATTGATGACAACTTTCAAATGGACCATAAGCTTTAGCAAAGTACTTTTGTGGAAAACTCAAAGTCAGATAAGTTACCAATGTGTTTGTGCAATCTTAATTGACATCCTGATCAAAGCGTAAGGAATTGGACAGATAGGGTGAAGTTACCTTTCAAACATGAATTGAAGCAAATGAAACAAAGCAAAGAAATTTACTTTCAAAGAAATAAAAAAAAGTTAGATAGATTGAAGAATACATCTGGATAAAGTAGAGAGAAGGAGTAGTGAACTAAGTCTATCCAATAATTAATGCAGCAGACTAGGTTGGCTTGATTTACATTACTCCATCAACTAACAGGACACATGACTCTTATCAGATGTATAGTTAGAACCGAATGTGCTACTGCTGAGCTAAGACTGCTAAAATCAAGCCATGGGTTCAAGCTCCATTGTTGCAGTAATATCAGGAGCTTTCCAAGTTACCAGCTCGTGTTTGAGACACACTGTATGCAAATTGTAACACTTTTCTGTATCACAGTTACTGCAAAGAAGTTTTTTTTTGTGTGTCTGCTCTTTCTGCATGTCCAGTTTTATAGCGCTTAAGAACCAAGTCTGGAAATTATGAATAATTTTCAAAGCATACTTTAATTAAATTTAATATTCCTCATCATCCTTGAGATGCTCAGTTTCTTTAAATGCACAGCCATAACTTAGATGATTAATTTGATCAAGAGAACCAATTATGCCCATATGGAACAGGAAGTTTAAACCTTAAATCTAATTCAATGTAATATTAGTGTACAATTACAGCCTAATCGTGGCAGATGAACTATATTTAAACTTCACACTGATAGGAATTAGCCTGGATTCTGAATGTGAGTCACATATCCATGTGGTACTATTGGTTGGCATGTCAGATCCAAAACCTTATTTCTTGAAAACTAAAACTTAAAGACTATCGTTTTCATGAATTTCTTAATTATCTGAGTGAACAAAATAGGATAGTTTGAAGAATTTTAGATCTTAATAATGCCTGCTGATTCTCATCTGACATGATCTGGAAATTTTTACTATTTAGTTCTTCATAATTTGTGTTTGACATTACAAATAGGCATCATTAAATAGTTGCTATAATATTGTTAACGACCACATTCATGGGCCATTTTCAGCCATCATATAATGTTCATTGGAAATGCTCACTCCGCGCAAAAATTGCGTGGTTTTGCTCTGTGCTACAGAAGCACAACCAGTAATCCTGTATTTCTACAAAAAATTACAATATGTTCATATTTTAATCAAAATTAAAAGATCATATTATGACACTTTATAATGCAGCCAGTTTAACTTTTATATTAAAGTGATTCAATATAAATAAGCTGCTAGCTTTTTGAAAGTCAGTGTCAATTCTTCTAGCAACCAGATTGTTATAGTCACAGTCATAGAGCCATACAGCATAGAATGACGTAACCCATGCTGACCATGTTCCCAAACTAAACTATCCCTACCTATCTGCGCTTGGTCCACAGCCCTCCGACCTTTCCTATTCATGAACTCATTCAAATGTCTTTTAAACATTGTAACTCTGCCTGCATTCACTACTTTCTCTGGTGGTTCATTCCATGCATGACCCACCCTGTAGAAAAACTGGTCCTCATGTATTGTTTTAATCTTTCTCCTCTTACTTTTAAAAAAAGATACCCCACCCTAAGGAAAAGACACATGCCGTTCACCTTATCCATGCCCCTCATGATTTTATAAACCTCTATAGGGTCACCCCTCAACCTTCTACGCTCCAATGAAAAATGTCCCAGTCTATTTTTAATACCCAAATCCTCCATTCACAGCAAAATCCTTTTGCAAAATAATTTGACACACCGCCTCAATTCCGTTGAACATGTTCTCGACATTGTGATATAAACATATAATATTCATTATATCAACTGAGACTCTCATCTAATTGGTTTTTGATCAAGACAAGAAAATAGTTCAAAATTAAACAAGTAAACAATATGAAATTGTTGTTTACTATAAAAGATTCTTTTCTGTCTCATTTACTTCCAACATTCCCTATACAGTTTCTAATAAAATAAAATGAGATAAAAGATGTATTACTCTTCAACAAATTATTTGGAAGCTGACTGTTAACAATTCACAGCAATTTCTACATACATGATTAATCTTTACTCAATTACTTGGAGAATACAATCAGAAATCTGTGGCTGTCTTTTATTATCTCTAGCAATGATTTTTTGCATAAAATCTGCCTTCTGTTCCATATCTTTCGAAATAAGTGAATTTTTTATTTAAAAGACTCATCTCATCCAGAAAATCTATGACTGTGCTTGCAAAGCTTCAACGAATTTGGGCTCCATATTCCTTTCTAACATAAAATTAAATATATAATCAGTAGACTCCAAGCCTTAATCCTGTAATTAATTGAATCAGATTGTGTCACTCTTAAAATTAGCCTTTCATTAAAACTCCTGAACTATTCTTATCCAGTAACACCACTCAAAAAATTAAAAATTTAGAAATAAATGAAATATCCAGTTAACTTTAAATAAAAGCTGAATGATGGCATTATTAACATGGAGAAATTTAGTTAACAAACAGCTCGAATGGATTTATTTTACTTGTAATGCTTCACTCAACTCATTTCAGTGATGAAATGTACCATATAAGATTTCAAGAGGACGATCATGGAATTTACAGTTTTCTAAAATTACATTTTGAAATTTATGAAACAGAATCATCCAAGGGAAGAATATTCAATTATTCCTCACTGTCACATGGTGCCTGGATTCTGATTAAACCCTCAACAGAGAGGCAGCTAATCTCAGTGAAGATTGAATGTAGTGTACCATTTAACAAGTACGTGATTAAACAGGTGAAAACTTGCAGTGATCGGGCCTTTAATGGTGTGTGTGATTAGTTACATTTGCCCCTTTACTTCTCAACTTAAAAAAAATACTCTCAAGGTTTCAGAAAGTGAGAGCAGTAAACAGGGCTTAGTGTAAAACTTAGCATCTGGGACACAGTGAAAGGAAAAACCATCAGGCTAGTTCAGATGAGCCAGATTGATTACAGCCCAAAGAAGATTCATTTTTGAAAAGGCGATTCAAATTTTGCTGGCATCAGAAAAGTGGACAAATGAAAAAGAAAGGGCAATTTTACCATCAGCAGAACTCAACATATTAGTCAATGTAAAATATAAAAGCCCTAAGGACACACCTACTCTAAGAGACTTTAACTCAACAGTGGATCAAAAAACACTGCATCGGATGAAAGCAATGCCCAACTATTTACCTAATGTAATCTGTAAAAACTCTAGATTACTTCCAGAAGAGGTATAGAGATATAACACAGTTAGAGCAGCAAATAATCAAATGAACCTCAAAGACATAAAAATGATAGTCACATGCACGAGACCTAATGGTCCAATGAACAAAAGTGTGATAATAAAGTGTGAAGCTGGATGAACACAGCAGGCCAAGCAGCATCTCAGGGGCACAAAAGCTGATGTTTCGGGCCTAGATCCTTCATCAGAGAGCTCTGATGAAGGGTCTAGGCCCAAAACGTCAGCTTTTGTGCTCCTGAGATGCTGCTTGGCCTGCTGTGTTCATCCAGCTTCACACTTTATTATCTTGGATTCTCCAGCATCTGCAGTTCCCATTATCTCTAACAAAAGCGTGAGCTAGGTGTAGAGCTGGAGGAGCACAGCAGACCAAGAGCATCAGAGGAACAGGAAGGCTGATGTTTCAGCCTCCAGGATCTAGGCCCGAAACGTCAGTCTTCCTGCTCCTCTGATGCTGCTTGTCCTGCTGTGTTCATCCAGCTCTACACCTTGTTATTGGAGATTCTCCAGCATCTGCAGTTCTTATAATCTCCAAAAAGTTTCATCCAACTTACTTACAAAGAAGAACAAAGAACAAAGAAAATTCAGCACAGGAACAGGCCCTTCGGCCCTCCAAGCCTGCACCAATCGAGGTCCTCTGTCTAACCTGTCATCTATTTTCTAAGGGCCTATGTCCATTTGCTCCCTGCCCATCCATGTACCTATCCAGATATATCTTAAAAGACGCTAATGTGCCTGCGTCTACCACCTCCGCTGGCAACACGTTCCAGGCACCCACCACCCTCTGCGTAAAGAACTTTCCACACATATCTCCCTTAAACTTTCCTCCTCTCACTTTGAACTCATGACCCCTAGTAATTGAGACCCCACTCTGGGAAAAAGCTTCTTGCTATCCACCCTGTCTATACCCCTCATGATTTGGTAGACCTCAATCAGATCCTCCCTCAATCTCCATCTTTCTAATAAAAATAATCCTAATCTATTCAACCTCTCCCTACAGCTAGCACCCTCCATACCAGGCAACATCCTGGTGAACCTCCTCTGCACCCTCTCCAAAGCATCCACATCCTTTTGGCAATGTGGCGACCAGAACTGTACACAGTACTCTAAATGTAGCCGAACCAAACTCTTATACAACTGTAACATGACCTGCCAACTCTTGTACTCAATACCCCGCTAAATGAAGGAAAGCATGCCATATGCCTTCTTGACCACCCTATTGACCTGTGTTGCCACCTTCAGGGAACAATGGACCTGAACACCCAGATCTCTCTGTTCATCAATTTTCCCTAGGACTTTTCCATTTACTGTATAGTTTGCCCTTGAATTTGATCTTCCAAAATGTATCACCTCGCATTTGCCTGGATTGAACTCCATCTGCCATTTATCTGCCCAATTCTCCGGTCTATCTATATTCTGCTGTAATCTCAGACAGGCCCCTTCACTATCTGCTACTCCACCAATCTTAGTGTCATCTGCAAACTTGCTGATCAGACCACCTACACCTTCCTCCAAATCATTTACGTATATCACAAACAACAGTGGTCCCAGCACAGATCCCTGTGGAGCACCACTAGTCACAGGTCTCCAATTTGAGAAACTCCCTTCGACTACTACTCTCTTTCTCCTGTTGCCGAGCCAGTTTTTTTATCCATCTAACTAACACACCCTGGACCCCATGTGACTCCACTTTCTCCATCAGCCTGCCGTGGGGAACCTTATCAATGCCTTACTGAAGTCCATGTATATGACATCTACAGCCTTTCCCTCATCAATCAACTTTGTTATGTCCTCAAAGAATTCTCTTAAGTTGGTAAGACATGACCTTCCCTGCACAAAACCATGTTGCCTGTCACTGATAAGCCCATTTTCTTCCAAATTACGTTAATGGGCACCTCATTCACTTTAATTTGATACAGGGATGGGTGCCACTGTCTTATCAAATTATTTTACCATGGGTGAAAATACAGAAGTTACAGCCTGTAGAAATGAAATCATACGTCCAGATGGCACAGCCCCCAAGCTTAAATTGGGTATGCTGAAATTAATACTGCAACAGATAGGGCATGAATAAGAAACCTCACTCTTCAGTGTGCACTAATTTCTTAGCCTTTCAAATGAGAGCAAAAAACACTGTGGATGCCAGATGTCTAGACTCAGAATGTTAACTCTGCTACCCTCTTCATGGATGCTGCCAGGCCTGCAGAGTTTCTCCAGCATTCAGTGTTGGTTTCTTAACCTCAACCTTCTAGATGCAGCAGAAGGCATTCAACTAGTTACAATGGACAGAGAAGGCATTAGGAAAGACTAAGTTATGTCAAGTGCGTACAAAGGCAAGTCAGTCAGATAACAACTGAATGAAACCCGAAGGAACTGAGGATGCTGTAAATCAAAAACAAAAACAGAAATTGCCAGAAAAGCTCAGCAGGTCTGACAGCATCTGTGAAGAGAAATCAGAGTTAATGTTTCATGTCTGGTGACCCTTCTTCAAAACTGATGATAGATAGGAAATTACCAGTTTATATGCGGAAGATAAGGTGGGAGTTGTGGGGGTGGCTGTAAGGAGTAAGCAATAGGTGAGGATAGAGCTCAAAGAGAGAGAAGAACAGTTGTACAGACAAAGTAGTAGATAACGAGCTGGCTGGGAGGGAGAATAGCTGTTAATGGGGACTGATAGTGGCTAACAATGGGCCTCTATCACTGTTGTTGGAGGGAGGAGAGGGGGTGAGGACAGAAGTGCGGGAGATGGATCAGATCTGGTTGAGGGCCATGTCGACAATGGTGCTGGGGATCCTCAGTTGAGGAAGAAGGTGGACATTTTGGAGGCTCCATTGTTGAATTTGGCGTCATCAGAACATATGTGATGGAAACAGAGTAACTGGAGAATGGAATGAAGTCTTTACAGGAAGCAGGATGAGGGAATGTATAATCCAGGTAGCTGTGGGTGTCGGTGGGTAGAAAGCAGCTTCCGTTTTTTGTTTGCAGTCAGATAACTACTGGCCCAGGAGCAAACAGTTATTGAAGAACCAGTCAAGGAGTAACCAGCAGATCATTTCATTGATTTGACTCATGGCAGAACCCAAAAGAAAATCCATTGCGATTAGCTATAGTAGCATCCGCAATGTGTTTCTTATTGTCAAGAATCAGTGTATGCAAGTCAAAATAGGCTCAAGCAAATTCAACAAGATCAGAAGTTCAATGAAAACATGTTACTATTCATTGGTATTGTGTTGAAGGACAGCCAGACCCAAAGATCAGTGAGTTGGCCAAGAACACATGTTTTGAACACACACTATTTCACAATCAGAGATGATTTACTATTTTATGACAAAAAGCAAATTAATCCCGCTTCTATTCAACAAGATGTATGAGAGAGGATATTCTGGCAATGACCAGGCATACAGGAAGGGATCAATCAGCAGTGGGATGGCCAGAGATCAAGGATTAAACATTTCAATTCACTATGAAATCTGTGATCACATAGGATTGGCAAGACTAGAAAGCAATCCTATCATTAAAGAAAGTTCAGAAAACAAATCAACAGTTTGCAAGAAGAAGCAAGCAAAAAAAGGTAGAATACATGTTACAACCTGCTAATTACAAATTGATCTTTAACTGCAATCAGATAAGCCCCAATATTGCCTCGTGAACAAAGTTCAATATTAGATTCAAAACTTGATATCAGACAATGGAACATGCTCTGGGGAATATTTCAATTCTTCACCTTCCAAGGAAGAATTATTAGTAACAATGACAGAGCCACATCAGCACAACCTTCAGATAACAAGACTGGGCATGTGAATGCAACAAGGTGTGGAGCTGGATGAACACAGCAGGCCAAGCAGCATCAGAGGAGCAGGAAAGCTACCTTTTCGGGTCTAGACCCTTCTTCAGAAATGGGGGAGGGGAAGGGGATTCTGAAATAAATAGGGAGAGAGGGGGAGACGGATAGAAGAGGAGAGGAGACAAACAGGTCAAAGAGGCAGGGAGGACGTGAGTAAAGATGAGTGTAGATGGGGAGTTAGGGAGGGGATAAGTCAGTCCAAGGAGGACGGACAGGTCAAGGAGGTGGGATGAGGCCAGTAGGTAGGAGATGGGGGTGGTCTTGAGGTGGGAGGTGTGGTTAGGGAGGCAGGTATGAGCTGGGCTGGTTTTGGGATGTGGTCAGGGGAGGGGAGATTTTGAAGCTTGTGAAGTCCACATTGATACCATTGGGCTGCAGTGTTCCCAAGCGGAATATGAGTTGCTGTTCCTGCAACCTTCGGGTGGCATTGTTGTCGAACTGCAGGAGACCCAGGGTGAGCATATCATCCAAGGATTGGGAGGAGTTAAAATGGTTTGCTACTGGGAGGTACAGTTGTTTAGTGCAAACCGAGTGTAGGTGTTCCAGAGTGGTCCCCAAGCCTCCGCTTGGCTTCCCTGATGTAGAGGAGGCGACAACAGGAACAGTAGATACAGTATACCACATTAGCAGATGTGCAGTTGAACATCTGTTTGATGTGGAAGGTCTTCTTAGGGCCTGGAATGTGGGTGAGGGGGAAGGTGTAGGGGCAGGTGGAGCACTTCCTGAGGTTGCAGGGGAATGTGCCGGGTATGGTGGGGCTCGAAGGGAGTGTGGAGCAGACAAGGGAGTCACAGAGAGAGTCGCCCCTCCACTAAGCAGACAAGGGTGGGGAGGGAAAAATGTCTTTAGTGTTGGGGTCGGATTGCAGGTGGCGGAAGTGTCGGAGGATGATGCATTGGATCCGGAGGCTGGTGGGGTGGAATGTGAGGATGAGGGTGTTCTGTTTTGGCTATTATTGTGGGAAGGGGATGTGAGGGATGAGTTGCGGGAAATGTGAGAGATGCGATTGAAGGTGGTTTTAAACCACTGTGGAGGATACATTGCAGTCCTTGAAAACTGAGGACATCTGAGATGTCTGAGAGTGGAATGCCTCCTCTTGGAAGCAGATGCACCAGAGGTGAAGGGATTGGGAATCGGGGATGGCTTTTTTGCTGGAAGGTAGGCGAGAGGAGGTGTACTCTAGGCAGCTGTGGGAGTTGGTAGGCTTGAAATGGATATCGTTTCCAGGTGGTTGCCACAGCAGGAAATAGAGAGTTCCAGGAAGGGGAGAGGTATCAGAGATGGTCCAGGTGAACTTAAGATTGGGAGCGAAAGCTGTTGGTGAAGTCAATGAACTGTTTGAGCTCCTTGTGGGAGCACGAGGCAGCACCGACACAGTCATCAATGTAACAGAGGAAGAAATGGGGGATAGGGCCAAGAGGGACTGTTCCACGTAACCTACAAAGAGGCAGGCATAGCTAGGGCCCATGCGGGTACCCATGGCCACTGCCTTTGTCTGTAGGAAGTGGGAGGAATCGAAAGAGAAGTTGTTAAGGGTGAGGACAAATGAGGTTAAGTGGAAAGGGGTGTCAGTGGAGGAGGACTGGGGTCGGGCCTGCAGGACAGGAAGAAACGAAGGGCCTTTAGGCCATCTGCATGGGGAATGCACGTTTATAGGGACTAGATGTCCATAGTAAAGATGAGGTGTTGGGGACCAGGGAATCAGAAGTTTTGGAGGAGGTGGAGGGCGTGGGTGGTGTCACGGATGTAGGTAGGGAGTTCCTGAACCAAGGGGGAGAAAATGAAGTCCAGATAATTGGAGATGAGTTCGGTGGGGCAGGAGCAGGCGGAGACGATGGATCAACCAGGGCAGTCAGGTTTGTGGATAATGTGAACTTCACAAGCTTCAAAATCTTCCCTCCTCTGACCGTATCCCAGAAGCTACTCAGCTTGTACCCACCTTCCTAACCAGTCCTCCCACCTATCCCCTCCTCCCACCTCAAACCCCATCCCCATCTCCTACGTACTAGCCTCACCCCTGCCTCTTTGACCTGTCTGCCTCCATCTCCTTTATCTATCTTGTATCTACCTCTCCCTCTCTCCCTATTTATTTCAGAATCCCCTTCCCCTCCCCAATTTCTGAAAAAGGGTCTAGACCCAAAATGTTAGCTTTCCTGCTCCTCTGATGCTGCTTGGCTTGCTGTGTTCATTCAGCTTCACACCGTGTTATCTCAGAGTCTCCAGCCTCAGCAGTTCCTACTGGGCATGTTAATGCATTTGGTTTACCTGTAAGACAACTCTGAATCTAAAAGCTGAAGTGAAGAGTTTAGATCCTTCAACATTGACATACCAGCTGACTGAGAAGGATTTGCTTATACAGATTAAAGGTAAGCTTTTTTTAAAACTCTATTCAAGTTAACACCAACATACAGCAACCAAAATCCTTAGATTCAGGATGCAGAATTGAAGAGGTCACCTGTTCCAGGAATCCAGGAAGCTGCAAAATGATATCCATTGCAACAGAGCAGTTGTCCTCTGTCTGGGACATCAGTGAAATTAATTGGCTGCCTGGATGATAAAATGAGACAAATATCTGATTCAGCACGGAAGAGTTCCTTTAAAGGAATTACAGAGTTTAAGATGTGTCCAGATAAGGTAATATCCTGACTGCATGGTTTAGCAGGAACTGTATCCAGTAAAGGGCATCCAAGAGATAATGTGCTCCAAAGTACAGAAACTTTATTTATCAAAATGTTCCAAGAACAATATCAAGGGTCAACAATCCTCAAGCCACAAGAAGTATCAAATTTCCAAGTCCAAAGAGAATGAGTGATGAAAGGATGAGAATTGAAGAACAGATCTTATCAGGCAATAATGAATTGTCTAAGTGCTACACCGAATGAGAGGTCATAGAAAATTAAGATTTTCTTCACTCTTTGTAACATTGCAGAGAACACAAAAAACTCTCATCTACCTGTTTGGTCACCTTCTTAGTTCTTTGAGAAGGTGACCAAACAGGTAGATGAGAGTAAACCGGTTGATGTGGTGTATATGGATTTCAGCAAGGCGTTCGATAAGGTTCCCCACAATAGGCTATTGTACAAAATGCGGAGGAATGGAATTGTGGGAGATATAGTAGTTTGGATCTGAAATTGGCTTGCTGAAAGAAGACAGAGGGTGGTAGTTGATGGGAAATGTTCATCCTGGAGACCAGTTACTAGTGGTGTACCGCAAGGGTCGGTGTTGGGTCCACTGCTGTTTGTCATTTTTATAAATGACCTGGATGAGGGCATAGAAGGATGGGTTAGTAAATTTGCAGACGACACTAAGGTCTGCCGCGTTGTGGACAGTGACGAAGGATGCTGTAGGTTGCAGAGAGACATAGATAAGCTGCAGAGCTGGGCTGAGAGGTGGCAAATGGAGTTTAATGCAGACAAGTATGAGGTGATGCACTTTGGTAGGAGTAACCAGAAGGCAAAGTACAGGGCTAACGGTAAGATTCTTGGTAGTGTAGATGAGCAGAGATATCTCGGTGTCCATGTACACAGATCCTTGAAAGTTGCCACCCAGGTTGACAGGGCTGTTAAGAAGGCATACAGTGTTTTAGCTTTTATTAATAGAGGGATCAAGTTCTGGAACCAAGAGATTATGGTGAAGCTGTACAAAACTCTGGTGCAGCCGCACTCGGAGTATTGTGTATAGTTCTGGTCACCGCATTATAAGAAGGATGTGGAAGCTTTGGAAAGGGTGCAGAGGAGATTTACTAGGATGTTGCCTGGTATGGAGGGAAGGTCTTACGAGGAAAGGCTGAGGGACTTGAAGCTGTTTTCATTAGAGAGAAGAAGGTTGAGAGGTGACTTAATTGAAACATATAAAATAATCAGAGGGTTAGATAGGGTGGATAGGGAGAGCCTTTTTCCTAGGATGGTGACAGCGAGCACGAGGGGGCATAGCTTTAAATTGAGGTGTGAAAGATATAGGATGGATGTCAGAGGTAGTTTCTTTACTCAGAGAGTAGTAAGGGAATGGAACACTTTGCCTGCAACGGTAGTAGATTTGCCAACTTTAGGTACATTTAAGTCATCATTGGATAAGCATATGGATGTACATGGAATAGTGTAGGTTAGATGGGCTTGAGATCGGTATGACAGGTCGGCACAACATCGAGGGCTGAAGGGCCTGTACTGTGCTGTAATGTTCTACGTTCTACTTTAAGGTGAAGGTTTTGTCCCCACTCAGAGGATAATTTGAACTTTTTTATCCCCCGCACAATTACTATTTGTTGGGCTTCACAGCTTGGAGGTAAATTTGGGTTGGGTTTTGTAAGATGGAAGAATGGGGAGAAACGGGGGTGGGCTGGAAAACAGTGGGGGGAGGGGTGTGGAAATGGGGAGGTGGGGATGACATGTCAGGAACTTGGAGAAAAATGCCACTGGACTGGTACCTGATGTATTTGCACTTCCTTCTGTATTTGCCAGGATAGGTTAGTCAGGCAATCATGAAGACAGTTAAAAGCTAGAAGATCACTAAGAGGGATATTTGGAGTGAAATCCTTCTTTCCCAACAGAAGAGCAGTCATCTCCTACTCAGCTGATTTCAGAAGGTAAGAGTTTAGCAGAAACAATGGTCTCTGTGAAGCTGAAGCTGTATTAATCTTTTGCATTGAAAATTCAGACATATTCAAGTGAAAGGTTATCCAGGAAAGCTCTATTTCTATCATGTGAATGATTGACAATTGTTTGGAAAATATTTAATCTGACCAGCGCTTCACCTAACCTCAATTGTAATTACTGGTGGCAGTCTTAAGAATTTTGTAGGAGCAGCTTCAATTCCACTCTCTGTCTCCGCTGAGGACCTAAGGCATCAGGTTTTCTACCACAACATACCCCTGCTGTAGCTCCCACAGCACCAGCTGCCTTTTCTGTAACTCCATGTCTTCCACATGATCAGGGAATGGCCATTGAGGTACATGTGAAAACAGGCAGAGCCACCACAAAGAGTCAACTGGCAGAGGACTAGTCACACTGGCAATGTGAGCACTAGTGTCTCAGGCAACCAGGTCAGGTCACACATCTCCTCAAATTGGTCCTATGACTGAAGCCTTTAAAAAAAACTGCATCTAGTTAGCTGCTCTGAAGGAAGCCTTGATATTGCTAAGCAAAAGAAAAACTTCCTCTGATAAAATAGCCATACCATATTACTCATTGCCCGGCTGATCGGAAGGAACTCTGAGGCAGGGCATTAATTGGTTTACTCCTGCGAACTGGGTGCCTTGTACTACACTAATCAGGTTCAGTAAATTGAAAATGGCCTTGACACCTTAAAAAAAACAAGTAGGGCTGCAAGATTCTATTCAGTAAATGTCAGGATTTGATTGAACATTAAAGCTTTTAAGTCACAAGCTGTACCTGGTGTTAAATTTGAATTCTCTTACACTCTCTCCTCATAAACTTCGCAAACGCCATTAGTCTTGTTGATAGCAATCAATTCAGATGCTGTAAACCGCCAAAGTCAATAACTCTACCAGAATCAAATGCTCCAAAAAATGATTACTGACAGTTGAAATGAAAAATACTTTTAAAAAAGACTTAAATTGCACACTTTTCTAACTGCTTGAACTGAGAATAGGTATTACAACGTATTTGCACCCTGCTGAATCACCGATAGAACATTAAGTGGTCTACACAAAAAGCAAAACAAGCCAGTAACAAAGCACAATAAATACACTTAACGGGCTTTGTACATAAATTATTCAATTGGAAACACAGTGATGTATTTGTGCTGGTTAATAGAAGGAGAAAAATATGTCATGGTTCATTTGATGACGGGGGAAAGATCCATTCAGTTGTGTGTAAGAGAACTTCTGGAAGTATTTAAAAAAAACAATAAGATGATGAAAGTGGAAATTTACTTTTGTTATCCCAAGGACCCCAATATTTGGGCTGGAGGATGTAGAGCCATTTCCTGTTCCAAGTAATCCTGCAATGATACAAGATACTCCTTCAGTGAAGATCCCTCTGGAAGTCAAAAGGAGCATGCAAGGTTACAGTCAGTTTTGTCCATACATCGAGGTAGAATTAAAACTTTATAATACATTAAGAGAAAAGCATTTGGTAACCTATTAAACACTTTTGAAGCTCAGGTTACATCAAATGTCACAAACAAATCCACCTCCTATTCTGGTAAATAATTTTTAGTACTGGGAAGAATTACATTCCCTCCTACCCAGCCCCTCCCTCAGCAACCAGGATCATTGAAGGGTCACCAGACCTGAAACGTTAACTCTTTTTTCTCCTCCACAGATGCTGTCAGACCTGCTGAGCTTTTCCAGCAACTTTGTTTTTGTTCATTCAACACTCTGCTCCCTCAATATTCAGGGACCAGCAACATCTTCAGTGGCAGTGGGTAGAAGCTACAGTACCTCCTTGGAAAGTAATGTCTGTAGACCTGAAGTGCTGGCATTGTCAAAATTAGCTCCATCGTGGTCCAACACCATATGCGTGCTTTGGCTTCAGAGACAGCAGTAAACATGCAAAGCAATGACACTAATTCCTGGGATTTGTCTTGTTCAAATGCAAACACTAATGTTATTTGTGTTTCTTCATGAGGGCGAAGCCTGGACCAGTGCCATTTGCTACTGTTCTCCCATGGAGAACATTTGGCTGGAGTCAAATCAGTAACTCTGTTGCAGGCTGTGATGCTGGAATACAGTCACAAGACAGCAGGAATGTTGCATCTCTTGCTCATTTGCAAGCATGGCCTCCTCAATTAAGAGGTTATCAGTACCAACACCTTACCCCAAATTCTACACAGCACTAGTGGGACAATGCAGACTGCTGATAATGATGCAGCTATGATAACAGGGCACTTCTATCATTGCAATGGCATAATTGCAATTATGGTCTATTTAAACACTGCTTAGCATATGACACTTAATGCCATTGCTGAGCTACAGCATGGGGTGAGATAAAGAATGTTTTGGGGGGAGGGGTGGCAAGGTAGCACAGCAGCACAGTGGTTAGCACTGCTGCCTCACATAACCAGGGACCCAGTTTAATTCTGGCCTCAGGCAACTGTCTGTGTGGAGCTTGCATGTTCTCCCCATGTCTGTGTGGGTTTCCTTCCACAGTCCACAGATGTGCAGATTAGGTGGATTGGCCATGCTAAATTGCCTGTGGTGCTCAGGGATGTGTAGATTGGGTGGGTTACAGGGGGATGGGTCTGGGTGGGATGTTCTGAGGTTCAGTGTGGACTTGTTGGGCTGAAGGGCCTGCTTCCATACTGTAGGGATTCTATGAGCTTCAGAACAATGGAGGGAATGGCAAGACTTGAGAGAATTTATTAACAATGGAAAAATAAGTTCCTTGAATTAGAGGAAAATGGTCTAATTATCAATGATATAACCAGGTGTAGAGCTGGATGAACACAGCAGGCCGAGGAGCAGGAAAGCTGACATTTTGGGCCTTGACCTTTCTTCGAAAATTATCCATGTAGGGTTTCAATGGCCAGAGAAGAATCTCATTTTTGAGCAGCAAGGAGCTTATTTGCATACATTAACTCCTCATTTGTACCTAATCTCACCTTATTTATGTGTAGTTCTTACATCCCTAGGTAATAGAGAAAAATTAGACAGCACCTATTCCTGACATGAAAGTCAGAACAGTTATCTGATGGCTGTAGCTGAGATAATGGGAACTGCAGATGCTGGAGAATTCCAAGATAATAAAATGTGAGGCTGGATGAACACAGCAGGCCAAGCAGCATCTCAGGAGCACAAAAGCTGACGTTTCGGGCCTAGACCCTTCATCAGAGAGGGGGTTGGGGAGAGGGAACTGGAATAAATAGGGAGAGAGGGGGAGGCGGACCGAAGATGGAGAGTAAAGAAGATAGGTGGAGAGAGTGTAGGTGGGGAGGTAGGGAGGGGATAGGTCAGTCCAGGACCTTTGTCCCCCTACAACCGAACGGTCAGTCCTTAGCAAGGGGCTCACCTTTGTCCCTCTACAACCACACATCAACGAATACCAGTCACGGTCGGACATAGAGCAGCTTTTCCGCCGTCTTCGCCTCCATGCCTACTTCTTCAACCGGGAACCCAACCCTCCTTCCACTGACCCCTTCACCCGATTCCAACACAAGTCCTCCTCCTGGACACCACCCCCAGGCCTCCTACCCTCCCTCGACCTCTTCATCTCCAACTGCCGTCGAGACATTAACCGCCTCAACCTCTCCACCCCTCTCACCCACTCCAACCTCTCACCCGCAGAACGGACAACCCTCCGCTCCAACCCCAACCTCACCATCAAACCCGCAGACAAGGGTGGCGCAGTGGTAGTATGGCGCACTGACCTCTACATCGCCGAGGCCAAACGCCAACTCTCCGACACCACCTCCTACCGCCTCCTCGATCATGACCCCACACCCGAGCACCAAACCATCATCTCCAACACCATTCACGACCTCATCACCTCAGGGGACCTCCCACCCACAGCCTCCAACCTCATTGTTCCCCAACCCCGCACGGCCCGTTTCTATCTCCTTCCCAAAATCCACAAACCTGCCTGCCCTGGTCGACCCATCGTCTCAGCCTGCTCCTGCCCCACCAAACTCATCTCCACCTATCTGGACTCCATTTTCTCCCCTTTGGTCCAGGAACTCCCCACCTACGTCCGTGACACCACCCACGCCCTCCACCTCCTCCAGGACTTCCAATTCCCTGGCCCCCAACACCTCATATTCACCATGGATGTCCAGTCCCTGTACACCTGCATTCCGCATGGAGATGGCCTCAAGGCCCTCCGCTTCTTCCTGTCCCGCAGGCCCGACCAGGCCCCCTCCACCGACACTCTCATCCGCCTAGCTGAACTCGTCCTCACACTCAACAACTTCTCTTTTGACTCCTCCCACTTCCTACAGACTAAGGGGGTGGCCATGGGCACCCGCATGGGCCCCAGCTATGCCTGCCTCTTTGTAGGTTACGTGGAACAGTCCCTCTTCCGCACCTACACAGGCCCCAAACCCCACCTCTTCCTCCGGTACATTGATGACTGTATCGGCGCCGCCTCTTGCTCCCCAGAGGAGCTCGAACAGTTCATCCACTTCACCAACACCTTCCACCCCAACCTTCAGTTCACCTGGGCCATCTCCAGCACATCCCTCACCTTCCTGGACCTCTCAGTCTCCATCTCAGGCAACCAGCTTGTAACTGATGTCCATTTCAAGCCCACCGACTCCCACAGCTACCCAGAATACACCTCCTCCCACCCACCCTCCTGCAAAAATTCCATCCCCTATTCCCAATTCCTCCGCCTCCGCCGCATTTGCTCCCACGATAAGACATTCCACTCCCGCACATCCCAGATGTCCAAGTTCTTTAAGGACCGCAACTTTCCCCCCACAGTGATCGAGAACGCCCTTGACCGCGTCTCCCGTATTTCCCGCAACACATCCCTCACACCCCGCCCCCGCCATAACCGCCCCAAGAAGATCCCCCTCGTTCTCACACACCACCCTACCAACCTCCGGATACAACGCATTATCCTCCGACACTTCCGCCATTTACAATCCGACCCCACCACCCAAGACATTTTTCCATCCCCTCCCCTGTCTGCTATCCGGAGAGACCACTCTCTCCGTGACTCCCTTGTTCGCTCCACACTGCCCTCCAACCCCACCACACCCGGCACCTTCCCCTGCAACCGCAGGAAATGCTACACTTGTTCCCACACCTCCTCCCTCACCCCCATCCCAGGCCCCAAGATGACATTCCACATTAAGCAGAGGTTCACCTGCACATCTACCAATGTGGTATACTGCATCCACTGTACCCGGTGCGGCTTCCTCTACATTGGGGAAACCAAGCGGAGGCTTGGGGACCGCTTTGCAGAACACCTCCGCTCAGTTCGCAACAAACAACTGCACCTCCCAGTCGCAAACCATTTCCACTCCCCCTCCCATTCTCCAAATGACATGTCCATCATGGGCCTCCTGCACTGCCACAATGATGCCACCCGAAGGTTGCAGGAACAGCAACTCATATTCCGCCTGGGAACCCTGCAGCCATATGGTATCAATGTGGACTTCACCAGTTTCAAAATCTCCCCTTCCCCTACTCCATCCCTAAACCAGCCCAGTTCGTCCCCTCCCCCCACTGCACCACACAACCAGCCCAGCTCTTCCCCCCCACCCACTGCATCCCAAAACCAGTCCAACCTGTCTCTGCCTCCCTAACCGGTTCTTCCTCTCACCCATCCCTTCCTCCCACCCCAAGCCGCACCCCCAGCTACCTACTAACCTCATCCCACCTCCTTGACCTGTCCGTCTTCCCTGGACTGACCTATCCCCTCCCTACCTCCCCACCTACACTCTCTCCACCTATCTTCTTTACTCTCCATCTTCGGTCCGCCTCCCCCTCTCTCCCTATTTATTCCAGTTCCCTCTCCCCATCCCCCTCTCTGATGAAGGGTCTAGGCCCGAAAGGTCAGCTTTTGTGCTCCTGAGATGCTGCTTGGCCTGCTGTGTTCATCCAGCCTCACATTTTATTATGATGGCTGTAGCTTACTGGTGCCTCTCTGGGTCATCATTTTGGCCAGCATTCCCCAAAACCTCAGAGTATGCTTCATGGGCAGTGATTGCCTGCACTCTCTGTCCAGATGTTGGCATCGGCAAAGCACAAGCCTAATGCCACCATCATGGCACATATAGGGATGATCTTATCTTATAGTTCTGCATTTTACTACTGCACTTGGAGCTCCCTGCTTCTTACATTGCAATCCTTCAGCTAGAAGGCTTTGTATTGAAGGGCAGGCATCTACCTTATGCTTCAGAACCAGTTCATCTCAGGCTTCTTGGCTTACTGTCTTAACATCACTGCGCATTTATTTGGATGCTCATGCATATGTCTGCCTTGCCTTTTGGCACATTGTCACTTCATTCAGAACCTACAAGCACACACAGTTCCATCTTTCATTGAATTTTAACACACAGTCAGAAAACCAAGTAAATTCTCATGCTTGCCAACAATGATCACTAAAAGCAGCAGGCATGTTGCTACATGACACCATGCTACATCAATGTTCCAACTATGGCTTATGCCAAGAAATAATGTGGCAAATGCACCACCTGTGCTTGGACAGCTGGGTTAAAGTCAGTCCAGTTTGTGCCTTGAAAGTCAACAAAGGCTATCAGGGGCCATTGATGTTGGTGGCCAAGTTGGGAAGTCAGTTTTGAGTAGCATGCTGTGATACAGATAGGTAAACCACTATGTAGGAGACTAAATCAATATATAAAGATGGGAGATTATAGAGAATGGGTGGACATAAGGTACTGCATGGGTGGGCCGTTTACGGTCACTACCATCCTGGCTTCAATGGCGAGGGGGATGGAGCAACAGAAGGATGCAGCACAACACTATGTTGGGTATTACTGAGCTGTAGGCTTGTGCTGAGGGGATAACATGGGGAGGTGAACAGTTAAATAAAATAATAAATTATCTGGAAACATACAAAAGCTCAAACTTGATGGGGTTGACAGGGAATGTAAGAAAAAAAAGCTGAGGATGAAGGTCGAAGAGGGTTGTGAAGTGATGCTCCAGATGATCATCTAGATTAACAAGCCTGCAACTCTACCTCTGGAGCTGTGATGTCTTCCATTTTCATTTGAATCACAAATATGTCATGAAAGTGAAACATGGCTGCTGATACACCCAAAGTAGGCAGACTGTTTTCCTGTCTGGAGGAGCAGGATCGACTTGTGTGTGAAGTGAGGCCCATCACGTAGGGTTTGCTTTAATCAGGCACTTTTGCAGTTTGGGGAAAAGACATTTGGATTCACAGAATCCTGTATGTTTACCTTATGCAGTCACCAAATATGACATTTACAAATCTTGTGCACAAGCAGTATAGATCATGGAAGAAACATAAGAATATGGATGCTGGAAATCAGAAATGAAAACAAAAATGCGAGAAAAACTCAACAGGTCTGACAGTACCTGTGGAGAGAGAAACCGAGTTAATATTTTGAGCTCTCTCTGACTCCTGTGGGAAAGAGAGAGAGACATTTCAGGCTCAAAAAGTTAACTCTTTCCATCCTCACAGATGCGGCCAACCCAGCTGGGCTTCTCCAGCACTTTCCATTTCTAGTATAACCCATGACATTGATCATTACAGATTTAATCCTAATAATTTCTACAAAGCAGAAAATGTTCTGGGCAACCAACAGTCTATGATTCACAAACAACAAGATCTTGTAGGCTGCACAAAGTCCCAGAGCTGCTTTCCAAATACATTCAATGTTAAATATTTCACAGCGTGCTCTGAAACAGAATGCTGCCTTTCTTAAGAGAGGTCGAAGTGAGCTAAGAAGATGTCATCATCAAGTACAGTCAGACTAATCTCCTACTGTATATCCGTAATACTGTTTTGTCAGGCACATTGCAAAAATGCACCAGACACAAGAGTTCTTGACTTTTGGAAGAGGTAAGCAGCCTTAGTGTGGGTAGAGTGGTAAGTGGTGAATCTGTTTGGCAATTGGTTTAATGCGAAAAGGCCAGCTAAAGCAAGTGAGGTTAAGTGATTTCACAGCCTCACTTGCACTGACATCTTGATGCTGTCCAAGTGACTCCTCACATCTAATAGAATAGTACAGCTCCTCATTGGCTCGCTTTTTGTCTGAGAATACCTCATAAATCAATCTGCTTTCAGCAGCCAGAGCTGATGTTCTCTTCAGCATCAGGTTATGTAGAACACAGTAGACCACTGCTTTCTGGAAGATCCTTACAGTGATGTGCTGATGTAATTTATCAAACTGATCCAAGCCAAAATATTAGTTTGAGGAGACTTACGGTCTGCTCAGTGGTCATTCTGGTTGCAGTATGGTCCAGATTATAGCTTTCCTCCTGCCTCCATCCTTAGCTTCCTCACTGATATCAGAAGCCATCACTTCAGTGACTCCCTCATCAACAAGTGGCGTCCTTAATGATAGATGTGGAACGCAAAGCTGTCACAGAAATATGAGAATGCAAGCTTTGTGTCTGTGAGGTAAGAGCACAAAACTGCAGTATCCACTGACAGAGGTCATAGACCAGTTGAACTGAGTGGGAATGAAATCTTTTCCTGGTCTGTGGACAGCCTAGATGGTCACATGAGTGGTCTGAGATGGTATACTTAAGAGACTTGAATGGATCAAGTCTTCTAGTTGTCCTTGTTTGGCAGTCCACAACTGTTTAGAAACCCAGGTATTAACAGATGCTCCCAAGATCATCTTGATGCAGTATTATGTGGTAGATTTGGAGATGCGATGCATATCTTCCATGGGCTCCTAGAATGACCCAGAGGTGTAAAATCTCACTGCCACTGTGACCTGAGAAATACTGCCATCAGATGATCACCGTTACTTCCAGAGCTTGTCTATTCCATCATCAAGATGAGCAACTCAGGACGGCCTTTTAGGAGGCACAAACATGCGCAAATCTACTGCCATGATCTCATGCTTTGTTTACATGCCGTAATACAGTCCACCTTCAGCTCCATGTTAGCACATGCTCATGGCCCCTAAAATTGTTTCTGCAACTTCCCCTTCAAAAGACTACCACTGTAAGGGGCCAAGTGGTTGATGCTGTCCAGATCTGAGTGGTCACATTCCGTACACTCGCTCCTGCTGCTGGTTCTCCTCCTCATTAGAAGACCCTCTTACAGAACGTGCAGGGTATTTCTTAGACACTGTTGTTTTGACCGGAACAGTTGAAACAGTGCCCATCTCACATACCTTTCAGGGTTCTCTCTAGTGGATCTCTACCAGAAGTACACTATTACCTCACAGCATCAGGAGCCTGGGTTCAATTCCACCATCAGGTACAGAGTTGTCACATTTGCCCCATGTTTGTGCAGGTTTCCTCCTACAGCCCAAAGATGGGCAGATTAGGTGGATTAGCCATGGGAAATGCAGGGTTACAGAAATGGGATAGGGGAATGGGTCTGGCTTTTCGGAGGGTCACTGTGGACCTGACAGGCTGAATGGCCTGCTTCCACACTGTAGCGATCCCATTAGTGTGGAGGAAATACACTCAAAATAAATGGCTGTCCAATGGGGAATGCAGTTGATGGGGTTTACATGAAATTTAGCGAGGCCTTTGACAAGTTCATATACAGAAGGCTAGACCAAAAGGTGAAAGTCCATGGGATCCAAGTCAAGTTGGCAAACTGGATCCAGATGACATTCCACATTAAGCAGAGGTTCACCTGCACATCTGCCAATGTGGTATACTGCATCCACTGTACCCGGTGTGGCTTCCTCTACATTGGGGAAACCAAGCGGAGGCTTGGGGACCGCTTTGCAGAACACCTCCGTTCAGTTCGCAACAAACAACTGCACCTCCCAGTCGCAAACCAGTTCCACTCCCCCTCCCATTTTTTAGATGACATGTCCATCATGGACCTCCTGCAGTGCCACAATGATGCCACCTGAAGGTTTCAGGAACAGCAACTCATATTCCGCCTGGGAACCCCGCAGCCTAATGGTATCAATGTGGACTTCACCAGTTTCAAAATCTCCCCTTCCCCTACTGCATCCCTAAACCAGCCCAGTTCGTCCCCTCCCCCCACTGCACCACACAACCAGCCCAGCTCTTCCCCCCCACCCACTGCATCCCAAAACCAGTCCAACCTGTCTCTGCCTCCCTAACCGGTTCTTCCTCTCACCCATCCCTTCCTCCCACCCCAAGCCGCACCCCCATCTACCTACTAACCTCATCCCACCTCCTTGACCTGCCCGTCTTTCCTGGACTGACCTATCCCCTCCCTACCTCCCCAGCTATACTCTCTCCACCTATCTTCTTTACTCTCCATCTTCGGTCCGCCTCCCCCTCTCTCCCTATTTATTCCAGTTCCCTCTCCCCATCCCCCTCCCTGATGAAGGGTCTAGGCCCGAAACGTCAGCTTTTGTGCTCCTGAGATGCTGCTTGGCCTGCTGTGTTCACCCAGCCTCACATTTTATTATCTTGGATCCAGAACTGGCTTACAAATAAACAAGAAGCAAAAGATAATGGTGGAAGGTTGTTTTTGTGATTGAAAGCTTGTGACCAGCAGTGTACCACAGGAATCAGTGCTGCTCTGCGCTGTTTGTTAACAACTTGAAGTGAGTGTGGATGGTATAATTAGGAAGTTTGCAGATGACACAAAAATTGATGATGTTGTTGATAGTGAGGAGGATGGCCTCAAGCTACAGTCTGATATCAATCAATCAGCCAGTAAACTGGGGACAGCAATGGCATATGGAATTTAATCCTCAAGTGTGAGGTGATGCATTTCAGGAGGTCTAATAAGTGAGGGATTTACAAAATGAATGGTACATCACTAGGGAGTACTGTGGAAGAAAGGGATTTTGCTGTGTAAATCTATTTATCCCTGAAGGTGTCACTACAAATAAATAGGATGGTGAAGAAGTCTATGGGATACTTGCCTTCATTAGCCAAGGTGTAGAATGTAGGAGCAGGGAAGATTTGTTGCATCTTTATGGAGCATTGATTAAGCTATAAATAAAATACTGTGCGCAGTTCAAATCGACATACCATCAGAATGATGTGATTGCACTAGAGAGGATGCAGAGAACATTCACCAGAATGGGATGGAAAGACTCATTTAGGCGGAAAGACTGTGTAGACTGGGATAACAAGATGTAGAGCTGGATGAACACAGCAGGTCAGGCATCATCAGAGGAGCATCAGAGCATCCTACTCTTCTGATACTGCCTGACATGTTGTGTTCATCCAGCTCTACACCAAGTAATCTCAGACTCCAGCATCAGCAGTTCCTACTATCTCTGTATAAACTGCAATTTGTTTTCCCTGGAACAGAGAAAGCCATGGGGAGGATCTGATGAAGATCCACAAAATTATGAGCAGAGTAGATTGAAAGAATATTTTACCGCTGCACACATGTCTAAGACCAGACGCCATAACTTTAAGGTGAGGGCTGAATGGTTTCAAAAGAATCTGAAGAAAAATATTTTTCATCCAGAAGGTGGTAGAAATATGGAATGCACTGCCTGAAAGAAGGTGTTGGAGGAAACTTTTAAGAAGCATCTGGATGAGTAGATAATAAACCTCAGCATCTTGGGCTATGGGCCAAATACAGGTGAATGCAATTAGTTGAGTTTGGAGTTTATTGGTCAGCATGGACATGGTGGGTCAAATGGCCTGTTTCTATGCTTGGTGACTCTATGACTCAATTCAAGGAAACAAGCTTCATCACATAGCTGTGAAGTGCAGTAATATAACAGCTGTCACCCCATTGCCTCCAGTCAGCAGGTGTGAGGCCTGAATGGCCCGTGGTCCCCATGAGCTCATCAGTAAATCTGGAGGGACTGGACATATTCCTTTCTATTTTCTCACTGACTAGCTTACATACCATTCAATTGCTCATTCTCAAAAGTATTAGCAGTATTCCAAAGAATTCAGGCCCATTGTGAAGATGCTGAGAGAACAATCGATGTCCCTCCTGTGCGACGTATTTCCTCCCTTCACCTCTACCCAGTTGCCACCCTTTGCTCCAGTGGAAAATCCCAGCTGCTCGAACCCTTGTGTTGAAAATGTTTTAGTTGATGAGTATACATCCATGTAGGAAACAAGTCAATATTTTACTTTCTATGGTTAATAATTCAACTCAATTTTATAAGAAACAAATGAATACAAATGCATCTGTTCTCAGACTATATTGTGAAAAAGGAGAGTTTACCTGTTTAAAGCATGGATTGGTGGAGGTGGAGCCCCAGCCAACCTTGCACAGGCATAATAATCACCAATAGATTCAATGATACCAGCGAGTGTTGCACTAAACATTCCCAGGACTCCAGCTGCTGTAATTGTTGGTAAACCCCACTGACCTGCAAAGATCAAAAAGTTTCCAGAAGGGAACGTGTAAAAAAGAGAATGTGCACCATAAACAAAAATACCACATTCTTAAAAAAGATTTTGCAGTGCATGTTCCTGGAGTTTAATTTCAAAAACTATACATTTTACTTTAAACACATTAACAACCAACTGCAACATAATGAACAAACCAAACAGATCTTGCTTCCCATACAATATTATTTGACCTTTCCAATTAAAATATGAAGTACGTTTTTAAAAAGTACATTCATATTCAATGTGGACTTCAAGGGAATACGAGGTAAAAACATTAATTTTTCTATGGCCCATAACATAAGCTAGTTTTGCCTCGAGAGTCCTGCACTAAAAAAAAATCACAGTTACTATGCAGAGATAATGGGAACTGCAGATGCTGGAGAATCCGAGATAACAAAGTGTGGAGCTGGATGAGCACAGCAGGTCAAGCAGCACCGTGCATATACTTTTTTAATATCTGCACATTCTATCATATTTTACAAAAAACATTTCTATTTCCTAACACTTACATGGATATGGCATGCGAAACCAGGGTGCTGTTGACATTATTTCACCTCTAGCATCTGTTCGGGCTTTGAATCCATACAGCTCAGGATTTTTTGGAAATACATCAGTGAGCGTTAAAAGATAGCAAATGAGCCAGACAACCATAATAGCCATTATAATCTAGAAAAGAAAGTAAAGACAAATAGTGCAGGTGAACACTTTTATTCTGGATTTATGATCCCATAATCAAGGCATGATTATTGCTAGATTCAGAGTCTTTTTCTCAAGGCATTGTCCATGAGTTGAATGGAATATTTCCAAATGTTGAGGTCTTACACTGACTTCTGAACATAATCACTTTGCATTAGAATAGTGATTTATTTTGTTTTGGCAACTTCTTTTGCTGGAATAACATGCAATTTTTTTTGGTAAATCTCAACTTGCTTTGTTGCCTACGGCGTTTGACATCCAGCATAGAGATAAGTTTGTAAAACAATATTTAAACACTAAAGCATTTCAGTCACTTTCTCCAAAATCTCAAATAAATTAAAATTCCTACCTTGAAAGAAACCAATCAGTAATTTTGGCAAATAGATTGTGCACAACTTGAAAATTTACTTGGTTCAAAGCGCAACGTAAAATTCTAGATGTTTTACATTTAATTAATACCAATGAATGAGAATTTGTTCCGGTTGGGACCTTAGGCCATTCTATATTCTACAAACTTTTACATAGGAAGAAAAGAATTGAACAAGCGCAACACCTTCACAGAACATTGGAGACCTCTGCAAAAAGCGACAGCAATTGTACATCCCTTTTATCAAACTGAAATATTGTTAAATGAACACAGTGTCTGAACTGAGAAGCATAAGTTTGCAATCACTGTTTCATTTTCTGTGTGTGATTTGAAAGAACAGAGGGACAAAGAAAAAATGGATTCAGAAGAGAAAACAAAGAAATAAAAAACAGACATTTTTAAAACACCAACCACAATTAACAGCTGAAAGGATGAGATTCCACATTGTGACAGAAAGATTTATTTATGCAGTTACTAAATAAGACTTTGAGACATATTAAAAAGGGTACGTAAACAGGAATCAAGTTTTTCATTTTTTGTGGTTAGTTTTGTTGATATGCATCATGCAAACAAAGGAACCCGATACACTTAAAATGTGTTAGGCATTGAGATGCCATTTTGAGAGATGGTTAAGTTATTAATATTGGACAACAACTTCGAGAACTTTGCTTTCACTCATTGGGTAGCACGTGTATAATTTGTGCATAAATAATAGGGCACACCATCAGCCTCATGTATGATAGATTCTTTTGAAATGATTAATGTCAATCTCTATACTAGGCACAATATCTCAGTTCTGAATTATGGGACAATCTGAATTCAATTGAACTGGGCCTTGCTTGTAGTGATGGAAAATTCAATACGAAAGCATCTTAACTTTTAAATGAGGCTACACCATTTGTGGGCCATGATGCTGATGTTTTATGAGATCTGGCTGACAACAATCATGGTGAAACCATGGCTTTGAGTAACCAGAATCTTCTACAAGACAGGAAGGCACTGCTGGGGTAGCTGACAAACCAAGAGGATTCCTCGAGATTAAGATATCCTTTAAAAACTTCTAAATGTTTAAAAATAGAGGCCATTACTGCCAGACTGCCACTGTGGAGGAGGCAATTAATTAAGCCAATTAAGAGCCATTATCAGAAGCAGCAGTGAAATAGCCACGAGCCGAATCAGGAGAATGGCAGTACCTTACTGTCACCCTCCAAAAGGCAAGTTGAAGGGAAATTTGGTGTAACCTCTCAATTGCACAACAAATGAGATACAATGATGAAAAAGCCCACAACCATGAGCAAAGCTATGTGTGGATTTTTCCTCTACTGTTTGGCCCAACAACATTGCATCTCCTTTAAGGCAAAATTTTCAGCACACTCAAAACACTTATACATTGGGGAACCCTTGAGCTTGTCATTCTGCCTTAGTAGCACTTTGTTCTCCTCGTGAAGCTGCATTTGATGTTTTACTCTGGGAACACATCCAAAATCCTAATCTGAATGGTGGACAGAGTAGCAACCCCTCAGATCACCATTTGTAGATCAATACCAGAATGAAATGAGTTCTGCATGGTGAACATAACCTCCTACAAAGGAAAAAAAAATGATTCTTAGGTCAAAAAATAACGGTTACCTATAAATATAGGGTTCTAATTTGTTATTCGCAGTAAACTAGAAAGTATCCTTAAAAAAAATCCTTTATTCTTTACGAGGGTCCTGCCATGACACCTTGGGCTCTCATGCAATAACCTTAAGTACTCCCTGTAGCACACTAATGTTTGATATGGGAAAAGTCTTACTTTACAGGTTTGGGAGACATGGGGAAGCATCTAAGCAGGGTTCTAAAATCTGAATGTTAATGGTCAATGCTGAATTATTTGTTTATACACACATGTAAAAACAAAGCTGCTTTGGTGTTGTAAAATGGTATACTGATATTTGCTGCTTGAATATGAACGTGTGGGATGAGCTACTGAAGAGCTAATACTTGCAAAATTGTCTCAGCTCATCATACCCTTGAGGAAGCAGTTTTTAGGACTGACAGAGACACGCTCATGTGTTCTGCATTAGCTAGGCATTATCTTGATTTAAAAACAATACTGTAGGACATAGCTTTTAATAACAGCAACTGCATAAAACAGTTGCCAATTGATCAGTCATATGCTTCACCACATTTCTTTCCAAAGTTAATTGAAAAGAAAAGATAGATGGGTGTTTTATAAACAGTTAGTCAGCCTCTTGGAGCTTAAAATACCAAAGACAATATTTCTTCCTATACTGCAAAATGCATGTAAAATTAACATCCAGATCAGTTATACTGGTATCAAGAATGCATCAGAAAAACATCAAATTGTGCATGACATTCCACAACAACTGAAACAGATCTATTATCCTGATATTTGAGTTTCACCATGGCAAATAGAACAAATTGTGACTAAAGCATCTCTTAAGACTGTTTAGAGGGACAATAAACAACGTCTGGTCACATTTCAGTCCAAAGGCCTTTGTAAACACAGATATAATTAATCATGTTGGCTTTGGAACACCTGTTGGAGATCTATTTACATAAAATCTTTACAGGGAGTTTCTATTAAAATTGATTCTGAATATATCCAGTAGAAGTTAATAATCTTAAAAAATGTATTTGTGTAATTTAGCAGTTCATTTAAATCTATTACCTTATATTTTTCAATTATCCAAATGTTATTTTCCAATGTTAAGCTTGTGACAAGTTCCAATTTGTATATTCATAAGCTTAAAAAGAATTCATAATGATTCTTAATAGGTTTTCTTCTTAAGTGCTGGTTTCACATGTAACCTGCCATCCAAGCCCACCTGAGCAGCATTCTTAACTCCTCCACAATTTGGTAAATCATCAGACTGCCTATATATTTGACATCCAGTCCTGGATGAGCAAACCTTTCTACATTTAAATAGTAGAAACACTGAAGATAGTTTTTGTTTGTTCTTTCCTCTATTCAATTCTGTAGCTCTCTCTGGCTTAATATCAAACTGTTGCCAATCTGTTCACATCCTTGGTATCACATTCAAGCTGGAGAGAAGTTTCTGACATCTTATGCCATCACCAAGACCATCCATTTTCACATCTGTGACATTGTGCTATTCTGCCTGTCTCACTTCACCTATTGCTAAAAACCTCATCAGGTCCTTGTCATTGCTTGAATTGATTATTTCAATGCACTCCACGTTGGTTTCTTACATTATACACAAGCTTTGAGGTCACCCAAAACTTTGCTACTTGTAGATTTCAGTTGCACTTGCAGACTGATTGACTCCTATTAGGTAGCATCTTAAGTCAAAAAAATGCATAACGGTTTTCAAATCTTTTCATGACTTTGTACCTCTCTCTGTTGGTAATGTAAGTCCCCCAATCCTTTAAGATAACTGAACTATGCAAGGCCTTTGGTGCATCCCTCATTTTAATCAATGTGCTTCAGTGGTTTATGTCTCAATCTCTGCAATGCACTTCCCACAGCTTTCTGCATGTGTACCTTGCTTTCTGATACTGGTTAAAGCCCATCTCTAAGCAAGCATTTGGTCACTTGCAATTTCTCCTTTTGTAGTCTGATTTTGTGTCCTGCTTCATTGTCTAGCTGTCTTTGTGAAGACCTCTATAAAAACCCTTTATATAAACAAGAGTTGCTACTACTTTTGGAGCAGAGTGGCAGAAAGCAAAATTGGAGTTGAGTGAGAGAGCTAAGACCATTTACTTTAAATTTGAGAGTAATATTTACCGGGAACATTTTGAATATTTGTATCTTCACTGCTGTACATCCACGTCCATGTTTAAAGCCAGGCAGTATAAAATTCACATTGCGCAGGTACTGAGCAAACAGTACAATCAAAACTATAGTTCTCAGAAAGAAGGAGAAAAGAAGCATTTTACAAACATGGTAAGTATACCAATATTATTTGTGAACACTAAATTATTCATTGCCTGATGTGCTATTGAAGAGGAAGTGGGTTTGAAGTCTTAAGCAGGCCAGACTTAGAAGACAGATTTCCTTCCAGCTAGGTTTTTAAAACAATTGATGATAATTTTATGCTTACCATTACTGAAACTAAATTTATATTTCAGATTTATTGTCTTAATAGAATTTAAATTCCACCAGCTGCCAAATGGAATTTAAACCACTGTCACCAGAGAATTAGCCAATTAGCTGCGTATTACTAGTCTGGTGCCACAGTCTTGTCCTGATAAGTCAACAGTAAAAGAATCAATATGAATATATTGTTGTCACCAGACACATTGTGTTCTTCATTGTCAAATCTTTCATGAATATGATGCAATGTCAGAAGTAGGTACTGCTGTGTTATCACAGAGTTGAAAACCGTGCCAAGTTCATAAACATTTTATTTGAGAAAGAAAACAATGGTTGATGATGAACGCCTTCTGTTAAAAACCTGGCATTGAAGAAAGGTAATAAATAAAGTTTGGCTGCAAAATTATATTCCTCTGCAGTTCCTTTGCATGCATGCTTATTAAAGTGAATGCTGCTGGAATGAAACTCTTCCTGTTCTGCAGCCCATGCCATGGTCACGTGCGGCTTATAGCCAGACTTTAGCATTTTAATGAAGCTTTGGAATAGCATCTCTTTCAGTGCCAATGTGATGTTGCGTTATGTGTTAGCCAACTCAAGTGCTAATCAGTGCAGTTTTATAATAGGTTCAAGACATGGATTTCAATGTTCTTTTCTAGAGGCTGTAGCATATAATGTGCTTTTTTTCCACATGTTAAAATGCCAGATGCATTATGCTCCAGATTACAATCAATTATTTTAGTCAGGACAACTGTTGATTATGTAGCGAAGTGTATCAAACATTGTACTTACAACATGGAAATACCCCAGTGTGACCCAGCTCTTTCCCCAGCTGCTTGAAATACAGACAATCCAATCAGGGAGACTGTAGGGGTGACAGTAAGTGGTCCAATGTAACTAAGGAGAGCTCCTGGAAGGCCCACAAAGCCAATCACCACTTCAACCAAACTGGATACTATAATTGCACCTTGTATCTGTGTCAAGGAGGGAAAATATGGTCAGCATTGCATAACACGGTTTATAACTTAGTACTCAAATAAGATGCTATAATATCAAAATACTTTGTTAAGTACACGGTAACACCTTATTGCAGTGCGTTGTAACTGACTGATGAAATAACTAGAAATGGTTGATTTTTTTAAAGGTCGCGTTTTTCTGCCGGTGTTACAATCAATGGAATTTCTGAGCTCGGGTGGTGTGGGCAAAGATGAGAATTTTGGAGAATGCAGCAAGAGTGGAAAATTGAGATTTAAAATCATGAGAAAGGTCTGAAATTCCCATTAAGATTACAACAGTTATATCAGAATTTTGTTAGTGACTAACAAGGAATCAATTTCCAGACATTTGTACCACACTAGTAATTAACTTCACCTATTTCAATGCAATGCATGATTCTCCTAGTTACAGGTGAGCAACTAGACAAATGTCAATTGCTAACATAAAATTCTGAGCAGTGAAATAAGTTTCTGCTACAGGCCATGACATTGACTCTCATTCCACAGCATGTTGCGGCATAGTCCATGTGCAGCAGCTGCCTTTACTCTCCATCCACGGGAATCAGCACTGGCAAGACACCAACCTCACAGTATCTTTATAGCCAAACTCATACTATATTAGAAGATATTTCAGTACATGTCTACAGCACTTTGGTATCCATGGACGATTTATGTTGCAATGTCCCCACAAATTGCTGTGTGCACAGGAACAAACTCCCATCTTGGGCGTCTGTGCAGAATCAAGGTTCCTGGCTTGCATTTTTAGCACTCGTTGACTTTGTCCTGACTTGGATGCTCACAATGTTGCATCCTGCCTTTTAGCACAGACAGAAAGCCAAACAATTTGTCATAGTTTCTTGCAGTGAAAGGGATGGCCATCTTACTGCATGGCACAGTGCTACATCAATGTCCTACAATGTCAAACACCTACAGTACATGCCAGTAGTTTCCATGGCTTCAACTAGATGGCTCTATCTGTAAGTCGAAGGAGAGTATACTTTAGTCAAGGGAAAGAGGACTATAGTCACATATGAATGCTGTCAATTTCAAAGGAATTGTCTGATTTCTGACCAGCTGTCTCTCATGGCCATTTGGTATTTAGTGTGGCCAGAGTTTGGAGACCTGTGTCCTTGGAAGCAGGATACTGGGCTACAGTTAGTCCTGCGAGTCAAGTACAACCATTCTGGGGAACGCTGATACGTCTGCCAGGGAACTGCAGGCTATCCACACATCCCTGACATTCTGGGAGCTAGATCACGATCAGTGCTGTGGAGTTTGGGCAATTGACTTTAAGGAAGCTTCTTGGGAGCTCCATGCTGTGTGAGGAAAGTGGGAAGTTCAAGGGTGAGAATTAGAAGTATCACACTGGGGCAGAGAGAGTATAATAGTTTGGAAGAGGACGGCTCCATTGTAAAACGGTGGGATCAGATTTAACATGAAGGACACACGAGACTGGAGAAGGATTTTTTATTGCAAGACGTGAACAAGATTATCTCAAAGCACAATGGAGCCTTGATCAGATGGGCCAATGGGCCAAGGAGTTACAAATGGAGTTTAATTTAGATAAATGTGAGGTGCTACATTTTGTAAGGCAAACCAGAGCAGGGCTTACGGTGTTAATGGTAGTGCACTGGGGGGGGCGAAGTATTCAGTACAGAGCTGCTCTTGTTCTTCCCCAAGATCAGCAGTTGGGACCATGGCACTAGACCATGCCAGCCTAGTTCGACGGTGCCATCGAGATTAAAGCACTCTCAGCTATTTGGAAGAACATCCAGCACTGTAGAAAAAAGGTCAATGACCTTCTTCACTGCACAGTGTAAAGCCCACCATTTTCTGTTTGCTATGAAACTTCCCCAAAACACTGTACCAAAACTAATAGTTGTGCCACCTTTTTCATGTCCCTTAATATCTGCCTTTCTATCAGGAAAACAAAACAACCCCCAGGGGGCAGAAAGAGCTATGTTGGATGGTGGCTGTCCAACACTACACTCATCACCCTTTACATGGGGAGGATCCTGACTCTGACATGCTCCAAGTGGCTGACTAACTATGTCCAAGTTCATGGAATGGCATTGAATTCCCCTCAACTTACTGCACTTGGACCGTCTGACCAAAGGATACCTCCCTTGGCTTGACTGATGCCTTCTGACAACCATGACAAGCTTTCTGGTCTTGCGTCCACATTAAACAGTGATACAAGACAAAAGTAAAATGAGCCTGGTATTGCTGGTTGAGGGGCCAAAGCTCAGAAACAGAAAGGAAAAACTGGGATACTGTGATAATCAAGAAGATCTCAGAGCGAACTCAGATTCTGGAAATGCAGCCTGGTCCAATCCATGAGCTTGGTGCATAACTCAAAGTGCGCACTGTCTCTGCAGGAGCTTTGCGATGAGTTGTAGGTGCAGCCTGAAGTGCAGCATCAAAGTGCAGAAGTGCCCTGTAAGTTCGAGACGTACTGTGGCAGTTGTCAAAGTATGGCACATACAGATGCCAATATCCGTGGATGTGGGATGTATGTGGCTGCTGCCCATGCAGTGTGCTCTGAGATGGTAGTGCCAAATGTATAACATGGAAGTCCTTCAGACCAAGTGGCAAGCTGTATTTGCCAGGTACCTGCTCTGATATCAATGTCTAGCTTTTTCAACATCTAGTTTGTTCGAAGCATTTCTTAAGTGGAAAGCTATGTACTAATGAGGCAAGTTGGGCCATCAACAAAGCACCTAAGCAATAATTGTCTTAATTGGTAACTTGCCACTACCTAGTGAGGAAATCAGCACAGTGCTTGTTAAAAGTGTAACATGTAGACCGAGCAGATTCTGACATTAAGCAATCTCACTAGGCTGTTCTGATTCTGGCAAAAAACACGCCAAAGCTCATGTAGTATAAACCCCTGTAAGATTCTGCATTTTCATCCTTTTACATCAAAACGATTAGGAAACAGATAAATGCATTCTGTAGAAAAAAATTGACATTAACTGTCAAATAAAAGCATCATTTCTCTGCCTGTGAAAATAGCATAACAAAATATTACTTCCAAAACTCAGTGGGAGATGGATAGGGAAATGTCTGCACCATTGTACACATCAGAAAATGGTACGGTGGTTAATGTGGCATGGTATATCAGGTGAAGCAGCCAACATCCTTCATGGCCTAAATGCAAGCATATGTTCTTGACTCAAAAACAATCATGATCTCTTACTGTTCATAACATAATATTTTGTACCAAAGGTAATAATTACTTTAGTGGTCAGAGCTGTTAAATGTGTGGATTCCTTCAACCCAAAGTGATATAGCATGGATGAGGGTAGACAGCACTCTGCTCTAACTACAAGAGTTTTTGCTAACAATTAATGAAGTTTTTTGCATTACTGCAACTATTTACAGACTACAGGAAAATGATCTAGCCGACCAAAGAGACTGTTAGGAGCACACCAGTCTCAGCCCTACCTCCTTTGTTACTTTGATGAAGTCCTCATGACATCACATTGGTTGTGCACCCAATCAAGCATCAATCCTCTTAGTCTCTACACAACATTGGCGATCTCTTATCAAATGAGATTGGGAAGCATAAAAGCTGGGGTTTTTTTGATAGATCAGTTGAACAGAAAGAATACAGAGAACATTTGAAGTAGTAATCTAATCTGCATAAACAGAAGAACCTTGATTACTTGCATTTCGATATTCATTTAAAAACTTTAAGTTGTTAACTAACATCCATAACACAATGTATGCATTTTTTAAAACATCTGATCTGCATTATATTGATGCATTATTAAAAGTGAAGAGAAATGAGTAGGTGTCATAGGAAATGCAGTTGATTTATGACTCATCAGGATTTACCCTTCATAGGTTAGTTTATGCTGCAGCTCTATAAAACCCTAGTTAGGCCATACTTGGAATATTGTGTTCAGTTCTGGGTGCCTCATTATAGGATGGATATGGAAGCTTTAGAGAGGGTGCAGAGAAGATTTACCAGGATGCTGCCTGGACTAGAGGGCAGGTCTTATGAGGAAAGATTGAGGGAGCTAGGGCTTTTCTCATTAGAACAAAGATGGATGAGACGTGATTTGATGGAGGTATACAAGATGATGAGGGGCATAGATAGTGTGGATAGTCAGAGAATTTTTCCCAGGGCGGAAATGATTATTGCGAGGGGGCATAATTTTAAGGTGATTGGTGGAAGCTATAGGGGAGATGTCAGAGGTAGTTTCTTTACACAGTGGCGGATGCATGGAGTGCACTGCTGGGGGTGGAGGTGGAATCAGATACATTAGGGACATCCAAACGACTGTTGGATAGGCACACGGATAATAGTAAAATGTAGGTTATGCATGATAGTATGATCTTGGAGTAGGATAATAGGTCAGCACAACATCATGGGCCAAAGGGCTTGTACTGTGTTGTACTGTTCGATGTTCTATGCTACTTTGTGCAATTGTGCTGAAAGTATTAATCAACACTAATTCTGATAATTGAAGCCAAAAACAGTTCACAGTGATACAAGGCAAAGTAATACCTGCAAGCAACATTGATTCACTACTGGCATTTAAAGGAAGGTAATGAGTTGGTCAGAGTGAAAATTAAGAGTTATTAGTAGATAATAAATAAATGGAAGATGAAATGAACAAATATTTTGCTTGTCTTCATTACAGAGGGTGCAAAAAATCCAATAATAGCAGTACTTAGTATTCAGTAAATAGTTGCAATAGTGCAACAAACTTCATTGCTTACTTAGCAAGACTCTTCTAGTTAGAGTAGAAAAGTGTCTGACCTCATCCATGCCGTATCACTTGGGTTAAAGAAATCTACACACAAAAGATCTATGACTATTGAAGTAATGGTAATAATAAGGAAGTAGAATGAAGAGAGAAAATTAGTGAAATTAAAATCAGTAAAGAAGTGGGACGAAGCAACTGATGAAGCTACAGGCTGACAAGTCTCAACATCCAGATGGACTCCATCCTAGGATTTTGAATGAGGTAGTTGATGCGTTGGTGTTAATTTTCCAAAATTCCACAGGCTCCATAGGACTGTAAAGTTGCAACTAAAGCCTTCCTTTCAAGAAGGAAAGGAGGCAGAAAATGGGAAACCATAGTCCAGTTACCTTGATTTTGGTCATGAGAAAGGTGTCACAATCGATCCTGAAAAGAGGTCATAGCCATATATTGGTAAAACTCAAGGTAATCAGCAAGAGTCAACATGATTTCAATGGGAAATCATTTTTCAGCAAATTATTAGACTTTTTCAAAGGAGTAGCATGAACTGGGGATGAACGGGAACCTGTAGACATATCGTACTTTGATTTCCAAAAGGCAGCTGATAAGATGCCGTCGTAAAGACTAAAGCAGAAAATAAAAAGCACATAGGAGGTAACATTAGCATGGATAGGTTAGCTTGCTGGCAGGAAACATTACACACAATCAGATCTTTGTCTGATTGGAAGGACAGAAATAGTAGAGTCCCACAGGCATCTGTACTGGGCCTCAACTTTTTACAATTTACCTCCAATTATATTCCAAATAAGGTTTGAAACAAAAGCAGGCATGGATCTGAGCAAAGGTTGGACTATAAGGGAAAACCAACACTATATCTTGTCATTGTATATCCTAAAAGACTTATTTTAAAAAGTTGCGTTTCTGGTGCTTTACTTCTCTGATCCGTGGATACCATATATGAGTAGTGTTGAAAGGCAAGGTCCAGTTTCCATAAATCTCCTCTGTAAAAGTAAAACAAAATACAGAAAGTTACATTTCAATATGGATTAGTAATTATTTGAATGGAATTTTAATTTTGTGGAATGCACCATTTGGAAATGGAGTGGGTCAGGTTCAATTGAAGCATTCAAGACAGAATTGGATGATTATGTGCTTAGAAATGGTGTGCAGAGATGTAGAAAAGGAAGAATATTGCCACTGGGTAGTAGAAGCAGTGCAGGCACACTCAGCTGAATGGCTTTCTTCTATACCATTATCGAATCAAGGAATTGTAATTGTTAAATAAAGTTCAAAAGTAACTCAACAATAGATGTGTATACCGGAGACAGTAATGCATTTGAAAATCAGTGGTTATTTTTGGCAGTGGCCCATTTTAAAAATACAGCTTTAACTTTGACTAAGAAACGTGATGGATATAAATCTGGAAATCACTTTTATAACTTTAAATATTGGAACCCAAAGACTTTTATATGGAGTGTGAAGGTGATGTAATCCAGACTGCCTTGCTTAAAAGTGTGATGGAAGCAGGTTATATCATAACTTTTAAAAATGGAATTGAATGTATTTGAAAACGGAAAAACAATTATAGGACATTGGGGCAAGGGCAGAGAGTAATTAAATAGTTTTTCCAAAGGGTTGGAATAAATTCCCAAGACTTCATTTTTCATCCTAAAAGCAAAGTACTTTGGATGCTGGAGATTGGGCATAAAAACTGCCAGTGCTGAATTCAGCAGATCTGGCAGCATCTGGGAAAAGAACAGAATTAAAGTTTCAAGTCCAGTATCTAAAATGTCTTCAGAAGGTGGTCAAAACATTAACCTTATTATTCTGTTCACAGCTGTTGCTGGATCTGCTTAGTTCCTCCAGCAACATTCCCTTTATATATTTTGAATCACGTGGATGTTAATTTCACTGGCTCAGGGCATCCCATATTTTACTAGTGTTGCATATTATCTCATACCAAGTTATTAATAGTTTACATTTGTAGGAAACATTAAGAGTCTTAGATACCAAATAATCCTATTTGCTCAATACTATATCCTCAAGATCCCAACATAATTCAAAATTTACTTTGAATAGTCAAATATAACACCTAATTTAGATGCAAAAGTCCCTATGAGGGGATTTGATCACACTATATACCTGCCACAAGTCTGAGGAGTTAAAGAGAAGATTGCAAACTCAACATGCGCAAAAATAGATGCAATTTTTTTTCAATAGCCAACAAGTGTGTGAACACAAAATCAGCACAGTCAGTAACTGTGAATGTCATATTAATATTAAAAGGTAGCGCAGGGGAAGAAACAAAATTGCATGGGCATTTAAAGTAAAGTCATTCATCAAACCATGAATCTTACTTCAATACAAACTTGCAAGAATTTCATGTTAGGGCAATAACCTATAATTTGAACAGGATTTTACGTGGCAGAAAACTAATACAACAGAAAACTACCCTTTTTACCCAGTTTAAATTATTTTCTGGGCACATATCAAAAACTACCTCACTGAACATAAAATTTTCTAATTTTATTGATTTGCACCCACCCAATTTAATGCCAAGACTTAAACACTTTGAAATGAAATACACAGCAATAAGACATCAAATCAAATCAGGCATTAAAGGCTTCATTTGTAAAAATTCTCAGCAATTTAATCCGACTAGCCATGCGCTGCTGCAACAGATTCATATGAAGTTCACTTAATGGATTAAATCAGAAGTTGCTGGAAAAGCTCAGCAGGTCTGGCAGCATCTGAGAAAAAGAAAAAAATCAGAGTTAATGTTTCAGGTCAGGTAACCCTTCCTCAGAACTGTTGTCAGCAGTTGCCAAATCTGCTGAGCTTTTCCAGCAACTTCTGTTTTTGTTCCTGATTTACAGCATCTGCAGTTCTTTCAGTTTTCACTTAATGGATTGTTTGGATGCATTACAATAGCAAGTTTTGGGAGTAATATCGAAGTTGGCCAGCTACAAATCAGTGAGGCCGTTGTATTCAAATGTTCCTCATTCAAAGAGATGTAACAGTTGTGCAAAATGATTAAATGTAGAGTCAAGGAGAAATAAACAGGAGCCTAGAAATGAGATTTGTGCCATCAAATTAAAAACATGCTCAAAAATAAATCAGATATGAACATTTCTATCACGAAAGTAGTGACTGATTGTGTTGAAGTCCTGACCATCTTTGACAATGCATTTAATATTTGAGCAGCACAATGGCTCAGTGGTTAGCACCGCCACTTCATAGTGGCAGGGACCAGGGTTTGATTCCAGTTTTGGGCGGTTGAACGTGGAGTCACAGGTAGATAGGACTTTCCTGTGAAGAAGGCATTTGGTACACTTGCCTTTATGGTCATTGCATTGAGTATAGGAGTAGGGAGGTCATGTTGCAACTGTACAGGACATTGGTTCAGCCACTTTTGGAGTATTGCATGTAATTCTGCTTTCCATCCTATAGGAAGGATTTTGTGAAACTTGAAAGCATTCAGAAAAGATTTATGAGGATGTTGCCATGGTTGGGGACTTTGAGTTACAAGTGAAAAGCTGAATGGGCTGTTTTTTTTTTCTCTCTGGAGTAATTGAGGCTGAGTGGGTGACCATATCAACATTTCTAAAATCATGAGGGCATAGATAGGGTAAATAGGTAAGGTCTTTTCCTCAGGGTGGGCAAGTCCACAACCAGAGGGCATAGGTTTAGGATTAGAGGGAAAAGTTCTAAAAACCACATAAGGCAACATTTTCACACAGAGCTTGGAGCATGTAGGAATGAGGTATCAAAGGAAGTGGTAGCTGTGGGTACGATTACAAATGGATGGGTATATGAATGGAAAGGGTTTAAAGAGATACAGACCAAATACTAGCACTGGGACTAGATCTATGTAGCATATTCTGGTTGGCATGGACGAGTTGGACCAAGAGTCTTTTCCCATGCTGTATATCTCTATGACTGTCTGTGTGGAGTTTGCACATTCTGCCCATGTCTTCATGGGTTTCCTCTGGGTGTTCCAGGCTCCTCCCACAGTCCAGAGATATGCAGATTAGATGGATTGGCCATGCTAAATTGCCCATAGTGAATAGGGAGGTACAGGCTAGGTGGATTAGCCTTGGGAAATGCAGGGTTACAGGGATAAGGTAGAGGGTGGGTCTGGGTGTGATGCTCTTCAGAGGGTTGGTGTGAACTCAATGGCTGAATGGCCTGCTGCCTCACTATAGGAATTTTCTGATTCATTTCAGATCAAGCATTGTCATAACACACAGGTCAAGTTCGTTCTAAAAATCATATTCATTGATTAGACTGAAATATAAAAAAATTCAAACATAGGCTTTGCTTGTATAATTCATTTAAATATGATTCAAGTACCTTCAGTAGGACACTTCCATTTGTCCAGGGCAAGTATCGCCCTGGCAGGAACAAGAAAGGCAAATGCACTTGCTTGAAATAGGGGAAGCCTAGGCAAAAGAAAATTTAGCAAAGTTAGCATAATCAGACAAGATGCATGATTTTTTTCCCCCGAAAGGGCCAAAATTTCAGTTATATTTTATGGAAATGAAAATGCATGCTATCTACATGTCATGATATTCCTGATTCTGCATTGTTGCACGTAATGCTTATATAATGTGGTGGTAAATGAAATGAAATGGTAAGTACCAATGAGGCTTTTTGTCTTGCTATGTAAAACTCATTGTGCTAGAGCACAAATCATAGCTACACTGTTGCTGTATAGACATCATCAGAATGCTGCTATACTTTGCAACTAATCCCAATATTGCTTAAAGTTTCAGAGATAATGGGAACTGCAGATGTTGGAGATTCCAAGATAATAAAATGTGAGGCTGGATGAACACAGCAGGCCAAGCAGCATCTCAGGAGCGCAAAAGCTGACGTTTCGGGCCTAGACCCTTCATCAGAGAGCCAATCCTAAGCATCACATATTTGTTATGAAAATAAATGCGAGTGTGAATTGTAAGAAAGAATGTAAGTGGTAGTGACACATTTGGACATAATTTTAATTTATCTGAATCACTAGCTGTAGGAGAATCAATAATTTCAGGGAAGCTGCAAATCAGGACTCCATAAGTTTCCTGCACGCCTAAAGAAAGCCTGTTTTCAAATGCAGTTTGCTGAAGCAGTAGAGGAGAAGGACATTTCAGCGGAGACAAAATATTAACAACAGATCTGTTCAATCTTCAACTATCCACAAAGTAATGTTGCATGGAAAAGATAAGTTATTCTTTTTTGTTAGTGGGTTAGTGTTATATGTGCAGGATGATTTTTGGTATACAGATATCATGATTAATGATAAGATAAAACATTATTCTAACTTGGGTACTGCGGATTTATCAGTTCTTTCTGATTTAATTTAGTGCTTAAAGCCTTAATTTCTCTAACCATCTGCAATCAAAGTTTGAGGTGCCCAAGCTGTCTCAATAAGTGTGTGGGGGCAGATGCAGAATACAATGAGATGGAGATCATTGGGAATGATGGTGTAATAACAAAAAATGCTGCCCTTGGAGCTCAAAAAGCAATGTAGATGCAGACTTTCCTTTTTAGAATCATCAAACCGCTACAGCGTGGAAACAGGCCCTTTGGCCCATCAAGCCCACACTGAACCTCAGAGCATCTGCCCCAGACTCATCCCCCTAATCTACACATTCCTATGGACAATCTACCAAACCTGCACATCTTTGGACTGTGGGAGGAAACCCATGCAGGCACAAGGAGAATGTGCAGGCTCCACACAGAGAGTTGCCCAAGGCTAGAATTGAACCCAGGTCCCTGGAACTGTGAGGCAGCAGTGCTAACCACTGAGCCACCGTGCCCTTTGCCCTTTTGTATTTGCTGTTGCTCTTTCTTACATCACTCCAAGGGGAATTGTTGCAATTACTAACTCAGCTGACATTTATCTTTCCTTTGGTCAAGCAACAACTGAGAAAACAAATCCTTAAGTACAATACTTCACAAAACACTGTTCAAAGTGGCTGTGTTTCTGTGTATTTATTGGTGTATAACTGCTCTTTCTTTTTGTCTGATGCCTGCAATTGGTCAGATACTGTATGAAGACGCAAAGGAAAACAAAGCTACAGTCTAAATAACGGGTTTCATTTAAAATATTCAAAATATTCAAAATAAAATATTCAAAATATTTAAAATGGGGTAAGTAATTCCATTGGGATCAGGAAATTTTAGATATTGGAAATACTAGGTTTGAGCAAGAGAAAATGTGCATTATCGAAGATGTAGGTTTAATATGAGATTAAATTATACAATGTCATGAATGTTTGATGTTGACAGTAGGGATTGCTGAACAACCCTTGACTATATGTACGATTTGATTTGCTCAGTGGAGTGCTGAACAACAAATGTGTCTGTCACGGATTTTACCTTTAGCTAATTCTGGATGTTGAAAATAAATTGCACGGATATTGTAAAATTAGAACAGCGATGCAAAGTTTCTTGCTGTTTGTACAAAACCTTGGAATCTTATGTCTTTATACTCTTAGGACTTTGTGGGTTTTCACAGTTTGCAGGCCATGAAAAAAAAATGTGACTGGTCCACAGCAAGATCATGATTTAAATTTGGTAGTCTCCTCTGGGATTGCGATAGAACTGCCAAACTGGCGATGTAGGTCTACAGAAACAGTAAATGGCTATCCAACTGACTTTTAGCAGCGCTAATTAAGAGGAAAGAACATTGACCAGACAATCATGAGCCTCCTGTCAACACACTCAAAAAAGCACTGACTACAATTGAAAGTAATGTTTTGTTTGTACAATGCTACAGGATATCCAGAAAGTCTAACATGAATGCAAACTCAATCTTGAGAGATTTGTTAGACAGGAAAATCTAAAAACAATGACAAAATTCTGTAGCAGTCAACCATTGCTGATACAAACCATTGAATTGTCAAACAAATAGGAGAAAAAATGTATGTTGCTGACTGGTTATTAATGAAAAGCAACTGCAAAAACATCTCAAAACTTGTGTCTCGCAATTAAAATGATCCTCAAGAATCCAAAAATATTATTGCTTAAATATCAGCTAAAAATGCATTCTTTCAGTAACTTTCTCTAATTTTATAAATAGTGGAATACATGCATTCAGATCTTAAAAGAAACTAAGAAATTACATTATACATATCATTGTGAATGTTACAAACCTGCATCCAAATGTTGTCTGAATAAGAGTTGTAATTCCTACACATGTGAAGATAGTACCAATCAGCTGACTAACTGTGTGCTGATCTTTTGCAACACAGAGTGCTTCAGCCAGAAGGAAAGGTACAGCTATGGTCCCACTAAAGCAAGTCAAATAGTGCTGGAAAACCAAAATTTCAATGAAGTTAAATATACTTATGTTTCACCCTTGTGATTGAATGAATAAAATTACTTCAGATTGTCATCAGGATCATAATATATTCTCTATTGATTTTCAAATACCATTGTCTGATTTTAGCACTTGGAACTTTCATAGACACAAATGTTTTAAAAGAAAAATGGACAAAACATTGACTTATAATGGTGACAACAATCATCTAATCACACAAAAAGGTTAATTAAATCAACATAAAGTAAATAAAACCATGTGAACTGAAATTAATAATTTTATTGTAAGGCAGTGAAACTATTCAATTCGGTCAGGCACGAAAAGGCTTGATTCTCCCATTTTGATTCACACTGAAGGGAGGCACTGGATTAAGATTGACATTTAAAATAAATACAGATGACTACTTTTGTCTCTTCAAAAGCTATAAACACTGTGTCTAATCATCATTGGCATGATGCCATGTGCAGCTAGGTTCTCATTGAAATAGTTAACAATACAAGTTGAAAAACTCAATGACCATGACTGCTTGAATGAACAGTCTGAGGGTGACAAGAAAGTGAGGAGAAGACTTCATTAGATTCATGGTGATGGCAAATGTTCCACAACTACTGACGAATAAAAAGATACATTCAGAGCATGCATAGGACATATTGGTATGAATGTATGATGTAAGTGCTAAGATGGTCAATGTCAAGAGAACTGTAAAGATATTGAATTAAATATGATCATTAAGGCCATAAATTGTCAATGAGACTGTACAAGGCAGAAATCATAGTAGAGTTTACAAAGAGTTTCCCTCAGCATATGTTTGTAAGATTGAGTCTATATTAATTTATCCCAAGGTGCAAAATGGATGTTTAAACCTAAACAATTACATTTTTATGGAGATTTTCACATATTGGAGACTAAACTCTGTCTACAATTAGCAAACATTAACAAAATTCCGCTAATCCGATGGAAATAAAAAAAACACGTATTAACAAAAAGCTTGTGGTAGAATGGGAGAGATGGATTTTTGACACTAGAAGAAGTAGACGAACAACAATCAGTGCTCTCTGCTTTAAACAGGAAAAACACTGTACTGACTGGAGGAAAACAACAGAACTAGGGTTTAAAAATGGAATACCTGCAATATTTAAGATAGCCAACTGAACAGCCTTGGTGTCTACTTCATAAACACCTCAGAACCTTAAATTGTATATTCCTTTCATTCATAGAATCAACACAGTGTGGAAGCAGGTCATTCGGCCCATCAAGTCCACATCAACTCTCTGAAGAGCATCCCTCCCAGACCCACCTCCCTACCCTATAACCCTGTAATCCTGCATTTGCCATGGCTAATCCATCTAGCCTGCACATCTCTGGATACTATGGGAAATTTAACATGACCAATTCCGCTAACTTGCATGTCTTTGGACTATGGGAGGAAACCCACACAGACACAGGGAGAATGTGCAAACTCCACACAGTCACCCAAGGATGGAATCAAACCCAGGTCCCTGATGCTGAAGCAGCAGAGCTAACAATTGAAACACTATGGACACTAATATTTTTAATTTTCTTGCTATTTCATGTTTATTATTTTTACCTGTTGGCTTATCACCAACAGTACTAAGATGGTGTTTTCACTTAAGAAAGCCTATTGATTGGCTCATCATTCTGATTAAAAATAGTTAACTATGTTTTAATCAGGGAATAGTCCAGCTACATGCTATGAAAGGAATACAGAAAGGAATTTTATAGGGTTCTGATTCATATGAACTAGAATGAGATTTATGGTGGAATCACAAGAATTTTGGGAAGGCTTCTCTTGACATAGTGACTGTCTCATGACATCTTTTATGCTTTTGATGAGTGACGTGGCAATTTTTTCACTAGACAGTGGTCACTTGCCTATTAATAGGGCTTATAAATTGTTAAATGTCTTAACGACACATTTGGACTCATTAATATTCAACTTCTCGTCTTACCAAATGAGTTAAACAAGCATGACATTGAGAAATCATAACAGAAACCAGAGCAGGTACCTGGTAACTTCAGCATGCCAGTTGCTCTGAAAAACCTCCATGTTAGACACCAGGCACCAACATTTCAAGGTCACCAGCCATATACAATCCACACTGTCAATCATTGGCACCTGTATGTGCCAGCTTCTAAGAAAACTCATGGCACATCGCCGATCCATTTATAGTGCACATTTGCACTTCAATGCTAGAATGGCAATTACAGGAGGGTCCCAATTTACAAATGTCTGACTTATGAACATGATCCCATACAGGGACGTAACTTTACAGATCCAAGGTGCAAACTGTTCCTGTACTCACAAATGGCTATTTTATATCGTCCTGCATTGTGTTCTGACTTGCATACGTTCTCAAGAACAGAACCCATTCAGAATCAGGGACTGCTTGTAATGCCGCAGCAAGGACATGGTGCACACAAGGACATGCACACAGCAAATGGACTGGATCAGGTAACAGCTCAGTTCCCCACTTGCTATCATAGCATTGACCCACTGAGTCTTTCCAGGTGCTCACAATATCACTGCCTTGTACTGATTGTGTGGCACCTTGCTCTCTCAGCCAAAAAAAAAGCAAGTCTATACTTTGTATTGCATGCAGCAAGAAAACTTGGTTGGCCACATGGCAAACAAATCACATCCCGCCCCCACAAAAAAATGCAACTCCCACTTAGCCAGAATTGTGGCAGAATCAGCCCATTGATCGTTGTTGCATCTAACCAGGGAGGTTGCAAAGAGAAAAGCAATTTCATCCCTCCTCAGCCGATTGTAACAACGTATTATTGAAAGTAATTGAGAATGAAGCTATAAAAATTCAGAAACACACCCAAGAATTTTTACAATGCTTCCCTTAAGTATGGTGATTCAAGCAAATATGTGACAGCTGCCAGTAGTTCCTTCTTGCTACCGAAATATGACATATGCTCAGTTGAAAGGAAAGCTGGCTGCCAAGGATCTCAGTACCATGCAAAATCTACAAGGAGGTGAGGCTAAATGAATTTGCTTCCAATATCCCTTTTGATATAACAGCTCACCTCAAATCAGCATCTATCCCCAAGGGTTTGCTCAAGGTGATAAAGCCGTTGGAATTCTCGTTAACCCTTAACCTCCTGCTCGATGGGTAGTATGTTAGCATGTAACACCAACATCTCAGAAATCTATGATTTTTAAATGCTTGCTGAATCAGGACAGAATCGCTTCCGACTCCTGTCCTCACAGACAGATGATGCCAGTGATATAACGCCCACAGGAGAAAAACAGTTTAATTCTGTTAATATTTTGAGAATTCTTCAGCAAAAGCTTCTAGCACAGCTATTTCCTGATAAAAATATCAGGCAGTGAAATAAGTTGGAGAATATTCACAGACGTCTAACCTGACTGAAAAGACAAATCCAGTGGGGGGATAGCTTGTGTAACTTTAAATAAAACAAAAACTCTTGCTGAATTTTTCATAAGATTTCAATGGCAGAAATTATATGAAGTGCATTTCCACAGACATAAATATGGATATTCTAAAACAAGCATAAGGGACCATAGGCAGCATTTAAAACATTATCTAGAGACCTAGATTTAGAGGATTTGGGTCACTGGACCTGAAAGGTTGGCTCTGCTTTCTCTCCATAGATGCTGCCAAGCCTGCTGTATTTCTCCAGCAATTCCTGGTTTTTTGTGTGTAAAGTGATACCTGTGCTTCTTATAACAAAGAAGTAGAAATATTTTGTTTAACAACTAAAAACATGTTTAGGATGGCAGCGCAGTAAGACCCTCCAGCTGGAGCTCTTCTGCTTTTCCTCTTGCTTTCTCTTATATCCGGTTGCTGCAATTTTTCTTCCCCACCTGCCCCCACCCCCAACTTTTAACTTCTTAAAGTACCCTATCTGGGGGAAATGGAGTCCAAGATCAGCCTGGAGAGAAGACGAGTCATGGCCAGGGGTCTGAGACCTGGAAGCGAGCCGTGGCTGGCACAGGAGCAGAGCTAGAACAGGCTGGAGCCTGGAGCAGGAGCAAAGCCAGCCCTGGCCAGCCAGGGGGATGAGTCCTGGACAGAGGCCAGCATGTCGACACAGTGAGGCCTCGTGTCCTAAAGCCCGGTGGGCACCAACTCAGTGAAAAAGGGCTATAACATGAATACTTTGAGGACACTTTTTAGTCTCATTCTGGACTTTTAAACCCTGCATTCCCATGCTAATCTTTTTTTCACTATTTCAATTCTAAAACAACACTTAAAGTTTCTTAAAATACCCTGTACTTATAATGGCACCAAGAGGCGATATTAGAAATTTTTCACTGCACTCATTCAAGTGCACGTGACAATAAAAGTGATTGTATTCTCCTCTTATAAAGTTGTACTGTGCTTATGCATTTTGCAATGAAAAAAGGTTACACAAGCAAGCCAAAAAAAGAGCAAATACCTGAAATCCAAGCAAAATACAGAGGTACCAGGGAGGAATGTCCTCTATTTTGTAGATCATATCAAAACCATCACTTTTCGGAACAGGTTGGACTGGATCATCCAGCTTAATTGTAGAGTCCTGAGAAACAACAATAGTAATGTTATACTTTGTGAGTAGAAAGCACGCTATTGCAAAGTTATAATTCATAGCAAAACATTACAGCATGACTAGATATGAAATATATTTGGAGTTTGATATTGCAGTAAGTTGCATTAAAAAAGAATTATTTAATGGGATCTGTTAAGGACAGAACTCTATTGACCAAATTTGATATTTCATTTATCCCTTACCCTTTCTAAATGCAGCATCTTATTGCCGGGCTATGATTCTAATCATTGCCAGCAAATCAGATTCAAAATGATAAAAATTCTTAGGTCATTCAACTTGGATGAGTGGACCCTGTCAGCAAACATGCAGTTAATGTTATGAGGAACAGCAAGAGCTTCTTTAAATACATAAAAAGAAAAAGAAGCCAAAGTTAACAAAGGGCTGTCAGGGAACAAGCCTCGGGTCATAAGAATGTAGAAGCAGGAAACACTAGGGAAATTGAATTAATGTTTAACATCAGCCTTCACAGTAGGAAACACTGACAGCATTCCAAAAATACTAAATAATCAAGGGCAAAAAGGAGGAGAAAAAATAAATATAATACCTGCCGCTAACAAAAGAAATATTAGGAAAACTAATGGGACTAAAGATCATAAGTCTCCTAGACCTGTTGTAGTCCATCCAAGGATAATAAAAGAAATATCTTCAGACATAGTATACCGACTGGCAATAAATTTTCCAAGAATCCTTAGATTCTGAAAAAGTCTTAGATGATTAGAAAACTTCTAATATAACACTTTATTCAGAAAGGAAGGGAAATTAAAAACAGCGAAATCTAGGTCAATTAACATAGCCTCTGTTATTGGGAAATACTGATGGACCAGCTGAGAATTTCGAGCATTTTCTGTTTATTCCAAAGATATTTCGGTCTACCACTTTAGATATGGTTACACAAAAAAAAACTATTAGGTTGCGTTAGCCACGAGCCAAGAAGGATTTCTTGTGAGCTCAAATTTCCTCAAGTGCTCAGTCTTTTCAGTCATTATCGGTTTTCTCATTAACTTCCATGTCACAATGATCATCATTAAATGTGCAGGCCTTGAAAAGAGGCTCCTCTGCTTCTGTGGTGGTGCCCCTATCTGTGAGCTAGGTGGTTCAGTTTCAAATCCCACCTGCTCCAGATGTGTGTAATACCATCTCTGAACACGTTTATTAAACAATAATTTCAGGTCTTGACCAGACTGGTAGACAGACAGGGCCTACAAATACCAAGAACATCAGGGGAGATAAATTTAGGGTCAGGGAGGGCTGCTCGGCCCAACATAGGCCTGCCAGGATTGATAGACCCCTCATCCCCATGAAACTTACAATCAATAGGTTCAGTAAGAGCCTTGTCAAAGCTATTAAAAGTAAGGTAACTGAGATTTCCCTGCCCATTTCCAGTTTACCTTGACATGCTGGCACTTCAGAGAGGCAAGGTAATGGTTATCAAAGAGTTATTATTGGAGGTCACTTAGCTCCAGATAACCTAATGCAATGACATTGTTTCTCTACCCAAAGACACCGTTCCATGATGTCATGAGAAAACTTTGTAATTCTGCCTAATTTGTGAAATCCTTTCATAGTAGCTGGTGGAATCCAAAATGCAATTCATTAATCAACTCAAGCGTAGAGCTAACCCTAGTAGTGGTGATTATGAAACTAATCACTATTGGATTTCAAAACTCATCCAGTTCACTAAAGTCCTCTAGGAATGGAAATGTTACATCCTTACGCTGATCTAAGCTATATGTGACGCCTGGCTGACAGCAATGTTGTTGAATCTCAACTGTTCTCAGTTCAAGGGCACTTAGGGCTGGGTAGCAAATGTTGATTTTCATGGTAATATTCATATTCCATAGAAGATTAAAATAGAAAGACGATCATGGCAAACAACTACCTCAACCACCAGCAATTGGGACCAGAGCTTCATATAACAGCACCCAACAGCAAGCCTGCAAGGTTTTCTCTGCCCGTATCAGTGCCAAAGGCAGCCATATAACTGAATTAACAAGGCACAGAGCTGGATGGACACAGCAGGCCAGGCAGCATCAGAGGAGCAGGAAAGCTCCTGATGCTGCTTGGCCTGCTGTGTTCATCCAGCTCTGCACCTTGTTATCTCAGATTCTCCAGCACTGGCAGTTCCTACTATAATTTATTTAACAGAATTGCCTCCCACCCCCTCAGCCTAGCTACATTTACTTTAGTGAACCTTGGATTCATTAAGTTTTCTCGTGTTGTCTGATGTTATCCCCTTCCTTTATTGTGAAAACTAATATGACAAGCCTTCCATTTTCTAACTTTAATTCAACTCATTACTTCCAGCTGTTTCTGACATGCCCTCATTATCTTTGACTATCTAATTGTTAAAAGCTTATGTCAGAATGGATAACGCTAAAGTTTATTTTTGCTTCACTTTTTGATGCTTTTATTTCATTTTGTTTTACTGTTCTTTACATGTCTCCCCATCCACTATATTTACATCATTACTTGTATTTTATACTTATTTTCCTTTAGTTTTTTTGTTATTCTCAACTATTGCTAACTACAGTTTTTGTTAATTCACAAGTAGATCTCGTTCCCTTTAATGGGTTATGAATAGAGTAATTATGTTGTCAGGGCAAATGTATCTTGTACTTCTCACTGGTCATAGTTTTCTTTCACCCAATAATAAATTGATTAATTTTGCTGTCAGTCCAATCATTCCATTAATATTAGTCATGCCAAAAATATAGAATATTTGCGACTCACGTTTCTGCTTTTCAAGCTCAATATTGAATTCAATCTCAATATGAATGTTCTTTTGTTATTAGATTTACAAAATATTGGACTCACTTTTAAATCTAATTTGACATTCCACCTTGTTTGTTCTAGTGTACAGCTAGAACACTAGTTGAATATAATTGGATTCAAAATCAACTACATTTCCAATCAGAGCTCCTCCACCGATGCATTTATATATAAACTAGCCTGGTTTTGGTGTAAGTGCAATTTTTCAAGTTTGCGACTAATTTAACAACATTGGCAATCATGAGAATGGTTGCAGGATTAGGAGGACACCAACAGCCTTTGGGCATTATTCCATTTCAGGCCTGTACCCATAAGCCATGAAAATTACTTCACGACATGTAATGTTCCAGTCTTAAAAACCACACACACCTTACCTTTCGAGACCCTGTGTGATGGAGCCAGTTTGTGTGTGGAACATATAGTAGCATCAGTAATTACAGAATCTAGACTATGAGCAAACCAATGATATAGTAGCCATGTAAATAGTTAGCTTTGCAAATGAACTTTAACATATCTGACTCAACAAGAACATATACTAGTATACAGTAAACCTCGAGCTGCATCAGAGCAGATGAGTTAGATATAATGGCGTGAAGTGATGCACTAAAAGAAAAATATGTGATGCGTTAGTATAACTTAAGTAAAATGTTTTAATTTTAGGCAGATGCATAATCATTCACAAATCTTTGAAATGAAGAGCAAGTTGATAAAGGTGTTTAAGAATGAAAATGGAAAGTGTGGTCTTGTAAAGTAGCATATTAAATACAAAAACAAAGAAGCCCTGCTAATCTACTATTTGGGCCTTAGTTGTGGTATAGTATACAGTCTAAAGACCTGTACTTTATCAGGGTATCAAACAGCTTGGAAGTTGAAGACAGAGTTGGCCAGGGTGAGAAACTGGATGAACGGGAATTGTTCTCCTTAGAGCAGAGGAGAGAGAGAGATGAGATCTATTGGAGGAAATCAAAATGCAGTGACGTGGGTAGAATAAGTATGGAGAAACAGGGTGAATCAGCAATGTGTAAACGTTATTTCAATTTAGTATACTAAGTCGCTGCTTACATGTAGTCTCCTCTGCACTGGGGAGACCAAATGCAGATTGGCTGACTGTTTTGCGAAACATCCCCATTCAGTCCACAGTGTAAGCTTCAACCTCTGGTGATTTTCCATTTTAATTACCCACTTTTAGAATATAGACAATCCCTTATTGTGACATCTGCTCCAGTACACAAGTACAGGAGTACAGTGAAAAGTTTTTACAAATGGCTGCCTTTAATGGCATCATCTTTTGTGAAAGTACTTAGGCACAAATCTAGACAAAAAAGAGGAATAAAAGGAAAAGTAATAGCATTATTTACAGTACTTTAAAAATAGTTAACATTGGGATAGCCATAACATAGTTAAAGGATTGATATAAAAGTCCAGTAAAGAATTTCAAGTTGTTGCAGCACAACACGTGGTCTGACTGCCCACACCAGGACCAAGTCCAACAACTGTGGGGGACTGCATCCCGAAACCAGCTCAGCCTGTCCCCTCCTCCCTAACCTGTTCTTCCTCTCACCCATCCCCTCCTCCCACCTCAAGCCGCACCCCATTTCCTACGTACTAACCTCATCCTGCCCCCTTGAACTGTCCGTCCTCCCCGGACTGACCTATCCCCTCCCTACCTCCCCACTCATACTCTCCTCTCCACCTATCTTCTCCTCTATCCATCTTTAGTCCGCCTCCCCCTCTCTCCCTTTTTATTTCAGTATCCTCTCCCCATCCCCCTTTTCTGATGAAGGGTCTAGGCCCAAAACATCAGCTTTTGTGTTCCTAAGATGCTGCTTGGCCTGCTGTGTTCATCCAGCTCCACACTTTGTTATCTTGGATTCTCCAGCATCTGCAGTTCCCATTATCTCTGATCCCCAACAAATATCCTGCTCTGTTCCAAGCCTCCAGTCCACTCCACACACTGGCACCTAGCTGCACCAAGGTAAGTTGTGCTACTCTGGGACCCGTTACCCCCTCGTGCTACTCCAGGGCCCATTCCCCTGCACTTTGCTGTCTCTGACCTCTACACTTGTCCTATTGCAGTGTTCTAGTGAAGCTTAATATGAGCTGAAAGATTAGCACTTAATATTCCAGTTTAGCACTTTATAGCCTTCAATTGAACAGGATGTTTAGTTCCTTCATCAGAGAGGGGGATGGGGGGAGGGAACTGGAATAAATAGGGAGAGAGGGGGAGGCGGACCGAAGATGGAGAGTAAAGAAGATAGGTGGAGAGGGTGTAGGTGGGGAGGTAGGGAGGGGATAGGTCAGTCCAGGGAAGACGGACAGGTCAAGGAGGTGGGATGAGGTTAGTAGGTAGCTGGGGGTGCGGCTTGGGGTGGGAGGAAGGGATGGGTGAGAGGAAGAACCGGTTAGGGAGGCAGAGACAGGTTGGACTGGTTTTGGGATGCAGTGGGTGGGGGGAAGAGCTGGGCTGGTTGAGTGGTGCAGTGGGGGGAGGGGATGAACTGGGCTGGTTTAGGGATGCAGTGGGGGAAGGGGAGATTTTGAAACTGGTGAAGTCCACATTGATACCATATGGCTGCAGGGTTCCCAGGCGGAATATGAGTCATATTCCGCCTGGGAACCCTGCAGCCATATGGTATCAATGTGGACTTCACCAGTCATATTCCGCCTGGGAACCCTGCAGCCATATGGTATCAATGTGGACTTCACCAGTTTCAAAATCTCCCCTTCCCCTACTGCATCCCTAAACCAGCCCAGTTCATCCCCTCCCCCCACTGCACCACACAACCAGCCCAGCTCTTCCCCCCCACCCACTGCATCCCAAAACCAGTCCAACCTGTCTCTGCCTCCCTAACCGGTTCTTCCTCTCACCCATCCCTTCCTCCCACCCCAAGCCGCACCCCCAGCTACCTACTAACCTCATCCCACCTCCTTGACCTGTCCGTCTTCCCTGGACTGACCTATCCCCTCCCTACCTCCCCACCTACACCCTCTCCACCTATCTTCTTTACTCTCCATCTTCGGTCCGCCTCCCCCTCTCTCCCTATTTATTCCAGTTCCCTCCCCCCATCCCCCTCTCTGATGAAGGGTCTAGGCCCGAAACGTCAGCTTTTGTGCTCCTGAGATGCTGCTTGGCCTGCTGTGTTCATCCAGCCTCACATTTTATTATCTTGGAATCTCCAGCATCTGCAGTTCCCATTATCCCAGGATGTTTAGTTCAACACTTTCTGAATGTACCTTATGCACTCTTCTTTGTATTTTGTTTGCATGTGTAATCCTGATCTTGTTTCTCTCATTTTTACCTTTGATGGCGAGTAATCATCATTCACACTTCCTCCGGGCTTATCATTCGTTTCTTTCATCTTTTTGCTCCTGCTGGACCAACTCTTGCCATAGTGTTTCCAACCTTCAACTAATGGCAGACACTTCCTTTTCCTTCCATTTTGTCCCCTGCTTATTTCATTCATATAAAAGCAATCACAATTCGAGCTTTATTTCTAATGAATAAAAGATCATGGCCTGAAATGTTAACTGCTTCTTTCCCCTCAGACCTACTGAGTATTTGCGGCATTGTCTGTCAATACAAGGGGAAAATTTCTCTCTGGTAATTGGATTGATCACCAATTATTTTTAAATCTTTGGCTGTTTGTTAAGAAACGTGTTGAGCTAAGAAGAGAATTCAGCAAGTATCTGCAAGTCGACTGTTAAGATTTGAAAGATGGAAAGGATACAGAGTCAGATTTTATTGTGATTTCCTAATTTAATTGGACATATCTGAGAAAAGGACTCATATGGGCAAAGGACTCATCTGGGCTACGCTTAAAATAGTAGCACGGGAACAATGGAGCAAATGGTCTCCTCTTGTGTTGTACCAGACACAGTTAAATTTACATCTTACCATGTTGCTTTTGTCACAAATGCTGTCATTCTTGTTATGAACTCTTTCATCAACAGCTATGCTGATTTCACGCATCTCTTTGTATACAGGGCTTGGAGTTCCATTCTGGATGAAAACATTGGTTCATGACTTAGTTATAACTTTGTGAAGAGAACTTAAATTACAAAACAGTTTTCAATATACATAATATAATTGTGACAACTGTGCAATTGATTCTCTTGACAATTTTTCTGTATTATGAGCAGGTACCCAATTTGCTAAATTACCAAATAAAAAAAATTAACAACAATTCATTACAATAAAATATGCCATAAAAGCAACAGTGAATATTACAGGTTTTTGGATATATCCAGACGTTTCCACAAAGGCATCACAAGTTAGATGAATGTGGTCCATTGAGAAAGTTGGAACACTTAGTAGCTCACGTTTAACAAAAACCTGGTTTAATCCCGCACTCATGAATCAAAATTAGAAATGCCATATTTAGGCAATTATGTAGAAAAAGGAGTTTGATGCAAGCATTGTTTAAAAACAAAGCTGATCAAATTCTTGGCTTAATATGCTGATGGACTTGCAATTTTATTTTCTAACTATTTAAAAAAGCAGCTACTTCTAAATCAATGATAATGGGAACTGCAGATGCTGGAGAATCCAAGATAATAAAATGTGAGGCTGGATGAACACAGCAGGCCCAGCAGCATCTCAGGAGCACAAAAGCTGACGTTTCGGGCCTAGACCCTTCATCAAATCAACCCTGGTTTCCTATGCACTTAAACTTCAAAGAGTTTGGCCTTCTGCCAACTGTAGTCTTTCAGCAATTATTTCAAAGCTGATGACTTTTGTAGGTCAAAGCTGCATTGATAAAAGTCTCCAGTTGTAGATATCTAACTCCAGAAATTAAATTTTCACTGTTTTCATTGCAATTGTTTTACATAGCTTACTTGGCTGTAGTATTGAAATTAGTCCTCACTGGAGAAACATGGACAGTGCACTTGCAAAACGAAGCCTAGCTTCCTATTCCCAGTATTCATTTCCTCAACAAAATGTGAAATGGCCGTTGAATCTTATTTCAGCATTGTCAGAATTATTATTTGCAAATGAAAGTATTTTCCTAGCTTCCAAATAGTTATGCTAAACTATTATATGTACTGATCACTTCTCAGTTGTTTTTGAATCATGTTCTACAAGTTCAAGATGATCCCAGAATACAGTAAACCCTCATGATGGAGATGATTACAGATCCAGTACCACAAACATTTAAAGCTGTTGCCCCATGATAAAGCATGTTGAAAAATTCAATATACAGATATTGCAAATACATAAAGTTAGCTTAAATTCTGTAGTGGAGAAAAATGCTCGAAAATATAATCAAGGAAGAAATATCGAGGTATCTGGATAGAAATTGACACATCAGGCAGACTCAGCATAAGAGCCAGGTCATGTTGAACTAATTTAATGGAATTCCAAGAGGGCATTTTGAGTGTTGTGGACAATGGGGAACCGGTGGATGTGGTGTATGTGGATTTCCAGGAGGCATTCAACAAGGCACTGCTCAAAAGGCTGCTGCATGGCATTACAGGTAATTATTAGCATGGATACAAGATTAGTTAACTAACAGAAAGCAAAGAATGGGGATAAAAGGGTGTTTTTCTGCTTGGCGGTCAGTTGTTAGTGGTGTGACCAAAGGATCACTGATGGGATAGCAATTGTTTACAATTTATCATCATAGAATCATCAAATCCCTACTGTGTGGAAAAAGGACCTTCGCCCCAACGAGTTCACACTGATCCTTAGAGCATTCCACCCAGAACCATTCTCCAAACTCACCTAATCTACACATCCCTGAACACTACAGGCAATTTAGCATGGCCAAACCACCTAAACTGCACATCTTTGCACTGTGGGAGGAAACTGGAGCACACGGTGGAAACCCACTCAGACACAGGGAGAATGTGCAAACTCCACACAGATAGTTACCCGAGGGTGGAATTGAACTCAGGTGTCTGGCGCTGTGAGGTGACAGTGCTAACCACCGAGCACCCATGTCATCTAAAATCAGTGCGTGAGAAATTCAGCATCAACTCCACCCCCAAAAGAGCATCCCACCCAGATTCACCCCCCCACCCTATAACTGTGCATTTCCCATCCATTAGTCTATACATCCCTGAGCACTTAACTTGACCAATCCATCTAATCTGCACATCTTTAGACTGTGGAAGGAAACCCACCCAGACACAGAGACAACATGAAAACTCCACACAGATAGTCACCTGAGGGTGGGATTGAACCCAGGTTCCAGGCACTATGACACAACAGTGCTAACAACTAAGCCACCTGAGTTGAAGTTTACTTAAGATAATAAAATGTGAGGCTGGATGAACACAGCAGGCCAATCAGCATCTCAGGAGCACAAAAGCTGACGTTTCAGGCCCGAAACGTCAGCTTTTGTGCTCCTAAGATGCTGCTTGGCCTACTGTGTTCATCCAGCCTCACATTTTATTATCTTGGATTCTCCAGCATCTGCAGTTCCCATTATCTTTGAAGTTTACTTAGACAGTTTAGAGTAAGGACTAGTGTAATGTGTCAAAGTTCACAGATGATACTAAGATGAATGATCAAACAAAATGTGCAGAGGACACTGAAAGTTTCTAAGAGGAGTATAAGTAGACGAAGAGAGTGGGAAAGGGTTTGGCAGATGGAGTACAATATTGGTAAATCTGAGGTTATCCATTTTGGTAGGAGTAACAGCAAAATAGACTATCATTTAAACGGTGAAAAGTTGCAGGATGCTGCTGTACAGAGGCACCTGCATATCTTTGTACAAGAATCACAAAAATATTATTTGCAGGTACAGCTGGTATTTAAGTTGGCAAACGGAATATTTTCCCTCATTGCTAGAGGGATGGAGTTTAAAAATAGGCAGATTATGCTGCAGCTGTATAAAGTGCTGGTGAGGCCACTCCTGGAATACTGTGTACAGTTTTGGACTCCTTATTGGGGAAAGGATATGCAGGTTGTTATGCTATAATGCATGTTTCGTTAACACAAATTGGCCTTAACACACTTGAATAGTGAATGCTGTCTGGGTAACATAAACTTTTTACTGTACTGTTATAGTGATTTTCTATAGCATTTTCCCTATAAAGTCATTTTCTATAGCACAAGGACACACAAGAACATAACCATTGGGTTATTAGAGAACTATTTGTACTGGCACTGGAAGAGATGCAGAGAAGTTTCACTAACTTGATTCTGGAGTTGAGGGAGTTGGCTTATGAGGAGATTGAATAGACTGGGACTATACCCATTGGAATTTAGGAGAATGAGGAGGAAATCTAATACAAACATATCAAATTATGAAGGAAATAGATAAGTTAGAAGCAGAGAGATTGATCTACTGGCAGGTGAAACTAGAATCAGGGGGCATGGCCTCAAAATAAGAGGGAGAAGATTTAGGACTGAGTTAAGGAGAAACTTCTTCAACCAAAAGGTTTTGAATCTGTGGAATTCCCTGCCCAGTGAAGCAAATGAGGCTTCCTCATTGAATGCTTTTAAGGCAAAGATAGATAGATTGTTGAACACTAACTAAATTAAGGGCTATGGCGAGTAGGCAAGTGGAGCAGAATCCACAAAAAGGTCAGCCATGATCTTGTTGAATAGTCGAGCAGGCTCAAGGGGTCAGATGGCCTACTCCTGCTCCTATTTCTTATGTTCTTATTCTTGTATTTGAACAAAAAAAAATCAATAAAGCCACTTCAAGAAAAAAAAATCTGGCAGCGTTTCTGCCTCTGAAATTGACAGTCCTGTCCCTAAAAGGTCTCAGGAGGAATCGAAGGGATGTGACCTACACTGTTATAAGCCAGATTTCCAATTCCCATACTGTTCAGTGATAAACAGCAAAGTTACCAAAGGAAGACAACATGCATGCCTCCAATTTCCCTTGTGATATTTTCATTTTATTGTTTTGAAACAAAATAGATTTTCTACAGACACCCGTTTTGGGAATTACTTATTTCAACGAAAACATTGCTCTGTTAAACTGCCTCTTTAAAACAAGCATACCGAAAAAGAGGACGATATATTACCTTCAAAATGTCTCTCATTCTGGAATGCTGTCGAAAACAGCCTCTTGGCACAAAAAGTCAAGAAACGGTAAAGTCCCTTTTAGCACTAATGTCCTTTACTTCGAATTGAAAGCTGCATTTTTGCTCTTCTGGTAAAAGATTAACTTCTTGATTGAACGTTTGAACTTTAACTAATAGTTCTTCATACATTAACTCAGGCTGAGTTAGAATTCTTGATGGTTTAGCAGTCTTAATGGAAATAAGTTGATGTTGCCAACTTAGATTTCACATGTAACTAACATTAAAAATGCATCACTGCATTTCAGCTGGTCAATTCATGCTGACTGTATATCATTTCAAACAGGGGTCATGCCTCATTTATTTGAAGATGCACAAAGCTCTTTGGTAAGAAAGCGAGGTGAGACATCAAGATTAGTCTTTATTTTATGATTGGAAGAGGTCATAAACATGGAATAAGACATAGACAAAAAACAAACAAAGCTATGGTTTATATGTATGTATGTGTCAGCTTAAAAAATCAAAACAGACTAAAAATGTTCATGTTAGTAAGTACATTTTATCAAGGCACAGATGAACAATTCAGTTGTCATATTGCCATAGAATATTAGACACAGAGTGAATATGTAATAATTAGCTGGCTTGAGAATAACAGTCAACTTTATGGCATACATTTACCCAAGAGTTCATGACAAAAATCGGAGTTGAGTCAACGTCATCTACAGCTTTGTATCGTTGTGGAAAAAAAGATAGGGTGAGGAATCTCCTTATCTGCCCACATTTTTCTATTCAATAGGAACAAATTTAGTAAGTGACATGCCTCCCACACCACACATCCTAATTTCACTTGGTTTACAAGGGATAAAAATTTAGACACAGCTGTTTATCCTTGAAATGAGTGATAGCTGGAAAATTTCCCAGCTTTGCATGCCCACATAGAAACAATGCCTCCAGAAGGTGAAATTTCTTTTGCTAGGGTTAGGAGCTGTCTGAAGAAGTGAGTGCAGTTGATCCCAGGAAAGATTCTGAGGCAGCCATAGGGGCTGTTGACTGAGGAGGCATGCAGTTTAAATGAGCTCAAATTGATCTGGTCCCAACTGTAATAAAAACAAAAAAAGGCTCTGCAGCTTTCATCATCCCTAACACTTCATACTCCCAGCTATCAATGCCCACCCCTTCAATTGCCATTCTGCCTCAGAAAGCATTGTTCTCTTGAAATAATTGTGTGCCAGCTCAACTAAGGACTCTATTTAACCTCTGCTCTCAGTTCCACAATGTTTAGAAAAACAGAAGTGGTTTTAAGTATTGAAACTTTCAAATGAGCTGGATGAGTGACATTGGTTTTCTTTTATATAACTAACTGTTACCATGGGGTTCATTGTGTCGATATTGGTGTATAGCAGGTGAAAGGTCATGGAAGTGACCTTTTGTTTTTGGGCAGGGGAGGCCTGGAGGTTCCACTGTTGAACACAGCTTTCAAAAGATTCCCTCATGCAGGCAATGTTCAGGCAACTTCTGCATCCTTGACCATGAATCTTCCAAAAGTATAACTGGTCCAAATCCATGAATATTGCAAAGGTGTAAGCAATGCTTATCTCAACAAAGGAGCCAGGCAAAGTTTGAGCTTTCATGTCAAAAATCTGAACTTGTGTGAGCTTCCATTATAGAAATCAGACATTGGGTAGATGGTTTGCATTAGAAGCTAAAGTAATGATGAGACAATGCATCATAGACAGTTCTGCAGGTAAGCTGATTGCTGCAGGTGTCCATTCCACGTTGGAATGCATAGGCTCCAAGCTCTCACCAAGTTGATGGTGGACTGCTATAATCCTCCTTGGCAGTGATCTGAGGTTTCTTACAGACTTCAGTACACTAAACATTTCAATGTTTACATAATATCTTTATGGTTTAATCCCAGATCATTATCATTTTCTTATGCAGTCCACAGGATCAACACTATTCTCATCTACTTCATGACCGTAAGGATGCTCTCTCAGAGAGAGAGAGAGACGATCCATAGTAAGTTATCCTGAGGGTCATTGAGCCATAAGTGAAGCAAGAGGTTGGGTAAGAGAGTCCATCATGGTAACTTCAGCATTTGCGGGAGTTGAACCTTTGGTTTTGGTATCACTTTGCATTGCACACTAGCCATCCAGCTAAAAGAATCAGTACTCAACACGGACATCAAGCCACCATCCTAGCTATCTTCTCCACTACAGCATCACCACACCCTCCAATAAGCTGAACACTTGTGCCCAGCAGGTAAATATATGCAGATCCCACCTCTACCACACCCTTTAAATTAAGAGCATCATCGTGTCAGAGCCAATGATTGAGATTGTGGGATGAAATAATTGTTGTATTTTTACATTCACTGCTTTTTTGCTCTTCGTCCACTGCTAAGCTGAGTTGGGGTGTTTGTGCATCTGAAATGGAAAATAGACCAAAATATATTGTGAAAAGGGGTGTTATGTGTACCATCAGCTGCTTGCAATTCAAGAGAATAACATGGAAGATTAAGTACACAAATACACAGCTTCAATACCTTATGATGCACTGGATTCCACGTCTATTCCTAGAATTACCACGTGGATACTTCACCTTCACTATTTCCCGTAATTTTTTATTGCGTGTCATGGTCTACCATTAAAAATAGATAATCACGTTTGAATAGGTGGAAGCCCATGAAACATGGGAAATATGGTGTGAAACTTTCAATACTGAGAGGGCAAATGAACTGTATGAATCAGGTATGATTTGTTAATGACAAATTATTAGATGGATGTAGTTGACCCCAGGAAAGGTTCTGAGGCAGCTGTGATCATCTAGCTCAACATCTTGTTATCTTAGATTCTCCAGCACCTGCAGTTCCTGCTATCTCGAAAACAAAGCAGTTAGCCGAATAGGACATTTAAAAAAAAGATATAAATCATTAATCCTAATTTTTTAGGCAAGATCATTGTCTGTATACTTGGAATTTGCCTCCATTGCCATCTTTTAACATTGATTTCTGATCAAGTGCCAGGAGACTTTTGTATGAGATTACCGATCATTCTTCTTGGCTGCTATTTTGTCTTTCAACCAAGCCTTCCTGTGAACCAGCTCATGGCTTTCTTGACAGCTTTATCCCATGATCATTCTTCAGGTTCAACTGCAAGAATAATGCTCAGGAACAGCCACAATAAAAACAGAAAAATTCGGGGGGCATCACGTTTGAGCTTTATCTGCTCTCAAAATCCAGCCGCCTGATGATATGTGGAGCTAATCAACAGCACAGGAGCGCTGGTTGAAATGTCAAAGAATCAGCAGCTTTAAGTGAGGGGACGGCAATGGCCTAGTGATGACCATGATGACCATCCTCAATTGCCCTCATTCTTGAATGTCCTTTAGGGGAAGTCAGCTGCTCTGGCCTACATGTGACTCTGGATACATAGTAAATGTGGTTGACTCTGAACTGCTCTCTGGGCAGTATGGATGCCCAGCCAGTAATGCCTACATGCCATGAATCAATTAAAAAAAATTGTTTACCAGTAAGCAGATTCTAACTACAGATAATAAATAGCACTTCTTAAGTGCAGAGCAAAGTTCGCGCTTTCTATCAACTTTGATCTAAAGACAATTGTTTTCAAGAATTTTGTGCACTTGACAAAATCATTAACTTTTGTGATAACTTCAGGAATCAAAGATCAATAATTCATGATCAAAATTCAGATAATCCTAGCTCATCCCATTTTGAGTCTCTGCATATGCATGTTATTCATTATCTCTGAAGTGCTCAGACAGGCAGGCAAGGCATTATCAGCTTGTCTACTTATTTTAGTAGTTGGGGGAGGGGAGGAAATGTTCCTTTCCTGGCATGTGTTGTTCCCATAGTGATGCTGATCTTTCTGATTCATTGAACAGAATATTTCGCCCACACATTCAGACACTGGAAATGGCAACAGAAATGGGGGGGAAAAATTGATAAAGAGTGGGCATTGAGTAAATTTTCCCATTAAGCTTTCAAAGTATTAATCTGGTTAATAAGCAAGGAGGACTCCATATAATTGGATCTGATTTCACTTCAGTTCTGAAAATTGTTATTCTCCCAGTTACTAATAAGAAATTTGATGATGCTGCTTACTGACTTGAAGTGGTTATCCAGTGACTACAGTGTGCTAGCATCTTCTCTGAACCTCCATCCTGGCCATAATTCCTCAACAGGGTTAGAGGGGGATGGGTCTGAGTGGAATGCTCCAAGGATCGGGACATGTTGGGCTGAAGGTCCTGTCTCCACACTGTAGGGATTCTATGAAGATTCCTATGATGAAATCTTGGGAGCATGCTCAGGCAAGGACCTGCGTCCTCCATCCTCAAGGGGCAGTATGGTGGCTCAGTGGTTAACAATGCTGACTCACAGCACCAGGACCTGAGTTTGATTCCAGCCTTGGGTGACCATGTGTAGAATTTGCACATTCTCCTCAAGTCTGTGGATTTCCACTTGGGTACTCAGGTTTCCTCTCACAGTCCAAACATAAACAGGCTTGATGGATTGGCTGTGCTAAATTGCCCTGTAGTGTACAGAGACATGTAGACTAGGTGGGTTAGTCATGGGAAATGCAGGATCATAGAAAAATTGATGCTTTTTGGCGGTTTGGTGCAGACTTGATGGGCTAAATGTCTTTTTTTTTGGTACTGAAGGAATTCAATGATTCTAAGAGTGAGAATCAGCAAAAACTGACATCACCACAGTTGGATTAACTTCAAATTCTGCTCAACACAGCATTTTACTTCTCACTGACACCTCATTACATTATTGCGAGACTTCTCTGCACATAGGCACAGCTACCCCTTGTGCACCTGCACAGAACACATCTCCAAGATCTTAGAGACAGTAAGAACCACAGATGCTGGAGACAGAGAAAACAGTGTGGTGTGGAGGAACACAATAGGTCATCTTTTCTCCCACTATCCACCCCCCCAACCTGTCCCACTGACCAATCCCCACCACTTTCCACCTGCACTTACCTATCACCATCCTACTGACCAATCCCCAGCCCCACCCCTCCTCTCTATTTATTTCTGAGCTCCCTCTCCCATTTCTGAAGAAGGGTCCCGACACAAAATATCAACTTTCCTGCTCCTCTGATGCTGTCTGGCCTGCTGCGTTCTTCCACCTCCACACCGTGCTATCGCCAGGATCTTAGTTTGCTTTAGTAGTCCTTACTCGAATGGTCACATCATCTTGCCTTGCTTTTTAGTGAATTGCCACTTCATTCAGAACGTAGTTTCCAGTACTAAATAGTCAGCCAGAAGGGGACGGGGTGGGAGAACATGTCCTATGAATGTGAAAGACTAATGTTCTACTCTAAATCAAGCATTTACAGTACACTCAGATTATGCCACATAATCCTGGCACTCTGAAGCAGGCAAAGAGGGGATGTGATGAATACCAGTAGAGAGGCAACAGTCTTCTATAGTGGATGGTGAGGACATGGAGCAGCAGAAACATGACCATGATAAAGTGGTGTAGTCCAGGGATTTGAGATATTGGGTTGTGTAACATTGAGATCTCAGCTTGACCATGAGAAGTCACTACCATCTCCCAAAATCTCCAGTATTTTCTCCTCGTACAGAAGGTAGAGATCAAAGTTAGCCATTCACTACCAGCCTTGCATCCTCTGTCTCACTGTGGGCTGTTTTCTGCTGCAATCAAAGACAAAAGGGAAGGATTGAGTGAAATAAAAGTGGCTATCACAGGTATTACAGTGGATGCAAGTGCAGGAAAAGCAGTGCAGTAACTTGACTGATTACCAGCACAGCCATTAAGGGAAGACGGCCTGCAACAATGAGTGTGATAAGTGCTGAGCCTTGATGGGAGGTATGTGCAGTTGCAGAACCAGAATATGTTAGTGAGGTAGCAGGGGAGAGAGAGAGAGAGAGCACAAAAGCGAGAGTGCGAGACTCATACCTGCTGAATACTGAAAGTCATGCACCTTATGGTGCTTCTGTTCCTGTGGACAATTGATACGTCACTGACGAGGTTGCAAATTTAGGCCAAGTTGGCATCATCTGGTGCTGTCACATCCTTCAGCTGATCCAGGGAAAGGCAAAAGCTTTGCTTTCTTGTTGGCAAAGAAGTGGGAGGCCAACTTACCTTTTAGCCATATACTTTGGGAATTGTGCACCAACATACTGAAGGGCAGATCCTAACATTCATTGTTTGAAGTTGTGTGCAGCCGTTGTTTAAGCAGGACACCTTAGGTGTGAAGACCAGAAATTCCTGGCACTGGCAAGCATCTCCCACTTTGTCTTCTGTAAGATTGAACTAAAGTAGTGCTATGGAGTCCAAAGCCTAACTAATAATGGTGAGCAGCACAAAATTGCATGGAAAAGAAATGTTGCTAGGACTCAGAAGAAATTCTCCCATGAAATACAAATTATCAAAGCAGGGGAAAATTCAGCCCAATATCTCTGCTGGATTAACAACATATAGAGCATGTTTAGTTTAAATTTAAGTGAAGATTGCTGCTTATCCCAGATCTAGAGCTTGTGTACATGCTCACACTGATGACACATTGGGCAAGACAAGCTTTACTAGAGCATTCATGTATCTATGTATTGTTTTACTATATCGGTTGCTATATCTCTGCTGCGGCTCTCACCTCAACAATAGACAGGAAATATCCTTCTGTTGTCAGAACATGACCTACATCCTTGACTTCATGCATCTTCAATTGTATCGTCTTTTTATTCCCTTTTTTTATAGTAGATGCTATGTTGGTCTCACTCCCAGCCACTTGTAGATACATTCCAACAGGATGACAAAGTCCTGAGTAAAATATCTTGTAACCTGTCAGGATAATATACTGAGGATACGGACTTGATTCTCACCATGGCAGCTGGTGAAATTTGGACTCAGTAACATTTGCAATGCTTCAGTGGCATCAGTCAAATAACCTCATGGCATACATCATTTTTAACTTCGGTATATGCTGATGGCACAAACAAAGCCATCATTTATTTCCCATTCTAATTATCCTGGGTGCTGAGTTTTTGAATATTGAATACTAGGCCATTTCAGAGAGCAGTTAAGAGTTAACAGAATTATTTTGTATCTGGAGACATGTAGGCTAGACAGAGGGTGGAAAACTATTTTACAAAAGGAAATAAAATGACATTGGTAAACCAGATAGGCATTTGTAATAAATTGATGACCATTTCATTATCAAATTACTATAACCGAGACCTCAATTCTAGATTGTCAATTGAATTTAAATCCCATGAGCTATAATTGTGGGTTTTGAACTCATGCCTCTAGCCTGTAGAGCATTAGTGTAACTCTCTTGATTACTAATCAAGCTGACAATTAAGGTAGTGGCCTAGTAATAAGAACACCGGATTAGTGATCAAGCTTCTCAGGATAATATACTGAGGATATGGACTTGATTCTCACCATGGCAGATAGTGAAATTTGGACTCAGTAACATCTGCAATGTTTCAGTGACATCTGTGTAACCAATTGTCATATAAATCCATTTAGTTCACTAATTCCATTTAGGGAAGGAATTCTGCTGTCTTTAAAGTCATACAACGATGTAATGTAGTTGACTCTTGACCATCTTCCTCTGGGCAGTCAGGGATGGGCAATAGATTCTAGCCAAGCCAACAACATCCACAAGCAATAAAAGATAATAAAATGTGAGGCTGGATGAACACAGCAGGCCCAGCAGCATCTCAGGAGCACAAAAGCTTTTGTGGTCCTGAGAAGCTGCTGGGCCTGCTGTGTTCATCCAGCCTCACATTTTATTATCTTGGATTCTCCAGCATCTGCAGTTCCCATTATCACTGATACAACATCCACAAGCATATGGACGTACATGGAGTAGTGTAGGTTAGATGGGCTTGAGATCGGTATGACAGGTCGGCACAACATCGAGGGCCGAAGGGCCTGTACTGTGCTGGAATGTTCTATGTAAATGTTTTGGATCTATGTAACTCATGAACGTATTTAAGAAAAGCATTAGCACTAATTCACCTTTTCCCTCCGTGCAGAGTTAACCCCTAAGAGAGATCAGCGATACTTGGAAATGAATGTACTGGTCATGCAGGACCTCTACACTGAAGTGAAATCAAGACAAGTCAAACCGGTATGTCTCATTCATTTGTTTTGTTCATTTTTGCCTTCTGGAGTATCAGTCTGAGTTGCAGATTGTTATCTCCATTCGTCTTTGCTTTATTCCTGCAAACCTGGGTCCTGGACAGCAAAACTTACTCAATCTCAGTTTCACATTTTTGATTGACAAGATGGAAGAAGCATATCAATTGGCTGCCACAATCTAAAATGAAAACATCCAAGGCAGAGGTACAGATCACATGACTACAGCAAGCCAGATCATAAACTGCATTTCTCCAAACAAAGGATACATTTAAGAGTTTCAATCTTTGAGAATAAATAACTCCTCATAAATAAACGCTTCCTCCATTGGATGGATCAGTAACCATATAACTGAACAAAATGAAAGAACGTTTTCCACCAACACAGCAATTATGTTGATGCAGATTGTTCCATTTGAAAAGTGGTGGTGAAAGCAGATTCTAACATAAGTTTAAAAGAGGGGATTCAACATGTTACTTCTAAAGGAAATAAATTACCGTATTCCAAAAAAGATTAGGACTACTGAAGGACCACAAGTCACTGCAAAAGTTGTTGACATTTAGTAATATAAACTTGAGGGAGAAAAAAAAGACAAGATGAGAGAGAGTAACATAGGAAAAGGCACCATAGTAGGTTATTCAGCTCTTCCAGCCTGTTGTGCCATTCAATATAATCCTGGCTCCTCATTCAACTCAGTATCCTGTTCTTGCTTTCGCCCATACCCTTTGATCTCTTTAGCCTTGAAAACTAAATTTATTGCCTTCTTACTAACATTCACTATTTTGGGCTCAACCACATTGTGAAAAAGAATTCCATTGGCTCACCACTCCTGCTCTCTGGGTGAAGACATATCCTCTTTTCTCAGTTCTAAATGGCCAACCCTATAATCTTAGGCTCTGGCCCCTAGTTCTGGACTCCTCAGCCATTGGGAACATCCTTCCTGTATTTACCCTGACTAGTCCTGCTGAATGTTTATAGGTTTTTATGACATGTCCTGCACTTTTCAAAACTCCAGTGAATAGTCTTTCTTCATATGTTATATGCAAGAAATAATAAGTTATAAAACAGGACGTAAAGTGAAAGTAAAGAACAGGATGAGAAAAATATATTAGCATTCCCTCCCTCATCAAAGCTTCGCCATGTCATCAGGGCTATACATTGTATTGAAGAACTGATTTGTCTAACGTTGATGAGGTAATTTTTGTCTAATTCACTTAATTGAACAGATAACCCACAGCAACAATATTATTTAGAGGGAAAAGCTCTCTTTAAAGTCAGGTGCAGTAGTAATTCTGGAATTCTGTAATGTCAATATCAGACCATTTTTCAAAGTGGAGGCTCATACTACACTCACAGTTTGATGTATGTTTTAAAGGTGTTCCTGTTCAGGTTGCCTTGAACTTCCAGAAAGTGGATGACAAAATACCAAAGAGTTTCATCATTAAATGAAATTAAATGAAATGCTGTGGATATCCAAATGTACAGTAACCTGATCTAGTTAAGATTTGGCCATTCCAATGTACTATTTTATCTCAATTACTGAACATCCCTCTGGAATGGAAATTAACAAGGGGAGTCCCATTCCATCAGACTTTACATATTGGGGTTTCAAAATTTAAAACACTTTCTTGCCATCTTTTATCCTTCAATCTCTAATCTATCTTTCCTTCTCTGTCCCTCATCTAACTTGACCCATTATTCTAACAAGCACTGCCAGGTTTAGACTTGCTGAATGATTGGTTCAAATGCTCCAAATATACAATATAGGTGTTACCTGATTACACTGTAGAATGTATTGAACTTCGCTCTATTTTAAAGTAAGTTTAAATACAAAGAAATGACAGGCAATTAATATAATTACTGTTTCTCTGCCACTGACATTACAATCTTTATTCCATAGGCATTGACTCCTCAACAGTTCTGGAATTCCAAAAGGTTAGATATATTACATCCCTCTTAGTCTTAGAATCAACATCTATTATACCACTATAAATTGTACTTTATCATCATGAAATAAACTTCATCCGGTTTAAGATTAGATCACTTCTGGTTAGGACTACCAAGTGATTTTTTACTGCCACACTAGTCCAGTCAAACCCTTTAGATGCCAACATTTAAAATTTAGTGTCAAATAATCTACCAAATGTATCTTTCATCAAGGTGGCTTTAGTGAAGAACAATCATAATGTGCAGTAGTATGTCGCAGCCTAATGTAAATGCCTTACTGTAGCATGGCACAGCTGCTGAAGTAAGCTGCAGTCATACACATCCGTTTTGAAGTTTAGATTAAAACCAAATCACGAGATTGATACCTCTGGAATTTATAATCAGGTGGAAGCCTACTTAGTTCAATCTTGGTATTATATTCTTCATATTGTTATGGATGTGAATCTAACTGGTAAGGCTACTATTTCTTGTCCATCCCTATTTGCCCTGGGACTGAATGACATGCCAGGTCATTTGAGACACACAGTTTAGAGTCAATCACATTGAAGTGGTCTGGACAGTTGGAAAGACCAGATAAGCAGGCAAATTTGCTTCCTTAAAAATAGGAACCTAATGAGCCAATTGTGCTTCCATGACAACCAATTAAAGTTCTATGGTCACTGATGACCGTGCTTCCAACAGTGTTTTAATAGCTGCAGTAATGCTGTTATCTTTTGCAACATAAGACGTTGGGCATAGGTATTGTGGTACAAAAATAAAGTTGCTGGAAAAGCTCAGCAGGCCTGGCAACATCTGTGGAGGAGAAAACAGAGTTAACATTTTAGGTCTGGTGACCCTTCCTCAGAACAGTTCTGAGGAAGTGTCACCGGACCCAAAACGTTAACTCTGTTTTTTCCCCCACAGATGTTGCCAGGCCTGCTGAGCTTTTCCAGCAACTTTATTTTTGTACCTGATTTACAGCATCTGCAGTTCTTTTGGTTTTTATAGATATTGTGGTAGTGTGGTTGTAATGTCTGTTGGATTCTTATGTATGAGAATTGTATTCCTTAGGCACTGAAGTGTCTGGCAAATATTAAGCTATTAGATTACAAAGAAACATGCGTCCAGTGGACTACCAAACTGCAGGTGATCCAAAGTACAGTGAAGTATAAGATCTTTATACGCGTGGGTCATATTTTATGATAGTGATACTTATGAGCATCTCTCTTAAAATCATACTATCCTTGACATATTAACATCATTCAAGATTAATTAATTTCATTCTGTCATAACTAACTGGCATAAAATTCTGAAAGTCAAGCCTTGGTATTCTCAGAATCACCACAAAAGTTGAAGATTTTTAAAAATAAATATACAAAATTACCAAAATTTACCCATTTTCTGTATCTAGTTGACAATAAAAGGACAAGATTTCTGGACTTAAAAATAATTATCATTTATCACATGTAACTAGATTAGCTACAGTTAGGCGATCATGACCCTTTTCATACAACTAAATTAGGACTGTTATGCTGATGTTTGGTGTCTCTACCTCTGAGCCAGGAACCCAAGTTTAAGTTCCACCTGCTCCAGAGATGTGTAATAATATCACGGGTCAGGCTGAGTTAAAAAGATGCAACTTGTAATTAAAACTCTAATCCTCTTGCAAACTCCTTATAAATCTCAGAAAAGTTAGGCAGGAAGGAAATTTCTCATCACCTAAAATGTATTGATCAATTACATTTCAATGAGATTTAATTTGTAAGTTTTTTTTTGGAGACGGGTAGTGCCATTATGGTAATATAAGTACACTTGACTCATTTTCTAAGAACATGAGTTCAAATCCGACCATGACAGCTAAAGTCTTTACATATTCAAGAATCATGTATTTTTTACTGTGTTTTTAACTGTGGTCTGAAATGAGCAAATAGCGTGAAATGAATTTTTGATTGACATGATGGAAGAAAATATCAGTTGGCTGGCATAATCTAAAATGAAAGCATCCACAGCAGAGGTACAGATCACATGATGGAGTAATACTGGGAAAACAGGTCAGTAGTCATTGTACACAGCGTCCATTGAGATTGCTCGTGTGTGCCAGAATGTTGCTTCTCAGTTGTCCTTCTCCACATGTTTCCACTGGTTTGGAAGACCCTTACATAGGGGGTTAGCTCACATTAGGTCTGACTTAATTAAAAAGTCAGAAATTATAGCACCTAAAGGACAGATAAACTGGTTTTCTTCAGGCTTAATATGGCTCACTGCAGGGAAGAGAGAGAGCTTCCAAGCTGCCCATAGCCCAAAGCCTTCTGAGCATCTTGCACACAGTCACAGGCAGAAGACATTTGTCACTGATATCCGTCAACTGGTCAAAGAACTAATCCAAGATAACAAAGTGTGGGGCTGGATGAACATAGCAGGCCAAGAAGCATCTAGGAGCCTAAGATGCTGCTTGGCCTGCTGTGCTCATCCAGCCCCACGCTTTGTTATCTTGGATTCTCCAGCATCTGCAATTCCCATTATCTAAGAACTAATCCACTATGTTTTACCAACTAAAGCTGTAACATTGTATTCTTTGCTCTGTTCTATTACCTTAATACACTTTTTTGTATGGTATGATCTGATTGTATTACATGCAAAACTAAAAAAGCTTTTCACTGTGTCTAGGTACATGTGACAATAATAAATCAATTCAAAATCAAACCCAACCCTTTGGTTCCAGTTCATCTGTGAATTGTTTCAAGCACTGTTTGAACAAGTTGTGTAAATTATGTTTGAGCATCAGCTGACTTGTTTTCAAAACATGCAATCTTCCAGTTGTCCTTGTTCCTTTGTTTTTAGAAAAAGAAAGAGATATTTGCTTATTTCAGACCACAATTAAAAACACAGTAAAAAAATACATAATACTTGAATATGTAGAGACATTAGCTGCCATGGTCAGATTTGAACTCATGTTCTTAGAAAATGAGTCTAGTGTATTTATATTACCATAATGGCACTACCCGTCCCCAAAAAAAACTTACAAAATAAATCTCAATGAAATGTAATTGATCAGCACATTTTAGGTAATGAGAAATTTCACATTGTTCTATTCCTGTGTATCACTGTAACAATCTGATGGGTCTAGGAAGGAGGGCTAATATCAAAGTTGCACAATCATGGTTTCATATTCTTTTGGAAGCTTTGACATTTAAATGATACAGAGCAGAAATGATTAGTTCAAGCCTTAATTAGTTTAACAAAAGCCCTTGTACAATCAAATCTGCATACTAATTTTCTGCTTTCTTGAACTAATGCAACCTGAAATGTTACAATGAACCCTGACCATGTTATATTTCTTACTGTGATTTAGATGGATATTATCTTTGAAATATCTAAAAAGACATTGCTCATTAGATCAGTCTTGTGGAAGAGCCTAACATAACTGGATTATACATTACCAATGCTAAAGAACCAAAGTTGGATAAATATTATAATCTATGATGACAGAATACCCAGAAAACCATAATAAGATTAAAGAGATCATAAATTATCAAAAGGACATTGTGTTCATCAAATCAGAATGTAGCTTGGAAGAATCAATAGAAGGAAAATAGTAAATAATCTAATTATAGATTTTCTTAAAGAAAGCACTAAGTGGCAATAGCATTGCACGGAATTAAGATTCATGGGGTTGGAGGTAATATGCTAGCAAGGATTAAAGATTGACTAAAGAATATGAAACAAAATAATGCAAGATATAATTGCCCTAAAACCACTACAATTGAGATTCATTAAACTAGTTCCCTGAATATTACCCTTTGGAGAGGAGATGGAGACTAGGCTCATATTTCCCAGTGTTTAAAAGAACTGTAGTAATCTAATGTGTGGCACAATGGTTCAGTAGTTAGCACTGCTGCCTCACAGTGTCAGGTACCCAGATTAGACTACACCTTCAGGCGACTGTGGAATTTGTATGTTCTCCCTGTGTCTGTGTGAGTTTCCTCAGGGTGTTCCTTTTTTCTTCCACAGTCCAAGGATGTGCAGATTATGTGGATTAGCCATGGAAAATGGTCACAGAGATAGGGTAGGGTGTTAGATCTTGGTGGAATGTTCTTTGGAGGGTTAGTGTGGACTTAAACGACTGAATAGCCTGTTGCCATACTGTGGGGATTCTATGAGTTGAAGCACAAAATGAAGTAAGAGGTTTCCCAAACAAATAAACTGCTAAAATGGCAGATAACATCCTGTGAAAACACTCAAAAGCTCTGTACGTATTACTTATTGACACAAGGATCCTGGCCCCACACCCATGCAAGTCTTCTGGAAATGCACCAATAAGCCCACAATGCAAACCACCAAATGCTACAGGGACTGATCTGCTCTGAGAATATCCCTGTTACTCCTACTTAAAATGGCTGTCATACTGTTTGGAACTGCAAACCTATTTACCAGCTTCAAATGCACGTTACTCTGCCAATACATCTAATTTTCATCTGTGGCAACAGAGGTGAGCACAGTTAATGAAATTTCAATCAAGCCATCAGCTCTAGTGACTTCTATTAATGCAACTATTGACCAATTATCACACTCGACAGTGTGGGCTGCATGACTAATTTCAAAACCTAATATTATAGTAGGATGCCTGTAAGTTTATAATTTAAATAACAGCACCAAGTGGTTACAGACTCAAAGCCTGAATGAGTCCAAGTTTTTAAAAGGAAAGTAAGGAATTAAGGGAAATTCATTGTAGCCAGTCAGCTTTTAAACTTTTTTTTTTACGAAAAGTGAATTCTTCAATAAATTACTATCTTACTATCGGTTTGGGTGATGAGGTCTGTCTATGGTGGATACTGGGTGAGTTAACAAATACAAGAGCAGATCGAGGGATAAAGTGGGATGACTTTTTGCGATATTGAGGCAGGGACTATAAATGAGTTATGGGTGTGGTGGAGGGCACAAAGGATATGAGTGTTGAGAAATGGAGAAATGTTTATGTTTCTTTGGTAAAACTATTCTTTGACTCTGCACTGAGGCAGGATTTTCATCCAGCCTGCCTCCACAACCAGCAGCTTCCACAACATTTCCAGAGTTATCACCTCACACACACACACACACACATGAATTGAAGTTCCAGGACACTTCTCAATATCAGGAAAGTTGAGAATTTTTCAAACTGAGCTCTTGATTACAGAACCAAAATGTATCCTGCGCATGCAATATTTTGAAAGTCGCAGAATATTGCTAAAAATTTTAGGCTTCAACTTACAGGGGAAATTTATTTTAAAAAGAAAAATAGAAAGGTCATGAGCTACAGTCAGCATGATTGGTTTCATAAAACCTACAGATGTCCGCAAGCTTGCAGAGGCTAACTCTTAGTGTGAATAACGTTTGTAACACAGATTGGTCTGTGGTTATTTTATCATAGCTTCTCTGTACAATATTCACCACATTTGAAGAACGCATGGAATCCAGAGGCCATCTCACACCACCACCCAAGGGAGCCAGAAAAACAGAAACGAACAACATTTGCTGTGCACCACGAACACTAGTGTTGATGTCAACAAACATATAAAACCATGGATGTTGAGCACTTAATCAAGCAGAAGAGGGGTAGATCGGAACCTTTCTGTCCAGATATGTCGCTGCATGTTGGAGACCTCAAGTGGTTAGTTATTACTTACTCAAGAGCCCCATTATGGCCATTGCTAGTTTTAGTGTGCTCAGGACATAGTAAGCCCAAAAAGCTAACCCTATAATATTTTCTCACACTGGGTAGTGGCCCCTCATTCAAAGGCCCTCCATGTCTAAATGGAGTGCCCAGCATCAGGATGTACTGAGAACCACCTCTTGCCTTACTTCTTAATCCTATCCCCTATGAAACCTGTCCTTGCCTCAGTCAGGTCTTCCCATTGACTGCAATAAACTCCATTTCTGCTGACACTGTCTGAAATGAACTGCAGTTGACTTTGGATTGGCCAGCAACTCTTGATCCATGCAGGTATGTTTAAGGCAAATCTAGCATTAACCAATTCCAAAGAAGGGTGTGCACTACTAACTACTTATGTCCCTGACTAACACTTAAGTTAGGATTTCCCAAACAAGGTGCCACACCAGGTTCTTTCTGATTAGCCTTTAGGAAACACCCCTTCCCCACAACCTGGATTCAGTGCTGCTCAATCAAACCTGTGTATTTTTCTGTAAATATTAACCAAAAATTCATAAAAAAGTTACTTCATGAATTGGTGCTTAAAAAAGTCTGTTTTTTCCTTCATTTGGAACTCTAAAATACATGGAGAAATCCTGTGAAGTCAAGTCAACGTTTACATTAGAAGCAGCTATTATGTGGTTGCTTCCTGACCATTTAAGCAGGAAATTGTTTGGCAGGCCACTATTATAAGCAACTATTACTATTCGCTAATATGCGATCAGCAAATGAACAGCAAACATTTACAAAATAATTTCTTGTTTCAACTTCAGATTTTCTGAAGTTATAAAAATGTAGTCAAGAAAATATTTCACCAGGAAACTCTTTCAGAACAAAGAAACACATTCTAGCACAAGCCAAATTCTTACCAGTCTCCTTAAATAAATAAAAATATTCTATAGGTATTAGCGTGTGGATGGAGACAAAAAGTTCCACTCCAGCTTTCAGAAGGAGCAGGTACATCTGTAGAAACTCCAGGGTCTTATTACTAAGACCTAATTAAATGTAGTTACACTTACTGTTTGTGTGACCTACTGGTCATCAATGATAGATATTCTATGATGGAGTATCTCTACCACTAATCACAAGATAATCTTTGTTTTGTTCAAGCCCTATGAATAAGCAACATTGAATTATAAAATAAGCCCCAACCAATTCCACATACTGGTAAAACTGGTAAGTATCCAAAGTGACCATCTGCAAAAATACCTCAGTAAAAGTACAATTAGGACCAAATGACCCCAAAGAGTCATTTAGCTTAACGCTTAAATATGTAACAAATGTAAAGGTCAATTGACAAAGTGGCCTTTGGCCCAACTGATATATCCACCTATTCAATGTATTAAGCACAGCATCATGCATTCCTCTGAACTCCACTTTTATTACTTCAACGAAAGGATCAATTCAAATGGTTAACCATACAGAAAAGTCATACTTTTCATCAATGCTTTTGAATTAAGGGTATATTTAAATTGATGAAAATAAACATATGCTTCATCAAGAATGATCAAGCTACAATGTTGACAGATGACAGTAGTAAAGATGAATATTTAAGATTTAATTGCACTATGAAAACATTGGAATGCAAGGAGAGAATAAGTACATACCTATATAAAGGCCACTGACTTTAACAGTTGCAACGCCTGCTAAGAATTAAAATGCACAAACCAAATGCACTCAAATGACTATTTGTTTAATTTCAACCAAAGTAGTTTAACAATCACTGTAGGTTTTATAAAGATGGGATTTACTCCGAGCTGCCAGTTAGATTTTCATATTTCCAGCCTGCTCCAGCAACGCTTACAGACTACAAACACATTTATGCACTAATTTAATCTCTTTTAATCCCCAATTTTAATCAATTAATTCACCATGCTTCAGCAAGCAACTGGAATCCCCTTTCTAAACCTTGTGTTTCCTTTAAAAGGCATTTAAAATCTTCCTCCTTACCCAAGCCATTGCTCAGCTGTCCTAACATTATTCTATAACATTATTCTACACTGATAATAGTGTGAAACAACTTAGGACATTTCACTGTATTAAAGGTACTAATCAAATAAATTGCAGTTTATTAAAATCAAATAATTATTTTAAACCTTCAGACTCATCAAAAGGGCTCAGAGGGCCATAAAAGATTAATTGGATATGATTTTGACTTCTTTGCTTTGACAACGGTTACATTAAGAAGCAAATTGATAATTATCCGAACTGCTAAAGAGTAGTTGTTCCATAATCTCAACAAAAAGCATTCAAACAATGAAATGGCCAACAGCACGAAATTGTGTACATTTACTTCCTCCCCCAACCCCAAGATAGGGAAGCAAACACTCACTTTGTACATTTATGATAAGTTTAACCCTTCATTTTTGCTTTGAATTCTGCTTTCTAGCAGTAATACATTGACACTGTTGACTTTGATGCTTACACATTTTAACTAAGTAATTATTTTGGTCCCAGCAGCTGTTTTTTTTCAATGCATGTACACACCAGAAGCTTTCTTTTGAATCTCATTTTGTTAGTCTTGACTCAAGTGCAAATTAACAATTAAGGAATATATATTATTTTAGGCCAATTATTCCAATTACCCTGTCTCTTCTAAATTAAGTGATGATCAATTTACTATATTGAAAGCATTAATTTTACAACACACTGAGTAAAGCTTTGGTTGTCAAGACCATCCATCAACCATGTAAGTTTTCCCCATGGAAAAAGAAAGAAAATAATCAGTTCTCCAACATCAGTTAATTAGTCATTTGGGAAATGATACCTTCATAATTAACAGTTCTAATGCAAACTTGCTCTTCCCTTACCATTCTGATGGTCACAATTTTGTGGCAGTCATGATAGTGAGATTCTGAATGTTTACTGTCATTACTTGTTTGAATCTGGCGGAAACACCTGGAGTCCACACATGCACAGTTAAACCTGGAAAGCCAGTATTTCCTATGAGCATTTTTGCTCCTCTCCATAGTTTTTAAGGACAAGGAAGGTCCAGGCTATGAGAAAGATTTTTTAAAAAGTGGCGTGGCGACAGCCAATCTTTGCTACATTTCTTTGGCAACACCTTGACCAATCAAAGTCAACAGCCTGCTCCAAGAATTAAGATTAATAGTTAACTGTTCTTGGTTTGGGTCCATGCCAATGATAGCTCAATCAATCGCATTTCTCTTCTCATTCTGTATAATTTGCATCCCAAGGCCTTTGTGTTCTAGTTCTGATAACTGCACGATGAAAAGCTTCATTGTTTCCTGACTTTTGGCACTGTTTAAGTTCAATAGTACTCGACAATTGTTTATAAATAATTTACTGGTGGTAGTTAATAGGTGAAAACAAATGGGTGATTTGGTGATGTGAAAAAATCAGTCATGTGTCGGGGCCCATCTGGATTAAAGTAAAAGTAGATGTGGTGGTTCTTGTGGTATAGTGGTAATGTCTGTGCCTCTGAGGCTAGGAGACACAGGTTTTAGACCCATTTATATCTGCGGTGCATAATAACATCTTTCAACTGGCTGATTTGAAAATACCTGAAAAGTAAGCTTCCTTCATTTCCTCATACCAAATGTGGGATTTTTTAAAGTTAAAGGCCACTTATAGTCCTTTTTTTAGACAGCAAAAAGCCTCAAAGCTGATTGCTATCCCCTTTTAGAGTAGGTATTTTCAGTTAGTTTTACTAACATTTAATGGACGCTGCAATGCAGCAAACATATTAAGCTCCATTGCATAGAGAGTAGCTTTTATCATTCAGGAGCCAACCTAACATTTGTGTCGTTGGGCCAAATATTATCATGAACAAAGATTGTGTTTCAGTTAGGTTTTTCAACAGTTTCCTGTGAAGTAAATAATGGATTGTATGATTCTGTGCTCATGGCAAATGAACTAAAATAATGTCTTGTGATCTCAAATTTAAAACATTGAGCAAGCCAGATATTTGTTAGTTTATCAAGCTAAATTGAGCCATGATTTAAAAAGCACAATCCTTGGAAGAGTGAGAAGGTAAGAAAATGAGCAGCGAAATTCCAAAGATTAAGTTTAAATTTCAAAATAATCTTTTCTACAGAAATTTGAACACATGAACACAAGCAATAATGTCTGAATAGGTGAACTAATCAAGGAACACAATGATTCTAAAGAGTATAAGCTTCTACTTTCAGACACAATCTCACGGACTTAATCCAAGGTATTTTCGTTGTTGTGGTTTCCAGTCAGCTAAGCTTTTAAAAATATTTATCCTCTGGAAGATGTTTCCTTTCTAATCTGTATCTAGAATATAGTTTGCAGCTTGAGCTATTTGTACATCCTACCAGTACGCCTTTTGGTCCAATTATAGACATGATTGATAAACACAAGCCCGTGGGACACATCAACACATCCCTAGCTCCCATTCTATAGCTGGACTTCTCTCTTTACAGAGCAATGTGGCCCTACATAATCCTCTTGACCTCTCTCTTCCTAAACAAATAGAAGTGTGATCCTCAGTTAAACTGGATGTCTGCACTCTCCTGGTGTGAGGAGCTTACTTATATTTAAAGTCCCAACCTTACCAGCTTCTTTTTGTTTAAATCATTGTTCCTTCGTCAGTGATTAGCTGCATAAGACTATAAAACTTAGGAATAGAAATAGACCATTTGGCCATTCAAGCCTGTTCCACTATTCAAATGGATCATGGCTGACACACGGGCACCTTGGGCATTCTTGTTTCTAAAAGTCTTGCAGCCTGTCAAAAATTCAGGTATTGTTTCTAATACACTCAAGTCCACTATCTAGATCAAATATCTAATTGTAATTTTTAAACACACAGGTATAATTTTTTTTTGCAAAACTGAAAGAAAGCCACCTTAAACTGAACCTTAAACAGTTTACCTTAAACTGAAAGTACAACTGTATATTTTTAACCTTTAACATAACCCAAATTAGAGACAGTTATAACAAACTGAAAAACATTTCCTTTCGGATTCATTCCGAAAGAAATGAGGGAGTGGGCAGGGAGCTCAGAAATAAATAGAGAGAGAAGAAGTGGGGATGTCGGTAGTTGGGATAGTGATCCATCTCGTCTGCTGTTTGTCATGAACCATTTCAACTCCCCCTCCCATTCCCTGGAATAACATGTCCATCCTGGGTCTACTCCAGTGTCACAATGATGCCACCCGGAAACTGGAGGAGCAGCACCTCATATTCTGCCTCAGGAGCTTACAGCCCAATGGCTGAAATATAGATTTTACCAGTTTCAAAATCTCCCCACCCCAGCCTCATCCCATGACCAACCCTCCCTCTCATTCCCATCTGCTTGACCTACCACAACCTGTCCATTTTCTCTCCTGCCTATCTGCTCCTCCCGCCTCACTGACCAATGCCCACCACTCCGGACCTGCACTCACCTATCACCATCCCACCTACCAGCCCCCAGAGCCAATCCACCTCTCTTTATTTCTGAGTTCCCTTTCCCCTCCCCTATTTCTGAAGAAGGGTCCTGACCCCAAACATCAATTTTCCTGTTCCTCCGACGCTACCTGGCCTACTGAGCTCCTCCAGCTCTACACTTGGTTATCTCTGACTGCAGCATTGGCAGTTCTTACCATCTCTGGACAATATTCAATTTTGTGTTGACAAGCCAAAACTGACATACAATAATAGTCTCCTATAAAATAAAGTCAAAACTTAGCTGAATGGGCCGCATTAAAGGTGATTACAAGAAAATGTCAGAGGCTCAGCATTCTCTAAAGAGCAGCTCATGTCTTAATTCTCCAAGGCCTTTCTGCCATCTAAGGTAAGATGAGGAATGCTATAAAATACTCTCTATATCTAAATGAGTGCCATTCCAAGTGCACTCAAAAAGTTCTATTCTATCCAAGGCAAAGCAACTCACTTGATCAGCACCTCAGCAAACACCGTAATTATTCATTCCATCGCCAACCAGTGCTCAGTGGCAGCAGTGTGTATCATCTGCAGGATGACATTCCAGTAAATTGTTAATGATTTCCAACAGCATCTTCCAAACAGTAACCTCAACTAATGAGTAAAACAGAGAATAAAGGAATATGGGAATATAACCTCCAGTAAGTTCCCCACTACTTCAGATTTTATCATGACCCTGAAATATGGAGCTGTTCCTTCTTCATTTCTAGTAACATTCTGCTGCTTCCTGTATGAGAAGCAACTTCTCCACATGAACAACAGTGGCCCAAGAAGGAAGCTCATCAACAACTTCTTAAGGGCGAGCAGGATTGGCATAGTTCTGGCTTTACCAGCAATGTTCACATCCCATGTACATATAAAAATAGTCAAGAATTTAACTCATCATCCAGGAATCAATTAATGCATTTCACAACAGTTGCTCTTTGTCCACTAACTGTGCTCAGATACCTCATTTACTTGGTCAGCATATTAGTGGCGAGTTAAGAAAATTTCAACCACATATATCAAGATGTTCATACAACCTAATAAAGAAAATAATTAGATGAGCTTCTCTGACCACGTGTCTTCACTGCAAGCATCATTTCTCATGAATGCTTTTTGTTTGTTTAGGTTATTTTGACTTGTGAACAGTTCAGTGGTTACCTTTGGATGAACAGAGGACCTTTTAGTATAGCCTTCAATTTCCACTGTTGCTGAATAGGTAATTACCTTGTCTGCTGTCTGAACTTACAAAGTTCTTGCAAACTCTTTGCTAAAGGGTTCTTGAGTGAAATGCACTCAAAGGATTCCCTCACTATTTGCCTGTCCAGGAAGGGTCACCTGACCCAAAACATTAATTCTGATTTTTTCTTCACGGATGCTGCCAGACCTACTGAACTTTTCCAGCAACTTCTGTTTTTGTCCCTTTCTTCTGGTAGGCGTTCACCAATACCTCACAGCAAGAACTTCGTTAAGCTGCAAGGTGAACACTTCCTCAAATGTACTCTAAGATTGACTCTCACCTCTTTACCTATGGTGTTCTCTTTCAGTTAATTCTCTGGGAATGAAGGAGGTTGGGTTTCTTCTACCATTATCCAGAGCCAGGATGAGTACCACTCCAAAGCCTGTTGAAGATGCATCTGTAGCCACCGATATTGGCATTTTTGGATTATAATGCAACAGAATATCTGAACAAACTAACTTCTCTTTCATCTTCTATAATGCAACAATTTTCTCAATACTCCAAAGTTATCAAAAGACCCACTAAAGGTTCTGTGGTTGTAATCAAATTTTGAATGATCTTCCCAAGCTGGTTCAGAAATTTTCAGACACCATCAATACTCTTTGGTCAGGGAAATTTGTTTATGGTTTTCACTTTCTGAAGATCTATTAATAGTTCTCTCTATTTGATAAGATGTCCCAATTGTCATTCTTACAAATTCATGTTTCTCGTTCAATGCAAGGTCTGACTATTATGATTCATCAGAACTTCTTGAACTCTGTTTATGCTCTTGTTTTGTAACACTACATACAACTATATCATCAAATTACTCAGTTTTTCACCTTCTAGAATGTGTGACGTTGTGCACTGACAATCTCGTAGCTGACGATATTCCAAAAGGAAAGCAACTGAAGCCCAATCACCCAAAAGGAATGATAAGTATCATTAATAGCTTTGATTTTTTTTTCTAGGGGAATTGCCAAAATCTGCAGTTTGCAGCTGGCTTAGTAAGCAGAATACTGTTGGTGAGTTTTCCCAGACTGTCATGTACTGAAGACATTGAATGAACTTCTGTCTGGACTATTTTATTTAATTGTGACAGGTCTCCACATAGACTAAGCTTACCATAACGCTTGGGCACTATTACAGACACCATGCAGCTGGCTGCATGAGCAGTGATGTTATTGCTCTGTATAGCATTCTGTCAAGATATTCTTTAACTTTTGCCAACAATCATGCTACTTTTGTGGGACATATTAGTTTAACATCTTGAAGCAATTTTCAGTCGTAATCTTTCCTTAGATTACTTAGACAGTGGAAATGGACCCCTTGATTTCATTGAATCATACTTTGATTTCATTGAATCATAGAATCCCTAAAGTGTGGAAGCAGGCCATTCAGCTCATCAAATCCACCCTGCCCCTCGGAGGAATATCCCAACTAGACCCTTCCTCCTCCCCCCTGCCCCCCATCCCCATCATATCCCTGTAGTCCTGCATCTGCCATAGCTAATCCACCTAACCTGCATGTCTCTGGACACGATGGGCCGGGTTTTCCTCAGAAAACCTCATTGTTTACATGCATTCTACAGAATAGGGCTGTTCTTTGATTCTTTAAGATGGAGAGAGTTTTGTTGATTGCTTGCCTCTTGTCATTGACATTGATCTGACCAGGTACTTGAAGATGGTGCCTCCACGACCTTATACTTTAATTCTTAATGGCTAGATGCCACTAGTCTGCCAAGACACCAATGTGTAGATTAAACTCTATCTTGAAGCCTTTTATACTTCTGCTATGACTGACCAGAATCGGATTTTCTCCCTTTATTTCCCCTAAGAAAGCTGCTTTTTCCCTTCATTTCTAATTTCTTGCCTGATGTCCATTTTGGAAAGTTCGGCTTGACTGTTTTTGCTGCTTTTCTATTGCTCTGCAAAAATACATGATGTGTTTGTAATTCCTGCATTGGAATCACTGATCTGGATTTTTTGATGGATAGATTGAAACATAAGATCAGGTTAAGCTAGTAAGTCCCTTGTGCCTGTTCTACTATTCCCTTCTGCAGCGTGGGTGGGAGTTGCCATCAGGGCCCTGACAATTTCCTGGTGTGACAGTTTTTGAATGAATTGCCCAGATATTTGAAGATTGCACCAGGAAATTTCCCTATGCCTGGAACCGTTCAGAAATATCCATTTAAATCAGTGAATTTAGATGGCTCCTCTTTAGTTGCATCAATAGTTACTCAGAAAATATTAGATGATTAAAAATCTGGTCTAATCCCAGGGTAGCTATTAAATCTCCAATTTATGACAAACATCCCAATTAGATCTCCCCCAGATCCTTTATGCCCCCGAGACCCAACACGCCCGTCTCCCCTGGGTCCTGAAAGTGACAGCAACCCTATGTGCCCAGAGCTAATGGCCCATCTCTACCACAGACCTGAAACTTTCCTCCTACCTCCAGCACTGGGCCATGCATCTTTATGTCTGCCTTGAACCTGAAACCCAACACTCCCTGCCCTGTCCTGCCACCAGATGTGATATATTGCACCCCAGGACTTTCAACACCCTGCCCCTCGATATCCCCTCTTTCAACACCAGACTTGACATGATATTTCCCAGGCCCTGACAGCACTTGCCTCTCCACTATGGAAACTCCACAATTTCCCCATCCCCATCCACACCCCAACCTTTACCCCAGATGCCAGTCACTGGACCACCCCTTTCCCTGTTGGATGGTCACTGACTTTTAGCAATAATAAATCTTTACTGGGAAAGGAGAGATATTATTTTTACCCACTATTAAATGGTTTCAGACTAATATTTAAAACAATATCGTTTGTGTGTAATTGAAATAAAGTATATCTGATTAGTCATATTCTGCAATGAAAATATAATGTTGAATAATGTTGCTTCATATACACAAATTCGGTGATGAATAAGTGCATGATTTGTCCATAGAAAAAAGCACTAATACTGATCTAAGGCAAGACAACTGAACCATGGCTGACACCTAAAAAATGAATTGATGTAGAAGCAACGTCACAACTTCTTACTACACAGCAAGAAATAAAGGGAAACTCAATGATAAAGAAAGCACCCTTATTCTCTCTTCTAATTTATCGATGTTCAGAATGAAGCCACAAAGAAAGATCAGGTAAATAGGATTCAACTGCATACTATTGTCTTGAAACCACCAGTGCAGTGGTACAATGTGGCAAATACACTAAATAGATACCTAAAGAACTGATGATGCTGCAAAGTAAAATCAAAAACAGAAGTTGCTGGTAAAGCTCAGAAGATCTGAACTGAGGAAGGGCCTCTCGACCCAAAACTTTAACTCTGAGTTCTCTCCACAGATGTTGCCAAACCTACTGAGGCAATTAGACTCCTAAACTCAAAACCTTTTTAGCCAATGTCCGGCTCTTTAGCAGCTACTCAAACAAATCTCTGAAGAGCAGCATTTAGACTTGATTTCAGTGACTTTTAAGCCAAAGCTAGTCTTCATTTACAGAACTGTGGTGTGGAGGTGCCAGTGATTTCACCTGACAAAGGGGCCATGCTCTGAAAGCTTGTGTTTTCAAATAAACCTGTCAGACTGTAACCTGATAACAAAGTGTGGAGCTGGATGAACACAGCAGGCCAAGCGGCATCTCAGGAGCACAAAAGCTGATGTTTCAGGCCTAGACCCTTGATCTAGGCCCGAAACATCAGCTTTTGTGCTCCTGACTTGCTGCTTGGCCTGCTGTGTTCATCCAGCTTCACACCTTGTTATCTTGGATTCTCCAGCATCTGCAGTTCCCATTATGTCAGACTATAACCTGATGTTGTGTGATTTCTGACCATTACAGAACTGGATCAACATAGTTCCAAACTGTGTCAATATGTTATTTCTCATGCTAATTAGTTGTCTGATCCATGTTGTACATTTGCTAACTCAGGCACAGTAATCAATCAAGGCTCTGTAATCAGCTCTATTTGTCATCAGGAACATTCAATTACACAAAATTAACAATCAGTTAAGTTCAGTCTCTGAGTGTTTACCTAACGGAGGCGACTAATTTTAAAATTATTCCTGAGCAAAAAAAAAATCAGAAGAATGGCTTAGGAATTAAATCAGTTCTCAGTTCAGAGGCATTGAAGAAATTGCATCTGCATTGAAAATTGACCTGGTTTGAACTGATTCTGGTGCTGTAAGCAAGATTAATTCCATTCCTACTTCTATCTCAACATTGCACGAGGGAAACATGGTCTCATTAATGCCAGAGGAATTGACAATCATGTGAGTAGCAGAGTGACCAACTCTGACAGAGTTTCCAGGACTGCCCTGTAATTTGACTTATTGTCTCGAACTTGAGATGTCTTTGCTTGTTCTGAGTGTCTGTGCTTTAATGTAATGCAAAGGCTTAGCCATTAGAACTCACGATGAAGGTGTGAGAGCTTGTACAGTCGTCGATGCCCTGACCAGAAACATCGATCTGGGGAATGGAGTCTTATCATTAAACTCTTAGACAAGTGAAATACCTTCCAACCACCTTCACAGTCTCACCTCTAGTTGGAGAGTCAATAGGATCCATAGTGTTAACCCTGTGCTTAAATATTACTTCAAAAAGCTAGTGTGATGAATGGAGGAATTTACATTGAACAGCCTGTGATTCTGCCAGCTGCACCACATCTCCAGTCTCATAGAAGCACCATCAGCACATTTGGTCCACCATTGTCTTTGCACACGGAAATGTTCCCACAATTATTTCCCAAGATTTTATCACTGTTACCAGATTTTCGCTTTGGATGTCTCCTGATATCTTCTTTGTTTTGTACCAGTGATGATCTGCCACAATAAATAAGACCTAAGCCTGATTTTCTCTTTGTATTTTGGGATTTAAAAGGAAATGCGTTCAGGTTAAAATATTTTACAATCATGCATTTTAAAATTTCAAATACTGTGATTAAGGCCATGTATTAATAAAGGGAGACAACACCATTTTATGTGGATGCGTTACAGCTCAAAGTCTTGAAGCTTGATGCAGTTCCTGAATATCATTAAATTGAGCCCAAAAAGAGGGAATGGATGAATGGCCCAGATATTCCTATAGCCAGATCATTGTTGAAGTTGCATGTTTGGGATCGTGTGGAAAACCCAATAGAGTTGACTGTATCAGGATTGCCCAGGGGATTGAAGATACTGATGGCAATCCCTCTGCATCTGGAACCATCCAGAAAGAAAAAGAAACTCCTCAAAAGTCAGAGAATTTGTTAAGTTCACTTCAGCTTAATATTTACTCAAGAAAAGATAAAGGAACTAAAATTTACTTTAAGTCCTGGGTACCTATTAAACTAAGCCCCAGACTTATGATTGAGCTCCTCACATATATACCTTGACCCCTGCCACTCCCCGATCTGACACCAATCGCTTTTTGACCCCCTACACCCTCCACCTCCTCTGGCTGCCAGACCTGATATCAAACTTCACCTCACTGTGCGCTCCCCCCCCCACCTTATCCAAACCTGTTGGACCTAAAACCCATGCTTCTGTCTCCACTCATCCACCTCAAGCCTGCCACTCCTGACACACATCACTCCTACCAAAACCAATATCTTAGCTCTTGACCAAACCCAATCTAATGGACCTGACACCAACTCTACCAGAACCAACCTTCCCATCACTGCAACCAGCCTCACAAGTACCGTAAGAAAGGATGAGTCTTGGCCTGCAGTATTACTCCTGTCCTGAGTAGGCTTCTCCTTAGTTTCCCCTGAAGGATGCATTTGGGACAGGTCAGACTCAGAACCTAGGCTGGAAAAATATTTACTTACAATATAATAGACAAGCTTCTACCAGTATGTTTATTAGTAATTTATTCTCTGAGTACCCAATTTGAAGAGGTTCTATATATTTCAAAGCCGTATCTTTCAGTAAGATAACATTATGCTGAAGGATCTGAAAGTTTAGTGCCCCAAAAGTTGCAATTGCTTGATGACCACCTTTAAATAAACCTGTCCAGTGATCAGCAGATGCTTTCCTGAATTACTTTCTTTTAAAATAATGGTGACCGCTAACATCCTCAGCATTATTGTGACCATAAAATCTGGACCAAAGACAGCTGAGTGTTTGCTAAGAGGGAGAATACTTTCTTCTTCCATTGGATATGGTCATTGTTGCTGAGGCTGGCATTTCTTGGCCATCTCCAATTGTCTTGAACTTAATGGTTTGTTAGGACATTTCAGAGGGAAATTAAGAATCAACCACATTACTGTTGGTCTGGAGATGCATGTAGACCAGAGTAAATAAGGATGGCAGATTTTCTCCCTATCAGGTATCAATGAATCAGGTTTTTTTAAAAAAATAAAAACTGATGTTAATGTTGGTAACTGTAATCATTAAACAATTTTTCAAGTCCAGATTTTAAGAATTGAATTCCAAATCAACCATCCGCAATGAAGAGATCTGACCCCTTGCCTCCAGAACATTAGCTTAGGCCTGTGGATTACCTCAAATTGCTTATACATTGAAACTGTATTTAAAACTAGAAACCTCATAACAATTAATTCATTTGGTTAATTCTTAAATTATTTTAAATTCTGAAATGTTTACTGTTTTGTTCATTACCTGTTGTAATGCTGAACATGAGAAAATATGAAAATACACTTAATAATATTATGATGAGAGACAAAACATGAGTAATTTGCAAGCTGGGATAAGTGAGTTTTTTTTTATTTATGTAGACACTGTGTCCATCTCTATAATCTGGAGAAAGTACTGGGGAGCTTTCTTCTTGAATCACAGCAGTATGTGGGATGTAGGAGTACTGACAGTGCTATTAGAAAGGGAGCTCCAGGATTTTAGCAAAGGTGAAGGAACAACAGTACAGGCCCAAGCCCTGATAGTGCAGTGACTTAGAGGGGACGATGTGCATGGTGGTGTTCTCATGTATCTACAGCTCTTTTTCATATATTTGGTAAGACTTGTGAGTTTGGAAGATATTGTCCAAGGAGCCCTGGTGAATTAATGCAATGCATCTTATAGATGGCACATAATGCTACCATTGTGTATCAGTGGTGAAGGGAGTGAATACTGGTGGACATGGTCCCAATCATCTGGCTGCTCTGACCTGGATAATGTCAAGTGTCTTGAGTGTTGTTGGAGCTGCACTATCCAGGCAAGTGGAGAGCATTCCATCACACTTCTGACATGTGCCTTGTAGATGGTGGACAAGTATTAGGAAGTCAGGAAATGAATTAATTTCCACAGAATTCCTAGCCTCTGACTTGCTCTTACAGATACATATATGTCTGATCCAGTTCAGTTTCTGATCAATGATATGTTCCAGAACGTTGACATTGGGGAACTCAGTGATGGTAATGACATTGTCTGTCAAAGGACAATAGTTAGATTCTCTCTTTTTGGATCTGCCATTGCTTGGCAATTGTGTGGCATGTATGCAAGTTGCAAATTGTCATGAAGCCTGACTATTGTTCAGGTCTTGCTGCATTATCCACGAAATCATAAACGGTGCTGAATATTGTGCAATCATCAATGTTAATTTTGACTTTTGACCCAATGATGAAGGGAAGGTCATTTATCAAGGAGCAGAAGATGACTGACTTGAGGATATTATACTGAGTAACTCCTACAGTGATATTTTGGGACTGAAAAGATTAGTCTCCAATGACCACAACCAAATTCATTTGTGCCAGGTATGGTTCTAACCAGCAGAGAGTTTCCTCTCCGATTCCCAGTGACTCTAGTATTTTTAGGGTCCTTGATGCCACACTAGGTCAAATGCTGCCTAGATTTTGAGGTGAGTTACTCATACCTCAACTCTGGAGTTCAGCTCAATTGGCCACATTTGAACCGAGGCTGTGATGAGGTCAGGAGCTGAGTTGCCCTAAGGATTCCAAAGTTTGAACATATGCACAGATTGTAATTTTGCAAGCATCGCTTGATAACACTGTTGATGATCCATTCTGCTACATTTCTAACAGTCAAAAATAGGCTAACTGGGTAGTAATAGGCTACATTGGATTTGTACTATATTTTGTGGAAAGGATGTACCTGGGCAATTTTCCACATTTTCATGTAAATTTGAGTTAAGTAAACTTGACCATGAGCACGGCTAGTTCTCAAATGATTTACTCTTGGCACCAAATTATATCAGTTATAATTCTTCTCAGTTAGCTTCAAAATGTCATTTCGACCTGAGGCAAAGATTAGTCTTTTTTAATAACATGTAGCATGTCCATTATAAACAAGACTTGACCTGCCAAAATATTGTCTTCCCAGGTAACATACTACATAATTTTACAACTCATCTTCAGTTTACAAATGATATTTAACCGCATTTAAATTGCACTTCCACATCAAAGCGATGGCAAAGGTTCGTAATACAAAAGGCATCAAATCACAGCATTTGCAGTAAAATAGTGTGTATGCTACATATTAATTTCAACTGCATTTTCTTAAACAAATTTAGTTAATTCATGAGAAAAGTTTCAAAAGGTTTTACCTCATGCTGCATCAATTCTGAAGTTCTTTTCATTTTGTAGATTAATTTTATCCTTTTCAAATAGTGTCACAGTTCCAGAGTACCTAATGAGCTCCAGTGAAAAATAGGAAAAACATAATTTCAAGTTAGTAGCAAACACCTTAAATACTTTAGGAAGAATAAGAAAGTTAATGATTTTCAAAATCGTGTGAAGGACTTTAACCGATAGACTGAGAGTTCAAGTATTGTAAATTATAACTAAGGTTATCTTTGGCTAAACTTTGTGAGCTGTTCATGAAGATATGCATCAACAATGTCGACCTATGCCATGCTCACTTCCAAACTAAACTAAATAAAAATGAAAAGAACTGTGGGTGCTGTAAATCAAGAACAAAAATGAAGTTGCTGGAAAAACCCAGTGGGTCTGGCAACACCTGTGAAGAAAAAATCAGAGCTAACCTTTCGGGTCTGGTGACCCTTTCCCAATTCTGAGGAAGCGTCACCAGACCTGAAACATTAACCCTGTTTTTTTCCTTCACAGGTGCTGCCAGACCTGCTCGGCTTTTCCAGCAACTTTGTTTTTTTTCCAAACTAAACTAGATTTATGTTCAAGAATTTCAAGCTAAAAACACTATAAATATGTCTGACGGGTTTTCAGCAAATATGCTTATAATTATGCAACAACATAATATAAATTACTAAAATTATCTTGCATAAGGCCTGATCCTCCATTAATATTACTTGATGTTAAAATTTGTATGTTAACAAATAATTTCAAATGGAATTTTGTCTGCCATTGCTAGAGGGATGGAGTTTAAAAACAAGGAGGCTATGCTGCAGCTGTATAGGGTCCTGGTGAGGCTACACCTGGAATACTAGGTGCAGTTTTGGTCTCCTTACTTGAGAAGGGATATACTAGTACTGGAGGGGGTGCAGAGGAGATTCACTTGGTTGATTCCAGAGTTGAGAGGGTTGGATTATGAAGAGAGGCTGAGTAGACTGAGATTATACTCATTGGTATTCAGAAGAATGAGGGGAGATCTTATAGAAACACATAACATTATGAGGGGAATAAATAAGGTGGAGGCAGGGAGGTTGTTTCCGCTAGCAGGTGAAACTAGGACTAGGGGGCATTGCCTCAAACTAAAGGGAAGCAGATGTAGGACTGAGGTCAGGAGGAACTTCTTCACCCAAAGGGTTGTGAATCTGTGCAATTCCCTGCCCAGTGAGGGGGTTGAAGCTACCTCGCTGAATGTTTTTAAGGCAAGGCGAGATAAATTTTTATACAGTAAAGGAATTAAGGGTCATGGTGAGTGGGTAAGTAAGTGAAGCTGAGTCTCAAAGAGATCAGCCATGATCTTATAAAATGGCGGGCAGGCTCGAGGGGGCAGATGGCCCACTCTTGCTCCTAGTTCTTATGTTCTAACCTCAAGTCTGAAGAAAGCCAATTTATTTCCCTTTATTAGTTGCTGTACATTATCTGTTTTTTTTTGCCCAGGAAGTCAGAGACTTCCTAAGTGACGGCCAGTTGCCTTCTAGAAACAAATGAAAATACCTGGAGAAGGAAAATCAAGGTGCAACACATCCTGAAAAGCAAAAAGGATGATCTCACTAAGCCCTGTAGATGGAGACAGTTGAAGTGTTGTCCTAGTCTTTCCCTCCACCAATAAAACTCGTTTTTATTTCTCTGTGTCTGTCTGAATACATGTATTGAGAGGGAGTGGGTTTATAAAGAGGATAGATTTTTGACCAGTAAGTTATATGTCACTGGCTCATTATTAATTATTTCTAGTAAAGATCTATTTATCGGTAATAAATAATCATTCTTATAAATGCAAAAATATCATCCATTCTTTCTGTCAATCTGGGTATAATCCACAGATACATTGGGTAATTTTTGCATTCTTTTGCAAAGTCTTTAATTTTTGTGGTGACTTCAGGAAGGGCAGGGCTTGAGTGCAAGCATGCTATCCGTTCAAGATGGAATAATATTGCAATGATAAAACATATCTGCTGCTTCTTAATTTGTTGTCTGTGAGAATTTTCTAATGCATTTCACTGCTTAGCCTGCTGATGACATCACTGTTACTGGAGATTTACTGTAGCTTGTTCCAGAATGAAACTAATATGAAGAAAGGTGAAATTCACAACCAGCGCTCAAGTGATCCATGGGTGTAGCCATCTTTGATGTCAGAGATGAACATATCAGTTTGCTCTAATGCTGAATCTAGGTCATTAAAAGTAAACCACGTACTAAATGAATGCAATGCTGGGAAGGGTAGCTTAATCTTACTTAGGGTGTTAGACAAACAACGGAAGGGTATTTGCATAATGTTTGCAATGCACTTTTTAATTAGTGAAATCTCTTCTACAAATTGCTTAAGGTTTCACTTTTAAATATTGCCTAGCTTTCAGTTGGAGATTTATCCCAAAATTCAACAATTGTCAATATGCTCAGCCATTTCCTTCAGCTCCCTTTTCAATGTCATTACTATGAAAGAAATCTTGAATGTTTGCTATTGCAGTCATTTCCCTAAATGCTCGCTAACTTCATTCCTTTAATTCCAAGGAATGCAGTCTTCAGTAATGCTGCCACTCAGTGGTTTAGTCATTCATTGCCTCACTTGGCTAGAACACATCAACCTCATTTGGTTTTGCTTACTCCTAAAAGCAACCATAACTCTAGTTTATAAAGAAATAACCTCCAATTTATTATTATCCATTCCAAGCCCTCTTTTTATCTCACTGCATACCCTTTCTTATTACTTTGAATTACTTTGCCAACAATATAAAAATCATCAGTCGATTGTCTTGCCTTTGCAAGAAGGATCTCTTTTAAACACATGAATTTCATGATAGTTGACATATATGATGACCCAAGGCTAGAAGTAAGAATCATAATTTTGTCATTCATACTGCTAATTATTGCATAAGAAATGAGAATTTGCAATCTTAAAATGTTTGAAATTAAAAATTGTTCAATTCTTCAAATATTTTGCACTGCGAAACACTCTGTTCCCTGTAGGATTTCCAGTTCAGCACTGAAATTTAAAAAGATGACTCAAATACAGTTCCAGTTCTGTTATTGTGGCCATTACATCTTCCATCCCTGGCTCCTTCTCTTGCCCTTGTGTCAATGATTTAATTCTTTTACCATTGCCTTATCTGTAAAGCAATGATAATATTTCATAATTATATGAAGCACAAGTGATTTATTGTAAGAAACAACATTATACAGAAGCAAAAATATAAATCAACAAATGAAAATAAGTATCATTTTTCACAGGTATGGTAAACTATTTTCTAAAATGACCTGATCCAGTCATTTCATGATTCATTGTTACATTCCATAATTAAAATTCAATTTTGATTAGTCATATTTTAACCATAAGCTTCCTTGAATTTTGATGTCAATGTAATGCTTTCAATGTGCTGTTTGTAAGTCAACTGACAGCATAATGGCTGTTCAAGGCTGTTTTTTTTAATATCTCTTATGAAAATTGAGATGAGATTAAGGATATGTAAATAAATAAACAGAGATTAGAAATGACTTATTCTGGACAGTCTGATCATATCTCAAGCAATAATTTTTCCTGCATTATGTATTTTTTTTAAAAAATGTTCTCTCAATGGGGAATCAAACAAGATTTAAATCAATATCTTCATGGTGGATAGAGTATGAGGTGCTGACCTCAGGTGCTGAACAGTGATCCTTCCAACATTACAGAGTGGCATAACAACAACGTAATTCACTGTATTCCAAAATATTATCAGAACTTTAAGATGAATCAAATTTATATAACAGCCAACATGTGATGTGGCCCAATATCCTTAACATAGTGGTGTTAAGTATAGAAATCTTTGTCACAAGAAGTAGTATTGTTGAGGCATAGGTATTACTTTATTTTTAAATGGAAAGTAGTTGATCTTTTGAAGCAGAGAATGATGATGGGCTTAAATTATTTATCAAGGTAGTGGGATTATTTATGGATTTCTTCAGCAACGAATGGGAACAAGTGAACTAATTGACTTACTGCTGTGCTATAAACCTTTGTCTTGATTGTTTCATCGCCTGTAGCTAACATTATATTTGACAGAAATAATAAGCCTTGCATGGCCTTTTCTCTATTAGTGAACGTTTTAATTTTTGGTGATGTTCTTACTGATAAATCCATGCAACTGTATGGAATCAGTTAAGCAGTTCATTAATGTTCACACTGCACTGGTTATCTAGACTTCCCTCCATTGCCTTAATGCCAAGTTTATAGTGGGTTTATTACTACAATAATGCTCCTATAAGGTCACAGCCCATTGGCTGTGATATGATTGATAGAAGGCACCAGATTTTCAATGAATGTAGGCTATAAGTGGCTACTCACCTCAACTAGCTCTGATCCTTGAAGGCCTGGCTTCAGACTACGCCACATTGGCATGGGCATTAGCAGTCCCGCTTCTCTTCCGCAAAGCCAGTTGGTAAGGAATAACACCATCTTTATTCATTCCTCCATTCATTTATGTATATTTCCTAACTCAGACACATCTCGATATCCATAAATGATTTTTAATGTTTTAAAAACTTAATGAATTATGACACACGTCCAGGGCAGTTGGAACTTGAAACCAAAACCTCTGGCCAGAGGTAGGAACGCAGGACCCTATGTTACATGATCCATTGCGAGCGTATATATACTCAGATGAAACCCCAATTAATGCTGTCTAGTTGTATATAGTTAAACACAATTGTTATACAATTAACAGTCAGATCTGATTACAGTAATGGTGGAATCTCAATATTGAACAGAAGGCTTATAACCCACACAGACACTGTCGCTCCTCTGCCGAGGCACTTCAAAAGCTCTAATAATCTTCTGTAGGGCAGATTCACGGACTGCTGTGAAACCCTGTGTATCCTCTTTTTGAACACTAGCATCTGAAACCATGTTGACAACAGTCCAAGATTATATGTCATTTACTTGGGCTTGCAGAGGTGTCGTAGCTTCAGTATAAGTTCCCATTGCAACACTCAAATGCTGTCTTGCCATCAGTTACGTAGTACAGTTTATTAATATTCTCATGGAGTTCACCAACACTTCTACGCTGAAGATGATGAGAGTTCATGCCCATGCTCCACATAAAGTCCTTTGCTTAGTTGGAATCAGAACCCTCCATGCTCCTTGACAGTGTCAATTGTTTTTCTCACAGATGTACCAAATAATTCTGACTGAATGCCCATGAGCCTTTTGCAACATGACACTTTACTAAAGTCCTCATCTGAGTACTCTGCAGCAGAATCCATGTGCAACCTTGCCATCCAAGGAGCTAGTACCTGTAAGGTCCTTTTCGTCACTATTGTTGCAGCCTACTTGTGCCCGATGATTCATTATATGCAGATCCTATCTCTAAGCTATACTTTAGTGTACATACAATGCCAGTTTCTGAACTGTTGGCTATATATGTGAAATTGAGTAGGTTTTTCTTTCTCTTCAATCTCATTTTCCCCTTAGGCTTTTGGCCTCATCCACCAATTACATTTTTCAATTAGTGGGCACCTATCATACAAAAGCACAGAAGTATTGGCATGAGGGATGTGAGGATGGTGGGGGAGCTATGGTTACATCATCTGCACAATAGATTTAGGATGATAATGAAACAGAATTTGAAAAGGCACATTAAGTAGGAAAATACCATCATCGATTACTTCAGTGGCTACCATTCCAATTATTCCCAAACCAGATCTTCCATGGAGATGTGCATGTACAACCACGTCGCGAGGCATGGGTTAGTTGCTGCTACTGCCATCTACTAAAAGCCACCTTTGTCTCATTAAACAGGGAAGCGTATGAGTGAGTGCAGGGCAATTTGTTTGGTTGACATGGTTACCACAGCTGAATAGCTAGTATTTTTGTGCATATTATGTGACATGACCATGCAGCTTGAAGCAGTTTTAAGCATGTTTCAGGGTGAGATGAAACTATGTATGTGAACTGTGAGTCTGGTCGCTATTGACTGTCAATTGGTGGTGAGGAAATATGGTGGATGTAATAGTATGTGAGTTTTCTACTGCAGTTGGTAAGATACTGCAATGTAAGAATACATTCACTGGCCTTAATCACTCCTGGAATGTTTTTAAACTTCTTGTATCCCTGCATCAAGTACATTGGTGCTGGACTCTTTGCATTGATTCCATTAGCCTGCTGCTTTCATAGCCTTCCCCAGCTTTTGTCCCAGCTAACATGTGGAAAGAGAATCTCCTATATCCAAGGCATTCAAAGGTTTGGTGGTGGTATATGGAGGTAGTGGAGTGGGGTGTGCATGTGGTGGGTGGTGGGGGGGGGGGGGGCGGTGTGGTGGCGTGGGTAATAATGAGGTGGCTCTCTCTCTGACCTGTTGCATGATTTCTGCTTCTTTTTACCAGTGTTATTATGACTCTGCCATCCTGCATTCAGAATAAGCCCCAACTGTATGAGCAACATACAGTGATACTAGACTTGCATGTGGCAAGTACCCTCAGCCATCCTTTCAGCTTGCCAGAATCATTCAAATAATTAGACTGCACAAAGTTTGCATATTACCTTCATCACTCTGAATAGAGATTGGGGTAAACACGCATAGCGATCTACATGCTTGAACTTCCTGCAGTCGAATTTAGCTTCCTACATATCTTGCATATGTCAATGTAATTGATGGGAAATGTTGCATTGGTCAATCTGTTCTGGCATCAAGTATTTTTGCGTGTTTACTAACTCTGTTCACTTTGTTTAAAGGCAACTTTTCAGTCCACTGAAAATGCTGTGAAGTGAACAAGTTCACTTGTTTTAGTGATCGAATTAGAAAAGTTTATCAGTTGGTGTCAGATGTTTTGGAAAAATTTAAATTACTGTTAGATTTGGTCTGCCCACTGTTCTAACACAGCTCATACTTTTGATGTCAGACACAACTCTCGTTATAACAACCCAGCTGAGATTTATCTTTAATGTAACTGTAAGAAATGGTCTTTACATCCAGTACTGCCTGGCAAATCTTAGTGAGCGTATCGTCTACTGCAAATTTCCTAGTTGAAACACGTCCACTATCAGTTAAATAAAACATATATTTATCATCATCTGCTTTTAAAGTTCAGAACAGTGCCAATTTGTAGCTCACACGAATGCATGCTACTTAATATTTATTGCTATGCAATATTATAGTTCTCCATTGTTTCACCGCAGCCTCATATTAGCTTTGTAAAACTCAATGCCATTACTTCATATACTAGAATTGGAGCAAATAGTTCTCTCTGTCAAATAAGTCTAAAAGTGGCAGATTTAATGTTTGAAAGAGAAATGATCACAAGTGAGAACATGTTTACAATTTGGAACAGGCAATTCTGCTCCAACAATCCATCAGTAATTACATTTCTAGTGAGGAAGTAGCTACAACTTTCTTTATCCATTTTCTTTGTATATTCCATTAATGCATAACCTTTCATCTACCTATGCAATCTAGCCCTGTGCATTAGAACAAAAGCAAAGTTGCTGGAAAAGCTTGGCAGGGCTAGAAGCGTCTGTGGAGGAGAAAACAGAGTTAATGTTTCTGAGGAAGGGTCAGCAGACCCGAAATGTTAACTCTGTTTTCTCCTACACAGATGCTGACAGACCTGCTGAGCTTTTCCAGCAACTTTGTTTTTGTTCCTGATTTACAGCATCCGCAGTTCTTTTGGTTTTTATTTAGTCATGTGCATTGACTTAGTTTCTGCATCAACTAATCTAGGCACTTAATTAATTTTAGTTCTGTACAACACTCTGTTTAAGGTAGTTCCCTTTCATTTGCTCCAAATGTTTTATGTGACATCTTGATCCAAGTATACTGATGGCCAGGTAGTCGTTGCCACAAGGTAGACTGGAGAGGCACATTTGGACCATGTGGAGCTCCTGTTGCAGCTGACTTTAAGAGTATTGTGCCAGAAATTGAAAACCCTAATGGGCAATTCTCATGTGTATGACATCTTCTGAAAAAGCCTCTGTTTGGATCAGATAATTCTGAGAGTTCAAACTCACTTCAGCTAAATGATTATCCAGGAGACGCTAGAGAATTAAAAATCTACTGAAACCATTAAACTAAACTGCTGACTCACCGCAATTATTTTCACATCCAACCCTAGATACCCATCAGACCTGACTCCACACCCTCCAATATGACCCGCCTACCCCTTGTACTTGACACCTCAAACTAATCCTATGGGCTGAGTTGACTTCACCTCCCAACATCACACAACATTGGCCAAACACCTTGACCTGCTAAACACTCATTCATTTCCATGGCATGGTGGCTTAGTGGTCAGCACTATGGCTGCACAGTATCAGGGTCCTGGGTTTGATTGCAGCCTCAGGGGGCTGTCAGGTTGGAGTTTGCACATTCCCTTTGTGTTTGCATGAGCTTTCTCGGGGTGTTCCAGTTTCCTCCCATAGCCCAAAGATGTGCAGGTTGTGTGGATTAGCGAGGGAAATGCAGGGTTACAGGAATGGGGGACAGGGATTTTCTGGGTGGAATGCTCTTGAGAAGGTCAGTGAAGACCTGATGGGTCAAATGTCCTGCTTCCACACCTTAGGGATTCTATGATTTACAGGCCACCCTAACTCCCTCTATTCAATTATCAACATATTACTCTAGCCCACTCACCTGACACTCTCACCCTTCACTTACTTTACACATTTATCTTCTCTCAGAGATAGTAGGAACTGCTGATGTTGGAGTCTGAGATAACAAGGCGTGGAGTTGGAAGAACACAGCAGGCGAGGCAACATCAGAGGAGCAGGAAAGCTGAAATTTCTGAACAAGGATCCAGACCTGAAATTTCAGCTTTTATGCTTCTCTGATGCTGCCTGGCCTGCTGTGTTGCTCCAGCTCCACGTCTTGTTATCTTCTCTAAGGAGCTGTCAAAATGATTGGCTGTGTTATTGAACATTGAAATCACATTACATGGCACACTGCTGACTGGAACAGGGTTGTGGTTTCCGCGATGACCTTCTTCCGTGTTGATTCCAAACATCCCAGAACAGGTCTCCACAGTTTAATACCTTTGGCTTGTATCCAGAAACTGGGCAGAGCTAGAAGTCTGAGCCCTGTTGGATATAGGGTTTATAAAGCTGTTTGGAATTTGAGGTCCTTATTTGTACACCTCCAGAAATCAACGTGCTTTTACCCTCTCTGTGCCATTCTTTCACAATTCTCAACAATTTTATCATATAACAAAACAAAATGTCTCTAAGCCTTTTGTTTTCTTTTTATTTTAGCTTTCCAAGTAAGATCTTAATGTTTTCATGTTTTACCCAGTCCAAAGTCTCAATATCCTTCTCCGCAGTAGGAAATTACTACTGCACACAGAACTATCTAAAGCGTTGTTAAGATTTTACACAAGTTAATCATCACCTCCTGACTTTTAAAATCTACATCTGTGCCTAGAATTCCATTAGTTATTTTTATAGCCTATCAATCTGACTTACTTCCTTTAATGTCTAAGCAAACTGAACAAACTACAATAAGCCGACTTTCTATTCAGAATATAATTACTGCTTTTATTTTAGGTCAATTTATTAATGTTATTAATGATGTACAGACACTGGCAGAGACAGTTGCTTCTGAAGGCAATGTTTAATGTCATCTCAGCAATGAGTCAGAGTAGAAGTAAAGGTCAAATCTGAGAGCAGTGTTTGAGCCTGATAGTGGAAATATCGCACCTAAATTAATGTACTGATTGCAGGACAGGCTGATCTTTTGAACTGGATTAGGTTTATTGTCACATATACTCACGAGTACAGTGAAAAGTTTACAAGTTGCCACTTATGGTGCCACCCTAGGCATAAAGGTAACTCGGTACAGAATTTTAGGTATTCAAAAACTAATGTGTACTGTTGATAACAAGGTGTAGAGCTGGATGAACACAGCAGGCCAAACAGCATCAGAGGAGCAGGAAGGCTGATGTTTCGGGTCTAGATCCTTCTTCAGAACTGTTGAGTCTGTTTAGAAGTTACTTTTTTTTCTTAATTTAATTTACAGTGGAATGCAAAATATATTAATGCTCAATAGCAAGCACATAGTACCCTGTAAAATAATTTTCTACTTCCTTTATCACTTACCTTTCACCAGTTTACTCTTGGGAAGAAAAAACAACGAAGGGGAATTTTGCTGTTAAAAGGAAGTTGGACATGTAAAATGCCCAACCAGTTTATTTGCTTTCTGATCTCATTCTACTCCAAAGGTTATGTCGCCCTTTTTAAGTATACTTTACTTCCAGGGAAAACCAGAGGATTATACTGAATAGTGCCATTATACATGTACAGTGATCACAATGCTCAATTAAATAATGCCTACCAAGATGAATAGAGGCAGAATGCTTTATGTTTCCATGACCAAACAGCATAGATCAACAGAGCACCAAGTATCAGTGCTTGCTAGTGTTACTAAAGTTAACTTGTACTGCTTAAAGCTAAAATGTGCCTTTCAAAGAGCATTGTGGCTGTTGATATCATTCGAAATAATGAGTGAATCTTGACCATTGTCAGGCGTCTCACCCATAGTTATAGATGATGCAAATATTTCTGCAAGGGATCTAGCAATTTCCTCCCATACTTCCCACAACATTCTGGAAACATTAAATCAGGTCCTAGAGCCTCACAAACATCCTCTTCTATAATGTGAATCATTTCTAAAGCATCAATGTTAATTTCTCTGCATTCTTGAGATTCCATTTCAGGAACTATAGGCTTGTGAGTCTGATGTCGGTCGTGGGGTAATCGTTGGAGGTGATTATAAAAGACAGGATTCATGGACATTTAGAGAGAGCAAAAAAAATGATTAGAGATAGTCAGCATGGTTTTAGGTGAGGAAAATCATGTTTCACAAACTTGGTTGAGATTTTTAAGGAAGTTTCCAAAAAGATTGATGATGACAGAGCAGTAGTCATTGTTTATTTGGATTTTCAGTAAAGCTTTTCACAAGGTTCCACATGGTAGACTAATTAGTAAAGTTAGGTCACATGGGATTCAGGATGAACTTGCCAATCAGACTTGTAATTGGCTTAATGGCACAATACAGAGAGCAATGGCGGAGGAATAGCAGGAACTGCTGATGCTGGAGAATCTGAGATAACACGGTGTGAAGCTGAATGAACACAGCGGGACAAGCAGCATCAGAGGAGCAGGAAAGCTTGACGTTTCAGGTCGGGACACTTCCTCAGAAATGGGGAAGGGGAAGGGGATTCTGAAGTAAGTAGGGAGACAGGGGGAGGCAGGTAGAAGATGGATAAAGGAAAAGATAGGATGAGAGGAGACAGGCAGGTCAAAGAGGTGGATTTAGAGCCAGTGAAGGTGAATGTAGGTGGGGAGTCAGTGGTGGATAGATCAGCCCAGGGAGAATGGACAGGTCAGGGGGGCCGGGATGAGGTTAGTGGGATGGGGATGGGGGTGGGGCTTGAGGTGGGAGGAATGGTTAGGGAGGCGGGGACTAGCTAGGCTGGTTTTGGGATGTGGTCGGGGGAGGGGAGATATTGAAGTTTGTGAAATCCACATTGATACCCTTGGGCTGCAGAGTTCCCAAGCAAAACATGAGATGCTGTTCCTGCATCTTTCAGGTGACATCATTGTGGCAATGCAGGAGGCCCAGGATGGACATGTCGTCCAAGGAATGGGGGAGAGGAATTGAAATGGTTCACGACTGGGAGGTGTAGTTGTTTGTTGCGAACAAAGCGTAGGAGTTCCGCAAAGCGGTTCCCAAGCCTCCATTTGGTTTCCTCGATATAGAGGAGGCCACAACGGGAACAGCGGATACAGTATATAATGCTGACAGATGTGCAGGTGAACATCTGTTTGATGTGAAAAGTCTTCCTAGGGCCTGGGATCAGGGTGAGGGGTGAGGTATAGGGGCAGGTGTAGCACTTGTTATAGCAGAGGGTTGCTTTTCAGATTGGAGGCCTGTCACCAGCAGTGTTCCTCAGGGATCATTTATGATTCCTCTTTTGTTTTGTCATTTATATAAACAATTTGGATGGGGACGTAGAAGGCATGGTTAGTAAGTTTGCAGATGGCATCAAAATTAGTGGCGTAGCAGACAGTGAGGAAGTTTTCTAAGATTACAAAGGATCTTGATCAAATGGATCAATGGGCTGAAAAATGGCAGGCAATTTGGTTAAATGCAAGATATTGCATTTTGGTACAACAAACAAGGGTAGGGCATATACAATTAATTGTAGGGGCTTGGGTAGTGCTATAGAACAGAGAGACCTAGGGGTTCAGGTACATAATTCTTTGACATTTGTGTCGCATATAGACAGGGTGATTAAAAATGCAGTTGGCACGCTTGCCTTCATTGCTCAGTCCTTTGAGTTTCAGATTTGGGAAGTCATGTTGAGGCTGTGCTGTACAGGACATTGGTGAGGCCTCTTCTAGAGTATTGTGACCAGTTGTGGTCACCCAGTTATAAGAAGAATATTATCAAATTAGAGAGGGTTCAGAAGAGATTTATCAGGAATTGCTAAGAATGGAAAGTTTGAGTTATAAAGAAAGGCTTGATAAACTGGCATTTTTTTCACTGGAGCGTAAGAGGTTGTGAGGTGACCTGATGCAAATTTTAAAAATAATGATAGATACAGATAGAGTTGATAGTTGTTGTCTTTTTCCTAGGTTTTGGGGGATTTCAAGACTAGGCAGCACATTCTTAAGGTAAGAGGAGAGAGATTTAAAAAGACATGACTGGCAATTTTGTTTATATAGAAGGTGATTTGCATGTGAAATGAACTTCCTGAAGAAGTAGTGGATGTGGGTACAATTACAATGTCTAAAAGACATTTGTATCGGCACATGAAGAGGAAAGGTTTGGAAGGGTATGGACCAGGAGCAGGTAGGTGGGACTAAATTAATTTGGGATTATGTTTGACATGGACCGGTTGGACAAAAGGGCCTGTTTCTGTGCAGAACCATGTGAGCAGGTGTACACTAAAGTTTTCTAATTCTGGTCAACATGCCGGTGGATGTGGAAAGCAACAGGAATGCTTTTCATCACAGAGAAGCTGGAGGCTCTCCAGCCCCACAATGTGAAGGCAATGGAAAGAGAAACCCAGAAAAGTAGGTGCCCGATGTTGTGTCCTCAGGACCTGGTTTCAAAATGTTGCCGACATCATAGGAGTAGATAGTTGCATTTTCCCATTTGATGACTCATGGTATCCATCCATAGTAGTTTGCTACTACCTTTATCCCTTGTCTTCAGTCTGGCTATGGCTTACCTAATGATTAATTGTCCAGTACGAAGGAGTATCAACAAAAGAGACACTGTTCTTATCAGGTTTATCGCATGATAGCATGAGCAGACATAATTATCGAGATCTTGGTGAGCTGTTACAGATACCTCTCCTTCCAAAAGCTAGAAAATTATTTGTCTCCACCCGCAGTCTATGTGGAACAGTAATGGTTGAAGCCAGTGTAATATAAACATTGACGTTTTCAGAATCATTGCCTTGTGCACTATGTGCCCAAAGACCTTCTTGCACATAGCTAGTCCATTATAAATTACAAATTTAACTATATTACATTTACCACTATAGCATCTCCTCCCCAGTGGTTCTCAAACTTCATGGCCCTTTCTCAGAATATACTCTATTCAGATATGGAAAGCGGTACATCATTTGCTCGAGGACTGTTGACTCAGGTGTCTGATCTGTTGACTCTGATCTGTGGGTGGCGCCATATGTGGCAATATTATAAACTTTTCACTGCACCCCTGTACATCTGTTGCTTAGATAGTATTGCATCTTTCCTTTGTAAATGTATACTTTCTAAAAAAAATGTCAGGATAACAACAAATTTCAGTGTAGTGCTTTTTCTTGACATATTGGCTTCTTTCTTTTTGACTGGTATTATCTATTGTTGTTGCTTTAAATGTTGCCGTTCTTTTAAAAGTTTCAGGGATATAACTATGGTAATAGTCCCATGAAGAAATAAATCATGAAGCTGTCGCACATGCTCATTTTATTTTTATGGCTTTTCAGAAAAGGAAACCAGTAGAATCAGCCAACATCTGAAGTAAGGCCCCTTTGTTACAAAACTTTCACTTCTAGCATTATTATCTGCATTTTGTTCCTGGAACATTTTGTTAAATCGGGCTGTCATTCAAATTATTTTTTAAAAGAGCAAGAGAGAGTTATAGTACCAAAGTGAGCATTGTGAATCAATACAAGTTTATTTCTAGTTGTAATATCAGCTCTGAATCAGACAGAGGGATGGATGACTTTTGGGCAAAAAGACTACTCACAAACACCACACCATGGCCATCATTGTCACCGTTCCAAAATTTAACATCTGCCTACTGCCAGTAATTAGCTGTTATGACTAGCTTTCAGTGCCTATTTACTGCCATCATGATGCAATTGGAGAAGCAGCGGCCTGGCGGTTTTATCGCAGAACTATTAATCCAGATAGTGTTCCAGGGACACGGATTTGAATCCTGCCATGGCAGATGGTGGAATTTGAATTTTTTTAAAAATCTGAAATTAATGAAGACCATGAATCCATTGCCGATTGTCAGGTAAACATCCATTGAGTTTACTGATATCCGTTATGGAAGAAAACTATCATTACACGTGACTCCAGGCCCACAGTGATATGATTGACTCTTAACTGTTTCCTGTGCCATTGGGAATGGGCAGTAATGCTGGACTAGCTGGCAATACCTACATCCTGTGGATGAATTTTAAAAATTAGTTTGTGATTTTCTGTCCTTTAATCTGCTTAACAGATAACCACAGAAAGTTGTGTGCTTGTTGGACAGACTTGTAAAGTCCATTTATAACACTAGCTGTTTAATTATTATAATAACACGGACTTTCACACATAATCTGGGTTCTGTACTTACAGATGTTGCTGGATATTATATCCACAAAGCTAACTGACTAAACATATTACTTTGACCTCCATGATGTAGAGAGAGTGACTACAGTTGAAACAGGTACCTGTGTGCTGGAACATCACATGTTGTAATGTCATATATGTGTCTTAAGTATAAAGGACTACTTCTTCTTGAATATTTGCTACTATACACAGTGTCCAAGAGTCGAGTTGGTTTACAATACGAGAGAAACAACTACTAGTGAGTCTCACAAAAATAAAGTGTGTTGTGTTAAAGCAATTATCTACAAGTTACTCAGAGATAGTAAGAGCTACAGATGCTGGAGTCTGAGACAACACAGTGTGGAGCTGGAGGAACACAGCAGGCCAGGCAGCATTAGAGGAGCAGGGAAGCTGATGTTTTTGGGTCAGCACTCTTCTTCGGAAAAGATGGTCCCAACCTGAAACGTCAGCTTTCCTGCTCCTCAGATGCTGCCTGGCCTGCTGTGTTCCTCCAGCTCCACATTGTGTTATATCAGCTCCAAGTTACGTTAGTTTGTTAGACATTGTTACGAAGACTATGAGGAGATATGTCATATAGATCTGCTCTCCAATAGATGGGAAGATGTTCTGCTCAATCTGCCCCCAGCAAGTATGACATTATCACATTATGTGGAAGTGAAATTATCTCCAAGATCTCCTTTCAGAACCATTATTTTGTACAATAGTCAACTTCATACCCTCACTAGTATTTGGTTCTTACTGCACCCAGAGGCTAAAATTATGGGTGCAAGAGTTGACAAATTTCAGTGATAACTGTTTTTCTAAAGTGCATGCCCCTTCCAGTGGATCTGATTGGTGAATTGCTTCCTGAGCACCTTTGGTGTGTATTGTTTCCAGTTGAATTATTTTCTCACCTTCCTCCTCCTTTCAGCAGCTTGTTCAACTCTATGTTACATTTGCTCAGTTACCCAGTAGAGCATGACCTACTAATGTGTCTGTGCCTATAAGCAACTAGATTGTGTGAAAGACTGAAGTCGGTAAAATATACTTGACAAATTAATACGCCTCTGTCTCCAAGTTATTGTAAAGATTGGTAAAAAAGAATGTCCAAAATTTTAGGAAGAACCAATGCTGAGGTAGTGGTGACTGCCAACAAACCTCTTCATCCACCTCCCACATGTCCTGTAAAGCACCATCTTCTCCTCCGTTTAGTAGAACTGATCATGGCCCAGCTTTTTGGCCAAATTTGAATGTCAACTCTGATGATGGGTGACCAGGCCCCTGGATAATTTCTGTGCAACTCCCCATCTGATTCACCACAAATCTCCTAACTGGTTCGACAGGACCCGCAAGCTCACTTCTCAGGGTGTAGAAATGATCTGACTGACCCAAGCAGCCAAATGACCATGCCCAAGCCCCCGGGCTGAGATTAGAAGCTGCCCTAAGATATGGTGCTTGGCTGAAATCTGTCTCCAAGACAATGAGGACTGCACATGCTGGAAGCCAGAGTCTACAGGTGTGAGGCTGGAAAAGCATGGCAGGTCAGACCGTTACCTGAAGAGCCGGTAAGTCAACATTTCAGGCCAATGATGCGTTTGTGCCCAAAACGTTGACTTATCTGCTCCTTGGATGCTGCCTGGCCTGCTGTGCTTTTCCGGCCTTTCACCTATAGGCTCTGAAATCTGTCTCCCTTGATTTGACGAAGGATTACTGCCTTTAAATTTGAGACATAGCTGGTTGTTGGAAGCAATGTGCAATATAAGCCTCTGGCACACATTGCATTTGTTTCATTGACATAGCACAGTGTCACATGGCAACATGTCCGTTCCTTTCACTGATCAGTGCTGCAAACCATGATAAGCCGACTGGCTTTGTGCCAGCATGAGAAGGCAAGGTAAGACAGAAGTAATACCATATGATAAAGGAGCAGAATTAGGTAGCTTGGCCCATCAAGTCTGCTTGAGCATGGCTGACATAAATACATTAAGCCCTGGCTGAGACAGCAATGCACAATGAAGCAAGGCAGAGATGCTGTGACCATACAAGTAGGCGTAAAATGAATAAGGACTAAAAGAACAAGTGAGAAACCCTGAAATTCAATCCAGATCAATCTATGACTTGGGTATCCATTCCTGACACATATTATCTTGGCAACAGAATTCCAATGAAAGATGCTAGCGCACTGCAAATTGCAGCATGGAAGTGGATAACTATGCGGTAAGTATAAAAGGCAGATAAAATACCAACCTCTGTGAATGGAAAATGCAAGGTGTTCGTGCCCACGGAGCAGACACTGAGTATTAGTGATTGCTGTCCAAGACAGAGGCATGGAGGAACAGATGGCCTCAGGGACATCAGGTACTCGCTTTGATTATCCTATGGCGAACAGTCAAATATCTATGAAACATGAAGGGAAACGAAGCCAGTTTACACAATCGCAGAAGATGATGAGGTTAAGTCTAATAGAAATACTCCTAGTAACAATGGAAAGAGAGAGGAATCTTGTTAACTGAGACCTAATCAAACATATGATGAGGTTAAGACTCAACGGAATGATAGAACCTGGGCCAGATGGCAAACTGATCATGAGGCAGTAACAGCGATAGCCTGCAAGAACAACCATCAAAGACGAACATGACTTTAGAACTCAGAGAAGACAGCTAGAACCTGGGAGCAGAACTCATATGATGGATGATCCTGAGTCAGAGATTCAGAGAATACAACATAGATGTGCAGGATCAACCAGTGCATGAGAACATATCCTAAACTGTTCAGAACTTGGTGAAGAGGACTTGGCTAAGACAGATCCTGAATAATGTGGCTTGCCTTGCAACAAGTAGTTTTTGACATCAAGCTGTGAGTCTTGTGTTTTGTTGTGACAAATAATCAGTGCATTAGCATGTATTAAGTAAAAATGCAATGTGTGTTTATTGAGTGTTTTAACGAAAATCAATATTCCAGCAGGTTAAGGAAAGAATAGTTCAAGTTTGTTGATTCCTTTTAACCTTAAAAAAGAATGAGTTGCACTGAATAATCTGCATAAGTGCTGCTTATCAGTTGATATCCCTGCTCCAAGGTCAACTCTATCCCGTAAGGAATTGTCACCATGCAGTTTTCTCTCCAATTCATGGGAGAATAGTTAAATAAATAGTTATCAATGAAGCAGGAATAGATACTCATGTGATGTTAATGTGTGCTGATGGCTTCTCACCACTCATGCTGAAATCCTTGTCTCACTATTCAAAACGTGGTTGCAGATTCGGACCTTTTCCTCATCATCAAGCTCATTTTTCCAATCTCATCATACTTTCTAACTGACCAGCTATTGCTCATGTCTTTCAGATATGGTAGGATTTTGCCTCCGTATTTTTTTTCCATCAACTCTTCTCATCAACAGAGCAGGAGGGCAGCCTCTTAAGGATGGTTTCAGCCAGCTGTTAAACTGAAATCTGGCAAGAAGCACACTTCAGATTCAAAGACATGGGGCTGGTCAGTTCTCCTTGTCATTCATTTCAGAAGATATTAGATAAGGTAAAGTTGGGACAAAGGTCCATCATATTAATGAGAAAGACTGGGACGCCTCTCATTATTCTTTCCTTTGCCTGCTGTGGCAACAACAGAGGACTTTACAATTCTCACTGCGATAAGAAATTATGCACCCACTTTGGTAATGCATGCACTACATCACTACAGGATTATTAACTGTACTAAAGATTTGGAACAATCAATGTGCAAAGTTATGTGAGGGATCATCCTACTCAACTCAATAACTAAAGTGTGGCACCCAGATCACCATGAAACAGGTGAGACACAGGCTTTTGAAGGCCTACATTGTCATTATAGATTCCAAAAATGAATTGAAATTCTATCAGACCTGGAGTCACCTTAACAAGAAAGGATTGAGAACTTTGAATGAACATTGTTCTCCAAATGATATCGACCAACATTTTATTACTTGTTGTGGTGTTGGTAATTGGAGGATTTTCATTTTGTTGAATGGGGCATTGAAAGCACCATTTAACTAATAGGATAATACCAAGATGCCATGATTACTAAGGATATTAAGAGAAGTTAACTTTTTTTAATCAAGCTGCTTTCTGAGTTACTGGCAGGGATCAACATTGACAGAGATGGCTGTGAACGACTTTATACACATGAGATTAAGGCTGACATGTGTTATGTAGTCTTAACAGCTTGTGGCAGAATATGCTATCTATGTTAGTATGGGCTCACATTTCCCATGGCAACATCAGTAAGTGGTTTCAGTCCTCTCATTTTCATTTGCTCAGTCCAGTCAGTCTGGCACTTGATTGGATATTATTGTCTGCTCAATGACACTCTTATTTTCCACTGGTTCACAGAGGAGTGTGAGCTGGTACGATTGCAAATGTGAGTCAATGACAGATTTATTCTGACTATTTAAACACAGACACACTTTGGACTTCAGAAAAATCAAGCATTTGGGTAATAAGCAGAAACTCCAACAATTCTTAACTGTCACATTATTTTCTCATCCTCCATTATCACTTGAATTGATGAATCTGAAAAGGAGAGATAAAATTACAAAAACATCATGATAAGGGACATAGATTTTGACAGTATGGATATAATTAACTGCTGGCAAGAAATAGATCAAAATAAAGAGCATTCAGTATGTTTAGATTCATATTTCCCCCATACCATCATCCAAGATAATGGGATTGACAGCTAGAAGTACAGAAGTAACAAGAGTAAATGATTTCTTCTCTCTAAAGTGTGCATTGAAAATGCCACAGTAATCATTCTTCACACTTACTAAACCAAAGGAGCAAAGTTTCAACCCTGGAGAATTATTCACTGCACATGTCCATTCCGGCATGACACACAATCAAAATTTAGCAGTGAAGAAGGAGCACGGGCTGAGGTCAGGAAGGTGATGAAAGAGATATAGAAAATAAAATGATCAAACTAGCAGTTATTTGCCAGTGATTCAAATATTTCAAGTCTTTTGTTTTAAGTCCTGCATGTTCACAAAATACAAGGGCAAAATCAAATAAGAAAAGTAGTTCTGAATGTTGAACTGAATAACAGTTTCATAAATTCTGTTTGTTATGAAATATAAATGGGTCTTGACAAAATGAAATGGAATTTTTACATCTATCAACACTTGAACAAAATTAATTACATTACCTCATGTAAACAAAATGCATGTGGTTGGGTTTTCACAGGTGCCTCCCCCACCCCCCCACCCACAATTGTTCACTCTGATCTGATGAATGCTTACTAGAAATCTTAGCATTTCTGTAAATGTTCTCTCAAACTCATGATAGATGATTGAAAGATTCCCCACACAGTAATTCAATCACTATTGCTTTACATTAATCCTGTCTATCAATATTTTAGCTTTCATCTTTAAAAAAATAATCTAAGTACCACAAATGAGTTATATCAGCTGCAAAAGAATTGACCAAGTAATTTTTATCACTAGAGTGCAAGTGTGATTGAGGGATGAACAAATGAAAATAAGATTGGAGGAGTTGAAAGGAAAATGATTGACATTTTCAAGTTCACCACACTGGTGAAGCAGTTTGTAGACCCATTGTGTAATCTATCTTAAATTTATGTTACGATCTTGGTATCCACAAGTAACACTTAAAATAAATTCTTACTTTTTGTTAATTGCTGAAATAGATTACACAACACATCCATCTGCAGCAAAACTCAAAAAGAACTATTTTGACTAAACATTATCTTTGAAGGCAATATATACTTGAAGCTAAAATACAAAGTATTCTTCTTATAGTGCATCTGAAAACTCATTTCACAGATATCTCTTTTATTGTCCTTTAAATAAACGCTCAGCTCTCCTGGATTCAGTCCAAGATTATCCTTATTTCCTCAGTGTTTAATTCTGTTCTTTTCCTTTCTCAGCCTTAGAACTTTTAAGATCAAATTTGTACTTTCACCGGAGGTTCATCCTCTAGCCCAAGTCTGGCATATTTTATAGCTTTCTAATCAATTCAGATCTTTTCAATCGTGAATAACCAGCCACAACTTCCACAGTGAGCCATAGCCTCATGCTGACTATAGCTATTCTCCCTCTCCTGGATCCTGATGGACTAACTACGCCCGTGAATTTTCAAGGAAACATTAGATGTCCTTCCCATCCAAACCACAACATGAATCACATAATCTAGTCATAAATGCTGATTAGCTGTCCTTGAGATCCCAATTCTCTTTTATCTTGGAACTAAATAGACAGTCTAAGCATAACTGTTCACAACTCAACATTCTCAACACTTTTCAAGGACTTTGAGACTGATGGTCTATCACTTTTCAAGTGCAATCTGCTGCCAATTTCACCAATTGTAAACATCTTGCACCTTCTTCTCAAAGAATTGATCTGGGCAGCCTGTAATTTATAATAATCATCCCATTCAGGCTTGCTGTCAGACAGGGTTTAGAACAGTTCACACACCACCTTCATTTCATCTCCAATTAAATACATAGTCCCAAAACATACAGTCTTATAAACATCATAAATGTAACATCTAGCCATGAATTTAATGTATGGTTCATATTTCACAAAACAAAATAATTTGTCTGGTTTCGCACTTAACCAGCTGAAAAAATTGGTCCACATGAACACCATCTACACTATTCATTATTGTACAAACCTTGAGCACCTTTCCTGACTCCTCTACTACCTTTACGTTACCTAGTTGCTCAGCCATAATTCATAATCTCACTATCCCTTTGGCCTGCAATTTCCAACATCATATTTTCTAAAACCACTTAACTCCATTACTATAACACCACCTGTTTCTACAACTGTCCAGCTCATCTGCTACTGACACCCATGTCTCAACTTTGTTGCATGAAGACAGACCTGTATACATGATGACAAGCACATTTGAAGAAACAGCACTTAAAAAGGGCATTGCAACACATCATATCCACAAGAGAAAACTTAAATTGATTTAAAATCAACAAAACCTACTTTAAATTTTGAACTTGACATTCTCTGGGCTAAATTACAAGCCACTGCTGGATGTATGATTAAAGGGGACTAAAATTTCTGGGAAGATTCAACCAACGTCGACCATAAATCGTGCTCTAGGAATTATCCTCCGTGTATTGTATCAACATTGCAAGAAACCAACAGAAAAGAATTGGAGAATCCCAGCAGAGACCAAGAATAAAAGGAAGCTGTTCAATCAGCCTGAAGTAGTGCTAATGGCCTGCGATTAATCTCATACAATAATCAATGGGTTGACAAGGGAATACGAATTTAACCCTGTTATAACTGGAGAGGTGGTAACGGCCCCAGTAATCCACAACATGGATTTCAAATCTCTGGTACAGAAAACCAATCATTAAATTTCACAAGGCTAACACATTGCCTATCTTCTCTACATCCCCCAAACTCTGGATTCATAGAATGACCTATGGTATGAACAGATGCCATTGGGCCCATCAAGTCTGCACTGACCCTCTGAAGAGCATCCCACACAGATTCACCCATCACCATAATGCTGCGTTGCCCATGGCTAATCCACCTCACCCGCACACCCCTGGAAACTATGGGAAATTTAGCATGACCAATCCACTTAACCTGCATTTCTTTAGATTGTAGGAGGAAACCAGAGCACTCAGAGGAAACACATACATGGGGAGAATGTGCAAACTCCACAGACTGTCACTCAAGATTGGAAATGAACCTGGGTCCCTGGTACTGTGAGGCCACAATGCTAACAACTGAGCTAATATGCTGCTTCATTAAATTTAATCTTCAGAACTCATTGCACTTATAACTCACTTTTCTAATCTCTGTTAATGCCATAGCCAGTGTTGATGTTTAACTAGGCCGGCCTCAAGACTCATCTACTTTAAAACCCAGGGTTCTGTAAAAAGCCTCATCTCTGTCTGAAAAATGAAACAATTTTATATTGCAGTGCTTTCAACCACTACGAGACTTATCGTAAGTTTAGCCAACTGCAAGAGTCTTCACTTTACTTCCTGGACTCAGACAAAAGTCGTATGTATTAATATCTATATATACAATGAAAATTTGTTTATAATTGGAATCTAATTCATTCATTTTCCTTTCCTTCTTCCAAGTATGCTTGTGTTTGCACAAGTTATTAAAATCGTCCCACAAGTTTGAATACATTAATAACTCACACTTCAGCTATAAAATGGAAGGACAGTTTGTTGTGAGTTACTTTAAAAACCAGTAGGGGAAGCACACCACAGTTTATTACAGAAAGGAAAAGAAATAAGAAAAATTGCAAACACCTCTACTTACAGACAGAAGAGGATAAAAATAAAAGAGTTCAATTCACCACTTCCACATCCTCTTAACGAATGTTTTTAAAAAGAATTCAAGTGATTTGTTGCGCTTGATCTAATTCCCACCTACCTTCTCTTCCAAATTTGTGTTATGATCCCAACTAGTGTTATTAGTGGACAAGCCAGGTCCCAAACTGAAATCTGGCTTCATCGATTCAAAGAGTCATACAGCACAAAAGCAGACCCTTCAGTCCAACCAGTCCATGCTAAACATAATCCCAGACTCAACTAGTCGCACATGCCTGCTCCTGGCCCATATCCCTCGAAACCTTTCCTATTCATGTACTTATCCAAACATCTTTTAAATGCTGTAATTGTACCCACATTGACCACATCCTTAGAAAGTTCATTCCACTTGAACCATCCTCTGCGTAAAAAGTTTGTCCCTCACCTTTTTTTTAAATCTCTCTACTCTCACCTTATTCTTTCTTAATTTAACAATGTAGCCTTTTGCTGAAACAGCAATATATAGAGCTGCAGATTTGGATTTCTGAATAAAACAGATGTTTATTTTGTAAAAGTAAAGAAGATAGAATAGAATAAACCATGGTATGTACGTATAACACAATTTGAAAGATTTTGAAACATGCTGTTAAAAATAATATACCACCAAAGGGATTTGAGGAAATATGTTTCCACCCAGAAGGTGGGAGTGGGAGGTGTCTGGAATGCAATGCCAGGGAGGGAAGTCGAGGCAGGCTACCTCACAACCATCAAAATGTACTTGAAGTGTCATAACAATCGAGGCAAGGGCCTTGGGTAGGAAAGTGTGACTAATGTAGGTAGCAGTGTATTTTTGGCAGTACAGATTTAAAGGGCCAAGGGCCCTCATCTGTACTGTATGATTCTGTCATTGGATAAGTCTGGAAAATTCTTGATACAATCTACTCAATTTCAACCCTGATTATATCAAAATGCAAATGAAGGCAACTAAAAAGTTCGATTAAATTAAGTCCCATAAGTTGCAGCATGGAATGTCATTATTGCAAATTATGATGGATTGTGTGAGATTTGGTCATGGCGAATGAAGACATAATAATTAAATTCAGAGATAATAGGAACTGCAGATGCTGAAGATTGTGAGCTAACAAGGTGTAGAGCTGGATGAACACAGCAGGCCAAGGAGCATCATAGGAGCAGGAAGGCTGACATTTCGAGCTGAGAGTCTAAGCCTGAAACGTGAGCCTTCCTGCTCTTATGATGCTGCTTGGCTTGCTGTGTTCATCCAGCTCTATACCTTGTTATCCATAATAATTAACTTGTCAGCCTTAATGGAGTTCAATCTGATTCCAGAGTGTGTCAGGGAGCAGCAAACTGGAGGCAACCTATAGTGATAATGTGAATTTGTTTGCACTGTGAGAATTTTATTTTTAGAAATAACACACATTAAAAAGCATTAACTTCTTTTTTTGCTTTAGGAGAATCAAGCCTTGTTTCTTGATTAAGAAAAGCACATAGATTAGAATTACTTTGGAATCAGCTCACTGAAGAACTCTTTGCAGCTAAACATAAGCTCAGTTTCTCCTGGGAAAAGAAATTAGCTCAGAACAGTTATGAAATTAGTTATTTCACTGTAATGGTTCATTTGAAAATTGAAGCAGTTTTATCAAACCCACCGATGTGACAAAGAAGGGAACTCTCGCTGAAATTTGACGTCTGAATGAATTTGGGATGGATGGGGTTTTTTTCTGCCATTTGTTTTAAAATCTTTTAAATTGTATTATATTTAGGTAGCTTGGTTTGTTCTATTTTATCTCCTTTTCTCTTGTGCAATAAACTTTTGTTTTATTGTTAAAATCAAATCTGCAATAATGTCTGATTATATTTCGAAGCAAATAAAATCCATCAAGCCAAATTTCAGTCTGGGATCTGACTTGTACATCAGTAATATCAGCTAAGGTCCCAGCAAGCCCATTCCTTCCATGGTTCAGGTCCTCACTGGAGTACTTAAATCTCATACACATTCATATCCCTACTTATATGTCTGTAATGTAGGAATGGTGCATTGGTTTGTAAAATAAGTTTAATTAATTATTGCCTTTCTTTTGAATTCTCACCCACCATCTGTCTGTTACTTGCTGAATTAGTTTGTCTGTTTTTGTTATTACGAGTGATTGGTAAAAGTTTGGATGTTCTTAATCTAATTATTCAGTTTATATGTGAATTTTTCGATGTATGTTCTACAAAAATTCAGCCTTTGATCTGTTCAATTATTTCTTGAGTAAAATATCTTTAGTATTAAAGCTACTCTGCTTGAGTTTGCGGCAGTACAGGATTTACCCCATGTTTAAACAGTTTGAATTGCCTCCATAACCCTTGAACAATAGCTAACGAAGTCCAAATGCATAAACAAGAAAAGATCAGTTCCCTTGTAGTTTTAGATCAAATGGATATGGAGTTAGGACTGCTTCAATGAATTATCCACCCATTATGGAACTGATTGATTGAATTCTATTGAGGTTTGCTCAAGCTTAAGTCTCTGCAATATATGTTAGTAAAGTCAAAGCATGCAAAGGCAGTAGAAATTATCGATAAGAATTAACACACTGAAAAGTGTCAATTGTACTTTTACTTCTGACAAGTTTCTGAAAAATCAACAGCTATCTTTCAATGATTTTTTGTTTTCATTTTGGAAATGTCAGTTGTCTACAACTACAGGACAATAAAGGATTCTGCTGGTTTATATCTCACAGTTTTGCTTAGCTTTGAAGGTGTGCAACTTCATTAAAATAAGTTTCTTGAAGAGATCCTTTGTATGTTAAAGATCTGTCTTGAGTCAGATCTCCTAGACCAACATCTGTCAGAAGTTAGGGATAAAAAACCTAATCTTATCTTCATGTTTTAATTTTATTTGGGTTACTGTCTGTGCAGAGTTTGCTATTCTCCCCATGCCTGCGTGGGTTTCCTCCGGATGCTCCGGTTTCCTCCCACAGTCCAAAGTTGTGCAGGCTAGGTGGATTGGCCATACTAAATTGCCCGTAGTATTCAGGGGTGTGTGAGTTATAGGGGGATGGGTCTGGGTGGGATGCTCCAAGGGGTGGTGTGGACTTCTTGGGCCGAAGGGTCTGTTTCCACACTGTAGGGAATCTAATCTAATCTAATCTAATCTCGTCAGAACTCTGTTTGGGTGGGACATCATGGACAAAAGAGTGTGTACATGCAAGAGACAAACTTCAAAATAAATCATTATTTTGTTTCAGGTAAGTAGCTTCAAATCCTTTAGGGAACTTAATTGTTATTCTATTATCAATTCTCGCTTCTGCAAAACTTTATATTTTTAATAAATACAACTTTGTGGGGTTTTTAAGTTTTGTTTCTACTGTATGGTCTGCCAATGCAAATTTTGTGACAGCTGGAAGAGGCTTGGGATATACAAAACACATTATTATCATTATCACATTATTATCAGCAGCTCTGAGGAAGCGTCACCAGACCCAAAACATTAACTCTGTTTCTTCCTTCACAGATGCTGCCAGACCTGTGAGCTTTACCAGCAACTTTATTTTTGTTCCTGATTTACAGCGTCTGCAGTTCTTTCGGTTTTTATTATTATCACTATTTGTCTTTAGCACCTTATACCAGTGGTGAAAGGCTTATTGCTTCAGAGATAATGGGAACTGCAGATGCTGGAGATTCCAAGATAATAAAATGTGAGGCTGGATGAACACAGCAGGCCAAGCAGCATCTCAGGAGCACATATTATTGCTTGACTTGTTGCAACACTATAAGATCAAGTGCAAAGGATGTGCAAGCTCAGTAAAAGACACAGTAAGGAGGATTGAAATAGATCGAGAGAAATTAAATTTTATTCTCATTTGGTAACCAGATTGTTACCATTCTATCTGAATATGATATTGTACCACAACCACCATGTTACAAAAATCCCCACAGTAACATACTAAAGATTTGGAAATTCTATATTAATCCCACAGCACTAACCATGGTTACACTTGTGTCATGCGACACAGTGCAAAAATGAATATCTGGTGGTTAAATTTTAATCAACGCCACCAGAAAATTAGACAACAATTGAGGAATCAAAGTAAAAATTAAAAAACCCATGTTTTAAAGCTAACATCGAGAGAACTGGATGTAGTTCTGTGAAGAAATATACTGTTCTCTATTTCTTTTTCTTCAAATAGCTTATCATTAAAGCAGCAAAAAAGTTAGCTAGTAATCTAACAATTTTCCATAAAAATAAAATTGCTTACAATGTTGGACTTGCCCCTCTCTTCACTAACAACTCTTATTCAGAACAGTGCATATCTTTAATGATGCTATTACCAGCAATAGCTGAAGTACAGCATTGGAGTTGGGATGAACTCCGCCTCACATTTTGTCTTCACCCAAGGCAAAAATAAGCCTTCGCAAGCAGAAATAGCAATAAGTGTTCTGTCTGTAGTCTTCATAAAATACTTATTCATCATTAAATATTGTGTACCTTCAAGGTTGGGATAGATATATTAGTAATCAGTGAAGGAGTCAAAAGCTATTAGACAGAAAAAGTTAAAAAGGCAGGTTATAAATGTTATCAGATCAGCTATGAATGTTAAATGGTGACACAGACTTATTGGGATGAATGGCCTTCTTCTGTTTCTATGTTTTATGATCTTGTGGTCTTATAACATTAGTGATTCTAGTAAATGAAATATATAGTTGATGAACTACTTGCTAACAAAATTATTCAGCTTTGTTTATATATTATTGACACACAGACCCCTGTAAATGGAATTGCACTGACTTTTGCTTGATAGTGCTTTTGACCTTCTTTCCACTTGGGTCTCGAATTTTGTGACAGAAAAAGGACACAGATAGTCAAATTACAATCTCATAAAACTTCCACATTGTCATGGATTCTTAGTTCTTAGAAAGCACACAATCAATGCATTGTCAAACAGTTAGACTGGAAACTAGATACCACCCATGCGCAATGAAATGCTTGATTCACACTGACAAGCTGCACTCTTCTCGGAATTTTGAACTCAGGATCTTCACTTCATGATGGCTGGTCTCGAGTTATCGCTCAATCTGTTGTTGTCATGCCCCTAAAGTGCTATCTTTTACATGTTTTCTCCAAGTCTTCCACAAGACCTTCATAGTTCTCATTTATCCAAGAGTCACATAAACAGGAGATATCTGTATCCATGGTTCCTCTCATTAGTCGTATTTAATCCCTATTTGTGACTGCAAGGGTCAAATAACCTTTAGCATCAGTCATTTACCTCAGTCAACAGTCTGATTTTGCTTCTTCCTTTCACAGCAAGCTCACCTGGAGTTTATGTAAAATTAGCATAACTTCCCATCATGCTTTTCCAAATTTAACTGTTCGCCATGAGGCTACAGTTACCCATGCATATGAATTTTGCTATTTCTATTTTTACATTCTTGTAACCAGTGATTGTTCAGATTCCATTGACATGCAAAATTTTACTCTTGCCTTATTTATGTGATATTATTTAGGTCTGATTGGATTTCAAAACTTTGTCAGTGCATAAGCTTTTAAAATAGTTACAACATTCACAATAAATGAAAACATTGTTGGCATTGATTAATTATTAAATGCTTGCTAGTTTACACAACCAATGTGCATTAATTTGACACTGATTCAAGGCATTAGCAGCATTAAGGTAAAACTGTTTCCGTAAACATTACAGTACACTCTACATGTGCTGATATGCGTGTCCAAATGGATAATGAGAAATTTACACGGGCCACACTTCACAATTGACAGCTTATATATACTAAGAAGAATTTGATTACAATGGGCGCTGGGAGTGTGCTGCCATCCCACTACAGTGGCTGCTTTTGCATGATCCCAGAGGTGAGGAGAATTCAAAACATTTGAATAGATTAGCAATGAAAAGCCAGTACAACTCACTTCTCTGATTTTCACCTTTGTTGTCGTCCAAACTGTGTTGCCATCTTGCCATATCTGCCACATGCCACAAATAACTTGCTGTAGGCTGATTATTGTGAGAACATTTTAACCAGCAACATCTAATGGCCAATCACCTACCTGGGTGAGAATGTGCTCCCAGAGGGTGGTGAGAGATTACTCACCACTGATTCCACTGTAAAAAGCAGCCTGTACCCTTTCACGTTGAATAGTGCCATGGAGGAAGGCTGAACCAGGATGATATGTTTGGAAGAGCTGGAGATGGATCCCACCACTTCTCAGATACAACACTGAGAAACTTTTCTCAAGAGGTTGAATGCTTCTGACCCACCACAGCAAGAGTTGAGATGCCTTGTTACCATAATAGGCAACTGTGCCCAGACCCATGGAAACGGGCAGACTGTAATTTTGTCTAACTGAGGCAAATGTCAATCACCAGGAGGCAATCCAGATAGCAGCTTGCTGATTCAGAATATAATTACAGAGAAGTGAGTTAGCCCACAAGTCATTAATTTAACCAAATCAGAAATTTCCAACCTGCCTATGCTTTTGCATTCAACTGACACTTCTGAAAATGCGCTTTTCTTTTGAGGGTAATCAGTCCACTCTTGAAGAAGGTGAGAAATAAATTTCCCTACTTATTACACAGAAGCTGTCAAGAAGATACAGCAACTGCAGTCAGTTTGATGGCAAGTTCCTCCTGGACTAAAAAAATCAGACCACTGCTCGGAAGCAAGAAAGTAACTTTGCATTAGTTTAATTACTAATAAAAACAAGTGAAGTTTCAAAACTTTCCAGAGTCAGTAAAGAGGTCATAGAATCAGAGATATCAGAATTATGAATTGGAAAGAGATCTTCAACCATGGAATTAACAGTTTTCAGAACTATAGATCAAATTGCATACCACTGAAGATTCAGTCAGAGAGAATGCGATCACATCTGCACAGGCAGAAGCTTTGGTATGGTAACACATTTTCAATCAAGCACACAAAACATTTATATGAGAGTGGAGTGCTTCAAGAAACACCTCAATCCTCAGAAAAGGCCCAACAAGAATGAGTAAACTTGAAGTAAGTAATAAGATTCCTTCCAAAGAAAAAGAATTCTTGGGTCTAAAATGGATCACATTAATATACATAAGATGAAGGAACAGAATTAGACCATTCAGCACAATGCTTATGCTCTGCCCTTCAATGAGACTGATCTGATCATTCTCCCTAATTTCTAGCCTTATCATTATAACTCTTGATTCCCTTACTGATATAAGATCTGTCTGTATCAGCCTTGAATATATTTAGTGATCTAATCTAAACTGCCCTCTACAGTGAAGAATTCCACAGATTGACTCTTCTCTGACAGAATAAAAATCTTCCTCATTGCTATCTTAAATGGGCAACTCAATACTTCCTACTGATGCTTCCCAGTCCTAGATTCTCCCACAAAGGAAAACAAAGAGTCTTGGCATCTACTCTGTCAAGCCTCTTAGGAATCTTATATCTTTCAATAAAGTCACCTCTCATTCCTCCAAAATCCAATGATTACAATCCCAACTTCATCAACACCTTCTCATAGAAATTCCCTCCATACTTGAAATCAACCTAGTGAGGTTTGTCTGACTGCCTCCAATGTCAGTGTAGCTTTGCTTAGACAAGGGGATCAACACTGTTCACAGTATTCTAGTTATGGCCTGATTAGTGCCTTGTGTAGTTTTACCAAATGCTCCTTATTTTTAAATTCTATTCATTTTGCAATAAAGGTTAACATTTCATTTGCTTTTCCTATTATTTGCTGAACTTGGATGCAAGCTATTCTTAATTCATGCTTTAGTACCCACAATCACCTCTGGGCTACAGTTTTTTTGCAGTCGTTCTCTACTTAAGCAATATTCAGCTCCTCTATTCTTCTTGCCAAAATGCATAGCCTCAAATTTCCACATGCTACACTCTGCAAGGTTTTGCCCAATTGCTTAATAGATGACATCTATTTTCCTCTGTGGACTCCTTGATTATCCTCACTACTTGCCTTCACACCTATTTTTTGTCAACTGTAAACTTTGCACATTCACTTCTATCACCTAAGCCATGAACATATACTGTAAATAATTATGGGCCCAGCACTGATTCCTTTGGCATTGTTCCAGTTAAAGGGTGGCATCCTGAAAATACTACCTTTATCCCAACTCTCTGACTTTTATTAGTTAGCTAATCCTTGATTCATGCCAATGTACTACCCTGAACATCATGGCTCCTATTTTTTTTTTAAGTAGCCTTGTGTGCAGTACCTTATTGAATGGCTTTTGGAATTACAAATATATCACATCTACTGGTTCCCCGTTGTTGCGTCCTCAAAGAAATGTGACAAAATCATCAGGCATTATTTCCCCCACATGAAGCCATGCTGACTCTACTTGTTTTATCATGTATTTCGAAAAGTTTTGCTGTTACATTCTTTAAATAGGCTCCAGCATTTTGGTAGATGTCAAGCAAACTGACGGAAAGTTAACTGTTTTTATTTCCTTCCCTTTTTGAATAGTTTATAATAGCTCACAACTCACTGGGGCTTTTGCAGATCAAATGACTGTTGCAAGGTTATTACCTCCATTATCTCTCTACTTACTTTCTTCAAAATCCTAGGATATATCCCAAGATATCCAGGAGACTCAGCAGCCTTTAACTCCATTATTCTTCCTACTTTTTATTTCTCTAGTAATGATTGTTGTAGTAATTTCCCACCCCCGACCCCTCAAACCTTGGGTTTCTGGATTATTCAGTATTTTGGAATATTATTAGTGCCCACTACCATAATGACTAACGCAAAATGTTTATTCAACTCCGTTACATTTCCTGATTCTCCATTTTGTTTCCCCAGTTTCATTCTCTCCGGGGTCTCTGGTCACTTTGGCCTCATTTTTTATTTTTATGTATTTAAAGAACCTTTTACTGGTCATTTTTATATTACTTACAAACATGTTCTCATAGTTCAATTTATCTCTCTTCACTTTTTTTGATCATCTTTTGTTTTTAAAACTTTAAAATCTTTTATAACTTTCCCTGTCCTCTGGTTTAGCATTTATCTTTCTCACATTATATGTTTTCTTTCTTTTAATTTGATACTATTATTAGCATCTTTGGTTAATTATGGTCATTTTTTCTCCTCCTAGAATCCTTCTTCCTCACTGGGACACATATTTGCTGTGAGTTATGGACTATCTCCTTGCCTGTAGAAATTGTCAATCTGTATAGATGTCAGATTGAGGTTAAAGGACAAACCAATCATGAAACAATGGCAGCAGTGTATACAAAACCTGTCTCTCAGAAAACCAGTATTCTCATCGAAGTGACACAACACACAGACATACCGATTAAGGAGATAACCTCTTATTCACAGAATTCTTCAGAGCTACAAGATCAGAGCAAACAATGTCCTGAAACTCTCTTTGCTACAGTTAAAAAGTAATCACCATTTCTCTCACTTCTAACAGACAAAGGCCATCTCAGGAAGGAGGTTTCTTTGCCTGTAGCCTTGCAAATCAATGTATCACACAAGAATTTCCCATTGGTCCTGCGTTGGCAGTGTTTTCTCATGTCTATGATGGTACAATTCTCATAAAGCCCCTGAGTTGCCCTTACTGCAGCTCACCAAGCGTCAACATGATATGATTGTCTATTGAAAGAAAAGAAGCCCAGCCTGAAAGTGATGAGGGAGTCTTTATTGAGTTGGCTCCAAACAGAAACACTTTGTCTTTTTATTGATCTATCACATTCGTCCCTAGATCAGTGACCAAAGCAGCTAGAAAGGACAGCAAGAATTCTTCTTGTGTTGGCTTTGAAAGACAATGTGATTATTCGGGTCCTGCTATATTCACTTTTTAAACAGTTTTTATTTCCTTGATTGGGCTTCACTGTTACTACATTCAGGTCTTCATGTTGGTCACAGCACAGAAACCAGATGTTATCAGAAGCTGACATTCCATTACCCCAATTTGTTGGACTTCCAAAGAAATGACAAGAAAATGCATACGTTCCTACATATCCTCAATGAGAACAATGAAGACAGATTGATCTTTTGAGCAAAAGAGATTTGTTAGGATTAAGGGGGGACAGGTTAAGTGGAGTAAAAGAATCAAATATTCTTGGTTAAAGATTATTAGCAAAAAAGGGCTCCACAAAAGAGTTTAAGGGAAGATTTAAATTAAAGTAAATTGTGCCTTTTATTCTAAATGTAGCTACTGAACATGTGCAAAAGAAGCCATTCATAATAATATCAGATTACGTCAAATTTGGTCTAGGTCTACAGGATTTCACACAACATGTCTTTCCTCATTTACCATCTACTGTTCATAGTAATATTCAATAAAGAGACAGCAAGAACTGCAGATGCTGGAGTCAGAGACAACAAAATGTGGAGCTGGAGGAACACAGCAGGCCAGGCAGCTTCAAAATAGCAGGAAAGTTGATGTTTTGTGTTGGGACCCTTCTTCAGAAATGGGGAGGGGGAAGGGAGGAAGGAAGAAAATGGAGGGAGGAGGAGTGGGGATGGGGAAAGGTAGTTGGGATGGTGATAGATGGATGCAGGTAGGGAGTGGTAGGGCTGGGTCAGTGAAAAGGGTGGGGTGGATAGATGGGAGAGAAGGTGGACAGGTTGTGTCAGGTCAAGGAGGCGGGGTTGAGAGGCAGGTTGGGACATGGGATGAGGCCAGGGTGGGGAGATTTTAAAACTGATGAATTCTGTATTGAGGCCATTGAGATGTAGGCTCCCAAGGCGGAATATGAGGTGTTGCTCCTCCAGTTTGCATGTGGCGTCATTGTGACACTGGAGGAGGCCCAGGATGAACATGTCATCAAGGGAGTGGGAGGGGGAGTTACAAAAGTTAGCGGCCGGAAGGTGTTGTCAATTATTGCGTACAGAGCACTAATGCTGCACAAAATTGTCCCTGAGTCCGTGTTTGGTCTCATCGATACACATCGGGAGCAACGGATACAGTAGACCAAATTGGAGGATGTATAAGTGAACCCCTGTCAGATATGGACTGTTTGCTTTGGGTCTTGGATGGAGGTGAGGGGGAAGGTGTAGGGGTAGGTGTAGCACTTCCTGCTGTTACAGGGAAATGTAGGCGTCGTGGGATTGTTGGGGAGTATGGAGTGGTTGGGGGGATTGCAGACTAAGAGCTCATGTGAAAGGTATATATGGGTGAAGAGGGAAATATCTCTTTGGTCATAGAATTGGATTGTAGGTGGCAGAAATGGCAGAGAATGATGCACTGGATGCGGAGGATGATGGAGAGATATGTGAGTACTGGGGGCCTCTCTCCTTCTTTTGTTGTGGGGAGACGGTTTGAGGGCAAGTACGGGAAATGCAAGTGATGCCGTTGGTACATTTTTAATCACTGGAGGGGAGAATTTGTGGTCCTTGGGATGTTTGAGAATGGACTGCTCCATTTGGGAGCAGATGCAGTGGAGGCTGAGGAATTGAGAGTAAGGGATCACAATCTTTCAGAAGGGTGGATGAGAGGAGATGTAGCGCACGCAGTTATAGGAGTTGGTGAGTTTGAAATAGACGTCAGTGTTCAGGCTGTTACCAGAGATGGACACAGAGAGGTCCAGGAATGGGAGGGAGGTATTGGAGATTGTCCAGGAGAATTGAGGTGAAAGGTGTTGGTTAAGTTAATGAACTGTTCAAGCTCCACATGGGAGCACGAGGAAGAACTGTCATCAATATAGCAGAGGAAGAAGTGAGGGAAAGTGCCAGTGTAACAACAGAAAAGGGACTGTACCATGTATCCTCCGAAGAGACAGGCATAGTTCAGACCCATACAGTTGCCCATAGCCATTCCTTTAGTTTGTAGGAAATGGGAGGAGTTAAAGGAGAAGTTGTTAAGGGTAAGGACAAGTTTTGTTAGGTAGATGAGGGTGTCAGTGGAAGGAGAACTCGATAGACCTGTTGGAGAGGAAGAAGCAGAAGGCTTTTAGGCCATCTGCATAGGGGATACAGAGGTACAGGGATTGGACATCCATGGTGAAGATGAGGTGTTGGGAGTCTGGGAATTGGAAGCCTTGGAGGAGATGGAGGGCATGGGTGGTGTATGGATATCGTTGGGGAGTTCCTGGGCCATGGGGGAGAAAACAGAGTCAAGGTAAGCAGAGATAAGTTCAGTGGGGCAGGAGTAGATGGAGACAATGGGTTGGTCGAGGCAGTCAGTTTTGTGGATTTTGGGAAGGAGATAGAAACGGGTGGTGTTGGGTTGGAGAATGATGAGGTTGGAGGCTGTCGGTGGGAGGTCACCTGAGGTGATAAGGTTATGGATGTTCTGAGAGACGATGGCTAGGTGGTCAGGGGTGGGGTCATGACTGAGGGGGTGGCAGGCAATGGTGTCAGAGAGTTGGCATCTAGTCTCCGCAATGTTAAGGTCAGTGTGCTATATCAATACTGCGCCTCCCTTGTCCGAAGGTTTGATAGTGAGGTTAAGATTGGAGCAGAGGGCTGTGCATTCCTTGGGGGAGAAGTTGGAGTGAGGGGGTGGGGTGGAGAGATTAAGGTGGTGGATGTCAAGACAGCGCTTAGAAATGAAGAGGTCAGGGAAGGTCGAGCCATGAGGTTGTGTCCAGGAGGATGAGGTTTGTTGGAGGTGAGAGAAGGGGTCAGCAGAGGGCGAGTTAGATTCCGGTCAAAGAAATAAGCACAGGACGAGGAGGCAGTGGAATGAGAGTTTGACATCCAAACATGAACGGAACTCATTCATGTGTGGGTGGAGGGAAATGAAGGTGAGTCTTTTGCTGAGGAATGACCTTTCATCCACAGTGAGAGGAGGTGTGGGAGGGTTGGTGAATACCCACCAGGGTTGGGGATAGTGTTGGCTATAGAGCTGGAGCTGGGAGTGGGGGCAAAGACTGTCTCATGAGTGGGCGTATGGGTGGGGATGTTCATGGAAGCAAAAGTGGCATCAGCGGAAATGACTTCATCAACGGTGGAAGTGATATCATTGGTGTCGGCAGCAGAAGTGACATGAACAGCATTGGCAGCAATGACATAGTCGTTGGCGTCAATGGGAGAAGCCAAGGCAACCATATGGGGAATGGTGCCGGGCACATTGAGAGGGATGTTTTGGATAGGGTTGGGCTCTGGGCTGGTGGAGGAGGCCTGTGTTTGATAGTAAGCAAAAGCAAATTTAGTGTACTTACAATTTTTGATCTCAGATAGGAGGGAGAAAAAGGTTGGTTGAAGATCCTACACAGAATGAAAAACAGAAGAGGTCCTTTGCAGCTCTGGGAGAGGGAGGCTCGGAGCTGGGTTAAGGTTGACTGTAGTATGAGGAGATAAAGCTTGCTTTTGGTCATTCAAAAGGAGTATCACACATTACACTTCCCACTTACAATATGCTATCCCTGAGCTTAATATTATTGGAACTCTTATGTGCAATGTCAGAGATATCAGTAAATAACACCCATGTTATTTGATTCTGACAGCCACCATCTCAAAATAGCTCACAAGGCTATCACTAACACACACACACCCTTCTTTCTTGCAGGGGAAAGCAGAGAGCTCCTGGAGAATGCCAAGGCCAGCATCTTGTTGCCATTAGAAGTCTGGATTTAAGAACTGATGTGGGTGGGTACGTAAGTAGAGCAAGAGGGTCCATTGCTACGACATAGGGTTTCTTTACAGTGTTCACTTTTTGCCTTCTAACTTCTTCCACACGCACTCTTCATAATACACTGAAGCTGTTTCTACAACCAGCCATCTCTCCCTGCCTACCCTTGGCACTAAAAGCTAACCCTTATCCCTGTCTTGCACTTCAAATGCAAAAAATCTGTGGTGCTGCATGGCACCGTAACACCTCCAGTGGAACTTCACAAGTTAGCAATGTCAATGGTATTGGCGGTCAGCTAAGTCGAAAGATAAATGGGAAAGGACCTGGTGTTTGGCTCATGAGAAAATCACAGTGCTTTGGAAGACTGTAGAGCCAGATGATCCTAGCTCCACATAAGTAGGTTGTGTACCATACGGTAACACATGCTGAGGAATCCTGAGTAGCACATACTTGGCATCTGTGCTCCTTATTGCAAAGGAAAGGAAGCCTAAAACAGGCATCATGTACCTCATTTACATACATAAAATACCAAAATCTGTTAAGATGGTCATTGCATTTGTGAGAAATGGCACAAACTTGTATTGGGTCATTCATATTTCTTGCGTTCCTGAAATTTAAGAAGTTATCCAATACCAAACCTCACTGTGTCTTATTTTACTGGGTACAGAGAGGTCCAGTTTCTATACTTTGGACTTTAAAAATAAAATGTAAGATTGCTGGTTTGCAATAGTGACAAAGAGTATTTTTAGGGAATGTCAGTGGATTCTTTCTGAGGCCTAATCCCCACGAGATTGTCGAGATGTTCTATGAATTGTTTAAGAGATGATCCCACTCACAGTCCTGCAAGGTAACTGTTACTACCCAGTGTATTTTAGATAGATTGACTCCACCTAATGGCTTTTGAATTTATAATCACCAACGATGCAATTATTCAGCCATCTTTGAAGCTGCAGTTCTGAGATTCTGGAATGTTGCTTCAATCTTGTTCATTATTAAATGTAACCATGATTCCCAGCTCAGAAAGTCATAACCTCTTTTTAAATAAAGCATGACTGCCAATCAAGAAGAATGGTTTCACTGTTATTAGGCTAAGAAGACAGGAGTGGTCAGCGGCAGTCCCACTACTGATTCATAAGATCATAAAATACATGAGCAGAATTAGGCCATTCAGCCCATCAAATCTGCTCTGCCAATCGATCATGGCTAATATGTTTCTCAATCACATTCTCCTGCCTTATCCCCACAACCCTTGACCTCCTCACTAATCAAGAGCCTATCTATCTCTGTCTTAAATACACTCAATGATTTAGCCTCCACACGCCTCTGCAGCATTGAGTTCCACAGATTAACAATCCTCTGGCTGAAGTGATTTCTCCTCATCTCAATTCCAAAGGGTCATCCTTTCATTCTGGGTCAGGGTCTAGTCTCCCCTCTTGGTGGAAACATTTTCCCACATCAACTTTATCCAGGCCTCTCAATATTGTGCAAGTTTAAAGGAGACTCCCTCACTTCCATCCTCCTAAACTCCATTGAGCACAGACCAAGAGTCCTCAGCCACTCCCATATCATAAGTACTTCATCCCTAGGATTATTCATGTAAGCCTCCTGTGGAGCCCTACAGCACATCCTTCCTTAGATAAGGATCACAAAACTACTCACAATATTCCAAATGCAGTCTGCCCACAGCCTTATACAGCCTCAGCGGTACATCTCTATTCATGCCCTCTTGAAATGCATGCTAACATTACATTTGCCTTTCTAACTGCCAACTGAACTTGCATGTTATCGTTAAGAGAATCCTGAACTAGGGCTCCTAAGTTCCTTTGTGCTTCAGATTTCTGAAGCTCTTTCTCCATTTAAGAGCTAGTATATATCTCTGCTCTTCCTACCAAAGTGCATAACCACACATTTTCCCACATTGTATTTCATCTTCCACTTCTTTGCCCACTCTCCTAATCTATTTGAGTCCTTCTGTAGTCTCCCTGCTTCCTCAACCTATTTTTGTGCCATCTGCAAACTTGCATTCAGTTCCTTCATTCAGAACATTAATGCATATCTGAGTACTTGTGGTCCCAATACCATCCTCTGCCCACCACCACTAATAATCGACTGCCACCCTGAAAAAGGCCCCTTTTTCCCCACTCTCTGCCTTCTGTCAGTCAGCCAATTGTCTATCAATACCAATACATTGTCCCTAATACCATGGGTTCTTATTTATTTCGCAGCCGCTGGTGTAGCACTTTGTCTAATCTTTTCTACAAATCCAACTAAATCATGTCTGTTGACTCTGCTTTGACCAATTTGATTGTTACCTCCTGAAAAAGGTCTAATAGCCTTTTCCACCATGGTCTCCCCTAGATGAAACCACGCTGACTCAACCCCATCTACCATGCACTTCCAAAAACTCTACAAACATATACTTAATAAGGGGCTCTAAAATCATTCCAATGACCGAGGTCAGGCTATAAGTTCCAGTCCACTGCCTCTCTCCCTTCTTAAATGAAGTATTACATTCATCATTTTCCAGTCCATTGGGACCCCCTCTGACTTCAAGTGATTCCTGAAAGTTCACAAGCAACGATTCCACAATTTCTTTCAACTATTTCCTTCAGAACTCTGTGGTGTAATCTATCAGGTTAGGGTGAATTATCCACCTTCAGACCTTTTCCGCTTCCCCAGTACTTCTCCTTAGTAATGGTTATTACACTTATCTCTCCCCCCTCATAAACTTCTGGTATGCTGCTCACATATTCCCCCATGAAGACGAATGCCTATTCAGTTCCTCTGCCATTTCCTGCCCTGCCCTGGAAAGTATGCTTGTATGTTCATCAAGTGCCAACTGGATCAGATTTGCCTGTAATATACCTCTACTGAAGTTGAATGTCAAGAATATCTAATTCCAGAAGAACTGTACCATAGGAAGCAAGACCATCCAGACAGGAAAGGGGGTCCATTCAGAAAAATAAGCCGGGCGCTAAGTAGGAGGAACACAGCATTCCAGGCAGCATCAGAGGAGCAGGAAAGCTGATGTTTCAGGTCGGGATCCTTTTTCTGGAATGGGTCATTCTCTGAAGAAGGGTCCTGACACAAAATGTCAGCTTTCCTACTCCCCTGGTGCCTGGCCTGTTGAGTTCCTCCAGCTCTACACCTTGTTTTCTCTGACTCCTGCATCGGCAGTTCTAATTATCTCTGGCCACTGAGTTGGAGCTGGCTTTCAGATGTCAAGGGGCCTCAGACATGAAACCAGCCTCTAACATTAGGTGAGTGATCAAGGAGGATGAAGGCTTGGGGTCTGTTTGAGATTTTTGTTTGTTCTTTTGGTGCCAAAAAAATTAGTTCCCCCTGGCCTACTAGGAAACTGTAAACAAGTGGTTTGGCCCTTTTCAGGAGCTGGATCTTCTTCCCGCTAGGTTTAACCATTGATTTTTATGACTGATAATGATAGAAACAGCATCGTTAAAAATGATGGCATGTACAAATAGGCTGAAAATACAGTGACAGAGACAAAAATTGTCTTGATTACTTGGCTACCTCATTCTCACCAAATACTCTAAAGTCAAAATCAAACCCAGACTGTCAAAATTAAAATGTTGTTTCAGAATTACAATGTTAAATACCATTATTTGTATAGATAATAATTACAAACATTCCCACAAATATAGGTACCAACAAAAAATTATTGGTGTAATGTGATTTCTTTATTAAATTTATGAGCATTATTACTGCAACGAGAAATGCTAAGGAAGATTTCAGAAACCATAATTCAGCATAGTGTGAGTTTAACAAAATGCACAAGAAGTTAGTGAACATCAGTCTAGCAGAGAACAAGCATCACTTTTTCTTTATGCTTTCTGCAGTAAGAAAGTAATTGTTGGGTTGTTTTTGACTTCTACATAAGATTTTAAGGTTGGGGGTCTGATACCGCTTTAGATTGTGCTGGATTAGACTTCACAGGCATGCCTGTTGGAATATAATATGCATTTTCCATGCAATTAGATTCAACCAGTAGATTATTTTGTGTATTATTTTTGTGATCTTGCTTGTCTGTTGTAATCTTTGGATTTGATTGCATTTGTACATCAGGGGTCTCAGGAGATAGGCCAGAGTATGTTGGTAGATGTGATGAAAATAATTGGGAGCATTGCATGCTGGGTATGAATGAGGGCCTCAAGGCACTTGGACATAGAACATATGGAGAGAATGGTGATCCACTATATGGTTGCTGAGGTATTATTATTTCAATATAGCAACCAGTTTCTGGATCTAGCAGCAGTTTACGTGGGGAGTGTACTGGTGTTTCAATGAAATAATGTTTTCCAGTCTCTGGATCAATAAGCATTTTTTTATCTGGTAGAATGTACTGAAAGCAAGGGAATTGGGGATTGACTGAAAAGTGAGGAGATTGAGGCACTGTATTTGACATTTGCTCAGTTGAAGTCAGCGTATGTTGTGGCACCTGAGCAGAAGTATAAAGTGGAGGCTGTGGACATGCACCAAATGATTGAAAGTCCTCAGGGATTTGTTGAGGCAATGTTTGTTGTTCCTGTTTATGGGGATCCAGGGTTCCACAAGTTTGTTGGCAAAGGCTAGTTATTGTTGAATAATGACCTGGTTCGGGAATAATAGGTTGTGGAGGAGCAGACATTTGTGATGGGACCAATGCCTGTGACTTGTGTTCTTTAACAGGAATGGTCAGATAATTTGCTCGGTCCGATGATACTGATGCTTCTTCTTGGGTGAATGCGTTGTTCATTGTCACGACATTCATTTCTAAGGATTGTTGCTTGGTTTCGTTGCCAATTATCTTTGTGGATAATTTAGAATCAGGCTGAATAGATTCAAGCAACTTCAAATTTTTAAAGCTTGATGTAACTTGTGAAGCCGAAAGCTTATTAACTGTTGGTTTGTGAATATCAAATGAAAGTGTTGATTTGTCGTGAGCATCTTGGTTTTCATTTTCTTGAAATGAAGTATTTGATGAAATTTTAATAGTTTCTGGATAATTTGGTGATTCCACAGAAATATGATTGTTTCCTGTGGTTTTGATTGGAATTAAACTGATGTCATTTGGGGTTTGGACCTGCACAGATGAAATCTGCACATCTGCAACTTTATTAATATTGAATTCTGCACAGTCTTTAGTCGTACTTTGTTTATCTACCTCTGAAACTATTGAAAGAGCGTTATTATCTTTGAATGGCTGTAATTCACTTATGAATGTTAAGCCAACTTTTTCAGTTTTTTGTATCATTTCAACTTTGCCTGTGCTTTTTGGAGCATTATGTTCAATTTCAAACTCTTTCTCGATCTTGCTTTTAACTGCTGGTAAAATGATATTCCCACTGTTCTGCATACAATGAGTCAGCAGACTGCTTGGATTTTCCATTACATCATGGATCTCTCCTTTACGATTACAATTTATTGGTGATAATTTAATTTCTTTGCAGTTGGAGCTCAAACTATACAAAGATTTAGCTTCATTTTGCGATCTCCTTTGCATTTCATTTTCATGCATATTTGTATTTGGTAATACGTTATCATCTGACACACCCTGATTGTTCTGCTGATGATCTTCCTGATACATTAGGTAATCATGTGATGAATTGTCACCTTCGACATCAAAAGTAGAATCTTTAGACAGTTTGTTCTGATCTCCCAAACTGACTTGAGGTTCTTTTTTCAGTTCATGCTTGTCATTTGACACAACAAACACTTCATTGTCTAATGTTAAATGTTCTGATATTTTGTTTTGTTTTTCCAATCTAAGTTGCATTGCTTTCTTATGTTTCCCTTTCCTCGGTGGTGTTTGAGTTTCTTTATCATTTGCATTTGATAATCTGAAACATTTATTTTGATTTCCCAATGTCATGTTGCCAGGATCATCCTCCCAAGATGATGAACCCAAGCCTTTGTTGCTATTAATTGGATTTTGATTCTTTATATTAACTTGACTATCACTTTGAAAAGGGTTATTTTTGTTTGACAGCTCAATATGCTCATTAAAAATCCCTAACTGATTGTTTTGATTTTCCAGCTCTGTTTGAGTATCTTTTTCAGGTCTATGCTTTCTTTGTGAAGAATCTTTAGTTGTGTTTAGGGGTGAATTTCTTAAAAGTGCAGTTTGATCTTGCACTCTGTTTGGCTTCTCACTTCTTGTGACATCTTTACAGAATACCATGGAATTCCTTTTCTTGTTTGTATCGGACTTCATTGTAAATCTGTTTTCAATATCTAGTTCACTCTGAATATCACCACTATGCGCTATTTTGCTGATTGGCATTTCAGAACTTTTTGTTTTTGTGGTAGAACATGATAAATGACTATTTGAATTTTCCGGTCTTTGCTGGAATTCATTATTTTGTTTATCTTTCTCAGGTACAAAATCAGCAATTTCACTATTTAGCACAAAATTGCCTGAATATTCTTTCTGATCCTCTGCTCCCACTTTGACTTTCATAGATGATAACTTAGGTTTTTCATTATTTGAAATCGATAAGGCTTTGATATTCCTTTCAGATGTTGTTTTATTAGAATGACAGGTTAAATGTTCAGTTGTGTTATTTCCATTCTCATTCATAGAGTAATTTGTACCCTTTATTCTTTTAGCAGAAATTACTTTGTTTTTCTGTTTATTTGATGGAATAGGTAGCTGGAAGTCAGAGGAAAATATCCTTGAAATATCTGAGCTTCCTGTACACGTCCAATAATTCTTGTCAATTGAATAACTGTTATTATGTTTGTCGGATTTCCTGCTTATTGATTGACATTCAATAAAAATTGGTGATATTTTGTGTTTTGTTGCTGAAAGTGATTGTTCAAAACTAGAAGAATTGTGAACTTGATTGGGTATAGCAGATTGAGCCTTGACAGTACAGAATGTCAATGCACTGTAAGCATTTTGAGCTGGTTTTCTTGCATCTCTGACATGAGAAGGCTGGAGTTTTGTTGCGTTTTTCATAGTTATGTTGTCGTTTACATTACACCATGAAACTTTATCTTGCTCCAATCCAGATTTCAATTCAAATGAGGGAGGAAGAATCCCATGCATAGGGTCATGGCCAGTAGTGTTGGAATCCACAGTAGAATTCTCTTTGGCAATAGAAAATGCTTTCATTTGTTTTGCATTTGCTTTTTGAGAATTGTGTAGTATGTATGGTGTTGTTAACATAAGAGTATGACTTGTTGTTTCAATTTTGCTTGAGGTGTTACCTGACTGAATGTCACTGGTTTTTTCTTTAAATTGTTTCTGTTTTGTTTGCATTCTGTCATTTAATGTCATTTCTTCCTCAGAAACCTGTGATGTATAATCTGCACTTTGACACTCTGAAAAATATGGCGCATTGAAATTTTTCTCTTGTTCAGATGCCTTAGTGCTTAGGTCATATATCTCAGGGTGTGGTTTTTCTGGATGTGATTCAAATGCTCTTTCTTCCCTGTTATCAATTCCAATGCCTGTATTACACTCACTACAATTTCTAAATGTTTTTTTTCCATAGCAATTGAGAATGTTTTTGTTTTTGTTTTTCTTTCCATCCAAATTCGGTCCACTGTCACATATTAAACAATTCAAACTGTATTTTTGATCCTCATTTCCATTTTCCTCGATATTTACATTATCAAATTCGCAGCTGTTCATTTTGCAATTGCCTTGGATAAATCTGAGAGTTTCAGATTCTGAAGTAGGATCTTCATGTTGAACTTGTTGTGAAACCATTGTGGGAAGGTCACAATCCTCCTCTTTTACCAAGGTAGGGGTTGATGAGATGGAGTTTGTAATCTTATTTAATCCATGTTCCGTTTTGAGGCCTTGCTCAAACTGCATTTTCTTGGATATGACATTTGTGATAATATAGGATGCAAATTTGTTTTTTGTCAAAGGCTCAACTGTGGAGATTGGTCTTTGCAGGTGGCTATCAATAGTGTCTTCATCTTTGATATTTTCTGTAAAAGGTATATTTTCACACTTTTGCAATTCTACTAAAGTTTCTTTGTTCTCAGTTTCATCTCCAGGATCAATGCAGACACAAGATTTAATGGCACATCTTGAAGTAAAGACTTTTAATTCACTTCTCTGTCGTTTTCTAAATTCAATTTGACGTTTGGGGACAGTTCTGCTTGATTTTAAATCTTTGCTTTTGTCATGAGATTCCACAACCACGTCAATGCACTGTTCTCTGTCAAAGGAATCATCAAATAACATGGTGTCTTCTTCAGCTTCAGCATGTAAAGCTTTGTTCTTGGAATCTGAGCAGTCCTCATTGCTGTCAAAAAGACCATTGTGGCATAACTCATTGCAAGGAGACAATCTGTGTTTTTGTTCATTTTCTGCTGACAAAGGTGATGAAAAATCAATGCGCATTCTAGAATTATAAATGTCGAGGTAGTCATCATTCGGGCAGGATAAACTTCGAAAGGCCAAAGCAGTTAACTTTTGAACTTCATAATCAGTCTCATCTAAGTCGCTTGCTGCACTGGATGTTTCACTCACACATTCAGCATAAACCTTTTTATCATCAACACTTGAATCATTTTTAAAATCATTTTCAAATGTATCTGTCCTAAATATTTTTCCAGGTTCATTTAACCCCAGGTGTAGATAACAACTTGGGGATTCATGTAGACTTATTCCAGCTTTCTGAATTTTAGTGAGCTGCACTGTGCTACTGCTGTCTCCAATTTGGCTATTCTGGCTTTGAACCTGTTGGCCTCTATTTCCTTGATCAACATTGGTATCTGTGCCCTTAACTGATAGATCATATTCAGTTGACCCATTGAATATTCCTTGGCAATATGCATTGCTGTTAGTAGTTAGAGAAGTATCATCAGGTACTACAACAGTACAAGCATTATTTACTTTCAGAGGATTGTTAGTGGTTGTTTCATACTCGTCAGCAATTTTTACAGTTTCTCTCTCATTCTTTTTGTAATCAGAGTCAACATCAGTCTCGTTCTTCTTCTCTAATCTACAGATCTTCATCACTTCATCAGATTCAAAGGTTTCCCTCTCAGCATTTAGTTTACAGAACTCCTTTTTATGCTTATTCATAAATATTTGCTCTTGTCCTTCATAACAATAGGATTGAAGTGACGATGTACAATCATTTAAGCTACTTGCAATTTTTGTCCCATTTAACAGGTCACTGATTTTTCCAGTTTGCAAATTAGCTACATGTTCGGGTTTTTCATTATTAGAAGTATCTTGATTTACATCATAGTCTGTAGGATTTTCTTCAATATCCTTGAATTGTCCACTACAGTCACTGAGATTTTCTGAGATCTCAGAGCACATAGCTGTGTGATAAGAACCTGATGAATCACATGGAGTATCATCAGCTTTGGGAAACAGAGGTGATTCTGACGGTATCTTTATTATAGATAATAAGTCACCATGCAGGATATTATTTATGCAGTCAGGATCTACAGAATGTTCATTGGGAATTTTATTTACTTTAGTTTGGCCATTGTCCTCTGTCAAAACTTGACTGGAAGACTCTATTCTCGCAGCTGTATCATCAGAAATAAAACTTATGTCTTCACTTGAGTTATTGCAGGGGTTACTGGGCCATATTTCAGAAATTAATTTGGAACCAACTTCAGACTCATTTCTTCTGATATATGTACTTTCTTGTGTCTTTTTCACAAATGAAACTTCTTCATCCAAATAATTCATTTTCTCAGGCCTGTATAAACATGTTATATAGCGTTCCTATAAAAGTTTCAAATTAACATTCTGTAAACTTGTTTCAATGAAGAATGTTGCCAGTATGAAGAGGTGATTCATTAACTGTGATCCAATTACTAGGCCAACTTTTTCAGTAATTTCTCTGACTAATTCTCAAGTTTCATAATTCTGGAAGAAAAGAACAAAATTAATTATGGCAAGAATAAAATTTAGCAAAACTGCTGTATGTATGTTGATTTAGTAAAAAATCATTTGCAGCAGTTTCATATGAAAATTATAACAGATACAACACAGGTTCTTCATAGAGAATGTATATTTCATGAAATATTTCAAATCATACAGTCATAGAGTCATTGAAATGTGCAGCACAGATACAGGCCCTTCATCCTTGCTGATCAGATATCCTAAATTAATCTAGTCTTATTTGCCAGCATCCAGTCCTTATCCCTCTAAACCCTTCCTATTCATGTACCCATCTAAATGCCTTTTAAGTGTTGTAATTGTACTAGCCTCTACCACTTCCCCTGGCAGCTGGTTTCATACACACAGTGCTGCCTGTGTGAAAAAGTTGCCTCGTAGCTTCCTTTTAAATATTTCCCCTCTCACCTAAAAGTCTGGTTTTGAACTCCCCTGCCCTGAAAAGTCCTTTACTATTCACCTTATCCATGCCCCTCATGACTTTATAAACTTCTATAAGGTCACCTTTCAACCTCTGATGCTCCAGGAAAAATAATCCCAACTTATTCTGCCTCTCCCTATAGCTCAAACCCTCCACCCCGGCAACATTCTTCTCTGAACCCTGTCAAGTTTCACAACATCTTTCCCGTAGTAGGGAGAATATAATTTAATACAGTATTCCAAAAATAGCCTAGCCATTGTTCTCTATAACTGCAACATGACCTCACAACTCCTATACTTAATGTACTGACCAATAAAGGCAAGCATACCAAATGATTTCTTAACTGGCCTGTCTACCTGTGACTCCACTTTCAAAGACTATGAACTTGCCCTGCAAGGCCCGTTTATTTGCATGTTTACTCCCCAGGACCTTACTATTAATTGTGTAAGCCCTGTTCTGATCCATCTTACCAAAATTCAGTACCTCACGTTTATCTAAATCAATCTCCATATGTCACTACTCAGCCCATTGGCCCCGTGGTACTCTGGGGTAACCTACTTCTCTGCCCTCTACACCACCAACTTTGATGTCATCTGCAATTACTAACCATAGCTCCGGAACACAGCACTAAAATCCCTTACGGCACATTGCTGGTCACAGGCCTCCAGTAAGAAAAACAACCCTCCACCATTACCCTCTGTCTTCTACCTTTGAGCCAGTTCTATCATCCAAATGGCTAGTTCTCCCTGTATTCCCTGTGATCTAACCTTGTTAACCAGTCTACCGGGTGGTACCATGTCAAATGCCTTACTGAAGCCCATGTAGACAACATCCATTACTCAGGCTTCAATCCTCTTCATCACTTCAAAAAGCTCAGTCAAGTTAGTGAGATGTGATTTCCCACAAAGATGACTATCCTTAATCAGTCCTTTCCTTTCCAAATACATGTAAATCCTGTCCCTCAGATTCCATCCAACAACTTGCCCACCATTGATAACAGTCTCAGCAGTCTATAGTTCGCTGTCTCTTCCTTATCCCCTTTCTTAAAATAAAATTAGCCACCTTCCAGTCCTCTAGCACCTTACCCACAGTTATCGATGACACAAATATCTCTGCGAGGGACCGGGCAATCTCTTTCCTCGATTCCCAAAAAAGTTCTAGGGTGTACTTGATCAGGTCCCTGGGATTTATCCACCTTCATGTATTTTTAGACAGTCAGTAACTCCTCCTCTGTAATATGGGCACTTTTCAAGATTATTTATTTCCATATGTTCTCTAGCTTCCATATCCTTTTCCTCTGTCAACACTGAATCAAAATATTCATTTAGTATCGCACCCATCTCCTACAGTCCCATGCATAGGCAGCCTTGCTGATCTTTAAGGGGCCCTGTTCTCTACCTAGTTACTGTTTTGTCCTTAATTTATTTATAGTATCCCTTTGGATTCTCCTTAACCCTATTTGCCAAAGTTATCTCTTGTCCCCTTTTTGCCTTCCTGATTTCCCTCTTAAATATACTCATACTGCCCTTTTACTCTGAGGGATTTAGTTGATCCCTGCAGTTTATGCCTGATATATATTCCCTTCTTTTTCTTGACCAGAACCTCAATTTCTTTAGTATTCCAGCATTGCTCTTCACCCTAAGAGGAACATATTGTCACTGATCTCTCGTTATCTCATTTTTGAAGGTGCCCAACTTTCCAGCCATCCTTTACCTGCGAATATCAGCCCCCAATCAACTTTTGAAAGTTTTTGCCTAATACCGTCAAAATTAGCTTTCCTCCAATTTAGAACTTTAATATTTAGATCAGGTCTATCTTTTTCCTTAACTATTCTAAAACTAATAGAATTATGGTCACTGGCCCCAAAGCACTCCACCTTTGACACTTCAGTCATCTGCCCAGCCTTATTTCCTAAGAATAGGTCAAGCTTTGCACCTTTTCTAGTAGGCACATCCACATACTGAATTAGAAATTTTTCTTGTATGGGCTTAGCAAATTTCTTTCTATCCAAACCCTTAACACTACAGCAGTCCCAGGCTATGTTTGGAATGTTAACCTTCCCTTTCCATCCTATTATTTTTTACAGATAACTAAGATCTCCTTACAAATTTGCCTATTAATTTGCACTGACAATGGGAGAGGGGTGGCCTGTAGTACAATCCCAATAGGGTGGCCATCCCTTTCTTATTTCTCAGTTCCAACAAATAACTTCACTGGACATACTTCCCAGAATATCTTCCCTAATTGCAACCATAATGTTATCCCTAACCAAAAATGCCATTCACCTTCCTTTCTATCCTTCCTATAGCATCTCTACCCTGGAACATTAAGCTGCCTGCCCTGTCCATCCCTGAACCACATCTGTGTAACAGCTAAGATACCCTGGACTCCTGTTCCCAACTGTGCCCTGAAGTCACCTTCCTTCCTCACTGGGCCGGTCTCTTGCATTGAAATAAATGCAATTTCGTTTATCAGTCCGACGTCATTCTCTGCTTTGCTCCTGCCTGACTTGATTGTTTGACTTGCCCTTTTCCACAACTGCACCAGTGTCAGACTGAGGGTCCTGAGGAAGGGTCACCGGATCCGAAACGTTAACTCTGCTCTTTCCTTCACAGATGCTGCCAGACCTGCTGAGCTTTTCCAGCAACTTTGTTTTTGTTCCTGATTGACAGCACCCGCAGTTCTTTTAGTTTTTGATCTCTTTTCTTACTATCTCTCTGGGCCTCACTTCCCCAACCTCCCACCACATCCCAAACCTCACCCACCCCAAATTAGTTTAAATCCTCCCAGCGGCCCTAGCAAATCTCCCCTCCAGTATATTAATCCCCTTCCAATTTAAGTGCAACCCAACCTTCTTATGCAAGTCACTTTTGCCCTAGCAGAGATTCCAATGATCCAAAAATGTAAATCCTTCTCCCCCTCACCAGTTCCTCAGCCATACATTTATCTGATCTATCCTCGTATTCATACCCTCACTCATATGTGGCACTGGGAGTAATCCAGATATTACTACCCTTGAGGGCCTACTTTTTATCCTCTTCCCTAATTACTTAAGACAGAGTGACAAATCAACAACATAGAGTTAAAAATCACACAAAAGTATGAGTCAATACATAACTTAAAACCTGTTTTAACATATATTCTACTGTATTCCAGTTAACTGGTGTGCATAGACAGCATCGTTGTATCTTTTACTTTGTACACAATGAAAGATATTTTGATGAGGAAATCCTGATGCACCACAAACATTGTTTTTTAATTTCATGGAATGTAGGCATCCTGGCTGGGCCGCAATTATTACCCAACACCAATAATCTTTGAGTTAGGTTGTTACCTTCAACATGTATGAAGCTCTTTAAAGATGTGAGTGTGGTCAACCGGCTATTTTATTATTTTAAGAGTTGTATCGCTTAAAGCACTGGATGTGCTAATTAGCCAAAGTGCAGTCCAGCAGAGGCAAGCCAGAGAATGGACATATACTTGGTTATCTGTAACGGCAAGTTACAGTTTGAGCTTGTAAACTTGTAAGAGATTTTTAAATAAGCAGAATCTACACTACTTATCAATAACACAATAAAGACGACCTGGTGATCATACTAAGGATTTTTCTTAAGAAACAAAGTTGCAAGGAGAAAGCTTCGGACAAGACTCAAAGGAGTGCAGAAACTTCATGCACACTGGGGCCACAGAGGTGGTGTCAGTTAGCTGGATATCTGGCTTGCAATGCTCATTGATGCCAACATGGTAGATTCAATTCCTGAAACAGCTGAGGTTAACCTTGAAGGTCCCACCTTCTCAGCCTCTCCACTCACCTGAGAAACTGTGACCATCAGATTAAATTACTACCAAGCATCTCTCCCTTGTGCATGCATTCCTATGATCCTCTAGCACTATAGTGACTTTATCTTTGAGGGAGACAGTAGCCAACTGGTATTATCACTAAACTATTAATAGAGGGACCCAGGTAATGTTGTGGAGACCTGGGTTCAAATCCCACCAGAGCAGATAGTTGAATTTGATTTCAATACTACTCCCGATGGAAATAATAGTCTAATAATGACAATGAAACCATTATTAACTCTCTGGAAAATCCCATCTGGTTCACTAATATTCTTCATGGAAGGCAACTGGTGATCTGGTCTGGCCTACATGTGACTCCAGGCCCACAATAATGTAGTTGACTCTTCACTTCCCCCTGGGCAATTAAGGGTGGGAAATAAATGCTGGTCTAGCCAGTGACACCCATACCCTGTCAATGAGTAAGGGAAAAACAATCACTCCACATGTAGTACATGATTTGTGACGCTGTTCAAGCTGGATTCTATCCCTATTAGACTGTAAAAGTGTACAAAATAAAACAAAATCTTGAGTTATAGCTGAATACATAGACACACAGTTTTATTTTGAAATGTGACAGAAACACAGGAGTTGCATTGCTGAACCTTCACAGAGAGTAACCTTAATGTAGTAAGAAATCTAGTTCCAATGGAAAGTCTAGAGGCTGCAACAAGACAAAAACAAACAATAAGCTTCTGTAACAGGCTGACAGCAACAAGGATTGTGCTGAAATCCAACATTTTTGCAAGCATATCCATGCAGTTAACAGTAAGACTGACCAGCATGAAGACTCAGAAGAGAAAGATAGTTGACCAGAAGGTATGCATCCACACTGAGAATGTGACATAACCCCTTGGATGAAATTAAACAGTCTCTATATGCCTTGAGAAAATTTCAGGCATACATTCCAAATCAAAGTTGGCATGGGAGCTGATGCAAATGATACGATATAAAGGAACATAGTTAACTGCACATAATAGGATTCTATTTGTTGCATAAGTTCACAGAATATTCATTGCACCGAAACCACCCAGATAGAGACCACAAGTACTCTACCTGGTAGACTCATATCAACCAGCAATTACAGGATCACTGTTGCGCACAGATCTAAATATTGTGACCATTTACAAGACTAACAGGAAACCAATTGTAACAGAAAGAAAGCAGTGACATTTTTTTCAAAATGGTATCATCATAGAATCCCTACAGTTTGAATACAGATGGTTCAGCCCATCGAGTCATACTGACCCTCTGAAGAGCATCCCTTCTAGAAACAGACCCACACTCTATCTCATTCCTGTAACCCTGCACTTCCCATGGTTAATCCACCAAGCCTGCACATACATACCAGTGCCTGAGCCATTGATCCTCAGGACCATAGTCACAGAGACAGGGGGTGAGGGACTATGAGTGTCCTTTAACCAGAGGTTCCAGCCTTCTCCTTCACATGCCATTGAAGTCCTGAATATCCACATTCCCTTTCCTTTAAACCTTCCTGTGAACCTCATTGGCTTAACATCACCTCAGGCAACACCCAACCTATCTACATGAGCCTGCACCTGCCCACCTTTGCCCCACTAAAATTTGGCATATTATTTGACTTTGCCAAATGGGGTCATACACTGCCACTACCCCTCCACCTTTGCTTTAAGCCAAGGTCCTCCTAATTGTAGATGAAGCCCTTTCCTGCAAACACTTGCACTTTCAGATGAGAGAACATCAACTCCATGCCTTTAAGTGACCTAGGAGATCATGGATTGTCTTTGTGAATTGTGGCCTGTAGATGAGAATTTGAAGGACCCCTGTGATTATTTTTTTCTTCACAGAGATGATTATGATCAATCTGCAATGTTAAAAATGACACGGTCAAAATTATTTGTGACCAGGACTGTGCCCAAGCCCCTGGATACTGGATGTAACTCACAGCACCAGAACCACCAGACCCTTCGTCCCACTGACTGATATCGATCTCCCTTGTCCTGACTGAAAACTATTCCCCTTTAGACTTTGGGGATGGCCATTTGGTTGAAACACAGGCAGTGCATTTGCATTGTAAACTCCTGTTAAATTGTGTAAATGTGGCATTGACATAGAATAAACATGGGCAGCAACATGCTTATGCCTTTAACTGAAAACTACAGATAACCATGATAAGCTGTCTGGCCTTGTGAATGCACTAAACAGCAAAACAAGACAGAAATATTTGTATCTCATTCAATTAGACATTATAACTATTTCACATGTGGGGCGGTATGATTACAAATGGCTTCAACCTGTACTGTGTAAGCGTCTTATTAATGCATCTGCTTACTCACACCACTCATACATTCAGCCCACATGCTCAGCTAGATAGATAGATATATAGTTACTCCACCAATTCCAGGTGTGATCACAGGAACTTTCCTTTACATTGTATATTTACAACTTGCATGAGGATGGAAGGTAACACAAATTGCACTTCTTAGGTGAGTTACAGGCTCAGCCTGGTAATCAAGAGAACCTCCTAATCTTCATATTTCTTTCCCTCTTACACTCCATATTTACCTCATCAGCACTAAGCTCCACAGATTCCCACCCATTTACTTCTTCATCTTCCAGCATGTATCCACGTGCCCTACTCCTACTCCTTAGTCATGCCAAATCACTCTGCTGTGTTCTCCCACAGCCAAGATGATCTGATTGTTGATCAACCTGCCTCTGTTAGTAATCAATGCCATCCAATGCTGTCGTCTCCACACTTTATATGTTGAGTTGACTTTTCCCTTTTACAATTATTGTCCCCTTAGCATCACAGTATACAATCTACAATCCCAACAGTTGAATTTTAAAACATATCCACAACAGCAGCGAGTCCTGATAACACCATTTAAGTTTCTTTGACCAGACAGGTGAGAATGACCATGGCCCCATCTCCAGACCAACTTGGGCAGGCAATCCTGACTGACAAGTGACTGGACACCTAAATGATCGCTGTGCAGCTCCTCCACTTATCCAAATCCCCAAAATGGTTGAACTGGAACTGTAGGGATGACTGTGGACCATTGCCTGGTCTTCAGTGATGCAGAATACCTGACCCTGATGCCCCAAGTAGCAGACTGACTGTGCCCAAGCCCCTGGATACTGGATGTAACTCACAGCACCAGAACCACCAGACCCTTCGTCCCACTGACTGATATCGATCTCCCTTGTCCTGACTGAAAACTATTCCCCTTTAGACTTTGGGGATGGCCATTTGGTTGAAACACAGGCAGTGCATTTGCATTGTAAACTCCTGTTAAATTGTGTAAATGTGGCATTGACATAGAATAAACATGGGCAGCAACATGCTTATGCCTTTAACTGAAAACTACAGATAACCATGATAAGCTGTCTGGCCTTGTGAATGCACTAAACAGCAAAACAAGACAGAAATATTTGAACATCAAAATTCTGAGAGAAGCAGCAACGCGCAAAAAGTCAAGGCAAGGCATGACATAACAGCAAAGCTGGTGAGTATCCAAATCAGCACAAAGTGAGTGAGTGTGAAGAGAGCAAGCGAGGATCCCTGAAATATAGCCTGATCCAATCAATAAGATGGTTGCTTGTCCCTGCATGAAACATGTCCTGCGGCAACATTGCAATGAAAGATTCAGGTGCACTCCAAATTCCAGCATTGAAGGAGGGAACTTTATTACAACTGAATTGAAGATAAGGAATGATGATGCAGTGAGACTGATACAGTCATAGTTAGAGTCATGGAGTCATACAGCATGGAAACAGACCCTTTGGTCCAACTAGTCCTCACTGACCATGGTCCCAAACTAAATTAGACCCACCTATTTGTGTTTGGTTCATATTCCATCAAACCTTTCCTATTCAAATTTATCTAAATGTTTTTTAAATATTGTTAACTGTACCTGCATCCACCACTTCCTCTGGTGGTTCATTCCGCACACCAGCTACTCTGTGTAAAAAAAAGCTGCCCCTTGTGTCTTTTTTAAAGTCTTTCTCGCACTGTAAAACTATGCCTTGAGTTTTGAACTCTCCCACAATAGGGAAAGACCTTTGCTATTCACCTTTTCAATGCCCTTCATGATTTTATAAACTTCTATAAGAACATCCCTCAACCTCCTACGGTCCAGGGAAAATATGTCCCAGCCTATCTTTGTAACTCAAACCCTCCATTTTCGGCAATATCCTATAAATTTTTTCTAAACTCTCTCCAATTTAGTATTGTTTTTCTCATAACTAGATGACTAGAACTGCACACCCATATCCAATTCTAAACCTCAGTGGATGGGTAATGATGGTGCTCATTGGTTATGGAGGACATTCTGACATGCTGTGGAATACTGCCAAAGGCAGAGACCAGGGAAAGCAAACAGTGAGCTGGAATGACAAGGTACCTGCTCAGACTTTCATGTCAGGAACTGTTGCCATCTTGTTTCTATCTGGGAGATGGCAGAGTTGTAAAACGCGAACCAATGCGGTGAGATTAAGTACTAATGGCATGCAAATCCCTGCAAATGGGCATCTCGACACTCACTAGCAAGATTGTTATCTAACTCTTCAAAGAAACACACTGGCTGATTCAAACTTTTCTTTCTCAACATTGGGAAACTAACTTTTCCAATTTTGTTGTGTTTTCCCAACTGACTCACCATTGCCCACTGAGTTCAGGGGATGGGAAAATTCCACCCTTAGACTCTTAGATTCTTCATTTAAAAAAAAAATTCTGTGCAGGTAGACTTATAACAGCTGTAATGAATGCATTTTTATCTTCAGGGTAAAAAGAGATGTTATATTATGCTTAGAAGGGTTGGATATGCTAAGGAGTGAAGGACCAGGAAGAAACCATGTGACTAACCGCTGTGTGCAGCCCAGAAAAAGCTGGCTAGAGTCCATATGCATACACAGTTACCCATAACTTCAAGTTGTAGTTTGAGCTGCAAAATAAACTTATGTGAAATGTTCAAGTTGACTAAATCCAAGCTAAATGACTTGTATTGATTAACAATAACAAAAGAAATCGCACAAAGACTTTTAACTGAAAGTTTGATACCATTTGATGGATATTTTGTCCACATGTATCACCATGAATGAAATGAATGCTACCAGTTGACCACAATTCACACATTTACATGTACACGTGGTCCAGATAGCTGCTAAGTAGCCTCATTGTATGTGACAGTTTAGTTAAGGTTATTTTAGTTTTTAAGTGCCTTATTCAGTATCTGTTTCCAGATCTTGTAACATTCTCAGCACTGATCTTGACTGCCTCAATACTCTAAGCATTCTGTGTCTGGTGAAAGTGGCATGTAGGGCACCCTGGTGGGTGGCACGGTGGCTCAGTGGTTAGCACTGCAGCCTCACAGCGCCAGGAACCCGGGTTCAATTCCTGTCTCGGGCGACTGTCTGTTTGGAATTTGCACATTCTCCCCATGTCTGCGTGGGTTTCCTCTGGGTGCTCCGTTTTCCTCCCACAGTCCAAAGATGTGCAGGCTAGGTGAATTGGCCAAGTTAAATTACCCGTAGTGTTCAGGGGCATGTGGGTTATAGGGGGATGGGTTTGGGTGGGATGCTTCAAGGGGCGGTGTGGACTTTTTGGGCCAAAGGGCCTGTTTCCACACTATAGGGAATCTAATCTAATCTAATCTAATCATGTTTTGCACACATCTTATGTAGTCAGGTCAGCCATAAAACTGAAAATGGAGTCCTTTTCTTTCCCCTCTATTTGATGCAGCACGAAGTTGTTTACACTCATGCTCACCACTACATACCATGCACAATACAGGCTGGAGATAGTCTATATTAATATACTAAACACACTGACCACAAGAAATCACATGTAGGATAATTTTCAAACTAACAAAGAATGTTTGTCACTAATAGGTTCTAAGGAGCATCTTTAAAAATGCGTCGACAGCTCATAGAAAGAAAACTTCAAGGAGGGAATTGCAAATATTTCAGCTAAGGCAGCTGAAGTTACAGCCACCAATAATATGACAAATAAACTTTTGTTGTGCAAGAGACTGAAATCAAGGGAGCACAGAGATTGTAAGAATGTAAACTGGAAATTACAGGGATAGAAAAGGGCAATGCAATAGATGGATTTGAAAACATGGATAAATAAGTTAAAGTTGAGACATTGCCAGACCTTTGTACACCTTTGTTTTTAGTACATAGAGCTAATCAGAAATGAGTATAAGGACAAAACATAGAACTGTTCTGTGACACAAATTAATTCAGAAGTTATCAGAAGACTCCAGGACAACATACATCAGAAAGTTACTTGTATCCTATCCCATTCCACCATGAGAAATTTAGCAGTTCAGTTCCGCTTTCCCATCTTGTCTGTCATGGTATCTTCATTGGCTGCATTCATCCATAGAAATGTTACCTACGGGTCACATAGAAAGCTTATTTGAATATTTACACTGATTTGGAGTTAACTCATTGATTTGAACTGACCACGGTGTTCTACTTTGATGTTTCCCAACAGCCAGACCTTTCCAAACAATCAAATGCAGTCAAGACAAGTCAGTGAGTAAAGAATATTTCTGTACTAACATCATGGTACCTTACCCAGCTTGGCACATATATGAAAATTGCAAGTAACACGTCTAAAGTTGTTCCTTTCATAAAAGATCAACTTTAGAATGACTGATTTGCTATTATAGTTTCTGTCAGTTTAACAGATTTATTTTCAATGTTCGTATAATTGAATGCTTTTTTTCCCTATTTTTGCCTTTACTGAGTGGCGTAACATAATATGAACATTATCAGATTATAGAGATAAATGAATGTGTACTCAACAGCTTGAACTTTTGCATTTCGCATTGGTTATGCCCACAGAAGTGACTCTGCAGTTGAGAAGCCAACATTTTATACTATTTATAATCTTTCTTACCATACAACTCCAGCTAACATAACACTATGCCAGGCAGTGATTTATATATCATAGAAATATAAACCTGCTGTGCAATTTTAATTTCTTATGAATGGATTCCTGTTACTTATTTGGATTATTAACACCATAACCTATTCTAATAATTAGCAAGAGTGGAAAAAAGATACAGACATTGAATTTAATAGATCCAGCTTTGATACAATATGAAATCAGCAATCAATTGGAAAAAGAAATGATACTTTTACCTGGTAGACAGGCTTTTGCAATGATCTTCAAAATTAAATACAAAGCTGACTATGCATATTCTTAAATGGTGAATAAAAGATACATTTTCATTTCTCATCTGGAATCTTTTCGGTCTGGTCAGAGAAGTCGATGGTGTCAGCAGCCATATGCTACCAGACTGAGACTGTCACAAGCACAGCAGGTCAAAGGCTCCATGTTATAATTTTAGTAGAGGAGGCATGACAACCCTTGACTTACAGCCAACACAAATGCATCTAGTATTTAACTCTTGAACTGTACAACTTGAGGCTATGTAAAACCAAAATACCGTTCCTTATGTTTGATTTATTAATCTGTTACTATGATCAATGCTGAGGAAGCTGACACCATTGTAATATACAGCCAAATCTTCTACTAAACAAATTCTGCACACATTTTAGATAAAAGATTATCAGTTTGAAATGGCTATTAATAATTCCACTAGCAGTAATTCCTGTTAAACTGATATTTTTGCTTTTGCTCCAAATGAATTTGTTCTTGTCTGTAGCAAGATAATTATAGTTAGCAGCAAGTGTCAAATCCACACACAGGCAACAGAATATGAAACCTTCTGCTGGATTCATCATGTGAATAGCTAAATTTACCCTTCAGCTAGAATAACAGCCATGAGCAAATCCTGTTTAAAGTAATTGAGAAAAATTAAAATCACCTATCAAGATTAGGGACTAGTTGTTGTTTTGTAAGCTTAAGGAGTTTAATGAAAGAACAATGTTATTATTCCACAATAACATTCTGTAACCGTATTAATGCAGATACAAACTATAGTCAGTCATTTACAATGTTTAAAAATACATATACAGATCACAATTTTAATTCATAGATGGGTAATAATCTGTTGCAATGGAACTTATTTTTCTTAAAAGCTTAGCAGGCTTTGTCAGATATCAGCTAGGCACAGCATTTTATCTCTGTCATCATAAGCTAGGGACTAGGATTCTGTGCTCAGTGACTATCTTCTGACCACTGTGAAAAAATTGCATACAAGCAGTTATTAGGTGAGAAGAGGATTGACATCAACCATAAAACTCCCTAAACATGCATAACAAAGGATCACATTTAAAAACTGTGCTTGAGTATGATACATGAAGTCATCCAGCACTTTTAGAGCCCCATCTCAATCATAATCAGAACATCATGTAGGGCAGTAGAAAAAAAATACACAATTTCTTTAGTGTTAATGGACAGCACCAGGTGGAACACATGACAATGAATTAAGATGATGGGTCCCATTCCGTTTTAAATTTTACAATCATTCAAAAGCAAAGAATTTTACTCTTTCTGGTTGTAAGTTTTGTTTTAATTTCCCTGCGGCACAAAAATAAATTGATAGATCTGCTCTTTCTTCTAATGACGAAACTTTTTGTAAGAAAGAAAATATTTTCATTATTTGAATAAAATAAAATGGTGGACTTGTACACTGTAATACCCCTCTAAGCTGTTCTGCAATTAAAACTATTTTACATTTATGGTTTATACAAATTTTGTTCAGCTTCCAACAAAAGTGTCATGTATTATGTGCAACTGAATATGGAGACAAACTGTAATTGATAGCTAATTGAAACATTGTTTGCTATGTCTACTGTTGTTGTATGATTTCTTACAATCATTGCTATCATTGCTCTGTTACTATCATCAGTGTGTAATAGACATGGGAAGGTTTTGTGATGCATTGGTAGTATCCCCGGGTAGTTTCATCAGGACCTGGGTTCAAGGCCCACCTGTTCCAAAGGCAAGTGATAACATCTCTGAACACGTTGATTAGAAAACGTCTGTAAGAAGAGAGCTGCCATATCATCCTCTGGGCACTTTTTCGAATAGATATGCCATCTTATATCTCAGACAGCAGTCTGGGTAAGATTTTTATTTGACTCCCTCCTTTTGAATTTTGCAACATCGGAACTGTTGAGATCTTTCTAAATGATGTAATGCAACTGCAGATCTATCTTGGTCTATGGCTCAAAGCCGAGGTTAGAGCTGCTGGAAAATATTTGTTACATCATTTAAAGCTTTTTTGTGATGATGTGACCAGTGGTGATTAATAGTCTAGACTTGGATTAATTGGGAGAATTTTTGCCTCTGAGTCAGAAACTCATGTGTTCAAGACCCAGCCCAGTGATTTCAGCAGAAAATTTAGACGGGTATTGCTATGTGGTATTAAGGGAGTGCTGCACTATCTGAAGTGTTATTTATTTGATAAGGCATCAAAGCAAAGTCCTGCCTACTATCTCAGGTGAAATACATCCTGAATCGTGGGGTTGTCCCCTATTTTCTGACCAATAGTTATCTCGTAGCCAACTTCAGCAGAAATCACTGTCAGGTTTTATCCCATTGTTGGTTGTAGGAACTTTAGATGCATATATTGGCTGGGGGTGGTTTTGTCAAGACTGCATAAATGAGAAATGAGGCATATGGGGTGACTTCAAAAAATGAATTGTGAAATTATGACTTCTTGTTGGTGGGGGCAGATGCAGATATAAAGGCAGCAGCATGTGTGTGACATGTTGAGATGCATCATAGAATCATAAGATCCTATCAGTGCAGAAACAGGCCATTCAGCCCATCGCTGACTCTTTGAAGAGCATCCCACCCAAATCCAAACTCCTACTCTATTCCTGTAACGCTTGCTTGTGACATGCTTGTCTTTCATGGGTACCTACTTTTAATACATTTGCATGCTATGAATTTGAATAGAACCTTCTTTTAATCACATCCTGCCTCCAAGATAAATCCATGGCACTGAAGGGTCTAATTGGCACACAGCTCATATCCATAGCAGTTTTCCTTGTTTAACTTTCCAACACAATGGAGGGGAGCATGAGAATGGCAATTTGCAAGGAGGCATGGGAATAGTAAGAAGAGTCAAGATTGAGTTAGTTTGAAGTGGAGTCAGGTTCTTAGAGAAAGAGAAGAGGCAGGGGTCTAGCCTGCTGGGTAATAAAGGGCTGGGTTGGGGATGGGGTGCATGATAATGCCCTTTACAATGCACAGCAAGGCAGACTAACTGAGCCTATAAGCTCAAATACGTCCCACAGAGTATCCTATATAATGTAGGACACTAAAATGAACATGCAACAAAAAATGAACAACAACACACAACATCAGGGGTGGTATGGTGGCTCACTGGTTAGTACTGTTGCCTCACAGCACCAGGAACCTGGGTTTGATTCCACCTTTGGGTGACTGTGTCGAGTTTGCCCATTCTCCCAGTGCCTGCGTGGGTTTCTTTCCACAGTCCAAAGATGTGCAGGGTAGGTGAATTGGCCATGCTAAATTCCCCATTGCATCCAGATATGTGGAGATTAGATGGGTTATAGGGTGATGGGTCAGTGTGGATTTTTTGGGCTGAAGGACCTGTTTTCACACTGTAGGGATTCTATGAGTGTTCTATCTACATTAAAGGATATGTCCCTAGCAGCCTTATATGCATCTATGCACATCAACCACAAGTGTAGCAATATATTTTGCTGAAGCTAGTCTCAACAAGTAGGAATACATATAAACAAAATGAGACCAACATAATATGAAATAATTGCAAGTCGATTGGAAAACCACAAATGCATTATTCAAGACAAGAAGAAGACAGAAAGCAAGGAACAATAGGCAAATTAGTCAAACAGCTATCATAGACAAATGGCTATACTCTTATTAAAGACATTATACAGGGAAACTTACAAAATCATAACGCGATCATGGAGAGTTAACAAATTTCCTGAAAAAAAATTACGTTTAACTTATTTATTCTAGTACTTTATTACAGAAATAACAAGCAAGGTGGATAAATGGGAACTTGAGTATGGTGTATCTGTGACATTTGATAAGTTGCCACATCAAATTTTACTACACAAAATACAATGTAAGTGGGAACTTATTAACATGAGTAAAGGGTTAGTTAGCCCACAGGAGGCAGTCTGCAGGGGAAAAGTGGCCTTTTTTGTATAACAAGCTGTAATTAATGGAGGGCCACAGGCATCAGCCCAAGAGTTGTTTGCAATTTATATTCATGACAACCACCTGGGGACCAACAGTAGAGTAAATAAATTTGCTAATCATACCAAGATAGGTAGTTAAGTAAGTTTCAAGAGGAGGTAAGGATATAAATAATTTAAGTGTGTGGGCCAAACTGTGGCTAAGCACATATGGATGTGGAAAATATGATCATGTGCACTTTTGCATGGAGAATAGAAAATCAGGCCGTTAGTTAAACACAGAGAAATTGCAGAATGCTGAGGTACACAGGATCTAGGTACCCTGGTAAAGAAATCACAAAACATCCATTTGTAAGTACAGCAAATGATTAGCTGGGTAATGGAATGTTGGCATTTATTGCAAGGGGAATGTGCAGTAAGAATATAAGGATTTTACTGCGGTTTAACAGGGCTTTGGTGAGACCACATTTGGAGAAATGTATATAAATTGGTCTTCCTTATTGGCAAAAGGATATAATTGCATTAGAGAGAGCAAGAATTGCTGATCCTGGAGTCAGAGATCAGTGTGGAGCTGGAGGAACACAGCAGGCCAGGCAGCATCAGAGGAGCAGGAAAATTGATGTTTTGGGTCAGGACCCTCCTTCAGAAAGGGGGGGGGGTGTGGAAGGGAGCTCAGAATTAAATAGGAGGGTGGGGAGATTCTAAAACTGAAATCCATTTTAGGCTATCAGGCTGTAGGCTCCTGAGATGGAATGAAGTGCCACTCCGCCAGTTTGCAAGTGGTGTCTTTGTGACACTGGAGGAGGCCCAGGATGGACGTGTCACCAAGAGAAGGAAGGGGGCATTAAAATGGTTCACGACTGGAAGGTTGTCGTTTGTTGTGCACAGAGTGCAGATGCTGTGCAAAATGATTGCTGAGCCTCTGCTTGGTCTCGCCAATGTAGAAGAGGCCACATCAGGAGCAGCAGAGGTAGTAGACCAAGCGAATGGATGTGCAGGTGAACCCTTGTCTATTGTGGAAGATTTCTTTTGTGCCTTAAATTGAGGTGATTGGAGAGGTGTAGGGGCAGGAGTAGTACTTCCTGTGGTTGCAGGGAAAGGTTCTGGGTGTGGTGGTATTAGTGGGGAGCGTGGAGTGGAAGAGACAGTTGTGGAGAGCGTGGTTGCAATGAAAGGCAGAGAGAGTAGGAAGGGAAATATCTCTGTTGTTGTGGGGTCAGATCATAGGTGGTGGAAGTGAGGGAGAATGATATATTAGCTGCGGAGGTTGGTGGGATGATATGTGAGACAAAAGGATTTCAGCCTTTATTTTTGATGGGGGTAGGGGATGTCCGGGTAGAAGTGCGGGAAACATAAGAGATGCAGTTGAGGGCATTTTCAATCACTGGAGGGGATGAGTTACAATTTTTGAAATAGGAGGACATCTGGGAGTGGAATACCCCGTTTTAGGAGCAGACGAGGTGGAAGCAGCAGAGTTGGGAGTAGGGGATCGCAGTCTTGCAGGAAGGTGGGTGAGAGGAGGTATTCTAGGTAGCTGTTGGTGTCGGTGGGCTTGAAATAGATGTCAGTTTCAAAATGGTCACCAGAGATGGAGCCAGAGTTCCAGGAAGGAGAGGGAGGCATCAGAGATAGTCCAGGTGAATTTGAGTTTGGGGTGAAAGGTGTTAATAAAGTTGATGAACTGCTTAAGCTCCATTCAAGGCACAAAACAAACCTCCCACATCAGACAGGGGTTCACCTGCACATCTGTCAACTTGTTCTACTACATCCGTTGCTCCTGATATGGCCTCCAATGCATTGGTGAGATCATGCAGCGATTTGGAGACTATTTTGTAAAGCATCTACACTCTGTGCACAACAAACAACAACACCTTCCATTCGTATACCTTTTTAATTCCCCCTGCCACTCCCTGGGTCACATGTCCATCCTCCAGTGTCACAATGGCACCAACTGCAGCACCTCATTCTGCCTTGGGAGCCTACAGCCCAATGGCCTAAACATAGATTTCACCAGTTTTAAAATCTCCCCACCCCTGACCTCAGCCCAAGTCTAACCTGCCCTCTCCTCCCCTCCTCCTTGACCTGCCAGAACATAGAACAATACAGCGCAGAACAGGCCCTTCAGCCCTCGATGTTGTGCCAGCCTGTGAACTAATCTAAGCCCACCCCCCTACACTATCCCATCATTATCCATATACCAATCCAAGGACTGTTTAAATGCCCCTAATGTGGCAGAGTTCACTACATTGGCAGGCAGGGCGTTCCACGCCCTTACCACTCTCCGAGTAAAGAACCTGCCTCTGACATCTGTCTTAAATCTTCACCCCTCAATTTGTAGCTATGCCCCCTCGTACAAGCTGAAGTCATCATCCTCGGAAAAAGACTCTCACTGTCCACCCCACCTAATCCTCTGATCATCTTGTATGTCTCTATTAAATCCCCTCTTAGCCTCCTTCTCTCCAATGAGAACAGACCTCAGCCTTTCTTCATAAGGCCTTCGGTCCAAACCAGGCAACATCCTGGTAAATCTCCTCTGCACCTTTTCCAATGCTTCCACATCCTTCCTGTAATGGGGCAACCAGAACTGCATGCAATATTCCAAGTGAGGCCGCACTAGCGTTTTGTACAGTTGCAGCATGACATCACGGCTCCAGAACTCAATCCCTCTACCAATAAAACCTAACACACCGCAAGTCTTCTTAACAGCACTATCAACCTGGGTGGCAACTTTCAGGAATCTATGTACATGGACACCAAGATCCCTCTGCACATCCACACTGCCAAGAATCTTTCCATTGACCCAGTATTCTGCCTTCCTATTATTCCTCCCAAAGTGAATCACCTCACACTTATCCGCATTGAGCTCCATTTGCCACCTTTCAGCCCAATTCTGCAGTTTATCCAAGTCTCCGTGCAACCTGCAACTTCTTCCACACTGTCCACCACTCCACCGACTTTAGCATCATCTGCACTTACTAACCCATCCACCTATGCCTGCATCCAAGTCATTTATAAAAATGACAAACAATAGTGGTCCCAAAACAGATCCTTGAGGCACACCACTAGTAACCGGACTCCAGGCTGAATATTTTCCATCAACCACCACTCGTTGCTTTCTTACAGAAAACCAGTTTCTAATCCAAACTGCTAAATCTCCCTCAATCCCATGCCTCCGTATATTCTCCAATAGTCTACTATGTGTGGGCTATTGGAGGAACCTGTCCATCTTCTCGCTCACATATTTGTCCCTCCCACCTCACTGACCAGTCCCCACCACTCCCTACCTGCACTCACCTATCACCATCCTACCTACCTTCCCCAGCCCCACCCCTCCTCTCTCAATTTATTTCTGAGCTCCCTTCCCCATTCCCCTTCCCATTTCTGAAGAAGGGTCACAAACTGAAATGTCAACTTTCCTGCTCTTGTGATGCTGCCTGGCCTGCTGTGTTCGTCCAGCTCCGCACTATGTTATCTATAATTGTGTTGGAACCAGCTTAGAGACGGTTGATTTGGTTTCCTGTGATGAAAGACCTATTTTAAGAAGAAATATCAAACAGGTTGGGCTTTACCCATTGTACTGAGAAGATTAAGAAGTGACCTTATTGAAACATACAAATCCCAGGGAAATTAACAGGCAAGATTCTGAGAGGATGCTTCCCATTGCAGGAGAGACTAGAACTAAAACTGACACAGGTTTTAGAATAAGAGGTCTTGCTTTTAAGAAAGAAATGAGAAGTTTTTTTTTTCTACCATGCAGGGTTGTTAGACTGTACAGTTCTTTTCCCGAGGAAACAGTGGAGGCTGGGTCATTGAATTTATTCAAGGCAGTTAGATTTTTTTTGAAGGAGGGTTAAGGGAGGCAGACTGGAAAGCGGATTTGTGACCACACCCAGATCATGCATTGTCTTATTAAATTGCAAAACAGGTTCAAAGGACAAAGTGACCAACTCCATCTCGTAAAGCTGATATTTTTGAGTAGTTTAATTTTGAAAAACACCCGTGCCGCTCTTGTCCTCTGATGTCTCATGATGGCTATGGAGTTTGGCAAAAGAGTTGTGACTTTCATGGAGCCTTTTTTTTGTTGGGTCAAGAAGCTTTTTATAGCCCAACATAAAAATCTTTGTCGCAGCACCTCCTGCTTTCTATCATAAAAGGTTTATTTTTACTTAGCTGATGCAATGTTCCATGAAAGCTTGTTAATTCTTGTCATTGCTCTTCAAAGGAAACACCTTTGTTTTCGAGTCTGAGGCATATGAAAAAATTCAGTGCTAAGTGGAGTTAGGGATATCAGGGATGATCCATCTCCATTTGTTACAAAATCACCCTAATGCCTCAGAAGTATTCCAGATTTTCAGAAGAATTGAGGCTTCAATGCATATCCCCCACCTACTTAGATGACAGAAATAATTGCTATAATTAAAGCTAATTGTGAAGAATCCATAGATCAGTTCACAGACAATGCATGAAATTATATGACCAAGTCAAGTATTTTGTTACAAAAGCTAGAAAAGCAAAACAACTAATTACGTTTCATACCTAAGTAAACTTTAACAGGATAAGATAGATACAGTCCACAGTACACTAGTCAAATCAATTACAAGCTGAATTCACAAAAGATCAGTAGGAGGAGATCACAAAATAATTTTATGATGTCGAAAAAGTTTATGCCAGTAAGAGGCAAGAAGATTATTGGCATGGAAAGCCAGCCGTGGATTACAAAAGATGTAAGGAATAACATAAATGAATGCTTTTAGCACGCAACATACAAAACATAGTGCAGATGTCAGCAACTGAGAGTAATGCAAGGAAAAACAACAATAAATTAATGAGCTGGTAAAAGCAACTATGCAAAAACTTGAAAGTGTTATCAAAAATCAACACAACCTTTTTTTTGATGTTAGGAGGTACCTGATGGTCAGGAGCAATAGATGACCCTTGAAAACTGGTAATAACCACATCATCAATGAAACAAGAAAATAGGAGACATGTTGAATAATTCATGCCAGCATTTACAAAGGAGTATAGAATGTAAGTGCAGGAATTGGCCTTTTCATCCTTTGAGCCTTTTTCACCTGTATCTGCACAACTCCCTGCCCCAGACATTGCTGACCACCTCAGTGGTCTGGAGAAGAATAGAGAAGTTGTAGGATGAGGAATAATTTTGATTACAAGACCTGGTGGTTTGGCCAGCAACAGTGGGGGCTCTCGTGCTTGGTTTTCTCCTAAAGAAGCAAGTGAATGTTTGAACTTCCAAGATTTAGAGTGGGATAGGCAGGTTGTGCATGGAGGGCATAGGCTGCCAATGGATCATTCTGAGAAGAGTTTTCTGATGACGTTTTTGTGACACTTCCTCAGGCTGGGTACATCCTGGCAATATGCTGCCTCCTTGTAAGGAAGGGACTCCTGGAGAGCTTGCCATACCTTTGGTCCTCAGGACCAATGGCTGTGGTGATGGTGTGCAAGGTGTAGGCATGTCTCCAGCAGATTCTAAGGGTGTTTGGACCTGGTTTTCCATGGCAGCCACCAAACTGCCCATAGAGACAACAAATCAGCAGCCTAAGTTGCTGCTCTGATGCAACTTCTGGAAAGTGAGGGCCATTGCATCCCACACACCTGTCTACTGCTTCTGTTCTTCCCTGTCAATCCCCACTGAAATGTCCGTATCTGAGCTGATGGGGAATGCAGGAGGCCCCATACTCTCAAATTCTGTGATTTAGCATGTTTTCTCAACTCTAATCTGGAGAAATAACCATCAAGGTGCCCATGTCTGTGTTGACGAAGGTGTCAGGTAGTAGCCAGTGCTTCCTCTCCACTAAATGTACCATTTTGGATACAGTTGGAGGGATGGTATGACCTATCAGAGATGGCAACGGCTGCAGCCAGAGTGGTGGCACCACGAGTGGCTGTTATATACCTGGGAGGGTCAAAGTGCAGAAGAGCAGTCATAATAAGGGACTCTATAGGCAGGGGCACCAATATGCACTTCTGTTACCACAATCAAGAGTCCAGGTTGGTGTGTTGCCTCCCCTTGGGGCCAAGGTCAAGGATGTCTCCAAGTGGACATGGGACATTCTCAAAAATGAAGATGAGCTACCTGAGGCCATAGTGCACATTGTCACTCTTCCTTCCTATGTCGTCAGTTCCAAAATCCTGCAAAGGGAGTTCAGATAGCTAGGTAGCACATTGAAAAGCAGGGTGTGTGGGGTTGTAATCTTGGGATTGCTCCCTGTGCCACATGCCCCTGGGAGGCTTGGAATAGGAAGATAAGACAGTTAAATAAATGGCTAAAGAGCTGGTATAGGAGGGAGGATTTGTGGCTCATGGGAATGTTTTCCAGGACAAGTGTAACCAGTACTGCAGCTTTAGTAAATGATATGGGGGCCTGCTTTGCTGTTGCCAAAACGCCTGAAACTGCTCTTAATGGCCCTGTAAATTGGAATTAAATTGTAGATTGAATGTGCAAGGTAGCCAATGCATTCTAGCCTGTGGCTGGGAATCTTACCTGGCAGAGTAAGTGCACTGGGTAGCTATTTCAACACATGATCTCTTCTATTTTCCCCACAACACATCACCATCACCATCCCCCAACAAACACCCCCACCCCCCATTGATTGATTGCTTTTCTGGCTGCCAAAACAGGAGGCCCTATCTGCAAAAGTTTATGGAACAGTTAAGAGAACTGATAAGAGACAGGGAAGTGGCTGCTGATAGCCCTTCTACCTTCAAACTGTTGTCTCTCCACAACATCCACATTGCAAATCCCCAAAAAACAACTCTTAACTTTACGCTGATCTCAGTCAACATGGTTGCTGCGCTCCAACTGTCTGGCAGCTTCAGGTGTGGTGGGACATCTTGGTTGAGGGACCTGATTGGTCATGGAACCTGCAGTTAATAGTTCAGTGTTTGAGTGGTAATTGATCAAGTGGGATTGCTTGCTGATGGGTTCATAGATGCTTTGACTATAAGGATACCTGGATCCAGATGTAGATGGCAAATCCTGCTCATTAACATTGATTATTTGCCTTACCATGAATGCGTTGAGTCCTGCTGAGTTATTTCAACATTTTCTATACTTATTTCCAGCTTTGATACTGATCCAAAGACCTAGACAAATGACCAACAGCCAGGAGTTTCAAATTCTCCACAGCCATTGGAAAACTTACATTCTGTTAATTAAATACAATCTAAAATTTAAAAAAATAGGTATCAGTAACAGAGACCTTAAAAGTACTATGTGGTCATTTTTAAAAAAAGAAATCTGGTGTGATAATTCCATTTACAGATAGTATTTTCCTGGCTTCCCCAGTCTGTTCTATATATGATTCTTGACCTACAGTAATATGGCCAACTCTTAGCTGGTCTCTGAAATGGCCTGGAAAGTTGTATTCAAGAAGGCGGATCACCATTTCTCAAGGCAATTAAGGATGAGCAATTAACGCTGCTCGTATCAATGACTCCCACATTATGAAGAAGGAAATTGCACATGTTACTTTGTAATTTAAGAAAGGTGAGAGGGGAAACCAAAGAATCATAAACCAGTCAGTTTAGCATCTGTTGTCAGGAATTTTCACAATCTATAATTGGGGTTGAGTCACAGAACACCTTGAAAATATTCAGTGGACCAGAGATTTGTAAAAGTTGGCTAATGTCCGAAGAACCTTTATTGATATTTTTGAAGAGTTGGCTGAAGTAGTAAACTGGAGAAAATCTATACATTGTACTTAGATAAATTTTGCGTAAGTATATTGTTACAATGCCTGTAGAGACTGAACTTGCCAGTGGCTGATGTAGGAATCCTAAGTGGTTTCATGTTTTATGACTTTAACTGCAAACAACAAACCGAAATCAACACTGACAAAATATTATTTACTCAAATAAACATACAAAACTGTAGAGAAGTTATTCCAGTTTCATTTCCAGTCAACAATAAATCCAGGATGTTGACAGTGGATGATTCAGCAGTGGTAATTCCATTGAATGTCAAGAGGCAATAGTTAGATTCTATCTTGTTGGAGATGGTCATTGCTTAACACTTACATGATGTGAATGTTATTTGCCACTTGTTAGTTCAAACCTGGGTATTGTCCAAGTTTTGCTGCATTTATAGAAAGATTTCTTCTATATCTGAGGAGGTGCAAATGGTACCGAACATTGTGAAATAATCAGCAAACATCCCACTTCTGACCTCCAGTTGGAAGGAAAGTAATTGATGAAACTGCTAGAGATGGATCAATTTAGATGTTACCTTGAAAAACTAGAGCTCTTGTGGCACAGCACAGCATCTCTACCTCTGGCCCAGGAAGCCCGGGTCCAAGTCCCACCTGCTTCAAAGGCATGTAATACCATCCTTGAAAAGGTTGGTTAGAAAATATCTGCTTTGAAAAATTCCTGCAGATATGTCCTGAAGCTGAGATGATTTGACACCCAATAACAGCAACCATCTTTCTTTACATCAAATATGGCTCCAACCATATTTCTCCTGATTCCTTCAGCTTTGTTAGGAACACACTCAGTCAAATAAAGCCTAAATGTCAAGGCTCACTCTTCCCTCACCTCTGAAATTCAGCAATTTTGTCCATGTTTGAGCCAGTCCTGTCATGAGGTCAGGAACTGAATGCCCTGACAGATCCCAAACTGACAGGTTATTGCTTGATAGTTGAAGACCCCTTCCATCACTTTACTGATTACAAGTATACTGGGAATGTAGTAACTGGCCATGTTGGATTTGTCCAGTAGGACACCAGGGCAATTTTTCACATTGTTCCAGTGGAGCTACATTTGGATCAAACTGATCAGGGGCACTCCAAGTTCTGGAGCACTTCAGTGTTGTGCCAGAATATTGTCAGGGCCCACAGACCTTGAAGTGCCCAATGTTTTCAAACATGCGGAGTGAATAGAATTTGGTGACGACTGGATTTTTTTAGCAGAGATGGAGCATAGCAATGTTCCCTCTAAGCTGCAGTGCTGCACAAAAGTGCAGTAAACTTCAAGGTTCCAGGCACTGCAATTGTGACATTAAGTACCAATTTTGAAAGCCACTGCCAAATACAGATCTTGGAGGTACACACAAAGTAAATTAGAGGGAAATGCAGTTCATCAGCCTGTCACTTCTGGCTAAGGACTTCTGCAAACCCTTCAGCACTAACTTTGCACTTGTGTACTGGGTTTCCCATCATTGAGGACAAGAATATTGGTAGGCCTGCTTCTTCTAGTGAGTTATTTAATTGTCCACCATCATTCCTGACAGGATGTGACAGACTGCAGAACCGTTGGGTTGTGGGATTGATTGGCTCTGCCTATTACTCGCTGCCTTATGCAATTTGGCACATATGGAGTCTGGTTTTGTAGTTTCACCTGTTTGACATTTTTACATCTACTTAGTGCTTCTCCTGGCATGCCCTCCTGCATTCATCATTGAAACAGGACTGATTCACCTTTCTTGAAGCAAATGTGGGTACTTCGTTTTCAACTCAAGATAGATTGACCGAATAATGAGAAGTTAATATTGACCATATTAATTTCTTCCAAATGGCGAAAAGTGGTTCACCTTGAAATTCAAAAGATGACTCTGTGGTTCTTGAAAACAAATAACTAAGCTGTACGTAAAATTATTACAAAGTTGGTGAGGTCCCAACTGTGGAAAGACAGCCAACATCATCAAAGACCCATCTCACTCTGGTAATAACCTCTTACACCCTCTTCCATCAGGCAGAAGACACACAAGCCTGAACACATGCACAAGCAGGTTCAGGAACAGCTTCTATCCGACCATTATCAGGCTGTAGCATGGACTGCAGCCTGTAATGTAAGCCGCATGCCTCTAAGTCTTTTTGATCTGTACATCCTTTGCTTGTTGTAATCTGCCTGTACTGCTCATAAACAAAGCTTTTCACTGCATTTTGGCACACATGACAATAAAAATCAAAATCAAGAATCAAAATCAAGAAAAGGTGACATTTATGTCAGAAAAATTGGAATATTAAGGGGTGGAAGTTATGCTAAAACTGAAACTGCAGATGTGTCCATGGAGTAGTATGTGCCAGTCTGATCACCACAGCTTAGTGAGGATATAATGACCTTTCAGAGATTGTAGCAAAGATTTAACTGAATGATATTATTATGACTCATTGAAGCAGTGTACTGGAAAATCAGCCCCACTATTCTCAGAATTGATACAAGTCTGAAAAATTAAGTCAAACTATCCAAAATTCCAACTTATCTGACTGATAAATTTCAGTTAAAAGAACATACTCTACAATTCTGTATCTAAATGAAAATAACTAGTTACTATGAACAAATTGTCTTAAACCATGGCAAGTAGGAAATTACATGCCACTCTTGCATTGTCTTGTTCTCACCAGTGGCAGAAATGATTTCTGCTGCTAAGTATTTTTGAGTTTATTGCTGCTTGCATTATATTTGGAGCCCAGTTCAAATGCTGGACAGTGCGATCAACAGAAGGGCTGTATTCTTTCCTCAAGGTTGCCAGAGGAGACCACAGCACCAAACACTGTCAGTATGGTCTCAAGTTCCCGTCTGGGTCAATGCAGTGTCCATGGTGTGGAGAAATACTTAGTGCCGAAGAGGATGATGACTAGCTATGCTACATAAGGGTAAGTGACACTAATCTTGTCTTTGTTACGTCACACTCACTCTAACAATGCCACTGAAATAACTCCCATCAAAAATTATGATCTACCAGCTTCCATTGTTTCATGCAGCATCTTACCTCAATCAGTCCCTCCCACCTCATGCCCCCAAATTATGAACTATTACTGCTTAATAATTCCTATTTGCTCACTCAGGACACCTCACCATATTGTACTCACATATACAGCAGTGCCAGCCACTTTCATCTTATTGAAATATCACTCAAATCCAGTCCTCTGTCATCACAGGAAAAAATGCCCCACAATAGGACAGAAACAGCCCAGATATATGGTGGGGTGCTCAACTTTCATTTACTCACCCCCTATGAGGAGAAAATCCTTGCCTTAGTGAGAGCACTACAATTGTTTGTGGCAATTCTGAGGCTTCCATGAACAAAGTAAGATTCATTGTGATGTGCTACGCTGCTCTCCCATTACCAGAAATCTGAATGTATTCTTAAAATGCCCAAGTTTTTTACCCTATTTTGCATCTCATCCCCTCATTTGTCTTCTGCTGACATAAGTGTATCCGCACAGCCTCTGCTATGAAATGACCAGCCCCCTTGGACATTCAACACCTCCTCCAATTCTGATCAAGAAGCCAGACATCCCACAGAGAATGCACCAGCAAGGATATCTCCTGCACCCTCTGATAGGTAGATACTGACACCTTGTTGGAGACTTTAGACAGATTATACACAAGGGCACATTCTTGTGTGCACATCACTGGCATGCCTCTGCAGCTGGTCAAGGATGCAACACCTGAGGTGACTGGCACTCAAAGACTGCCAGAGACCAGGTAAGTGCTCAGCCCCAGGCAGGAGAGGACTCCAAGTACTTAACCATGAACAACTTTGTCAAAATGCACAAGGAGACACAGGAGCAGCAAGCAGGATTGTCGTAGACACTCACTAAACTGGACTGAAGGCTGGAGGAAAGCACCAACTGTACTGTGCTGGCTCATTTTGCAGGCACCTCGATACATCCATGGACAGACTGGCATCTGACATGATGCTCAAAGTCCAGCAGAATGCTTGTGGGGCTGGAGATGCATGCAGACCTGCACTGCATCACTGTAGCCATTGGTGGTCAGCGCCAACAGCAAGGCAACAGGGTGACAAGGGACTTGACCTCATTCCAGGTGCCCCCTCCTCACAAGGAGACAGGGTGATTCCAGTAGGCACAAAGCCAGAGGAGAAATAACATAAAGGCCCCCAGATGTCTCCTCTTAAGACACTCTGGAAATATCCAGCCCCTCCACATTCATACTACCTGCAAACCCCAACACTGGGAGTTCAAACCAACAAGTATCTAGCTAGGACACTCTCAGCATGTCTGACCTCAACAGCTCCTGGAGTCCACCTAAAATTCCAAGATTTCAATTTAGGGCATAATGCCTCTATCTGCAGACACTGGGACAGCTCAAGAAATAGTGGAAGGAAAAGAGAAAATAAAATCTTATGAGGAAGCATAGGTGCAATAAATAATTGTAAATAAAATCTGATATTTGTAATCGTGTTTACTTTACATTATCACCTGTGTGACTGACGTCACTTTAGCTGTAGCTACTTTTCGAGGATAGAGAGGGTAGAGTTCCTTAGTGCCACAAGATGTTTATAAGCCTGTCTGAAGGATAATTATTTTTTCCTTAAAGCCCATACTAGCATGAAACTTTGTTCTTATTAAATAAGGAGCATCAAATGTTGTGAAAGGCTTTCATCAGTTTGTAATGTTAACCTAGAGTAAGCAAAAGGAAAAATGAGGAAACACAATCTGGTGCATTTACAGTTGAGATTATACAGGGGATACTGGCCTCTTCAGCATTAAAAAAAGTAATGGTCAGGATAGAATTTCACCCAACTCAGTTCAATTGAAAGTGGTTGCCATGAAGTTTTGAGTGGATTGTAGTGGCCCACGCTGCTCTAAAGTAAAAGGTGAAGGTGATATTCCTTCTGATGAATGCCCTCACTTTCCTACTTTGATAAATTCTGTGGCACAGAGATCCTCATTGTTTACTAGGTCCCTTCATTGTGAGCTTCAGTTGTCCAGAATACAGCATGTAATGCTTATGATAACAAGATGTGGGGCTGGAGAAACACAGCAGGCCAGGCAGCATCAAAGGAGAAGGAAAACTGACATTTCAGGTCTGGACATTTCTGAAGAAGGGTCCAGACGCAAAATGTCAGCTTTCCTGCTCCTCTGGTGCTGCCTAGCCTGCTGTGTTCATCCAGCTCCACACCTTGTTATCTCAGACTCCAGCATCGGCAGTTCCTACTATCTCCATGTAATGATTATGCAGTGCTCCCTGTCTCTCCTGTACGGCAACAAAGCCCCAGACCTATGCATATATGGTTTTTTCTCCATCAGGAGACACTGAATGGTCCCCAATGACCACAGCAGGAAGAATGGTGGCATTGAACACTAACTGTGTATAGACTAGAACACCCTGCACCTAGAGTGCTCCCATGGTATGACACAATTCTGCTATGGTGTGTCAGAACATGCTCATTTATTTGTGCCCCTGTGCCTCACTCATCTGGATGATATTCCATCAATGACAAAATATTTTGCGCCTTCTACTTTTTCTCTGTAGCACTGGGGATCCTTTGACTGTAAATCCTGCAATGGCAAGCTCCTCCACATCCATGATAACAAAGTGTGACGCTGGATGAACACAGCAGGCCAAGCAACATCTCAGAAGCACAAAACGCTGACGTTTCGGGCCTGGACCCTTCATCAGAGAGGGGGATGGAGAGAGGGTTCTGGAAATAAATAGGGAGAGAGGGGAATACGGACCGAAGATGGAGGGAAAAGAAGATAGGTAGAGAGGAGAGTATAGGTGGGGAGGTAGGGAGGGGATAGGTCAGTCCAGGGAAGACAGACAGGTCAAGGAGGCGGGATGAGGTTAGTAGGTAGGAAATGGAGGTGCGGCTTGAGGTAGGAGGAAGGGATGGGTGAAAGGAAGAACAGGTTAGGGAGGCGGAGACAGGCTGAGCTGGTTTTAGGATGCAGTGGGGGGAGGGGACGAGCTGGGCTGGTTGTGTGATGCAGTGGGTGGAGGGGTCGAGCTGGGCTGGTTTTGGGATGCAGTGCGGAAAGGGGAGACTTTGAAGCTTGTGAAATCCACATTGATTCCATTGGGCTGCAGGGTTCCCAAGCGGAATATGAGTTGCTGTTCCTGCAACCTTCGGGTGGCATCATTGTGGCCTCCACATCCATTGCAGGTTGTTACTCATCCTGGGCTTCCAGACACAAGTTTTCCTCATCAGTGTGTGTAGCTGCTTGCAGTGCAGGAGGCACGGAGAAGATAACAGGTTCTGTGTCTGGAACTGTTGATGGCATTTCCAAAGAGCTTATGAGGGGAGAATCAGAAACAAAGCAAATCCCCAGTCATGTGATCAATCAGCAGTTACGGCACTCACAAATTACATTGAACCATTGCCCTGCAAACACTGTGATATGGAGGTCTCCAACAGGGAGACTTGAAACTTTTACAGAGTAGTCCTGATTGTGATGTACACTGCGTATGATATGTGACACATATGGAATAAGTGATTGTAAATATATTGGAAAGAATGAGATCTTCTCCCCCAAACGCACCTACTACAAAACCTGAGAAAGGCAGTGTTTCATCTAAGATAATGATGTTTATATTTTATCGTTCAAGATTGGAGGTAAATAGCTCGAGTATCTTATGCAACCTTGAAATGTGTTTGTGAATTGTAGAAACAAGTGAAAATTTACAGGCTACTTGACAATATTTCTGCTTCGATGCAATTACTAAGATTAACTTGTAATGACCAACGATGCAATCAAGATTGCTTGTGGTCAAGAATTTTAGTCAACAGAGTTGCTCACTGCGTGAAGTTCACATTCAGAATTCTGTGATTACAAATGTATTTAACCTATACTAAGTGCCTGATTAATGTATCTGCCCTTTGGAGGGTCTCTCATCACTCACAAGTACAGCACACTTGCTTAGACCTAAAGCACACTTCATCCAGTCTGCAGGTGCTGTAAACCATTTTTCATTTCTATCGAGTATTTGCAATTTGAATGAGAATGGAATGCAACATTGGCATCTCAGACTGAGTTGCAGGCTCAGCATGTCAATGTAACAACTACCACTTCTGCCCTCCCCAACCAATCTTCATGTTCATTTCAGGCTTGCACTCTTTGCCAATCTCATTAGATTTGAGATCCCCACACTGCCATCCAACTTTTTTATTTAATTGTTCACTTCCCCACTTCACTCCCTGAGCTCTTGGCCTGCAGCTTAGTTATGACAAACATTGTTATACACTGCTCCCCCCCCCCCCCCCCCATCCCCATTGAAACCACAGTCATGGTGGCCATCAGTGAGCCGTCTCCTGAAATGCCCTGCCCAAGTTCTACTAGCTTCCATTGTTACGTGTTGTTGCCCCCTTTCCTCTTGTATAACTATTGTACCCTCTGCATCCAAGGATGTTGTTGTAAACCTCGCAGGTGATTTCATAAATATCGCCACCACATCAGTTGCCTCTGATAATCTTCCTTGACTTTCCATTAACAGATGACTATGGCTGACCATGGTCCAACCTCCTGAACAAGATAGAACAGCTTGGACTTATAATTAAGCAGACCCCTGTTTGATCAATAATCCTGCATTTGGTTGGACTCAACCTGCAGGACAACTTTGGCCCACTCCCCAAGCTCAAATGTTATGGAGTCACTAATTTTGAACAACTAGCTGATATTGTTCATGCCCCTAGACACATCTCAGAATGATGACTTTGTCTTTCTGTGTTGGTACGCCTCACCGTAGAGAGTCACTCTTTTGTTTTATTAAGGACTATTCCCCTTAATCTTTGAGATATGGCTAGTTGGTTGAAGCAAATGTAATGTATTTATTACATAAGCTGCGGGAGCATGAGGCAAGTGTCATTTACAGGAGCACATTGCCCTTGAGCAACAAGTCATTCATTACTGATCGTTGCTGGCAACATGACACATTTCCTAGTTTTGTGTCTGTGCTAAATGACAAGACAGGACAGAACTATATGAGCCTGTAAGTTCTGAATGAAATGTCAATGAGCAGAAGGTTCAAGTCATGGCAGAGATATAGTCAGCATCCAAGCATATGAGAAATGAGTGTGTGCTAAGAAAGCAAATTCAGAATCCAAGCATATGGGTGTCTGTCACTAAATGCAAAGCAGTCGGGCGGTTTTGTAGATATACCATAATGACACAGTAAGGCTTGTACATTTCCAAATCCAACCTGCATGGACCAAGAGTGCAGGCAGTTGCAGCCCATGGGGTTTACCCTAAGATGTTAGGGAATTCTAGTTGTTTTGAATGGTCACCCAGCAAAGATGCCAGGAATAATGAGTTGTTAATGCATGCAAATAGGCTCCTGGTCAGTTACTGGAGAGATTCTCACCCAGCCATTGAAACTTTTTGTGGAGAATCACTTTCCTTTCCTCAACATTGAAAATCACATTTTTCCCTCTCACTGTATTTTCCTGTGTTGTCATTGTCCATGTCATTCAGGGCCTGGGAAATTTCTGCCCAAAGAATCCTATCGCTTTACCGGCTTAGCACAGTCGAAACCACAGTATTCAATGAAGAGGTGGTTAAAATTGAGGATGCACAGGAGTTTGTGTATTTGTTGGTTCGGGAGCATGCAACAACATACTAATATCAGAAAGAGACTTGACCTTTTGACCTCTTGAACTTGTTTTGTCATTCATTTAAGATCATAGTCGCTCTACAACTCAATCTAACATACCGGTCTTTGTCCCATAACCATTAATACCTCCAGTTATCAAAAATCTATCAATCTCACATTTAAAGTTAACAGTGGACCTTGAAGTAACTCAGGGGTAAGAGCAGTTGAGCACAAAACATGTCACAGAATTTGTGACCAAAGAGAAAAGAATCTGAATTATTCTGATAAGAAATCATGACATCGTAGCATTTACAATCTGAAGTGAATGTGAATGCTTCTGGAACCCTTCAAAAAGATGAAATTAATAAACTTCAAAAGTGTAGAAACATTTGCCTTCTCTTTGTTTACCTTCTATTACTGTCAAGACTGTGGACAAACGATTTGGATCAAGTCACTACTCCTAAAACAGCGTTTTAATGTGGAGTGCATTTGGTGTCTGTAATACAGGATGAAGTCCATACCAACACAGTACCACTGAATAATGCAGCTGTGAAGCACAGGATTGCAGCAGAGCTTCAAAAACTATTTCCCAAGTGAACCCACTTAACCTCAGTTCCAACTTCTCAATGACAATTAGCGATAGTTTTGCTCAGCATCCAATGAAGGAATATTTTAAAAACTCTTGAAGATTAATATGTTCCCAGATGCCAGCAAAAACAGCAATAATGCAGTGTAGCAACAGTCAGTATATAATTGTTGAAGATCAAGTATCACAGATCAACACAAATACAACATCATATAAATAAGAAACTTTGTGTTTTGAAGTACTTTGCACATATAGGTAGGTTTTAGTTAAGTTGACAATGTTCCCTAGTGACTGAATTCTCTTCCCTCCAACTTTCCCAAACAATAAATCTTCTCAGGTACCCACCACACATGCCCCTCTTCCCAAATGTTTCAGAAAATGTGTAAAAGCCTTCATCATTTGATTATCCATAGCAAGCTACGTTAAAGTTACTAAATCCTAAAATGAGTAACGTGTTTGTGAAAATGTAGTTTCATATAATTTAAAACAGCTTATAAATGCTGCCTTAAATAATTTTATCCATTTGCATCTTATGGAACAGAGGAATTGAGATGTTAACGTAAATTTAAAAAAAACACAATCTGCACACATTGCTTCAAATTATCTTCATGTTTTGAAAAATAAACTATAATGTTCTGTGTTTTTGACATGACAAAACTCTTCCTCCAATCCTCTTCTATAGGCAATGACTCACATAGCGCTTGTTTCATATCACCAGCAGCCTTCTATGTTTTGGTGCAAATGGACAATCTTTACACATAAGCTCAGATAAGTCAGAAGGTTATCTAAATCTACATCATCCTTGACCTAATTTCACACAAGTTGACTGGTAAGTATCTCCACTCACATCTATTATCCAACATGTCCACTGCCTGAAGCCAAAGTTGCATGCTTCCCAACATTTTTCATCCAATTCTTACGCTCATGCTCCCTAATATCTGATGCCTTACTTGGTGAAAAGTATTGAGATAGGTTGCTTCTACTTGCCTCAAAAAACTTTACAGAGCAATTAGGAACGAACAAACCCTCTCTCTTCATCACATCATTAATAATATCTTTATCATGCACGGGCAAGCAAACTGAATTCTGATAGCCCAAAACACTTGATATAACACTTATCTTACTCAAGACAACTCAGTATCACTAAGTGAACTTGGACCAAACTGATCTCTCTAATTAACCGAGAATAGCTTCCGCTGAAGATGATAACTGTGTTTAGCCAAGTACACAAGATTAAGTGGCAGAATGCCTGGATCATTTTCAGGCTCATTCCCAACCAAAAGAACCGCAGCTATTCCAGCCCTACATCAATCTTAGAAGTTCTCATTGCACACGACAGTAACTATCTATACTGTCAATGCAGGTGGCAATTCAGTGAGAATAACATCTGCTTCATTGAGATCAATCTGTAAGATCCAATGCTATGGTGGAAATCACCTCAACCAGCATTTGAACCACAAACATTTCACATGCTCAATGACATGCTTGCAAATTGAGTGTACTGTATTTTACAAGTGCATATTTGATGTTTGTCCCGTTCATCGTCCTCCAGTCCAGAAGTGGAGCCGATACTTTCCCCATCCAATTGACTTGACTGCAGCCACTCTGGGTGTTGTCCAAGACACTTTCTAGTTGTAGGTCACCTCTAGCAAATAGCCTGTGAAGGAAGGGAATGCAGTTGTTGTCTGTACCCTCAGCACCAAGCTTGGCCTCGTCACATTATACCCCCCAAAGTCTCTACGTACTCTTTTACCTTACATTACCTTAATAGCCCAATTTCATCAATATTCACCTCATCCCTCCAATGTAGAAATCCACCACATGGAACTCCATCTGCCCTAACACACCTCCCCACTCAATTGTTCAAAGCAAATATGTCCAGGGTTGATTTCTCTCCATCTTGTGACCAACTTTGGCCGTCAAAGAAAGCACTGGCCAGACTCCAGACTCCTGTATGTCCAGCTCCCAAACGGATGGTACAATTCATCCAAATGCTTCTGATGGCTGTACAAGACTAACAATAGTCCATGCACTAGACTGTACTCCAATGTACCACTTGACTGCGACCAACGCAGCAGACGACATTCTACAGCCCTGGACAGCTTGCAGATCTCTTGTGAGTCGTGGCAAGAGAACCAAGTGATAGCAACATCCCTTGATTTGATGTAGAATAAACTCTTATCTCCTTTGAGACAAGACCATGAAAAAAAATTATAGAAAACATGCCTGCAGGGCAAATACTGCAACTGTGAGTGTGATGTTGCACCACAGTGTTCGGCATAATTTCTGCTAGATTGATCACTCCAGGCTCTGTATGTGTTAAACAGCGAGACAATACAGTAATGTTGTAAATCGATAAGCTCTGGCCTAAGCACCACTACACTAAAAGGCATGGCGAGATATTGCAGGCAGTGATCTTGTGAGAATCCACATAAGCATTAAGTGAGTGCGTGCTAAGATAGCAAGAAAAGATTCTGGAGTTATGGCCCATCCCAATCTGTGAGATGGGTGCTGTCACTGCACAATGCTACTGGCTGGTGTGCTCTAAAGCACAGATTTAAAAGTGCAAAAGTGTCTTGCAAGCGACTCAGGAGGTGCCATGAGGTTCCTGAGAGGCTGACAGAGGATGCCAGCATTTGTGGATGTGGGCTACGTGTGGCTACTTCCTATGGAGCATGCTAAGAAATACTGTTAACAGGTGCGTAGGCTAACAACCCAGGAGGAGGAAGCAGCCAGTCTGATGTTGTCAGATACACAATGACTTCTGCTGCAACTGCTAGTATCTAGTTTCTTTGAGGCAGGTGCTATAATAGGAAGCTTCCTATTAATGAGACAAGATTCATTGTTAATGAAACAACTAACAAGCAATAATTCCCTGTAAAAGGCACCCCACCACTACATGAATCTCTGTCATATGCCCAGAACTCTGTGCAAATACAACCAGTCGCTCTAAACGTCCAGAAAAACCTCACTCAACTTCTCATTTGATTCTCCTACGTATTGCTCCATAGCCCATATCACACCTTATAAGAATCCACGCACAGTGCATTTGTTAAAAGAATGTATGGTAGAAGGTAAAACAATATGCAGTGATAATAAAACAATTCGGCTAGTGGAATTCATGAGCCCCCGATTGTTTCTTATAATTGAGAGGGGCTTGGATTAGCTGTTTGTACTCTTACCCAATTGTAAATCAGTTGTAAAATGAAGACCTCTGCCAGATTCAACAATGAAGTTGCCTGAACTGCCACTCTGTCTATTTGCAGATCTATGCTGCGCTGCCATTGACACTGATGACAACAAAATAGTCAATATCAGTACTTGTGATCATTAATGATTTGCAAGTGGTGAGGATTGTACTAAATCTTCACACTTAAACCCAACTATCAGATATCAGTAGAAAATTAATCACATACTATGTAAATGAAGCTGTAGCAAAGCACACACCTGGCAAACTTAGAATAAGCTAATCAAATACTACCTTTTGTTTAACTGACAGTTATTACTATTGAAAAATAATTTTATTCCAACTGCTTCAAAGTTTCAAAATTGTGAAATTAGGTACTATACAATGTTTATCAATTGGTTGTACTTGTTAACGCCTTTCTCAAAATATAATAATTCCACTGGAAAAGTATTGTACTTGGGGTTTATTCAATTAATGATTTACACTTTCCAACATGCAATTTCACTAGCTTAGTATGATACATTTCAATAAATACTCCACTGAATAATAACATACACAATTCCTGCAACGGTTACAAATCTGGAGCTATATTTATAAAAGATATTAATGCAAACAAGTATACTGTTAATTTGTATACTGCATGCAATTTGTGGATAGGGCTCCTCAATGCTGAAATGGTAGCTCCGTTTTATTGTCTTTGTTAAAATAAGTTCTATATCTAATCAACTTCTCAAAGATTTTTTATTTAGAAATTTGTTGTTAAACATTTAATTCAGTGGCACAAACCCAATAATTACTGACTTTAATTAATCATATTCTAAAAGGTGCAAAGTCTATATCCAAAAAAAAACTACAGTTCTTCAAATGGCATTTTTGCACTATTCAGAATTTTCATGGTGCAACCCTTCTTTATGATAATAACCATGGAATAAAAACATTTTAGTAGAAAATTGGAAAGCTTCAAATATGACAACTTCTACATGTTTGTGGTGATTAAATTGATAAGTAGACAAATAGGAGAGTACCTTATTAATAATGTACTGCATTTTAATTACAAATAAACCATTTATTAAAAAAATGAAAATACCTTTCAGTCAATACCTAGCAAGTAAATAGGTGCTGCAAATCCACACTATTCATGTTCAAAATGTTAAACAGAGAGTCTGGAATTGGAGTGAGACACACAATTACAGAAATGACTTAAAACAATTTACATCTAATGTAAATACATAAATATTCCTTGTGTGCAAAAATCCAAAAGGAAATACTGACCTAAGATTAGGAAAAGCCGTAGTGCTTACTATGAAACCATTTAATTTAGCCAATAATCTCACACAGAGTGATGACTTTCATTTTTAGAACCATGCTGTATGACTAGATAACAGTTCAAAAAATGAATTTAGGTTGCAATTATGTTTGTATCTGATATTAAATCTCTGTTTAGAGCCTTCTTAATTGATTTGATTCCATGCTTTGCGATATGAAGCTACAATTGCTGTCATCCACCCCTCTGAAGTTCAATGAGCCTGGACAATTTTTCACAGTTCTCAGTCTTAAGAGACTCAGCTTTTTGCTTTAGGCGCTCATCCCTGTATAAAGTGGCCAAATTCTGCAGATCAGTTTCTGCAATGAAAAATCAAACTCAAGTTAGTTAATAGTAACTGTAACTGTAACACAAAATAATATGTTTACAACAATCCAACAACGGCTAGAGTTCTCTCTGCAGGATTAGAATAAAGCAGGGAACACTATCTTGGTAGCTTTATAACTGCATAGTAATACAAAAGATGAAAGCGTAGTTTGCTAGGTGTGGAACAATTATGAACTTAGCTCAAGCACAACAAAACAATTCATTGTGTACAGACATTCCACTCCCGCACATCCCAGATGTCCAAGTTCTTTAAGGACCGCAACTTTCCCCCCACGGTGATCGAGAACGCCCTTGACCGCGTCTCCCGCATTTCCCGCGACACATCCCTCACACCCCGCCCCCGCCACAACCGCCCCAAGAGGATCCCCCTCGTTCTCACACACCACCCTACCAACCTCCGGATACAACGCATTATCCTCCGACACTTCCGCCATTTACAATCCGACCCCACCACCCAAGACACTTTTCCATCCCCTCCCCTGTCTGCTTTCCGGAGAGACCACTCTCTCCGTGACTCCCTTGTTCGCTCCACACTGCCCTCCAACCCCACCACACCCGGCACCTTCCCCTGCAACCGCAGGAAATGCTACACTTGTCCCCACACCTCCTCCCTCACCCCCATCCCAGGCCCCAAGATGACATTCCACATTAAGCAGAGGTTCACCTGCACATCTGCCAATGTGGTATACTGCATCCACTGTACCCGGTGCGGCTTCCTCTACATTGGGGAAACCAAGCGGAGGCTTGGGGACCGCTTTGCAGAACACCTCCGCTCAGTTCGCAACAAACAACTGCACCTCCCAGTCGCAAACCATTTCCACTCCCCCTCCCATTCTCTAGATGACATGTCCATCATGGGCCTCCTGCACTGCCACAATGATGCCACCCGAAGGTTGCAGGAACAGCAACTCATATTCCGCCTGGGAACCCTGCAGCCATATGGTATCAATGTGGACTTCACCAGTTTCAAAATCTCCCCTTCCCCTACTGCATCCCTAAACCAGCCCAGTTCGTCCCCTCCCCCCACTGCACCACACAACCAGCCCAGCTCTTCCCCCCGACCCACTGCATCCCAAAACCAGTCCAACCTGTCTCTGCCTCCCTAACCGGTTCTTCCTCTCACCCATCCCTTCCTCCCACCCCAAGCCGCACCCCCAGCTACCTACTAACCTCATCCCACCTCCTTGACCTGTCCATCTTCCCTGGACTGACCTATCCCCTCCCTACCTCCCCACCTACACTCTCTCCACCTATCTTCTTTACTCTCCATCTTCGGTCCGCCTCCCCCTCTCTCCCTATTTATTCCAGTTCCCTCCCCCCATCCCCCTCTCTGATGAAGGGTCTAGGCCCGAAACGTCAGCTTTTGTGCTCCGGAGATGCTGCTTGGCCTGCTGTGTTCATCCAGCCTCACATTTTATTATCTTGGAATCTCCAGCATCTGCAGTTCCCATTATCTCTGAATTCATTGTGTATTTCCATTTTAAACAAGCCATCTTAAACAGTTTAGGGAAATGGAGAAGTTAGAGACTATCCAAATTAAATTTTCAGAATGAACATAATACAGAAAAAATACCAGAGTAAAATACAGCAATAAATACATTGCCCACTGATCCACACTAATATTCAGATCAGATGTGAAAATAAAGAAATTAAAACCATCTTTTCTGCCTCCAAGTATCATAGCAGAATTCATGTGTCCTTTCAAAATCACTCAATGGTGCCTGTTTCTTTGGCAAGACCAGCATATACTGCCCATGACTAACACCCTCAAAAAGGTGACAGTGAACCACCTTCTTGAAACACTGCAGACTATCGATGTAGTTACACCTACAATGCAGTCAACAAGGGAGTTCAAGGATTTCAACTCAGCTTCTGTGAGCAGCAATGATTTAGTTTAAAGTCGGGATGGTGAGTGTCTTGGACGGGAAATTGCAGGTGATGTTGTTCCTATCCATGTCCTTCTAGGTGGTAGACGACACACGCATAGAAGGTAATGTCATCAAACTGGAGGCCATGTCATAGAAACTGCAGCCAGTGTTGACACAGAGAGAGAGTCAGGCTCATAAGAGTACTGGAATACAGAAAAATACCCTTTCAGTCCAGCGAGTCAAAGCTGGTCAAAAACAAGCATCTAACAATTCTAAACCCATTTTCAAGCGATAGGCCGACAGCCTTGTACATCTTGGTATTGCAAGTACACATGTAAACATTTAAGTGTTGGAAACAGAAGCCATAATATCACCCTTAAAGGCAAAATTCCAGATTCCCACCACCCTCTGGGTGAAATAAATATTTCCTCATGTCTGTTCTAAACGTCCTGCCCCTTGATCATTGCTACCTCCACCATGGGAAAGGTTCCTTTTTATCTAACCTATCAGTGACCCTCAATGTCATCCTTGTCTGTCATCCCCCAACCCCCACATCAGTCTCCTCTGTTCTAAGGAAAACAACCCTATTCTATTCAATCTCTCTTCATAAATTCTCTTGCCCAGGCAACATCTTGTTCCTTCTTCAGTACAATCACATCCTTCCTGTAACAAGGATTCCAGAATGGCACACAATAATCTAACTGTGGACTATCAACATGATACAGAGTGCGAGCATAGCCTCTCTGCTCTTCAACTTTATACCTCGGCTAATACAGGCAAGTATCCTATATGCCTCTTAACCATTTACTGCAACCAGAGTGAATATTTAAACTGGTCGGTGAGTTTCAATTTACACTGAATTGTGTTGGGTACTTTCAGTGTCATTAAGTTGCAGTCATCAAGGCAAGTGGAAATTATTTCATCACATCCCTACTACAGCCTTACACACTGCGGACAAGCTTTGATAATCAGAGGAGTTCTGTCCGCAGAACTCTCAAACTTTAATGTGTACAGGTTAGAAACATTATTCATTTGATTGGTTTAGTTACATTTCTAGCCAACAGTAACTCCCAGGATGATGATGATGGAGGATTTAGCGATAGGAATGTGGTTGAACATCAAGGAGAGTTGCATGTTCTTTTGCTGGAAGTGGTCAGTACCTGAAATTTGTATGGCATAAATATTACTTTAATTACCTTCCCAAAGCCAACTGAATGTTGCTTAAGGCTTGCTGCAAATCTGCACAGAGTGCTTCAGCATGACAAGAAAACATGCGTGGGTACTGAATACAGTTCAAATACCTCACTTTGTTTCAGTAATTTCATGGGATGTAAACATCAGTGGTGGTGGTGTTCAATCCATATGCAGTCTTTGGATTTAGTTTCCTGGGTAGATTTGTAGCTCAAATTGTGGCTGCTGTGGTTGGTTGGCTCACCGAGCTGGTTCGTTAGTTTCTAGACATTTCATTACCCTGCTGGCTAACATCATCAGTGCACCCTCCAATGTTGTGTTACGTGTTTTTCTGCTTACTATTTAAACTCTGAGGTCCAGTGGAGTTGATTACCTCATTTCCACTTTTTCTTTGTACTAGTGTGTGTATAGGGTCTCGTCCTATGTGTTTACTGATGGCCACCTTGGCGAGAAACCAGGCTTCTAGAAATTCTCGTGCTTGTCTCTGTTTGGCTTGTCCCCGGGATGACGTCAGGATCCTAGGATAAGGCAAACCGAGACAAGCACGGGAATTACTAGAAGCCGGTCCCCACCAAGACGGCCATCGGCAAACACATAGAATTAGACACCACTGTGAAGAAAAACCAGAAATGAGGTAATCAACTCCAAAAGAGCCCAGACTTTAACTAACAAGTGGGAAAACACAACAGCGCTTCATCGGAGGCTGCACTGATGATGTTACCCAGCAGGGTAATGAAATGTCTGCAAACTAACGACCCTGCTCAGCGAGTGGCCCAACCACAGTCCTTCTCCTGCTGGGTGGCAGAGGTCACCAGTTTGGAAAGTGCTGAAGAACTCTAGATAAGTTGCTCCAGCGTTTCTCGGTTATGGCACACATTTTTGCCGTAGTGCTGGAAATGAGTGTTTAAGACAGTGGACGAGGATGATGGTGGGTGGTAAGTAGGCTGTTTTGCCCTGGATGAACATAGCTACTTTTGACCTTATGATAGAAGGAAGGTCATTGATGAAGCAACTGAAGACGGTTAAGGCCTAGAACATGCCACAATATTGTTATTTTATCACCATAAAATATCATGTGGACGTGCCGGTGTCAGACTGGGGTGGACAAATTGAGAAGTCGCTTGACACCAGATTACAGTCAAAAAGGTTTATTTGAAATCACACAAGCTTTTGGAGCGCAGCCCCTCGACTGCACCTGAAACCCATAGAATTTGTGGTCTTGTATTTTAACTAATGGTAATTGAGCTCCCTCACATGGTTGGATTTGGTAATACACTCAGTTGTCAACTGAAAACACTCATACAAACCTAATCAGTTTAATACACAATTATACTTTCAAATCCTTCACCCATAGCAAATAAGTTTCAATTTTGAGCATGCTGAAAACACATGCCATCAACCAATGAGATGATGATTTCCAAAGATGTGCCCATATTTGGATGAAAACAAAATCTTCATAACAGTAGCAATGCAAAAAACACAATATTTTTGTAAGCTAAGTATGTTAAATGCATTCTTACTTTGCTGTTTCTCCTTCCAGCAGCTATTTTGAAGGTGGTCAATGTAGTCCTTCTCAACATTATTTTCCATGTTTTGCAGGGCAACTCCTTGGTAGTCCTCCTCAAATCTTTTGTCAACAAAATATTCTACTTTAAAACGTTCAGTTTCTCTGGATAGAATATGGCCCAACGACCTGAATAATCATATTAGGAGATGGCTCATACACAAATACTTTTTTCAAAAAAGCTATATTAAACAAACATCTGCTCCAAGTTTATGACAAAATCAAGAATGTAGGATTGGGTTTTTTCCAACAATTAGTTGCAGTCCGGTTATATACAATAATCAAGTAAGTGAGGTATTAATACGGTACTGTTTAATTATGGTCAATGTAAGACTGGTATCTCGACACAGATGATCCTTTCCATGTTTATGTGTTTGTGTGTGTTAAATGGAGTACCACATTGCCTCAGGTCAAAATAAACAAGCACACGAACTTACTTCTATGGCTCAAACTAAACACTCGGGTTAAAAAACGTGAGGATACTTAGAAATAAAAATTCAAAGAGAGTGGTTTGTTGTTTAAATTGGCTTAGTTTTGTACATTCAGTACAGTAGAATTAAGTTATGGAATAAGTTTCTTGTAATCATCTCTGAAGACAATCTGGGCTATACAGTTTAGGCACAGTGATAAGATTGGATTCTGGCTAATGTGACTCTTACTTCCGCTTTGGGCAATAAAGAAAGTGACTTTATATTATTCATGGTAATAGCTGTTGTGAAATCATTTGTGTCATTTTAATTAAAATACATTGATAGGCTTTGGAATTTTCCAGATAGTTAGATGTATCAATTAGACATTTGGGACAATATTATTTAAGATGTGACAAACATATCTTCCACACGAGTACTTCCCAAACCATTTTCAGGCTTGAAAATTGTTGCGTCCACCAAGAACTGTGATGTGGGAAGACAGACTTGTAAGAACAAGGTTGGGGGGGGGGCGCGGGCGCGGGGCTGTCTACTAAAGAAAGAGCATTGATGTCATAACTTGGCCCGAACTCCATGGAAACTACTGCTGCTATGGTGCTTTTGATCCAATTATTTAAGCTCACGTCAAAGGTAACGATGTTCACCCGCTCCCTGCTACCACTACCTTCACTGCCCCTTAGGAAAGCCCTGTTATGGGCAGGCATTAAATACTTTGGTATTCCAGCCTTGTCTTAAATAGAGTGTTACAAAATTAGTAAGCTGAGAGGGAAAGTCTGTAAGGAAAAGGATTTTCCTACAAGTGACTGTTCTTAGGGAACCAGTCAGAGATAGATGGAAGTTATATTAGTAAGATGACCATCACCATATTTGCAATAAATGCTAATGTCCATAACGATACCCATATCCTATGCATTAAAATATAACTAGGTGCTAATCACAAATTGGGTACATACCATTAAGTAAGATTTCTCATAAGATGTTCCCATATTGGTCAGGGAATCAGAGTTCAGGACGCCACTGATCATGCACAGGGGGTAGTGACTAACAAGAGTTAATGACCTTTAGTGGTTGGGTGCACAGAAAGAACAGAAGAACAATTTCAGTTATCAAAAAGAAGTCAATAGCTGTGTCGGCATGTGAGCTAACAGAACCACTGCGTATGAATACCATTATTATTTTGAATTCTTGAGAAGAATTCTGTAAAACTGAGGAAATACTTTCATATGTGGAGTGGTCTTACAGATAATCAGGACAAGAATAATTTTAAATTGGCTCTTCCAGCTCAGTGTATAATTATAATTGACACAGGTATTCTGAAAAAAGGTTAAGCACTTCAGACCTTACATGAATTAATACAAAGATCAATGATGTCACCATTTTTTTGCTTTTCTGCTTTTGCAGTCCAAAGTTGAAAATATTTGTGTAATGATAGTACCAAGGTATTGATATACTTTCTTTTTAAGCAAGTCGCAATGACTGTGTTTTTTTGTTTAAGGGTGAAATGATATTGGGGATTTACTTTAAAAGTGTGAAGACCATATGTTTTTATTATTGTGTTTTGAAAACTGTGGCTTGAAGTGAGAAAGAACCAATTTAAAAACAAGAAATTACGAGGGACGGCCAGGTGTTTTGAAAGCCAAAAATTTGATATCTATTACAAACTTTGTGGTTGTGGATTGTGCAGACAAACTTGAAACTGAGGATTGTTTTTATGCAAAGCTAATTGATAAGGACTAGTAGCTAGTTATCAATGACAAGAGTCCTCTGCCTGTCAACAACATGTGACTGGGAGAGAAGACAGAGAGAAACTAGTCAGTCCAGAGAAGAAACTAGCAGGTCTGCAGGAGCCAAAAAACTCTCAGTTCTCAGCATTAAGTTATTTTAACGTGAGAAATATCAGCTTGTCCTTCAAGCTATGACTTTTAATTGGATAAGTGAGAGACATTTCATAAGTGAAACGCCATTCCTTGCCTGCGCTTCTGCTGGTTTCCAATTCAGATAAAGGTCAAGGAGAATCATGTGGATCAGCAAGAACCAAACCAACAGATCTTATGAACTAAAACAGAAGTTGCTGCAAATGCTCAGCAGGTCTGACAGCATCTATGAAGAAAAATTGGAGTTAACATTTCAGGTCCGGTGGCCCTTCTTCAGAACTAATCTTGTGAACATAGATTATGGAACTGTTTTTCTTGTTTATCCTCCATCCATTTTATTTCCCGGTCCTGTTAAGATTTTTATGCCTGTGTGTGTTTAAGGGAAAATTTATTATTGGTTTTGAGTTTTAAATTTATAGAATTTAATTAATTTAGTTTAATTGTTTACCTGTAGCTAAAATCTAAACATGTGCAATGGATGAGTAGACAGAAATTCTAATTAAGTACAGAAACCTGGTCCATGCTTTTTATTAGAGATAGTTGGAACTGCCAATGTTGGAGAATTTGAGATAACAAGGTGTAGAGCTGGATGAACACAGCAGGCCAGGTAGTATCAGAGGAGCAGGAAAGCTGACGTTTCAGGACTGGACCCTTCTTCATTTTCTGAATGAAGACTACCATTAATGTGTAATTCTGCCCTCTTGCGGTTGCACCAAACCTACGTAACCGATGTGTGCCCTTGTTAATTTCATGTGTATTCTGCATTGATAGTAAATTAGCATGTTTGCTCATTAAGACAAGACATCTCTGTACAGCGAAACTTGATGTCTTGTCCCACAATGAATCTTCTCATTTTAAGAATACTGAAATACCATTTCACAGGCACTCATACGCCTCCTGCAACTAGATTTTGTTTATCAATAAGAAAAAGTGAATGCTGGCAGCAACCATGGGTGGCTGAGGCAAGACTCATGACAGAGAAGGCCAATTCCATTGCCAGTGCTTATACACATATACTTTCAAGGTAGCAACGAGAAAGAAAAAGAAAGCTTGAGCAAAGAATTTCCTTCTTGTAGTGAGCGCTTTATTCCCATTGTAATCAGATTTATTTTTCTAACCTTGCTGAGGCAAACAAAGTCCATTTACACAGTGCCTTTCACATTCTCTAGACGTTGAAGCCTTTCCAGCTAAACTAGTTACTTCTTAAAGAAACAGTTATAATCATTTTGTAGGTGAACATGCCCTATTTTGCATAATGTCCCACAAGCAACATGCAAGATATATGACCAATAGAAACAAATTTATTGGGGAAGGTTATTTTTAACACTAGGGGGTGACTGAGGGGGACAGGCATCACTTTGGTGCATATATTAGAGCCTGGATGCAGTCACCTACACTGAGAAGTGCATCATCATGGGCCTGGTATCAGATAGTACATAAGGCTCAAGCATTACATCACTGTAGTGTTTCCTTCCCTCCTCTTCTAACCAAAAGAAACACAGAGAGAGATGTGCTATTGAAAATTTGTTGGTTACAGAGCAAGAAGTAAGGCATTCATTCAAAGGTACTGGTGAAGTCCTTTTAAATTTCTTCTTTAGTCTTAGATGGTAGTTAGGGTAGTGGCGTGCTGCTCCTGCAGGACATGGGAGCTCAGGAAGACTTCCATGATCCCCGATGACTATACCTGTGGGAAATGCACTCAGCTGCAACTCCTAGGAGGCCATGTTAGGGAGCTGGAGCTGGAAACGCTTAGGGTAGTCCAAGATGCTGAGTGCATCATATATAAGAGTTTTGGTGATGTGTGACCTAAGGTGGAGGCAGAGAATAGCTGAGTTACCTCCATGAAACACAAAGGTAGTTTTTTGGAGTGTACAGTAATCCCCTGTGGCCATTCTCCTCTCGGATTGACTGCAAAATGTCCTCAAGTGAGAGGGTGAGCAGCCAGAAGTCACTGTCATTTGTGCCACGGGTGGGTTTAAACTAGATTGCCAGTGGGTGGGGGTGGGGGTGGGGGTGGGGGTGGGGGTGGGGGAATCCTCAACTGCAGGAAGGCAAGTGCGAGGCTGGGAGGAGATACAGTAATCAGAAGAGGTGACATTATTGGGGTTGTACAATAGGCCCCCAAATAGTCAACAGGAATTAGAGGAACAAATATGCAAGGAGATTGTAGAGACATGCGGGAGAAACAGGATTGTTATAGTGGGGAATTTTAATTTCCTTAACATAGACTGGGACTACCATTACGTTAAGGGCTTAGATCGGGTGGAATTTGTTAACTGTGTTCAGGGAAGTTTGCTCCAGCAGTATAGAGGGACCAACTCAGGAAGGGGTGAAATTCAACATAATCTTGGGAAATAGGGTGCGGCAGGTGACAGTGGGGGAGCACTTTGGGACTCGTGATCATACTTCTATTAATTTTAAAACAGTTATGGAAAAAGACAGAACTGGTTCACAGGTTCAAAGTCTAAATTGGGGCAAGGCAATTTTTGATGGAATTAGACAGGAGCTTGCAGGGATTGATTGGAGTAGTTTGTTTGCAGGCAAAGGGGCCTCTGCCAAGTGGGAGGCCCTTAAGTGTGACAGCTGGAGCTCAATGTCTCAATGTTCCTGTGAGATAACGGGCAAGATTGGCAGGAGTAAGGAACCCTGGATGACAAGTGATATTGAGGCTTTGACCAGAAAAGGGCAGGAGGCTTGGCTCAGGAGCAGGCATCTGGGATCAAGGGAATCCCTGGAGGTATATTGAGGATACAAGAGGCCAAAAGTGGGCACAAGATAGCTTTGACTGATTAAGGCGAAACCAAAGAAATTCTTTAAGTATATTAAAGGAAAAATAAGAACTAGAAATAGAAAAGGACCCCTCAAGGACCAAAGCGGACATCTACGTGTGGAACTGCAGGAGATAGGTGAGGTCCAAAATGAATGTTTCTTCTGTGTTTACCATGAAGAAAGACATGAAGACTTGGGAACTTGAGGAAGTTAGTGGCGATATCTTGGGGACGGTCCACATCACAGTAGAGGAGGTATTGGGAGCAATAGAATGTACAAAGGTGGATAAATCTCCTGGTCCTGATCAGATCTTTCCAAGAACCCTGCAAGAGGCTAGAGAAGAAATTTCAGGGGCCCTGAGTGATATATTTGCATTATCATTAGCCACAGGTGAGGTCCCGGAAGACTGGAGGATAGCGAATGTTGTACCCTTATACAAGTAGTGCTGCAAAAATACAAAAAAAAACTTGCAACTGTAGACTGGGGGAGGTAAGTTACTTGAGAAGCTTCTGAGGGATAATATGTACATGTATTTAGAAAGACATGGTTTGATAAGGAGTAGTCAGCATAGCTTCGTGCATGGGAGATCACACCTCACAAATTTGTTAGAGTTCTTTGAAGTGACAAAGAAGATTGATGAGGTCAGGGCAGCAGATGTAGTCTATATGGATTTCAGTAAGGCCTTTGATAAGGTTCCACATGGAAAGCTGGATTGCATGGAATCCAGGGAGAGCTGGAAAATTGGATACAAAAATGGCTTGATGGTAGGAACCAGAGAGTAATAGTGGGAAAATGCTTGTCTAACTGGAGGCCTGTAACTAGTGGTGGGCCTCAGGACTTGGTGCTGGGCCCATTGCTGTTTGTTATGTATATCAATGATTTGGATGAGAAAGTACAAGCCATGATTAGTAAGTTTGCTGATGACTCTAAAATAGGTAGTGAAGAAGGTTATCAGAAATTGCAGCAGGATTTTGATCAGCTGGGGAAGTGGGCCGAGAAATGGCAAATGGAGTTTAATATAGATAAGTGTGAGGTGTTGCATTTTGCAAAGTCAAAACAGGGAGGAGTTGCATGATGAATGGTAGGGCCTTCAGGAGTGTAGTGGAACAGAGGGATCTTCAACTTCACGTGCATGGTTCTCAAAGTGGAGTCACAGGTAAACAGGGCAGTGAAGGCAGCTTTTGGCACACCGGCCTTGATCAGTACAGAAGTTGGGAAGTTATGTTGCAATTGTCCAGGATGTTGGTGAGGCCACACTTGGAGAATTGTGTTCAGTTTTAATCATTTTGCTGTAGGAAGGATGTTTTTAAACTGGAAAAAGTGCAGAAGAAATTTACAAGAAAGTTGCCAGGACTCAAGGGACTGAATTATATGGAGAGGTTGGACAAGCTAGGACATTTTTTTTCTTTAGTGTGTAGGAGACTGAGGGGAATCTTACAGAACTGTATAAGAACGTGAGGGGCATGGATAGGGTGTATACACTCAGTCCTTTTCCCAGGATTGGGGAATCAAGGACGAGAGGGCATCAGTTTAAGGTACGAGGGGAAAGAATACATGGGAACCTGACTGGCAACTTGGTTTTACACAGAGGGAAGTGAGCATATGGAATAAGCTGCCAGTGGAACCAGTTGAGGCGGATACATTAACAACATTCAAAAGGTATCTGGATGAATACATGGACAGGAAAGATTTAGAAGGATATAGGTCAAGTGCAGGGAAATTAGGTTAGTGCGGATGGACATTTTGGCTGGCATGGACCCATTTAGGCCGAAGGGCAAGTCTCCACGCTATAGGACTCTATAACAGAAACTGGGAAGATATCCAGGTCTTACTTGACAAGGTGCGATGTTCACATTATCATCCGAGTGGACAGGTCTGCTCTCTCATTGGAGAGATGACCGATGGTGGTTTAAGATGAGGAGCACCACACCTCAGGCAAGGGGAGTTTGAGAAGGTGGGACCCTCATAGTAGCCTCAGTTGGAATGGAAAATAGAAGCAATTATGCATTGCAAACCAATCATCCCACTAACTGAATTAACCACCACCCTCATCTAAAAGCAACATTCTAAAGTATGATACAATCTTAAGAGATACAGAAGTTTTAATCATTGCTGTTCTTTGATCCCACAAAAATAAAGCAACAAAAACACACTAATTAACACTTAATCTAGACCTTAATTGATAAAAAGATTTATAGCACCTTCCTTTTTTTTCCAACCTAGTTTAAAAACAAAATGGACTGTACCTGTTAACCAGTGCAAATAATCAGTGCAAGGTCTGATGCTAGGGCAAATCTAGCCAGCTGCATGAACAATACAAATAAAATTGTTAACGCTGACCTATTTAAATTCCTTTTTAAAAAAATGCAATGCATTTTATCAAATTTCATTTAAGAATTATGGCCACAGAGACTATTTCTTCAAAATTTAAATGAAGCTTTTTTTCCCTTCACTTTTCACAAATGTCTCAAAGCAATTATAGAAAATGACAGCAGAATAATACTTTAAAAATATTAAACTTACGGTTTGTAGTAAAGACTGTAAGGAGGATTGGTCACTGTCAATTGGGCTACAAGTGACACAAGAACTAATACAAATATTGGCAACAGCTGCAAAAATACCGAAAATGTTCCCTGCAAAATGTGCAAGAAAATAAATGTCAGTTGAGAAATTTTGAATTGATAAAGTGCATTGGAAGAAATCTTGTTTTCAGTAATTCCTTAATCTTAGTACCATAATGTTGTTTACCAGCAATTTAGTTCTTTGCTTATTCACTTTGTACGATATATGTCAATTCTTTACTCACCACACAGTATGCTTTATCAGCACAGATATTTTTAAAAACACTACCACATTATTAAAATAATATGTAAATCATAGTCTGGTTATTTAGAGCAGGGATTTTAACATAATATCAACCTTTGACTATGCATTGAATAAGCTTCCTCCCTGATCCCTTCTGCATATAAAAGGCTCAAATGATTATGATATGAGATTTGTCATCAACACTGGTTTTAATTGGATAGCAATCACAATCAAGTGGAAAAGGGAAGCAAGTCATACCATTGTTATTGACATATTTTACCACAGATGTGAATATCAAATCTATTCCACTTGAGAGGCTTGGCTAGCTATTATGATTAGGCCTATTAGGCATTTAACACGAGATAATGCAAGCATGTTATGTGTCTATAGAATTTGAGAATATACAGGGATCTTTGGTTATTTCCAAATGAAAATGGTCTCTCCCTTCGAGTGATAAAACAGAAGACACTTATATTGTTTAATGGCTTGGTCTCACATTGTACCTCATTGAAATGTTAACATTCACCTGAGATCTAGCCTCCTGTTCTTCCTCTTCCACCTGGTCATTCATATAGTGACGCCGGCGGTAAATATGGGTGTATGTTGTTTTTCCGTTTGTATAGGCATGAATATTACCTGGTCAAAAAATATGGTCATCAGAAGGCTTCTTCATTAACAAATGCAAACAAACCGAGAAACTGGACAGTGAAGTGCAACAGTAGAGCAAATAGAATGGTTCTCATCTTCCAACCATAAGTACTGAATTTTATCAGTTGCTACATTTCAGTTGTATGTAAATGATAAATGTTTCATATATCTACAGAATGTTGGGTCAGCAAAATCTTAATTAAGTGCAACCAGTTTTGAATCGGTCTTAGCTATTATTTTAGATTCATCAGTGCTGTACACTTAAATAAGAATCCAAGCATCTTACTTGCATGGGCATGCATATACTAACTATCAAAATACATTACAATGCAGGGATACAGCAACAGATCTCTTGAATTTAGTTACAGGAGATGCTGACATGGTGGTAACATTGCTGGATGAGTAATGGAGAAGCCAAGGCTTTGGACTGAATTGCTCAGAGTATCTGGGTTCAAATCTCACAGCCACAGTTAATGGAATTAAATTAAACAAATAAATCTGGATATTGCTAAAACCTATTTGGTTCACCCATGTCCCTTTCAGGCCAAAACAGTGCCACACTTGAGGAGTTGATAATAGCATTTTGGGCTAAAGGAATCAAATGACACAGGAGAAAAGCAGGAACAAGGTATGAAGTTAGATGACTGACATGATCATAATAAATGTCAGAGCATGCTCAAAGGGCCAAATGGTCTACTCATGCTCCTATTTTCTATGTTTTTTAATATTTCAGTTTTGAATCCATGTTCATTTCTGTTACAGAAGATGAGCTAAACAGACTAACCTCAGTCTTTTCAACTTCATCATTTTCATCATGAAATGGAAAAGAAAAATGGCTGCCACTACACCCAATCGACAATAGACAATAGGTGCTGGAGTAGGCCATTTGGCCCTTCGAGCCAGCACCACCATTCATTATGATCCTGGCTGATCATCCACAATCAGTATCCTGTTCCTGCCTTATCCCCATAACCTTTGATTCCACTATCTTTATGAGCTCGATCTATCTCTTTCTTGAAGCTATCCAGAGACTTGGCCTCCACTGCCTTCTGGGGCAGAGTATTTCATATATCCACCACTCTCTGGGTGAGGACGTTTTTCCTCAACTCTGTTCTAAATGGCATATCCCTTATTTTTAAACTGTGTCCTCTGGTTCTGGACTCACCCATCAGCGGAAACATGCTTCCTGCCTCCAGAGTGTCCATTCCCTTAATAATCTTATATGCCTCGATCAGATCCCCTCTCATCCTTCTAAACTCAAGTGTATACAAGCCCAGCCACTCCAATCTTTCAACATATGATAGTCCCGCCATTCCAGGAATTGACACTCCCTCAATAGCAAGAATGTCCTTCCTCAAATTTGGAGACCAAAACTGCACACAATACTCCAAGTGTGGTCTCACCAGGGCCCTGTACAGCTGCAGAAGGACCTCTTTGCTCCTATACTCAATTCCTCTTGTTATGAAGGCCAGCATGCTATTAGCTTTCTTCACTGCCTGCTGTACCTGCATGCTTGCTTTCATTGACTGATGTACAAGAACACAGAGATCTCGTTGTACTTCCCCTTTACCTAACTTGATGCAATTGAGATAGTAATCTGCCTTCCTGTTCTTGCCACCAAAGTGGATAACCGCACATTTATCCACATTAAACTGCATCTGCCATGCATCCGTCCACTCAACTGGTCTGTCCAAGTCACCCTGTATTCTCATTACATCCTCCAATTCACACTGCCACCCAACTTTTGTGTCATCAGCAAATTTGCTAATATTACTGTTAATGCCTTTGTCTATATCATTAATATATATCGTAAACAGCTATGGTCCCAGCACCGAACCCCACTGGTCACTGCCTGCCATTCCGAAAGGGACCCGTTTATTACTAATCTTTACTTCCTGTCAGCCAGCCAATTTTCAATCCAACTCAGTATTTTGCCCCCAATACCTGTGCCCTAATTTTGTTCACCAATATCCTATGCGGGACTTTATCAAAGGCTTTCTGAAAGTCCAGGTACACTACATCCACTGGTTCTCCCTTATCCATTTTCATAGATACATCCTCAAAAAATTCCAGAAGATTAGTCAAACACGATTTCCCCTTCGTAAACCCATGCTGACTCTGACCTATCTTGTTACTGCTATCCAATTGAGTCGTAATTTCATCTTTTATAATTGACTCCAGCATCTTTCCCACCACTGACGTCAGGCTAACCAGTCTATAATTTCCTGTTTTCTCTCTCCCTCCTTTCTTGAAAAGTGGGACAACATTTGCCACCCTCCAATCCGCAGGAACTGATCCTGCATCTATAGAACCTTGGAAAATAATTACCAATGCATCCACAATTTCTACAGCCACCTCCTTAAGTACCCTGGATGCAGACCATCAGGTCCCGGGGACTTATCGGCCTTCAGACCTAACTGTCTATCCAACACCATATCCTGCCTAATATAAATACCCTTCAGTTTGTCCATTACCCTCGGTCCTTCAGCCAGTATTGCATCTGGGAGATTGCTTGTGTCTTCCCTCGTGAAGACAGATCCAAAGTACCTATTCAACTCTTCTGCTATTTCCTTGTTCCCCAAAATAAATTCACCTGTTTCTGACTTCAAGGGCCCAATTTTAGTCTTAACCATTTTTTTCTTTTTGCATACCTAAAAAAGCTTTTACTATTCCTCCTTTATATTTTTGGCCAGTTTTCCTTCATAGCTCATTTTCTCTCTGTGTATTGCCTTTTTAGTTATCCGCTGTTGCTCTTTAAAAGCTTCCCAGTCCTCCGGCTTCCCACCATTCTTTGCTATGTTATACTTCTCTTTTTTTCTTTATACAGTCCTTAACTTCACTTGTCAGCCACGGCCGGCCCTGCCTCCCCTTAGGATCTTTCTTCCTGTTTGGAATGAACTGATCCTGCACCTTCTGCATTATATCCAGAAATACCTGCCATTGTTGTTCCACTGCCATCTCTGCTAGGGTATTGTACCACTGGGAAGGTTAGTGAGTTTTGCTAGCTGTTGAGCATGTAGGCTGTACTTGTGAGCAATAGGAGGGACAGTTGCATTAAACTGGACTGTATAAGTGTTTGATTAAAGATATCTATAATCACAGTACCCTGCATGTGAAATACACAAGGCACAAATCTTGGCCATAACTAGGCTGAACAGTGTCAGTGATCTCTGTGAAGCAGAAGTAATCACTAATGGCCGCAGCACCTGCAAGTCATAATTGATAATCTCATTGGCTATGCAAGGGTTAATTTCCTCTCACCTTGAATGTAAGTATTTGACAACATGTTCTAATACACAATGCATATGTCCTTAGGCGACATGAGGCAGGGTGGTTTATGTAAGAGGGCGAGGTTTCAGTAAACTACTCCATTTAAAATCTCCTACTACATTTGCAATGTACTGCTTGTGCTGAACAAATCAAAATACGGTCCACTATGTCAGAGGCCCACATAAAGGATTTCAAGGGTCTTCTTTGTCACACTGTATTGAGGACTACTCCTTAAATCTTCAATGTGCGAGATGTCAACGCTGATTGCTCACTTTGTTAAGAACTTGTTCTGTTTCTGACATTCCCCACAGAGGATTATTAGAATGACTAATGGATCTAACCACAGCATGGATTAGCAACACAGTGGCCACTATACAAATGAAAATACAGACAAATTGTCAGCAAGCCAAAGACAAGCTGGCTGCTGAATAACCTCCAACTGCAGAAGTATGTGGAAGAAGTACTAGAAGCCCAGAAATATCACCCTCCAAGTCATTTCCTCCAGATGAGTGCAGTGATGGGCAACGCGGACTAAGCATGTCATGGGACACAGACAGAGAACTGTGCCATCTGCGACTGGTGGGACTTGCAGCCTGAAGAGATGGGTGGCTAACCCATCCCAGTGGTTGTCAAGACTGTTGCATTAAATGTACATGCAACTTGCTACTTTCAAGGATCCACTGGGGACTTGTGCAGGTTCACTCAATACTCAATCCACAAACTTCTTAAGCCTGTTCAGAAATCATTTATAGCTATAAGACATTCGAAAACCAGAACTGTTTGAATGTAATGGGATGTCTCTCTTGTATTGCCTTCTCCCACGAGAGATTGCCTGTTAGTTTTTAATTAGGTTTGCTTTCAGATAGAAACAAAAAAACAATTGAGGGTCTTGGAAATCTAGATTTGCAAAGTTACTGGTGCAGTCATGTAAAAGATTTTTAAAACAGAAATCCTTGATTGTACCCTAGTCAATTGGTGTCAAAGTCGTTCTGAATAATACAAGTCATGGGAAAACTATGTACTTATCTGCCTGTGCTTTTTAGTTAGTCTTCTTAAATTAATTGCCATCCAAATACTACATTGTAGAAAAGTGGGTAGGCTGTAATGCAGCACAGAGGAGTTGGGAAAACCCCTTAAATGCAGCAACTCAACGGAAAGAGATTTAAATTGCAAGCTAAGTTTAATAAATTGCATACAGAATTGCTCAATTTCTTTTTTGTTTCTTTTAAACATTTAATATTTTTGACCAATTGTAAACGTAATGAATCTATTTCTTTCAGAAATTCTAAACAACAATGCACTGATTCGTACCACCAGTAACACTGCTGCAGTGGTCATCTTTATGGACCATCATATAATTTCCATTTAGTTAAACTCATTAAGTTAGCTAAAGTTAAATTTTTGTGTAGCAACAGACCCCAAGACTAACCTGTGGGGAATCGTCCACCAAAGAAGATGTTGAACAAATCTTCAGGTGTTACATCTGCTTCAAATTCACTATAAAACTTTGAACCACTGGCATAAGGACTACGGACAGTTGGTGGCTCCTCTCCATATTCATCATATTGTTTTCTTTTTTCTGGGTTGCTCAGAATAGCATATGCGTTTCCTATTGCTAAAGTAGATATCAGTAATTTCAGTTATTATATTTTCACCATTAAATTCCTGTTAATTTATATTCATGTATATTTAACAATACTAATCAACAGTAATAAATTTAGATAGTGTTACAAGAAATAGCAACTATGCACCATCAAAATTCAAACTTTCATCACATGATTTTATGAATCAGAATTTTCAGGGACTTAAGTGATTTTTGAAGATGACAAATGCTGACCTGAAGGGAGAGTTACTAATCTCACCTGACCATAAACTGAGACAAGTTCAGGGAAACCATATACACTACAATAAAATAACATCACTGAAAGTTCCATTTTATTCAAAAACAAAGACTGAGAAACCAGACTACTAATACAACATCATAAAATTTGCACGTCCTGCTTAGCTCTCACTCACGTGATAAGTTCCCACATTGGAGGATTAAAGGTTTGCCTGTGGAGTATTCGGCTTGAAATGACAACGGAGCTCGATTCAGGAATATACATACAAATAACAGTTCAGTAATTTGCTTGGCACAGCAGAGGGAGAAGGAAACATGGATCCATCACAATACCAGGAAGGTTTCCTCTCTCAAAATTTTATAATATTTCATAGATGTTAAAGAAATATGACAATAGCTATACAGCTGTGGTCTCAGGTTTCACACTCAACTTCAGGACTCAATGAAATTTAAAATGAATCTGCTGTTATCTTTCTGTTTGTACTAGACACCCTCACCACCCCATCCACTTCATTTCTAAAAATGTATTACCTGTATTTGTAACACATATTTGATGTTGCATTTTATTATATTTTCCTCAGGTTTAGTAAGTAATAAAATTCTTCTTGCTTTCATTCATTAGCTTGGAAGTAGCTCCTTAATTTTGATTAATTAAAACTTATTTTTACTAAATGTGTGAAAACTGAGTGCTTAAAAAGAAATAATAAATATTCATTGCATCCAACCAAAGGGGATTAAACAGAGGTAATTCTCTCTGCTCCTCAAGTGTGACAAAAAACACAGAAATACTAAACAGTAGAAGGCTTTTATATATTAGTCATTCATAAACAGATTCATGGAGTCATACAGCATGGAAACAGATCCTTTAGTCCAACTAGTCCATGCTGACCATGGTACCAAAATAAATTAGACCCACTTACCTGTGCTTTGTTCATATTCCAATAAGCCTTTCCTACTCAAAATTATCCAAATGTCTTTTAAATATTGTTAACTGTACCTGCATCCACCACTTCCTCTGGTGGTTCATTCCACACACCAGCTACTCTGCGCAAAGACAAAAATCCCCTCATATTTTTTTTTAAATCTTTCTCCTCTCACCTTAAAAATATGCCCTGAGTTTTGAACTCTCCGACCATAGGGAAAAGACATTTGCTATTCACCTCTTCCATGCTCTTTAGGATTCTATTAACTTCTATAAGGTCATCCCTCAACCTCCCACGCTCCAGAGAAAATATGTCCCAGCCTATTTTTGTAACTCAAACCCTCCGTTTTCGGCAACATCCTATAAATCTTTTCCAAACTCTCTCCAGCTTAATACTTATAACAGGGCGACTAGAACTGCAAACAGTACACCGGAAGAGGCCTCAACAATGTCCTGTACAACTTCAATATGATGTCCCAACTCATATAATCAAAATCCAAGCAACGAAGGCAAGTGTGCTAAATGCCATCTTTACCACTATCTCTACCTGTGACACAAATTTCAAAGAACTATGTACCTGAACTCCTAAGGGTCTCTGTTCTACAACACTACCCAAGGCTCTACCATTAATCGTACGAGTCTTGCCTTCGTTTATTTTACCAAATACAATACGTTGCATTGATCCAAATTAAACGCCATCTGCTAATCCTCAGCCCATTGATACAATTGATCAAGATCTCTTTGTAATCTCAGCTAACCTTCTTCATTCTCCACTATACCACCAATTTTGGTGACGAAAGGGCATATGCTCCTAACCAGCTACAAAACATGATATGGAAATGAAGACGGTTGATAAACGAGATATTATTTACATTAGTGATAGCCTGAGGGCAGGGAATTAATATAGTTAAAAAAACAAAAAAACAAAAGTTTAGACTGAGTTATGATGCTCAGGAATACAATGTTGAACAGTATAGTGGAAGCAATCTCCTCAAATATAGGAAGAATACAGAAGTTTTAGAGAAAGTGTGAAGGAGATTTATTAGGATGCTTCTGGTGAAAGATCATTGTCTTCAAATGTTAACTGCTTTTCTGCCTACATACATCTTGCCAGATCAGAAGAGTATTTTCAGATTTCTAGAATCTGCAGTATATTACTTTGTTTCGTTGGAAAGATGCCTAGCATAAGTAAAAATTATACACAAACGTAGACATTAACGCATTTTCTTCATTACAACAAAGTAGATCAGGGAACAGTAAAATAGAAGCAGACAAATATTAGTCTTTGAAGTAAATAACAACAAGGGGCTATAGATATCAGTTTGGATATGATAGATTTGGATCAGTATAGCAGAAACATCGATATCAAAATGTTGCAAGGGTGGAGCGATCATTCACCTGATTAATGGAAGAGGCAGAAACTTTGTCGATACATTTAAGAACAGATGGAAAATTGGTTGAGGAATTGAAAGAGCACAAGGGATATAGGAACAACGTAGCAATTAGTTGTGTTGAAGGAAACGGTGAGATCTTATTATAAATTTGGTACGTACTATTGAATCCCTACAGTGCAGAAGAGGCCCTTTGCATCTGCACCAACCTTCCAAGCAGCATCCCACCTAGACCCACTTTCCTGAACCTCGAGCCCAGGTCCCTGGCACTAGGAGGCAGCAGTGCTAACTACTAAGCCACCGTGCCACCTAAATGTTCAAGTATTCCTAAGAAGAGTCAATGTCCGCAAGAGTTTTCCAGAAATTGAAAAGGGTAAGAAATAGATGCATTTATTAGGCTAAATCCTCACATCTCACAACATATACAATATCAGAGCCAGATGCATTGGTCCTTTTTACGTCCCTTATGTGCTCATCTAGTCTGCTAACATGATCCAGCACGCAAGTATGTTTTGTCTATTACAACTTCACAATAGACAAAGTCTTTGGCAAATCCTACCTCCTCATGGAAGTTCACCTTTCTGCTTCAGAGAAGTTGTGTACCTGCTTTGCCAATGTTCAATCTGAACTACATCTTCAAATTCATAGTTTGAGATAGAAGCTAATTTTTGGTTCGATTGACTTTGAAGCAACTTTTCGATGAGTAGGAACACAAGAAGGATCCCCAACTTGTTTGCAAAGTTCACAACAGGGCAAGATTCTCTTAAGTGGAACACTTTTCCACCACTCAGAATTAAAGAAAATATTCCCCAGTAACCCATCTTTCTCCAATGTCCCAACTGCTAAGAACAATCTGCAGAAAAGATAGGTAGAAGACAAAAATGGAAGTGGGAAAGGAAAAATGAACACTATGATATATGTTCTACCTGTGTACTGCACAGGTATGCTGGTAACAGTATAGTCAGTCATGAACCTAGCGTAATAATAACAAAGGACGGGATGGCGGAGAAACTCAGAAGATCTAGCAGCATCTGTGGAAACAGAAATTGTGTTAATATTTTGAGTCCAGCATTACTCCTCTACAGAATTTAGTATATTGTCATGGATGTTGCTATCTCTTGCAAGAGCAAATAGGTGCTGACAAGCCACAGGTCTTGTTCTTGAAGTGAGGATTAGATCAAGAAGTAGGGATGTATATGTCTGTGTCAAGTGCTGTCCGTCAATCTATTTTACATGACTTAATTGAGTAAGAATATGGATGGCCGTTAACTATGCTAAGTAGCAGAGACAGGTAAAGTAAGGAGACAAACAATTATGAAGCAGGAGATGACTTTTTTTTGAACAGTTCCGAATGTTAGTTAATTGTTGTGACAGAAGATGAGTAACCATAGTGTAAAGTGCTAAGTTAGAGCTTCCCTTAATTATATTGTACCGCAAAGGATAAATTACTTAATAATTCAAGAGCGCTGAGGAGTTTGTGGGCATTCTGGGAGGACAGTGAAAAGATAACGAAAACCCACACGCATTTCTCACTAACCTTGGTGAAGTCATTAACCTGTTCCGACATGATGTTGTAATCCTTGGGGATGCAAGAATTGGCACTTGGTTTCAGAACAATTTTTTACCAGACAGCACAAGTTACATTTATGAGGGCTTCTTAACAGACAGCATCAGTGACTGGTGGCCTCTGTCTTTGATTTCTTTGAGAAAACAATTTTGGGTGAAGTTCTGAGATCGTTCTATCCAGCCTGTGTCATGCCTCGTTGCCCCCGGCTCTAAATGCAGTGTATGTGGTTGCAATTGTGTTCACGTATGATGAAACACAAACACATTAAAATTCAGGAAGAGTCAAGTAAAGGGTCACTGGACCCAAAATGTTCCTCTGCTTTCTGTCCCCAGATCTACCAAATCTACTGAATTTTTCCAGCAATTTCTGCTTTATTGTGCATCTCTTACTTGTCATCTGTCTGTTGCCTGAGAAGATATGCAGGCTTAAATGGCTTTTTAAAAACTTTAAGCCTTCAGATGGCTTAGCTGTTCATGTCTGATATACTCTAATGCAAACCCTTTTGGGCCAATAAACACAGTGGTTCTTTAAAGAGTCAACAGCAGTCTAATTTATTTCAAAGAACTCTATGCATCAGTTTCATTCATTGTAAAAACAAATGCTCAGAAGAATTAAATTGGCAACAAGTGCAACTGCACTACAAAAACGTAAAAGCCCCAAGTAAATTTCACAAATGAAAGGTCATCTCCAAGAAACCGACCAGTAGAAGGAATCAGTAATACCTTGACAATTCTATGACAGAGAGAGATCATCTAGTTCTGAACAAAACGTTCTGAAAAGAGCACAAAATCACTGAAATTTTAACCAGTAATTTCAATAACCTACCCAGTGCATGTGATGTACACTGAAAAAATTAGAGGGAATTTGAAGAGTACGTTCAGACATTAAAACAAACTTTAAAATTTCTAAAATTGACAATGGTTTCCATTCAAATTTTTGATGTCAATGCTTTAGGTATTTAATTGTCCATATTGTACTAGATATTTACTTCCTCATCCTTTAGTTTCTCACCCTTTCTCTTTTGTTTTAGGGCATTACATCATTGTTTTGAGTTGCAACTCTGTACCTTTAAATGCATCTGTCGCACCAGGAGCACAGTTTTTATCTGGATGAAACTTTAATGCCAGCTTCCTGTAGGATCTTTTTAAATCTTCTTCATCTGCATTTCTACTAAGTCCCAGAATTTCATAGTAATTCTTACATCTTTTTATCCTGTAAAACATAAAACAACAATTAACAGATAGACTGTGATCTGGAATGGGCGAGGATCTAAAATAAATTGTCTTCTGGGAAAGTGGGCAAGACAAAGCAGTAAAAGAGCAGCAAAGATACATTTTAAATTGTTTTGGTCCATTTGTCCACACTTTTGAGGTACCTGATTGGAAACAGGACACTTTTTGTATTCAGTGTCAACATTAAGCATTCCAAGGTCTGCCACGGCACAGCCAGAGGTAGGTTAAGCTGTCTTAGGTACCAGGGAATTCCAACTTCATAAATCTTCTATATCTCCTGTGTGCAGGACAGTTTCCTGACACAGTATGTGGATAGGCGAAGAAGAGGCAAGGCAACATGGGATTTGGTATTGGGTAATGAACCAGGCCAGGTGTTAGAATTGAAGATAGGTGAGCACTTCGGTGAGTGACCACAATTCGGTTACATTTACTTTAGCGATGGAAAGTGATAGATATATACTGCAGGGCAAGAGTTATAGCTGGGGGGGTAAGGCAATTATGAGGCGATTAGGCCAGATTTAGGATGCATGGGATGGGGAAGGAAACTGCACGGGCTGGGCACAACTGAAATGTGGAGCTTGTTCAAAAAACAGCTACTGTGTGTCCTGGATAAGTATGTACCTGTCAGGCAGGGAGGATGTAGTCGAGCCAGGGAACCACGGTTTACTAAAGAAGTTGAATCTCTTGTCAAGAGGAAGAAGGAGGCTTATGTAAAGATGAGATGTGAAGGCTCAGTTAGGGCTCTTGACAGTTACGAATTAGCCAGGAAGGACCTAAAGAGAGAGCTAAGAAGACCCAGGAGGGGACATGAGAAGTCTTTGGCAGGTAGGATCAAGGAAAACCCTAAAGTTTTCTATGGGTATGTCAGAGTTAAAGGAATGACAAGAGTAAGATTAGGGCCAGTCAAGAACAGTAGTGGGAAGTCGTGCATGGAGTCCGAAGAGATAGGAGAGGCGCTAAATGAATATTTTTAGTCATTATTCACACATGAAAAAGACAATGTTGTCGAGGAGAATATTGAGATACAGGCTATTAGACAGGGCGGGATTGAGATTCATAAGGAGGAGGTGTTCGCAATTCTGCAAAGTATGAAAAATAGATAAGTCCCCTGGGCTGAAAGGGATTTATCCTAGGATTCTCTGGGAAGCTAGGGATGAGATTGCAGAACCTTTGGCTTTGATCTTTATGTCATCATTGTCTACAGGAATAGTGCCAGAAGACTGGAGGATAGCAAATGTTGTCCCCTTGTTCAAGAAGGGGAGCAGAGACAACCCTGGTAATTATAGACCAGTGAGCCTTACTTTGGTTGTGGGTAAAGGATTATAAGATATAGGATTTAGAATCATCTAGAAAGGAATAATTTGATTAGGGATAGTCAACATGGTTTTGTGAAGGGTAGGTCGTGCCTCACAAATCTTATTGAGTTCTTTGAGAAGGTGACCAAACAGGTGGATGAGGGTAAAGCAGTTGATGTAGAGTATAAATGATTTCAGTAAAGTGTTTGATAAGGTTCCCCACTGTAGGCTACAGCAGAAAATACAGAGGCATGGGATTGAGAGTGATTTAGCGGTTGTCATCTTACAGCTAGCCAATTTCTGATCCCAGAGGGTGGTCATTGATGGGAAATGTTCATCCTGGAGTTCAGTTACTGGTGGTGTGCTGCAAGGATCTGTTTTGGGGCCACTGCTGTTTGTCATTTTTATAAATGACCTGGATGAGGGCATAGAAGGATAGGTTAGTAATTTTGCGGATAACACTAAAGTTGGTGGAGTTGTAGATAGTGCGGAAAGATGCTGCAGGTTACAGAGGGACATAGATAAGCTGCAGAGCTGGGCTGAAAGGTGACAAATGGAATTTAATGTGGAAAAGTGTGAGGTGATTCACTATGGAAGGAGTAATAGGAATACAGAGTTCTGGGCTAATGGTAAGATTCTTGGTAGTGTGGATGAGCAGAGATCTTCATGTCCACGCGCATAGATCCCTGAAAGTTGCCACCCAGGTTGATAGGGTTCTTAGGAAGGTGTACGGTGTGTTAGGTTTCATTGTTAGAGGGATTGAGTTTCAGAGCCATGAAGCCATGTTGCAGCTATACAAAACTCTGGTGCGGCTGCACTTGGCGTATTGCATATAGTTCTGGTCGCTGCATTATAGGAAGGATGTGGAAGCATTGGAAAGGGTGCAGAAGGGATTTACCAGGATGTTGCCTGGTATGGGCAGAAGGTCTTATGAGGAAAGGCTGAGGGACTTGAGGCTGTTTTCATTAGAGAGAGGAAGGTTAAGAGGTGACTTAACAGAGACATACAAGATGATCAGAGGATTAGATAGGGTGGACAGTGAGAGCCTTTTTCCTTGGCTGGTGATGGCTAGCATGAGGGTACATAGCTTTAAATTGAGGGGTGATTGATATCGGACAGATGTCAGAGGTAGGTTCTTTACTCAGACAGTAGTAAAGGCATGGAATGCCCTGCCTGCAACATAGTAGACTCGCCAACTTTGAGGGCATTTAAATGGTCATTGGATAAACATAATGGAATAGTGTAGGTTAGATGGGCTTCAGATTGGTTACACAGGTCGGTGCAACATCGAAGGCTGAAGGACCTGTACTGCACTGTTATGTTCTATGTTCTATAAATCAAGTTAATGCTAGGATACAAAATAAACTTCAACGTGTAATACTACATGAAGTGAACAGCTTACGTATTCTTGCTCAGATTCACACATTCAGTAATAAATTCCACTGTAAAATTCTGACCTTTCAATGCAGATTTTTTTTTAAACACAGCCTTGGTAATCCATTCATAACATTAAGAGAATAGAAAAGTCAATTCTAAATCATAGCATTGGACCAAATATTTGATTTAAAATTCAAAATTCTATTACAATATGTTGATTTAAGATTCAGCATTCCTGTTATCAAATGCTGATTTCTAAAGTGCAATCTTATTTTATAAATTCTACTTCAGTTGCACTTCACTATAAAATTATGTTACTGAATAAACATTTTCTGCATGATAATATCCAAAAGTTCATTTACACTATTTTACTGGAAGAAAGTATTGGATTTGCGTAGATTGTTTTCTCTCAAACGGCAGAACATTACAAGGCGCTTCACAGCTGCTGAATACTTTTGAAATATAATTACTGATATAATGAAGGAAAATCAGCAGTCAGTCAATCTGCAAGGTTCCACAAACAATGATTTTGTTTGAGGGTTAATGGCCAGCTGCTTTGCCACAGGAATGGAAAAGTGTAAGGCAAAAAAATGACATTGAAGGGAGACATAAAAGCTTCACAGAATCATATGTTGTTAGTCAGTTCAAAACAACATTGACAAAGACCTTGGAAGGAAAAGTAGTAATGAAATCGGAAGGTAGCATGGTGAAATCAAAGGTGAAAAAAGAAATTAATCTTCAATGTAAAAAAAAATCATGATTAGCAGTCAATAATAAATAAGATTTTAAAAGTTATCTTCTGTCAAGGTTGGGGGCAGCTGCGAGTGTTACAATTTTCTTACTCTCAAGATTTAACTGCTTACAAATCAAAGATTGCTTTAAAATTTAAGAGGTTTATATAAATTCACAAAGGAGATACAATCTTGTAATGCTCACAAAAAACAATTTGTTTTGAATTTATAAAATGTGACGGTTATTTCACCCCTTTCATTTCTGAAATCCCCAGCAACCTATTATCCGACATTCAATTTTACTAGTCTCAATTAATCTGATAACATCTGCCTTTCAATCTGTCAGCCAGCATTGTCTCACATCAACACAGCTGAGTTTGAGAATTCTGTAGAATTGTGGCCGCATATACTTATCATCTTTCTATGGAAAGCTACTGGTATTTCAACACGCCACTTTATCATTATGAAATAAATCAGTGTTTGAGGAACAACTAGAATGAACAAACAGCAAAAATGCCATCCAGAATTGAGTGCAAATGCATAACAAGAGGCAGTTGAACTGTAAAGAAACACTGTTTTTGATTTAAAGGTGCAAATGATTCTTAATTTTAAGTTCCTTTTCCCTCAAAATCAATAATTTCAATTAAATAGTTTAAGGGTAAACCACAGAAGCATTTTTTGAACATTTTCATTTGATACATTAAAATTGAGGAAGTGAGTCAAGAATCTAATGTTATTCTCTTACAAAAAACCTTCCTGTATAACTTGTTTAAACTTTATCCATACTGAATAAACACATGTTGTTAACTAAAGCATCTGTACAATATGTGTAGTGCATTCTCACCTCTGTACACCCTCCAGCTGCTCTTGAGTGTAACTCTTGGCAACTTCACCGATTCCTGCAGGTGAATTCACACATCTTTTCAATCTACTGGATTTGCATGCCACGTTATTTGCATCTTGGTCACAGTTCCAACCAAATGAGCTTCCATTTCTAACAATTAGTTGGATTAGTGCTAAAATTAAAAAAAAACACAGGAAAACAGAAAAAAAAATTCAACTTTTTTTTTTCAAAATATTGTACTATAGAACTTAAAACAGAAAAATATGTAATTTATAGATTTTAAAGTCGCACAATTTAATTTTTTAATAAAAACAAGCACAATTTACATTTTTATTAAAAACAAAGTCTTCATTTGTGACTTTACCTACAAGTACTCATGCCACAAAATTTATCAGAATGTTTAAGAAAATTGTATTTCCAAACATTAATGTTTAAATCACAGCTGTTCATACTAACTGCTGAAACCAGAGATAAACCAAATTATTTATACTTAAGAAAATAACATTTATTTGCATTTATTCAAACTGACGGCAAACTGCTTAATAACTTCCAAAAAAAAAGTGATCATGAAATTCGACAGTACAAACACCTTTCCGCAATCAAGTTGTATGTTACATCAAGTTTTAAACTCTGCCATCAAAAAGGTACAGTTCTTACCGCATGTAACAGCTGTGCTGTATTTATGCAACTTGTCTATTATGCAAAATGTTTTCACCATCCATATTAGGTATCAATCAAAGAAATTCAGTTGTTAAAAGTCCAATAGCCAACAGAAACCTCAGGCAGCTTCAAGCAGCTGTTGAGTGTGTTAACTCTGGAGGCAACCATAAAGGACTGTTTCAAACAACTGCCGTTATCTAAGCTCTCCACTCTGACTCTGTTCCATTGTTGTTAAAGGTACATGTCTGAATTCATTGCAACTTTTAAACTGAACGTCAAGAAATATCCACATTTAACAGACTTTCAATGTCATATTTGTGATTGGCTCCTATGGGCATGACAAATGGTAAGTGCCATATAATGGAAATAAGGAGGTGTTCATTTTAAATGCAGATAGGTAAATAGTGGGGAGTGAGCAATGTTTTATATCTTTGATTGCATTACTGTAAACACATCAACAATCTACTGCTAGTAACTTCTGAGGAATCAACTGAAACTTTATCTGTTGGATAAAAGGTATGTTAAAGTATTGGTGCATTCTACTTGTGTTCTAGTGTTGTCCCAAACAGTGAGAAGGCAGGTTTACAACTTGCAAACACTAGGTTCCTAACTCAACTTCTTGTTAAAAGAGGCTTGAACTGATTTAGATCTAATTACCATTATTGAGAAATGGTTACAAATTGACCAAGTTTATGAAATAAATAATTACTCCAGGATGCACAATGAAAAAGAAGGGTTACCCTTACAGTAAAGGGTGGCATAAGGACAATATTTAGAAATGTTCAGAAATAAGAGTCAGTATAAATGGAGATACAGTGTAGTAACACAGTTAGAAAACACAGGTCTCATTACAGCAATTATAATAATCCTAGAAGCATGGCATTCCAACCGGAACACCATCAACAAACACATTGGCTCCAAATCAATCTACCATCCCCTGAGAAAAAGAATAGGAAATGACATCACCAACCCAAGGAAACCTAACCAGATAAATAGAAAGCGGGACATAACACCAACGCTTCACTGGAGGCTCACTGTTGATGTTACCTAGAATGGTGACGAAACATCTGGGAACAAACCGGCAAGCTCAGTGAACCAGCTTACATCCGGAACAAAATAAAGACCCACTCTCTTGTGGACTGAGAGGACGAGAGTGCTGTCTTGGAGGTGAAAGGAGGACGTCGGGTTGGCTGTGCACCCTTGCAACCAGTGGATCTTAATGCTGGCTTCGGCCTAACGCTGGTTCAGGGGAGCAGCCAACCTGCAACGATGGCTGCGGCAAGTGCTCGTGCCCCAGGTCAGGGGGTCCAGAACACCATCCGTGTTTCTGTAAAGAAGGTGGATGAAGGTGCACCTGTGGACCGCACCTTCTTCGTGAAGAGGGTCCTGTTGGACTGTTGTGGGTTCGCTGCTGCGGACATTTAAAGCCTGCAGGATTTCCCCGGAGGAGGTTTTTACGACGTGACCTTCAGGAGTGCCAAGCTTTGCGAGCGCTTCCTGGAGGTTTGAGGAGAAAGAAGGTGAGGGCCCCCTCTCTGTATTGACCGCTGTCCCGCTGTTTGTGATGCCAGCACAGAGGAGCCGTATGGTGACTGTACACATGTACAACCCGCATGTGCCAGCAGTTGATGTCCTGACCTTCCTCGGAAGGTACGTGAAGGTGGAAGGGGACCTAACTGACATCATGGACCCCTTTGGCATCTGGACGAGTAAGAGGCAGGTCAAGGTGACGCTGAGGATGGGCGCGGACGGGAATGTCGTACATCCACCGTCCAGCTTCGCGATCGGCGGGAGCAGGGGCTACCTGACCTATGCAGGGCAACCTAAAGTCTGCCATGCCTGTGGTAGGTCAGGTCACGTGGCAGCCGACTGCAAAGCCACCATCTACAGGAACTGCAGGGAGGAGGGACACCTTGCAAAGGATTGCCCCCAAGAGAAAAGCTGCAACCTTTGCGGGGAAGCGGGCCACCTCTATAGGGCATGCCCGCAGCGGGGGACCACCTACGCCCAGGTCGCCGGCAGGGGCAATGCGGGGCCAGCCCCCCCGGAGGAGAGGAAGGCACCAGGGCCCAGCAAGGACCTCACTAATGTGCAGGAGGGCCAGGCCGTGCAGGAGGGCCCAGCCCCGCAGGATGGGCCCGAGCCCAGCAAAGCACTCCTGCAGGCTCCGATTTCTCCCCCCGACAACCCGGAGTCAATGGAGGCGGCGACAGGCGACCCAGGGAAGTGGACAATAGTCCGGAAAGCAAGGAGGAAGGTGCGTCGACGGGCCCAGGAACCGCAACCATCAGGCGGGAAGAGGCAGCTACAGGGGGGCTATAAGAGCTCCTCTGACGAGGGGGATTCGGAGAGGGCCCACCCGAAGCAGAAGTTAAAGATCTTGAGGGAGAAGGAAAGCAGCACCACGCTTCCAGGTGACGGGAGGCATCCTGAGGCTCCCTCCGAAACCCAGTCAAGTGCCGCTGGAGCACTGGAGGGCCCCCCGGAACTTCCAGGCGGGAAGGAGGAAACAGCGCGTCCCCAGCCTGACCCAGAGCCGGACCCTCCTGCCTCCTCACCCCCGACAGGGGGATGCCAACCGGAAGGCAGCACGGACGGTTTCCTGAGCCCGGAGAGCGTCCAGCAGTTAGCCCAGGCAATGGGCATGAAGGGACAGATGGAGGGGCTGGACCTTGGACCTGGGGAGGGTACTGCGGTCACTGCCCACAATGGGGGTACGAGTTGCGAGCATTAATGTGCGCAGCGTCAAGTCAACCGCGAGATGTGTGTCTACGTTGGCCTACCTGACCACCATCGAGGCGGACCTCCTGTTTCTGCAGGAGTGCGGGATACCGCACCTCGGCAGGTACGGCGCCTGGACCTGTGGGCCTTCGATCTGGTCGGGGGGTAACGACTGTCGCTCCTTGGGCCTGGCTATTCTGCTGCGGGGGTGCAACTTCACCATCTCTCAAGTTCAGGAGGTGGTGGGGGGGCGCCTCCTAGTGGCTGACATCACCTATAGAAACGCTCCCCTGAGGCTGATCAACGTGTACACCCCAGCGGTACGGAGTGAGCGGTCGGCCGTCCTGCAGCAGCTTCCACCCCTGCTGGCTACGTCCAGGCCGGTCATGCTAGGCGGAGACTTCAACTGCATCATTGATGCAGATGGAAGATCCGGCGTGGGGACAGCGGGTGGGGGGAGTCAACTGGACATCACGTCCAGATTCCTGATGGGCACGGTGAAGGACGCCAAGCTGCTCGACGTCTTCAGCACCCCTGCAGACGGAGCGCAGCAGAGGTAAACCTGGTCGCGGCCAGACGGGTCTATCCGCTCAAGGATAGACTTCCTGGTTGTGTCATGGACGTTCTCGGTCAGGTCCACCGGCATCGAGTCGGTGTTCTTCTCTGACCACTGCCTCCTGCTGGCCGACTGTCACTTACAGGACGACCAGCCAGCCGGCAAGGGGACGTGGAAGGTCAACACGACTCTGTTGACGCCAGAGAATGTCAAGGAGCTTGAGAGGGAGTACGCCGATTGGAGAACCGTGAAACCCCTCTTTGAGTCTCCAGGCGACTGGTGGGAGACGGCGAAGGAAAACATCAAGAGGTTCTTTGTCCTCAAGGGTGTTTGGAAGGCGAGAGAGAGGTGGGGACAGCTGTCGCGACTCCAGAAAAGGGTGCAGAACCTGCTCCTTCTGCAGTTGATGGGGGTCGATGTCATGGAGGACCTCCGCGAGGTGAGGGGCCAGCAAGCCTCGCTCTTTGCCGCGGAGGCCTCCCGGATAATCTTCCGGTCCAGGGTCCGCTCCGTGGAGCAGGACGAGACGTGCTCGCGTTTCTTCTTTCAGAAGGTGCACAAAGAGAGCTCTGTGCTTAGCCGGCTGAAGGAGGACGACGGCTCGGTGACGTCGTCTCGGCCCGACATTCTGAGGATCAGCAGATCCTTCTATGCCGGACTGTACGACACGAAGCCCACGGACAGCACGGCCTCTGAGTCGTTCCTGTCGTCTATCACGGAGGTCTTAGACGACGGCACGAGGGAGTGGCTGGACCGGCCGATATCCCTGGACGAGCTGACCAGAGCCCTCAAGTCCTTGGAGAGGAATAGGGCTCCCGGAAGCAACGGCTTACCGGTCGAGCTGTATTCCGCTCTGTGGGGCCTGGTCAGCCAGGACCTGCTGGAGGTGTACGATAGTGCGCTTCGGGCAGGGGAAGTGTGCAAGTCCATGAGGAAGGGCATCGTCACCCTCATTTACAAGAGGAAGGGGGAGAGGGAAGAAATTAAGAATTGGCGTCCCATTTCACTTTTGAACGTGGACTACAAAATCCTGGCCAAGGTCATAGCCAACCAGGTCAGGTCTGTCCTGGAGTCAGTGATTCACCCTGGCCAAACCTGTGCTGTGCCGGGCAGGAAGATCGCTGAGAGCCTCACGCTCATCAGGGATACGATCGCCTACGTACAGGACAGGCGGATGGACACCTGCCTCGTCAGCCTGGACCAGGAGAAGGCCTTCGACAGGGTCTCTCATGCTCACATGAGGGACGTCCTCTCCAAATTGGGGTTCGGGGAGGGCATCTGCAATTGGATCCGGCTGCTCTACGCCAACATCATTAGCGCAGTCTCGATCAACGGGTGGGAATCAGACAGTTTTCCTGTTAGATCTGGAGTCAGGCAGGGCTGCCCGCTCTCTCCTGCCTTGTTCGTGTGCTGAGTGGAGCCCTTTGCCGCCTCCATCAGGAAGGACGTGAGCCTGAAGGGCGTGACTATCCCAGTCAGCGGAGACCTTCAGGTCAAGACCTCCCTGTACATGGACAATGTCGCCGTCTTCTGCACCGATCGTCGGTCGGTGAGTAGGCTGTTGGACATCTGCGGCCAGTTTGAACTGGCCTCGGGTGCCAAAGTCAATAGGGGTAAAAGCGAGGCCATGTTCTTCGGGAACTGGGACGACCGCTCCTTCATCCCCTTCACCGTCAGGACAGACTACCTGAAGGTGCTGGGTGTTTGGTTTGGTGGAACTGGGGCGTGCACTAAGACTTGGGAGGAGCGTATCACCAAATTGAAGCAGAAGCTGGGCAGGTGGACGCTCTGGTCCCTCTCCATCGCGGGTAAGAACCTGGTTGTCAAGTGCGAGGGGCTTTTGGTACTGTTGTATGTGGCGCAGGCTTGGCCTATTCCCTGGACCTGCGCCGCTGCAGTCACCCAGGCCATCTTCCACTTCATTTGGGGGTCGAGGATGGACCGGGTCCGCAGGGACACCATGTACAAAGACCTGGGAAATGGGGGAAAGGGCGTACCGAACGCCATCCTCGCCCTGACGGCTACCTTTGTGTGTGGCTGCATCAAGCTGTGCGTAGATCCTCAGTACGCAAACACCAAGTGTCACTACTTACTGAGGTTCTACCTGTCCCCGGTGTTGCGAAGGATGGGCCTAGCCTCGTTGCCGCGGAACGCTCCTAGTAGTTGGACCGTTCCGTACCACCTGTCCTTCGTGGAGAAATTTTTGAAAAGAAACACCTTTGACCACAAGGCCGTCAGGCAGTGGTCAGCATGTAGTATCCTCGGGACCATTTGGGAAAAGGAGAGGGTGGATCCCGTCGTGTGGTTCCCCACGCAGACTGCCAAAGTCGTTTGGCAGAATGCCTCATCGCCAGAACTTTCAAAGAAGCACAAGGACATTGCTTGGCTGGCGGTGAGAGGGGCTCTGCCAGTGAGATCCTTTATGCATGCCCGGAATCTCTGCACCACCGCACGCTGCCCTCGAGGCGGCTGCGGGGGGGACGAGACTGTCGATCACCTCCTTCTGGAGTGTGCCTATGCGCAGGAGGTCTGGAGGGGGATGCAGTGGTATTTGTCGAGGTGACACGGGACTCCGTGCTCTTCGGGCTGTTTCCAGGGACGCACACCGAGACCAACATCAACTGCGCCTGGAGGACCATCAATGCGGTGAAAGACGCTCTTTGGTCTGCCCGCAACTTGCTAGTCTGCCAGCTGAAAGAACTCACCCCGACTGAATGTTGCAGACAGGCGCACTCCAAGGTGCAGGACTACGTGCTGAGGGACGCGCTAAAGCTTGGGGCAGCTGCCGCCAAGGCACGGTGGGGAAAGACCACGGTATGAAACTCTTCGTCCAGAATAGAAAAAAGGGCCCTATCTGGTAACTGGGCCCAGCTGGCGCCTTCCACAACTGGTCAGGGGGCCAACGGGGACTGTGCGGGGAGACAACAGCCGGGGAGTTTTCTTTGTTTTGTTTTCTTTCTTCTTTTTTTTTCCTTTTTAGTTGGTGTACGTACCCCCTGGGTAACCCAGAGCGGCTTGCATGACTGGGTAGGTGTATAAATATGTTTTATTTTTTGTACATCTTATGAATAAAGTACTTTTTTTTCAAATTAAAAAAAGGTGACGAAACGTCTGAAAATGAACCTTCCAGCTCAGCGAGCAATCTCACATCCAGAACCTCAACCTGAGCTACAAATCTTCTCAAAACTCGCTAGCAATTATACCATTGGACTGAAATCCATTCAACAAGAAAATTGATGAAGCTTGTAAGAAAACAATAGCTGTGAGTGATTTTAACTTCATATTGATCTGATAAATGTTCGTGAGACAGTGGCTTAGAAGAGAATGATTTTTACGACAGTTTCCTGGAGTAAATGTGTTACGGCAACAATTTGGGTTAATGCGATTTTAGATCCAGAATTTGTGGTGAGGCAGGGTTAATTAGTAATCCCATAGTAAAAGATCCAATAGGACGTAGTGATCACTGTTCAAGTGAATTTCATATTAAATCTGAATTTAGTTTCAATTCCAAATAAAAACAAAAATTTCAAAAGACATTCACAGACACAAGGAAAGAGTTGGCTACAGGTGTTTGTCTGAATTAACATTAAAAGGTATGGTAGTAAATATGTGAGAAATGATTAAAGAAACAAATAAAAATATGTTTTAAAATTCCACTGAATACCAAAAACGCACCAAGAAAGACCTAATCATGGCATAAAAATCAGTTCAAAAACCGGATTCAAAACCTTTCGCTCTTTCAATCTCCATAGCTATTGCCAGATGTTGAGAATATCTCCAGTAGTTTGTTTTTGTTTCTCTTTTCCAGAATCTGCAGGATATTGCTTTTATCTGATCATTTTCCAGTTGCTATTATGCAAATATTCACGGGCTGTGAGGCTACTAATTAAATCTGGGTCCTTTTTCATATTAAATCTAATATGACATGCTCCCTTATGAATTCCAGGACAGAGGTTACAATTTTGACTATTTTTGACTCAACAGATCAGAGACAGTAATGGTGACCATTGAGACGAGTTTCTGGCAAGACAGTCCCAGGTTGAACATTGAGCTTCCATTACATGTACATATAATTCTTAGCTTAAAGTGGATGTAGACAAAATCACTGGCCCCTATAGCTCAGCCCCTCTGCCAATCAACAACTCCATCAGCCCAGCTCAATAACTTTCACCCTGCCCCCCTCAACTACTCAAAAACATTCCCTTTGCTCAAAAATTCCTCTCTCTTACACATGCTCCCTTGCTTTCACTCTGGATTTATCATTTGAAGCATTGAAGTGGGATCACAGCGGAAAAAAAAAGGTTTGGGGAGCAGCGTTCTACAACTCTGTTGCGGAAAAGTAAAGTATCTGGAAGAAATTTTCTGATGGGCATTAGTTCACTTGTCTCAAATTATACAAAATTCCCCACTCTAACCACTCTGCCTTTGCCAGAAGTCAAACTATTGAAACATATGACGTCCTAGCTGCTTCACAGATTCGAACCAGGCCTCCTAGCTCAGATTGGTGACGTTACCACAGTACCACAAAAGCCCTCTGCTTAGGCATCTATCAAAACACCAAGGGTCCAAAAAAGAACTTTCTTGACAGTCTCAAATCTTTGATGCAAATTCTTAATTCTAGCACAATAGTCTCCACTGCCTACTTCCATTCATTCTCTACCAATGAGGATATTCCATCTTTAATCACTAAAGCTACTCCTCCTAGAGGAAAAAAAATACACAGACGTTAAGAAGTAAAAACAAAGAAACAGAAGTCAAGGAATCCCTCCTCATAACCAGGCATCACACTAGAATCACGTTGCCACCAAGTATAGCAGTCAAACATATTTGCCCTAATTACAGATGACTCCACTTCAAAAGGTATTATAATGGACATTAGGCATTTGTACAATCAGATGCTATCAAGGATGCTAAACAAAAGAAAGCTACTTTCTTTCTTTTGTAATTCATTTACCAAGTGAGAATAATACTTTAAAAATTCTATAAACTGTTCCTTTCATTATTTCAAATGGGATCAAGCATTTACCATTAGGTTATGTCCTTAACACAGTAAAAAAGCAATCCAGCATAATTCGCAGAGAAATTATCAAACAATATTTATCATCAAATCATATAAGTTAGAATTAGTACAGATATAGAGTCATACAGCATGGAAACAGAACTTTTGGCTCAACTCACTCATGCTGACCAGGTTTCCCGAACTAAACTAGTCACATTTGGCCCACATCCCTCTTTAAACCCTTCCTATTCATGTACCTGTCCAAATCTCTCAAATATTGCAATTGTTCTGCATCTACCACTTCCTCCGGTAGTTTATTCTATATACGCACCATCCTCTGTGCAAAAACGTCACCCCTTAGGTCTCTTAAATTTTCCCTCTCTCACCTTAAACTTAAGCTCCCCTATCCAAGGGAAAAGACCTTTGCTATTCACCTTATCTAAGCCTCTCATGATTTTATAAACCTCTGTAACCCCTCAACCTCCTATTCTCCCAGGGAAAAAAGTCCTAACCTTCCAGTCTCTCCTTACAACTCAAGCCCTTCAGTCCAAGCAACATCCCTTTAAATCTTTTCTGTACCCTTTCCAATTTAACGATATTCTTCCTATAGCAAGGCAACCTGAACTGTATGCAGTACTCCAAAAGTTGTCTCACCAACGTCCTGTACAACTGCAACATCACAACCTAACTCCTAAACTCAAATGCTCTGACAACTAAGGCAAACATGCCAAATACCTTCTTCACTGCCCTATCTACCTGTGACATCACTTCCAAGGAACAATGCACCAAACCCCTCAATTTTTCTGCTTGATGACACTCCCTAGTACCTTACCATTAAGTGTCTAAATCCTGCCCTGGTTTGTTTTACCAAAATGCAAGCCCTTGCATTTACCTAAATTAAACTTCACCTGCTACTCCTCAGCCCATTGGTCCAGCTGATCAAGATCACATTACACTCTTCTTCACTTTCCACTTTGCCACCAATTTTCATGTCATCCACAAACGTACTAACCATGCTTCCTATATTCTCATCCAAACTGTTTATATAAATGGCAAACAACTGTGGACCCATCACCACTTCCCTGCAGAACACAGCTGATCACAGACTTCCATTCCAAAAATAACCCCCTTCCATCATCCTCTGTCTCCTAACATCAAGTGGTCCAAAGATGTGCAGGTTAGGTAGCGTGGCTATGCTAAATTGCCCAAAGTGTTTAGGGTGGGAAATACAAAAATAGGGTACGGGGTTGATCTGTGTGGAATGTTCTTCAGAGGGTCAGTGTGGATTCAACAGGCCAAATGGCCTGCTTCCACCCTGCAGGGTTTCTATGCCAATTGGCTATCTCTTCCTGGACTCCACATGATCTAACTTTACTGACCAGTCTATCATGTGGAACCTGATCAACAGCAGTCCAAAGCTCGATCAACAAGATAGATTTTTTTTTGGGGGGGGGGCGCGATGCAGAGATGTAAAAGGAAGCCAAGAGTTTAGGGCTTAAAGTTACAGTCACCAATGGTAGAGTGAAGAAAATGTGGATAGGTGCAATTGGAGGACACAGAGGTCTTAGTAAATTGAAGTGCTGATGGAGTTCAAAAAGGAGGATGAATCCATTAAAAAATCTGAAGAGTATCATGTTTATAATTTTTTCCAAATCCATCTACCCAATTGTAAAAAAATCAAACAGCTGTCAAACATTTAAAATTAACTTTTTGATTTCAAAATGCAATCATAATTATAGAACTTGCTAAAAAAAACAAAATCAGCATATATCAACCTACACAGTGATGCCAGGTCATTATCCGACCTCAGTGGTTGGGGTGGCATGATGGCTCAGTGGTTAGCACTGCTATCTCACAGCACGAGGAACCCAGGTTTGATTCCACCCTCAGGCAACTGCCTGTGTGGAGCTTACACATTCTCCCCGTGTCTGCGTGGGTTTCCTCCCACAGTCACAAAGATGTGCAGGCTAGGTGGATTGGTCATACTAAACTACCCATAGTGTTCAGGGATGCATAGATTAGGTGGATAGGTCAGTGTGGATTTATCGGGCCAAAGGGACTGTTTCCACACTGTAGGGATTCTATGATTTCACTTTTTGTATACACTAATAAATCATTAGTGACTTGAAAAAAAAATTCTGGGATTTGCATTTTAAAATCAATCAAAACCTGGATCTCCTTCCTAACTGATTAAAGACTGAACAGTAAGGAGTCAGCCAGCTGTTTTAGGTTTATCCAAGGCATTCACATCAGTTGTATGACTTTTTTTTGGGCGTTTCTTGAGTATTGTTGGAGCGGCTCACATTCGGGCAAATGGAGAGCATTCCATCACACTCCTGGCTTGTGTCCCCCTTAAGAGACAGGAGCTTTGGGATGCAGAACATTAGCTAACTGCTGCAACCATTTCTTGTACCCACATTATTTATACATGTGGTTCCAGTTCAGTTCCTGGCTAATGGTAACCAATCTCATGGACTACATGAAGGGACAGTGACAATTTTTTGTGGGGAAGAAGATGTGATCCTGAGAATGCAGGATTTCAATGCCTCTCTCACTACACCTGATGAAGGTGCAACGCTCCAAAAGATAGTGTTTTGAAATAAACCTGTTGAAGTATAAACCGGTGTCCTGTAATTTCTGATCCTTCCTAGAACGACACCCCCCTTCTCCTGCACGAATAATCCCGTGTGTCAGAGAGGAGCCTGGGCTGAGGCTAGGAGAAAGCCCTGTACTTTCCCGGGATGCTGTTACCTTTAGCCCGCTGGGTGGGATAGCTTTGCTGCGCCCGGTACAGGTACCGCAGGGCCTCCTCCTGCTCACCGCACTTTAAGCAACGCTGCGCCGCTTCGAGACAGCGCTCCGCCTCCTCCAACCCTGCCTCCATTTCCCGGGACAGCCGCGCGTTCCCCCGGTGACCGTGGTGGTGCTGCCGGCCCCGCCCCCAAACGCCCCAGACTTCCACCTCCCCTCCCAAAGCCAGTTGAGCCCACCCTCTACGCTCGCCCTTGCACCCAAACCCCAGACTTCCGGTCCCGCCCCCAGAATACAGGCCCCGGCCTTTCCCCTCACCCGTCCACAGCACCGCCTCCACCTTGCTCCCCGCCTTCCCGATACCTATTCACCCTTCCTCCACTATTCCTTCCTACGCAGTCCGGCTCGTTATCAGGCGTCAGCCGCACGATCTGCGCATATGCTTGACCTTTTGGCGGCCATGTTTGTTGGGGGCGCCAACGGCAACGTGCGGGGAAAACATGTCGCCAGTTTCTAGACATGGAGTGAGTAGGTCGGGGTGACCGGTGATTCCCGAAGATGGTCGCGGGCAGTTCTTTATCATTTGAGGTCAGTGTGACGGGCCTTTCCTCGGTCTGGCCCGTTTCACTATGGCGGAGTCAGAAGGAAGAGTAGCTGAGAATGTGTTTGTGTGGAAGTAGAGGCGGGTGTAGCCAGGATCCACGTGGAAGCTGACCTTAACTCTACAAGTGATGCTGCCAGGGCAGGCGAGCTTAGGAAAAAAGAACCAGTTTTCCAGGACAGGATTCTAGATTTGAAGGTGTCGAGATAGAAGAAGAGTTATTGCTGGGTACAGAGGTGTGTTAGTGAGTGAGGTGTCTCCACTCGGCTAGACATTAGAAAAGGTTGGTATAAGTCAATTTAGAGGTCACTTTAACTCACTTTGTTGGACGGTTGCCTTTTACAGTCGAAGTAGTGTGATGCCAATAGAGTGCGTTCAGTTCCTATCACCGGATGAGTTATTGTGGCCCTCAGATTGAGACCTAACAAGGTTAAATCACTAATCACTCTAACGAGAGAGCAGCCCTGTGGCCCGGTAAGACTGAAGACCATGGGCAAGTGCCAAAGGCTGTGGCAAGGATATGAAAAAGACGGAGGAATGGACCGCACAAGCGTGTTTTCTTTCTCGATTCAGTACTGTTATGAATAATCTTTGGTCTCAATGTCAATCTGCCTGTTCACCATGTTCCTTAATTTCCTGGGAAACCAAAAATCTGCCTTAAAGCAATTCAACAGTGAAACATTTCACAACCACCAGGGTAGAAAATCTCAAAGAGTTAACTTTATGAAAAAATTTCTTGCATCTCAATGCTAAATGAGCAGCCTCTTCCTCAGTCCTTTCTTGTTGCACAATCTTCAGTAGGGACAAATAAGTCTCTGTCAGCTTGTCAAGTCCCTTCAGAAAACTGAATGTTTCAATGAGGTCACTTTTCATTCTGTTAAACCCCAGAGAAAATGGACTCATTTAATCAGTTTCTCATCATACTATCTCTACACAAGTTTATTCTTAACACCTCCCCCCCAAAAAAAAGTCTCAAACTGCTCACTGGTGTGGACGGTTAAAGGCAGTCTTCCTTATTCTTGCATTCACCTCATCCTTGCAAAAAAAGCCAACATGTCATTTGCCTTCCTAGTTGCTAGCTCTACCTGCATGCTAACTTTGTGTTCCTTGTACAAGTACACTCGCGTATCACTGAATGTGAACATTTGGAAGTTTAATACTGCTTTTAAAATAAGTTTTTCTATTCTTATGACCAAAGCTAATCATTTCCTATTTTCCCATTATACTCCATCTGTCAAATTGTTACCCACTCGCTTAATCTGCTTATGACTCTTGGCTGGCTGTTTGTGCCCACCTTGTCATAGAGTCATACAGCACAGAAACAGACCTTTTGGTCCAACTAGTCCAGGGTGACCGTGCTTCCAAACTAAATTAGTCCCAACTGCCTGCGCTTGCTACTTTACATTCCTGCCACCTTTTTATTGTACAAAAACTTAGGAACATGACCTCTGTCCTCACCTAAGTAATAACTTTACAATGTATATAGTTGAAACTACCACTGATCCTTGCAGCATTCTGCTGTTCACAGCTTCAATATGCTCACTTATGCCTGTTTTTTCTCCCTATCCACTAGCAATCCTTCAACCATGCTTTTGTATCACACTTATCTTCGGAGTTTTTGGACATTACCGACTCAACCAGCATTTATTGCCTATCCCATTTGCCCTTGAAACGTTGACAATGAGCTGTCACTTTGAACCACTGCTGTCCATGTGCTATAGTTAGACCCACAATGCCCTTAAGGAAGGAATTCAAGGATTTTGCCCAATGACAGTGAAGGAATAGTAACATATTTCCAAGTCAGGATAGTCAGTGGCTTGAAAAAAGACTTAATGGTAGTGTTCCCATGAATCTACTGCCCTTGTCCGTCTGGATTTAGTCGGCATGGGTTTGGAAAATGCTGTCTGAGGTGCTTTAGGTAAATTTCTGTATCTTGTAGAAGCAGAGTGTGAGGAAATGGATGTTTGTGCATGTGATGCACATCAAGCAGGCTGCTTGGCCCTGGCTGAGGTCAAGCTTTCTTGAGTGTGGTTGGAACTGTAGTCATCTAGACAAATGGGTGCTGCAATCCATCACGCTCCTAACTTGTGTCTTACAGATGATGGGTAGGCTTTATGGTGTGAGGTAGTAAGTTACTTGCTGCAGTATTCTGATCTGTTGTAACCACTGTATTTAAATGGCTAGATCAGCTCAGTTTCTGGCCAGTGGTAATAACCAGAATGTTAATAGTGGTGAAATCAGTGGTAGTACCACCAATGAATGTCAGGGGCGATGGTTAAAACTCTCTTACTGGAGATTGTCATTATCTGGCATTTGTGTAGTGTAAATATTATTTGCCAGTTTTATCGCAAGCCAGGATATTGTTCAAATTTTGCTGTATTTGGACATGGACTACTTCAGTATCTGAGAAGTTGCAAATAGTGCTGAACATTGATGATTGCACAATGAACAGCCCAATTTCTGACCCTGTGATGGAAGAAAGGCTGTTGATGAAGCAGCTGAAGACGGTGTTAGGCCCAGGAGACTACACTGAGGAACTTCTGTCCAGAGCTCAGATGACTGGCCTTCAGCAACCATAGCCATCTTCCTTTGTGCCAGGTATGACTCCAGCCAATGTAGAATTGTACCCCTGATTCCGATTGAATCCATTTTTGCTAGAGCTCCTTGACACCATGCTCAGTTAAATGCACTTAATGTCAAGGCTAATCACTCTCACCTCACCTCTGTTATTCAGCTCTTTTGTCTGTATGTAAACCAAGGTTGTAATGAAGCCAGGAGCTGAATTACTATGACGGAACCTAACTGGGTGTTACTGAACACTTAACTGATGATCAACGAGATGGTAATTTGCCAGGTTGGCTTTGTCCTGCTTTTTGTGTACAAAGTATGCATGGGAAATTTGTGCCACGTTGTCAGGAAGATGCTAGTGTGGTAGCTGTACCCAGCTTGGCTGGATGGTGCAACAAATTCTGGACCACAAGTCTTCATTACAGTTGCTGGAATGTTATCAAAATGCATAGCCTTTGCTGTATCCACTGCTACCAGCTGTCTTTTGATATGACTTAGAGTGAATCAAATTGACTCAAACCTGACATCTGTGATGGGAGGCAAAGAGAAAACAGAGTTATAGACCAGTGATCTAATGTCAACGGATGGAAAGATGCTGGCGTCTGTTATAAAAGGATTTTATAGCACAGCATTAGAAAACCACTGTAGAATCAGATACAGTCAGAATGGATTTACAAAAAGGAAGTCAGACTTGACATGCCAGCTGGTGGCAAGAGTAGAAGCTGGCAGCCGAAGGCAACTGACAGCAACAGCAGGCAGCCCATGGCAGTGATGGTAGCAGGAACAGGTGGCAAGAGCAAGCAGCCCGCGTCTGTCTTTTGTACTAGTTTTCTAAGCTCCCCATCATTCAAGATATTTGAAGAATCTCTTCCTATAGCCAATTGTTTAGCACTTAATTTATCAATTACTTGCTCTTTATGTTGTTTGACATGCAAGTCATTCTGTTTTATACCATCACCAAGTTGACAACTCATATTTGGTTATGCCTCGCACTCCCCTGGCAAGCCCTCCTGCACTCTTTATTGAACTAGGTCCAATTTCCCCTGGCTTATGGTAATGGTAGAGTTGGGGATATGCTGGGCCACAAGATTGCAAATTGTGTTGGACCATGATTCTACTGAGGATGATGGACTACATTGGATGTCCAGTTTTGAGTTACTAGATCAGTTCAAAGTCTCTTCATTTACTGTAATGACCATGTCATGTAGCACAACATAGTGTATTTTCAATGTAAAGTTGGGACTTTGTCTCCTCAAGGATTGTGTGGTGGTCATTCTTATTGAAACATGCCCCCTACACTTACATTGAAAAGGTGAATATATATACAACCTCTGATCGCACAAATAATCATCAATAATTATCCTTTGTTTCCTGCTGTAGTCAATTTTGTATACAGCTTGCTATATTCCCCAGGATCCCAGGGGCTTTCATGTTTTTAACCGGTCTCTCATGTGGGATCTTGTCAAAAAACTAGCTAAAATCCATATAAATCACATCAACTACACAATACTATGAATTGTCCTTTTCATTTCCTCAATCAATAAAGTTGGTCAGACGTGATGTTCCCATGGCAAAGGCAGGCTGACTGTTCTCGATTTAATCTCTGTAAGCAACTATTTATCTGGTCCCTCAGAATCACTGCCAATAATTTGCTCACTACTGAAGTTTGACAGATTGGCCAGTCCTTCAGTTCCCCAACACTACACCTATATCCAATGAAGTTGGAAGAATGATGGTTGGACCTTCCACTATTTCCTCCTCAGCTTCTTTGCATTTCATCCAACCCTGACAATTTATCTACCTTTAAGAATGCTGTATTGTTAATGCCTCAATGCTTGTCTTTCTTTGTTTATCAAATCAAAAACTTCACATTCTATCTCTTTAATTACAGTGTCTGCATTGCCCATGAAGAGACACAAAGTATTCTTGGACAGCAACTTCTGCATCTGCATGTAGGTTACATTTTTGGTCCTTTATGAACCCTACTCTTAGTTATCCTCTGATCTCAGTGTATTGACAACACATCCTTGGGTTCTCCTTGCTTTTAATTGACAATATTCTTTCATGCCATCTCTTTGCTTCTCCAATTTCCTCTTTGATTTCACCTCTTCACTTGCCATACCTTCCCAGTTTTCTGTAGAAGGTTCTTGTTTTGGAAATTAGCTTTCCTTTTCTGCCTTACCTTAAGCTACAAACTCCTTCACATTCAAGAATCTCGAGATTTTGACGTTCCATTCTTTTTCTTTGTAGGAGCATGTCTAGTCTAATCCACTTTGATCTCCCCGTTGAATGCTTTTCACTGCCTAAGTCTGAAGTAGCTTTTTACTGCACACTTTTGTTAAATAACTCCTCATTTACTTACTGGCACTCATTTTCATTAGTATTTACAAATTGAATCATTAAAATCTCCAGGATTATGCTTCACTTACAAAATTTTCAGAGTTTGATACCTGGAAAAATATGGTCAACTTTTATGTAAGGTATAGATACAGTGTCTGAAGTCTGGCTATGCAAAACTGGGCATTTATTCTCTTGGGTGCTGTACATAGAACATAGCAAATACGAGAATGAAGAGCCCAAATTTGAACTATTCTGGAGAGTGGAATCAGTGAGGGTTATGCACACAAGATCTGGCTCCGTTGCAGTACTTTAGGACCTGATTTCCTGGTCCTTCCTGTTCTCCAAACACACAGCTGTCTGTTCCACTGACAGGAAAAATCTGATTGCTACATTCCCAGCTGCTTTCAAGGGAGAGTGTCAGAAATCAGCCATTTCTCTCTGTCCCCATTATTGCTATTCAAGTGAATAATCTTTCTTGCAAGGATCACTTCACTGTAAGTTTAATAGACCCTTAGAAATGTTCCCATTTCAATTTTTAAAACTTTCAATGTTTCTGCTTATAATAAGCGCACCCCATCCTGTGATCCACAGCCTAGTTATTTTATGACATCATATATGTAGCAATAGTCTATGTGAGGATGTCGCTTTCAAAACCTGAAAAAAATCCAAATATTGTATGCTGCGAATACTGAGGATGCTACACTTGGGACGCTGTAGCTGCACATAGAGTCATAGAGATGTACAACCCAGAAATAGACCCCTCCATCCAACTTGTCTATGCCAACCAGATATCTTTAATTAATCTAGTTCCATTTTACCAGTGTTTGCCCATATCCCTCTAAACTCTTTCTATTCATATGCCCATCCAGATGACTTTTAAATGTTGTAATTGTACCAGCCTCGACCACTTTCTCTGGTAGTTCATTCCATACATGCACTAGTGTTTTCTCAGGCCGGACATCATAGGATTGATTCTTTATGGGATTAAGGGTTATGAGATTTTATATCTGATAATTACTGCGGAAAGATTCTGAAACTTAATATAGCCGTACATTCAGTTCGATCGAGGCCTCTGAGGAGATGCTGTCTAACAGTGATACGCATGGTTCAGATCAAGACATGCCAGTTCAGACACTCGGAAGCATCAGTTCAGTGCCAAACTATAGCACCCCACAAATTATTAGTAGATGTGACATCTGAAAGCAATGATGCATAGCTACAGAAAAGGAAATTCCGAATGCTAATGTAGATGGGAAGATTTAATCACTGAAAAAGATATCAGACTCTTGTGTTCTTTAGTACCACTGCACAAATGAGTTGAATTAATTGATTTCTGTACCTTAAATATATCTTCCACTACTTTAATTTTATTCAATGTGAAATTACTTTTTTGTATAAACCTTAAAGAAATTGACAAACTAAAATATAGCTTTCCATGTCCTGAAAATATGGCAAATCTTTCTGTAATACTAAAACTTTCCTGTAGAAGGTGCTAAATCATAGGTCTTGTTACATCACCGAACATCAAAATACAACAGGCAGCTGAGAGAACTTTTTAATAATAAAGCCGTTGAAAATAAATAATGTGTTTGCACACAATACAATTAAACAATTATCAAATTATTTCTTTAAGTTTAATCATGATTTAAGGCATGGCCATCTATTTTCTTCATTATTGCATCCTTACATTAGTGTTACATGAATTACATTTGAAAAGATCATGGTATGACTTGGTGTGATCCTAATGTGTTTTAAGTTGATGCAATGTTATCAAAGTCGAAGTTGAGGAAAAGTATACAATCATGCAAAAAGAAGCGTGACCATTCTAATTTTGCTTCTCTACAGATTCACCCAATATGCCTATTGAAGTAACAATGAATAAATACCTAAATAGTAAACTGGGGTGATTGCCTCCTCATCCCTCCCCCAAGTGTCCACTGTTGTCTTGCACACAGAAGTTCTGGTTCTCACAAGCAGTATCTTTGTTTCATTCAGCACCTTCTCCAGATGCTTTGCACGGGGGGGACAATCTGTGTGTGGTCATAGTATGAATCCAATGTTCCCATCTTACTTGATCTAGTAGGTTTGTGGCACAACCACATAATCATGAACAACAACAGCAGGTGGTGATGGGGATGAGGGCACAGAACAGGGCACCTTGAGCAGTTAAACAGATCCCCATTGGAGGAAGAGGACCTGATGGGGTGAAGGATCAGACAGATAATGATTTCCTCAACAAATGTAGTTTCTTATAGTTCTGTAAAACTTAAGTTTGTAGCTGATCCCTGATCACTAATAAATTCCTCTTTCACTCTCCAGTCTTATTACAGTCATCTGGATATCAGGCTGTAATTGTGCCATACTGATAGAAAATATAATTTACAGGAATGAAATAGCATTTTGTTCCTGAAAATAAAATTGAAATTGAAGATAGGCCCAGTTTACAGACCAGTAGTTTAACCTTTTGCTGCTGGAGAAATTTCTAGAAACAATTATTTGGTTATAAGATTAATGGTCGTATGGAAAAATGTGTATGATTCAGAAGAGACAGCGTGGAATTTTTCAAGAGGTAACAGAAAGGGTTGAGGCAAACAAGGCAATGATGTGGTATATATGGACTTCCAAAAGGCGCACAATATAACCTGTAAGAAAATTTATAATTCATGGAATAAAAGGGACTGTAGCTTTGTTGTTCGTGTGGTAGGCATCGTCAGATCCAGTTGTTCAGGTATCCAATATTCTTGCATGAAGAGTACCTCATGTGCTTTTTGTACTTCTACCAAGTATTTGAGGACAACGAATACCTGAACAACTGGATCCAACAATGCCTATCACAAACAACAGGGCGTTGCTGCAAGCCCTCATCACACTGCCAAATATCTAAAACATATCCGAACTGACCACAGGACTCCTACAACCATTGGGCACCAGAGTGGCACACAAACATACGTCAACCCTATACCAAGTGACCCCTTACCCACTTTGGACAGAACCAATGTAATATACAAAATTCCATGCAAGGACTGCAGCAAACATTTTCTGGACAGACAGGAAGAAAATTGGCCACAAGAATATATGAACACCAACTAGCAACAAAAAGACATGACCAATACCCACTTATTTCCATTCACGTGGATAAGGAGAACCACCAGTTCGCTTGGGACAGCACCAGGATCCTAGGACAGGCCAAACAGAGACAAGTATGAGAATTCCTAGAGGCCTGGTTCTCCACCAAGAAAGCCATAAACAAACACATAAACTAAGCCCTATGTATACACCACTGCAAAGTACAACCGGACATGAGGTAATCAAATCCAACGGCCCCCAAAGTTTAAATACCAGGAGGGAAAACACAACAGCGCTTCGTTGCAAGCTGCACTGATGATGTTACCCAGCAGGATAATGAAACATCTGCAAACTAATGAACCAACTCGGTGAGCCAACCAACCACAGCAACCACCACCTGAGCTCACTTTGTTCTTCCCCTGCAAGTTAAAACAAAAACAGAAGAAATAAGAGTTGAATAGCTGAACAGAATAATAGATTATTTCAAACTATGCAGTAACTGTTCCAATACAGTAACATTCCATAAACACGCCATTTGGTAAAGGCAAGTTCAGTAAAACAGATTGTCTTACATGCAATTTTTCTCCAGTCGAGGAAGAAAGAACATCAAGAGGAAGTTCTGACAGAGAGCAAGAACTCAAGTGTTCTGCTGTAACAGGGAGAGATGTATGACAGCGTCAAAACCCCAACAACTACTGAAAACCAACTTAAAACTGATTCTGTGGTAGCTTGACTCCATCATTCATGCTGCTTCTAGTGTTCCAACATTTTTAAAAGAAACCCAAAGACCTCAAAGCTGTTTACTTTATCAGCTTGGGGAAGACAGCTTGTCACCTATGGCTCAAAACCTCTCTTCAAAGCAAACCAGAAGCAAATATACCTCTTAAAGCCATAATATAATCACATCATCACACCTCTGTTGCCCCCCCCCTCCGCCGCCAAGTCTATCACTGTTGGGCTCCACTGTCTATACTCTCACTTTTCCTGAGTTCCTCTGCCTGACAACTCCCCCCCGCCCCCGCACATTCTTCTGATCCAGTGCCCCCACATCCTTCTTCTGGGTTCTTTGCATCCCCAGCACCATCTTCCTCCCTACCATGTTCCCATGCCTCTCTGACCCCTCAACCCATGTCTCAACATCCTCATTTTCCCATTTTTACCCCCTTCATCCCTTCTCCATCCAGTCCATCTCTCTTTTTCCCCCTCCCTTCTTCCTCATCCCCTTTGTGCTTCCCTCACATTCCCCTCCCTTGTTTCCCCACTGCCATCTACTCCTGCTTCCTCCTTTCCCCATGCATCCCCATTCTCCCAACCCCCCCTTCCCCATTCTCTCAACTGCTTTCTCTCCTCTCCTCCCCAGCTCCCCCTTCCCTTGGTCCCATTCTTCAAAACCATTTAAATGCGCACACACACCACTTAAAGCAGCATAGCATCAGCAAATAACAGCCAGAAGTTAATATGTATTTTTCAGGCTGAAGGAAGTTTTATAATCAAGTCCTGTTGCTTTTTCTGATGAGTATAAATGACATAGATCTTGACGAACTGAGGATAACTTAAGTTTAGAGACAACAGAACATTTGAAAAAATATTTAAACTGAGGCAGACAGTAGAAAATTTCTAAAACACATTGACAAGTTGGTAGAGTGGGTGAATAGATGGTAGATAATGTTCGCTGTGGAGAAATGTAAAGTGATAGTCTTTGATACAGAGAACATGGATAGTCAGTGTAAGGTGTACCTTTCCACAAATTTTGCAAGAGTAGAGAAATCTGAGTGTGAGTACACAGATCATTGAATGTGACAGGATAGGTCATCAGAGCTGTTCGTTAAAAAAAAATTCCCACAGTATTCTAGACTTCATAATTAGGGACAAAGTACAACAGCAGGGAGGCAATGCTGAGCCTAATTAGGATACTGGTTAGCCTTAAGCCATAGTGTCCAGTTCTGTGTGTCAGACTAGAGGAAGGATGCGAATGCATTGTAAAGTGCAGAAGTTTACAAGAATGTTTCAAGGGATGATAAACTTTGGTTATGAGGATAGACTGGAGATTTTGGGACCGTACAGTTTGAAGAGGAACGGCTGTTGGGAAATTTGATGGAACTTCTCAAAGTCACAAGGAGTCTGGACAGAGTAGGTGGGAAGAAACTGTTCTTGCTCAGACACAGTTTGAGAACTAGAGGGCATAGATTCGAAATATTGTGCGATTGGGGGGAAAAAGGTCTTTGTCTTATAGTGTGCGGTTTTGGTTTGGAATGCAATGCCTGGAAGCATAGTGGAGTCAGGTTCAATTGAGGCATTCAAGAGAGCGTTGGATATTGAAGCAGAAGCAATGTGCAATGTTATGGCGAAAAGACAAGTGTTTGGCATTAAGTCAAATTGTTCAGAGAGCTAATGCTGACATGATGGGCTGAATGACCTCTTGCCCTCAATGATTCTGTGAAGAACTAAAAGCAGGAAATGCTGGAAACATTCAGCAGTTCAAGTTTTCAAGCTTAAATTACTCTAGGAAGTAATGATATAACAATCTGACTAAACATTTTGGTTCATCTTTCAATTAGTCTGTTCACTTTTATTGTTTGTTTCTGCAGGTTTTTAGGCCCATATTGACATGTGTTCTGGAATGTAATACGTGCTTGTCGTGCTTGTAATGGTTTTCTCTTCAGAAATTATTTAATTCTTCTTTTTTGATTGCGTGATACTTGTCCAAGTGCTCAGTCACTGTGGCCTAGATACTAACCCACAATGTAAATGGAAAAGGACCTAAGAATTTAAGATTTAAATCAGGGGAAGACCTCCCAGACATACTGTTCACGTGCTCGCTGCCTGTTTTTTTTTACAGCACCAAATATTATGACATCCAAGTGTTCTATTCTGGAAATGCAGAATACCAAATTAACGTGTGTGCAATTGAAGGCCAATTTGTAAAATTCAGCACTGTTGAATGTTTCGATGCATTAAGAAATTTGACAGTTAAAGGAGGCTTCTCTCTTCCCCGTAATGTCAGGATAGTTGAACTTACCTGAATTTTACTGAATCAAATTTCCCTATTGTCCCCACCACGTCATAATGTTTGATCTTTTCTTCTTCCCTTCCTGTCACCTCAAAATAACCACAATAGCTGTGCTCAACTTAGAACTGCCAGTATAACAAAGTGTGGAGCTGGATGAACACAGCAGCCCAAGCAGCATCTTAGGAGCACAAAAGCTGACGTTTCGGGCCTGAAACATCAGCTTTTGTACTTCTAAGATGCTGCTTGGCCTGCTGTGTTCTTCAGCTCCACACTTTGTTACCTCGGATTCTCCAGCATCTGCAGTTCACATTATCTCTGATCACAACTGCCAGCAGCCCATTTTCAACTTCATCTTTACCCTTTTGCCACCCCTTCCCCCCCCCCCCCCCCCCGCCCAAATACCACTTCCACCACCAAGCTCTTTTTCCCTGCTAACAAATTTCAATTACTTCTCTTCAATTGATAGAAACTTGGTAGTGTTGTAGTTATCTGTTGCCCATTTCCGTTCTTCATGGAATGTTAGTTATGAATTTCCAATTTTGCTTTGAAGTGCAACCACTGATCAATCTATTGCACTATATTTATGTGAAGGAGAATAGCAACAGGAGACAAAGGTTAAAAAATGTCACGTTAAAATAGCAACTCATCTTCCATAATAATGTTTTTTTTAAACAACTGCCTTAAACTACTATTAGTCCTAACCAAATATGTCAATAAGGCAATTGTAGCAACATTGGTCAGAAAAGTTGACATTCCTTCACGTATTTTTAAAAGAAACTTAAATTTGTGTATCAACAGATTTCAATAATCAGTCTTTCACTGCCACTTTCTTCATGATTGTACATTCTAATATGTAATATTATCATCTAAGAAATCATTGGAGAAAATTCAGCCCATCGTTATTTGTTACTGAGTGGACCTGCTCCACCTGAGTACAAACCTACAAAGTTGCAACATAAAGATAATTTTTAATAAAGCATTAAACATAATTGTATCCTGGTGATTATTTTGTGCATTTACAAATGGAATAAAATCTCTCCATGTCAACTAATGAAGGATTTTGATTCTTAATGATCCTCATCCTCCTTCAAATGGATTCTTGTAAACATTACCAGAGACAAATTATTTTATAGATTATGATTTCAACACCCTTAACAATTTTGTCATATTTTAAGATATTATAAATTTCTCGTAATCACTGCCAGACAATCTTTGTCTGAGGAGCATGTTTATTTGATAACGTACAAACTCAATTATCATGGAACTTCATGTTTCACATTCACAGGCTACCCCAGAGTGCTTTATTAAGTTTCTTTTTGTGAGTAGTCACTGCTCTAGCAGTTACTGTTGGCTAATTTGCACAAGTTGCATAAAGTCCCCACAAACAGCAATTATAAAGCTATATAACTAAGTGCAATACATGCATGCCAAATTAGTACATTGGAAATTGTCATTGCTTTGTCGTGATAATACATTGCCGTCTTGAAACTCTACTTTGTCTGACTTTCACAATGTTTTGGATATGTCCATTGAAACATGCAACAGTGCTTATTTTTTCAAATTAATAAGTGGACATACATCTACTTTGGGAAATCCATGATTTTTTAGTCTGGTCGATGCATCACAAATGAATTTATGCCTCATACACTTCAGTAATTTGGCAATGTTTAGAATAGAAATTGGGCAACTATTAAACTACAAGAATGGGGAATTGCCAATTGATCAGATTCCTGTTGACACCGAGCTTCTTTGCTCTTATGGGATTTTTGTTATTATGAAGGTTGTGATGACTGTACATCTAATTTTTTTATTAATACTTATCCTACGTGGTTAACCTGTAAATAATTATGTGACTGTGGGGAAATGTTAGATCTGTGCACTGCAAATTTGTATGTGCGAAGAAAAACAATACAGAATTTAATTCGCAACTCTGTACTTACAGAAACTGTTATTCGAACAGTTAGGCAATTAACCAAAGTGAAAGACTGCTTTCAGACAAATGGTGAATACATCATGTTTGCGTCTTTCGCTTGCCCTGTAAAGTTAAGCCGATGCAAAAATACTTCAGAGGCACATGGACTATATTTCTCCGAAACAGCTCATCAACCCCAATCAGCTGGTTGCACCCTAGTGGCTTGTGGGATTGTTTACTACATATTTTCCAGTCTGTGAAAAGAGAAGCTGAATACAGATTAGATGAAGATTTATCCTGCTTTCAGCTTTGTTCAGTATTATAATGCCTGTCAGACTCATGAGATCTGATGTGTTTTCATTGGGCCAATCAGCAAGATGGCCTATAAACAGTTATTCCTTTGAGGATTATTTTAGCCATGGTTTGTTCAATATGTGGGAAGGTAAAAAACACGGCACTTTTTTGTGCTGGATCAATGGCTTTGCCAAAGATGGCATTATAATAATAAAGCAACAGCATGAATCATAAAATCATGAAATAAAAGTCATGTTTATAATGTCTAGTGTTTGAATATATTTGTTAATATTTGCAGAACAGTTTATGAATTATAATGTTTAATTATATAATTGCAACTAATTGAGCATTTGATGACTTGTGATTCACTTTCTGAAATTCAATTTTTACGCAAGTAGCTTTATTACAAAGTCTGACAGTATTGGTAAAAGATTCCAAAATGTCTCTTCAGAAACCAATAAAAATGCCTGACTCCAGAAGTTTGAAAAGAGCTTAAAAATATTATACTCAGCTTCATTGAGATTTAGAAGAATTGTTCATTTTGTAAAGATATTTACATGTTTATACGAAGAGGAATTATGTTACAAAATTTCAGGGACATTTCTAAAGGGGTTTTATTTCACCGTTATTGCATTTTATATGAGAAAATGCTTTGGCTTCAAAGTTAGTTACACACTTTCAAAGGGCCAGCGATGAGACCTTAAAACCCAAAGTATCTATTTGATGGTGAAATATGTTGTCAACTCCCTGAGGGGTTTAAACACAGTCCTGGAGAAACTTGAGCAAGTTTGGCAGCATTGATAGAGAGAGAAGCAGATTTAAGTCAGCTCATAGGATCCCTACAATGTGGGGATCCCTTCAGCCCAACAAGTCCACACCGAGACTCAGATCATCCCACTCTGATAATCCTCCTAAACTACACATCCCTGTACACTATGGGCTATTAAGCATGGCCAATCCACGTAGCCTGCACGTCTTTGGATTGTGGGAGGAAACTGGAGTACCCAGAGGAAACCCCCACAGACAGTTGCTGAAGGGTGGAATTGAACCCGAGTCCCTGGCACTGTGAGGCAGCAACACCAATCACTGAGCCACCGTGCTGCCCTGCCCCACTTCTGATGAAGTGTCACAGGACTTTGCTTCTGTCTCTACAGATGCTGCAGACTTACTGAGTTTCTCCAGCACTTTGTTTATGTTTCAAATTTCCATCATCCATAGTTCTTTGCCTTTACCTTAAATGGTTGGTTTTGCTCCCTTGGCAATCCTCAGTGTGATGTATGTATGTTTTTGTTATTGGCCTTTTCACTTCCCACTGCAAGCAGTATTAAAATTACTTTTTTTAAAATGCTGATTTGAAAACAAACTATACATTGTCAAAATAGTGTCACTGACCAAATCTTGGGGAGGAAATAGGGGTCTTAGTATCCCATTCAGGCACTTAGAACAGGAGCAGGCCTTCCCTTGATCAACAACTTCTAGGACTTGGACCACCCCAACAAATTTTATTGTTGTGTGTCCTTCTGGCTTTGAGTTGATACCAACAGCGATGGGATCAGGTTTCTAAGTGTGCATTAATTTCTCAGTTAAACCAATCCTAGTAACCTTAAATTTGAAAATGCCTGTAAACAAACCGTATTTTCAATTAAGTATGAAATGGCTGTATTTGTTCATGGTAGTGAAGTAAATGGGAGTGATATATGTTTGGAAAAAGCACATAGAGTTCCCCACATCAACATTCTTCTGAAACAATGTTCTTACTTTACATTTCTATCTTCAGTTAGTAGATAGGGGAAGTGAGAATGGCCACTTTGACATCATTGCAATCTTTGATCAAATTGTATTCACTGGGAATCATAGTAAACCGAAGTCATCTCTATCTCAAAGGTCATGACTGTCGAAGGATAGTCATCTAAGCCCAAGGATATAACTAGGTGCTACATCTTAAGCTTCTTTTTTTTAAAAAAACTGCTTCATCAGTGGCCTTGACTGCATACAAAAGTCAGAAGTGGGGAAGTTTACTAATGATTGAACAATATTCAGCTCCATTCAGTTTTGAAACCGTTGTTTAAGATTTGGCTAAGCCCTCAAGGTGTTCAATTCTATTATTTATTTTTCTGAGCGCTCACAGGAGTTTGCAGGCCCATTGATTGTTTATTCCTTTTCTCGAAGATATGAATCACATCTGCTTTTCCCAATCTGTAAGGTTTAGTGTGTCCAGTGCACTCTGAAAAATATCTGCACAAGATGTTACCACTGTTTGAGCTTTTTGTCTAGGCACCCAAGGATGAAAGGTATCAGAGGCAGGAGACTTGCCAACCTCAAACTTCAGCATCCTGTCTCCCCTCTTACTTTAAAAATGTACATTTACTTTTGATACATTTACTCAATTCTAATATTCCTTTAACGCTATCAACTTAGGTTTATGATGATTTTTAAAATCAGTCATTTGGACCTGTTACATGTCTGGCCAGGTGGAACTTAAACCCAGATACTACAACCGTGAGACAAGACCCCCGTTTACACTTAGTTATTTAATCAACCCATTCAGCTGTATTATGACAACTCTAAATAGATGAAACTACCATTGTGCCACAAGACCCTGACTTACATCTATATGGTAATTTAAAAGTCCCAAGAAAGTTTCAGAAGGGTAATCAGATAACTTACGTCATGAATTTGTCTTTATTCAGACAACATTCCCATTGACATAGTTGGATAAATTCACTTTATAAGTTTTTTTCCCCCTGGCATATTTGAATAGTTTTGTGGAATGCAAATACTACAACTCTAGGAAATCAGAAATAAAAGTAGGAAATACACCATAATTCTGGCAACATCTGTGAAGAGAGAAACAGTGGGCAGAATTAATTGTTTCTTGCCCCACCATGGAAGAGGCTAGGCACAGGTAGGCTATAAAATGGTTAAAGACAGCATAGAGAATCCATTGCCTTTCCTGAATTATCTTGTACAGTATCAAGGATGATCTTATCTGGTGATCAGCTGAGGTCCTTAAATGGCTTTTAAATACACTGTTCCAGAGCTCCAGCCCACTACTGCTGGAACTTACCAGCATTGGGGGTGAGAAAGGGGACCCTTTCCTCTCAAGCAAGCTACAAGATCCCCCTGATGGCAGGAGGGGGTTTCTTTCAACTCAGGCATGAAAGAGCAGTGTCTTGGTGAAACCATGGGCCCTTTTAACTGACATCTCTGTAGGATATGCATGCCTGGCTGCAATTAGTTTACTCCTTGATCTCTGGGTTCCAATACTCTATAGGCAGAGCTGTGGCTTATGGTAGTGCTGGCAATGGTACCTCAACTATTTCCAGGAGTTCCAAATATGAATTAAAGCGAGGTTGCAATCATCCAACTCCAGTCAGGAGACCACCCCCTGCTGTGACTGTTAAACCCACCACATATTCATGTGCATTGCCCCATTGTGTGAATTTTAAGCTAGCTTTTCCTTCTCATTCTTCACAACCCTTGTCAGTTCATATTTACAAAATCACTTGGTTTGTTGGTTTTATTTTTGTAATGCTTTCAAAGCTTTGTTACTAAACCTAACCTGTTGATTATACTTCTGCCAGCTATTGTTTTTCAATCACATAGTCCATTTCTTTCCATGCCTCACACTGCACTGCCTATCACTTCTTCTTTCCACCTATTCTGATGTTTTGAATAATAATTCAGACTTCCATTGTATATACATTTCCTGATGAAAATATGACAATGAAGATTTATGCTGATATTTACTTCCCCACAATTACCAAAATTCATTTGCAATGTTGTTGTAACTTATGGTGTGGATGAGCAGCAGGTTTTGGTATGGTCAGTTGTCTTGGTGGTATAAAATTGGTTGGGAGGTTTGTTGAAAAATGAAAAAAGATTACAAATTATTCAAAAGTAACGTGAAACCAAAGGCAAAAGTGTTTATTTTACAAAAATGTTTATTTTCAACACTGGTGATCTTACACATCAACAAAAAAAACCACAGAAATCATAGCACTGCAGTAGATGAAGGTAGCAATGGGCTATTCTGCATCCACCATCCATATAAATGCAAGATACTATGTGAGAGCAAGTCCAGCATGCCCGTACAAATATAAAATGGTTCAACTGATCAGTGCAACACAGTGCAAAATATGCAAACACTTAACAATACTGAACATCAGTAAAAAATATCAACTTTTAAACTCAGTTTTAATCTAGTACCACTTGCAGCTAAACATGTTAAACAGAGTGTCCGATGCCTAAGTTTGTTACTCTCTTCATCTGAAGAAAAAGAATTTACACATATGCATTTCATGCCTTCATTTCCTTTCCCTGAGACCACCACCACCCCCTATGCACTTTCCTCATTGTACCATCACCACTTGCTTTGAATTGTCCTCATCCATATCCAAAATGTCTACTTCTAACAGTGGTACCAGTAAAATTAAAAGAGGACAATAGGAAAACTGTGCATCAAAATGTCCATTGTGTACCCTTTGCCTACTGCACTACCGACTTAATGTACTGGATGCTAAAGTAGGCATTAGATATACACACACAAAAAATATTCCAAATCCAAAATAATTAGTGATGTTCAAGTTATTAACAAAGTTGTATTTAGAGAAATACTTCCACTGCTGACTTAGTAGCACCTATTAAGACCCATTAAGTCTTAATAGATCACTAGTCAGAAAATAGCAGAAAAATTGCCCTTAAAGAGCAAGTTTGGCATTCAAAAAAAAATCAACATTCTTCAACAATTGGTCCCACAGAAGAATATAATTTTCTTTTGACTAATCTAAAGCCTGGACTAAGTTTCAGCACCCTTCTTGACACATGTGTGAAACAGGCCCCTATAGCAAAGAAATCACTCAGACTTGGCCAGCTGTTATCTTGTTTAAAAACTAGAGTCAGTTCAAAAGTAGGAATGACAGTGCTGTCATACACAATTTTGCCCAGCTTCTTACTTGTGTTCTCATGCTCCAGATTGACATAGATCACTGCACCACGCAGTCCACAGGGCTCATTGGCAGCCATTCGAAGCACATCTCGGGCTATTCTCCTACTCATGTACTGGGGGATCAAGAGCTCTTGGCAGTGAAGCTGAGATTTCTTTGAAATAGACAAGCAGTGCTCTATCTGTTTAGCAAGATATTGGCATGTCCTTTCTTCTAAGAATTCCTCCAGAAAAAGGAAGTCATTGCCAGATTCATTCAAGAAATAGGCATCTGAAAAGCAAAGTATTTGTGAAGATCTTTGAAATGCATTTTTAGGTAATGTATATCTACTGAAGTACAGTTAGAAGTAGATCTTATCCAAATGCCTGAAGTCAAATATTAATTTGTCTTGTAAAGCTCACACCCTATTCACAAAAAAAGTAAAAGAATTGTGGTATCATCTTCAATATTAGTATTATCTTCCAAAAATAAAGACATTCAAATGATTTTCAAAGAATATCCTAAGAGCCAAAAGTCTGATTCACTTGTAGTTGTCATTTTAAAGCAATTATTACTCCACATCTCCAATATACAACAGTGCTTCTATTATACTTTGAAAAAAACCAATGCCACAATTTAGAACATTTTCCTGTTGCTAAGCAAAGGTTTTTTTTTTAAAAAGTTTAAATTGCTGCACAGTGGACTTATTGGTAGTGCTATTGCAGTATTTAACAATATTCCTGTAAATATGATTTAATAGGGCATTACCATATTTAATTTCAAGCTTGTGGTTTCTGCTATGGACTGTCCACCTATGGGCTTCACTGAAATCTTTAAATTGCTCATCAAAACTACTAAAATGGAGCATTAATTGTCATCTGTCAAACTAGAACTTTGATATAGCAATTCAGTTTTACAGCATTTAGAATGGTTATGTTCAATGCTTGAGAGGGGCAAGCGGTTAGTATTTATTATTGTGCAATCGCTATACCTTTATTCTGAATTCTCGATTCTAGAATAGTGGTGATGTAACTGATTAGTTTGAATCAGAATTCAGATGGAAGATATTTTACAGAAAAAGAAGTGAAAAGAAACGCACGTTACTTCACAGTAGCTTTGAGAGAGAAAAACAAACCTCATTTAAAAGGAAACACGTCAAGGGTTTGGTCAGAATAAAAGATTCTCATAATTCAGTTTTAAGATTGCAGCAGTTCATCTAATAGGATATGCTAAATTGTTAATTTGGATTGATTTAGGAAGTTGATGAAATTGAGAACATTTATGAAAGAATCCTGAGCTGCTGAAAATGTCATGGTTTTAGTCACTTAGTATCGACTTGTTGCAATAAGTCCCAACAAGAACAAAGCGACCGAGCGACCCCATCAGCTCACCTGATCCAGGCATTAGGCTTTCGTCATCTGAGTTATAATGTCTCTCAAAAGGGATTTCACCACGTTTTATCTTTTTTGAACTTGTTACCGCTTCGCCTGCGAAGCTATGGTGAAGGAGTCTCTTCATCAACTGGACTACACTATCCCCTTCATCGTCTGTAGGACTTGTCCTTTTACTGTAAACATTCGTGCCCCCAAATCTCTGAACGTACATCATCACCATCACTGCTGAGTGATGTGTCCCACTGTGTCCAGCCAGTTCTTACCCCTCTCGTTAGCGGTACCGAATACAGATCGCAGCTGGCAGCAGCCACCGCTTTCTACTCGAACGTTGCATCAGCTGTTGAGAGGCACATGATCTGATGTCAAACGAGAAGATGCCCCACCCATCGCATTCATTGGCTGTCGTGCCAGAATTGATACATTGTTCAACCAATGAGAGAATTGTTACTATGTGCCACGATGAGTCCTAGATACAGGGGAGAAGCCTCTGCGACTTCTCACTGACTGCAAAGCTAGCTGATTGATAGAACGTTGCAGCTCTTTTCCCTGCATTAAACCAATCACCTAAGGTTTTATTTTAATACTGTTTTGTATTGAAGCAGCGTCTTTTGTACTTCGGGATATTTCTTTATGTTAAACTGCCCACTATTTTTTATTACTTGATATCGATTAGTTTTTTTTAAAAAAAATATCCAAAATAGTTTGTAAATCGATTGGGCGTTAACATAGTTTAATAACAATATTCAGTTTCTGACTTTTTGATGCGGTTAAGGGACATGTCTGTTGGTGGGCATATTTGTGGAAAGTATATTGCAAATGCAGTGGCACATGGACCATATGGAGGTGATCTGAAACTTGTAATACCTGTGCATCTGGCAGTGGTGATGTTTGAAGGAGCGTGGTTGGGGGGTGGGGGTGGCATATGTGTAGAGGCTACCATGGGTGCAGAAAAATGTGGAGAATCGGAGCCCAGTAACAAATTGCTTTGACCACAGAGATTGTTTCATGAAAAATGGAATTGGTGGGAGGTTCAGGAATAGCAAAAGTGGAATCAAACTGACCTGGGAGGGAGGGGTAAAATGGGAGGGAATAAAATTTGAAAGGGTTCAGAAAAGATTTACAAGGATGTTGCCAGGTTGGAGGGTTTGAGCAATAGGGAGAGTCTGAATAGGCTGGGGCTATTTTCCCTGGAACATTGGAGGCTGAGGGGTCGCCTTATAGAAGTTTATAAAATCATGAGGGGCATGGACAAGGTGAATAGTCAAGGCCTTTTCCCCAGGGTAGGTGAGTTGAAAACTAGAGGGCATAGGTTTAAGGTGAGAGGGGAAAGATTTAAAAGGGACCTGAGCGAATACTTTTTTTTGACACAGAATGTAGAATGTATGGAATGAACTGTCAAAACAAGGGGTGGAAACTGGTACAATTACAATATTAAAAAGCATCTGAAGGAGTACATGGATAGAAAGGGTTCAGAAGAATATGGGCCAAGTGCTAGTAAATGAGACTAAATTAATTTAGGATATCTGGTCGGCTTGGACCATGGGCCCTGTTTCTGTGTTGTACACCTATTTAACTCTGTGTAACAAAATGATAGGCACAATTGATATAATTTATTCTTCAGAAGCTATTTGTTCTAAAAATTAAGATTCACTAGATTTGAAAGAAAAAAGTTTTGAAAAAGATAACAATATGCATTGACTGTGCTGGAAACATTTCCTCTTTGAAGCTGGCCTGCTGTTCAATTACAGTCTTTGATCAAGTCTGCCTGCCCAGCTCCATTCATGCCCCATTGAAGTCAGCTCACCACCAGGTGATTTTTTTTCTCTTTTCCTAGATTAACCATTATCATTCTCCACCATCATTCTAGCCTCATGATACAATGATCTTTGTCTCCTAAATATTTCCCCAGTAACACTTGGTCCACTTGGCCCACCTCATTTTCAAGTATGAGGTCCAATAGCACCATTTTCTTGTTGGACAGGACACAGTTTTAACAATTTGTTCTGAACACAATCCAGGAACATTTGCATCTCACTGCCCTTACACTACCCAGTCAATTTTTGGACAAATACAGTGTCCCATTATATTCTGCTGTGTACCATTGGCATACCTCTGTAATTTCCCTGCAGATTTGTCCCCCTATATCTTTCCCAGTGGTTGGTGGTCTGTAGACCACCTTTTTTGTTTCCTTAGCTCCAGCCAGGTTGACTTGTTTTTGTCTTGGATCCCTCTAAAATACCCTCTTCCTCTAGCACAGAAATTGCTTCTTAACCAATTATACCACTTTTACTGTGTTCCTTCCTTTGCAATCTTTTCTGAATCCCTTGTACCCAGGAATATATAACACCCAGTCTTACCCTTCCTTGTGCCACTCTTATTCAATACTAACCACCTCTCCTCCTTTCCTTGTTTTGCAATCCCTTCTGAACTCTGTGTACCAAGAAATATTTAACACCAGCCTTGCCCTTTCTTGTACCAGGTCTCTGTTGTCACCATAACATCATATCTTCACGTGACAATCTGTGTCTCTAACTCCCCAAATTTATTTACTATGCTCCATACATTCGCATGCATGCTCGGTAACCCTAATTTAGACTTGATTAAATCTTCCCTTACTGTTATTTCACCTAGTAACTTACTACTCTATATGCTACTCCTATCTGTCTCCCTCACTATTTTGTGAACCCTGGTATTCTTGTCTAGCAAAATCATAGACTTGGGCATAGTAGTCATCAACCATCCATCTATTCTAATCCAATTTTTCAACAATTGGTTCTAGCCTTATGCTATGCTGTTTCAAATGATGGTTTAAAAGCCTTTAAATATCTTGAGGTTTCCACCCTCTACCTATCTTTTAGGTGATGAGTTTGAGATACCTGCAATCTCTAGATTGGAAAAAAATATCAAGTCTCCTTAAAACTGTGCCCTGGTTGTTGACCCCTGTACTAAGAGGGAATGTTTCTCCCTATCTACCCTATTTCCCTCAGAACTTTGAACACTTCAATCAGATCTCCTTTCAGTCTTCTCTGCTCTGAGGAAAACAGCCCCAGCCTACTTAATCTCCCTTCATGGCCAAATCGCCCAAACAACATCCTGGTGAATCTTCTCTGCACCCTCCCTAGTGTAATCACATCCTTCGTATAGTTTATGTCCAAAACTGCACACAGTATTCAAGCTGTGGCCAAACAAATGTTATACACAGCTCATCATAAAATCCTTGCCCTTGTTTTTCAGTGCTTGACTAATTATGCCACCTATCCCTTAACCATACCTTAACCATCGTATATACCTGTCCTGCTGCTTTCAAGGATCTATGGACGTGCACACCAAGGACCCTCTGATCATCTTTCCTTGTAGGGTCCTATCATTCAATCTGTGCTTCCTTGCCTTGTTAGTCTTCCCAAAATACATCACCTCTTAGTATGCTGTCTTAATGAAATGCCTCATCCTTTAAAATTCTGTGTTACTTCTCACACTCCTGCGAAGTTACATTGTTAATTGCAAATGTTTTGTGGACTTCTGTAAATATATAGAAATTGTAAATAAGAACATTTTTATATGTTCAAAATCACTTTTAAATTTTATGAGGAAACATTTAAATGTTCAACTTAATTGTTTTGGAGTATTTAGTGGCTAACTTCTGGACCAAGTTTGACGCTTGAATTTATAATACATTACTTATGTGACATATGTTCTATATTCTAATTTTTTTGTATGATAGAATTCATATATTTTGATAAATGTACTGAACAACAAATGTATAAATAATAATAAGCATTTCCAGATTCTTTCCATTTGATTTCAAGTATTCCTATATCAGTTTTAATTTGTTCTTGAAAATGTGAATATTGACAAAGATACACCTAATTTTTTTTGTGTTATTTCATGTGATTGGGTCAGCATTTGTTGCCCATCTATAATTAACCTTGAAATGAGTGGCTTGCTAGACTGTTTCAGAAGTTAGAAATGAGGCAACCACATTACTGTGGATCTGGAGTCACATTCAGTCACACCAGATAATGATGGCAGATTTGCTTTCCTAAAGAACATGAGTAGACCAGGTTAGTTTTACAGAAATCAATAGGTTTTTGATACCATTGCTGACACTAGCTTATTATTTCAGAATTATCAATGGTGAAGTTTGAACCTGTGCCGCAGACAATGATAATTACTCCAGCAATATTACTTCTGCATCACCACCTTCATTTTTGTGTTGTGTTCCTACTTTGCTTGAAGTTCTGATGAACCTTTTTGAACCATGGAAGCATAGAAAAAAAGAAGCAGGCATAGGCCATTTGGCCCTTCAAGTTTGGTGCACCAGTCATTGTAATTATAGCCATAATCCTTGAACCCTTTAACCCCAACAGCTATATCCAACTCTTTCTTGAAATCAAGATAACAAAGTGTGGAGCTGGATGAACACAGCAGGCCAACCAGCATCTCAGGAGCACAAAAGCTGACGTTTCGGGCCCAGAACCTTCTTGGATCTTGGATTCTCCAGCATCTGCAGTTCCCATTACCACTCTTTCTTGAAATCATATTTTTTGTGGTAGCAAATTCCATAGACTAAGCATTCTCTGGGTCAAGAAATTTTTTCTCATCTCAGTCCTGAATGATTTAACTGTATCCATAAACCATGGAGATAATGGGAACTGCAGATGCTGGAGAATTCCAAGATAATAAAATGTGAGGCTGGATGAACACAGCAGGCCAAGCAGCATCTCAGGAGCACAAAAGCTGATGTTTCGGGCCTAGACCCTTCATCAGAGAGGGGAATGGGGAGAGGGAACTGGAATAAATAGGGAGAGAGGGGGAGGCGGACCGAAGATGGAGAGTAAAGAAGATAGGTGGAGAGAGTATAGGTAGGGAGGGGATAGGTCAGTCCAGGGAAGACGGACAGGTCAGGGAGGTGGGATGAGGTTAGGAGGTAGCTGGGGGTGCGGCTTGGGGTGGGAGGAAGGGATGGGTGAGAGGAAGAACCGGTTAGGGAGGCAGAGACAGGTTGGACTGGTTTTGGAATGCAGTGGGTGGGGAGGAAGAGCTGGGCTGGTTGTGTGGTGCAGTGGGGGGAGGGGACGAACTGGGCTGGTTTAGGGATGCAGTAGGGGAAGGGGAGATTTTGAAACTGGTGAAGTCCACATTGATACCATATGGCTGCAGGGTTCCCAGGCGGAATATGAGTTGCTGTTCCTGCAACCTTCGGGTGGCATCATTGTGGCAGTGCAGGAGGCCCATGATGGACATGTCATTCTAGAGAATGGGAGGGGGAGTGGAAATGGTTTGCGACTGGGAGGTGCAGTTGTTTGTTGCGAACTGAGCGGAGGTGTTCTGCAAAGCGGTCCCCGAGCCTCCGCTTGGTTTCCTCAATGTAGAGGAAGCCGCACCGGGTAGAGTGGATGCAGTATACCACATTGGCAGATGTGCAGGTGAACCTCTGCTTAATGTGGAATGTCATCTTGGGGCCTGGGATAGGGGTGAGGGAGGAGGTGTGGGGACAAGTGTAGCATTTCCTGCGGTTGCAGGGGAAGGTGCCGGGTGTGGTGGGGTTGGAGGGCAGTGTGGAGCGAACAAGGGAGTCACGGAGAGAGTGGTCTCTCCGGAAAGCAGACAGGGGAGGGGATGGAAAAATGTCTTGGGTGGTGGGGTCGGATTGTAAATGGGGAAGTGTCGGAGGATAATGCATTGTATCCGGAGGTTGGTAGGGTGGTGTGTGAGAACGAGGGGGATCCTCTTGGGGCGGTTGTGGCGGGGGCGGGGTATGAGGGATGTGTTGCGGGAAATACGGGAGACGCGGTCAAGGGCGTTCTCGATCACTGTGGGGGGAAAGTTGCGGTCCTTAAAGAACTTGGACATCTGGGACGTGCGGGAGTGGAATGTCTTATCGTGGGAGCAGATGCGGCGGAGACGGAGGAATTGGGAATAGTGGATGGAATTTTTGCAGGAGGGTGGGTGGGAGGAGGTGTATTCTAGGTAGCTGTGGGAGTCGGTGGGCTTGAAATGGACATCAGTTACAAGCTGGTTGCCTGAGATGGAGACTGAGAGGTCCAGGAAGGTGAGGGATGTGCTGGAGATGGCCCAGGTGAACTGAAGGTTGGGGTGGAAGGTGTTGGTGAAGTGGATGAACTGTTCGAGCTCCTCTGGGGAGCAAGAGGCGGCGCCGATACAGTCATCAATGTACCGGAGGAAGAGGTGGGGTTTGGGGCCTGTGTAGATGCGGAAGAGGGACTGTTCCACGTAACCTACAAAGAGGCAGGCATAGCTGGGGCCCATGCGGGTGCCCATGGCCAGCCCCTTAGTCTGTAGGAAGTGGGAGGAGTCAAAAGAGAAGTTGTTGAGTGAGGACGAGTTCAGCTATCCGGATGAGAGTGTCGGTGGAGGGGGCCTGGTCGGGCCTGCGGGACAGGAAGAAGCGGTGGGCCATGAGGCCATCTCCATGCGGAATGCAGGTGTACAGGGACTGGACGTCCATGGTGAATATGAGGTGTTGGGGGCCAGGGAATTGGAAGTCCTGGAGGAGGTGGAGGGCTTGGGTGGTGTCACAGACGTAGGTGGGGAGTTCCTGGACCAAAGGGGAGAAAATGGAGTCCAGATAGGTGGAGATGAGTTCGGTGGGGCAGGAGCAGGCTGAGACGATGGGTCGACCAGGGCAGGCAGGTTTGTGGATTTTGGGAAGGAGATAGAAATGGGCCGTGCGGGGTTGGGGAACAATGAGGTTGGAGGCTGTGGGTGGGAGGTCCCCTGAGGTGATGAGGTCGTGAATGGTGTTGGAGATGATGGTTTGGTGCTCGGGTGTGGTCCATAAACCATGGACCCTGGTTCTAGACTCCCACATCATCGGGAACATTCTTCTTGCATCTACCCCATCGCAGTCCTGTCAGAACTTTATGCATTACCTTAGTACTACAAGCTGTTCTAATATTAGTTGTGTATCTTTGATGATGTAAATGGAGTATTCCAAATTTTGACCAAACACCAAAGAAGAAATGTGGGGTAGATTTCCAACTGAGAACGGTGTGTATCTTAGAGGTAATAATGCTTCCATACAGTTGCTGTTCTTGGCTTTCTTGCTGTAGATGTCTTAATATATGGACTGTTGTTGAAGTTAGATTCTCAAGCTGTTTGTTTATATCTTCCTGCTGGTAAAAGGATAGAAACAATACTTTGACGCTAGGAAGGTGGTTGTCAAGGTAAAGGCAGGATTCTAATTTTTAAAAAAAGTTTTCTGTCTCAGATAATGTCAAACTTCAACAGTATTGCAACAAGGTGGTAGTATTCTCCAATGTTGGAGATGATGATTCAGTATTGAGGAGTTTCACATTAAACTACTCAGACTCCCCAGCTTCTTCAGTGAGCATCTACATGAAGATGATTGGGTATTGTTCTGGCTACCAGGATGTTTTAAACTTTTATGAACCCCGTTGGCTTTGGACTAAACTAAGCCTCTGTATCTGAAAGTGTGTATCATTCAGAACGAAACAGATGAACTGAAAGTGCAAATGGAAATAATTAAGTATGGTCTGATACCCATTACAGAGGAATAGTTGAATATTGAAGAATACCGAACACCTAGGAAGGACAAGAAGCCAGGAAAAGTTGGAAGCTGGTTCAATTAATTAGTGGTAGTGTTAGCAAAATACATTTATGGGACCAGGAAGTAGAAACAATTTGGGTCAAAATAAGAGATGACAATAGGAAGAAGCCACTTTGGAAGTAGAGAACAGGCCCTCTAACACTAAACAAGCAGTAAGATGGAGTATAAAGGAAGAAACATTGGGAACTTGTCAGATGGATATGGTGCTAATCATGGGGGATTTTGATCTACATAAAGACTGGAAAAATCACCTGGGTGAAAATAACCCAGAAGATATGTTTATTGGATGTTTTATCATAATTTCTTTGATCAGCATGCTCCGAGGCTGACCAGTGAGCAGGATATACTCAAACTGGTAATGTGCACTGAGAAAGGATTGAGTAATGGCCTCATTGTGAAGGTGCCTGTAGCGGGAAGGGAACATAATATGATTGAATTTTATATTCAGATTGAGGGGAAATAGAGTACACAAGGTCCGAGATTAGACTTTTAAACTTAAAAAAGGGCAACTATGAGGGCATGAAAGCAAAGTTAGCTAAAATAAACTGGTAAATTAGGTTAAGAGAGGTCAATAGAAATGCAGTGACAGATATTTAATGAGATAATTCAGAATACACAAAATATAAATCTCACTGAGAAAGAAAAGTTCCAAGGGGATGACTAACCATGCATCGTTAACTAAAAGTTAAAAATAGTATCAGATTTAAGGAAAAAGCTTATTAATATGCAAAGTTGAGTGACAAGTCAGAAGATTTTATATGAGAAGGGAACAATTAGAGTATAAGAGAAAGTGAGCTAAATTAGATAATTGAAAAAGAGTGAACATTGGTCACTTAGGAATTTTGTATCAGCCCTTGCTGTAGGACCTAAGAAAATTACAATGACCAGGGAAGTTTTTGGGGGGCGGGGTGGTGCTTGCTAACAGTCCCCTAAGGCCCTTTAGCATCTTAAAAGAAGTGGGTAATGTGATACTTGATTCATTGTTTCCAATTTTCCAAAATTCCCTTGATTAGGGGAAGATTCCATTCGATGGGAAAATAGCAGATGCAGATCCTTTGTTAAAAGGGAATGGAGACAGAAAACAGGAATCTACAGTCCTGTAAGCTTAACATCTGCCATAGGTAAAATGTTAATGTGTTAGAAGCAGTTCAGAGAAGGTTTACTAGATCAATACCCAGAATGAGCAGATTGGCTAAACAGACAGAGTCTTTATCCTCTGGAGTTTAGAAGAGTCAGATCTGAAGTAATTGAAACACAAAGTTCTGGGGGGACTTGTTCTGGTGAATGTTGAAAAGATGTTTCCCTTTTTTGAGAGAGTCTAGAACTCCGAAGTTATGGTTAAAAATAAGGAGGCACTCATTTAAATCAGAGATAAAGAAACATTATTGAATGGCACAGCAAGCTTGAAGGGCCAAGTGACTTATTCTTATTCCTTACTGGTATGTTTGACATATACTAGAATGGCAGAGTAGGCCCACAGAACTGAATAAATTACTTCTTTTTCTGTTGGATGAGGTAGTGCTTTATAATGCAAATATTTGTAATGGAAATAAATGCTTAAAATTTTAAATGATTGGCTCGAATTCAGTCATCTGACATTCTTGAATATAATATTTGATATACTAGAAAAATAGGCTTCATATTAAACCTTTGAAAGACTGAGGCGTAGTGATCAAACTGTTAAATGCGTTAGCAGGTTAATGAGAATATACATTATGCTTAGTTTTCTTGAATCTAAAAGGGTCATTCTGGCAACAACCTTGCTAGTCTGCTTGAAATTAAAATGTTTTGTTAAATGGATAGTGGGCTCAATATTTGTTGATATAACTAGTATGATTGCTAAATGTTTAATAATTTTTATCCTCTTCGTTTTTGTATACTGGACTCCTTATTTTCATTCCTGTGATTATTGCCCAATCCACTGCTGTTTAGCTTATTTGCCACTGAAACTCATATCCCTGTTTTGTTACCTCTAGACTCAATGGTTTAAATGTTCTCCTGGATGGCCAATGACTTTGCAACTTCTATAACCTTGACTTCATTCAAACCTCTATTGTTGAATCCTAATTCCATTCACACGCCACTACAATAGTTAAGGATTGCATTGTTACCCCGTCCAGCAACATTTCCTTTTTAAGTTTTAATCATTGGTTTTAAAGCTGTTGGCGGCCTTTCCCAGAATTAGACTTCAGAACGAAATTTTATTGTCACATGTACTCAATACATGAGTCCAGTGAAAAGTGTATAAAGTCACCATTCTCTGGTGTCATCTTGGTTATAAAACTAGAATCTCAAAAAAAGGAATGGAAGAAATAAAGGTAAGAAAAATGTCCAGATCTCAAACTCTTACCTGCATAAAGGTTTTTGTAACCACCAATGCAGACACTCGGGCCTACCCACAACCTGAAGTCGCAGTCAGCCTGTGAGTCTCACATGGATTGCTGACAGGAGCTCCTTTCTCGCTGTCACTGATGCTGCTGCCACCTCCGATTGCTGGAGGAGCTTTTCCACTAGTGCTTCTGTCACCAGCCCCGAACGCTGGGAAAATTCCGCCATTACGCACATGACCTGCTCTCGCCGCTGTGCTGATGCTGCTGATTAACCCACCACAAATGGCTTGATCATTTTGTTTGCAGGACTTGCTATTGCTCAATCTTTCTATTCCAGCTAGTTTTCACTTCGTTGCTAAGGCACAGAATGACATAGCTAATGCTAGCCGGAAGTAGTCAGTAAGAAAGTTCCTCTGATTCCTGCTTGCAGGTCTTTTTCAGTCATATTCTACAGGAGTAACAGTTCTTCTCTTCTTGCATCTCTTATGCTTGGAAGTGAGGTTAGTCACACCCCAATGGTTGTCATTATTAAATCACAGAATAATCCAGACACACAAATATGAGATGTGCAGCCACTCTCGCTGTCTGAGTCTCTCCCCCCCCCCCCCCCCCCCCCCCCCCACCACCACCACCACACTAATGTAACCTACTTTATTACTTCTTCAGTTCTGGGCACTTGCACACCCTGAATTTCAAATGTTTTCTGTCATTAGCTGCCATGCTTTCAGCTATTTGGGCCCTGAGCTCTAGAAATCCCTCCCTCTCTTCTCTAAATCTTGCTGTCTGTCATCCGACTAAGATACTCACAACGTTTTGGTTGTTTGCCCTGGTATTTCATTAGTGGCTTGATGTCAATTTTCCTTTGATAATACCTTTTCAATGTGACTTTAGAAATTTTAACATCCAGTTGAAATTGATATTTAAATGCAAGTTTTTGAGGTTGTCATGTTAGTTTTTTTGGGTAATCTGAATCCCAATAGCTTCCAGTTGTGGATTTAAAAGCAATGAAGGGTGAGCAAAGGAGTGTCAAACCTTTTTGTTAATACGTGCATAAAAAGGATTTGGGACATTTTCAACTGTAAGGATTCTTTCAATGCATTTGTTACTGTGGTAACACTCAGTATCTCCACAAATTATATTTTGGACTAAGTTCCCTATCTCCTCTTTTGAACAGGGTGAAAAAGGCTCCATCACCATTTGTATTCTCAATGACAACAGAGCCAGCGTATCAATACAAAAGACAAAGCTGAGATATTTGCAAGCATCATCATTCAGATGTGCCAAGTGCTAAATGTATAATCCAAGATAGTTGCTTCCTGAGATTCCCAGCTTACCAAATGTCGGTCATCAGCCTATTTAGTACATTCCATGTGATACCAAGAAACAACTGAGTGTACAGTATGCAGCAATAGCAGGTCAAGTCTGGATAATCGCAAACCCATCAATCTATTCTCAATCATCACCATTTATTCACCAGTATCCTACTCATTGATGCTCAGTTTGAATCCTGTTAAGTCCACTGTTCTCTAAATCTTATTGCAGCCTTTGCTCAAAACATGGATATCAGGGCTGAATTCTAAAGATGATGTGACAGCAACTGTCCTTGACATCAAAGTAGCATTTGACTGAATGTGGTATCAAGGACCCTGAACGAAACTGAAGTCAATAAGAATCAGGTGAAAAACTCTCCATTGCCTCAAGTCATATGTAACACAAAACCTAGATGGCATTCATGTGACAAGCAAACTCTGTATTAAACATATGCTAGGCAAATACTATCTCCAACAAGTGGGATTCAAACCACCTCATCTTGACATTGAACAACATTAACATTAATTAATCTTTTCATCATCAACATCCTGTGGTTTAGCATTAACCAGAAATTTAACTGAATCAATCATATAAATAATGTAGCTACATGAGCAGGTCACAGACTGCATTCTAATGGCAAGTAATTCATTTCCTTAAGTCCCCAGAGTTTGTCTGCCATCCTTAAGGCACAAATCAGTAGTGTGATGGTTTGCTCCCCACTTGATTGGATGTGTGTGTTCCTCTAGCTCCTCTCAAAAAAATTTGATTGCCACCTCTTCAACTACTTTACGTCTTCACTCCATCTACCACTGTCTACTAGATGTACTGCTCCTTCTAGGACAGTTCTATTAAGGCTCCTTCGCCAATGTCTTCCAAAACTGTAATTTCCATTACCTGGAATGACAAAGACAGTGGACACATGGGAACAACATTACCTACAGGCTTCCTTTCAAGACAACACCGCCTGGAATTACAAATATTTTGACATTCCTTTACTATCTATTGACCAAAGTCCTGGAACATTCTCCCCAACAGCATCACGGGTCTACCTACATGAGTTGACTGGAATGATTTGAGAAGGTGGCTAACTACCACTTACTTCAGGGAATAGTGATGAGCAATAAATGTTGACCTTGATAGTGATGCCCGCATTCCATGAACATTTTCTTTTTAAAACTTGCTGCAGTTCGAAGGAGGAAGATTCCAGATGAGTCAGTGAACGTGCATGAAGAGATCAAAACCAGAAATGTCAAAGAATGACTGCTTTGTAGTTGTCAAATAATTTGCCTAATCAGAAAGTTGTTTTTAAATTAACAATTGCTGAGTGACCTATTCTACATGGTGAGAATTTTATCGAGCACATACTTTCATTTCCAAGTTAATTCTGAACTGTTATGCTTTGTTAAACTAAAAACAGTCATAATGTAGTCAGAAGCAAAACTATTATTTTCTTCACTTTGATTAAGTTAGAAATCACCTTTACCTTAATTTTGTGTTTTAATTATCAGCTGCATTTAATATTGTGTCTTAACCTTTAATATTTTTGAAAACCATGTTTAATGCGCAATTACAATTCACTAGAGTGACTCAGGCATATCAAATTGAATGTTACACAAAGAAGGTGTTCATACAAATCTCAGTTCACAGTTCCATATAACAAAGTGTTTTAAAGTGGCACATGCTGAAATAGAAGAGTACCAATTTCATGTGAAATGGAAAGTAGAGATCTGTGTGTCTAGGCAAGTCAGTTGACTCACAGTGATTAAAATCATTTTTCAGATAGTAATTGATCACTGGTCATTTTAATACATGAATTTTTATAGTCTTAACTGGTTATATTTAGATCAAGATAGCTTTAATTGAACAATTTATTGTTGAACAGAACTCAACACAGTGGAAAAGTAGTACTTGGTGTTTTGTACAATAATCAGATTCTGTGTTGGATAGATTTGCTTTCTCAGCACTAATAATGAACACTGGCTTCTCCCAAGTAATTTTACAAAGAATGTATTGTGCCTTTATCTTTAAGCTGCTACCATATTATTTTGGCTGATTGTCCTGTTTCATTAGATTGCCTTTTCTGTGGATTAGTTGTAAACATTCTCATATGTGCCGCAACATCTGCAGGCAGTGGTTTTGGTTATGTGAGCATTGTGTCACATAAACAATAATGTACTGCAAAACATTACAAGAAGAATAGCATGTGATATTATCCTAGGGACTGGACATAACAAAGGCACACTCTAATCCTGCAAAGTTCTGCACACCAGCATCAGATGATTTATGTCAGAGCTGTCTCACAGCCTGTCAAGTAGCAGCTTGACTTCCCTATCAAGACAATATTCCAAACTACTCCATCACCATCCCTGGGTGTATCCTGTCCTAAATACAGAACAGATTTATTATAAGTGGTGGCACTGTGATATACAATTTTGAGAGATTATCCCTGGCCTTTATCAAATTCAATTTAATATGAAGCTTCATAGCAACATACCACGCCTCCTGCTTATGAACTTGCAGTTCTCCACATTGAATATCATGAGAAAAAGCAGTGAAAGTAGCAATACGACAGAATTACTCTGACTTAAATGTCCATAACCAAGAATGATACAGCAGCATCAATACTGACTGAACTGGTCTAGTCCTAAATGATATAACTGCCAAATTAAGTTATAGCAACTGCTGAGAGAACTAACACTGAGGAAAACCAAATCTCATAAATTTGTTTTCAGTGATAATGGCAACTGCAGATGCTGGAGAATCCAAGATAACAAAGTGTGAAGCTGGATGAACACAGCAGGCCAAGCAGCATCTCAGGAGCACAAAAGCTGACGTTTCAGGCCTAGACCCTTCATCAGAGAGGTCTGATGAAGGGTCTAGGCCCGAAACGTCAGCTTTTGTGCTCCTGAGATGTTGCTTGGCCTGCTGTGTTCATCCAGCTTCACACTTTGTTATCTCATAAGTTTGTTTATTGTACAGGTATCTGCCCATGATCACATTGGTAGAAGCAACTATCTCTCAGTCCTTTTCTGTCATTTTTGTGTAATGTAGAATAGGTTCAAAGCTGAACAAGTACTTCCAAGCCAGGCATTCATGAGGCACTGTGAGCTGTCAACAGCAGCAGAGTTTTATTCAGTCACAGTCTATAACCTCATGGTCTAGGCTATCCCGCACCCTACCACTGCCACCAATCCAAGTGACCAACACTGGCTCAATGACGAAAGTAGAAGAGTATGTCAGAATGAGCATCAGACATATCTAAAAATGATGCACAAAACTAGTGTAGCTACAATGCAAACTCAGTACATGTTTAAAGCGTTATGCCAGTCACAGAATTAAACTAATAATAAAATATTATTACACAAGATAGGATCTCAAGATTCTGGTGTTAATGTATTAGCCTAGTTTGAGGATTAATTAATACACAAAAAGGAGGCGGTTAGGATTAATATGTCTTTTTCCAGGCTGGAAAGCTGGAACAAGTGGAGTGCCACAAGGATCAGTCCTGGGGCCTCAATTATTTACTGTCTATTTTAATGGTTTGGAAGATGGACTAGGAATGATATTTCCAAATTTGATGATGATACAAAAATAGTTGGGAGGGCAAATTATGATGAGGACATAAGGAATCTGCAGGGGATTATACATAGGTTGAGTGAGTGGGCAAGGACTTGACAGATGGAATTAAATGCACAAAATGTGAGGTTATGTGCTTTGGTAGGAAGAATTAAAAGGCAGACTATTATTTAGAGGGACTCCCAAAAAAAATAGTACAGAGGGATCCAGGTAGTTTGGGCATGAAACACAATAGTTTAGCATTTGACGTAGCAAATAATTAAGAAGGCAAATAGAATTTTAGCCTTTATTACTAGGGAGTTGTAGTTTAAAAATAGGTGAGTCTTGTTACAACTGTACAATCATGTTAGCGAGGCTACACCTAAAGTGCTGTGTGCCGTTTTGGTCCCTGTATTTAATGGGACCCTAATCGCACACTCACCGTGTAGACATACTATTTCACAACAACTGTCAAAATGGCCGTTGTGACCTTTAAATTTCTATGCTACAAAGGACTTGTCAGAATGGAAATCTGGCTCTGCATTTCTGAAGGAACCACGATCAGAACCTCCCGTCAGAAATGCAGAGCTGTTTTGTTATGTACGATAGGGAGTGCAGGGACAATCCGAGTGAGATTGCCATTCCTCGTAAAATACAGCCCATTGTTACAAATTATTCCTCTGCATGGTCTAATATATAACTCAAGCAAAACTATCCACATTCATTTCTCTTGTTATAGTTGGCTGAACATTTTAAGATGTATATCAAGGAAATTAAAACATCAAGGTAAGTTATGGAGATATCCAAGTAGTAGTTCTATTATTTTGAAAATTTTAAATCACAATTAAATGAGACTTTTGTATTGATGCATCAGCGTGTCACATGTGGCTATGAATAAATGTGTTACCTTCCAATTCAGCACTCAAACACTACAACAAATAATGTGAGGCTCCTGTAGAAAGAAACAAGGTTGCTGTTTTGAGGTTGCTTCAGTTTGGGTGCCACGTCAGGCTGTTAAGAAATCACATTGAAAAGTTCAGAGGAAATTATCCTGAGAAAATCATGAATATTTTTATTACTAGGTGAAGCAGGCATTCTCATCCATTCTGCAAGCATTAAGAATGAGCTGCCAGAAGAACAAAGCCCTACAATACATCAAAATGGACAAGCAAAACTCACCAGTGAAACAGCACCTCAGGTCCAGTTAGGCTGAGATCTGAGAGAAAGTATAGTTCCTACATCAATTGTCAGTCCATACTCTGGTACAGTTGTAAAAGCAAACATTGTGCATAGTTTGGCATACACCAGTCTGAGCACCAGAGCCAAAATTCAGTCTGATAATATATTTTGTAGTTCATTACAATTGACATTGTTAAGAAACTCCTATATTAAGGCAGGGAAGTTATACAACACTGAATGTTCTTAAAAAAGAACACACAAGTGAACTAAAACCCGAAAGAACTGCAAATCATGTAAATCAGAAACAATAACAGAAATTGCTGCTAAAACTTCGCAGGTCTGGCAGCATCTGTGGAGAGAAATCAGAATTAGTGTTTAGGGTTCAGTGACACTTCCTCAGAACAAACATGCTAACAAAACCTTCTATAGCCACAGTACATATCCCAACTTCATGCTCAGAGTATTTGATGAGAACATGCATGTAGAGCTTTGAATGTGAAATTAGGAAGAACAATAAAATGGACATTAGGCTAAGGAATGGGCTTTTGAAAGGTCAGGCAGTAAAAGTTGTACCTTAACAAATGTTTCAAGGAAGGAGCAGCAGGGGAGAGCCAAAATATTTTATGATGAAAATTCAGACGCATAATGTCAGCTTGGCTATAAGCGTGAAAATAGTGATCAATAGTGAAGCAACAGGAGTGATGAATGTGCGTAGGTCAGATCACAGTACCAAGGATTCACAGGCACAACTGCTTAGATGTGACAAATCCAAATCTTTGTTGTTTATGTTGCCAGTTAGATTTCTATGGTTATGGTAGATGGGGAGCAAAATCCAGAACTCTGTGGCCTTCTCCCCATTTACTACCTAAGGTCAACATTAATGCCTAACAAGGTGGGGAGATGAACAAAAACTGCATTTGCTCCCATTCTGTGACTGCCTTGAAATTATAAAAACAACTATTTCCTGCTCAGATTCTCTTGGACTCAGCATAATGTCAGCTTGGATTATTGGGGTCTCAAAATACCTTTTCATTGGCAGCATACTAGTTTTCACAAGCCTTGATAATATGAATGTTCACCTCAGCCTTACCCCCAATGTCAATGACAAATGTAGACTCAAAATTCTCATACAAATGGTATTAATTTACCTTGCCATAAGGATATTATTTCCACCTCTTTTCGCACAGACATTTAGAGTACTAAGGGACAGCATTTTGTCCATTGTGTCTGCACTGCTCAATAAAGATCTGACTACATTAATCCCGTTATCTGCTTCAGACCCACAACTCTGGAGGCAATGGCAACATGAAGGAACATCTAAATACTGCTTAAACGTTACAAGAGTTTCCGGATTCAACTATTCTTTCAGACAATGAATTCCAGATTCCCACCACCCACTTGAGTAAAAAAGATTTCTCCTCAAAGTCTCTCTTCCTAACCATGTATCTCACATCTTAATTCTGTGCCCCCTGGTTATCTCTACTAATGGCAGAAGTGACACCTTATGCAGCCTACATATGCCCATTGTAATCTTGTACATGCCTGTTAGGTGTCCTCTCAACCTTCACTGCTGCAAGATAAACAATGGCAGTGTATCCAATCTTTCGTCATCTCAGACCCTCCAGCTCAGGCAACATCCTGGCAAATTTTCTTCACACCATCTTTATTACAATTGTTTGCTTCCCAGAATTTGGTGACCAAAACTGCATGCAGCATGCTAGTTATGGCCTAATTAGCATTTTACAGAGTTCCAGCATAACCTCCTTGCTCTTGTATTCTTTGCCTAGGTTAATAAAGGGAAGTATCTCATATGCCACCTTGACGACCTTGTCTATCTGGCTTACTGTCTTTAGATATCTTAGGATACGTACGCAAAAAATTTCTCAAGATTTTCAGTACTTTCCAAGGTCCTGTCATTCATAGTGTAATCTTTTTCCTTGTTAACCCTTCCTAAGTGCATTACCTCACACTTTTCAAAAGTTTGTATTCAATTTGCCACTGCTCTGGCCGCCTGACTAGCCTATTGATGTCCTCCAGCAGCTTTTGTCTAAACTCATCTCTAATAACCAGCCAACCAATGTTCATATCAACCTCATACTTTTTGATTACCTCCCTTCCAAATCATTATTGGAAACCACACTAAGCCCTATAAAACCGCACTAGAAACAGACTTTAGATCATAGAAACATCCTTCTACCATCCCCCTGCTGTATTGAGTCCTCAGTACCCTAAGCAATTTTTTTTAAATTTAGTTAGCTGTCAATTAAGTGAAATTATAATTAGTTAAACATATTGTTGACGGCTCACCTCACCTCATCCATGATCAGCTTCCAATCTTCCTAAACCCATCAAACAAGCCAGACATCAAGAAACTCCATATGGGCATCCCAGGCATTGGTATCTGGCCTGTGCCAATCCATCATGACCATCACCGATATACTTAGGAATCATAGAATCAAAAAGCTGCAGCAGGGACAGGCACCCAGATCTCAGAATGGGCCAGACTGAATGAATCTCAGGGCTGCTCACTTGCTCTCTTTGGGCTTTTTCACTTGACACCAACCTGTCATGCATCCATGTCTTTCCATTCCAATAACATGACATGCCTTTTATTGCATTGCAGCTCAACCAAGCTAAAGGAGATCAGAATTGTCGTACCGAGGTGTTCTTTTGTGTAGACACAGGGCAGGTTGCTTTGCATTAGGAATCTTTCTGGGGTTGAGGAACATCTTGACAGAACAGGAAGATATCAATTGAGCACCTAAAATATTTGCCAGCTGCCTGAGTAGCATACTGCACATTTTTCAATCAAATGGTCATATCAGAAAATGGATGGCAGCTAATCCAGTCAAGGGTGGCAGCGAACAGTGGAGGACGGATGGGGGTGGGAGTTGGTTGCTACTGCCAGTCAGGGGCAGCAGTCTAGGCCTGTACATAGACCAGGGACTTCACCACGGTCAGTCATCAACTTGGGATGCCCATGGTCTGGTGATCTGTGCCAGCACCATTTGACGGGTGTACGGTAGTCCACTCTGTACAGCCTGCACAATCAGTCAAAGTATCATGTAACATCAGCTGCAACAACAGTGGTTAGCCATCTGGTCAGTCATGTCTAGGGGCTGTTCAGTGAAGTTGGTCAGAGATTTGCAGTGAATACAGACTCCGGGGCCCTTCCATCATTCTTTCAGGAGGGTACAAGAGCGGCCTGTAACGACAGTGGGGGTACTCACTACCAAAAGGAATGGGTGAATCAAGATTGATGGTGGAAACAAAGGCATTTGTAGAGTTGGAGACAAGGGTGGTGAAAGGGAAAGTACAAGGTGTTTGGGAATGTGCAGAACTGCTTTGGAGGGCATGATAGGACTTGACATCAAGAACATCGTACTCCATCTTTTATACTTGCCACAAAGGCGCAAAGAGATTCTTGGTAGGCAGGATTCCAATTGATGGAGATTAACATTTGTTAAATGTCTTGTTAACATCAAACTCCTCTCACTAATCTTACCAAAAATTACCAAAAAACCTGGGTGGCTGGAAATCTCAGCAAGGAAACTAGAGAGAGCGCTCAACTCGCTACTTGCTCCAAATAATCAAATGTTTGAAACCAGGCAGAAACGTCTCAACCTATACTCATGGACACCAGCCACACACGCATCTACATCTATGGATAATGGCATCCAACATGTCCCAGCCTCTAAGAACCATCATGGCACACTTCCAGTCCATTTATAGGATACTTCTGCATTTCAATGCAACATCTAGGACTGTGCCAATAACATGATTGTGATGTTGCAGCAAGGACATTTTGCGTTCAGAGACATATACACAACCATGGACCGGATCAGGCTTCGATTCTTTATTTGATATCATAGAGCTTACTCATTCACCTGAGATAACAAGGTGTAGAGCTGGATGAACACAGCAGGCCAAGCAGCATCAGAGGAGCACAAAGGCTGACGTTTCGGGCCTAGACCCTTCTACAGAAATGAAGAATTTTTGAAAAAGGGTCTAGGCCCAAAACATCAGCCTTTGTGGTCCTCTGATGCTGCTTGGCCTGCTGTGTTCATCCAGCTCTACACCTTGTTATTCAGATTCTCCAGCATCTGCAGTCCCTACTGTCTCTTACTCATTCACCGACCTGATTGCTCACAGCATCCATTTCTTGACTTGCTTTGCTTTTTGGTCTTTTGCACCTTCAGCCAGAGTTACCAGGCTTTTGTTTACTTTTGTCTTGCCATGTCATTTAGTGCAGACACAAAGCCAAGAAGTTGTTATTGTTGTCATCAGATCTCAGACAAGTCAATGTAATAGCCTTCTTTCAGGGGTTTCTTGGACAGGACATCAAGGGCAGCCTTGGCTGGTCAGAGTCAGGATTCTCCCCTTGTAAATGGTAATGAGCTGAAAACCACCCATTTTCAGTCTTTCTGCCCTAGTGTGGACTCTTTTCCTCCTGGAATGAGAGAATGCTCGGTATTACAAGAGATGAAAGTAGCTTTTACTTTTGAGGCAGACTGCGAGAATGAGCAGATGCATGATGGATGCCATTTAGTTGGCGGAAATATTTTAATACGGGACATTAAATGCCAAAATTAAGTCAGGTTACGCCTTTATAAATTTCTGATTATGCCTCAATTGCATAATTTGTACAACTCTTTATGGCATATTTCAGGAAATATAAAAACTTTTGGAGTGGTGATAGAGAGGTCTTTAATGAACTGAGATGTACATACACAGAGAAGTTAGAGAAGTTGGTATCATTCTGCTTAGAGCAGATAAGGATAAGGGCAATCTTATAGAAATCTTCAGAATTATGAGAGATCTTGTTAGAGGAAGTAAGGAGAAGACATTTCCTCTGGCAAGTGTGTTCGGAATAAAATTCATGGATTTAAAATAGTTGGCAAGATGCTAGAGAGGAAATGAAGGGAGTCATTCCCACGAAGAAGCTTGTTATAATTTATAACACATTACCTGAGGGTGTAATGAAATCAAATTCTACTGGAAATTCCAAAAAGTAATTAGACACTCAGTCAAAGAGAACTAATTTGTAGAGAAAAAAAGACTAATTTGCAAGGTTATGCACAAAAAGTTTGTGGGATTAAACTGAAATTAAATTCTCTCATCTAAATTAGCATACACATAATGAGCTGAATAACTTGCTGTGCTGCAAGGTTCTAACCAGGCTTTGGAATCTGTTGAACCCATTTCCAGAAGCTGTTGCTAAATTTTACCAATTTAGTTTGGCTGAATTGGAACTCTGCGTAGAGTGATAGCCACAAACAATCGTCAAGGTTGCAGATTTTTAATTACTGCATAATTAAGGGATGAATATAATCCCTAATTATTGCCAATCAAACGTTGCCTGGATTTACTAAGTAGCCAATCTAAAGCTATTTCCATTGCTTTGGTAAAATTGTCACAGGGAAAATGACAACCTCTGATACATGATAGATAGATTAAGTACACTATTACTGCTGTTTTGGCATTTAAGTAAGAAATGCTTGTACTCATACAGTGCCGACATTGCCTCAGGCCATCAAAGTGTTTTTCAGCAAAAACTACTTTTGAAAAGTGATTAGTGCTGGAATGTGGAATATTAAATAGGGTTGTAAGTATGTGTTGCACAATTTTAGTGCAATGTAACATCCCTAGAATGGAACTGCAACATAGTAGAAACAAGATGAGGAATGTTTTATGGCTGCATTAAATGATTCTGACAATAAGCTAATTCCAAAAAGGAGTGAGCATTGAATGCAGGAAATAGCATATGAAGCAATTCTTTGTAAAATAAAATCACGTGCCAGTTAGGTGGATTGGCCATGCTAAATTGCCCATAGTGTCCAGGGATGTGTAACTTAGGTAGATTAGACATGGGGAATGCAGGGTTTTAGGGATAGGGTAGGGGGATAGGATGTTCTTCAGAAGGGCTATGTGGACCAAACGGCCTGTTTATGTGTCTTGAGTCTGTTGGGCCAAATGGCCTGTTTCCACACTGTAGGGATCCTATGATTTTACCATTCTGAGGAAGGGTCACCAGACCCAAAACATTAATTCTGATTTCAGCCAGACCTGCTGTGCTTTTCTAGAAATTTCTGTTTTTGCGTTTCTGGCATGTTTGCTTCCTGTCCTGATGCTCACACAGTCTGAGTCAACCTGGATTTTCACAGCATTCCTACTTTACCTTGTGCACATTATCCCCTCAGCTAGAGATAACAGGCTGACAGTACTGCTATATTTCCATGTTGTTTGTTGCAGGCATAAATTCTGGAAGCTTATCTTTGTTGTCAGCAGTCTTCGGTCAAATCAAGACAAGAGGGCAACCTCTGATCCTCGTTCAGGGCTTCAACACAGCCAATCAAGGTTGGGATTCTCTCCACAAAAAATGTGACGAGCCAAATGTCAGGTAGCCTATTATGTGTCTTGAGTCTGTTGGGCCAAATGGCCTGTTTCCACACTGTAGGGATCCTATGATTCTAAAATCAAAATGTAAGGCTCAATTTCAAATCAATACATTAAAAATCATCAAGCAAAACGTCAAAGAATTAAGTGCAAGAACACTTTTAGCAATTTATTCCTTACAAATAGGTAACTCAAGAGTTAATTCATCTGCCTTCGACATTGGATAATTTCTCAATTTTCCTGTTCTTAATGTTGAGAATCCCCCACAGATAAAGTTGGGTAATTATACATTGTTGTGGTTTAGTAAGGAGGAAATGTCTTTTTTTATGGTGGTTAGTCGGATTGCTTAACTGTGCATATTAAGACATAAACTTTATTAAATTGATTAATGCGCACATTTCAAAAAAAGACTGTTGGCAGAATCTTATAGAGGCCTAAATGGCATGGGCTGTGGTGAGATTTATATCAGCATCAGATGAGATGTGCAAGGCTTATCTCGTCATCAGGAGCAAGTCTTTGCACCTTTTATGCGTTTGCTGAGTGGTAAACCACATTTCTCTCTAGGCAGCTGCGAGTTGCCAACTAACGGGAATTACGACTTGTTAACCGTCTTTTAGCACAATTCATATATTAAATAGTCAGATTTCTATCCTTCTAAATGTGTTGAACAAGCTACATATTGAAAACTCTTGACATGAAAATCTGTAAGTCTACCTGGTGACTTCAGCTCTTTGCTTACTCCAAAGGAACTGGAGGCTGGACACTTTGAATCCTGAGATATGCAGCAGCTCATGGACTGGACCAAGCTGCCTCTTTTACCGTTCTGAGGAAGGGTCACCAGACCCAAAACATTAATTCTGATTTCACAGATACAGCCAGACCTGCTGTGCTTTTCTAGAAATTTCTGTTTTTGCGTTTCTGGCATGTTTGCTTCCTGTCCTGATGCTCACACAGTCTGAGTCAACCTGGATTTTCACAGCATTCCTACTTTACCTTGTGCACATTATCCCCTCAGCTAGAGATAACAGGCTGACAGTACTGCTATATTTCCATGTTGTTTGTTGCAGGCATAAATTCTGGAAGCTTATCTTTGTTGTCAGCAGTCCTCAGTCAAATCAAGACAAGAGGGCAACCTCTGATCCTCGTTCAGGGCTTCAACACAGCCAATCAAGGTTGGGATTCTCTCCACGAAAAATGTGATGAGCCAAATATCAGGTAGCCTATTATGTGTCTTGAGTCTTTCCACCCTATCGTGGGCTTTAATCCCCTCCTGGAGTGAGTGAGAGAGACAGGTATTACAGGAGATGAAAGTGGGTGGCACACCGTGACCGATGGGGAGGTGCTTGGACAGCGTGAGTAGGCAGCACAGAGGGCATGCAGACTTAATAGTGTTGGGATCTACAGTGGATGACAGCAGCTGAAGGTGTTGCAGGCATTAATGAGTGTGGTAGACCATGGGCCTTGGTGGACGGTTTGTTCAGGAGTAGAGACAGAGTGAGTGTGAAATATTGCAGGGAAAAGTGTAGCATTTACACTGGCAGACTGGAGAAGGTCATTGACATTCTTCCTACATTGCTATGCATTTGTCCAACTGGCTTAGACTGCATTGTACTGGATGTCAACATTGGACCACATTGGCAGGGTCTGCAGTTGCTGGTCCTAAAGGAAGAGGATTCCCTGCATTTTCACTGTCCCAACCAGCGGCACTTCCAGGTCTTTGCCTACAAAACAGGGTGTCTAAATTCTTTTGTCTGCCATGTCCAGGGCAAATATCAGGAATCATGCAGGGCAGCTCTAGACTGACGGTGCTTGTCCAGGTGCACAATGGACTTTTTAAAGTGGTGCCATCATCAGGGATGCCATCAATTCCTGCAGTGGCAAGTTGTTCTAGGAATAACGTGAGGTAAAATAGGAATTGAATCAGATTAGTGGGCCAGTAAAGCAGTGAGGTACGTCATGGAACATGGTGAGAAAACACTGTAGCTTCCAAAAATTTGACTCAAAGGGCACTTCAGCCCATAGTAATTGCAGCATGAACGTCTGGTTATTGAATGGAAATTTCACAGATCTAACATTTTGTACAGTTCTTTGCTAATTGTGCAGTTAACTCTGAAACAGAAAATGCTGGAAGTACTCAACATCAATGGAAGATATTGGTATATCAAACATTGGCCTTTGGTAGTGCAGAATTTGAATACTGTTGAAATAGCAGACAAACATTTTACCTTGGACTCATCAGGACAGTGTCAATTTCAAATGAAGTAACAATCTATCCTGCATGAAAAAAAAGTGCTGATTCGTTGGTAAGTCAGTTCTAACTATTTGAAGTATTGCCATAGAGAATGTATTAGGGATCAATTGTCCCTCACACTTGTTTAAATGAAACAAAGTGCATTGCCTGGACTTATTCCCCATAAATGGCATACTCCTGTGTATGAATAGCTTCTAGGAAGTGTAAGTGCATGACATTTCGAGTGCAACTGAAACAGTGGTTGTTTGTGTAAATATGGCATAAGAGCCTTGAAAGCTCCCAGAAGTGGTGATTATTTCTGTTTCTCTCACCATGTAATGTGCCCATACCTCACTTGCTTAAATAATAAAATGAGATAATTCACCCTCTTCCATGGTGTATATGACACCAAGAAATTTGCTTCCTGCAAATTTATAAATCTGAAGTATCAAATGGAAAAGTTCTGGTCATAGTTTTATTTTCTATGTTGTTTTCTCCCATTTATACCATTTTTCATTCATTACTTATCATAATTCTTTTCCATTACAAGTTGATGAGATTGCCATCCCTTCACATCAAAACCTGTCAGTTTTCTGAAAAGATTTCTCAGAATTAACACATTGAGAAATGTCAAAAGCATCCAATAGGCAACTTGAAAAGTGTACAGAAGGAAGCTTGTCATCCTTTGACAGAGCCTGGTTTTTGGCTGCCTTGGAATGATTGTGCTTTTGTAATAATTGCCCAATGACATACAGTGCTTCTGAATCATGTGCAGCTCTATGGTGAGATAGGACATGACTTTTCATTTTCAACCTAGTAGCTCCAGAATATAAAAAGAACATCAGGGACAGGGAAGCATTATTCAATCCAACATAATTTTAGTATTTTTGCCATTGTGCTGCAGTTCCTTTGTGAATTCTCAAAGTAAATCTTTATCTTTTTGAACCTGTCTCAAAGCTTTTATATTTGAAGTTGGACTCTATCTCATTGCATTGCCTTGTATTCTTTTTAATACATTTATTTGTTTTATTCTCAATTAAGTAATTATAAATAAATGCAAAGATTTTCCATGGTGAAGGTACCTTAATAAGTGATGAAACAGACTGCTCTTGAACAAGTGGTCATGTCCAGTTAAATATTTACAGTCATTCAGATTCATTTTAATTTTGCTTACAATTACTAAAAGCATGAACAATGCTTTATATGTTATAATCTTTGTTTTTTATACAGGTTATGTGATAATTGTTAATAAATTCCTTGTTTAGTGATCTGATGGTAGTATAACCTCCCACATTACAGGGGCAGTACTGTTGTATGCAGAAATTGAACCATGCATAATTTTCCAATTCACTTTCACAGGCCAATACATTACACCATGGCAGAAATTTGACATTCCATTTCTACATTCGATAAGCGTTTTGTGGAAACGTGATCAGTGCCACACCAAGTATGCTGGTGAAACCCAAGGACAAATTTCCATTGATCCTTGAGCTTCTTATCCCTCGATGTTCTCTTGTCATTGAATGATGAGTCTAATAATCTCAGATCAAAATTTATCTCAAAGAGCGTTATTTTTAGACAGATTAAAAGTGCAATGAGGTAATTGGTGCCATACACAGGTGTTGTTTGTTAGGACAGAATTAAATATGATGAGGTAATTGTCAGCATGTGCGGGTATCGTTTGTTTGTGATCATTCAAACTATCATCCTTTTAAATTGTACAGTAATGCCAATATTCCTTTTCGGTCTCAGTAGACATAAATAAGAAATCACTGAAAAATGAAAAATAGTGTAACACATGCTGTAGAAGTTTCATTTAAAAAATTCCCTTTGTGATTGAAACAAAAATAAAGGTACAAGCAGTAAAAAATGTGCTTTGTATGAATTAAAAGTAGAAAGTGTGAGCCCAATAATACATATTTATGTCTGGATGTTTAAATGACTGGGTCCTATTGCTCCACAGAATTGTGTGTTTCTTATATTAATTTGTTATCTCATTAATTGTTTTCACATACTGAACTTTTCAGTTGAAATTGCACTCCACCAACATCTAGATGACCAAAACTGATTACAGCATCAGACATATTGTCTCCAGGACCCTGTGTGAATAACAATAGCCACAAATGGTTTGATAGCTTTTATCAAGATTGAATAATGAGCAATCTTGAGTTAATTGCCTCTACATTAATAATTCATCACTTGAGCTTTATGACAATGGCTGAGAGGTCAGGCAGACATACCCAATCCACTCTTTTTTTTGGAATTATACAGCTAACACGGAGAGAGGTCATATGATACAACTGATAATATGATTGGATTTGAATTTGAACAGTGATACAAGCTGCTGTGATCTCTCTCTCTCTCCCCAACCCCTCCCCCCCCACTCCCTCTGTCTCTCCCCAATTTTAACAGCTCAGCTTTGAGCCCTGTTTGAACTGTGTCTACATCCCTGCAAGCAGATAAAGTTCCACAGGTAAAGGATTTCATTTTCGACAACAATTTTCCTGAAGAAAAAGGGACAGTCCAGTACATATTAGAACATCATCACTAAGGGAGAAAGGCAGTGTCATGGTAGTAATATAGGTTTGAATAACACTGTTGCAGATAGTGAACTTTGAATTCAATAAAAATTGAAGTTAAAAGCTAACCTATGTTGATCATCATAAACACAAAATCTGGTTTATTAATGTAGTTTAGAGAAAGTAATCTACCAGATATTTTTGATCTACACTACATGATTCCAGACCTACAGCAATTTGGTTGACTCATAATAGCTCCCTGAAATGTCCCTAACAAGCCACTCAGATTGAGAGGCAATTAGGAATAGTCAGTAAATACTGGTCCAGCTAGTAACACCAATATCCAATCAATGAATATTAAAAAGAAAATGAGAAAGAAAAGCCTGTGAGTTCTGCAGCCAGATCAGACTGCCAGCCATAAACTGTGAACTGTTTATTTTCTTCTTGACTTAACATTTGGCCAAGTATGCTGATGTCTACTTTTAATCTGCAGTTGTGTGTGTGGATTTTCTTTTGCATGTTTGAGGTCTGTATTAACCATTTAATGTTTTTTTTCCAGGTTGGCTTCAGAATGAAAACTTGACCCCTCACTTAAAAATTGAAGAAACTCTGGTCAAATCTTCATAACTACAATGTAAACAGTTAAGTACAAGTGTGCAATTGGCAAATTTGTTTCCTTTGAAATTTAAATGCATCTATTAAATTCAAATGAGAAGGAAAAGATCAGAAGCCATTCCATCCCTCCTTTTCTGGTAATAACACCAATACACTTAACAATGTGGAAATAAATGTGGGACAGTGTAACTCAAATACTGTTGTTAAGCACTGATGGAAAATAATTAGGTACTGCAGTCAAATAAGCAGAAAATGCCCCTTGCAACTTAAATAGGTATTAAGTGTCAGTCTTGACTCAGTGGTGTCACTCTGATCTCTAGGTTAGAAATTTAAGTCGTTCTCCAGAGAAATAATACACAATCTAAATTGACTATTTAGTACCAAGGTAGCCTGACCTTTGGAGATTTCATCGGTTGGGTGAGTTGTTAAACTCATCTGCCCATTCATTTGGATATAAAATATCTCATGGCAGTCCTGCACAGAAGAGAAAATGAGTTCTGTTTTCCTCACTAATATTCACCCCTGAATGGAAACAGCAAAATTAATGGATCCTGCTAACATGCTAGTTGTCCTACTGAAGAGTTGAGTTCCCAAATTAACTGTGCCTATTGTCAAGGTGTTCTAGCACAACGATAACACGTGCATTTACTCATGCATTTACCCAACAATGTTGAAAATTACCAAGGTATCTCGTGCCCACAAAAGGCAAAATAAATCCAGTGGAACCAATTAACACCTGATCAATTTACAGCACAAAGAACGGTATGCAGCAACAGTTTCCTGACCAATGCTCAGTTTGATTTCTGCCTAAGCCAGTTATCCAGACCTCATTACAAAAGTAGACCATGCATGGACAAAAATGTCGAATTATAAAGATGAGGTAAGAGTAATTGCTCTTAACACCAAGGTATTTGAACAATTATGGCATCAAGAACCCCTAGAAAAACCACAAGGTTGGACCATTGGTCCGCTCATCTCCAACTGCGCTATCAATAACCTTTGCACCATTATAATGTCAGTAGTGGTACTTTAGTTAATACTTTCACAGAATTCCATACCATTTTTAATTCCTCAGATACTAAAGCAGTCCATGCCCACATAAAGCTAGAACTGGATAACATTCAGGCTTAGGCTGATATGTGACCAGTGACAATTGTGGCACGCAACTGCCGGAAAATGATCATCTCCAACAAGAGACTATCCAATCATCTTCCCTTGATATTCAATACCAATGCCATTGCTGAATTCCCCAATATCTACGTCCTGGGCATTACCAATGTCCGTAAGGTTAACTTGACCAGCTATTTAAATGTTATGGCTGCAAGAGCAGGTCCAAGGCTGAGATTGTTGCAGCAAGTAACTCACTTCCTAACTCCCCAAAACATGTTGTCTAGCCACATAGCACAAATCAGGAATATGAGAGAATACTTTCCACTTACCTGAAAGAGTACAGCTCCTACCATACCATCAAAGCAGTTTACAACCACCACCATAAATATTCACTTCCTCTGTCAACAGTGCACATTAGCAGAGATTTGTACCATCTACAAATGAGCTACAGCAAGTTACCAAGTCTTTTTTAATAGCACCTTCCAAACCTGTGACCTCTTACATTTAGATGGACAAGGAACAAACACGTGAGAACGTGCCAAACTGCAAAATTTCTTCCGAAGGAATATATATAGGTGTAAATTTTGATGCAGTTGATTTTGAGAATGCTGCTGAGGATATGGTATGTTATTTGTATGAATAATTAAATTAGACACAAGCAAATAAAATAAATAAAATCAAAGTAAATTGTGTCTTTTTTTTCTCAAATTATGTTTTTGTGGATAAAATTTTGAGTGACTTTAAATGCTTGTGTTTCATATTTGTGGAAAGATGATTGTTAATTATTATAATTGTGTGAAAGAAGTTAATCAAGTGTATTATTGAATTAAAGCTAATGGAAATAAGATATATTTTAAATAAATTACTGCATAGAAACATTACTGTGTTCTGATTTTCAGCTTTAATACTTACCTCATTTTGTACACATGCCCTTAGGGTGAACATCTCAGCATATTACTTCATTAGTACATTTTCTTTATCTTAAGTTTTAGATCTTGTTTTAATTCGTTCCTTCTGATGAGTAGCTCAACTTATATCATTGACAAAACAAGAAATAGGACTAAGCAAATTAAAATTCAAATTAAAATGAAAGATCTGTGGATACTGTAAATCAGGAACAAAAACAAAGTTGCTTGAAAAGCTCAGCAGGTCTGGCAATTAAAAATTAAAATTAAACAGTTGAAATTAACAAAAATTAAAATTAATTGCTAATAAAATCTATACCCTAATTGAATGGATATTTACAAGATTGAAATCCTTTTGTTAGTTTTCCAGTTGCAAATATTAACAACGTTCTTCATTCTCTCAGCCAAAGAAGTAAACAATTTTCTTCAATTAGTATGCGCAGAATTTATAATAAAATTTACAATTTATTGTTTTTGCGATATTATTACTAAGTTTCTGACTTACAAAAGGCAGTTTTTGCAATTATTTTATGCTAATTAGAAAGCTTAGATCTCTTTGTATGGTTGCACCCTTGCCAAAGTTGCACTTCTTCATAATTTCTGCTTTACTTTGCTACAAATGCTGCCACGCCTGCTGAGAGTCTTAGCAGTTTTTTTTTATTTCTGATTTCCAGTATCAGAGTTTTTTTTTAAAATGTCTTCATACCTTTTGACAATAACAATCTGATTCTGACTTTACTAACTTTCCTGGTGCAATTTTTCAGCAAAGTCACAGAAAGGTATTCAGTCGAAAGATGCTTTGTTATCAACCAGAACAATTGGTGAGTGCCCTCAATGCCCTTGCTATTTATTCAGTCAAGAGAGGATGGTATGACTGTATCAAAATGAGGTTGAATTGTAACACGTTATTCAGTATCTTATTATATAGTGCACTATGTTTTGCTTGATTAATTGTACAAGATCCTTTAAGTTATTATTTGTGCTGTCAGGAGTGAGGCAGAAGCAGTATGAAATGATCTGCTGACATTTAGAGCAAAAAAATTCAAAACCATAACGGTTGATTTTTTAAAATTCACTCATGGGATGTGGGCATCACTGGGTGGACCAGTATTTATTGCCCATCCGTAGTTGCCTTTGAGAAGGTGGTGGCACTGACCTCTTATACCGACACCAAATGGCCTGCAGGAGTTCAGCTGTTAGGGGAAGAGTTTCAGGGTTCTGACCCAGTGACACCGAACAAATGCCAATACCTTTCCAACTTGCATGTGCTGATATTCCCATGTATCTGCTGCCATTGTCCTTACAGATGGTATTGGTTCTGGGTTTGGAAGGTGTTGTCTCAGGAGCCTTGGTGAATTTCAGCAGTATATCTTGGAGATGGGTGCACATTGCAGCTACTCAGTATCAGTGATTGAGAAAATAAACATTTGTGGATGCCGTGCCCACCAAGTGGGCTGTTTTAGCACAAATACCATCAAGCTTCTTGAGCATTAATCGAGCTACACTCAAGCATCACACTCACTCACATATACCTTGAAGGTTACAAAGTTTTCAGTCAGGAGATGAGTTACTCACTACAGGATTCCTTGACTCTGATCAGCTTTTATAGCCACAATATTCACATAGCTAGCCCAGCTCACTTTCTGATCAATGGTAACCACCATAATGTTGATAGTAGTGGATTCAGAGATAGTAGTGTCGAGTGAAGGCGTGTAGGAACCTCTTCAGAACAAATGACAGCTTGGACCGTTGCTGTTGATTAAAACATTGAGCTCTGGTTGGAGTTCCTGTAATCCATAATCCCATGAGCTCTGCAGCAGATATATTTCCAGATTTAGAAACCCCTTTATTTTATTGCTGCCAACTCCACTACCTGCTCTTTATTTCTGCTAGATATTTCACTAGGTGATACAACATGTATCTATATATTTTGCTGCCATTTCTCATCTGGGAATATCCTTCTTGAAGAGGTTCTGTTCTTCTTGGTACCAGGACTTCCATTTGTCTTTATTACCTTCATTGTTTCCTTTTTCCCTTCTCACATGCAAACTAGTATCCCCCAAAATGTTCTTTCACAGTCACTATTTCTCATCAAGTATCTCAAGCTTCAACTGAAATCCTACCTCGTATGTTTCAGGTTTGCTCATGGCTGTTGATGTCTGCAGTGATATTTTATATTCGTCAAACCACTGCTCTTGATACACCCTAATATTCTTGCACAATGTCACATGTTACTCCATGTATATATGATGACTCTGTTTGCAGCATTGACTCATTCTGTCTCAATGCTGTGATAGAGTTATAGAGTGTACTACACAGAAACAGGCCCTTCAGTCCAACTCATCCATGCAAACCAGATTCCTAAATTAATTTAGCCCTATTTGCTAGCATTTGGCCCATATCCATCTAAACCCTTCCTATTCATGTATCCATCCAGATGCTTTTTAAATGTTGTAATTTTACTAGCCTCCACCACTTCCTCTGGCTGTTCGTTCCATACACACGCCACCATCTGGCATGAAAATGTTTCCCCTTACGACCCTTTTAAATCTTTCTTTAAGCTTTAAAACTATGGGGAAAAGCCTTGACTATTCATCGTGTCCATGCCCTCATGACTTCACAAATTTCTGTAAGGTCACCCCTCATCCTCCAACACTCCAGAGAAAATATCCCTAGCCTATCTATCCTTCACTTATAGTTCAAATCCTCCAACCCTGGCAACATGCTTGTAAATCTTTTCTGATCCCTTTCAAGTTTAACAACATCTTTCCAATAGCAAGAAGGTAGAATTGAAGTCAATATTCCAAATGTGATCTAATCAATGTCCTGTACAGCTGCAACATGATCTCCTAATTTATATGCTCAATGCACTGACCAATAAATGCAAGCAGACCTAATGCCGCCTTCCTGTCCTGGACCACAATTTCATTTCATCCTTTACATCACCTAACAAGTTAACAAAAACATATTTTCTTCCATTCAGGTGGCAAAGTTTTCAAGCTTCATCAGCTCTTATATGCCAATATCCTCCAGATCCTTCTTCCCATTCACTTTCCTCTGATTCTTTCCATTCTCCCAAACCCACATTTTGAAATCTTTTCACTACTCTAACTCCAATGGATCAATGCTCACCAACGGTTCCACTTCATCCTCTACGCACCTCATTGTGTAGAGATCACATCATTTATTTTTCTTTACTTTGGATAGTGTAACAAAATGGCAAAATTATATTGCTGCAAGCCAAGAACTATGGCAGGAGTTGTTACAAATTGAAACCTAAGTTACTGGAAATCATTGTTAGTTGTGTTTATATAGTTATTTTGTCAAGCAGTGAGGGAAGATGTTTGGGACTCAACAGCACCATAGATAGGTGCTCAGAGCACCCAACAGTCAGAAAACCTCATCTCCACCAATCCCAAGGCCTAAGAAATTAAAAACACTCCTGCATTATCTCTTCACCTTCTGTCTCCACTATTCTCCTACTTCTTTATTCCCTGATGCAAGGCACTTGATAGATTACTATCCTTAAGTTCCTACTTTTCTAATATCTTTCTTCACTCTATAAATGCTACTTACAGACGCTGATCTGTCTTTCTACCTATGTCATTAGCACTGATATGGACCTTGAACTCTAAGTGACAACCTGAAAATGCTCAACCTTAAAATGCTGTTCTGGGAGATCAGTGACCCAGAGTGTGCCAAAATAACATCCTGCAGTTACATCTGTGCCTGTTAAAAATATTGCTCTGTTCCCCTAATTATTCAAACCCATGTCATTATTCCCTTTCAAACACTCACCCTCCTTTCTTGTAGAGCCAAGCTACAATGAATAATACCACAGTTCTTGTTTGGTAGCATTCTGAGTGCTAAGGCTTTGGGTGCAAGATACAAAAATTGAGGAAGTGCTGCTTTGTTGGAAATGCTACTGCCAAGTGAGACATGTTTACCACAAAGTGCAGTGATCCCTTCCAGTGTCCTCACCAACAACAGCAACGCAAAGCAGATTATTTATAATTTTTTTTATTGTTGTCTATGAGACCTTGCTGTGCACCAGACTGGTGGTTAAATTCCTACTTTGCAACAGTAATTGCACTTAAAATGTATTACATTGGCTGCAAACTGCTTTAGAATGTCCTGAGGTTGCGAGAAAGAAGACATAAATCTTTCTTTAAAACAGCTGGAGGGTGGTGTACATTCGAACATTCTTGGAGCTCTCTACTGAGCAAAGATATGGCAATTGAGCCATGGAGGATCCATGTAATGTAACCAGGGTACTGCCTGACCAGAACCATTCAGAGACCAGCAGCTGCAATGTAAATCCATTATAAAATTTTGCATTTACATCGCACATTGGACTTGCTCAAGTCAACTATATTTGAGAATTACAAAATAACTTACCCTTTGTACATATTAATGTCATTACCACAAATGGAAGCTTCTAAATCTCATTTTCAAATTTCAATACCTTTTCTGCAAATCACTAATATTCTTCTGAAACAATTAAGTTCAAACCTGAAGTAACGTGTGAAGTACTGGAGGTATAGCAAATGTTGAAATAGCCTCACCCTGATGTGGAATCAGAAACTGTCACTGAATCTTTTGGAAAGATGATCGTATGATTCTCGTTTTACTGCAGGTAATAATAGGTTGCATTTGATCTGGACAAGTCGCATGACAGAGTCAGGTGATTTGCACTGTGAATGACTCACTTTTTGAAGAAACTAGGGCAGTGTAATGGAGAGGATGTATTGCACAAGCTGCAGCCAAACCCTCCTCTCAATCAATCAAAGTTGCACTACACCCCATTACATTCTTGTGTTTTTAATAGAAACATATCACATGCAGACTAGAAGGCACTATGTGTTCTTTTCCAAACTTATGAATTGCTTTGCATTTATTAAATTACATAGGACTGTGGAGCATAGAGAAAAACAGCATGGATTTTTATTCAGTGTTCAATTATAATATTACTGTACGATTAACCTCCATGCAAAAAATGTAATGCATTTGCATTAAATTTATGCCCAACTTTTTTTTTATGTGTAGCATAGCCTGCAATAGCTTTATATCATGCTACTTGACATCACTGGAGTTTGATAGTAATTTTATAAGGGTTTTTTTCCCAAATAAAGTACTGAGACCAGAATTAACCAAACTGCTATCAGTCTCAATTCAACTAAAACCTTTCAGACCACTGAACTTCCTAGCATTTTCAAAAGGGCTAAGCAACTCAAATGACTCAACTCAAATGAGTATGCCCCTGTTTTCTTTAACATGGAATTTCAAACTCAGATGGCCCAAAGATCATGAAACAGGGATTTTTTAAAAATTGTTTTACTATTTTTTGTTAATTGGTGAACAGCTGTGGCTTGGATTCTTGACAGGGGCAGTATCATATGAATCCAATGCCCAATAGCTTTAGCAGGAAGGTTACTGCAGAACTTTTCACGTACTCTGCCACTGTTTCCATGAACATGGATCACTTTACCGCAAATTACACAAGCCTTATTTGGTTTACCACTAGGAGTCACAGTGTTGTTCTTTGCTTTGTAGGCATAAACACATTTCTTACCCAGGTAAAATTCTGTTTCATTGTGGCAATAAACACCCTTAATTTTCAGTAGGGCAGAGTCTGCTGTTTCTGATTTCAAAGGCCTCATTTATAGCCTGTAAACATGACTTTGCACCACAGTCTTCTGTGCATTATGAGCACAATTCCTCACATTCAGAGGGATTCTTCATTCCACTGGCTTCAGATTATGACAGACATAAAGTGAAATTAAGATGAAACGTAAAATTGAATTACACCTATGGTTTACATCTGGACCAAGGATGGAATGATTATCAATAACATAATATGTTATTGTGCATGTGTAGACACAGCAGTGACATCATCTAGCCATAACAGTATTGGCGTAGGAAGTGTCTGCATATGTGCAGTGACATCCCTATCAGCGTACATGATGAAGAATTGGGGACAGAGTGGAGTGGAGTACAGGCAAGGGGTTTAGGGCTGAGTGTCTGGAGGGGAGGATGCCTGTAATGAGGGAGGAAGAGAGGGAGAGTGCTACTCCAGAATTGAGAGGCCTCTTCTGTCACTTGATGTTAATTTTATTTCTGCTTAATACCACCTAGAGGTAATATACATAGCAAACACAGCTGACTGGCTATCCTTCTACAGAAGAGACTTTCTTCTCCCAAAGCCACCCTTTCTTCCAGAGATGTTCTGTTTCATTGCTCTAATTGGCACCGTCTCTCGTCATCACCATCTGCTGACAGAGGTTCCATTACTCACATCCTTTCTGGAAGGCTGCATCCTGACAATTGCACACAACACACTCTATTTGTTAAGCAATTGAGTGATTAGCATGTTTAGTTAGACAATTTTTGCGAGAAGGTATGGATCCATATTTGTGGTGTCATTGTGTTCTTGATACACCAGTCTAAGCAAATGCTGAGGATTGGGGTAATATCCAGCATTTGCTCAACAGGATCCTCTCTTCTTATCAGCACTTGAATCTTCCAAGAGATGCAGTCTCTGTGCAGATCCACCAACTTTGGGCTCTATGTCAGTCAAGTCCACAGAAGTCGTATGAAAGGTGGCCCTTGTTGCTTTAGCTTCTGCCTCCCAACAGGTCACCATTACACTATTTACCCACCCCCACACTGGATTCATGCTCCACATTTAAAACATGCCTGTCATTGCAGAATTCCTTGTGGCTATCTGACTCTACTTCATTCAAGTCACTATGTAACACCAAATCAGGCTCACAATGCCACATGCCTTTATATCATAATGGGCAGCACAGTGGCTCAGTGGTTAGCACTGCTGCCTCACAGCGTCAGAGGCCTGGGTTCAATTCCACCCGTGGGTGACTGTGTGGAGTTTGCACATTCTCTCCGTGTCTGCATGGGTTTCCTTCGCGTCCTCTGGTTTCCTCCCACAGTCCAAAGATGTGCAGGCTAGGTGGTTTGGCCACACTAAATTGTCCATCATGTCCAGGGATGTTTAGGTTAGGTGGGTTTGACATGGGAAATGTAGGGGTGGAGGAGTGGGTCTGGGTGGGATGCTCTTCGGAGGGGTGGTGTGGGCTTGTTGGGCCGAATGGCCTGTATCCACACTATAGGGATTCAATGATTCACAGACTCTGGCCTTAAGCAACTCTCTGTGAACCATTTTCTAAGGCTGTCCTCCAGCGATTAGTTCAAGAACACAGCTGTGGTCACCTGTGTGCAGCTGCTTGACACTTCTGTGGGTTTCAGGGTCCCACATACCTTAAATCTTACTCTGACTCTGATATTCCAATTTCATAGATCAGACTTGCCAGCCTTACAATCATTGAAGGGTTTTCTTCTCAGTGCTTCTTTCACAGTGGTCTGGGTTGCCATCTCAAATGCTCAACTCAGCCTTGTGTAATGCTCAGCTATCCACTCATTGACCTGGCCATTTCCATCAGAAAGTGTGATGTATTCGAACAGATGGACCACTGGGATGATAGCATCTCATCCAAAGAAGCAATGTTGTGGAGAAGAGCCTGTGGATGAGCCTAGTAGGCTACAACAAATATAAACCAGCTCCGGAAGGTATAGAACTCCTTTAGTTTATTCTTGGGAAGAAATGCGTGCAGATGGTGACACAGGGCACTGTTTAATTGCTTGCTTTCTCCATTGCCCTCAAGAAAGTAGGAGGTGGAATGACTCTTGCCAATGGCGTCGACCTTATAAAGCTCCTGTGGAATGTTACCTTTGAAGTTGTGTCCTGATCATTGTGAATCTAACATAGCTAATGGAAATAGACAAAGCAATGACGTATTAATAGTTTGACTATAATCGTGGCTTTTAAGTCATTAATGGGGATGGTCTGTGAAGATTTGGTAAAGACATCCATTTGCACAAGAACATTCTCAGTCCATTTGCTATTGAGTTCAAGGGCCATAAAATCTACTGCCAACATCTCTGCAAGTCACCTGACACCAGAAATCCTCTGCAGAGATGAAGTCACTTCTCTGTTTTGCCAAAGTATGCCTTTAACTATTTCAGCAGTAGCTATCAATATCAACAGTGATCCTGGTCTAGTTCACGGCTCTCTGGTCAGAGCAGTCATCTTTTCGATGATTTAGTAACCTGCTGGATTATGAACCTCCACAATGTTTAACACTGAAGCTTTCAAGTTGGCTGCGTTTCTTCACCTACTTACCCTCATGATGAACCAGCCAATAGAGGGTAACATCCTCTCTCCTGATTCACTTCCAGCAGTTTCTGTGCCTGTTTGGACTCTTCAGCTGATATTGAGTTTATGAATTTTGTGGCCTCCAGGAATGGTGCAGCTTGCTGCTGTCCACGTTGGTACTGCCTGAGGCCCTTCTGGGATGTAGCCCACCTCTAAGGTAGCATGTCAAGCTTCATACTGGAGTAAATGTCCACTTTCTACAGGTTCAGCTTGAGGCCCCGATGACATGAACAATAAGCACTCTTTTCTACCCTTGAACCCATGGGAACACTTCTGTTCAATGTCTCATTTAACAATGGATAGCTAGTTACAGCCATAGGCCAAATCAAGGCCACAGAAATGTTTAACACTTTTGGAAACTTACAAAATTTCCTCAGTCCTTTGGTAAAGCATAATTATCATCGTTAATTTGTTGAGTGCCCAATTCTCAACACAGATCCTCAGTCTTCCATCTTTCTTCTTCATGAAGTACAAGGCGGGGAGGTGTGTGGTCTTAACAATTTTTGAATGGCATTTCACATCAAAGACTTCTGCAGGTAATCATGACATGTCCCAGGGATGGGCTAGGATCTGACAGGAATTTTGGCTTTCATTTTTCTTCACAATTCTGCGGCATACCAAATCATAATACCCAATGTCATTATCATACTCACTGTGAGTCGTCCCAAACTTGATGAAAATACAAACAGTTTGTATCCTCTGGGCCTCCTTTTACTCGCTAAAGTCCACCATTGAATCGAGATTAGAGGCGTCTCTTCCAATGGGCCCACTGACAATGAATGTGGCAATTTTAAGAACACTTTGGGTGTTCTTGGTTGGAGGTAAATATCTTTGCCGTTGTCATAAAATTGGAAATTGCTGGCAAAGCTCAACAAGTCTGGCAACATCTGTGAAGAGAAATCAGAGTTAAAGTTTTGGGTGCGGGAAGCCTTTCTCTTTGTCACTGAAAATGGCAACCTGCAATCTGATGGGTACGTGAGCCTTCAAGAACAGTGATGGCTTAGTTGGGTGTGACCACAGACTGATATCCTGCTGTTTCATCAGTTCTAGAGAACTGTATAGGCTGATTCACTTTGAGTGCTTAGAGCAAGGTCAAAAACTCCTGAGCCCCATCTGCCAAGCTTGTAATGTTGTGCTCTTAACAGCCACAATCCATGCTTTCCATGTTAGCATGTTCAGCTCTAACATTGCACAACATTTCTGTTCTGGCTCACTGATTGGGTCACAAAGTATTAGAAACCCCAAGCTATGGAAAGTATGTTTGTGGACAGATTGGGGAAGCTCTATGTAGCCATGACAGGAAGTGCCAACCTCTGCAAAGCAGAAACCTGGACAAAGGAAGAGATGTTGATCAGCTCACAAGCCCCTGTACGATGCTCACAGAAAGAATGATGAATAATAGTTGACATATCTGCTCCAGTGTCAACTAAGCACCAGTCTTCTGCCTTGCCAAATTTCATATTCACTGCTGGACAAGCCTGTACCACCCTACATCAGATCCTACTTCATTCTGGAGGAATCTCACACCTCACTTGGCTCTTAATGGAAGGCTCAACTTTTTTAAGGCCTGGTGAGAAGTGAAGGCTTTTGCACTGAATAAGGTCTTTGTACCTGACGACAGTGATGGCCACGATTGGTGATGGCTTCCTTTCTGAAGTGCCCAGTCCTATCGCCATTCCGATATCCCTTTTGAGTATAGAAAGCAGAATGTGACCTTTCACCTGATCCAGATGATGCAATCCTGTGCATCAAAGAAAGACAATCAAGTTTGTCACTATTAAGCCACCTTGACTCCACTTGGACGTTCCAATCGCTGTTTGCTTCCCCGAGACTCTCCTACAGTCGCCTATCCTTAGTTGATTTGAAGGAGGGATCCTAAAAGATGAACAAATTCACCAGGAAGAAGGAGACCAGGTAAAACCTGATAAAACCTCCACTCCAACAGTGTCTAACTACTGTGATTCCCCAAAAGACTTGACATTTTGTCAAAGATTTGTGGCAAACTTCTTTGAATATTTGTACCACTTCTTAGTATTTCCTGAGTGACATTCCCATGTTCCATTGTTAATGCTGTCAGCTCACTGATGTTGAGGCTTTTAGATGCCATAACCAGCAGTGTGTCCTCAGTCTTCAATTACTGGCTCAATTAATGTTTCTGGCCATCCCCGGAATCTGTCCAGCTTCTTACACATTGGAAGTAAAATATCCGAAAAGGAGTACTATTTCCTTCGTCCGTAGCATCAAGGGACCACGCATGGGGAGCCTGTGCCTAGGTTAGGCCTTAAAGTCTGCTTTCCTCCAGCAATGCCTCAGCTTCATCTGCCGTGACTTGATGCCCATGCTGTGGAGTCCTACTACTCGTGTCAGAAATGTGAAACTTTGATCACATGGGCAGCCCAAAGATCATAAAGTCGGAATTCTCTATTCCACCATATCAGGTCATACAATCGTGAAAGGAAAGTAAAACGAATCAAGGAAGACACAGTATTTGCATTGAATTACACCAGTGCTTTGCTTCTGTTTGAGAAAATCTTTTGATCTTCAGATCCTTGTACTCAATAGCCTGCTTCCCCAAAGTCTTCCTTTCAGCTGAAATGATCCTTTTGACTGCCTTCCTAATGCTTTCCCACATTATTCCTCAGTATAACTGTTCTAGCTGCCCTGACAGGGCCCCTCTTACTATCATGATCTGCTACCGGAGGTTCCATTAGGTTTACATGACATCAGAATATGAAAAGGAGTGACAGAGGAAAACTCTCCAAGGGTGTGACATCTTATGGCAGAGAATAGCATTCCTGTCGTTATTGCATGGATACAGAGTCATAAGAGACAGATGGTAGTGATGGAAGAATGCTTTTCAGAATGGAGGACTGTGACTAGTGGTATTCCACAGGGATTAGTGCTGGGACCTCTGCTGTTTGCGATCTACATAAATGGTTTGAAGGAAAACGTGGCTGGTCTAATTAGTAAGTTTGCAGACAATACAAAGATTAGTGGAGTTGCGGATAGTGAGGAAGATTGACAAAGAATACAGCAGGGTATAAATGAGTAGGAGGCATTGGCAGAAAAATGGCAGATGGAGTTTAATCAGACAAACGTGAGGTGATGGAAGGTCAAGTACAGCTAGAAATTATATAGTGAATGGCAGAAACCTTAGGGGTATCAATATGCAGAGGGATCTAGGTGTGCAGATCCACAGATCACTGAAGGTGTCAGTGCACATAGATAAGGTAGTTTAAAAAAAAGCCTATTGCATTATTACCGTCATTGGAAGGGGCATTGAGAGAAGGATAGACAAGTTATGTTGCAGCTTTATAGAACTTTATTGAGGCAATACTTGGAATATTGCACACATTTCTGGTAACCACACTACCAGAAGGATGTGGATGCTTTGGTGATGGTACAGAAAAGGTTTACCAGGTTGTTGCCTGGTATGGGGAATTTTAGCTATGAAGAAATTTTTGATAGACTGGGTTTGTTTGCACTGGAATGCAGGTGGTTGAGGGACGACCTGATAGAAGTTTATAAGGTTGTGAATGACATGAATAGAGTAGAAAGTATGATGTTTTCCAAGATGGAGGTGCCAATTACTAGGGGAAACAGGATCAAGATGCAAGGTGGGGGGAGGATGTTTAGAAGAGATGTGCAAGGCATGTTTTTGATGCAAAGGGTGGTAAGAGCCTGGAATGCGTTGCCAGAGCAGGATGTGGAAGCAGACACAATAGCAGCCTTCAAGAAGCACCTGGATAAATACATGAATAGAAAAGGAATAGACTGATACAGATCCCATAAGTGAGGATAATTTGCCAATATACTCCTGGCTTACTCTTTTGCAATTTGTGCATAGCATTATTCAGCTTGTGTTAACACTATGGATAGAAATTCAATTGGTTGTCTTTGCTGCACTAGAGTTGATCCAAGTGGAGTTTCACTGGCATCACACTGCAAAGTGATTGACTCAGTCACTGGTATTGTAATACCTCTGCATTGGCATTGTCATCACTAGTTGTATGATTCTAATGAAAGTTGCTTATCATAGAGCCCCTACAATATGGAAACAGACCATTCAGTCCACACTGTCTGTACAAAGAGCATCCCACCCAGACATACCCTCTATCCTTTCCCTGTAAGCCTGCATTTCCCATGTCTAATGCACCTCACTTACACACCCCTGGACACTACAGGCAGTTTAGCATGACCAATCCATCTAACCTGCACATCTTTGGACTGTGGTAGGAGACCGGAGTACCCAGTGGAAGTCCACACAGGCACAGGGATTCTTGATTTTTACCCATATGCCAGTGCTCATTCTTAGCTTGCATTGGGCTTCATATTCTGATGACACATTAGGCACAAATTTTGCTAAATAGTTCACAAATCTGACAAATTGTTGCATTGCTGTTATAGCCAATGTTCACCACATCCCTGCTACAGCTCTCACCACGTCAGAATATGGAGTAAAGCATTTCGTTGTCAGCACATGACCTGTATATTTAACTTAAGGTATCTTCAATTGCATCTTTTTTCTTCTAGTTTCACTCTTTTTGTAATCATGCATTTTCTTCTGCTGTTCTGTTAAGACTGCTTCTTCTGTTTTCACTTGCATATTATCAGTTTGAGCCACTCTAAAGAATGATTTCTTGGTCTTATTATCATTTTTCTTTCCCTTTTACATGTCTTCTTGGGGCAATGGAGCCATTGATTCCTCAATTTTGTCATTCAGGCTGAACTTGAGGGCAGCTGCAACACTTCTTAGCAGATGCTGTGTTGACCGCACACTCACATTCACTTTGAGATTATATTTTCCAATAAGATATCAAGTCCTGTAAAAATATCCTTATCATCTTTTAGGATCTGTTCAGCAGCCAATGGCTTCATTCTAACTATTATAGACCATTTATCATCTTTAACATGACAGTGCCAAATTGTTGTATGGTGTAGATAGCCATCAGAATGATTATTCATCAGTCATCTTTGCAAGCTGGCTTTGCTTCTTCCTCCTTGAACACTTGCATGCAAACTGATTCGGCTTCTTGCAGTTTGAGTTCTGCTTACCTAAAGCTGGACTTGCTTCCTTTTTCTGGTGTATGGTGTCCTTTGCAATATATATAGAACCTGTACTGTGGCATAGATGTTTCTGTAGGTCCTTCTGCAAGTAATTCCTTCTTTCCTTTTCAATATGTTGTTCTTATTTGGCCTGAAACGTCTCCCAGCAAAATGTAGAGTCTCATCTGTTCCCCCATTAATATTCTGTAGTTGATGGCAACCTCAGACCTCTGCACTTAAAAAAAAGCACTGATAACAGAGTTGCTACTTTTATTGTTTTGTTTAATTTTGGAGCTTGTTCGGAACTCTGTTACTGAAAAAATAATCTAAGTCTGTCTTTCATTTCACCTTTCATTTCCACATCATTAGAGCCTGATAAATTCACATCATCTTTACTCTCCCTGAGATTACAAAGTTGCTGTTCTAATGCTTCCTTGGCACTTCTTACAGTAATTGTCTTTCTCACAGCTCTGAAAATCCTCTCAATTTCAGCTGGACACTTATGATACCACGTTTCATGTAAATGTGTTTTATTGGGGCCTCATTCTAAAGTGAAAGCAAGTTACAGCAGTAACAGAGTTCCAAGCAAGCTCCAAAATTAAACAAGACAATAAAGTAGCAACTCTGCTATCAGTGTTTTTTTAAGTGCAGAGGTCTGAGGTTGCCATCAGCTACAGAATATTAATGGGGTACCAGCTCAGCATGATAACATCATGAATTACTTGCTCTCTATAGGCCCTGTCTCCGGAATCTCCTCCTAGAATAGCAAGCAGAAAATATTGGCTTTGGCGTTTTTCCTGCTACATGTTAATAAGCCTTGACCTCTCACATTGCTCCAATTTCCTGTTGTGCACGTGCCTCTGCTTGGAACCCGTACAGTGTTAGGAAAAACATAGTGTTTGTAGAAGATTGCCGTTAATTGCCTAATTATCTATGTTGATTTTCTTCCTGCCCTCAAACTCAGTAATCAGAAGCGGGAAAATGTTAGCAAACTAGACCGATGCATTTTTCTACTTTGGTCACACCCTGCTTCTGAATTCCCCTCCAAGAACTGGATAAAATTCCCCTGGTGTGCTGACATCTGCACATCAGTGAGGATGTCCTCACTGAAATCTGCCCCCTGCTACAAACTGAAGTGCAATCTCTGAGCAAGGCAAGGACATAGCTACCTATCATTACCATGGATGTGGCAATGAGCTTTTATGTGCTGGCTTCTTCTAGGCTGGAGATATAGATGCTTGTAACATCTCACAGAGAGTCAACCAATGCTGTAAAAAGGAGACTAATGGCACTCTCTATGCATGAAAAGCTAATTACATTTCATTCTCTCATCTGCGAAGTGCAGATGGACTGACCAAATTACTTTACCATGATGATAGAAATCGAAACTTCAGTCACAGCAAATGAACTTCGCCTGCATCACTCAGATGCTGGTGGCTACTGGATGTGCTGCAATAACATTGCGATATTGGCCATCAAGTTAAGTCAACAAGTGTACTTCATGAGTCACAGAGGACATCTGCTTCCTTCCGAAACAGCAGGGTTAGTGTATGGAATCTTCACGTGAACAAAAGCTCATCAGCTTTGAAGACATCACTTGATTATCATCACAGGCTTTGTTGTTTTGCATTCATTTGATTTCTTTTTCCAAATCTCCAAAAAAATAGAGAACCACTCATGGGTTCGACCACTGGCCATGGAAATAACCTGAAAACTATCAGTTGGAACTGTAAATTCAATGTTGAGGAGTTTCCAGCATGGACAGGTGGTATTATCATCCACATGAAAACACAATCCTGTGAGTGAAGAGGATTTTGGTCATTTAACTTAATCTTTATATCACCTAGCTGTTTCACATAGGACTCTCACATCATAATGGGCACCATGCTGTTGGATTTTTCAGGCTTTCTCATTCCAACATTTGCATGTCGTGATCAGATTTGCCTTTGGGCATCAGCCCAACACTCTCTTCCAACACTGCCTTCTTGACTTGAGGCCTTGGTTTGTTCTTCCAGGCACTAAAGGCTACTTGATTTCATTCCAGGGGTTGCATTTTTCTGCACCATTTTCATTGAAGCAGACCAAGTGACAATGTTGCTCAAATACAATAGTCTTTACACAGGTATCTAATACATTTGGCTTTATTTAATGCCACCATAGTGAATCCATGTGTGGTGACTTTTCATGTTGGTTATGAACAGTTTTTGGAATATCTGTCTTCAGTCAGGCATCAGTTTTGCAAAAAAATTTCAATATCCTATTAGTATCTAGAAATCTAACTTTACATTTTGTAACATTTTAAATGGTCTGCAGTTACTAGTTTACACATATCATTTTTATAGCTCTTGTACTTTTCTCTGCACTGTCAGATGATAAATTTTGGCTCATTCCAATAAGGTAACAAAATCAGATGTGAAAAATGTACTTGAACATTTTGGTTGAGTGTTAACTTTCCACTGATAATGCCTTGAATCTAATCTGAAAATGTAAGAATGTATTCCTATCCTTCATCAGCTTTAGATCCTTCTACTTGTACAAAATGTTACAAATGTCTAACAATGATTTTTTTTTTAAACATGCAGGATAAGCATGTTTTCTCATTGGATTCACAGCAGTGCCTTATCACAGACTTCCCAGAAATTACTACAAGCATTCGTATAGCTCTTTGTCATTAACCACAGAAATTCCCATAAGATCGGTAATTTTCTGAGTTGTCATGAGCTTCCTGTTTTTGCTTTGTCATTAGTGACAATTGTCAGAGCCAACGTCAAACAATCACATGCAAAGATACAGCAAAGGTAGAAATTCCAGTCAATCTTGTAAAATCCTGTTCACTCGAGGAGGAATTTGTATTTATATTTGGAAAACTGCCCTACAGGCTAGTCAAACAATAACCTGATACAGTCATGCTAAGAAATAATACCTTTCAGCCAATTCACCCTTCTTATTTTTTGCCGTCAGATATGCTGGAACACACTCTTGGTGTGTAAGGATGGATGAGAATTGCTCCAGAATTCAGAGGAGAAAACACTATTGATAGAAGTTACTTGCACAGGGCTTCCTACAGAGCTTAGAGTCAAAGGCTTAGTGTCCTATTGCAACACCACCAGTTCCCATGCTCACTTAAAGGCCTCAATTGTCCAAAAATGGTCAGGCTGCTTGATGCCAACCCTGGTATAGTTCTTATGACGGTAAAGGAGGATGTGTAGATGGCAGGCAGACTGCCAGCTCGATTTAACAACCACCCTCCATCAGATGGGAAGTGTACTATCCGGTTTGTGGCTTGCTTCCAATTTGAATAGAGTTTGATTTCCCTTCAGTTAACATGTGACCTGTTCCAGGCCGGGATGGTTTCCTTTTAAGGGTGAGTCACACAAATTTAACTTTTTCAACATCTTTATTTGTGCTGCAGACCATTTGACACTTTGAGCTAAGTACACCTCTCTCTTGTGTGAACCATTCCACCTCTCTTAACAGACTCTTGCACATGACTATAAGTTTCATTGTTGCAACTTGACATGCATCATTATCCCATTAATCAACAATATGTAGCTCAAATTCTTTTGACTTTGAGCTTGTGTTGCTTATAACTCTGTCATGTTGCACAGTGACATGGTAGCGAGTTTTGAGAAGATTTGTAGCTCAGGTTGAGGTTCTGGATGTGAGTTTGCTCGCTGAGCTGGAAGGTTAGTTTTCAGACGTTTCGTCACCATTCTAGGTAACATCATCAGTGAGCCTCCGACGAAGCGCTGGTGTTATGTCCATGAAAGGCATTTGAGTTGGCACTTCCTTTCATCAATGGTGTAAAACATTATAACGTTTAGGTTTTTCTTGCTTTAGCAGAATATCTGATTGCTATTAACCAAATTGTGTAAGTTTAAAATAAAAGGGAAACTGGTTCTTGTGACAAATAGGTAGTGTCCTTGCCTCTGAGCCAGAAGGCCTAGGTTCAAGCCTCATCTACTCCAGACTTCAATATCTGTGAACAAGTTAATTTGGATAATATCTACAGGTGTACATAGGTCTGTAACAACATATAAATGGAAACGCTTCAGGAAATCCCACTCCAACGTGTTTTATATTTTTTACTTTTGTTATTATTTCTGATTAACAAATCCAAAATAATTAGTTATTTTGTAATGGTATCCAAACTTAAAGCCTATTTATTCTTCCATTTTCCTGAATTATCGAGCAAAAGTGAAGTAAAACAGAAACAATCTTCTTCTGTTACATGCTTCAAGTTTTGGTTTTACTAACTGTGCAGAGATGGAATTCTTGATACATTAGAACATAGAGCATAGAAAAGTACTGCACAGTACAGGCCCTTTGGCCCACGATGTTGTGCCGTGGAATAATCCTAATCCAAAAATAAAATAACCTAACCTACATTCCCCTCAATTCACTGCTGTCCATGTGCATGTCCAGCAGTCACTTAAATGTCACTAATGACTCCACTTCCACGACTACCACTGGTAAACTATTCCATGCGCTCACAACTCTCTGGGTGAAGAACCTCCCTCTGACGTCTCCTCTATACCTTCCTCCTAACACTTTAAAACTATGAACCCTCGTGGCAGTCAATCCTGCCCTGGGGAAAAGTCTCTGGCTATCAACTCTATCCATGCCTCTCATTACCTTGTACACCTCAATCAGGTCACCTCTCTTCCTCCTTCTCACCAGAGAGAAAAGTCCGAGCTCAGTCAACCTCTCCTCGTAAGACAAGCCCTCCAGTCCAGGCAGCATCCTGGTAAACCTCCTTTGCACCCTCTCCAAAGCCTCCACATCTTTCCTATAATAGGGCGACCAGAACTGGACACAATATTCCAAGTGTGGTCTCACCAGGGTTTTGTAGAGATGCAGCATAACGTCGCGGCTCTTAAACTCGATCCCCCTGTTAATGAAAGCCAAAACACCATATGCTTTCTTAACAACCTTATCCACTTGGGTGGCAACTTTGAGGGAGCTATGCACTTGAACACCAAGATCCCACTGTTCCTCCACACTGCCGAGAATCCTGCCTTTAATCCTATATTCAGCATTTAAGTTTGACCTTCCAAAATGCACCACTTCACATTTATCCAGGTTGAACTCCATCTGCCATTTCTCAGCCCAGCTCTGCATTCTATCAATGTCTCGCTGAAGCCTGCAATAGCCCTCAATACTATCAACGGCACCTCCAACCTTTGTGTTATCAGCAACTGTACTAACCCACCCCTCAACCTCCTCATCCAAGTCATTTATAAAAACTACAAAGAGCAGAGGCCCAAAAACAGAGCCCTGCGGGACACCTCTCAGCACTGACCTCCAGGCAGAATACTTACCATCTACTACCACTCTCTGCCTCCTGTCAGCCAACCAATTCTGAATCCAGACAGCCAAATCACCCTGTATCCCATACCTCCTGACTTTATGAATGACCCTGCCATGGGGAACCTTATCAAATGCCTTGCTGAAGTCCATGTACACCACATCCACTGCTCGACCCTCGTCAACCTGTCTCGTGACTTCCTCAAAGAACTCAATAAGATTTGTAAGGCATGACCTTCCCCTCACAAAGCCATGCTGACTCACTTTAATCACGCTATGCTTTTCCAAATAGTCATAAATCCTATCCCTCAGAATTCTTTCCAAAACCTTGCTGACCACAGACGTAAGACTGACTGGTCTGTAATTTCCAGGGATTTCCCTATTCCCTTTCTTGAAAAGAGGAACAACATTTGCCTCCCTCCAATCTTCTGGTACGACTCCCGTGGAGAGTGAGGAAGCAAAGATCTTTGCCAGCGGCTTAGCAACCTCCTTTCTCGCTTCCCGGAGCAACCTAGGATAAATCTGGTCTGGCCCTGGGCACTTATCAATCTGCCAAAATTTCCAGCACATCAACTTCCTCAATCTCGATCTGTTCAAACCTGTTTTCCTGCTCCTCAAAGTTCTCATTCACACCAAGTTCCCTTTCCTTAGTGAAAACCGAAGCAAAAATCTCATTTAGGGCTTCCCCTATCTGCTCAGACTCCACGCACAAGTTCCCTGCGCTGCCCTGATCAGCACTACTTTCTCCCTGATCATTCTCTTATTCCTCACGTATGAGTAAAATGCCTTCGGGTTCTCCCTAATCCTTCCTGCCAAGCCTTTTTCATGCCCCCTCCTGGCCCTCCTCAGTCCACTTTTGAGCTCCTTCCAAGCAAGCCAGTAATCCTCTAAAGCTGTGCTAGGCCCTTGCTTCCTCCACCTAACGTACGCTGCCTTTTTCTTTTTGACAAGCCGCACCTCTGTACCCATCATCCAACGCTCCTTAATCGTACCCTTTCTTACCTGTTTCAGAAGCACAAATTTATACATCACTTGCAACAACTGCTCCTTAAACAGCCTCCACATGTCTGCTGTGCCCTTTCTGTGGAACAATTGCTCCCAATCTGTAATTCCAAACTCCTGTCTGATAGCGTCATAGTTTCCTTTACCCCAGTTAAATATCTTCCCCTGGTAACTGCTCCTTTCCCTTTCCATGGCTATGGTAAATGTGAGGCTGTTGTGGTCACTGTCGCCAAAATGTTTTCCAACCACGAGATCTGACACCTGTCCTGGCTCATTGCCGAGCTAAATCCAAAATGGCCTCCCCCCTCGTCGGCCACTGAGTAAGGAAACCCTCCTGAACACACCTGACAAAAACGTCTCCATCCAAACATCTGCACTAAGGAGGTTCCAATCTATATTGGGAAAGTTGAAGTCACCCATAACAACAACCCCGCTACGTTTGCACTTTTCAACAATCTGCCGGCCTATGAGTTCTTCGCTCTCTCTACTGCTATTTGGGGGTCTGTAGAAAAGCCCCAGTGAGGTGACTGCTCCCTTGCTGTTCCTAACTTCCACCCATACTGACTCAGTCGATAAACCATCCTCGGCAACCTCAGCCCATACCACCTCAGTAGACGAGTCCTCATCAAAAGTTCTTTCAGCCACCCGTTATACTGTCTTGACCAACAAAGTCACACCTCCCCTGACCTTAATGAAAGATCTAAACCCTGGAACCTGCAACTTCCATTCCTGACCCTGCTCTATCCATGTCTCCGAAATGGCCACAACATCGAAGTCCCAGGTACCTATGCAAGCTGCAAGCTCACCTATCTTATTCCGGATACTCCTGGCATTAAAGTAGACATACTTCAATCCAGCTTGCTGGCTGCCAGCACACTCCTGTGACAGTGAAGTCCTGACCATGCCCTCCCTACGCTCATCCTCCTGTGTACTAGGACTACACCTCAGTTTCCCATCCCCCTTCTGAGCAAGTTTAAATCCACCTGAATAACACTAGCAAATTCCCCACCCAGGATATTAGTGCCCCTCTGGTTCAAGTGCAGACCGTCCTGTTTGTAGAGGTCCCACCTTCCCCAGAATGAGCCCCAATTGTCCATGTACCTTTGGGGTTCATTCTACTGGTCGTTACCGAAAACATTAGCCAATGGTTCTTAAACTTGCATTCAGTCATTGCCACACTTTAAATTAAAACGTGCATGTGGAAACCTATAGGACGCTGAACAATGTGAGTGTGGGTGAGAAATCTGGGAGAATCATGTGAGATGTCGAGCGAGGGCCTTTTTGAAACTAGTTGCTTTTGCCAATGACGTTCTGGATGTCAAAATGAAATTCTTGCTAGGGACCAGTGAAATGGCTATTAATATATAACTATGTTAATTGTTATATTAATTATGACAATGACCAATGCTGAATCTTGCCTCCTACCATGAACATCAGAGAGGGTTCTGGTGACTCCAGCGCACTGCTTACTCCTCTAGACTGCCATCTTGGACAGCAAGTGCGAATCTTTCAACGCATACTGCAAGATGCATGCACACTATATTCTAAAAAGAGTAGTGTCCAATGCACGTCAACCTCTCAGTGCCATCATGGCAAATTTCTATTCCACTTACAGCGTGTCTCTAGCCTGTAATGCTCCCAATGGGACACACTGCCAACCGTAACTGCAATGCAACTGCAAGGGCACATTGTGCACAGGGAGAAGCACCCAACTCACAGACTGAACTGAGCTGCATTTTGGGGCTGCTCATTTAGCTCTCTCAGTGCTCACTTTCTTTGTGCCTACCTGCATGCTCACAGCATCCCTGCTTTGTTTTATCCTGCCTTGCCATGCTATGCCTCTTAGCATATTCGTGCATAGGTCAAATCTTAAAGGTTCAGTGCATCTCTGTCTTAATTTGCTGTTCAGTGCAGGGAACATACAGCCAGGCTGCTGGCCATGCTTGACAGCCGTGATCAGATTGAGTTGGGGATTCTTGCTGTACAACACAGAGCTACATCAAGCTCACATTTATAGCATTAGCTAGCTGCAAGTGTGGGCATTGAACAATAGTCCGAGCCTTAAGCCCAGGGACAGTAGTTCACAGTCAAGGCGAGTGGGGCTGGTTAGCCAGAGGGTCATGATGAAGTCAAAGGCAGGATCCACACACAGTCTTGGGGCATGGGAACTGTCGGTCAGCCACTTGGGTAGCCATGTTGAGGAGCTCCATTTCACTATAGGCTGGGTAGTAGGACTGGGTTAATACAATAGGTCGGCTGGCTTGCATATATCAGTGAGGGGACTGCAAGGCAAACAGTTACGAACCTGGTTAGTTATACAGTGGAGCGGCCCTTTGAAGATATTAAAATTGGGAGCAGTCAGTCCTGGGGTTTATTGGTTGAGTGTTGCAGTGGGGAGAAAGAGGGCACTGTAGCAATAAGACAGTATTTTGAACACTGTGGAAAGTAAACAGAAACCTGGATTGTGAAGAGGTCAAGGCCACTGATGGGGAGAAACTTGAGGTACCGGGGGCTGAGCTGTTAGTGAATGGGATGGCATGGGATGTTGTGGAAGATATAGGAGGAGGAATCGCCACTACTTTGGCCTCTACTGGCAACAGAGGAAAAGGGACAATGGATATTACCAGAATCTAATTGCAGGATGCAGGTGGTAAGATGAAATGTAGTCATATATCATTGGTGGGTCTCTGCAATGTGGAGGTTTGGTAGAGATGGACTGAGAGGGAGAGTAATCTGGAAAAAGATATGAAAGCTCTGAGAAGTTTTGTGGAGGACAGGCCCGAAATGAGACCTGTACTGACAGTGTCCAGCATGATCTATGTTTCCTGAGTAAACGTGCCAATTACTATAAGAGCCCTGCCCACAGTGGATAGAGTCCTTGTTTGTGTTTGATAGGCAAAATTGTGAGTTCCACATCTGTGTAATAGAATATCCTTAAATAGACAAATACACCAATAAAGCAACTGTCAATGCACGTTCACATCATTTGTAGCCATATCATGATGAGCCTGAAACGAATGCAATGTAAAAAGAAGTTAGGAAGCAAATTCTGGTCACAGTCAATAACTGCCATGTCACTGAGGTTTGCAAACTGCAGTTAGACATCTTGATGATGATGTTAAAAGAGGCAGCTGTTGGCCACAACGAACACAGTTGATGTAAGACATCCAAGGGCCCAAAGAGGCTTTGGGCTGAATCCTTATGCACCTGAACTGTGAGTACAAAGAACAGTACAACACAGGAGCAGGACCTTTGGTCCACCAAGCTTGTAATAACACATGACACCTTCTAAACTAAAAGTGTCTTACCTCCGCGTGGTCTATATCCCTTTATTCCCTGCCTATTATGCCACAGTGGAGGAGATTATTGGCTGGCTGGAGGTGCAATTTCACTCCTCAGACTTGTCTTATGGGATTTTCAATATACTCCAGACAGAGTATGCTGCATCAGCCTGGCACACGAGGCAATGGGGGGATATGATGGATACTGAGAAACTGGGAGTGGGAACACTGTTACGATGTGGAAGGATGAGGATGTTAAGCAGAAGAAACATCATATTGTGCATGACTCAGCGCAGTTGCATCAGATGGTACAAGGCGGATGGGAATTCATTGACAGGCAGTAACAGTAAATGAAAACTCAGTGATGACTCACTGATGGTAGAATTGGTGGTGTTCAACATGCAAGTAATTTGTTTGTATTCTGAGAGAGAAATGCAGTTCCTGTTAGTTTTCTTTCTGTTTGCTTTTGATGTTGCAAATGAAAGATTATCATTTGTAGGTTTACCCGTACGTGATGGTCCCCTACTGAACAATGATAAGAAGCCAGTCTCCAACTGAACTTGGAGAAACAGCAGCAGTGACATGGTGTTAAGATGCGATATAGTTTAGGACAGGTGAGATGTGTGACCTGGTGGTTTAAGCAGAAGTTGTGATAAGAGAATGGCAACGTATATGCAAAGTAGCGTCATCCATATCATCCATTTGCCATGATAGCATGGGTTTCTGACTGCTGTGCCGCTACACTGCTGGTGAAGCACAGCTCTGGAGTGCCAGTATATGGCTTGGCACACAGGATGCTGGTCTATTCCAGGATATCTTAGCAGGGGTGACTCTGGCTATGGTAAGAGTTAGAATCCATGGGGGTAAGTCGTTGATGAGGCGAGTTTGAGATGATAACACAAGCCATTAAAGCTTGTGGAGAGAAATCCTTTGTGAAAATTGATGAAAATGATTTTTTGACAAAATATGGGAAAATTTTGCCTTATTATTTAACTGCTGCTCATTTGAGCAATACAGATGAAGGAGAATAAATTGAATAAAATCCTATTTAACAATAAGTGACTCCAAATGCATTTGTTAAGTTTAGGTGGCCAGTGACAATGCAATGATAACAGTTAACTAATTGATAATTAAAATGTTAACATAATAAATTCTTTTTGCTTGAGGTAATTGATAGAAGTGTTCAAAACAAAGGGTAAATGGTTTCTGCACTTGAATGGTATGCTTTGTAGGATGTGAGTTAATATCAATTTAATAATAACAATTATGATGTTTTTATTAATAAGTGTATCCATTTTTAATTGTAATCCATTGCTTGAAATTTTCAAATGTGCAATAATATCACAAAATCACAAAACTACTATGGTGCAGGAGGCCACGTAGTCTATCATATCTGCCCTGTCTCTCTACTCACTTTAACTTAGTGCAAATCTCCTGCTTGTTCCCCGTAGCCCTACACATTACTTCTCTTTAAATAATCTTCCAATGACCTTCTGAAAGCCTCAATTAAACATGTCCTTACCACATTACAGTCTGTGCATTCCAGACTCTAATTACTCACTGTGTGAAAAAATATTTTCCACCTAACATTTGCTTCTTCTGCAAAACACTTGAAAACTGTGATTCTTGGTTCTTGATCCATTTATGTGTGGAGAATTTCTCCCTATCCTCTTTCTGCAGAACCTTGACACCTAACACGCCCTAGAAGTTAACATTTTATGTTGTAGAAAAAAAAATTTTGCCCAACAAATCACAGGGTGTTTATGACAGTGGGTTTTTATTCATAAGAATGAATCTATATTTTGTGAACATAATGACAGCAAAAACAGTGCTCACCATAATTATCCCACTAGCATTATTAGTAATATCTTACAGAAACTATTTGCACAATTGCTTTTTGTCATTGACGTACTTAGTTGTGGCATAGCTGTTGAAATCAATGTGAAAGTGCTTCATAAAAATCATCAATACGGATTTTAATGTTGAGCTGAACCACCTCAATTGCTGCTTTTCTAAAAGATCTAAAATGATATTGGATGTAAGGGTATATTTTAGTCAAATATTACTTTTCTTCAATTTTATGTGAGACCTGATAGTATTAAAATAACCTCATAAAATTATTTACAGTAATGATACTGCTTAAATAATTGGCTCTTATTGACATTTGTGATTTTATTCTATTCTGATGGCTAGAAAATATACAGCCTTAAAAAGAACCTATTTGACATGTTGTAACAGGATTCAGTGCCAAAAAGGGATCTAGCAAGGGATGTTTGGTCTTACTCTAGCCAAAGTAATATTTTAAAAACTAGGTTGGGTAAAATGTTACATCTTTATTAAAAGACTAGATAGAAGCAGAGAAGTTATTTGTTTATCCAATATGGTAAATTGTGTTGAAATGTGATGAGTAACGATGTGAAGTCAGAATGTACATATCACCCAAATTGTAGAGCACAATACCACAAACAGCAAAAGAGCTCCACGACATCCCTGCAGGTGTTCCTCAGGATAATGTCTTCAGCCCAACTATATTCCACTGCTTCATCAAGACCTTCCCTCCATCATAAGTGGGGACATTTGCCGATGATTGCACAATGATCAGCACTATTTGTGATTCTTCAGATACTGAAGCAGTCTATGTTCACAGTTTTGGACAATATCCAGGCTTGGGCTAACAAGAGGCAAGTAACATTCGACCCACACAAATGCCAGACTATGATCATCAACAATAAGAGACAATCTAACCACTACCCCTTCAATGGTGTTACCATCACTGAAACCCCACTGTAAATTTTCTGGATATTTCCATTGACCAGAAGCTTAACTAGACTTGCCACATAAACATGGTGGTTACAAGAACAGGTCAGAAGCTAGGAATACTGTGACTAGTAATTCATCTGTCATGTCCCCAAAGCCTGTCCACCATCTACAGGGCACATGTCAGGAGTATGATGGAATACTCCCCATTTGGCTGGATGGGGGCAGCTGTAACAACACTCAAGGAGTATGACACCATCCAGGAAAAAAGCATCCACTCCCTCTACCACTGATGCTCAGTAGCAGCAATGTGTATAATCTACAAGATGCACTGCATAAATTCACCAAATATCCTCAGACAGCACCTTCCAAACACGCAACCACTTCCATCTAGACGGACAAGGGCAGTAGCTACTTGGGAACATGTCCACCTTCAAGATTCCCTCCAAACCACTCATCATCCTGCTTTGGAAAAACCTCATTATTCCCTTGCTGTTGCTGGGACAAATTCCCTCCCTCATGACATTGTGGGTCAGCCCACAACCGGTGGACTGCAGTGGCTCAAGAAGGCAGCTCACCACCACCTTTTCACGGGCAGTTAGGGATAGCCAATAAATGTTGGCCAGCCAACAATGCCCACATACCACAAATGAATGAAAAAAAAGTAGCTGACTATTTAATCAGTATTTATCTGATCTGTGGGATGAATGTTAACTAGCTCATTTGAAGAATTCTATATTTCTCCTCAAGCAGTGCATGAATGCTTTACAGCCTCGAGAATGGTTACATGGGGACTTAGTTTATTGCTCTCTCAATGATCTGCACTTCTAATTCAATGTTCTCTTGTACTGAAATGTCATTATTTTGTTGCATATGTTATTTGATGATTTAACTAACTCAAGGGTAAGATTGTTATTATTGAACCAAGCTGAGAGGCAGTTGGTTGCTGGGAAAGATCATTTAGGCAATAATTTGTTACTATAATTGGATGGTTAGAATGATAATCTGGAAACATAAGATCACCTGGCCTTGTTTCAACTATCTTGTGTACTTAGTCTGAAACCAAACTGTGAGAGACATTAGTGTTACAAAACTTAGGTTGTGCTTTCTGATCTGGAGAGTGACACATCACAATGATCGTCATGACCATGTGTGTTGTTTAGGTGAATTAAAATTCAGCTACCATACTCCTCCAACACAAAAGACAACAAAAACCATTTGATACAGAAGTATAACACTTCACTGGGGCTTTCCAAAGAGAAGTGTGATACGCTAAACTGATCAATATGAGTTCCTACATTGATTAGGCAAATGAAAATTTAGTTATCATAATCCCCCAACTAAAAAGGATTTTTTAGTACCAATTTATTAGCACTGCATTAGTTATTACTGTACTGTACTTAGAACAGTACAATATGCAGGAATGGGTTTTGGGAGCAAAAATCAAACAAGTTTGAAATCATCGAAATGCAAAAAGCTTGGAAAGGAGAGCATCATTTGCCATTCAACACAAATGGACTTATGGGTCAGTTAGTTACCATAACTAGGAAAAGGTTTACAACAGGCAAAGAAATGTATTGTGAATGTATTAAGTATCAATGTAACCTGGTATTGCAAGTTGTAATTTTTGTGTTCCTGAAGCTTTATGAATTCTGACAATTGCACTTTTCAAAATTTCAATGTTTCAAGCATTTCAGCATTTTATTTCAATCCAGTGCAGAAGTCAGGAGAGCAAAGATTTGGTAAGTCATTATACTTTTAAATAAGAAACTAAATTAAAATGTAAATTATAAACCATTTAATTAAAATGTAAATTATAAACCATTTATTTATTTCTTTTAATTTTTTTTTAAGAATAGGTAGACAAAATTAACTACCCAGGAAAACTATAGTTTACAAACATGGGCATTATTCAAAGCGTTCTAGTGAAATTGAACTCAATGGAAATAGGGGCAAATACTCCATCATCATACCTAGTACAAAGAAGGATGGTTGTAAATGTTGGAGGTTAATCAGTTTAGCTGCAGGAGGTCTCTGCAGGAGTTCCTCAGTGTAGTGCCCTCGGCTCAATCATCTTCAGCCGCCTTATTAATGACATTCCCAACATCATTATGTCAGAAGTGGAGTTGCTCTCTGATAATTGCACAATTTTCAGCACTATTCATGAATCCTCAAATAGTAAAGTAACCATTGTCCATGTGTAGCGTGACTTGGATAACATCCAAACATGGGCAGATCACATGGCAAGTAACATTCTTGTCACACAAATGCCAGACATCTCTACCAACAGGGAATCTAATCACCTCATCTTCATATTCACTGCATTACCATCTCTGAACCCCTACTCTGAACATCTCTTGAACTGAAGCAGTTTTATAAATACTGATATTACAAGATCAGGTTGGAAAGTGGGAATTTTGTAAACAAGTAACACCCAATGGGTGTTCACCACTAAGTCAGGAGAATAATAAAGTACTTCCCAATTTCCTGGGTGAGTAGAGGTCCAACAACAGTCAAGAAGCTCACGGCGATTCAGAACAAAACAGTCTGCTAGAGTGGTATCACATTCATCCTGATGCACAATGGCAGCAGTGAATACCATCTACAACTCGTCAAGGCTCCTTCGATAGCATTGTCCAAACCTGTAACCTCTTCTACTTAGAAGACTGATACATGGGGCAACCATTACCTGCAAGTTCCACTCTAAAACACATACAAACCTGGCTTCGAATGATATCACCATTGCTATATTGTTACTGGGTCAAAATCCTAGAATACGCTTCTTAACACTATTGTGGGCATACCTACATTCTTTGGACTATAGCACCTCAAGAAGGCAGCTCATCACCATGTTCTATTGGGTAGTAAGTGTTGGGCAATTAATGCTACTCCAGCCAAATACTGCTGTTTGGTGCAGACTCCAGGAACCTAGTAGGATAAATATGAGGGGACGTAATTTATTATTGGGCCATTGCATTCTGGATCACTAGAAACTTTCTATATCAGACTGCTGGGAATGTCTTTACCTGGCAGTCTTTGGGGCTGCCCAGACCGCTCTGTAAGAAATTCTATATAGATCGCCCTTGATCTCTCATGATTTGAAATGTGCTATCATTTTTTTCAAGGATCCACAATGTGTCCCTGGCCTATATTCCCCCAGATGATGTCCACTGGCATCTTTCTGGAGTTAATAGGTCTCAACTCACGGGCTTACCAGCCTCCATTTTACATAAATCTTTGATAGATCTGAGCCAATCCTTCCTGAGAATCCCCAGATTGGCCCCTCATTAATGCATTATTTATTTGTAAGGTTTGGATTGAGATGGTCGGCAAGAAGTGATGTTCAACCTTATTTCACAAGACCGAGCGTGTACTTCAAAAGTAGCGTCAGACAAAGCCTGGTCTATAAAGCTCCTAACACAACTTTAGGCTCTGCTGCAGCTGCATTCACCCCATTATTTTTATGTGTCTTTGCTGGAGAATTATTTTATATTTCCGAAAGGAATTGGATATGATGCAATGTTTTTTTCGGAGCAGGGAGTCATGAAAGAACTAAATATGCCCAAATGTATTAAATAAACAACTACTGTATTTCACTTCCTGTATTTGGTTACATGCATTTGTTGTATTGCATTTTGTAATTAATTGTCTTTTCAATAACAGCAGTGGCAATTTTGTGTATGCAGATTTGCCAAGTTGAGTAAGCAGAATTTTAGAAGCAAAGTTAAGCCCTTTTTCCCTCTCTGAATCTAATCATTTCAGGACAAATCAAACCTTCAAATTGAGGACATGCCTCTGTAACATGTATAATAATCAAACAAATTCAAATAGCATATATTTAAATTTCTCAATGTTTCATCTTGTTTAGTCATCTTTATTCTTTAGACATCTGTTGACAGAAATGATAATTAACAAAACAATAATTTACAAAGTTGCAGCTTATTTCAATGTTATTTTAGCCCCCAAAAGGGTAAAGCACTCTGGGATATAGTTCACATATTAGTCCATAATAACACAAGAAACTTTTCAGATATTGTTTTATTTTTTTAAAAAATGTGAGAACCAGAGAAGATGAATGGAATGAGTTTTCTAAGTTGAATTGTGAGATTCAGTCCATGTTTGTCCATAGTTTAGTCTTATCTGCAGCATTGGCCTCTGTCAATTTCTTTATACCAACTGAAATAGAGTACCAAAAGGGTTAATAAATAACAACAACAACAACAACAAACGGTTTACAGTAATGACATAGCCATCGTGACTATCAATAAATCAATAATAAGAAGCAGAAAACATCACTCAACATATATACTATCTTGGATCTCCAAACGTTTCCAGCAGCTGGTCTTCTAATTATGATAAAATAATATTTTTAAAAGATAGTGTCTATTATATATTTAAAATGATGAATTCCAAAGGTGCTGCACTTGTAAGGATCCCATGAATGTAACAATATGTGACGTACACTAATGAGACAACACATAACATTACAGAGACACCAGGTAAGTGCACGTTTCCTACCCACTCTCACTCTTCAATTGCTCACTTTCCTGATGTTTAAGGTAATGTTTCTCAAAGGGTTAATGTTAGAGACTGCATTAAACTCTACATAATCTCATGACATCATACAGTCACAGCTAGGCGTAAGGCAGAACATCTTAGGATCTCATGGAGTGCAGATGCATGTCTACAAGTCTCCTTAGTAGTCCATTCATTGTCTAATGAACTCATGCAACTTGTAACTGATTGTCATCATGGTAAAGACAAAAGCCGTTTGTTCAGTCTTAGCAGTAATTGATCCTCTCCCATTACAAGTCAATTAGGCCCATAACAATAAAAAAAATTAGTGACAACAACTTTTGATCCACAAATGTGATATCTCCCTCTTTATCTTCCTTTCCTTCATATCTACGTTACCCATATGCCTTTTCCTTCTTCTTTTCCATTGTTCATTCCCTACTATTACTTTCATCCCTTTCCCTTCCTTCTTCCTTCCTTCCTTACATTGTCCTGCTCTTCTTTCTGTATCTTTCAATCCCCTCCTCCTACTTGCATTTATCCTTCACTTCCCTCCTCTTTCTTTCTCGTCTACTGTCTTCATTTCACTGTGCTTCCCTCTTCCATTTATCACTTCTCCTTTACTTCTTCCTTCTATCAATTCACGTTTTCCTTATCCTAGTTGATCCTCCTGTCCACCTCTATTCTGATTCCTTCCATCTTTCCTCCTCCGTCTCTTATTCCTGCTCCTATCCACCGTCTGTTTTCCTCTCTTCTACCCCTCTCCAGCCAGGAAATTATACCTGGTTGCCAGTTTAATGAGTACTCTGTTAAATCGGTAAGAAATGATTTACTATCGTTTGTCTTAAAAAATTGGTAAATAACATCAAAGGAATAATTTTCTTCCTTTATATTTTATATAATTATATTTACTATCTCCCTCATATTCCACCTAAACCCAGTTAAACGGAAAAGAAGTCTGGAAAGATAGTGAAGTGACTTTTCTCACTACTGCAGACACAGACTTGTTTCATAAGATAGATTAGCATTAAATTGTAATAATATGCCATTCCTGTCTCAGAAGAAGAACAATTGTGTGGGATGAGAGGGTGAATTGAAAAAAGTAGATTTCTCTTCATATGTTGGATAGCTGAAAAAAGTTGAATATTTTGCAATGAAGAATTTATTTACATCTTACAGTTCAGCTTACAAAGATCAACAATGTATTTTAGTGTTTAAAAAAAAACATACCTTTGTGTTATTTATTTGTTGGCAGTGTTTACCAGTCTCACCAGCTTCAATGGCATAGTTCTGAAGACATCCCTGCATTGATGGTTCTGGTCCACCTGAAGTACAACAACAGTAAAATCACTTCAGAATCCAATTACAACAGGAACAAAATATTCTGAATGATGTACTCTGCCATTACGTACCAGTTTCAGTACTTAGAGTTCGCATTGAAACCAGAGTAATGCTCTCTTTTTCTCCATTAGCCTGAGAGCTGAGGGAAAATGCAATTATACAGATTTTTAAAAATCATTAATACCTGTATCAATTATTACTATTCAATTTTTAACAAATTGTTCAATGTGCTATTGAAGTATCTAAATGTAACTTACCTTTCTGATGGCGCGGCATTCCTTGCCTTCCTTATATCTATAGAATTAAAAATAAATATGAACTTATCAAAGAATGAACAGCAAGATATGAACAAAACACTTTGATGAATAGTTTCTTTTTCATCCTTTTACAGTAGCTGCTTACGTGTTTCTTTCTGAAAAATGTAGTGATTGTAATAGCTGACAGTTTCTAGTCATTAAATAAGTAATAAATTACTGTGTAAAACATGGTTTGAAATTTATATGCTAAAAATGAAAGTTGTACTTTTTCATGACTCGAGTTTTAAAGACAATCTTATTGATAAAATACATGCTGCTATATTGGTTAGTTCTCGGTAAATTTTGGCAGTAAAGTATCGTAAATGGGTTGGCTACCTTGTGATGCATCTTGAAAATCACAACATTTAAATCGTAGACTGATGACACTGAAGAGGATCACCACAACTATTACAAGGATCAAGATCAAGATGATCACAGCTGAAAGCATATACAAAATATCTGTAAGGTGGAAATGCTAGATCTTATAAAGATAATTTCAATATGATATTTAAGAAGTTGATGCTAATTTTTTGGCAAATAATTAGGATTCACATAAACACAATTAAATCAATGGCTTCAAAAAGGTGTTTAAGACAATGTTACACAACTGACTTTTGAGGAATGTTATAGACCATGAAGTAAAGGAGATGAGAACAAATGGTTACACAGTTGGCTGATGGATAGGACACAGTGAATGGTTGATAGGTTTTTTTTCTGGCTGGAGGAAAATTAGACGTCGAATTCTCCACGGATTGGTTTTGGGAATCTTACTTTTCCCATTAGGCAGATGACCTAGACCTGGACAATTTCAAGGACACGAACAATTTCAAAGTTCGTAGATGATACAAACATGGGAGAATTGTAAACTTTGAGGAGGATGGTGTAGAACTTGAAAAGTAAATTGACAAGTTGGTGCAGTGAGAGGACAGGTGACAGATGAAGTTCAATGCGGGGAAGAGTAAAATGATAGATTTTGGTACAAAACACATGAAGAGACATTTAAAAGAAACTGTATTATTCTAACGGTTGTGGAGGAGCAGAAATACCATGCATAAGTCCATGCATATGTCATTCAATGTGGCAGGACTGGTTGAGCGAGCTGTTAATAAAGTTTACAGTATTCCAGGCTTCATTAATAGCAATACAAGAGCAAGGATTTTTATGTTGAACCTATATAGGACACAAGTTAATTGTGTACTATGTATTATGTCCTGTTCTGAGTGTCACATCCTATTAAACGTATAACAAAGTGTGGAGCTGGATGAACACAGCAAGCCAAGCAGCATCTTAGGAGCACAAAAGCTGATGTTTCAGGCCTAGACCCTTCATCAGAAAAGGGGGATGGGGAGAGGGTTCTGAAATAAATAAGGAGAGAGGGGGAGGCGGATCAAAGATGGATAGAGGAGAAGATAGGTGAAGAGGAGACAGACAAGTTAATGGGGTGGGGATGGAGCCTGTAGAGGTGAGCGTAGGTGGGGAGGTAGGGAGGTGATAGGTCAGTCCAGGGAAAACGGACAGGTCAAGGGGGCAGGTTGAGGTTGGGACGTAAGAAATGGAGGTGCGGCTTGAGGTGGGAGGAGAGGATAGGTGAGAGGAAGAACAGGTTAGGGAGGTGGGGACAAACTGGGCTGGTTTTGGGATGCAGTGGGTGGAGGGGAAGAGCTGGGCTGGTTGTGTGGTGCAGTGGGGGGAGGGGACGAACTGGGCTGGTTTTGGGATGCAGTGGAGGGGTGGGGAGATTTTGAAGCTTGTGAAATCCACATTGATACCATTGGGCTGCAGGGTTCCCAAGCGGAATATGAGTTGCTGTTCCTGCAACCTTCGGGTGGCATCATTGTGGCACTGCAGGCGGCCCATGATGGACATGTCATATAAAGAATGGGAGGGGGAGTGGAAATGGTTTGCGACTGGGAGGTGCAGTTGTTTATTGCGAACCAAGCGGAGGTGTTCTGCAAAGTGGTCCCCAAGCCTCCGCTTGGTTTCCCCAATGTAGAAGGAGCCACAACAGGTACAGCGGATGCAGTATACCACATTGGCAGATGTGCAGGAGAGCATCTGCTTGATTTGGAAAGTCTTCTTGGGACCGGGATGCAGGTGAGGGAGGAGGTGGGGGGTCAAGTGTAGCACTTCCTGCAGTTGCAGGGAAAAGTGCCAGGTGTGGTGGGGTTGGAGGGGAGTGTGGAGTGTACAAGGGAGTCACGGAGAGAGTGGTCTCTCCGGAAAGCAGACAAGGGTGGGGATGGAAAAATGTCTTTGGTGGTGGGGTCAGATTGTAGATGGCGGAAGTGTCAGAGGATGATGCGTTGTTTCTGGAGGTTGGTGGGGTGGTATGTGAGGACCAGGGGGATTCTCTTTTGACAGTTATTGCGGGTACGGGGTGTGCGGGATGGGGTGCGGGAAATGAGGGAGACGCGGTTGAGGGCATTCTCGACCACTGAGGGGGTATGTTGTGGTCCTTGAAGAAAATGGCCATCTGAGATGTGCGGGAGTGGAATGCCTCATCCTGGGAGTAGATGCAGCGGAGACGAAGGACTTGGGAATAGGGGATGGAATTTTTGCAGGAAGGTGGGCGGAAGGAGGTGTATTCTAGGTAGCTGTGGGATTTGATGGGCTTGAAATGGACATCCGTTTCTAGCTGGTTGCCTGAGATGGAGACAGAGAGGTCCAGGAAGGTGAGGGATGTGTTGGAGATAGTCCAGGTGAGCTTGAGGTTGGGGTGGAAGGTGTTGACGAAGTGGATGAACTGTTCAAAGTCCTCTTGGGAGCACAAGGTGGCACTTATACAGTGATCAATGTAACGTAGGAAGATGTGGGGTTTGGGGTCTGTGTAGGTGTGAAGGATGGACTGTTCCACATAACCTACAAAGAGACAGGCATAGCTTGGGCCCATGCGGGTACCCATGGCCACCCCCTTTGTCTGTGGGAAGTGACAGGAATCGAAAGAGAAGTTGTTGAGGGTGAAGACGAGTTTGGCTAGGCGGATGAGGGTGTCGGTGGAGGGAGAATGGTTGGGCCTGTGGAACAGTAAGAAGTGGAGGGCCTTTAGACTATCGTCATGGGGAATGTAGATGTACAGGGACTGGACATCCATGGTGAAAATGAGTTGTTGGGGACCGCGGAGTTGGAAGTTCTGGAGGAGGTGGAGGGAGTGGGTGGTGTCCCGGACATTGGTGGGGAGTTCCTGGAACAAGGGAGAGAAAATGGAATCCAGGTAGGTGGAGATGAGTTTGGTGGGGCAGGAGCAAGCGGAGACAATGGGTCGACCAGGGCAGGTGGGTTGCTGGATTTTGGAAAGGAGATAGAAGCGGGCCATGCGGGGTCAGGGAACAATGAGGTTGGAGGCTGTGGGTGGGAGGTCACCTGAGGTGATGAGGTTGTGGATGGTTTGGGAGATGATGGTTTGGTACTTGGGGTGGGGTCATGATCCAGCGAGCAGTAGGAGGAGATGTCGGAGAGTTGGCATCTGGCCTCAGTGATGTAAAGTTCAGTGCGTCATACTACAACTGTGCCTCCCTTGTCTGCAGGTTTTATGGTGAGGTTGGGATTGGAGCGGAGGGAGCGGAGGGCTACACGTTCTGTGGGGGAGAAGTTGGAATGGGTGAGAGGGGTGGAGATTTTAAGGTGATTGATGTCTCGACGGCAGTTGGAGATGAAGAGGTCGAGGGAGGGTAGGAGGCCTGGGGGTGGTGTCCAGGAGGAGGACTTGTGCTGGAGGTGGGTGAAGGGGTCATTGGAGAGAGGGTTAGGTTCACGGTTAACCCTCTCCCCATCCTCCCTGTCTGATGAAGGGTCTGGGCCCGAAACACCAGCTTTCCTGCTCCTAAGATGCTGCTTGGCCTGCTGTGTTAATCTCGGATTCTCCAGCATCTGCAGGTCCCATTGTCTCTTATTAAACATATGTCTACTTTGGAGAGTGCAGATGAGGTTTACAAGACTCGATGAAGGGATAAAAAGCTTCAGTTATGAGGTAAGATTGGGAAAAAAATTGGGACTATTCTTCTGGGAGGGAAGAAAACTGAGGGGAGATTTATTAGAAGTTTTCAAAATGATGAGGTGTATGGACACAGTAGGTCGAAATGAACTTTTCCAACTTGTAAAAGGACTCCTAAAAAGTTGGAAGGGGCCTGGTCTCAAAACATTTTGCAGAAAAAGGAAATGAGAGGTCAGAAAGAACATTTTCACACAACAAGGAATTAGGGTGGATTTCATGCCATGGAAGTTTGGGAGAGCAGATTCAATAGAGGCACTAGGAAGATATTAGATGATCTTTTAAATAGAAACATTGTGCAAGAGTATGAGGAAGAGGCAAGAGATTGGTGCTAAGGCAAAACAATCAAAGAATTGATACATACACAATAGGTTGCAGCTATCACTGAGAGTTAAAAAACTGGAACTGCTAGGCGTTGGTCAGAAAAAAGTAGCAGCTGGTCATGTTGATTCAATAGATTTCGATAGTTTGCTTTGTTGACCTTTACCTAAGGGCTATTATTAATATCGTGAGTGATATTCGGCTGTGTTTCAGCAGGAGGTTCTTTGATCACATCTGATTTTGTTGCTACAGAGGTAATTAACTGTCTTTGGACTGCATTCTGAATAGAAGGTCAGTTGTTTTTAACAGGAGACAAGACTAGAGGGCCTACTATCTTACCTAAAAACACACTGGAGTGAAGTCGCAGAGAACTGAGGTTGGCCTTCTGATGAGTTCAACTTAGCAGTCATTTGCTTTTGTGACCCCTCCCAGGTCTAATACATCCATTTTATCGATCCTGCTCTCCCTAAGCAAAAATTGCATGTAGTGGCACACTGTTTACTGAGGCAGCTTCAGTGAGTCAGGAAATTTCCTGACTTGAACTAACTACCTCAGTACTGACAACTTGGTCCTTTGTATCAGGAACAGAGCACATCAAGATTTAAGGTCAGAGATAATGGGAACTACAGATGCTGGAGAATCCAAGATAACGAAGTGTGAAGCTGGATGAACACAGCAGGCCAAGCAGCATCTCAGGAGCACAAAAGCTTTTCCTGGATCACTAACGTATAAAAAACTGACCAAAATTGGGAATCATGGAGTCATAGAGTCATACAGCATGGAAACAGACCCTTCGGTCCAACTTGTCCATGCCGACCAGATATCCTAGATAAATCTAGTTCCGTTTGTCAACATTTGGTCCATTTCCCTCTTATGTTCCTAATCATATACCCAACCAGATGCCTTTTAAATGTTGTAATTGTACTGGCCTCCACCACTTCCTCTGCCAGCTCATTCCTTTCAACTTAACCTTCGCCCTCTACTTTTTGACTCCCCCACCCTGTGGAAAAGACCTTGGCTATTCCCCTCATGATTTTAGTATCTCTATCAGGTCACCCATCGCCCTCTGACCCTCCAGGGAAAATAGTCCCAGGCTATTCATCCTCTCCTTACAGCTCAAGCCCTCCAACCCTTACAACATTCTTGTAAATCTTTTCTGAACTCTTTCAACATTCACAGCATCCTTCCTATAGCAGCGAGACCAGAATTGCACACAGTATTCAAATGTATTCCAATTGGTTTTCTTTATAAGTATCTATTTACATTTTGCTCACCTGCGCGTTTTTGCTTTTACCCTACCTTTGATGACTACGTGTGACAATTGAGCCACATACATAAAAGATGGTGTTATGTTGGCCAAATGAATTGTGTATTCAACAGCATAAAATTACCAAAGGCTAATACAGACAAAGGACTGGATCCATTTGCAGAAGTCGTTAAAGTTGGTTCTAACGAAGATGCAGGATCTATCAAAAGGAACCAATATGATATAATCAGTAGCATGTTGATTATTGAATGTGCAATTAAAATAAAAACCATAGAACTAAGATACTTTGATCTTAGCTGTACTTATCAAATTTTGTTCGGTTACTACAAATGTACAATTGCTTTTAATTATTATGATTAGAAACATTTGTAGACTTTTTTAATAGAATTAAAGATTTCACAGTCACAATTAAGTATGAAAACCTGTTTCTCAAATACTGTATTAAATCCACATGATTGTATCTAACCACTAGAAATTGTGATAAAAAGACTGGAATTGGATGGACTGTGTGGCATTCACCATGTGCCAGAAACAACTAATATGCATAGACCTGTCAACATTGCAATGTTTCCCCTACTAATATCGGGTGATTTATTCCAAAATTAAGAGAGGTATCCTGCAGAACAATCAAGTAATAGCCTTACACAGTCATTTTCATGGAATCATACCTTGCAGGCAATGTGTCAGACAGCACTGCCACCATCTCATCCTTAGGTATATTCTTTTTCATTGACAGAACAGGCTCACCAGAGGTGGTAGCACAATATGTACAGTGGGAGGTGTCCTGATAATCCTCCCTTGTCAGCATGCTGAGCTTCCCAATGACTATAAACTGATTTGGATTAGCCAAACAGACATTGTGATTCCAAAAGCAAATCAGAGGCTGAGGATTATGTGAAATTAAACTCCTGACTCCTGAAAGCCTATCTATCACCTAGGAAGCACAAGTCAAGAGTGTGATGGAATTCTCTCCAATTGCCTGGGCGCAACTGCACTGATGAAGCTTCACACCATCCAGGTCAAAGCTGTCTGCTTAATTGACACTTTCAGCATTCAGTCTGTCTATCACTGATGCACAGTGGCAGCAGGCCATCCTGACCTTGAGCTATATTGCCATTCCTTTGCTGTTGTTGTTTCAAAATCCTGGACTCCTTCTCCATCATAACATGGCCTGCTTGGTGAGGTTGCCCACATGCTTTCCTCCTCCTATTAAACATCAAAGCCATTGCAGCATTCTGGTTTAACTTAGGTGTTTCCTAGATCTGGGACAAGGATATTTCTCATATACTTCCTTACTCCTGACAATGCTTATTGGTAGTCACTTCAGATGCACATTTGGCTGACAAAAGATTTTGCAGAATATTTATTTTCTGCGTTTACAGAATGATGGTATATGTTTATTCAGTAAATAGACGTTTGAAGTATATTTTCATGAAGTGCTTGTTAAACTTAGTGCCTGAAATTAAAAAGATGTTGCTGCAACCACCCCTGAAGTGAATCAGTGATTAATACTGGAAAAAACATGAAGATTGCCTATTCATTGCAGTTGAGACATTTTAATAAGGATGAATGGTTTCATCATTTCCACTGGCCATTTCTAAACACATTTCATCATCTGCCGTGGTTGAATTTGAATCTTGATCCCCAGTGCATGGGCTTGCATTTACCAGTTTGCAGATTACCAATATGCCATTTGCCTAATACAGAGTTAATTTAACACAGTGAATTCAGTGACAATCTTTACCTGTTAATTCAGCCTTGTTGGTTGACATCATAGTGTTTGCATTCTGCCCAGTAGATGCCACAGAGGTAAATGTTGACTGAGTAACATGTGTGGTATTATCTGTAAGGAAAATCAAGTAAATACAGGTGCCAGACAATTAATAATTGTAAATACAAACAAATAAGAGTGGAGACAGAGGTTTTGAATGAGGATTAAAAATTTGAGCCTAATTTTGTAGTTGAGAAATGTAACATCAATTTATTGGGAATCAGGGACCAATAAGGGTTGGAAATATTCTATCTTCAAGGATTCAATTCTAATATTTACCAATGTAGTTCACACATTTTCTGCAACAGTTTCTGCTGCGTGCCTCAAAATTTCAACTTTAAACCTTCCCTGTTCATTGTACAGAATACGACCTTTCAAACTCATGTCTTCATGTTTGACTTGCTGTAACAAGAGCCTGGAACCATTTTATGAATTTTCTGCCCCTATTTATCACGATGTCCAGGTTTATTTGCTGAGAATATCACTTAATAAAAATATGGCCAAATACACACATTTGCAAATTATGCTGAATGCTTTGTTAGTGACACTTTTACTTTAAATCAACCATGATATCTACTCAGAGCTGTGAATTTCAACCATCGATCACTATGCGAATTAATAAACCAATTCTCGACCTTGATGACATTGGGCACAAAACGCAGGATGCCCCATGCAGTAGTGAGATCCATATTGCAGAATTTATTTATTCATCTTTTCTTCTGGTCTTAACGTCAAGACAGTGCACCTCAAAGTGTGAAGCAGCTTGATGTGCATGTTGTTTCATTCTGAACAAAAGTGAAAAGTCCTGAGAATCAATTAATATCACTACTGCCTTGTTTCAAGGAGAGTTTCAGAAATGTCTTTGAAAAATTTTCTTTGTCGTCCCCTAGAATATTGATCATTTGAGAATTGAGAAAACAGGACCTGATGGAATTTTGGCTGTCTGGACATAGCGTCCAGGCCTCTGAAGTTGAAAGAAGTTCACCTCACTACTTGTGGAGCTGGCTTCAAGGTGGACACTAATGTTTGTTTTATGTTTCTTATATTGAACATGGAAGATACAGCAGACCTTTGCAGATGAGCTGTCTATAATACTCTTATGCATCACTGATACACAGATAAAACTGGAAACCACAGTAGTACTGAGATGACAACTGCTCTGTAAGCTAGGACTTTTGTTGGGTATTTGTTGTTGCAGTTTGAAGAAAGTTAAACTGGAACATCTGAGCAGTGTTGGATCTTCTCATTGCTGACCACCTGTTGAGAAAATGGAAAGTGGTCAACATATTCCAGAGTGTCTCCTTCAGCATGTGTGGGAGGTAAAATATTAGGCTGACTATATGAGGGTTGGTAAAAGAATTTTGTTTTCAAAATATTCAGGGACAGGCTGGGTCCCATGTGCAACATTGAAGAGAGTGAGAGTGACTTTCAAGTTTTGCGTAGAATGCAAAACACCACAATGATCTATATGCTGTCAATTACAAATATTTGTTGTGGAGTACGTTCTCTAGAAAAGTTCAAAGAACAAAACAGAAGTACAGCACAGGAACAGGCCCTTCAACCCTTCATGCCTGTACCAATCACCATGCCCTAACTAAACTAAAAAACAAATCTTCTGCCCTTATTCAGTCCATAACCCTCTATTCCCTCCCTATTTGTGTAACTGTCGAAGTACCTCTTAAATATCGCCAATATACCTGCTCCCACCAGCTCTTCTGGTGGTACATTCCAGGTTCCTACCACTCTCTGTGAAAAACATCCATCAAACATCTCCTTTAAACTTGCCCCTCTCACCTTGAACCTGTGCTCCCCTGTAATTGAAACTTCAACCCTGGGAAAAAGCCTCTCACTGTTCACCCCATCTATGCCTCTTATGATTTTGTAGACCTCCATCAGTTCTCATCTCAACTGCCGTTTTTCCAGTGAAAACAATCCTAGTCTTTTTAACCTTTCCTCATAATCAATGCCCTCGAGACTGGGCAACGTCCTGATGAACTTTCTCTGCATTCTGTCCAAAACTTCCACATCCTTCTGGTAATGTGATAACCAAAACTGCACACAATACTCCAAATGTCACCTACCAACGGTTTTATATAGCTGTAACATGGTTTGCCAAATCTTGTACCTGATGACTGGCCGATGAAGGCAAGCATTCCATTTGCCTTGTTAATCACCTTGTCCACTGTGTTGCCACTCTTAGCAAAATGTGGACTTGCATGCCCAGATCCATCTGTATGTTAATGATCCTAAGGGTTCTGCCATTTACAGTATTATTCATACCTAAATTTCTCCAAAATGCATCTCTGTGACTGAGTAAATCCTACCAGAGACTCATTGTGACTTTAAACATTTCATAAGAAACTGCAGCATTTCTCTTTTGCCAGACAAAGACAAGCCAGATGTCAGGATGAACGCCAGGGAGGGAGTCTTTATTCATCAAGTTAGTCAAAGCATTTTGTTTCAGCAAATCACGCGGCCCTGTGGGTCATGCTCCAAAAATCTGGACAGCTAAGACACTTCATTATAATCCTTTAGTCGCTTCATGATCAAATGAATGAAACTATCTTGAGTGGGAGATCTGCCTTCACCATTTGATTGGGCTCAAGCATTGCTGCATAAAAGCCCCTTTACAATACGCCCAGTAGTGCCTATTCACCTTATCAAGCATCAACTGTCCTCTTGTGTCAGGGTTCAGAGCATTCAGATGGAGAAAGCTTTAATCTCTGTCAACCCCACATCAAACCTAAAATGACCACGATAGATGGATTGTTTACATTACGTTGAAGTACCAACATTTTAGGTAAGGTTTTACCTGCTGTTTCATTCTTCTCAGGGGTTATTGTTTCAAATATTGCGTTTTTGCTTCCTGTAGATGGTACAACGGTAGAAGTGTCTGTCACTGAAGGAACACTTGACACTGTAAAATGAAAAGTATTTCTGATTATGATAAAAATACTCACAACAGTTCAAAGCGATTGTTACAACACTGTGTTAGAAGCCTAAAACACGATGATGTTTTTAATCCGTAATTCCATAATGCGCTTTTTTTAGAATAGACGAATACAGCAGGCATCTGTTGTAACAAAATACATGTCAATTCAGTGGCTGGCTGCCCAACAAAAAATATTGTGGAATCTGTGGTATTTAACACATTAAGGTATCAAAGAAAGTTCAGAGACAACACAGGGAAAACATCTTGAGATAATGATAGTAATGATTACCATTCTACCACCTTCCACCCCTTGGCAGACAGCCAGCTCTTGCAGATTTTTTTTGTGGTTTCCTTTTCCAGGAATATACAAAAAAGGGGCTATGGAGGTACAGGGAGTCAATGGCCGAGTGTATCACTGAACTCTTAATCTGGAGCCCCAGGTAATGCTATGGAGACCTGAGTTCAAATCCCATCATGGCAGATAGTGGAGTGTGAATTCATTAAAAAGAAATCTGGCATTAAGAGTCTAATGATGACCGGAAACCCATTGCCAACTTTTGGGAAAAAAAAACCCATCTGGTTCACTCATGCCCTTGAGGGAAGGAAACTGCCATCCTTATGTGGTCTGGCCTACATGTAACTCCAGATCCATAACAAAGTGATTGACTCTTAACTACCCTGTGGGAAATTATGGACTGGTAATAAATGCTGGCCTAGCCAGTGATGACCTCATCCCGTGAATTAATTTAAGAAAGGCTTAAAAGAGAATTTGACCACTATTGTGTGGTTTTATTAAGCTGCTGCGAACTAGTGAATGCCTAATATGCTATGGAAATCCCAGTCTGAGACCAGATTGTATGCAACCCTGCACCACAGGTAAAGAAACGAAGTACCTGTCTCTCTGCAAATGCTGGCAGCAGTTACTAAGGAAAAATATCAGTAGAAAGGAACTTCAATCAGCACATAAAGCCTCAGACCTCACAAACTGTCAAAGTCAACTTTACTAGTATAACCTAATATTCCTGCAATGTTGAACAATTCAGATAGAACTGAATTACCTGGTTTTAACATTTTGTTTAGATTCACCTCCAATTCTAATCTGTGTGCAAATGGGCTGAATCTTACCAAAATTGTCATCTTCATTGTATTCAATGGAGGAGCAAATTTTCTCGTTCATTTGTCCCTATACTGCTTCATCAACTACATCCCATGGTAGGCACCCCAGCCTTCTGATGCTATCTTGAATTTCCTACTCATCATATGTGGAAGTATTCATTGCTGCCAGGATATCCTGAGATCATGAGTACCAGGACCGTATTTAAAAGGCCGTTGCACACAACATACCAAATGTTGGTACTGCAGAGCTGCTCTGTACAGTAGGCAACATTCACCCTAGACATGATATTCAAAGGGAAATTGTCACACTGTAAACCCTGCATGTTTCCTGTGCTGTTAACTCACTCACTTGGGACAGCTTTATCCAAACTGCACCAGCACTAAAAGCTGTGTCACCTACTTCCATCTCAACAATTTTTTTTCACATTCCTGCTCAGCCCCAAACAGGAAAATACCCCAGCTTGTTGGATTTGAAGAGCTTGCCTCATTGCAAACTTTCAGTCTCTGTTCATTGTTGTAAAAACCCATTTGGTTCGCTCATATCCTCTGGGAAGAAAATCTGCCGCTCTTACATGGCCTACATGTGACTCCCATCACAGACAATGTAGTTGACTCTTAACTGGCCTCCGAAATGGCTGAGCAGCTATTTAGTTCAAGGCCAATAAAGGGATAGACAATAAATGCATGGCAGCCAGTGATGTCCACATCCCATAAATAAATTGTAAATAAGTAAAAATAATGAGAATGATAATCCCAGTAATAGCCTCTCCCCGCTCACTAGGAAGAATCTCATCTTGAAGTCTGAGATTTAGTTTGAAAATATGACTTTTCAGTGTCAAAGTTGAGAAAGGCCTCACTGGACATCTCTCACAATTTTATAGACATAACCCATTTCACTCATGCTCTGGAAAAATTCTGCCCTGTGTGTGTTGTGCTAACATTTCTTCATAAATCTAGTAATTCAAAAAAGATTTGTTAAATTAGCTCTTATTTAAAGTTTAGTCTGGGAGAAGGTATCCAGAAGTGAAGGAATCCTTTCCAAATTAACCGTTGTAACCAATAGAAGGGATAAGTGACTTAATGAAAGCAACCAGTTCACCTTCCTTAACGTGGGAGCTTAGCTGTGTGTGGTGTATGACCTGGAATTATAATGGATGAGCAATGTTGCAGGCATCTGATTGCAATGTACTTATTAGCAAATAATAAAGTAACAGGATATTCTGCTTCAATTTATATTTATGGGACAAAGATGCCTACACTGTATGTTGAGAAATGGAAGTTATTTCAGTTTCTATGCATTCTTTTTATCAAGTTGTACCATTCATTACGATTAGAGGGGTCATTGTATGTTCCAAGAGAACTGCAGATGCTGTAAATCAGGATCAAAAACAGAAGTTGCTGGTAAAGCAAAGTACAGGGCTAATGGTAAGATTCTCAATAGTGTAGATGAGCAAAGAGATCTCAGTGTCCATGTACACGGATCCTTGAAAGCTGCCACCCAGGTTGACAGGGCTGTTAAAAAGGCATACAGTGTTTTAGCTTTTATTAAGAGAGGGATCGAGTTCCGGAACCAAGAGGTTATGGTGAAGCTGTACAAAACTCTGGTGCGGCCGCACTTGGAGTATTGCGTACAGTTCTGGTCACCGCATTATAAGAAGGATGTGGAAGCTTTGGAAAGGGTGCAGAGGAGATTTACTAGGATGTTGCCTGGTATGGAGGGCAGGTCTTACGAGGAAAGGCTGAGGGACTTGAGGCTGTTTCCATTAGAGAGAAGAAGGTTGAGAGGTGACTTAATTGAAACATATAAAATAATCAGAGGGTTAGATAGGTTGGATAGGGAGAGCCTTTTTCCTAGGATGGTGACGGCAAGCACGAGGGGGCATAGCTTTAAATTGAGGGGTGAAAGATATCGGACAGATGTCAGAGGTAGTTTCTTTACTCAGAGAGTAGTAAGGGAATGGAACACTTTGCCTGCAATGGTAGTAGATTCGCCAACTTTAGATACATTTAAGTCGTTATTGGATAAGCATATGGATGTACAGGGAATAGTGTAGGGTGGATGGGCTTCAGATCGGTATGACAGGTCGGCACAACATCGAGGGCCGAAGGGCCTGTACTGTGCTGTAATGTTCTATGTTATGTTCTATATTAAAGCTCAGCAGTTCTGCCAACATCTGTGAAGAAAATATCAATGTTAACATTTTGGGTCCAGTGACCCGTTCTAAGGAGAGGTCATCGGACGTGAAACGTTAACTCTGATTTTTTGTTCACTGATGCTGCCAGAACTGCTGAGCTTTTCCAGCAACTTCTGTTTTTGTTGTCATTGTATGATCTTATTTTTCCAGCAGGGCATACGCTTTCAGAGAGAGGCAGTCAGTGACAGGCCTGAAACATTATATTTGAATTTCTGACTTGTGCTCTTTGCTAACAATAGCTCTCATCTGGGGAGCTGCAAAATTATTGCTTTGTTGCAAGAGAAGTTCCTTGTCATTTGTCTTGACAAAATCCTTCAAGCTCTATCAAATCTTTCATTGTTTACACCAGCCATCCTCTGCCTTAGGTATTAAAAATCATTACTTCCAAACAACCGTTATTTAATCTTAGTTTTTTAAATATGATATCTATAGTATTGTTTAAAGCATGGGAAGGCATCCTAAAATAAATTATTAATTACTGGGAAAGGAATTTACACTCAATCAGAGGAGCGTACTTTTTGTGCCTGAAATATGGCTGTGATATGCTTGCCTTTGGCTTTCAGGCTAGTAAACAGTAAGCCAAGGCAAACCTGCCACAGATGCTGACAATCTGCTTGCCTTCATATTTATTTGCTGTAGCTACATGCTGACATTTTGTGATACATGTACAAGAACCCTCAGATCTCTCTGTATTGCAGTAGTCTGTCGCCTCCCTCCTTTAAATAATCTTCTGCTTTACTATTCTTGCTGCCAAAGTAAACAATTGTGCACATTGCTAGAATGCCTACAACCCTTTCTTTGGAATCTAACTGGCCTTAAAGGTAATGACTTGTATGATGCCAAATTCATAAATCATATTGAAAGCTGCAATGTAATAACACTTACCTGTAATTCTAGTAGTTTGCTGGCTACCTGGATCTTGCGTACTTGTCTTCCCCCTTGTCACTGGTGATTCTGAATAAATTGTTTTAACAATCTCTCCTATGTTTGTTGTTCCTAGGGCATAACATTCATAGAATAGTTTTCTATTGTCTGTTAATGAAATAGTCAATGGTAACACACCCATAGCTTTTGAAGCTAGGCACCAATGAAATCTTTTTGCTTGTCAGCTTTGCACTGGGCAATTGTTAATGTTGGGAGGTGATGCACTGAAAATGGTGGAGGTACCTTGAAGAGGAGGTGCACTGGACAAGTGGGTAAGGACACATCCAAGGATACTGATGGGGCTTAAGGCACAGGGTGCTTATGTCACTTGATGTTTTACTGGTAACTTTTCTGATCAAATGCTCCACCAGAATGTAGGGTAGTTGTCCAATTTGCAATGAAGGCAGGGTCATGATTAGCCCCGTGTACACATACCATCATCCTTTTCTTTACAATCACACCCCATTAGGTTTCCCCTTACATCCCTGGGGCATATTCTGGCCTTTCATGATTGAGCAAGAAAAGGGCACTTCATCAGCAATAGCAAAAAAAACTGTCCATCCTAAAGCTTCACCTCTTCTTTCTCCATCAGATGCTAATAGAACTGGAATGCTTTTCAAACTTTTTTTCTTACCGAAATACTTAACAAAGTTGCTTCAATGTATTCATGGCGTAATCTTTACTGTTTACTGGAAATAAGAAGCATGTTTATTGTGACAGTCTTTTTACAGTAATATATAATAATTTCATAAAAGATCTGCTCATATTTAAGGGAGACCAGTTATCGGGATATGCTAGTTTACAAACAGAAGACTAAGGCAAGTAGGAAGGCTTTTAGAGGAGGTACGATTATAATTTTCCAAAACTCAACAGACATTACGCCATTACTAAACCCAAAAAGTGAATTCTTTGAAATAGAAGACAGATACAAGTGAGGAAAATATTTATAAATTGATTTTGCTCACAATTTTTCTGTAATTTACTAGAGCTAATAAAACAGAATCATTAAAACCTTTTGAAAGAATAGAATTAACCAGGGCTCATCAGTGTGATTTTCTAAATGATGGGCATGCTGAATCAACCTTATAGAATTCCTTGCAATAAGGATAGCTTTGAAATAAAATGATAATGTTTCTGCAAATATTCAAAGTGCATTTATGAAGCTTTCTCCACATGAAATTAAAGGGAGTATTGCATAAAGTATGCAGATTGTTAAACAGCAAAAGGCAAATTAAGACTATGATAGAGAAAATCTATTGTACTGGAGGTCTGGAAAGCTGTAGATGGTGGTGGCTCCTGTTATGTTTGATGTATGTAAATAAATGGATACAATGTTGAATCTGACAGAGCAATGTTGAAATTGTCTAGTGCCACTCAATTGGGACAAGGTAAGAAAAAGTGGATTACTATATTTTGGATACAACATACTGTGGGAAGCTTGAGTGGATGACGAAGTGGCAGATATGGTTAAATTTACAGAGAGCTTAGAAACAAGCATATGGATTAAGTGGAAAGTAAACCTTACATGATATGGCTATAAATGAATTAGAAGAACATAATGACCATGATATGTAAGAATATACACAAACAGATACAAACTCACAGTAAGTCTGTGATCCAATCTTTTATTTACTCTTGCATCAATCACTTTGAATTGTGCAACCATGTTTTTATTTATTTCCTATTAAAGAATGTAAACTGGGTTGTGATGAAGTTCTCTGAGCTATATTCGTCTCATGGCAATGGAATATGCACTGAGGAAGTAATTGGGAACATGGCCGAAGAACTGCATTATAAGCATGAGGACAGGTAAGCCAGTTGCAAAATTATTGGTCACACCAATAGTAATTACTAATAGTTGTATATGGTGCATGAGCCATGAAGGACATTTTTACTGTGATTGGAAAACTGTTACCCACACTCAATCATTGTGATATATTAAAGGTAACATCTTAAACAATTGCTTGTATTTAGTGAAGCATGGCCTTGAAGAAAGGATCCAGAGAAAATACATCGCATGATAGCTTCAAACAGGGCAGCAACATTATTGAAATCAACTGGATGGGACACAAACTAGTGTTACCTTATATGGCATGGTCATAGCAAGGAAAGGAAAGAGTATAAAGAAACAACCTTGTGAACAAACCACCAATGCAGGTGGGTAGAGTAGACAGGTCACAAAGGAAGACAGGCCAAGACACCTGTTGATGGGTTGACCACTTGAGATACACCATAGTTTATGGAATTTCTCAGAAACCAGTGCCATTGTGAGTGAGTGGTATTACTCAGAAATTTATTAAAGGGTACCACATTATGTGGAATGATATTTGAGTTGCTGCGTGCCATTAATATTTGGGACATAAACTTTAGACCCAATGAGGAGATTTGACAGGAATAACATGAATCAGCAAAGGTAGCAGCACACATAAGATCATTCAAAGGAAATAGGAAACATCAGCTTTGATTCTAGTGGTGTATAACAGAAAAGCAGAGACATAATAGTTAGCCTGTCTCAGGTTTTAATTAAACCACAGCTAGACTGTGTTGTATATAATTTTAGACAGTATTATTGGAAATATCAAAAAGAGAGAAAATGTTGTCCTTTATGTTCACTCCGATGTTATCAGGAATGAGTACTTATATTGAGACACTTCATCTTAGCTTGCTTCTATTTGTACGTGATATAGTAATAAGAGGACAAATATTTAAGAGTATTGCAAAAAGAATTGAGAGTGATGCAGAAAAAGTTTCACCTGTTAGAATTTGGAACTCTATACCACAAAGCTTTCTAATCATACTTTGTTTGTTAACACGAATTTTGTTTTACAATCTAAACTGGAAATAACCACAACAAAAATAAGTAAATCAATAACTTTGGGGAATTAAGGATTGAGACAATGTTGTTTTGTTAATGTCACCATATTTGACTGTCTAGTGCAAATTGTGTTAAAAACAAAACATAATAACAAATGAATTAGAAGCAGGAGTGACTCATTCAACTTCTCATGCCTGTTCCACTATTTAATAAGTTCATAGCTGATCTAACTGTGGCCACAATTCCAACCCAACCCCAATAACCTTTGACTCCCAAAAACAAATACCTGTTGAGGCTGTTGAATTTGTCTCAGTTGTTATCACAGAAGTCATGGAGATATCTTTTGCATTACCTGAAAGAGGAATTGAAGGGAAATGTCATTAGATATTTTTAACAGGATTTAATAAAAGCTGCCTGGGATTCAGCCAATAATTTATCACAAACCTAACGTTAATTTTATAATTTTAAATTCCGTGCGTACACAGACAGATTTAACAGAGTTGTCAAAAATGTATTCAAATAAATTAATAGCATGCTTGACACAAAATAAATCTGAAGCATTTAGATAATAATGTGATAAAATAAATTCTGTATACTTCAAGTGATTGTGTTGAAAGCTTCATAAGACAGAAAGGATCAGAAGAGGATGTTTAGAAATAGCATTGCTCTGCAAATAGTCCATGGCTGGTTCAGGCAAGAGGAAACATACCTGTTTCCTCAGGCAGACAAGAAATTGTTGTATCATCAGCCAATGGTTTGAATCTTATTCAATGCTTAGTTTTGTTTTTTCAGAAAATGAATATAACTTCATCAAAGCTTTTGCAACATTTCAGAAGCTTTGATGAGCAAACATTAGCAGGCAATGTGCTGGTTCTGGTTCTGGCCAATAATACCTTTGCATGAATAGTTTGGATTTGAAATATAAGGGATATTCGGTGATTCAAATATAAGAGCATAGAGACAAGGCCACAAGGAACAAAGCCCTGGCCCTTTGACAATTAATGTTCAAGAATTTCTGTATTTGGTTCCTGTATTTCAATTTCTACCCTTGTTTATTTGAAACAATGCAGCAACGTTAAAAGAATCAGAGCCATGTATTCAATAAGTGTGCATTACTTTAACGTATTGACCAAAATAATTGCTCTGTCTTTCCATTCGTTACTTACTCTACACTACGCTCTTCATTACATTTGCATTGGCATGAAGACCCAATACTAATAATTTCACACAAAGATGATTTAAGGAGTTAAGCAAGTTAAAAATTCACCTGTGCCACCCAAAGACAATGAAAAAACCCACTATTCCAAAATCATAGGTGCATCTTTGACTTTATGTAATGATGTAAAGTGAGTGATAATGAATCATTGTCTCAATTTAATTCAAATCCAATTTTTATTTCCTCTGAGTTCGGGAAAAATGAAATGAGCTATCAATATGCTATAACATAGATTACATTACCATGAAAATTCTCGCTATCACTGATTAACATGTCAAAATCAACACACTGAAATGCAAATCAGCAATAAGAGGTATGGAGCTTTTCAGCAAATCAAAAATTTGATGAACTTGCTTCAGTGGACCAGAGGTAGATATCTGTGGCATTACAGATATCAGCACTTGTGCATATTTATGAAAATTCCTAAATTCTTAAGTTAACACATAGATTGTTCCATTATCACATGGCAACAACCTTGTTGATAAATACTTACAGTGATGCATAACCAACAGACCAAAAAGCACATCCATGTTTTTATGTGGCTGAACCAATTGAGTATCTGGTCAATAGTAACAGTCAAGATGTTGGCATTGGTTGATTTGTAATGATAATGCCAACAAAAGTCACATGGTCTAACTTGAAGCTCTTTTGTTCTTTGCCAGTGTTGGTTTTTTTCTGAAGATTGAATTAAACTTAATTTTATTCCCTACTATGATGCATGCACTTTTATGATGTCCAATATTGTTTAACGCACAGACTTTAAATCAGCTTTTTGAATACTTCGATAGAGCAGTCAAGAAGTTAATGGATCGGTGTCTGAGAGATTGTAAGAGGTTTCTTTAGCAACAATAAACCAGACATATAAACTGACCAAACATTTAAAAATAACCTCATTTTTTTCAGCCCTCAAAGTCAAGTTTTGCATTTTTATGGGCATTTAGGCTAACAGCATGCTGAATGCATATTAGTGATCAGCCTCAATCTTTCATCCTACAAATTACTTACTGCAATAACTATAATTTGGTGCAATGGGCAAACATGCAAAACAGGATGTGTTAAGAATGTGTGCATCAGTTAGGATGCACACACACACACACACACACACACACACACACACACACACACACACACACACACACGGCAGACTCTATGGTAAAAACAAAAATGGTGATTCTACATCATTTGCGATTCATTTGTACGCTTGGCAAAAAAATTGATCCCTGTTTTTGGATGGAGGTTTCAAGCCTTCAATGTATGACTTGTATGTTTACATCAATGATACATTAGAACTCAGTGGGCTATTGAAGAATATATAGAGCCTTTGAGAAATTCTGCACACAGAACCGAGTAGAGTCTCATGGTGATTTTAAAGCTTTAAATGTTATTTTGTGTTGCTCTTGAGAAAAGGGGATGATTTCAAGTTATCCATATTGTGCAGAATGTTGGAGACATTGAAATTGATGCAAATCAGTTCCTTAATGGAATGATAGCCCTGGAAGCAGATTACCCTGCTGGCTTGAATAACATTCATCTAAGATGAACAAAGAAATCAATGGCTCAAATATTTGATTGCCCAATCATGTCTGGAATTAATACTATACACTGAAGTGAGAGCAATTTGGTGACTATATTTAAAACGGGAATTAAGTTAGAAACAAAAACAAATCCTGTTTAGCATGAGGTGTAGAAAGGATTATCTGAGATGTATTACATAATACCTTGAAGGAACTGCCATTTGGAATTCTCAGGGGATATTCTGGAAAATGTTACAGAAATAAATAATTGGGTCCTATGCTGTTTGTAGGATAGTGACGAAACTTTACTGCTTGATTTAAAAAATATGTGCTGATTAGGAAAATGCCTGAGCCTTACAAATGCTGCTGTCTGTTGGTTAGAATCCTCAACTTCACCCATACTATCACCCTACATCCATCCTTCTCCACTCCCTCCACTGACAATCAAAGAAGAAATAGTTACAACAGGGAGATAGCAAGCCAAACCAAATTAGCCTCACTATCACAGGATTCATAAGACAATGAAATTAAAATATTCCATAATTCTAAATATTTCCCAATTGTTCCTAACCAACTTTATAAGGAACGGATCTTGAACACCAGGTTTATAACTTAAACAAAAATTAACAATCTATTATTACCAGTGTAACTACAGCAGAGCAAAGATACAAGTAAACTAATTAATATCTTCAAACTAAACACAGGTTTCTTTAGTCATAACTCCCACTCACACACAGAAGGACCGACAGGCAGACACAGTTAAAGGACAAATTAAAAAAGAACATAAAAGAATTGTTGCTTGCCATTTCAGTTAAAAAGTTTCAAATGATAAAAGCCAAGTCCTCGTGAAATTTTTGCATAATGAGGTGTTCACAGGCACATAGAACAGGATGACTTGCTTGATTCCAAAGTCACCAGTTAGTGCAAACAATTTTAGCACGCTTCTGGAAATATTTGTTTTTACAGACCAGGATCTATTATTTAGATTGTTCAGAAATTTGATAACTGGAGAAAAAATTAAATTGAAAAACAAAGCAGCAAGCAGAGAAATATTGCTCAACGTAGAGTCATAGAACACAGAAAACAATAGAGCACAGAACAGGCCCTTCGGCCTTCGATGTTACATCAACCTGTGAACTAATCTAAGCACCTCCCCCTGCACTATCCCATCATCATCCATATGCTTATCCAAGGACTGTTTAAATGTTCCTAATGTGGCCGAGTTAACTACATTGGCAGGCAGGGCATTCGACGCCCTTACCACTCTGTGAGTAAAGAACCTGCCTCTGACATCTGTCTTAAATCTATCACCCCTCAATTTGTAGCTATGCTCCCTTGTACTAGCTGACATCATCATCCTCAGAAAAAGACTCTCGCTGTCCACCCTATCTAATCCTCTGATCACCTTGTATGTCTCTATTAAATCCCCTCTTAGCCTCCTTCTCTCCAATGAGAACAGACACAAGTCCCTCAGCCTTTCCTCATAAGACCTTTGCTCCAGACCAGGCAACATCCTGGTAAATCTCCTCTGCACCTTTTCCAATGCTTCCACATCTTTCCTGTAATGGCGCGACCAGAACTGCATGCAATATTCCAAGTGAGGCCGCACTAGCATTTTGCACAGTTGCAGCATGGCATCATGGCTCCGGAACTCAATCCCTCTACCACCTAACACACCGTAAGACTTCTTAACAGCACTATCAACCTGGGTGGCAACTTTCAGGGATCTATGTACATGGACACCAAGATCCCTCTGTGCACCCACACTACCAAGAATCTTTACATTGACCCGGTATTCTGCCTTCCTATTATTCTTACCAAAGTGAATCACCTCACACTTATCCACATTGAGCTCCATTTGCCACCTTTCAGCCCAATTCTGCAGTTTATCCAAGTCTCCCTGCAACCTGCAACATTCTTCCACACTGTCCACCACTCCACCGACTTTAGTGTCATCTGCAAACTTACTAACCCATCCACCTATGCCTGCGTCCAAGCCATTTATAAAAATGACAAACAGCAGTGGTCCCAAAACAGATCCTTGAGGCATTCCACTAGTAACCGGACTCCAGGCTAAATATTTTCCATCAACCACCACTTGTTGCCTTCTTATAGAAAGCCAGTTTCTAATGCAAACTGCTAAATCTCCCTCAATCCCATGCCTCCGTATTTTCTCCAATAACCTACCATGTGGAACCTTATCAAAGGCTTTACTGAAGTCCATGTACACCACGTCAACTGCCCTACCCTCATCCACATGCTTGGTTTCCTTCTCAAAAAACTCAATGAGGTTTGTGAGACACGACCTGCCCTTGACGAATCCATGTTGACTATCTCCAATCAAATTGTTGCTTGCTAGATGATTATAAATCCTATCTCTCATAATCCTTTCCAAAACTTTTCCTACAGCAGACGTAAGGCTCACAGTCATATGGTCATACAGTCAGACAGCCTGGAAACAGGCCTTTCAGCCCAGCTTGTCCATGCTAGCCAGGTTACCTAAACTGAACTAGTCCTATTTGCCAGTGTTTGGCCCATATCTTTCCTAAACCTTTCCTATCCATGTACTTGCCGAAATGCCTTCTAAATGCTGTAACTGCACTCACTTCTAACACTTCCTCTGGCAACTTGTACCATATAAGCACCAACCTCTCTGTGAAAAAGTTGCCCCTCAGGTCCCTTTTAAAATTTTCCCCTCTCACCTTAAACCTAAGTCCTCTAGCTTTGAACTCCCTTGCCCAAAGGAAAAGACCTTAGCTATTCATCTTATCTATGCCTCTCATGATTTTATAAACCTCTATAAGGTCACCCCTCAGCTTCTTACTTTGCAGGGAAATAAGTCTCAGCCTATCCAACCTTTCCTTCTAACTTAAACTTTCTAATCTTGGTAACATCCTTGTAAATTCTTTTTGCACCCTTTCCAGTTTAATAACATCCTCCTTGCAGCAGGGCGACCAGGATTGTATATTGTAATCAATCTTGTACAACTGTAACGTGACACCCCATAAACTAAATCCAATGCTCTGACTAATGACAACAAGCTTGCCAAACACTTTCTCCACTACCTTGTCTACCTGTGATTCCACTTTCAAGGAACTATATACCTGCAGCCTTAGGACTCACTGTTCAGCAACACTGCCAGGACCCCATCATTAACTGTGTATGCCCTGCCTTAGACATCTACAGAGAGATAAAGGATTAGCATTTTGAGTCCGATGTGACTCTTCTTTCCAGTTGTTTCCCCCTCCACAGATGCTGCCAGACTCGAGTTTCTCCAGTATTTTTCACATTCAACTGACATTCCCAGCATCCTCAGTATTTTGCTTTTATTCTCAACACCAACTCTGCCCAGTTCCGTCAGAATCTTACATACTTTGATAAGATTACCTTCATTTTTCTGAACTAAACTATTGCAGATGACACTGAGATTGGTGGAGTAGCAGATAGTGAAGGAGACTGTCAGAGATTACAGCAGAATATAGATAGACTGGAGAGTTGGGCAGATAAATGGCAGATGGAGTTCAATCCGGGCAAATGCGAGGTGATGCATTTTGGAAGATCAAATTCAAGGGCGAACTATACAGTAAATGGAAAAGACCTCAGGAAAATTGATGAAGAGAGAGATCTGGGTGTTCATGTCCATTGTTCCCTGAAGGTGACAACGCAGGTCAATAGGGTGGTCAAGAAGGCATATGGCATGCTTTCCTTCATTGTGCGGGGTATTGAGTACAAGAGTTGGCAGGTCATGTCCAGTTGTATAGGACTTTGGTTCTGCCACATTTGGAGTACTGTGTACAGTTCTGGTCGCCACATTGCCAAAAGGATGTGGATGCTTTGGAGAGGGTGCAGAGGAGCTTCACCAGGATGTTGACTGGTATGGAAGGTGCTAGCTATGAAGAGAGGTTGAGTAGATTAGGATTATTTTCATTAGAAAGATGGAGATTGAGGGAGGGATAATGGGAACTGCAGATGCTGGAGAATTCCAAGATAATAAAATGTGAGGCTGGATGAACACAGCAGGCCAAGCAGCATCTCAGGAGCACAAAAGCTGACCTTTCGGGCCTAGACCCTTCATCAGAGAGGGGGATGGGGGGAGGGAACTGGAATAAATAGGGAGAGAGGGGGAGGCGGACCAAAGATGGAGAGTAAAGAAGATAGGTGGAGAGAGTGTAGGTGGGGAGGTAGGGAGGGGATAGGTCAGTCCAGGGAAGACGGACAGATCAAGGAGGTGGGATGAGGTTAGTAGGTAGCTGGGGGTGCGAGGAAGGGATGGGTGAGAGGAAGAACCGGTTAGGGAGGCAGAGACAGGTTGGACTGGTTTTGGGATGCAGTGGGTGGGGGGGAAGAGCTGGGCTGGTTGTGTGGTGCAGTGGGGGGAGGGGACGAACTGGGCTGGTTTAGGGATGCAGTAGGGGAAGGGGAGATTGTGAAACTGGTGAAGTCCACATTGATACCATATGGCTGCAGGGTTCCCAGGCGGAATATGAGTTGCTGTTCCTGCAACCTTCGGGTGGCATCATTGTGGCAGTGCAGGAGGCCCATGATGGACATGTCATCTAGAGAATGGGAGGGGAAGTGGAAATGGTTTGCGACTGGGAGGTGCAGTTGTTTGTTGCGAACTGAGCGGAGGTGTTCTGCAAAGCGGTCCCCAAGCCTCCGCTTGGTTTCCCCAATGTAGAGGAAGCCGCACCGGGTACAGTGGATGCAGTATACCACATTGGCAGATGTGCATCGTCGAGGCCAGACGCCAACTCTCCGATGGCGCACTGACCTCTACATCGCCGAGGCCAGACGCCAACTCTCCGACACCACCTCCTACCGCCTCCTCGATCATGACCCCACACCCGAGCACCAAACCATCATCTCCAACACCATTCACGACCTCATCACCTCAGGGGACCTCCCACCCACAGCCTCCAACCTCATTGTTCCCCAACCCCGCACGGCCCGTTTCTATCTGCTTCCCAAAATCCACAAACCTGCCTGCCCTGGTCGACCCATCGTCTCAGCCTGCTCCTGCCCCACCGAACTCATCTCCACCTATCTGGACTCCATTTTCTCCCCTTTGGTCCAGGAACTCCCCACCTACGCCCGTGACACCACCCACGCCCTCCACCTCCTCCAGGACTTCCAATTCCCTGGCCCCCAACACCTCATATTCAGAGATGGCCTCAAGGCCCTCCGCTTCTTCCTGTCCCGCAGGCCCGACCAGTCCCCCTCCACCGTCACTCTCATCCGCCTAGCTGAACTCGTCCTCACACTCAACAACTTCTCTTTTGACTCCTCCCACTTCCTACAGACTAAGGGGGTGGCCATGGGCACCCGCATGGGCCCCATCTATGCCTGCCTCTTTGTAGGTTACGTGGAACAGTCCCTCTTCCGCACCTACACAGGCCCCAAACCCCACCTCTTCCTCCGGTACATTGATGACTGTATCGGCGCCGCCTCTTGCTCCCCAGAGGAGCTCGAACAGTTCATCCACTTCACCAACACATTCCACCCCAACCTTCAGTTCACCTGGGCCATCTCCAGCACATCCCTCACCTTCCTGGACCTCTCAGTCTCCATCTCAGGCAACCAGCTTGTAACTGATGTCCATTTCAAGCCCACCGACTCCCACAGCTACCTAGAATACACCTCCTCCCACCCACCCTCCTGCAAAAATTCCATCCCCTATTCCCAATTCCTCCGCCTCCGCCGCATCTGCTCCCACGATAAGACATTCCACTCCCGCACATCCCAGATGTCCAAGTTCTTTAAGGACCGCAACTTTCCCCCCACAGTGATCGAGAACGCCCTTGACCGCGTCTCCCGTATTTCCCGCAACACATCCCTCATACCCTGCCCCCGCCACAACCGCCCCAAGAGGATCCCCCTCGTTCTCACACACCACCCTACCAACCTCCGGATACAACGCATTATCCTCCGACACTTCCGCCATTTACAATCCGACCCCACCACCCAAGACATTTTTCCATCCCCTCCCCTGTCAGCTTTCCGGAGAGACCACTCTCTCCGTGACTCCCTTGTTCGCTCCACACTGCCCTCCAACCCCACCACACCCGGCACCTTCCCCTGCAACCGCAGGAAATGCTACACTTGTCCCCACACCTCCTCCCTCACCCCCATCCCAGGCCCCAAGATGACATTCCACATTAAGCAGAGGTTCACCTGCACATCTGCCAATGTGGTATACTGCATCCACTCTACCCGGTGCGGCTTCCTCTACATTGGGGAAACCAAGCGGAGGCTTGGGGACCGCTTTGCAGAACACCTCCGCTCAGTTCACAACAAACAACTGCACCTCCCAGTCGCAAACCATTTCCACTCCCCCTCCCATTCTCTAGATGACATGTCCATCATGGGCCTCCTGCACTGCCACAATGATGCCACCCGAAGGTTGCAGGAACAGCAACTCATATTCCACCTGGGAACCCTGCAGCCATATGGTATCAATGTGGACTTCACCAGTTTCAAAATCTCCCCTTCCCCTACTGCATCCCTAAACCAGCCCAGTTCGTCCCCTCCCCCCACTGCACCACACAACCAGCCCAGCTCTTCCCCCCCACCCACTGCATCCCAAAACCAGTCCAACCTGTCTCTGCCTCCCTAACCGGTTCTTCCTCTCACCCATCCCTTCCTCCCACCCCAAGCCGCACCCCCAGCTACCTACTAACCTCATCCCACCTCCTTGACCTGTCCGTCTTCCCTGGGCTGACCTATCCCCTCCCTACCTCCCCACCTACACTCTCTCCACCTATCTTCTTTACTCTCCATCTTCGGTCCGCCTCCCCCTCTCTCCCTATTTATTCCCGTTCCCTCTCCCCATCCCCCTCTCTGATGAAGGGTCTAGGCCCGAAAGGTCAGCTTTTGTACTCCTGAGATGCTGCTTGGCCTGCTGTGTTCATCCAGCCTCACATTTTATTATCTTGGAGATTGAGGGAGGACCTGATTGAGGTCTACAAAGTCATGGGGGGTATAGACAGGGTGGGTAGCACAAAGCTTTTTCCCAGAGTGGGGGACTCACTTACTCGGGGTCATGAGTTCAAAGTGAGAGGAGGAAAATTTAAGGGAGATATGTGTGGAAAGTTCTTTACACAGAGGGTGGTGGGTGCCTAGAACACGTTGCCAGCGGAGGTGGTATACGCAGACACGTTAGCGTCTTTTAAGATATATTTGGACAGGTACATGGATGGACAGGGAGCAAATGAACACAGACCGTTAGAAAATAGATGACAGGTTAGACAGAGGATCTCGATCGTTGCAGGCTTAGAGGGCCGAAGGGCCTGTTCCTGTGCTGTAATTTTCTTTGTTCTTTGTTCTTTGTATAATCAATAGATCCTATATAGTTTAGCCATTCTTGATAAATGAATCTTTTCATCCCAAGGATCAGTCTTGTGAATCCTTTTGGACAACATCAAATGTGAATATGGCTTCTTAAATATGGTGGCCAAAACTGTACACCTTGTGTAATTGTAACAAGACCTGGCTATTTTTAAACTGCAACCTGAAAGCAATAAAGGCCAAACTTCCAGTTACCTTCTTCATTATGCGCTGCACCTGCAATCTAATGTTGCGTGTTTCATGCACAAGAACATACAAATCCCTCTGTACTGTGCTTTTTTGGAGTTTATTTGAAATTAAATAAATTGATCTTTTTTATTAAAGTGCATAAACTCACACTCTTCTACATTAAGCTCCAATTGTCAATTTTTTACCACTGACTTAACTGACATATATCCCTTTGTAGATTCCTTATGTCCACATTGCAACAAGCTCTCCTATCTATTTTTGTATCATCAGCAAATTTGGACACATTACATTCTGCTCCTTCCTTAAAGTCACTACTGTAAATGGTAAATAATTGAGGTCCTAAGACTGATTCTTGTGGCACTCACTAGTTACAGCTTTCCATCCTGAAAAAGGCCCATTAATCCTGATTTCCTGCCTAATATTTTTACTAATTGTACTGATTGTACTAATCATTAAAATGTTCTGCTATTTCTAGTCTTTTCCCAGACTTGGCTATTAGGCTAACTGGCCAGGGCTTGCACGCTTGGGGGATGTCAGTTTACACTAAATGGCCAGGCATTTTATGTACCTATAGAGGACTTTTATTTCTGACACAAACCAGGCATCTTTTGCATCAAAGCCTGTTTTGTAGTGCACAGTGCCTTTTGGAGATAGGCACCTTCTGTATTTTAGCCTGCTTTAGAGGCAGGGAGCCTTAACAGTTTAGCTTTCTTTTTACCACAGAGGGAGTGGTTGGGTGGTGGGGAACACTGAAGAGTAAATCTTCCAGTCAGGAAGGGTGTGGAAATGTGTCTCATAATATTACTTCAGTCTCAGAGCTGCAGCATGTGCCTATACCTGACTCAGTAAACAGTCTATGCACTTGAAGGAAATGATGATTGTTAAAACCAAAGGAGATGTATGCTTCGAGGGGTGAGGATGAGCTCTGGCCAGTCAGGGGCTACTGACACAACCTGTTGAGGGACGGTTCAGGAGACCAGCTACAGTCAATCAGATTATTGGAGTTAGATGAATCTGTACTTTTGCAATCTGGTAATTGGTCTTCAGTGTATTATTGCAGTGTCGCCTGATCCCTCACATCCTAAACAGTATCACTGCATAGAGGCTATCAAAGCAGGTCATTGTCAAGCTGTGATAAGGAACTCAAGGTATGTGACCTTTCCAATTGCACAGTTGTCAACCATGCTCCATTGGGAGTAGGCTTATGCCAGTAGGACACCACGAAATGCACCCTACTTGCAAACCTACCTTTCGCATCACAACTGACTTGTTGATTTGTCAACTTGCTACAGATCATCAATGGGGCAAATCCCTTCTGTCAAATGGGAATCCAAGGTAATAAAGCGTGGAGCTGGATGAACACAGCAGGCCAAGCAGCATCTCAGGAGCACAAAAGCTGTTGTTTCGGGCCTAGACCATTCAGCAGAGGGTCTAGGCTGAAACGCCAGCTTTTGTGCTCCTGAGATGCTGCTTGGCCTGCTGTGTTCATCCAGCTTCATACTTTATTATCTTGGATTCTCCAGCATCTGCAGTTCCCATTATCTCTGTCAAATGGGAATGTCAGGTTTAACTTCTAAGTTCCTTATTACAATATAACCTGTTGAGCTGTATGATAAGGAAGCAGTTAGTGGGAATCACAGATTATTTGCTGATGGAGCTGAAATGTCAAAAACCCATCCTTATATTCAGGTAGTTTTGCATCGACTGAGAATTAACAAAAGTAGGATACAGTAGTGCTTCAGAAAGACCAGCAAAATTGGCACCATCCAAAGATACAGGCAGCAGAAGAGGATCCTTCAAGAATGCACATAGGAATGCTAAGAACTAGGGCTTCTTAGCTTCACTGTAGTTGTTGTTAAATGTTGAAATTGCATACTGCAGAACATTAAGGATACACAGAGTCTCTGAGGAGGGCATTAATGAATTCTGCAGCTGGGGTACTTTGTGACTGACCCTGTTGACTTGGAAGATGTGGGTATTTGTCCTTTGGTGTCCTTGGGTTTCTATCAGAAGATTGTGTGGCTTGGTAGGAAGGGCTGTGGAGTGGGGTGGTAACACAGTCTGGAGCTGGAGGAACACAGCAGGCCAGGCAGCATCAGAAGAGCAGGAAAGCTGACGTTTGGGATCGGGACCCCTGTCTGGGTACTGAATATATTCAAGGCTGAAACGTTGTGAATTTCTGAAGAAGGGTCCCAGCCCAAAGCGTCAGCTTTCCTGCTCCTCTGATGCTGCCTGGCCTGCTGTGTTCCTCCAGCTCCACACTGTGCTAACTCAGACTCTAACCTCGGCAGTCTTTACTATCTCGGAGTGGGGTGGTGATGTGAGGTGAGCTGAAAGTGACAGTTTAGTTGGTTGGTGGACATATTCAATAACTCTGGTGGCTATAAGTATAGAACCATTTCTTTGTTCAAGCTGAGTTTTTACTGGGCTCATTGCAATCTAAGAAGTTGATTTTTATTCTGTGGGAGAAACCTCCACCTAGTGGCACATTAAGAGCTATTGCGATTCTGATGTATTTCCAAGTTACTTGCTAATGCAAATGCTGGGTCATACCCCAATATGATTTGTCATGTTTATTCCTTGTCTCCGACCCCTTTATGAGGTGACCCCTCTGTGAGTGCCAGGGGGATGGCATAGTGTTAAAGCAAAGCACTGAACCCCTTGTCTATAATATAGCTAATGTAGAGCAGCATGGCAGGCAGCACATTACTTTGCGCTCTGACACAAACTGGAATCCAAAACATGTCTCATTGTTGACGATTTATCCTTCCCCGTTCTCCAGTTCAAAAATCATCACAAGGCTGTGGTTTCCCACGAAGAATGCCAATAGTGGGTACTGCAAGGCTTAACGGCTTGTATTGGCAGCAAAATATGAATAAAATCTAATCACTGAATATGCATGCCAACATGTTAAAGACTGTGCTATGTTGTTTTGTTTCATCATTCATTGTACAATTTAGCTCAATACCTTCTATCTTGTGTAGGACTCAGCATTAGTGCCTTGTAAACACAAATCATGAAGCAGATTCAATCGCTCCTTTCCAGATGAAATACTACAGCCAGTCTTTCTCTTATTTGTTGAAACTTTTCTACACAAATGTTTCTAAATACAACACAGTTCTAATGCTTTGAATGTACAAAAATAAAAAAAATGTTAAAGTAAATGTACATTTATGTTGCTTAGGGCACACAGTCTCACAGGGCACGATTCATGGGCACCAACACTTGACCATGGGCATTGGTACTTAGCCTTTACTTCTTCTCAGGCACCTCGTCAAGTTTTAATTGAACAAATGGCTCAGGATACCAAACGAGTAGTGACAACAAATATTATTGTCAAATGCACTATTCAGCCATCTTTAGCTGTAATGCTGCAAAATATTTAATGATCTCGCACATTGCATTGGACAGGAAACTACATCATAACTCCACATTAACAGTGCATTACTTCATATGAGTAATATGTATTACATTAGAATAGTATGTAGTTAATTTTCATTTACATAGTCATGAAATAGTTTAAATGTTTCAACAAAAAGTCACACATGACTGAAATAACTCCAGGGAGATAAGTATCCTGTCACCAATTCACCCTTTGTTTGCATATACACAGTACAGGGGCTCTGAGCAATCAGCTCAGTGCCAGACCCTAGAAAGAAGGGAGTCTCTGAATCTCCAGTTTCTATCTGTCAGCCAGGGCTCCCTGGTTGGCCCAGATTAACAACCTCAATCAAGGACCTCATAGTCAATGAGATCCACCTGGTCTTAGTTCCAAATTATAAGTGCATTTGCAATAGTTTCCTCTGAACTAGCTATTCCTTCCTTCATGTTTTCAATGATTAATCACTGATAAACTTTTCCACCTACTGTACCTATACTAGGGACTTGCACATCCTTTACATGTATTTCTATATGTTTTGTCATTATAGGAGAATACTCTGAAAGTATAGTGCTAGAGATCCAAAACAGAGAAGAAGTAAGTCTCCCATTTAAGTTTGATATCAAACGACTCCACTTCTTTTCTTTTTATCCTATTTATATTTTCCTTTTCTGGTAAGGCTGGGTATTGAATATATTCAAGGCTGAAATTTTCGGTTATTTTCTGTACTGGAGTAATGGGAGGCAGGCAAGAAAGTGGAGCGATGCCCACCACAGATCAGCCGTGCTCTTATTTCATGGCTATATAGGTTCAATGGGCTGAATGGCCTATTCATGCTCCAATTTCTTTTGGAACTAAACAATACGCTGATGTCAGCGATTTCCCTTTTCTCAATATCAGTTTGAATCTGGACATAGATGTCCAGTACTTAGATATCAACAAACACAGATCAATAGCTAGAGATAATGGGAACTGCAGATGCTGGAGATTCCAAGATAATAAAATGTGAGGCTGGATGAACACAGCAGGCCAAGCAGCATCTCAGGAGCACAAAAGCTGACGTTTCGGGCCTAGACCCTTCATCAGAGAGGGGGATGGGGAGAGGGAACTGGAATAAATAGGGAGAGAGGGGTAGGCGGACCGAAGATGGAGAGTAAAGAAGATAGGTGGAGAGAGTGTAGGTGGGGAGGTAGGGAGGGGATAGGTCAGTCCAGGGAAGACGGACAGGTCAAGGAGGTGGGATGAGGTTAGTAGGTAGCTGGGGGTGCGGCTCCCACCCCAAGCCGCACCCCCAACTACCTACTAACCTCATCCCACCTCCTTGACCTGTCTGTCTTCCCTGGACTGACCTATCCCCTCCCTACCTCCCCACCTATACTCTCCTCTCCACCTATCTTCTTTACTCTCCATCTTCGGTCCGCCTCCCCCTCTCTCCCTATTTATTCCAGTTCCCTCCCCCCATCCCCCTCTCTGATGAAGGATCTAGGCCCGAAACGTCAGCTTTTGTGCTCCTGAGATGCTGCTTGGCCTGCTGTGTTCATCCAGCCTCACATTTTATTATCACAGATCAATAGCTAATTACATTTATGTATATTCTCCTTAAAATGAACCACCTAAAGCCACAACAACAACCATCTGGAAGGGCAAGGACAGCAAATATTTGGGAACACCACCACCTACAAGTTCCCATCCAGGCTGCTTACCACCCTGACTTAGAAACATATCCCTGTTCCTTCGGCATCATTGAGTCAAAATCCTGGAACACCCTTCCTAATGGCATTATGAGTAACCTACAGCAAATGGATTGCTGTGATTCAAGAAGTCAGTTCACCACCAACTTTTCAAGTGCAATCTGCCTTGGCAATAAATGTTGGCCCAGCCAGTGATGCGCATACCCCTTTCGTCAATCAAAAACAAAAGCAAGTGAAGAAATAAATATTATTGATTTTTTTTTCACTATTACTCAAAATAACTCGTTGGAAAGTGCATATGGAATTCAGATGGAAGTTGATATATTGTAAAGGCTTTAAAAAGTATTTTTCAAATATGCCTTTTTTATGCTAATGGTAAAATATAACATTCCACAATGGAAAATATTTTCAGGCTGAGACATACACAGCATTTATCAACTTGCAGGTATACCTCAAATAGAAAAGTTTAGGCTTTGTAAAGGTTTTACAGCAAGACTAATAAAGTAAACATGGAAGTTCTTGCCAGCTCAATAATTTCTATTTAGTTTTAGTCCAAAGATGAGATGTAAAGATGTGGTGATCCATGGTGAAATGATTAAGATCAGGGATGATAGAAGGTTAGAATTAGTCCAGTTTAGATATTTCAGAGAATTGAGCTGTTGGAGGAGAGTACAGCAACAAAGGAGGGCCAAGCATATGGAAATTATTTAATATTTCAAAATCAAAATGCCTGATCAAGAGCCAATGTAGGTCAATGAGCATTGTGGTGATAAGTTGAACACAACCTTCTTGTCAGACTTCAAGGACAAATGCAAAAAGCAAGGTGCATTTTACAGACTTCTACCAAGTAATCAAGTCAGTATGGGAGGGGAAATGTGCAGTTGCAAATCCCAGGCTTATCCAAAACATTGTCTGCATAAAAATGGCTTTCAAGATCTTTGAATTTAATTTTTTGCTAATGCGATCAATTTGTAGAAATTCTCTGGAAGCCCTTGCACAAGTGCTTTCTGTCCTTTTGGGCAGGGAGTTTCATGTAAGCACCTAACAATGAGTGCCTGCAGTGTGATTAGCTGAGAACAAGGCACTGAACTGCATGCAGACACACTTGATGCTGCTGGCATTTCCCTTCATGAGGCATGAGCATTGGGAATAGTATTTAGCACATTTCCAGTCTGTCTGCTGCAGATTGGCTGAGACATCAAGGACACGAAGCCAATAAGTCCAGATCATCATTAGTCAGATGATGTATTAACAGAACACTTCAGCTCTTTAAACGCATGAGTATAAAAGATCTTGTGGTTCTACTTGTTGAAGGGAAGTGAACTTTCCTATTATCTGGCCATTGTTTCTTCATCCAAGATCATAAAAATACAACAATTGGTTATTCTTCTCACTTACTATTTCTGGAAACTTCCCGAATGCCAACTGGCTGCTAGAACAAGTGGTGTTTGTGAAAAAGCAACTAAACTTGCAAATTAAGCAATTTAAGATGTCCTAAGGATATGATAAAACGCTTTACAGATGATGAGGCTTCTTTCCTCTCCCTCCAAAGGTCATTTACTCCCTTTATAGTTCCTACAGTAAGGTGTCACTTCATGGTTGAGCAGCTAACAGGAGCTCACTTATCAATTTCCCAGCTTATACAACCGTAACTTCGATAGCCCCACAAATTCTCAAACAATTTCAAAATGACAGGTGCTTTGTAAAATTTGTCTCCTCAAGCACGGAGACAAGACAATCACTATTCATAACAACTGCATTTTGTGATTTGTAAAAACATAAGGAACTGCATTGTTCAGTGTATGAAGATAGAGGAACAATAGCACCTTATCACAGCTATATTAGTGGCAGAAAATATTATTTTTAAATATCTGAGAGATAGTACAAAAATATATGAACAAGAAACAGAAGATTACAGTTGCCTGAAGGAAACTTTAAGAAAAAAATTCAGCTTTCTGATGAACATTTTTGAAGAAACTTAACATTAATAATTTTCTCTGACCTTGGTTTGAGGGTAAAAAAATGTAGAACACATTATAAGCATTGGGTTTATTGGGGGAAATGGTAATGCTGGAGGGAAGGGTGAACATTTTCTTTTGTTTCTTGTCAATACTTTACCGAGCTGTAGTCTGTAGACATTTGATAAATGTAGATTCGCACCAAAAACAGCATTGTCTCTAAGTGAAGTAGCTTCTCATTAAACTAACTATTTTAACCAAAAGCAGGACCAAAATAAGCTGTACATAAAGCACTCCTACCTTTTCGAACCTGAAACAAGAGGAAAATCAGGAAGGCAGAGACTTTTAAATTTGCCATTTTTCTGTTGCTTTTATGCAGAAAGCAGGACTGAAATGTATTTTCCCAATCTTGGTCTGGCTTGGAAGTGGAAAAGGTGTATAAGTGCATGGATCTGTACTGATTATTTATGGTGTTTCCTTTAAAAGAATTGGAGGAAGTAGCATGAGATCACATGGGAATGAACACCATAGGCTGTTTGCTTTTCTAATGCTCTATTCTGATTCAGAGGGTGTGAGAATCCCTGTTTAAAAATTCACAAATATTGGCACCAAATGTATTTTAGTTGAAGCCCAGCTCCTGAGACCTTTTCCTTTAATTATCTATTTATAAAATCATGTAAAGAAAATGTCAATTCTAATTTTTAAATTTATTTTTTTCTTAAATCTATTCTACAACAGGACACACTTTACTGCAAAAAAGCCAATACTTAAATATTGTCAATAGAGTTCCATAAGTTATAAATGACTTAGTTTTCCATACCTTGTTGGACATTACTGCTTTCCTCTTTTTTTTCCTTTTGCTGAAAACTCTTCTATTCCAAGACACTATCTGATTGTTCTTTACAACTTTTCAGGGCATGTCCTTGTCAGCATTTGCCTTTTTATGCTCACTTTATTTGTGTTTCCCATTGTATCATGTTCAGATCGAAACTCAGCCACACATTCAGCTATATTGCATTTTATAGCAGTCTTGGTGGACAATTAAGCAAAGGGATGTAGATAGGTTTGTGAGTAGCCAACATTTGGCAAATGGAGTATAATGTGGGAAAATGTGAACTTGTTCACTTGGGCAGGAAGAACAGAAAAGCACATTACTATTTAAATAGAGAGAGATTGCAGGTGGAAAGGGGTCTGGGTGTCCTTCTGTATGACTCACAAGAAGTTAGCTTGCTTGTACAGTAATTTATTAGGAAGACAAATGGAGTGTTGGCGTATGCTGCAAGTGGAATGGAATGTAAGAGAAGGGAAATGGCTCAGCAGCTGTACAAGGCTTTGGTGAGACCACACCTGGAGCTTTTTGGATAATTTTGGTTTCCCTGATTGAAAAAAGATGCAAGGGCATTGTATGAAGCTCAGAGCCTGTTCACTTAACTCGTTCTTTGGATGAAGAGCTTATCTTATGATGGAAGGTTGAACTCGTTGAAGTGTTACCCATCAGAGTTTATCAGAAAGAGAGGTGGTTTTACAGAAACTTGTAAGATCCTGGGGGGTCTAGACAGGGTGGAAAGGATTTTTTGAAAGGATAAATTAGAACTAGGGAACACAGTTTACAAATAAGAGGTGATAATGGGAACTGCAGATGCTGGAGAATGTGAGGCTGGATGAACAAAGCAGGCCCAGCAGCATCTCAGGAGCACAAAAGCTGATGTTTCGGGTCTAGACTCTGGGTTACTGGGCCTGCTGTGTTCATTCAGCCTCACATTTTATTATCTACAAATAAGAGGTTTCGCTTTTAAGATTAATATGAGGAGAATACTTTTTCCCCTCGAAAGTGGTTTGTATGTATATTTCTATTCCACCAGAAAATAATGGATGTTGGATCCTTAAATTTGTTCAAAGCTGACTTATAGATTTTTGACAGACATGGGAGTTAAGGGTAATAGAATGCACACAATAAAGTTGAGTTGAAACCATAACCAGGTGAGCAGGTGAGTTATTGAATGCCAGAACAGGCTTAATGGGATAATACTCCTTCCCCTTCAGTCCTAAGTTCCTATACTTCAGTATCACACAAAAATGTAAATTTTAATTAGATTATTGTTCCAAAATTCACATAACAGTATGAATCTTACTTTCTTTTTGCCTAACTCCAATTTGTATTGCATTTTTGCTGTGAGGCCTACTAAGTTTCAGCATCTTACCTTACCAAACTTGCCTTATTAATGGCCTATCATACCTCTGCCATCTCTCACATCCATCCCATCCTACCACATGCCAGTCTTGCAACACACCACTTGGTGGATATCCGAAATTTACTGGCATCCTTTGCACTCATGCCATCTTTAAAAGCTGGTAATGCACCTGAACACACATTGTCAGTCCAAAGCTGTGCTGCATGATTACAGACAATTAGCTTGGGCATGATAGACAAGGGGTTTTTTGATGCCCTGCTCTGAAGCAGGGTCTTGGAGGGCCTGCTGGAAGGTGGTGGATGGAAGACTGTCATCAAAGGATTTCCTCTTTGCCCAGGGCAGGCAATAGGCCATGCAATCCTGGCCTGATGATGCCGCCCACATTGTGACACTCTCACTATCTGGAGGAATGCTGAACAATGTAGGAAGCAGGCCAATGTCCTTCTCCACTCTGTCACTGTAAGTAGCGCCGTCTTCTCTCCAATTTGTTTCATCCCCTCAGTCTTTGCTAGTGTACCCACCTTCCACAAAGGCTCATGCTCCATCACTGTCATTATTGCCTGCAACAATTTCCTCACTCACTCTCATCCACGTCAACTACCAACACCATTCACCCTGTATTCTTTCTGTTTTGCCTACCCACTTGCTTATGTGCCTAACGTGCACTAACATTAATAGTGATATCGTCCACTTTCATTCCATGACAAAAGCAGAATCTTCATTAATTTAGAAAAAAAATCAGGACAGGTGATTGCTCTCATCATTCAGATTCTCATTCTTTATGAGACAGGGCCCTGACTCTGTTTTGACTTGACTGAGGTTTGCTGACAGCATTGACAAGCCTATCATCTTGTCTGCACTAAATAGTGTGGAAACAGAGATATAATATAAGCATAGTATCTCTGGTTGTGGGGTGAAGAGCAAAAAAAAAGGCATGGCTGAGATGCTGTGAGCCTTCAGGTAGGATCCAAGTAAATGAACACAATAACTAACAGAAAATAACTGATAGGTGCAGCATGGTCTAGTCCATGAAATGGATGTGAACCTCTGAGCAGACAGTATCCTTGTAGCAGCATTACAATAATAGTTACTAGTTCAGTTTGCAAGTGTCGTAGTGACCTATAAGTGAATTGAAGATATGCCAGGAAAATTCTTACAGGCTGGTGCATATGCCAATGACCATGGAACAAAAACAAAGTTCCCGGAAAAGCTCAGCAGGCCAGAAAGCATCCGTGAAGGAAAAAATAGAGTTCATGTTTCAGGCCCAGTGAACCTTCCTCAGAATAGCCAATGCCCACAGATATGGGACAAATGTGACCAAGGTCCATGGAACGTGTCCTGAGGTGTTAGTGCCTAGTTTTCAACATGGAGATCATCTGAAGCCAGCAGCGAGCTGAATCCATGAGGTGCTCTCTCTGGTTTTCTTGTTTTCCCATTGTGTGGCTTGAATGGCAAGTTTGAAAAGTTGAGAGTCAGACTATTAATGAGGCAACAAAAACAAAGTTGCTAGAAAAGCTCAGCAGGTCCGGCAACATCTGTGAAGTAAAAAACAGAGTTAACATTTTGGGTCCGGTGACCCTCCCTCAGAACTGAGGGACTCCTGGGGAGCTCCTGAGAGAGGAAGGGTCATCGGACCCAAAATGTTAACTCTGTTTTTTTCCTTCACAGATGCTGCTAGACCTGCTGAGCTTTTCCAGAAACTTTGTTTTTGTTCCTGATTTATAGCAGCCACAGTTCTTTCAGTTTTTTTATTTTTGAGGCCAATTGCAGTATTAACAATTATCAAAAGGTTTATCATTGACTGTCAATTGACATCTCGCTGCTGCTTAACAGGAATCTTGCCGCTTGGCTTGTGAAAAACATAAAAGATAGAGTGAGATGACTTTAACATAGGGATGGGCTTTGCCAGACCTGTCCTCTGAAGCTACCACACATTTCATCTTAAGCATGTTAGAAAGACCCCTTAATACAAATCTGCCCAGTGATGTCAAGATGGACTGACTTGAGGACAACAGGGGTAAATAATCTTTGTAGGATGTGACAAGATACTTTGTAAAATATGTGGGCATGTTTTAAGTCTTTTTTTTAATGGTAGAAACAATAAAACGGTGAGGAGTTCGTGTTTTGCCCTGGGGTTGGAAGGTGTTGTGAAAATATGTTTCATATGCTTTAAAAATGTAACTTCTGGGTTAGGGATTGACATCTTTAAAATCTAAGACATGGAAACACCAGTTTAGGAGACTAGTAGACAAAATTAATACAAAGTCAATTCAAAGAATAGACAGTGCTTATTAAGGTCACAGTTGGAGGTGGGAAATCATCAAAAAAAAAACGGTGATACTCTCTTGGCATCATAAAGTAGCCAGAGAGGTTGATAATACTTTGACTGCATCCATTAGAAGTTTAAATAATTCCTTCATACATGTAGTTTACTTGGGGTTTTATCTGCACATTTTCTTACAAAACAGATAGGCATTTACAAACGGGAAGCAGTTTTGAGTTAAGTAGAGAAAGAAACCTGTCAGCAGCTGTAGCCCAGAAGGAAAAGTTGTCAAAACCCAAGAATGTTGTCTGATTTTGGAGTTACTGAGCAAGAGCCCACTGAATCCTATACCTGAGCTATAGTGTCCGGGATTTTAAGGCGCTTAACAAAAGTTGAACAACTGCCTAATGCAGAGAATGCACCTCTTTATTGACTTTACTTTTTATTTGGGACTGGAATGAGAAAAGGATTGTTTTAAAACCAATGACTGCGGAAGGATAGCTACACTCGGAAAAACTGCTGGAACTCATTTTGTGTTACATTTACATTGTTGTTTTGCATGTAGTGTGGAGGAGAGATAAGACTGCATAGCATTAGGGTGAGAGAACTGTGGGTGTCAGAGGTCAGCAGTTTGACATCCACTCACTGATTGGTTCTTGAGCAGCAAAAGACCTTATTTCAAAAGCTTTTTGTGAATCACTTTAATAATGTCCCCTTAGGTTATTGACCTTTTACTCAATGGAAAGAGAATCTCTACCTTAACCTTTTACAATTTGAAACACATCTGTTACACCTTCCTGGAGTAACATGCTGGAAATCAAACCAATGATTCAACCTTTAGCCTTGAGAATATTTTAAACCTGCAACAGTGCCTAGGCCATATCTTGCTTCTCTTTGGTAAGGACAGAACACATGTTCATATCTCTGCTTCATTCCTCTATTTAACATAAGATTCAACTTCAACATTGGTGGGAAATTTTAAGTTCGCAGCTAGTTTCAGCCATTCCTCTCAATAGTAACTCCAGTTACAATTTTCTGTCTGAAAATAACTCATAGTTTCTGATCCTGAGCTTTTTAGGCAATCTTCCTTTCCTACTAATGTTGATTCAGATTCAAACCATTTGCTAAGTCAGAAAGCAAAAGCTTTCAGCTGTTCAGTTTCACAGTTCCTTCCACACACCAGTCCTGCCTATACCCTTGTTAAATCTACCCAGACAATTAATTAATCAATTAGCCTCAATCACATGCTTAACTACTTTTTACCTGAACACATGTCATGTTACAGTTGGTTTGTATTATCTTTATTATTTGCTATACCTGGGAGTTTTGTATTGTTACTTTACCATTCATTTCAAAATCCATGTGATTTGTAAAATTTAAAGGAAGTAGTAGTCCTTGCTCTGCTCCATGGGACAAATCACTGTCTACCATACTGCAATCTGGAAAACAAATAATATGACAAGGTTTCAAAGTGTGAAGCTGGATGAACACAGCAGGCCAAGCAGCATCTCAGGAGCAGCTCCTGAGATGCTGCTTGGCCTGCTGTGTTCATCCAGCTTCACACTTTGTTATCTTGGATTCTCCAGCATCTGCAGTTCACATTATCTCTGATCACAAATATAACAAGATTTGCTGGTTTCTGTCCTTAAGATAGCTTTTATTCCGGCTGAGGCTAATCTTCTATGCCATGAAACTTAATGTTGTTAACCAGCATCGTATGTGGTGCTTTATCAAATGCTTTTCTCAAATCTGTGTAGGCATGACATTCCCTTCATCAGCACGCTTTTCTGTTTCATTGAAAAATTCAGATTAATCAAGCATATTCTGCCTTTTAGAAATTTGTGCTAGCTCTGTTTAATTAACTTTAAACTCTATGGGTGCCTAATGATTTTTATTTACTGATTATTCTAAAACCTCACCAATTATTGCTGACAGTACATGACTTTATACTTTCTGCTTTGTAGTTCCACTGCTATCTCCTTTAACAACCATCCAAATCAGGCAACTTATCCACCCTAAGAATAATCAGTCTTTCCTGTACATCCCGCATATCAATTTTCACCCCATTCATTATATTCACCACCTCTGTTTCTATTGATGTTGGTCAGTATCCTCTTAGTAATATTGTTACAAAGTACTCATTAAGTTTCCAAACTTTTCTGGGTACCACTAAGCACATCCATTTTGTCATTATAATCAGATTAATTCCAATTCTTGCAAGCCATTTTCTATTTACATGCCAGTAGGTGATATTTTGGGTTCAATTTTATTTTAGTAGCCATTCTATTCTCATATGCTTTCTTTTGCAATCTTATTTTCCTCTTCACTTCCCATCTCAACCCACTGTATTTTTATACCTGCTTCTCGCCTGACATAGATCAGATACTCTCTTTGATTGTTTTATCATAAACACAAAATGCACTAAATGGTGACAATGCCAGGACTTTTATTTTACAAAGTGATCTATCCAAAATTTACATAACAAGACCATTTAATGCTTTTGGTTTCAAAAGGAATGTACCAGTTTGATCACCGAGTGAGTACACTTACAAGCAATGCATTTTGGGAGAAGCCTTTTTCCTTTAGTACAAGCTTCATGGATAATCACAAAAGAGCATGAAGGTGGCATAATGGAACTACTCGTGTGGTTAAGGTCAACATCAAAAACTAATACAGGACTCCATTTTGTACAAGGTCAGTTCATTTGTTCAAAAAACACAATTGCTAGTAGCACTTCAGGACTAGTGGTCACAGACAATTTGAACCTGAACTATATTATTGACCTGCATATTGGAGAAAAATGCATTGAATTAATATATATTTAATCTGTGGCTATAATACATTCTCATTACAGCATGAGATTATGCTAAAGTTGCAGAAAGAGTTGAGTCTGTCCTCGTACAACAACCTGTGTACACTATGTACATAAATAGGGAAGGAGAGCATTCTTAGAACCTTGCAGGCCTAGACCTAGCTCCAAGTGGGTCCCTATGTCAGCAGGCATCGCTAATAGCATGCATTATTTTTTAGCATAATAGAAATTATTAATCAATCAACAACGAGCTTCCAGTTTGACTCATGCAGTTATAGACTGGAATAGATTACTTTTCCATAGAATGAAGACTTTGTTGGTAGGGTATGTTTTCTGGTACAATAGACAGAATGGTTTATGTACCATAAATAAGATATTGAGATCCAACACTTGGAAGTTTATTAGCTTGTAGTGAACATATACTCACTGTCAGCACAAGGTAATACAAATCCAGTTTAGTACAGATGTTGGAAATCTGTTCGAACAACAGAATATGTTGGAATAACTCAATAGGGCTAACAGCATCTTGGAGAGAGAGAGTTAACATTTCATATCCACAAACTTACGTCAGGCTATGATTGTACCCCATTTGTACATTTTTTCCAAGCGTCAATCCCTATGCATCCTTCATGACCCATACACGCCACTGTACCAAACTTTATTAAGATGTTGCAGGCTACATAAACAATTATCTCTATCTGATGTCATATGGTACTGAAGGTTAACAGGAAATATTGCAATTTATGATTAGAGTTAGTGGGGCTGGCTTGATGAGGGAAAAACAAAGCAGACTGCTATTATTCACTGGCAGCTACATTGGCAGGCTTTTCATTTTAAGCCTTTAACTATAATGTTTGGCATAAAATGGATTCTTTCACAAAATGGATTTCTGTACTGTCTTTTGGTATTGGTCTGTAATTGAATGAGACGTCGCCAGTTATCCACCTTCAAGCTCCTTCATGAGTATCCATACAGCATGTAATAGATAAAAAACTTCCTGCGCCATACTTTACAAATGTAGTCAGTGATCTTATTTTGACAATTAAAATGGAACATGTTATGTAAAATATATTAAAATTATATTGTTAAACAGAAATAGTCTGGCTAATTCTGGCTCACACTTTTTTACATTAATATCAAGTTAAAATGTAATCTCCCTACCAGATGACAGTGAGACAAAAAAATACTGAAATATTAACTCTCAAGAAACTTAATAAGATCCGATTAATTTTAATCAATTTACTTTCTAAAAGCACCATGACATCAATATTCAGTAATTCATATTACTGAACAAGGAAATCAAGGGTACTCACCATTAATATTTCAAATATGATGGGAGGAATACATTAGTAATAAAGTCACACTTCAGCAACAGTTGCACATTAGTATAAACGTTTTGATTCAATTAGCAAAATGGCCAGATTAAGTCCTAGACTCATACAATGTGGTAACAGAACTTTCGGTCTAACCAGTCCATGCTGATCATAATCCCAAACTTAACTAGTCCCACCTACCAGTTCCTGGCCCATATCCCTCCAAGCCTTTCCTATTCATATACCTATCTAAATATCTTTTAAATGTTGTAACTGCACTCAAATCCACCACTTCCTCAGGAAGTTCATTCCATGCACGAACCACCCTCTGTGTAAAAAATTGTGTCTTGTGTCTTTTCTAAGCCTCTCTCCTCTCACCTTAAAAATGTGTTCCTTAGTTTTGAAATTCCCCATTCTAGGGAAAAGACCATTATCTCTATCTTTACCTCTTATTATTTTAGTAACTTCTATTTGATCGCCTCTTAACCTCCTCCACTCCATTGAGAAAAGCCCCAGCCTATCCAGATTGTTTTTATAAATCAAACCTTCCATAACTGCAACATCCTGATGAATTTCTTCAGGCCTCTACAGCTTGATAATATCCTTCCTATAACTGTGCAGCCAGAACTGGACATAATCCACTCAAAATAATCAGTTTAATATAGACCAAAACTCACTTTTAAAACAAATAACATTAACTGGTTAATACCGAAGGCACACTGGAATTGGAACTACATCCCTTTTTCCCAAATAGACATACTCACACAACATAAAAGATAATGGACACCACAGAGAAATTTTCTTTTTAAAGAAAGGCAAAAGAACATAGCACACTGTTGGTCAAAGGTCTGGAAATAAGGGATAGAATTTGATAACTTTGCATGGTCCACTGGGTCCCTTATTGACAAAATTGAATTGTAAAAATATAGACTGGTGGAAAATCTTTGGTTTAGACTGAAATCAAGTTGGAGCTGTGCCTTTAGGGTGATTACAGTTCAGCTTTCCAACTTATCAGAAATGCTGACATGTGAAAACCTTATCATGTTTCGGAGAGAAAGGGACTTGCAGCTTCTAGGATTTTCTAACTTGTGACCACCTGCATCTGTGAAAAAAGAACTCAAGTTCAGAAAGTGTAGCCAGGCAACTATCAGCACTAAGCACCCTATAGCCTTTTCCAAAGGCCGTCTTCCAAGAATTAAGGACCATAAACTTCAGACTACAATTTTTCTCCAAAGTTATTTGACTTTCTCTAAAAAGCAGGTAGCTCACAGCGCACATTAAAATTCCAAGAAGCCAGATGGTAAAACCCTTTTTCAATGCAGAAAGTGTTGAAACAATTCAATACCTTCCAGCCTTTCACATTGTCTATAAGTATACATATGTAATCCTACTACTAAGTCAACTTCAAACAATTTCACTCTCAGTTGGTATTTTGAAGCAGCCACGGGGTACTGCTTACTTTTGGTTAAAATTTACAGCTTGAGATTCATTTAAAAATAAATAGAACCAGAAAATGGCAGAAATTCTCAGCAGGTAGCTGCAGTGGGGAGAGAAACAGTGATGATAAGATGCACTTTATGGCACCACAGATCCCCATCCCCTGGATGATGTGTTTGAATGTGGAAAGGCTCATTAACTGCAGCACATTGCTCTCCACTAGCCTTCCCACCAACCTTAACCTGTCTCCTATTTTACAGAGGATGGTGAAAACGCTGGACAGGCCTTTAGCCCTTGGGATTATTGAAGACTTGAAGCTGTCAAAAACTCCACATTTAAGTGCCTCCCAACCCCAATACTATTTTACCCATGGCATGTGAAAGCCAGCACCAGCTAGGTAACCTGATTTTTCTTAATGCACCAGATGGTATCAGGCAAGAAAGGGGGTAACCTACTTTGTTTCCTCTGCCTTTCAAAGGTACACCCCAGCGGTCAGATTTGTTGAATGGGCAACGCTAGCTCACAATGCTGTAGAAGCTGTTGCTGATGGTGAAGGTTGGTGCCATCAACCCTTTTTTAGGTATTGCAGCGTTTCCCCTGGTCCAGTATGGTAGAGGTAACCCCATAGTGCTCTAAGCAATAGAGTCACTTGTATCTAATAAGATGTGGCATTTTCACGTTTTCAATTAGTTTGTTTACCTTGACATGATAGACATTGTTCCAAAACCTTTGAGGAGGACCAGAAGGTTTCACTCTGAGATTCTAAGCTGCCCATATGTTCAAATGACACCATGATAGTGAATGGTGCTTTTGGCACCCCTTAATATAAACTCTTTCAGACACTGTCAGATAAATATTTCCCACATTAATTCATCCATTGCCTCTTACATCCAGTGCCATGTTCTTCCTCACCCACATTGCTGCTGTCTGGCAATCAGCTCCTGCCAATATCCTATACTTACTTTGAAATTTGTTTGATTGCTTAGTCCTCATTCTTCTCTTGGGTGGGAACTGGCTGTAGTTCCATTAGTGACCACCACTTGACCTGGCACTGGTGAGCACAAAAATCTGACCACCAATGAGAAAAGGAAGGACTGTAAATCAGGACCAGAAACAGAACTTGCTGGAAAAGCTCAGCAGGTCTGGCACTATCTGTGAGGTAAAGTAAGAGTTAATGTTTTGGATCTGGTGACCCTTCCTCAGAACTGATGGTAGCCACGAAAACTTTGGTTTATTTGTAGATGGGGTGGTGTGTTAAAGTGGCAGGCAACTGGAAGCTCAGGGTCTTTTTTGCACATTGAACATAAATGTTCTGTGAAGCAATCACCAAGCCTACACTTCATTTCAAATGTATAGGACAGCACATTGTCAGCAGCAAATGCAGCAGGCAAGATTGTGGGAAATGCAGGTGAAGTGTTGCTTCACCTGGAAGGTATGTTTTGGCCTTTGGATACTGGAGACGGAGGAGGTAAATGAACATGTGTTACACTTTTAGTAGTTGCACGGAAGGTGCCATTGGGCCGTTGGGAATGTTGAGAGTGAAGGAAGAGTGGACCAGGGTGTCCCAGGGGGAATGGGCCCCTGCAGAAGACAGACAAGGGAGGGGAATATGTGTTTGGTGGTGCCACCTCGCCGGAGGTAGCAGAAATGTCATCTGATGACCTTCTATATGTGGATGTTGGTGGGATGGTAGGCAGGAAATCCCACCTCCTATCGGGTATTCACCATCCCTCCTAACCTTCCACTCTCCAATGCTGAACATTCTGTCTCAGCAAGGGTCTCAGCTATATCCCTCTGCGCCCTTACCTTAACAAATTGCGGGCATGACATGACGTTGAATTCTTCTTCCGCTGTCTTAGCCTCTATGCTCATTTTTTTGGGCAAGAGTCCTCTTCCCACCCAACAGACCCCTTCGCCCAGTTCCAACACTGTCCCTCCACCTAGACCCCTCTCTCTGGCTTTTTACCTGCACTTGATCTGTTCTTCGAGAACTGTCAACGTGACGTTGGTCCCCTCAATTTCTCTGCCCCCCTCATCCAATCCAAACTATGTGCCTCTGATCTGACTGCACTCTGTGCACTCAGATCTAATCCTGGCTTTGTTATTAAGCCTGCCAATAAGGGTGGTGTTGTTATCGTCTGGCATACTGACTTCTACCTTGCAGAGGCTGAGCACCAGCTCTCAGGTACCTCCTCTATCTCTCCCCGGACCATGACTCCACCACGGCACATCAGACTATTGTATCAACTGAGGTAATTGATCTTATTTCATCTGGACTGCTTCCAAGCTGATAGTCCCTCAGCCCAACACAGCTCACTTCCACCTCCTTCCAAAGATACTCAAACAGGACTGTCCAGTCAGACCCATTGGTTTAGCCCACTCCTGCCCCACAGAACTCATCCCTTCCTTGACTTGGTCTTTTCTCCCCCAGTCCAGTCCCTGCTCACATATATCTTTGACTCCTCTGCAATTCATGCCAGTTCCAGAATTTCTGCTTTGCAGGCTCTAGCCACCCCTTCCTTGCCTTTACACATCCATTCCTCACCAGTAGGGTCTCAGGGCTCTCCACTTCTTCCTGGAGCAAAGGCCTGAACTGTCCCCACCCAACACCGTCCTCCTCCACTTGGCTGAGCTCATCCTCACCCTCAGCAAATTCCCTTTTAACTCCTCTCATTTTCTTCAGGTCAGAGGGATGGCCATGGGTACCCGCATGAACCCCAGCCATGGGGTATATGGAACATTCTTAGTTCTAGTCCTATTCAGGGCCGCCACCCACAAATCTTCCTTGGATGTATTGATGATATCTTTGGTGCTACTTCCTTCTCTCAGCCTGAATTGGAAAATTTCATTGATTTTTCATCTCCTATTTCTACCCTGCTTTCACTTTCACCTGGTCTATCTCTGACTCCTCCCTTCCTCGACATCTCTGATTCAATTCTGGGGATAGACTGGCCACTAATATCCAAGATAAACTCACTGGCTCTCACAGCTACATGGACTATACATCTTCACACCCTGCTTCCTGTAAAGACGGCATCCCATTCTCTCAGTTCCTCCAATTCCTTGAAATATGTACTGTTGAGGCTAACTTCAACAAGGGAGCCTCCGAAATGTCCATTTTCTTCGCCAGCCGAGGATTCCCTGTCGCCATTGTCAATAGGGCCCTCAAACGGTTCGACCCACCTCCAACACTTTCGCCCTCACCCGCTCTCCACTTCTGCAACAAGGTTCTCCTTGCTCTTACCCACCATTCCACCAGCATCCACATCCAGAAGATCATCAGATCCATTTCTGCCACCTCCAGCAAGATGGCATCGCCAGACACATATTCCGCTCCCCTCCCTTGTCCACCTTCCGCATGGACCGTTCGCTCCGGGACACCCTGGTCCACTCTTCCCTCACTCTTAACACCCCTCACAGACCAATGGATGATTCCCCTGCAACCCAAAGTTGTAACACCTGTCCATTTACCTCATCCCTCCCCAGTATCTAAGGGGCCCAAACATATCTTATGTGTGAAGCAACACTTCATCTGTACTTCCCACAATCTTGTCCTCTGCATTTGTTGCTCACAATGTGGTCTCCTCTACATTGGGGAAACAGAGCGTAGACTTGGCGACTGCTTTGTAGAACATCAACATTCTTCCATCAAAAAAGACCCTGAGCTTCCAGTTGCCTGCCATTTTAATATATTACCCTGTTCCCCGGTCTTGGGCTTACTGCAGTGTTCCACCAAAGCTCAGCACAAGCTCGAAGAACAACAAATCAGTTTCCACTTGGGGACCCTGCAGCCAGCCGGACTCAATTTCGAGTTCAATCATTTTAAAGCCAGAACTCTCCCTTGTCCTAGCCCCCTACCTCACTCACAAAGCCTTATTCTCACATGGACTGCCATTACATACTACCAATTGTTGGTCACTAACAGTTCCCATCAACAACTATTCATCTTCCTAGCCAGATCGTTATCAACTTCATTGTCTATCCAATTGCTCTTCTCTCTCTTTGGGCTTTATTCCCATATATTGTTTACTCCTTGCCCGCTCCCCCTCCCTAATGTCTGCATATAAACCAACATTTCCTCAGCTGCTATCAGTTCTGATGAAAGGTCACCAGATGCAAAAAGTTTACTCTGATTTTACAGATGCTGTCAGGCCTGCTGAGCTTTTCCAGCAACTTCTGTTTTTGTTTGTGGCAGCCAATGAGATTGGCCATCAACTCACTCAAGCAAGACTGGAGGCATCTCACCCTAAACCTATTAACCTTTGATCAAAGTTCAAATGCTACAAAGATGCCAGACTTTCTTGGATAGTCTGCTGATGGATGTTTTAGTTCGGGGTGATCGCAGGGTGCAGGGCATACAGAGTCATGTGAAACAGCTCAATGTTTCAAGATAATGACCTTTCATCAAGCTCTAACAGCCTTTGAGCTTGTGCAAGGCCAAGGAATTGGAGAAAGTAAAAGGAATAATGGGGTGATGCGGCAGAATTCAGGATGCAGTAAATGACAAAAAGGATGATAGAATAAGGGGAAAGGAAATGGCAATATGATGAGCAACGAAATAAAATAATGAGTCTAATAGAGATATAAATGGGATTAAGCAGAATCATTGCAACAGCTGCTGTCCAAGAAAATCAGGTTAATATTTATGACCTAAAATTGTTGAAAGCAGTGTTGAGTCCCAAAGGCTGAAGATCAAAAGATGAGGTACTGTTACTCATGCTGATTTGAACACCGCAGGAGGGAACGCGGAGAAAAGTGGTGCAGAGTTAAAAGGAAGGGCACCCAGAAGCCTGAGATCATATTTGATGATTGAATGATGCGCTTCCTAGGCACCCAATTCACCTGGAGGGAGCAGTGAACTCTGTTTACTAAACATTGATAAAAGGAGGCACAAAGTCAAAGCTTTTTATCTTTCAGTCATTAGCACCAGGGCATAAGATACCAGGCTTGAAAAAGAAACACCAATCTATACAGCATGTGAAAAGATGCTAATTGATTGGGCCATCATTGGAAAGTGGAATAATCAAATGAATGATGTATTCATTGAGTAATTTGCCAATGGATTCTTTTACTGAAAGTCAATGATCACTGCCTTTGGGATTCCAATAGTTTCATGTGCCTCAAGATTGGTTTATTGACAACCTTGCAAATGGAGCCCTAGCCATTCACTCACTATATTAGCTTGATGCTAAGATAGTGCATATCAAACAAATCCTGCATGATAATGTCTACTCTTGTAATATCACCACTCACCGTATTTTGTATAAACTCATCACATGGACAATGGCCATCGCTTTTTGCGTCGCATGGTGCCCAGTCTTCCTCAGATTACCCTGAAAAAGAAAGGTGTTTCAAAAATCTGAACAGCAGGTGAAGCCAGCTGCCTTATGCTGCTTTGTCATAAACTTGTGAATGGTTTACTTCACCACCAATGGGATGCCACTGTTAAATTAAAAAGACATTCTGCCTTCTACAGATGAATACATGACATATGAGTTTCAATGTTGATGCAATGCCAGGTATTGCAGCCATATGTTCCAATAATTGACAGACAAATATTTGACAATAATTTTCAAACAAAGCACCCCATTGGCCAAAAGCAGTAATAGAGCTCCAATTCTGCTCAGTGACGCTTGTATTCAACAGAACAGTATGTCCTGCATTCAATATGAATCTGTTATTAGTCAACATTAATAAAATAATCTAGATCATGACTGCATTTCCCAAAACAGCCAAGAAGGTCAGCACTATTTAGGCCAAAGCCGTTCACTTGACAGGCATCATAAACTTTTTTTTATCACTACAAACATTAACAGTTTGTGCAGCTTAAAAAATGACTGTGATAACTTGCAAAGCCTGTATCCAAATTGGTGACCTCTGACCATTGGAAGAAAAAAGACATTAGTTGGGTAGGAGGACCACCATCTGCAAGTGACCAATGATGTCAAATTATAATATTTAGTTATACCAGAAGTTAATTTAAGATTGTCAGCTAAGTTCATAGTGTGATGCATGTAGATCTTCAGCTACACACATTAACATACATGCTTTATGTGGGTAAAGGGTATTTATACAGGCATTGCATCTTCTTCAATCAGAAAAGGGATCTTGGAGACTGATAGTATCTGCTGCATTCCCCAAACAACCACTTCACCAATCAGACTCTATTTGACTCATCTGTGAACTAAGATTTACAGGTAACTCTCTGGCTACTTCTCCATGTCAATGAAGACTCAACCAGTCAGTTCTTATCATGCTGTATAGATTGGGGTTCCTTTTCAAGTCTAATTTCTGTATTTTAGACTTGTTTATTACTAAGTGAAAAGCTTTGACCTTGTGTCTTCTTTTAGTAATGTGCTGTATACTAGTTTGAAAACAGCATAAATAAATCTCTAAAATAAACATAAAGAATTGCTGATTCTGGAAATCTGAACTGAAAAAAGAATGCTGGAAAAGCACAACAGGTCCGGCAGTATCTGCAGAGAGAGAAACAGAGACAGGCATCCCTTTATCAGAACTTCTAATCACTGGAGTCGGAATGTTAACTCAGTTTTCTCTTTACAGATGCTGCGAGACTTGTTACATTTCTGTTTCTGTCGTTTTCCCTGGCAAGAATTTTGCAGCTTTGCCATGCAGAGGGAAGTCTTGCACCTCCTACACTTTTCTTGGAGGATACCATTAAAAGGGCAGTTCAGTAAATTGGTATTATCAGCAAGGCCAGTATTATTGCCTATCCCTAAATACCCTTGGTTAAGCATCCTCTTCAGCCACTGTTATAGGAAGGAAGTTCCAAGATTCAGTCACATTGCTATGGATTTGGAGTCATCTGCAGGCCAGTTCAGGTAAGGATGACAGGGTTCCTTCCTTGAAAGGACATTAATGAACCAGATGAGTTTCTACAATAAATAACAATGGTTTCATAGTCACCATAAGGCCAGCTCTTTATTGAATTCAAAATTCACCATCTGCGATGGAAGGATTTGACCCGATGTCCCTAGTATATTTATTATTATTCTGGGTTGCTAGTTGAGCAACATTACAACTACGCCACCACCTCCCTTGACACCAGTTTTACAGTTGCGTTAAATCTTTGCATGACAGGTAGTGAAGTTTGAATTCAATAAAGAGCTGGCCTCATGGTGATTATGAAGCTATTGTCATTTGTTGTAGAAACTTATTGGTTTTGTTGTTGACTACTATTACTAGTTTTTAAATTCCAGATTTACTTAATTTACTGAAGTTAAACTCCTTAGCTTGTATTGCAGAATTTGAATTTTAGTCTGGATATTTAGTCCAAACCGTTTGACTATTAGTGTAGCAACATAATCATGATTTTACACTACTTTGTGCTGAGTGGAATTGAAAAGTTGGCCGGGGTAAAGGGACGGAGCAATCATTTCAATATGCTGAAAGCAGAACACAAGATGTGTTTAATTGCAGCAAGATCATGGAGATAATAGAAACTGTGAAGGAAGGTTTGTTGAATGAGGAGACTGTTGGGAAAATAAGGGTAAGGAAAGACTATTGTAATTCTGGGAGTGCAGGAGCAAGATGGGAGCAGGCGTGCAGAAATAAGATGTGTGTGATCAAATTCCCTGTCATTCATGGCTGTCTGCTGGATGGGATCGACACAGAAATGCCTGTGCCTCTCCTTGTGCACTCACTGAATTCAGTAATATGAATCACGGCATCATAATCATACAGCACAGAAACAGATCCTTTGGTCCAACCAGTCCACACAGAACATAATTCTAAACCAAACTAGTCCCATCTGCCTGGGCTTGGCCCATATCCCTCCAAACATTTCCTATCCATGAATTTATTCAGATGTCTTTTGAACTTTGTTGCTATACTCATATCGACCACTTCCTCATGAAGTTTATTCCCAGCCTCTCCAGCTTTTCTTTAAAACTCAAACTTTCTAAACCCCGGTAACATCGTGGTAATTTTTAAAAAAATCTTCGCTGGCATTATAATATTCTTTCAATAACAGGGCGAACAGAGTTGGACACACTACTCCAGACCAGGCCTCACCAACATCCTATACAACTTCAATATGACTTCTCCAACTCCTCTACTCAAAATGTCTGAGCCATGAAGGCATGCATGCTAAATGCCTTCGTAACCACACTATCTACATTTGATGCAAACTGCAAAAAATTATGTAACTGAAGCCCTAGGTATCTCTGTTCTACAGCAATACCTATTATTGTACAAGCTCTGTCCTTGTTTGACTTCCCAAAATGCAATAACTTGCATTTAACCAAATTGAGATCCATCTGTCACTTCTCAGCCCATTGGCCCAACTGATCAATATATCTTCGTAAACGTAGATAACTCTCTTCACTGTCCACTATACCATCAATTTTGGTGTAATTTGCAAACTTAAAAATTCTTCCAAATTCTCATCTGAATCATTTTTATAAATAACAAGGAAATGTGGACCCAGCACTGATACCTGTGAAACCCTGCTGGTCACAGGTCTCCAGTCTGAAAAATAAACCCCCACTATCATTCTCTGTTAAGCTGATTTTGTATCCAATTGACAAGCTCACCCTGAATCCCATGTGATCCACCTTTACTACTTAGTCTACAATGTGGAACCTTGTCAAGGCTTTATTCGAGCCCCAAGTAAACATCTACCACTCTGTCTTCGTCAATCATTTTGGTCACTTCCTTAAAAAGCTCAATTAAGTTTGTGAGATATGATTTCCCTTGCACAAAACAATGCTGACTATCCCTATTCATTCCTTACTTTACCAAATGCATAAAAATCCTATGTTCAGAATAACCTCCAACAATTTACTCAACACGAAGGTCAGACTCACAGGGCTAGAGTTCCCAGGTTTCACCTTACATCCCTTTTTAAATGAAATCACAACATTAGCCACTCTCCAGTCATCCGCCACCTAACCCATAGTTATAGATGATACAAGTATTTCTGAAAGGGGCCCCACAATTTCTTCCCTAATTTCCCACAATGTTCTGGGATGCACTAGATCAGGTTCTGGAGATTTATCCATGTTTATATTTTCTAAGACCTCCAGCACATCCTCATCTGTAATGTTTATTTCTCTGCATTTTCTCGCCTCCATTTCTTTCTCCACAGTAAAAACTGACATGAATTATTCATTTAATATCTATCCTGCCTAATGATGTTCAATACAAAGATGATGTCTTTGATTTTTAAGCGGCCCTACTCTGTAGTTGCTCCCTTAATGTCTTTGAGGAATCTCTTTGGATTATCCGTAATTTCATATGTGTTGCGCATTATCTGAAATTGGTCATGCCATTGCTGAGCACTCACCAAACATGTAGTGGTGTGAGCACTGTCTGCTGTCTGAAAACTATAGTGTTAACAGGATACCTTGACTAAACCTTGAAGCATGCCTGTCAGCGACTGGATCAAATTACACATTGCAGAGAATTGGTCCAATCTACTAATGCTGCAATTCGACAGACCTTATTTTAGTTTTTGCTAGTGAGCATGGTTCACCTCTACTTTAGTTTAGCAGTGCACATGGACTGGGAATGAATTACAGCCATAATGAACTTGCAAGTTTCAGCACTGAACACTTCACTCAGCCTGTGGCTACGACATGATTGGACTGTTTCTCTCAGTATGAGCATCACGCAGCACTAACTATTATTGTGTTTATTTTTATCCATTGGTCTGTGGGATACAATATTAATGCTTATGTGTGTTCCAAAGATAGTCAAAGGGCTGCATTCAGAACAGGAAAACTTGCCTCAGGATACAGATGACACTGGTGTTCCCGCCTCCCATTCTGGAAAAAGTTGAGTGCACTACTGAGATTAGCCTATTGTACAACCCTGAAACAATGAGACAATCCATTCAATCAGGACATTTTGAAATACCAAAATACTGGCATTGGTCTAGAAGTCAAAAACAACTGCTGTAAATGACTGAGTCAAATACCACTTAAATTATTTGGGATACAGTTCCAATATTCTATTTTTTGGAAGATTAATCCCAATTTAGATTGCCTTGTCTATGAATGCAATTGTCCACAATACTGCTCAGGAACCCAGCAGATTGTGTTCATACAGAAAAATAGCATTTACCTGAATGACCAGTATATTGTGTTCATGTGATATATGATTTTCCACCAGTTATAGCAACAAAAGTACTTTGCTGAAAGCATGTAATCATTATCATTTTGATAGGATCATACTTCAACCTCACATTGATGCTAGATATATTGGAAAAAAAACAGAAAGTGCTGGAAATATGGTTATAATCCGGGATGCTCAGCAATGCATTATGTTTACATCAATATAGACGTCAGTAAGGCATTTGACAAGGTTTCTCATGGTAGACTGGTTAGCAAGGTTAGAGCACATGGAATACAGGGAGAACTTGCCATTTGGATGCACAACTGGCTTGAAGGTAGAATACAGATGGTGGTGGTCAAGGGCAGCTTTCCAGATTGGAGGACTGTGACCAGTGGTGTGTCTCAAGGATCGGTGCTGCGTCCATTACTTTTCATCATTTATGTGAATTATTTGGATGTAAACATAGCAGATATGGTTAGTAAATTTGCAGATGAGACCAAAATTAGAGGTGTAGTGGACAGTGAAGAAGGTTACCTCAGAGTACAATACGATCTTGATCAGATGGGCCAATGGGCCAAGGATTGGCAGACGGAGTTTAATTTAGATAAATGTGAGATGCTGCATTTTGAAAAGACAAATTAGGGAAGGACTTATACACTTAATGGTACGGCCCACTGTAGTGTTGCTGAATAAAGAAAACTTGGAGTGCAGCTTCATATTTCCTTAAAGTGGAGTGCCAGGTAGACAGGATAGTGTAGAAGGCATTTGGTATGCTTGTCTTTCTTGCTCAGTGTTTTGTGTATAGGAAGTAATAGGAAATGCAAATGCTGGAGAATCAGAGATAACAAAGTGTGAGGCTGGATGAACACAGCAAGCCAAGCAGCATCTTAGGAGCACAAAAACTGACATATTGGGCTGAGACCCTTCATCAGAAATGGGGGATGGGGAGAGGGTTCTGAAATAAACAGGGAGAGAGGGGGAGGAAGATCGAAGATGGATAGAGGAGAAAATAGGTGGAGAGGAGACAGACACGTCAAAGAGGTGGGGGTGGAGCCTGTAGAGGCAAGTGGAGGTGGGGAGGTAGGGAGGGGATAGGTCAGTCTGGGGAGGATGGACAGGTCAAGGGGGAAGGATGAGGTTAGTAGGTAGGAAATGGGGGTGCGGCTTGAGGTGGGAGGAGGGAATAGGTGAGAGGAAGAACAGGTTATGGAGGCGGGGATGAGCTGGGCTGGCTTTGGGATGCAGTGGGGGGAGGGGAGATTTTGAAGCTTGTGAAATCCACATTGATACCATTGGGCTGCGGGGTTCCCAAGCAGAATATGAGTTGCTGTTTCTGCAACCATCGGGTGGCATCATTGTGGCACTGCAGGAGGCCTAGGATGGATATGTTGTCTAAGGAATGGGAGGGGGAGTTGAAATGGTTCACGACTGGGAGGTGCAGTTGTTTATTATGAACCGATCATAGGTGTTCTGCAAAGCGGTCCCCAAGCCTCCGCTTTGTGTACAGGAATTGGGAGATCATGTTGCAGCTGTACAAGACATTGGTTAGACATGCAATTCTAGTCTCCTTGCTGTAGGAAGGATGTTGTGAAACTTGAAAGAATTCAGAACAGTTTTACAAGAAGTGGAAAAAAGAAGTGTTTGAGCTATCGGGAGAGGCTGAATAGGCTGGGGCTATTTTCCCTGAAGCATCGGAGGCTGGGGGGTGACCTTAAAGAAGTTCATAAAATCATCAGAGCCATGGATAGAGTGAATTGCCAAGGTCTTTTCATTGGGATGAGGGAGCCCAAAACTAGAGGGCGTAGGTTGGAGGTGAGAGGGGAATGATTTAAAAGGGTCCTGGGGTGAACTGTTTTCACACAGAAGGTGGTGTTTGTATGGAATGAGCTGGCAGAGCAAGTGGTGGAGGCTGTTACAATTACAGCATTTAAAAGGCACCTGGATGGGCATATGAATAGGAAGGGTTTAGAAGAATATGGACCAAGTTCTAGAAACTGGGGCTAGATTAATTGAGGATTTCTGGTCAGCATGGACAATTTGGATCGAAGGGTCTGTTTCCATGTTGTACAGCTCTGTGACTCAATGTTTTTCTCTACACTCTTTCCACTTGTTGGACGCCTGTGGAATACACCTAATAATCTACTTGTATCCTTTTTGTTTCTTAGTTCTCGCTAAATTCATTATGTTTTTGAGCCTTTGAGCTTTCTTTCTTTGCACTGCAGTTTATTCCTTTACCAATACAGCTACCCCTACTTCTCTCCTTTTTTCCTATTTTCATTCTGAACAGCTTTCACCCTGGACTATTTAATACCTTGTCTTGGCCTTCCTTGAGCCAGGTCCCTGTTATCCCCACATCATGTGTTCCTGTGGAAATCTGCACCTGTAAGTCCCCAGCATTATTGACCGCATTCTGTATTCACATATAATAACCTTAATATAGTATATTTACACTTAATTTCTTTCTTCTTCACTCCAGCTTCATCTATCAACATGCTGCACTCTCTCCGAGAGTCAAATATATCTCCATGTATTTTATGATCCCTGGTATTCGTCTCCACTATTTTCTCTTGGTTGTTACACCACTGCCAAGTTATTTTAAAGCCCTCCCAGCAGCACTAGCAAAAGGTCCCACAAGAAATTCATCCCCAGCTCTGTACCAGTGCAACCGTTCACCTTGTACAAGTGACATCGTCCTTAGAGACAGCCCAGCATCCCAGGAATCCATAACCCTCCCTGCTGCACCATTTTCACGACCACATATTCATTTGCCTTTTCTTCCTATGTCTGTACTGGGAACAACCTGGAGATTACTATATTTCAGATCCTCCTGGCTAATTTTCTACCTAGCTACCTAAGTTCTGATTGCGGGACCATGCCTAGCAAAATCAGACCAGAATCACACAAGAGGAGTATCATAGGGCTGGGGAAGACGGTTAATGAGGCAGGTTTATTGAAAATTCACTAGGCTGTGCAGTGAAATACCTAAAAAGACTGAACTCAGTTGGAAGAATTTCAGTTTCAACCTGTTGTTATTTTTGCTGGATAGTGAGAGTGTTTCAGATTTCTAATTCTGGTCTGCAAGTGTGATTATTTCAGTGTTTAATCCTATTTGTAAAGAGTATCATGTTCATTTTGGGAGAATATTCAATCTTGCTTGGCAGATTTTCTTAACTCTGTACAAAGCTGGGATGCAGCTGCAGTAATTTGAGATGTTTCTTCGACAAGAATGGAAAACTAGCTAAAATGCCAATCCATTTTGTCATGGTGCTCCAGCTACAACCCCATCACTACTGCTTTATTTGGAGTTTCATATTAAATACTGCCACCTTCACATTGTGATACTGGCCTGGAAGATCTCAGGCTCTGATTAAGAAAAATTCCAAGGTATGAACCCTGCACCTGTGATTAACTAGAAATATTATAAAGATAGTACAAAACGTAAAGAAGAAGAAATAACTGTACTCACACAAACAATAAATCAGACGATTAGACAGATGAGAAAAGACAACAAAGGGTTCCCAAAAAAATAGTAAAAAGAGAATGTTAGAGTATGACAAAAACTAGTCAGAAACATTGAAACAGAAACTAAGGGTTTCTACAAACATTTAAAGGAGAAGAGTTAACAAAGTGAAAATCAATCGGATTGAATGACTGAGTGGAGAATTAATAATAGAAAATAAGGAAATGGCTCATAAATTTAACAAGTATATTGTATCAATCCTCACTGCAGAGACTATAAATAATGTCCGAGAAGCAGTAACAAGTCAGGAAATGGAAGGGACTGAAGAACTCAAAAAAATCACAATCACCATAGAAATGGTACTGTCAGCTATGGCTGGGTCCTGATAGATTTCTTCCTAGTGTCTTAAAAGTGGCAAGTATGATAATCGACTTTAATTTTCCCGAACTTCTTGAATCAGGGATGTCCTCCTTAGATTGGAAGATGACAAAATGTCCTTTATATAAAAAGGGAGACAGATGGAAAGGGGCTATAGGCCAAATAATTTAGCATCTTCTTTAAGGATTTTCTTTATTTCCTTACTTTCAGGAAAATATGAGAAACTTTGCATAAAGACATTTTGGCAGGGCACTTGGTTAAGTTAATCAGGCCGAGGCAATGTTTGTTGAAGATAAATCAATCTATTGGAGTACTTTGAGGAGGTAAAACTATCTGTGGATAAAGGGGAATGTGTGGATGGACTCTGGTTAGATTTTCAGAATGCATTTGTTAAGGTGTCGCATCAAAGGTTATTGTGGAAAATAAAAGCTTATGTTGTCGCATATTAGTATGGATAGAAGATTGTTGGCTAACAGGAAGCAGCTGGTAGGTGCAAATGGTTCTTCAATTGACAAGGCAAAACACGTGATGCACCAGAGGAATTGATGCTGGAACCTCAAATGTTTGTAATTTGTAATGAAATTAGATGAAGAGACAGAGGGTATATTTTCCAGCAAAATTTGCTGACGACACAAAGATAGGTAGAAAAGTAAGTTGTGTAGAGAACATGATTACAAAAAAAAGTATTGAGTGAATGGGAAAAGCTGAGTTTATTGTGGGAAAATGTGCAGTTGGTCATTTCAGCAGCAAGAATGAAAAAGAAGCATATTATCTAAATGGTGACAGATTGAAAATCTGAGATACAGAGGGATCTGGGTGTTCTCATACATAAATCACAAATGATTACTATGCAGGCACAGGATATGATGAGAAAAGCTCAGAAAAAGGTTATTTATTGTGAGGCGAATTCAATTCAAAAGCAGCAAGATTATGCTTCAGTAACACAGAGCACTGGTGAGACTGTGTCTGAAGCACTGTGCGCAGTATCAGTTACTTTATTTAAAGAAGGATCTAAATGTGTTGGAGGCATTCTGAGAAGGTTTACTAGACTTATGCAGGAAACTGCCTTACGAAGAAGGGTTGAACAGGATAGGCTTGTATCTGTTAGAGTTTAGAAAAGCAAGAAGTGACTTGATTGAAACACAGAAAATCTTGAGAGGTCTAAACCAGGGTAAATGTGAAAAGAATGTGTCCTTTTATGAAATAATCTAGAATTAAAGTCTACTGTTTAAAAATCAGGGATCACCCATTTAAAATGGAAATTTATCAACCTTTCTTCTCTGATAATAATGAGTCTTTGGAACTCTGTTCCTGAAGAGCTGGTGAATGCATAGTCCTTGAAAATGTTCAAAGCAGTGGTAGATAGATTCCTGCTCAGGAGTTAAAAGGTTTTCAGGCGTTTGTATAGTTTCATTTTTCCTAAAGTGCTCAGACGTCTGTCTTGTGCTCAAGCACGTCATGCTTTTTACTCTGGTGCATGTTTTAAGTCTTCTGAGGTCCCGTCCTGTCTTTGGAGTATTCCCTTTTCCTTGGTATCTCTTGAAGTCTGTTTCAGCTCCTGGCTCTGGAGGTTCTTCCCCAATGGCCACCATGTTTTATCTTGCACTTTATGTGAATACTACCATGTGCACATCAAGGTACTGGTCTGGAGTGTCTCAGGCTGTGAATAATTGCACAAACAATGCCCCTAAAGCTGCTTGCTTCTTATTGCATAGCAAAGCTCTTTAGATGTTTATGTACTGTAACACTTTTATTGAAAAAGTGTGTGTGGTAGGTTCGGCAATAGAACTCTCTAGTGTTGTAAGGCCTCTCTCTTCATATGGTCATTCAGAATTGTATCTTCTCTCTTACTGATGTCAAAGTTATGAGACCAGATACATCACTGTGATTTGTCTGGACCTCATTATTATCATGCAATGAGCTACATTTCTCTTTAGTTTTAAGGAACAATTGGAAAACATCATCCGGCTCATAGGTCTCAATGACTTTGGCAATGAATTCATTTTTCAACCAAAATGTTGTCGTCTTTAAGATGAAAATGTTTTTGTCAAAAATCCTGGTAACAGTGTTATTTTCAAAGCTTACGTAGTCACTTAAGTTATTTCAGTACAATCAACATTTCCAGGAAGTGAATGACCTAACTGTAACTCGTTGGCCTTTAGACAGCATCTGCTCCATGTCAGTGTATGTCTATAATATAAGAACATCACCAGTAATTCTTGATCCAGTTCCTTTATTGTCAATATGGTATCGGAAACACAACCAAATACCCTGAAACCAACTGCAAAGAGACTTTTAGTTTGAAGACCTGAGCAATATATTATATTTAATAAGAACAAATAAGGCAGATTTGTCAGTGCTGCAGAAGCAGCTTCAGAGGCTTGGGGATGTCAAAATTCTGTTACAAAGCATCGAGGCGGTGATTCAACATGCTCTCCTGCCTACTCACACTTATTCCAGGGGTACAATCATCTCACCTGCACTGCTAGCAACGCAATCAAGCTAATTAAAGAGATATTTAACAGAACTTATCACAAGCTTAGCAACATGAAGCTCTGTCCTCTGTTTGGTTCCCTGATGAGTGAGAGCAGGCAGCATTACACTGGCCCAGCTGAAAGAGATCTAAACGTTTCCAGCAGCAAATTGCAAAGCAGCTGTCTTTATTCAAAGCCTTGCTTTGAGTGTTGAAAGCCTGGTGACGGATGTCTCTAAATTGTCACATCACACAAGCCTCAGCAGCACTCGCACCAGTCACTAGTAAGGGCTGCTGGCTTCCTCTGGAATGGGATGAGCTGACTGCAGTTTCCTCTGCCTGAACCAGCCCACCGTTCCTAATTATGTGGCATGGAGTTGACTTCTAATTGGCCACTCTGCATCAAATTCTGTCTGAAACAGTGCTGCCACCTTGTGTGGGTTCACGACTTGGAAGTTAGTCAACAATAGATTCCCAAAGCTAAAGTCCTCCGTAAGGACTGGTTTTTCAGAATATTGCAAAAGGCGACAACTGTCTTTACACAAATTTGTCTGCAAAATTGAAAGGGTATTATTTCAAACATTTCAAAGCACTTAGATTTATAATATTAAAACCTCCAGATTTTAGCTTTAGGGCAAAGCACATAGTCCAGTAACAAAAGTTATATAAATACTTAAGAACTCGTAATTTAATTCTTCTTGATCCCAATAGTTTCTACTCTGATTATTTACCCTTCATTTACAATTGTAGTTCAGTTTATTCCCAAAAATGTACATATAAAAATGCTGCAGTATTGTAAAGCAATATAATGTCCTGATACGACTAGATAGTAATGATTGTTCAAGGTTATTGTTTATACCTAAATTGGTTTGATTATTTAAGGTTATTGATTAAAAACTACAAGCAACTTCATATATGACATTATATTAATTTAGCTATAACTTGCAGAGTTTTGCATTTCTCCAACAATCAGGGAAGAAAATCAGAGAAAAAAATCAGAGATAACGGGAACTGCAGATGCTGGAGAATCCAAGATAACAAAGTGTGGAGCTGGATGAACACAGCAGGCCAAGCAGCATCTCAGGAGCACAAAAGCTGACATTTTGGGCCTAGGCCCTTCATCAGAAAAGCCATATTGCAGAAAAATCATATTGCTCAAGAGATGCATAAAGTCTCTAGGAATTACACCTTGCCAGCAGCACAATCAGAAAATAAATAATAAACAATGATCAGTGGTGTGGTGCTTGGAACAATTCCTGTGTACAACAGGTCAGAAGAATGTTTAAATGAAAAACTACTGTCTTTAATTACCCATGATTCAGTTATAGGTGACAGTAAGTTATTAGTCTTAGTAAGGCTCAGGTAGTTGGTTTGGAACATGGTAATGTGATATCAGTGCTTCTCTGAATTTAAGGAAAAGAGCATTGTTGAGAGTATGAAGGAAACTAAATATAATATGTGCAATGAAAAACCTTACATGCTAGTTACTGAAAGTAAGGCAGAAAATGGAAGAAAACCTTGCAGTATCAAACACTGATATTGCTACAATTACACACCAGAAATAAGCCATTCAGCCCCACTGATCCATCTGCTGTTTACGCCGCCCTCCACAATTCACCTCGCATTCTGTTTCATTTTCCCAAATAAGCATAAACTTCTTTTTCTTTTCATGAAGTTACATAAATTTCCATTAAATGTATTTAATATTTACCTCAACAACTGCATCTGACAGCAAACATCTACATTCTAAACTGGATAAAGAGGTTTAGTTGAATTCCCTGCTTAGTAGTAATAATCTTATTTGAGACCTTTATTTTGGAAGATATTAAAAGTAGATGGCAAGCAAAACAAACTATATCCTAAATAGTGTAGTAAATTGGGAAATATATTTAATTCTGATGCTCAGTTGGCTTGCATAATTATGATAGCTTCATACATGAAGTTTATTATTATTACATAAAATATTGCCAGCCATTTACCAACCTTGTGCAATACCGTTAATATTTTTAAAAACCTAATAAAGCATTCTTATTTTAGATAGTACCTCCTATATAGTAGGTAGGATAAGAGCTCCTGAGAGTTGTGCAGAAACTTCGTTGGTACTTGTCACTTAATTCTGATATTCCATTTCAGTCTCAAAAGGAATATAGACAACATTTAATTCTAACATTGGCAACTAACATTGTGTCAACACTGAAAAGTACAATACAATCTTGAGATAAAACACTAGAGAAAATTACAGTAAAATATATGTATAAAAATACACCACTTAATGATTTGTACTTTTTAAAGGCAGTGGATCATCACTTTTGCTGATCATTAATTGGTCTTCACTTAAAATTTCATTCCAAGTGGTTTGTTCTGGTACACTATATTCTATTCTCTCCTGCGCCAAATGCTTCAGGATCATGGTTGACAGAAAATGTGAGTCCATTTGTCGTTCCTCTAAGTCATCTGCAATGTAGAATATATAGATATATTGATATAGATACACATATAAAATGTAACGTTATAAATATTAAAGAACTGTTGATTCAGGGACCAGAGATAATGGGGACTGCAGATGCTGGAGAATCCGAGATAACTAAGTGTAGAGCTGGATGAACACAGCAGGCCAAGCAGCATCAGAACATCCAGCTCTACACTTTGTTATCTCGGATTCAGGGACCATAACAGGAATTGTTTATTCAATCCAAAACCACCTTCTATTTAGTGCAGAGACAACATGGTGTAGACCTGGATGAACAGAGCAGGCCAAGCACCATCAGAGGAGCAGGAAAGCTGACGTTTCGGGCCTAGTGCATTTAACATTTTTGGTGTCTGCTGGCTGCTTCCAAAGGGCTGCACCCTCATCACCAAGTCTGTTGCTATCTATTGTGAACTTATTGTCTATTGGGACTTCAGTGGTATTACTCCATCCCCATTCCATCAACTATCCCACCCAAACTGTCCCAGCATTGTTAGACCATTTATTGCCAATTCCTAAGCAGAATCTCGTTTCTTTTTTTGGCTCAAACACCTCAAGTTTTTCCGTTCCCCTCACATACAAATGTATGGATGGAGCAGAAGTAGGCTGATTGCCCTTTAGTTTGCTGATAAGATCACGGCTGATTAATCATATCACCAATTCCACATTCTTGCTTACACCCAAAGCTTTTCCAAGTTAAGTACCCAAAATCTATCCACCTCTGCCTAAAAAAATTGAAAGACTGTGCTTCCACCACCTTTCAGGAAGAGGGTTCAAATGGCTTACGACACTCTGAGGGAAAGAGATGTCATCTCAACTTCACCTTGAACAGACATGACCTTCATTTTAAAATACGCCACCAGTTCCAGATTCTCCTACTAGAGGGAACATCCTTTTCATATCTAGGCACAAAATGCCCCTCAAGATCTTTAGTGTTTCAACTAGTAGCTTCTTACTCTTCTAGACTGTCAAACCTTTCCTCAAATGACAATACACCAACACAGAAATCATCTAGTAAACCTTTTCTGAATTTGTTCCAAAGTATCTAAAGAAGAAGGTCAATACTGCACTCATTATTATATATGTGGTCTCACCGCTGCCCTGTCGAATAAAATATTAATATGAAGGGAGCAGTTTTTGAGGGAGAGAAAGTTAGCTAGAAATCTAAAAACAGTATGAATGTTTTTTTAAAAGAAGACCTACCACAGTATTGGTCGGATACAAAGTGAGCCTGAGGAATTAATAATGGAAATGAGATGATAAATGCATTGAACAGATATTTTGCACTGATCACTGAGGCCAGAAGAAACATGCCAGAAATAGCTGTAAATCAGGAAATGGAAGGGAGGGAGGACCTCAAGAAAGGTATATTTCCGGACAAGTGGCATTGAGTTAAATTGTTGGAGCTGTACACTGACAGTGCACCCAAATCCCTCCCCAACATCCGACCTACCTACGCCCCCAACCCCTGCCCGGCCAGGTCGTGATGTATTCCAACCTAGATCTTAAACAAAGTGGCTAATAAAATAGGTAATGCATTGATTCAAATTTTCTAAACTTCCCCAGATTTTACACAGGTTCCATCAGATAGAAAGGTGGCAAATGCAACTCCTTTATTCAACAAGGGAGGGGAATAGAAAGCAAAAATGTCAGACCAGATAGATTAACATGTGACTTAGAGAGAATGTTAAGGATGCAATTATTAAGGACCTTTTTGCAGGGCGTGTGGAAAAATTCAGTGTAACCAGAAAGAGTCGAGGTGGTTTTGTGTGAAAAAGAAATCATGTTTGACCAAAATATTGCAGTTTTTTGAGGAGGTAACATATGTTGTGGATTACTAATTTACTAATGACTACTAATTACTAATGTTACTAATTTGCATGTGGCTCAGGTAATAATTCAGAGATTGTAACCTTTGAGGTTTTGTTTCTTAACTTGGTTTCTAGCTCCTAATACTGATTAGGCAAAACTGTTTCCTTTCGGCTGCCTAAGTTATTGCTATTTACATGGACCACAATGGCTTGATTCATTCCCTCCAAATGTAAGTTCCTCTCCAGTCCTGAGTGGATGTCCTGAACACTGACATCTGGCATCCAGATAGTGTTCTGGACTCTTGTTCTTTGCTGCAGAGAAAACTGTAAGTCCCCTTCACTATACTGTCCCCTACCACCACTACATTGCTCTTTGCTCCCCACAACGGAATGGTTTACTGTGCCACAGTGCAGTGGTCAGTTACCTCACTGACCCTAAAATCACAACTGTCATCCAAACAAGCTGAGCCTCAAACCTGTCGGGCAATTGTAGAGGCTCAGGCTTCTCATGCATGCCTCCTGGGTCCCCTTACCTGTCTCACCTGTAGTCAGACTCAGCTGTCCAAATCAGAAGACCCTACTCTAAAGGCTGTGACTGCCTCCAGGTCCAAAGCATCCAGGAAACTCTCCCTCACCCTGATATGTTACAGTGTCTTAAGATTAGCCTCCAACTCAAACTCTGTGCCCACACTCTTCCAACTGCAAATGCTTCCTATAGATGTGTTTGCCCTGGGTCACACTGTATCCATGAGCTCCATATGCCGCAGCTATGACACATCACCTCTCCTACCATCCTTAAATGTGTTTTAATTAACTGTTTAACCACTTTTTTCATTTGGTTTATCTTTTCATTGTCAGTTTTATTAACCTTACCACCGATTCCTATACTGTCAAGGTCTTGAGAGTAGAATAGATCTTAAGTAGTTCCTAGATACTCAATAAACAGCTTCCCCAGTACTGCATTAAGAAACTACCTCTAGAAGGTTAAAAAGGTGCCTTCCTAAATTATGTCACTTCAACTACTCTTCAGCAGAGAATGAGAAAACCTTAAGCTTGAGAATTTGAGAACTAGAATAGAGGATTACAGTTAAATACAAATAAAATTAGATTTCTACAAAGAAATTAAGACTCCTTTAATCACAACTGTCAACATCAAGGACCATTCATCTCAAAATCCCACTTGTATACTATTCTTAAGGATACAATCTCAAATTTTCACAAAACCTCTCCTCTAATCCCTGACTGCTTTGATGACTTCCATTTATAAGAAACACACCTAGTACACCTGTTATCCAAGCCACCTATTGTATTTGATTCTATGAGCGCTACCTACTAGAAACCGTCCAAGGCCTAAACCCAACTCTGGCGTTCCTACTCCAGTGCAACTCATTTCCCTGTCCTCACTGTCATGGTTCCACCTTCTCTCCAATACCCTCAGTTTAACCCTGAAGACCCACTGCGGATAGCACTAACACTGCCTTTTGGGATGATTTTTGTTACAACATTCCTGCACAGAATTAAGACATTCACCCATCTACAGGTGGACTATGCATATGATAAGACTAACATTCGTTCCTGTGCACAATACATTCTGTCTCCCTTTGCATTGTACAGGCTGCCTCCCTGCTCGAGACACCCTGCTTCAATTGGCCAGACTCTGTATCACGTTCAACTGGTGCCACCCATTCCCAATAAATACCTGCTCTGAAAACACTTCCCAAGAGAACAAATCAATGGCTACTGATTCCAAATCCAATTAGTGCACACTTGCTGCATGTCACTTATATCCAGTCATGAACAAGAAGGCATATATTGTGCATGTGCAGGCAAGTTAATTGGGAAGGGGGATAATTCTAGTGACATTTCATTAGAATGCATGACATGCAAATGAATGCAAGAGGGCTTCCCGATGCCTATCATTTTAAAGTTTGAAGGACTTGAGTCCCAAGTTCCCTGCTGATGTCAGGAAGCTGATTTTAGGATTCCTATACAATTAAGTTCCCTGACCCATTTTGTTACATTTTCCTGGTGGCATCACAAAATTTTACCCTTGATGTCTGCCAAGGGACATAGCTGGGATAAGTGAATGAGTAAACATTTAGAATTTCGGGTATAACGCGAGAAGTTTTGAAGTTGTCTATTTCTGTAGAAAGAACAGAAATGCAGAGTGTAGTGATTGTAACAATGTCAATTAAGTGGTCATCACAGAATATCAGTGCCCTGATTGGAGCTGTTAATCTGGTCCAATCTGGGAGCCCTGGCTGACAGAACAGGAGTGACAGACATCTTGATCACTCTGAAAGCTGGCTCTGAGAGCTGGATCAGTTTCAAGGACCCTACACGTATAAACAAAGGGTGACTTGGTGAGAGGATACTGGCCTCTGTTGAGTTATTTCACAGAGTATTACTTAAACTGAGAGAGACTGCAGAATGCTGCAGTAGAGAAAGATTTGAGTGCTCTTTTACATGAATCACAAAAATGTCAGCATGCAGTTACAGCAAGTAATTAGAAAGGAAAATTGAATGTTGGTTTTTCACTGCAAGGGGATGCAAAATTTAAGTAAGGAAGTTTTGCTACAGCTTTCCAGAGCATTGGTCAAATGATACCTAGACTGCTGTAGGCAGTGTCATGATAGTACTAAAATTACAAGGTCATAAGATTTTGGAGCAGAAGTAGGCATTTCAGCCCATCAAGTCAGCTCTATCATTCAATGAAATCATGGCTGATGTGATAATCCTTCATTCCACTTTCCTGCTTTATCCCCAATAACCCTTGATTCCTTTTCTGATTAAAAATCTATCTCAGCCTTGAACATACATAGCCACTCAGCCTCTGCATTTCTCTGTGGTAAAGCATTCCAAAGATTGACTGAGAGGCAGAATTCCTACTCATCTCTGTCATAAGTGTGCAATCCCTTAATTTGAAATTATGCTCCCTATAGCTATGCTCTCCAACAAGGTAAAACAACCTCTCCAAATCAAAAATTGGTTTTGAATTCCATTATCTGATTTTAACCTCTGTGATGTTAATGAATTGAAATGATTTTAAAAATGAGAAATACTGATGTAAAATGGATACAGGATTAGCTGCCCATGACACACATATTAGCCAAGCTTCAAGAAACCAACATGAAATAACTGAAATCATCTGAAGAACATTTAATCAGATGACCCAAACTAGCCCACTCACTCAGGTACAAAAATCTCCTCATTTACCTGTATTTTACATGTTGGAGATGAAACATATCACCTGTGATCATCAAACCTGGAACAATGAACATTGACATTGTCGCACAGAAACCAGCTTGTATTTCAGGGATCTGCACTAGGCAAGCAGGAGAGATGGATTTGTAACATCAGTACTCAAGAAATTTCTCTCACTTGGCCTTTCAATACTGATAGAACCTTATGGCTCAAGCCACCTGACGAACTTTCAACTGTATGTTCCAATCATCTTCCTTTTGTACTGGGCTCAATTAGACCGCTGTTTGATTGATAACTGACAAGGGATTAAAGGGTTTAGGATGGTCAGGTAGGACAGAACTTAAGGTCACACAGTCAAGTCAACATGATTTATTGAATGGCAGAGTCAGATCGAGGGCCTAAATCAGCTATTCCTGCCCATATTTATTATGTTTACATGATTTTTATTTGGACAATAGTAGGAGACAGTAAGTAGCACTGTGAAGTTGTGTATAGAGTGTGGTTCCCTTAAGATATAAAGTGTATTTCTAAGCTTTGAGATTTATACAGAAAAAAAATCTGTTTGTAGCTGAAAATGTACAGCCAGTTCTAAAATTGAAACATATATCAATTGGCTGTGTCATTGGAAACTTTAGGCCTGTTTTGATATTTTGGGAACTAGCAGGAATTAGCCACCTAATTTAAATCAAGCACTTAGCGATCGAAAGCCAATTGAATATAAATCTGATGGTTTTGACAACATTGGACCAATGGTATTGTTAAAAAAATGGTGTGTCATCCAAGACAGAAAAGGAGAGGGTGTTTTGAAAATCGGGGGTGGGAGTGAACCGTCATCTGAAAAATAAACATCAGGCTCTCACAAGAAATCGCTAAGCTCTCTAAGAAAGCACCATTTTATTCATAAAAGGTACCACGGCACTTCTAGCTAAAAGTCATCACAGAGAAAGCATCCCTGAGAGCAGGGTCAGCAGAAAAAAGGTGTTTATGACTGGATAGACAATGGAGAAGGCAGAACCTTCCAGAAGACACATTCTGTGTGGACCTTGGGAGGCTAGGTTTTAATTTCTTTTTCTTATAACTTGGGTGATATAAGTGGTACTTGTGTTTTTTGGAATAGCATATCCGTAGAAGTTTGTTCAGTTAGGGAATAGATAGGAGTTAGAGAGCAATTGTTTGGTTTGTTAGTAGATCTGTTGTTTTGGTCACAATTATGGGTTAAATAAATAAATTGTTATTTATTACTTACAAAGTGAAAACCAAGGATTTTCTTTCATTTAATCTCCACTTCTCCATTACAGTTGATCACACCATCTTATACTGCATATGTAGGAACAGAAGTAGGCCACGCAACCCCTCAAGCCTGTTCCATCATTCAATGAGATTGGGACTAATCATTAACCAAACTTTGGCCCTTATCCCTTTTTACTTTTGCATAACTAAATAATTAAATATATTGGATTTAAGAATAATAAATGATCCAGCATCCACTGCCACTGGTGGAAGAGAGTTCCAGCACCCTTTGTGCTTCTTAATATCTCTCCTGAACAGTCTGGGCCTAATTCTCAGATTTTGCCTGTAGTTCTAGAGTCTATAAACAGTGGAAATAATTTTGTTTTATCTACCCTGTCTGTTGTCTGTGTTTTATTAACATTTATATGAGCTAATAAGAAGAGCAATTCTTCATGGGCACTTGGAAGTTTTTAATATTATTTTTGTATATTTCACAAACTTCCTGCTGAATAATATAGCTCATTGATCCTGTTCCTAATGGATACTGGATGAATGTATCAAACCTTCAGCATTTATCAGGATATTAGATTAATGTGAAAATCAAGCTACAGAATCTCTTACATACTGTAATATCTGATTCTCCATAATGAATGCAGAATGCAGAGAAGTTTATACACTGAATTATTTTAGTACATCTGAAGTTTTACATGGTATTAATCAATTTAATGGCCTCTGACCTTTAAAGGAGAGAACCCATAAGCATTTGCAGTATTATTGACATTTAGTTTTATGTGATGAATCTGACAGCTTAGTTAGGAAGAGGTATTAAATCTACTTTTCAAAAGGTTCCCAAATCCTCACTGCCTTCCCCTAGAAGATCATGAACTAACTTACTGGTGGTCTGCTTCCTGCAGCTTTCAGGAATACACCCAGCTTGATGAATGTAACAACCCAACGGAAGATTGTATTTGGAGCAGGCACTTAAATGGCAACCCTGATGTCTCTTTAAGTGTATGGTTGTTATCAGCCTTACTTTAATTCTGCACCCTCTTGCAATGAAAATGAACATTAAATCTTCCTTTGTCATTACTTGCTGTAACGGCATGCTGACTTTTTGTGATTCATGTAAAAGAACACTCAGATCATTCTGTACAGCAGCATTCTGCAGTCCCTCTCCATTTAAATAATTCTCAACTCATGGTCCAACACATTTTCCAAGGTTTGGAAGGCTGCCTGAATGAGTTTTGGAATACGGTGTTCAATTCTGGTCTCCCTGCTATAGGAAACATGTTGTGCGATTTGAAAGAGGTCAGGAAAAGAAGGGTTGGAGGGTTTGAGCCATAACGTGAGCTGAAAAGGCTGAGGCTATTTTCCCTGGAGGGTCAGAAGTTGAGGGGTGACATTACGGAAGTTTATAAAATCATGAGGGGCATGGATTGGGTGAGAAGCCAAGGTCTTTTTCCTAGGGTAATGGAATCCAAAACGAGAGGGCATAGATTTGTGACGGGGAAAGATTTAGAAGGAACCTAAGGGACAGCTTTTTTACACAGAAGGTGGTGTGTGTATGGAATGAGCTGCCAGATGTGGTGGTGAGGCTAATACAATTACAACATTAAAAGGCATCTGGATGGCTTTAGAAATAGGAAGATAATAGAAGGATATGGGCTAAATGTTGGTAAATGGGTATCTAAATGGCATGGATGAGTTAGACTGAAGGGTATGCTTCCACACTGTACATCTCTATTTAGACAACTACAGCCCACATGCCTCCCATTTGGTCCTCCTGATGTGTGTTTGCTCAGTGTCAGGAAGGGAAATCCAGCCGAGGCTTCATAGAGTCTCCTGTCAGGTATTGATTCAGTATCAGTGACATTTTGATGGCTTTATTACAATGCCAAAGGGTCTGTCAGAGGACGACAAATGTACAAATCAGAAACGCAACAAATGTATAAGCATTCTTGAAAAAGAAAATAGAAGAATAGCGCATTACTTGAATTGTGAAACTCTGCTTACATTCTATGGTGAATTTATTCTAAGGTCTCTTTAAATGGAAATACATTTTGCTCATAATGAAGACCAATGAAAAATGAGTTTTACATCAATTCAGAGACTTGATGTAAATCATCTGATGAATGCCTCAATGGATTCAACTTGTGATCCTGAAAGGCAAGTCCTAAACAAGTACAGAAATGAATATTTATACATACCGTCATATGGAATTAGTCTAAAGTAACCTGCACATTCTTGAGAGTTGTTCAGGATATTCACTAAGGTGACATAGAACAACTTGGCCTGCTCTAGACACTTCTCTTTGCTAAAAGCTGCAGAGGCATCGTTCGACATTTCAAACAGTGACCCCAGTGGTGTGGCATATTCAAGGACACAGTGATGAGGCTATGACAGGGAGGAAGGCACAGCATTACTGAATGGTTAGTAGTAAATTCAAGAAGCTAGTTAATGAGGTTGAAATCTATTTTCATATCAGTAGGTAATTTTACCTAAGTTTGAATAGGTTGATATTTATTTATCTTAACGTTAATTTTCAGAATGAATACCACCAAAAAATTTCAGTTTGTAAACTACTCTTATTATGTAATCATATAATATCCACAAAATTCAACTCCAGAAGGTAGAAGATAAACTTTAATTATTTGAAATGCATTCTGTACCCTGTTATTTTGATCATAAATGGTATAAATACTATTCCTGTAACTTCTTGCTTTTATCCCCGCTCTGTCAATACAGATCTCTGGCAGGTTTTGACAGAATTCAATCTTACTGTCCATCTTCTCCAGTTTGCCATAAATCTTACAGCTGAATGGGATTAGGATGTACAACTTCCAATTTTCTTTGCAATCTAGTACATTTTTAATGTTGTGTCTTTTTATTCTTTCTTCCAGATCTGAAAAGCACAAAACATTGTTAACTTAAACAGCGACTCAAAATAAACAATGCAAAGGAATATTTTTAATTTCAAATCATACAGGGAGTACAGTTTCAATTTGACGATTTCACTTAAGTTTTACATATATTGTAAGTAGTTTGGATGTTAGTGCTGTCTACGCAATTGTGTAAAATGTTATTGTAATATTTTAATTAATAGATCATTTTCATTATTGATAAAGGTAAAACAAAGTATTTTAAATTTAGAATAACTGCTAATAAAAATTTAAGTAAATGCACAGTAATTTTGAGTAAATACCTTGTGCTGTGAGAGTTAATAAAGTCAGTCCTCATGTCACTCTGTGATTAACCACCCTCCATACCAGAATTGACTTGGTAAGGGTTCCTGTATATTGTTACTATGCAGTGCTTACCATAAAAGTTTTGTGTGGTATTTGGATTTGATCTAATGGCAAATGAGGTGGTTACTGTTGTTTGTGCTGAAATGCCATTAGATTCATGGAGTCATGCAGCGCAGAAAACACCCTTCAGCTCATCGAATCTGTGTTGACACAGCCACTATTAAAAGTGCGCTAATGCCAATTTCCTGCACTTGTTTCATACTGTTGAATGTCATGAAATTTGAAGTACTTAAATATTTTTAAAGTTTTTAAAGTTCCCAGCCTTCACTACCTTATCAGGTAATGCATTTCACATTCTCATCACCTCCTACTGTTAGAGATTTTCTCAAATCATCTCTGAATCTCCTGCCCCTTACCTTAAAACTACACCCTCGCATGATTGACCCCTCAACCAAGGGGAACAGCTGCTCTCAATTCACCCTGGCCATACCCCTAATAACCTTATACGCCACAGTCATGTCCCCCCTCTTCTCTCCTCTAAAGCAAACAATCCAAGCCTAATCTAGTCTCTCCTTATTGCTCAATTTCTCCATTCTACGCAACATCCTGGTGAACCTCTTCTGAACTCCCTCTAGTGCTATCATGTTCTTCTTGCAGTTAGGTGACCATAACTGCACACAGTACTCCAGGTGTGGCCTGACCAACACGCTATACAGTTGCAACATTACCTCTTTGCTCTAATACTCTACGCCATGACTGATAAAAGCAAGTGTCACATATTTCTTTTTAACGATCCGATTCATGTGCTCTGCTAATTTTATGGATCTATGAATAATGATCCCAAGATGCCTCTGTTCCTCCAAGCCACTCAGTGTTCTGTCATTCATTAAATATTCCTGTCAACTCACATTTATCAGGGTTAAATACCATCTGCCACCGGTCTGCCCATCTGACCAACACATCTATATTTTCCTGTTACCTACAAGCATCTTCTTCACTTTTAACCACTTTGCCAGTCTTGGTGTTGTCCGCAAATTTGCTTAACAGTCCCCACATTTTCATCTATATCATTTATGTATATAGCAAACAATAAGGGTCCCATGTTCTGATCCTTGTGGTACATCACTGGACACCGATCTCCCGTCACTCAATCAACCTTCCACCACTACTCTTTGTGTTCAATTACTGAGCCAGTTTCTGGTCCAATCTGCCAGGTTTCCCTCAACTCCATGTACTTTAACCTTCTCAATCTGTCTCCCATGTGGGACCTTGTCAAAAACTTTTCTAAAATCCATAGAAACTACATCATCTGGACTTCCTTCATCCATAAAATTGATGACATTATCAAAAAATTCTCACAAATTTATTAGGCATGGCCTCCTTTTGACAAAGCTATGCTAACTATTCCTAATTAACCCATGCCTTTCCAAGTGGATATCAATCCAGAATACCAAGGGTATCAGATAAATGGGAATGACACCACCTGTAACTTGCCCTCCAAGCCAGTCACTATCCTGATTTGGACATACGTCACTATTCCTTCAGTCTCATTGAGTCAAAATCCTGGAATTCCCTCCCTTATGTCATTATGGGTTGGCCTACAGCACGTAGAATGTAAAAGTTCAAGAACACAACTCACCACCACCTCATTAAGTGCAACTAGACATAAGCAATAAATGCAACACCCTCATCCCATGAATTAATGAAAATAAATTCCAATCAATTCCAGTTTACGGTTGGGATAATTTTCTGCTATCATTCTCTTTCCTTGAATGGGTCTAATGGTCTACTTGGTTTCCAGTGGTACAGGGAAATCACTTGTAAACCTTAACTTGAATATTGTTGTAAATAAGATGTAGCTCATTGCAGGATATCAATCAGGTACAAGTTACATTAGACAATTCTTACAAAAGATTATGAGAAGACCTAGGTTAAACAGGTCTGCTCTCTTTGAGATTTGAAGATGTTTTTAACCCACCCAAGACCACATGATTTCAGACTGGGTGGAGCATAATGCAGTCTCCAGCATTAATCCTTTCATAACCATTACCTTATATCACAGTGGCCTTGAAAAAGGTTCAGAGGAAAGCCACAATAAATTTTGTCGAAAAGATTGTCGCAATAATAAATAAATACAATGTCGCAAAGAACAAAGATTGTTGAATATTTTGATGAAGTCTGGGTTTGGATAGACTTATTCTATCAAGTCCATTAACTAGACAGTGAATCATGACTATCATAATCACATCTTGAGTATGTACAGAATGTACAAACGTACAAATAAGGAACACACATAGGCCTCTCAGCCTCCTGGGCCTGTTGTGGCATTCAATAAGGTCACGGTTCATCTAATTACTTCTCCTAAGTACTCCCGGTAACTTACCACTACCTTGCTTATCAAGAATCTATCTACCTCTGTCTTAAAAAATATTTAATGACTCTGTTATCTTTGCCCTAAAGACTGGTGACCCTGTAAAGAAAATGTTCCGTGCCCTCTAAATCTTCTAAACTCTGGTGGATGCAAAACTAGCTTGTCCAACCTGTCCTCAAAAGTTAACCTGTCCATTCCAGGTATTAGAGATAATGGGAACTGAGATGCTGGAGAATCTGGGATAACAAAGTGTGGAGCTGGATGAACACAGCAGGACAAGTAGCATCTTAGGAGCACAAAAGCTGACGTTTCAGGCCTAGACCCTTCATCAGAAAAGGGGGATGGGGAGAAGATTCTGAAATAAATAGGGAGAGGGGGGAGGCGGACTGAAGATGGATAGAGGAGAAGATAGGTGGAGAGGAGAGTATAGGTGGGGAGGTAAGAAGGGGATGGGCCAGTCTGGGGAGGATGGACAGTTCAAGGGGGCGGGATGAGGTTAGTAGGTAGGAAATGGAGGTGCGACTTGAGGTGGGAGAAGGGGATAGGTGAGAGGAAGAACAGGTTAGGGAGGCGGGGATGAGCTGGGTTGGTTTTGGGATGCTGTAGGGAGAGGGGACAAGCTGGGCTGGTTTTGGGATGCAGTAGGGTGAAGGGAGATTTTGAAGCTGGTGAAGTCCACATTGATACCATTGGGCTGCAGAGTTCCCAAGCAGAATATGAGTTGCTGTTCCTGCAGCCTTCGGGTGGCATCATTATGGCACTGCAGGAGGCCCAGGATGGACATGTCGTCTGAGGAATGAGAGGGGGAGTTGAAATGGCTCATTACAGATCGAGTGTAGGTGTTCTGCAAAACAGTCTCCAAACCTTCGCTTGGTTTCCCCAATGTAGAGGAAGCCACACCGGGTACAGCGGATGCAGTATACCACATTGGCGGATGTGCAGGTGAACATCTGCTTGATGTGGAAAGTCATCTTGGGGCCTGGGATGGGGGTGAGGGAGGAGGTGTGGGGCCAAGTGTAGCATTTGCTGCGGTTGCTGGGGAAAGCGCCAGGTGTACCCACCCTCCTGCAAAAATTCCATCCCCTATTCCCAATTCCTTCGCTTCCGCCGCATCTGCTCCCAGGATGAGGCATTCCACTCCCGTACATCCCAGATGTCCCCGTTCTTCAAGGACCACAACATCCCTCCCACAGTGGTCGAGAACACTCTCGGCCGTGTGTCCCTCATTTCCCGCAACACATCCCTCACACTCCGCCCCTGCAATAAACGCCAAAAGTGAATCCCCCTCGACCCCACATACAACCCCACCAACCTCCAGCTACAACGCATCATCCTCCGACACTTCCACCATCTATAATCTGACCCCACCACTAAAGACATTTTTCCATCCCCACCCTTGTCTGCCTTCCGGAGAGACCACTCTCTCCGTGACTCCCTTGTCCGCTCCACACTCCCCTCAACCCCACCACACCCAGCACCTTCCCCTGCAACCGCAGGAAGTGCTACACTTGCCCCCACACCTCCTCCCTCACCCCCATCCCAGGCCCCAAGATGACTTTCCACATCAAGCAGATGTTCACCTGCACATCTGCCAATGTGGTATACTGCATCCGCTGTACCTGGTGTGGCTTCCGCTACATTGGGGAAACCAAGCGAAGGTTTGGAGACTGTTTTGCAGAACACCTACACTCGGTTCGCAATAAAGAACTGCACCTCCCACTCGCGAACCATTTCGACTCCCCCTCCCATTCTTTAGTCGACATGTCCATCCTTGGCCTCCTGCAGTGCCACAATGCTGCCACCCGAAGGTTGCAGGAACAGCAACTCATGTTCCGCTTGGGAACCCTGCAACCCAATGGCATCAATGTGGATTTCACCAGTTTCAAAATCTCCCCTCCCCCCACTGCATCCCAAAACCAGCCCAGCTCATCCCCGCCTCCCTAATTTGTTCTTCCTCTCAAGCTATCCCCTCCTCCCACCTCAAGCCGCACCTCCATTTCCTACCTACTAACCTCATCCCGCCCCCTTGACCTGTCCGTCCTCCCCGGACTGACCTACCCCCTTCCTACCTCCCCACCCATACTCTCCTCTCCACCTATCTTCTTTTCTCTCCATCTTCGGTCTGCCTCCCCCTCTCTCCCGATTTATTTCAGAACTCTCTTCCCACGCCACTTTTCTGATGATGGGTCTATGCCCGAAACGTCAGCTTTTGTGCTCCTAAGGTGCTGCTTGGCCTGCTGTGTTCATCCAGCTCCAAATCTTGTTATCTCATTTTAGGTATTAGTCTAGTCAACCAGTGAACTGCTTCCAAACACATTTATATCTTTTCTTAAATAAGGAAAACAATTTGCTGTATATAATACTTCATAGAACATAGAACAAAGAACAATACAGCGCAGAACAGGCCCTTCAGCCCTCGATGTTGCGCCGACCTGCGAACTAATCTGAGTCCCTCCCCCTGCACTATCCCATCATCATCCATATGCTTATCCAAGGGCTGTTTAAATGCCCCTAATGTGGCTGAATTAACTACATTGGCAGGCAGGGCGCTCCATGCCCTTACCACTCTGTGAGTAAAGAACCTGCCTCTGACATCTGTCTTAAATCTATCACCCCTCAATTTGTAGCTATGCCCCCTTGTACAAGCTGAAGTCATCATCGTCGGAAAAAGACTCTCACTGTCCACCCTATCTAATCCTCTGATCATCTTGTATGTCTCTATTAAATCCCCTCTTAGCCTCCTTCTCTCCAATGAGGACAGACCCAAGTCCCTCAGCCTTTCTTCATAGGGCCTGTGCTCCACACCAGGCAACATCCTGGTAAATCTCTTCTGCACTTTTTCCAATGCTTCCACATCCTTCCTGTAATGGCGCGACCAGAACTGCATGCAATATTCCAAATGAGGCCGCACTATCATTTTGTACAGTTACAGCATGACATCACGGCTCTGGAACTCAATCCCTCTACCAATAAAACCTAACACACCGTAAGCCTTTTTAACAGCACTATCAACCTGGGCGGCAACTTTCAGGGATCTATGTACATGGACACCAAGATCCCTCTGCACTTCACTACCAAGAATCTTTCCATTGACCCAGTATTCTGCCTTCCTATTATTCCTCCCAAAGTGAATCACCTCACATTTATCTATACTAAACTCCATTTGCCATCTTTCAGCCCAAAATGATGTTGTCACATCTTCAGATGTTGTCTCACCAAGCATGAAATAACAAGCCACTGCCTCCCTACCTTTGCATTCAATGTTCCTTGCAATTAACAGTAACAATCTGTTTCCTTTCCTAATGATGCTGTAGGAATATTATTTTAGTTACATCTGGACTTTTTATGGAGTTAATTGATGGATCTAATTTGTATTTAACATTAAAGTATAAAACATATGTGCAAAACATATAGATTTTAAATAGTTCACAATGTGAAGTGGTCAACAAAGGAGTGGACATTGACTGGTATTATAATGGCATCAGTAAAAAAGTTATGAAAGGAATGTTACTGATACTCACTTGGCAAAATTAATTTCAGGTAACCAATGTAATAGGACCAAGCCAATCCATGAGCAACATTAAATTTACTCTCCTCACAGATTTCCGAAATATCAGCTGGAGTGGGGTCCTGCAGAATAATGTCAAAACATGTCACTTAGGTAAATAAGCGTATGTGTAATAAACACTGAAAACATGTATTTTTGTGAGCATGGGTGTTTTATTAGATTTAACACAAGTAACACAAAGTGTTACAATGTCTGAATTGAGAAAACACTGACAAAAGTATTCTCTCCAAAACTTTAAATCCACCACATGTATTTCTGTTAATGTTTTCTAATTCCTCTTGAAAATCTACTGATTGGCATCTATACCTTTCTGAAACTCACAACATCTTAGCCCAATACATTATTCATAGAATTGAAGTTCCCATGTGAAGATAGGAATAGTGGAGAGGAATAGTAAGTTAACATGAATGTGAACATGCTCCTCAGCTTATTATCGACACAAACAAGATGCTGCACAATTCATTCAATAAAGTGCATGTTTAATATGTTATGGGCTGGACCAGGCCCCCTCAAAATATATTAAGAAGTTTGCCTTGACTCTAATTCTTTCTTATTTCAAAGGTAAATGTCAGGTGCTGTGTTCCAGGTGCAATTTCATTGTCATACTACTTGAAATTAAGTAAAACACAATTCATTCAATTAGCTAAAATACAACAAAAGAAAGAAGAACTTGGAATAACTTAACTCTATTGGAAAACTTAACTTATAATAACTATTAACTGTTCCATTACAGTAACATCACATAAATACAGTCTTGGGTCCTCAAGGGTAGGTGGCACCATCTTGTCTCACACTCACAGGGCCAATAATCACTCTAACTCCGCCACTGCAAACACATCCACAAAGCCTCACCACCTGCATGCATGATGTCCACTGCAGGGCTTACTTATTCCTCATCTTCTCAAACGATTAAATGTTCCAGACCACCGCACTTCCTACACTCAACACTTCATGAGGTTTTCATGATCACAAACTGCTCCTGCACCTATTCCCACTCACCAACCATCCTTGTATGTGTCAAGGGCGCTTTAAAAGGCTGGCATCATGAGTGCTCCAGCACATATGGGTGGCGGCAGCTCTCCTGTTATTTAATGCAGGCTTGAGAAATTTACAAATGAATTGAAACATTAAGGGACTAGAATCCTTTTATGTTCACAAACACCACAGAATGGTGACAGGGTGCTGTCAAAGCAGTGTGAGTAAAATCAGTTGCACCTTTCCCTTGTGGGAAGGTGGTGATGGATGAGAATCATGGCGCTCTCAATGCCTGAATCCCCGTGTCACGTTGGGGAATGAGAAGAATGGATGGGATACGACAAAACTTGCATACTGGGTACAATTACGAATGAAGCACTGAAACATACCACAGAGATCCCAAGTTGCTCCCTTAAGAATCACATTTGCAACAAATATAAGGCTGTAACTTTGATGGCTGCCAGCGAGGCTTTGCCACTGTGTTCTTGTATCCTCCTCCAACAGCTGACAGAGGTATGACATGGTGGTTTGGACATCCTTAGTTGCCTTCTGCACTGGTTCCCACTCATTTTCGGGAAACTGCACTGAAGGCTGTAGATGCAGTTCCAGAACACTTCCGCTCTTTGGTGCATATTCCTTTGCTGCCTTGCCCTCTGGAATTTTTTTCTTCATTATTTCCTGGGATTCAGACATGGCTAATGGCATTTTGTGCTATTCCTTAATTGCCTTGAACTGTTTGACTTCCTGGGGCTTATAAGCGACGACCACATTACTTTGGGCCTGTAGTCACATGTAGTCCAGGCCAGGTAAAGATGACTGTGAAGGACATTAGTGAACCATAAGGATTTTTAATGACAGCTGATGATAGTTTCATGGTCACCGTTCTAGATGCCTAGCACTTTTTTAAAACATAGTCCAGATTCATTCATTGACTTTAAATGCCATGGTGAACCTTGAACCCATGTTCACAGAATATCAAACTGGGTCGCTAGTTACTAGCCCAATGATGCTACCATTATGCTACTATCTCTGGATGCTGTGCAGCAACCAGTGGTTGAAGCATACCTTTGAGAAGTGTAATGGAGATTATACATGCGTTACTAAAGACGGAACTCTGCCCTGACATCCATCACATCAGAGATGATTGCTATGCCCTCAGAGAGGGAACAGTGCAGGTGATGCAAAGGAAATAAATGATCACTGATAGAAGTGATACTAATCACTTTATCACAGCGATATTTATCCTTCCCTCATGTAACATAGCCCAAGGCGTACATATTACCTTGGCATTAAGCAGCTGTCAAGAGAACCACCTCTAACAAATAATCCAGCACTCCCCATTTACTTCCGAGGTGATGTGTTAGCAGTTTTCCTGCTTTGTGTGAGTTTATGGCATCTATAATGTTCTTGGGACTCTGAGCATCGGCAAGTTGGGAAGACAAATGTTGTGTTTGACAGTTCTTTCTTCCATTGAGTCTTGTGGATCACAAAAATTGCCAGGTGGTAATTAATGATCACAGTGTGTTCTGAATGATTTGTTTATGAGTGCATTTCAGATTTGGATGCTTTGATAAATGCTGACTTCCAGATTAACTGTGAATTGAAGGTTAATAGCATTACATAGTAACTGCCAGTCATGATGACCGCAGGAGCCCCTGTGAGGGCTTCCTAATGCAATATCCTGCCCCCTTGGAAAAATTCTGGCTTACTCTCTCCCCTTTAGAGACTCCTTATTATGCCGATGACTTTCAGCTCAATATAATGAGGTTCCAAATTTGCATTCAGTGCAGGACCTGCCTGTGATCCATGACTTAACCCCATGCTTCACATTCTTGACTGTGCTGCAATTCCTGGGGCTCCTGAGACTGCTTTATCTCAGAGCTCTTGAGATGCTTATGCCGTGTTGACTTTATACTCTTCCAATATTGAAACTCTTCCCAAAGTAAATGTGACTGGCCTTGGGCTCCTCCTACTTCAAGACAATACAGTCACCTTCAATACACTACCAGATCCCATCCATCCTATCATCAATTGCATAACTGTGGCCATTCCCTCTACGACCAAATAAAATGTGGTCAATCCCTAGATTTGAGCTTGCCCAGCAGCATTGATGACACCATGGATTGTTCCCCAAAGGCCCCAGATTATGTACATCCCACCCCACTTGACTAACCGTGGCCTCTGAACTAAATTTACACCTCAAGGCCAGAGACTACTTGCCAGCCCTGCCCATCAAAGCTATCAGTGAGAGTACAAGTGCTGCCTCAGCCTAACTGATATCATGCTGCCTGATGTTCCAAAGCTGCTGCATTGTGCATTGGCCAGTTGTGTGGATGTAGAACAAGGAGATACCATGTCCGGTGATCACAGAGACATGGGCCGCAGTTGTAGAAGTTCGATCTAAAGTCAAGAGTAAATACCAAAGCAATTGTGAATTCACCTGGACTTGAGCCAGAGGATTAAATCAACGCATATCTCATTTTTACTGTCGGGCTTGAAGCATCAAGTTTCTCAACTGGGGAAAAGTTAATTGGGAAGGGGAAGTTAATAGTATGCATTGTTTAAGAAATGAGATACAAATCCACACAAACAGACTTCCTGTCACCCTACGGTGGGAATTTGATCTCACCATCTGAGAAGAGGATTAGCTGTGTCGGTTTTTCCCAACACATGAATCTGACTTTTGGACTCACCTGATTGTTTCATCATATTCGCTATTATTCTTCCCACCTTAGGGAGTTGAAAGTCACACCCTCCATTTCTACAAGGTCCCACTAAAATCAGCCTTACTTTTAATTAGATTGCTGACTGCAGGGCTTCATGAGCTTGTTATGGCCACCTAGTGGGATTGTGAGACAACATTTGGGTCTGAACGCTCTGGGGCACAATGGCTACTGTACAGCTCACATTGACCCCAATATGAACTAAAGTCTACCTAACACGCTCAATGACTGAAATCTCTCCATCCACCATGCAATAATATTTTTCTAATACCATCAGGAGTGGTGTTGAAGGGGTCTTTCTCAGATTGGCAGCCAGTGACAAGTGGTGTTTCACAAGGGTCAGTGTTGGGACCACAACTTTTCACTTTATACATTAATGATCTAGATGAAGGAACTGAGGGCATTCTGGCTAAGTTTGCAGATGATACAACGATAGAGAGAGGGACAGGTGTTATTGAGGAGGTGAGGAGGCTGTAGAAAAATTTGGACAGGTTAGAAGAGTGGGCAAAGAGGTGGCAGATGAAGTACAATTTGGGAAAGTGTGAGGTAATGCACCATAGTAAGAAGAATAGAGGTATGGATTATTATCTAAATGAAGTATGAAGTGCAAAGAGACTTGGGAGTTATAGTTCAGGATTCTCTCAAGGTAAACTTGCAGGTTGAGTCAGTAATTAGGAAGGCAAATGCGACTTTGGCATTCACTTTGAGACGTCTTGAATATAAAAGCAGAGATATATGTCTGAGGCTCTGTAAGACTCTGGTCAGGCCACATTTAGAGTATTTTGTGCTGTTTTGGGCCCCATATCTCAAGAAAGATCTACTGACAATGGAGCGAGTTCAGAGGAGGTTCACAACAATGGACCCAGGAATGAAAAGCCTAACATATGAAGAACATTTGAGGACTCTGGGTCTATGTTCGATGGAGTTTAGAAGAATGGGAGGGGATCTAATTACAGAATACTGAATGGCCTGGACAGAGTGGATGTTGGGAAGATGTTTCCTTTGGTAGAAGAGATTAAGACCCGAGTGCACAGCCTTAGAGTAAAGGGAAGACCTTTTAGCAGGGAAATAAGAAGAAACATTTTTAGCAAGAGAGTGGTGAATCTATGGAATTCACTGCCACAGAAGGCTGTGGAGGTCAGGTTATTGAGTATCGTTAAGACAGGAATAGATAGGTTCCTTATTGTCAAGGGGAGAAAGCAGAGTAATGGGGTTGAGAAACTTATCAGCCATGAGAGCACACTTGATGGGCTGAATGGCCTAACTTCTGATCCTACGTCTTGTGGTCTTATGTTCATGTTGGGCATGAACTCCAAGGCATTAACTTGGAGTCATACTGGAAAAAATCTTCGGGAAACACTGTCCTACTGTTTCTTAATTAAATAGCTAAGTATTTTAGGAATTTTGTTACCCTTTAAATAAATCTCACTTTCCATCCAAATTTAAAAGCTGATAAAAAATAAAACTAGCTCACAAAATAAATGTATTAGCGAGCTGTAAAATACTTTGACGTCAAGCTGTCATTATAGCAATATCTTTTATTCGCTCGTGGAATGCGTGGATCACTGGTAAAGTAAGATATATTGCCCATTCCTAACAGCCCTTGCACTGTGTGGCTAGCTGGACCATTTCAGAATCAACATCACTGCAGTAGATCTGCCCAGATTTTCTTACAAAACAGAATTAGTGTATCAGATGCACAATCACAACAATCAGCAATGGTTACGTAGTTATCAGTAGGCTAGCTTTTAATCCCAAACTTTTCGCCGAATTCAAATTTCACCACCTGTCATAGTGAGGCTCAAATCTACCTCCTAGCACCTTAGTCCAAGATTCTGCATTACCAGTCCAGTGACATTACCGTGACACCACCACTTCTCTGCCATTCAGACGCTTCTTGGTCGTACCCCAGTCTAAACCAAACATGCCATGAAATTCATCAGCCTGTTAGTGCTAGAGAAAAACCTGAAACAAGGGCTCGTGAAAATAACTCGGATTTAAATATTACAAAATATAGCTTTATTAAATAAATACTTACAAGGAATCCAAAAACCTTGAGGAAAGCATAGCAGAAACAGCAATTGCTTACATTCCATGCCAAAGAACTTGGAAAATGAATGTTATCAATCTTACAGTCCTGAACAATGCAATAGAATAGTACAGATGTCACTATTCCACAGCCATATCCTTTTATATTAAATGATGCATTGAAAGCCTTCCAGCTATTTTTGTATCTGCAAAGTAAGTGGACACTTGAAAGTTCATTAGTAATATTAGTAAGAAAAAAAAGCTACTTTACTCTTACAAGAAACAATTAACCCAGTTTTAAATAATGTCATGCTTTTCAATAGCTTCTTACCCCGTTACAAATTGTACAGTCCTCAATTTCTACCTGCGGACAGCTATACAAATTAACCATCATCATGTGGAAGGAATTAGGAGTCTTGAAATTAAAATATTTCTAAGGTCTAGGTCCTACCTGCTCAGGAGGTATGTAATAGCATCCCTGAGCAGGTTGATTAGAAAATAGCTTAAAATATTTCTTGTTAACCCTTAAGCACTTTTTCCACAGATACTGTTATAAACTAAGGCTTCATGTATGCTTCCTTTTTCAAGTATGATGAAATTATTGAACACGGTTAGAGAGTCCATGGTCAGAGGCTAAGATGTTTCTTAATAATGAGGATTACTGTAGGTTGAAATACTTTATCATGAGTATTGGATGAGATAGAGACTGTTGCACGTTTTGGAGGGGGTTCTGGATAAATATTTGAGTTTGTGGAAATTACAGAGGTCAAAAAGAAGGCAGGTTAGTGGATCTGGTTCTAATTTTTGGCAGACAATTAGCACAGAGAGGATGGTCTAAGTGACCTCATTCTGTAATGAATGGGTGTCTTTAGCACAGGTTTGTGAATGACTAGCTAAACAATTTAATTATCACAAAAGCTTTTGGTATACTTTAGGTTTGCATGTTAGTTTGCATGTTACTACAGTGCAATATTGTATAACTAAAATATATACCAATATATATGGATGTGAGTTTGCTCGCTGAGCTGGAAGGTTAGTTTTCAGACATTTCGTCACCATTCTAGGTAACATCATCAGTGAGCCTCCGACGAAGTGCTGGTGTTATGTCCCGCTTTCTATTTATCTGGTTAGGTTTCCTTGGGTTGGTGATGTCATTTCCTGTGTTGGTGATGTCATTTCCTGTTCTTTTTCTCAGGGGATGGTAGATTGGCTCCAAGTCAATGTGTTTGTTGATGGAATTCCGGTTGGACTGCCATGCTTCTAGGAATTCTCGTGCATGTCTCTGTTTGGCTTGTCCTAGGATGGATGTGTTGTCCCAATCAAAGTGGTGTCCTTCCTCATCTGTATGTAAGGATACGAGTGATAGTGGGTCATGTCGTTTTGTGGCTGGTTGATGTTCATGTATCCTGGTGGCTAGCTTTCTGCCAGTTTGTCCAATGTAGTGTTTGTCACAGTTCTTGCAAGGTATTTTGTAGATGACGTTCGTTTTATTTGTTGTCTGTATAGGGTCTTTTAAGTTCATTAGCTGCTGTTTTAGTGTGTTGGTGGGTTTGTGGGCTACCCTGATGCCAAGGGGTCCGAGTAGTCTGGCAGTCATTTTGGAAATGTCTTTGATGTAGGGGAGAGTGGTTATGGTTTCTGAGCCCGTTTTGTCTGTTTTCTCAGCAACAAACCCAAACAAACAGGCTCACTGATGATGTTACCTAGAATGGTGACGAAACGTCTGAAAACTAACCTTCCAGCTCAGCGAGCAAACTCACATCCAGAAACTCAACCTGAGCTACAAATCTTCTCAAAACTCGCTACCAATATATATTTTGCGATCAATCATTTAATTGTGCATGATATAGCAATCGTTTCATGTCAATATCCAGTTTTCAGCATTGATATAGGTTTACAGGACTTTTTTTTCAGTTACAGCCCTATATTATGGCATACATAATTGCTTGAGAACAGCGATTAGTGATCTCAATAGTTGTTATTACAAGAACAGATAATTCCTTTTCATTTCAAAAATCCAGAATCACTGTCTAACTGAATTTATCTGTGAAAATATGAGCATTTTTTTAGTAATTTTTTTCAGGAAGCAACACTTGAATCAAAGAACAAAGTATATTTGTACCTGATACTCAATTCAAATCAAGGACCGATCACCAAAGCATTTAAGGTTGGTAATGAAACATAGATTTTATCTAAAGAAAACATACTCACCAAGATTTAATTTTTTAACACATTTTTTCATATATTTACTTTAGGAAACATTAGAAGTTACCAAAATGGGGCAGAAAATCAAATAGGGCATTTGGAATGATAAAATTGCTTTGGAACATTTGGTATTTACATAACTGTTGATAATTGCATTCTTTCTTTGACAATGGAATGTACATACCTGGAAGGGATGTGCCTGCATTCTTCCAGAAATGCACACAGCTTTAACACACCTCCAGCTAGTAATGATATAAAAAGCTGAAGCATGATTTGCTGTGCAATGATGTTTACTTCAGAAGAAATAAGCATATAGCTGAAAGATGCAAGCATAACGAAGATGGCTGACAATTTGGCTGCATTTCCACGAGGCAGTGGTATGTCATCTGCGAACATTTGTGACAAGACTACCATCTGTGAAAGTAAATCACAAATTAGGAGTTGCTGATGCAAATGGTCACAATAGCCCACTTTAGTTCCACCATCCAGAAACATCCAGTAGATTCAAGTTGTTCTTAAATGATTCCAGGGTTTTCACTAGTCCTTAACTCAATCTGAAACACTGTTCCACGCATTGGTCATTTTTTAGGGTAGATCTTTAAAATGGGTGATAGAAAATATATATACCCATTTTACAGCTGTCACATCATGTATAAAATGAAAATTGGGACAGATGTAAAACATGCTGTCAACCTGCTATTGCTCATTTTACATTGCTGCATGAATCTATGGAAAGAGGAATTTCCTGACCTCATTCTTAAACTTGCATTTTGCTTGTGAACCTGTGCCCTATCTTCTAATTACACAGATTAGTTTGAAGTGATTTTTTTGCAATTTTTTTCATTCCATTAATAATCTGATATAATTACACAAGATTATCTCTTAGCCATGGGTACCGTTTTATTGTAAAAGACTGATGGAACTGAACAAGCTCAGGAACATAAAACTGAAACTAATGTATGCAGCTGATGCACTACTAATGAGAAATTACTGTACATCACTCAACTGAATGAACAATCAAGAGCACCTAACAATAAAAAAATGAGGCAAATCACTCAAAGCTCCTTTTGAATTAGAAAGAAATCATACACCATTTTCTCAGAAATTCAAACCTGTCAGTGGACAAAATTAATTAAATATATGATCTGGTGGGAGCTGAGGGACAGGGCTGAGGTGTAGTAGGAGAAACATGAATGTTGCTTTTTTTCCTTACATGCTGTCCCCTGCCCAGAAGCCAACCTGAGATGATAGGCTTGGCTTCCTATTGATGAGGAGGTCACAGGACTAGGTAAATCCAATCCCTAAACCAGTAAGAAGGGATGGTTGGAGATCTGGAGGGTAGGAGACTCGGGGCTTGGGGGGGTATCAGTGGCCTCTGGAGCAAGGGAAAGGGTTAAGGGAAAGTTACGGTCTAAATGCAGAGGTTGGTGAAACTGGCATGCTGAACACAACAGGTGAGTGAAAAGATACTTACTTACTAGATGCAGTTTTCCTATTCCTGTCTCTGTTAGGTGTTGTAAAACTTGAGAAATCCAGCTCTCCAGTTAAACTTGTATTACTGTCTAAAAATAAAGCATGCAGCCTCATGTTCATATTTAAATTACTGATATGCCTCCAGAGAGAGGAACCAAATGTAGACAGGTTGGGCACAAGTTAGGATTTAGTTCTTTAGATCTTTAAACTCTGATTTGGCCTAATCTCACTCACTTCTTGGAGTTAAAATTTTCTTTGTAACATTGTATTTAAAACAGTATATATTTCTTGATGACATTATTAAAAAATAAATGTTAGACGACAAGAAATTCAGGTGTGCAGAACACATCTTGGGTTCTTCGGGATTAATTTCTCCATCAGGACTTATGTAGTTAATGTTAGGGCCTTGTGGAATGTTGCTAAACAAAAAGACCTAGGGGCGCAGGCACTTAATTCCTTGAAAGTGGAGTTACCCATTGAAAGGATGGTGCAGAAAGCATTTGGCACACTGCTTTTATTGGTTAGAACATTGAGTAAAGGAGTTGAGGATTCATGTTGCGGCTGTTCAGATTATTGTTGATGCTGGTTTTAGAATACTGCATACAGTTCTGGCCATCCTTCCATAGGAAAGTTGTTGTTAAACTTGGGAGGGTGCAGAAAAAATTTGCAAGGATGTTGCTCGGACTGGAGAGTCTGAGCTATAGGGACAGGCTGAGTAGGCTGGGGATTTTATACCTGGACAGTTGGAGGCTGAGGGATGACCTTACAGAGGTTTCATAAAATCATAATGGGGATTGATAGCATGATTAGCCAAAGCCTTTGTCCGAGGGTGGGGGAGTCCAAAACTAGAGGGCGTAAGTTCAAAGTGAGAGGGGTTGAAAAAGGACTGTTTTCATGCAGAGGGTGGTGCTTGTATGGAACAAGCTGCCAGAAGAACAGGTGGAGGCAGCTACAACTAGTATATTTAAAAGACATCTGGATGGGTATGTGGATACAAGTGTCTTAGAGGGATAGGGGCCACATGCTGGCAAATAGGACTATGTCAAATTAGGTATAAATTGTGATCAGAGATAATGGGAACTGCAGATGCTGGGGAATCCGAGATAACAAAGTGTGGAGCTGGATGAACACAGCAGGCCAAGCAGCATCTTAGGGGCACAAAAGCTGACGTTTGGATCTAGGCCCGAAACGTCAGCTTTTGTGTTCCTAAGATGCTGCTTGGCCTGCTGTGTTCATCCAGCTTCACACTTTGTTATGTCAAATTAGGTCTCTGGCTGACGTGGATGAATTGGACCAAAGGGTCTGTTTCCGTGCTGTAAGACCCTATGACTCTGTGTATGCCTCTATGTTACATCATAATCAGATTCTCATTTGTCCAATAACAACACTTATAATAGTTTATCCCAGGAATGTTACACCAGCATCCCCTGGTGGTGTGGAATAGATATTTGAGTATTTATGTCTTGCAAAGGTTGAAACAATGGCAGACTGAGTGCAATTTGACATGATAAAATTTTGGAAAAGGCTTTCATAGAATTATACAATCTGTAGTACGGAAGATATCTTTTGGCCCAGCAAGTCTCTACTGGTGAAAATATACTATGCCTACAATAGTCCCACTTAACCACACTGGGCCTGCAGCCTTGATTGTTATGACACATCTAATGCTCATTCAAATACTTCTTAAAGATTGGGGGATTTCCCATCTCAACTATCCTTCCGGACATGACATTTCGGACCCACCTCCAAACTCTGAGTGAAAATAGTTTTCCACGAATTTCCTTCAAACCTCCTGCCTTCCACTTTAAAATTTTGCTTTCTTGTAGGAAAACAACTGCTTTCCATTTTCAAGTTTGACATGTCCTATGGCTAAGACTAATTTACACGTTTGAAGAGTTAACAATGTGCAGTTAAACAGATACAAATGCTTTCCAGCAAATAAAAATAATAATTATGCAATATATGTTAACCACAGCACAGTTCAAGGATCTTTCAGAACAAACCCAACCATAAAGAATTTGCATAGATTCATTCTAATTAAATGAGGGTTAAGTGCATTTACTAATGAAAGAAGATTGCTTAACCACCTCAGAGTTTACAATACTAGAATTTCATTTTCCATTTATCTGCACTATCAGCCATCCTGCATATTCTGTTTGTGTTCGGCACACCAACTAGACCATTAGAAACAGGAAAGGAGAGGTCACCCTGTTGGGAGTTTTCTATAGGCCTCCGAATAGCTCCAGAGATGTAGAGGAAAGGATAGCAAAGACGATTCTCGATAGGGGTGAGAGAGACAGGGTAGTTGTCATGGGGGACTTCAAGTTTCCAGATATTGACTGGGAACATTATAGTTCGAGTACTATAGATGGGTCAGTTTTTGTCAAGAGTGTGCAGGAGGGCTTCCTGACACAGTATGTAGATAGGCCAACAAGGGGTGAAGCCACATTAGATTTGGTACCGGGTAATGAGGCCGGCCAGGTGTTAGATTTGGAAGTAGGTGAGCATTTTGGTGATAGCGATCACAATTCTGTTATGTTTACTTTAGTGATGGAAAGGGATAGGTGTATACCACTGGGCAAGAGTTATAGCTGGGGGAAAGGCAATTACGATGAGATTAGGCAAGATTTAGGGAGCATAGAATGGGGAAGGAAACTGCGGGGATGGGCACATTAGAAATGTGGAGCTTATTCAAGGAAACGCTCCTGTGTGTCCTAGATAAATATGTACCTGTCAGGCAGGGAGGAAGCTGTAGAGTGCGGGAGCCGTGGTTTATGAAGGAGGTGGAATCTCTGGTCAAGAGGAAGAAGAAGGCTTATGTTAGGATGAGATGTGAAGGCTCAGTTAGGGCACTTGAGGGCTACGAGGTAGCGAGGAAAGACCTAAAGAGAGAGCTCAGAAGAGCCAGGAGGAGACATGAGAAGTTGTTGGCGGATAGGATCAGGGTAAGCCCTAAGGCTTTTTATAGGTATTTAAGGAATAAAAGAATGACGAAAGTAAGATTAGGCCCAATCAAGGATAGTAGTGGGAAGTTGTGTGTGGAGTCAGATGAGATGGGGAAGCACTAAATGAATATTTTTCAACAGTATTCACTCTAGAAAACGACAATGTTGTCGAGGAGAATACTGAGATACAGGCTACTAGACTAGGTGGGATTGAGGTTCAGAAGGAAGAGGTATTAGAAATCCTTCAGAAGGTGATGATAGATAAGTCCTCTGGGCCGGATGGGATTTATTCTCGGATCCTCTGGGAAGCCAGGGAGGAGATTGCCGAGCCTTTGGCATTGATCTTTAACTCGTCATTGTCTACAGGAATAGTGCCAGATGACTGGAGGATAGTAAATGTGGTTCCCCTGTTCAAGAAGGGGAGTAGAGACAACCCTGGTAATTATATACCAGTGAGCCTTACCTCAGTTGTTGGTAAAGTGCTGGAAAAGGTTATAAGGGATAGGATTTATAATCATCTAGAAAAGAATAAATTGATTAGGGATAGTCAGCATGGTTTTGTGAAGGGAAGGTCGTGCCTCACAAACCTTATTGAGTTCTTTGAGAAGGTGACAAACAGGTAGATGAGAGTAAACCGGTTGATGTGGTGTATATGGATTTCAGCAAGGTGTTCGATAAGGTTCCCCACAATAGGCTATTGTACAAAATGCGGAGGAATGGAATTGTGGGAGATATAGCAGTTTGGGTCGGAAATTGGCTTGCTGAAAGAAGACAGAGGGTGGTAGTTGATGGGAAATGTTCATCCTGGAGACCAGTTACTAGTGGTGTACCGCAAGGGTCGGTGTTGGGTCCACTGCTGTTTGTCATTTTTATAAATGACCTGGATGAGGGCGTAGAAGGATGGGTTAGTAAATTTTCAGACGACACTAAGGTCGGTGGAGTTGTGGATAGTGACGAAGGATGCTGTAGGTTGCAGAGAGACATCGATAAGCCGCAGAGCTGGGCTGAGAGGTGGAAAATGGAGTTTAATGCAGACAAGTGTGAGGTGATGCACTTTGGTAGGAGTAACCGGAAGGCAAAGTACAGGGCTCATGGTAAGATTCTTAGCAGTGTAGATGAGCAGAGAGATCTCGGTGTCCATGTACACGGATCCTTGAAAGTTGCCACCCAGGTTGACAGGGCTGTTAAAAAGGCATACAGTGTTTTAGCTTTAATTAATAGAGGGATCGAGTTCCGGAACCAAGAGGTTATGGTGAAGCTGTACAAAACTCTGGTGCGGCCGCACTTGGAGTATTGTGTACAGTTCTGGTCACCGCATTATAAGAAGGATGTGGAAGCTTTGGAAAGGGTGCAGAGGAGATTTACTAGGATGTTGCCTGGTATGGAGGGAAGGTCTTACGAGGAAAGGCTGAGGGACTTGAGGCTATTTTCATTAGTGAGAAGAAGGTTGAGTGGTGACTTAATTGAAACATATAAAATAATCAAAGGGTTAGATAGGGTGGATAGGGAGAGCATTTTTCCTAGGATGGTGACGGCGAGCACGAGGGAGCATAGCTTTAAATTGAGGGGTGAAAGATATAGGACAGATGTCAGAGGTAGTTTCTTTACTCAGAGAGTAGTAAGGAAATGGAACGCTTTGCCTGCAACGGTAGTAGATTCGCCAACATTAGGTACATTTAAGTCGTCATTGGATAAGCATATGGATGTACAGGGAATAGTGTAGGTTAGATGGGCTTGAGATCGGTATGACAGGTCGGCACAACATCGGGGGCCGAAGGGCCTGTACTGTGCTGTAATGTTCTATGTTCTATGTTCTATGTTAACATTCCTCCCTCCATCGCTGTTCCACAACGGCTGCCCTGCATACTAACTGCAACATGTACTGTATCATGGTTGGTTGGGCCGCCGAGCTGGTTCACTGTTCCGCAGATATTTCATTACCCTGCTGGGTAACATCATCAATGCAGCCTCCGATGAAGCGCTCCCATTCCTGGACATCACGGTAGAGCGCAAGACAAACAGGGAACTCTAAATGAAAGTACACAGAAAAGCCACACATACGGACCAGGTACTGATTTGGTGTTGTCCCAGTCGAATTGGTGATTGTCCTTACCCATGTGGAAAGAGATGAGTGAGAATTGGTCGACACCTTTGTCAATATTAAATGAACCAAACTAGAGGAGACACACAAACTTATAAACAACTCCCTCACTGGAATCAAATTCATTGTCGCTGAGGGAAATATCCTGGAACTCTCCAATCACCATTCCTTCATTATCACTAAGGGAAAAATCAGGAACTCTCCAATACCACTACAGGTGCACCTACGCCTCATGGACTGCAGTAATTCAAGTAGTCAACTCATCACTATCTTCTGAAGGGAACAGCGTTCACTTTCTCAGCAAATACTCACATCCCACGAATTAATTTTAAAAGGCATCTTCCTTCAAGTATATTGCCATGCAGCTAAGGGAAACATTTATAGATGAAGGATGGCAAATTAGCTATCCCTTAATTGCTTTAATACCTAGTACCTTTACTTTCATTGCAACAGTGGATTGAATGCACTTCAAAGTCATTGTGGTCTTTGGCATTTGGAAGATTCTAAGGATATGAAAGAGGATGCAAGTTATTTATTTAAATAATATAACAAATGTTTTTTGCTGTGGTCTGTATTAATATAACCTGAAGACTAGACAGGGCAATGGGCATTCGACAGATCTGCCCACAGTTTTTTATAGTGCATTTAATTGTGTTGCACAATAGTGATCGGATGTCATCTATTTCTAGAAACCCAAGTATAACATTTAAAATTTTAGAAAGAAAAGGGTTAGGAATTGGAGCTGTGTTATTGCATTTTGAAAATGATATCAAGTTGGAAGCTATAAGTGATAGCCTGGAACACTGCAGGAAGACATAAAAAGCTTACAAAGTGATTAGATAATGGCAAATGAAATTTGTTTGCATATACAAGAGTTCATAATTTAATAAAGGTACTTTAATGCACAGAAAGGTCACAAAAGAAGACATAAAGCAATGACCAGATAATCTAGTTTCTCTGTTCATTGATAGATCGTCATTGGCCAGAACATCAGAATTCCTACTCTTTTGCTCTTCTTCAAATAGTAAAATGAGACCAGCAAGAGCATCTCACTTCTTGTAAGAATTTGATTCTCCATTACATCCATTCTGATGATCAAAGAAGTCTTATGACGCAACAATACGCCATTCAGCCCAGAGTTGTACCAGCTCTTCAAATGGATATCATTGCCTAGTGCCAATCTCCTGCTCTTTTTCCTAATAACCCTGCATGTAACTCAATCTTCAATGCTTATTATATGTTATCCTTTTCCCTTAAACAAGAACATCCCTCTCTGCCACATGCTATGGTAGACAGGACCTTCAACCTTGTCTGCTCCATTTCATGCACTTCTACACTCACCCTATCACCTTTCTTCCAGAACCATAATAGAGTTCATCTTGTCCTCAACTTCCACCATGTCAGTCTCTGTATTCAAATAATCATGCTCCAATATTTCCATTTCTAATTCAAAAACATCTTCGCTGCCGTACCCACGCCATGCCCCCCCGCCCGCTTTCAGCATTCCAATGAGCTATTCCCTCTGTAATGCCTTGATTGACTTCTCAGTCACTTCCATCAGTTCCTTTCATTCCCCTGGCACATTTCTGTGCAAGTGTGGGAATGCAACACCTATCCTTATAAACTTCTCCTTTCTCACAAGTCAATACTTTGAACACTTCTTCCAGGTGAAAAAGTGGCTTAGTTATAATTTTTAATTGAGTACATGTATTTGCTATTTTCTTTCACACTGGAGAGGCCTCGTGCAGGCTGGATGATTGCTGTGCACAGTTTACAAGTGTGACCATAAGCTTCTAGTCACCTGTCAGTTTAATTCTTCACTTTGCTTCCACTTTCTGTTCTAGGTCTTCTGCAGACTCCCAATTTAGTTCAAAGCAAACTCAAGGAATAATATCAAATCTATGAACTGTGTGTGTTGAAACCTTCTGGACTGAGTTTATAAGACCATAAGACCATAAGACATAGGAGTGGGAGTAAGGCCATTCGGCCCATCAAGTCCACTCCGCCATTTAATCATGGCTGATGGGCATTTCAACTCCACTTCCCTGCACTCTCCCCGTAGCCCTTGATTCCTTGTGAGATCAAGAACGTATTGATCTCTGCCTTAAAGACATTTAACATCCCGGTCTCCACTGCACTCCATCGCAACGTATTCCACAGGCCCACCACTCTCTGGCTGAAGAAATGTCTCCTCATTTCTGTTTTAAATTTACCCCCTCTAATTTTAAGGCTGTGCCCACGGGTCCTAGTCTCCCCACCTACAGAAACAACTTCCCAGCGTCCACCCTTTCTAAGCCATGCATTATCTTATAAGTTTATATTAGATCTCCCCTCAACCTTCTAAACTCTAATGGATACAGTCCCAGGATCCTTAGCCGTTCACCGTACGTTAAACCTACCATTCCAGGGATCATCCGTGTGAATCTCCGCTGGACATGCTCCAGCACCAGTATGTCCTTCCTGAGGTGTGGGGCCCAAAATTGGACACAGTATTCTAAATGGGGCCTAACTAGAGCTTTATAAAACCTCAGAAGCACATCGCTGCTTTTATATTCCAACCCTCTTGAGATAAATGACAACATTACATTCACTTTCTTAATCACGGACTCTACCTGCAAGTTAACCTTTAGAGAATCCTGGACCAACACTGCCAGATCCCTTTGTACTTCTGCTTTACAAATTTTCTCACCGTTTAGAAAATAGTCTATGCCTGTATTCTTTTTTTCAAAGTGCAAAACCTCACATTTGGTCACGGTGAATTTCATCAGCCATTTCCTGGACCACTCTCCTAAACTGTGTAAATCTTTCCACAGCCTCCCCATCTCCTCAGTACTACCTGCCTGTCCACCTACCTTTGTATCATAGGCAAACTTCGCCAGAATGCCCCCAGTCCCTTCATCCAGATCATTAATATATAAAGTGAACAGCTGCGGCCCCAACACTGAACCCTGCGGGACATCACTTGTCACCGGTTGCCATTCCGAAAAAGAGCCTTTTATCCCAACTCTCTGCCTTCTGTCAGACAGCCAATCCTCAATCCAGGCCAGCAGCTCACCTCGAACGCCATGGGCCCTCACTTATCAATGATAGTTTGTAATTTCCGATGCCCACCCTTTCCGTTTTATTCACTTCTATCGATTTGTTTCTTCATCTCTTTGTTCCATCATTTTCCCCTATAGTTTTGGCTTTCCCAGGGGATGTATTCAAGCCATTCATGCCACCTTAAGAACATGAATTGAAGAATGTTGAAAGGCTTTACAAAATAAAGTACAATATAAAATAAAAAGTACAACTCTAAAGGGGTGCAGGAGTACAGGGAGGAGTACACGTGAACTGATCAGTGACAACACAAATAGAACAGTTAATAAAGCAAAGTGTCATCAGCTTTATTAATTAAGGCACAGTGCAACAGCAAGTTACTGTTGATGTTGAACTTGTACAGGACGCTTGTTCGACCTCAGCTGGAATACTGTGTGAAGTTATGGGCACCACATTTTTGGAAATATGGGAATGCATTGGAGAGATTGCAGGAATGGGAAACTTCAGTTATGAGGATAGACTGAAGAAGTTGGGACTGCTCTGCTTGGAGACAAGAAGGCTGAAAGAAGATTTGACAGAGGTTGTCAAAATCATCAGTTGATAAGAAGAAGCTGTTCCCAATCATTAAGCAAACAAAAGAACCAGAGGGAATAGAGTTAAAGTGTTGTGCAAACTAAGCACGGGTGATGTGAGAAAACCACTTTTTTACAAAGGGAGTAGGTAGGGTTGGGAATGCACTGGCTGCAAACAGGTTCCATTGAAGCTTTCAAGAGGGCATTGGGCAAACATTTGGATAGAAATGGTGTGTAGGGAAATAGTGAAATTGCAGGAGATTAGTACTAGAAAAGAGACCCGGTGCTGGCACGATGGCCCGAATGGCTGCAGCAATTCCAGACATCTTTTGGTCCTTTATTTTTCATTACCATTTCCTTTGACCATGCATCATGCAGCTTTTTTTAAAATTTAATCCCTCTTGCCCTCCATCTGGTAACAGACTTTCTCTTCAGTTCTACTTCGTGGCCCGTTTCATTTGCTCAAAAACTACCAGATGTCGATAACTTGCCCCAGTTCTGATGAAAGACCAGGGACCTGAAAAATGAACTTTGGCTCCCTCGCCACAAGGATGCTGCCGGCTCAGCTGAGTGTTTTGCACATTTTTGGCTTTTGTTGCAGATTTGCAGCATCAGCAGCAAGTGGCTTTCAATGCTGGCGATGCAGCAAGCAACAAATCGTTGTAACCTCGCAAGCACATACCGACACCGAGAGAAACCGCCACAGACACAGCGAGAGACAGTAGGAACGGCCGATGCTGGAGCCTGAGATAACACGGTGTGGGGCTGGAGGAACACAGCAGGCCAAGCAGCATCGGAGGAGCAGGACAGCTGACGTTTCGGTTCGCCACTCTCCCTCAGAAATAGGGTAAGGATCTGAAGAAGGGTCCCGACCGGAAACATCAGCTTTCCCGCTCCTCTGATGCTACCTGGCCTGCTGTGTTCCTCCAGCTCCACACTGTTATATAGCAAACATTTCTTTTTGTTCGAAGACAGGACAACTGAGTCGCAACTAGGGTGCCTACGATTCGCACACTCCTCCGCCTTAATCGTTCGAAAAGAAACAGAATAATCACCTCGGAAGTCTCTTACTTTCTGTGGAAGGGAGCTTCCCCGAGGCTGAGAATATCGGTACCTAGCATGCAGCGAATAGCTCTCTGCTGTCCCAGCGGGCTTTGAACGTGTTCACTCACTTCGCTGTCTGGTTTCGCTCACAGCTCTCTAAAGATCCGGAAGATCTTCCACCCGCTCCTGCCCTCAATCCTCCTCTCACACTTGTTTTCACTTTCCGAGAAAGAGAAACGGGCACGATTTCCGGAAATCATTGAGAATTGCACAGAAAGACACAGCGAACCTACACTCCCATCCGGTGGAACGGTTCCGTTTTGTACCCTTCTCAAGTGCAGTGACAGCTGTCAGGAATCCTTTTTTATCCCCCCCCCCCCCGACCGCGGCATCCTCTCTGCTGAAACTGTCCGAATTTTGTACAAAAAAAAGATCCAGCTTCTACTGAGGGGTAAATGGATGGGGAGGCGGGTTCACAAACTGCACACTCAGCTAATATAGTCCGGGGATTTCTATGTTGGGATTTTTTTTCTTTGCCCTTATATGCTTCTTTCAGTTTCTTTTTTTTGTTGCAAAATTCTGTCCGTTTATCTAGCTCGAATTGAAGGAAGCAAATGTAGTTGAAACCTGCAGAAAATAAGTGTACCTGCCTGCTCGCTAACTGAAGTAGCAGGTTTGGACCAGGAATGACGAGAAGAAACAGTGAACCTTATCAAAAATACAATAGATCTCAGTTGTAGCCAGTTGTCATTCACCAGTGAAAAGTGAAATACTGTGGGTGCAGGAAAACTGAAATAAGGACAGAAAGTGCTACAGAAACTCAACAGTTTGATTGGATTTGATATATTATTGTCACGTACCTAGGTACAGTGAAAGTTTTGTTTTGCATGCAGTGCAGGCAGATCAGACCATACACAGTGCATAAGGCTAATAGAACGGATCAAGGAATACAGTTCTGAGGAAGGGTCACCAGACCCGAAACATTAACTGCTGTTTTTTCTTTCACAGATGCTGCCAGAACTGCTGAGCTTTTACAGCAACTTTGCTTTTGTTAAGGAATACAGTGTTGTGGTTGCAGAGATGGCGCACAAAGAGTGAGGTCAACATTAAATTTAAAATTTGGAAAATCCATTCAGAATTTTAATAGCAGTGGGGAAGAAGCTGTTCTTGAATCTGTTGGTATGTGTGTTTAAGCTCTTGTTTCTTCTGTCTGACAGAAGAGGTTGGAAGAGATTATAACTGGGCTGGGACGAGTCTTTGTTTATGTTGGCAGCCTTTCAGAGGCAGTGGGAAATATAGATGGATTCAGTAGATGGAATGTTAGCTTGCGTGATGGACTAGGCAGTGTCCTCACCTCTCTGAGGTTGCTTACAGTCATGGGCAGAACAGTTGCTATACAAAGGCTTGATGCATCTGGATATCGTGCATGTGTGAAAATCGGTAAGAGCCTTTATGGACATGCTGAATTTCCTTAGCGTCCTGAGAAAGTAGAGGCTTTGTTGTGCTTTCTTAACTGCAGCGTCAACCAGGAAGATTGTTGGTGATCGGCACTCCCCGGAACTTGAGCTCTCAACTATCTCCAACTCAGCACCATTGAGGTAGAAAGGGGCATGCCCTGTACCATGCTTCCTTAACTCAACGACCAGCTCTTTCATTTTGCTGACATTGAGGATCTGGTGGCATCTCTGTGGAGAGAGAAATAGAATTGAAAGCAAGAGCCAATGGGATCCAGAGAAATTTGGCTAATTGGATTCAGAATTGGCAGAGTTGCAGGAAGCAGTGGGTGATGGCCGAGGAGTGTTTTTGTGACTGGAAGTCTTTGTCCAATGGGATTGCATAGGGATCAGTGTTACGACCTGTGCTGTATGTGGTAAATATAAATTATTTAGACCTGAATGTAAGAGGATTGATCAATAAATTCACAGATGATACTAAAATTGACAGTGTAATAAATATCAAGGAAAATAGCATTTGGTTACAGGACGACAAAGATGGGCTGGTCAGATGGACTGATCGGCGACTGGATCGGTCTGGAGACTGTGAGGTGAAATCATTTGGGCAGGGCAGATAAAGCAAGGGAATACATGATGAACAGTAGGACCCTGGGATGCATTGAGAATCAGTTCACTCCAACAGCATCACAAAACACTGGCTCAGGGCTGCACCACATTGCAGCTCCACTTCATCCTCCAACTCATTCGGCATGCTAACCAGTAACTTTATCTTTCCCTTTCAGGCATCAAGGCCCACAAGATGCAATAACTCAGAGATACCCACGGCCCTCTGGAACCTTCCTTTCGTCCCCTTCCCTCTGACTTCATCCTCTCCCCCAACCCCACCACCTCCTGTCGGGTATTCACCATCCCTTCTAACCTTCCGCTCTCCAATGCTAAATGTTCTGTACTCAGCAAAGGCCTCAGCTTTATTCCTCTGCGTCCCCACCTTAATGAATTTCAGGCATGACATGATGCTGAAATCTTCTTCCATTGTCTTCGCCTCCATGCTCATTTCTTTGGACAAGAGTCCTGTCTGCATCCCGCAGACCCTTTTGCCCAGTTCCAACACTCTCTCTCCGCCTGGACCCCTCCCTCCAGCCTTTTACCTGCGCTCGATCTGCTCATTGAGAACTGTTGATGTGATATTAGTCATCTCAATTTCTCCGCCCCCTCACCAAATCCAACCTATCTCCCTCCAAACTGACTCCACTCCGTGCACTCATATCTCACCCTGACTTCATTATTAAACCTGCTGATGAGGGTGGTGCTGCTGTAGTCTGGCGATCTGACCTCTACATTGCAGAGGCTGAGCCCCAATTCTCAGATATTGCCTCCTAACTGCCCCTGAACCATGGCCCCACCATGACACATCAGGCCATTGTATCAACTCCAATAACTGGTCTCATTTCATCTGGTGATCTCCCCACTTCTGCTTCCAAGCTGATAGTCCCCCAGCCCTGCACAACTCACTTCTACCTCCTGCCAAAAATCCACAAACAGGAATGTCAGGGCAGACAAGTTGTTTCAGCCTGCTCCTGCCCCACAGAACTCTCCTCTTCTTACCTTGACTCAATCTTCTCTCCCCCAATCCAAGCCGTGCCCACATACATCCATGACTCCTCTGACACCTTACGCAGGTTTCAAATCTTCCAGTTTGCTGGTTCCAGCCACCTCCTTTTTACCGTGGACATGCAATCCTTTTACACGTCCATTCCCCACCAGGAGGGTCTTAGGGCTCTAACCAACCCCACCCACCACCATTCTCGTCCGCTTGGCTGAGCTTGTCCTCAGCCTAAACAACTTCTCTTTTAACTCCTCTCATTTTCTTCGGGTAAGAGGGGTGACCATGTGTCCTGGTTATGCCTGTTGCTTCGTGGGGTACGTGGAACATTCCCTGTTCCTGTCCGACTCCAGCCCCTGTCCACAACTCTTTCTCTGATGCATCGATGATATCATTGGTTCCCTCTGCTTCCCTCTCTCGTCTGGAATTGGAAAACTTCATCAATTTTACCTCCAATTTCCAACCCGCCCTCACTTGCACCTCATCTATCTCTGACTCCTCCCTTCCCTTCATGAACATTTTTGTTTTCATTCCTGGGAATAGACAGGCCACTACTATCCACTACAAACTCACTGACTCCCACAGCTACATGGGCTATACATCTTCATATCCCACTTCCTGTAAAGACTCCATCCCATTCTCTCAGTTCCTCTGTCATATATGTTCAAATGAGGCTAACTTTGATAGGGGAGCCTCCAAAACGTCCAACTTCTTCCTCAGCTGAGGAATCCCCAGCATCATGGTTGACAAGGCCTTCAAGTGGATCCGACCCATCTCCCGCACTTCCTCCCTCACCCCTTCTCTTCCCTCCCGCAACAGCAATAGGATTCCCCTTGTCCTCACCTACCATCCCACCAGCATCCACATCCAGAAGATCATCAGGTGCCATTTCCGCCACTTCCAGCAAGCCACCACCATTCACATATTCCCCTCCCCTCCATTGACTGCCTTCTGCAGGGACCGTTGCCTCTGGGACACCCTGGTCCACACTTGCTTCACCCCCAATCCCCACCCCCACCTCCCCCCCTCGCCCCCCCCACCACACACACACACACACACACACACACACAGCACCTTCCCCTGTAACCGGCGAAGATGCAACACCTGCCTATTTACCTCCTCCCTCCCCAGTATCCAAAGGCCCAAACAGACCTTCCAGGTGAGGGAACACTTCACCTGCATTTCCTAGAACCTAGTCTACTGCATTCGCTGCCTATAATGTGGCCTCCTCTATGTTTTTTCTTTCTCAGATGCTGCCAGACCCGCTGAGCTTTTCCAACAACTTTATTTTTGTTGTAAGGATCAGAACGACCTTGGTGTGCATGTCCACTGATCCCTTAAGGTCATTGAATAGGTAGTTAAACTAATTGAGAAGGCATATGATATACTTGCCTTTATAAGCCAAAGACAGAGTTTAAGAGCAGGGATGCAATGTTGGAATTGTAGAAAATATTGGTTAGGTCATAGCTAGGGCATTGTGTGCAGTTTTGGAATCCACATTACAGGAGGAATGTGATTACACTGCAAAGGAAATTTACCAGGATGTTGCCTGGCCTGGAGAGATTGTTATGGTGAAAATTTAGATAGACTGAGATTGTTTACCTTGGAGCAGAGGACACCAAAGTGGGACATGATTGAGATGCATAATATTATGTAGGGTACAGATAGGATAGACAGGAAGGAACTTTTCCCCTTGATGAAGGGATCGATGACCAAAGCATATTGATTAAAGGGAAGGGGCAGAAGATTTAGGGGGATTGTGAGGGGGAAAATAATTCGCAGGAAATGCTACACTTGCCCCCACACCTCCTCCCTCACCTCTATCCCAGGCCCCAAGATGACTTTCCATATTAAGCAGAGGTTCACCTGCACATCTGCCAATGTGGTATACTGCATCCACTGTACCCGGTGTGGCTTCCTCTACATTGGGGAAACCGAGCGGAGGCTTGGGGACCGCTTTGCAGAACACCTCCGCTCGGTTCGCAATAAACAACTGCACCTCCCAGTCGCAAACCATTTCAACTCCCCCTCCCATTCTTTAGATGACATGTCCATCATGGGCCTCCTGCAGTGCCACAATGATGCCACCCGAAGGTTGCAGGAACAGCAACTCATATTCCACTTGGGAACCCTGCAGCCCAATGGTATCAATGTGGACTTCACCAGCTTCAAAATCTCCCCTTCACCCACTGTATCCCAAAACCAGCCCAGTTCGTCCCCTCCCCCCACTGCACCACACAACCGGCCCAGCTCTTCCCCTCCACCCACTGCATCCCAAAACCAGTCCAACCTGTCTCTGCTTCCCTAACCTGTCCTTCCTCTCACCCATCCCTTCCTCCCACCCCAAGCCACACCTCCATCTCCTACCTACTAACCTCATCCCACCTCCTTGACCTGTCCGTCTTCCCTGGACTGACCTATCCCCTCCCTACCTCCCCACCTATACTCTCCTCTCCACCTATCTTCTCTTCTCTCCATCTTCAGTCCGTCTCCCCCTCTCTCCCTATTTATTCCAGTTCCCTCCCCCCATCCCCCTCTCTGATGAAGGGTCTAGGCCAGAAACGTCAGTTTTTGTGCTCCTGAGATGCTGCTGGGCCTGATGTGTTCATCCAGCCTCACAGTTTGTTATATTGGTATGAGTTTGTTTTTGACTGGTGCAGACTCACTGGGCCAAAGGATCTTTTATGATTCTGTAGACGTCTCTAGTGTTATGAGTCTAATTACCTTCAGAGCAATTCTCCCGCACTTTTTTTTCACATGTGATTTACAGGTGACCTATGAAATGGGGACTGAGTGTCACTCTATCAGCCATCTCATGCACTCATTAACCACTCACGCTCACCACTCACAGATGCTCTTTGATCAATCACCAATTGTCAAATCACCCAAACTCATCAGTCAAGAGAGGGCAGTGGTGCCAGACCCAGGTAAGTAGGTTGTCCTGGTGGTAGAGGCAGCAGATTAATAATCCACCTGAGGGGAGAGACCAGGGAAGCTGAGTGGGGAGCTGGGCAAGAGGCTGGGTGGAGCAGCAACAAAAGCCTGTTGAAGACCCAGGTCAACTTTGGTGGTGGTGGTGAGTGGTTATTAGAGGATGAGCTGTTGAAGACCTAGGGCAGGCACACACCCATTTAGAAGTTCATTTACAGTGAAAGTGTGTGAATGGGTCTCAGCAAAAGTAAGTGGTTTGAATCAAAGCTTACAAGAAACCAGTTACATGTAGTGGCGCCATAAGAGAGGGAAAGAGGTTTCGGTCGACGATTAACAATCAAGATTTGCAGGCAAGTCTCTATTTTATTAAACAAAGCACAATATAGCATTGGAATAGCTCCTTTGGACTCCCAAGCTTGGGCCAATATATTTTGCCCTTCCATACTCAAACTGTCTTCACTGACAGGATCCATATCCCTCTGTTCCCTTCCTATTCATGTATTCGTCCAGGTGCTTCTTGAACGCTACCACTGTGTCTGCTTCCACCACCTCCTCTAGCAGCACGTTCCAGGCACTCACATCGTTCGTGTGAAAACCTTGCCTTGGGACTCTTTTAAACATTCCTCCCCCTCACACCTTGAACCTATGTACCCCAGTAATTGACTCCTCTACCCTGGGGAAAACCTTATACTTTCCACTCACAATCTTATAAATTTCTATTAGGTCGCCTTACAACCTCCTGCATTCCAGCAAAAACAAACCCAGTCTATTCAACCTTTCTTCATAGCTAAAATCCCCCATTCCAGGCAGTATCCTGGTAAACCTTCTCTGTACTCTCTCCAAAGCATCTGATAGTGTGGTGACCAGAATGTATGCAATACTGTATTATCTTTGCAAATAGTTGCGGAGAAATATAGAGTGAGGGACATATAGCATGGTTGCTGGAGAAGAGTAAATGAGAGACTTCAAGTCTAGAATGACCTCTGGATGGGTCTTAGGCTGGATTGGAACTAATGTTATATTTTCTAGTATTTTCTGTGCAGAATTTTTTGGAGAAATAAATGTGAGAATATTTACATTAGTTAAGAAAGGAAACAGATTTGCTTCTGTTACATTGGTTTACTTATGCTGAATTGAAATTGTTCTGTATTCTTTCCTAAGGAACATACTTTCCTTGACAAATTCACCGGAACTTTGCTTAATTATTTTCTTCTCCTTACCTACCAGAAACTTTCATTCCCCATACACAAGATATAAGTGCAGAGAAAATGGCAAAACGGGTAACAGAAGGCCTATGTTTCCAATGTAAAGCATCCTGGAGATGAATTGCTTTCTAAATTTGTTGAAAGAAGTTAATTTGATTTGTATGTGCATTATCATTTAATTTGTGTAGTCACATTTTGAGGTGATTATTTATGTTCATTTACTTTTGCCCCCCAAAATTTTTTTACCTCATATAATACATGGAATTCCTTCACGCTTTTAGCAATTACACTTGATGCGTATGTAGATCTGCACCATTCAGGACCCATCCAATGTAGTTCACCTCTTATGAATTGACAGTCAGTGTCATATAAAGCTTAACTGTATTGGGGAAGCAATTAAGTTAAACCATATTGGTACAAACGTGGCGCTCCCATATTATTTTCCCATAAGCTTAACTAAAGTAATAGGTAACTGACAAGCAACCAGTACCAACATGAACCAGGCCAATTGCTCCAAGTCTGTGAAGATGTCATTCTGGTGTCATTTGGGATCAAGCATTTCCAATTGGTTCTGACAACTGGACAGTGAATGTTTTACCTGTTCCAGTAAAATGGTTCTTTTACCTGGCAACACTTAAATTTCCAAAATCTGAAATCTCCTTTTGGAACTGATTAGTGCCCATTAATGGGGTGGAGGGGTTACATTTTCTAGCACCTAATTTTGCTCTTTTCCATGTACTAAATGGAAGTCTTGCGGATGTGAATATCTAACTACAAAGTAAACTTGCGACCATTAGAGGAGATAAGTTATTCTTAAATACTTGGGACGGTGGTGAGGTTAAATTCTCTTTCATGATTTGCCTCCTCTTTTCATGACACTGTCATTAATTGAAATAAAATATTTTGCTATTTACTGCAGTCTCATGAGGCTTCCTGAACTGGCACCAGCTGAGTGCTGCACAAATGGTTGGCAATTTGGGAAATGAAGTCCACTTCCCTCACTTTGTCCACTTGAAGTGATGTTTGAATTGGCAATCGCTGGCAGTGAACTGGTAGGATTTTTCTTTGCCAGTTGACCTGGTGTGCTTTCGGCAAATTGAATTTGCTTTGATTCTTCTTTGCAAGTTGAATTAGTTCCAGGAAAGTCGATTCCCAATGCGTGTGTTTTCAGGGATGTGCAATCTGGTTTCAGTTGAGACAAGTTCAAACAAAAACTAAGCTAACAGCTGCAAGTCAATCACCTGATAGTTTGATCCATGATTCATTTGTGGGAGAGGAAATAAAACCACTTCCTTAAATTGATAATTCTGTTCATTCATCGGTATTAGCATGAAATGTAAGTGGAAAGGAAATTACTGGAGAACAGCCATGTGTTCAAGTAAATGAAAGCTACTGTAATTTTAAAGCAGAATTTATGTGATATAAATGTATACATGATATAAATGCACATTTGCTCAGTCAAATCATTGGAATATGGTAGCTTGACTGCACTGTAGGAAATTCATTGTAGAAAAAGAGCATTAAAGAAAAGTGATAAAAAGCAAATTACAAATTACACATCACCATAATTTAATGTTTAATTTACCGTTGGGCATACTTTATGTAGACTTTAGTTCAAATCATGAATTGTTTTTGATGTAATTGCAAGGCATGGAAGATCTTCCCTACAGGGGATAGTTGATCTAGCCACAAAAATTAGGATTACAAAAAAAAAGCAAGGACTTATTGAAATATTTAAAATCACAAGAGAAAAGGAGCATTTAACAACAACCAAAGAATATATTTAAAAAGCTCGATCAGAAACCATGGCATGTCGATTGGAGAAAGTGAATGCAACTTAAAATAAAAAGTGAAACTAACACAGGAGTTGCTGGAAAAAAGCTCTGCAGGTCTGGCAGCGTCTGTGAAGCAAAAATCAGAGTTAACATTTCAGGTCTGGAGATCCTTCCTCAGAACTCAGAACCCGAAACATTAACTCTGATTTTTTTTTTCTCACAGATGCTGCTCGACCTGCTGAGCTTTTCCAGCAATTTCTGTTTCTGTTCCTGATTTAAGCATCTGCAGTTCTTTCGGTTTTTAAAAATAAAAAGTGTTTGTCAATTGTCAGCTTTGGCAGTACTCATCTTCCTTGGTGAGAATGGAGTTTTCACACACAGGGAATAACTCTATGCATTCGTTCACTGTCTGCATGCTCTAATTAGCTAGGAGCGTTTCTGCGTACAATGGACCCCTCAATGTGAACAGCTTAACTGGTTCCTTAAAACTCTATGTTGCTCAGGGGTCTCATTGTCATTCAGTGATTGCACCATAAGATAAACTTGGAGACATAGTCAGTGTTTTACATCATTGGGCAGGGAGAGCAGGACTGCTTTTCAGCCTCTCAATGACTTGACAGTGGAGGCTAGTATAACATTCCAAAAATCATGAGGCTCAAAGAGGGGCTTCCCTTTTGAGCTCCACAATGTTTTCTGGGCTCAGCAGTTTCATGCAGAGATGGGCTGAGAGGTGGCAGATGGAGTTCAACCTGGATAAATGCGAGGTGATGCATTTTGGAAGGTCGAATTTGAAAGCTGAGTACAGGATTAAGGATAGTATTCTTGGCAGCGTGGAGGAACAGAGGGATCTTGGTGTGCAGATACATAGATCCCTTAAAATGGCCACCCAAGTGGACAGGGTTGTTAAGAAAGCATATGGTGTTTTGGCTTTCATTAACAGGGGGATTGAGTTTAAGAGTCGTGAGATCTTGTTGCAGCTCTATAAAACTTTGGTTAGACCGCACTTGGAATACTGCGTCCAGTTCTGGGCGCCCTATTATAGGAAAGATGTGGATGCTTTGGAGAGGGTTCAGAGGAGGTTTACCAGGATGCTGCCTGGACTGGAGGGCTTATCTTATGAAGAGAGGTTGATTGAGCTCGGTCTCTTTTCATTGGAGAAAAGGAGGAGGAGAGGGGACCTAATTGAGGTATACAAGATAATGAGAGGCATAGATAGAGTTGATAGCCAGAGACTATTTCCCAGGGCAGAAATGGCTAGCATGAGGGGTCATAGTTTTAAGCTGGTTGGTGGAAAGTATAGAGGGGATGTCAGAGGCAGGTTCTTTACGCAGAAAGTTGTGAGAGCATGGAATGCGTTGCCAGCAGCAGTTGTGGAAGCAAGGTCATTGGGGTCATTTAAGAGACTGCTGGACATGTATATGGTCACAGAAATTTGAGGGTGCATACATGAGGATCAATGGTCGGCACAACATTGTGGGCTGAAGGGCCTGTTCTGTGCTGTACTGTTCTATGTTCTATGTTCTATGTTCAACTTCCATGTTCCCTTACCAGCCTGCTGGCCATCCTGTAGGTGACGGTTGGCCAGCTGGAGGTAGTGGCCAAAGAAGAACACCGATTGGACATCAGTGGATGTGACTGAGAATGTGCGGGATACAAATAGGAAATCTATTCTTGAGTGGATAGACCCATCTGGCTGTGACCAGGTGTATCTACAATGTGCTCCATCTGCAGGGTCATGCAGCTCGGCCACTTGAACTGTTTCTGTCAGGAATCTGGGCATGGAGCCCAGTTTGCTGTCAGCCCCCTGGATCATCCATCCGCATCAATGATGCAGTTGAAGTCTCTGGGCAGAAAGACCAGCCTGGACATCACCCCAGGATACCCAGCCGCTCACACTTTACCACCAGGGCATACACGTTAATTAGTCTTAGTGAAACATTTCTGTACATAACATCTGCTACAAGGAGGTGCCCGGTCATCACCTCCTTTATCATGGTGATGGTGAAGTTGTCACCTCACAGCAGAATACCCAGGCTGGAGGAATGGCAATTGCTTCGTATCCACTCTGACCAAATTTAAGACTTGTGGATCTATTAGATGAACCATCTCCTGTAGCTACTGAGGTGCAGTATCCCTTACTCCGACAGAAATAGGAGGTCTGCTTTGACATTAGCCAGGTAAGCCAATGTGGAAACACATCACACAATAGATTTAACATTGCACACATTCATACTAGCAACTTTAAAACCAATTTTAAGGGTTTATAGAATTACCCGATGTCTATTCACCCACGACCTTGTCACTGGGGGACTCCATGAATTCTCATTGTGTGGTCGAACTGTTAGATACTGTCCACACTGAGGTAGCCATTCTTCTTGTCCTTTGGGGGTCCATGGCTTGCATTGCCACTATCAGCCGTTTAAATGCATGTGACCCATCCTCCACACCCCATCGTGGGCAGGCTTTGTATAGGTGGCCTGCTTCCCAATATAGGTTGCAGCTCTTGGACTCCTACAGGCCTTAGTCAGGTGGCCCTCCTGTTTGCTGTTCCTATGGAGGTTCACTTTGTAGTCTGTGCCCTGACCTCCCACAGTTTTGGCACAATCTGGGCTAACCCATGTCTGTCAGGTAGCCTCAGCTTCCTCTGATTGTGACGCTGGAAAGCAGTTGGAGGATGTTCCCACTGGTATCCACCTTCAGGGTCACCATGACCTGCCATTGCTAGTCCAGATACTGAAGGGATCCTCTGCATCAGTGCAGCCTCCTTTAAGCTGTATGTACCTTCCAAGAAAGGTCAAGGCATCTGCTGCCAGGTCTTGGGTGTTGTACTTTTGGATTGTAACAACTCAGCTCCCCTGTGTAGGGAGAACAAACAATGGTGCTGCAGATAGAACAGATAGGTGACCCTCAACCCTTTCTCTTTCAATATCTTCAGGAGACATTCACATTTCTTCACATGCCTGAAGGTCACGTCACAGTAGCCCCTGCTGGGGAATTCTTGTTGGCAGAAAATATTTACTGCTTGGGACCTGCAACAATCCAGGAAGACTCTTTTCACAAAGAACATCCGGTCGCTCAGTGATCCTTCCTGCACTAATTTTCATAGTCACCCTGACTGCATTGCAACTCACTGCCTGCCAAACTATGACAGTGACTGCAGACCACTGTTCCCAGTCTGCCACACAATGATGGTGACTGTATAGCACTCAACCCAATTTGCTTTACTGTAGTAGTGACTGGGATAAGAGAATGCAAGTTTTTGATTGAGCCGAAAGTGGGTAGCATGGCTGTTTGTGCCATTACAGGAGGTTGAAAGGTGGTGAGGTGCTTGCAACAGTGCAGAGGCCATACAGGGTTGATGGTGTAGAAGGTTGGGGTAATGGGAGGCAATGGAGGTGCATGATTCATAACCGTGAATGAGGGAAGATGTTGCAAGCAACAGTGAGAGTGGCAGAGGAAAGTCTTTGCAGGAGGAGATTGTGAGGGAGCAAAGCATATAACTCCTGAACTGGTAGAATTTCCTCTAGCATTGCTGGTCATTCCTCTGCACCTCTGACAGAGTGTTGACCTCGGAGCAGGCTAGCAGGATCTGGTGGCATGGCGTACTCTGCTTTCCTCTGGGATGGGGATACCCCTCCATTACACTGCCTATGTCCATCATGACATCCAGGTTCGTGTTGGAAAACCATTGCACCATCTTTCTCTTCTTCAGCGTGGTCAGGTTATGTCTGTCAGTGAGCAGGTTGCTTAGGAATGTCAATATTCTCCAGGTATACAGCAGCCTTTGGTATATGGTGCAGCTGCTAGAAGTACTGGTCTTTTCCACAGTGTTCTGGTGAATAGTGAGGTGTAAGACAGGGTTAGAACTGGAGGTGAGGGATGCCACAGCGGGGTGGGGTGAGGAGTAGGAAGCTAAGAGGGGCGAGTGTGGTAGGATTTGGCGAGAGGTCATGCTGGGCCTAGTGGTGAGTACCCTTCCAACAAACATGATGTAACAGGCATTTATCCAATAAAGTAAAATTCAGCCCTCCTTTTGTACATGTATATGCGGGTATTGCATGTGCACAGACAGCAGAATAACAAACTGTTAATGCATTTCAAAGCTGTATATATTTTGGGAAACATAGGTAACTCAATGGAATTAGTAGTGCATACATTATTTTGGACAAAAAAGGAGGATGTTTGGGCTAGAATTAAGATACTATACTCTTGAGCCTCCTGGTCATGTGAACTCTACCATGTGGCATTTATTGAAGTCATCCATTTTACAGTCAATCCAGTAAAGACATAGATCAACCATCAAACCCGCAGACAAGGGTGGCGCAGTGGGAGTATGGCGCACTGACCTCTACATTGCCAAGGCCAAACGTCAACTCTCCGACACCTCCTCCTACCGCCCCCTTGATCATGACCCCACCCCCGAGCACCAAACCATCATCTCCAACACCATCCATGACCTCATCCCCTCAGGGGACCTCCCACCCACAGCCTCCAACCTCATTGTTCCCCAACCCCGCACCGCCCGTGTCTATCTCCTTCCCAAAATCCACAAACCTGCCTGCCCTGGTCGACCCATTGTCTCAGCCTGTTCCTGCCCCACCGAACACATCTCCACCTACCTGGACTCCATTTTCTCCCCTTTGGTCCAGGAACTCCCCACCTACGTCCATGACACTACCCACGCCCTCTACCTCCTCCAGGACTTCCAATTCCCTGGCCCCCAACACCTCATTTTCACCATGAACGTCCAGTCCCTATACACCTGTATTCCTCATGCAGATGGCCTCAAGGCCCTCCGCTTCTTCCTGTCCCGCAGGCCCGACCAATCCCCCTCCACCAAGACCCTCATCCGCCTAGCCGAACTCGTCCTCACCCTCAACAACTTCTCTTTCGATTCCTCCCACTTCCTACAGACAAAGGGGGTGGCCATGGGTACCTGCATGGGCCCAAGCTATGCCTGCCTCTTTGCAGGTTACGTGGAACAGTCCCTCTTCCGCGCCTACACAGGACCCAAACCCCACCTCTTCCTCCGTAACATTGATGACTGTATCGGCGCCGCCTCTTGCTCCCCACGGGAGCTCGAACAGTTCATCCACTTTACCAACACCTTCCACCCCAACCTCAAGCTCACCTGGGCCATCTCCAACACATCCCTCACCTTCCTGGACCTCTCAGTCTCCATCTCAGATAACCAGCTAGAAACTGATGTCCATTTCAAGCCCACTGACTCCCACAGCTAACTAGAATACACCTCCTCCCACCCACCCTCCTGCAAAAATTCCATCCCCTATTCCCAATTCCTCTGCCTCCGCCGCATCTGCTCCCACGATGAGGCATTCCACTCCCGCACATCCCAGATGTCCACGTTCGTCAAGGACTGCAACTTTCCCCCCGCAGTGGTCGAGAATGCCATTAACTGCGTTTCCCGCAACACATCCCTCATACCCCGCCCCCGCCACAACCGCCCCCAGAGGATCCCCCTTGTTCTCACATACCACCCCACAAACTTCCGGATACAACGTATCATTCTCCGACACTTCCGCCATCTACAATCCGACCCCACCACCCAAGTTATTTTTCCATCCCCACCCTTGTCTGCCTTCCAGAGAGACCACTCTCTCCACGACTCCCTTGTCCGCTCCACACTCCCCTCCAACCCCACCACACCCGGCGCTTTCCCCTGCAACCGCAGGAAGTGCTACACTTGCCCCCACACGTCCTCCCTCACCCCTATCCCAGGCCCCAAGATGACCTTATACATCAAGCAGATGTTCACCTGCACATTTGCCAATGTGGTACATTGTATCCATTGCACCCAGTGTGGCTTCCTCTACGTTGGGGAAACCAAGCGGAGGCTTGGTGACCGCTTTGCAGAACACCTCCGCTCGTTTCACAACAAACAACTGCACCTCCCAGGCGTGAACCATTTCAACTCCCCCTCCCATTCCTCAGACGACATGTCCATCATGGGCCTCCTGCAGTGCCACAATGATGCCACCCAAAGGTTGCAGGAACAGCAACTCATATTCCGCTTGGGAACCCTGCAGTCCAATGGTATCAATGTGGACTTCACAAGCTTCAAAATCTCCCCTTCCCCCACTGCATCCCAAAGCCAGCCCAGCTCATCCCCTCCCCCCACTATATCCCAAAACCAGCCCAGCTTGTCTCTGCTTCCCTAATGTGTTCTTCCTCTCACCCATCCCTTCCTCCCACCTCAAGCCACACCTCCATTTCCTACCACCTCATCCCGCCTCCTTGACCTGTCCGTCTTCCCTGGACTGACCAATCCCCTCCTTACCTCCTCACCTATACTCTCCTCTCTACCTATCTTCTTTTCTCTCCATCTTCGGTCCGCCTCCCCCTCTCTCCCTATTTATTTCAGAATCCTCTCCCCGTCCCCCTCTCTGATGAAGGGTCTAGGCCCGAAACGTCAGTTTTTGTGCTCCTGAGATGCTGCTTGGCCTGCTGTGTTCATCCAGCTCCACACTTTGTTATCTTGGATTCTCCAGCATCTGCAGTTCCCATTGTCACATAGATCAACCAGATTGTTTGTACAGTGACATTGTAAAACATTGTTATAGAGTACAGGCAAAAGCTGAACTCATTGAGTGTGCTGTTTTATTTTACAATGTTTTGTTTTGGATGGAATCGCATTTGAAATTAGATTTGGAAACTTTATTTCAATTCTAATTGGGAGTAAGTTCACCAGATCATATTTAGCATTTGGCAAAAGGAAACATGGATTTCCAGAATGGGAAATGGAAATCATTAACCTGAGACAAGAAGAGATGTTCATATGTTTAATTAAAGGACATTTATTTCTTTATTTTGCATTACTAATAGCCCAGAGGACAGTTAAGATTGTTGTGGTTCTGGAGTCACACGTAGATCAGACCAGGTAAGGATGACAGATTTCCTTCGCCTAAAAATGGTGAACCAGATGTGTCCTGAAGAAAAGATGATTTGTGGTTATAGCTTCCAAACTTTTATTGAATGCAAATTTTACATCTGCCATGGTGGGATTTAAATCTGTCTACCCAGAACACTAGCCAGGAATTCTGGATTTTTGGCCCGGCGATGTTGTCATCATGCTTTGTAGCGTAGAGACCAACAGTTTGTCACAGATCAGAGTACTGAATAGGCAAGGGTGTAGACATGTTGTTACATCAATGACATACTTACTGCACAGAGAAAAGTTGGGTCTGTCGGGCTGCTGTGAAAATATTAGTCCGGTGTCTGGATCTTCTTAGGCCAAAGAAGTGGACCATGATCAGTCCTGGGGGTTTGGGTATTGCTTATGATTAATTATCAAAGGCAAGTCTGTTGAGTTCTGGGGATGTGCGAAATGCACGTTTGGGGTTAGAGTTCATTGGACTGGGTTGCTAAAGGAATAATTTCAGTGGCAAGACCAGACAGAAGGGCAAGATCTCATGGATCACAGGAGCGGGTAGGGAGCTCCAGAAGGTGTTCTTTCCACAAGTCACAATTATCTTGGATTCTACCTGGGCAGAGCACATGGCCACCAAGACTATGGCAACTCACAACTTATGGGGGCTGAGAGTCAAGTGGAGATATCAACAGTTGTACGAAAGAGATGGACACAAGCTGGCTGAGTGAGGAGGTGGAGGCTGAAAGGTCATGGCAGACAAAGGGGCATCAACACAAAAGGATCATGAAGGATAAGGTGGTGGTAGGGGGGGGGGGGGGGGGGTTGCTCATGTTGCATCTTAGGCAGAAGCTGCAAATCACTCACAAGGACACTAAGTTGAAACCTTGCCATTCTCACTCCAAAATCAATAATGCAATATTGAGAAAAATAGCTACCACTTTACACAAACTGGGCAGAGTAAGTAACTGCATTTCTCTTCTGTTGTGCAGTGTAGCGAATCTGCAGAAATTAATTTGAAAGTCGCCTGTGTTTACAATTTCTGAGTCATATTTCATACCAATACAAGAAGACAATGCTTTGGAATTGCCACATTCATATACTGAACCATAAGCATGCTATAACATGATCTGAGCTTTACAAGGGTGTTCATTTTTAGGGAGGAGGTGCATATCAGGATTTCTTAATGTCAAAATGTCACTTTTCCAACACTTTAGTTCTGCAATATACAGCTGGGTAAACTTATATAGCTGTGAATACCTACTGAGGCATGATATTGGCCTCCTTGTGAAGCCTCCTTGGCATTGCGAGATGCTTCAAAGTGACTGATTTGATAGCTCAGAAGTAGATAATCGAAAAGCTGTATTATATCTGACAATCCCAACAGATTATTAGATCAGGTATCAGCTATGGGCATTGACAACACAGTGTAGGGCTGGAGGAACACAGCGAGTCAGGCAGCATCAGAGGAGCATGAAAGTTGATGTTTCGGGTTGGGACCCTTCTTCAGAACTGACATTGCATTTGATGGATTCTTTGTGTCTTTGCTGCATAGACAAAGACCATTGAAGGAAAGAAATTGTTGTCAGCAAACCCAGAAGCCTCCAGATGTCACACAGTATCCAGAGGGAGAAACAGCAGGTGAAGATCCTACAAGGAAGAGGAAGAAAATGCTCTGACCTTGCACCTACAGACCTCACTGTCATTTTATACAGCTCACAGAAACATGGTGGGGGTAGAGATGAAGGATGTCCCAGGAGAATATCACTGAAGAGTATTATCTGCTGGAATGAGGCCTGTGCTCAGAAGGGATGGGTGGCCATCCCATCTCTGTGACTGTCAAGGTTATAGCTGCCTTAAACTTTAACGTCTGTGGCTCAATTCAAGGAGCAACTGGGAGATGTGTGGCATTTCCCAGTCCTTTACTCACAGATACATTCAGAATGTCGCTAATGTTTATTTTCCATGGTCAGGAGAGTAAAAGCAACTTGGGCACTGGAATTCTCCTCATTCACTGGCTACTTCAGAGCAGGTTGCAAAACCCTGCACCCAGACTGCTTTGAGGGCACCCTATCACTAACTTGCAGAATTCATCAAAAGAAAAGCTGTTCCACTTAAACAATGTTCAATTTATCTGTGACTATTGATGCTATATTTTAGAGCTCTGTGATATCTAAGAGCTGCCATGATGCACACATACTGGGGAACTTATTGGCTCCTTCCCACCTCCAATCTCCTCATCCATGCAAGGACCAGGAGTCAAGGGAGACCCCTTCCAAACATAGCTGTTGAAATGTATATGAAACCCTCATACTTTTGCAGAACTAAGGCACAGTACTGTCTACACTTTCACCAGGTCAATATAAGAACAGGTCACTGGCCTTCTCAAGATTTCATGTGATGTCAATGGCAAGGCCTCTCTGTGAAGCTTTGCAGAGTAACCCAGAAAAGCTGTGTTATATTATTTTGGCTTGTTGTGCCCTTCACAAGTGGGATTTTCTGGACACAGAGGAAATGAGGATCAACATCAATGTTCTGACAAGATGAGAATGAGGATGAAGACGTTGCCCAGAAGGGACATCTAAGCCAGCAAGATAGGCCGATGCATCTTCAGGCACAAGAAGCCAGAGAGTGTATTTGAAACCTGCATTCAGCATGAATGAGGTCGTTTGTACCTTCTTTCATTATGTGACTTTTGTTCGGTTTTATGGCAAGCAATGTCCCTTCAGTGCAAAGGTATAGTTATGTTTGCAGTCCTATAACTTTTCTGTTGCTGAAGTTTATCCCACTTCACGTAACTACATTTTACAGCTGAGAGTAACTGTTCAGGAGAACAGAGCAGTCAGTGAGACAGGGCAATAGCATTGCATGTTGCTAAGGTTAGGTGTTGTTTAATGCTTTCAGTCAGCAGAGCAGTGTTTTGCAATAGTGTCTCTCATGAAAGGCAGCAGGTTGAGGACAATCCTGAGGCACCTCCATCATCAGTTAACATTTAACTTTTCAGTGCTCGCATAGACTGAAAAATTGCCCCAAAAATGCTTCAGCATCGTGTAGGATAGTTTTTAATTCCGAGAGGCAGCACTTTGTGCAGTTTATGTCAGAAGGCCACCGAGCTACAAGGGAGAGTAGAGATAAGACCTTATCTTCGGGTACCTCCCAGCAATGGCAATGTGTGCTCCCCTGAAAAATCCAAAAGGAAGAATGAAACTTTGTCTCCAGCGATGTGTGGAATCATCATTGATTCCATCCTTTCATCCAGGGTGGGGTGGTAAGTGTAGATGATTTGTGCAGAGCAGGCACTATCACAAACCTTGCACATTGCTGGTAGCCTCAGTGAGGTCCACCTTCACTATAGTCATCAATGTCATGAATCAAGGATCTTTGACATTTGAGGAGATCTGCAGCCAAGAAGTCTGTTGGTGAGAGAGATAAATAATGCATGGTCTCTGAAACCTTTTTAAACCTGGGGATGTATAAAGAGGCTGCTCATATCTATCATGGCATGATTTTACCAGGATCAACAGTGATAAATACGCACGAGAAGACATTTTAAAAGTTCAAGTAAACATATCTTTATACAATTGCATGGTTATTTGTAATGTTGCCACCTATGAGCCCTCGTTACTTTGTTTTCCCCCTTCCACCATGTCTAAGTGCAGTTCTGAGTCTGCAGTTGGGGTAGAGGGGCCCTGCTGTTTGGTAGATTTGGCTGGTTGACCTTGAGGCATTTAGGCTTAGACTGTCAAAGCCTTCTGAGGATGTCCTGCTCAGATGCGTGCTTACCCTCCTTCGTTCGAACTACTGCTGGTTTGGCATTCCAGGCAGTGTGGAGAAAGAAGGGCCAGGCATATCTGGTGGCTCCAGAGAGGAACTTTCTGAGGGCCTGTTGTAAGTCTTTTCACAATGGGTCCCTGCTAAGAGAGGAAGAGGCACAGGGAATGAGGTCAACTTCCTCATCTCCCTGTCACCTTCCCATTGATGCTGATTACCTACGGCTACAAATATGAAGGGGAGATTCATGCATAAATCTGATTGAGACATTGAGTGAACTCGATGTGGATCTTCATGTCAGTGGCCAGCAAGTTCATGGAAACAGCCAGATAAGCATGTCAGAGCCAGCACTGAAAATGGTGGTGGATTCCTCCATCCTTCAACCCAGTTTATGATTCGCTCTGCCAAATCTTCTTACTGTTCTTGCGCTGACCTGTGCATTCTGACAAAATCATTTCTGGCCAAGACCCTGACAACTGTGATGAGCAGGTATATGGTCTCTGAAGTGCGAGTGTCAGAGACCTGAATTATTCCTTCTTCAACCCACTGTGGAGGCAGATCTGTGAAGGTACTTCTGAGTTTAATCTAGACAGAGAACTCCACTGAGAATCTCCAAGGGGGATTGGTTTGAGAGCATTCAATCCAACGATAATTACTGTTGGCATGGAAAATCTAAGCCGTTCATTCTTTTTTGTGATAAACAATGACTCACACGTAATAGTTTCCACTGTAAATAGTTTTCCACTTCATACATGTAGAGCTTGTCAAAGTACTTTCTTTTTCTGAACCTTTTCAGTGCACCACTGTCCTTTTAAAGTAGGATTCCCCAAAATAGAACACAAAGTTCAAAATACAGTCTTAGCAATGATTTATGCAATATTTCAACTGATAGCCAAAGGAGGCATGATAAATGGCCTGCACTATTGACCTTGTAAATACCAAAATGAAGTGGACAAGATATTTTCAGGAAATTGTTCACAATCACGTAAATTCATCACAATTTGTTAAAAGAACATAATGAATCGTGTCATGTTTTCTTAGTTTTTAAATTCTCTACCTATAACATAATAACAAGTGATTATTGCGTTTTAAGAGTTTTTCACACTAATTTTGGGGCATGGAAAAAATTATATTTTAAAACAATTGTTGCACAGACAATGAAAGTGCTGCAGCAGAATCAACTTCATGAGTAAAACTGTATATAGTCATAAGGAAAATGGCATATGTATTTATGGAGTTTTGCACCATTATAAGAACAAGAGAACAAGTGTTATAATCTTGCATCCTATAGTTTGTTGTAAATTTAAATAACACATAATTTACACACCTTGCAAAACTAAAAATTTGTGGCAGAAATTATCTAGTTGTAAGCATATTGTCACACATCCAGCAATGATTTAGTTTTCTTATGGAACCATCCTGGCTGTGCTCTCTAACTTGGAATTGCAATTAAAATGCTTCGTTTTAACAATTTGCTCTTTTGTATTATGGAATGCAACTGAGTAAATGCTGAAGTTTTTCAACTGAAGTTTTTGAGAATTCTGTGGGATTCTAACATGCAGTGAGATTAATGTGTGGTGAGGTAACACAGGGCTATTTACAGAATCATAGAGTTAAAATGCATGGAAACAGACTCTTCGGTCCAACTTGTCGTTGCCAATCACGCTTCCCAAACTAAACTAGTCCCACTGGACTGTGTTTGGCCCACGTCCTTCTAAACCTTTCCTATTCATGTACCTGTCCAAATGTCTTTTAAATTTTGTAACTGTTCCTGTGTCTACCATTTCATCAGGCAGTTAATTTCATATTTGATCTCTTTGTATGAAAAAGTTGCCCCTTAGGTCCCTTCTAAGTCTTTCTCCTATTACCTTTAAATTATGTCCTCTAGTTTAGAACTTACCTACCCTAGGGAAAAGGCTTTGACTATTCACCTTATCTATGCTGCTCAGTATTTTATAACCCCTCAGCCTTCTACTGCACCCTTTCCAATTTTATAATATCCTTCCTATAACAGGGCTATCAAGCCTGCCTACTTACTATTGCAGCAGTTAGTAAACTTATATTCATGATTTTACAAAATGGCATATCCAAGAAATTGATGGGTTCATGCACATTTTATTGAATAGTAAAAAAGTGTTTCTGAGTTTCCAGAGGGCATGCTCACAATGTCAGTGTTTCAAATAACAAGTTAAATATGAAGCCTCAGTTCCAGATGAGAAAATTACAAGAGGAATTACAAGATCATATCCATGAAAATCTTCAAAAAGTTTTCACGCTTTGACAAAACAAGAGTCAACAAAGAGTGGAAGAAAATGGATAGTATGCTTAATTTAGCTTTTAGTGAGGCACTACACTGTGCCTTAATTAATTTAATAGTTTTGATACCATGCTATCATGCATTGGCAGCCAAACATGTTGCTTTGGACTAATCAACGTTTCACTGAATATGCTCATTCGTGCTATCAGCCACTCCTTTACATATAGAGAACTTAAAAAATACAAATAATTTTTAACTGTCAAATTAACTGCAATGTTTGTACATCAATTGCGATAACTCAAAAGCTTTACCAATTCTGCAGAGAGAATGCAAGTAAGAATACAACACAGCCAGATTTTTTTTTTAAACACAGCACAAATATAGCTCCACATATTGTTAAGAAACTTAACCACATGCATAGTTGCATTCTATAGATGCTGTACAAATTCCTAATTCTGGCACTATTGGGTGCACGTTAAATACAAAAAATACTGTGCCATTTGTAACTGCTCATTACAGGCAAGTGACAAGCAAAACCTAGTTATGTTATGTCAGAACTTAGCAACAAAAAGATAAATGCCAGTAATTTGGATTCCAGTTACAAGCAACATGATCGGATAATAGATTACCGTCAAACAGATCTGATAGCATCCAAATACGCAGAAATTGGACAGGGGTCTTTATACAAAACAGAATTATCTGGTATTTGGCATTTAAAACATTTTGCAACTTCAAATTTGTTTTTCTAAGACTTATATAATTGCAGAATTTCAATACTAGTAGCAAAACTTTTATTTTAAATTAAGTTATATTAATCATATAACTATATTTATGCATGAAACATTTTTACTTTTAACAGTTTTGAAATGTTTGGTGCTACTCTCAAATGCACCACTGGATGTATCAATGTGAAACAATTTATTCAAGTTTATAAGAGACCTTTGTAAATGTCTACTCTTGTTTTCATTAGGGAAAACAAGTAAACAGCTGAACAGCCTCTGATCACACTTCAATACATAACTTGCATTTAGTCTCACCTTGTCTATAAGCACTGATGGCAGTCCCTCTAAACAAGATGGCCAAGGTTTCCAGCTTTCTATCACTAATTTTCTGTGTGGAAGTTATGGGGTTTGTGTTTTCTTTTATAAATTTATTCAAACTGTTTGCTTCTCAATGAGCAATACACTGTCTTGAATATGAGAGGCTGGAACAACAAACAGTTGACACAGTACAACTGCAGAACTGTTGAAATCTTAGAAGCAGGTCACTGGATGTTGCTGTTGTCATCTGTCCCATTAGACTCTGACATATTCATTTTCCCAGTTGAATGAAGACTGCCAGAATTGGATACTGCATCTCTTCGAGGAGGCATCCTCTCATTGATACGGTCCAGGCCTTTTGCTTCTTCAAAACTACTGATTTTATGCTGAGGTGTAAATCCTCGGATAGCTAGAATTATTGATTATTGTTTTGTGTTGTTTGATAAGTGAAAAAAAGAGAAAAAAAACAATTAAACACTGATTATATTGTTGCAAGCATACATTTGTTAAAAAGAATAGAAGCCTTGTCTGATCAGCATTTAGTTTCACTTCCTGTGGCAAATTTGTGATTGAACTTCTGCAGAGGGTTCTATTAATAGCTGTAAAAAGACATGCTTCCCTGTGGTTTCTGCAGATTCAGATATGACAGAGGACATTTACCACATCCTTTGTGGAAATTTAACTTTAAAATTGTTTTGAAATTTTACTTGAACTTTACATTTTTTGCATCTTAACAACAATAATTTTATTTTGTAAACCTTGATTAATTGATTTCTAACATATTTGCTTAATGAATTTCCTTCACTAAATACCATCAGCTGAAGACTTTCCCTGAAACAGATTTTATTCTCAACAATGTGATATTTCGTATGTTTGAATGTTAATAAGAGCTATTAAACATTACAGTGTTACTCTTTTCCATAGCGAAACTATAACATAAAAAGCTGACAGAAGTATACAACTATCTATTGAAGTAGAGGTCACTGCTGCATACCTCTGTAACTTAGTAATGCTTGAATTAACAATTGGATGTAGGCAAAAGGCCTATATATGAAAAAATGACACTACACTTCGGCTGCCCTGAGAATTTTCTGTTTAATAATGGTGAATCAAAACAAATATTATTTGGGACTTTGTAAAACAAGAAAAATCTCTCCATGGGGACAGGCAAAGGTTAATGTCATAAGACGTGGAAATTTACAATAATCTTCAAAAGGAAATTAAAATCAAAATCAAAAGCAAACTCTTGCAACCTGCAAGGGTTTGAGGAGCACTTGCTGTTCCTTTACACAACAAACATCACCAGTCACCAGACAGCCACTTAGTCAACAGTTGTTGCTTTTGCTCTTGTGTGTTTAAAACATATGCTTAAAAAAACACTCTACTACCTGTACAAATTGGTCAGCTGTATTTCTCAGCGATCTGCTGTTAAATTTAGAAGCAAACAAGAACAAACTGTGCAACTGCAGCTAAATAATGGAAAGGATTAAGACACAAAAAGGATGGAGTTTGTTAAAATCGCAATATATGTCATGGTTATGGCATGTAGCTCACTTTCTACTTTCATAGGCGTAAATAAGGCAAAGCGAAAACATTTTACTATCCTACATTTTCAAAAGATTAGTTAAACAAAAAAATGTATTGGTAAGTGGCAAATATATCAACTCTTCTTTCATATTGCGAGCCTGGTTCTCTCACATTAAGAAGCCTATTTACGCCCATGGCTCTTGAACCTGAAGAATGTATGTAAAACAAAATAACATCACTAAAGTCTATCACAACAAATACAGTGAGCAAACGCCCCATATTACCTTCATGGGTTTCAACACCCTCAATGGCCTCAATAGCCTCAACAGTAGCTGAAGAGAAGAGAAGGGTTGCATGCAAAATGAATGAGAAAGTTGAGTGGGTTTTCAGTGTAATAAATATTCAACATGTTGAAAACAGGAAGCCCCATGGAGCACAGTGTGGGAGTGGCAGTTGCATATACAGTACACTCGAAAAAAAGCATCAGCATAGTTTCAACAAAAATATAGCCAATTTTTGTGCATATAAAGAGATATGGAAAAATTAATGGGCAGATTAAATGACATGAAAATTTAATTTATTATCACAAAATGGATCATTTCAGACTTAAATGGTATTATGAAACAATATTATAAAATGACCTGTAGGCAGTTCGTAGAGCAGAAGAGATGGTTGACTGTAGCTACAAAATACAAAGTTTGTTTGCATGTTTTGAATATATATACATATATATACTGTAAAACCAGACATTGTTCAGATTCAATATTTGTATTTTCTGGTGATTAAACAGATATATACATAGTAATCATGTTAGTTTTGTCTGATACATGTACGTGTACACTTTTTGAGAAAACAGATCATGTTGGTTTTCTTGTGTAGTATTTGTAACTCAATCTTCTTATGGATGAGTAATATTGGAAGTTGAAGTGTGAAAAAAATAACACCAACTGTTATCTTTTGATAGCCCTTTAAATTCTCCATATTCTGTAGAATTACTATTAATAGGCAAACTCATGATACTTATTTTAAACACAATCATGCATTGTATCAGGCAGAAGCTCTGGTGCGCAACAGTAATTTAATCTTATTATGTGATAGCTGAAGCTGTCTATCTTGATCTGAATTACATAAAGCCATTTAAAAGAAAATCTTATTGCATGGTTTAAAAAAAGGTATTACAAGTCGAAGGTTAACAGAATATTCTGTCCTTACCATGTTCCTACTTATAGTGAAAGATATAGCTGTAGTTAGAAAATAGCTTCCAGTATAAGGTACATGAGAGACACTTGCAACTCCACAATATTTACTCTTGGTATTCGCTGATCATCACCACATTTTGGTAACAAGTTAAATTGTGAACTATGTTGAGTAGAGGGATTTTTATTAAATATTTTTAGCAACTGTTTTTATTAATTACAAATCTTGACTTGCAATTAGATGGAATCATCATGAAGGGAAAGAAATATACAGCAGCCTTTATTCTGGAGAAGGATCTAAAATGCATTTTGATTATAATAAAAGGTGCAATTGGGTAACAAAAAACAGTACAAGAATACCTCTATTAAGATATTGTTATGCGCTAGTTTTGTTTAAAAATAATTATAACACCATATATACAGAATTTAGTTCCTCACTTATGGACAGGGTTTTTCTTCTCCGTCAAATAAAACCTTGTCACCCTTGCAAAAATTGACAAACAATACAGCATTTATGGAATTTCCAAGTGATGACGAGTCAAAAATAGCTGAACAGTTTTAATAAACCAATTTTCAGATCTTGAAATTTGTGATCCAATGATCATTACATCAGCTGAGTTCTGTGGTCAGTACTTTGTTTTTTAAATATGTAGAATATAAATTGGGCTACAAAATCTTTATGCAGTACCTAAATTCTTTCTCAAAATTGATTTTTGAATGATATGCAAAATATGAATTTCACTACGTTTTCCATTTACAATATTAGATAGCATCACATTCACCAACATAATCACCCTTCAGCTTATTAATGGGAAAAAGTTAATGATGAAGAACTTCTGTGCAAAATTTTAATTTAGCCATTAATATTTCTGCCAGTATTTACCACACAAATATTATCTGTTAAATAAAATGTAGAAACTTCTCAGAAACTATTGTTAGAAACTGTCGGCTGAATTTTTCTATTTCTGTCAGTCAGTTGCATGAGAGTGAGTACTGTGGGATTGAATCTTTAAATCTGGGAATTTGCAAAGTGAGGGAGATCTTTTATTAAATATGAGAGACCTAAGAGAGGGACCCAAAGGTAGTTGACCTAAGAGCTGATGTCCAGAGGCATTAAGTAGTGTGCAGGTAGATATTTGAAGAATTTGAATATTCTTTTCTATCTAAACTGGGTTTCAGCAAGGTTTGGTTCGATAAAATATTCTAGATTAAATTTATAGCACAACTATTTGAATTCAATAATATAACAAACGATGGGCATTGAGTGGTGTTTTAATCTTGCAAGTTAACTAATTAAATATAAAAAAAATGATGATGTGTTATGGTGTGGTATGAGGGAACTGACGGAATCCTGTGTGATCCACAATGACATCTGCATCCAGTGACCACAGTTCAAAGGACTCGAGCTCAGAGTTAATGAGCTCTAGTCAGAGCTTCAGATTCTGAGATACATAAGGTTGCGGGGGTGGGGAAGTACCTGGCTACTTTGTTCTAGAAGGCAGTTATACTCTTTAAACTAGGCACTTCAGATTTGGTCCATGGTCGGAGATAAAAAGACATGACTTCAATTATAACAAGTACATATATCCAAAAAGGAAGCCATGCAGCATCGTCAGCCCTTGCAAAATGTTCAACATGTTTGACGTTCTTGCAACTTGTGGATAAGAAGATCAATCGCCGGGAGTATGAGCAAACTGACCATGTATATTGGCATACTATAGTAGTGGAGGGTATTGTTTGGGGGAATAGAAACTGTTATCTGCAGCCAAGAGCACAAGTCCTGAAGATTGTGCTTTCTGCCCAGTGTCAGGGTTAATTACATCTCAGGCCTAGAGAGGAAATTAGAATGGGAGGGGAAGGGTTCAGTTGTCATGGTCAATGTGGGTACTCAGTAAATTTACCCTTTGCCATCTTCCACTAGCGAATGATTACATAATGATTGCAAGCGGTGGTCACATTAATTCATAGAAACTTAACACATTTTCCTCATTGAAATCTGCAGGGTTGGGGGAGGAGGAATAAAAAGCCTTACGTTAGTAATACTCAAAATTGTCAAATATTGTAACGCAGCTTTAACGAGAGAGAGATAAAAAAAATAGCAGTGAACTGAGGTTGAGGCTGGGATATATATTGCACTCTTTCTGGCATTAGCACCAAAGAGAAGCAAAAGTTTATACTGATTACCTAGAAGAAAGCCAAATGGCAAGACTAACATATAAAGATACAAGAGGTTGAGTTGATGAAGGGAAGCGACTAGCAGACTTTCCATTGAGTTACAAACGTTCAGGGAAAAGTTGATAATAGCACTTACAAAGATGCACAATCTGAACTGTATGTTGCTAGGGCTGCCCTCAAAACAAAGTGTACAGAGATGATTTTTGCCAGATGTCCTTACACTAGCCAGGAGGTAAAATCGGTCAAAAGGACACTTGCTAGAGGAAGCTTTTGCTAGGAAAGGAAGTTAAGAGTTCATAGCGGGCACACGACAAGGGCTTGACTGGCCAAAAGGTAACCGTCATAGGTTAAGGATTTGACATAATAAATCCAGGTATATCTTGGGATTTTCTGTCAGAAATCCAGGCATAGGTGAAGTGATTTGCCACTGGAAAAATGTCCAGTTATAGGTCAAGTAATTGGCCACAAAGAGTCCAAGTATAGGAATTTGATCAGTATTTTAATGCACTATTAGGGCTAAAAGGAAATGCCTTAAGAGAAAGTGAAAGCAAAACATCTTTGTTAGATTAGTTGAAAGTACTCAACTTAAGTTTTAGAAAGAGACAAGCATTCAGCAACTAGAATTAACTACAGCATATAAGGTAGACTGGGAAATTTTAGTTGAAGTCTTAAAGCTGCATGAGTTTTGCACTGACTGTGTTAAAATCTTGAAGTATATCATGACTCAAGAGACCAGGGTTCAAGTACATTTTGAGTCAGGAGATAAGGCTCAAGAAACCAAAAGAAGACGCTAGAAGTCTACCTTTGGGCGACTGCCTCTGTAGAGTTTGCACATTCTCCTCGTGCCTGCATGGGTTTCCCACCCCGACAAAACTCTTGGGGTTTCAAAAAGTGAGCTTTTAATGATCAGCTCAATTAATGAGTTGTTTGTCTTCACTTCCCCATCTATCACCTACTGACTGCATTTTTACTTGGAAAAAATTATCAGAACCAGGAAAGGAGGTATCAGACTAGCACACAAGTTGCCGGTGTCAGATCTTTGTTTTTTTTTCCATCCTTGTTTGGAATGGGAAAATTCTGCCCTTGGAAAATCCATGTAGCACATTCTCTCTGCTAGTGTAACTGTTGTAACATTTGTTGTTAGATTAGACCTTCCTTAATAATACAGGTCTAGACTGGAGAGTTGGGCAGATAAATGGCAGATGGAGTTCAATCCAGGCAAATGCGAGGTGATGCATTTTGGAAGATCAAATTCAAGGGCAAACTATACAGTAAATGGAAAAGTCCGAGGGAAAATTGATGAACAGAGAGATCTGGGTGTTCAGGTCCATTGTTCCCTGAAGGTGACAACGCAGGTCAATAGGGTGGTCAAGAAGGCATATGGCATGCTTTCCTTCATCGGGTGAGGTATTGAGTACAAGAGTTAGCAGGTCATGTACAGTTGTATAGGACTTTGGTTCGGCCACATTTGGAGTACTGTGTACAGTTCTGGTTGCCACATTACCAAAAGGATGTGGATGCTTTGGAGAAGGTGCAGAGGAGGTTCACCAGGATTTTGCCTGGTATGGAGGGTGCTAGCTATGAAGAGAGGTTGAATAGATTAGGATTATTTTTATTAGAAAGATGGAGATTGAGGGGGGACCTGATTGAGGTCTACAAAATCATGAGGGGTATAGACAGGGTGGATAGCAAAAAGCTTTTTCTCAGAGTGGGCGACTCAATTAATCGAGGTCATGAGTTCAAAGTGAGAGGTGGAAAATTTAAGGGAGATATGCGTGGAAAGTTCTTTACACAGAGGGTGCTGGGTGCCTGGAACGCGTTGAGGTGGTAGAGGCAGGCACATTGGCGTCTTTTAAGATATATTTGGACAGGTACATGGATGGGCAGGGAACAAATGGACACAGACCGTTAGAAAATAGATGACAGGTTAGACTGAGGATCTTGATCGGTGCAGGCTTGGAGGGCTGAAGGGCCTGTTCCTGTGCTGTAGGTTTCTTTGTTTCCTTGTTATATCCTTTTGATTTGTGTAACAGCTGCAACTTCCCTCAGACACAAACAGAGCACTTCTTCTTCTGCTTATTAACACTTGTCCAACAATATTAAATTAACATTAAATTTCATTATATATCTCGCGATGATGTGGCTTCTCATTTTGAATCAGTTTAGGATCTTTAATGTGAATCATACCTGTTGAATGATGGTGTGAAATTGGATATGCAGATTTACAATTGTGACAATATGAGAATCTTCAGGTTAGAATTATTTTGGATTAAAATGAATAACTTTGTTGCAGTAAAATGCAGTTAATTCATTGATGTTGTAATTGAATCCTCTCTCCATCTGCACTTTTCAATGCTTGTTAGGTTTTAGAGTTAACTGGAGAAATTTTGATGCCATTGCTGATAATCCTGTGAATTTTTTAATCTATTGTTGTATCTGTGACAAGCTACATTTAATACAAAAAAAATCAAAAATTAAATATTTCATGTATCTAAGTATAAATACCACAATATATTTGAAGTTTACATGAAGTCAATGAGTAATTGTACAAACACAAGTAAACTTAATGAACTCTAAATTAGAAAATATCAATGGTAATATAGTAAAACCACAGATTATGTGAGGAATATAATTATCATTATAATTCATATTAATGTTTGCATATTTCCATCCCAGGGCACAAGATGTTCTGATTTTACAGTATAATGATGAGTTACTCAATATTGGTATTTCAGTAACGTAAAACAATACCAAAATACAATGGTAATTTAAGTGGACATTGTGTTCCACGGTTTCATTACTTTATGGTATTTCTGGCATCACAGTTCTTCGATTAGTTGAGAACTTGGACAAGAGAACCACTGACTTGTCTGCAGCCTGATTTTCTAAGTATAGCTGACAGCTCTGGAGCAGATTGCAGAAATGATTAGATGAGACCCTTCACTGTTGCAAATTGTTACCATCTAGTGGTTCAGTCAAGAACAGACAAATTTAATTGGCTGCAAAAACTGAATTTAAAAAATCTGCCGATGCTGCAAATCGGAAATTGCTGGAAATGCGCAACAGGTCAGGCAACATGTGTGGAGACAAATCAGAGTTAACTTTTCAGGTCGAGTGATCTTTTGTAAAAACTGATAGTAGCTAGGAAAATATCAGTTTATATGCAAAAGATAGGGTGGGGTGGAAGGGGGTGAGGAGTAAACAATATGTGTGCACAGAGCCCAAAGAGAGAGAAAAACAATTGGACAGAGAAAGGGGTGGATAACAATCTAATTAGAAGGGTGAATAGCTATTAATTGGGACTGTTAGTGGCTAATAATTGGTTGTGTGTACTGACCGACTATGAGTTAACAAGGCCTGATCTGTGGGGTTGGAATAAGGACATGGGAAAGCTTGAGTCCTAATATTATTGAACTCAATATTGAGTCCAGAGGACTGCAAGGTCCCCAAAAGGAAGGTGAGGTGTTCTTCCAGTTTGTGCTGAGTTTTGCTGAAACACTGCAATAAATCTAAGATTAAGGTGTTGGCCAAGGGACAGGGTGATGTGTTGAAGTGACAGGCAACTGGAAGCTCAGGATATTTTTTGCGGATAGAACACAGCTGTTCTGCGAAGCCGTCACTCAGTCTATGCTTCATTTCTCCAATGTAGAGGAGACCACATTATGAGCAGTGCGTGCAGTAGACTAGATGTAGGAAGTGCAGGTAAAGCGCTGCTTCACCTGGAAGGTGCGTTTGGGACCTCGGATACTGAGGATGGAGGAAGTCAATGGACAGGTGTTACAACTTCTTCGGTTGCAGGAGAGTGTGCCGTGAGGCTGTGTAGGGTGTTGGGGGTGAAAGAAGTGTGGACCAGGGTGTCTCTTATCCCAACCCCACAGATCAGGCCTTTTTAACACATTGTCAGCCATTACATACAACCAATTGTTAACCACTAACAGTCCCCATGAACAGCTATTCACCCTTCTAATCAGATTGTTATCCACCCCTTTGTCTGTCAAACTATTCTTCTCTCTCTTTGGGTTCTATCCCTCAATATTGTTTACTCCTTACCCCCACCTCCAACCCTATCATTGCATATTAAACGTCATTTTCCTAGCTACGATCAGTTCTGAGGAAGGGTCACTGAACCCAAAATGTTAACTCTGATTTCTCCTCACAGATGTTGCCACACCTGTTGCACTTTTGCAGCAACTTCTGCTTTTGTTTCCAATTGGCTTTAAACTTTGATGTGGCACAGTAGGTGCCATCTTTTCTCCAAAACAATATCCCCAGAGCACATTTCTAGTGCTAGGTTCACAGGCTGACATTCTTGAGAGGGCAGGCAGTGCCCAGAAGAAAGAAGTAGGCAGATCAAACACCAGAGTTGCCATTCTAAAGCTCAATTCTCCAGCTATAAAAAAAACTTTAATCATTCATAGTTGAACTTACATTCAATGGCAAGAAGAAACTCCCAGCATCTTCAGCCCACCTTCGGTGCTACTTGAAAAAGGATTTGCGTTCAGGTGATTTGCTGATTCATTTCTATCAGCAGTTACTGTAATTGTAACAGTGTTTGGCAGGTTCCAGGGCTGTTTAAAGTTGCCCAAATCCACAGCTGTGTTGTGTGTTGAATGACTTCAAGAGTTCTACTCAAAACTCACATTTCAGTAATAGTATGCACCCACACTGGGCTACAGCATTAAAGGGAATATCAGAAAAGAAAACAGAGGACAGGTCAAGTTGTTGGAACAGAGGTGAGGTGAGAGGGAACAAAGGTTCTCAGGTGCCAGCTATATTTTCCTGGAAGCAATCTCTCTAATCTCAATATTGCTGCTTCAGTCAGAACTTCCAAACAGAAATTGGGTACTAGCGCAGCCATGACTGCAAGTGCACAGTAAGGCGAGGGCAGCACTGCTAATGGCTGTGAGGGCAACTGTGGCCAGAAACATCTATGCTTCAGATTCTTTCCAAGTTGGAATTTGTAACAATTTCCAGTCCACTTGTGAGATGAGATTTAAGCACGTGGATAACCCGAAGATCATGATGCAGACATTCATTATTCAATTAGCATCAAGTTTTTACAAAGATATGAAATGAAACTGAACAAGGAAAAGAATATTTACATGGAATTAAGCCACTGGTTGACGTCAGGTTGAGGAATCCATTTTTCTGTCCCTGTCCCCATGATGCTTCATTCTGATGAAGACACCCTTTCTTCCAGAGAGCTCAACAACTGAGTTTCCTTGTTTGGTACCCTCTCTCATCATTGTTACCTGCTGGTGGGGACCCTGTTACAAACTACCCTGGTTTAGCCTTGTGTGATGATCAGCTATCCACTTGGCCATTCTCTACTCTGATTTTCAGGTTCAACAATGACAAGCAGACTCATTCTATTCTTTCAAGAGTCTTCTCAAGTGTTGAGCTGATTTTGATCACAGTCCAGATCTGGGTTAGGGTTAGGGTTAGGGACTCTGATTTGCTTGTGTAACTTCAGCCTTCAGTTTCCAAAGGTGGAGTGGCTTTCACATGCTGCAACGTAAGCTGATTCGTCTGCAATTAGATGCTGCAAATTTTTGGGATCTGCAAACGTGCTAATGAAATACAGCACAACTTTAATGAAGGACAGGACAGGCTAGATGCTCTGCCAAAATGCTTTGTGTCAAATGGACTACTTCATACCTGTTGAAATTGATTGTAGGCTTTCCAGCAGACCTGCCAATGCACCAAGCATTTAACTGTGCTTATCGGCCTGTGACAGCAAACAGCTTATCAAAGTCATCAGTTGGAACTGCTGCAGCAGAACCCATGCCAACTTTGTTCTCTGGTAAGCTGGCCCATGTATGATGAGTTCACCAACCATGGCTCTGACCCAGTCATGCCTGGAGTCTCACAAATCCCACCTACAAATCCAATATCAATACCTGAGCTAGGAACTGCCAGTATGAAAACAAGTGATAACATTTTTCTTCATCACTGTCCTTCTGCTGTCTGACTGGCGAGATTGCAGTTTTTCATTAACTGAAGGTGAAAGGTACAAAGGTAGGTTGTAAAATGAGGTATAGTGGAATCTGAGAGTGAGGATGATTAGAAACTAGGTTTCCATTATTATTGATGATTTCAACCCCAGTGATTGTTACTTCCTTAGTTTTGGTTGTTTGTGTGACAGTGACAGATGCATCCTTCATTGTTGCAAGGAAGTGCAGTATTGCCAGTTTGGTGTTATTGCCTATAGTCCTGCTGTACCTTGACAGGGAAGTGCATCAGTGAGTATGGTGCAAAATGACATGGACATGGTTAAACAGCTGACAGTGTACAAGCTGTGATATCTGTGTGTGAAACTTACAACACTGCCAAGTATTTAAGGGTAGAATGAAAGTGTGAATGATAGGTATGAATTATGGTTGATAGAGATTCTGCGTAGGTGAATGAAGTGTGTATGGAAATTTAGCAGTTTCTAAGGCAAGCAGTGCAGCAACATATTATTTCACGATGCATTCACTGACCTTTGAGGATTCATATTAGACTTTTGAACCTCTATGGAACTAAATCCATATCCTGGATGCTAGACACTTGACATTGACTGCCACAGCTATCTAAGCAGCTGTATAGAGTTTTCTTTCTGAACCTCCTATTCTTCTGTGGACAGATGATACTTCTCTCTTTCTCCCTCTCTCTGACATCACTTACAGTCTCCAGCTCAGCTTCAGAAAATCTTTGAACAACTCTTTCTCACGGTTTGTCAATCTTCTATCTTTCCCAGGTCATAAGCAGTTGTGAATGGCTTCCAACACCAACTGCAGCCCTGAAACACTTCTCCTTTAAGATCTACAGAATCACTTTAAGTGCGCAGGCTAGCCTTAGCTCGTTAGTTTCTTGAAACTTAAAGCCTCAGATTAGGTGTACAGCCACTCAACAGCATATTAGTGTTGGCAACATGGCCAGATTATTTAATTTAGCAGGCAGCACAAAGTTTGTATGTAGCCTCTATCACAATTATTGAGGATGTGATAATGCTACATCATGATATTCACACCCATTTCTGGCCCTTTCCAATTTCATGGCCATCATTCTGTGGATGGTGAATTAGTGACCAGTAGTTTGTTGCTTGGCCTCAAACGTCCAACGACAGGGAACCCAAACCCTTTGTTTAATGAATATTAATTGCAATGGTGCAGCTACAAAACTAATATTACAGGATAATTCTGAATGGTTAACCAGACAGATATGAGATTGTGACAAATTGAAGCAGAAAAGAGAGAATACCTGGTTGTTCTAAAGGAAGAGATGACAGAAAAAAAAGAGAAACAGTTCAGAGAAATAGAAAGGAGGAAATATTACAGTTGTGACTAAAACAGCATAGAATGGAAGGTTAGCAGGAAGAAAGTTTAACAAGTCAATAAAATTAATAGAAGATAATTAGAAAACATCTGCAACACAATCAACAAACATACACTTAAAGCATTTTTAACTGATACATTTAAAAAAACTGTTCATCAGCCCTATCATTCTCTTATACTGTAGCAAAAACACATTGTTCAAATATATCAGGGATATATTTGCTTTCAATTGTAATCATTCATAGAAAATATGTGTCGTTTCAGCACAAAAAAATGCCCAATTGAGCTTATCTTGACTAAAGAAATATTTCTTAAAGGCAGTCACAGGTTATATATTTTGTCATTCAACTACATGTTTTGCATATATACAGGAGTGTTTTTCAATATAACAAAAACATACAAGAACAATAGTATAAATCAAAGTTGAGCCTATAATGTAGCTTTGGATTGCAATGAAGCCAAAAGGTGCAAGAGATTATAACTTCATTTCTTGAAAAGCTACCAAGTTATCGACTGGCTGCTCACCCACTAGGGCAGGTGTTCCATGGACCACCCCACCAATCTCCAAATCCAATGCATCATTTTCCGACATTTCCACCAGCTACAATCAGACTCAACCACCAAAACAAATTTCCTTCGCCAGCCCTGTCCAATTTGCACAGGGTCTATTCATTCCGTGACTCCATTATCAGCTCTACACTCCCCACCAACTTCTCCACCACACCTGGTACTTTTCTCTGCAACCACTCAAGGTGCAATATCTACCCCCACACCTCCCCTCTCACCTCAGTCCAAGGCCCCAAGCAATCATTCTAGATTTGACAGAGATTCACCTGCACTTCATCCAACCTGATTTGTTGTCTGTTGCTCCTGATGTGGTCTCCTCTATATCAGGAGACCAAATGCAGCCTCAGGGACTGGTTTGTGGAATATGTGCGCTTTGCACACACTAACCAAAACGACCTTCCAGTTGTCACCCATTTTAAGACCCCGTCCCATTCCCCTGGTGACATGTCCATCCTTGGCCTCCTCCACTGTCAGAGTGAGGCCAAACGTAAACTTGAGGAACAACACCTGATATTTCACCTTGGGAGCTTACAGGGCAATGGCCTCAATATTGGCTTCACCAGCTTCAAAATCCCCAGCCTTATACCAAGTCCAGCCCTCCCCCTTCTCTTCGCCTCCCTGATCTGACCCAACCTATTCATCTTCGTACACACCTATCCACTCCACCCTTACCATGGACTAATCATAATAACCCCCACCTCCATTCACTTATCAGCATCCTACCTACCCATCACCCAACCCCACCCCCTCCCTTTATTTATTTCTGGGCTGGCCTCCCCCTTCCCAGTCCTGACGAAGGGTTTCAGTTCAAAACACTGACTTTCCTGCTCCTTGGATGCTGTTTGATTTATTCTGCTTTTCCAGCTTCACATCTACTGACTCTGACTTCCAGCATCTGCAGTCCTTACTGTCTCCAGGACCATATGGAATGCCAGATGTAACAGAGTGTAACTAAAAGTTAGACAAATAAAAACTGTATTCAGCTCTTGGCTTCCTATTAATCATAGCCATCAACTTAGCACTCAGCCCGACCCCAACTATATCTTTACCAACACTTACATTCCCAGCATGGGACAAGCACGCCAGCTCCCCCAAGTCCAACTGACCCAACCCTGCCAACTCAATGCATTTCCACAAACTGGTAGCACAGAAAAACCCTTCACCCACTCACCACTCACCTTAGTCTTTGGGCAGAACATCCCTCTCACCTGTTGGCCCTGACACTCGCCACCTCCTCACACCCCTTCTCTGCAGGCTCCAGCAACCACCTTGCAAGCTGAATCCTAACCAACACCAAGCACTTAATCATTTACCTGGATCCCCACCCATCTGGCAAACTGGAACCTGAGACACTTGTCACACAAGCACTTAAAGAACTGCAGTCCTAACCCCACACTTACCTTATGTACCTACCAAGGTTTGATCTCCCCCAGGTATACTGCACTACAGAGTGGTGTGCTGATTTCACATATACTCCACACTTTTGAAGTAACCAGGATCATAATTCCTGGCTAGAAATGCAGAACTCCGTAATAACAGGAAACAAATAAGGGCAGAGCACGAATCTAACTGATTGCTACTCCTTGGAATATCCAGACTATTATATCAATATCGGTATCAGATTTAAACACTTTGCTAGCTAGTTTTCTATGACTGAAGATAACCATCCCGCTATAATAGGAGTACAAAACAAAAATTAATACTTAGCAAATAGCCATTAATCATGTCTTAAAAATATTTTTTCAAGTGAAGGAAAATCACAACGCACCATGTAGCCACAGGTAAATGGGTGTGACTTTTGTTGAATTAGAAATATAATTTAATAATCCAATTGGAAAGGGTGCAGAGGAGATTTACTGGGATGTTGCCTGGTATGGAGGGAAGGTCTTACGAGGAAAGTCTGAGGGACTTGAGGCTGTTTTCATTAGAGAGAAGAAGGTTGAGAGGTGACTTAATTGAAACATATAAAATAATCAGAGGGTTAGATAGGGTGGATAGGGAGAGCATTTTTCCTAGGATGGTGACCGCGAGCACGAGGGGGCATAGCTTTAAATTGAGGGGTGAAAGATATAGGACAGATGTCAGAGGTAGTTTCTTTACTCAGAGGGTAGTAAAGGAATGGAACGCTTTGCCTGCAACGGTAGTAGATTCGCCAACTTTAGGTACATTTAAGTTGTCATTGGATAAGCATATGGATGTACATGGAATAGTGTAGGTTAGATAGGCTTGAGATCGGTATGACAGGTCGGCACAACATCGAGGGCCGAAGGGCCTGTATTGTGCTGTAATGTTCTATGTTCTATGTTCTATATGTTTAGGAATGGATATCATTCACTGAAATGAAGCTATGAATGCTTTAGTTAACATTTTAACCCTTTTCTCATTTTTGATCCTATACAGCTGCCTAAAGTGAATTGCTTTAAATAAAAACACTTTCTACCAATCAACACTATCAGTGTTTTACATTTTTTTTTGTAGAAAGCCATAATCTGCTTTTGTAAGTCCTAATGAACCAAACTGTTATTCATTTTATTGCTTTTTCAAATACTTATTTAACAAGTCTAAAGAAACGCAGAAAGCACTGATAATTCAGTTCAGGGCAAAGTTACTAACTGTTCCATTTGAATGAACACAAGACTAGTTAGTCACACTCGTGAACATAAAACATGTTGAGTCTTCAGAGTACAAACGTGTTACATTAAGTATATTTATCAAACTTACAGTAATTTTGGGTATATTTTCTTATGTTAATGTCTAAATTATCCATAGCACACATGCTTCATTTCAAAGGAAAATTTCATAGATTCTATAATTCTACGAAAACTCTGTTAAAAACTTTTAGAAATTCTAATTTAGATGTCGAATTGTGATTACCTTGACGGTAAAGTAAACAAGCTCTTTGATGAATTCTAATAGATTCTCTCATTGCCTCAATAAATGAGTATTCATAAAAATTAGGAAAAGTAACAAAAACTGGCTCAGCTTCAGTATATATCACAACAGTGAGACAAAAGATCTATTGGCACTACCAAAAATGTAACCAAATATTAGAAATATCTTTGTTATTATATGCCAGAGAACAGCTGATTGACATCAATGGCAGAGAAGAGTATTTATCACTTAATGGTGTTTCACGTACTCAACAAATGGTGAGAAAGCCTCCTAAATTTTCAGTTATGCACACAATACCATCCTGAAAGAAATGGTAATGTTTGAGTTGTAATAGGTAAATGAATGTCCCCTTAGCTATAGCAATGAACATGAATTGATAGTAAAAGTTTGATTCATTATAATTAATTTACTACATTAAGAGATCCGTCATAGCGGTAAACACAAAATACAACCATGGTGATACACTAATGTCAATGTCGACCACAAAAATCTACTAAAATGTAATTGCACAGATTCCAGGCCAGACAGCAAAGGAAAATTTCATAGATTCTATAATGCTATGAAAACTCTGTCAAAAAAATTTTGAAATTCTAATTTAGATGTTGAAATGTTAAAACTGTTACATGGCATCATGAGATAATGGGAACTGCAGATGCTGGAGAATTCCAAGATAATAAAATGTGAGGCTGGATGAACACAGCAGGCCAAGCAGCATCTCAGGAGCACAAAAGCTGACGTTTCGGGCCTAGGCCCTTCATCAGAGAGGGGGATGGGGAGAGGGAACTGGAATAAATAGGGAGAGAGGGGGAGGCGGACCGAAGATGGAGCGGAAAAACTGCTCTATGTCCAACCGTGACTGGTCTTCAGGACATGGTCGAGCAGTTTCAAGGCCGAAGAGATTACAAGAGAGTTGCAATGGGAGAGAGATTCCCTGAAGTTGGTCCGGAGGGAAAAGGGTAACTTCTTCAGGTTAGGCATCCCTGGAAGAGGCTTCGCAGTGAGGTTAAAATAGTATCAGAGATAATGGGAACTGCAGATGCTGGAGAATTCCAAGATAATAAAATGTGAGCTTGGATGAACACAGCAGGCCAAGCAGCATCTCAGGAGCACAAAAGCTGACGTTTCGGGCCTAGACCCTTCATCAGAGAGGGGGATGGGGAGAGGGAACAGGAATAAATAGGGAGAGAGGGGGAGGCGGACCGAAGATGGAGCGGAAAAACTGCTCTATGTCCAACCGCGACTGGTCTTCAGGACATGGTCGAGCAGTTTCAAGGCTGAAGAGATTACAAGAGAGTTGCAATGGGAGAGAGATTCCCTGAGGTTGGTCTGGAGGGAGGAGGGTAACTTCTTCAGGTTAGGCATCCCTGGAAGAGGCTTCGCAGTGAGGTTAAAATAGTATCAGAGATAATGGGAACTGCAGATGCTGGAGAATTCCAAGATAATAAAATGTGAGGCTGGATGAACACAGCAGGCCAAGCAGCATCTCAGGAGCACAAAAGCTGACGTTTCGGGCCTAGACCCTTCATCAGAGAGGGGGATGGGGAGAGGGAACTGGAATAAATAGGGAGAGAGGGGGAGGCGGACCGAAGATGGAGAGAAAAGAAGATAGGTGGAGAGAGTATAGGTGGAGAGGTAGGGAGGGGATAGGTCAGTCCATGGAAGACGGACAGGTCCTCGATGGCAGTTGGAGATGAAGAGGTCGAGGGAGGGTAGGAGGCCTGGGGGTGGTGTCCAGGAGGAGGACTCTCGACGGCAGTTGGAGATGAAGAGGTCGAGGGAGGGTAGGAGGCCTGGGGGTGGTGTCCAGGAGGAGGACCAACCGGAGGCTTGGAGACCGCTTTGCAGAAAAACCAAGCGGAGGCTTGGAGACCGCTTTGCAGAACACCTCCGCTCAGTTCGCAACAAACAACTGCACCTCCTAGTCGCAAACCATTTCCACTCCCCCTCCCATTCTCTAGATGACATGTCCATCATGGGCCTCCTGCACTGCCACAATGATGCCACCCGAAGGTTGCAGGAACAGCAACTCATATTCCGCCTGGGAACCCTGTAGCCTAGTGGTATCAATGTGGACTTCACCAGTTTCAAAATCTCCCCTTCCCCTACTGCATCCCTAAACCAGCCCAGTTCGTCCCCTCCCCCCCACTGCACCACAAAACCAGCCCAGCTCTTCCCCCCCACCCACTGCATCCCAAAACCAGTCCAACCTGTCTCTGCCTCCCTAGCCGGTTCTTCCTCTCACCCATCCCTTCCTCCCACCCCAAGCTGCACCCCCATCTACCTACTAACCTCATCCCACCTCCTTGACCTGTCCGTCTTCCCTGGACTGACCTATCCCCTCCCTACCTCCCCACCTATACTCTCTCCACCTATCTTCTTTTCTCTCCATCTTCGGTCTGCCTCCCCCTCTCTCCCTATTTATTCCAGTTCCCTCTCCCCATCCCCCTCTCTGATGAAGGGTCTAGGCCCGAAACGTCAGCTTTTGTGCTCCTGAGATGCTGCTTGGCCTGCTGTGTTCATCCAGCCTCACATTTTATTATCTTGGAATTCTCCAGCATCTGCAGTTCCCATTATCTCTGATACTATTTTAACCTCACTGCGAAGCCTCTTCCAGGGATGCCTAACCTGAAGAAGTTACCCTCCTCCCTCCGGACCAACCTCAGGGAATCTCTCTCCCATTGCAACTCTCTTGTAATCTCTTCGGCCTTGAAACTGCTCGACCATGTCCTGAAGACCAGTCACGGTTGGACATAGAGCAGTTTTTCCGCTCCATCTTCGGTCCGCCTCCCCCTCTCTCCCTATTTATTCCTGTTCCCTCTCCCCATCCCCCTCTCTGATGAAGGGTCTAGGCCCGAAACGTCAGCTTTTGTGCTCCTGAGATGCTGCTTGGCCTGCTGTGTTCATCCAGTCTCACATTTTATTAACATGGCATCATGATATGTGATATGTAATATTCCAATTTAAATGCGGATGCAATGGAGTCAGTGTAGTATGTTCTGTTAGTCAGTCATGAGCATGTAACTACAGTGACATCAGTAAGTATTGAATTCAGATCTTAAGGCTAAGATATCATAACAGTGTTGGAAAGAAAAAAAACTTCAAGACACCCGTCTCAACAGTGCTTGGACTTTTTAGCATATGTTACATGAGGTAACATATAGGGCTACACTCAGGCCACGTTATACAGTCAATGGTATCTGTCCCAAAAAAACGTTAGCTGTAACTTCACAAAATAAAAGCATTTTTATAACTTCTAAATTATTACATGACATTAGTCCCAATGTTCTAATTTTGTAAAAGAATACAGTGCATCATGAAAAGTTTTTAAACTTTAAATTAATAATTAAATAACCAAACAACCTGTTTTACATTTATTAAATTCAGGGCAAAGGAAGAGGATCAGAGATAATGGGAACTGCAGATGCTGGAGCTTCCAAGATAATAAAATGTGAGGCTGGATGAACACAGCAGGCCAAGCAGCATCTCAGGAGCACAAAAGCTGACGTTTCGGGCCTAGACCCTTCATCAGAGAGCTCTGATGAAGGGTCTAGGCCCGAAACGTCAGCTTTTGTGCTCCTGAGATGCTGCTTGGCCTGCTGTGTTCATCCAGCCTCACATTTTATTATCAAAGGAAGAGGATATTGTGCTTGAGATGCCCTGTTTATGATGGGATGGATGAAAAATCAAATGAATGTAGTTCTACTAAATTGGAGACTGACTAATGCAGGAGATGATGCAGTTAAACATGTCAAACTTTTGGAATAGTTGTCAATGATGATAAGGAATAAAACACTCTAGATGCAATGGCAGAGGAATTCATTTCTGATCTTGGATAGAGTCCCTAGGTTTTGTGACGGGCCAACAGCCAGGCTCAAGATAATCAAACATGCAACTGTGGTAAAGATGAACATTGGTTTTAGAGGCAACAGCACATTTAAATACTTGGCGGGAAAGGGAGGTGAGAGATTGAATAGTACTTTTCAAGACTGGGGGACAGAAGGTGGATGATTTAAGGAGTAGTAATGCTGGTTTAAAAAAGTAGTGCAATGTCTGAAGGAAAGGAACTATTCACAAGTCGTAAGCATAAAACGATACAGGAAATTAGGAAATAAATTGTTTTGGAAATGGCATTGATTTACCTCTGAGAGGGGCACGAAGACACAGAAGCGGAAAACAGGAAAAACAAACAAGACATCTAAATGAGTTGTCCTAATCTGGGGGCAAAACAATCCACAGGCTAGTTCTGCTTGTTATTGGAAATAAGGATGCTGTTGCTTAAGCTGACACACTTGCCAACGGAGAGGAGGATTCTGAAGTTATCTTTGATTTCCTGGGCAACTTTTAAGTATTGGATAGTTCTAGCAGAATGAGACACAGCACTTGATGTGGTTCAGCCAAATATAGCAATTGGTTATTAAATTCATTGTGAATCGAATATGTTCAAGTCTGTGCCCTGTGGTCCTGAAAGACTTAAGATGGGGCACCGTACCATATCTGAAATTCCCAGATCCATCAAATAATTTTTTGCTTCCCAATATTCAAACTTAAATTAAACAAAAAACTTCATTAGTTAAACATGGCAATTATAAGTGCTGAAGTCAATCTCTGACTATCTATGTTTCCACTGTTGAGATGAACATAATATTCTGAGGTAATCTCAAGTTAGACGCCATTCCTTGGAAAATATGCATTTCAATCATTATTTGAGAGGGATGAGTGAGGAAAAGAAAAGTGAATTATAAATGAGTTAGCTGAATATCTGTTGTAAGACATTACTAAATACTACAATTAAGACAAGGGTGACTGAACATTTTGAAACTTAGCAGCTAAATAGTGAGGGAGCATAGATTTGATAAGAGAAGGCCATGCCTCATGAGCCTGATTACACTTTTCCTAGAGGTGACTAAAATAGATAACTTTGTTTGTGTGGACTTCCAAAAGAGATTTGATGAAGTCATTCATCAGAGACTCTTAACTAAAGGTGAAGCCCATGGAATTGAAGGCAAGTTGTTGACCTGATTATAAAACTGGTTGAACATTAGAAGACAGAGCTTAGAAATGATGGTGAGGTATTCTAATCAATGAGCACTAACCAACAAGGATCTGTATTGGGGTCTCAATTATTTGATGTACTTATTAATGACTTAGATAATAGGATCTCATAGCACATATCCAAATTTTTGAAGGACCTAAAGATAAAACAGCCCTATATGTGACGTGAATGAAATTAGTGATATTGATAAGTTAAGCGAATAGGCAAATTTGTGACAATTCAATTTGCATGTAAGTCACCGACTCTGGGCCTAAAAGAGGGGTCTTCCAAAATACTAGCTAGAAACAATGGAGATCCAAAGAGACTAGGGCTCCAGGTGTATTTATAATTAAAACAGGTTTAGAAAACAATCAGAAAGGCTTTGGGTTGTTGACTTTTATGTTTTGTCGATACAGGGATAGAGTTATGCTTCATTATACAAAACCCTAGTTAGTCTATGCCGGGAGTACGGAATAGTTTTTGCCATTACATCCTTGAAAGGATGTACAAGTCTTAAAAGGAGGCCAATGTGGATTTGCCAGAATGATAACAGAAATCCAAGGATACTATAATGAGAACAGACGGTGATTTGTTTTGTTGAACTGCTGCTATCTTTGGAATATAGATACAGCAGTAATGTTAGGAACATAGTTTTCAGGAGTTTGACCCAGTGACAGTGTAGGAATAACAACATATGTTTGAAGTCAGGGCAGTGTCTGAATTGAAGGGGAATTTGCAGGTGGCGGTGTTCCAATGTTCCTTCAGTCCCTCAAAAGGTGCTGTCAAGGAGCGTTGGTGAGTTGCTGCTATCTGTTTTATGGATGTTGCACGCTGCTGTTTCTGTGTGTGGCAGTGAATGGTGAAGGTGGAGGATCAGGTGTCAATCAGCAGGCTGCTCTGAACTGCTTGTTGTTGAATTTCCTGAGTGTAACTGGAGTTACATTTTGACAAGTGAAGAATATTCCATCACTCTCCAGACTTGTACATTGTAGGTGGTGGATAGGTTTTAGTGAGACAGGAGGTGATTCACTCATCACAGAATACAATATCATGTCAGTTACTTAGATTATAAGCAATTAACGTTGCATCCATCTATAGAAATATATGAATGAAAATGTTGAATGAACTCTAGAGTAATTGACGTAAAGTTTCTGAGGAGAGAGGCATAGATAGAGTTGATAGCCAGAGACTATTTCCCAGGGCAGAAATGGCTAGCACGAGGGGTCATAGTTTTAAGCTGGTTGGTGGAAAGTATAGAGGGGATGTCAGAGGCAGGTTCTTTACGCAGAGAGTTGTGAGAGCATGGAATGCGTTGCCAGCAGCAGTTGTGGAAGCAAGGTCTTTGGGGTCATTTAAGAGACTGCTGGACATGTATATGGCCACAGAAATTTGAGGGTGCATACATGAGGATCAATGGTCGGCACAACATTGTGGGCTGAAGGGCCTGTTCTGTGCTGTACTGTTCTATGTTCTATGTTCTATGACACAAATTATTGTGCTGCCCCTGGAATTAAGTAGATTGAAAGACAACTTCTTTAAGAATTTTAAGGTATTAAGGGGAACTAATAGGGTAAATAGACAGCTCTCAAGAAATGGAAGACGTATTCTTAAAAGTGGAGGGAGGACATTGCAGGAATTAAATTAGGGAAAATCTCTCGACACAGTGTGGCAGAAACTTGGAACTCTCTTTTGCAAATGACATCTGATGATTGATTAATTGCAAATTTTAGATTTTTCATTATCCAAACATGTTAGAAATATCATGCAGTTGTGGGTTTATGTGGTTATCTTATAGATCAAATATGATCTTATTGAATGGTCAACACACTCTGAACTGAGAAGTCACACACCTGGAACATTGGACTGGACATTACATTTGGACCTGGAGAGGCTTGCTCGGCCAATTCAGAGGGCAGTTAAGAGTCAACCACAATCATGTGGACATGAAGGGATGTGTGGGCTTCCATCAAATAATGATGGCAGGTTTCCTTCCCTAAAGGACATAAGTAAATTACAACAATGGATCATAGTTTCACGGTCACTATTACTGATACTAGAGTCTGGATTTTCCACTGGCCAGTCTGACATCATTTCAGTATCGCTGGGAATTGTGCATGGGGACCCTGCAGAATTCCTGTTGTAACAAACTCTGAAGCATTAACCTAGGAAACTGAATATTTTGCAAGACAGATTCCTTTTGTCTTATGCCCTCCAGAAGACTCCATTTAAATTGGAGAATTCAGAGGATTCTGATGCAATTATGCAGACATTTACTCAGGAAATGTTAGACTAATAAATAAACTGCCCAACTTCTGAGTAACTATTTGATTGTCCCCACACTACATCTCACACACACACCAAACTACAACCCCAGAGCACCTCCACTTCCAGGCCCTGACTTACAGCCCCCGAGACCTGACCCACTTTACCAGCCATCGACCTGGCAGCCCTTCAACCCCTCAAGTCCTAACAATTACTTCACCCTTTAGGACAGAAACACCCTGTCTCCTGCTCTGGAACTGAACCACATCTGCCTTCCCAGCGACTGTGCCTCCCCTGTCTCCCACTGTGGACCCAACCTGCCTCCACCTTCCTGTGGACCTGGCAGCTCCTCTGACCTCCTTCCACTTTGCCTGCTTCAGACCTGGCATGCCTCCACCTCTCTCTCCAGGTCCCAAAATCCTGCACCCACCCTGGCCATGATCTGCCTTCTCCACAAATCCCGTGAGATTTTGCCTTTCCTTCTGTTGCCACAGTAAGGGCACCCAAATTCTCTCATCCCTGCCAGATCCAATTTCTCTCCCTCAACCTAACTCACCCTAAATACTGGATAACAGTGTGGAGCTGGATGAACACAGCAGGCCACGCAGCATCTCAGGAGCACAAAAGCTGACGTTTCAGGCCTAGACCCTTCATCAGAGAGGATGAAGGGTCTCTGACGAAGGGTTTAGGCCCAAAACGTCAGCTTTTGTGCTCCTGAGATGCTGCTTGGCCTGCTGTGTTCATCAAGCTTCACACTTTGTTATCTTGGATTCTCCAGCATCTGCAGTTCCCATTATCACCCTAAATACTGCATTGCTTACCTCGCCCCCTTGGTACCTTGCACTCTTGCACCCTACCCAGCAAGTACCATACTTACCTGGTGCCAGGTACACTACCATTGCACCTATCTTATGCGTTAATGGTTTGACCGCAGCTATCAAAGTAGCTGTCAAGATCTTTATATTTCAGAATACACAACCTAGCTGCGGTGAAAAAGAAGTGGATTTTTTATCCCCAACTGTTCTACAAGATGAAAGAAACATCAGCATGGGAGTATACTTCGACATTTCTAAAGGACCCTGTGTGGAACCTCCTCTGAGAAACCTTCTCCTTTGGTGAAAAATGGACACAGTGGCAATTCATGTGAGATTGCTACTCATTGAAAAATCCACCACTATCCTTCATTCCAAATCACTGTAATGAATTTTAAATTCCACTAGCTGCCATGGTGAGAATGTCCCCAGAAAGTTTGTCAGGCCACTGGATTATTAGTCCAGTGACATTACCACAGCGTTGCCATCTCCTTATTGTTAGGACTGTACCTTCATACCATTTGTTGCATTTCTTTGAGATGCGATCCCAGCAGTGCCTTCACATTTCTACTTTCAAGGTCCCCACAGTAATGACTTAATTGAGTTAATGCCCCCATTCCAGGTTGCTCACCATCCTGACTTGGAAATATATTGCTGTTCCTTCACTGTTGCTGGGTCAAAATCATTGGGTTTCGTCCCTAACGGTTTTGTGAGTCTGCCTAAGCACATGGACAGCACCAGTTCTAGATGGCAGCTCATCACTATATTCTAGAATCCATTGTTAAGGATGAGATTTCTAAATTCCTGGAAGTGCAGGGTTGGATTAGAACAAGTCAGCATGGGTTTAGTAAGGGGAAGTCGTGCCTGACAAACCTGTTAGAATTCTTTGAAGAGGTAACAAGTAGGTTAGATCAGGGAAACCCAGTGGATGTTATCTATCTAGACTTCCAAAAGGCCTTTGATAAGGTGTCTCACGGGAGACTGCTGAGCAAGGTGGGGGCCCATGGTGTTCGAGGTAAACTACTAGCATGGATTGAGGATTGGCTGTCTGACAGAAGGCAGAGTATAGGGATAAAAGGCTCTTTTTCAGAATGGCAACCGGTGACGTGTGGTGTCCCGCAGGGTTCAGTGCTGGGGCTGCAGCTGTTCACTTTGCATATTAATGATCTGGGTGAAGACACTGAGGGCACTCTGGCGAAGTTTGCCGATGATATGAACATAGGTGGACAGGCAGGTAGTGCCGAGGAGGTGGGAAGGCTGTGGAAAGATTTACACAGTTTAGGAGAGTGGTCCAGGAAATGGCTGATGAAATTCACCATGACCGAATGTAAGGTTTTGCACTTTGGAAAAAAGAATACAGGCATGGACTATTTTCTAAGCGGTGAGAAAATTCATAAAGCAGAAGTACAAAGGGATCTGGGAGTGTTGGCCCAGGATTCTCTAAAAGTTAACTTGCAGGTAGAGTCCGTGATTAAGAAAGCAAATGTAATGTTGTCATTTATCTCAAGAGGGTTGGAATATAAAAGCAGTGATGTGCTTCTGAGGTTTTATAAAGCTCTAGTTAGGCCCCATTTAGAATACTGTGTCCAATTTTGGGCCCCACACCTCAGAAAGGACATACTGGCCCTGGAGCATGTCCAGCAGAGATTCACACGGATGACCTCTGGAATGGTAGGTTTAACATACGATGAACGGCTAAGGATCCTGGGATTGTATTCATTCGGGTTTAGAAGGTTGAGGGGAGATCTAATAGAAAATTACAAGATAATGTATGGCTTAGAAAGGGTGGAAACTGGGAAGTTGTTTCCATTAGGCGGGGAGACTAGGACCTGTGGGCACAGCCTTAGAATTAGAGGGGGTAAATTTAAAACGGAAATGAGATGGCATTTCTTTAGCCAGAGAGTGGTGGGCTTGTGGAATTCACTGCTACGGCGTGCAGTGGAGGTTGGGACGTTCAATGCCTTCAAGGCAGAGATCGATAAATTTTTGATCTCACAAGGAATCAAGGGCTACGGGGAGAGTGCAGGGAAGTGGAGTTGAAATGCTCATCAGACATGATTTAAATGGCGGAGTGGACTCGATGGGCCAAATGGCCTTACTTCCACTCCTATGACTTATGGTCTTATAGTCTTCTCAAGGGCAGCTAAGGACAGGCAATAAATGCTGGCCCGGCCTGTGGGGCCCAGATCCAGTGAGTGAACTTTAAAAAAACTCTTTATTTAGCATCTGCAGTATCTTGCCATCAGCTACTTCAAGCTTATTTATTTGCATGTGCTTTCATCAAATCTTTCATTTTTGTTACATTTCTCATGATGAGTGATTTCATGAACAGCTACCGGATCACTTTCTAAAAATGATATATCTTGCTCAAAGGCAGTGTGGAGGTGGTCTGGGTAAGTAATTATTGGGGGTAACCATTAATTATTTATTTAATGCTCGTTGCTGTATGTTATGATTGTCATATTTTCTAAGGTAGTCAAGTTTTAAACTGTAACGTAGAACAGAATGCTCTGGAATGGGTGTATGGTCTGAAGACCTTGCAGCTCTGTGTGTCATTAAACTCTGGTAGTCATGGGACATGTGAACCCTCTACAGGGGTCTAACTACACCATATGATACTGTACAAAGGAGTGAAAAGCTGGCACAAAAATGCAATTATGCTTAATTGTTTAAACTTGTCTACCATGATTGTCAGCTGTCAGAATTCACTGTAATATCAGATCCTCTTTTATATCTGAGGGGAAATGAACTCTGCAATTGTGCTGTGGTGTGTGAAGCAATTTCCTCCTGGTACCCTGCTCAAACTGGAACATGCTGACATTAATGCACATCAGAAATCAACAACAAATATTCACTCTGCAGTTTGAAATTGCTCATGAAGCTGATTTCAATAAAGTATCAACTGTTACTATGATCCACAGCAGGTCAGCATCCACATCTTGCAAAACATGTGAAACTGAAATCAACCAATTGCAATTTTTTCATAACATAAATCTCAGGGTGGACATTAATATTGGTGTTGTCCACATATCAAAGCAGATAGCAGAGACACCTTGAAAGATTTTAGATTTCATAGGCTAAATGTAGTTTTGGTTACGTTAAATTGTTTTTGTTGCAAATTGTTTTGTACCAAATGTTGGTAATAAACATCCATTTGAATAATAAAATGTGTAAAAATGTGAAAATAACTACAATATCAAGCATTTTATTCTTCCGCAGTTGCTCTCCTTCCTTTTTACACTCAAATCGTAATCACGTAATTATCCGTAATTAGATTATAGCATTTAAATTTATTTGGCAGGTTAAAACTCATTGTCCTTTATATGTCAAGTGTCATGATTGTTTATTTAAAATTTAAATAGCTTCAAGAATAATAAGGTGCATAGTGAAATGGATTAATGACGGGTAGAGTTTATGTGACATGCTGCATAACTGTAATATATTTATTTCCCGATATGTTGGAAGCATCATCCTTTCATGTCAGTAAATTACACAATTTAGCATAATGATAGTCAGGGGCTACAAGAACAATATTTTGATGAGTCTGACAAATTTGCAAATCCTTACCTAGATCTTTTTATAAATGTTTATCCCTTGTTTTAGTGACAAGATGGCCAGTCACATTACACAGTTTGAGATCCCAACATTGTGAGAAAATTGATATCAAAATGTTTCTACTAGTGGGCAAATCCCAAATTAGGGGTCATAGTTACATCATTTAAAAACTGAGATACAAAAAAATTTCTCCTCTCAGAGTTGTGAGCATCTGGAATTATCTGCCACAGAGAGTTGCAGAGGCTAGATCAATGAAAGCATATAAAGAGAAAGTAGATAGATTTTTGAAATATCATTTTGAGGGATATGAGGAGCAATATCCCTTGGCCTCACAACCGCTCCAAGAAGACATTGCCTTTTTGTTTAGGAAGTTGTTGCTGCACAGACATTGGAGGTCCATGCAACAAAAACAATTACTGGGATTATTGGCGAAGAATTAACATGAAAGGGAAGTGGAGACCTGTATTTCAGCCATGACCTGATTGAATGGCATGGCAATTTTGAGGGGTTGAATGGCCAAATTATGTTCATTGAATTCATTTGCAAAAGCAACATATGGTGTGACACATTGAGAACTAATAAACAGTGCTCATTTTAACATACTCTGTTTTTTAACCAGTAGAGTTTGGGTAAGTGCATGTTTTGAGAGTTGAAGAAACATGTTTCTTGCATTCCAGTTGCTAAGCACTGGAATGCATTTTTAGCTGGGCTAAAGCTGGGTAAGGCGTTTCACCACTGGCATCTTGTAAAACGACAAGTGTTATAGCCTGCTCACCAATTTCAGCTCATTTTTCTCATCTTTTGGAGAGTGCTTCTCAATCTGGTGTACACTGCTTGGATATTTTGGACTTGCAATACTAGGGGACTGAAGGGTCATTAAACTGTTTCACAATAAGGTTTCAAACTCAAACTGGGCACTATACATCCAACATTTGAACTTGCACACGCGCTTGACTGGCTAACAATAAAGAACAATCTTTTGTCATCTCAACCAATCTCAATCAGAAGGGTAACTGTCGTCTTCTCACCACCATTTAGTTAATGAAATGTAAATCAGCTTCAAACATAGAATATTCTTAGCTTATACTGGCTTAGACCCATGCAACACAGTGCACTCAGTTACTGAGCTATCAGAAAAGCCTTAAGGTACTTACTGTTTCCAACAGATTCATACTCAGTCATCAGAAATACAGAGCATGATTACTTTAAAATTAAACACAATATGAACAATGAAGTTACTAAAATAAATATTCCTCTGGACTTTTACTCTAAATTGTAAAATGGAAACAAGCTTCAGTAACCTTTTACTAATCTATTTGAAGGTGTTTCACCATTTGTATATGATTTTACTTTGATTAAAATAATCTAGCATAACCTTCCAGGTTCCGATGTTAAAATTGGAATAAATAGTAGCCATTGTTTGGGTGCCAAGGGTTTCCCTTGGGAAACGTAAGGGAATCTGATGCCCACTCATGCACTTTCACATTAAAATATGCCAAATACCATCTTGGTATGGCCACAAGCATGCATGGAGTTACACATTCTGGAAATGTGCACGAGGCACATCAGGATGTCACTAACAATATCATTTGATGAGTATATTAATCATCCAGCCAATGCCCTTTCCTTACATTACTTAGCTGAATGTGTCCCAAACAGCAAGGAGAATGGGGCATTACCAATCAGAGTCAACTTATCTCTTCTCCTGTAGAATAAATAGTTGTAATCTTTTGAAATTTGGCAGTCTTACATTTGACCCGATGAAAGCAAGATGACAAGCTTCAGTGACATGAGTCTATTCAGCTGATAATTAGTATAATAATTGGCCAGACTACACTTAGACCATAGACTATAGGAACATAATAAGGCTATTCAGTCTACTATGTTTGCTCTACCATTTGATTTTGACTGATGTGTTTCTCAATCCCATTTTCCTGCCTTTTCCTGTATTCCTTCATCACCTTACTAATCAAGAACCTAAGCAACTCTATCTTAAAAAATTGCTTGTACATTCACTCTTTAACTTTTACTAACTAAAATTTATGATTTACTAATCACTGCAGGATATTGTTACAGAAAGCAGGCAGAAACTTGTATTTGTAGTAATTTGAAAATACAGTCTCACAACTCTTATTTTGTTTTATTTTCTTCCTTGTGTAACTCTCCACATCATACACCAATGCTAACTAAACCGAGAGCTGCTGGCTAGTTCCTGACCTTCAACTAACATGATTTAAAGACTGTGCACCCACAAGGTTCACAGAAGGAGCTTGGCTGGCACTTGGAATCTTCCTGCATGATGATGGGACAAGCATCTTGCGTGTACTCACTGCCATCCGGCAGTTTTATGGAATAATGTGGATTACAAATTCCCTGCACAAGGTATTATTGATACTAAACCAAATCCAGCCAATGATAAAACATGCTGGAGTTTCAATGCAATACCCATTTAATTCTTAATGACATATAACACAAACTTTTCAAACTGGTGAGTCAAAAAAACCAGGCTAATCACTTACTGGCTCAGTATTCATTTCTTAGATTTCTAATGCAGAAACATTAATACCGAACACAGAAGATTAATGTGATCACCCATTTGGTTTTCAATCGAGAGGAATAAACGTCATTTAAAGAAAGTATCATAGTTAAGATTTGGTCAGAGGAGCAATGACTGAAGTCAGGACTGTAAACTGCCCTTTAAATATCTCAGTACAGAGAAAGAAATTGCACCAATAGTTAACAGAATGAGTTCCACCCTGAAGTAGTAGTGATTATAAATTGTAAGCAGGTCATTAAACTTGGGAGATATCAATCATTGCACCAGTCATATTTCCAGTCCCAGGTGACTGTGACTAAATTGATGGTCCTGGTCTACAGTTCATTTCTAAGATCTAAAGGCACACCATTTCTGACTTAAACTCTGAATTACTATAAAATAAATTACTAGGAGTTTTTTGTGCCAACAGCTTTCACTAATATAACATTGCTCTTCCAAAAGAAATCAACCACTATCCAACCCAAAATAATTGGGTTCTTATGGATACATAAATTTTAGTCACATGAGAGCAGTTGGCCACACAATGCAGTAATGTACTAATATGCAGTATTGTAGAATTACAAAACAGGAGCTTGTTTCTTTAGCTCCTCATACTGGGAATTCCCAATTTCTGCATTACCTTTTGCAAAGGACATAGTAGTGTAGAATGTTTTTGCATAAAGCAGGAAACAGTTTTTAAGTTGTCTAGAATTTGTAATACTTCATGACTTGTGTAACTGTTATTGGCAATCAATACATAAAAAATAGACACATTTACCTCCTAGGTTTAATTCTACTTATAGTATGAAGAAAACTGTGGACATTTTGACGTTCAAAAATTAAAAAAAAGCTTTATCGTCTCAGCAGAAGACAATCTGCAGTAGAAGTGTTTAAAACAGCTGGATAAGAACTGCCAGAGAATAACAGAAGATTCGCGTCATCAGGGTATAATTGACTTAGTCAGAGTAAAGGATTATGAAGGATGGACTGCAAAGCACACCAACCGCTTTGTAAGGTCTGTTTGCCTCCAGAGAGCACTCCACTGGGCAGCATACCGGTTGGAGTCAGGCCCTTTAAAGTTAAAACACTCTCACTCTCCTCTCTGAAAAAGAAACAAAATAATTGTGATTTTTCATCATTATTCATCAATGTTTTTTTTTATTTCAAGCCCATTTACATTATAGATTTGAACTGTAAAATTAAATACAGTGACAGCAGAGATTATGTGCCACAAAAGTAATGCCCGCTCATGGAGCTGGATTGTAAGGTCATAAGTCACCTGAGCTCCTCATCCACACTGTCACAACACAAAAACAAAACAGGACATGATAAAGGCAGGTTTGTGGACCTCATGGGCTACTTTGAAATTACTAACTTCTGAGCTTGTTAATGATCCAATCACAGCAATTTTGGGCAGCATTTTTAATGTGTTGGATATGGAAAAAATTGGGAGTATTTTACAATAACCAACAGTGGGGAAACAAAAAAAAGCCTGCCACTGGGGATATTTGAAAGTAACAATACATTCTGCTGGTGAAATGGAAGCTAATGTGGGATTCTTTTTTAAAGAAAACATTTTGCAGCTTGCCAGCAGAAATAATGGAAGAGTGAAAAAGGTGCCTTTGAATTTGTAGTTTTGACTGATGTCCTTTCAGACAGGTATAAGCCTGTTTTTGCATGACACAAGAATGTAACACAAGCGCACCTGAACTGGGAACAACAGTAGGCCATTCAGCCCCTGGAGCCTGGTCTGCCAATTACTAACATCATGGCTGATTTCATAGCAGTCTCAACTCTATCTATCTCTACGTATCCCTCCAAGCCCACCTTCTCCAGATTACACTCCAGATCGACAATCTAACTCAGCACTGAATATTTTCAATGACCAACCTCTACTGCTCTCTGCAAAAAAAAATCCACAGATGAAAGAGCACTTGAGACAAGGAAAGAGTCTCCTCCGTCCAGTCTTAAATAGGGGATTTCCAAATATTTAATTTGTGCTCCTTAGCTATGGGGATCCACACAAGGGATATACAAACCTATAAATTGTGCACATTCGCCCCGTCATTTCCCCTCACAATCTCATATGTTTCAATAAGATCACCTGTCCTTCTTCAAATGCAGAAGCGTCCCTCCTAAGATAATCTTCTCATCACAGAAATCAGTTGAACAAACTGCTGAGCTGCTTCTGATGCAATTTTGTAAGTTTTTAAATGAAGAGACCAAAACTGCCACAGCATTCCAGATGTAAAAGCACTAAGACATTATACAGCTACAGCAACACTTTTCTAATTCTTTACTCAATTCTTCTTCCAGTGAATTAGCTCAGTTGGCTGGACAGCTGTCTTGTCCACACTAACTGCATGGGTTCAATTTCCACACCATCTGAGGTTACTGTGAAATGACTCTCCTTCTCAAAACTCTCTGTTCACCTAAAGCGTGTGACTCTGAGGTTAAACCACCACTAGTCATCTCTCCCTAATGAAAGACTTCACCTTTATCATGGAGACAGATGCATACTAAAAAGTGCAGTAGCCTTCAAACAGAAGCAGTTTTTATTGCTGGTATTTCCACCGGTGCTTGTTGCTTTACTATTTCTGGACGTAAGCCTGAGAGCCATCATTATAACATTATTTCTGCATGACATTCCACAAACCTTTCAGTGTCAAATTTGATCACCTATAAGTTTGCTATTTATTGACAGCTCCACATTGTTTTTAGGAGATTAGTTGCCTTTGATTTGGAGCTGTGAATACAAACATTTGTTTCCAGAAGAAAGTGAGTATTTGTGGAGATTTTGAGGTACTGAATAGGCTTTCATAAACAAGAGATTTATATGCAGTGACATCTGAAAATAAATACTTTGGGCTTTGTTTTATTTTATCTCAGCATGGCTTTTCAGGTCTACCCATGGTGGATACTGGATGAGCTAACAAGGTGATTCTGCACTAACTTGGCACAGGGCTACAAAAGGCCATGGGAGTGGTTAGGTGGCATGTATTTGTACAGAGGGTAGGTGAGGGCGCTGGGGGACACAAAGAGTATGGACGACCATGGCTAGTTGGTGTGGAGGCATAGGTTGGCATGCAGGGAGTGAGGGACTACAGGGATGGGAGGGCATTGGGCAGAGGGGCAGTAAATTGCCAATTTTCGAGCATGGGAAGTGTGTTAGAAGATGAGATGATGGGAGGTGTAATGGCTACAGAGCCATTTTTGTTTTGTTGATTATACTGAAACAGGAATGAAGCAGAAAGCCAGGGTGGGACTTTTAATTAGCCCAGCCACACCACGTACAGCTCCGTCTGCACTGTTCTGGGATGTAGCAGACCTAACTCCAGTCAGCGCCTCCCAATCACCAGCACCACCACCTGATCTAACTGAAAATCCATTCAGTCAGTGTACTAACCCCAGGGGCAGGTGGTGGCCTAGTGGTATAATCCCTGGACTGTTAATCCAGATAACATTCTGGGGATCTGGGTTTGAATTCCACCATCTGCTGTGGTGGGATTTGAATTTAATAAATATCTGGGATTAATAATCTAATGACATCTATGAGTTGATTGTTGAAAAAAATCTCTTTTGGTTCACTAATGTCCTTTATGGAAGGAAACTGCCACCTTTGGCTGGACTCCAGGCCTGCAGCAATGTGCTTGACTCTGAGCTGCCCTCTGGGCAATTAGGGATGGGCAATAAATGCTGCCAGGCCAGCGATGCCCTCATCCCATCAATGCATTTTTAAAAATGTTAGGTTTGCTAAGTCAGAAATTTTCCTGACTCTATTCCGAAATTTGAGGGTGGGGAGCCAATGGCTATGGTATTATCGCTAGACTGTTAATCCAGAGACCAAGATAACATAATGGGTTCGAATCCTGCCACGGTAGATGATGGTATTTGAATTCAATAAAATATCTGGAATTAAGAATATAGTGATGACTGTGAATCCATTGTTGATTGTCGGAAAAACCCACCTGGCTCACTAATATCCTTTAGGGAAGGAAATTGCCATCCTCACCTGGTCTGGCCTACATGTGACCCCAGACCCACAGCAATGTGGTTGATTCTGAACTGCCCCCTGGGAAATTAGGGATGGACAATAAATGCTGCCTGGCCAGTGATGTCCTCATCCCGTTAATGAATTTTAAAGCAAAAATTTGGTCTATGTGTTTTCTTAACTCTATTTATCTACTTATCTTTGTTTCAACTGAAAAACAAGCTGCCACAAATTTGAGACAACAAGGTAAACAGCTGGATGAACACAGCAGGCCAAGCAGCTTTAGAGGAGCAGGAAAGCTGACGTTTTAGGCCTAGACACTTCTTGGCCTACTGTGTTCATCCAGCTCTACACCTTGTTATCTCAGATTCTCCAACATCTGCAGTTCCTACTTTCTCTGCCATAAATTTGGTTGCTTCATTTGAGTCATTGGTATGGACTGTAAATAATTGAAGCCCATGAACTGATTATGTGGCACTTCTGTACTCTGGGCTTGCTAACCCAAAAATGGCACTTTATTTCCATCCTCTGCTTCTTGTTAGCTAACTAATCCTATACCTATGTTGATATGTCATCTCTTATATTATCAGTTCCTTTCTTTTGTGAAGTAAAATTTGATGTAGTACCTTGCCAAATGTCTTTGTAAACCTACGTACACCTTATGTAAATGTTCCCTTTTATTCAGAGATAGTAGGAACTGCAGATGCTGGAGAACCGGAGATAACAAAGTGTAGAGCTGGATGAACACAGCAGGCCAAGCAGCTTCTTAGGAGCACAAAAGCTGACGTTTCAGGCCTAGACCCTTCATTGTTATCTCCTCAAAGATCTCTAATAAATTAGTCAAGCTCAATTTCCCCTTCACAAAGCTATGTTGATTCTGCTGATCACATGAATTTCTAACAATCCTGCTGTAGCTTCTTTAATAATGGATTTTAGCATTTTCCTTGGGACAGATGTTCGGCTAACTGGCTGACAGAAAGCAGGAAAATGTGTCCCTCCTTTATTTTTGTGGTTTGCTAATTGGCAGGGTCCTTTCCTGAGTTGAGGAAGCTTTGGTGTATTGCAATGAATCCGTCTGCTATTACTGCAACTCCTTAAATTTTAAGATCCTAGGATTCAGTCAATGAGATCCAGGAGAACTGTCAGCTTTCAGTTCTAATAATTTTCTCGATGCCCTTTCCCTAGTGAATACACTTGTTTTATGTACCGCCCCTTCTTTCTTTCACTTCTTGATTTTAACATATTTTTGAGATTTTTTTTGTGCCTTCGGCAGTGAAGGCAGATATAAAAAACCTGTTCAATAATTCCACCACTTCTTCATTGCCATCTATTAATTCCCTGGTCTCATTCTTTAGGGGACCAACACTTACTTTAGCTAAAGAGATAGTAGGAACTGCCGACGCTAGAGAATCTGAGATAACAAGGTGTCGAGCTGGATGAACACAGCAGGCCAAGAAGCATCAGAGGAGCAGGAAAGCTGACGTTTCGGGTCTAGACCTTTCTTCAGAAAACTTACTTTAGCTACATTTTTTTCCTTTTAAATTCTTATAAAAATTCTTACTATCTGCTTTTATATTTCTAGCTAGCTTGCTCTCATACTCTGATTTCTCCTTTTTAAGTCATTTGTTGTTTGCTTCTAAAAACTATCCAATCTTTTGACCTACCTCTAATCTGTACAGTATCATATGTCTTTTCTTCTAATTTGATATTAACCATAACTTGCTTATTTAGCTATTCACGGCACAGTCTTCTCATATAATCTTTTACTTCTTAAAGGAGTACAATTTTGCCATGAAATGGTCTTTAAATATCTGTCAATCTTCTCTATCTCCTACCTCTTAACCCATTTACCCAGCTATTTCAGCCAAATTTGTTCTCACACCTTGCAACTGTCTTTGTTTAAACATAATATAAGCTTTAGGTTCACACTTCTCAACCTCAAACTGAATTTGAAATTTAAAATGTCAGAATCAGTTTTGCCTAGAGGCTCCTTCACTATGAGATCATAAACACATTTTGTTTCATTTCATAACAGCAGGTCTAAAATTGTCAAGTCTCTGGTTGGAATTAGAATATACTACTCTAATAAACTTGTCCCAAATAAACACTATGAATTCATCTTCCAGGTTACCTTGATCAATCTATTTAGTCAAATCTATATGAAGATTAAAACCACCCATGATTATTACAGTGCATTTCCCATAAATCTCCATTTTTTTCTGTATATTCTGTCCTTCAGTAAATGTACTGTAAGGTGGCCGACAAATTACTTCAATTTATGACTTTCCACCTCTATCCAAACTGATCCACATGCTGATCTTATGAGCTAAGATCATCTCTTACTGTTGGACTGATGTTTTCATTAAATAACAGAGCCACTCCATTGAAATTCTACCTAAATACCTAACATTGAAATTCACCCTCATCTTATTGTTATCGTACACCCATGTTTCATAGTCATCCTTGGCAAATGTTTTCCCACCCTTTTCTACATACAACGATCTCTCACACTCATACACTTTGCTTTCACGTCTTTCAGAATAGAATACAGAATTCCAGAGAGTCAGAGAAGTGGGGTTTTCATTAGCGGTAACCACCTTGAGAGCCAGAGTGAAAGAGGTCTGATTCCAGGGAGTGACAAATATCAGTACGAGTTTCTCAAAAGCCTGGTTTATGAGGCACTATGGTGCCCAGCCATTCCAAGAAAACTGATCCCCAGTATTTAGGTGTGTCTTTAGGGTATTTTCTCCTTTGTATCCATCTGATCATTGTATCCAGGCTGATGTTTCGGGCAATGAAGGGTCTCGGCCCGAAACGTCAGCTTTTGTGCTCCTGAGATGCTGCTTGGCCTGCTGTGTTCATCCAGCTCCACACTTTGTTATCTTGGATTCTCCAGCATCTACAGTTCCCATTATCTCTGATCATTGTATCCATCCTCTTTGTCCTGTGGAGAAGCATGGGCCGAGCAAACGGAGGCTACTGTAACTGTTGTCATTTTTCCTGTTGTTGCTCCTCTTTCACTTACTAAAGGTATGTATTAAACAGCTGCAAAAATGTTCATTTCCTGCAGTGAGGGCCAGCAGTAAAGAAGTGCAAATCAAAGTGAGTAAATTACAATGACTTCTGGAAAGTTTGGAAATAGTAGGAACTGCTGATGCTGGAGGATCTGAGATAACAAGGTGTACTGCCCTATTCCCAATTCCTTCACCTCCACTGCGTCTGCTCCCAAGATGAGGCATTCCACTCCCGGATATCCCAGATGTCCTTGTTTTTCAAGGACCACAACTTCCCCTTCACGGTGGTCAAGAACGCCCTCGACTGTGTCACTTGTGTTTCCCACAACTCATCCCTCACATCCGTTTCCCGCAATAACAACCAAAACAGAATACCCATCATCCTCACGTACCACCCCATCAACCTCTGGATCCAACACATCATCCTGCGGTCCGTCTGCTACCTGTAATCTGACCCCACCGCCAAAGACATTATTCCCTCCCCACCCTTATCTGTCTTCTAGAAGGATCACTCTCTCCGTGACTCCCTTGCCCGCTCCACACTCCCCACCAGCCCCACCACTCCTGCCACTTTTCCCTGCAACCGCAGGAAGTGCTACACCTGCCCCTACACTTCCTCCTCAACCCCATCCCAGGCCCCAAGAAGACCTTCCACATCAAACAGATGTTCACCTGCACATCTGCTAATGTGGTACACTGTATCCGCTGTGGCCTCCTCTACACTGGGGAAATGAAGCAGAGGCTTGGAGACCGCTTTGTGGAACACCTCCGCTCGGTTCACAACAGACAACTGCACCTCCCAGTCACGAACCACTTCAACCCACCCTCCCATTCGTTGGATGACATGTCCATCCTGGGCCTCCTCCAGTGCCACAATGATGCCACCCGAAGGTTGCAGGAACAGCACTTCATACTTCACTCGGGAACCCTGCAGCCCAATGGTAACAACGTGGACTTGACAAGCTTCAAATCTCCCCACCCCCGAACGCATCCCAAAACCAGTGCAGCTAGTCCCCGTCTCTCTAACCTGTCTGTCCTCTCTGCCACCCATCCACTCATCCCACCCCCACCACCTACCTATTATCCTCATCCCCACCTCCTTGACCTGTCTGTCCTCCCTGGACTGACTAACCCCCATCCTAACTCCCTACCTATACTCACCTTTATTGGCTCCACCCCATGCCTCCTTGACCGGCCTGTCTTCTCTCCACCTATCTGCTCCTTTATCCATCTTCCATCCGCCTCCCCCCTCCGCTCTATTTATTTCAGAATCCTTTTTCCCTCCCCCATTTCTGAAGAAAGGTCCAGTCCCAAAACACCAGCTTTCCTGCTCCTCTGATGCTGCTTGGCCTGCTGTGTTCATCCAGCTCTACACCTTGTTATCATAGAAAATTTCAAAGTTTTGCATGAAGCAGAGAAATCGTTAGCAAGTAGATTTGTGTAGTGAGAACACAAATCTTTCACATAACAGTCCAACAGTTATCGTGCTTCATGGTTCAAAGGCTTAAAAGCAGGGCAATTTCAATGATCAATAGTGCCTCACTGTCCTCTCCCCTCCTGACCCAGGTAAGTTCAACACTGTTTGCTGGCTCTTTCAGGTTCAGTGGGCTGTATGAGCTACTCCTGCTCACATTTCCTATGAATGCTCAGTGCAATTCACAATTAATTGTCTATTTCCATACAGAAATGACTGATTACCATGGCAGTTTTGTGTATGCTTCCCAATGTGTGCTGGTTAAACTTCAAACTGGCAGAATCGTATTGGGTCCTTGACTCTATGCCATTTGTAATTTGTTGCCCATACTAGAACAAGCTTCCCCTTGGCAGTTAATATTCTACCACACAAAAAAATTAAAATGGAATCAGATCAGCATTTAAAGATTAAAAATATAAATCAGTATGGATAAGTGACAGGTGACGTTTCGGGCCTAGACCCTTCATCAGAGAGGGGGACGGGGAGAGGGAACTGGAATAAATAGGGAGAGAGGGGGAGGTGGACCGAAGATGGAGAGAAAAGAAGATAGGTGGAGAGGAGAGTATAGGTGGGGAGGTAGGGAGGGGATAGGTCAGTCCAGGGAAGACAGACAGGTCAAGGAGGAGGGATGAGGTTAGTAGGTAAGAAAGGGAGGTGTGGCTGGGGGTGGAGGAAGGGATGGGTGAGAGGAAGAACAGGTTAGGGAGGCAGAGACAGGCTGGGCTGGGTGTGTGATGCAGTGGGGGGAGGGGACGAACTGGGCTGGTTGTGTGATGCAGTGGGGGGAGGGGACGAACTGAGCTGGTTTTGGAATGCGGTGGGGGAAGGGGAGATTTTGAAGCTGGTAAAGTCCACATTGATACCATTGGGCTGCAGGGTTCCCAAGCGGAATGTGAGTTGCTGTTCCTGCAACCTTCGGGTGGCATCATTGTGGCACTGCAGGAGGCCCATGATGGACATGTCATCACCTCCATTTCCTACCTACTAACCCCATCCCACCTCCTTGTCCTGTCCGTCTTCCCTGGATTGACCTATCCCCTCCCTACCTCCCCACCTATACTCTCCTCTCCACCTATCTTCTTTTCTCTCCATCTTTGGTCCGCCTCCTCCTCTCTCCCTATTTATTCCAGAACTGTCACCCCATCCCCCCCTCTGGTGAAGGGTCTAGGCCCGAAACGTCAGCTTTTGTGCTCCTGAGATGCTGCTTGGCCTGCTGTGTTCATCCAGCTTCACAATTTATTATCTTGGATTCTCCAGCATCTGCAGTTCCCATTATCTCTGGATAAATGACAGGGACGTAGTAAATGGCTTCAGTTAAAAAGTCAACCCTGGATGCTGTAGGAAGAACAACTTCTCCTGTTTTATAATTTCCATAATTGTTTGCAAATCTGAGTTCATCTTATTACACACACATAAATGCACACACGTACTGAATACACATAGAATATTGATATGTGTTGTTAGGTTTTTAAAGCAAGAGCCTTTTGAGCAATCTATGTCAAGAATAAGTTTAAATTTATAGCTGCATGCTAAAATCCAAAAAGTGCATTTCTTACCTCTTGCAAAATTATCAAGATAAATTTGGATGATCAATGGAATATTTTACATTTAATTCATTTTACGATTTTGTACATTAGCAAAATTGATACATAAATAATAACTATTGTATTAATTTTGAAGTAATTATTAAATTGGTAGAACACATTTTTAAATGATAATTAGTAAATTAATCTTTTCGTGTTTTTGAAGTTCTTTAAACAATTACAAAGCGGCATGGTGGCTCAGTGCCTCACTGCTGTGTCACAGCACCATGGACTCCAGATTCGATTCCAGCCTTGGCTGACTATCTGTATAGAGTTTCTACATTCTCCCTGTGTCTGCATGGGTTTCCTCCCATATTCCAAGGATGCACAGGTTAGGTGAATCGACCATGGTAATTTGTCTGCAGTATCCAGAGATGTGCGGCAAGATGGGTTAGCCATGGTAAATGTGAGGTTATGGGGACATGGTAGGTGGTTGGATCTGGGTGGGGATGATCTTTGTAGGATCGGAGTGACTCGATGGGCCGACTGGCCTCTTTCTGAACTTTAAGGATTCAATGATGCTATGAATGTGAGAATGCACATCTTACAGATTATTCAAAATAATGAATAATTACAAAAGACCAGTTGAAAAGCCCGTAAAAATAAAAAGCTTCGTAAATTCTTACCTGAGCACAGAAAATACTCTTGCCATTTTCCCAATGGCTCGAATTTTGTTCCTGATTACCTCTTTACGAGCGGCAGCTGCATTTGCTTGGAACAAAAACCAGTATTTGGTTTAAAGAAGAGGAGCTAAATATTCTTCACTTTTTTGAAAAAAACAACAAAATGGCAAACTTTCAATTCAGGTTTCCACCTCAATCACACCATCAAATTTACCCGAAATAAAGTACAGATTACATCCTCGATTGACAAAACACATTAAGCCATCCTAAACCCTCTCTGTCCCCCTATGAGATAATCATGTATATGATCCTTCCCCACTATCTCCTTGCTACTGTCTAGCTCAATCAGACTGCTGTTATTTGGCTTCACTATTCCTTAACTATTTATAACCAGAGCACATTGAGTAATGATTTATTTTCTTCCAACTCCATCATTACTTCAGCAGTTTATCTATCATTGGCCTTCTTTGCTTCCTAATTTACATGCTGCGCCTTTGTGATATTATTCATTACACGGGTTGAGTTACCACATATTGCTGGTAATGTCCAATTCAATATATGCGTATCTTATTTGACCACATCATTTCCATCACAAATGTTATCTACTTTCCAGAGATAATGGGAACTGCAGATGCTGGAGAATCCAAGATAACAAAGTGTGAAGCTGGATGAACACAGCAGGCCAAGCAGCATCTCAGGAGCACAAAAGCTGACGTTTCGGGCCTAGACCCTTCATCAGAGAGGGGATGGGGAGAGGGTTCTGAAATAAACAGGGAGAGAGGGGGAGGTGGACCGAAGATGGAGAGAAAAGAAGATAGGTGGAGAGGAGAGTATAGGTGGGGAGGTAGGGAGGGGATAGGTCAGTCCAGGGAAGACGGACAGGTCAAGGAGGCGGGATGAGGTTAGTAGATAGGAAATGGAGGTGCGGCTTGAGGTGGGAGGAAGGGATGGGTGAGAGGAAGAACAGGTTAGGGAGGCAGGGACAAACTGGGCTGGTTTTGGGATGCAGTGGGGGGTATCAATGTGGACTTCACAATCTCCCCTTCCCCCAATGCATCCTAAAACCAGCCCAGCTTGTCCCCGCTTCCCTAACCTGTTCTTCCTCTCACCTATTCCTTCCTCCCACCTCAAGCTGCACCTCCATTTCCCACCTACTAACCTCATCCCGCCTCCTTGACCTGTCCGTCCTCCCCGGACTGACCTATCCCCTCCCTACCTCCCCACCTATACTCTCCTCTCTACCTATCTTCTTTTCTCTCCATCTTCGGTCCGCCTCCCCTTCTCTCCCTATTTATTCCAGTTCCCTCTCCCCATCCCCCTCTCTGATGAAGGGTCTAGGCCCGAAACGTCAGCTTTTGTGCTCCTGAGATGCTGCTTGGCCTGCTGCGTTCATCCAGCCTCACATTTTATTATCTTGGAATTCTCCAGCATCTGCAGTTCCCATTATCTCTCACAATATATTATGGACAGTTGAGTTTGAATGATCTCAAGAACATAATAAGTGGAAGATGGGATATCAGGATAGATATGTCTAGAGATAACAAAGGCGTGAATGTGAATTTTATCAGATCGGCTGTAGGTGGGGCATGGGTGAAAAATGTAATGGATTGGAAAGTAGATAACAAAGTGTCCATAATATATGTTGCCACAAGCCTTGTACACCCATTAGCTTTATCATTGCTGATATACATTGAACACACACCTGCAACATGCGTCCAATTCAAAATTATAATCTTAATTAAATCTGATTATCTCTGCAGCTTATTCTAGTCTCAAGTCTTATCTTCACAACATTGCTTTTCCTCTGACTGTAGTCTTATTTATTCACCTCCTCCTTTGTCTCCATCATTTAGCTCACTAAGCTTAAGTGCCAGAGGTATTCCTTTCATTTTAAGTGTTTTCTAAAGAATCAGGCACAGGCCAGAATCTTCCCAAAGTGTCAGCCACATGAAAGTAGCTCTTTTCCTTAATGATTCAATATATTGTAAATTTCAAAAAGTACCCCTACCATCAAATATCTCATCTCCATCTGTCATGAGTTCATCATCAGAGCAGATATTTAGAACATTCACCAACATCTCTGTCACTGAAACAAGAAAACAATGAAATTAAATTTCAGAACACTGCCATAACCTTGCAAATCTTGACTATCATGCACTGAGTCTTGATCACAACTTCTTTATTGGAAAATTGCTGATAAGCCTAATGAAAATCAGAGGGGAAAGATGTAGGACACATCACTTTAGGGTGTTCTTGTGCACTTCCATGTTGTTGCCTCAATTGCATAAAAATGGAAGTCACACCTTCATCATCACAAACAGCAGTATTGTTCAATCATCTGAAGTCATGGTATTGTTTTGCACAGTCAATCAAACAAATTGTAAGATGTGAACAACAGTCAAAACTCGTGTGACATGGCACCTTATGTATGTCATTTGAATCTAGTTCATCAAAAAATGTTGTAGTTCTACAGGATGGTCTTTTTAATCATTTAATGTTTGCTCCATATTTGTAAGTTAAGATTTTATTTAAACGTAAGTGAGAATTAATATATTACTTGGTTGAATAGCAATTACTAAGGACAATTGAGAATCATATTATCTGTTGTAAACATTCATTAGCTTCAGGCATGGGCCATTCCTTGCACTTACTGCATTGGTATTTATAACTGTCTGGAAAATCACCTGGCTCAGCCTAAATGATCCAAACTTCCTCACATATACCCTAGAAGCCATAAACACAAAACAAAAATCTTCCACTTCAATCATGAATCTTCCATTTGGTCTTGGGACAAGCTTTTTCTGTTTCCATGGTAATGATGTAACCAAGGACCTTGGTGGTAGTCTGATTAAAATATGTTTCCGACATGCTTTGATCTAATTCTGACAACCAGTTGGTGAAATAATAAAGCTACAAGAAAAAATATTAAATGCGACAAAGTGGTAATCTTAGTAATAAACTATACAGGTGGTGGCTTAACGAGAGGGTCACCACACCTCAGACAAAAGGAGAGATTTCCTGGTAACCGTAGCTGGTGCAGGAATCGAACTCATGTTGTTAATGTCACTCTGCATCATGAACCAGCTAATCAACCCCTTTTCTAATAAGCAGCATCACCTAGTTTGCTTTTAATGATTTTGTTTCATGAAAGCTTCGCTATCCCCTTAAATTTTAGATAGCTTTCTCTTTGTGTGTTTAAAACAGAAACGTACATGCATTTCCTTTCAAGGTGAAAGGAGACATAGTTCACACATTTAATGAAGCTTGTGATTACAGAGCTAGAGGATGTTTATTTCTAATGTAACAAGTTTGAATAAAGGCAACAGATGAAGAAAACATCCCGCTATAGTTGATAGACAGAATAGGCTTCACCACAAATTGATTTTTCCAGATGTAGAGTCAAACATAAATGATTGACCATTTAATACCCGCAATCACCATGCTGCTGAATGATAAAGCCATTTCCTGTGGTATGTAATTAATTAAATTAAATACTATGAATATTTAAACTTTTCTCAAGCATATTTTACACACCAGTTTAAAAAGTACAATCTTGGGTTATCCATAAGAATATTATAAAGAAGGAATACAACATAATATTCTCACTTTTCTGCAGCTATAGGCAGTTAAATTTGGGTAAGATCTGTGCTATTTACAGAAGAACTTTTTTTAATTATGAGAAAATTGGATTCTTTATTAATTATTTCATTAAAAATTCAGAGGAACACATTACTTAATTTATATAATTTGGATTAATCTAACACAACATTGAAAGTAGTGCAAATTTAAATCCATGTCATTTGTAGACTAAATTGACAGTGGAAATGATCATAACTATACAGTAGCCTTGAGACTTGTCATTCTTTAAGTTGAAGCTTAAAACTTTGTTCACCTACCTTTCTCACCAACAAAAGGCAAGGACCAAGTAAAGACATCCATAAAATTTGGTAGCCAGTAAGGATGGGGAGAACAGTTGAACTGCCGAATGTTCATAACATTGTTCTCGTATTTCAATACTGCAGCTAAAATGAAACAGAGAGAAATAGTAACAGCTTAGTATACTGTCATTTACTTAGGTTACACACCACATTAGCAACTGCAAAAACCCCCTTTGGCTCACTTCTGCAGGGATAAATCTTGAGCTTATGAAGTTGCAAGCATTTATTAAAACTTTAAGAAATTGTAAAATAATTAAATGCCAATGAAGAACTTTTGAAGCGTAAACTTATTCAAGGCTCATTAATTTTGTTCCTGAGTTCTCTAGTTCTGGGTTCATTGCAAACTAAATATTTACACCTTCATTAAAATTGTTATTATAAAGCTAGAATCATTGTTGTCTTAACTGTGTCTTATGCAAGTTCTTAGTACCTAAAATATACACCATCAATGGAATTTAATGTCCACTCCCCCAACTGGGACCAGGCTGGGAGGTGGGGGATTGTATTGGAATTTAATGTCCACTCCCCCAACTGGGACCAGGCTGGGAGGTGGGGGGTTGTATTTAATCAGGTGCGTCATCAGAGGGCAAGACCATCCCAACTGCATGGAATGGCTGATGTTGTTGCACCTGTGGCAGATTAAGAGTCTGATCACGTTAATATTGGCATATCCTACTCATCTGTTGACTGGGAGGAAGATTTCACCTCTTCCATCACCCTCCCCCAACCCACCAGAAGGCCCAATTGTGGCAAGAGTCACCATCACAGCAGATCTCCACATGTCCTCCACACCTGACCCCCTCTAACAGGCCTGCCTATCTAATTCATTGTTTATCTAATTGACTGAATTTAAACTCCACAACTGTTTTTTATTGAATGTTTCACTGGACACTGTTGTATAGGTGCTCCAGAGGTGCAATGGTGGTATCTCCGCCTCTGGGCCTGGGTGCCTGCACTCAAGTGCCACCTGCTCCAGAGAGGGGTTATAGTGTCAGTAGACAAGCTGGTTGCAAAATATATGGAGACTGGTTTGTTTGCGCCTTGTTTTTCATGCAGGATCTTTGGGTGAGCAAGTTCTGCTCAAATTTCTTGCAAAAATAAGCTGAAATGTAATTTCCTTAATTTACAGAAATGTATCATCATTCATGTTGTTAATGAAATGTTACTGCTTACGGTGCCTGAAAAATTCTTCCCTCACCTTTGTTGGTCAGAACTGCCATTAATGGGCTTTGCATTTCACTTAAATCAATTAGTAAATATGGGTGATTTACTTGTGGTGGTTTATTGGTGATAAAATATCACTACTGATTTGCTTATGGGAAGGCAAAAAGACTCAATTGTGCATAAGAGCACTTTTGGATATAAAGGAAAAAAGAAGGGCACTGGTTAGAATGATGCTAACAGCATGGGTTGAGTGGCAACACTGGCTGAGGTTACCTTGAAAGACTCCCCTTCACCTGAGGTGTTGCAATGCTCAAGTTAAACCACCATCAGTCATCTCGCTCTGTCAAGACAGAAGCTCCATGATCCTCCGGGGCTACAGTGATTTTACCTTTCCTTTGAAAATGCAGAGCCCTATGAAAGTGCACCGATCTAATCTAGTGCATGTGTAGTGCTCATATCCTGACTCCACATGCAGTGCAAATATCTGGGGTCATCACACAGCCTCAAGGCATTTATCCATATTTGCAAGCCTGGCAAATGGACTGGATTAATCATCCTCAATAAGTGCAATTATAATGGCAATTGTTTCAATGGATCCATTGTCACGCATGACTGCACAGCCCTGCTCAAAAAAAGTTACAATGTGAGAGTAACAAGCTGCCTTGTGGTGTGGAATTTTATTACAGTTTATTGTGATCATGCATGTGGGGACTGTGTCAGACACTCAAAAGTGATGTCCCGTTACACTCACATTGCACTTATCCATAACTTGGTCTGGACTTCATGAATTGGACAAATAGTTGAATGTGTTGTTGTAACTAGTTCTGACTAGGTTTTTCCACATATATGGTAAAGGATTCCTTCAGCTTCACAAATACCTAGTGCAATCTGAAAGTAATTCCTTCTCTCTGTGCTTGTTTGAAACTGGCAAGTGTAATGAGTCACTCGAGACGACCACGGAGATTTGTGTCATCTCACTGTATCAATCCAGACTGCCACGTTCTGAATTTGCCATCATTGAACCTTTGAACTCAGCAACTTGTGGAGTTGAGTTTAACTTTAATAAAACCATTTTACCTAAATAGATGGAATAGCCATTGAACATCCTCCAGGCTCAACTGTCGCTAACATGTTTGGTGTTTTCCACAAGAAACGTGTTTTCAATGGAATGGCTCTCACTACTTACCACTTGCATGATATGTACATTTACAATATTTGAATCTTCAGCTGCATATAAGAATTTCCTTACACACCTTAATGTGTTTCATCCTGTGCCACCTTCACCTTTGAAATGGAGCAGTCCATCAAGCTCTTTTGTCTTAAAATGCTACCTGATAAATCTGATAATGTATTCTTTATTACTGTCAACCACAAGCTTACTTTCATTGATCAATCCATATGTTTAGAATCTTACAGCTCCATATACATTAAGATTGACCTGATTGGCAATCTCATCAATGGGGCACCTGTCATTTGCTCACTGTGCAAAATTGATGCAAAATTACAGCACAAAGCTGTCCAGAACCCTTAATCATACTATTTTTCACTGTGTATGGACATATTTACAAACGAATGTAAGGCTGCCACTTTCAGATCTAAAAGTTGATGTGTTTACTTCAAATTATTCTGAAAGGGTAAGCCATTGCAAAGATATGAGCAACAGATTAAGCTAGCATTTGATGATGCTACCATGGTGTAACAAATGAGTCATTCAATATATAAATTTCAATGTTAGTACAACACCAAGTATTCAGGCCATATACCTCAACAAATGGCAGACTGTATAAAACACACACATCCCTTCCACTGTTTGGGATAAGGACAATACTGATTGCACACAGCCAGCTCCTGCTTGTAAACTCAAAACATAACGTCTAATATTAGATGTGGTTATCACTGAACAGCACTCGATCAGCCAATTTAAGATTGTCATTCAGGCTCACAGTGCAACTCACATATTTGCTAGATGCAATATATCGTCAGACATAGGCAACTGTTCTTTGCAGGAAAAGGGAACATGTCCAGGCATTTTTGAAATAATCAAAAGTGATGGGACCATGGTTCCCTGAGCATTCTCCATGGCATACCCATTTCTCTATCAACTTCAATACCCTACTCCCAAACCCATAAGCTTTCATTTTACAGGCTAACTACTTATGTGGATCATTAACAAAAACCTTCAGAAAGTTCAAGTAAACCCCATCCACTGGCTTCCCTTTATCAACTCTGGTACTTTCATCCTCAAAACTCTCGTAGATTTTTCAAATATGATTTCTCTTTTGTAAATCAAGGCTAACTCTATCCAATCCTGTCACTGTTTTCCAAGTGTTCTGCTATTAAATCTTTTATAATGGGCTCAACCAGTTTCCCCACTATTGGTGTCAGGCTAAACAGTCTAATTCCCTGTTTTCTCTCTATATCCTTTTTTAAATATTGAGGTGACATTAGCTATTCTCCGATCAAATGAACTATTTTACATCTATGGAATCTTGAAGGATGACCACCAAAGCATCCATTATTTGTAGGGCCACCTGCTGAAGTACAGTGGGATGTAGATTATCGGGCCCTGGTGATTTATTGGCCTTCAATCCCATCAATTTTCCCAACATCATTTCCCTATCAAGACCAATTTTCTTTAGTCCCTCCCTCTGACTAGACACTGCTTCCTCACATTTTGGTATGGATTAGTTGTGTCCACCTTTGTGAAGACTGTTATGTGTAACATCAGGGACCATAACAGGGACCAAAAGGTGGTAAAGAAAGCCAGTCAAACAACTGTGTGTGAGGCTTTGAGAGGGGAGCAGTGCAAGGAGTGAGCTTGAGTTAATAGAAATGTTGTGATCGGAGAGAGAGATAGAAAAAAAGAGTGAGATTTGGAAGGGGTAAATAAATGAATAGATTGTGGATAGCAGGACAAGGCAGAAGGAAAATTGATTAAGTGATAATAAGCTAAGAGGAGAATGGCTGAACTGTACTGAAGCAAACCATCTGAAGCATAATTGGGGCATCTTCCTGGCTGGGCCATAAACAGGGATGCCATTGACATCACTAACCATGATGATAATAATTGTACTTGTAGGGAGTACAACTGAGGATCTTAAAAGGAGTGAGACCTCATATCTAGTCCTTCCTGTAACTGTTCTAAAGAATGTAATTCTTTAAAATTTTGCTATTTGTTAAATTGTAGACTGCTTGAGGATGGAACTGTTTTACAAAGAAAGGAGTGAGGAAGGAATTGCTGCACTTTTAAAAATCAAGTTGCTGAAACTTATTGTATTGAAACAAAGAACTGCTGATGCTGGAGATCTGAGGCAAAGCAGAAATTGCTGGCAAAACTCAGCAGGTCTGCAGCATCTGTGGGGAGAAAGCTGCCTCCATGTTTCAGGTCCAGTGACTCTTCATCAGAACTCAACACCTGCTGATGACTCTGACTAGTTCTTGGGGAGATGAATAGCTTTTGGGTGTGAGCATTATAGCGAGTAACCTCAGGCTTCCAGAAGGGAAGATGACTCCGTTTTCTCTCTCTCTCTCTCTCTCTCTCTCTCTCTCTCTCTCTCCTCCCCCTCTCACTTTGTCTGTCTCTCTTTCTGCAGTGAAATAACTGAAACTAAAGAAAACAATTTTCTTTTCTCTTACCAGTTGCTCTAAGTTATTGCTTTTAGTCAATACATCAGAGGCTTTATAATTTGTGAACTAGCCAATCTGTGCCTTCTGTGAAGTAGTTAAAGAATCTGAAGGACATGGGAAGCAAAATAAACCCTTCCATGGAATTCTGAGGACTGGTGTCATTTAACTCTTTTCCCAGTATCATTTATTCCCCTGTCTTCCTGTAAAACCATTTTTTCATCTGTGTCTGTCTGTAATTGTCTATCTAGGAGTTTTTAGAAGATGGTTAGAATATTAAGTATTAGACTTATATGTCAACAGTTCATAGATGTTTACTTGTTAAGTGGAGTAAAATAAACAGATAAATTGAGCGCTCTGTGAACTTTGATAAAAAAAATCAACTTCTGCAATGACTCTGGGAATAATGGGGCTTGATTTCCAACATGCCACCCCAGTGAGGCATAATGCGACATCTATCATACCAAGAAGTGGTCTTCTTTTACAACACTCAATTAAGAAGGCCTGTAGCTCCCTACACTTAAAGGGGATGGTGTCAGCAATTATCAGCATCATGAGCAGCAGTTCATCGCGAGCTGGCATTTTCCATGCAATAGCTGCCTCAGGCTTTTAATTTACTTGCCATCTGTAAAACTGCCCAAATTCTATCACTACTTTTTTTTTACCTTTTCAGAGGTGAGTAGCTGCCGAGTGACACAATTCTAACAACAGAGATAACAAGGTGTTGAGCTGGTTGAACACAGCAGGCCAAGCAGCTTCAGAGGAGCAGGAATGCTAATGTTTCAGATCTGGACCCCTCTTCGAAAATGCTCTACACCTTGTTATTTCAGATTCTCTGGCATCAGCAGTTCCTACTATCTTTGGAACATTTCTAACAATCCTGGGTGAGCAGCTGGCAGGCCTGTAAATGCGGTCCAAGAATTCAAATTCCCCAGGACTTGACTTGATTCTGTCAGCTTTCAATTCCTGGCCACCTACATCACCCCCCACCGGCAGCAGCCCCCACCCCCCCACCCTGTCCAACTCATGGCCAGACAATGCCTACTCCCAGTTAAAATGTTTTTTTTGCCTCCTTTGCTACCCTATTGAAAATGAGCAAGCCTGCTCATTTTTTGATGTTGGAGGGATAATGATGCTCACATGCTAAGTGCAACACTATGGAAAAACCATAAGCACTTTTTCACAATTATATGTACATGGTAAAGATTCTTATGTTGCCTTAATTTACAGCTGAACTCCTTACCTTTGTTGTTGTAAACATCAAGGTAATTTGGTGCTGAAAAGATTGTGATAAGTGAAGGGAAGCCTGTAGTTTGACTCTTCCTGTACATGCGATAGCTGAAAGGCAAATAAATTTAAGATTTTTATGCAATTACACAATATTATTTACACATGATTAGATTAAATTAGATTAGATTAGATTCCCTACAGTGCGGCAGCTGCAACTGGACACAATACTCCAGCAGAGGTTTAACAGGTATCTTGTACAAGTACAACATCACCTTCTTGCTCTTGTAGTCTATGGTCCTACTAATAAAGTTAAGGACACTATGCTTGATTAACTGGTCTCTCCAACTGCCTTGCCATCTTCATTAGTCCCAGTGCCTTGTCAAATTGGCACAACAACATTCTACCCTACATACAATAGTAAGAAGTACCGATGCTGGAGTCAGAGATTATACAGTGCGGAGTTAAAGGAACACAGCAGACCAGGCAGCATCAGAGGAGCAGGAAAGTCGATATTTCTACCCAACATGTCTTCAATACAAACTTTGAACCTTCCAGTGACAAATGTCCCTCCTCTGTCACCATGGCCTCGGTAGCATTTACCTCTTAGATTAAAACACATGCAGAATATTAATCTAATGCCTCAGCCATATCATCTGCCTCTGTGTGTAAATCTCCTCTTTGGCACTACCCCCTCCTTTTTCCACCCTTTACTATTTGCAGGCCTATTGAAGGCTTTGTGATTCTCCTCCCTGTTAGTTACCGATCTTTATTCATAATTCCTCTTTGCTTCTCCAGTATTCTTTTCATCCCCACTCTGAACCTTTTGGATTCCTCTTGTTTCTCAGTTGTATTTTCCACCTGACACCAGTCATAAGCACACTTTTTCTTCTTTATCATAATTTTTGTCTCCTTTGTCACCTCGAGTGCTCTGTCCTACGTTTTCCTTTTGAGGAAACGTGCCTAGAGAACCATTTCCTCTCTGAAGATGGCTCATTACTCAGTTACAACATTTTTTCACCAACTTTTCATTCCAATCAGAGATCTGTTTTTGCCCAGTGAAGTCAGCTCTCTGCCAACGGATGTGACTTACTGTTGACTGGCCATTGCCATTCTCCACCATCATCCTAAACATCATGATACAAAGATCACTGCCTCCTAAATGGGATGTTTAGCCCACCTCATTGTAAGAACTGGGTCAAATAGCACATGTTTTCTTGTTGGACTTGATACATAGCACTGCAGGAAATTCTTCCGAACACAATCTAGAAATGCCTGTCCCTTGCTTTCCCTTATATAATGAGTATCTCAGTCTATATTTGGGTAATCAAAGCCCTCTACTATTACTACACCATAATGTTGGTATCCTCTGCAATTTTACTGCAGATTTCTTCTTCCACATCCTTCTAGTCGGGGGGCCATTGGCTATACTAAGCAATGTAATTGCATACTTATTGTTCCTTCACTCTAGCCAAATCAATTCTATCCTTGAACTCTGTAGGGAGCCCTCTCTCTTCAGTATTTCAATGTTCACTATTAGCAGAACTACTACTCATTTCCTTCCTTCCTTTTTTTTTAATCTTTTCTAAATACCCTGTATTCCGGAATATTTAAGATCCAGGCCTGACTTTCTTTAAGATAGGTCTGTATTGTCAGAACATTATACTTCTATGTGTCAATCAGCTCCTTTAACAACTGAATTTTACTTACTATATCCGGTACATTCACAGACATACACAGTAAGCCGGATTTAAACTTCATTACTTTCTCCGTCACTCAGGATTCACCTATTACCTTATTATTTGCCTCAGTAAGTATTCTGTGGACCTGATAGTCTTCTCTAACATTGCCTCTCAGTTCCTACATCCTGTCAAGTTAATTTGAAGTGCTCCCAGGAGCCTTAGAAAAATGTTGTACAATGATTTCAGTCTCAGCTCTGTTCAGGTGCAGTCCATTCAGCTTATACAGATGCCAACTTCCATGGAGCCTGTCCCAAGAAGCTAAAGCTTTCCATCCTGCAGTGTCTTACCAACTCAGCATTCATCTGTCTGATCCTTCTATTTCTGTATGCATTTACATGTAGTACTTGGAGTAACCTGGAGATTACTATGTTCGAAGTTTAGTTTGCTAAGTATCGACCTAGCCGCTCAAATTGCAGAACCACATTCCCCCTTCCTTCCAAAATCATGGACACTCAAGTTATTGGGTATCTTTTTATTATGCTATATTAAAATGCAGAATAATTCATCTGGATTCCATATTCTGTTCTAATGCAAAGCAGTTGTGTAGAAAGATTGCAGTTTCAATTTTACTTTCAGCCTTATTTGTTATTGTTTTTGCCCAAAGTAATGAGCACTAAGCAGTGACAAATGCAGTTTTTAATACTTGACATGTTGCAAATTACTGTCATGTTTGGAGTTCATTTTTTGTTAGAAAGCATAAAAGAGGCATCAAGTGCAAATTGGAAAGAGGAATAAGTTGACAGCTTGTACCTTTTAGCAGCTTAATGTTCACTTTTAAGCACATAATCTTTTTTCTGTAGACTGCAGTTTAATGCTGGGTCATTTTATACTGAATAGAATCAAAAAACTACCGTCAGTATATTTTTACAAGTTCATTTTACTCTACTTCAGCATGACATATGTGGAGCTCAAAATTTGTGATTTGGAAAGATTATAATTAGAACTAATCTCATATAAAGGAACAAACACCATATTTGTCGGAATTCTAGCAGATTATGTCCAGAACAAGATATATTGATCACAGACACATTGGCAGATTTTCTGCCTGCATATCTTGTACCAAGGTGGTGCATTGGGAGGCGAAACTGAGAGTGGGCATTTCTGTGTTACTGTAAATGCCATGTACTTGCAACTGGAGAAAAGAACATTGTCCAGGATCAAACATAGGAAGATCAGTAAAATAATTATACTGAGTATGGAGCTGTTTGTAAACTTACCCTGCATCTTGTGCTTCATGAGCTCGAATAACCGATAATAAATTATTGTTCTGTAGGAATTCACAAACAGCAGGATAACTGAAAAAGAGAACGTGCACAATGTTAACAGTAAAACTTACCTTAACCGATTTTGTAACAGAGATTGGAGAAATGAGGACAGCATTAGAAACAGTATGGTGTAATATACTGAGGTCTTCTGCCAAGGAGCATATAAATGGACCTGAGATAATTTACCTTGGCAACTAAGTCCCGTAAATGCAAATATCTGATTGAATATCGCAGCTTATACTTTTTGGTATGTTATAGCTGAGACTAGAATGTTGTGCTCCACTATTTGTGCTAGATTTGGAATTTTACTAGTGAGCACAAAATTTGGAAGCTTCCTGAATTTAACAAGGTTAAGGATAATTAAATTGAAGTCTTGAAATCGGAAAACAACTCTAAAAATCCTTTGAAACAATTAAAAATCATTTCAATTCATTTTGCATACGCTTCATATCAGTCTAAAATAAATTTGGTTCATTGCCAGTCTAAGCTGTGACAAGTTGACACAAAACTTTCACAGAAGACGAATTCTTGCTGCATGGCCAGCATGTCTCAAACAGCGACATAATCAACACATTGTGGAAGGAGATAAAAATAACTTGCTACATGAGCGAAATAACTTTCACTGATCTCGTGACCACTGAGAGCGGCAGTTAGTCGAAAGTTACATGGTTTTCAAGTACTGCCGAATTTTACACATTACTAGAAAAATTATGAGTCAATTTTGTTTGATAATAACAGAGTGCAGCATAAATAAGCTAAATATGGTACCATATGTTCAAATCAGCCACAGTCACCAACTTATACAAAAATGAAGCATCAATTACTCATCTCTATCTAAAAGAGACTCGATCTTCATTTGCAAATGTTGATCAAAATGTGGTGGTATTGACACATTTAGCTAATTCCTCAATATTTGGACAACTGAACCATGATTGCATTATAGATAGGAATGTCTCAGGCCTAAGAGATCCTGCTATGACAGCGCATTAGAAAATATGAACTTACTCTCAAGAAGGCTATTGAGTTATGCAGAAGCTCGAACCATCAATCATCAGCTAAAGTGTATTAATACGATACAAACATGGCTTTGTATTAGGTTGAGAGGCATTCTATGCTGTGCAGGAATCACATACTGAAAGAAAGGAAGAAATATTTTCAGAAGAGTCAGCAGAAAGATGAAGACTTGTGGGCAGGATGTAAATATTGTGGAGAGCATCAGACAAAAGAAAAGGAAGCAGGTCCAATCTATGGAAAACAAAGCTTTAGCTGCTTGCATCATTTTGTATACAAGTGTCTAGTCAGAAAGAAACAAAACAAGCTTATAAAGATGACTGCTATACAGGCTTCAGCGTCTGAGTCTGATAAATGATCATAAACGATACAAGAGGTTGGCCTTGTCAGGTCCAAAGGTAATAACTAGTTTGTGACTGCTAGAATGGTGACTGCAGAGGGACAACATCAAAGAAAAATATTGCTGGATAGTCACCAAGGCTTTGTACAACTTCATGAACTTTGCAGACCCATGTGAAGCGGCTCATAAGATGAACCAAAATGGAGTCTTTGAAGGGAAGGTTGAGGCTATCTGATGGAATGATACTTATTCCAAGAAGACAAATAAAATTGAGAGCCCAGTGCAACAATAAGAATAAAGATCTGAAGATAAGAATAAAGAATAAAGTTTAAAGTAGGAGGCGCTAAGGAAAATTCACTCAAGACAGCTGAAGCAAGGCTAAAGCTTGGAGTGGTAAACACAAACACACCAGAAGAGATCTGAATGGCTTGACAGGCCACTAAGCCATTAACTGCTGAACAGAAGCACGGAACAGTTATGACACAAAAGGAGATCATTTAGCTCATTGTCGCTGCACTGACTATTTAGATCAGGGTTATTACCTAGTGCTAATCTCTTGTTTTCTTCCCATACCCATACACACTATTTCAATCCAAATGATCATCCAATGCTTTCTTGAATGCTTCAATTGAACTTGGTCTCATTAAGTTCCCAGGGTGTGCATTCCAAACCCTAAATACTTCCCGTGTGAGAAAAATGTTTTCTCACATCATCTTTGCTCCTTTTGCATATGGCATTAAATATATATTGTCTCAGCTGATGGTTGAAAACAAATTTTGTCCCTTAAAAGGACTGCAATTTATAAAGTAATCAAAATTTGTGATATGAAAATGAAAGGTCATTAGAAGTACTGGTTCCAAGTTACCTACATGTTTTCCATAATAATTAGTCACAGGATTAAATCTAAACATGGTGGTTGACTGCATTGGGGGGATAGTAAGTGTTTCCCTGATAACTCCTGAGTAACTATCAAACACATAGATGGTTAAATTACAACAAAGCTGCTCACTATCAATGGCAATGAAGTTATGTTTTGATTAAACTTAGGACATTGGCTCATATCTGAACACCCATCACATCTGTCTACAACGGGGCAGCAACAGAGACTTTAGGAATGAGGTGTATGTCAAAGTGCCTAGTTACAATGTTGGCAACATCAAGAATATTACCAGGAGAGTGATTGATATGCCCAAAGAGCAATGGAACTGACACAACAATGGCAATGACAATAGTCCACAGTTTCACCCCTCACAATCTCCCTTGCCCCTTCTCCTACATTACAGTGTGGATTGGACTCTGACACACAAATAATTGCCCCACCTTGTCTGGCTCTAAGCCCAGAATCAGAAAATGGACTTGAGTCGGTAAAGGTTGGTAAACATTTATGTGATAATCTTCATAAAAAGCTGATACCTGTTATTCTAAATGTCACTCACATAGGTTTGCCTGAGTGATGTTCGGTTCAGTTCTAAGCATTGTACACACCTTTGGTAGAACAAGTGACAACATGGTTGGCTTGGTTTACTGGTCACGGGTGGTCACTTCCCCAGTTCAGGGGAAGGTTTGACTGAAATATCATCTGGTGAATGATAATTAATACAAAGACCTCAGCCATAAATTAGATTGATTTGCCAAAGGTGAACTGAAAGGTTTAGACCTTAAGTTCTGAACTTGACAAAATCCTGGAATCGATTCAGGACGGACAGCTCAGCATGAGCCAAGATCTAACATGGACATTTTGAAGTTTAGCCACTGTAATAGAAAGCCATGCCTGGACCATAAATAAACTAATCCATGTAAAGAAAAATGTCTCAAACAATGTGGTCAGGAATAGGGTCTTCTGCACCGATTGGCCACGGATACTCAGGCAGATGAGGGAAAATATGAGACAAATTGATATGGCTGAGATAACAAACACACACTTGTTTAAGCTATCACAGTACAGGGAGTATGGCCTGTCTCTCTGCCAGGGCAGGGGTTCAACATGTTGAGGGATGGGTCATACGTAATAAAGTTAATAGACATTATTTTGGCAACACTAGTTGTATCAGTGTTGACATTAGACATTATATTGATTAGAAAATATATGAGACATCATATGTGCGGATTCATAAGACATTGTCACATTCAGTAGTGCTAAGATTATATAACCAGCAGCACTTTAGATAAATATAGTGTAGAAACTTCTTTGGTAGTGTGTCCCTATCAATATATGAGACAGAAGGAGGAATGTATGGGTTTAATGCAACAGCCAAACGTATGATAGAAACTATCTGGGTGCAGTGGAACCTGACTCACAATGCATATCTCAGTATAGGGAGATGTTGCATTACCACGTCACAGAGGAGTACCAAAACAGTAACAATTAGTCCTACAAACAGCCAAGTCTTGTGTTCATAATCAGAGGTGCCGGTCAGGGTGGGAAAGGGGAAACTGGTGGAAATCACAGAGGAGAAACAGTTGAAACCTAACATAATATCTTAGCCAAGTCTCCTGCGTAATTTAACGGCTGAACGCGTTCCAGGTATTCAGAATGGGGCCTATTAGAAAGATAGAATGGATTACACCTGACAATAACAAGTTAGGGTATCGGCAGATGAGGTCAGATAAATCCTACTTGATTTCAGGGCCTGTGGAATTGGGGATCAAACGTACGGATACAGACATGGTTTAGGATCAACTTCCTTGCTTTGGTATTGCCAGTGGTACTTAGAGTACTAAAAAGAGCACATAAGACAGGTCAGGAAGCCTGGGAGTTTTAGAATGTGGCACCAAAATGCATGAGCCAGGAATCTATATTGATGGACCACACAGGGTTGATGTAACTAAGTATCTTTACAACTTTAAGCTGGCGAGTATTTATGGGTTATGGAGCATAAGGAGAAAAGCACTGCCACCGAGTTGGCTACATTGGGTCAGGCAAAAGGCCAAAGTGGGGAACTTAAGGTGTTGCGTCAGTTTTAGTTTAGGCAAAATAATAAACAAAGCTGCTCCAGTACAGTTACAACACTGGTATCTACCCATCAATGTTGAAAATTGCCCAAGTACGTCCTGTACACAAAAAGCAGGACAAATCTAACCTGGCCAATTACCGCCCCATCAATCTACTCTCGATCATCAGCGAAGTGATGGAAGGTATCATCAACAGCGCTATGTTAGCAACAAGCAACATCTAGTGTTGATTCCACCAAGTTCACTCATTTCCTGACCACATTACAGCCTTGTTCAAACATTGACAAAATAATTGAGGTGAGATCAGAGAAACAGCCATTGTTATCAAGGCCATGTTCAACTGACTGTGGCATCAAAGAGCCTTAGCAAAACTGGAATAAATGGGTATCGGGGCAAATGCTCCACTGTTTGGAGTCAGACCTGGCATGTAAGAAGATTGGTGTGCTTGTTAGAGGTCAGTCATCTCAACTTCAGTACATCTCTAAAGGAATTACTTTGGATAATGTCCTACGCCTGACCATATACAGCTGTTTTATCAATGACCTCCCCTCTATAAGGTCAGAAGTGGGGATGTTAGCTGATGATTGCACAATGTTCAGCACCATTTGCGACTTCTCAGATACCAAAGCAGTCCATGTTCAAATACAACAAGATCTGGAAAATATCCACAAGTGGGCTGACAAGTAAAAAGTAACATTCCTGCCACACAAATGACAAGCAACAACCATCTCCAATAAGAGACAATCTCTCCAATGGTGTTATCATCACTGAATCCCCCACTCTCAAAGCCCTTGGGGTTACCATTGACCAGAAACTCAAGCTGTCCCAGCACATAAATGCAGGGCTCCAAGAGCAGGTCAGAGACTAGGAGTTCTGTGGTGAGTAATTCACCTTCTAATTCCCCAAAGCTTTTCTACCATCTGCAATGCACCAGATAGAAGTAGGATGAAATACTCCCCACTTCCCCAGATGGGTGCATCTCCAACAACTCAAGAAGCTTGACACCATCCAGGACAAAGCAGCTCATTTAATTGGCACCACATCCACAATCATCCACTCTCTCCACTACCAATGCTCAGTGCACACTGCTGTGGAAATTTGCCAAAGCTCCTCAGACAGCAGCTTCCAAACTCATGACCACTTCATCTAGAATGACAAGGACAGCAGATAGATGGGAACACCACCACCTGCAAGTTCCTTTCCAAGCCACTCACCATTCTGACTTGGAAATATCTCACTGTTCCTTCCGTGTCACTGGATTAAAATCCTGGAATTCCCTCCCTAAGGGCATTGTAGGTCAACCTACAGCACATGGACTGCAACTATTTGAGAAGGCAAATCACCACCACTTTCACAAGGACACCTAAGGACAGGCAATAAATGCTGACCAGCCAGCGGTACCAATGTCCCCTGAGAGAATAAAAGATTCTCTCAATTCTGAAAAGACGGCTGTGTCATTGATTTCAGGGTTAAACTTTTGTTATTTTGAAAGAACAATTGAAGAAACATCAAGAAATTGACTTCCTGACCAAAGTGTGTCTGCAATGATTCAGAGACAAATGTACATGAACAGTGGCTTGACCACAACAATGAGAACATTAGTCCAACAGATTCTGGAGAATTCTATGCTTTATCCATTTTGCCTTCAAGAATAACTGATTGATTCAAGTGTTCTTTTTTCAGAAAGCTAATCCTTGTGTTCCTAAGATGCTGCTTGGCCTGCTGTGTTCATCCAGCTTCACACTTTGTTATCTCGGATTCTCCAGCATCTGCAGTTCCCATTATCTCTGCAGAGAAATTTGTTTTGTGTTCTCTTCATTTGAAGAGTATGTGTACTTGCCACTTAATATTCTGGGGTTATTTAGAGCGATAAGCGTTTGTACTTCTATAATACTATACACGTTAATCAATTACTGCATCGTAATTGAGTACCTTTTGTTTTGATAAAAAACGAATAATTGTATTTGTTAAGAAACTTGGTTGACAGATCTTGTTGTTTAAAATCAGAAATAGATAAGATATATTTAATTGGTCATCCTGGTAACAGGAAAGAGATTTTATTTTATGTTTTACATTGTAATTTGAGGAGCTTTTGGGCTCAAGTAATGTTGTATTCCTCCAGCTTTGGTCATGACGCTAACAACTATTTCAAATTCATTTCAAATCATCTCAGCTCACCATCCGGTCTCACGATATACCATATTAATGATTTCTAGATAAATTATATACTTATGCATAAATTATAAACAATAATGAGCTTTAGCATGACGTTTTTAATTTTGAAACTAAGTTCTCCTCGATTCTCATTCTAATTGTAGTTTTCCAATTTTTTTTGAAAGAATCAGAGAGGAGAAAAATTGTGTTGATCTTTTGTACATCAATTCTTGACTATTCTATAAACAGATAATAGATTGGCATCCAGCAAAATAAGGTTAATACAATGCATTTTTTTTAATGTTTTGAATCGTACTGACATTAGGATATGCCTTGGAAACAGGAAATGTTAGCAATAAATCACTGCATTTAAATCAGCAAGCTGTTCCTTTTCTATGGATTTCAGCCTACTTTCCTCCTCATTATCTCTCCCTCTCCTCAATTCCCCCAGTAAAGCATTCAGTTATCTCTTGACTGTTTTAGGTTATCTGCCTCAGTGGCCTTTCCATGCTGAAAGTAACTCTTCCTGTGGTGTTCAGTTGCTACATTAAGAACTGCTTGATCCGAAAGTGGGTAGAAATTGCTTACAAGTTTTGCACAGGATCATTACTTCCAAACTTAGAGGATACACAGTACAAATTCTAAACTCAACATTCTGAACTTTTATAATATAGATTACAATTTAACAAAGTAGCTAATTATTATACCAACACCAAAATTGCAGTAATCTAATTAATAATGTATGATCTTCTCTTCAAGCCTTTATGAGTGACTCTACCACGATGGAGTTCATTTACTGGCTTATACTACCACAATATTTCAAATGTTTAATTCAAACTGTCACAAGACAAATCAACCATTCATTTAATAATGACATAACATTTCAGCTTCCTTATTCAGAGGACAATTATAATCAAGTTGCACACTGTACTTGGCATTAGCACACAAATTCAGATGCCTACCAGTATCAAGTCATGTACGTTATTCTTATCAAAAGCATCCTACATGACTGAAACATTATTTAAACAACAGTGGAAATCAAAAAAAAAATTTCCAGGTCCAATTAACAAAGGGGCAGATTTTGCTCCAGTGGGGCATCTAATAGTATTCCCCTTCATCTTCAGCTCAAAAGTCTTTTTGTCAACTAAGTTCTGAAAGTGCCAGCAAATAGCAATGCTATGAAAGAAACAGTTCCTAACTAATCAGGAGCATTGGGAAATCAACAGTTGAAAGTCTGAGAAGCAGGATGCATTAAAGAGGGTGGATTTATTGCGAAATTAGGCACAAATAAAAATATAAAGGAGAAAAAGTTTGAATTAGATTTAAAAACCTGTCATTTTAAAACTCTCTGATAATAATTTACAAACTAAAATACTGAGAACCAACAATTATAGTAGCTAATTGTAGTAGTAATAGAGAGATCGATTGACCGTCATTAACACATGTTATGGCAGGACGTAGGCAGGTACGCTGCGAGTCATTAGCCTTAAATTTGATCTGCTCACAAATGCAGCAGCTTTATGGCACTCAATGAATATTAATGTTATAGCTGAAAGGAAAATGACATTTTCCTTAGGTTAAAAGTGGAACATTGAAATTTGGATAGAAGCATATGGTATAATTCAATTTCAGAAGACTTTCAAAAAGCACCCACACAGTTCAATAAAAAAAAATGAGAGTACATGGAATTAGGAATAATATATCAGAATGGATTGAGAGGCGGCACAGGACAGAAAACAGGGAGTAGGAATAAACATGTCATTCTGAGGTTGGCAGGTGGTGACTAATGAGGTACTGCAAGGATCAGTGCTAAGGCCATAGTTGGATACCATTGATATAAATAGTGATGTGGACCAATTGTAATATTTCCAAATTTGCTGATGACGCAAAATTAGGTAGCAATGCAAGTCGTGGGGATTATGCAATGAGGCTTCAATAGATTTGGCTAAGTGAATGGCCAAAAATATAGCAGATGGAATATGAAATGAGTAAGTGTGGAGTTATCCACTTCCACAGAGAAAAAAACACTGAAAGACAAAATATGCTTTAAATGGGAAGATTCTGCAAAGTATTGGTGCCCAAAAGGACCAGGGTGTCCTTGTTGATTTGTCGCAAAGAGATAGAATGCTGATGCAACAATCAATAAAGGTGACAAATGGCATATAGGTCTTCATTACAAGAAAACATGAATATAAGAGTAAAAATATCTTTCTGCAACTGTTTGGAACCTTGTGAGACTATCTCTGGAATATTGTGCTCAGTTCCATCTTCTTATTTAAATGAGAATTATACTTACCAGAGAGAGAAAGTGAAATGGATAATTACCAGATGATTCACTGGGATATTAGGATTGTCTTATGAGGATATTTTGAGGAAATTTGGCCTGTGTTCTTTTGAAGAATGAAAGCTGATCACACTGAAACTTTAAAAATTCTTCAGTGTGTGTCTCAGTGGATAGTCTAGATCCAGGGGGCATAGCCTCAGTATGAAGGTTATGTCATTTAAGAGTGGGATGAGGAGGAATTTCTCCATGTAGAGGGCTGTGAATCTTTGGCATTTTCTGATTGTAGTAATTGAGCGTGTTTAATGTAGAAATTAATAGGAGTGAGGGAACCTCATCTGAAAGGCAGAGGACTGAGTCCAAGTCCAATATTTTAAACTTAAATAAGAGCAATTATGAGGATATGAAAGCAGAGCTGGATAAAATAAACCGACAAATTAAGTTTAGGATAGGTCAATATAGATGCAGTGGCATACTTTTAACGGATTATTTCTGACCAAACTAAAGAGATACATTCCAACAAGAAAGAATAATCCACGAGGTGGACTCACCACTATCTACAGCTAGCTAAAGAAGTTAAATTTTGTATCAGACCTTGGGGAGAAAGCATATAATTGTGCAAAGGGATACGGCAGATTTTACAGAAAATACAAAACAGCAAATAATTATCAATTTTTCCTCATTATCATCCTTGGACTCTAACTTACCCTCCTTATTAACCTTTTAGAGTGCAAGAGAAAGCCAACTAGAAATACAAAGACAAGTGGCAAAGGTTTCTGCAAATATAAAGAAAAGTTGACACAGTGAATGGTGGTCTTATAGAAAGCGAGGATGAGGAATTAATAATGGAAAGTAATAAGTTTGCTTTTTCATCTGTTTTCATGACAGGTCATTTAAGTATCAATCCAGAAATAGCTGTAACTCAGGAAATGGAAGGGAGGGAGGAAAACAGAAAATTACATTTAAAAGGGAGCACATGATTGGTGCAGCAGGCTGACAAGTCCCCATGTTCTGGTGGACTTAAAACAAATACTAGTCAGATGTTGGAGATAATGGGAACTGCAGATGCTGGAGAATTCCAAGATAATAAAATGTGAGGCTGGATGAACACAGCAGGCCAAGCAGCATCTCAGGAGCACAAAAGCTGACGTTTCGGGCCTAGACCCTTCATCAGAGAGGGGGATGGGGAGAGGGAACTGGTATCAATGTGGACTTCACCAGTTTCAAAATCTCCCCTTCCCGCACGTATCCCTAAACCAGCCCAGTTCGTCCCCTCCCCCCACTGCACCACACAACCAGCCCAGCTCTTCCCCCCCACCCACTGCATCCCAAAACCAGTCCAACCTGTCTCTGCCTCCCTAACCGGTTCTTCTTCTCACCCATCCCTTCCTCCCACCCCAAGCCGCACCCCCATCTACCTACTAACCTCATCCCACCTCCTTGACCTGTCCGTCTTCCCTGGACTGACCTATCCCCTCCCTACCTCCCCACCTATACTCTCTCCACCTATCTTCTTTACTCTCCATCTTCGGTCCGCCTCCCCCTCTCTCCCTATTTATTCCAGTTCCCTCTCCCCATCCCCCTCTCTGATGAAGGGTCTTGGCCCAAAACGTCAGCTTTTGTGCTCCTGAGATGCTGCTTGGCCTGTTGTGTTCATCCAGCCTCACATTTTATTATCTTATACTAGTCAGATGTTGATATATTGGTAATCTTCTGAAATTCACTAAATTCAGAAAGGTTTCTACTGGATTGGAAAATAGTGAATGTAATTCTTTAAAATAAATTCTTTCCGATGCAGCTTTGATTATTTTACTTAAGAAATGATGTAAATATTGGAGGAAGTTAAAAGGAGGTTAAGTTTTTTTTATACCTACAATGGGTAGGTTGTCTTATGAGGAAAGGTTGGATTGGCTGGGTAAGAGGCATGACAAATAAGCAGGTTATTTAAATGGTGAGAGATTGCAGAGCTCTGTGATGCAGAGAGATCTGGGTGTTCTAATGCGTGAACCATAAAAGGTTAGTATCTAGATTTAGTCAGCAATTAGAAAATCTAACAAGATGGCTGGACCCAGTGGCCTAATGGATGAGGCACAGCTCTCCTAAGGCTGAGGTTACGGGTTCAAGTTCTGTCTGGGATGCTCTGAATTCTGTTGTGAAGCGCTGCTTGTTTTGGCGGCACGGTGGCTCAATGGTTAGCACTACTGCCTCACAGCGCTAAGGTCCCAGGTTCAGTTCCACCCTCAGGCAACTGCCTGTGTGGAGTTTGCACATTCACTCTGTGTCTGTGTGGATTTCTTCCAGGTGCTCCGGTTTCTTCCTCCAGTCCAAAGATGTGCAGGCGAAGTGGATTGGCCATGGAAAATTGCTCATAGTGTCCATGAATGTGTAGATTAGGTGCGTTAGAGGGGGATGGGTTTGGGTGGGTGCTGTGAGGGTTGGTATGAACTTGTTGGGCCAAAGGGCCTGTTTCCACACTGTAGAGATTCTATGTTATTGCTCATTGTGAGCAGAATTGAATAGAGAAGTAAGAAGGTTATTGTTCAGTAATATAGGGCACTGATGAGATTACGTCTGGAATACTGTCTGTCGTTTATCCTACTGTCATGTCAGACCTTTAGGTCAGAGATTCCATTGTCCATCAGCATGGGTGACCCCAAAGTACTGCAGTGGTTTGCCATTGCCTACTGCACGAACGCCTCTCATTATTACAGCTGATCATCAGGCGTATTGGGAGGATTTACAGACTGATAACCAATAATGATACAATTGCATATTCCATGGCCAACAACTCCTGGTATGGGACTTGAACCCAGAGGTCGGGAACCTACCACTGTGCCACAATATCTCCTACATAAAATCATTATTTAAAATACACTTACTGATTATAAAAACAAAATACTTCACTTAACTTCTGTCAAATGTTTCATCCATTTACAAACAAAGTATTTATATTAAAAGCATCATTTCAAACAGTTTACAAACATTTGGAGCGTTCAGTTGAAACTGTGATCTAAAACTCACCCCATTGCAATAAGGAGACATTGTGAAATCAGTCACATTGCATAAATCACAAAATGATAAACCTCAGGTTTTCTTCAAAAGACAGAGTGAAATAGCAAGAATTGATGTTTATTTTCCCTTTGCTCACAGCCTTTTACCCAAAATGTTAGCAAATGAGATATTTAAATCTTTTGACAGCTCCAGTGATGGTTTCACACTTCCAGTGACAGCTTCACAGTTCGATTGGCAGCTTGACAATTCCTTTCATAATCGACACTTTCAATTCATTAATACACTTTTATGTACACTCATTCCTTTAACAATCCCAAAGGGCGCTTGACATCTCCCAAAGGTGTCCATGGACCTGTCCAAAAGGGCATCTTATCACTCCAAGAATTACTAACAATCTGAGCCCTTCAGTACCACACAACTCCATGTGTATAGACTTTGGTAACTTTCCTTGACTGTATAAAGCACCAAACTCTTGCAGAATTGAAGCAAAGGGCAGAAGAAATCAAACAACAATTAAACTTTAATTTCTATACTGCTGATGGGGGCAGAGTGGGGCTGGGGTGAAGTTGCTGGGCAATGATGGGAAGGATACTAATTGCTGCTAAGCATTCATTCTGTGTGAGACTAAGTACCAGTACGAGGTAGCATGCAAAGTGCAAAAATGACACCACTGGTGATTTTCTAACCTATATGGGTTAAAGACAATTTCTCATTAGTTTACATTATTGATGCGTCAAGCTTCCCTAAGTGTTTAGGAGTCAAAGGAACTCATTTTGTTTATTGGTTATAAATATGTTGGAGGTGGAAAATGTCTTTTGATTGGGTGAGACGATTGGAGGCAGAGACCATGTAATAAAACTTCAGAACTATGTCCAACTATAAATGTGGGAGGAAGGAAAGAGAGAGGAAGCAGACTGGAGATGGAAGGGTACAGCATTTGACAGAAGGACAGAGGAGGGATTGGGTGACACTGAGGAAGTTCTAACTCTGAATTAAATGCATCTTTAATCCTGGCTCATTTTTTTTCTCTTTTTCTCTCAGCAGGCTCCAGATTTTTGAACAGTTCTCCTTCCAGAGTTATAACGCTGGACCCATCTTACTGAACAATAGCTTTCTTAGACTGAACTGATGAGGTATCTGCCACCTCCTCATTGATGCGGTTGGAAGTGACAGACCAGGCCACAGTCTTAAGAGAAAAGAACTAAAAACAGAATTGATGTTTCAGGATTTAAATCAGCGAGTAACTTTTCACATAAAGTTTAGTGGAAATCTGGAATGGGTCTCCCAAAATAGTGTGGATGGTAGGTTAATTAAAATGTTCAAATGTAGGGATCAATAGATTTCAGTTACGCATCAATCATGATCTAGTTTGTACGGTAAAGCAAGACCAAGAGGCTGAGTGGTTTATTCTTATTCTTAAGATCTTACTAAGGAGAAGTTAATTGTGATATTCAGACAAAGTTAACAGACAACTGTAGCAGGACAGTTGTGCCAAAAACCACACGACTGCTCACATCCGTTGAACACCTAATCCATCAATTAATTTAACTTTGTATCTCATCTATGCATTTTTTAAAAAATGTAAATGTATGTTGTCATGAGTTCATTACGTACAACTGTGAATGGCATATTGTTATTTATCTATGCTAAAAGCTGAGGAAGACATTTTAAGATCGCAATTTAATGGCATCATAAAATTTATGCAATCCAACAAATGCTGAGTATTGAATTACCCTCAATTTAAATTCCACACCATATACAGATATTGTAAATGCTAACATAGTTGGGTGTTAAACTGCTGAGAATGCAATGAAAAAACAGTTTGATAGCTTACATATTTAAGATTTGTTTTTGCTGCATCAATAACAGGTAATAAGAGAGCTGACTGCACCAAATGAGTGCAACACACTTTGTTTTGTTGATACAGCAGCATTTGTATAATCATTTACTGGAAATTCTTCTTCACATAAATTATTTCTGTTTCAAGTAATATGCAAGTAATTAGCATATTTCTGCCATTCAAGACTGTCGATTTATACAGTTAATGGTAGGACTCTGGGAAGTGTTGTTGAAGTGAGAGTCTTGAGATGCAGGTACATAGTTGAAATTGAAAGTGGTGACACAGCTAGACAGGGTAGTAAAGATGGTGTTTGGCATGGTTGCCTTCAATGGTTAAAGCACTGAGTATAGGAGTTGGAACATCATGTTACAGCTGTACAAGACCACTTGTTAGGCCACTTTGAGATACTGTGTACAATTCTGGTCATCCTGCTAGAGGAAGGATGTTGTTAAACTAGGAAAGGTTCAGAAAAAAAAACAAGTATGTTGCCAGGACTGGAGGGTTTGAATTATAAGAAGAGGCTGGATAGGCTGGGACTTTCCCTACAGCTACGGAGGCTGAGAGATAACCTTAGAGAGTTTTAAAGAAACGATGAGGTGCAGAGAGAAGGTGAGTAGCCAAGTCTTTTTCTAAAAGTCCAAAACTAGAGGGCATAGGTGAGAGGGGAAAGATTTAAGAGAGGCCAGAGTGGCAACTTTTTCACTCAGAGGGTGGTCCCTATATGGAATAAACTACAGAGGAAGTGGTAGAGGCGAGTACAATTACAACATTCAGAAGATGTTTGGACAGGTACATGAATGCTGTTACAGAGGGGGGAATGGTTGAACTCCTCTGATATTAAACCAAAACACAAGACCCAATCTGTTATGAGGGAGTAAAGGTTCCCTTCTAATAACTACCTCCGAAACACCCAGAGAAGCTTGCCAGTCCCATCGTAATCTGCTAAAATAGGGGTTAAAAGAAAGAATATCCCTGACCTACTTTATAAATAATAAGAAATAATTTATTTAACACTAACAATAAACAAATTAACCGAGTTACTAACAAGCCAAACAATTCTGCCCCAGGCTACTAACTACTCCCTAACTGGTCTAAATTCTACTGGAATGCTGTTCAAATAACCACAAGTTCCACTAATATAAACTCAATTAATAAGACAAAAATTAATTAAAACTTAATGTCTCCAACTTCACACAGACTGTCCTCTGGAATGCTCTGCCTTTTCCATTACTCCACAAACACCTTTCTTCTGCTGACTGTATTGTCATGGATGTTTTCTCTGTGAGGGCTCTTCGCTAAAAATGCCGTGGTACCTTTTCAATAAGATGATGCTTTCCTAGAGAGCTAAGTGATTTCTTGTGAGATTTCTCAGATGGTGGGCTTGCTCTCCTATCAGATGACAGTTCGCTCTTTCTTGATTTTCGAAATGTCCTGTTTTTATATATCTCCTGGTGACTTATCAGTTTCTTATAATATGGTGGGTTTCAGATTGCCAAAGCCATCAGTTTTAAATTCAATTGACTTTTAGTATCTAATGACTTGGTTTAAATTGATAGGCTAAATTTTAAAAGATTTGTTGTCTTGATAAAATGCTGCTTGGCTGTTCCATACAAAATGTTTCCATTCAGGCACTCTCTGTATGCAGTACTTGTAAACTTTCAAGCTCAGACAAAGCACAAGGGACCAGGTACTCTTTTCCTCACTATCACTTTTTTTAACCAAGCATTCTTACTTCCTGCCTTCAAATTCATGAGAACATAAGAACCAGGAGCAGGAGTAGGCCATCTGGCCCTTCAAGCCCGTTCTGCTATTCAATAAGATCATGGCTGAATTTTTCATGGCCTCAGTTTCATTCACCCGAGCTCTCTCCATAATCGTTTACTGTTCAAAAAATTATCTACATTAGCTTTTAAAACATCCAATGAGGAAGCCTCAACTACTTCACTCGGCAGGAAATTCCACAGATTCACAACTTTTTGGGTGAAGAAGTTCCTCCTCAATTCAGTCCTAAATCAGCTCCCTCTAATTTTGAGTCTATACCGTCCAGCTCTAGATTCACCCACCATTGGAAACAACCTCCCTGCTTCCATCTTATATATTCCGTTCATAACTTTCTTTGTTTCTATAAGATCCTCCCTCAATCTTCTCCAATGAATATAATCCCAGTCTATTCAGCCTCTCCTCCTTAGCAAGCCCTCTTAATTCTGGAATCAACCCAGTGAATCTCCTCTGCACCCCCGTCAGTGCCAGTAGATTCTTTCTCAAGTAAATACTCTACCCAACTTCATAACAATAGGAAAGGCTTAAAGGAATACGGGCAAAACATAGACAGATGGGACTAGTTCAGTTTGGATACTTTGTAAGCTTGGATGAGTTCGACCAAAGACTCTGTTTCCATTCACCATGACTCTGTGATTGCAGGCTTCAGTCAAATACCATTACCACTTCCTGCTGGATTTTCATTGTACTCTGTCAGGTGTCTTGAAATATTTTGCTGTGTGAAAGGCTACAAAAATGTATGTTGCTGTTCTTTTGAGATTGTTACTAACCTGCAAACAAAGTATACAATTCAGTGCATGACGTATGTATGAAAGCTATTTCTTAATTCTATGACCATTGTTTAATACTCCTGTATATTGCATATTCATCAACTATAAAGTTGGTTTGACTTACTATTTTATGTTTTGTGTACAAGGTTTTAAACTAGATCCCGAGTGGTGTCTCATAGAGCTAGTTAGTTATGAAGTACTGGCCACTATTAATTAGCAGTGCCTTTAGCTGAACCGGCTACCACACAAAAAAAGGAACTTCAGTTAGGGTACTCTGCAAGCAACATATCGCTGAAGATATTTTGAAAGAAAGCTAACTCCACAAAGACGATGCTGCTGTTTAATAATCATTTCTGCAAGTTCTGAGGCTAAAGGAGACAGTTTCAACACAAACCTGCATTTTGCCTCGGTCTGTTCCAAATTTTTTCCACTCACTTAACCTGTCTAAATCCTTTTACAGTTCTTTTTTCCCATTCTCCTCAAAATTTCTTTTTTCTGCTTAACTTTGTATGATCAACCAAATTGGATGCATTACACTTGATTCCCTTATCTCCTCCACAGAGCTAAAATAGCTGAGTGCCAATCATTGATCTATGTGTTAGCTTACCAGATGCATCAATTTAATTCTAAAGTGAAATTGGACAAAAAATGTTCAACAAAGGAAACAAGAGGAGTAATGTTTTCTTAAAATTTTTTTTTGATGCAAGAAAGAGAACTGAAGTCATGGAAAAGTTATAGAGAGAATTCTAGAGCATACTGACTTGGGTGAACAGAGGCAGGAGAATGCACATTCAGAAAGGAGCTAGAGGTACAGAAAGTTGTATGAGCATTGTAGAGTCAGAGGGGTCCACACAGAAATGGAGGTGAAAAGTCATGAAGGAATTTTATCATAAGTCTGAACGTTTTACAATTACAGACTTTGAAAAACCAAGCGCCAATTAAGGTTTGGGGCGCAGTGGAGATAACTAAGCCACAGTGAATGCAGTTATGGATGACCTGAAGTTTATGGACAATGAAAAATTAGATACTTACAAGTTCAGGAGTGGAACCCCCCACCACTACCAAATTTATCTGCCGCAACCCCTAACCCCACATCCAGTCCTGAAGAAGGGTAATACCCAAAATGATGACACTCCTTTCCTCCAGATGCTGCCTGGTCTGCTCTGTTCTTCCAGCCTCCTGTTTGTCTACCCTAAACTGTTGTTTTATTTAGAATCAAAAATTTTTACTGCACGGCAGGAAACAAGTAATAATGATACAGCTTGGCAGGGTCTGCTTGTTGGTTTCATAATATGGTGTATCACTGTGTGACATCTAAGCCTGAACGCCTTCCTACAAAGGATGTACCTGGGGGAGTGCCAGGGTTCCCACCTGCACTCTCCTGCCTCAGAACTCGCTTCCACAGAGACCAATAAATTCCACTCTACATGTCAAATAAGATCAGAAAATGCTGTGAATGTTCAGTCAAATGTAGCCAATGTTTCAGGTCAATTCAGAACTTCTATCACAATATGAAATATCATTGACGTGAAGTATTAACTCTGTTCCTTTCCACAGATGTTGCCACACCAGATTAATCCTGGGAGTTTCTAACTTATTTTTCCTGATTTCCAGCATCACCACGATCTTACCTTTTTAAGGTTAATTATTCCACATCTGGCAAATTTGCAGAACATTGGTCATTTCCAAGACAAGCAGTTACTTTCTACTAATATTTTACTAGGGTTACTAATAATTATTCCTACATTTAAAAATATCTTAGCAACAACCTGGAAATACAGAACATAGAACATAGAACAACACAGCGCAGAATCTTTGCCCCTGGGTATTGTTGTCCTCCAGAAATTATAAAAGTAGGTTATAGTGGCCATATTAGACAGAATTAGAATTGACAAACATTTCCTACTGTGAAATAAAGCAGGCCAAGTGAACGTGAAGAAAATCACTGAAGAGTTGCTTTACAATTTCACAGAATGAGAACAATGATAATTCTGGCATTTAACCCCTTTTCGCTAATTGCATCCAATTCCAAATTTATTTTTAACTACACACAGGATGTGGGTGGCCCTATCTAGGCCAGCATTTATTGCCCATCACTAATTGCCCAGTAGACAGTTGAGAGTCAACCACGTTGCTGTGGGCCTGGAGTCACATGTAGGCCAGTCCAGGTAAAGACAACAGTATTCCTTCCCTATAAGGCATGAGTGAACCATCAACAATAGATTCATTTTTATTTTCATTAGATTAATAATTCCAGTTTTTTTAATTGAATTCAAATTCTACCATCTGCCATGGCAGGATTTGAACCTGGGTTCCTAGAGCATGAGCTGAATTTCTGGATTAATAGGTTGGTGAAAACAGTGTTAGCCATTGAATTTATATTAAATTATAATTGGCATGACACATTCCATCTAATATAAATAAAACTATCATATTCAGATGTTTTTTGTGTGCAATGTTTTAATTCTGGACAAGATTGCCAAATGATTTTAACGTTTGCTAGGGACTAATAAGCTGTTTTCCTGTGAAGTTGACTAATTTTGAGATCCCAGGTATTTCCTAAGAGGAACGAAATCAGGAAATTCACAGTTTTGAACAAACAAAATAACTACTCTCACACTATTATCCAGAATTATCATAAAACATACATGAGTTAGCAGACAAACTGTGGCCTAACACCCCACTGAACAGATTAAATAGCAAACATGGTCAAGATAGATCCCACATATTTCTTAGGAACCTAACTAGACATTAGTAATAGGATGGGCCACTGACAAGAGACTCCAATTCTTCACTCTACTCTTGATACTTCCTCAAAAGTTTTTTTTTAATTTCCAGCATTAACACTGTTTTACATTTTAAGACAAATTATCCATGTAGCTCAATCTCTTTTGCCAATACTGCATATCAGTGATTCTTTAAGTTATGCTCAAGCACATATTCAAACACAATTCTAGCTTTCACAGACCCAGCTGGCACTGAGCTTCTCCAAGTTACAATATGTCTCAGCTGCAACAAGCAAATACTGCTTGTGGGCTTTCTTCACCCACATTCTCAGTTGCACTGCAAATCAGTTGTTTTCAGATCCTCACCCCAAATGCTCCAGATGACTCAGAGTTTCTTTTAAGCCCTAGCCCCAACTCGCAGCTGCGTCTAATGGCTCCTAAGGTTTTCGTGAACACTAAATGCCAGGAACTTACAAAAGTAGTGCCTTTCTGGTATGGAGTTTCATCCCCTTCTTTTGACTACCACCCAGTTATGGAGGTTACATTTTCCCAGTGTAATCAATTGTGTAGTCAGGTTTTGACAGCACCTCCCATTTGCAGGTGAATTATTGTCCCTGCATTGGTCACCCAAGAGCGCAGAATGTTGGTTTGTGCATCCGTGGCCTGTTCTGTGCTGTGCATGCATCAGAACTCTGATGGAAAGCTGGTAATTTGAGTTTGCACCATCTACCTGTAATCTACATGCCTCAACAACCCTTTCTCCCTCACAAGAGAGGCAAAGTGGGTCACTGATTTTTAACAACAAGTTTGTTGGGCAGGTACTGTGTGCATGTTATCATTCTCGTGCCTAAAACATTCTCCTTTAAAATGATGAAATGGTGAAAGACTATCATGAGCACAACCAGAGAAGTGTAGCTAGGTTCTAAACAAGTGTTATACTGGACTTAAAATGTTAACGGTGTTCCTCTCTCAACAGATGATGCCAGATCTGCTGAGTTTCCCTAGCACTGTTTTTCCTTTGTTTCGGATCTCCGGCATTAACAGTATTTTGATTTTATTTTCATATTCTGACTCCAACAAGTTCCTAACGTTCTGCTCTTCTGCTCTGTAAAAACACCGTTACATTCCCAAGTTCCTAACGTTCTGCTCTTCTGCTCTGTAAAAACACCGTTACATTCCCAAGTTCCTAACGTTCTGCTCTTCTGCTCTGTAAAAACACCGTTACATTCCCAAGTTCCTAACGTTCTGCTCTTCTGCTCTGTAAAAACACCGTTACATTCCCAAGTTCCTAACGTTCTGCTCTTCTGCTCTGTAAAAACACCGTTACATTCCCAAGTTCCTAACGTTCTGCTCTTCTGCTCTGTAAAAACACCGTTACATTTCCAAGAACTAATTAGTAGATAGTAAATTGCAAATTGCCAAAATAAGTCTTAGTAGAAGGTCAGCAAGCCAAAATGTTAACTACAGCAATCTAAGATGCATTTGATATGGTGCCCCTAAAGAGGTTTTCACATAAAATTAGATGAAATTAGGGTTAATATTATTGGCATGGATTGAGAAATTGCTCACAGTCACATGGAATAAATAAGTCAATTTCGGGTTGACAGGGTGTGACTTCTGCCCCAAGAATCAACGTTTATGCTAGTTAACTATTTACAATCCAAATTAGCGGCATAGCTAAGAGAATTGAGTGAGGCTTATCCAAATTCAGTGGTGGTTACGTGGGAAAGCAAGCTGTGAGAAGTGCACAAGGAAGCAGGAAACGGCCCACAGCAAGTTAGCGGAGTGTGTAAGAATGTGACAGCTGGAATATAATATAGAGCTTCGTTAAATGAAAATACAGCATTTTTTTTAAAATGGTGAGAGATTGGGAAATTTTGGGATTCAGGGACACCAGGATATCCGTGTACTCAAATCACAAAAAGTAAATATGCATGTAATGGGGAAAACAGATGGCATGTTAACCTTTATCGCAAAGAAGCTTGGGAGCATGAAAATACAACATAGGTCTGTAGACAATCATGTAGGGCCTTGGAGTGAGCAAATTTGGAGAAATGTGGACAGTTTTGGTGTCCTTACCTTCAGGCAGTCCTTGGGTCACGAACAGTTTCCATTCTGAAGTCATTTGCAAGTTGATTTGTATGCAAGTCCAAACACAATACATGAAAAGCAGCCACTCACAAAGGCATGAAAGGTTTGCATGTCTGGTCTTTAAAATACATACCTGCATGGGACTGCCTTCTTAAGTGTGTGTTTCTAAACTGCACGTTCATAAATCAGGAACCTCTTGTACTCCATTGTCTTGTAAGAATGTATAAAGATTTCACTCATTCTTGGGATGAGCGGACTGCCTCCATAAGGTGAGTCTGAATAAGCAATATTACCTTCAAGTTTAGAGGGATGAAAGGTGATCTCACGTCAGACTGAAAATAAACCTTAAGAGGCTTAACAGTTTAGGTGCAGATGAATGTATTCCCTGACTGGCAAGTCTGGTTGGAGTCTCAGCATCAGAGGTCAGCCTGAATGACTTTTCACTCAAAGGGTTGTAAACCTTCGCAACCTTCCACCCCAGAAAGCTGTGAATGTTTAACCATTGAGTACATTCAAGACAAGGATTGATAGATTTTGGGGTACGAAAGAAAGCAACTATTTTGGGTGTAGAAGGGTTCAGATGGGGCAGAAACTTAGCCATGATCTTATTGAATGGTGGAGAAAGCTCAAAAGGCTGAATGGCTTATTCTTCCTCCTATTCTCACCTTTTGTACCTCCTCTATATAAATAGATAGCAAATTCTGGAGTTTCCACGAGTGGAATAACATGGAAATCCATAAGTTGTTATTAGTGATTCTATGCATACCCAGATGGTGTGCTAATGAGGTACAAAAACAATGGAAACAATGGAAATCAACTGAATTGACAAGAGCTTTCTGTTTATATTGTTTGTCTCATTGCATAACGCCCCTTCTAAAAGATGCATCTTGTCAAATATGTGACTGAATGTTGAACAATGTATAAAGTTCTGCTAAAAGCCCTTATGGTCCTGAAAAGCTTCACTTTTATTTGTGAAAACTCAAGTTTCTCAATAATTACGATGAAGATCCAATACAAAATAGTTCTTCCATTAAGTCAAACTCAAACATACCCATATGAAATAAGTACAAGAGAGAGTCATTTGGTCCTGAAAGCCTGTTCATTTAATTTGCTACCTGAAAATGTACATTAAAAGTGCAGGATTTTTAGTTCTTTTAATATCCTGGTTTTCTGCATGTGAATATTTAAATACGATTTGCCACTTAATTGCTTGTTGGCATCATAGTTACTGCCTTCCAATTTAAAGTGCCACAGGAAAGGCCTAAAAGTCAGACCATTAAGGTCATTAGAAAGTGAAGTCAAGGAAAGGAAGGGAACGGTCAGAGATGGAGCAGGCGAAGAAGAGATAATGATAGAAATTGGAAAGAAATTTGCTGAAATTTTCCGATTCCAGATGTGAGCAGGAGGCAGCACCAATGACAAAGTCAATGCATGAGAAAAAGAGTTTTGGTTGGGTCCACAGTAGATCTGGAGGAAACGGAGTGCAACAAGTTCAGACAGAGACAGGTATAGTGGGTGAGCGGACCATGGAAATCAAGACAGCTGATGTCACTTAGTTGTTCTTGATAAAGCAAACAAGTGACAGTACAAAGGGATGGGTCCAGGTGGATGGTTAAAAGGGTCTGTGCAGCAGAAAGATGATTCCTACCTAAAGAAGTAGGCACAGAGGTGAAGGTGTCAGGTTGTGCCCAGAATTAATTGAGGCAAGGGTATGAAAGGACAAAGCTAAGTCCTTGGTTGAGCACACATCATTCAGCAACAGAGAAGGGAAGGTCAGAGGGTATAGTGAACATATGGCAAGAAGAGGTATTATATGAAGGGATAGAGTCAGCGGGAAGAGGAGGGAAGATAGGATTCAGAGGGATGATAGTATCCTGGAATATCTGGAGTTTGCATTCCTTAAAAATAATTAGAACAAGAGAAAATTTGCATGACCATGCTTCACTGATATAGTCCCCAACAGACGAATAATTTTTTGATTTTAAAGAAGGCTTCAAGGGGTACCGGGAGAAGGTGGGTGTGTGACATTGAGCTAAAGGAACAGCCATGACCGTATCATCTAAGCCTGCTCCTAGTTTCTAATCTCATGAAGTTTTCGATGAAGTAATAGAGAAGGCTAATGACAAGAATGCAACAATCCATTTGGATTTTAAGGAAGCATTTGACAAAATGCCACACAAAAGGCAGGTTAACAAAATTGTGTCTCATGGAATGGGCAAATCATTAAGTTAGCTTCATTCATCATTGGATTAAGAACACAAAACAGTGAACATGGAATGGGCACATCATTAAGTTAGCTTCATTCATCATTGGATTAAGAACACAAAACAGTGAGTTGGGTACATAGCTGTTTTCAGACTGGAAGAAGGTAGGCAGTAATGTTCTCCAAGAGTCAACTCTAGGACTTTATGATGTATATAAATAAATGACTTGCATATAAAAATACAGAGTAAAATTTCAAAATCTGGCAATCACACCAAACTTGGTGGTGTGACAACCAAACCAACATGCTATTGTCCCTTAAAAATATTGATGAAAATGATGGTGCACAATTTTCCTCAGCTTATTACAAATAGGATAGTGCTTCTTTCATTTTTAGCTTTGAAGGTCATAATTTCCTTTTAGTTTAAAACTAATTATTAGTCTTTTATGATTGTTGTTTTCACATTTCTATTTCCTGAAGGTACTTTCTCATTTCTTTTGCATGTTAAGGTAAATTTCCTACCGAATCGCTTTCACTGTACTAATTTGTTTATTCTGCAGCTGCGAGATGGTTTGTGTTGACCTTGCAGTCGGGTGTGGCAACAGCTAATATTGAAATCAATTTAGCCAAGAAAAGAATATTCAAGTTCGGAACAGGGGAAAACTACGATGGCGTACACGTTGTGTATCAAAAGCTTTTCAGTCCAAGTGGGCGACTGTAAACTTGCCGCTTCACTTGTTACACACAGGCCCTTTTCAAGTACCTCTTCTGTCACTGAATTATTTTGGCTAATATTTTGAAAGAAAAGCAGTGGTTTTTCGAATTTGTAAAGCGGCATTCCTTATTATATCAAAGTGCTACATGAAGGGCTTTGAGAAGTTTCAACACAAAAAATTGGTTATATTTTATATTATGCTGCTGTTCCTACCACTATAGAAGAATGGTTATATTGGACTTGACATGTTAACTCTGTTACTGTCTCTACAAATGCTGCAGCTTGGTGAGTTTCTTCATCACTTTTTTTTAAATTTAGATCTCCAGCATCTGTGGTACTTTGCTTCTTGACCATATACTACTCTGTGGAACTCCCATAGTAAAGTTTTGTGGATGGAGCAATTAGCCTAAACAACTGCAAGCATTTTTATTTGAACCAGGTATAACATCAGCTCGTGGAGACTACATCAGACTAACTGAGACTAGACTGAGTTAATTTTAGTTGCAATGGCCAGAAAAAACGTGTGTTAGTTCTCAAAATCTCCAAGTACCACTGTAAATCCTCATGGCTGTTGCGAACCATGACACATTTCAAATAGTAAGACATTAATTCTTCTCCCAATTCAGCTAGAATTAATAATTCACCAAGTTGGATTTCATAGAAGAGCAATGAACCTTTAATTCTGACATACAGCAACAAGTTGCCTCCAAGTGAACACAAAGAAGAAAGAAGGTGAATCGACTTGAAATGTTTCCCTATAAAAACTGTACTCAATGGCATTTCACCTCAATCCTAATCATTGCTCAAATACAACTATCCTGCATAATCCATTCTGTCACGTTTATAATGTAAATTGGAAAATATAATTTTAAGGACTTACCTATAAAAATAAGAGCATCCTCTCACGGTATTATGACTGAAATATTCCTGTGTTTTTTCATTTCCAAAGTCTTCCAAAGGATCTGACCACAAAAGATCACACATAGGGCCAAAAGCTGGTGGTTCTTTATATCTGTCTAACTGTGAAAAGAAACACATTGCATTTTCCTCCTGCTGTACCTAATGAGTGTAAAACCTGCCAATTTCAATGCCAGCACATTAGAAAGACTATTTCTTTCAATTATTTTTAAAATGCTTTTTCCATTTCCCAATCATAGAAAACACATTATATTTGCACTTTAGATGTCTACATTTCATGAGGAATAAACCAATTGTGTTGGTAGTGTAGCTTTAAAATGATGCTTTACAGAAAAACCAAAGGAAAAATGGCTAGAAAATCAATGAAGAAAGTGGTAGCAGAAATCATCTAGGCTTATTTCAAGAGCTGAATTTTAAGGAGAAAAGGAGATTGGTTTGTGAAAGAAAATTCAGTCTCATCATATGAAACATTGTTGTGAATGACTTGAACACTTCAGAAACACCTGCTGATTCATCAATTCTTTTCCCAAGTCAGTAAAGAGACATGTTTCTAGTTCTCTGCACAAAGTTTGACAGGAATGTTTTGATGTTTATCAGCCATGAGCTATAGCAGACACCGTAGCAATTAAACAACTAATTTAGTTAGAGATGATTAAACACCTCTGATAATATATTATTCCTCATTAAAACTACTAGCAAACCCTGTGTGTGGACGAGTCATATACTTGATGCACAACATACAGAATACACTTGAAAGTGTTCTGAGCCACTCATCATGATCAGCACTTCTGTGGATGCAGGAAGCAATGGATGTGGATCTCTCATTGAACACTAGTGGTTGATTCATCTATGTTACCAGACCTCTGGACTACTACAGTTCAAGGCATCCCATCCCTCACAGATTTACCTAACATGCTTTAACTATCCAGACACTATCATGTATAAGGTAATCAGTTCTTCAATTTCATTCATCATGCTTTCTTTGGTCTTCCTCTTTTTTTATTTTTACAGTTGTTGAAAAGAAAAGAGAAAGATAAGTTTACCACTTTGCAAAAAGTTAATCCATAACATTGAAAAACTCGCCTTCTTTATATCGTCCAGGGTGTGTATTTCAGGGGAAAGACCTCCATGTACGCAAAGAAATTGTTGATTCATCAGTGCAGCAAGTGGAAGGCAGTCAAAAGCTTCCATACATGCATCATATATCTGTTCTGAATACTTGATTTTACCTGAGGAAAAAAATCCATGTTTATCTTAGAATACTGAAGGTCTAAACATTTTTAAACATCATAATAAAGCACGCTAGATCATATTTAATTACTTTAAGGATCATGGGTAAGATCTTTCTCAAGATAATTTCAACTTCATCATCTGTAGTATAACTTGGTAACATGGATTTGCCATCTATTGGAGGGCCCATCCAATTTGCATTCCAGTAAACACTTTGGCTAATTTGCACTAAGTTGTGTGTGTATGAGTTATATATTTGATGCACAATATACAGAATACACTTGAAATTTTGCTCTCACATGTTCTGAGCCATTCATCACCATCGGCACTTTTGGGGATACAGCTTGCTGTGGATGTGCATCTCTCATTGAACACTAATGGTTGGAGAAAAAGAAGTCACAAGTAATATGTCAGATATCAGCTATCTGACCCTAACAAATCTCAGGAAAGGAGCCCTACTTTTACCATGAGAGATGGCAAGATTGGAGGACACTGAAAATCAGTAGGTATATACTGAGTTGGTTGCATTGACATCCCAATGACGCTGCACTCAGCCACATACACCTCTAACTCTTTAAACAAAATTTTATTGGGTACAGGATGGGGGGCTTGGGTGACCAGTAAAACCACAGAGAGCTGCACCGGAGATTTCTCGACAGTGAGTTGTGAGCTGGATTGGCTGGCTACCACATGGACAGCAGACAGCCAGTTTAAAACACTATATCTTCTCTAAGGGGGCAATTTTCAGGGCTACCTCCCTACCTCATGTGAACGCTATCAGCTTTGGTGGTGTGCCCTTCCTGTGGCCATTCAGGGGAGACCAGGAATGACAAACTCTGTGACTCCAATGCTCTCCTGGTGATGTTTCCCTTGTGTCCCACATAGCCTTCTCCAACACTCATCTGGCAAAATAAAATCACACATTCTCTATAAGGCTGCCACATTTTGAGGCATGACATGTTTAGATTTGCTGGCCCTCTGGTTGAATTGGCAGCATCTACCCAAAATCCTGAATATCATGGTGAGGTCAGAGGTCAAAGGTGGGCAATTAGTTGGTTGCCTCCAAAAATGTAGCTGAACAGGTCTTGCTGCTAATTGGCACTGACATAGGGGTCCCAAAGCTTGGGGTCAAATCCAGCCCTTTAAAATCTGAGGGTCTCTCCTCACCTACTGTAGATTTCTGCATTATGTCTGATGAAGAGAATGAACAGGGAGAGCAGAAGAAAAAGAAATTCCTTTTCATGGACAATTCTGATTACACCAACAACAGGATATTGAGGAAATGGTCACATGGTTGTTCTGGAACAAGACCCTGCCTCAGGTTCCACAGCCACATCTCTTCGTTCATAGCCCCTACATTACTTTCGTACTTACATGGATCAAATCATACTCTTTCACGCAAAGGAATTAAGACAGAAACCGTCAGGATATGACTCCAGCTGGTTTGTAGAGCAAAGGGAATGCAAAAGTCAGGAAATGTCACTTTCCTGTAGTGACAGCAAAGAAATTTTTCTATAGCCTTGGAGTGTGGCACTCACTTGAGTAGAAATACACCTGAAGAACACCAGACAAACCAATAGGCTCTGTAGTCAGTCTCCAAGGATGATGACTTCTGCCATCAATTTCACAAATCTTAAAACTAATAAATATTTTTCAACTGAATCCTTCTGTGATATCTATGTAAGCAAATGTGCTTAATTAGATGTTATATTTTTAAAGCACAATATTAACTTCAAAATTCAGTTGAAAAACACATGACTCATTACAGTTTCAAATGTGTTTCCATTCATCAGATATTGATGTATTATTCTGGTGAAAAGTAATACTTCTTATTTGACTGTCAGCCCAAAATTGTGATATACTACTAAATCATAACTGCCAGGCTAAGCAACAGTCCTCAAATAAGTGGTTTAAAAGGGAAAATTATATTAAAATTGACGTAACTTATTTGAATTCCTGATGAGAAATATTTTGATAATGTTAATAACTTGTAACCATTGTTTCAATCTAATTTTCAAATATATGCCGAATTCGATCCCAAAAATTCAGTATTTTCCCATTAAGCGTAATGCATTAGATGTGCATTATTTGTTAAATTTAAATTAGGAAATCAACAAAAGTTTTTACAAGTTTAATGTCTTAAAAGCTAGTTTGATTTAAAAGGCACTTCTCTTGGTTAATGAATGAATACGATTAATCTGATTAGTAAAGACTCATATGAATGGGGAAGAAAGTCACAATGGATGAAACAACTGAATGAAGTCAGGAGAAGCTCATCCAGTAAATTTGGGAGAGTAGGGTGATAAATTTGAATTACATGAACTCATTTTGGGGGTGCACAAGTGCTCATAGAGATCCAAAATGGTGTGCACAACCCTGTGGAATAAATTGTGTCAGATCCTGTATTGTTGACAGCATTAACAGATATGCAGTGAACATCTACCAAAGTATGAAAAGTAGGCTGATCCAGATGTTAATCAGTGGCAACTTTGGAGCTTAATGATTCAGTTCACAATCCCCCTTAACATCCCAGAATGGGGCCTCTGTTTATCAGCGAGGAGAATGAACAAATATTTTGGATCTTTCTTCATAGTGGCAGATGCATGGCACAAATTAGAAACACAATTTAAGATAACATGGTATAGAGCTGGATGAACACATTTCAACTCCCCCTCCCACTCCTTGGATGACATATCCATCCTGGGCCTCCTGCAGTGTCACAAATGACGCCACCCAAAAGCTGCAGGACCAGCGTCTCATATTTAGCTTGGGAACCCTGCAGCCCAAGGGTAACAATGTGGACTTCACAAGCTTCAAAATCTCCCCTCCCTCTACCGCATCCTAAAACCAGCCCAGGTAATCCCCGCCTGCCTAACCTGTTCTTCCTCTCACCTATCCCCTCATCCCACCTCAAGCCCCACCCCCATCTCCTACCCACCAACCTCATCCTGCGCTTTGGCTTGTCCATCCTCCCTGGACCGACCTATCCCCTCCCGAACTCCCCATCTACATTCACCTTCATTGGCACCAACCCCTCCTCTTTGACCTGTCTATCTCCTCTCCAGCCATCTTCTTTTTCATCCATCTTCTATCCGCCTCCCCCTCTCTCCCTATTTATTTCAGAATCCCCTTCCCATCCCCCATTTCTGAAGAAGGGTCTCAAGCCGAAATGTCAGCTTTCCTGCTCCTCTACTGCTGCACAGCCTGCTGTGTTCATCCAGCTCTACACCTTGTTATCCCAGATTCTCCAGCAGCGGCAGTTCCTACTATCTCAGAAATAGAATTTAACTAAGAGGCTGAAAAACATGAGTAACATAAGGTAATTATAGCCAAAAAAAATTGGAAAAACAATGGACTAAATTCTGACAAACTCTTCAGACCTGGAAAGATTTTCTAAAATTCCCTACATTCTAAAATGATATCTATGTATTGCAAGTGAATAAATGTAACATTCCAACAAACACACAGTGAGAAAATATGGAACCTCAGGTCAGTTAGCCTGACACAATTTGTCAGGAAAATGTTGGAATCTGTTATTAAGGAAATCTTTAAAAATACACTGAGAAAATCATAGTATGTCAGAGAAATAACATTTGATGTATTTATTGGAGTTTTGAAATATACAACCAGGATGATAGATTAGAAAGAAAATAGTAAATGTAACTAATTGGATTTTCAAAATGCTGTCAACAAGAGGCCATGCAACAGGTAGATGCTTTTGGATAGCTTTTGTGCTCCTAAGATGCTGTTTGGCCTGCTGTGTTCATCCAGCTCCACACTTTGTTATCTCTAAATGCTTTTGGAGTTGGGTTGAGACGGTAGCACATGTAGAGATTTGGTTACCAGGTAGAAATGGAAGTCAGGACATAAGTAGAATATTAGCAGGATGTGAAATGTGGAGTGCTGCATATATCACGACAGGGGCTCGGCTGTTTGTAATACATATTAATATCTTAAACAAAGGGGGAGACAGTAATGTAACTGAATGTACTGATGATAGAAATTTATGTGGGAATGCAAGCTGTGAAGAGGTCACAAGAGCTCTGTAGAAATATGGACAGTGAGTGGGTAACAAGTGATAGACATTATACTATAAAGGGAAGTGTGAGGTTATTCACTTTGGTAGTAAAAATAAGTGAAACATTTTTTAAAAGGCATGAAAGTTATAAATGCTGATTTTTCAGAGACTCGGCTCTGCTTGTACATATAGTGAATTCTTCTCTTGTTTTCATGAGTGTTCAGCAAAATAAAGTTTAAAATCTACCAGTAGGTTGGTGTCGTCTCTTGCGTGGCATCAGACCAAGTCTCAATTTGCACAAGTGATTGTGAATCTGCTTATGAAGTTAGTGCTGGAGTAATGGATGGAGATATTGTCTGTTTGTTGCACACACTTGTCCTGAAAATATTATCTCTGTCCTCCTCAACTACTTACAACAGAGGCTACTCGATTAGAGTCTGCCCAGCCGTATGTTCTCCCATGTACTGTGATCCAGCTCAGAAACTGGGAGGTTGGCTTTCAGATTATTCACTTATGGGAAATAGATATCACTGGCTAGCCAGCATTTATTGCTTGTTCCCGGTTACCCTTCAGAAGGTGGTGGTGACCTGCCTTCTTGAACTACAGTCCTTGTGCTGTAGGTAAATATACAAAGCCATTAGGGAGGAAAATTCAGGGCTTTGACGCAGTGACACTGAAGGAACAACAATATATTTTTAACTCAGAATGATGAATGGCTTGGAAGGGAACTTGCAGGTGGTGATATTTCCATATACCTCCTGCTCTTGTAGTTTTAGATACAAGTGGTCTTGTGTTTTGGAAGCTGCTCTCTAAGGATCTTCGGTGAATTTCTGCAGTACATCTTGTAGATCATACACATTGCTCCTAATGGGCATCAGTAGTGGATGAAGTGGACATGCTGCCAATCAATTCAGCGCTTTGTCCTCGATAGTGTCAAGAGTTGTTGGAACTTTCAAGCAAGTGGGGAGTATGCCGTCACATTCCTGACTTGTGCCTTGTAGACTGTGGACTTTGGGGAGTCAGGAGGTGAGTTACTAGTCTCGGACTTGCTCTTGTAACCAATGCATTTAGACTGCGAGCACAGTTGAGTTTCTGGTTAATGGTAACCACCAGAATGTTTACAGCAGGGAATTCAGGAATGGCAACACAATTTGAATGTCAAGGGACAGTGGTTACTGAAGATGGTCTTGGCATGGCATTTGTGAGGTGCAAATGTTACTTGCCACTTGTCAGCCCAGGACTGGATATTGTCCAGATTCTGTTGAATTTGAACACGGACTGCTCAGTATCTGAGGAATCGCAAATGGCGCTGAACATTGTGCGATCATTGTCAAACCCGCTTCTGACCTTTAGATTAGGTTAGATTCCCTACAGCGTGGAAACAGGCCCTTCGGCCCAACAAGTCTACACCGCCCCTTGAAGCATCCCACCCAGACCCATCCCCTTATAACCCACACAGCTCCGAACACTACGGGCAATTTAGCACGGCCAATCCACCTAGCCTGCACATCTTTGGGCTGTAGGAGGAAACCGGAGCACCTGGTGGAAACCCATGCAAACATGGGGAGAATGTGCAAACTCCACACAGACCGTTGCCCGAGGCTGGAATCGAACCCGGGTCCCTGGCGCTGTGAGGCTGCAGTGCTAACCACTGAGCCACCATGCCGCCCTTTGACATAATTGTTTTCATATCTATGTTTGGGACATCCCCGGTATAGATTCCAATTTTCAGCTGACAAAAGGCTACTGCCTTTGGTATCCAGGAATCCTCTGAACCCTCCCTCAGAAGGTCTCAGCTTGAAATGACAACTTTCCTGTTCCTCTGATGTTGCTTGGCCTGCTGTGGCCTTCCAGCTCCATAATGTGTTATCTAATGGAAGAACCACAGGCTGGTAGACATTAATTTTAGATGTGAGGCAAATGCCACATTCTTCCCAAAGTCTGAGTGACCCTGTAATACTGAGCTTTACTTTGTTAGACAACGACTAATTTTGTCATCCAATGTTGTGTTTTGGAAAAGACAGAAAGAAATCTGATGGAACAGAGAGGATAAGGTGTTGATACAAAAACAGAGTTGCTGGAAATGATCAGCAGGTCTGGCAGACCATCAGTGAAGGAGAAAACAGAGTTAATGTTTGGTGTCCGGTGACCCTTCCACAGAACTGATGGTGGCTGGGAAAACGTCAGTTTATATGCAGAGGATATGGAGGTGGATGGGGTAGGGAATAAACGATAGAATAGAGCCTAAAGAGAGAGAAAAACAATTGGACAGACAAAGGGGTTGCTGACGATCAGGCTGGGAGTGTGAGTAGTTGTCAATGGGGACTGTTAGTGACTAACAACAGGGTGTGTAGTGGCAGGCTGTGTGGTAACAAGGCCTGGTGTGTGGGGTGATGGCTAGGACATGGGAGAGTTTAGGCCCTAAAATTATTGAACTCAATAATGAGTCCGGAGGACTGATGTGCCTCCAGCTAGCGTTGGGCTTCACTGGAACACCGTAGCAAGCCACAAACAGAGATGTTGGCCAGGGAGCAAGATGGCGCATTGAAGTGGTAGGCAACAGGTAGTTCAGTGGGTCTATTTTGTGAGCAGAACGTAAATGTTCTCTGAAGCGGTCACAAAGTCTATGCTTGGTTTCCCCAGTGTAGAGGAGACCACATTGTGAGCAGCAAATGCAGTAGGCTAGATTCTGGGAAGTGCAGGTGAAGTGTTGCTTCACCTGGAAGGTATGTTTGGGCCCTTGGATAGTGGGGAGGGAGGAGGTAAATAGGCAGGTGTTGCACCTTCACTGGTTACAGAGGAAGGTGCCGTAGGGCTGTGGGGAGGTGTTGTGGGTGAAGGAAGTATGGACCAGGGTGTCCCAGAGGGAATGGTCCCTGTGGAAGGCAGCCAAGGGAGGGGAGGGGAATATGTGTCTGGTGGTGGCATCTTGCTGTAGATGGTGGAAATGACGTCTGATGATTGTCTGGATGGTGGGATGGTAGGTGAGGATAAGGGGAACCCTATTGCAGTTGCAGGAGAGAAGAGAAGGGGTGAGGGCAAGAAGTGTGGGACATGGGTCTGACCTGGTTGAGGAACTTGTTGAAAACAGAGCTGGGGAATCCTGAGTTGAGGCAGAAGGTGGACACTTCAGAGGCTCTCTTGTCGAAGTTGGCCTCATTTGAACATATGCGATGGAGACAGAGGAACTGAGAGAATGGGATGGTGTCTTTACAGGAAGTGGGGTGTGAGGATGTACAGTCCAGGTTGCTGTGGGAGTCGGTAGGTTTGTAATGGATATTAGTGGCCAGCCTATCCCCAGAAATTGAAACAGAACTGTCGAGAAAGGGAAGGGAGGAATCAGAGTTTGACCACGTGAAAGTGAGGGCCGGGTGGAAATTGGAGATGAAATTGATGAAGTTTTCCAATTCCAGACGAGAGAGGGAAGCAGCATCGATGATATCATTGATTTATTAGAGAAAGAGCTGTGGGTGGGGCAGGAATAGGACTGGAACAAGCAAGGTTCCATGAGCCCCATGAAGAGGACAGGCATAACTGGGGCCCATGCGGGTACCATGGCATCCCCTCTTACCTGAAGAAAATGAGAGGAGTTGAAAGAGAAGTTGTTGAGGGCAAGGACAAACTCGGCCAAGCGGAGGAGGGTGGTGGTGGGTGGGGATGGTTCAGGTCTTTGCTCCAGGAAGAAGTGGAGATCCCTAAGACTCTCCTGCTGGGGAATGGATGTGTAAAGGGACTGCACATCCATGATAAAGAGGAGGTGGCTGGAGCCGGTAAACTGGAAGTTTTGAAACCAGAGTAAGGCGTCAGAAGAATCATGGATGTATTGGGTAGTGATTGGACCGGGGGGAGAAGACTGAGTCACGGTAGGAAGAGATGAGTTCAGTGGGGCATGAACAAGCTGAAACAATGGGCCTGCCTGGATAGTCCGGTTTGTGGATTTTTGGCAGGAGGTAGAAATGAGCTGTGCGGGGTTGGGGGACTGTTAGCTTAGAAGCCAATGGGGGGGAGATCACCTGACGAAATGAGATCTGTAACTGTAGTAGATACAATGGCCTGACGTGCCATGGTGGGGTCATGGTTCAGGGGAAGGGAGGAGGAGATATCTGAGAGCTGGCGCTGAGCCTCTACAAGATAGAGTTCAATATGCCAGACACCAACAGCACCAGCCTTAGCAGCAGGCTTGATGATAAAGTCAGGGTTAGCTCTGAGTGCGCGGAGTGCAATCAGTTCAGAGGGAAATAGGTTGGATTCGTTGAGGGGGCAATGAAATTGAGGCGAGTAATATCACGTAGACAGTTCTCAATGAGCAGATCGAGTGCAGGTAAAAGGCTGGAGGGAGGGGCCCAGGCGGAGAGAGAGTGTTGGAACTGGGCAAAAGGGTCTGTGGGACTGGGAGTGGACTCTTGTCCAAAGAAATGAGCATGGAGGCGAAGACGGCAGAAGAACAGTTTGGCGTCATGTCATGCCCGAAATTCGTTCAGGTGCGGACGCAGAGGGATAAAGCTGAGGCCTTTGCTGAGTACAGAGTGTTCAGCAAAGCAAGAGAGCGTAAGCTTAGGAGGGATGGTGAATACCTGACATGAGGTGGGTCGGGGGTTGGGAGAGGGAATAGAGTCAGAGGGAAGGGGAGGAGAGGTAGATTCCAGAGGGCCATGGGTATTTTTGAGATGTAACATCATGTCGGCCTTAATGCCTGCAAGGAAAAGAAAAAGTTTCTTGTTAGCACAACAGATGAGCTGGAGGATGAAGTGGAACTGCGGAGTGGTGCAGCCAGCACATTTGGAATGAGAGGTTGAGAGTGTGCGCATATGGTGTTGATGGCTGCTGCAGGAACTTGCAGCATGTGGTCAAGGGCAGGTTGATCAGACTTATTGTATTGCTGAAGTGTTCTGAGGCTAGGACAAAGCTATCAACAGGAAGGCAAATGTTCTCTTGATTAATGGCAATGAGAAAGCAGTCCTCTGTAAATAAGATTCCACTCAGTAGCTGTTAATTATCTTTTATGCAAGCCATGTACTTTTGCAAGTTGAAGGGGTGTCCATCTGTCCTGACTCGAATATGTACCCCATTGTCAAGATCTTTTGAATGTTTACTGAGAATGGTCAAGAGGTATGTGGCAAAAAAAACTGGAGCCAATTATTGGTAATCACTCACTGACCTCTACGACTGTCTACCTCAGAAATTCCTTGTCATTGGCCATGGGATCTGTGGGTCCTTAAGGCTGATGAGCCCAACCATGGAGCCACGTCTCTGAACACACATTTGGCAGGTGTTTCCAGGAGGTGAAAATGATCCTTGGCCTTGATATGGTTCACATTCCTTTGTCCAGTCCCTTTTCCATATTTCCTCTATGCTCATGCTAGTAGTTGCTTCAAGGATGCTGATGTGCCTGTCCTCCCATCTGATGCAGATCATCCATCTCAAACAGAATTGATGGTATTTCTCAAGGGTCTTGAGGTGGCATCTATATGTAGTCCAAGTTTTGGAGCCATTTACAAGAACCAGAAGAAAGGCTGCCTTATACTCAAGGATCTTGGTATCAGCACAGATATCACAGTCTTCTGAGATAATCATCTTTATATGTCTGGAGGTGGCACTCACTGACTGGATATGATGTTGAATCTCTTCACCAGTGTCAGTCAATAGCGAGGTAGCTTTTCAGGTACGGGAAATCTTCCACATTTGGGAGGATTTCTCCATGATTCTTAATGAAGGATGGACCAGAAATTGACCTGGGACAGGCTGATAAAGGATTCAAATCTTCTTGAACTTGAGCCTGAGACCAATTCTTTGCTACGCTTCTGCGAAGGCTTGAAGATCCTCATCCGAGACAGCAGAGATGACATTGTTGTCCACATATTGAAGTTTCACAAAGCAGGTTGGTGTTATTTTCTAAGATAATAAAATGTGAGGCTGGATGAACACAGCAGGCCAAGCAGCATCTCAGGAGCACAAAAGCTGACGTTTCGGGCCTAGACCCTTCATCAGAGAGGGGGATGGGGGGAGGGAACTGGAATAAATAGGGAGAGAGGGGGAGGCGGACCGAAGATGGAGAGTAAAGAAGATAGGTGGAGAAGGTGTGGGTGGGGAGGTAGGGAGGGGATAGGTCAGTCCAGGGAAGACGGACAGGTCAAGGAGGTGGGATGAGGTTAGTAGGTAGCTGGGGGTGCGGCTTGGGGTGGGAGGAAGGGATGGGTGAGAGGAAGAACCGGTTAGGGAGGCAGAGACAGGTTGGACTGGTTTTGGGATGCAGTGGGTGGGGGGGAAGAGCTGGGCTGGTTGTGTGGTGCAGTGGGGGGAGGGGATGAACTGGGCTGGTTTAGGGATGCAGTGGGGGAAGGGGAGATTTTGAAACTGGTGAAGTCCACATTGATACCATATGGCTGCAGGGTTCCCAGGCGGAATATGAGTTGCTGTTCCTGCAACCTTCGGGTGGCATCATTGTGGCAGTGCAGGAGGCCCATGATGGACATGTCATCAAGAGAATGGGAGGGGGAGTGGAAATGGTTTGCGACTGGGAGGCTCTTTTCCTCCCCACCCACTGCATCCCAAAACCAGTCCAACCTGTCTCTGCCTCCCTAACCGGTTCTTCCTCTCACCCATCCCTTCCTCCCACCCCAAGCCGCACCCCCAGCTACCTACTAACCTCATCCCACCTCCTTGACCTGTCCGTCTTCCCTGGACTGACCTATCCCCTCCCTACCTCCCCACCCACACCTTCTCCACCTATCTTCTTTACTCTCCATCTTCGGTCCGCCTCCCCCTCTCTCCCTATTTATTCCAGTTCCCTCCCCCCATCCCCCTCTCTGATGAAGGGTCTAGGCCCGAAACGTCAGCTTTTGTGCTCCTGAGATGCTGCTTGGCCTGCTGTGTTCATCCAGCCTCACATTTTATTATCTTGGAATCTCCAGCATCTGCAGTTCCCATTATCTCTGGTGTTATTTTCTTCTTGGATTCCAACAGTTCAGCTTGAAATGTTTTCTGTCCATGCCACAGATGACTTCCATAACCATTGGAAAGCTCGTTCTCGAAACAAGCCAATGGCTCCACTGACTTGCAAACACTTATACTTATAAATGCAATCCTATAGAGGGGTGTAATTTTAAAGTGTTGACATATGAACATTTTTTGTACTTGAAAAAGCTACCTTATACTGTCTTGCATTGTGTTCTGACTTGCAAAAGAATCAATTTACAAATGTACTTAGGAATGGAACCCATTCGCAAACCAGGGTAAAATGAAGAATGGCAGCTCTGAAGAAGGAGAAAAATGTGTGTGTCGGGGGGGGGGGGGGGGGAATGGTTCATCTCTGTTTGACCGCTGTCTTGTCCTCAAAGGATTCAGCCATATGACCATCAATGAAGACCATCACTGACATCTTGTGCAGAAGACACAGGATGTTGATGAATTTCACTGGACAGTTGGTCATTGTCAGGGCAATGCACAAACATCCTTGAAGCCATTCATGACAAGAAAAGCATCTGATGGCATGAGATTTTTCATCATACTGACCATCATGTCATTATGAAATGAGTGAATGGCAGTGATTTTCTTTTCTGTGTAGACACACTTGTAAATAATCATCCACAGAGCTTTCAGGTTCACAATGCCAAAATAGCAGAAAAGCAGATTATTTTTTGTTTTAAAAGACTGCAGCTTGTAAATGTTGATTTTCAGCGAGACTTTGGCATATAAGGAGTTTGTCATTTTTGAATGTCTGACTTACAAACGCAATCCCATACAGAAGCGTAAGTCTAAAGAGTTGACACAAAAATTACTTCCTGTTCTTGTAAATAGTTAGCTTATATTGTCCTGCACTGTGTTCTGATGTGCAAACAAATTGATTTGTGAATGGACTTAGGAGCGGAACACATTCGCAACCTGGGGACAGCCTGTACTCATACAAGGAACACAGCTCAGCATGCAGAGAAAGCAAACAATTATGAAAGAAAAGTATTCTCTGGCCTTTATTGAAAAGACAATGGAGTACACAAAAAAGGATGTTTGGCTACAAATAGTTCTTTCTGCAGCTCTTTTGGTCTCCATACTTAAGGAAGGATATTCTCGCATGGGGGCAGTGCAGTGAAAATTGGCTAGACAGGTTCTGGGCAGCAGAAATATCTCCTCTAATAAAAGGATGAGTAAGTTGGCCCAATACATGCAAACCTGTTTCAACTAGCCAATGACGTAGTTGTTTAAGAGACATTCCTTATTCAGTTTTAGGATATCCTTTTCATATCAGCTGTATTCAGCACAAAATACAGTAAAACATCTGCACTGTCGGCTATACATAGGCGCCACTTACGATAACTTAGAATAAAATAAAGATAACTTAAATAGAGTCTGACTTTTACTTCTCTGCTGCTACAGCATGCTGCTGCCAGAGTCATGCTCTGGACTTCCCAGCCTATGCCATGCTGTCATCGAGAGTGTCCCATTCCAGGCTTCTGAGCCCATGACATGCCACCACCAGGGATCCACTCCACGCAGAGGCTCCAGGCTTCACAGTCTGGCCAACCGATTCTGTAGCCATGCTACCTCTTTCAAGTGTATTCACAAAGTTAAACATTACAAATAGTGATGCAAGATATATTATGTTGTAGTTTGGTAGTTGACTTTTAAAATGGAGGCAGATGAATTTGGGTCGGTTCTGTTAAGTTCTTTCTTTAATAGTCAGAAAGTCGATTTGGAACAGTGACCAAAATACATCAGTTCTGAAAATGCATGTGATTCCAGTTGACTGCATGAGAGAACTTTTACAGTGTTAGTGGATTAAAAAGAAATGTTTTCATTGTCAGGGTTATGATCAGCAGAGTCAATAACATTGAGGCAATTATTTTTATTCTAACTATCAAACAGAAAGTTCAATGCTTTAATTCTGAAGATTCCACACTTCATTTCAGAAGATAGAATAGTTTCTTCTCACTACAGTTTCAAGTTAGTTCACAGCAACTAGTGTGACAATGCTGTCACTTTAAAAGGTTATTTTGTCCTGAGTTTTTTTGAACACAGACTGTAAGGCAGAGGCGCTAAGCTGGCTACTGAAGGCAACCTAAGTAAACAGCTTATGGGTTTTTTTTTATTAAACAGCCTGAATAGGTGTGGCCAGCTCTCTCAGATCTAGATTCCTGGTTTTTGAATTTTTCAGTAGCATCAGAAGCTGCATAGGATCTCAGAAGAGTTGGAGCTTCAATGAATGATTCTTAGTTGCTCCTTTCTCTAAAATTTCTCTTTATGTTTCTTCCTCCTGAATTGGAGAACTGCATGTAAGAATCTGTGGCTGAATTTGCCTTTTTGCCAAGGGGTGTATTTGTGGGATGTTACTATATTGGAATAATTAATTAGTAATAGATACTGTTTCTATTATTTGGTTAAGTTTTCCAATAGTTAAGTTATTCTAAATTCTTCTTTCTTTTGTTTATATTTTAATTATAATGTTTAAATAAATTGCATTTTGTTTAACATTGAATAGTTTGCCCAGGCGCATCACATCTGGAACATGCACTTCAAATCTACCTTTTAAATAAGAAAAAATTAGGGTCCAGCTACCTTCTTAAATTTTTTTCAGGGGGTCTGGTCTGGACCATAACACCAGCCAATCTAATAAAGGTTTTCAGTGTGGAGTTTCCAAGTGAGGACAGCTCATATAGTTCATGGAGTCCATAAAGTTCATGTTAGAAATGAGGAAATTCAGGCCATTGGATTTGTAAAAGGTACATGCTATCAAATTTGGAAAATCGTAACAAAACAGCTCAGCAGAGTAAGGAAAGTGTCAGTTCAGTCCATATTTTTAAAAAGCTGAAAAACAAGTGGTTTTTTTTCTGGGTTGGGTCTGTGTCTTGGAAAACAGGTTGAAATTTTGTTTTGATGTTTGTGTTCTGATTTTTTAAAAACTATCTTCTATCTACAGGTTTGTTTGTTTATTTCTTTTGTGTAATAAACTTGTGTTCTGTTGTTTCAGAACATCTGCAGCCTTGCAGGAATCTCATTTAATATTTAACCACCACACTAACCAACTACAATAATTAAATATGTGATGTATGTATGGCTCCTAACTTTCATCAATGTCAGTAAGTGTCTCTTTATATTGTACTGAAAATCAGATAAACAAATAAATTAACTTGCTCATCAATTACCCCTTAAAGGAGCAATGTAACAAAAAATAAGCCTAAAGGAAACATGTGTTAAAATGAAAGCTTCATTTTTGGGAAGATGATCCACTCCAGCCCCTGCTGGCGGGCAAATTTGGACATGTAGCTTTTTATTCCATCGTCTAGATTATTGATAAAAAGGCATCGCTATAGGCCCTACAGACAGCACTAGTCAAATCTGCCACTTGGAGTTCTTGCCCATTTTTCCTACCTTCTACCTCCTGATCTTCAGCCAATTCCCGAATCTGACTGGTCTTTAACTCCGTGGGCTTCAACTTATAGCTAAAAACTTTAGAGGTGGTGTTAAGGTACTTACATTCTTGTTTGAAAGTGAAATATTCTGTCAAATGTCTACACTCATGGTTTCCACGGAGTAAAAACAGTGTCTTTGGATATAGGATTTTCAACGACCACAGATATAAAACGCACTGCATAGAAATAAATAAATATGAATTAATTTTAGGGTAGTAATAAAAAGCAAACATATACAGATATTTTAAAATTCCCTAAAACCATGACAATAAACAACCCATGCATTCAATATCAATCCACATGCCAGCTTTTCTTCATCCTCATTAATGCTCTTTGTATCTGAAAAAGTTCATTTATCAAATGTCATATTGCTACAAATAATATTTAACAAACATAAAATTAGTAACAATTCATTCATACATTGAAACTACATTTTGAATTCACTCAATGTCTCATACGACGATCATTTCTTCAATATCATGTGCACCAAAAAGATGTTAGAAATTCACAAAATTTAATTTTCCATGCAGTAAAGAAACAGTTTAATATTGCAATACAGTGTAGACCTCTCTCATTGTGAATAAAGCAGTCTCCTATGTCAGCTGTTTAAAATAAAACATTAGGTACTTTTACAAAATATTAACTATATTACAAAAATCAACTACATTCTGGAGTGTAGAATGTGGGAGACCAGCCAGGACAACAAAGGCATTTTGATTTGCATTTTGTCTTTTGACTGTTTAACTGGAACAGCGTGACGTGGTTCAGATCATTGTGTGCAGGTAGCCTATTTTTAAATATCTTTTTCAGGATTATATGACAGAAAATATGTCTAAAAGAGTCTCTGCTAAATTATTACAATTTAACTTCAAAGTTATCTTAAAATAGCAGCAACCTTTTAGCTCTTATAATGTAGAATAAAAAGGGGAAGTGGTTTTCAACATAATGAAAAATCAGTTTAATTGTGCTATATGATGCCCGTTTCTCACTGAATGATACCGTCTCTGAGATTAGCAATTTGCAATGATAAAAGTGTTCATAAAAAAAAATCATGTCCAAGAGCAACAATTTCAAATGAAGGTTTTTATGTGATAAGGGCAATGACAAAGCCACATGTATTATCCATTTTTAGTGCTCCAAGGCAGCAGTTCAGACTTCAACTTCAGCAGCTGAAGGCCTTGTGCATGTGTTAGATAGGATATTGACCCAGAAATACTGAAGAAAGTGCAACATAGTTCCAAATGAGGATCCTGTGTGGTTCAGAGAACTCAAAGATACTTATATTCCTATGACAATACTGCTCTTCAAACCAATTTTTCTGTTCCAATTCAAAGCTACATTTCCTAGCTACCAACAACTTCTTTCTGCCACCTCTCTAAAATTTAACCAGTCTTTTTGCAGTGTCACATTTGATCCTGAGATACGCTTCTGACCTCATGTTTGTGCCATCAATAAGGCTGCCAATTTCCAACTCCAATCCTGTCTTTTCTCATCCCTGATCATCTGCTGCCACGATCTTCATTCATGCCTTCTTTGTTTCTTGCCTTTACTATTCTAACAACCTCATGGCTAGTCTCCCACATTCTACTCTCCATGAACCAGAGCCCATCCAGAGCTCACCTGTTCACGTCTCAACTCCAGCAAGCCTTGTTTACATATCAGCTTGTGCTCAATCACTTCCATTAGCTCACAGTTAATCAGTGCCTTGATTTTAATATTTATGTTCTTGTTTTTAAATCCCTGAACAACCTGTCCAGCCTCTTCTCATCTCTGTAATTTTCTCCAAATCTACAACCCTTCGAGACATTTGCTCTGTAGTTCTGGCCGCTTCTGCATTTCCAATTATAATTGTTCTCATATTGCAGCCTTTAGATGCTTAGACCTCAAACCCTGAAATTCCCTTTCTCTGGTTTGTTATTTTATTCTCCTCCTCTAAGTCACTCCTTCACGCCTAAAATGTTGACCAAGATCTTACCTAACATTATTACATTCCCCTTATGCGGCTTCTTTTCCTAAACTATTTCAAAATGTCTTGATGCGTCTTGAGATGTCTTGTTACGCTAAATGTGCTACATAAATATAAGTTGCTACTGATATTGGGTATTCAAGTAACCTTGACTAGTTGATGCAGCAGACTGCATTAGATTATGAATTCTGCAAGCCACAGCATGTAAGTGTTGGAGGATGTGAAGCCAAGGTCAGGGAAACAAATGAATTCCTACATTGTCCTGTATGTTGTTATTGAGAGTTATTGCACCTGCTCTCATCCAGATTAATGGAAATTATTCTGTTACAGTTCTAACTTACGCACCGTGCATTGTGGAAATTTCAAGGGGCCATGAAGTTAGCCATGTGTTATGGACTATGCTGTCTCTTTCATGACCTAATATTCAGGTATTTAAACTGTACTATTTTCCCAGATGACCATCTGTGGGATGCTTTGTGGCATTTGCTACCTTTACGAGTAAGAAGTACTGGGTAAGGGTTAAGAAGAAGTCAGACTTGAAAAGTTAACTCTATTTTTCTCTGTACAGATGTAGCCAGGCCTTTGAGTTTCTCCACCATTGTGTTTGTTACGGACTAGAACCATCCACAATATTTTGCCTTTATCTGGGTGAAGGTTGTTGAGGAGGTTCATTGCCACAAATCCTCTTCAGGCTTTGCTTTTGTCTTGGGCCTATCTAGTAATTGGTGAAAGAGAATACACCACTGCAGAGTATCTACAGAAAGGGCACTGTTCTCAGGTAACAAACATTTACTGCATTAAAATACAACTACATTTGGTCAGCTCCTTATGGAGCTTGCACCAGATGAACCTGCCCTTTCTGAAAGCTACAATAGAACTCCTAGCTTCCAATCGCAAACTTGGTGTGACATCAGAACCATTAACTTATGCAACAGATACTATTTATCCAATGAAGCTTGAGGCCAATGGTGAAACCCCAAGTTATTCTTTTGCACTCGTATACTGAGATCACTGTTGGTCGAGGACGGGAATGAACCAAAATACTCATCTTCCTTTTAGCTGTCTACAACCAGCTTTGAGGTGCAACTATAGATAATTTGTCAAGTGAGACTGCCTAGCTCTGGGGATCGTGTGCTGCTGATGGAAAACTCTAAGTTGAGATTGGTTTTCCCACTTCCTGGTGGTGGACCAGCAAGAAATATGCTGGACCAGAACGGTACAGATTTTGCTGGCAGCTCATCACCGTCATCTCAAGGACAATTAGAAATGGGCAACTAATGCTGAACTTGTCAGCAATTTCCACATCAAATGAGTTTTTTTAAACAAGTAAAAATCTTGAATTGATTGATAGACCACATAAAGAAAGGTCAGTATCTTCATTTTGGGACTGCTAGATCAATGTTTAAATGCCCCTCAAAGTACATGAGTAACTTCATATTAAGCAATAGTAGGAATCTAAACTGTGGAAAAGTAATTAATTTTCACATGGGCTGAATGATCAAATAAATGATATCATGGACAAATCAATCTGAGGAAAAATATGCTTGAAAATGTGGAGTTGGGTTGGTCACTCTCCTGGTTTAGTCTATCTTCTACTGAAGACTGAGCATGGCATCTATGTCCTTGAGGATTTGGTCAGTGGTGAAATTATTAAGCTACTTGATGATGAACACTGGAGGCCCACCTAATGCATGATCTGTGTTGTGATTTTCTATAGCCTTTTGTAAGTAGATCTCAACTTTGAGAAATATCAGTTCATGAGTTGAGGACAAGCAGTCCATGGCAGTCAGCAGATTTCATTAGGTTGTTTAAAAGAAGTCAAGGGGCTTTGCAAGATCCAGAAGGTTAAAAACTTCCAAAGCTAGTTCAGTTTAGTCCACCATTGTAACAAGGCACAGCCAGGTTTGTGTGTTGAGTAATACCAGTTGACGGCGAATGGTAGTTGCTTGTTTGGCCGAGAAACCATTTTCCAAAAGTCAAGAGCCATGTGTCAGTGAGAATGTTTTGGAATAATTCAAGTGGCCTTAACTCACTCCTTTTTTTGTTCACCCAGACCTTTACAAAATACAGAATTTAACGGTGATTATTTATAACAAATGTCTTGCCACGTCAGTTCAGAGGCCAATGATAGTTAACCATAATGTGGGACTAAAGCCATATTTATTTCAGTCCAAGTCTTTGGAGACCAAAAGAATTACCTATTATATTTCAGTTTTTAATGACAATCTGACATTGAGGTTTATTTTTCAAACCAATGGCAGCTTTACACTTTTGTGTCAACCTGACAGATTTATTTTTTTTTGCAAACATCCAATTGATTGGTAGACTAATTCAAGGTAATTTCTTAATGTGTCATGATGGCTTCGAACTCATGGCTGTTGGCTTGTTCTACCTATATTATTACCATGACGTTATTGTGCCTCTAAAGAGGATGAAACGTCATACTCTGAGACGTTAATATGACCTAGAGGCATCACTGGTGAAGTCAGGGAGTTTGTTTCAATGTAAATGTGATATGTACATGGAACAGATTACCATCATAGACAAAAGAACAAGGAATGATTTGGATGCGAATACAAGAGGTATGGTTAGCAAGTTTGCAGATGATGTGGTGCTGTAGTGGACAGCGAAGGTTAGCTCACAGCACAACAGGACCTTGATTGAATGAGCAAATGGGCTGAAGAGTGGCAGTTGGAATTTAATTCAGATGAAATGAAGTCCTGGGGAGTGCTGTCTTTATCAGTCAGTGCATTGAGTATGGATGTTGGGAGGTCATGTTATGGTTGTACAGGATATAATGCGTTCAATTCTGGTCTCACTGCTATAGAAAAGGGTTCAGAAAAGATGTACAAGGATGTTGCCAAGGTTGGAGAGTTTGAGCTGTAGGGAGAGGTTGATTAGGATGGGGCTATTTTCCCTAGAGCATCAGAGGATGAGGGGTGATCTTATAGAAATTTATAAAATCATGAGGGATATGGATAGGTTGAGTAGTCCAGGTCTTTTCCCCAGGGTAAGGGCATTCAAAACTGGAGGGCGTAGATTTAACATGAGAAGGGAAAGATTTAAAAGAGACCTCCGAGGCAACTTGTTCATGTGCAGGGTGGTACGTGTATGGAATGAGCTGTCAGAGGAGGTGGTGGAGGCTGCTATAATTACAAGATTCAAAAGGCATCTGGATGGCTATATGGATGGGAAGGGTATATGAGATAATGGGTCAAATGCTGGCAAATAGGACTAGATTAATGTAGAATATCTGGTCGGCGTGCATGAATTGGACTGAACAGTCCATTTCTGTGCTGTATATATCTATGATTCTATGACAGCTGCAAGGTGGCTCTTGGCAGATACTTGTCAAAATAGGGTCCATTAATAATTAGAAACTCACGAATAAAATATAATTGGATACTAGGCTTTATGGATCATAGGATATTTTACTGACAAGTGCGACTGTGTTGCTATTCAACTTTGATTTTGACATGGAATCACTAATTTTTTCAGTTAATACATATTACTAATAACAACAAAGGACAGAATGGTGTTGTTTCATCTAAAAATATAATTCAGATGAATTATCTGGACATAAATTAGGCCATACTTTCTTGGTATCAAGATATAACTGAAAACATTTGAGAGCTGTATTTTGCCATATGACATAAAATTCTACCAAAAGAGCATATTCACTTACGAAGTAAATGTATGTGTATATATATGTGTGTGTAACAAATTCCACACTTTTTAATGTTTTCTATACACATAGAGTACTTGCCTCAATACTGAAGTAGCCCCTGTCCACATAGTCTCCCAGAAAGAGGTAGCGAGTAGTGGCTGGTGACCCACCCACTTCAAAGAGCTTCATCAGGTCAAAGAACTGACCATGAATGTCTCCACAAACTAGGAAACAAAATACAGGAGTTTACTTAACTAGATGGCTTTGTAACTGTACTGTTTGTGAAATTAGGCTAAACTTAGATAAAATGCTCCACTCAAATGTTCACTTTATAAACACTGACAGCTATTGTTCATATTTTGCTAAAAAGTGTTAGGATGCGTATATTTTATATCTAATTGTTTGTGATAAATTAACTTTTTATGAGCTTACAAAGTGCCAACAAAACGCAAATTTAGACTTTTTAAAACACTACTCATGCACTGTTTCAGAGTTTAGGGATAATCGTAATTCATTCTCACTAAAAGCCCAATCAGTAATGAAACCAATTAATGTTTCAGTATGTTGCATTTAGAAAAGTTGTCTCAAAGGTAATACTGTTTCAATGAGGATGTCTGATGTCCTGGAATCATAGCAAGTAGAAGCCAACATTACATGCAGATAAAATAAGCAACCAGAAAGGCAAACAGTATCCTCAGGACTGGTATCATTGCTTTAGAGAGAGTGCAATTAAGTTTCACTACATTGTATTCTGGGTCAAGAACTGTCTATGAGGAAGCGCTGAGGAGAATGGACCTTATATAATCTGCAGTTCAGAAGAATGAGAAGTCATCTCATTCATACATATACAATTCTTAAAGGATTTGCCAGGGAAAAATCCAAGAGATTGTTTTCTCTGCTGGACAGACTAGAGACCATAGTCTCAGGATAAGTGGTTGAACACACAGAGCTAAATTCCTTTGTTTAGAGGGTTATGAATCTTTGGCATTCTCTACGCCAAAGGATTGTGAATGCTCAGTTGTTGAGTATATTCAAGACTGAGATTATAGAATTTTCGGCATCAATATGTGATTAGAATGAGAGGGTGGGATTGGGTAGGAGATCAGTCATGGTCCTATTAAATGGTGCAGCAGGCTCGAGGGACCATGAGGCTTATTCCCGTTTGTACTTCTTAAACTCTTATTTTAACTCATCTGCTTTAGGATTCTGACTAGCTATAAAATAAGAGATCAATCTGGCAACCGTGCAAAGGATGAACTAAAGGCCACACAATTAAAGATTTAAAAATAACAACCAGGATATATAACCCCAAATTCAAGACTCCTTAAAACATGCATGGAAGTTCAATAATACACATCCAACTTGCGGGAAGACAATGCACATGCGTTATTTTCAGCACAAATTGGAACATCTGCAATGCTGTAAGAATACATTCTGAAGGATTACAGGAGAATTTCTTTATCCTGTATGTATAATTTATGTAATAGCACAAGATTTATAACAACATAATTATTGATATAACCTATAAAGATTCATGAAAGAGGGCAAGTATATTCAGGAAATTACATGTTTTCTTTCTACAGAACCGTGAAACTATGAGGGCTGCTAGTTTCTTTATTAGGAATGGACTTGTCACCTGATATGGTAAATATCTTCACAGCAATCTAAATTTGCCATGATTCTGCATGATCAGTACACTCAAAGTAGCTTTAAAGAAAATCCTCTCAACAAGACTCAGTTAGGAGGACTTAGTAAATGGAATTGCCAAATATTTGAGAAATAACAAATGGAATGTTCAGTATGTTAGCTTGACTTCGGAATTATTTACTAAATTTCAGCAGCATGATTGGTTCGGCAGAATTTAAATAACTCTGGAGCAAAAAACAATCACCAAATTTTGCAGCATACTGTCCATTCTGATGCCATTAGTAAACTTAGCAAATAAGGAGCTAAGATATTAAATCATTAGCTGGTTGTTACTGTTCCACTTTCCAACCATTAACGGGACGTCTGGTTTGTCTGACCTTTGCAAATTAATGTTTTCACTTCACACAACCAATAAGAGGCAGGAAAACATTTATGCAGATCACTGTCACCAATACAGAGTTAAAAAATTCCTCACTATTTGAAGCGGATGACTGGTGTTACACAGCATAAGCAAAGAAGAACTGAAAATGTTATTCAGACAAAATAAGTTGAGCAAAACCAAATATTTTTCAATTTACTCTCAAAGCCCGATCATTTTCTTTGATATTCATACCATAAAAAGTTGACAAGGTAGTCAGCAAAGGACTGTTAATAAAAGGAATACTTTTCAAATGTCAAAGTATATGGAATGCACAGCCAAGCAAAAACAGCTTATTGTACAGAATGACAGTACTATTAATTTATTAAAGGAGAATGAACATGAGCCTTAATGTGTAGCTAATATCTGATTATATCAGCCAAACAATCGAGGTTTGTTCTCAGCATCCAGGGATCTGTCATGACTCCTGCATTTGGGAGCACTATGTGCCAGAACCATGGCCATAGACAGAACTTGCATGGCCTCCTCCACTTACTCTACTCGTGGCCCCTGACATCCACTGCCTGATGTTCTGCTACCTGTTTTTCTGCAAATTCAACATGTCTCTAATGGCCAAATACAGAGGTTTGTCATCTGCAAGGGACTAAGCAGTAGCCTCTGGGTGTTAGAGGCCTTAGACATTTCTTCCTTCATCAGCCATGGACACCTGCCAATAATGTTGTCACTCAATTGTGACCCTGAGCCTACTCCAGATAATGCATTCACTGAGGTGAATGTCCCCATTTTGGCGCAGATAATGCCACGCAACGTATTCCATGAGAACTTCAGAGACATCCTCCTCGAAGGTGGTGGTTGTGGTGCTGGGGGGAGGTCATTTCCTCTTTTGCTTCCACCTCTTCTGGGATCCACTTGTACATTGTAGAAGAGAAAGAATTACCTGCTAATCATGCACATACAGTTCCTTATCTAAACAATGTGCCACTCTCTGCACATCAGAAAACAACAGACTGGCTTCCTGTGAGACTTCCACCACTTCATCTGGGCAGGCAATGTCATGATCTGGTCTTCCCTGTCAGCTTTGTCACCTCCCTTCAAAAGGATGGAGATACAACAATAGGACATCCCTCTACTAGTCAAGGCCTGCTCCCTTGCTTTGTGGTCAATCTTATCCTACAAACAGAGAAATAAGAGGTAACAAGGTGTGGAGCTGGGTGAACACAGCAGGCCAAGTAGCATCAGAGGAGCAGGAAAGCTGACATCTCGGCCTAGACCCTTCTTCAGAAGAGTCTTTCTGAAGAAGGATCTAGGCCAACTCTGAGCTAGGGGTCACGTTGTGCTTACTGTCAGACTTCTCCAGCGAGAGTGAGGGTCAGGATGACTAATACAGGCCTATTGATGCTGCAGGCTTACACTGAGTGAATGGCTGTTTGGGTGGTCTTTTAACAGGGCGACTGAGACCATCAACCCAGTGTGGGTGAAAACTTCTTGCCACTCCACCTTATTTGCCTTTTAAATCACACCACAATTCACAAACATATATAATGACCCAAAATCCAAGCGTAAGAGTTTTTCAATCCTTAGCTTTCTGGCTTCAGGTGCGGTAACAGCCTCAGACTAGTTTTAACTCATTTTTATTGGAAACTTATTCCATTAGTTTTTCCATTAGGTTAGAGTTTTATCTGCTATTAATTTGCAATAACTGTGGATGGTGTCCAAAGCAGCTGATACTTTTTTTTACAACCAATTGGCACTCATTTTTGTTGCCCTCAGCTCTTTGTACTGGATTTAAAAGAGTCCACTCATTCATTCAGATTCAGTGCTGTGGTAAGATGTTAACGAATTACATTGCTGCACAATTACATTACACAACGTTAACAACGGCTCAGAAAACTAAGCAGGGACAAAATAAGTACCGGACGATCTGTTCATATTTTTCAGTTGGATGAACAGAGAGTTATACAGCATGGGAACGGGATCTTTCGGCCAACGTGTCTACGCTGTCCAAAGAACTACATTAATCCCATTTACCTACAACGCTCTGGCAATTTAAGAGCTTACCCAGATGCCTCTTAAATGTCTGGGAGTACCTGCTTCCACCACCATCTCAGGTAGCACATTCCATATTTAGACCGCCTACTGCGCGAAAAATCTTTCCTCGTACCACCTTAACTTATACCATCTGGTCTTAGACACATCTGCAATGGGGAAAAGATATTCACAATCTACCCTACCTGTGCCTCTGATAAGTCTGTGTAACTCAATCAGATCCCCTCTCAGCCTCCTTTGCTCTGAGGAAAAACAAATCCAACCTATCCAATCTCTCCTCATAACTGAGGTTTTCCATCCCAGGCAACATCCTGGTGAATTTCCTTTGCAATCATGTCCTCCTCATAGTGTGGTGACTGGAACTGCATAGCGTATTCCATCCATGATTTAAACAATGCACTCTTCTCTGTTCTTATATTCAATGCCAGGCTAATGAAAGCAAGCACTTTGTACACTTCTTCACCACCTTATCTGTGTTGACATCTTTAGGTTCATGCACTTACATGCCGAGGTCCCTTTGCTTCTCAGTAGCCCCTAGGGGCGTACCATTCATTGTGTAAATCCTTCCCTTATTAGACCTCACAAAATGCATTGCCTCACACTTACCAGGATTAAATTCCATCTAGTATTAATCTGCCCAATTTACCAATTGATCAATATCAGACTGTAGCCCAAGACCACCCTACTCAGTATCAGCAACATTTTTCACTTTAGTTTTTCTAATTTATTACTAAGATTTTGTACCCAGGTGCCTGATACCTAAGATGGCGTGAAGGAATGTAATGCTAAACTTCTTATTTTTTTTCTAATTTATTCCTAAGAGCTAAGGTACCTTTTACCTAAGATGGTGCTGTAAGTGGTGACTTTTTAAACTTTTCACTGCACTCATGTAAGCATATGTGACACTAAACCTAATTCTACCAATCAGCAATTTTTGAGTCATTCCGCAAACTTACTAATTATACCTTCTGCACTCGCTTCCAATTTGTTAATGTACATAACAAACAACAATAGTCCTGGTACCGGTCCCTGTGGCACACTGCTGGTCACAGGCTTCCAATCACAAAAACAATGCTCCACCCTCCTATTTGTAAGACAATTTTGCATCCATTTTGCAACGAGTCTTGGATCCCATGGTTTCTTGCTTTTTGGACCAGCCTTCCATGAAGGACCATGCCAAAGGCCTTATTGTAGTCTCTGTAAACCACATCAACTGCACTACCAACCACTACCATATTCAGTCACCTTTTCAAAATTTAGAGGAATAGAATTGACCTCTAACAAATCCACGCTGACTATCCCTGATCAATCCCTGCCTTTCCAAGTGTTGATTAATCCTGTTCCTCAGAAATTTTTCTAATACTTTCCCTAACACTAACCTATTTGTGCTGCCCCGCTTTAACAAAGAAACCATGTTGACTATCCTCTGGTCATCTGGCACGTCACCTGTGACCAGCAAAGTATTAAATATCTCTAAAATAGTAGGAATTTGGCTTCGCAGTGTGTTTCTTAAGAAGGGTCTCGGCCCGAAACGTCAGCTTTCCTGCTCCTCTGATGCTGCTTGGCCTGCTGTTTTCATCCAGCTCTACACCTTGTTATCTTATATAAAGTATCTCTGCCAGAGAAGCAGCAATCCCCTCCGTAGCCTTCCATAGCTGCCTGGGTTACATCCCATCATGTCACTTATGCACCTTAATGTCAGCTAAAACCTTTTATTCCTTATTGATCTTATGATGCTCTAGAAGCTCGCTAACAAATGAAATTTCCAACTACAGCTTTTTTCTCCTTTGTGAGCATAATGAGAAATATCCATTTAAGACCTCAGCCATGTCCTCTGGATCTACACCCAGTTTGTCCCTTTGGTCTCTAATAGGCCCCATTCTTTCTCTGGAATTCCTCATACTCTTAATATACTTGCAAAACATTGCAATGGAGTTGATCTCCTGTGCCAGAGCTCACCTCCTTTTATTAATTTACAGGATGAGGGCATTGCTTTTTTAGGCAGGATTTATTGCCCATCCCTAATTACCCAGAGGACAGTTGAGAGTCAACCACATTGCTGTGTGTCTGGAGTCACATGTAGGCCAGACCAGGTAAGGATGGCAATTTTCTTCCCTAAAGGACTTTAGTGAACTAAATGGGTTTTTCCTGACAATTGACAACAGGTTCACGGTCATCACTCGACCCTTATTTCTAGATATTTTTTACTTAAATCAAATTTCACCATCTGCCATGGTGGGATTCAAACCCAGAACATTGTCTTGGTGTCTGGATTAACAGTCCAGGGATAATACCACCAGGCCATTGCCTCCCATATACTCCAAATGCTTTTCTTTTTCACTTTCTTTACATTTCTTTTCTTTATTTTAACCTCAACTTGTCCTGAGCTTGGACGGCATTGGCCGCAGTGACAGCCCACAGTACCTTGAGCAGGCCCAGGGCATGGACTTGGGCAGACTACCACAGACCTCAAGGGGGCCCCAAGAGGAACGTGAGCCACTACTTACTTCTCCAGAACATGCACAGAACCTGAATTGAGGCTGCCACATCAGCAGAGGCAACGTTGGCAAGGTAGGCCCAGCGATAAAAGATGGCCCTGAGGATCGGCAACTTCTTTGTTGATTGGTTCCAGTGCTGGCAGCGGCAAAGCAGTGGCGGATGGGCATCGGTGACCTAGGCCCAGCGGCGAGAGATTTGACTTTAATATTGGTTGGGATCCCATGTAGATGGCGGTGAAGTGGCGGTGGAGAGATGGCTGTGGAGACTTTGTTGATGATGAGCTGGCTCAGGATTGATAGACTCTCTTCAAGCTATACCTTTTATAAAGTATTAAAAATGGTGCAGTTTCGTGGTGACAAAAGAAAGTTTTTCTATGTATTTTATTGTATTCTTACTATAAAATACATGTGACAATAAAATCAAAACCAACACTCCCAGCGGTATTTCTTAATCCTATTTGCCAAAGATATTTCTTTGCCCTCCTAGTTTTTTTTAAGCACCCCTATACTTTCCATACTCCTAATGGGCCTCTCATTTTTTTTTAACCTAACATATGCTTCCTTCTTTTCCATTATCAAACTCTCGCTATCCCTTGACATGCTGCTTTGCCTTTCACACTAGGAGGAACATGCTGGCCTTGAATTCTCATTAAAAGACTACCATTTCCAAATGTAATCTCAGCTGCAAGTAGCTGCTCCCAAGCTATGTTTGCCAGGTCCTCTCTAATGATATTGAAATCAAACTTCCCCCAGTTTAGAGACTGAACTTCTACACTACCCTTTTATCTCTTTCCATAATGACTTTAAAACTTACAGTTATCATCACTACCTGCAAAATGTTCCTCCACTGACACTTAACCAATTTACCATCTTCATTCCCTAGGATTACATCTAAAAAAATCTATGGCATTTGATTATTGCCATTGAACACAAGTTCAAATTAGAAATAATAATTAAAAGGATCAAAAATGTCACGAGAAAAGGAAAGATACAGAGCTGCAATGATAAACATATTTTAAACCAATTCAGCTATTTCTCAGTCCTGACTGCTTTTCTCAGTTATTTTTGTTTCTTTTTAAATCTGTTTGTTAAGACAGTATCTTTCAACTTTGGAAGGAATTAGAGTTAAAAACTTAACGAAAATAATTAACCATCTCAGTGGAATTGAATAACATCAGGCCATAAATAAATGATGTCCAAACGTAACAGCCACAAAATTAGTCTCATTAAGTCATGGATTTGAGCATTATGAATGTCAAGTAAGGAATAAAATGAAGGAACCTGTTCCCAATGGCTTGAGAACTGGCCTGCATCAATGGTTATGCTATGGGAAGTGAGAGCACAGGAGTCTTGTGAGCAGGCCAGAAGCAGCTAAGTAAGCAGACCAAGACAACTTTCGAGAGACTACTGCTGATTTGACCTCTGAGCCACCACACTGGACCTTGTAAGTATTGTTGACACACTCTCTCACACACACTTCTGGACTGCACTATCTCAGCAAGGGCAGCAGTAGTTTGAGCTGGCTGGCTCACAAGCAACAGCAGATGTACTGGCAAGATGGCGACAGTGAGAGGACAAATAAATGTCATCAAGAGAGAAAAAAAGCAAGTTTTTTACTGGGGTAACAAGGTGTAGAGCTGGGTGAACATAGCAGGCCAAGCAGCATCAGCGGAGCAGGAAGGCTGATGTTTCGGGCCTCGACCCTTCTTCAGAAAATCTAGGGTCCAGGCCAGAAACGTCAGCCTTCCTGCTCCTCTGATGCTGCTTGGCCTGCTGTGTTCATCCAGCTCTACACCTTGTTACCTCAGATTCTCCAGCAGTTCCTAGTATCTCTGAAACAAGTTTATTTTTAATGGAGTCACCGCCATTCCTTGGGCCAGCGTCTCAGGAAACCTAATAACCTACTGGACACACAGATTGCTGGACTGCTGTGAAACCCTCCATACACCACTGATTATGCAATCTGCTGTGATTGATAGCAGCAGTCTCTGTTTGTAAAGCATCATGGTACTACCGGTGCACCACAAAAGCCATTTAAAGCATTATGCTAGGCTGATGACCTGACCAGAGATCTCATGATTACAATCTCAGCTTTCAATGTAGCACTCTGATGCTTCTACCTGTTTGCAAAGGAAGCTAGACATTGACATTAGATGTTATATCAGAACTGGGTCCATGCACTGTCATGGAGCTGACCATTAGAGTCATACTGCAAGGATACAAACCCATCAGTCCAACTCGTTGCTGCAGATCGAGTTTACTAAAATAAACTAGTTCCACTTACCTGAATTTGGCCCATATCTCTCTAAATCTTTCCTAATCATGTAACTGTCCATATGTCTTTTAAATGTTGTACCTGTGCCTGCATCAACAACTTCCACTGGTCGTTCATTTCACTATGAAAAACTCTGTGAGAAAATGTTGCCATTCAGGTTATTTTTAAATCTTTTGTCCCTCAACTTAAAAAAATGCCCTCTAGTTTTGAACGCACATACCTAGGAAAAGGCCATCGCTATTCACTTTATCTATGCCCCTTATGATTTTATAAACCTCTATAAGGCTACCCCTCAACCTCCTACTCTCCAGTGAGAAAAGATCCAGCCTCCAGTTTCTCCTTATAATTCAAACCTTCCAGTGGCAGCAATATCCTGGCAATCTTTTCTGAAGCCTCTTCAATTTAATATCATCGTTCATGGAGCAGGGTGGGCAGAAATGTACACAGTACTCCAAAAGTGACCTCATCAACATCCTCTACAAACACAACATGATACCCTGCACCAAGTTCTGTATGAAATCTACTTCCAAGTTGGAGCTGGACCTCAATGATTCTTGCACCTGCCAATGCACCAAAATGTTAAGGTATCAGCCTTTTAGAACATAGAACATAGAAAATACAGCACAGAACAGGCCCTTCAGCCCACAATGTTGTGCCGACCATTGATCCTCATGTATGCACCCTCAAATTTCTGTGACCATATACATGTCCAGCAGTCTCTTAAATGACCCCAATGACCTTGCTTCCACAACTGCTGCTGGCAACGCATTCCATGCTCTCACAACTCTCTGCGTAAAGAACCTGCCTCTGACATCCCCTCTATACTTTCCACCAACCAGCTTAAAACTATGACCCCTCGTGCTAGCCATTTCTGCCCTGGGAAATAGTCTCTGGCTATCAACTCTATCTATGCCTCTCATTATCTTGTATACCTCAATTAGGTCCCCTCTCCTCCTCCTTTTCTCCAATGAAAAGAGACCGAGCTCAGTCAACCTCTCTTCATAAGATAAGCCCTCCAGTCCAGGCAGCATCCTGGTAAACCTGCTCTGAACCCTCTCCAAAGCATCCACATCTTTCCTATAATAGGGCGCCCAGAACTGGACGCAGTATTCCAAGTGCGGTCTAACCAAAGTTTTATAGAGCTGCAACAAGATCTCACGACTCTTAAACTCAATCCCCCTGTTAATGAAAGCCAAAACACCATATGCTTTCTTAACAACCCTGTCCACTTGGGTGGCCACTTTAAGGGATCTATGTATCTGCACACCAAGATCCCTCTGTTCCTCCTCTTGTGTGAAGTCCATCAATTTCCTCATTTGAGCAAATGAGATTCAGCAAACTTTATTTATGATCTCACCCTGAAGGGAGGAGACACATAGTCTATTCTTTTACCCTGGTTTGACTGCCTGCAATTGTGCTCATTAACCCATCACATCTATTTACAGAAACTAAAATAGCCTCTAAGGGGTGTGCAGTGACAGTATCAGAGCAGGGCAGCAAGTGTCACATCTAGTAATGGCGCTTCTTTCCCAGAAGTATACTGTTCTTCTGGGCTTTCATGCTCAGGATCATGGACAGTACAGTGAGGAATGAATTAGACAACAGGCTATCTCACATGTGGCAATGAGCAAGGGTAAATTAATAACGTTAGTGTGTGAGGTGCCTAAGGGAAGAATTGACCATAACATGATAGAATTTTTCTTTGGGATAGAAAGTGAGTTGGTCCCAACTGAAGCTAGGATCCCAAATCTGAACATAGGACAACAAAATTATGGGGTATTAGTGAGCTACAATAGCTGGGTACAATACAAAGGCATGAGTGTGGATAGGCAACGGTTAATATTTACAAATGAATGTATGCACTGCAACAGTTTACACACTCTTTCCTGATGCAAAAATAGAAAAGAAAATGTGCTAAGACCAACAGCTTGATAAAGAATGAAATAAGTAGAGTATAAGAGTAAATTTGCAATGCACATAAAAACAGTCCATAGAAGTAGAATAGGGAAATCTGATAATGGAGAACAAGGAAATCGCAACCTACTTCAGTTCAGTATTCACAGAGAAGATACAAATAACTTTTTTTTAATCATTGGACGAGGGCGTCTCTAGCTGGGCCAGCATTTATTGCCCAACCCTAATTGCCCAAAGGGCAGTTAAGAGTCAACCACATTGTTGTGGGTCTGGTGTCAAATATAGGCCAGGTAAGGATGGCAGTTTCCTTCCCTAAAGGACATTAGTGATCCAGATGGGTTTTTCCCAACAAGTGACAATGGATTCATGGACATCATTAGACTCGTAATTCCAAATGTGCGTTGAATTCAAATTCCACAATATGCCGTAACAGGATACAAATCGGGGTCCCCAGAGCGTTACCTGGCTCTCTGGATTAACAGTCAAGCAAAATACCACTAGGCCATTGCCTTTTCTTACAATTACCAGAAGTAATATTGAAACATATATCTGCTTAAAAGGAATAAATGAAAGAAATCAGCATTGGATTAATAAAAAAGTGCTAGAGAATTTAAAGTGACCAACATATGATAAATCCCTGATACTTGATAACGAACATCCCTGAGTACTAACAAAGGTGGCCATAGAAATGCAATCTGTTTCATCTGCTAAAATTTTATAGATTCTAGAATAGCCCCAGCTATTGCAAAAGGAGGGAGGGAGAAAACAGGGAATTACAGACCAATAAAATGAACATCAGTAGTAGGTACATTGCTCAAGTCTACTGGAAGGGATGCAATAACAGGACACTTAGAAAATATCAGCAGGATTAGTCAGTTTCAAAATGTATTTATGAAGGGAAAATCTTGTTTGATAAAACCACCAGAAATTGCTGAGGATGTAATGAGTAAAATGCAAAAGGGAGCATCAGTTGATGTGGTGTGTAATTTGATTTTTCAGAAAGCTTTTGAAGTCCCAACTCATTAAAAATAGATTTTGCAACTGTAATGCGTGAGGGATAGTTTAAAGCTGAATGATGCTCATCTTACCATACCTTCACAATTGCACTAAAATCACATACATTTATTTCAGACAATAATAGAGCAATCACAGCTTGTTACACAGTGTATTGGGGGAGCCCAACCTACCTGCAGGCCACATATGGTCTGCCAGAGCATCTCAAATGGTTCAATGGTCTGAAATCCACTTTACTGGTACACTAATGTATAGTTCATGTGCAAGGTTGCCATAATTAATAATTATATAAACTTACAGGAGAAGGATTATTGTCCAAAAAAGATAATGTAAAATTAAGATTTATTGTTTCTTTTGGTTTTATTGATGGTTTATTTGGAGATGAAGTTTCAAACACAGGTAGGTGTATGTGGAAGATTTTGCAAGGAGGATCTCTTCCTCCAATCAGAGACCCTTTCTCTCCTGTATGTGCTTTAGCAGGCTTAGTAATAAACCTAAGGGCAGTAAGAGTGAGAGAAAGCCAATAGAAAGCTGGCAAAGCAGTGAGCAGCCTGAGGCCTGGAACCTGGCAGTGTGTCTGCAACTGAGTCTGGGAATAGGAAGCTTTCAGGGAGATTTTGGTTTGAGAAGGAGCCAAGAGCCAGACTACACACAGAGAAGGCAATGGGAGTGGAGTGGAACTGTGTGCTGACCTGTAACTGCGGGAATTGTGAGGGAACTGAACAGTAGTCAGGCTGCCATGTTGCCTTGCTATTTTTTTTTGAAGTTTCATCTTTTAAAAAATTGCCTTTGCCAAAGTCCATTTTGGTCTTTCTGGAAAACAAGAGTTGGCCACTTTCAGTTGAATGCATAAAGTTCTGAAGAAGGGTCACAGGACCCGAAATGTTAACTCTGTTTTCTCCTCCACAGATGCTGCCAGACCTGCTGAGCTTTTCCAGCAATTTGCTTTTCCTGATTTACAGCGTCTGCAGTTCTTTTGGTTTTTATAAAGTTTACTGGTGGGTTGCAGTGCTTTTTGCAGCACAAAGTCCCATGGATTACCTTTCTGAAGTTGAATGGGGCAGAGTAAGACAGAGAGTTTGAGGGGTAAAAAGGAGGGAGAGAGTATACTGAGGGAGTAAAAATGAGAAAGAGGGAGAAAGGGGTGAGACAGAAAGTGATAAGAGTATGAGAGAGTGAGAGAGTGGGAAAGCAAGCTGCGAGAACAGAAAACTCCAGCTCCGAAGTCTAACTATTTCTGACTCCCACTTCCACATGAATTCTGTCAAGGCCTTCTCAGAACGTGCCCCACCAGAGATGACCCCAGCTTAGTGTTGGTTAAAGCTAGCCTTAGCTCAGAGCAGTCACCAATTCCCATCCTGATGATCATAAATTGGAGTTGACTTATTTTGTCTCTCTAGCTCTGCTTCTTATCCAAAAAGGAAAAAAAAAGTCGTATTAACATTAAGCTTTGCTGTTTGACATTTTATTGATTATTTCTATTATTGAATTGTTTAAATTATGAATTTATTGCTTTTGAATATATTTTGAAGAAGTTCATGTTTGCTGTTGTGGCGGCAACCATTACCTCTCTGAAATTTTCTCATTAGCCCTCCACGGAGGAGAAAAAAAGTGAAGTATGTCCTCCCCATGTGAAAAGAATGGCCAACTCAGTACCACATTAATAAAACTCAATTCAAATTTCTAAAATAGGCTTTTCAGTTCATGTATGTACCTTCACAAGTACTGCATACCAACTGCGCCCTTTAGACAGTTTAGAAAATTATTACAAGACAATGGGGTAGTTTTTTTTTGTGTTTGCTGGTATTACAACTTAGTTCAGAAGGGGAAATTTCTAACATTCTCCCATTGGTGGTAATAAATTTTAAACTTAAAAGGTGAGGTGATATTTTGAATTTTATACATAAGTAAGGAGTAGAAACAAGTCAGCCATGTCCCTGTATTAACAATTAAAGAACTAATTTACTGCAAACAAAAACTTACTCCGTCCCTTGGGAGAAACAAAAACATAAAAAACTCTGGTCAAGTAACAGTTAAATCCGAACAGAATAAGTATTCACAGATTGTCCAGACGTTCGTTTGTAACTGAAGTCATTTTGTGCACAAGATATTATTGGAGTGTCTTCCTCAATCAGTTATAGCTGAATGACATTTCTTTTTCTGGAAACAATGACATAATTTGAGTTCTTTAATTGAGTTCTTCATTCCTGTGGTGATGTAGTGTCCCAGCTGTATTCAACTTGTAAACTTTAATGAAAAGAATTCCAGAGAAAGAGGGTGTGTGACCACTGTTAGTTCAGATGAACTACATTTCTGACTGTGTTAAAATTCAACAGTAATATTGTTCGCAAACTGTCTCTTGTGATCTCACCCTGGAAGTACTGTAGATTCAAAGACTCAAATCAAGTGACTCAAATTCTTTAGAAATGCTATATTTTACTTTGTTGTCTCCAGGCTTCTTTAGTTTGCAAAGTTTTCTTTCCAAAAAACACTAGTTAATGATTTTCTAACTTCCTGTTTCCGATAATATACCTTCATAAAACTGATTGAATAATATTCTGTGGAGCTGATGACCTGTACTTTAGAGCAACTTCTCAGTTTTTATTTCAAAAGTAGGCTCCACATAGAATAGCCATCTTTGTCTTCAGGTTATCACCAGGCAGTAAATTTGAGAAACATATGCCATCATGGCAAATATCTTCAATCGATACCAGAGTTATAATGGAAAAAAAAATCTGTAAATTTGAGTGGAATTATTTTCACTCAGTCTTTATGGTTCTATGACTGTCAGGAGTACAGGAAATAAAGTGAGACACTCCTTAGTTGCTATCGGTCTCGAATATTATTTTATGTACATTCACCTATATTTTTTCATAAATAGTTTGATTAGAAATGTATGTGAAGAAGTTGTTGTCATAAACTTCACTTTCCCCAATAATGAATCATTAAATATGGAATTCAGAAATTCCTTATTACTCTTTGCAGCACTAGTTAGACAGTGATAACTTGAAAAACAGAAGTGAAGTGTGAAAATCTGTTCATTCTACAAGGCAGCCAGCAGTTAAGAATCATTTCATTGCCTGTTAGTAATACTGTTTCATCTGTGGTAACAATTACATAGCATTACCCATCAGGCTAGACAAAATATTTCAGAAATTTAGCATGTTCCTTCTATATGAAAACGCATAAACAATGAAAGTTACAAAATTAAATTTGATCAAACTTGGAACATTTTATACTATTTTGGACTTCCCACATTAGCCAATAATTACAAATAACTCAGTCTACTGAGTGTGTTTAGTTGTGTTCCAAAACAAAGGACTGACAGTCTCTTATGGAAGAAAGTGGGACTTATACACAGGATGATCAGAATACTATACTGTATGCATTTTATGTATGCCATGAAAATGTGTACACATAAAATGCATATTTTACACAAATACATGGCTTTCTCTTTTACAATTTATCCTTTCTGCCATCTTTGGTGAGATTTTCTTGAGTCATCAATCACTTTCCCAATCTTCTAAATTATGTTTTTAATAAAGTACACTTAATGTATAAATATCAGTTTTTTTTCAAATGACAAAAATCATTCAATTATTAAATTATTCCTTTATTCTTTTATTTCTAGATATGAGTGGATTAAAATAATATCTTCCAAGACATTTTATACATTGAGCAAGACTAAACAAAAAGAAATACTCTCGTGTATTTCACACTTGTCACAACTATTGGATGGCTCAAGGAGCTAATAGCCCAACAAGGTATTTTTTTGAAATGTCATCACATTTTTAACAGGAAACACAGTAGATGTTTTGCACTTGGCAAATTCTCACTAACAGCAATATAATGACTAGATTTTCTGTTTTCCAAGGTATCAATTGAGGAATAAGCATTTTCCAGGACATGGGATAATTACTCTGGTCTTCTTTGAAATAAGGCCACTAGATCTTGGGCATCCCACTGTGTTTACAGACAATGCCATTACTAAGTAGATCAACATTTGCACAGAAATTCAGGGTTTCAATGAGAAATAGTTTCGTACATTTTATTTCAAACAGAAAACTTCCTACAAATAGTACTCATTAACTCAGGCCTAACTCTATACTATAAGTGCATGGAATTTGTGAACGGAAATTGTAGGACTGGATTGTGCAAGTCTGCTCACATTTCCAGATAGCCCTATGGCAACCATTGACAATTGTAGCATGAACTCATCTGGTTCACTACTGTCCTTCAGGGAAGGAAATCCACCATCGTTCGCTGCTTTGGACTATCCCATTGCATGGCCACAGAAATGCAGTTGGCTTTTCTCTCTGGGCAATTAGGGATGAGCAATAAATGTAGCCCAATCAGTGATGGCCACGTCCCATGAATAGATAAAAATAAGATTAGCATGGTTCCCGTTGAGTGAAATCCCATCTCCTTAATTCCATGTTCTTCTCATCTGATCTGATTAATGAAATATTAAGATGTCACAGGCATGAAGATTACGGAAATCGTTTTCCCTTTGATTGTGAGACTGGCCATTCTGATACTGAAATAACCAAGAAGAGCCTTGAATTTGCTTGCATTCCTTAGTGTTGCAGCTACATTGAGTTCTGCACGCGGATCATGACAGCCATTTTTAATGGAGGCAACTTATCGTTGACATTGGGAACAAACACTCTGCTTTCCTCCAACAGATAAGGCCTCAAGTTTAGTCCCTCATCTGAAAAATGACACCAAAACAGTGTGGCACTCACTCACTACTGTACTTGAGTAAAGTACCATCATCGCTAACAGTGAAATCTAAGCAAATATATATTTGAATTGCAGATCTTAATTTTAAAATAAAATGAAAGCTTGTAACACCTATGGTAGCAACTATAATCATCAATGACCTTCTGTTTTCTTTGTTTCACTGCCTAAAAAGAATCTAAATCCAATGATCTGTGGTTTATACATGTTGAAAAGCCAATAAATATATATAAAGCAAGATCCACCGATGACCTCATTTATAAAATTAATTTCTAAAGATTAAATTGCCACGTAATAAGTCTGCCAAAAGCCTAACTGACAATAACATTGCCATGAAAACCTGACAAAATAGTTTTTTTAAACCTACTTAGTAAAATTTTATTGTTTATTGTGTGTTTGAATTAAAGATTATTGTCACCTCTATAGTGTCAGGTTTCAGATTATTTGGAACATTTTCTAACTGAGAGAATGTTGAAACCATTGTGGAAATCCATTCTGGAAATAAGAGTTGAATAGTTGTACCAATCCAGAATGCCATTTTTATGCTCTGGGCAAAGTTATTTATATGTCTGAGTCTCTGTCAACTGCCAGCGCGTATACAGATTTAATTCATACATATTTTCACTTGGCAAAGATGAATCTGATTCATCCAGAAGACACTGCAGACTTGGGGAAGATCTGATTCATTCTAACACTCAGAATATTGTCCTAATTTGCAGATGACAAAACACCATTGATATTCTTATGGTAAGTGGAATATTTTAGGCAGATCCAGATATAATTGAAAAAATTCTTTCGTTACTACAATTCATTACCTGTGTTCACTAGGCATATGGAAAATTTATGTGGGTTTAGAACACACAGCTCAGAAGGAATGGTAACAGCAAGCGGATAGACTCAAAATAAGCCTGCCTCACTGTCAAACCACAGTGTGAGAGTTCTCAATTTTGGATAGCAGGATTTCAGTCCCTTTACAGCAAGGGTTTCCACCCTCTGTAGCTACTGGTCAATCTCATTGGCCAGCAGTGCCAGTTACACTACGCCTCCATATTGACCACAGCTAGCACTGCAAGTGGGCCCAGAATGAAGATCCTAATGGATCCCAGACCTTGGTATATAAGGAACATTTGACGAGGAGGGTTTGGTGATCTTAGGGAGGGGTTGAGAGGGATGGTAGGGCGGCTGGACTATCCGACTGCACAGCCACAGAAATGCGGTTGCCTTTTCTCTCTGGGCAATTAGGGATGAGCAATAAATGTAGCCTAATCAGTGATGGCCACGTCCCATGAATAGATAAAAATAAGATTAGCAAAGTTTCCGCTGAGTGAAGCCTCATTTCCCTTAATTCCATGTTCTTTTCATCTGACAAGAAGTACTTGTGAGAAGGAAAGAATATCATCTGGAAGGGTGCTACTAATGCACAAAACAAATGCTCCAAAGATAAAACTCCCTTACCTTCCTGCGCTTATATACGCTTGTTTCTAAAAAAGAAGGGCTGCCAATTCCTGCCTGTGTCAACCATATTATGTCATGGATAGGGTAATATTTGTGTCAATTGAGCTGTTAACAAATTTCACTGACCTGTAAGTATTTACCTTTGGTAGACCAATTTTGGCAACTACCCACCCTTTCTATTAGGTGGGTGAGCTCAGGGTTGGGTGTGAAGATGGTGAGCTGGTAGCCAAATTATTGTATGTACTTCCCTGCCCATATTATATCTGGTGAAGTAATGTAATATCTATCCTAATGATTCTGTTCCAAAGCACAAAGGAGTTCATCTATATGGAAAAACTGGAACTACTTACCTCTGGGCACATATGTTAAGGGGAGATATACTAGAGATTATTCATAACTATGAAATTTATTAATCAACCAATCAGAGAGATTCTACTTCCTCTGACAAGGAAAATAGAGCGAGAAATACTCTCTATAAATAGAGAAAATAGAAATTAGTTATGAAACAAGTAACCCGAAAGCCTGGCGGAATCGGATTTTGTAGTAACTTTTAAAAGACAATTCAACATATGCGTAAAGCTACCTGGTATTGAAGGTTATGGGGAAAAGTCTCACATGTCTTACCAAATCAGACAAAAAAGCCAACACAATGTTGATCAGCTGAAAGGTTTCCTCTGTACTGCAATATTCTATGATCTTGCAATCTGATTGCTCTGGATAAACACTATATCTCTCCTCATTTACATTTGAAGTAATACTAATGCTCACTTTAAAAATTAAATAACATAAGTAATTTCATTAAAGCAGATATGACATAAGTAAATATAATTTGTATTTTTTGTCCAAAATGCTTTCAATGCCTGTTTCCACATAATCAGCTCAAGGCTTCTCTCTGTAATATTCCCTGGGAAGCTTTTGCCATTCCTAAATTACATTTTGTAGACAAGTAAACACTCCAATGTATTTATTAAATCCATATTTGTTTAAGTATGTTAAGCCTAGCATCTGCTGTTCAATTATGACCTTACAGCAAATACAAGTGGTTTGACTAAATTGGTAATCATTATTTCAGAAAGCCTCTCTTATCATTAAAACATAAGACACTAATGTTTAACGATCTCCCAGTTGGAATTGACTTAGAATTAAACCATTGGTTGAGTGAAATATTTTAGACTCTATGAGCTGGGTTTCTTCACAAACTTGAAGTTTCTAAATGATAATATTTCTTTTTAAATTCCTGCAACATGAATCACAGGCAAGTCTCAGATCTGGCCTTTGATCCCAACACAGAATCAATACAGATCTGCACAGGCATTTTGTAATCAATCAATAAATGATTCCAAGTTTTCACTTATTCATTGTGCTCTCAACAAGCTTCATTGGTTAGGGTTAGGTATTTCTTAAAAATATTGCAAGATAACTTAATCACCATATTTGCAGAAATGTAAACTACACATATTCACCGATATGATTAAATTGACTTCAGAATTGTTTATGTTCAGCATTGCAAAATACAATAAAATATGAATGGAAAATTGAATTTATACACAAAAGAGCAAGTAAGAATTTAAAATATAGAACCATACGTTTATCATGTAGGGGAAAAAGAAAATATACAAAATGCCTTGAAATATCCTCAGGGTCAGCACACTACATACAATACATATTTGATGCTATTTGCCTTCATGCCCGTTAGCATATGTGCAATCAGTGATTAACAGTGTTTGAAAATTCAAATCTCAGGACTGCTGCAACTTGAATGTGTTACATTCAGTTGGATAACTTACAGAAAGCTAGAGGGTGGATCTATGTGTAGACATTGTGCTTTGCATAAGAGTCTCCCGGGCCGAGCTCCTCTGGTTAATCACAGAATTATGTAGAAATTACAACATGAAAATAGGTCATTCAGTCAAAAAAGTCAGTGATTTTTTAAAATGTTTTATGTAAGCACTTGTCCTAAATTCACATGTCTGTCCCATTTATGTATCAGGTTTTTTCCTCTATTCATCAATCATTTATTTAGCCTATTCTTAAATACTAATATATTTTGATTGCAATAACTAAACTGTGATGTAAGGTGAGAGACTTGTATATGTTGGGTTGAACATTCTCTAGGACAGACAGTCCCATATATATCAGTGTAGATCGGAGATGCGAACGGAGAACTGGTGGAATCCCCATCGTAATACACTCTGAAGGAAATTCCCAGGCAATTCAGTTATGTATTGGCAATTCCTCTAGACCTGGAATGGTCAAAGTGTCCATTTCAATCAAAGTGTTCCAATTTTGATCAGAATGGTTCAATTATATTAAATAATGTAACTCAGGAAAAGTTAGATTATTAGATACATAGTCTCATTTTTCAGTAACTACTAAACTTACCACATCCACCCCCAACATACCCGCCTAGACCTCTTTCACACCTCAAACCCTGACTGACAACCCTTTGCGAACCCACCTCTCCCTACCATCCAATAACACTGTGCACATCAATCCCCTTATCTGAATCCACACTCCATTCTCCACCAGCCCCCTCAAACCCTCCTCCACTTGCCAGACCCAACTGGCAGACCTGCACACCACTCCAGCCCAGCCCAACACAACCTGACCCTCAAACCCTATTCCCTCCCTACCAACCTAATCCCATCTTAATTTCACCCACCTTCCTCCCCAAGGTACTCAACACCAACCACTGCCAGAGCCGACTGCCTGCTCACCTCTTCCACCACACCTGACCTGACCTGACAGCCACATCTTCCCCTCTGCCAGATCTGACCTAAACTCTTCACACCCAGGCTGCTGCTTGGACCTTTAAATTTCAAAGTAATGGTAACTGGTTGCTGTGCAAAGTGACTGTGGTTTGCTTCCACTTACAGTTCTATGCTACAAAAGAACTGTCAGAATGGAAGTATGACCCCACATTTCTGACAAAGCCGAGAGGAATCTCCTCTCCGAAATGCACAGGTCCCTTTTATCAAGAAGAAAAAACATCAGAGAGGCAAACTTCATAAGATTGGCTCAATTATGTAACTTATTTTAAAGTCTGGACATTGAACTAGAGACATCTGGGTTTTGGTACATGACATACAACAGGTGATTGGAGTCCTACCAGGTAATGATGTGAGTTTGCTTGTATTGTGAGGGTTTTACAATCAGAGAGCACAAATATTGAAAGGAATTAGCTTGCTCTTGCTTTAGAAGAATTAAGAATTAAATATTTTTACTTAGGAGAGCGTAGAATAGAAACATTTTGGTTTCAGTTTGCAGAACACCTGGCGAGGGTCAGATAGATGAATAACTTCTCCAAGTGAAAGGAATTAATTCAGAACAATGAAGAAATAAGAGTTTTAGTTATGTTCCAGACCAAAAGAGCTTAGGTAGAAACTTGAAGAGGTTATTTAAAGCTTAGAAAGTTTAAACTCAGTTGTTTGAATAATCAAGGAAAATGATATCAAGCTCCCAAGACCAGGCTGAAAGGCACAGTTAAGTCAAATCCATAGATATGATAGAGAAGGTATCACTGGTATTTGAGTACCAAAAGTAATGGTTTTGAGATAACTAGGATTTTGTCCAGCTATCCATTTCAAAACATTTCAAATTATGTTAAACACAAATAACTTGATAGCTTCTATTATATCTTAATTTTTTGACGTAATAAACTTTTATTTATTGTTAAAAATAAATCTGCACCATTGTGTGCTTATGTTTCAGTGAAATACCATTACATTAAATATAAAAAAGCAAAATGTCATCAATCAAGCCATCTTAGATATTACATGTCCAGCATTAACACCACTAGGATCATAGAAATTGGGGCCTCTAGCAAGGTTTGAATTAATTGGATATAAGATGTCCTCTTTTAGATTAACTGGTACTTGAAGGTTCTCAACGTAAAACAGCTACATTGTGGTGAAGTTTACTGCATGTATTTTGAATGATGCTTACAGTATTCTGCAAATGAAAGACGTAATAATGGATTATTTGAAATTTTTGACCAAAGCTATAGTGAGACCAGATAATTTGAAGTAGTAATAAATCTAAGATTTGATAAGGAGGACGTGCTTCAACTGGCTGTCTAACATCTCAAATTGGAAGTAGGGAAACCTGAAATAGAGATATAACTGCTGGAATTAGCCAAGATACAGTCAGAAATGAAAACTCTTAACTTAGAGAGAGAGAACGAAACAAAAGACTGACTTAGAAGTACAACAGAGAGAAATGGAAAGTGAAAAGAGATAAAAACAAAGGGAGATGGAATTAGAGAAAAACTTAAACTCCAAATAAGTAGGGAAATTAGACAACATAAATTGGCAATAGAACATCTTAGAGAAAAAAAGAAGGAAGGAGATACTAGCTCAGATGATGATTCAGGTTCCAGAGAGGGATTGGATTTAACTAAAAATTGATAGTACTTAAACCTACTGAGTAGGGGGTGAAAAGGTGCTTCAGAAAATAACTGGACTGATGTTTGGGCCTTAATGCTACAGAGTGTTTTGTCAGGTGGAGCCATGAGTGTGATGCTAATTTTAGGAGAACAATTTACAGATTATGAAACAATCAAATAAGCAATACTCAATGCATTTGAGCTTGTCTTTTAAGTTTATTGATTAAAAGTTTACATGACAGAACAGTAACCAATGAGACATTTGCAGAATTTGCAATAGAAAATAAAATGTTATGGGATCAATGGCATCTGTGGAGTGTTGAAGGAGGCACCTGATGCCTATTGATCATACTCTGGGCTAGGGTTTGGTTACAGATAAGATGTCATTCAGATTGAAAGGTTAGCTGAAACCGCTACATAGCCATTCTGTTGTCCTTGCCACATCCCTTCCCTCAAAACAATAAACGACACCACCCTATTAACAGAATGGGAGCAGTTGACAGGAAAGGTCAATGCAAGAAGTCTTGCACCAAAGAACTGTGAAATTGCTTGTAAAGTTTAATGGTCCAATGTGGCTGGTCAATGTTAGTTGATGTATTTTCATACAGCATCTCATACACACCATAACTCAGCTCTCAACCATTAGAGTGCATGAGAGTCAGGACTTGAGCCTTAAATTCACATACTCCACCTCAGCCTCATGCTCAAAAGATGATGGCAACCTCACACCTACCTTTCCTTGTCTAAACTTGAAATTAAGGTGTAGCTTTTGGAATTAGCTAAGATAGAGTTGGAAATGAAAAGTCCTAAGAGATAGAAAATGAAGTAAAAGATTTGAGTTAGGAGAACAACAGGCAAAAACGCAAAGTGAGAGAAAAACAAAGGGAGATGGAATCGAACAAAAGCTTAAGCTACAAATAAATAGGGAGATTAGACAACTTGAATTGGCTATGGAACAGCTATTGCAGTTCTTCATCCATGACAAGCGCATTAGTCAAACATAAAACAACGTAATTGCTGACGTTTTATGCTTTCTATTGCATTACTGAAGGAAAACGGGGCTGAAGCAGCAGGTGACAGACAGGTTAGCAGTTACTATGAAATCTATGGAGGAGATGGGGTGGAACATCGTGTGTCTGGCTGTGACATAGCCTTTTGCAACAATGATGATGTGATCGTCTTATCATGATATTGTCTTATCCTGTTTCACCAACTTCTTGCTGTCAGGCATGAAGAGAGAGCTACAGTTAGTGCTGGAGTGGACATACTACTTTTCAACTCATTCCCTTTCTTCACTGCAACTTTTTTTTAATCTTATGCTTTCTAATGCCCAAGAATATCAAAACGTGGTTTTACAGACAGAGACAGAGCAGTGACATATCATAAATGATGTACTGCATTTGGTCTATTACTAGTTGAGATCCTGGCATTATGCAAATTTTACATGAACATCAGAACGTGATGAGTTAACAAGGTGTAGAACTGGATGAACACAGCAGGCCAGGCAGCATCAGAGGAGCAGGAAAGCTGATGTTTCGGGCTTTTCTTTCTGAAGAGTCTTTCTGAAGAAGGGTCAAGGCCCGAAACATCAGCTTTCCTGCTCCTCTGATGCTGCTTGGCCTGCTGTGTTTATCCAGCTCTATACCTTGTTGTCCCAGATCCTCTAGCATCTGCAGTTTCTACTACCCCAGAACATGATGAGTGTCTGGCTTGATGAGTTGCTGCAAAGTCCGGGGAAATTAGGGGTTACTTATGGTCCAGCTCACTGAAACACAGTTCTGCAGGTGAGTTTTGCTTTGGGGAATTCAGCTCAGGTTGTCAATAAGGATTTGTGCAGTAAATAATTCATAAGGATGGTCTGGCAGACAGTCTTCTGTTACTTTTGTTGAAGCATGGAGGGGTTATGGAAGTAGTGGTAAACACTATGACAGCAGACCCAACCTTCATGCAGAGTCTGGTGGTCACTCTCAGCTCGCCCTGCAGCACAGGTAGAAGTGCCTGATTGTCCAAGAACAGAGGGAGATTATAAGAACGTAGTTTGTTGCCATGCATTCTCAGACTGCTGTCACGCATGGCTGGGGATTTCTATGCACAAAGGACCATGCAGACAGGCTCACAGCAATGTCTGCTCGAGTTACCAGGATCAATCACTCTGGGTGTGGCAATGGCACGAGTCAATACAATATGCTGCCTTCTCTCAGAATTATAGTAATTGTCCTTCCAACACTGCCTTCCCGGTGGGGTGTTTTTGCTTCTTAGCCAGTCAGCCAGCCCAGACTGCAGCCATCCCTGCAGAGATGGAATGCACTACAACTAATTTTGATTTCATCTAATGCAGAAGAAATAAAACCTAGTCTAAAATAGCCACAAATATATTTTCAGCCTGGAATTGTTCAAAGCAGTGCTGCAAAGGGCATCTGAAGTTTCCTATAGTGAAAGTTAGCAGATTTCCACCTGTCATGCTGCAACCATTGTGGTAGCACCAGGCAGATCAAAGCATCCACAAAATAGAGGTTAGGGGAAGACCAACCAACTTCTGTTCATTAATCAAAAAGATCCACTTATACAATGAATAAAAAGGGGCCATTGGTGGTTTTTGTTGAAGGATCGTCATCAAAGGATGTCACTTTAGGATACAATATATATATGGTAAAATAGCGAATGATGCAACAATAGTGATGAAGGTGTGTTCCCCTAGGGGCAGTGGTGCCTCAACAAATCATCTTAGACAGCCTCTCTTGGGAAAAGAAGTCATGTTGTGTTCTCCTGCTCCTAATCCACCTCCTGAAGTGGCCCCCATGACACCTGGTGAAAAGACTCAGGTGAGGACTTCAGTCTGATTCAGTAAAGTAAAACATTGATGATGATGTACATCGAGGTATTCACTTAATGGCCAGCCAACCAGATAGTTTCATGATGTAGCAGTTGTGGAAGATGCAGCAAATTACCAAAAACTTGCTGAGACAGACCAGCAAGTATTGTAGATTTCTCAGTGTGTTGTCTAGGTGGTGGTCAAGAATACTGATTGTCTGTTCCATGTTTCTAATGGCTTGATGGCTTTCAGTTATAAGTCGACCCCCATGGGTGGTCAGGCGGTGGAAGGTGAGTCACTGACTAGGTGCAGATGGGGCAGGTTTCATCTCTGAGCATCTACCCTCTGGTTCTTGGTTGGCAGGGATGGCATAGTGCCTCTGGATGTAGTTCATTGGCATCTGCCAGAGCAGCGGGCATTTACCATTGTTGGTTGTACATGGGCACACTCAAACTACATTTTCATGGAATGTCCTTCCTTGCAGTTCTTGTGCCCCTCCCCTGAGGTGCTGGACCAGCATTCCCTCTAATTTAAACTTTGGCTGCATGGCCGTCTGATAGCCATGGGTGGCAGTGACTTCAGAGCTCGAAGTTAATAAGGTGATTGGTGTGTCGATCCAGGTCAGTGTGCACGGAATCTTGCAGAGGCTTAAGTGCACAGCTTAAAGGGCATGTTGGTGGGGCTCACAAAGCCACATATACACAGCCAAGATTGTCAGGAGTGTTGGAAATCCCATTGTCTTTCAAACTTCTCAAAGCCAGCTTCCGTATGGTCAGACAGGACGTATAAAATTGTTTCTTTTTACATTTAAAGGACTTTTCACACATAGAACATAGAGAAGATAGAAGCATGAATAGGCCATTCAGCCCTTTGAACTTATTCCGCCATTAAATATGATCATGGATCATATTTCTGTTCCTGCCTGTTCCGTCATTCCCTTTGATCCCTTTAGCTGCAAAGCCCCATGTTGATTACCGAAAGCAGCAAGCAGGTGAAGTAAGCAACTGGAAAGCAGATGGTGTGTTTGCCTTCATTGCAACAGGGTTTTGTGTACTGAAGCAAGGAAGTCTGAATCGACACAGCATGAAGCTGGAGGAACACAGCAGGTCAGGCTGCATCAGAGGAGCGGGAAAGACTCAACTGTGTTGACCCTGACTCCAGCATCTGCAGTTCTTGCTGTCTCTAAGCAAGTCTTAATGCAGCTGTACAGTAAGACCATACATGGAGTAAGCCATGCGGTTTTGGACTCCTTGCCCAAGAAAAGATAGAGTTGGTATATGGAGAGTGCAGCAAAAGGTTCACCAGGTGTGGCAGCTTTGTTGTTTGAGAAGAGTTTGGTTCGAATAGGCCTCTATTCACTGGAGTTAAGAAGAATGAGAACGGTTCTCCTTGAAATGGAGAATTCTGACAAGGCAGACAGACTGGGCTCTGGGATGATGCTTTCTCTAACAGGGTGGGGGTGTTACTTTTCAGAACAAGGGGTCACAGTCTCAGGATATGTGGTCAACACTACAGACTATGATAAGGAGAAATTTCTTCACTCAGTGAGTGGCGAATCAGTGGAATTTTCTACCATAGAAGGCTAAAGGTGCCAAGGGGCATGGGGAGAGGTTCAGAGTATGTCATTGGGATAAGAGGATGATCGTGCTGAATGGCCAAACTGGTCTGATAATCCAGATGGCCTAATCCTACATCTACTTTCTATGTTTCTAAGGCCTCTGACACCTCCCAGATACAGTGATGGTTGGTGTACTGGGAGATAATCGCTATATCACTTACTCTTGTTTTGTATGATCTGGGCACTTAAACATTTAATACTATTGTGATTTTTACAGACAACAGCAGTGCTTCTCTCACCCTGGTGTGATGCTGCAGGCCCTGTTGAAGGAAGTGGCACAGATCTATATCATCTGTTTGTTGAACATGAGTTGCCTCAGGCATTGTTTTTTGGTTAGGTGGAGGCATAACCATTTTTCTTGAATGATGACCAAGCATTTGTAGGTCATATTGCAAATCCTGAGGTACTGCAGTTACAGCTCTGATACCTTTGCAGTTTGATGACTACAGGTGACCAAATCTTTTGCACTCCTTCATTGGATGCACAAACTCATCAAAAGACCTCCAAAAAAAATGCCACGGTATTTCCCCACAGCATGACTCACCTACTGGCTATGTGCCAGTCCCATTACTCAAAGGTCCTTCAGGCACTACATCTACATGGCTCATGGTTTGTGAATGCTCACCAACGATCCTATCATTCGTGATTCTGCCTGGGCAGACATTAAAACATGCACACTATTGCTCTTTCCATTGTTGTGTGCTGTGCAGACCAGGTCAGAAGCATGTAATGCACCATGTTCTCACAACTGACTTCATATCTGTGCTGAGACCAAATGTGCAGTCTAGGTTTATACCAGTAACAAATGAAGCCCAACAATGTAGCTTAAGGTAAAATGCATAATGCAGAGGTTGTAAAAAGAGATTCTCGTGTGAACTTTGTATCAGCTGCAGAAGCCTCATCCATTTTTAATGAAAATGCTACTTTCTGGAGCTGTAGTGAGCTGTCAGAATTGTAATTACATTAAGCTTGGATCTATCTAGTAAATGAGGTCTTTGATCTGCATTCTCGCAAAGAGCTGGCAATGCTTACTGCTGATAGGATTTCTCATCAACCTCCTTCCACATACACCCACACCCGGGAGAGAGCCCATATTAAAAAAATGTACGTTGCAGCCCATTATATTTTGACAGAGCATTCTCTCTTTAGTTATCTTTATTAATACTGCATTTTTCCACATGAAGTATGAAATGTCACCTATGCTTTCATCAAATTTAATTAAATTGTTGCTGAATGTTTTACATGTTCTTTTTATGGGCAGATGCATAGTCATTTGTAAGAAAAATGGTAAAGTCACCATAGTCCCAGAGGACATTCCTCTCATTAGAGAGAGAGTGAAAGAGAAAGAGAGAGAGAGAGAGAGAGAGAGAAGTGACTAGTGGTGATTTTGCCTCAGGGTTATCAGGTGAGGTGTGAGGTTTGAATGATGGGACCTTCATAGTAACCTCAGCTATTTCAGGTTATGCTGTTGACATTACTTTGCATCACAAAACAGCCATTCCAGCCAACTGACCCTTACTTAACAAGTACTAGTCCACAAAACCTTTTTAACTTCTTCCGTTAAAGAGAAATCATATTCCAGTGACGTTAAATCATTAAAGTGTATTAATAATTATATTAAAACAGGACGTTAAAGTGATCATCAGTTGCATTGTAAAATGGGTTGAAAATAAATTACTGGCCTGTTTTAGTCTGGATATTTTTCTTCTCCATCAGGTCAAATCAAATTGGTGTGGCATGCAGTAAGCAGCCAATTTGCTAGCAGCACACTTACTGCTACTAGCATTAACTAACTTTATGGTAAACTGCAGAGTCCCTGGGCTATAAATTTGGTATTGCTAGCTTTTGGGTGAGGGATTGTGATGCATGAATGCGGTCTGCATGTTCGAGATGATGCACACAATCTTTGGGCCAGCTGCTGATCAAAGTGACCGTGTCACTCACTTCATGTGGGGCTGAGATCATCCTGCAACAAGGAGCAGAGATCAGTGATAGCCTCTTTGAGGAGGCACAGTCTTTGGGGATACATACACTTGGAAATTGTCAAGTTGTTTCAGCTTGAAGGGCAGACGTTGCCTGGACAGTAGTTTACATGCTCAGGAATTTGCTTGTGTGCCCCTGTCCACCTCTTCAGCAGCCCATGCCAAAGTAAACCTCCTGCTGGTCCTTCTGCACTTCCCATTATCTCATTTCATTATCTCCTGCTGGCCCTGCTTTGTTGTTTTCCTTCCTTCTCTGTTTTCCTTTCTCCTCGATGGAAGCCTTGCAGCCTGAGTAAATGAGATGCTGCACCATCGTGCTGTCAATACAGCTCCAACAAATTGCTAAGCTAGCTGAGGTAATGCTCCTAGGAAGTGTCATTCTTAGACTACCACAACAACGTTTACATGGTAATTTACTGCTGTATCCATTTAAGGAAGAATAAAATGGGATAAAAGAAGTCTGCTGTAATAACCTACAAGATCCTGAATTCTGGCAGCAATTTACCACCCTATTGGCAACACTGATAGAGGTCAGTTAGTTGGTTAGCCATTTGCAATGCAGAGTAATAGCAACAACATGAGTTCACATCCACACTGGTCGAAGTTACCAAGAGGACCTACCTTCCTAGAAGCATGGCATTCCAACCGGAACTCCATCAACAAACACATTGATTTGGAGCCAATCTACCATCCTCTGAGAAAAAAGAACAGGAAGCGACATCACCAACGCAGGAAATGACATCACCAACCCAAGGAAACCTAAACAGATAAATAGAAAGCGGGACATAACACCAGCGCTTTGTCGGAGGCTCACTGATGATGTTACCTAGAATGGTGACAAAACGTCTGAAAACTAACCTTCCAGCTCAGCAAGCAAACTCACATCCAGGACCTACCTTCTCAGCCTCTCCCCTTATCTGAGATGGTTTCAGGTTAAACATGGGCAAGGAAACCTCCTGTTGACGGTCACACACCATCCTCCCTCAGCTGATGAATCAGTACTCCTCAATGTTGAACAACACTTCGAAGAAGCACTGAGCATGGCAAGGGCATTAAGTGTACTCTGGGTGGGGGATTTCAATGTGCACCAACAGGAATGACTCGGCAGCAGTACTACTGATCGAGCTGGTTGGGTCCTACAGGACACAGTTGCTAGACGAGGTCTGTGGCAAGTGGTGAGGGAACCAACAAGAGGGAAAAATATCCTTACTCATCTGCCTGTTGCAATTGCATCTGTCCATAACAGTGTTGATAAGAGTCACCATCACACAGTCCTTGTGGAGTCAAAGTCCCACCTTCACATTGAGAGTAACTTCCATTGTGTTGTGTGGCACTATCACCGTGCTAAATGGGACAGACTGTGCACATATCTAGGAATTCAAGACTAGGCATCCATGAGGCTCTGTGGGCCATCAACAGCAGCAGAATTGTGCTCCAGCACAATCTGTAACCCCATGGCTGGGCATATCCCCTACTCAACCATTACCATCAAGCCAGGCGATCAATCCTGGTTCAATTGAGAGTGTAGGAGGGCATGCCAGGAGCAGCACCAGGCATACCTGAACATGAGGTGTCAGCCTGGTGAAGCCACTAAACAGGACTACTAGCACACCAAACAGTGAAAGGAGTAAGTGACAGAGCTAAATGATCCCACAGCCGACAGATCAGATGCAAGCTCTGCAGTCCTCCCACACCCAGTTTTTTAAAGAACTCACTGGAGGAGGAGGCTACACAAATATCCCCATTGTCAATGATGGAAGAGCCCTGTACATCAGTGCAAAAGATAAGGCTGAAGTATTTGCAGCAATCTTCGGCCAGAAGTGCCGAGTGGATGATCCATCTCGGCCTCCTCCAATGGTCCCCAGCATTACAGATACCAGTCTTCAGCCAATTCAATTCACTCCATGAGATATCAAGAAATGGTTAGAGACACTGGATACTGCAAAGGATATAGACCTGACAACATTTTGGCAGTAATACTTAAGACTTGTGCTTCAGAATGTGCTGCTCCCCTAGGCAAGCTGTTCCAGTGCAGTTAGAACACTGGTATCACCCGTCAATGTGGAAAATTGTTCTGACAACAAAAAGCAGGGCAAATCCAACCTGGCCAATTACCGCCCCATCACTCTACTCTCAATCATCAGCGAAGTGATGGAAACACACACACACACACAACAGTGCTAACAAGCAGCACCTGTTCAGAAATAACTCGCTCAGTGACGCACAGTTTGGGTTCCACCAGGGCCGCTCAGCTCCTGACCTCATTACAGCCTTGGTTCAAACATGGAAAAAGAGCTGAATTCCGGACATGAGGTGAGAGTGACAGCACTTGACACCTGCATTCAACTGAGTGTGGCATCAAGGAGCCCTGGCAAAACTGGAATCAATGGGTATCCGGGGGCAAATGCTCCAGTGGTTGGAGTCATACCTGACACATAGGAAGATGGTCGTGGTTAAAGGAGGGCAATTATCTCAGCTCCAGGACATCTCTGCAGAAGTTCCTCATGGTAGTGTCCTAGGCCCAACATTCAGCTGCTTCATCAATGACCTTCCCTCCAGCATAAGGTCAGAATTATGTATGTTCGCCAATGTTTGCACAATGTTCAGCGCAATTCATGACTCCTCAGATTCTGAAGCAGCCCATGTTCAAATGCACCAAGATCTGGACAATATCCAGGCTTGGGCTGACAAGTGGCAAGTGACATTTGCACCACACAAATGCCAGGCTATGACCATCACCAATAAATGACAATCTAACCACTGCCCCTTGACATTCAATGGTGTTACCATCACTGAATCCCCCATTATCAACATCCTGTGGTTACCATTGACCAGAAGCTCAACTGGACTCACCACATTAACAGAGTGGCTACAAAAGCAGGCCAGAAGCTAGGAATACTGCAATGACTAACTCACTTCGTGACTCCTCAAAGCCTGTCCATCATCTACAAGGCACAAATCAGGAGTGTGACGGAATACTCCCCACTTGCCTGGATGAGTGCAGCCCCAACTATAGTCAAGACGCTTGACACCATCCAGGACAAAGCAGCCCGCTTGATTGGCACTATATCTACAAGCATTCAATCCCTTCACCACCGATGCTCAGTAGCAGCAGTGTGTACTATCTACAAGATACAATGCAGAAATTCATCAAAGATCCTCAGACAGTACCTTCCAAACCCACAACCACTTCCATGTAGAAGGACAAGGGCATCAGACATATGGGAACACCACCATCTCAAAGTTCCCCTCCAAACCACTCACCATCCTGACTTGGAAATATATCGTCATTCCTTCACTGTCGCTGGATCAAAATCCTGGAATTCTCTCCCTATAAGCATTGTGGGCCAGCCCACAGCAGGAGGACTGCAGCGGTTCAAGAAGGCAGCTCACCACCACCTTCTCAAGGGCAACTAGGGATGGGC